>NC_141689.1:1155805912-1158619662 GCF_964263255.1 Lissotriton vulgaris | reverse complement strand
GACTAACAGGTATGGAGAAAAACATCTCACCCTACCAAAAAAAAGAAAGACTCTGGTGGAGTCTGACTTATAATATACCAATTGGGAGCAAAACTTAAATGGTTACCAATCTAATTGTACATACTAATCAGAAGTGAAGTCAGATGCTTGTGTAGCTAGACGCGCGAAAAAACATGCACCCTACCTTCAGTATAAGGAATGCACCAAATCGTCTGCTTCTTCCGAAAAAAATTCATAAAACCAGCTACTTATAGCTCTATATTTGCTTCAGACCCATCACCGACATCCTGGTGGTAGAAATGACTGTCATTATATACAGTCATAGATAACAAGATTGGTATATCTATAAAAATTAATACCTTGCCGCTTCTTAACTCTTGTCTATCCTTTTTATTATTTTTCCAAAAAAAACCGTATTATGAAGGGAAAAGAAAAAGAAAAATGATCGGCTTCACTAAGATGGCCGCCACAGTACTTCAAAAGACATTTCTAAAACAGTGTCTCCATTCACTGTTTAGTATTTCCAAGATGGCGACTGGATATGAGAGGGCCGGAATAGTCTGTCTATCCTTTCTACGCAATTAGGAACAGCTGATTTGGTGTAGCGGGCGCGGAAACAGTGATCCTTGATAAAGACGCCGGAAACCACAGAGAACCTAATCCCTGTTCATCGGCCGACGGACCGGGTCGGCGGAACCCCACCTGAAGGAAGACTACCAACGAAATGGAGGTAAGCACCGGAAGATCGAGCGCCCCATAGATATGAAACCTGCTTTGAGGCCAGCTTCTGAGAATTTCCTTTGCCTCCGTGTCCCAGGTACAGCAGCAGCCGATAAATCACTAAGGCAGCGCTTCTGGTACTACCGGGAAAACGATAGAGTACATCATTTCTGGAACCCCCTCTAAAAAGAAGAGCTACGTTTATTTTAAGGTAAATAGCGGCAGAAAGTAGATTTGTAAAGTGGAACTGCAGGAATTGTGTGTTGCAGTTTTATCTAAGTTCCCTTGCCTCTGTGTCCCAGGTACAGCGGCAACCGATAAATTACTAAGGCAGCGCTTCTGGTACTACCGGGACAACGATAGAGTACATCATTTCTGGAACCCCCTCTAAAAAGAAGAGCTACGTTTATTTTTAGGTAAATAGCGGCAGAAAGCAGTTTTGTATAGTGGAACTGCAGGAATTGTGTGTTGCAGTCCTATCTAAGTGCAATTTCTATCTGTAGGAACGTCAGAGATTAATGTGCAAATTGGTACCGTCTTAAATACTGAAAGAAGTACTCCAGCCGTAGAAGCCTACTTTCCCGGTATGTATTGGCAGTTATAATAAAACAACTTCTGCCCAGATCATGAGATATTACTGACCTAGCTTTACTCTCTTTTTGACAGGCCCCATTAGGTCTAATTAGCATACATACTCAAGAGTATCGCCGGAACAGGAAAGAAGAATTAAAAACAGCAGGCGAAAGTGCTGACTGACTCTGGTGGGTTTCCCCTAAAATTATAGCAATAGATCTGTTGGGCTATAACAAGCTCATTACCTAATTCGAACTTTGTAATTACGATCTCTGTAGACAAAAGAACGGTAGAGATGGACATCTGAAGGACCGCCCCAGTTATACTAGGGCTACTAGCATAGATATGATAAAGGACATGAGCTAACATTTCAAAAAGACTGACTTGGTTAATAGTATCTTGAAATGTGAATTGAAAAAGTAATTTAATTATCCCCCTGACAGAACCTGAATAGTTTGAAGTCTGGCTTCTGGTATCATCGCCCCATACCTGCTAAGAAGCTACAGGATGCCTGAAACTCCTGTACTACATAACTGAAATCAGGTAAAACAATGAGGTGAACAGCATAGATGTGGTTAAAATGAATGCCTGAGGAACCTAGGAATCTAGGAGCGATCAATCAACTATAGGCATGGTTATATATCTCACTACTAGGTCTCAGTTGGTCCTTTATTAAACACACTATAAACTGATTCATTAGTTGAATCAGAACCTGAGACTTGATCTACACTATAAAATCATGCGTGTACAATAGAGAGGAATGCAAGGATAGATTATGAATTGTTTGGAATTGTATATATTTGTGTGGAAGTGAGGTATCTGTGTGATACTGAATGTGCTCTTTGGTCCATACAGTCAAGGCTATCATTACGCCTTTTTTAGATTCCACCTTTTTGGGGAATCTTTCTTAGGGAGTGTTTCTAGAAGGTTTGGCACTGCATGACAACCGATGGTCAGTGATAGGAGCGTTGCTCCAATGTTTATCAAATGGACAAAAAGATAGGCTATAATGTCTGAAACTTGTAGTAACCCATTTTGGATGATGGATGTTATATGTCAAAACTGAATTGTAATTTGAGAAATATATGTACATATATGAAAGTAAAGTGTATGTTTTACCCCTTGTTTTGCAGAATTTTATCACTGTGTCCGCCCCAGTATACTGCCCCTTGCCCTGACGAAGGTGCGGCCTTATTGGCCTGTCACCGAAACGCGCGTCGGCGTATGTCTCCATGAACACGGTTATTGTCCACACTACAACAGGACCCGTAGTTGAAACCATCTATTTTGGATTACCACCCTGACATATCCAGCACATGAACCATCGTTGTGCTATACCTGCAAGGAGTAGATAACTGATTGATAGAATGAATGATGTATGGTATGAGACTAGTTAGAGTGAGGAAAGACTGAATGTGAATGACATGGTGTGTGTAAAGTATTGGCCGATACTGGGTAGGACAAAATTTCCCCTTTGTCTTTGTGTGTTTTATTTATGATATATATGTATTCTTGATACACTAAAAAATATATTTCTATATTCCAAAAAGAAACTTTTTATATCTGTGTGATCATAAAATTAAAAATAATAATAAAAAAATATATATTTTTCAATATGAACTGTTTAAGTCTACTTGATTTGACCATATGATTGTGATGTTCAGTGTCAAACCCTAGGTTAATCACCCCTTTTTGTGTATCTCCTGGACCCTCTTACTAGGGCCTCAATATCTTGCGGCAGGGCACTCGTCCTTTCTTTTCCATCCTAAATGAAGTATTGAACATGGCCGGATGGCACAAGTTGAAATGGCTGATGGACCTGAAAACCCTCCTATACGACCTTGGTTTGGGCAAAGCGTTGTCAAATAGAACTGCTCCGCCGAAGGCAGAACTCAAGAAAATCTATTGGTCGTGGGTTCTTACCAAGGGTTTTCTGGATATCAAATCCGGTAGGCTAACCGAGGAGTTTATGGAATTTGAAAACTCCACTTTTTACGAACCCTACCTATATGTTATCCAGAAACCTTATGACAGGGCTTTGTTCTTTGCATTTAGGGTTCGTTCGCTTCCTACACGTGAAATGACTGCCCGATTGAAGGTTCCCTACCAGACACCAGCCTCCTGCCCGATCTGTGAAGCCACTCCAGAGTCAGTGGCACATATTATGTTTGCATGCCCAGCCTATAAAGCTCCAAGGGAACGCTGGCTTAAACCACTTTGCAGGGAATTGGGCACTCGTAACCATCTTGCAGCGTTGTGCATTCTAAGATCTGATGCGCGAGCTCTGTATGTGTGTGGTTTGGCCAAATTCCTGAGCTGGGCATGGAACATTAGGTCGAGATCTCTGAAAGCCAACCTTTAGGTATTGCTGCTTCTATGAGCTACCCGCTTTTTAGAAATTGTACTTCTTTTCATTCTATGTTGTACATATTATCTTTTAATGCTATTTTAACCATTTTATTATTAAGATTCAGTTGAATTCTCATGTTCAGTCATTTAGACTGTTAGTACTGTTTGCGGTAATGCTTTGTCTTTTTAATAAAAATTCTGTTTTTAACTTACGTATCATAGCTTTTAAGATATGTTTATATCGAAATAAAGCTAATATGACTGACAACACTACGAGCATTTTAACTGCATCAACTTTAAAATATGCTATTGGAGCTGGAATTACCGCGGCTGCTGGCACCAGACTTGCCCTCCAATGGATCCTCGTTAAAGGATTTAAAGTGTACTCATTCCAATTACAGGGCCTCGAAAGACTCCTGTATTGTTATTTTTTGTCACTACCTCCCCGAGTCGGGAGTGGATAATTTGCGCGCCTGCTGCCTTCCTTGGATGTGGTAGCCATTTCTCAGGCTCCCTCTCCGGAATCGAACCCTGAATCCCCGTTACCCGTGGTCACCATGGTAGGCACAGAAAGTACCATTGAAATTTGATAGGGCAGACATCCGATTGTATTGTCTCCGTCACGGGGACGTGCAATCGGCCTGAGGTTATCTAGAGTCACCAAAGCGGCCGGGCGAGCCCGGATTGGTCTTGGTCTGATAAATGCACTCATCTCGGGAGGTCAGCGCTTGTCGGCATGTATTAGCTCTAGAATTACCACAGTTATCCAAGTAACAGATGGAGCGATCAAAGGAACCATAACTGATTTAATGAGCCATTCGCAGTTTCACTGTACCGGCCGTGTGTACTTACACGTGCATGGCTTAATCTTTAAGACAAGCATATGCTACTGGCAGGATGAACCAGGTAGCCGCACCTGATGACGGGGTGGGGAGCCGCATGCCCATCTCCCTGACCAGCAACCTTCAAACACCCCTCCGTCTCTCGGGAGCCTGACAGGGGAAGGAGCACACCCGCCGGGGCTGGAGGGCTGGGTGGAGGGGCATGGAGAGGTGCGGTTGCATGGGCACCGGCATGCCCAGCCGTCTCCCCGGGAGGGAGAGGCAGGCCCCGGGACTCACGGAGGTCTGCCTGAGCAAATCCCGAGAAAAGGACCACCGGCAAGGGGCTGAGAGGCAGGAGCATCCCCAGGCCCCTGGGGGCCCTGGCAGGCAGGCCCCGGGACTACCTTCCCCCTCTCAGCAGGGCTAAACCTCACGGAGGTCTGCCTGAGCAAACTCGGAGAAAAAGGACCACTGGCAAGGGGCTGAGAGGCAGGAGCGTCTTGGGCCCCTGGGGGCCCCGGTGGGCAGGCCCTAGAACTGCCTTCCCCCTCACAGCATGGCCGGACCTCACGGAGGTCTCCCTGAGAAAACTCGGAGAAAAAGAACCATCAGCAAGGTGCTGAGAGGCAGAAGCGTACCCGGGCCTCTGGGGGCCCCGGCGGGTGGGCCCCAAGACTGCCTACCCCTGATTCAGAATCGCCGGACCTCACGGAGGTCTGACTGACCCTCTCCCTAGTAATCCAGAGGAAAATTACAGCCCTTTCTTGTAATCCGTGCACTTGAGGTGACAGAGGGGACCCAAGGCACGAAAGTATCCGACTTCCTGGAGCGCTCGCTGGGATCCAGGAGCCAAATGGCACCGCATCGGGACTTCCAGGGAAGCCCAGCCATCTGGTCGCCCCATAGGAAAGCATTGAGGGTGACCAGATGGCCGAGGGGATCTGGGCGACCATATGGCCGAGGGGATCTGGGCGAACAGATGGCCGGGCACGAAAGGAAAGCCATCTGGACACCCTATGCCCCAACGAAGGAGTGAGTGGGCGCCTGGGCATGGCGGACCAGAGGCCAGGGGCCCCAGCTGGGCCCCAGCCATGGAGGCTTCAAGGGGGCCCGTCAGGCCCTCCGGCCCGGGGCCCGCGCACACCTTGACAAGCAGGGTAGGCCTGCTGGGGCACAACGGAACCCCGCCCCGGGCCTTTGGCAGTGCGGCAGGCCTTGGGACAGGGCCCGGGGCCCAAGCACCCGATCCGGGGCCCATCCAAGCAAGGGGAGGCTCCCCGGGCACAACGGAACCCCATCCTGGGCCTTTGGCAGTGCGGCAGGCCGGGGGACAGGGCTCCGGGCCGGAGCACCCGACCCGGAGCCTAGCCCCAGCCGGGGGCCCTGAGCCCGGAGGTGCAGGGGGAGCCTCCCCGGCCCTTCAGACCCTGTCCCGGATATCCAAGGCACGACCCAGGATGGAGCCACAGGTGGGGAGGCCGCCCTCCCCGGGGTCATTGGGGGCCCTGGCCAGAGCTCCTGAAACCAGCCAAGCAAGGGGAGGCTCCCCAGGCCCAACGGAACCCCGTCCCGGGCCTTTGGCCTTTGGCAGTGCCGGCAGGCCGGGGGATGGGGCCCAGGGCCAGAGCACCCGGGCCCAAGAGGGCCCCTGGAGCCAGTAAGGGGCCCACAGGTGCAGGGGACACCTCCCCAGGCCCTTCCGGACCCTGTCCAGGACATCCTGCCACGCAGCAAGCCCGGGGATGGACTCGGGCTGGGGCAGCATCCTGGCCCGTCCAGCTGCCGGCTGAGGACCGCTTGGCCAAGATGGGTCCCAAAGTACCTTGTCCCTAGTAATCCGGAGGAAGGCTACCCCTCTTTCTGGGAACAAGTGCACACCGCACGGCTCAGGGGACCCTAGGAGCGAACGTGCCTGACCTCCAGGAGCCCTGGTTGGGATCCGGGAGGCGAATGGCACCACATCCGGACTTCCATCTTGTCGCCCCATTGGGAAGCATTGGGTGCGACCAGATGGCTGAGTGGAAAGGTGCGACCAGAATGCCGGGACCGACATGGCGCCAATCTGCCAGCCCCGAGCCACCATGGGAGGGCTCCCGCCTGCCCTTCCAGGGCTCCGGGGATGCAGGGCTCGGGCCGCAGGGCTCCGAGGCTCAAGGGCTCCGAGGCTCCAGGGATCCGGGGCTGCAGGGCTCCAGGGCTGCAAGGCTCCAAGGCTCCAGGGCTGCAGGGCTCCGGGACTCCAGGGCTCCGGGGCTGCAGGGATCCAGGGGCTGCAGGGCTCTGAGGCTACAGGGCTCCCTGGGCTCCCGGGCTCCAGGGCTGCAGGGCTCGGGGCTCCAGGGCTCCGCGGCTGCAGGGCTCCGGGGCTCCAGGGCTCCCGGGCTCCAGGGCTGCAGGGCTCCCAGGCTCCTGGGCCACAGGGCTCCGGGACTGCAGGGCTAGGGGGGGCTCTGTAACCCCAGGCTGGGCCTCGGCCATGGGGAGGACTGCCCGGGACCCATGGAGCCCGTCCCGGTTACTTTGCCACACCGCGGGCTGGAGTAGGGAGCCCCAGACGCCTGGGAGGTGTTGCCCAGTCATCGCCCATCTGTTCCCCGGCAGGGAACCACCAGCCCCGGAATGGTGTCCGGGCATACCTGTTCCCCATGTAATCCGGAGGAAGGCTAACCCTCTTTCTGGGAACCTGTGCGTGCTGAGTGATGGAGGGGACCCAGGGCACCAACGTGCCTGACCTCCTGGAGCCCTGGCTAGGATCCGGGAGGTGAATATCACCTCATTGGGACTTCCAGGGAATCCCGGCCATCTGGTTGCCCCATTGGAAACCATTGGGTGCAACCAGATGTCCGAGTGGAATGGTGCGACCAGATGGCCGGGACCGACATGACGCCAATCTGCCTGCCCCGAGCCTCCACGGGAGGGCTCCCACCTGCCCTTCCAGGGCTCCGAGGCCCAGGGCTCCGAAGCTCCAGGGATCCGGGGCTCCAGGGCTCAGGGGCTGCAGGGCTCCGGGCCTGCAGGGCTGAAGGGCTCCGGGGCTCCGGAGCTTCAGGGCTCTGAGGCTCCAAGGCTCCGGGGCTGCAGGGCTCTGGGGCTGCAGGGCTCCGGGACTCCAGGCATGCAGGGCTCCCAGGCTGCAGGGCTCCGTGGCTACAGGGCTTGGGTGCTGCAGGGCTCCGGGGCTCCAGGGCTCCCGGGCTCCCAGGCCGCAGGGCTCCTGGGCCGCAAGGCTCCAGGGCTCCGGGGCCGCATGGCTCCAGGGCTCCGGGGCCGCAGGGCTCCGGGGCTGCAGGGCTAAGGGGGTTCTGAAACACCACGCTGGGCCTCAGGCATGGGGACGACTGCCCGGGACCCATGGAGAATGTCCCGGATACTTTGCCACGCCGTAGGCTGGAGGAAGGAGCCCCGGACGCCTGGTAGGTGTTGCCCGGTCATCACCCATCTGGTCCCCGGCAGGGAACCACCAGTCCCGGAAGGATGTCCGGGCAAACCCTTGCCCCTAGTAATTCGGAGTAAGGCTACCCCTCTTTCTGGGAACCCGTGCGTTCCGAGTGACGGAGGGGACCCTGGCCATCTGGTCGCCCCATTGGAAAGCATGAGGTGCGACCAGATGGCCGAGTGGAAAGGTGCGACCAGATGGCCGGGACCAACATGATGCCAATCTGCCTGCCCCAAGCCTCCGCAGTTGAGCTCCCGCCTGCCCTTCCAGGGCTCCGGGGCTGCAGGGCTCGGGGGCTGCAGGGCTCCGAGGCTTCAGGAATCCGGGGCTGCAGGGCTGCAGGGCTCCGGGGCTCCGGGGCTGCAGGGCTCCGAGGCTCCAGGGCTCCGGGGCTACAGGGCTCCGGGGCTGCAGGGCTACGGGACTCCACGGCTCGGGCTGCAGGGCTCCGGGGGCTGCAGGGCTCCGGGGCTCCCGGGGCTCCAGGGCTGCAGGGTTCCTGGGCTGCAGGGCTCGGGGTTGCAGGGCTCCGGGGCTCCAGGGCTCCCGGGCTCCCAGGCTCCAGTGCAGCAGGGCTCCCGGGCCATTGGAAAGCATTGAGTTCGACCAGATGGCCGAGTCGAAAGGTGCGACCAGATGGCCGGGACCGACATGATGCCAATCTGCCTGCCACAAGCCTCCAGAGCTCTGGGTGTGCAGGGCTCCGGGGCCGCAGGGCTCCGAGGCTCCAGGGCTCTGAGGCTCCAGGGATCTGGGGCTGCAGGGCTCGGGGGCTGCAGGGCTCGGGGGCTGCAGGGCTCCGGGGCTGCAGGGCTCCGAGGCTCCAGGGCTCCGAGGCTCCAGGGCTCCGGGGTTACAGGGCTCCGAGGCTGCAGGGCTCCGGGGCTGCAGGGCTCAGGCTGCAGGGCTCTGGGGCTCCCAGGCTGCATGGCTCCTGGGATCCAGGGCTTGGGGGCTGCTGGGCTACAGGGCTCCCAGGCTGCAGGGCTTCAGGACTCCAGGGCTCGGGGGCTGCAAGGCTCTGTGGGCTGCAGGGCTCGGGGGCTGCAGGGCTCCGGGGGCTGCAGGGCTCCAGGGATCCAGGGCTCTCGGGGCTCCAGGGCTCCTGGGCTCCTGGGCTCCAGGGCTGCAGGGCTCCTGGGCTGCAGTGCTCCGGGGCTGCAGGGCTCAGGCTGCAGGGCTCTGGGGCTCCCAGGCTGCAGGGCTCCTGGGCTCCAACCAGGCCGGGAGATCAGAAAGTCTGCCCAGGCACGAGGGACCCCTGTCCCGGGCACACGGACCCTCAGGATGTGCCCCTGTTTTCCACGATTTTTTTTCTCCGAAATTCTGTGTAGTGTGCTTAGTGGTGCTACGCAAACTACGCCCAGCCCTACACACAACCACACACACAACCACACACACACACAACCATACTCACAACCAGACACTCACAGCCACACACACAACCACACCTACACACATGCACAGCCACACACATACACAAAAACACACACACTAACACAAGCGCACGCAACCACAACCACACACACAAACACCCAAACCACACCCACAACCACACCCACAACCACACACACAACACACACACACAACCACACACATACCCACAACTACACACACAACCACACACACAGACACAACCATACACAACCACACACACAACCATACACACAACCACAACCACACACACAACCACACACACAACCACACACACACAACCACACCCACAACCACATCCCCACAACCACAAACAACAACACACACACACAACCACACACACACACACAATCACACACAACCACACACACACACCCAACTACACATGCAAAACCACACACAACCACACACAGACACAATCGCACACACACAACCACACACAACCACACAAACAACCACACACACACAACCACACACACACACAACCACACGCACACACAACCACAACCACACATACACAGCCACAGCCACACACACACAACCACACACAAACAAAACCACACACACACACACAACTACACACACAAACACACACAACCACAACACCACACAAACAACCATACACACACAACCACACACACGACCACAACCACACACACATCCATACACACAACCACGCACACACAACCACACACACAACTACACACATACACAACCACACACACAACCACACACACACAACCACAAACACACACACAACCACACACTCACACACACACAACCATACACAATCAATACCACAACCACACACACACACAACCACACCCAAAACCATACACCCACACACAACCACACCCACACACACCCACAACCACACCCACAACCACACCCACAACTACACACACAACCACACACACAACCACACACACAACCACATGCACTCAACCACACACACACACACAATCACACTCACACAACCACACACACACACACAACCACACACACACAATCACACTCACACAACCACACACAACCGCAACAAAAGTTTTTATGAAAAATGTATTCTTTTAAAAATTGTGATTCCACCGGAATCCGACTCCTCCACAACACCCTGTTTCTTTGGCTGTCAGCTGTGAAAAGGAGACCAATATTGCCTCCATTTTTATTATTCTGTAACCTCGGTTCAATTCTGGGGTGCTTTTTTAACTTGTCTCTAGTTCATTGTGAATCTTACTGTCACTAATTCAAATTGTGTTAGCTTTGGCTCATTTGCAATGCCAACTTTATCTCCATAAGTTGCTGTAACAAGCTGCAAGTCGGCCACGGAAGCTCAATTAATTTGCTAATTATTTTCCACATAAGGTTGCAAGACTGCAAAGTGGAGTATTCAGGATTTTGAATAGTTTCTTGTTTTAATATGTTACTCTCTCCTGCGCACCCCACTCCTATACTCAGGATACGGGTGACCTGGCACCCGCCTTTCAGAGGTTCTTGCCTCCACCCAAGTCTGGCCTGGCACTGGTGCATCCCAGCCTGGCACACAAAGGGTGATGATCTCTGCACCTCCTTCTAGACCCCAGCTCACTGCCATTTGCAGTATGTCACTCACCCCTCACCTCCCTGGCACTCACCCTTCAGCCCTCAGGCCTGGCAGTCACTCCTCACACCTGGCACTCACCCTTCTCCCTCTCTGGCACTTAACATTGACTCTGTGTGACACTCAACTGTCCCCTCCCTGACACTCGCCCATGTCCCTCCTGGCATTCACTGCTCACCCCCTTGGCACTCACACTTTACCTCCATGGCATGAGCCCTTCATCCCCCTGGCCTGGCAGCTACCCATCACCCCTTGTACTCACCCTTCCCCTCCCCGGCACTCACCCTTGACCCTCCTGACTCTTAAGTCTCACCTCCATGGCACCGAACCTTCATCTCCCTGGCACTCACCCTTCATCCCCCTGACCTGGCCCTCAACCTTCACCTCTGTGGCACTAGCCCTTCAACCCCCTGGCCTGGCAGCTACCCCTCACCCCTGGCACTCATACTTCCCCCCTTCTCTGCACTCACCCTTCCCCTTCCTGGCACTCACCCTTGATCCTCCTGACTCTTATGTCTCATCTCCCTGGCACTCACCCCTCACCTCTCTGGCACTCACCGTTCACCCCCATGGCCTGACAGTCACCCATGTCCCTCTTGGCATTCACTCCTCACATCCCTGTCACTCACGCTTGACCCTCCTGGCACTAGTCCGGTTTACCTCAAGGTAAAAAAAAAAACCATTGGCATAGCCAATAGGTCCCGCCTTTGGGACCTTATAAGTGTTTAGCCAAGCAGCAGTTGATGTTGTTGCATCAAGGATATTGTGCTGCATAACTAAATACTTAGAAGGTTCCAAAAGCGAGACCTATTGGCTATGCCAATGCTTGTCTAATTAATCTTTTAGGCCTCCCAGAGAGGTGAAACTAGTGTTTCCATTGACCCACCTGGGAACTGTTTTGAGAAATATGTATAGAAGTCTTACAGGCTCTTGTGTGACTTTGTTATATATCCTGTAAAGGAACAGATCATATTAGCAATAAAATTAAGGTGATTGTAGATTCATGTTTTTCTGTGCGAAAATAAAGAAGAATTTATGGCAAACTATGAGTATCAAGATGAAGGATTTCAAGAAATACAGCTTTGCGGTAAAATCACAGGAATTTAGTCAGTTTGGACTAAGATAAATAGATCAAAAATACCCAAAATTCGAAAATATCAAATCAAAATGTGTAAGAGAATGGCGTTAGTGTTTCAGTTCCTTACTATAAGGTAAGGAGATACTCGCATTTGCTCTGGCGCCTGTCTGTGTTGGCTGCAGGAGGCGCGCAGCGCTTTTTAACATTGCATTTTTCATGTGTTTGTGTGACTTTGTAATTATATGTTTTTACCTGGCATTTTAGCAGCGCGGTAGCGCCCTCTCACTTGCACCATAATCGGGCCCCCCACCGCTTACAGAAGCGGAGCGCTGTCACCGGCATAGGTAGTTGTAGGGAAGTCGGGCCGCCATCTTGGGGCTGCTGCCTTGCAGCGCGCCACCTGACTCAGCGCTCTAGCTCTCCGTGTTGGAGAACGAGGAGGCTGCACTTAAGGCGAGCTGGTGGGAGCTGCTCGACCTTCGGTAAGGAGATACTCGCATTTGCTCTGGCGCCTGTCTGTGTTGGCTGCAGGAGGCGCGCAGCGCTTTTTAACATTGCATTTTTCATGTGTTTGTGTGACTTTGTAATTATATGTTTTTACCTGGCATTTTAGCAGCGCGGTAGCGCCCTCTCACTTGCACCATAATCGGGCCCCCCACCGCTTACAGAAGCGGAGCGCTGTCACCGGCATAGGTAGTTGTAGGGAAGTCGGGCCGCCAACTTGGGGCTGCTGCCTTGCAGCGCGCCACCTGACTCAGCGCTCTAGCTCTCCGTGTTGGAGAACGAGGAGGCTGCACTTAAGGCGAGCTGGTGGGAGCTGCTCGACCTTCGGTAAGGAGATACTCGGATTTGCTCTGGCGCCTGTCTGTGTTGGCTGCAGGAGGCGCGCAGCGCTTTTTAACATTGCATTTTTCATGTGTTTGTGTGACTTTGTAATTATATGTTTTTACCTGGCATTTTAGCAGCGCGGTAGCGCCCTCTCACTTGCACCATAATCGGGCCCCCCACCGCTTACAGAAGCGGAGCGCTGTCACCGGCATAGGTAGTTGTAGGGAAGTCGGGCCGCCATCTTGGGGCTGCTGCCTTGCAGCGTGCCACCTGACTCAGCGCTCTAGCTCTCCGTGTTGGAGAACGAGGAGGCTGCACTTAAGGCGAGCTGGTGGGAGCTGCTCGACCTTCGGTAAGGAGATACTCGCATTTGCTCTGGCGCCTGTCTGTGTTGGCTGCAGGAGGCGCGCAGCGCTTTTTAACATTGCATTTTTCATGTGTTTGTGTGACTTTGTAATTATATGTTTTTACCTGGCATTTTAGTAGCGCGGTAGCGCCCTCTCACTTGCACCATAATCGGGCCCCCCACCGCTTACAGAAGCGGAGCGCTGTCACCGGCATAGGTAGTTGTAGGGAAGTCGGGCCGCCATCTTGGGGTTGCTGCCTTGCAGCGCGCCACCTGACTCAGCGCTCTAGCTCTCCGTGTTGGAGAACGAGGAGGCTGCACTTAAGGCGAGCTGGTGGGAGCTGCTCGACCTTCGGTAAGGAGATACTCGCATTTGCTCTGGCGCCTGTCTGTGTTGGCTGCAGGAGGCGCGCAGCGCTTTTTAACATTGCATTTTTCATGTGTTTGTGTGACTTTGTAATTATATGTTTTTACCTGGCATTTTAGCAGCGCGGTAGCGCCCTCTCACTTGCACCATAATCGGGCCCCCCACCGCTTACAGAAGCGGAGCGCTGTCACCGGCATAGGTAGTTGTAGGGAAGTCGGGCCGCCATCTTGGGGCTGCTGCCTTGCAGCGCGCCACCTGACTCAGCGCTCTAGCTCTCCGTGTTGGAGAACGAGGAGGCTGCACTTAAAGCTCGCTCGTCCCACGCAGCGGTGACGCGCAGCGGAGGCGCCTGACTCGCGCCTGAGTCAAGCCAGAGTCCTGCCCGTCTGCGCCCGTCAGCGTCCCGGTGGCGTTGCGGTCGGCGGGCGGGGCTCTGTAATCTCCATCATGTGCAAAGCTGACGCTCCCAGGGTGCGCTATACGTTCAAGGAGCTGTGCTCTCTTAATCACCGGGAGAGCCGATGCCGCTCTGTCTTCCCTGGACGTCACAGGGGCAAGCTTCGCTGCCCGTGCTGTGGATGGCGCCCCAACCGGGCGTTGTCATCTGCCCCCATCAGTGACATAGTTGGCGCTGAGTATTCCTGCATGCTGCTAAACACCAGATCGGCGTGCAGTCACGCGCAAGACATTTTTGAGCTTCTCGACACCGAGAAACCTCTCTGTCTGATGTTAACTGAGACCTGGTGGGGAGAATCCTCCAACCCTGACGTGGCGATGGCTATCCCACCTGATTATAACATCTTCAGGAAGGACAGAGCCAAGGGAAGGGGCGGAGGGGTCGCACTGGTGGTGAAGAAGGGCACGTTGTGTACCGTCCTGCCGACGGAGGACATCCGTGGCTCGGAGTTGCTTGCTTTTTCTATCACGCTTGCGCCGCACCAATCAGTGAAGGGGCTGTTGGTCTATCGACCCCCGGGCCCGCCTGGAACGTTCTTCTCTGACCTTGACTCAGTGCTGCTGGGACTGGCCCTGAGAGCAGAACACTGTATAGTCGCGGGCGATTTCAACGTTCGGATGGATGATCCGTCTGACCCCGCTGCTATGAAGCTTTCTGAGGCCATGATCCCGCTGGGTCTCATCCCTTATCTGCAGGGGCCGACTCACGTCAAGGGACATACTCTTGACCAGGTCTTCTCTTCGTCGCCTTTGGTGGTGAAAGAGACCCTCCCGGTTCTGTGGTCGGATCATTGGCTTGCCAAATTTGTTATCACTGGCAACACTAGACCGGCCTCGTCTGCCCCGCAGCAGCGGGGTTGCGCGTTCAGAGCATTCAACAGAGTGACCCCTGAGATGCTGGCGCAGGCTGCTTTGGATCATCCCTGCCTCCTCTCTGGTGACCTGGAGGTAGATTTGGAGTCCCTGCAAGCATGGCTTTCTGATAGGCTCAACGACCTGGCCCCGGTGTTGCCCCCCCGTCTGACATCGAAGCGGGTTTCCGCCCCTTGGTTCTGCTCTGCACTGTGGGCTAAGCGGCAGCAGTGCAAGGTGGCCGAAAGGGCCTGGCGGGCACACTATGATAACATGGACAGGGTGGCCTACAAGGCTGTGGTTAAGGCCTACCACCGGGATATCCGTCTTGAAAAAAAAGCCTATCTGGCGGGGAGAATTGAGGCAGCCTCAAATTCCAGCAGGGAAATTTTTACCATAGTCAGAGAATTTATATCTCCTCGGACCACGTCATCGGAAGAGGTGCCTTCAGACTCTTGGGCGGCAGACATTGCGAGTTTTTTCACCAGCAAGATAAAACTCATACAGGACTCTTTTCCATCTGGGGTACCTGTTTCGCCGGTGATACCTGAGGCCAGTTTGTTCCATCCAGCCGCGCAGGGCGTCACATTAGCTGAGTTTCCACCTTTACCAGCCGCAGCTTCCCTAGCGCTTATGGGCAACTTGAAATCTGGGTCTCCACTTGACCCCTGCCCAGCCAAGCTTCTGGGTAAGCTGGCGGAAGTGATAAATCCACTGGCGAACCCTCTTCTGAATCGCTCGTTGAGGCAGGGGGTGGTCCCGCCTGTCTGGAAGCAGGCAATGGTCATCCCGCTGCTTAAGAAACCGGGTCTTGACCTGAAGGTTCCTGCCAACTATAGGCCGATCTCCTTGTTGCCGGCCCTCGTTAAGATCTTGGAGAAACATGTTCAGTCGGTGCTCTCCAATTTTTTGGAGACCCATGAGATCTTACATGACTCCCAGTCGGGCTTCCGTTCAAATCGCAGCACCGAGACCGCGCTCCTTGAGGTTTCTGAAACTATCAAGGGGGTGTTGGATACCGGGGGCAAAGTCATGCTGGTGTTGTTGGACTTGTCGGCGGCTTTCGACACCGTCCCCCATGATGGCCTTCTCGCTAGACTCTATGAGATTGGCCTTAGGGGGACGGTGCTCAGCTGGTTCTCATCCTTCCTAGCCGGCCGCCGGCAAACGATCTGGACGCCGCCTGACACCGCCGCCATGCCGCCTTTGGGAGTTGGGGTCCCTCAGGGCTCTATATTGAGCCCTACCCTTTTTAACATCTTTATGACCCCCTTGGCGGCGGTGGTGGAGTCGTTTGGCGCCCGGATCGTGTCGTATGCCGACGACACCCAGCTCCTCTTTTCTTGTGAGAGGGGGGCTGACTTTGACGGGGAGAGTATCCGGAATTGCCTTGGGGCGGTGTTCACATGGTTCCAACTGAACAGCCTCAAGTGCAATTCCGATAAATCTGAGGTACTCTTTTTCGGATGCGATACGGAGCCGAGCTGGCAGGCCTGGTGGCCCATCGATATGTTCCCTCCGTCCGGTTCTTCCCCTATGGTTAAAAACTTGGGGATTAAGATGGACAAGGGGCTGACGATGAAAGCCCAGATCCTTGGAGTGACCGGCACCTGCTTCGGCCTATTGAAGATGTTGCGGAGGTTTCTGCCTTTTCTGTCGGTGGAGCACAGGCAGCTGACTGTACAGGCCCTGATAGGTTCCAGGTTGGATTATGCCAACATTCTTTACCTGGGCCTACCAGAGTACCTGTTGCAGCGTCTTCAAGTTGCGCAGAACGCAGCTGCCAGGGCCATTTTCGGTCTTAACAGACGTGCCAGTGCCTCGGGCCTGTTATCAACCCTGCATTGGCTACCCATCCGCAAACGGATCGCCTTCAAGGCTTTGACTCTGGCATACAAGGCTCTCCATGCGGTGGGAGCAAGGTATCTTCAAAAGAGACTGGCTTTTTATCATCCTGCTCGTTCTCTGAGATCCGAATCCTTGCTCTTGGCGGCTGTTCCTCGTGTTAAGAGAGCGCGCCTGGGAGGCCGCTCCTTCAGCCTGCTGGCCCCACAGATGTGGAATTCGCTCCCGCTCCCTCTTAGGGGGGCTTCAAGTCTGCTTGAGTTCAGGAGAGGTCTTAAGACCTGGTTGTTCTCTCAATAGTCCTGTTAGCAGTCCCCTCTTCTGTCTTATGTGCTTTCCGTTGTTTTTAATGTGTTATGTTATTGTGAATTAGTTCTCCTTACCCAAAGCGCCGGGACACTCTTCCTGAGTAACCGTTGCGCTATACAAAAGTATAAATAACATAACATAACATAACATAACTATAGGAAGTTTGCAGAATCTTAAAATCGCTTTTACATGAGTTCTAAAGAGCAGCCAAGTTAGAGGTACAATGGCTGTTGTTTTAGTACCAATGAAATGAAAGAAATTTGCCGTAAGAAAATGTATTGCACGCTTCATCACCCTGGATTCCCCTAGGTCTCTAGTTGCCATGTAAATACAGGGTTGGTAGGATTATGTTTGTTTCACCAACCGCAGGCCTCAGTACTAATCCTTCCTCAGGGACAATGAGAGAAATTTTAGTGATTTTAGTCCTTGTTAAGACATTTGTAAGACATTCTAGATAACAACAAAACCTAGTGGATTCCACACAAGTCACACTGCACTGGACGTCATGGTTGTCTAGTGTTCAGAAATGTATAGATTTTCTGGTTTTCCCTCGGTGTCGGCCACCACAGGCCCAAAAACCCCTGGTACATGAATGCCCTAAATTATTAGTATTCATTACAAAAATGTGGGCTTTTCCAAGGTGTTTTGTGGCCTTTCCTCTCAATGCTTACAGGCCCACCCACAGAAGTGTGGCAATTTTCATTGGTAGAAGTGTGGGTATACTGGGTGCAGGGGTAGGGAATTCATATCACCCGATGCCCAAGATGTGTTAGTCTCTTTGGTAGGGTGAGGCATAAAGTTATATCTATTTTGCTCGGGGTTTAGACTTTGTTTGGCCTAATCTCTATCTCGTCCCTCATACCATGTATTTTATGAAAACAAGTTTACTTTTATTTACAGAGGCTATTATGAACGATCAGTCCTGTGCAAATCTGCATTGAAACAGCAATGAATAACTATGCCACCACCATAAAACAGCAAAAGACCATCCCAAAGATTCCAGCGCTACTGACTGAGTCGAGCTTTAACAAAATTAAGTGAATACACAAACTGTTGCAGTAGTTTGATATCACAAGAGAATTTATGAAACCTGACCCCTACCTCTTTCTCATATTTTATTTGATAATATTTGTTTATATAGCATTGTATACCCCTGATGGAGGGTATGAAGCGCTATAAAAAGAATCCACATTTTGGCTGGCCAGTCTTCCCTCAGCCCGAATGGTAGCCATAGCTGCTGCCTCCTGTCCCGTCAAGACTGATTTGCATAAAGCTGGGTCCAAACTGGAATGGCATGGTGAGCAAAAAAACGATTGATTTAGGCCCAGAACTCTTTACTGGGGTGAATGTATGACATTGTCCTGCATTCCGTCCATCAATTGTTCTTTTTGCGTTTTTCACCCCTAGTGGGACGGTATGCCCAGACGTGGGTCCCATGCTCTCGATGCCACTGAAGTCAAGCTATCCTGGCTGATGAGAGCTGAAAGCCCGAAACCGGCCCTAGGATGCTTGTTTCCAGTCCGGGGAGGACCTGGCCTGGCAGTTCGGGCTGGACTGTTTCCATTGGGCACAGGGTCAAGACTGATTTGCATAGGGCTGGGTCCAAACTGGAATGACATGGTGAGCAAAAAAACGATGGATTTAGGCCCAGATCTCTGTACTGGGTTGAATGTAAAATATTGTTCTGCATTCTGTCCATCAATTGTTCTTTTTGCTCCTGTCCTGATCCAGCCTTTGATGCTATGGAGGGTAGGTTTGCTAATGGGTAGGCCTACTAAAATAAAAGTGTGGGTTCCCTCCAGGAAGTGTGCATACAGTATGTGTCTGTCTATATAGTGTATACATCCATAGAGTCTACATGTATGTGGAATTGTTTGCATGCATGTCTGTTGGATTTGTGTGTCTGTACAGTTTCTGTCAGCTGAGGTGACTTGGGTTTGGGTCCAGTGGCGTAGCTAGACCTTTTGCTGTTCGTGGCAGTACCTGCTTTTGCAGACCAGCCGCCGATGAGGGGAGGGGGGTGCTGGCAAATCCTGTGTGCCTTGTGATACTGGAGGTGAGGGGGGGTCAGCCACCAACTCCCCTTGCTACCCCACTGTTTGGGTCTGTATCAGAGGTGTGTTTAACTCTTTCTGCAGGATGTATGTATGTATGCTTTTGTGAGACTGTTTGCTTATGAATCTCCAGGCTATGTTTATCTGCAGTGTCTGTTTCAGTGAATATATGCAGAGTGGTGTGTGTTTCTGCACACTGTATATGTTTGTATCTGCAATATGTCCCTCATGCATGTGTATTTCATTCAGTGTGTCTACAGAGTAAAGGTCTGTGGTTCAGCGTGAGTATTTGAAGCTGCAATAAGTGCCTGTGAGTTGTTCATTATGGGTGTGCCTGTAACTCTAGAGCTTTCAGCTAGTATCCCAGCACAGTACTGAGGGTATTGTGCTGCACCTTTAAAAAATAGTTATGATTCAATGACAGCTGAAGTACAGAGTAGATATATGTCCTGGTATATTTCTGCCCCTAAAAACCAACAAGCATTGGCTTAGCTAATAGGTCTCGCCTTTTGACACTTTTAAGTATATAGTTATGCAGTACAATATCATTGGTTCAACAACATCAACTGTTGCATGGCTAAACACTTATAAGGTCTCAAAGGTGAGACCTATTGGCTATGCCAATGCGTGTTATCATTGTGCTTAACATTGTAAATATGTGTGTAGTATCAGAATATTTTCACTTTAGATATTCTGATAAATACTTATGGTGTGGGACTTACTTCCAAGTACACAGAAAGTTGGTGTGCTACTATTATTGAATTTATTTTTTTGTCTGCATTGTTATATCTTTTGATCTCTAAAAGTAGTATTTCTACCCAATAATTTATTGACCATAATCCTATTATGCTAGCATTAGGGGGATCTTGTGTACATCTAGGGGTCCTCCAAGGGCCCTTGTTGTACCTCAGATACACTCCCAGTCCCAGGTAAGACAATTAAGATGGGCAAGGGTGGAACCCGAGCACTTTTTACACACTTTATTCCTTTGTTGTGCCGAAAAAATAACAACCTGCCTACATCCTTCTGCCTAGGTCACATCGCTGTTACTAGCCTTTGGTCCTATTGTTGAAAATGTTGCTGAGCTATTATTTACATCTGCTCCGAAGTGGTTTGATACTGGTTGCTCTAAGACTTTGTGAAAGGTAAAACGTGTTTGAAATATCTTTCAGAGATATAGTGCAAGTGGCGATTCGTAAGCTTACCTACAATGAGGAGCCGGAGAAAAGGAAAGAGACTTTAAGGGATATGGCTTGGGAGGAGTTGGGTCAAGTGAGCATAGTGAGAAACAGGTCGATTTTTTTGGCATATTGTAAACCAACCCTGCTTTGCCCTAGAGAAACTGCTACCTTGTGACATCCAATTAATCCAAGGGATTGGGTGAGTCATTTTTAGGGGACTTATAATCAACTGCAGCTCCTCGAAGGAGTGCTGCGGGTCGGTGGGGAGGGGCAGGGGAGGGGCCGGGTGGGGGGGTATAGTAAACTCAGGAATGCTGCCCAATTGAGTTGGGTATATACATACATAAATAAATAAAACGAATTAAATTGTGCGCTGCATCAAGTGTGTGCAATGTAATTCATGTTATTTATTTATTTATATACACAACTCTGTTGGGCTGCATTCCGAGGTTTGCTACCCCCCGCCCTGCCCCACTGACCTGCAGCACTTCCTCGAGGATCCGTCACTGTTTATAATGACATAGGTTTGTCAGTTCAGACCGAAGCGGGGGATGACGTGATGGCAACATTTAGCTTGGTCTTTTTACTTTGGATGAGATAATAAAGGACATAAAGCATAAAGCCCCGGAACCGGAGGGTATCCAGCCTAATTTATGTGTGGACTATCCAGATTTTTGGGTTCCACTGTTAAATTTGGTCCTAATGCTGCAGTGAGGACTGTCCCGCTTCTCTCCTGGTCATCATCAATCACAGACCCAATATTAAAAAAATGTAATACAGATAACCCTGCAGTGCTATACGCCCATTATGCTCCTAGATTCAGCTGTCAAGGGCCTGGCATGGGTGCTATTTGACAGATTGAGGAGTTGGACAGAAAATAATCTCTTTTGAATCTGACTCTCAATAAAGGTTTTTTTCAGTTGGGCAGATCCACCATGGACCAGTGTATGAACCGTTATATGATGTTTAACAAATCTACTGTTGAGCAATCTAAAACAACCCACTTGGCCTTTGGTGGTGTTCAATCACGTTAATTGTGATAAGTTGTAGAAGATCCTGTTAGGCCTGGGTGTGGACCCTAACACAATGTAAATGTTTTCGTGAGCTTCACGTTGAAACCTCCGCCAGAGTTTGGTACTCTAATGACTCCTTATGTAAATAGTTTTAAAATGGGTCGTGGGGTTTGTCAATTATGTATCATTTCCCCTTTTTAATTGTCCTTGTATGTTAATGGATTGGAACAGACTCTAATGGCTGTAATGCAGACTGCCCACTTATTGGCCTATGCCTCCTATCAGGACTATTTACGCGGATTCTCAGCGGTTCTGATAGCGGGAACGGCCAATGGACTTCAAACTCTCCTGAATACTTATGACTCTTTTATGAGGGATTTGGACCATTTGGTCAACCTCACCAAATTCTATGTTATTGGTGGTGGTGCCTAAGACATACAGAACGAAGACCTTTAGCATATTTGGCATATTTTGGTGAAGGTTGAGAGCTTTCCTTATTTGTGTGTGTTACATGACTCCAAATTGTGTTGGAAACCATTGTTTATGGCCAAAAGGCAGTTGTTCATGAAGACCATAGCGTCTGTTTTTTAGTTTCACCTCAAGGCTTGGAAGCAGAGCCTCTAAACCCTTCGTTAAGATCTATCAGCCTGAAGCGCTTCTAAAGTTTTGTATGGAAGTGACATTTTGGGCTTACTTGCCCCTAATGAGCTTCAGTTAGAGAAAAGTAAATTCCTCAGGTGCTGTAGTTTACTGTCCTCTTCTCTATGCAATACCTTTCCTTTGGGTGCGTTAAGATGGCAGCCTCGACAGGAACTCTGCGAAGTGACCCACAAAACTCCGAAGCACTACGTGGAGTTCTGCAAACGGCAGAGTGTGTTTGGTCATGCCGTTAGCATTGATTTTCAGCGCCGGGTGTTTGTCCTGCATTGTAAAATCAGCGCAAACTACACCACATGCTGTGCACGAGGGTGCTGCTTCTTTTCTTGATGCTTAAGTAGATTTTCTACCCAAGGTGCAGTTTTCTCAACTCAAACAGAAGGTTTGTAAATGCGAGCGGTCACGACTATCCGCGACTTCCCGCATTAAGAAATCTGGCCTCCAGCATTGAAAAATCTTGCCGCAAGGTAGATTTTCCTCACTTGCCAACTTGACGTTGGTGAGCGCAAGCGAGGAAAAAACTCTGCTCCGCTATGTGGAGTGGAGTATTGTATAACTCTTCATGCTCCATGGAGCGTGGAGTGAAGAAAACTCTGCGAACAGAGTTCACGCCCAGGCCTAATAGAAATATATCCTTCAGGTTATGTGTTATTAAAATATAATCTATTGTGGAGGGGTGCCTCTATATGTGGGTGGAGCATTAGCATCCCTGCTGGCTACCTCCATTGTAATCAAGAAGAGCAAGAATCAACACCAGCTCCTAACTTCTAGGATCAGAATTTGCAGAGGGTAAATGTCAGAGCATGAACTAGGGGAAAGGCGATCATTAAAATCGCCGGCCAAGCATAAATATACTGGCTGTCCTTTATTAGTGACTTAATCAGTCAGTAAAGTTAGATAATTAAATAACTCTGACAATTTGGGACTCGGTGTGCTAGTAAAGTCAGGGTTGTAAAATGAACAAATGGAGGCTAAAATTACTCTTCTGCAATACTACTTGGAAACGAGTACTAGATGTTTCCAATACCTCAAAGTGGCCTCCTATGGCTATACTTAACCAGACTGCTAGTCACCTGGATGCTCAACCATTACGAGAAGGAGTAGCTTGAATGCTATGACGCTGATAGCCATCAACTATGGTAGGCAAAGTGTTCCAGGTCTCTTGAAGCATGATAATGTCTTTATGAAGGACGCCCAGTCAGGTAGCCTGAGCTTAGAGTGAAGCCCAGCCATGTTCCAGCTAAAAAAAATCTCAATTAGGCATTCTGGGCAATTAAGGGAACAACTACAAAAATTCTCAACCCTAGTTTGTGGGACAGGTCTTGGGTCCTGACTACATGGTAATACCCCTTGTAGTCCTTCAAAATCTCCTATCTCTCTCAGTGGTGCAAACCTGTTTTCACAGATTGGCGGGGACACCGGATGCAGGTGAACATCTGTTAGTGGGAGGGCTACTACTGGCCTGTAAAAATAGCCAAGGGGGAGTGCCACAATCTGCGATTCAGTAAAATGCATTTGCTCTTTCATTCTCAGTATATTGCGTACACGAAGGAGGTTCTGATAATTACCCACAATACAATCCCCCACAGTATCTTTGCATGCCTGGCCCACCCTCCTCACCATGATAATCTCACCTGAATTCCTTCAATCAAAATGAGCAGTTTTATTGTGAATCTTAATCCAAGATTCCTGCTGGCCAGGTCAAAGATGAGGGACACAAGCTAAAATCAGCATGCATGGGCAAGCTGCAGGCGGTAGGCGATAGGCTCAATATATCGTTGCAGAAAGGAAATTTGGGCCAATGAGCTCCTCTAGGAGGTATATTTCAGCTGCCCTCTTGGTGTGAGCAATCACAGCTGGGTTGGTGGTAGACACGTCAATTGGGCGAGAAATACCCCCCAACACAATATTCTGAAGATTCATACGATTCAGCATGGTTTTCATGGGAACAGCGTATAACTATAGCTTGACAATTGTCACTCCCTGCTAAGCAGGGTACCGATTGCACCCGTTGCAAGGAAATGTTACTAATACGATGTGCCTTTTGTTGTTCAGATAAACCGGTTATGAGGCTCTCAATCTGTTCTAAATGTGCTACAATTAGATTCAGTTTCTGCTCCACAATTGCGCCGATTTGCCTACTCAAATCAGCAAAGTATGAAACATCCTGGGTTGGTACGGGTTGCGTCTGGGTTTGTTGAGTCTGAGTTCGTGGTCTAACCCAGGGAAGGAGCTGGCTTTGACAACTTTATTGGAGGGATGGTTGTTTCGAGATGACGACTGTATTAACTGCACTGTAATAATAATAATAATAATGATCTTTATTGCACGATTAATTAAAATCTTTGCAATTACTCTATAAAAAAAGAAGGAGATACATAATCAAAGCGTTTTACAAAACACATAAAAGCACTGTAAGTTTCCTTCATTTAACAGCAGGTCCTTGACTGGGCTCGGTGTCGTGTGGGCTATGTGGGTCAGGACCAACTACCGTGACATTGACTGTATCCTCATAGTCACTGACACAGGCACTTTGTGATGCTGAGCCTGATTCGGGAACTGATTGCCCAAGAGCTTATTGGGTGGTGGACAATGGCTAGGCCATAGTCTAGGGAAAGCCTTCTCTCTGCTAACACAATCTCATTAGAGATTATTCCAATGGCTTTCTCAACATACTGTCAATTGTCATAGAAGGATGTGTGGCAACAGCGGACCATCAATGTTGTGCGTACCCCTCACTGCCACCTGTAGAAGCGCTCACCTGTAGTCTAGGGCAGAAAAAACACAACAGCTGTTTATATTAGGCCCAAAGAGAGTGGGCCCAGCCCAGACTCATCCAACCAGACGAGGCACACGCCCAGGCGCGACTGCACTATGGGATTTGATGAGCGCTTTTTCAAAGCGCATCGCCTCCTCTGCTCCCAACCTCACCTTGGTGAGAAGGAAGTCTGAGAGGTGTAGTCCCACCCCAGACAGGCAGCACAGAGTCACTCCGAGAGGGCAAGGAACTGCTCAATAAAACCTGTCCTGCACTGCTGGACTTGATGACGAGATTTTTCCAAAGAGCGTCGCCTCCTCTGCTCCAAGCCCCGTCTTGGTGAGAAGGAAGTCTGGGCAATGTAGTCCCACCCCAGACGGCAGCACAGGGTCAGTGCTGGCGGGCATGGAACCACTCGATGAAACCAATGAGTTTTAGAAATGTATGCGTTGTATAAAATGGAACCCTAAAGTGTGCTGAACTGTGACGTCACATGTATGTTTCAACACTTTTTTTTTATCACAGCCTTGTTTGGTTAGTTGTTCTTAACCAGATCTGTGCTTAATTTAAATTTTGCTAAATCAGAGGCTCTAATGATGCCTGAAATTTTGCATTAAGCAGTTCTGTGCAATTTTTACCTTTCGGGAGACTGGTTCATACAGTGGACAATAACTCATGTCTGATAGAAAATTGCAATTCATCCCTGTCTCATATTGGCATCTTGTCTGATTTCTGCAGGCATGGGGCAATATTTCACTTAAGATACTAACAAACTGCGTTCCACGTAATTGTGTATAACTTTTTCAGCAGTTCCCCAAAAACCTCACAGACCCCTAATCTTAACCAGCATACACACACCATACTGTTACTTGTAGCGCACCTCATATTCCAAACTCTCCTGATAAGATAATGTTTTCTGTAAGGCCACTGGTACTAGGCATACCCCCAATTCAAATAGCAAAAAAGGTGTATCATCAGTATATTCCCCTTGGGCCCAGATAAAAAACCTGGGGGCATATTAACAAGCGGCAGCGATAATTATCGCTGACCGCTGTTAACGTGAGGAAATCTATTGTCAGCTATCGCTTGCGATAATCTCCATGTTAGCGTTGTATTAACAACACTTAACACCATGGAGATACAAATCCCAGCGATAGCAGGGATTATCGCCGTTTTCAATGGAATATTGCTGGTTTTCCAGCAATATTCCATTGAAAATAGTGAGAACCTTGTTGATAGAGCCTGTGTTTTTAGCCACATAATCCACCCCCCATTCCATGTATGCCTAAATCAGGAATTGAGCAGACGTCCAGATCTTTTAAATGCAATCCCGGAAGGATATGCGTTACAGAGATCAGACAGATTTAGACGCAGAGGGGGAGGCTTAGCCATTCTCTATAAAACCTCTGCTGTCTGTCGCATTCAGGTTCTCTCTGAGCCCTCCGACTACTTTCAGGTGCTGCATTTTGTTATTACCTCCTCTCCCTCGACTTCCTTTACGGGTCTTCTCATTTATAGACCTCCTGGCCCTAGATCTTACTTTAGCCATGATCTCTTCAGAATTCTGGAAACCAATTTTGGTAAATCTCATTTTACCATTCTCGGGGGTTTCATAATTTCCATCTAGATGATATGACCTCGAAAGATACCCTTTCCCTGACGGACCCACTCTCCACATGTGGTCTGCTTCAGTTGGTGAACAGCCCTACTCATCTGGCTGGCCATATCTTGGATGGGGTTTTTTCCAATGACCCGAGGCTCTCCACGGGTCCCCCAGTACCTTTGGCTTGGTCAGATCACTTAGCTGTACCCTTAGAACTGACTTCTCCCTCTGAACCACGGTCCATGGTGGTCCATGTCAAGAAAACGCTTAAGAGATGCTATGGGAACATCTCAAATAATGCCCTTGCCCCCCTAATAGCGTCTGTTGGCATCCTGGCTTCTAGGGATGCCAGTGCTGCTGCACAGGAACTTCACAATTCCATCTCCAGAGCAGTGGATGTGATAGCACCAGCATCTCTTCGCTGTTCAGCAAGGGCAAAACCCGCGGCCCCCTGGTTCACAGAACCCTTGAGGCTCCTGAGACAGAGCTGTAGGCGGCAGGAGAGAAAATGGCGTAAAACCTGGGAGCCCTCTGACAGAGATTCCTTTAAGCAGATGCTGGCAGGGTATAAGGCTAGGATTATTAAGGAAAAGCAGGAATATTACACTAAGCGGACGACGTCCCTCACTTCATCAAGGGAACTTTTCAAGATCGTCGACTCCCTGTGCTCCCTGCAAGAGCCTGACCCTGTCGTGGCCTCACAAGAGCTCTGCGACAGGATTTCAGACTTCTTTCACACTAAAATCGCAGATATCCATCTGACACTAGAAGCACAAAGAAAGACGTTAGCGGCTAGCCCCTGCCCTTCCCAAACTAGCCTAGTTCCCTGGACTAGAGATCCATCCAAGACTCATACAGTCTTTCCACCTCTTAATATTGAAGATCTGGATTCCCTTCTGAATAAAATTAAATCTGGCTCTCCTCTGGACCCCTGTCTGTTGAAAGTTCTGAAGGAGTGTAGGGACACTTTGTTACCGCCATTATTGGAGGTGATGAATGGAGCAATATCTCAGGGCATTTTCCTGGTTGCCTGGAAAAAGGCGATAGTTAAGCCCTTGCTTAAAAAATCCACCCTCGACTCGAATATACTCAAAAATTTTAGACCCATTTCCTTGCTGCCAGCACCAGCTAAAATGTTGGAATCCCACCTTAATTTTCATCTTTCCACCTTTCTTGACTCCTCTGGGTTCCTGGACCAGTCCCAACATGGGTTCAGGAAACTCCATAGTAGTGAGTCAGCGCTTACGGTGGTAATGAACAACATTCAAGCGAAGGTGGACCAAGGACAGACCACATTGTTAGTCCTACTTGATCTGACGGCTGCATTTGATACCCTATCTCCCTCGACTTTAACAGCTCATCTGAGGGAGATAAGGGTTCAGGGCCCAGCGCTTGGCCTTCTGTCTTCGTTTTTAGCTCTAAGAGAGCAGAGGGTCAAGCTTGGAGAGTTCCTCTCCCCTGCCAAACCAGTGCAATGTGGGGTGCCACAAGGGTCGGCTCTAAGCCCGACCCTGTTTAACATCTATGTGGCCCCACTTGCTAGGTTATTAAAATCGCAGGGGATGGATGTGGTATCATATGCAGATGATACTCAGATCATGGTGTCCTTGGCTCATTCGGTTGACACCGTTGCATTTAGCTTCAGGAACTGCATGCAAGCAGTTTCTGAATGGATGATTCAAAATTCATTAAAGCTAAACGGTGATAAAACGAGGTGCTGATTTTCGGCAAGGACAGGGATGCGTGGTCCAGTGAGTGGTGGCCCCCTTCATTGGGAGCCTGTCCGATTCCATCGCACTCAGCTAGGAACCTTGGTGTTCTTATAGACACCTTGTTGTCTATGTACCTTCAGGTACACAGAACTGTGGCCACATGCTGGGGAGTCATTAGGATTCTTAGAAGAATCGCTCACTATCTGTCCCCCCAGGCTCGAAAACAGACCGTGGTCGCGCTGGTCTCCTCCCGGCTAGATTATTGCAACGCCTTGTATGCAAATATCAATAAGGCCCTGATCCAACACCTGCAGAGCGTTCAGAACGCGGCCGCCAGATTTGTTCTGGACATTCCCATCTCTTCCTCTGCCACGCTAGCCAGGAAGGACCTTCACTGGCTCCCGATCCAGTTTAGAATTTCATTTAAAATCCTGTGTATGGTCTTTGGAGCCTTATTTGCGGGCCCCTCGGATGCCTTAGGCTCCTTGCTAACATGTTATACTCCCAGCAGGAACCTTCGCTCTTCCAACAGAAATCTTCTGTGCGTTCCTCGCATTAGGAAGGTCAGATGGGGAGAAAGGGCTTTTGTTAATGTGGCTCCCTGATTGTGGAACTCCCTGCCTGTGGAGATTAAGGCGCAACCGTCGCTGTCCCTCTTTAAAAAGGCTTTAAAAACTTGGTATTTTAAAGAGGCCTATTAGCAAGCTTTCACCGGGCATAAGACAGGTATTTGGATTAGGCGCCTTGACGCCCTTTGGGCTAAGTAGCGCATTATAAAACGCTGTTCATTCATTCATTCATTCACGTTAAATTCCTGAGTTAAGCCCCTGCTAGAGATATTTATCGCAACTCTATCGCTGACGGGGCCTCGCTGTTAATATCACGAAGCCCCGTTAGCGATAGATTTCCCTGAAGTATTCCCAGACACGCCTACCACATGCCTACCTTGCATCTCATTAGCAATGCGAGGCCAGGCGATAAAAAATCGGGTCGCTAAGCGTTGAAAACCAACGCTAAGTGGCCTTGTTGATACACCAATATAATTATCGTCGCTTAGCGTCCGAAAACAGACGCTAAAGCGGCGATAATGTATTTATCGCCGCCTTGTTAATATGCCCCTTTGAGAAGTTACCCATGAGCATAAGTTGTGAGACAAAAACTGATTTTGAATAGTCTGAGTAGGAAGTAGGATACACGTAATCCGCATAGCAGAGCAAGTGGGAGACAATATGTATGTGTAAAGTGCACTTAGATAAAAAGCATTAGCTATTGCTACACTCATTTAATACACTACTGTGTGTCTGACCACTAGGCTCTGATAACTGGTGTTAATTAGTGTCTAATGATACTCATTTCATCCACCTCAGAAGGATGAAAAGGGGAGCTGACTTTCTAGGATTTGAATCTTCAATCTTCATGTCACACAGATTTCTAAACGGATGCATTCATCCACTGAGCTGTAAGCTTAGAAAACGGCATGAAGATGTGCATCAAAATCAGTGTTAAAATCGTCGCCGCTTTAGCAGCAGTTTTAAAGCGGCGATAATGGGCTTGATAATATGTCCTTGTGAATTCCCATAGAAGCCCAGGTTAACACCAGAACTTGGGCTTCTATGGGAATTCTCAAGAGCATATTATCAAGCCCATTATTGCCAATTTAGGGGAAGTTTCCTGCCGCTAAAGCGGCGATAATTTTAACACTGTTTCTTGATAATATGCCCCCAAGTTCTTACCAACTTCTGTGCCGCTGCTGTTTTATGAGAACAGGTCGACAAGATGGAGCCATCACTCAGCTATTAGCGCGTCTGGGTTTTGCATTCGCACACAGCTAAGGTCAGACCAATAAGGCAGAGCAAAATACTGAGCGTTGAAACGTCTAGAATAAAATTATACAAGCAAGGACATCATTAAACTTAACAAGCAGCTCAAGAGCGGGTTCATTTCGGTTTACTCGCTTGTAAAAAGACCCCATGACTATCCTCCGGCAGAAAGCCTCTAAACGAGTTTGGAGTTTATTTCACCACGATCTGCAGCAGAAATATGCAGCTATGAATGCATTTCAATAATTACAGCAGCATTCTCTTGCTCTACCAAATGTGACAGAGGCGTTTGAAGTTCTGGCTAAGACCCTGATTTAGAGGTTTGGCAGAGAGAGTATACTCATTTGCAACAACGGAGTACCCTCACTCACTCAGAAGCAGGTAAATCAAGTGGAGTATGTCAGGGATGGAGCGTATTTCCGCTCTGACGTATTACATGCGTCCGAGGTTAGTCATCCAACCCTCCGCCTTATTTAAAGTGGATGCTCGGATGACTTTTCAAGGCAAGGCAAAAACCTGGTGGTGAGGAACAGTAAAAAATATAATGATCCTCGCACCATGGGAGAAAGCTCCTATTGTGTGGGGGGCCATTCGTTTTTCATTTTTCAAAGCCAAACTGCCACTTTGGGAGCTCGATTTGAATTTTTTAAAACTTTGTAAAAGTTTGATAGCAGGCCATCATGTTTGACAGTCATCAATCAGACTTTTATAGCATTGAAAGGAATCCCTTTGTCAGCAGTTCCTGCCATTGTAGAGAGATGCCCGGGAGGCAGGCGAGGCTGGCTGACATCTCTAACTTTGGTGGACGGCATGGCCCTCAGGACAATGGCGTTTTTTACTCCGTCTCCCTGACATTCTGAATGATGTGTATATCAGGCACAAAGCTTTTCCTACATGATCGGAGCGGGACTGCAAAATGGCCGCATATCTCTAAAATTGGTGCAGGAAGACAGTGAAAAGGGCTTCATCTTTTAAAGCGGGTCTATGTTTTGTTTGCATTTTAGGCACTACAACTAAGTCCAGGAAAAATGTTGCTCATGCTGATATAATGTTGCACAATTTCTGGCATTTAGCTTTATTTAAGCCACACAAAATGCAATTGATTGTGCCATTACAACACGCCTTATCTTTGAAATTTCATTCAGGCAAAATTCATATTGCAGGAGCGTGTTCGTTTGGGGACAGGAGCGTGTTCCTTTGGGGACAGGAGCGCAAACGGACAGAGCGAAACCAAGTCATAATTATGTCACTCTCCATTTTGGCAGTATTGTTTAGTGGAAAGTGCATTCTCGCCTGGAATATGGTAGAAAAGTATAGCACAAAATGGCGGATCATCTTTTTATGTTATACTTATAGCGTGCAATTTTACATAATTGCTTAGTCATTCCACATAGGAAGTGGCTATTTATCCGTCCAACGGCAAAACAATTCACAATCTCTGCTATTTACCTAGCGGCTAGGAAAACAGTACATAATCTGTGTGATTTAGCCAATGGCAGGCAATACAACTGAAACTTCACTGTTTACCGGGGTAGGCTAAAAAGTAGAGGTCATGTGTTATGGCATCTAGATCAACAGTGTGAAGAAGGATTTTATTTTGCCAGATATGGGTTAAAAAAGGACACTATGCACTGGCAGGGGCAGCTTACAATGGGATGCAAGGAACTGTCATAGCTGCCAAATTTTCAGTATGCTTAAGTTTGACATTTCCATGTTTTCAAGGTGTTTATGTGTGACATTTGAGTTTCTTTTGAGAGACACATTGAGGGACAATACATCATGACTATGACAAAATATGTATGCCAATGTAATTAGAAGGCTCAGAGAAAAATCCCCTTTTTGCAATAAAATGCTCTACAAACTGCCTTTAAAATGCTCAGAATGTGAAATATACGTAGTTCAGGAGCCAATTTAGGCCGTGAATGTCACACAAATAATGCAAAAAGCTGCTTCACAATTATTTAATGGGATTACCACTCTTACTCCTTCTACGCCAACACACAGACTGCGCTGTTATGGAAGAAAATAAAACTATACCAACAGTGCTCCTATTATTGAACATGGGGAGATCGCGGCCACTCACGCATGCCAGAAGGTTTTTATTTTGCCAGATATGGGTTAAAAAAGGACACTATGCACTGGCAGGGGCAGCTTACAATGGAATGCAAAGAACTGTCATAGACTGCACCTGCAAGATCATAGGCAGAGTCATTTTAGAAAGGCTGGAGGCCTGGGTAACAGAAAATGGTAAGTTTTCTGATATCCAATATGGCTTCAGGAGGGGCCTGGGCACGGTAGAACAGTGCCTCAACCTGCATCTGGTCATAGGCAAAAACACCTTAGCCAAGCCGGGATCCCTTTATTTAGGGTGGAAGCTTTGGGAGATGAGGCTGGAAATGGGCATAGAACCAGCTATTGTGCACTTTATAGCAGACATGCATTGGGAAGTCACAGGGAGAGTTCGCTATGGAGCAGGTGGTGATCTTACTGCCCCAATTAAGATGAGCCGCAGGGTCAGCCAGCGTTGCATACTTGCACCCTTTTTATTCTGTCCGTATATAAATGACATTAGAAAGCTATATTATAAACAGGAATGTGGATGCTCCCCGGATAGGCTGAAGGTTGTTACTGGCATCATTATATGCAGATGATTGTGTTTTAATGTCCAAAACAGGGGTGGGGTTGTAAAGGCTTTTAACTAGTTTTAATAATTTTATGAATGATCTTGGCCTGAAGACCAATGTAGCCAAATCCCATATCATGGTGGTGGGCAAATCACCAACAATTGTAAAGACATGTTTTATAGGTTGTGAGAAACTGCTTTATGTACCTACCTTTCCTTATCTAGGAATTCTTTTTTATTTATTTATTTATTTATTTATTTTATAAAAAACACTTGGTTTCATCTAATAGATGCCAGGACTAGGGGCTTCAACCGAATTTTGGAGGATATTTTTAGATTTTCTGAAATGCGAGGTTCTTGCTCAATAAGAGCACTCATAGAAATCTATTAGGCACGTACATGTGCGGAAATCTGTATGGAGCTGTAGTCTGGGGCTTTTGCAACACCTTAGGCCTACAGAGAGCAGAAAACATGTTTTTGAAACGCTTGCTGACTGTATCAACAAGCACTGCCACCACTATTTGTGACAACGAGCTTGGGGTGATCCCGCTGTCCTTCCGCATACAACTAGCTCCTCTATTATTGTGGTATAACATCTGGATAAAGGAAGAAACAGCTTTGAACCGCGCCGTCATTACAGACTGCCTAAAATTAGAGTGGGTGAACAAAATCCCTTGGATTTATTATGTTAAAGCCCAGCTGAAAAATGTAGGCTTCCCTAATTATTTCGACAACCCAGGATATATTGCTAACATATCAACGGCCAAGTTGAAGAAAGAATTTTTGGCACACTCCTATTTGAAAAAGAGATACTCAGGAGATGGGAAAAAATGGTTATTGACCACTCACTACTAGTTTGTTCTTGAGGTACTGAGCCTTATCTTTCTTTTTATTTTCGTCATGTACAATTGTTCTATCTTATAAGGTTCAGGTTTTGAACCTCCCAAATGTTGATTTCATACCCGCGTAACATATATTCTGATGCCAAATTGATTGTATGCCCATGTGACTCAAAATCAGCGCAGAGTACGTTGCATTTTATGTTTTTTTGTAAACTTTATACCAACCCAAGTCGTGCTTTTTTAACACCATTCTTAAAATTTCTAAATATAAGAAAATGGCAGGCTGCTTTGCACTACCTTCAGCTTTTCAAAGATGAATTTATCTGCTTAATGGTTTATAAATACATCTCCTCCACAGTCCAGTTACGGAATATTGTTGGAAAATGATTCCTGTCTTTTTACTATAACTTTTGTACAGGATTCAAGACCCCTTAGTGTGGGATCGTTTCCCATAGTGACTAATGATGAAAATTTGAAATTGTTACCAATAAGAACTATGTATGTAGTTGATCTTTTTTGCTTTCTTACCATCTCTAGTTCAAACACTGTTGTGCCTATATGCCTTTGTGATAATTATCTGAAAAGAGATCTGATTTGGACATTTGCAAATTATTCTTTTTATCCAGGGTTTTTTATCTGATAATTAATATTTTATTAACTTCATTGTGCTTTAATCAGAAATGCTTTTTATCATGTATTATTTTATGGTTTTGAATATAGCTGAATACAGATTTCTGACTGAATGACTGACCTCTAATGAATAAAAGGCAGAGTTGGCCCTACCACAAATTCATATGAACAATATGTAATGACTCCAGGCCTCACCCGAGTGGGAAGCACTACAAAACATCTCCCTAAAGCAGACGTTCAGAGATTGAGAAGGAGGATCAGGTACATTAAAGAACTTCAAACGAAATTGCATATCCCCGTTGCCCGCTCTGAAACCTGCTTTTAAACGTGTTTTGTCAGTATTGAAAGTAATGTCAAATGAATCGGTGACTTAGATCGGCGGAGCACCGAAATACATGCCAAAATGTTTGTGTGGGGATATTGTTAAAGTCAACATTTTGTATAAGTGACCTTTAGCAGGGCTGGGAAGTTTGTGAAGCATTTGAAAGGAATTGAATACACAAACGAACAAAAGAAAATACAAAGATAAGCGCAAGAATAAAGTTGCTTTCAGATAAAAAAAAAGAGCACACTCATTTTTGACTGCATACATTTATATCAATATAATGTTAATATAGTAAATGTAAAAATCAAACTTCTTTTTTCGGACCTTCAGGATAAGGCACGCACATACACACATTTGTGCTGAAGTCTAGGAGAATTTGCTTGTCCGCATGTTTTTAATGCATTTTACAAAAATGTTTTCTTCACTCATGAGAATATGTTAAGGTGTTTTGATGTTCATGATCCTCTCTTTGTAAACTTCTGTGGGCTATTTATTTCAGGCTTTTTATGGAAGACCTCACACTAGTTTTGTGTTTCTTTTTAAAGGAGATTGTGCTTGTTTAGTATTTGAGACAGTGTTCCCACACTGATCTATTTCTCACCCAAACGAGTAATATTTTCCCTTTTGTGCGGCAAAAAATGTCAAGTCGCAGTTGCCAGCATGGCCGTCATTTTAATGGAGCACACAAAAGTGCTTACAATGATGGCCCTGTTTGAACTGAAGTGAAAACTGCGGTGATTGTGCAAACAACAGAGCAAATGAAGAGAAGAGGTCGTGCCCACCTGCTCCCCCAGCTTGAGTTAACTGATAGAGGGGCTGGGACTATCAGTACCCATGTGCCACATACTGAGGGCAGGATGCAACCCAGAAACTGGAGGAATCGAAGCCCACCTTCAGGAACCAAAAAGAGAGACTGGGTTGACTGTTGCGAAGAAAGGACAGAGAGACATGGACACCTGAAAAATACTCTAATGCTTTCTACTCCTCTAGACCCACAGCTGTGTCGACGCTGTGACTCATTCCATTTTCCCCAGCCTTTCCCACTTACATTTGAACTGATGAGTGACTTGGTTACGAGTTTTTTTTTATAAGAGCAGCCACATATGACCAACTCAATTTGCAACTAGGGTACCTAACCTCGATTCCACCTCATGCTTTGTTCTTCCAGCACCCTGCAGTTCCTTGCTTTTAATCTCGCTGTCTGTTATATTTGCATTCTCCTGTCTGAAAATCTAATGAGGAAAAATAAGACCTGGTTCTCAAGAATGACTGCCGGAGCCCACCACCTGCAGATATTAGTACAAATACTGGTGACAAGGACTGACGCAGTCCCTTCAATTAGTATCTGCCCTTTTGCCACAGAAATGTACCTGATTTGTAACATGACTATATCCTAGATATGACTGGGTGAGCAACAAATTAACATGGACAATGGCCGATTCTGACTCTAAAATCGAGTGCAAGAGCCAAGCCGAGCCTTGTAAATATTTGGCATGTAAATCGTGCAACAAATATGTTAGCATATGATCTGCTGTCTTCAGAATGCAAAAGGTATTTCTTTAACACACAAAAACATTTAAACGTAGTATTTTGGATTATATCCCTGCATGAGAAGTATTTATTTAAATTGAGAGCCCGATTCACAAAGGTAACTTTCACTTTTGAATAGGGTTACACTTTCGATTATATTTTCTACTTTATGGTATTCACCAACATGGGGCCTGATTCGCACAGGTAACACTTTTGAGTACATTTACAGTTTGGAGTACGTTTATTACTTCATAAACTCCGAGTCTAAACATACTACAAAAGTGTAAGTTACATGTCCCTACCTGTAGTAATGATAACACGCTGGTGAGTTGTAATCCAAGTAGGTTTATTCACAGGTAGCATTAGTAAGTCCTTATCAAAGGTTAGGTCATCATTAACAGGTATATAAGTCCTGTAGGGCAGCCTGTAAGCTGATATCGACAGCCCCACCAGGAGCAGACTGCTAGCTGCTAAGGCCCATCCCCCAACTGTCACTCCTCATCCAGTCATCCAGGCATTCGACTCAAGGTCCACTCACCAACATTCCATACAATACACACATACACAGGCTGAGCAGCTAGGACAGAGAAACATAGGGAATAAAACATCATGCATGAATACTACATATCTCTTCCCTATTGAACAGAAGAAATAACTAAACCAATGCATTAACTGGAACATAAAAATACAGCAATAGTAATTTGTCCAGAACCCAAAGATGAAGGAAATAACGCCCACATCATGAAGTGAAAAATAACTATTTAAAACTGAGTCCAAATTTCAGACTGGGAACACCGCATCACAAGAGGCAAAGGAACCAAAGACAAGAAGGAAAGATGGATACAGAATACCCATCCCTTTCCTCAAATAAGGAAAATAAATATACATCAAAATGTATTCTCTCCATGTAAGAAGAAAAGTAATGTGGACTAAAGGGACTAAAACCCAATATCCTGCCCCAACAAAAAAGGGGAAAACAGTGTAAGAGAAGAAAATGTTGTGTGGACAAAAGGGACTAACACTCAATGTCCTGCCCCCACAATTAAGAAGGGACGACCTGAAAAAGAACATATATGCTCTCCGTTTTAAAAGGCACACAAGGATAAAAACCTAAAACAACAAACAAATAACGTACAGCACAGGGTGTCTTATGCACACAGGGAACCCAACCCTGAATCAAAAATTGATATTGCAGCGCAAGGTGTCTTATGCAAGCAGGGGACCCAACCCTGGTTCAAAACTGATTGTGCGGCACCAGGTGTCTTACGCACACAGGAACCAAAACCCTGCAACCAAAACATATGTTCAAACAAGGAAGAAAACCCTGCAACTAAAATTTATCATGCGGCACATGGTGTCTTGCGCACCCAAGGAACAAACACCTTGCAGCGATTGATGAGGGAAACCAAAACCCTAGAGCCAACCCTCATGTAAGGGCATTATGTCAAAAAATGTGGATATGGGATTAAAATCCATCCATATGTTAAAGGGAAACCAAAACCCTTACGTCAACCCAAATGTAAGGGACAGTGTGAATTCACCCATAATAGGTTGCAAAAGAGAACATGGGATAAGGACTCCCACTCTCCTCCACTCAATCAATCAATCAATCAAGGCATTTATATAGCGCGCTACTCACCCAGAGGGTCTCAAGGCGCTTGGGGGAGGGGGGGTCTGTTACTGCTCGAACAGCCAGGTCTTGAGTTGCTTCCTGAAGGAGAGGTGATCTTGGGTCAGGCGTAGGTGGATGGGGAAGGAGTTCCAAGTCTTGGCTGCCAGGTCGGAGAAGGATCTTCCTCCCATGGTGGTTCTTCGGATGCGTGGAATGGCGGCGAGGGCGTGGCTGGTTGATTGTAGCTGGCGGGTGGGAGTGTAGAAGGTCAGGCGGTTGTTGAGGTACCTGGTTCTGGCGGTGGCTGGGTTGTTGGTGAGGGAGAGGATCAGTTGGGTGTCGTCGGCGTAGGAGATGATGTTGAGGTTGTGTTGGCGTGCGATGGCTGCGAGGGGGCTCATGTAGACGTTGAAGAGGGTGGGGCTGAGCGATGATCATTGTGGTACGCCGCAGATGACTTCGGTGGCCTCGGATCTGAACAGGGGGAGGCAGACTCTCTGGGTTCTTCCGGCGAGGAACGAGATGATCCACCCTAGTGCCTTCTCTTGGATTCCGATGTTGCTGAGGCGCTGTACTAGGGTGCGGTGGCAGACGGTGTCGAATGCTGCGGAGAGGTCCAGGAGCATGAGGGTTGCTGTTTCCCCGTTGTCGAGTAGGGCTTGGATGTCGTCAGTGGCTGCGATGAGGGCGGTCTAGGTGCTGTGGTTGGCTCGGAAGCCAGACTGCGAGTGGTCGAGGGATCCGTTTGTCTCAAGGAAGGCGGCAAGCTGCTTGTTGATGGTCTTCTCGATGACTTTGGCTGCAAAGGGGAGGAGCAAGATGGGGCGGTAGTTCTTGAGGTCGGTGGGGTCTGCTGAAGGTTTCTTCAGGAGGGCGCTAAGCTCGGCGTGCTTCCAGCTCTCCGGGAAGGTGGTGGTGTTGAAGGAGCAGTTGATGATATCCCGGAGTTGGGGTGCGATGACGGGACGGAGTCGGCCTTGTTGAAGACGTGGTGGGGGCATGGGTCGGTTGGTGATCCGGAGTGGATGGTGTTCATTGTGTTGATGGTGTCTTCGGTGCTGACCGGGGTCCAGGCGCGGAGGGTGCTGGTGGGGGGCGTTGGCTCGGTGGTTGGGTGCGTGGTCTGTGGTCCGAAGCTGTTGTGTATGTTGGCAATCTTACTGGGGAAGAACGAGGCGAGGGAGTCGCAGAGGTCTTGTGAGGGAGTGATGTTGTTGTTTCCTGCGCTGGGGTTGGAGAGCTCTTTGACGATGCTGAAGAGTTCCTTGCTGTTGAGTACGTTGTGGTCCAGTCGTTCCTTGAATGCAGTCTTCTTGGTGGTGTGGATCAGTTGGTGGTGTTTGCGGGTGGCGTGCTTGAGGGCGGTCATGTTGTCTGTAGTCGGGTCTTTGCGCCAGGCTTTCTCGAGGATACAGCAGTTCTTCTTGGATTTCTTGAGGTTGTTGTTGAACCAGTAGGCTTTCTTGCTGCCGGGCCTGCTGGGATGGTTTTTCAGGGGTGCGAGGTCGTCAGCGCAGTTGGTGATCCACTGTGCGAGGTTGTTGGCTGCTTGGTTGGGGTCCATTGAGCTGGCGGCGGGTTCTGGTTCAGGGATGTGGTGAGCTGGTCGGTGGTGATCTTGTTCCAGTTCCTGCGGGGAACCTGTTGCGGGTGGTGGTGAGTCGTGGTTCTTCTGAAGCTGAAGTGGACGCAGCTGTGGTCTGTCCAGTGGAGTCCGGTGGAGTGGCTGAAGGAGATGTACTTGCTGGAGGAGAAGATAGGGTCCAGCGTGTGTCTGGCGTAGTGGGTGGGAGTGTTCACCAGTTGCTTGAGTCCGAGGTTGGCGAGATTGTCCAGTAGGGTGGTGGTGTTGTTGTCGTTGTTGTTCTCCAGGTGGAAGTTGAGGTCCCCTAGGAGGATGTAGTCGGGGACGGTGAGGGCGTGCGGTCTAATGAAGTCTGCGATGTCTTCGCTGAATTGTGCGCGAGGTCCTGGGGGTCTGTAGATGAGGGTGCCTCTGAGTGTGGTCTTGGTGTCGGTGTGTATCTGGAAGTGAAGATGTTCAGCGGCTGAGAGGGTGTCGTCGGAGTTGGTCGTGATGCGAATGGTGTTCTTGTGGATGATAGCGATGCCTCCTCCTGTCTGGTTGACGCGGTCCTTCCGGGTGATCTTGTATCCGTCCGGGATGGCGATGGCGATGTCGGGCGCTGAGGAGGCGATCATCCATGTTTCCATGAGGAAGGCGACGTCTGGAGATGTGGTGTCGAGCAGGTTCCAGAGTTCCACGGCGTGTCTGGGGACGGAGCGGGCGTTTCACTGAACTGTGAAACGATGTAGTACATAAGAACGTTGAAGAACTAATGCTAACAACACACGTTGGCTTAGAGCAATAACAAGTCACTTGTAAAATCATAAGTTTCTTTTTCTTGTAAAAAAACATTAAAGTAGGCAACATTTTCAAACAAAACCATATTTTTCCAGTCGCAAAATAACTCATCCCAAAGGCAACAACTGTGAGCAGTGTCTAATAAATTAGCTATAGTAATTCTTCTGAGATCATCTGCAGCGCCACCAGCAGCTTCTGATGGAACCCGTATGGCCAAAATTAGCCTAACCAGAAACCCACATCAGGCTCCTATTCGTAGCGAGAGCGTTCTTGGCCAGGACCGACTGTGCACAAACATTCTGACTAAAAAAAACTCAAAGGATGAAAAACACCTGTAAATACCAGCGCTTAAGAAAACTCACACTGCAGATGAAGAGTAGCGAATGTTCTCACCACGAGGTTCGTCAGGACTCTAAACACAAGATGGTGGCATGCTCCTTGTCTCCGCACTGGATGACTTGCGATCGAAGCATGCTGCCAAGCATGTTACAGCATCTGGCTGTACAGCGTAGATGAAGACGCGTCACAGAGGATCACTCGACAAACAGCGCGTCACAGAAGCACCACAGGTAAGTCTGCACTCACAGCGCCAAATTCATTTTCCTTTGACTTACTGAACTCGCAGTTCAAACGCAAACAAAAATGGTTGAAATACAAGTCTCAAAAATGTTCAAACAATAATGGACAATGACTGTATCTTCATTTTTTTTTTACTTACAACACAGCCAAGACAAACACCTTCTGTAGGGATAGAACTGGCACTGGTGTCCTCCTCAGACTCCACTGTGCCAATAGCCAAATAACATGCAGGCATCGCATGTCACATGTAAAAACAGAAGTCTCACTTCTCTTTTCTCTTTTTTTAGCATTAGGCTGAGACTGCACTGATCACAACGGCTGCTGGCACACTCTCTTGATCTCTCCAGAAACATGCTTGTCAGTTGGCATGCAGGAAAATCCTCTATTAAACTGTGTAGAGCCACACCATTCCAATATAATCCACAGTGGGCGCCCACATTAGTTCAGCTTTCAAAACAATGGTGCAGGAAAACTCTCCAAACAGATATCCTTGCACAAGGCGCAATCCATGTGTATATGTGCCAGATAAACAAAGTACAGCACGCTTGAGTTTGCGCAACAGAACACACTAAACTTTTGGGAGGGGGTCAGGGTCAGGGGTGGGTTCAGGGGGGGCCGTGACACGGGGTGGGAGGGTGGGACATGGGGGGGAGAAAGCAAAAAAAAAGAAGGTTCTCATAGCTAAGATGTATATTGTCGAAAATGTTAGCTCACCAATGCTAGTGGTATTCTATTCATGTAAAGTTTTCAGGGGAATAATTGATCGGATAGACCAATGGATACGATTCCTGCAGGGTTATGTCTAAGCTAAATGTAGTAAGCCTTAACATAGGTGGCCTCAATAACTGGAAAAAAAGAAGGAGGTTGGAGGAGTATATCAAGATAATAGGGGCCGATATTCTCTGCCTTCAAGAAACTCACCTGCCGTGGAAAAATAAACACTGGTTGAATTTTAGGGGATATGATATTTTATCATGTTCTTCACAAACATCTATGATAAAAGGGGTAGCAATTATTGGAAAGACAGGATTGGGGGGGGTTAAAAGGTGTAAGTCAGATATATCTGGACGCTGGGCTATATGTGAAATGAATATCGGTCTCACAATTTGCACAATATACGGGTCTAACCATGATGATCCAGCAGTAATGGATTTTTTAGAGCAAGAGTTAACAAATTGGTCAGCCCCGGTAATAATCTGTGGAGATCTAAATATTTCAGCAGATTTTACATATAGGTGTGTATATACAGGTCGGAAGCCACGGGTATATAAGGCGCTATCCTCTGTTATTAAATCCCATGGCTTGATAGATGTGTGGGGAAGCTTAAAGCGAGATAATCCAGGGTTTACATATTTTTCACACCCTTTTAACAAATATACCAAACTGGACTATTTTATGATAACAGCTAACTATCTTCCAAATGTGGAAATAGTAAGGTTGCCCAAGATAATCTCGGATCATAATCCCCTTGTGTTAACAATTGCTGTCAGTCAACAAGGGAAAAAAGGTAGACCTTGGACTCTCGATAGGAAGCTTTTAATGGATACAAATTATATCTCGCATTTGAAAACTTGGTGTCAGTCATTTTTCGATGCAAACAGATATAGTGCTCCCCGCAACATTGTCTGGGATAGTTTTAAAGCTGGTCTGAGAGGGGAGACAATTAGCTATGTTGGGCGAATGTGGAAGAAAGGCAAGATAGAGAGGGAACGGTTATTGGGTAAATTGGCAGATGCAGAGGAACAGCATAGGAAAGATGTAAGTCAGGGGTGCCAGGGTAATTTAAGCTTAGAGCGACTGAATAGTATCAAGGCTGAACTCCAGCTACAATTGGCAAAAAAAGCTGCAGCCGGATATCATTCATATAGATCTGGAATGTACGAAACAGGGGAAAGTGCCGGTAAGGCTCTGGCTCTGCGGATAAGGCAGGTTGCTTCAAAGAACATCATAACCGAAATAAAGGAAGGAGATCAAACTTATAAAAAGTCAGATGAAATCCTTGATGTTTTCAAGAGATTTTACCAAGAGCTTTATAAGGAAGAGTCAGAAAATGATGATCCAGGTATAAACTGGCCAGAAATGGGTACCAAACTCACTGCTAACCAAAGAGAAAAATTGGAAGGCAGTATTACTATGGATGAATTATCCGAGGCATTACAGGATCTAGCATCAGGTAAGGCGGCAGGACCTGATGCCATTCCTTTGGAAGTATACAAATGTCTAAGGGAAGAAATAACGCCCTTATTATTGGATTTATTTAACGGGGTCATCAATACCGGGGTTATCCCGGAATCTTGGACCGAAACAAATATTGTGGTCTTCCATAAGAAGGGGAAACCGAAAGAGAGTCCTGGGTCATACAGACCTATATCATTTATAAACAGTGACAACAAACTATATGCTAAAATCATGGCGACCCGGCTGGCCAAGATCATTGGGACCCTGGTTTCTCCCTGGCAGCACGGTTTTATTCCAGGTAGAGGCACGACCGATCATATAAGGAGGGTCATTACATTATTTGATATACAAGATGCCGAAGGAGGGAGGGCTGCTATGACCCTTCTAGATGCAGAAAAAGCTTTCGACCGCGTCAGGTGGAGGTTCTTGTGGCGGGTAATGAAAGACAGAGGTTTTGGCCCTAAATTCCTACAGGCAATTGGTGCTATGTATGTTAACCCAACGGCTAGGATCCACCTTATGGGTGAGCAGTCAGGTAGGATCTACATCTCAAGGGGCACGCGACAAGGGTGCCCATGCTCACCCATTCTTTTTGCTCTGTATATAGATCCTCTAATAAATCTGTTAATGGATAGCAAAATTAAGCCAGTGGTTACCAAAGGATTTCAGACCAAAGTACTCGCCTATGCGGATGACATTGCTATTTTAACCACGGATCCTGATAGTGCCCTGAATGAAATTGTTAAAATCACTTCTGATTTTGGGAGACTATCAGGATACCGTCTTAACGCAGCTAAGACGCAGGTATTATGTACCGGTAATATAAACAAAACGGATAATAGATATCTGGACTCAGTTGTCTATCTAGGAATTACAATTAATGCCCAGCCAAAGGATATTATCAAAGATAATTTTGAGCCATTACTTATCAAAATTAAACAGGATTTAAGGAGAATAGACAAACTTCATCTATCAGTTATAGGAAGAGCAAATGTTATTAAAATGTCTATTTTTCCAAAAATTTTGTATAAATTTAGGTCTATCCCTTTCAAAATTGAAGATCTATTGATAAAGGAAATGGAGTCGATATTTATGAATTTTGTATGGCAATATGGAAAGGTTAGGAGATCCAGTAAGCTCATGTCTCTTCCTCAAGAAAAGGGGGGGCTGGGAATGCCCAATCTTAGGTATTATAATTGGGCTTGTTTCCTTACAGGGATGTCCGTGCTTCTCTTTCCAGATGATGCTAGATACAGCCAGGGAGCTATCCCCACTATTTACCACCTGGCACTGGGGGGGGAAGTACATGGGATATTGTCAAGGAAACATGACAAACGTTTCTTTAAAGCCTCTGGTTATAAGACTATTGGAGATATTTGGGGGATATGGTCATCAATTTGCAAAGATCAGGACATCCCAAAGTATAATCAGCACACCCTATTATGGAAGTCAGATTTATTTCCGCATTTAAGCGATGACGGCCCATGGAAGCATTGGGAAAGACAAGGGATTAATTCATTAGGCCAAGTAATGATTAAAGATGTCTGCAGACCTCTAGAATTGCTTAGGACACGGTTTTCACTCCAAGGGGTCCAAGTATTTAAGTATATGCAGCTGGTTAATACCATCAAATCAAAAAGACCGGGTTTGAATATATCTAATGAATGTGCTCTATTGGATTATTTGAAAGGTGGAGGTCATAGAATCAAAGATTTGTACAGGTTACTTATGGAGAGTCTTTCTGACGATTTGATCAAGGTTGAGGAGAGCTGGGCTCACAAACTGCAGGATCCGGAAATCGATCTCGATAGAGCACTGGTAATGGACAAAAGGTTTCTGAGATCATCAAATTTAAGAGCACAGCACTTCAAGACTCTTTTCAACCTATATTACACACCAGCTAAACTGTTCAAATGGGGTAAGAGCATGGATCATAATTGTCCTAGGTGTGGCAAGGGGCCAGCAGACGTATTACATATGTTTTGTAATTGTTTAAACTTGGGACCAATCAAAAATGAAATTGAAAAGTTTTTAGAGGGGCTGCTAGCTGTTAAAACTGACCTATCCCCTACACTGTTAATATTTGGCTGTGATGTAAAACTAGGTTTGAGTATAGAGATAGAGGCGTTGGTTTTTATCTCGACAGCTGTTCTTAGGATATTAATCGCTGCTGCGTGGAAGGATGTGGAGCCTCCAACTTTCCAAATGTGGATGTGTCGGCTGCTAGGGATTCATAATATTGAATCGGAACTTTATGCCCTTAAAGGAATCAAAGCCAGAGAAATGGGTTTACGTGTATGGGCACCAGTGGCTAGCTGGAGGAAGGCAAGATGCGCGACCCTCTAGACTTGATAATATTAAGAGATGCCTCGGACATTTCTCTGCATGTTTGGTTTTTACCCGGCTATTTATACCTGTCTTTTTTGATATTGGGTAATGTTGCTCATATTGTATTTATCATATTATCAAATGTACTTATATATGTCTATATTTTACGTTGATTTATATATGTATATTTATGATCTTAATGTACATCTGGCAGTTGTGAACTTTCAATAAAAAAAAAAATAAAAAAAAAAAAGAACACACTAAACAAACATTGTGCAATGTTCATTTGAGCCAATTGAGCCACATACAAGTAAAAAGATGATGCTTACTTGTCCTGAATGCGCACATTCTGTCCATACGTGCCAGGTGAACCCAACACAGCACGTTTGGACTGGGCTGTCCGATGTAAATGGATACTGGTGGGGTTGTTTGGCATGCTGTTTGTGTTCCCTTTGTAGCTCTCCAAGTTTCTGTGTTACATTTTGTGGCTCATGCTTGTTGCAACTTGTCCCTGTTGTCTTCGCCTGTCGTCTTCTCCCTGTTGAAACTTCTTCCCAACATGTTGTAGAAGGCATCCTTAAGTTTCTTCAAGTACTTGTATCAGCTGTAGAGGGTGGGGTGGTCTCCAACTCGTTGCCAACATTAAAGTAGTAATGATGACATGCTGGTAAATTGTAATCCAAGCAGGTTTATTCACAGGTAGTATCAGTCCTGTAGTGCAGCCTGTAAGCTGTTATCAACAACCCCACCAGGAGCAGCCTGCTAGCTGCTCAGCCCCATCCACCAACTGTCACTCCTCATCCAAGCACCCAGGCATTCTACTCTAGGTCCACTCACCAACATTCGATACAGAAGACACACACAGGCTGAGCACACACACACAGGCTGAGCAGCTAGAACAGAGAAACATAGGGAATAAAACATCATGCAAGAATACTACACTACCTTCAAACGAAAATAATTTGCTGACGTCCCTCCCTGAGCCCATCCTTGGCTCTGCCTAAAGACCTCTTACTCCTCCCTAGTCCTATCCGTTTTAAAAGTAAATTTCCCTCTTTTCCCTCCCACTCCCCTGTGTCCCTCCCACATTTAGTACTAAACACTTTAGTACCCGTGTAGAGACTCAGCAGTTAGGGAGGAACACTCTGCACACATAAATATATATAAAACGTACATTTTATAGTATGTTTCAGAAAACGTTTTGTAGTACTACAAAATGCAGCTTGTGAATCAGGCCCTCTGAGTGTAAGTTACTACTATACTAAATAAAAATTCCACCACTACACATGGCCAACCACTGGTACTGCAATACTCTCCCATAGAAAATATTGGCAGTAGGGACTCAAAATAAAACCCCATAGGAAATAATGTTAACACCTTGGCTGCTAAGGGGTTTTCCACTCCTGTGCTGCAATCTCAGATTCCCCATTGTTCATGACAAGGTCAACTCGTCATAAGCACAGGGCAGGTAAAACCCATGACGAGTTGACCTTGTCATTAGCATGGAAGTGGTTAAGCTAAAGTATTTAAAATAGTTACAAATATAAATAAATATAAATGAATGTAAAACAAAATATAAAATGGAAACATATTTCTAAATTAAATATTAAATATAATAAAACATATATAAAAACATTTTCAAACAATTCCATTTATTTTAATTAACTCTATGAAACACTTTTAGTAATTATTACTGCATATTGTTTTTTTCTTTATGTGAGAATATATTATTTAATTTAAACTTCAGAAACAATATTTGAACTTACTTTAATATATTTCTATTAATAAAGTTGTACTTTAAAGTTCATTAAATAGTGCTGTAGCGTTGTTTTTATTTGGCGCTACAGATAAAGTTATATATAAAATACTTTGAAATTGATATTTGTTATAAAATATTTTCATATATATTTTTGAGTTAAATAATCTTTTTTATGTTTTCCTATAATTTACAGGGCTCACAAACATGTTTTGTAGTAGTAACGTAGCCTTGGACGTCCGACTACTGATTAGTAGTAAACGTACTCACAAGTATAAACTTACTCAAAAGTGTAAGTTATCTTTGTGAATAAGGCTCTGAAAGGTTTTGCACTTTTTAAACTGTTGTCATTTGTACCCAGTTTGTGGCCTAAATTCTTATTATCTATGGAATCACATTCAAGGCTATTAAATCAAACATTAGAGATTTTTAAATGGTATACATCAATAACTCACATGTTTGAAAGTTCTCCTATATGTGAGAATGACCAAAAAGAAGGCTCCGTGAAATAAAGTGTTTGCCTAGGATCACACAATTTGGTCAAACGGACAAGCTAGGATTGATCACATATTTTCTTGTTTCACACTGTGCAATTCAGCCACTATATCAGTATCATTCCCGACATCAAAGGTTAATGCTTAGTTCTGAATGCTTTGTGGCATGGGAGTAAAGCATAGGTAACAGGCAGAATCCACATTCTTTGTTCAGCAGTTTCAAATAGTCTAAACAATGGACATTCAAGCAATTCACAAGACACACCAACTATGTTACATGATTTTTTTCCAGCACAACACGATTTGTCAAGATTTACAGAATATAGAGCTGAGGTCAGAACTGAAAAAATGTTCCCCATGTTACATCTCTACCTACAAAAGTATATGGCAGGGGTCGGTTGGTGATCCGGCGTGGATGGAGTTCATTGTGCGGATGGTATCTTCGGTGTTGATCAGGGTCCAGGCCCGGAGGGTGGTGGTGGGGGGCGTTGGTGTGGTCGTAGGGCGCGTCGGCTTTGTGCTGAAACTGTTGTGTATATCTGCGATCCTGCTGTGGAAGAACAAGGCGAGCGAGTTGCAGAGGTCTTGCAATGGGGTGATGTCGTTGTTTCCGGCGCTAGGGTTCGAGAGCTCTTTGACAATGTTGAAGTGTGGTTTGAGGCGATTTATATTAGCCCTCTCTGTGGTTGCCTAGGGGTCTTGAGGTCCACCAGGTATGTGGTCTCACTCTTTCTTTCAATCATCTCATGAGGGCCATTCCAGCAGTCCTGGAGGGCCTTGGGCTGTACCAGCTCCATCACTCACACTTTTTGACGAGGTTGAAATTCCACAGTGGTAGAATTTTCATCATACCACTCTTTCAAGACTTCTTGGCTGACTTCAAGGTTACTGGAAGTTTGCTTCAATAACTTAGCCATCTGACTTCTGAAGGTCCCCATGTAGCTCACTACATCCTGGGGTACCTTCCTGGGAGCTTTCGCCCACCTTTCTTTCAACAGACTCAGAAGTCCTTTGACTGGGTGCTCATACAACAGTTCAAAAGGGCTGAAATCCACTCCTGTCTGTGGCACCTCACGGTAAGCAAACAACACACATGGTAAGAGGATATCCTACTTTTTTCCTCAGGGCATCAGACAGGCCTCTGATCATGCCTTTCGGTGTCTTGTTGAACCTCTCAACAAGCCCATATGTTTGGGAATGGTGAGGGGTGGAGAACCTGTATGTTACCCAACACTCTTACCACATCAACTGCATATAAACAGACATGAAGTTTGTACCCTTTTCTGACACAACTTCCTTGGGGAAAGCCACTTGGGTAAAAACCCCCATCAGGGCCATTGCCACTTTGGGTGTAGTAGTAGTCCTCAGACGGATTGCCTCTGGGTATCAAGTGGCATGATTCACAAGAATCAGGATTAACCTGTTGCCTGATGCAGTGTAGGGGTTCAATAGGCCCTACGATGTGTCAATGCCCACCATCTCACAGGGGGTGCTAATGAAAGCCAATGGGTGAAGGGGGGCTTTCAGCCTCTGTCCTGTCTTTAACCAACCTGACAGGTCGCACAATTCTTGATCCTAGGCCAATAAAGGTAGGGTACAAACCTTGCAACGGTCTTGTCTTGGCCTAGGTGTACTGACGGGAATCTCGTGTGTCAGCCCCAATAGGAAAGCCTGTAGCATAGGGGAATCCCCAAGGCCCTTGATGTCCCATGCCCAGAAACCTTAGGCTCACTGTACAGGAGGTTATCCTCCCAGTTATTGTGGTGACTTCCAGAGGCATCATCTTCTGCGTGAGCCCATAAGGATTGAGCACTTTCTCTGTGCCTTACAGAACTCCTCCTTGGTGGGTCCTTCTTCCACATGCTATCCAGCAAGCTCACAAAAGGGGGTGGTGATGGACGGAGGATCTGAATCAATCAAACACTCACACCCAGTCAAAAGATCTGGGTTTAATCCATCACCGTTCTTTAGCCCACTCTGCCACCCCAGTTCAGACATGGCTATATGCAAATCAGTCTGACCCTGTGCCTCATGGGAACAGTCCAGCCCGAACTACCATGCCATGTCTTCCCTGGACCGGAAACAAGCTTCTGAGGACCGGTTTCTGGCATTCCAGCCATCTTCAGCCCGGCTTGCTTGAATCCAGTGGCAAAGTGAGCAAGGGACTCACGTCTGAGCATACCCTGCCACACTTATGGCGGCCAAAAGCGGTACAAAAGGGGGTGGTGATGGACGGAGCATCTGAATCAATCAAACACTCACACCCAGTCAAAAGATCTGGGTTTAATCCACCACCGTTCTCAAGCTCAGGCAGGTCACCAAACGAAGCAACGTCCTCCTCATGTGTCCTGTAAGCAGAGGGATAGCGCATTTTAAAAGGGCAGTACGGTCCGCACATCTTTAAGTAAAAGTTTGATGAGAATTAAGTTTGGTCGTGCATCCCAAAAGCCACTCACCAAAGGTGCCTACGTGTCACCCCATCTTCCGCTGCTCAAAACACCTCACCAAATGCCTTAGAAGGATTCCGAAGTGCAGTCGGTCCGCACTGCCCCGAGAAGCCTCACTCAGGCGCCGCCGTCCGTCACGAACGTCAAGCTATACCCCCAGTACAATTGTTTCTGATGGGTCTTGGAAATACTCCTGACAGGAAAACAGGATTATCGTCTCATGAAATCCTAATGGCAACTGCACCTAGACTGCCTGCTGTACCTGCAAATGCACCTGTGAACATTACATATGACATGATTACTGCAAAGGGCTGGTTGGCGTGATGCATTTTGTTTCTCACCAGGTTGGAGCTGTCACTGCCTATCCACATAGGAACAGTGACATCACCTAAGCCCAATGACTTGGTTTGCTATAAAAGCATGTGCGTAAGGTAGAAAGGGCCCTACCAAGTTGTTCTGCTCACAAACACTGCTTTCAAAGGTGCTGATATAGCTAACTTGGTACATGCATTGCATGTTTGGAAAGTAAGGTTACCACATAAATTAATAGTGTTATATAAGTTAAACTAGAGAACAACTGTGACAGTCCATCAATATGAATAAGAAGGTGGTGAAGAACACCAAGATCTCACACCTGTAAAATATCCTGAAAATCGCAGTTGTGTGGAAGTTCCCTCTGAAGAAACTATTGGAGTATCACAAAGACAGTTGAATGACCCAGATGAAGGAATGAGTGTGAGAAAAGAAGGGAAACTATGAAAACTTGAATGGCCAAGTGGTAAAAGGCCATTAAGTTCAACGGTGCCCATCAAACGTATACCACCTGTAATCAGTAAAGAAGCAGAACTCGGCAGTGTAAGTGACATAGATGAGGATCAGCAGAGACTAAGGAGATTCAAAAGAGCAATATTACATGTTGAAGGTATTCAGCATCTGAATGAACTTATCATTCAAGAAATGTGCCAAGTGGTTCAAGTAAAAGTCCAGATGAATTGAGCTCTGAGTTGTCTAAGCCTCCATGATATGCCACAACTACAAACAGCATTGATTAAAACAAAATATTTGAAACAAATATTGCAATTGAGAACTTGACAAACATTATCATTTGAACCTGAGACTGAAAGCAGATTGAATGTCAATTGATTACTGTGTTAAAACTCAAGTAGTAACAAAGACTGAAATATTAAAATAACAAATAAAACAAATAAAAAAAGAAGAAATCCTTAGGTCAAAGGTTGCAATAGAAGAGTAGGATTAACACATATAAAAAGAAGACAGAGTAGGGTTAGAGATGACTCATTAAGAATATTGTATATAAGCTGAATGAAATAACTATAAGTCAATTTTCGAAAAGTTTAGCTTTTTGCACAAGTAGGAGTTAAGGCAGAAAATGTAAATTCAGTACAAAAATTAGGAACCAAAAGTGGACAATGTTTAATGGGGTCTAGTATACTTGTCCAGTCAATTATTAAGCAAAAGAATACAAAGTTCCCCAGGGACAGTTAAAGAGGTATGTGTGTGTAAGTAGAGCAGAAGCTGGGAACGGGGTGTTCCCTTGTTGGAACTAGAAGACCTCACACACCCAGGAACCTAGGTGTCATGCTTCATCATTGGTCTCCTGCTCTTCGTCAGACTGGTGCTGCAATGTCCGACGGGTGCCGTAGGAGCTCTTTGTTGGAGATCTTTTGTTCCAGCCAATGGTTTGAGTGCGTGTAAGGGGTCTGGTGAAGGTGTAGTCCTGAGGGAATAGTGAGATTAAAAGAAGGTGAACCAGTTCACAAGGGACTTTATTCACGTGGCTGACTCCCTTAGTTAAAATGGTGGGAGGGGAGAAAGGAACCGTGTGGTGCACAGTGGGTTAACTCAAGCCTCTAGATAGGTCGACATGTTTCTTGCCTAACTGGCAATTCTTCAGGACCTCGGGTGCTAGGTACTACACAGTGAAAAATTATTATATACACAATAAAATAAAGGAGATAGATACAACCTCACTGGGTCAATCAGGGAGCAGGCCAAGTGGTCCTGCTCTAGAGGGGAGACCCTAAGAGTAACCCTAAAGGGCCCCGCAGTCTGTTCCCATGGGGCTGCTCGTTAAGGTAAGGTACCTGACACACGAACAGCCTGGGTGTGTAACCTACCCCCAACGCAAGGCACCCCAATCGGTGGCACGGGAACAGACTGTGGACTGTGGACTGGATCACCTTTTTCCCAGACTGTCTAAAAGGAGACTCTTTACTGAGATTTCTTGGACTTCCCTACAAGGAAAGTCTTAGCTTATTTCTTGATCTGCTGTTATTTGAACTGAGAATACTTTCCAGATTGTTTGGCTAAAGCTTCATGCTTATGCTTGATTTTCTCATCGGGATCCTTCATGGGTATCTGAACTGACACCTTTAATCATTCCCACATTGATCTTGACTTAGTTTAAAATGGGATCTTTTTTATAGAAGTGGCTTTTTATATTTCATTTGATTGATGCTTCATTTGGTTTGCTAAATTGACTTACCTCATTACTAAATATTGATTGATTGCTATGTTTAACCTTTTAATAATGAAACTTGGACAATAATACTTGAACAAAAAGAATGAATAACTAAAAGATTTGAAAATAAAATCCTTAACTAACACTTAACTCTTTTTATTGATTGAACTAAAGTAATGATAATTGATAAAATGTAAGATTGCCTTCAGCTTCTTACATCTCTGCCTACATTAAAGTTCCATTGACCTGAACAAAGGGGTTATGGTGAAGAGTAAGGGATAAGTGGAACCTCATTCTTCAACACATATTGAACTGATCCCTATTTGCTGCCCCTCGAAGTGGCCAGAGTTACTTGGACTGACATGCAAATTGTATGCTTGTTTGAAGCCTCCTCTGATGCTCTCTGATTGCAGAACTCATAGACCCCTCCAGTATGTGCTAAAAAGTAAAATATTTACTTGAGGGGAGTGGAGGGGGATTTTAGGGGCAGACTGAAGTCATATCTTAAGGATATGAGGCACTGGATAAGCTTCCCAGTTAAAATGTTCTTTTGGAACACATACAAATTTTCATATAAAAAAACAATTATGTCTCCATATCCCAACAGTTATATGCAGGTCTTTCATACTTTTATTGTAACAGTACCATCACCACTTAGCTGAGGTGTATCCAGTAACACTGGGGTTGAGTGTGAAATGCCAACATTAACATATTTTCCTTCACGCTATGCGGTGCCAGGTGTTTATCTACCATTGATGCAGGAGGAGCTGTGTACTCTGCCCAGAGCCCTGAGGGGCCCACTGAACCTTGAGAATACTGTATTTTTCTACCCTTTAGTATTCAAAGGGCCATTTTCCTTGTATGCAACAGGTCCCATGTCATCCTTGCTACAATACTGTGTGGTGCTTGGTGAGACCTTGATAGGACTTTAAAGACTTCTTCACAGATATACTTTTAGGTTTCATACTACTGACATTTTTAGGAAATTAGTTCAAATGTGTGCATTCCAAATCACATTAAATCATGAGCATTGGTCAAAACGTGAAAAGCTGTGAACACTATTTTAGAGGAATTCCTCATTTTATAAATCAGAGGATATTCAAAGACATTTGTGGTACAGGGAGTATTTTAAAGCACATTGGACAATTAACATCGGTTAAACCGTGCTAGATTGGCAACGATAATGTTTGTGGAAATTGTTTCCCCTGCTCTTTTTCAGTCTCTGTCTGCCTCTTTTCACCTTCCACTATCTCATAGTCAGTCTTCCCCCTCTTACATCATTTATCCTCCCTTCTCTCTCCCCTTTCTTTTCTATTTACTTCCACTATCTGTCATTCCTTTATCTTTCTCGCTCTATCATCCCTTCTGTTACCTCATTTCTCCTTCCTTATCCTTAATTTCTCTTCTCATTTTTCCTATAATCTCATTGACACTTTCTGTCTCTCCATCCTTGTGTATTATCTTCTATTTTCTCCCTCACCATTTCACTTTCTCCAATCTTTTCTCCCTTTAGCCCTTGGCTTGGTCTCCTCTCTCACTTCTTCACTCTGTTGCTCTGTTGCTCTTTTTCATATCTTTTCCTATTTCTCTCTCCTACCTTCTCCTTCATTTCTAGAACACCCTTTTCCATTGTGTATGTTCTCTCTACTTCCCACTGCCTCACTTCCTTCTCCATCCCTCCCTCTAGCCTTGTCCTTGTAGTGCATGAATCCCCCAATTCTACCAATCTTGTTGTCCTTCTCTGCAGCTAACTTTCTACCTACTGTTTTACCACTCTTTCTTTTAGGTCTGTTCTGAAGAGAGTGTTAGTCCCATGAAGTCAGAGAAATGATTGTAGGGTTGAATGAAAAGGCATGTTGGAAAAAGGCCATGATAGATAGTTAACACCATCAATCAGTAATGTTAGTATCATGAACCATCAGTTATAGCACAACATCACATACATGTTATAGACATGCTCTTCTTCTACATGATCCTGATTACGGACAAGTGTTGTGGTTGTGTTATGGAAATGTTTTCTACTGGGGAGACAGTGGTCCCATATATTTGTACTATTTCTTTGCTTGAATAATGCTGGTTCATAATGATCAAAGGAAAATCTATTTGGATTGTTTATTCAGTGTAGCAGAACTAACATCTCTGTTTTTGGAGCACAACCACCAGCGCCTCGTTTTCCAGAAGTGGTGTTTAGTTTAGTAACACACCAAAACCTGAAGTATATATTATTCACGAGTTTCCTACTACAGAGACATGTCCAACCATGCAACATATCTTTATCTCTTAAAACTATGAAAGCCTTATTGAGACAAACAATGCATCAAGAGTAGTGCCAGTGCTCAATTATAGAAGTAGGAAGCCCTCTTGAGAATTTGTGGCACAATGCCCAAGAATCCCTTTTAGAACAGCAAGGCCCAGATTTACAAACCTTTTAATCTGGGTTTGTGTCAAAAAAGTGAAGCAAACCTGCTCAATATTCTTTTATCTTTACTAGGTTTTGCGCTGGAATGTTGCCTCATGGTCACGTAAAGTGCTGTTTTGCATTTCTCTGCGTCAAGATGTTGTAATTTAGCAGCGATTAGGTTAAGCATTAGCAGAAGACATCTTGTATTTAGAGACTATCTTGTCCATTGTGTGGAATCCATTTTGTATTTCTGGCAGCCATTTTGTTTGCCATGTGCTCACCATGTGCTCTGTCCTACCTTCCTGTTAACTGCTCTTGAAATCGGCCTAGAGACGATATATATATATATCCTCTTCTACTTCGCACATGCTCAGTTGAGCTTACAGCTGTCCCCAACTTGTAACTGTCAGGATGTGTCCACCAGAACTGTCAGCCCCTCCCACTTGTTGCCAGCACACTCTCTGTATGACCTTGTATGTATTTAAAAACAGCATTCTGTACTTGTACCACCTTCATTTGAATCCCTGTGGGGGTATAAAAGGACCAAGCTTCTTCCAGTCAGTGTGCTACTTCATACATTGCCGAAGGGTGTTGTGTGAATGTAACTCCACCTCATGAGGTTTAATAAACTTTGACTTTTCTATTCCAGGTTCTTTGCCAACTTCTTCATATTGGTCTGACGACTCTGTGCAGAAAAGGGTGAATCCCTTGCACTGGTAGGCCTTGATGAGGCTCACCACCACAAATTGGCGCCCAATGCGGGGCTCATCGGCGACTCGGATGCCCGAAGGACTGGGCACGACGAAGGATTGGAATCTCGCTTTGGATGCGATCGCTGCCTGAGAAGACCCGAGTCTGGGCACCCTCAGCGTTTTTCCTTTCTTTCTGAACTGACCATCCAGGTGGCGCCGGTCTTCGATGGAGATCTCTTCTGTTGATTCGCTGTGCAGTGACCGTTTGGTCGATTTGAGAACTTGGCAGTTGGAACCTGGACACCATTTGATTGGTAAGAGCGGTTCTGCGGCACTTGCTGTTGGTTTTGATGCCTTTGATTGGTAAGGTAGTTTAGTAACACTTACTGCAGCTTTAGTTTGAAAATTGGCCAATATTAGTATTTGTTTGAATTATATATGTATTGCAATTCATATAGACAGGTAATGAGGACATTTTTCTCTATTTGTAACTTTGTTTGAACGGTGCAACGTACAAAGAGTACTTTAGGCGCTACTTTGATTATAATACTGCATATTTTGCACTATTTTTGACATGCCTGTTTCTCGCACACTTCGTAGGATGTGTTGCTTTTGTAGTGGTACCAATTTGAGACTTGACGAAGCACAATCGGCCCCCCCGGAGGGGACGCCTAATAGGGACACGTATGTTAAGTATGTTATTTCTTCCATAATGTACAGCACGTTATGGAATAAATACACTTGTAAAGATCCTGAGTTGCGTTGGCCTATGCATGGGTCATTTGATTTGCGAAAGATTCAGTATGTGGAGCAATGTATGTTTGGGCGAAAGACGAGGCAAGATATGTTTGACTGTGTACGAATGTGGGAGAAAGTGTGTGAACGAATGAAGTGTGAGCAAGCCTTGATTGAAAAGGAACAGCGAAAGAATATCTATGCGAAAGCATTAAAATTAAAAAATAAGGAAACAAAAGAACTAAAAGGGAGAGAGGATAGGGAGTGCCACTTACAGGTAACTGGCCAATACGCTGTTAGGCAGCCCCTTTATCCTATCCTTAATAAACCGCAAAATGATTTCTTGTTACTAGATCGTTCTCCACCTCTGTATATTTTCCCCTCCTCTCCTCATGAGTCAGATGAGGACTCTTCTTGAGACCAGGACAAAGCTCGAGAAACTCGCTCAATGTTATCTGCTGTTCGTGCGTCTGAGATTAGATCTGCTGCGCATAAAAACGTTCGTAGTACTGCCACTGCTTCTGAACTTTTAGATATTATAAATGTTTGGCAGGAAAGGGAGCAAATATATTTTACCGATACATTTGCCACAGAGGTTATTGAATGGTTTAGAAACATTCGGCAGAAATGGAGCCCGATGATGAAGCAGCTGATTGTAAAAAACAACGTGAAGGTCTTTTTGTCTTCTCCCAGGTGGCTGACACGATCAGAGGCTTGGTTAAACTGCGTGTTGAAGCAGCCCGTTTGGGAGAGGAGAAAAAGGCAGCAGACGCAGCTGCACAAACATCCCGAATCAACATTGCACAAACTTTTACTCCTGAAACAGATCAGAATGTTGTAATTAATGTGAAACCCATGCGGGAATCAGCGCCTTTATATGTTCCTCCTAAAGGAACGGGTACAAGTGATGATAAGACTACTGTAGATGCTAAAGGGTATTTTACTTATAATTGGGTTTACACTCCTTGGAGTAGAGCAGATGTTATGGCCCTTAAAAATGCATTGCCTGATCCGCGAAAGAATATAGCATCCTTTTATGAGGAAGTTGAGGGTGCAATTAGTTCTTGTACTATGACTTTGCCTGATATTGATTTGTTTTTTGGATTAATATTACCGCCTGATATATGGAGAACTGTGCGTAAAATTGATGACCGTGCGACATTTGGAGCATTATGGAAAGATTTAGAGCAGTTAGATGAAGATAGAGAACCTGCACAGAAACCGTGTCAGTTAATTTTAAATCTTCCGGCAGCTATATTAGTTAAGCTAAAGATGATTATTCCCCCTAAAAAGATAGATTGGACTGTATTAGCGTTGTGTAAGCAAAAGGCATCTGTTTATCGATACATATGTTGCAAACCTTTTGCCAAGAATAGCTAGTCGCCTAAAGGCCAGTGAGAGTTCATGGATTACCTCTTCTCGGCTTTCTCTCTCAACTATGGCTCAGTATTATGAGCAACAAGAAATAGAAGCTAAAATTAATGAGGAAAAAGTCTAAAGAGTTAAAAATAAAGGTTATGTTAGCTCAAGCTTATGGACCACCTTCTAGAGGTAATGATAGAGGCGGACGTGGATCTTATGGTTCGTCTTTTCCTTCTTATACTCGTTTGAATTTGTCTGTTGACCAGTGTGCGTATTACAAGAAATTTGGACATTGGTTTTCTGATTGTCCAGTACTGCGTGCTCAACAGTGTCCACGTGGTCGGGGACAAATGAGAAATCGCTTAGGATATTCAGGGCCTTTGAGGAAGCATGAATGATCGCGCTAGGTTTGATGCTAATACACGTGGGCAGGATGGGTTTAACACCTTTGATAGAGGGAACCAATATCAAATGTCTATGTGCCGTCTGATTTTCAAGATTCTGCTTATGCATAGGATTGCCTAGGATGTGGTAAGGAATCAGTTGAATTTCCAGTAGATCAGAGGGGTCCCTATGTTACAGCACATGTTTTGCGTTCTACTGATCAGTTTCTGGTTGATTCCGAAGCTACTCGTAGCGCCTTGTCTGAACAATTGGTTCCAAGGGCTCCCCTGTCTGGCTTAGCCATTACATCGATAGGTTTCCATGGAACACCTTCCCTTAGCCCCTTGTCACAACCACTTGCATTCCATGTTGATAAGTTTACTGCTCCATGTCTGTTTTTGCTTTCTCCAAACACACCAGACAATATTGTGGATCTTGATATGCTTAAATAGTTCAGGGCTATGATACGATGTTCTCCGGAAGGAGTACAGGTTATTTTGAATGACAACTACCCTGTGATTGAGAGATCTTGTATTGTTAAAGAGGACCTTGCACTAGTCTCACTTCCTAGTACTTTGTGGGCTACTTCAGAACCCAATGTAGGGCAAATGGTTATTCCGCCAGTGCATCTTAGTGTCAAGGAGGGTGCTTCTTTGCCAAGATTGCCTCAGTATAAGATTTCTCAAGAAAAAGAAGAAGCCCTTACACGCATTGTTCATGATTTGATTAAAGTGGGGGTTGTGTAAGAGGTTCCTTACAATGTTTGCAATAGTCCGATTCTTTCCATTTTGAAAAAAGTTACTGACACCAAGATTTATAGATTCATCATTGATTTAAGAGAAGTCAACAAGATTGTAGTACCGCAGTACCCTGTGGTTTCTGACATAACGACATTACTTACCCTGGTCCCTCCGACAGCAACTACATTCTCTGTTATAGACTTTAATAACGCTTTCTTTTCGATCCCTATTCATCCTGAAAGCCGATATTTGTTCGGTTTCACTTTGAATATCCGATCTTATAGATTTTGTAGAGTTCCTCAAGGCTAAACTGAGAGTCATAGTATTTACAGTCAAGCATTGAAGAGACAGCTTGATTCCTTTACTTTGCCTGAAGGGGTGGCTCTCATACAATATGTCCATGACATCTTGTTGGCAGCCGATCCGCATGAACTATGTGAAGAGTGTACTTTGTCTTTGCTTTCTTTTCTTGCTACACACCATCATAAAGTGTCACAAAAGAAATTGCAATATTCTAGACCGAAAGTAACCTACTTAGGTCACCTTCTGTTTAAGGAGGGCTGTGCACTGACACCCGAACGCATTCAAGCAATTTTAGACACCCCAGTACCTTCCACACAGAAAGATGTCCGTGCGTTCATTGGTTTGACTTTGTTTTGTAGGCAATGGATATTGGGCTTTTCATACATTGTTAAAACCCTGCTAGCGCTTCTGACTAAAAATACTCCTGTCCCCCTCCCATGGACAGATGAATGCCAAAATGCTTTTCATCAGTTAAGAAAAGCTCTTTGCTCTGCACCAGTGTTAGGCACACCAGATTACACAAAGGTTTTTACACTCTATGTGCACGAGAAAGATGGATATGCATTGTCAGATTTAGTACAGACACATGGTGATAAGCCGTCTCCCTGTGCGTATTTTTCTGCAGTTCTTGATCCTGTTGCTCGTGCGTTGCCTGGATGCTTCAGTTCAGTTGCAGCAACAGCTGTGTCCATACGTCAGAGTGAAGGGATAGTTTTGTCACACAAACTGTTGGTGCTAGTACCTCATGCAGTAGATGCCCTTTTGAATCAGACCAAGACACAACACTTAACTAGTGCTCGCCTGACAGGATACGAATTGACACTGTTAGCACCTCATATTACTTCGAAGAGGTGCGCGACACTGAACCCAGCCACTTTGTTGCCATATCCTGCGACTCAGTCCAGTCAAAGGAACCTCACCATTGTATATTCCTTACTGAGGAACAGACAAAGGGTCGCATCGATTTGCAAGATATGTCCCTTCCAGATGTAGATGGGGAATTGTGGGTTGATGGGTCCTGTCTGTAGTTACTAGATGGCACTACTTCAGCTGCTTATGCAATCACCACGCTTGAGACAGTAGTGGAACCAGCTCGCATACCTCAAAAGTCGGCTCAAGCAGCTGGACTAATAGCTTTGACACGAGCGTGCAAACTTAGCACTGACTTGTGTGTGAACATTTACATGGATAGCCGCTATGCTTTTGGAGTGGTCCATGATTTTGGTCTACTCTGGAAGGAAAGAGGCTTTCTTACATCCCACGGAATGCAGATAATGCACGGAGAATTAGTACATAATCTCTTGACTGCACTTACATACCCAAAGAAAGTTCCTATTTTGAAGTGTAGCACACACAAGAAAATCATTGACAAAATAGGACAAGGCAATGCTTTTCCAGATCACGTAGCTCGTGAGACTGCGATGCAGCGAAGCACAACTTCCATGTACATAGTGAAGTCTCAAGCTGAGCATTGGCATGACGCTAGAGAGGAAGTATTGGATATACAGAGATCTGCCTCTGTGGAAAAGCTTGAGAAATGGTCTAAAGAAGGAATGTTAGACGATGCGGATTGTTGGTGTAATAAAGAAATGAATAAGTGGAAATTGCCTGCAGCCTATTTGCAACCTATGGTTCAAATGGCACATGGGCTGGCACATTTTGGAGCTCTAGCAATAACTAAATTGCTTACACAAGTTAGGGAGCATCCTGAAATTGCCAGCACAGCTAAAAGAGTAGTACAGTCCTGTTTGATCTGTTGGCAGTATAATCCTGGAAAAGGGACACAGACTCCTACAGGAGGGTTTGCTACACCAACCGCACCTTTTGAAGTCTTGTAGATGGATTACATCCAACTTGAACGCTGCAATAATCTGAAGTATGTCCTAGTGCTGGTATGTGCCTTCAGTAAATGGATGGAGGCATACCCTACAAAGGATAATACTGCTCTCACCACAGCAAAGGTGCTTCTGAGGTAGTTTTTCCCTAGATACGGTGTTTACAAACTTTTATAGAGTGACAACGGTTCTCATTTTATTGGGCAAGATGTTGAGCATGTCCCGAAAGGATTAGGGATCAAGCAGAAATACCATGCAGTCTTCCACCCAGAATCAGCCGGATTAATGGAAAGGTACAATCCTACTTTACAATTGAAGTTGGCAAAAATATTAGCTTCCACGTCTTTAAAGTGGCCAGATGCATTACCCTTGGCATTGTTGTCCATAAGATTGGTGCCACATTCACGATCTGGTCTCACCACGTACGAAGTGCTCTTTGGGAGACCAATGAATATTTGGGGAGTTCCTAAGCCACGCCCCATATATGATGTTCCTTGTGTTCTGATGAATGATTATTTGGCACAGTTAACCAACAGTTTGATCTCTATTCATCAACAGGTTTGAGAAGCGCTTTCTGACAGATCTACAGGTGAGGCCCACGAACTCCGTCCTGGCGACTATGTGTTGGTCAAGGTCTTCGACAGATCGAACAGCCTGAAGCCGAGGTGGCGAGGACCAGAGCAAGTGCTCCTTGCGACAAGGACAGCAGTTTGAGTGATGAACAAGAAGAACTGGGTCCATAGCACACACTGTAAGCATGTGTTGCCTGCCTTGGTGGAACCTGCTGTGCTGACCGACCATCGAGAGATTCTGGAGATAGAGAAAGGTCAAGCTATCTCACCTGATGAATCTGCGGAAGTCTTCCCGGACCACACGATTGCGGAAGCATCGAGATACCACTTGAGACCGAGGAAAGAATATGCAGTGTTGAAAAAGACTGGTTTAGCTACCGTCCTGGGTTAGTGAAACGGAGAGCCGATGTGGCAAGGGGTGGGGGGATCAGCCCTGCATTAGTGTAGTGACACCCGTCTTGGCCCACGGTGAAGAAATCAGCGGCTGCCCAAGGGATAAGAGCTCGAACAATTGTTTTCAACGAGTTTTAGAAAGATTAATTATCACTGTTGCTGAAATGAATCACAAAAGAATAATTTGTGCTGTAGGGTTTGTTGTTGCTCTGGTGGTTATGGCGATAATCACCTGGTTTGTTGAGAAAGTGGCTCCTGCTCGACAGCTTCTTGTTGCCACGACTCCAGCTTCAGTGGAACATCATTTTCTTACACTTCCCTATCACAAGCAGGAGCATCGACAATTCTATCTAAATAACACATTCATCCAGATGTTGCATCATACACACAATGCCATGAATGCTACCAACTGTTGGGTGTGTGGAATGATACCTGCACACCAAAAGAAAGGAGGAACACCTTTTATTCCTTTGCCGTTTTCCCATAATGGTTCATGTCAAGCTTGGTATGCCCTTTTGTTTGCTTTTGGAAAGCCCTCAGTAGGTGGAATTATCTTTCGGTTGAATAAAGTATGCTACCAAGATGAAGATGGTTATCCTCAAGCTAAGGGAACTAAATGGGAATCGGAAGAGTACCACCCGGACAATATTTCAACACCATATGTCTTCACGAATATGAGGAACATTAAAGACAATGGACCTTTTGTAATTTCTGTGACCAGAGCTAAAGCAGAACTGTGTATAAGTAGTGTTGGGAGAATTCCAGTAGGACAGAGTGAATGTATTTTGACATTGACTATTGAAGGTGCTAATAACAGCAGGTTTACGTCTTCGCATAATACTTATTTTGTGTGCAGTAATAAAGGACACTATCAATTACCTGTTGGATGGTCCGGGGTATGTTACATATCATTTTTGTTACCACCTGTGTTCTTGGCCCATCCATCATATCACCTGAATTTAAAGTTGTATAATGATGTTTCCAAGAATAGATACAAACAAACAATAAGTGCAGATGAGGTTGACCAGACAGATACCACTTTGCAACAATATGTCGATTTCAATTTGGGTTTATTCTTCTTCGTGGGTGCTGCATTGAATAGCAGAAAGATAAGGCGATTAACTTGTGTTGTGGAAGCTGTCACCAATGAAACAGCTATGGCACTTGGGAACATTACAGAGGAACTACATTAGGATTTTAGCACTCCAAAAAAGGATGGTGCTAGACGTGATTTTGGCTGATCAAGGTGCTGCATGTCGCATCATCGGTAGCAGTTGTTGTGTTTTCATATCGTATCACTCACCTTCAGTATATAATGCAATCTCAAAACTGCATAAGATTGCTGCAGAAATTCACACAGAGACTGGTACATGGACATTTTCAAACTGGATATGGACACTCTTTGCTACTTGGGGCTGGAAATAGCTGACTATTTTATGTATACTGTTGGCAATATTATTTACATGCTGTACTTGTATACAATGTGGTCCTATGCTTTGCTCCATGTGCATCACTGCTTGTACACCTGCCAAAAGAAATATTGCAGAAATGAAAGCACAACAAATGTTAAATAAAGAAATCACTGAGATGATAAGCATCAATGTACAGGATGCATATCTAGATTACTCCAGATAATCGAATGTCTTCAGCTAATGCTGAAAGGGTTGTCTGTTGTAATTTAGCAGTGATTAGGTTAAGCACTAGCAGAAGACATCTTGTATTTAGAGTCTATCTTGTCAATTGTGTAGAATCCATTTTGTATTTCTGGCAGCCATTTTGTTTGCCATGTGCTCACCATGTGCTCTGTCCTACCTTCCTGTTAACTGCTCTTCAAATCTGCCTAGAGGCAAGTTATATTTAGCCTCTTCTGCTTCGCACAATCTCAGTTGAGCTTACAGCTGTCCCCAACTTGTAACTGTCAGAATGTGTCCACCAGAATTAGCTAACTGTCAGCCCCTCCCACTTGTTGCCAGCACACTCTCTGTATGACCTTGTATGTATTTAAAACCAGCATTCTGTACTTGTACCGCCTTCAATTGAGCCCTTGTGTGGGTATAAAAGGACCAAGCTCCTTCCAGTCAGTGTACTACTTCAAACATTGCAGAAGGGTGTTGTGTGAATGTAGTTCCACCTCATGAGGTTTAATACACTCTGTATTTTCTATTCCAGTTTCTGTGCCAACTTCTTCCTATTGGTCTGAGGACTCTGTGCAGAGAAGGGCGAATCCCTGGCACTGGTAGGCCCTGCTGAGGCTCACCACCACAAAGAGGGTGTTCCATGGGTGGAACATTGGCGTTCCCATTCCACCACCCATGGTTTTTAACACAAATCCCTATCTACTAAAAATAGTACAGAAATCATGATTGTCGGGCGCTATGAAACACACAAATTCTCAATAGTATTGTTTATAATAAAAATCTCTTTTATTATCAGCCCAATTAAAGCTGTATGCGATTTCCACATATGTTATCACATAAACATAATTTGACAAAGGCAAATAAAAAAGCACAAATAGTTTCATTGTTCAATGTTGACATTTTATACATGTTTAAAAAGTTCATCCATAATGAGCCTCAACCAACACGTATTTTGCAGCAATCTAAGCCGCTCCTTAAGAGATGAAAAACATTAATTTAAATAACAATTATTCAAAATTTGAAATGATTGATTATTGTTATTTAGATTATTTCGTAACCAAGAACATATCCTTATTTTTGTAATTCATTCCCACACGTAAATAATAATCCATATGACTAATCATCCTATATTCCTAGAGAAGCATATAGGAACATAATTTGACAAGTTATTAACACATTCAATATGTCGATGGACAGATTGCTTGGACATGGTCAGGTGAGCCTTCAGAACAGGACTCCTCTCTTCCTTCGTTGCAGTGTACATTCTTTTTGGACAGGATCATAACGATCAGCATGGTTCAGGTTTGGGCAGCTGTGAAGTTCAAATGGTGCTAATTCTGGTAGACAGACCATATGTAAAACGCGAATGTTAAGACGGTAGTGAGGGGATCTTCTTTGGTACTTAAAGGTCAGTTTCAAGACAGCCTCTTGTAAATAATAGTAATAGCAGTAGCGTTGCTCTCTCGCTCTTGTGTAGCTTAGATTGTATTTGAATACGATCGGTATGCTTTGTTTTCTCTTAGGGAAGCTATTATGACTTAGCTTTCTTTTTCTCCCTTTTCAGTCAGTTGTTTAACTGAATTCCTTTTCACCTGTAGTCTTTTCTTTATATTTCCAAATGACAGATTAATATTTGGCATGAAGCTGCAAGCACTTTCAAAAAAGGGATGAGACGCGATATTGCTATGCAACAGATGTGATATGAAAAGTCCCTTTCAGTTGTCAAGCCGCTATACCACTCAGTGGAGATTCTTGTACTGGGAACACTATATAGGATTGTTTTTTATACATTCCATATACTTTTTCTGTATTATTGTAGATGCTGGCGGCAATAGAGTCTGTGGATCGTGAATTTTGTAACGAGCCTACAAACCTTGGTGTGGCTAGTTAAAAGAAACTGATACTTTGTAGATGACCTATCATTAAACTCGTGATAGGGGAGAGCATAACAAGAATGATAGAAACGTTGCAAAGTGAGCAGGGACAGCGCAATGATTTGCCAAATTGTCATATACTATGGGTTATATGTTGTGCTGGATCAAGATCCAACATTGCTATTTAACCTAGAGCTGAACTCTGATTTAAGAGTGGGTGGGAACCAATGTTAGACCAAAAGAAGATTTTCTTAATTTCTTACAAGAAGATTATGATGAAAGATTATTTGAATCTCTTTTGATAATTTTGTGTTTTTTCTTTGGGCAAACACGAACACTTATCAATGAATGTATTAGTAACTTGTCAAATCCTATTCCTATATGCTTCTCTGAGAAAATGATTCAGAAAAGGGGGTGGTGATGAACAGAGTGTCTGAATTAAGCAGACCACTCTTACCCAGTCCAAAGATCAGGGCTTGATCCATCACCGTTTTTCAGCTCACTGCACCATCCCAGCTCAGAACTTGGCTATATGCAAATTAGTCTGACCCTGGCCCAGTGCATCATGGGAACAGGGCAGACCAAACTACCAAGCCAATTCTTATACTGGGAAGGAAACAAGCTACCGGGGACCGGTTTCTGGCATTTCAGCCGTCTTCGGCCCGGCTTGCTTGAATCCTGATGGTGCAATGAGCTAGGGACTCACATCTGAGTATACCCTTCCACGCTTATGGTGGAAAAAAATGATTCAGAAAAAGGGGTGGTGATGAACAGAGTGTCTGAATTAAGCAGACCACTCTTACCCAGTCCAAAGATCAGGGCTTGATCCATCACCGTTTTTCAGCTCACTGCACCATCCCAGCTCAGAACTTGGCTATATGCAAATTAGTCTGACCCTGGCCCAGTGCATCATGGGAACAGGGCAGACCAAACTACCAAGCCAATTCTTATACTGGGAAGGAAACAAGCTACCGGGGACCTGTTTCTGGCATTTCAGCCGTCTTCGGCCCGGCTTGCTTGAATCCTGATGGTGCAATGAGCTAGGGACTCACATCTGAGTATACCCTTCCACGCTTATGGTGGACAAAAATGATTCAGAAAAGGGGGTGGTGATGAACAAAGTGTCTGAATTAAGCAGACCACTCTTACCCAGTCCAAAGATCAGGGCTTGATCCATCACCGTTTTTCAGCTCACTGCACCATCCCCGCTCAGAACTTGGCTATATGCAAATTAGTCTGACCCTGGCCCAGTGCATCATGGGAACAGGGCAGACCAAACTACCAAGCCAATTCTTATACTGGGAAGGAAACAAGCTACCGGGGACCGGTTTCTGGCATTTCAGCCGTCTTCGGCCCGGCTTGCTTGAATCCTGATGGTGCAATGAGCTAGGGACTCACATCTGAGTATACCCTTCCACGCTTATGGTGGACAAAAATGATTCAGAAAAGGGGGTAAGAGTGGTCTGCTTAATTCAGACACTCTGTTCATCACCACCCCCTTTTTGAATCGTTTTTGGCCACCACAAGTGTGGCAGGGTATACTCAGACATGAGTCCCTTGCTCACTGCACCACCAGGATTCAAGCAAGCCGGGCCGACGATGGCTGAAATGCCAGAAACCGGACCCCGGAAGCTTGTCTCCTTTCCAGTGAAGAATTGGCTTGGTAGTTTGGTCTGCCCTGTTCCCATGAGGCACTGGGTCAGACTAATTTGCATATAGCCAGGTTCTGAACTGGGGTGATGCAGTGAGCTAAATAACGGTGATGGATCAAGCCCTGATCTCTTGACTGGGTAAGAGTGGTCTGCTTAATTCAGACACTCTGTTCATCACCACCCCCTTTTTGAATCGTTTTTGGCCACCACAAGTGTGGCAGGGTATACTCAGACATGAGTCCCTTGCTCACTGCACCACCAGGATTCAAGCAAGCCGGGCCGACGACGGCTGAAATGCCAGAAACCGGTCCCCGGAAGCTTGTCTCCTTTCCGGTGAAGAATTGGCTTGGTAGTTTGGTCTGCCCTGTTCCCATGAGGCACTGGGTCAGACTAATTTGCATATAGCCAGGTTCTGAACTGGAGTGATGCAGTGAGCTAAATAACGGTGATGGATCAAGCCCTGATCTCTTGACTGGGTAAGAGTGGTCTGCTTAATTCAGACACTCTGTTCATCACCACCCCCCTTTTTGAATCGTCTCTGAGAAAATGTCACTTAATCAACATGGATTTGTAGAGCGTGACTAAATGCCTGTGTGCTTATCCAGGCACTAGGGGCCTCATTTATGAAAAGTGACGCATCTCTACATGAAAACAGCAAAGCGTCACCATTCACTGCGTTCTCCTTGCGACACTAACAATGCTTCATATTTATGGTATGACGCATCATGTCGCAAGGAGTTACAGATATGTCACTATTTCTGACGTATCGGTAGGCGCCAAAGTGACCCATTGCCTGAGTGTGTCACAAAAGTGACGCAACTCCAGCAATGTGTACTTTCAGAAGGGCAAGTCCCATGTTGTTAGTGCCTGCATCAGTCTTATGCCTGCCATGAGGCAGGCGTAAGATTTTGACGCATTAGCATCCAAGAAATGGCGCAGTGAAATCTTATAGATTTCACTGTGCCACTTCTGTTGCCTCTTTCTTGCGCCAAAATGCCCCCCCTTGCATACATTATACCTGGGACAGGTATAATGTGGCGCAGGGGTTTACAAAGTGACGCATCTGCTTAGATGCGTCACTTTGTGCAACAAGGCACATTTTTTACTCAGCTGGTGTGTCACAAAAAGTGACACACCAGCGGCGTAAAAGTGACGCGAGGGCTCATAAATGAGCCCCTAGGTTTCTTATGCGATCAGACAAAGAGCCAGGTCTTGAGCCACTTTATGAATTATGTAAGAGAGAATGGTGTTCAGAGGTGGAGGGAAGATCATACTAGGCCTTAGAATCAAGGTAGAAGAAGGAGCAACCCCGCTGTGGTTTCAGCGGATGCAGGGATTGTGAGCGAGGGAGGCGGAGCACAGGTGTCTGAAGGGTTGGTAGTAGTTCAGGTAGTGGTTGGTTCATGCTGGTTCTTGGTTGTGGGGGACTTTGTAGGCATCTTTTCTGGTTGGTGAGCCAGAGGAGGTTACTGAGATGGGGAGGAGATGTTTTTCCATTTAGGGATGTTGAGGATGAGTCTGGCAGCTTTCTGTATCATCTGGAGTCTCTTCAGGAGTTTGGTGGTAATTCGTTCATAGAGCATATTGCTGTGGTGGTCGGCTGCTGGCTTGGGCATTGGGTTCTGGTTTTTCTAGTGTCGACAGGGAGCCATCTAAAGATAGGATGATTTGTCATATGGAATATTATTTACATGTGGGAATGAACTACTTAATTATAATAAATGGTTATGACTTTACATAAATCATAATAATCAACCATTTCAAATTTTCAATAAATGTTACCTAAAATTAATTTAGTTTGAGCCCAGAAGAAGCAGTTTAGATTGCCACGAAACACGTATTGGCTGAAGTTCATTTTGGATAAAATTTTTAGACATGTATTAAAATATCCTATGGATTTACAATGTCATGATGACTGTTCAAGCTCTTTGTGCTTTTTATTTGTCTTTGTCAAATTATCTTTATGATATAACATATGTGAAAACCTCATATAGCTCTAATCAGGTTGAGAATAAAAGAGATTTCGACTGTAAACGATATTATTGAAAATGTGTTTAATCGATAGCGCCCCACAATCATGAATGAGTTACTTTGAATTTATTGTTCATGGCAGCTTGTGCAGTGCCCTTTCATCTTAGTGCCCAAATGTTTTGATATGTTTACTAACAGTAGTGGGCAGGGTTTTGCACCAGAAACAGAACACCACTTTGAAACAGGCGTGAAAAGGAGAAATGCTTTGATTTCTCCTAACTTTTCACACTTGGCATGTGTGCACACTGTACAGCACACACACGTTTTAAACTTAGACTAAGCATAGTAATTTGTACTGGAAGGGTACATTTTCAGTACAAGACATGATGCAGACACCTTTGCACTGTTATACAAAGATGTGTTTTTGTGCTAGGCAGCCTCATTTTGTGCCACCTCTAGGGAGAGAGGGGTATAGTTCCACATCTTAATAGATACAGCTCTTTCCTGCTTTCTCCCTCTCACATAACACAGGGTAGCAACTACGGGTGCTGCACTCTATTGTGTGACACCTTTCTACATCTGGGCCTGCTGGTGTCTTCTCAGCATGGGTACAACTATCCTGCAGAGAAGTGTCAATACTCTTCCATTGAAGACGGAATGTCAGTAATGTCACATTAAGCGAAGCAACTCTGAATTGATATTTCATAAATGTTCTGCTAACATATAGAAGTCAAGCAGAGAAGTGGCTGCACAATTTCATTAAATGTATAAAAGTTTGACTGACAAGTATTGCACTGTTTGATAAAAGGTACTTTGTACCTGCTGAGAAATGTCAGTAGAATCTGATTAAAGGTATAGGAGCCTGTTGGAGATGTTTCTTCCCTGCCCTCATAAATATATAGTGAGCATGATAAGGCAATTCTCTTATCTGCACCTTTTTCCCTGACACGTTCATGTTTTCTAAATCTTTGTCAGAAAATTCTGCTCTGTAGGGTTTTTGCAATACTTTAGATCTGCTGACGTCTATTCTCATGCTAGCTGCGGTGTCCATTAATTTTTCATGGAACACTCTGGTGTTTCGAGTAATACCTTTGCAAATGAATAGTAATTCTTCCTCACTAAGGGTGTTCAGCCTGTCCAATCCCACGTTCCCAGCCATCAGTTCTTCCAATTCTATTCTTATTTGTAAATATCTAATGGTTTTGGCTGAGGATTTATTTTCTCTAGTTCTCGGGTCCATCGATCTATTTCTTCAGGAGTCATGACTGTGGCACTTCTAGTACCAGACGAGGACTCAATCTGGACTTCTCTTGCACCAATATGAATGTTCTTTCTCTGTGAAATGCCTTCTGGTTCCCTTATGGGTAAATCCATCAGGGAAATTACAGATTCGCATTCACTTGCCTGATCATCAACTATTAAGGGCCCTTTTCTTGGCTGCACTACAGATGGCGTTACGACTGGAGTTGTTGGACTAGCCTGTTTATCCCCGTATAGAGGAACAACTGGGCCAATAGTTACTGGAATTGTCAAAGCCTCAGGACTTGTATTTAACTGGTAAATTTTCTGAATAAGTTCAGTTCTTTGTTTAATTAAAGCCTCTCTCTCTCGGTCCTGCAATACCTTTTCCATGGTGGTTTCATGTACTATCTGTGGGATCAAGGGAGGGTAAAGATTCGGTGCACTTGGATTCGCCATACTTGGTCCCTCATTACAGGAAGACCTATAATATGGAACAGTGCGATCAGACGTGCTCGACCCCTCATTACAGGGAGGCCTAAAGAATGGATTCTTCGTATTCAGGGACCTGGGCTCCTCTTTATACGGTGGTGGATTTTTAATTAATAAATCCTCCAGGTATTCATCCTCCAAATCACCAGCAGTCATTAAGTGTCTAGTTTTCTCTGTTCTTTTACCTCCCACAGGTTCGTCTACAGTTAATACTGGGAACAGTCCTTCCACCATCATGTTCTGTCTCCATTCTTTTATTCTTTTCTCTCGGGTCTCTGTCTTTGCTTTTGGATAAAATTGTGCTAACCCTTTGTCCATTCTGGGTCTGTCTCCCTCAAAAGCCTCTATTTCCCATTCTTCTAGAGCCTCATATTGCGTTAGTCTGGGTCTGGGATGCAAATCATTCATTCCAGTCCTCAAATTAAACAAAATCCTACCATTAAAAGGTACCTTCTAAGGGAAATGCTTAAATTCCGTCATCTTTAGTGTTTTCCACCCAATTTTCCAACCATACACAAGCATGATACCCTCTGTCAAACATCATAAATGAAGCCGGAGTGTTTGGTGGTGGAATGATAACTCCTTCTCTAGTCTTAATTGTCTTATCTTTCTTAAAATAATTCTTTACTCTGTTAACCAGAGTCATTTTTCTCTTGCTTCCGTATATTCCGTTCAGTCTATGACCTTTCCACTGATCTCTCACAAACCCTTGATATCTTGGATCAGGTTGAGTCTCGGGATGAGTCGGATACCACATATATTTCGCAAAGATTTAAATCGTGTAAAAATACGTACTCCTGTTTACTATATTCTTCCAATGCTAACGCGTCTTTCAATTTTCGATAACCATACAACACTATGGTTGCCAATAGTTTTGACCAATGGGAGCGCGGCTTTTCCGTGAGACGCGTTCTCACGCTCCTGCGCTCACCCCTCCCTTACAATGCCAGCTCCGTTACACACCCGCTGTTTCGACCAATACCAGCGCGGCACAGAGTGATGTCAGCGCAGCTCCGCAACTGACTCCCTCCTTCACAAGGTAACGGACACTCTCTTTCTTTTATTAAAGTGCAATTGCTTTATTTAATTTACAACGTATAACATTTGCCACTGTACTAGAGTGTCTAAAAAGGAAAGATTTGTTTCACTGCAAGTAAACCTCTTCTGTCTACTCTCCATATACTGCGGATAGATCCCTTCTGCCTATCCTTCACACAAGCATTAGAGAACCTGCTACTTATTTGACTCATCCACTTCTTTTCGGGATATACACTAAGCCTAAAGTTTCACTAGCGAACCCTTTTACTATCACTCAAGCTCAGACGAACCTACTACTCCTCCCATGTGACCCTTACTAGGTTATATCACAATTGAAGTTTCGTTAGCGAAATCGTTGCTATCATTTATTCAATTATTCATACAGAAAAACCCTAATTAGCGCTTCCAGTTCTGCCTAACCATGCACTAATTTTCCTCGAGCCACTGACCTCACTGCGAGGTGGATTCCCCTCACCACCCGCTATTCTGCCCCCGGGGATTCCAGATAAACATATAGCAGTCACTAAAGAGCTGTGTTAATACATGAATCAATATAGCAGCATTTCATCAAAAATTATTTCAAAAACATTTCATAACATTTCAAAGCAATTTTCCATTTGATTGATCGATATTTTTAGCAGCAATACATTTTTTTAGCAGCAATTATATTTTACACAGTTATCAGCAAATAACCTATCTACCTATCTTAACTAGTCCTTAACCATACTACTGCTACCAGAAAATTACTGATAGAGCGCGCAGGTCACCCGACTAATTTTTATTACCAAATATGCACACGTGGGCCCATAATATAATTTTAATACACTTTTATCTTAATCAGGTAGCCTACACACTACAACCAGTAACTCTATTCCTTTCTATTTATTTCCTATGTACCTGATTTACCAATCCTCGTCACAGGTACCTAAGATCACAATGGATCAAGGAGCTAGCTGCAAAATAAGTAGACAACACTAATATACAATTGAAAATGTTTGTACTCTTTTATAATAACCACAGACTCAGGAAGTTTTGAAAACCTTTATCTAATCATCATCATCATCATATGCCATGAGTAGAAGATTAACACAGATCAAACTATCTATAATGAGAATTAGAAATATCGTATAGCTATGAATGAGGCAGAGAATATTAATTATTTAGAAATCGAAAAATAAAGGGAAGGGAAAATAAGGAACATGCTATTTAGATCAACAGTCTTTCACAACTTCACTAAAGGCGGGTAAAGAAAGGGAACATGCTAATCCCAGTAGACTTTTGAAATTTACTAACCGTCCAGGGGAAATGAAACCTATGCAATTTGATTTATCCAGATGTGCTTATTCTCTATAAGGAGGGTAAGAATGGAACATAAACTATATAAGAAAAACGATTTAGCATTTGACTAAAGGTAGGTAGAAAAGTGAAACATGCTAATAGACAATTAATGCATGGAAATCTCATTTATAAAGGAACAGGGGAAGAAAAGGAACATATGCAATTATGCTTTATTCGAGACGTTAGGAATGCAAGTTTAGATAAACAAATCACAGACTTTATATTTACCTAGGATAGAGTGAAGACCAACCCTGGCCACGGGTCAGTTTGGAAAGACGGGAAAGGACCCTCAAGGACTTAGATGCCAGTAGGCGAGCAGGTACAGCTCATGAACAGTCAGGACAGGAAAACCCCAGAATTTGGATCAGGACCGGGTTCACCAAATGGTACGACCAATACCCGCAGCTTCGGTTGCAACGCCTGCGCTACTCCCTCTCTGCAAGGAATCTGCCAATAACCCCGATTGGGTTTTCGAACCTCCCAGCAAAGTGCTTCGCCAGCACTTAAGGTTTCCCAAACCCCGAGTGGGTCTGTGGAAATTCGGACAGAGTGCTGCGCAGCTCTCTGTATCAGTCACCTATAGAGTGCGTTGGGTCAGTGACAGGTCAGCTATTCGGACAAGTCGGTCAATTTCTCTAGCTAAACCTACGCTGCTTATACTGTTTTTCGGGTAAGTGTACCACCCCCCAATGTTGCAAGTGTAAGAATCCCCAATTCTGATTGGACAAAGGAGGAGGTTAAGTCAACACACCACCTAAATTTTACACTTTCTCAGGCTTAATATTCAGTTTTTGTACCCACCCCTTAAATTCTAGTTTCCCATGGCATATGTTTTACAGGGAACAATGGAGTATACAGCAGTTTATTAGAAATGTAACAAATTCAGGTACAGATCAGCTTCTCCGGCTAGGTTTGAGTTCAGGTTCCCAGGAGCATCTTGGGCGAGGCTGCCCGCTGGCCGGGTTCCACTGCTGCATGGTTTTCTTTTCCCCCATCACGTGACTGGTACCATACGGGCTTCCAAAATGGGGTAGTAAGCACCTCCCGGGCCCAAAGAATACGATACAGGAAAAGCAAGTGAAAACAATTTTGAAACACAGAATAAAAGATTACACTGTATACCATGAATGGCTATACTATATCCCTTACTTTATAATAACTATAGCGTTATGAGTAAGTGCAGAACAAACAGCTTTGCAGAAGCGGCAATGCAAGCTTGGAGCATGTGAGGACACAAAGCAGCCATCTTAATTGCATTGCGCATGAGCAACAGATTCCCACCAGAACTGTGAGTACGTAACGTCACATGGGTATGACCGACGCATGCGCAGACTAAATTCCCACGTAGCAGCGACCATTTTAGAGGCAAGCGTGTTAGAATTAGTAAACACATAGGCAAGCTTCACTGGGACACATCATGTAGTGTAAAAATGTGCAAAATTAGTAAGACAAACAGGTTGATTTAGTCTATTAAGGTTTATTTGAGGTTCATGATTACAAGCAAGTTGCTTAATGTGCGAAACCTTGCTCCATCACCAGTAATGACACCAACAATCTTTACAGTGGGGACTAGCTATGCTGTGATCACCATGCTGTTACTCTGACTAGTTCACACACAAGGGATGATGACAAAGCTTTGGTACTCTGCTTAATGAAATATAATAGCTGAGGGGAAGCCCTGTGTCATCACACAGATCGAAGAAGCTTTAGCACCCCCTAATATGAATAAATAGTGAGTGGTTGTGGTTGATACTAACAGGATAAGGTGATGGTGAAAAGCTAAAACTAACAAAAATGGCCTATTGTGTGTACATCTGAAGGTGGTTCAGATCATTGCTGTGCTGAGTAGTATCAGGGGCTTTAGAATGTCAGTCTATTTCACGGTCTCTCTCTACCCTCTCTCCCTGCTTGTAGCCCTCTGGATAGTTGAGGGAGCGTTCAGAAATTAAGTATCATTATTGTATCCTGAGATGGCTCCTATTTGATTTCTTGGATGAAAATAATTTTGTGGCGGTTGACACTGTAGCAGCTAGTTGGGTTTGTTCCTGCGGAATGACCCTGAATAAAAAACAAATAGAACTTTAAGCTTTCCACATTTTATGGGTATTTTTTAATCTCAACAATAGATGGTTTAGACATCAATGTTTATGTATCATTTAAATGGAACAAGGTTTGTAGAATTGTGTTATCTGCAAATGACAAGGCCACGAAATAGTGTGCTATGCTAATTAAGCCATGCCTCAGACCCCGAGCCCCAGGCCTAATGTTCAACTAACCCCACATTGAAGGAGGCCATGGCTAGATTAAAGGGATGTACCATGTTACAACGCATACCATTACAACTACCTACCATTACAACGCAACCATTACACGCATACCATTACAACGCATAGCGCTTTGAGGTGCTGAATAGTGGTAAGTATAATTTACTATTCCAACTCCAGTCCCCGTGGACACTAGGGAAGGTGTTGGATAGTAAATTATACTTATTCCCTATCCTAGAGCGCCCCCCAGCGCAATGCGTTGTAATGGTATGCGTTGTAAAAGTTGCGTTGTAACAGTAGGTAGTTGTAAAAGTTGCGTTGTAACAGGTGTATACCGATTAAAGCCATGAGAACAATGTTTGAGTCATGACAGCCCATCCAACTCTGAAAGTAGCCTCCTAACTAGCAGCCTTCCAGGAAAATTCTAAAGTGTTCCCATAGCCAGTCCTTCCTTCCCGTCCTCATTCTCTCACCTACCTCCAATGTGCCCAACATCCCGGTTTGTATCCTTTTCTGAAATACTTTGACCACTGGATGTAAGGCAGTAAAAGGAATGGCATAAAGGAAAGGACCATGAGGAGTTTAAGGCAGGGCGAAGGATCCAGGCCTATGCAGCCTTAGGAGCAGTGGTTAATTTGTGAAAAAATAAGTGATGGGGCTCTTGTCGTGAGGCAGCTTCCACCAGACAATTGCTCCTATTATTGCTGCATATATCAGAACTAACCAAAACCCTACAAGTGGTGAGAGGATGTGGCATGAGGGACAGAGCTGCCAACTTTGGAGCTGGGGAACCAAGCTCCAGGCTTGGTGTGGGCTCAACATCCTGTGATTCTGGGCAAATCACTCAATCTCCCCGGGCCTACAAAAAATAAAAAATGCATCTATCTTTAACTGGTGCTCATGGAAAGGGCACCTTTGGGTTGATTTTGAGCTATAAGCACCGGTGTTGAAGATTAAGTGCCTGTGCTGAGCCCCGGAAAACACAGGCTCAACATAAGCCCTGCTTAGGGGTCTATGTTAAGAAGTATTGAGTTTTGAATACAGTTGATGGGAGGTGTCTGGAGTCGGAGCCACAACTGGTCCAACAGAAATAAAATTGAGTGTGACACCTTAGATAATACACTTCTGATGTGGCTGAAGGGAAGCAGAGGACATCCCACAGTTGCGCTACACCAAACCTCACCACAGGGCATATTAGAAAGGGCAATATCATTGCTTTAGCAGGACTTTTTCCCGCGAAAGCAGCGATATTTTTATCGCCATATTAGTAAGCTGTCGCTAACAGCAGTTAGCGACAGCTTGTAGGCCATAGCTACAGGTTTGGGGCCCGCTTTGCATATAAGCGATATTTATCGCTAATGACATGCAAAGTAGGCGTACCCAACCTGTTAGTGACTGAAAGCAGTCGCTAACACAGCTATCGCCTATTACCAAGGCAGGCGAAGCGATAAAAGACTCGCGCTAAGCGCGATTATCGCCAAAACCTAACGCCTGCTCAGACCACTTCTTAACCAATATATCCAATGGGAGGTGGATTTTCAGGTTAAGTCCCCATTAGTGATGATGCCTAAATATCGCTGGATTTCCAGCGATATTCACGCATTGAGCCGCTATTGCCGGATATTTTATTGTTTTGTAGATAAACGTTGCTAATAGCACGTTATCTCTGTGAAAATATCCGGCGATTAAAAAAAATGTGATAAGCCCATTTAGCAATTATTATCGCTATTTGTTGCTAGTATGCTCCCACGTCTCTTATAGCAGGGAGACCTGTTTTATAGAACTATGGGGCATATTAGCAAGAATTATTAGTGGGAGAGGCACACCTCAAAATTTATCAATTCTCACTGAATGGTTATATATTTACTCTTCTGAGCGTGCTGCCGAGGTAGGCGCAATGCCCATGCTGCGCCAGTCACTAATAAATAATATGATCAAGCGAAACCACTTGCCCTCTGCGCACTGTTGCAAATCCAAACTGGATGTACAAAAGATTATCTAATGTACCATTTTATAAAGAAACATGAACAACAGACTATTCACCTTGGTCAGGGGCTGTACCTGAAAAACATAAAAAATGCGTACTTTCACTACATTGAAAGACCTTCAACTTCACAGTTTACAGTTTACTGCAGCAATCAAATTCAATCATGTTATATCTAAAAAAGTGTTTACCATAAAAGCATAATGAAATGAAAAAATAGCATCATTTTGACTAAGTGAAAAACATATGGTTTACATGGTATTAAGCAGCACGTTGTCCAGAGCACTGACTCACTTGTGTGGTTTAAAATGGCAAGGAAACAATGTGAAGTCCTAGAGGATTCCGGACGTAGAAGGTTTAGCGTATCGGTATTCTACAATGTAAACAAACCAAAGATGACAAAAGTGTTCGATTACATGTTGAACTATTGCGTAGAACACTGAGCGTTAACTCACTTGAAAATAATGATGCACAACGGCAATAAGAAGCAGGTGCACGTTCGTGATCCTTCCCTCAAGGACGCGATATGATTTAACCGTTTATCTAAAGAGCAAACAAAGAATCGTTGACAACACGTTTTACTATGCAACGATAAAGAAACTGTCATAAGAAACTAACACACGTCTGACATTGGCGAAAACACGACGTCAAGATCAACACATTATGCCTCATAATAATCATCACATTAAATGCCTGAAGAGAGCACACATTTGTAAAGTGCCCGATCAAAAATTAACTAAAAAACACAGTTGTACAACCGAGCGCATTCCACCCGAACCAACCTTTCGTGTTAAAGACAATTCAGTGCCCAGTTCTAAAACGTTCTTTTCATGCGCAGAAGCTTTGCCGGTGAGTCAACAATATTATCTGTGAAAATAATAGCGTAGCGTGATAAGATTGGGATATTAAATATGCCACCTTTCCTATATGCAAAACGACAATGTCTCGTACCTGTTACCAAAGGAAAGACCTCATCGAAGCAAACCGAATCAGCCCATCGTGCTTGTGCACCCGATCCAAACGCCTGAGATATACGTCGGCCATGTCCATCATGCATTAGTGTAAGAGGAGATCGAAAACGGACTATCACCCGAGAGGTGAAGGTTAGAGAATGGTATCGGCGCGGGCGCCATGATAAAGCGGATAAACAAAGATGATTACCTGCGACCATGTACAGAAAAGCACACCATGATGGAAATGTGTGAATAAAATATGGATATTTTGACAATGTTTTTCACTAAAAGAAATGTTTCATGAAAATTTAAAGCAAAAGCAAACACCTTTTAAACAAGTCATAGATAGCCATTATAAGAAAGCACTGCTCCAGTCCTTGTGCGTACATATGTCGTGCCTGAATCACAGGAAGCATGCTAAATCTACTCGGTCGTTGATCCCTTTCGGATCTTGAGTATCTAGTCTTTTGATCCAAAATACCTCCCTCTGCAACAAAGTCTTGGTCAAGCTCTTTCCGGGTGTGGGAGTAACAACTTCAAGGATCTGGAATTTAACTTGAGCAATTGAATGTCTGTTGGTATCCCAGTGTACTGCCAGGCTACTGTTTGTATTTTTGTTGCGAATCGTGCTCTTGTGCTCAGAGATGCGAGTCTTGATCTTGCGTTCTGTTTTCCCTACGTCCAACAAGCCACAGAGACACTTTATCGCATAAATGACGTTCATGGTGTTACAATCAGCATTAATCCTGGTTGGAATTGTTTCTCCTGTGTGGGGATGCTTCACCATGTTGGTCACCATAACATTGTTGCATTGGACACAATTCTGGCATCTCTTCATTCCTTTGTACGTTACTACGCTTGAACTTGAGGTGGGTTTCAATAGTTCCTTGATATTCTGGGATCTTTTATAGGCAAAAATAGGTCTATTTGCAAAAATTTCTTTGAAATCAGTCTCATAGCTCAATAGATTCCAGTGTCGGTTGATACTCTTCTTAATTTCATTTGAGCTTGTAGAGTATTTAGAGACAAATACCTGATGTTGGTCTGCATGTTTCGTTCTTTTTATTAACAGAGAATCCCTGGTTTGCCTTTGTGCTTTGTCTCTTGCCATTTCAAGAAGATTTTTAGGATACTTTTTCGATGCATAAATGGTAACAATGGTATTGAGGTTGGTTGGTAATGTGACATCCTCAGAACAAATTCTTTTCGCCCGTAGCATTTGAGAGTATGGTAGATTATTAATGAGATTCCTAGAATGAAAGCTGTTATACATAAGTGCAGTATTCTTATCTGTTGCCTTATGATACACTTCCGTGTGGATCACATCATCCTCTAATTTCACCAACACATCTAGAAATGGAATGGCTTTGGTCTCAATGTTTTTAGTGAATTGAATGTTCTCATCATACATGTTCAATTGGGATATCTTTTGTTCCAGCATTGCTCTAGAGTTCTGCCAATTTAAAAAAATATTGTCAATGTAACGACAATATAAAATTATATTGTCGACCCAGTCTTTATCTGTCACAAGGAACATGTCTTCATACCTGGCCATATAAGTGTTAGCATTTGCCGGGGCTCAAGAAAAACCCATTGAAGTGCCCTTGTTCTGTAAATAAAAATCATTGTCCCATTTAAAGTAGCTGTGATGTAAGCAAAAATGTAAAAGTTCCAACAAAAAAATCTTATTTACAGGTAATTCGTCTTGTTTCAAAAGTGCCCATTCCACCGCCTCTATCCCAGCTACGTGAGGGATAGAGGTGTATAAGGCCTTGACGTCTAAAGTACACATGGTTTTACTGCAACGTTCATCAATTTCTGCAAGAAATGTGTTGTGTCTTTGGTATAAGAGTACCATGATTGAACGAAAGGTTGTAAAAATTGATCGATGTATTGGCCCAGAGGCTCAAAGATGGTGCCACACCCGGTGACAATGGGCCTGAAAGGGGGGTTTGAAAGATCCTTATGGATTTTAGGCAGCATGTATATTCCTGGCTGTTTAGGAAATTGAACAGTCAAAAATTGTCGAGTTTTAGTGGTGATCCACTTCATGTTTTCAGCTTGTTCTAATATATTGTCTAGAGTCATCTTCAATTCTTTGATGGGGTCTTGATCCAATTTTAGGTACGTGTTTGTATCAGATATATGTTCATTCACTTTGGATTCATAGAATGACCGGTCCATGACGACAATGGCACCGCCTTTGTCTGCTTGTTGAATGTGTATCCTGAGGTCTTCTGCCAATTCTTTGAGAACCAGTCTATCATGTTTTGAAAAGTTCCAATAACATTTTTTCTTTGTATTGATCTGTTTTATGTCATTCAGTACTGAGTTTTCAAACGCATCCAATATTTTATGTGAAGTGGGTGCCTGGAATGTTGATTTAGGTTTGAACTCTTGATAATCACTAGGAATTGGATCTGTGGTTTGATCAGGAAGGTTTGAGAAGAAATATTTCAAACGCAATGTCCTCATAAATTTAAAGAAATCAATTTCAGTTTCCAGTGAGTTGGTATGGTAAGTTGGTACAAAATTCATTCCTTTGTTAAGAACCTTAACTTCTTGAGTAGTCAGTTCTCGTGTGGAAATGTTGATCACTAGATTTGTTTTGTGCTCCTCAAGTTTGGTTTTACTACTTCTTGTACTTCTCCTGGTTTTCCTTTTGTTTTCCCTGGTGGTTGAGTTGTGTCCGCGTCCTGGGCGGAAAAAGACATCTTAGAGGAAGAAGCACTTTCAGCTTGCGCCGAATCACTTGCGCCTGTGGTTTTTTCTGCTACTCGTGGTGGTGCTCTACTTACATTGGTGTCTCCCTCGGAAGCTATACTTTCCTGTGATGACGTGTTTGGAGTTCGCTTAACAAAGGTTCTTCTTTGGGCATACACCTCTGCCCATGTGTATACTTCGTTCAATTTGTAGTCCAATGTATCACGTTTATATTTCCTAAGTTTCCCTTCCTGTATCTCCTTTGTGTATTTATCCATTCTAGTGTTCATCTCGTCTAGAAATTTAGACCAATCCTCTGAATCCATTCTGGTCTGAAAGTCTGTTTCTATGAGTGTTATTTCATCTGTTATTTCTTTGATGACTACTGCTAGCTCTTCAACTAACAGTAATATAAGATCCAGAGAGCATTTGTTAAGCACTGCATACCAGCGGTCCATAAAGTCTTTCTTCATGTGGAAGCGAAATAGCATAGGTTTGATTGGCATCCTCAAACCTCTCGGAATTCTCTTTGCCCGGTGATACTGCACGAGAGTGGATGCATGAAGGCGCTGGTTCAATTGCCTCTTAGTCAAAAAATCAAGTTGCTTTAATTGCTGTGGCAAACTGCTCCCTTGTACATTGAAGGATCTGATGTCATGAATGAGGGAATATATTTCCGTGGCCTGTTCATTCGTGTAGGCTAAGGTACTAGCCTGATTATCTGTGAGACCTGTTATTGCATCAAAAGACATTCTCTCAAATGGGTTCTCCCTCCCTGTGGACACCATGAACGTCATTTATGCGATAAAGTGTCCCTGCGGCTTGTTGTACGTAGGGAAAACAGAACGCAAGATCAAGACTCGCATCTCTAAGCACAAGAGCACGATTTGCAACAAAAATACAAAGAGTAGCCTGGCAGTACACTGGGATACCAACAGACATTGAATTGCTCAAGTAAAATTCCAGATCCTTGAAGTTGTTACTCTCACACACGGAAAGAGCTTGACCAAGACTTTGTTGCAGAGGGAGGTATTATGGATCAAAAGACTAGATACTCAAGATCCGAAAGGGATCAACGACCGAGTAGATTTAGCATGCTTCCTGTGATTCAGGCACGACATATGTACGCACAAGGACTGGAGCAGTGCTTTCTTATATTGACTATCTATGACTTGTTTAAAAGGTGTTTGCTTTTGCTTTAAATGTTCATGAAACATTTCTTTTAGTGAAAAACATTGTCAAAATATCCATATTTTATTCACACATTTCCATCATGGTGTGCTTTTCTTTACATGGTCGCAGGTAATCATCTTTGTTTATCCGCTTTATCATGGCGCCCGCGCCGATACCATTCTCTAACCTTCACCTCTCGGGTGATAGTCCGTTTTCGATCTCCTCTTACACTAATGCATGATGGACATGGCCGACGTATATCTCGGGCGTTTGGATCGGGTGCACAAGCACGATGGGCTGATTCGGTTTGCTTCGATGAGGTCTTTCCTTTGGTAACAGGTACGAGACATTGTCTTTTTGCATATAGGAAAGGTGGCATATTTAATATCCCAATCTTATCACGCTACGCTATTATTTTCACAGATAATATTGTTGACTCACCGGAAGAAGCTTCTACGCATGAAAAGAACGTTTTAGAACTGGGCACTGAATTGTCTTTAACACGAAAGGTTGGTTCGGGTGGAATGCGCTTGGTTGTACAACTGTGCTTTTTTAGTTAATTTTTGATTGGGCACTTTACAAACGTGTGCTCTCTTCAGGCTTTTAATGTGATGATTATTACGAGGCATAATGTGTTGATCTTGACGTCGTGTTTTCGCCAATGTCAGACGTGTGTTCATTTTTTATGACAGTTTCTTTATCGTTGCATAGTAAAACGTGTTGTCAACGATTCTTTGTTTGCTCTTTAGAAAAACGGTTAAATCATATCGCGTCCTTGAGGGAAGGATCACGAACGTGCACCTGCTTCTTATTGCCGCTGTGCATCATTATTTTCAAGTGAGTTAACGCTCAGAGTTCTACGCAATAATTCAACATGTAATCGAACACTTTTGTCATCTTTGGTTTGTTTACATTGTAGAATACCGATACGCTAAACCTTCTACGTCCGGAATCCTCTAGGACTTCACATTGTTTCCTTGCCATTTTAAACCACACAAGTGAGTCAGTGCTCTGGACAACGTGCTGCTTAATACCATGTAAACCATATGTATTTCACTTACTCAAAATGATGCTATTTTTTCATTTCATTATGCTTTTATGGTAAACACTTTTTTAGATATAACATGATTGAATTTGATTGCTGCAGTAAACTGTAAACTGTGAAGTTGAAGGTCTTTCAATGTAGTGAAAGTACGAATTTTTTATGTTTTTCAGGTACAGCCCCTGATGAAGGGCCGTGTGGCCCGAAATGCATTGGGCATGGGCAACTTGTGAGATAAAATAGAATTCTTGATAAAAACACTGTATTATTAGATAACAAAGAACATTATGACATAAAATAATGTGTTGATGAACTAAATTTCAGTAAAAAATGCATTGACTGAATAGTCTGTTGTTCATGTTTCTTTAGAAAATGGTACATTAGATAATCTTTTGTACATCCAGTTTGGATTCGCAACAGTGCGCAGAGGGCAAGCGGTTTCGCTTGATCAAATTGCATATTAGCAAGAAACACCGATAATTATCGCTGAATGTGCTTAGCGCACTTTTTTTTTATCGCCGGTTATTATAGCAGAGATAATGTGCTATTAGCAACGTTTATCTCCAAAGCGATAAAATATCCGGGGATAGCGGCTCAATGCTTGAATATTGCTGGAAACCCAGCGAAATTCAGGCATCATCGCTAATGGGGACTTAACCGGAATGTCAACCTCCCATTGGATATACAGGTTAATAAGTGGTCTGAGCAGGCGTTAGGTTTTGGCGATAATCGCGCTCAGCGCAAGTTTTTTAATCACTTCGCCTGCCTTGCTAATAGCTGATAGCTGTGTTAGCGACTGCTTTCAGTCGCTAACAGGTTGGGTATGCCCACTTTGCATGTCATTAGCGATAAATATCGCTGACATGCAAAGCGGGCCCCAAACATGAAGCTATCGCCTACAAGCTGTCGCTAACTGCTGTTAGCTACAGCTTGCTAATAGGGCGATAAAAATATCGCCGCTTTCACAGGAAAAAGTCCTGCTAAAGCAGCGATATCGCTCTTGCTAATATGCCCCTATATTTCAATGACTGAAATACCTAGAGCTGCATAGCCAACACAAAGGCCAGTGCCCAGGTCTGAGGAGGCTGGAGTTGGTGTAAGCACCCATCCATGTGCACTGAATTTCAGGATTACTATTCTTGGCACTTTACTGATTAATTTCTTGTTTTACAATGGTATGGCAGCAACTTTAAGATAGTGAAGCGTTAGTTTCCACAATAGGGTCAATGCACGAGCATTTCACTGAATGAACAGCTCATCTACTGCAATGTAAAGCCTTCTTTAACAGCATAAGGATATGAGACGCAATAGCTGCTTTCTTTCATGGAACCTACTTTGCCACCTATATTTCCATATTGGTGCCAACATATCAATACAAAACATAATCATGTAGAATCTGAGACGAGAAGCCAGCGGGTAGCACACTGATGTATGCATCATCGTTTGTATACCCTGATGCAACCTACTCTTGGGAGAAAATTCTAAAGACACGAATGGACTATAGAAATTACGGCATTGTTTAATGCATGTACAAGGACATTGGGAAATTGAAATATTTGCAAAATGATTCAATAATGTGAAAGTTGTTAAATGTGCCCGGTGCTTCTAGAACCAGTAAAGTTTGAAATTATGCTTAAAGAAAGGCAAAGCGATAAAAAAAAAAAATAGCACGACCATGCATCTTTAAAAGTTTAGTACTTATTTGCTCACAGCCTTTACGGTGACCTACTGCTCAGTATAAACAGAATAAAACTTTAGTGCCACTGACGTTTTCTGACTCAACTCCGGGCGTAATGGAAACGACTTCCTTAAACAGGTGTGAATCACTTCAATTACTTTGTAGCCTGGGGCGCTGCAGGCAGACATGATGACTATATGCTGATTAAATGAGAACCATTGCACCTCTGCACCACAAAATGGTTCCCATTCTTTCATTTTTTTAAACACAATAATCTCTGCAATTCATATTCGCAGGATAGGTCTCTCTGGGTTGTGCATTAATATTCATAACATAAGCCGTGGAGCTGAGGCAGGAGATTAAAGTCAAGGCACTTAATAAAGAAGCAAGAGTAATAGCTGGATGCTGCTACCGTAAAAGGCGAAAACAAATGCCATCGCCTCCTGGGAGAGTGACTGATGCCGCTGTAACACTGATGCTGCTAAAAAGTGAAGCCATAGAGCACAGCATTTTCTTACCTGCGATGCTCAATCTGTAAAACAAAAAAAAAATGTAATTGTACGGTCCCGATTTTTTTTCTTCTCATGAACAGGTGCTGGCGAATGCCAGGATTGGCGAATATGAAGCTTTCTTGGTAATGCTTTCACCTCATGGCTTTTTTTACCCTAACCAAAACTTCCTGTCTCTTTGCTTCGCTCTTGCATGTTCTTTTTTATCTTTCACTCTTTGTCACTGTTTTGCTATAATTCGCGTTTTCACTCTTTCTCTTTCTACTGATTTTTTCTCTCCAGCTTACTGCGAAAGTTTGATTATTTAAGTTAAGTCCTGGTACCCAAAAACGAGTACCCGTTCCCACAACTGTCAATCACCAGCACAAATTAAGCACTGACCTGGATACCGATGGATACAAGCGTCAAGCAAGGTTTTGAACTACACACGTTAAGGAACAGGAAGGAGAGAAGTGGGAGGTGACAGAATAAAAAAAACTTGCAAATCCAAGGAGTAGGTTCCATTCAAGACAAAGTTTAAGATCAATGCACTTCCAGGCACTGATACTGGCTGGGAAGCTAGCTTCAGTGCAGTGTTCAAAACCAAAATACATAAATCACATGAAGATACCTCACTGGGTTAACATACCCTGGAAGAACAAGGTATACGACATGTGCTTCAAACCCTGTTTTAATGTCTCTCTCCCGCAGAAAAAAATGTTGGAAAAATGTTGGTCATTTCCAGTGGTGTGAGAGTGGATGCAGCTGTGAATCCTCGGAGCGAACAGAGTAGAGCCGGAACCGCAGAGTTCTGACCCGGCGTTTGAACGCGGTTAGAATCAGCAAACATTTCTCGGCACGGCAAGGAACTGCGAAAACATCGCCTAAACGCGGCCGGAGCCGCTGGGCATTTTCCTTGCGGCCAGTGTCGGTGCCGCTAAACAGTTGAACGTGGCCGGCTAAAACTTTACTGAACGCGGCTGGAGCCGCCAAAACATTTCTCTTTGCGGCCGGAGCCGCTAAAACTTTTCTCTTTGCGGCCGGAGCCGCTAAACAGTTTGAACACGGCCGGACCCGCTAAAACTTTGTTTAATGCGGCCGGAGCCGCCAAACATTTCTCTTTGCGGCCGGAGCCGCTAAAACTTTGCTAACACGGCCGGAGCATTTGGTGTTGGTGGCAGGTGTTGGTAGCGGGGGCAGCCGGCCTCCTCTCACTTTGACACCACCGCAGCCTCTTGCGGCCGCAGCCTTCTGCTGCCACCTGGAGAGAGAGGGAAGACTGTGTGATTACTTACTTCTCTGCAGTGTTCTGACTGAGCGTGTCGCAGCCTGTAGCCCGTAGCTCGTAGCCCGCCTCCGTCTCCGCCCTAGAGCCATCGTACGTATGACGTAGAGAGAGTGAGACAGCGCGGGCGGTCCGAGCTGAGGTGAGCCGCGGTGAACGGAGCAACAGAAGGCGAACCAGCACCTATTATTTGGACTTGACGGAAGGACAGCCATAAGCAGCATAAGAGACGCGGTGGAGCAGGGGGCCCCCTGACCTAAGCGGCCGACAGACGGGCCGGGCACGAGGCGCACAAAGCAAGTCAGACACGCAGAGGTAAGTGAGGGAAGAGGAGAGGAGGAGCATGAAGCCCCAGTAGTCAAGTGGAACGGCGGGTGCTTTTTGCTTTAGCAGTCGGGTGACCCTGTGCTTGGGGGTTTTAAAACAACAATTTGGCAACAATTTGGAGGTTGAACTGGCGCCCCACTGAGGCCTGTCTCGGTGTATACGAAGACACTACTAAAAATACTTCCCCTCCTATCCCACACAAAGAGAAAGAGTCACTAGCCCCAAGAGGAACATTAGCACCAGGGGAAATCGCCAAGATGGGTGCAAAAAAAGGTAAAAAAGTGGCAGAACAAAACTCAAAGACAAAAATGAAGGTGGCAAACGCAGTAAGCCCGGGCTCCCTGGAAGAGAACAGTGGGAGTATAAACCTGTCCCCTGTTAAAGGGAAAAGAAAGGGACTAAAGAAGACCAAAGCTGTGGTTGACCCTCCAGGCAGAGCCACAGCAATGAAGGATTTTGTGGGGAGACATTTTAAAAAAGTGGTCACATCGGCTCAAGTACATGACCAAAACCTAAACCACGGAAAATCTATAAGTAAATCAGCTTCCATAAATGGGAACTCCGATATGGGCGAGAAAGGAAGTACCTCCCTACCGGTGGAGGTGTATAGTACTGACCCACATAACCTGATCAACCACTCTCTACAGCTATTACTAGATCAGGGAGGCCTACCATCGCCACGGTTGTCATCATCACCACAGCTACACTTCTCATACGACTTGGAGAGAGACCCTCTAGATAGCCTGATCCAACAGGGCAGCCCAATCCCCTCGGAAGGGAAGGAGAGAGTGTCAGAAATTCACCTGAGCAGCAGCAGGACAAGCCAGAAAAGAAAGGACTTTAAAAGTCTGCTGGGAACCCTAGACAACAGCTTGAAGCAAGCTGATGAACTAAATATAACCCCAGAGCTAAATCGGGACCTATCATCAATGTCTACGGTCTCTATGCTGGATCTAATGCTGATTCTCCAAAAGACCCTACAAGGTCTACTAGAAGTGACCCTGTCTAATAATACGGTGTTAAAAAACCAAACGGTTTACTTAGGCAAAATAGAGGGGGAGTTGCAGGGGATAAGGGCTCTCATGCCAGCAATGGTAAGACAAATCCCCGATCATGAGTCATCAATACAAATACAGGAGGAAAGCAATGAACCACCCTTAGGGAAAGAGCTTTTTCCAAAGATTGTAGATAAAACGCTAATGCCAGAAAGAGATCTGAAGGGGAAAAGTCAGTTACAAACCGATAACTTCCCCAAGGAGAACCATCAAGTATATATATCAAAATGGCCTATGAGGGTAATAAGGAGAGCAGAGCATAATAGATGTGGGAATAGAAGTAGTGTAACCAAAAGTGCAAGGGGTGTAGGTAAAAAAATCGTTAGTAAAAGGAAACAAACAATGGTTAAGGAAACGGGGTCGGTAAAAGTAGGAGGTACACAGGGAAGAGTCACAAAACGATCTGTACACTATAGTAGTACACAAAAAAAAGAAACTGCAAAAGGGCAGCTAAATGCGACGCCCCGTCTCAAGAGTTCGAACACACAAAAGAACCTAGATAGAAATAACCCCCTAGCTGTTTCCAAAGTGACCGCGAGGCCATTGGGAGGAAATTTGCAGACCTGGGTCACAAGGGAGATTAGACCTGGTAGTTCGTATGAAAAAGTAGTAAAAGCTAATATGAAAGTAATCTCCCCTCTATCTAGGGCAAGAAAAGAGAATAACGGGAGCATGGAGTTATATTTTGAACACATCCCAATAAGAAAAGGGGGGAAGAATCTTGGAAAGAGGCCGCCCCTAAATAGGTCACAACTGCTACAAGGTTTTGCAAAATGTCAGAAACTCAAAGCAATTGGAACAAACGACCTAAGGGGAGTTGGGTTCAGTCAGGTCAGGGAAGGGAAAGAGATTACAAAAGTTACACTGTACTCCAACCTGGTAATAGAGACGATCAAGAAAGCAGCAACTGAGTTACAGAAGGAGGGAATAAGACTGCTAGAGGAGAACAAAGTATTGGTAGACATAGGCGAGAAGAAAGGGCAGGGTCAACACTTCCTTAAATGCCACGCAGGTCTAGGAAAGAGACAGGTCAGGTTATGTGAGTACGAGGTTGAGGATGGCGAGATGCCAGGAAACATAAAAATAACAGCAAATAACTCAAATATTGACCAGTGGTGGGGGAACTGGAGCAAGGAGCTAGGGCAGGCAGGCCCATCACAGAAATTCGAGGAAGAACAGGGGGAGGAAGGTTGGTTAGAGGACATTGAATAGGAAAAAGGTATGCCACATAGCATAAGACTGGCCTCCTGGAACATAAATGGGTTAGGAGCTGATGAAAAACATAAAAATGTAAATGAACTTGGAGAAAACGTAGAAATTATGTGTATCCAGGAGACTTGGTTATGTGGCAAGACACTAATTTTCGATGGTTTCTACCAGTTAATTCGACCTGCAAAGAAGAATAGATTTGGGCGCCCCGCAGGTGGATTAATGACCCTAGTGTCTACAAGAATTATGAAAAAAGTAGTGGAAATAACTGTAAGATGCAAATGGCTGCTGGTTTGTAGAATAATGTTATCAGAAAGTATAAATCTTGATACAATACTGATTATAAATGTGTACATCCAATGGGCCTCTATAGAGCAATATGTGGAGGAAATGGCTATTTTTAAAGAGGAATTGGGTTCTCTGTGTGAAAAGTATTGTAAGGACATTATTTTGCTTCTTGGAGATTTTAACCACAAATTACACACAAAGAATGTAGATTGCTGTTTCCGAGAAATACTAGAGGCATATGACATACCGCAGGCAATATTCCCCGAATGTTTATTTGGAGCAAAGGACACACAGTTGGCTAACTTCCTAGGAGCTAAAAATCTCTTCTGCCTAAATGGAAGGGGCCCCCAAGACTGTCCAGCCAAGAGAACTTTTAAATTGGGTACACAGAGTTGCCCTATTGACTTTGTTTTTCTGGCACCCTGGAATTTCCACTTAGTCTCGGGGTTTAGCATCACAAATAGAGAAGGGAGTGACCATAATGTACTATCCCTAGAGTTTCCAGTAGTAAAGGTAGAAACCCGCCCTCAAGTGTTAGAGCAACAGATGGATTACCCTAGACGCCGTACAACTAAACTAACGGATGAATACATCTCAAGACTAATAAGGTTACAACAACATCTAGATCTACAGATAGTAAGTGGACAAACCCTTGACTGGTATGTAAGAAAAATCGAGGAGGTTGTCCAAATACTCTGCAAAGGATTAAGAGGTGGTAATGGGGGAAATAACAAAACCAAAGTAAGCGATAGAAAAATAGGTAAATTAACAGGCTGGTTTACAAAGGAATGTCTGGAAAAGAAAAGAGAAGTCAGGAGAATGGCCCGCCGGTTTGCCCGAAATGGGAATCAGGCCAGTGGAAAGGACTTAGCCGCCCTAAAAAGAGAGTATAACATGTTAACAAGGAGGGTAAAAAGAGAATTTAAAGAAGGATGTTGGGTAAAACTTCTAGAGACGATTGAAACAAGGAACCTACGCCAGTTCTGGCAACTAGCAGCAGCAGAAGGCCACAAAGGGGCAATGAACTGCATTGTTGAGGAGGCGGCCTGGGAGGAATATTTACAGGACCTGTATAGCGCAAAAACAGATCAGGAAGAGAACCAGTACACAGATTGGAGCGGTCTGGTAGTAGGTATGAAACCTGAGTTTTCTGTCGATGAGGTTAGGAAAACGATAACGAGTTTAAACCTTACGAGAGCAGCAGGCCCTGATAACCTCCCGGCAGTGATAATCAAAACACAACCAGACTGGTGGGCAAAATTTTTTGCGGACATGTTTCAAATAATCCTAGAAACCGGGAGTTTCCCCGATACCTGGAAAGGGGCCATAATACGGCCCATACATAAGAAAGGGGATATGCATAGTCCTAAAAATTATAGGCTAATCAATTTACTTGACATTGGGGAGAAGATCTTCGCCAAAATAGTACATGGCAAATTAAAAAACTGGGTAGAGATAAATCTAATTATCCCAGTGGAGCAGGGAGGATTCAAGGAAGGCCATTCCACAATGGACCACTGTTATGCCCTTTGGGCGCTGGCCCGGAAGTCGATAGAGCAAAGGGGAAACTTGTTTTGTTGTTTTGTCGACTTCCGGGCAGCCTTTGACTCAGTGGATCGCGGGAAACTTTGGGAGTGCCTGATTAAATATAATATCCCAACTGACCTATTAGCGATACTAAAAGAATTGCATAGAGGAAACTGGGCCCAAGTAGTAAAAGATACACAGGGGGCACTCACAAGGAAAATAGCAATAGACAATGGACTCCGACAGGGCTGCGTGTTAGCTCCTCTACTCTTTTCAATCTTTCTAGCAGACTTGCCGGTAACATTGGAGGTGGAGAAGAGTGCTAGCCCCAGAATGAGTGGTAAGAAAGTAGCATGCTTACTGTATGCAGATGATCTCGTTATTACTGACCAGAAACAGCTGGGGCTACAGAGGAAATTAAATGCTTTTAACGATTACTGCAAGAGTAAACTGCTAATAGTAAATATGGACAAAACAAAGGTTATGTGCTTTGGTAAAAAGCCAAAGAGCTTTTGCTGGTATCTAGATAAAACTAAATTAGAAACAGTAAAAGAATATAAATATCTGGGCCTATGGTTCGAATCATCCTTAAAATGGAACAAACATGTAGAAAACCAAAATGCAAAAGCTTCTTCCTCTATTTGTGGCTTGAAAAAATGTAATAAAACCTACGGAGATATGTCACATAAACCCATGATAAAAGCTTTCTCAGCCATGGTCCCCCCACAAGTACTATATGGGGCAGAGGTCCTATTCCTTAGTGGTAAAGGGGATTGGAATCGGGAGGAAGGTACAGCGGTAAAAACGCTACTGTCCTTGCCAAAGTCAGCCATGCTACAGGCAATTAGACTCGAAACAGGACTGATAGGATGGAATACCCAGACCAGAATGGCTGTGGCTAGATTTTGGAAACGGCAATCTCTAGAGGAAGCGCAAAAGGTGTCACTTTGGTGTAGTGGGGAAATACAACATAGCAATCTAAGATGGGCAGCTGAGGCAAAAAAGAAGATAAAAGAGACAATTTGTTGCCTAGATGTGGGTACAACCCAAAACCCCTTAGAAGCAGTCTTTACAAAAGTGACACTAAGACAAAAAGGAAGGGAGTACTCGAGGTCACAGGACCTAGGTTATTTAAGAAACAAAAAATCGGTAAAAAACATGATAGAAGTGTGGGAAACCGATATAGGATATCCATACCTAGAAGCACTCCCGAACTATGGATTTAGGTGGGATATTTTAAAAATGAGAATTGGCATTATCCCCTGGAGAGTGGAGGAGAAAGTCACGGCAGAAATGATGTACCTAGATGGTTTTTGCAAGTGCGGTATGGGGTCTAAGTGTGAGATAATGCACATTCTTCTTGACTGTCTCAGGTATGTTGAAGTGAGAAAACGGATTCTGCGACCTATACTCATAAAATATAACACAAGAGTGAGAGCCCAAGCAATCAATTTAGTGCTAAGAATGGAATATCTAGAAATAGCTATAGCTTTGGGTTATTACCTGAAAGAAATTAATCAAATGGTCAGGGGAAAGCTCAAAGAAGCGTAGTGAGAAACCCCAGTTACCCTGTATACAATAAATGAAGAAGAGTAACTCAGGCAGGATAAGTCCAATGGGTTTTTATACCTTTTAATCGCCTTATAGCAATGGTGGATTGATGAAGATAATGAACAGTCCTGACTTTAAAAGTCTAAGATAATTCGGACTTTAAGTAGAATGTTCTGTATGTTTTATACTTTTTTAAAGATTTTAACAAAAGTTGTACACTGTTTTATTAATAACTAATTATGTATATTATCCTGAATTTTATTTGATTTGGTTTTAAAGACTAAGGTCTAAATAAAACAGAGTTTTTCTCTCTCTCTATCTCTCTGTTTTAATCTTTTATTTGGTTCCTTCCTCAGGTATTTCTGGATTTTGTGATTAAGCGTTACGGTTCACTTGTATGTATGTTATGACCCTTTGTTAGTTTTTACAAAATTAGAATTTGTATTTTGAAAAATAGGGTTATGAGAAAGTGTTCTCAGGTATCATTCAAATCCACTTTTTGGACAAATGATCTTGTTTTCTGTGCATGTCCTTCTATTACCCCACACACTCTTGTTGAGTTTGTCCAAATGTGAAAGTTCTGTTCACTTATTAGTCTGAATCACAGCATACACAACGTGTCTCTTGCTTCATGTTCTACGCAGCTAACTTATTTTACCAGGGATCATTTTACAGAAAGTGTACTGGCACACACTATCAATACAGAAGGGGCCACAGATGCTTGTGCAGCCCCTTATGTAATACTGATGGCACTGGTGCACATGTAGTGGCAAACAAAACTAGAGGAGGCCCCCGTGCAAAGTACATTGAACAGGCCCCCCATGCTCCAGACCTAGTCAGGAGCTCTCGTGCCAGGGGCCTGCTGACCTAGTACAGTGCCGAAGGGGGACCCTGGTGTTCGGGGGCCCGCAACACCCCAGGGGCTGCAGGGACTAATGTTATGCCACTGCTTACATTCAGTGCCAGAGCTATCTCAATAGGGAATTCCCTTATTTGCAAGGGAACAAGGTACTATGAAAATGAGAGAGCCCCTTTGCCTTTGCTACCACACCGTATCGTGAACACAGGAGCAGAGGCAAAGAAGCTTTCAGGAGGTGCACTGAAAGTGCACCACAAAAACAATGGCAACCCTCTGCAGGGGGCAAAGAAGGTCCCATGGACCTTACAGACATGTTCTTGCAGGCTAGTGCAGTCATTCACTGCACCTGTCTGAAAAGGCATCTCTGATTCCTACTCAAATTGTTAGTGGCATGCTAAAAGCACTGTGAAATGCGACGTGGTTTTGAAGCAGCCGCTTTGTTTTTCACTTGAAAATGTTGTTTCCAGGTCAGCACAGCTTTGTGGATGCCCTGAGGGCAGCACATTCTCCAAATAGGGTACACTATCCCTTTTTGCACACAGCACACCTATTTAAAGGTGCACCATGTGCAAAAAGGAAAATTATGCCCTATGAGTAAAGAGGGTCCAGGTGTTTAGTCTTTTTACTGAAGTCTTCATTGTTTTTTATAGCTGACTTTTTCTACACCTTTTCTCACTACATTACTCAATTCCCTGATGTGTTTCAAAAAGTGTTTTCCCTTTTACTATCTTGTTCATATTGTAATCTGTATTTGCTTGTCTAGTGGCATGTGTAATGCACGATGCCCGGGCACACAGGGAGCAGCCTTCTCTTTCTTCTATGACCGAATATACCCAAATATCAATACCAAACAACCACTTAAGAAGAACCTGGCCCTCTCTCCCCGGGCCTCGAGCCTCTTCTACCTTACATTCTCATCAGAGACCTGAACTTCCACCTCGGCAACAGCAGAGACCCTTACTCCACCACCCTCCTGGACAACCTCGACAGCTTCTCGGACTGAAGCTGCTCGTCACCACCCCCACCAAGCTGGAAACACCCTCAACCCCATCTTCGCGGGAGGGACAAACATCCACTTCAGCCCACACCACGCAACCCCTCTGGACAGACCACCACTGTGTACACTTCACCTTCAACACCACCACTGCACCCAAACCCACCCTGCGCCTGCCACGAACGAACTGGAGCAAGATCACAGAGGAACACCTCCACACCACCCTCCTCCATGATCCCCCTTCAGCACGACCAACGCCAATTCTGAAGCCAAGAAACTACACCGCTGGATCTCCAGATGCGCTGACAAGCTTGCACCCCTCCGCCACCCCGTCAAACAATGCCCCCTGAAGGTTGCCTGGGGCGCCACGCTACCGACGTCACACCATCCCAGGAACTCTGCAACAAGCTCAGCTCCTACTTCCACCTGAAAATTTAGGCCCTCTATGACAACTTGAGTGAACAGACTCCGGACACCACCCACCTCCCCACCACTAACAACCAGTCGACCATCACCACCTGGAAACCTGCTACTACTGAAGACAACACCACGACCATGAAGAACACCCAATCAGGAGACCCATGGACCCCTGCCCACATCACATCTATCACGGAGCCGCTGTCACCATAGCAACTGAACTAGGCCGGATCATCAACACCTCCTTCGAATCCGGCATCCTTCCCAATGACTGGAAGGGGGCAGACGTCAAGCCCCTCCTCAAGAAACCCTCAGCCGACCTGATGGACTGGAAAAACTACTGGAACATCTCTCTCCGTCCCTTTGCAGCCAAAGTCACACAGAGATTCATCAACGTCCAGATGACCACCTTCATCGAAAAGAACGCCATCCTCTACTCCTCCCAGTCTGGATTACCCAGCAACCACAGCATCAAGAGCACCCTCCTTGCTGCCACCGATGACATCCGCATGCTACTCGACCAGGGCCACACTGCGGCCCTCAGCCTACTAGACCTCTCTGCAGCCTTCGACACACCTCACACTGCACTCACACAGCCAGACTCCATGACGGCAGTATACGAGGGACAACCCTCAGGTGGATCAGCTCCTTTCCCTCCGGCAGAACCAAAAGGATCAGACTCCCTCCCTTCCTGTTCGAACCTACAGAGATCAACTGTGGAATACCCAAAGGATCCTTGCTCAGCCGCACACTCCTCAACATCTACATAGCCCCCCTCGCTGCCATCGCAAGACAGCATGGGCTCAGCATAGTTTCTTATGCTGATGACACCCAGCTCCTCCCCTCTCTCATGAAGAACCACGAAGACACCAGACTCAGCTTCCAAGAAGGAATGAAAGACGTCACAGCCTGGATGAGCGACAGCTGCCTAAAACTGAACTTGAAGAAGACAGACCTCCTTGGACCCTTCCCCACTGCGTGGGACAGCTCCTGATGGCCCCCTGCCCTCAGAAACCCACCCACCCCGACGGACCACACCCGGAACCTCGGCATCATTCTAGACTCCTCTCACACCATGACCTGCCAGACCAACGCCGTCGCCTCCACCTGCTTCAACTCCCTCTGTATCCTCCGCAAGACCTTCAAGTGGACCCCCCCCGAATGCAGAAAGACCGTCACCCACGCACTCATAACCAGCAGACTGGACTAAAATAATGCCCTCTACACCAGAATCGACAAAACCCTGGTCACAAGTTCCAAACCATCCAGAATACCGCAGCCAGACTCATCCTCAGAACCCAATGACACGAGCACATGACCCAGCACCTACAGGACCTCCACTGGCTCCCCATCAAGAAGAGAGTAACCGTCAAGCTCCTCAGCCATGCCTACAAATCCCTTCACAACATCAGACCTAAATACCTCAACGAGAGAGTCTCCTTCCACCTACCCAAAAGGAACCTCCGCTCTGCCGGCCTCGCCCTGGCAGAGACACCACATATCTGCAGAACTGAAGCAGACTGAAAAGCCTCCTCCTACATTGAGGCAAAGACCTGCAACGAGCTCCCAGTCAACATAAGATGCTCCCCCACTCTGGACACATTCAGGAAGAGCCTCAAACCCTGACTCTTTGACTGATCTACAGCTGCACCTCACAGCCCTTGAGACCCTCATGGGTGCGTGCGTAGTGCGCTTTATAAACTCCTTATAGATTGATTGATTGATTCGTAGTGGGACCTTTGGTGCAACTCTTTGTCACTGTACTCTGTTTCTTCCAGTGGTGCTGGAACAATTTTCAGGGTGGACTGTTGCCATCAGTGAATTTAAACTAAAGTGATATATATTGTCAAAAATCCAAGCATCACACAAAAATGAAGTGTAGCAAATTTGCCAAGCCTGTGTAGCAGGAGCACGGTACGTGTATGGCATGTAGCTGGTAATGAATTTTACAACATTAGTGGGGTAGCACATATTTTACATTGAAATGCCGTTTAAATTTGAATAGACATGCAGATTTACTGGTAAAACTTAAAAGCACACACCATCAAGTGTTGAAATCGGGTTTCAGCAAATATTCATCATTTATGCATCGCCTAGGCCAATGTCATGATTTGGTTTGATCCAATAAATATATATTTTTCCATCACAGTTTTCTAATTAGTTAAGATATATTTTGAAAGAAGTGTAGTTCAATTACAGGTACATAAGTTTTGTCATGTTAGAAATATTTGCATACTAAAGTCTTTTCTTTCACAGTCTGTACCCCAGCAAGACTGCAGTCAGAGAAATCAGTTTTACAATAGGCAGCAATTTGTTGAAAGGCATAGCCTGACATTTGAAAGTTGCTTTTAAATGCACAGCACACGTGAAAAGGCAAACACAACATTTAAAGGCTTATTTATTGTTCATTCACCTTCTGAGCTCCAGCATGGTTATTTTTGGGGATGCCGCAGCACCCCTCCCCCATCCTCCCAAAATCCTATGTTAGCACCATTCTCTTAAATGACCATGTCCTGAGCAGAATTTCTGGATATGGGTTTTAAAATAATCTACAATAATCTTGAACTAAATACAGTAAAAACTTAAAAGAGCAGAAGCTGTTCACCAATCAGGGGTGTACATTTGAGAGGAGCTGGTGCATGCAATGTAATCCCTCTAATTTTTCAGACACAAGAGCTCCTTGAGTTATTTAAGTTGGTTTTTTGATCTAGAACATGACTATTTGGGAATTGTATGTGGTTCCACATTCTACATTTCTTGACTCTTTCTGAGAGCCATCCAAACAATAGGAGCAACAGGGGGAAGGAGTGAACTGGCGGCCCCCCACTCAACACATTCTCAATCAACAATCGGCCTGTTCACTAGTTAGTACACCTAACTTTCACTGTACAACACTACAAGTGATAATATGAACTTTTTATCTCCCTGACGGATCTATTTGTGTCCCAGGGCTGTGGTGTATACAAATTCTAAAATATTCATACCATCATACTCCACCTCATGTGCAAGAAAAAAGTATGAAAAGGAAAGGAGGCATCTCACGGTCGTAACACCAACGGGACTGATAGCTGGTACTCGGCAGCAAGTCCGCTTATCATCATTGGTTATTACCTTTCCTGTTTAAAGAAACATATGTGTGTGTGTTATGTAACAAAAACCATAAACCATGAAACCAAGTAACAACTCAAAACCTAGGTGTCATAACAAGCTAATATCATGTATGCACAATGGACCCCATGAGGATATAAACAGATACTCCTCGTAGCTAAAACTTGGTGAAGCTACCTAGCTACCACTAACTTTATTTGGTGCTGCTAGCTTCCTGCATTAAAAATGGTTCTAATCAAACCATAATCAATTATGCTGCCGACATGTTTTGTGCCCATGTAGTGTTCCAGGCAATTTCTTCAGGGCTGTTGGGGTTCCGAATTCAAACTTTGATGGTAGGTTCACATCAAATCTTTGATGGTATAAAAACAAGAGGAAAACCAACTGTGAACACACTGCTTAACACTCAAATGAAATCTCACTATTAAGCTTGTTTTTTAAAAAAAGATTCTCTAGTACCCACCATCTGGTTGCGTCCATTATATATACCTGCAACCAAAACTGCCAGGGACAGGAGAAACTGTTAAGCGTCAATTGATCGCAATCCCCTCACAGTTAGTGGCCAAAAGGTCCCATCACCTAGACAGAAATTACAAAAGTTAACAATCGATAAGACGTAACGTATTTGGCCCTCTGCCATTAAACATTCCAACTTGTCAATCTCTAACGCGTAGATAAAGGATATAGTGTAGTGGTGGCCCCACTTTCCTAGTGTGCATACTGGGGTCCCTATTTCCATTAAGCAGTGTGCACTCTTTTACTCCAATTATCAAGGACCCCCACCTTCCGGAGCCAACATATTGTTCATTTGCACTATCAAATGTTATCGCTGCCGGTGACCCATACTAACGTTATAAAAAAAAGAAGAGGGGTTTCTTCTTTTTAGAGCATTCTCTCTGTAGATCACACACAATCAGTTCCGTACGTATTAGCTTATTTCCAATGCCCCCTGTCATGATCCTACTGCTGTTGCGCTCAACTGCAGGTGCCGGCAAGAAATTACACCCGGGAGTCCCTGCCGGGAGCATGGCGCGTTGCCAATTGAATTGGGAACCGCACGCTCAGTAAATCTACCGTCTTACAAGGCATGGCCCCCGTGCTTCATCCTTTCTCCCAAACTCACCGCTACCATCAGTGTGAAAGTCCTTGATTCACTGCCAAACGCAGACGCCATGACAGCGTATTTAAATCACGTTCCCTTCATTCTGCAAATCACTTCCTAAATGTGATTCTCGCTCAGTGTCTCCAAACCGGTGGCCCTCTTAAAACGGGTTAAGACGTTCAGAGACGCCGTCGGCCATCTTTGCCTAGTCGAAATGTCTTGTTTCTGCAATGGCTGAATTACTCATTGAACGGGCCATCACTCAACATTCTCTTAAAATAAAAACAAAAGGAAACATAAACACAAACAACCCCTTTTCCAGTGTAACTACCATACAGGTCTCTTGGTAGTTTAACCATCAATAATTAAATCTTCACTACACTGGTATTATCCATAATCATTAATACTATAGGGGGCGTTTTTTACCTTGTGTGTTATAATTGGCAAAAGCGCCCACTGCGTAATATGGTGCTCAAATTACCAGGACTATCATCCTCTGGTGGCAAACTGTGTTCAGGGAATAAAGATATACACAATCAGCACTGCAGTTCAAAAGGCTCAGTTAGAATCTCGAACACTTGCTCCATTCAATACAGGCATTTAATCCAAGCTTGTCAGCTTTCCCAGAAAATATCCATTTCGCCTCCTTCCTTGCTAAAATGGATTCAATATTGTGAGTCTCACCCGTCACTCTTTCAAGAACAGTCCACCTCAGATCCCTGGGGTCATGCTGTTTCTCTTGAAAGTGCTGTACAAGCCTTGTTGTTAATTTTTTGGCCTTGAGGGTACTCAAATGCTCCTGTATACGGATCTTTACCTTCCTCGAGGTAAGCCCAATATAATGTAATCCACAATCACAAGTGAGCCTATAAATTACATTGTTGGTATTGCAGTTACTGAAATGATTCAGGTACCAAGCTCGTCTACTTTCCAGAGTCACACTTTTGGTCGCTTTCGTGAGTCCACACACAGTGCACCCTCCACATGGGTAATGACCCGAGGGGAGAGTCGAGATGGATTTATTTAGTGATGTGCGTGTATGTACTAATTTATCTTTAAGACTGGGAGCCCTGTTTACGCACAATCTGTCTCAATTTGGTAGAGAGGGGGTCGAATGTGGTAACCACAGGGAGACAACCAGTTCTGATTTTCATATTCCTTTCAAGCAAAGCCTCACGAGGAGTATTTAGAGCTCGTTTGCGTGCATGAATGATGGTTTTGGACAGGTATCCCCTCGCTCTCAACTTTCCCACCAGATCGTCTGACTGTTCAATAAACTTCTCAGTCGTGGAGCAGTTGCGGCGATATCTCAAAAACTGCCCCACGGGGAGGTTATCCCTAAGGGATCTCGGATGAAAGGAGAGATAATGCAGCAGGGAATTCCTGTCACTGGGCTTCTGGTGGACATTGGTAACCAATCCCTGCTCGCTAGCTGTGATGTCATGGTCCAAATAAACAGCAGTGGTTCTGCTGAATGACCAGGTGAAGCGCAAGCACCCATCGGCTTGGTTGAGCCAGGCAAAAAAGGACATCAAAAGCTCCTCAGAGCCTGTCCAAATACATAGGAGATCATCTATATAACGCCTCCAAAGAGAAATATTCTCTTTGAAAGGGTTAGAGGTGTGATAGATGACGTTCGCTTCAAACTGGCCTACATAAATGCAGGACAGACTTGGGACGAAGGTTACGCCCATCGAAGTACCAGACACCTGCAGGTATAATTGGTTCTGGTACTCGAAAAAATGTGTTGTTAATGGCAGCACAATGCATTGTAAGATAAAGGATTGCCGGGTGTCATAAAACCACTCTGATACCCCAAGTGCCCGCGCTGCTGCCACCAGCGTGGCATCTTGGGGTATACTGGTGTATAATGTTTCAATATCGATCGTAACCAAAAATTGGTTACGAGAGTCAAATAACACAATCCTAAGAATGTTCAAAATTTCCCTGGTGTCTTGCACAAAGGAGGGCTGGGTGATAACAGATTCCCTCTTGAAAAAATCCAGGAATTCGGACGAAGGCTCCAGTACTGATTGAATGCCTGAAACAATAGGTCGACCGGGAGGTGGCCGTTGGAGCTTTGGAATCTTCGGCAAGATGTAAAATGCCGGAATTCTAGGTTTTTGATTCACTAAGAAGTCAGCTTCCTTGTTGGTAATCCATTTTTTCCCCAACGTCTCACCAACCATGGCCTTGATGGTACCCTGTTGTGGGGTCTCGTATCAATGGATGGTAGTTTGTGCGACACCACAACAGCCTGAACACCTCCGCCTCATAGTCGCTGGTATTGAGCGTTGATCCTAGCTGGGCCTCCACTCCTGCCTGATGAACCATTAACATCTAATTGCACAGCCAGGGAAGAATTGGATAAATTAGCAAACACTAAAAAGCACCAGGTCCGCATTGCCCTGCACGGGGCACTTATGACTGAGTATCTCCGGGCAGGAGCAGCTCCCCCGAGTTTATTAGTAAGAATTTAACCCAACATTTTTTGGGAGGATTAAGAATTTCGGGTAAATTGGAGCTATATAGCGAAAAAATGCACCAGGGATTGGTTGGTTTTAATTATTAATACCGCCCAGAAACTGAGTGAAGCATTATTAGCTGAAATCCTTAAATTGGAAGAAGGCATTAAAGGGATAATACCATCCTGGTTGCAAAAGATCAATTGGTATGGATCCAGAGTGATTTACTAGAGTACAAGACCTATATGGTAAATCAAAAAATAAAGGGTTTAACGAGGAACCTGGAACGCTTTACATATGAGTTGACATATCCCTATGTAGAGGACAAGTGCTATCAATCCGCGACAGAACAGCCACACTATCAGAACCAGCAGAGGGATGGGCGTAGACAATATAGACGCACTCCAGCGAATTGTACATTTGAAAACACAAGTAGCGAAGAGGAAGAGGTAGGAGAGCAACAACCTTCGACATCAAACCAGAGCCGAGTTAGATTCACCCCAGAAACATGAACTAATGAAGATTTGGGTTCTGTATTAAGATCTTTTTTAGATCAAACCCAGAGGGGCAACCGGGGTGGTGGTGGTCCAGCCCAGAGAGGCAGAGGAAGGGGCAGGGCCAATCACATACCAACATGGCAGGCATAATCTCCTCGCATCACACGCTGCCGAGGCAGAACACATCACTGATGCCCTCTTTGACTGATTTGTCTGATGCCCAACCTCCTTCCAATGATATTGTGGTCAATTTGTCTGACTATGCACTGTCGCAGGATGAATCCAGAATAATAAATAAGGGTTTGGGTTTCGTGCCCACGCCGTGGCATGATAGTTTTAATTGCTGCACGGAAATTTTTGAAATGATGAGAAAAATTTTAATCCAGAAGTTTTTCAGTGGCAAAGATAAGGAACTTCAATCTGTTTTTTCCGCCAATTTCCACCGTCCAGCTAGCTTTTGTCCTCCGGCCTCAACAGTGGGCCCTGAGGTTGCCATTTTTAAATGGCGTGTGTTACAAGATTTAGAGGCTTTGGAACAAACACCAGACAATGCTCGCCCATATAATATGAGTAAAAACGACTGGGCAGCAGTTAAATCATCACAAGATAATAAGTCCATCAATATAAAACAGGCAGATAAAGGCGGGGCTGTGGTGGTGCTCAATACCAGCGACTATGAGGCGGATGTTTTCAGGCTGTTGGGGTGTCACACAAACTACCATCCATTGATGCGAGACCCCACGCCTGACCTACAGGGTACCATCAATGCCGTGGTTGGTGAGGCGTTGGGGAAAAATAGATTACCAACAAGGAAGCTGACTTCTTAGTGAATCAAAAACCTAGAATTCCAGCATTTTACATCTTGCTGAAGATTCACAAACCCCAACGCCCACCTCCCCGTCGGCCTGTTGTTTCAGGCATTCAATCAGTACTGAAGCCTTCTTCCCAATGCTCAGATTTTTTCTTGAGGGAATCTGTCATCACCCAGCCCTCGTTTGTGCAAGAGACCACGGACATTTTGAACATTCTTAAGATAGTGTCATTTGACTCTCGTAACCAATTTTTGGTTACGATCGATATTGAATCATTATACACCAGTATACCCCAAGATGCAACGCTGGTGGCAGCAGCGCAGGCACTTGGGGTATCAGAGTGGTTTTATGACACCCCGCAATCCTTTGTCTTACAATGCATTGAGCTGGCATTAACGAAAAATGTTTTCGAGTACCAGAACCAATTATACCTCCAGGTGTCTGGTACTTCGATGGGCGCAACCTTCGCCCCAAATCGGGCCTGCATTTATGTAGGCCAGTTTGAAGAGAACGTCATCTATCACACTTCTAACCCCTTCAAAGAGAATATTTCTCTTTGGGTCGTTATATAGATGATGTCCTATGTATTTGGACAGGCTCTGAGGAGCTTTTGATGTCCTTTTTTGCCTGGCTCAACCAAGCCGATGGGTGCTTGCGCTTCACCTGGTCATTCAGTAGAACCACTGCTGTTTATTTGGACCGTGACATCACAGCTAGCGAGCAGGGATTGGTTACCAATGTCCACCAGAAGCCCAGTGACATGAATTCCCTGCTGCATTATCGCTCCTTTAATCCAAGATCCCTTAGGGATAACCTCCCGGTGGGGCCGTTTTTGAGATATCGCTGCAACTGCTCCATGACTGAGAAGTTTATTGAACAGTCAGACAATCTGGTGGGAAAGTGAAAAGCGAGGGGATACCCGTCCAAAACCATCAAACATGCACGCAAACGAGCTCTAAATACTACTCGTGAGGCTTTGCTTGAAAGGAATATGAAAATCAGAACTGATTGTCTCCCTGTGGTTACCACATTCGACCCCCTATCTACCAAATTGAGACAGATTGTGCATAAACACTCGTCCATTTTTGGACACCGAGATCAGCAAGATGCCCCCCACGTTTTGCTTTCAAAAGGGCCCCCAGTCTTAAAGATAAATTGGTACATACACGCACATCACTAAATAAATTCATCTCGACTCTCCCCTCTGGTCATTACCCATGTGGAGGGTGCACTGTGTGTGGACTCACGAAAGCGACCAAAAGTGTGACTCTAGAAAGAGGTAGAGTTTGGTACCTGAAGCATTTCAGTAACTGCAATACAAACAATGTCAGTTACAGGCTCACTTGTGATTGTGGATTACATTATATTGGGCTTACCTCGAGGAAGGTAAAGATCTGTATACAGGAGCATTTGAGAACCCTCAAGTCCAGAAAATTAACAACGAGGCTGGTACAGCACTTTCAAGAGAAAAGGCATGACCCCAGGGATCTGAGGTGGACTGTTCTTGAAAGAGTGATGAGTGAGACTCACAATATTGAATGCATTTTAGCAAGGAAGAAGGTGAAATGGATTTTTTCTGAGAAAGCTGACAAGCTTGGATTAACTGACTGTATTGAATGGAGCAAAAGTTCTAGATTCTAACTGAGCCTTTTGAACTGTAGTGCTGATTGTGTATATCTTTATTCCCTGAACACAGTTGGCCACCAGAGGATGATAGTCCTGGTAATTTGAGCACCATATTACGCAGTGGGCGCTTTTGCCAATTATAACACACTAGGTAAAAAACGCCCCCTATAGTATTAATGATTATGGATAATACCAGTGTAGTGAAGATTTAAGTAATGATGGTTAAACTACCAAAAGACCTGTATGATAGTTACACTGGAAAAGGGGTTGTTTGTTTTTATATTTCCTTTGGTTTTTATTTTAAGAGAATGTTGAGTGATTGCCCGTTTAATGAGTAATTCGGCCTATGCAGAAACAAGACTTGTCGACTAGGCAAAGATGGCCGACGGCGTCTGTGAACGTCCTAACCCGTTCTAAGATGGCCGCCGGTTTGGAGACACTGAGCGAGAATCATGTTTAGGACGTGATTTGCAGAATGAAGGGAAGATGATTTAAATACTCTGATATGGCGTCTGTGTTTGGCAGTGAATCAAGGACTTTGACACCGATGGTAGCGGTGAGTGCAGGAGCAAGGATGAAGCAAGGGGGGGCATGCTTTGTAAGACTGTATATTTACTGAGCGTGCGGTTCTTAATTCAATTGGCAATGCGCCATGCTCCCGACGGGGACTCCCGGGTGTAATTTCTTGCCGGCACCTGCAGTTGAGCGCTAATAGCAGTAGGATCATGACAGGGGGCGTTAGAAATGAGCTAATACGTACGCGCCTGATTGTGTGTGATCTACAGAGAGAATGCTCTAAAAAGAAGAAACCCCTCTTCTTTTTTTTTATAACGTTAGTATGGGTCACCGGCAGCGATAAAATTTGATAGTGCAAATGAACAATATGTTGGCTCCGGGAGGTGGGGTCCTTGATAATTGGAGTAAAAGAGCGCACACTGCTTATTGTAAATAGGGACCCCAGTATGCACACTAAGAAAGTGGGGCCACCACTACATCCTTTATCTACGCGTTTGAGATAGACTAGTTGGAATGTATAATGGCAGAGGGTCAAATACGTACGTCTTATTGATTGTTAACTTTGGTAATTTCTGTCTAGGTGATAGGACCTTTTGGCCACTAACTGTGAGGGGATTGCTATCAATTGACGCTTGACAGTTTCTCCTGTCCCTGGCAGTTTTGGTTGCAGGTATATATAATGGACGCAACCAGATGGTGGGTACTAGAGAATCTTTTAAAAAAAAATAATAATAGTGAGATTTCATTTGAGTGTTAAGCAGAGTGTGCTCACATTTTAGTTTTCCTCTTATTTTTATACCATTAAAGGTTTGATGTGAAGCTACCATGAAAGTTTAAATTCGGAAACCCAACAGCCCTGAAGAAGTTGCCTGGAACACTACATGGGCACAAAACATGTCGGCAGCATAATTGATTATGGTTTGATTAGAACCATTTTTAATGTGGGAAGTTAGCAGCACCAAATAAAGTTAGTGGTAGCTAGGTAGCTTCACCAAGTTTTAGCTACGAGGAGTATCTGTTTATATCCTCATGGGGTCCATTGGGCATACATGATATTAGCTTGTTATGACACCTAGGTTTTGAGTTGTTACTTGGTTTCATGGTTTATGGTTTTTGTTACATAACGCACACACATATGTTTCTTTAAACAGGAAACGTAGTAACCGATGATTATAAGCGGCCTTTTTGACGAGTACCAGCTAGCAGTCCCCTTGGTGTTATGACCATGAGGTGCCTCCTTTCCATTTCACACTTTTTTCTTGCGCATGAGGTGGAGTATGATGGTATGAATATTTTATAATTTGTATACACCACAGCCCTGGGAAACATATAGGTCCGTGAGGGAGATACAAAGTTCATAATATCACCTGTAGTGCTGTATAGTGAAAGTTAGGTGTACTAACTAGTGAACAGGCCTCTTTCTGAGACCCGCAAAAAAATATTTATGCACTCCTCAAAGTGGCACTTCTGAGTGCACATATGACCAGGGAAAGCAAAAAGAGAAGAAAAATAGATATATGGTAAGAGTAACTTGTACGTATACAACCTAACGTACACCTGTCTCTTTTCTTAAAAATTAACAACTTCCTGGTTCGAGTCTGAAGATTTATTGTACTGTGTAAAATGATAGTTTGTAGTGTGGTGGTTAAATTATCCACCTGGACTGTAGTTATCCCTTTAGCTCACTATCCCTGTTTGCTGTGTAGCAAACCCACAACCACATCTGCACTGTCACCAGTATATAAGTGAAAAACAAATTAACTGTATGTGGCTGTTGGTTCTCCCTACACTACAGGTGATAACCCATCCCAACTTTGAACGAGGAGCATTGATATTCTCGAATAAACAAAGTAGAATCCACTCAGAGTGGTGGTGATCCCTAACGTGATGGGGAACACACAGTGTTGTTTAAATGCCCCTCACACACCAACAGGCCCCTTGGTGTCATGCTTCATCATCGGGGCCTTCGCAACCCTCTATGGGATGCGGCGTGCTACGACTCGCGAGTGCGCAGGAGCACTTGAAAGTGAACTATGTGAGGGGGCGTGTTACTAAAGTGTGAGTGAGGTGAGGTGAGGTGAAAAAATGTGAATGGGTAAAAAATACCTGGCACGTGGGTAAAAATAATTTTATTAAATCCCCGGCTGGTATTATTAAAAAGAAGTGAAAGGCGTGGTTGTGAGAATACGTATTAGGGTATTACAACCACTGTAAAAAGTGTCAACATGTTTCGGAGCTCAGAGGCTCCTTCTTCAGGACAAGGATAAGCACTTACCCTCCCCTTACTCACATGTAAATGTAAAAGTGTAAAAAATAATTACAACAATGTGTAATATACCTAACAATGTTATATATGTAGGTGAGTGTCGTTGCACCCAATTGGCGATGAAAACCTGTAGAGAGAAAGCATACATAAACACACTGGTCTAAGATGCACAGACCATAAGAGAAGAAAAAACTTCTCTGAATACAACAGGGTCAATCCAAAAATAGTGGAACCCTGTAAGGAATAAAAAAGAAAAAAATATATATACACATGGACATAACACAACACTCACAGATATATATATACACAGAACACAGAATTACTCTCTGCTCTGATGGAAAGAGAGCACAAAGTAGGTAATTCAAGGCTTACTTAAAGTTCTCAAATATAAGACCTCATGAGCCTATGCGTGTTATTGGGGGATCCTTCCTTTCTGTTCAGAAAATGACCTATAAAAACATTAATATATGGGATTCAGTTTGTTGTAGGTACAAATGCACCAAAGCGCCAGAATCAAGCTCCTTGCTATGACCCAAACTCACGGTTACTGCAATGACTAGTCGCCTGCCTTCCCTCAACGCGGCTCCGATGAAGTGAGCATGCATCGCGTCAGTTACCCTTTATATACTCTGCCGTTAGGTCATTAACGATGGTTAATTTAATAATGAGGCCCGGGGGAAGCCCAAATACGGAATTCGTATGTCGAGGAAATCCGGTGCTGCGCGATCGGCCACCGCTACACACCGCGCATGCGCATCCCCACCAGAACTAGTGTTGAATGCGCATGCGCGGAAACGGAAGTAACCGCGCATGCGCAAAACAGCGGCACTGCCGCTAAGGGTCAAAACGCATGTGGGAGAGAGATGAAAGTACAGCGAGCATGCGCGCTGAGATGGAATTGACACAAGAGCCTATGTCTCAAAGTTTAGAAAGAATGCTATAGATAGAATAAACATACGAGCCTACGTTTAAAGGTTAAAGAGAGAGGCAGAAAATAGACAGGGCTAAGAGGAGATAATCCAGACATTAGTTTACCATATATTCTGGACGGGGCAGTGGGTTTAATGATGGAAATGGAGACTAGCTCAATGGGTTATGTCTACAAGAACCCAGAATTAGTTATAACTAGCCCCATCAGCTATATCTTTCTCATATCGATTCACAGGGGTACTGGCAGAAGAAGAAGGAGGGTGAGACTAACTCTATGGTGACAATATAACCTGATACAACCCAACATAATGATTCTAAGGAGTCATCCAAACAATGTTAAGTGGAATGACCCAATACAGTTTATCTCAAAAGGTTCCAAGGAATGGAATCATTGAGCCCAGTGGTATCAGTTCCAAGACGGAACACCCATCGCTGTTCTTTTTCCAGGAGGCCCACATCTGAGGGCAGTTGTTCTATTACTGTCCACTGTAATTCATTGACACAGTGTTGATGTTCAATAAAGTGGGCTGACATTTTTGTTGTAAGTTTCTTGCACCTGATGTTGCTTTTGTGCTCATTGAGTCTCACTTTTACTGGTCTTCTAGTCATTCCCACATATTCTTTTCCACAGGGACATGTGAGTAAGTACACAACATTCTTGCTGTTGCAATTAGTAAACACACGTTGGTCCCACTTTGTCCCGTTTGAAAAAGTCAAAGACAGGCTTTTTTTGGTGAGATGGCAATTGTTACAGTTGCCACATGGATGGTGGCTGTGTATGCCCTGCAGTCTTGGCTGGTCACTTTTTGTAGGCAATGGTCTTGTATGGACAAGCATGTCTCTCAAGTTCTTACCCCTTCTGTGCGCAAACAGAGGTTTCTCCAATGACAGACTACCGCTCGTCAGTGTGCGCCAGTGCTTATTGACCAGTTTTGTAACCTGGTTTGTAACTGGGCTGTATGTGGTGACACATACTGTTCTTTCCCCTTCATTATCACTCCTTGGATTGTCCTCCAGGAGGGCCTCACGGTTGTTATTTCTAGCCCTTTTCATCGCCTTTTGGATCACAGTTTCTGGATACTGTCTCTGTCTCAGTTTCATACTGAGGTCTTTTGCCTGAGTTTTGTATTTGGTAATGTCACTACAGTTCCGACGTAAACGGAGGAACTGTCCGTAGGGTAGGTTCTCCCTCAGATGACGCGGATGAAAGCTGTCAAATCTGAGGAGACAGTTCCTGGCCGTCGGTTTGAAGTGAGTCTCTGTTTTTAGGATGCCTGCTTCATGATAGATGTTCAAGTCCAGGAACACCATGCTCTTATTTGACACCTGGTGTGTAAATCTGAGAAATGCATTCTGGTTGTTCAACCAGTGAGTGAATTCAGACACCGTGGTCTCATCTCCTTCCCAGATAACCAAAATATCGTCTATATACCTTCGCCAGGTATGAATCCTCGCCCTGTATGGATTGTCTGGATGGAGGATCTTTGTAGATTCCAGATGATGGACATATAAACCCGCTAGGCTCGGGGCAAAGGTGCTGCCCATACTGGTCCCATGTTTCTGCCAGAAAAGGGTGCCCTCGTACTCAAAGAAATTCTTTGTAAGGGCCAGTAAAATGCATTCCAATACTACACTCCGGGGGGTGTGGTATTCCCAATTGGTAGAGTGCAGTACTTCCTCCATAATTTGTAGGGTCTCATCATGTGGGAGGCTCGTATAGAGGCTCTCCACGTCCAGACTGAGGAGCATTTGAGAGGTGGAATCAAAAGTCTGGTTTTGTAACAGTTGAAGTACTGCTTTAGTATCTCTCAGATACGTATCGGTGGTTTGTACAATGGGTCTCAGAAAGGCATCGGCAAACTTGGACAGAGGTTCCAAGATAGATGAAATGCCGGATACGATGGGGTGTCCTGGAGGGTTTTCAAGATTTTTATGCACCTTAGGAATGGTGTAAAAGTAAGGGATGCGTGGATTCTTCTGAATCAAAAACTCAGACTCTTTTTTGTTTATCCAGTCATGTGCAAGAGCCTCTTCAACCATGCCACCTATTAGCACTCGAAGTGACTCAGTGGGGTCTTCAGTTAGGATCTGATAGTTCCTATTATCAGAGAGAAGTCTCCTGCATTCTTTGTCATAGGCTAGGGTGGTTTGGACAACCACTGCCCCACCCTTATCAGCGGGTTTTATAGTAAGGTTCTTATTCAACCTCAATTCCTTGATTGCCTCATTTTCCATTCTGGTCATATTCTGAAAAATCTTTTGTTTATTTTCCAAACATTTCAGTTCTTGCATTATGGCTTTTTCGAAGGCCAATACCTCAACCGGGAGTTGGTGATCCATCGGTGTAAAGGTTGACCTAGGTTTTAAACCTGTATCTGAGGTCTCTGTAGATGGTTCCTTATCTTTGAAACTTGATGGTTCTAATGAAGTTCTGCATTTCCTTGTGCAGTAAAAAAAGGTCTGGTTTGTTGGTGGGGACATATCCCAAACCTTTGTTGAGTACCTTTCTTTGCAAATCAGTAAGGGGCCATGGGGTTATATTAATAACTAGGTCCCCCTGCTGCTCGTTGAAGCTTGATTCACCGTCATGCTCCTCGTCAACACCCGTGGGTCTGCCTCCTCTGTGGGATGCCAGTTGACGTTGTTGCCCTTCTTGTTCCTCCCCCTGCGGGATCCCTGGCCCCAGGATAAAAAAAGCTCTGCATTCTGGGGTGCATTGGTTTGATCTGGGACCCATTGGGGGTACATTTGTCCCATTTGTGGGGGAACGAACTGGTACTGTGGGAATTGGAAAGGGGGCTGGTAAGGATTGAATTGAGGTCCTTGATAACCACGCCAGCCTCTCTGGCGTGGGAATTGGGCTCTTTGTTGTCGAAACCCACCTCTTTGCTTTCTCTGTGGGAAGCCTCCTGACTTAGTACTTGAGTTACTACCATCCGAGTTCACACTGTCCGTGTCGCTTGTATTGTCTTTCATAACATAATCAGCTCGTGTGTATGGGTAGGCTCTTTCAGGGGTAAATCGATCTTTATCTTTTTTCAATTTGTTAAATTTACTTTGTTTCAAGGTTGCCTCAAACTCTTTCATTTGTTGGTTCAGTTCCTCTAAACCTTTCTTTAAGTCCGCTGGTGAAATGAAAGCTTTTAACTGGACTTCCAGTTTTTGGATCTCAACTTTCAATTCCACAGATTTTCTAGCGGCAGTTTGGACTATAAGCACCAACCAATCCCTGGTGCAGTGCCATGAGATGAGTGACCATGCTTTTTTAAAAACCAGGTCGTCTTGGAAGATGAACGGTTCAGTTTTTACCAAAAGGCCCTGCGGGGCCATTTTGTTTCGTAAGTATTCCCTCATCAGTAGGCCATGAAGAGCTGTTATGATCTGGGTTTTACGTGCGTTCATTAATTCATCCCAGTCCGCTACAGCAGGGCCTGGGTCACTGTTGCTAAGGCCTTCAAAGGGATTGACATCTGCTAGAATACGGTCGATGTCATCCTCACTAAAGGTCAATCCATGTTCATCCTCCATGATATTAGGTGAGGAGGAAGGTTCAAAATGATGTTCTGTGTTGTATGAGTGAGTGTCTGTGTCTGTCCAAAGTGGGTAAGTTACAATGGGAAAGGGGGCTCCCACAGCTGTGCGCTGTCTATAAACAAGAATTTAACAAGAGGAGGGAGAGAGAGAGTCAGTGGATTCAGCCTCCCTAGTTTTATGAATAAACAAAGTAGAATCCACTCAGAGTGGTGGTGATCCCTAACGTGATGGGGAACACACAGTGTTGTTTAAATGCCCCTCACACACCAACAGGCCCCTTGGTGTCATGCTTCATCATCGGGGCCTTCGCAACCCTCTACCGGATGCGGCGTGCTACGACTCGCGAGTGCGCAGGAGCACTTGAAAGTGAACTATGTGAGGGGGTGTGTTACTAAAGTGTGAGTGAGGTGAGGTGAGGTGAAAAAATGTGAATGGTTAAAAAATACCTGACACGTGGGTAAAAATAATTTTATTAAATCCCCCGCTGGTATTATTAAAAAGAAGTGCAAGGCGTGGTTGTGAGAATACGTATTAGGGTATTACAACCACTGTAAAAAGTGTCAACATGTTTCGGAGCTCAGAGGCTCCTTCTTCAGGACAAGGATAAGCACTTACCCTCCCCTTACTCACATGTAAATGTAAAAGTGTAAAAAATAATTACAACAATGTGTAATATACCTAACAATGTTATATATGTAGGTGAGTGTTGTTGCGCCCAATTGGCGATGAAAACCTGTAGAGAGAAAGCATACATAAACACACTGGTCTAAGATGCACAGACCATAAGAGAAGAAAAAACTTCTCTGAATACAACAGGGTCAATCCAAAAATAGTGGAACCCTGTAAGGAATAAAAAAGAAAAAAATATATATACACATGGACATAACACAACGCTCACAGATATATATATACACAGAACACAGAATTACTCTCTGCTCTGATGGAAAGAGAGCACAAAGTAGGTAATTCAAGGCTTACTTAAAGTTCTCAAATATAAGACCTCATGAGCCTATGCGTGTTATTGGGGGATCCTTCCTTTCTGTTCAGAAAATGACCTATAAAAACATTAATATATGGGATTCAGTTTGTTGTAGGTACAAATGCACCAAAGCGCCAGAATCAAGCTCCTTGCTATGACCCAAACTCACGGTTACTGCAATGACTAGTCGCCTGCCTTCCCTCAACGCGGCTCCGAGGAAGTGAGCATGCATCGCGTCAGTTACCCTTTATATACTCTGCCGTTAGGTCATTAACGATGGTAAATTGAATAATGAGGCCCGGGGGAAGCCCAAATACGGAATTCGTATGTCGAGGAAGTCCGGTGCTGCGCGATCGGCCACCGCTACACACCGCGCATGCGCATCCCCACCAGAACTAGTGTTGAATGCGCATGCGCGGAAACGGAAGTAACCGCGCATGCGCAAAACAGCGGCACTGCCGCTAAGGGTCAAAACGCATGTGGGAGAGAGATGAAAGTACAGCGAGCATGCGCGCTGAGATGGAATTGACACAAGAGCCTATGTCTCAAAGTTTAGAAAGAATGCTATAGATAGAATAAACATACGAGCCTACGTTTAAAGGTTAAAGAGAGAGGCAGAAAATAGACAGGGCTAGGAGGAGATAATCCAGACATTAGTTTACCATATATTCTGGACGGGGCAGTGGGTTTAATGATGGAAATGGAGACTAGCTCAATGGGTTATGTCCACAAGAACCCAGAATTAGTTATAACTAGCCCCATCAGCTATATCTTTCTCATATCGATTCACAGGGGTACTGGCAGAAGAAGAAGGAGGGTGAGACTAACTCTATGGTGACAATATAACCTGATACAACCCAACATAATGATTCTAAGTAGTCATCCAAACAATGTTAAGTGGAATGACCCAATACAGTTTATCTCAAGAGGTTCCAAGGAATGGAATCATTGAGCCCAGTGGTATCAGTTCCAAGACGAAACACCCATCGCTGTTCTTTTTCCAGGAGGCCCACATCTGAGGGCAGTTGTTCTATTACTGTCCACTGTAATTCATTGACAGTGTTGATGTTCAATAAAGTGGGCTGACATTTTTGTTGTAAGTTTCTTGCACCTGATGTTGCTTTTGTGCTCATTGAGTCTCACTTTTACTGGTCTTGTAGTCATTCCCACATATTCTTTTCCACAGGGACATGTGATCAAGTACACAACATTCTTGCTGTTGCAATTAGTAAACACACGTTGGTCCCACTTTGTCCCGTTTGAAAAAGTCAAAGACAGGCTTTTTTTGGTGAGATGGCAATTGTTACAGTTGCCACATGGATGGTGGCCGTGTATGCCCTGCAGTCTTGGCTGGTCACTTTTTGTAGGCAATGGTCTTGTATGGACAAGCATGTCTCTCAAGTTCTTACCCCTTCTGTGCGCAAACAGAGGTTTCTCCAATGACAGACTACCGCTCGTCAGTGTGCGCCAGTGCTTATTGACCAGTTTTGTAACCTGGTTTGTAACTGGGCTGTATGTGGTGACACATACTGTTCTTTCCCCTTCATTATCACTCCTTGGATTGTCCTCCAGGAGGGCCTCACGGTTGTTATTTCTAGCCCTTTTCATCGCCTTTTGGATCACAGTTTCTGGATACTGTCTCTGTCTCAGTTTCATACTGAGGTCTTTTGCCTGAGTTTTGTATTTGGTAATGTCACTACAGTTCCGACATAAACGGAGGAACTGTCCGTAGGGTAGGTTCTCCCACAGATGACGCGGATGAAAGCTGTCAAATCTGAGGAGACAGTTCCTGGCCGTCGGTTTGAAGTGAGTCTCTGTTTTTAGGATGCCTGCTTCATGATAGATGTTCAAGTCCAGGAACACCATGCTCTTATTTGACACCTGGTGTGTAAATCTGAGAAATGCATTCTAGTTGTTCAACCAGTGAGTGAATTCAGACACCGTGGTCTCATCTCCTTCCCAGATAACCAAAATATCGTCTATATACCTGACGTAAATAATTAATTTACTCTCTTAATTTCTATGCAGGTAGGTACTTAATCAATGATAACTCAATCAGAATGAAAGAAAACAGAGTCCGTGGTGTTAGAGTTTCTAAGGGTTTTATTCCTCATAAAGGAATCAGGATATCATGTTCTGACCACCACAGGGGTGTCAGAAGGGATAGAGCGCGCTGAATTTTATTGATAATACATAGCTTATATACTCGGTTTATACCATAGGAATCAATGTAAGAGGCGTAACAGCTGAGAGAAGACAAGATAACAATATACACGTGGTACTAGTACATCATCAAGAGGCGTAAACTAGGCGTGAACCAGAGGTGTGTGCTAGAAACGTCACTGATAGGTGACGCAAGTGGGTGGCACCAAGGGGTGGTGCTAACAGAATGTTGCAATGTCAGCAGAAATCGGAAGCTTGGATGCGCGCGCAGCTGCATGACGTGTGATTGACGGGGTGCAGGGGACTTGACATTCACACTGACGGAAAGAGACAGAAGTCTGGCATGTCAGATCAACTTGTACTTCTATCATATCTGATATCTGATGTTTAGGAACTATACTATCTGGGCGGAAAGGTCTCTAGGGCAGAAGCTGTTCTATGCTAACTGTGGATGCGTGTATAAGCGCCTAAGTGTCTACATGTGAAGCGTGGGGCACGGGGCCTTCCATGGAAGCATGGCAACAGAGACTGTGATTTACTTGCATTAAGACAGGTCGGCCCTTTGGCTCTGCAGCTGGAGAGGATGTTTACAGGATCTAGTAGGCAGGAATGCATTCTCGAGGAGCGGAACAGATAACTCGAAGGTTATAGTCAGTCTTGGCAGAAAGCGGGCTTGAGCTGAGCGCGAGGGGCCGCTCTGAAAGTAGGACAGAGTTCACGAGTACAGAGGTAGCCTGGGCAGAGTCAGGAGCCACAAAAGAGGTTCAGATGGCAGGAATTCAGGGCCTACTCTCGCTAGAGCAGGAAAAATACGAAAAGTGCACTACAAAAAGACGGTGGCATAGCATACTTAGGAACGGACTATATAATCCATTCATGGTGGATCTGAAAGAGGACATGTTAACGTTGGACGCAAATGTATTTGCGTCTTCATAGCTGGCACAGGAGGGAAGTTACATGCACTTTAAGCTGGTACATGGAGTCGGTGGGGTACGCGCTAGGGAACACAACATGGCCAAAATTTAATTTTCCTCATACCTTCGCCAGGTATGAATCCTCGCCCTGTATGGATTGTCTGGATGGAGGATCTTTGTAGATTCCAGATGATGGACATATAAACCTGCTAGGCTCGGGGCAAAGGTGCTGCCCATACTGGTCCCATGTTTCTGCCAGAAAAGGGTGCCCTCGTACTCAAAGAAATTCTTTGTAAGGGCCAGTGAAATGCATTCCAATACTACACTCCGGGGGGTGTGGTATTCCCAATTGGTAGAGTGCAGTACTTCCTCCATAATTTGTAGGGTCTCATCATGTGGGAGGCTCGTATAGAGGCTCTCCACGTCCAGACTGAGGAGCATTTGAGAGGTCGAATCAAAAGTCTGGTTTTGTAACAGTTGAAGTACTGCTTTAGTATCTCTCAGATACGTATCTGTGGTTTGTACAATGGGTCTCAGAAAGGTATCGGCAAACTTGGACAGAGGTTCCAAGATAGATGAAATGCCGGATACGATGGGGCGTCCTGGAGGGTTTTCAAGATTTTTATGCACCTTAGGAATGGTGTAAAAGTAAGGGATGCGTGGATTCTTCTGAATCAAAAACTCAGACTCTTTTTTGGTTATCCAGTCATGTGCAAGAGCCTCTTCAACCATGCCACCTATTAGCACTCGAAGTGACTCAGTGGGGTCTTCAGTTAGGATCTGATAGTTTCTATTATCAGAGAGAAGTCTCCTGCATTCTTTGTCATAGGCTAGGGTGGTTTGGACAACCACTGCCCCACCCTTATCAGCGGGTTTTATAGTAAGGTTCTTATTCAACCTCAATTCCTTGATTGCCTCATTTTCCATTCTGGTCATATTCTGAAAAATCTTTTGTTTATTTTCCAAACATTTCAGTTCTTGCATTATGGCTTTTTCGAAGGCCAATACCTCAACCGGGAGTTGGTGATCCATCGGTGTAAAGGTTGACCTAGGTTTTAAACCTGTATCTGAGGTCTCCGTAGATGGTTCCTTATCTTTGAAAAAGGCCCTTAACTTGATGGTTCTAATGAAGTTCTGCATTTCCTTGTGCAGTAAAAAAAGGTCTGGTTTGTTGGTGGGGACATATCCCAAACCTTTGTTGAGTACCTTTCTTTGCAAATCAGTAAGGGGCCATGGGGTTATATTAATAACTAGGTCCCCCTGCTGCTCGTTGAAGCTTGATTCGCCGTCATGCTCCTCGTCAATACCCGTGGGTCTGCCTCCTCTGTGGGATGCCAGTTGACGTTGTTGCCCTTCTTGTTCCTCCCCCTGCGGGATCCCTGGCCCCAGGATAAAAAAGGCTGTGCATTCTGGGGTTCATTGGTTTGATCTGGGACCCATTGGGGGTACATTTGTCCCATTTGTGGGGGAACGAACTGGTACTGTGGGAATTGGAAAGGGGGCTGGTAAGGATTGAATTGAGGTCCTTGATAACCACGCCAGCCTCTCTGGCGTGGGAATTGGGCTCTTTGTTGTCAAAACCCACCTCTTTGCTTTCTCTGTGGGAAGCCTCCTGACTTAGTACTTGAGTTACTACCATCCGAGTTCACACTGTCCGTGTCGCTTGTATTGTCTTTCATAACATAATCAGCTCGTGTGTATGGGTAGGCTCTTTCAGGGGTAAATCGATCTTTATCTTTTTACAATTTGTTAAATTTACTTTGTTTCAAGGTTGCCTCAAACTCTTTCATTTGTTGGTTCAGTTCCTCTAAACCTTTCTTTAAGTCCGCTGGTGAAATGAAAGCTTTTAACTGGACTTCCAGTTTTTGGATCTCTACTTTCAATTCCACAGATTTTCTAGCGGCAGTTTGGACTATAAGCACCAACCAATCCCTGGTGCAGTGCCATGAGATGAGTGACCATGCGCATTCAACACTAGTTCTGGTGGGGATGCGCATGCGCGGTGTGTAGCGGTGGCCGATCGCGCAGCACCGGACTTCCTCGACATACGAATTCCGTATTTGGGCTTCCCCCGGGCCTCATTATTCAATTTACCATCGTTAATGACCTAACGGCAGAGTATATAAAGGGTAACTGACGCGATGCATGCTCACTTCATCGGAGCCGCGTTGAGGGAAGGCAGGCGACTAGTCATTGCAGTAACCGTGAGTTTGGGTCATAGCAAGGAGCTTGATTCTGGCGCTTCGGTGCATTTGTACCTACAAAAAACTGAATCCCATATATTAATGTTTTTATAGGTCATTTTCTGAACAGAAAGGAAGGATCCCCCAATAACACGCATAGGCTCATGAGGTCTTATATTTGAGAACTTTAAGTAAGCCTTGAATTACCTACTTTGTGCTCTCTTTCCATCAGAGCAGAGAGTAATTCTGTGTTCTGTGTATATATATATCTGTGAGCGTTGTGTTATGTCCATGTGTATATATATTTTTTTCTTTTTTATTCCTTACAGGGTTCCACTATTTTTGGATTGACCCTGTTGTATTCAGAGAAGTTTTTTCTTCTCTTATGGTCTGTGCATCTTAGACCAGTGTGTTTATGTATGCTTTCTCTCTACAGGTTTTCATCGCCAATTGGGCGCAACGACACTCACCTACATATATAACATTGTTAGGTATATTACACATTGTTGTAATTATTTTTTACACTTTTACATTTACATGTGAGTAAGGGGAGGGTAAGTGCTTATCCTTGTCCTGAAGAAGGAGCCTCTGAGCTCCGAAACATGTTGACACTTTTTACAGTGGTTGTAATACCCTAATACGTATTCTCACAACCACGCCTTGCACTTCTTTTTAATAATACCAGCCGGGGATTTAATAAAATTATTTTTACCCACGTGCCAGGTATTTTTTAACCATTCACATTTTTTCACCTCACCTCACCTCACTCACACTTTAGTAACACACCCCCTCACATAGTTCACTTTCAAGTGCTCCTGCGCACTCGCGAGTCGTAGCACGCCGCATCCCGTAGAGGGTTGCGAAGGCCCCGATGATGAAGCATGACACCAAGGGGCCTGTTGGTGTGTGAGGGGCATTTAAACAACACTGTGTGTTCCCCATCACGTTAGGGATCACCACCACTCTGAGTGGATTCTACTTTGTTTATTCATAAAACTAGGGAGGCTGAATCCACTGACTCTCTCTCTCCCTCCTCTTGTTAAATTCTCGCATTGATATTCTCACCAGCGTATGTGGTGTGTAACTGCACCAGCCAGCAGACGGTCATCTGGGGGATGCCTGGACTTTTGTACCTGTTAAAATGGGGATCCATCAGGAAGTGCACTGACTGTGCTCCACCTCAGATGTGGCACTTATAGTGTCTTTTGAATTATAGATGACAGGACCCTTTTGGTCCCAGACAGACTCTTTAGAACAGTGACGAAAGTGCTTGGTTGTGGGGATAGAATTCATGTTGTAGAGCATTCAGTTAACGGTAACACGCTGAGAAATAAAGAAATGCAATACCATGCTCTGTATATGGTGTGATCATTTGGATGTACCGGGGCTGCGGAGGATGCTACAACTGGTGATGAGATAGGGTATTATGTAAGCCCTGCAATCCGAACAACCAAGTGTGCTCTTCAGGAGAGTTTGTCGTGGTCCAGCAAACTGATCATGCATGCTACGAGTGCCTCAGTCGAAGTGAAAATTGATGGGTGGTGTATGTGGAGTCAAAGCACAACTCCAGCCAGTGCAAGGTCTGTAAAAAATTGAAGGTCTTACAGAAAGCTTGCTTGTATCAGCTGGAAATTTGCTAGCAAAGCTGAGACAAGAGATATTGCACCTCAGTATAACACAAGAGTCACAATGCTAACATCAGCAGCAACCAGGTAAATAGAAGCGTTAAAGCCAGTGATCATCGATTGAAAGGAAGTACTAAAAAGTGGAAAGCATTTCTAATGCAAAGAAAAGTTAAGGTGGTAGAAACCAAGTACAATTTAAAGAGATGAGAAGGTTGGAAAACCTGTGCAAGAAAGAAAGCCGCTTCTCACCGCCCCAAAAAAAAGACAGCAATTCACAACCAGAGAGCGGGCGTGAGGACCCAAATGTTAGCAATCAGCTAATGCTTGACAAAGGTGCAGGTCCAAGCAGGCAACAGGATCTGCTGGATCAAGCTCCGCTCCTGACAGCAGAATGTTCCGCAGGTTATGATGCTGCTTCAGTCCTAAAAGCACTGCCTCCCTTCTATACCGCTAAAAATCAGAATATTTGATCATTTCCTTGGAGCGCTGGAAAACCCAAATGATGAAAATATTATTAAATATCTAAAGAAATTGGTGGGTGAAGGAGTAAAAGTAGTGATAAAGAAAATACCACAAGGTGATGGCATGACGTACCTCAAATCAAAACATGTTAAACACTAAGGGGCATATGTAGGTAATTCACATTTTGCGATTCCTAAATAGCGATTTTTAAGGAATCGCTATTTGAGAATTGCAAAATGGAATGTAGGCAAAAATTCACAATTTTTTAGCGAATTCCTTTATTGCGATTAGCAAATTGCGAATCGCAATTAAGGAATGAGTGTCCCGTTCATTCCTATGGGCCAAGAGGCCCATAGGAAGGAATGGAGATACATTCTCAAAGTGCGATTTTCTATTAGAAAATCGCAATTTGAGAATCACAATTCCAAGGGTGCCAGGGTGTCCAAAGGACACCTGTTGCACCCCTGGAAGGTGCCTGTAAGTACATGTGGCACACATACATGCCCTAAGGGCATATCTGTGTGCCACATGGCACTTTGAATTAAAAAAAAATAATAATTTTGAAAGGAAATCGCAAAATACCATCTACTTGGAGTAGGTGGTATTTTGTGATTCCTTAAGCCCAAATCGCTATTTCTAAGGCACCCCTACATAGCATTTAAGGAATCGCAAAATTGCGATTCCTTAATTGCTTAAGCAAAATAAGGAATCGCAATTTTTGCAATTCTTTATTTTGCGATTTGGCACCTACATACCAAATCGCCGTTTGCGATTCGCAAACACTGGAATTCTCTAAATTCTGGCGTTTGCAAATCGCAAACGCCTACCTACATATGCCCCTAAGTTCAATCCAATGCCAAATGTTAACTACAGAAGGTACATTTTCAGTCAGGAAAGGCAGACAGTTAGAGAGATGATGGATGAGTTTGTAGAAAGACTTGGGGCCATATGTATAAAAATGCTGTTTTGTGATTCTCAAATAGCAATGTTTTTGCAAATCTCTATTTGAGAATCACAAAACGCGATGTATGTTGGATTTGAAAAAAACTTTTGCAAATCCTACATATTCCTTAATTGCGAATCACAAATGGTGATTTGCGATTAAGGAATACCTCCCCAGGCCCATAGGAATGAATGGGGAGACATTCGCAATTTGTGAGTATCCATTAGGTACTCGCAATTTGCGAATGCAATTTCTTGCACCCCTGAAATAAGCCTGGGTGCAGATGAGGCTCACATAAGGGCTTGTATGTGCGCCACATGGCCCTTTGCAAAAAAGTGCATTTTTCAAAGAAATTGCAAATTACCACCAACTTGAAGTTGGTGGTAATTTGCGATTCCTTAAGCTAAAATCACACAACTTGGGTGCTTCCTACATAGCATTTAAGAGATCCTAGGTTGCGATTCCTTAAATGCATTTGCAAAATAGGGAATCACACATTTTGGGATTCCTTACTTTGTGAGTGGGTTTTTGTGTGATACATTACACACTGCTAAATTGCGATCATAAACGCTGAAATTCTGCGAATTTCAACATTTGTGATCGCAATTTGGATTGATATATATGGCCCCTGAAGTCCTGGTCAAGTATTGCAAGTTCAGCGAGTTCAACAATGAAGAGGCCACACATCTCAGAGTAATAGATAGTTGTCTCTCTGATTCCTTCAGATGAGGAATGTTGAAAGAGACATTCAGCTTGGAGCGAGTAATCATGGCTTCTAGAGGAGAAGAAAGAGCTGACAGACAAGTTATTAAAATGGAGGCCGGAGTAGTGTGAAAAGTAATTTGAACCACAAGGAGGAAAGCCGCAAAGTAATTTCTTGGATTGAAAAGAAGTTGTGTTTTCAATCTGGATTTTACTTTCCACATGAAGGTAAATGTCCCACCATTGGACATATATGAATAGTCCGCTAGAAAGAGAACCATTTTGTAATGGTTTGCAAAGTGAGGGAAAGATGAAGTGTGTCGCATTTAAAAAACAAAATGGAAGCAAGATCAAATGTGTCACATCGAGAAAACAAAATGGATGTCAAAAACTTCCAATCACTCCCACAAAGCCGAACGCAAGATGGGCGCACACCGCTAGCCTCTCCACCGGATCGCCCCTCAGCATTCTGGGAGAGGTAGTGCGAGTAGCAAGGAAACCGGAAAGTTCAAAGTGTATCACCTTGGATGGTGCAAATCAGTTCTTGAAGCTTCAGTAATCTCTAGACCCGAGACATGGCCCGAGTTTCGGGATTTATATCCCTCATCAGTAGAGATAAAGTTCAGGGGTGGTGAAGAAAGCCGCTGTAGATCCGTCAAGGGCTTTGTTGCCTGCTCAGCACGCAGGTGCGTTTCCCAAAAGCCCGTCGGCTTGGTTGCTCGCAAAAGCCCTTAAGTAGAACGCAAGATGGGCGCACACCGCTAGCCTCTCCACCGGATCGCCCCTCAGCATTCTGGGAGTGGTAGTGCGAGTAGCAAGGAAACCGGAAAGTTCAAAGTGTATCACCTTGGATGGTGCAAATCAGTTCTTGAAGCTTCAGTAATCTCTAGACCTGAGACATGGCCCGGGTTTCGGGATTTATATCCCTCATCAGTAGAGATAAAGTTCAAGGGTGGTGAAGAAAGCCGCTGTAGATCCGTCAAGGGCTTTGTTGCCTGCTCAGCACGCAGGTGCGTTTCCCAAAAGCCCGTCGGCTTGGTGGCTCGCAAAAGCCCTTAAGTAGAACGCAAGATGGGCGCACACCGCTAGCCTCTCCACCGGATCGCCCCTCAGCATTCTGGGAGTGGTAGTGCGAGTAGCAAGGAAACCGGAAAGTTCAAAGTGTATCACCTTGGATGGTGCAAATCAGTTCTTGAAGCTTCAGTAATCTCTAGACCCGAGACATGGCCCGGGTTTCGGGATTTATATCCCTCATCAGTAGAGATAAAGTTCAGGGGTGGTGAAGAAAGCCGCTGTAGATCCGTCAAGGGCTTTGTTGCCTGCTCAGCACGCAGGTGCGTTTCCCAAAAGCCCGTCGGCTTGGTGGCTCGCAAAAGCCCTTAAGTAGAACGCAAGATGGGCGCACACCGCTAGCCTCTCCACCGGATCGCCCCTCAGCATTCTGGGAGTGGTAGTGCGAGTAGCAAGGAAACCGGAAAGTTCAAAGTGTATCACCTTGGATGGTGCAAATCAGTTCTTGAAGCTTCAGTAATCTCTAGACCCGAGACATGGCCCGGGTTTCGGGATTTATATCCCTCATCAGTAGAGATAAAGTTCAGGGGTGGTGAAGAAAGCCGCTGTAGATCCGTCAAGGGCTTTGTTGCCTGCTCAGCACGCAGGTGCGTTTCCCAAAAGCCCGTCGGCTTGGTGGCTCGCAAAAGCCCTTAAGTAGAACGCAAGATGGGCGCACACCGCTAGCCTCTCCACCAGATCGCCCCTCAGCATTCTGGGAGTGGTAGTGCGAGTAGCAAGGAAACCGGAAAGTTCAAAGTGTATCACCTTGGATGGTGCAAATCAGTTCTTGAAGCTTCAGTAATCTCTAGACCCGAGACATGGCCCGGGTTTCGGGATTTATATCCCTCATCAGTAGAGATAAAGTTCAGGGGTGGTGAAGAAAGCCGCTGTAGATCCGTCAAGGGCTTTGTTGCCTGCTCAGCACGCAGGTGCGTTTCCCAAAAGCCCGTCGGCTTGGTGGCTCGCAAAAGCCCTTAAGTAGAACGCAAGATGGGCGCACACCGCTAGCCTCTCCACCGGATCGCCCCTCAGCATTCTGGGAGTGGTAGTGCGAGTAGCAAGGAAACCGGAAAGTTCAAAGTGTATCACCTTGGATGGTGCAAATCAGTTCTTGAAGCTTCAGTAATCTCTAGACCCGAGACATGGCCCGGGTTTCGGGATGTATATCCCTCATCAGTAGAGATAAAGTTCAGGGGCGGTGAAGAAAGCCGCTGTAGATCCGTCAAGGGCTTTGTTGCCTGCTCAGCACGCAGGTGCGTTTCCCAAAAGCCCGTCGGCTTGGTGGCTCGCAAAAGCCCTTAAGTAGAACGCAAGATGGGCGCACACCGCTAGCCTCTCCACCGGATCGCCCCTCAGCATTCTGGGAGTGGTAGGGCGAAACCGGAAAGTTCAAAGTGTATCACCTTGGATGGTGCAAATCAGTTCTTGAAGCTTCAGTAATCTCTAGACCCGAGACATGGCCCACAAAGCCAACCAGCAACATCAGCTGAGGCAAATAGAGACTGAGCGATGGTGATTGTCATCAAATTCCTCCCATAACAGTTCATCACCATCATTGTCAAGCGACAATGAGGAAGATGGTTGTGCGATGTCAATGTTGACTGGTGGACGACGTGCACATGTAGGTTTAGCTTTTTGCAAGGAAGAATGTTAGTCGAAGCTAGAATAACATGTGAAAGTGCGAAATTATTTTGGACACCTATCGCAAAATCATACTGAAAGTAAATGGTGCTCCATACCTTTTATCATAGATAGTGGCTCATCAATAAACATTATGTCAGTGGAAAAGTGCAATGAACTGCCTCAGTATTCCGTCAAAAACCAAAGTGTACACATGGGCAGCTTTGACACTGCTATAAAGTCAAGGTTCATTTATAAGAACTGTGAAGCATTAAAAGACAAATGTACATGCACCAATTCATGTTCTTCCATGTACTTCATCGGGTGCATTCTTACTCAGTTTCAGCACTGCTGCTGACAGGGCTGTTTTTTGTAAACTACAATGTCAATGCTTATTATTAGAGAGTGAATAAGTTTCCATTCTTGTTTCATGGACAATGAAGATTTAAGACAATGAAAGTACAACTTCATATAAATGAGGACATCAATCCTGTTGCTCAACATTGTCGAAATATGTTTCATTTAGGAGAGCCTGTTGAGAAAGGAATTGAGACATAATTAAAACATGACAACATTGAGTGATACACTAGTCACCCATAGTTGTAATGCCAAAAAAGGACAGTGGAAGTGTTGCATTGATATGTGCCAAGCGAACAAGGCGATAGAAAAAGAACAGCATACATTGCTGACATGATTTCACAGCTGAATGGAGACAAAGTATTTTCCCTCCTCAATTTGACCAAAGAGTTTCACCAACTCAAAAAGGAATGAAATTGTAGGTACATTACTACCTTTGTGCTGTTTAGATGTAAGAGGCTATATTTCAGAGCGTGATAAGCTGCAGAACTCTTCCAGGATGTCATTTGTTGCATAATTCAGCCCACCATAAATGCTTTCAATTACATTGATGATATACCAACTTTTAAGGCTACACGAAAACAACACGATAAACCCCTTACACAGTTGTGTCATATACTTGCTAAAGCTGGTCTCACTTAATATTCAGAAAAGTGTGAATTTCATCAAACAAAACTTGAGTTTTTCCAGTCATATCTTTTCTGATAGGCGAATGACTCCAGAATCCCAATAAAGTACATGCCTTTTCATACACTTCTCCCCCACGAGATGTAACAATGATGCAAACCTTTCTTGGTATTACCAGTTAATGTTCAAGGTATACATGTGACTCTGTCCTTGTGAGTGCCCCATTGAAAGCTTTAACCAATCAAAATGTCTCATTTCAATGGTTATGTAACTGTGAACAAACCTTCAAGAAAATTAAACCTTCAATTGAGATCTTCACTGAAATGGCATACTTTGATCTAAAATTGAAGATAGAGGTTGTTGTTGATGCAAGCCCAGTGTGGACACCTTCATTGCCCAGCACTCAGGACATCCCAATGCCCCATGACACATTGTGGCTTATGGTAGCAGGAGTTTGTCATTGACGGAATGCGTCTTTTCACAACATGAAAAAGAAAGCCTCTCTGTGGTGTGGGCTTGTGAATATTTTCATTTGTTCCTATTAGGGACGCATTTCACTGTTGTCACTGACCACCAAACATTGCTCACCATTTTCGGCAATCCAAAAGACAAGATGCCCCCTCAAACTAAGAGGTGGGGGTTGTGACTGTAGGAGTATGATTTTATGATTATGAATCATCTAGGATAATCTCAAAATCCTGCTGAATATTTTTCACATGTTCCAATACCCTGCCAAGGCATTACTTCTAATTCAGCTGATGCTTATGATAACTTTATAGTGAAATTCAGTACACCTGGTGACATATTAGTAGAAGAAACCATTACAGCCACGAACACAGACAGAGATTTGCAAATCCTCAAAGACATTATTACCCATCAATCTTAGAGAAAGCACGCCTGACCTCATCATGGTGACCTAGAATACCAGCAATTCAGAAATGTACTGGAAGAACTGTCAGTTACTCCAGATTGCATTATATTATGAGGCTCAAAAATTGTCATACCGTACAGCCTGAGACAAGTCATCGAGCTGGTACATGAGGGACATTGTGGAATTGTTGCTACAAAATTCATTCTACAGGACCGAGTGTGGTTCCCGGGTCTTGATCAAATAGTTGAAAAAGAATGAAAGGTCTGTCATTTGTGCAACTGCTTGTCATCCAGAGCTACTCAGCATCCATTAAACATGTCTGATCTCCCAAAGCATGTATGGGAGAAAATGGCAATTGATCTCTTTGGACCCCTTGACAATGGACATCAACTAATAGTCATTGTGAATGAATACTTCCTTTTCCCGTTGTGCAAGTTCTGTCATCAACTACTCATGACAGAGTCCTTGCAAGATAGTATTTTTGTAACATGATGTGTTCCTTCAATTTTGAAATCTGACAATGGCCCACCTTTCAGTGGGCGAGAATTAAAGATTTTCTCACTCAGCTGTCTTTCAAGCATCAGAGAAGCACACCTCTCTGGCCACAGGGGAAAGGTGTTGTTGAGAGATTTATGAGCACCCGCAAGAGGACCATTCAGCGCATTGCACTGGTAAAGCTTGAGCTCAAATCCGATCTTCAGTCTACACACCATGCACACAGGTCAAATCCCCATTCTACCACAGGTGAAAGCCCTGCCAACTTAATGTTTGGGAGAGCCATAGGAACCAAAGTGCCCCAATGGACTACTGACCTATTGACAATGATAAGGTTTGCTGGTGATTCTTCTCACAAACACAAAATGAAGACATGTTGAGAGATACCACTGTGCTCAGAGCACCTTGTTCAAGAGAGGTGGCCCAGTCATTGACAGGCTGAAATTGAAACACACATCTAAAGGCTTATTTTGATGTTTAACAACTGAGGATAGTGACCAGAAAAAGACACATGGTGACTGCTCATTGTCCTGGAAGGTCCATTATGAAAGACTCTTCACATTTGCATATGTGTCAACCTGTCCAGATGACATGAGCATCTAAAGAGCCAAACAACTGTAACAGTATCAGTCAACAGTGCCAGTCTTGGACACTTTTCCTGTACCTCCACACCCTTAAGTGACAATATCCTGGTGATTGATTTGGGCACCAAAATAACTTATTGAAGAGTTGTGATGTTTGTATATATTATTTGTACTTTTTATTTAACAAAGGAGGACGTAAGTGCTTGGGTGTGGGGATAGCATTAAAGTTGTAGCATGTTCATTTAACAGTGTCATGCTAGGGAATAAAGGGACAGATGTAGGTGGCCAAATAACGGTCGGTAACGGCTGATTTTGGCCGTTACCGACCGGTATTTGGAGTTTGAGATGTAGGGGGCCTAAATATTACCGAATCTGTAAACTTACCGAATCGGTAAATTTACCGATTCTGTAAAATACCGAATCGGTACATTTACCGAATTGGTAAATCTAGATGCAGGTGCCACAGTCCCTTAAGAATTCGTTATTTACCATGAAATAATATTTTGGGGTAAATAACGAATTCCAGTGTACATGCACATCTGTGCATGTACACCTGTGCCATGTGGCATACATACATGCCCTAAGGGCATGTATGTGTGTCAAATGGCACACAAGCCAGAATCAGGGGTCCCACAGGGTGTCAAAGTGACACCCTGTCCCCCTTCACGATTCGGTAATTGCCATTGATTCTTAAGGGCCTCAAGGCCCATAGGAATCAATGGCAATTACAGAATCGGTAAATACCGATTCGGTAATTACCGAATCTTAACGATTCGGTAAATGTTACGAATATTTACCTACAAGGCATTTACCGATTTGTAAATACCGAATCGGTAAAATTCGGTATTTACGAATCGGTAAATGCCATTTACCTACATCTGGCCCAAAGATGTGTAATACCAAGCTTTGTGTGTTGCATGATCATTTGCATGCACTCAGGCTGGGGAGGATGCTACAGCGCTCAATTAGTGAGCACAGTAAATGCATCCTTGCCCCTCCATCAGTGTCTGTAATAAGGTGCATGTGCAAAGTCCCTCAGTTGGATGAGATCATGCCCCACACAAATGATGGAACTCACTCTTATAATTCATATTAGAAAAGGGGTCACATAAGCGGCTGAGACTACTTCTGAATACCCCATTGGCACAAAAAGCACATACAAATGTATATTGCAACCCCAGCTCACTACGTATAATATAGCCCTTGCTTTGAAATTTGCGCTTTTCCATTTAACTATTCTTCGAACCTGGGTAAACATATATGCTCCAATTTAAAAGACTGCAGTAAAAAGTCAAAGGTTTACTTCTGCTTGGTAACTCCTATCTTTGGAATACATTTCCAACTTTTATGTGAATCACAAATAGTCCTGGGCGGACCCCTGAAACACTTTGACTGCAGCAGAGTCCCAGGAGTATTCATAGTCACAAAAATTGTACATGCAGAATTTCTATGTGGTTGAATAGTCTACTTGGTGAAATCATTCAGAAATTGCATGTGCACTTTGTTATCTCAATTGTTTTTTTAGGGAACTTTTGTTTCCCTTTGAACTAACCCAATCTTCTACACTCCCAAGTACATGAAGTTGTTCCATTTTCCTGCCCTAAAAAGGCATTAAGGGGTTATTTTGAGTTTAGCGGATGACATTAGCAATATTCCCATCGAATCTATTTAGAGTATATACAAATATATACATTCTAAATAGGGCAGACAGGACACTAGTTAATTTTTGCCGAATGTCCAAAATAACACCTTATTCTAGCATTGGACAAGAGCAAATTAATGTGTGTCTCCATCAGGTATGATGACCTGTAAAGATGCTCATCACGAACTTTGGTAGCTTGAATGTAGTAATATTTAATATGGAGACACAGCGATGAGTCCTGTGAGTAGGTGGCACAGAAAGCAGATACCTCATCCAGTTCCATTTGTCATTTTTTATTTTCAAAGTTTTACATAGCGCAACCTTGACCCAAAATCAGGTATTCAGAGTGCTTTACACGATCATCAGTTGCGTTACATGAGGACACATTTATTTGTGTTAGGCACAGGGGGCCTCATTTATGAGGCAGTGCGTCACTTTTACGCCGCTGGTGCGTCACTTTTTGTGACGCACCAGCAGCGTAAAAAATGTGCCTTGTTGCACCATATTTACAAAGTGACGCATCTAGGTAGATGCGTCACTTTGTAAACCCCTGCGCTACATTATACCTACGCAAGGTATAATGTATGCAGGGGGGGCGTTCTGACGCAAGACAGGGTCATAGAAGTGATGCAGTGAAATCTATAAGATTTCACTGCGTCACTTCTAGGTCACAAATGCGTCAATTTCTTACGCCTGCCTCACAGCAGGCGTAAGACTGACGCAGGCCCTTTCACATGGGGCTTGCCCCATGTGAAAGGACACATTGCTGGAGTTGCGTCATTTTTGTGACACACTCCAGCAATGCGTCACTTTGCGCCGTACAGATACGTCAGAAATACTGACGTATCTGTAACTCCTTGCGCCATGATGCCTCATACTGTAAATATGACGTATCATTGGTCTCGCAAAGAGGGCGCAGTGAAAAGTGACGCATCGCTGTTTTCACGCAGCGATGCGTCACTTTTCATAAATGAGGCCCAGGGAGATTAAGTGATTTTACCAGAATCACAGGATGTTGAGCATCGTTTCAGAGACTCAAACCCAGTTCCCCAGATTTGAAATCGCCCGCCATAATGGGTAGGCTACATCCTCTCCCCAGTGTCATTGCATTCCATACCTCAACTGAGGCCTAATACATTGAAATCACCACACCTCTCCCTTTTAAATAGAATAACAAGGCATGTTTACCTAAACGAGAAGTACATAGTCTAATGATAAACATGTAGTAAAAATAATGACTGCAAAGGGGTCACAAAGCACTAGAACTAAAACCAGAGGAAAGAATGTGACAACCAATCCCCTCCTCTTTTTTAAGAGTAAGAAGTAGGAGAGAGAAGGCAAAATGAGAAGACAGGGAAAGAGAATTACATTTTTTTAAACAAAGAAAACAATGGAATACAAAATTCCCTTTTGATGATTAACAGATGTGAAATAATCATGTAGTTTTCTTTTTAGGTTGATCACTATTTTTCTACTGTTGTGATTTTCTCTAGAACGAGATCTGATTAGACCCTAAAATGTATACTAGAGTCTTTCATTGAATAATTTTACAGCATTTTTATGTATTTCACATATTTTTTGTGATTCTTGGAATTTAAATAGACCTTTTCTTACCAATACAGGATTTTTAATTCTTACCCAATCCTTAATTTTCAATCAGATATTTTCAGTATAACGTTTAGATTCAGTTTCGTTTTTGTTGAAACCATTCGATTTTCTGTGTGCTGTTTCCCATACCTCCTTCAAATCACATCCATCATGGAACATGTTAACCATCCTGAATGTACAAAGTTCCATAGAAGCTTTTCTCCCCCTCATGAGCTCAAATCGGCTCTTAGAAGTAGCTACATGAGGTGGTATGCAGTATGACCACACTAAATCATTAATGGCTTGACGCACACATGTTACTTCTATGAGGTGCTTGAACACACTCCACTACTACTTTGTTAAAGCATTCTACTTTGCCATTGCATTGTGGATGATACTAAAGGGTTCTAGTGTGTTTGATACCACATGTACAAGTACACAAACATGGGTTAACTTCTTTGGTGATAAATTGAACACCATTATCAGTAAGTAATTCCTCTGGGAATCTTCCTCTGATAAATATTTTGTTGAGACAACTAATCACACTTTTGGTTGTAGGAAAGGTAGTAGCTTCTACCTCAACTCACCTAGACAAATGATATACCATGACAAGGAAATATCTCATGTTCTGGGGCAAAATGTGAAAATGTCCTATAAAAGCAATCCCAAATTTCTTCCATGCTCTGCATGATGAGGGAACAAATGATTCAAACACCCCTCCAGTAAGCAACGTTTTGACACTAGAATTGTATCTTGTGCAATCTTTTACAAAATAATCAATATCTGTGTCCATTCTGAGCCATCAAAAATAATTTCTTATTTTTCTCTTGGTAATGGTAGAACATAAGTGTGCAGAATGAGCTGTGGTTACTATCCTCTGTCTCAAACACTCAGGTGGAACTAGCTCATTTCCTCTTACAACCTTTCCACCTTCAATGGAGAGTTTATGTGAGACCTTTCAGAACATTTGTAGTTCTGGTGACAAATGTTTTCTCTCTAGGCCATCCTTTCTTGATCAAGGACATTATATCTTTGAGTGTGCAATATCTGTCTACTGCATATTCACATTCCTTCTCATACACAGTTATATTGCTGTCTGTGAAACAAGCTTCAAAACATTCTTCAATATCCATTTCCCAGTCTTGTTCTTCATTATCCACAATGAGTAATCTAGACAAATAGTCCACGATGCAGTTCTTCCCTCTGGGATTTACTCTATTATAAATATAAACTCCTAAATTTTGGTAGACAATCTCGCCATGTAGGAAGAGGTGATTTTCACTTTCTTTCCAGATAAAATGTCAACCAAAGGTTAGTGATCAGTTTTTAGCATAAACAGCTTTCCGCACTAGTATTGCTTAAACTATTCCATACTCCACACACACATCAGACGTTCCTTGTCAATAGCAGAGTATTTGTGTTCAACAGGACTGTTAGACCTGACATCATTGGCCTGAGTCTCTCCTCCATTTTTTCTGTTTGCCTCCTCTGTTTACAATGTTTTGCTGGTATATCGCTCTGGGCACTGTGCCACTGCTGATCAGTGCCGCAGTGCAAGTGCTTCCTATGTTAAATTACTGTATTGATTGAATTCCATGTTTGGCTTATTTGGTTTACTGTCAGTCCCTAGTCTAGTGCACGAGGAGCGCCAGGGCTTGTAAATACAAATGCTGCTAGTGGGCTTGCAGCACGTGTTGTGCCACCCACACGAGCGGCCTAGTAAAAGTATGTCTAAAGGTCTGCCATTGCTAGACCTACGTGCAGTCTGGTACTGTCACACGGACTGCGCAAGTACACTTACTTGCCAGTCCCCAAACCTTCCCTTCACTTCATGTTAGTCACCCCTATGGTAGGCCCGAGGGCAGGGTGCATTGTAAGCGTACGGTAGGACAGGCCTGACAAAGTTGGCATGTCCTAATAATGAATTACAGCCATATTCGTCCTTCACTATTGTAAGGTTGCCTGCTCTCCATTAGTTAGAATGGGCTGCCGGGGTTATTAATGGTTTAATCCTAGCGGGCTCGGGGAGCATGGCACAATGTCGCGTTTGGTATCCCTGAACTCAGGGTTTAATAACGCATCCTTTTGGGTGGATGGTTTTTGGACCCTGGGTTTGAAAATAGCACTTTTAGAAAGTGGCAATTTTCTTGTCTAACTATTTCTGGTTTCTGCTGGTTTGGTGTGTGTGTGTGACGGGCTGGGTGGCTCCAGAGTTCTGAATGAGTCAGTGTGGGATGAGTGAGGCATTTGCATTGAGAGTAGGGGAAGAGTAGCTCCTGATAGCCGGCCCTGCCCGATACAATGCTGGCTCCACCTCCTGCCGAGCGACGGATAGCTCTGCTCCTGCCAGTGACAATACTGGCTGCACCTCCTGCTGGGCATCTGAGGACCAAGCCCTGCACCGTGAATAGGCCAGGTGCCTCTGCCTGGCTACACCCACAACAGACCGGGAATGAGGGGGAGTTCCCCTGCATGGACAAAGGGATCAAAGCCAAAAAGGGGTATAAGAGAAGGACCCCTGAACCATGACTTTAGATCAATTCTGACAAGGAACCCTGAACCAAGGACAAGAAGCCTGCTGATCCAAGGACTTGCCTACCCCTTCTGCCAGTGTGCTGTTTGCTGGGGGGAATCCTGCAGTCACTTCTTTATTTTTGCCAAGGAACCAGGAGAGAGGAACTGAGTGTGTACTCTCGAACGCCGTGAGCGCTGCTCACTCTTCCAACATCATCATCGACATCGACGACGCTGCCGCATCCTGGTTCACCTCATGAGCGCTGCTTCTGCATGACATCTGTCGACGCCGCTGCAGATCGCCCCGACTCGGAGGCCTGATCTACCCGAAGACGCGACGCCGGACATCTCGACGCCGCTGATCATCGTGTGCTTCGCTTTTCCAAGGTACTGTGTTGTGGGGGGTCCGTGTGACTCCGGGCTCGGCGTAGCGCGCCTCGCGGTTGACGCCGAACCTTTGGATTAACTTTGCCTCGACGTCGTGTAACTCCCGTGTGGGTTACATTGTTGCCAAGAACTGTGATCTAAAGAAGAAGAGTTGCTTTTGTTACTAAAGACTTTGTGCTAAGAAGAAACTACGCTTGAACTATTAATTTTCCTTCCAAGAGTATTTATTAAGATTGTGGTATATTTTTGTCGTTATTTGGTCTTGTGCTAAGCCTTATATAAACATTCGTATTTTTATAATAGTGCTGTGTCGTGTCCATTTGTAGCGTCTTCACTTTATTACTGTATGTGGTCATAAATGCTTAACGCACTGCCTCTGAGATAAGCCTATCTGCTTTGCCGAGCTACAGAGGGGGTGAGCAGGGGTTATCTAAGTTTGTGATCCCCTTGCCCTGACTAGAGGAGGTGAGTCCCTATTTTTCAGAAGTGTATACCTCTGCCAACTAGAGACAGCCAAGTCTAACATTGGTGGGTCAGCGGTGAGGAGTTGAACTTTGCGTTTATGACCCATGTGCAGTGATTAGTGTACGCTACATAGTGAAAGCAGACCATAGCACAGCCACGATCTATTTTTTTGGATAGGATATTCTATTTTTGTTCTCCGCTTTTCTAAAGCTTGTTTGAACACTGCCAGTTTTGATCATGAGTGAAAGGGGAGGAGGAGGTGCCAGTGAATGGGGCTGTGTCTCCTCCCGGTAGCAGTGTTTCCTCCAAAGGTGTTTCTCCTGAAGAAGGAGAAGGAGCGAGCATACAACATGGAAATGGCAAAACTTAAGGTAGAAGGGCAGTTGGAATTGGAAAATGCAAGAGGAAGGAGAGAAGCTGATATGGAGATCAAAAGATTGGAGTTCGAAAGAGAAAAGTTGGCTTTCTAACGTGAGAAAATGGCGAGGGAGATGGAGCTTAAAGCGAAGAGCTTAGAATTGAATCCCTCTGGTGGCAGCATCCCATCTGTGCCTGCAGAAAGTAGGTTTTATTTTCCCAAAGATGTGATCAAAGATTATCATAAGAATGAAGATATTGGCCAATTGTTTAAAGTGTATGAGTTAGCATTGTTGGCCCACCGGGTCACTGAGAAAGATTGGGGAGCGGGGTTGTGGGGTCGCTTTGTGAATGAGGGGAGAGATACCCCATTAGATATTCCTGTGGAAGATAGGATGTCGTATGCTCATATGAAAGATGCTTTAATGTTGAGGTATGGCCTAACCCCGGAAAAGTACAGACAAGCCTTTAGAGAATGTAAGAAATTGCCTGGTACGACGTGGGTTGAATATGTGTCATTTTTCTGCAGAGTCATGGATGGTTGGGTAAAGGGCAGCAAAGTGGAAAGTTATGAAGCTCTTTATGATTTGTTTGCTTGGGAGCACTTGTCGAATAACTGTTTTCCAGAGCTGCGCCAGCACCTTATTGATAGCAAGATATCTAACCCTAGAAAACTTGCTGAGGAGGCGGACCGCTGGGTCAGTACCAGGGTCCACAAGGGTCCAGTGGGAGACTCAGCCAAAGGTGGGCAGGGTCCCCAGCAGAAGAGTGGGGGGGACACGGGTAAACAGAAGGAGTCATAGAAAGGGCCCCAAAGTAATCCCCAAGGGAACCAAGGGAAAGGTTCCCAGCCTCCCCCTGTGAAGAAGTCAGGGGCCCGACAGGTAAACCTGTTCATAGGGGCCCAATGACCTGCTACGTCTGTAAGCAGGTGGGACATCGTTTTTACGATCCCCAGTGTCCCATGAGGGACTCAAATGCACCACCACGTGCACCCCTCCGTCAGTTGGCGAGTGTAGCCCTGGGAGGGGAGGAGATGGTTGCCCCAGGTGGGAGGGGTCCCACAGAGATGTCCCTGGTCTCGCTAGGAGACATGGAAATGGTCCCTCCACCCCCTCTGCCTAGTAACACTAATAAATATAGGCAGTGGGTGACCATTAATGGCCATAGAGTGGAAGCTCTCAGAGACACCGGAGCGAGTGTGACAGCTGTCAAGTGTCACTTGGTGTCCAGAGAGCAGGTGGTTCCCCAAGCATTCTACCTTGTGATTGCTGCCGACAACTCCCAGTAAGAGTGTGAGGTAGCTCTGGTTTCCTTTGAATGGGGGGGAGTTTCAGGTACTCTTCAAGTTGCTGTGAGCCCCGCCATGCCTGTTGATTGTCTCTTGGGCAATGATTTGGAAGACTCCCCTTGGGCTAAGGTGGAGCGAGCGACACATTTGAAAATGTTGGGTGTGCCAGAGTGGGTGTGTGAGACCACTCGATCGATGACAGCAAGTAAGGGTGTTGATGGGGTCCCGGAGCCTGAAAGTATGGTCCAGGACCCAGCTGTGAAGAGAAGAGGCAGGAGGTGCGGGAAACTGGCCCCCACCCTTCCCGTGGTCCAGGAAGAGGTAGACCCCGAGGGGGATGCCCTAGAGCCCTCAGGGGAACAAGTTGCTGAACTGGGAGACCTGCCCGAGCTGACCCACCGGCAGCAGGATGGTGGTCCCTCCAGGGAAGAATTTTGTGCAGAACAGAAAGTGTGCCCTTCTCTTGTGGGTATGAGGCAGCAGGCCTCCGCCCAAACCACAGGTGATCAGTCAGGATCGCATTTTGTCTACTGGAGAAGGACCTCCTGTATAGCGAGCCTAAGGCTGCTGAGCCTGAGTCAGCCCATGTGCTGGTGGTACCCCAGCGCTTCAGAGCCTTCCTACTGGGTTTGGCTCATGACGTTCCGTTAGCTGGACATCTGGGGAAGGACAAGACCTATGACAGGCTTGTCACCCATTTTTATTGGCCTCAGATGAGAAGGGATACAGATATCCATTGTAAAACCTGTCACACTTGCCAGGCAAGTGGGAAAAGCGGAAGGAAGCAGAAGGCTCCCCTCCAACCTTTTCCAGTCGTCAGTACCCCCTTTGACCGGGTGGGGATTGACATTGTTGGGCCCCTGGACCCCAAGACAGCCCTGGGCAACAGGTTCATCCTTGTCTTGGTGGACCATGCCACACGGAACCCGGAACCCATCCCTCTCCGAACAGTGACGGCCCCCGTTGTTGGACGGGCGCTGATGGGTGTTTTCTCCCGCATGGGGTTCCCCAGAGAGGTGGTGTTAGACCGGGGCACCAACTTCATTTCCAATTATATGAAGTCTCTGTGGGAGGAGTGTGGGGTAACCTTCAAGTTCACCACTCCTTACCACCCTCAAGTTATTGGGCCGGTTCAGAGATTCAACCGGACCCTTAAAGGCATGATCATGGGTCTTGAAGAACCAATGAGGCGTAAATGGGACGTCCTCTTGCCATGCCTGCTGTTTGCGTACCGAGAGGTGCCGCAGAAGTCTCTAGGGTTCAGCCCCTTTGAACTTTTGTATGGTCACCAGGTAAGAGGACCTTTGAGTCTGGTCAAAGAAGGCTGGGAGCAATCTCCCAGGAAACCTCCCCAGGATGTATACAGTTACATGCTGGCCTTTAGGAACCAGACTCGGTGCTTCAGAGATCTTGCTCAGGCATATCTGGAGGCCAGCCAGGAAGAGATGAAGCGGTGGTACGACCGGAATGCCACTCTGGTCGAACTTCAGCCTGGTCAAGGGTTTGGGTCATGTCCCCTGTGAAACCTTGTGCGCTCAAGGACAGGTGGACTGGACCGTTTAAGGTTGTGGAGAAGAAGAGCGATGTCACCTACTTGGTGGACCTGAAATCTCCCAGGAACCCCTTGAGGGTCCTGCATGTCAACCGGTTAAAGCCCCACTTAGAAAGGTCCGAAGTGGGCATGCTCCTAGCTACAGATGCTCAAATGGAGGAGGAGAGCGAGCCTCTTCCTGACCTCCTGTACGCAAAAGAGCAAGACGGGTCAGTGGATGGTGTTGTCCTCTCCGACACATTGACCCCTGAGCAGCAGCAAGATTGTCGCCAACTGTTGGGACAATTCCCTGATCTGTTCTCCTTGATCCCTGGTGTCACTCACTGGTGTGTCCATGACGTGGACACCGGGGACAGCACTCCAGTGAAGCATAAGGCCTACAGGGTGACTGACAAGGTCAGAGCATACAATAAGGAGGAAGTCTCCAAAATGTTTGCCTTAGGGGTGGTTGAGTCCTCTAGCAGCCCTTGGGCCAGCCCAGTGGTCTTGGTCCTGAATACTGCAGCGCCTGGTGCTTCACCTGAACTTCGATTCTGTGTGGATTGCCGAGGACTCAATTCAGTCACCAAGACTGACGCGCACCCCATCCCGAGAGCTGATGAGCTCATAGATCGGTTGGGGGCTGTCCGGTACCTTAGTATGTTTGATCTAACGTCTGGGTACTGACAGATCGCCTTAACTGATGGGGCAACGGAGAGGTCAGCATTCTCCACACCAGATGGGCTCTACCAGTTCCGGGTTATGCCCTTTGGGATGGAGAATGCCCCTGCAACCTTCCAGAGGTTGGTCAACCAGGTCTTGGCTGTCCTGGAGGATTTCAGTGCTGCCTACCTGGACGACATCGCAGAGTTCAGCGCCAGCTGGGAGGAACACTTGCGCCACTTCCAGGAAGTGTTGTTGGCCCTGCGCAGAGCAGGCCTCACAATCAAAGCCAGTAAGTGCCAGATTGGGCAGGGTTCAGTGGTGTACTTGGGCCACCAAGTAGGGAGCGGCAAGGTGGCCCCCCTGCAACCCAAAATAGATACCATCCTGGCTTGGGCACCGCCCAAAACCCAAATTCAGGTGAGAGCCTTCTTAGGACTCACAGGTTACTACAGGAGGTTCGTCAAGGATTATGGTAACATTGTACACCCCTTGACTTCGCTGACTTCCAGGAAGCAGCCGCGAAATGTGATTTGGACTGACGCCTGTCAGACGGACTTTGACACCCTGAAAACTGCAATGTGTGCAGCACCCATACTCCAGGCATCCGACTTTTCTAAAGAATTTGTTGTCCAGACGGACGCTTCAGAGCATGGCGTGGGGGCTGTTCTAGCTCAGGTGAATGAAGAGGGCCGAGACTTACCTGTAGCCTTCATCAGTAGGAGGTTACTTCCCAGGGAACAGAGGTGGAGTTCGATAGAGCGAGAAGCATTTGCTGTGGTCTGGACGCTGAAGAAGCTAAGACCCTACCTGTTTGGGACTCACTTCCGGATTCAGACAGACCACAGGCCCCTCAGATGGTTGATGCAGATGAGGGGCGAGAATCCGAAAGTGTTGAGGTGGTCCATTTCCCTACAGGGGATGGACTTCACGGTGGAACACCGCCCGGGTACAGATCACGCCAATGCTGATGGTCTGTCCCGATTTTTCCGCCTTAGTGATGAGGACTCCCTAGGTCAAGGGTAGTTCTACCCACATTTCAGCTGGAGGGGACACGTGTTAGAATGACATCATTGGCCTGAGTCTCTCCTCCATTTTTTCTGTTTGCCTCCTCTGTTTATGATGGTTTGCTGGTATATCGCTCTGGGCACTGTGCCACTGCTGATCAGTGCCGCAGTGCAAGTGCTCCCTATGTTAAATTACTGTATTGATTGAATTCCATGTTTGGCTTATTTGGTTTACTGTCAGTCCCTAGTCTAGTGCACGAGGAGTGCCAGGGCTTGTAAATAAAAATGCTGCTAGTGGGCTTGCAGCACATGTTGTGCCACCCACACGAGCGGCCTAGTAAAAGTATGTCTAAAGGTCTGCCATTGCTAGACCTACGTGCAGTCTGGTACTGTCACGCGGACTGCGCGAGTACACTTACTTGCCAGTCCCCAAACCTTCCCTTCACTTCATGTTAGTCACCCCTATGGTAGGCCCGAGGGCAGGGTGCATTGTAAGCGTAAGGTAGGACAGGCCTGAAAAGTTGGCAGCTCCTAATAGTGAATTACAGCCATATTCGTCCTTCACTATTGTAAGGTTGCCTGCTCTCCATTAGTTAGAATGGGCTGCGGGGTTATTAATGGTATAATCCTAGCGGGCTCGGGGAGCATGGCACAATTTCGAGTTTGGTATCCCTGAACTCAGGGTTTAATAACGCATCCGTTTGGGTGGATGGTTTTTGGACCCTGGGTTTGAAAATAGCACTTTTAGAAAGTGTCTATTTTCTTGTCTAACTATTTCTGGTTTCTGCTGGTTTGGTGTGTGTGTGACAGGAGCTGGGTGGCTCCAGAGTTCTGAATGAGTCAGTGTGGGATGAGTGAGGCATTTGCATTGAGAGTAGGGGAAGAGTAGCTCCTGATAGCCGGCCCTGCCCAATACAATGCTGGCTCCACCTCCTGCCGAGCGGCGGATAGCTCTGCTCCTGCAAGTGACAATACTGGCTCCACCTCCTGCTGGGCGTCTGAGGACCCAGCCCTGCACCGTGAATAGGCCAGGTGCCTCTGCCTGGCTACACCCACAGCAGACCCGGAATGAGGGAGAGTTCCCCTGCATGGACAAAGGGATCAAAGCCAAAAAGGGGTATAAGAGAAGGACCCCTGAACCAAGACTTTAGATAAATTCTGACAAGGAACCCTGAACCAAGGACAAGAAGCCTGCTGATCCAAGGACTTGCCTACCCCTTCTGCCAGTGTGCTGTTTGCTGGGGGGAATCCTTCAGTCACTTCTTTATTTTTGCCAAGGAACCAGGAGAGAGGAACTGAGTGTGTACTCTCGAACTTTGCCAAGGAAATCTCCAAGGGCTGGAAGAGTGCCAGCCTCCTGCTGAAGTCACAGGGCTAAAGGACTTCACCATTTCCTAAAAGTGCCTCTTGCTGGAACCTGAAAGTCCAGCACCTCTGAAGAAATCCAGCAATCCCGACGCCGACGGACGCCGCCGAATCCAGCTCGACATCGTGAGTGTAGCTCCCGTGTCCCGCATACAAAGATTGGAGTGGTGCGGGATCATCTATATTAGGCCCATAGTATCCCACCACCGACAGGACACTGTCTCTAACTTTTAGGTTTGCTATGGCTCACCTTCCTCTAGAATCTGCAAATTGTCCTACCAACATACAATTAGATGATTTTTTAATAATAATGGAGACTCCCTTATTATTACTTTGGAGTCCAACCCTGTTTGCTATACAATTTACATATGGGATAAAAAAATTTTTTATTTTTTCCCACTGCTCCCCACCCAAAAAATATGCCAACGTGTGTGAAAAAGAAAAATATAAACTTGTGTGTACCCCCACCCTGGAGAACCCTCCCCATTATCATTGAGCAATCCTTTGAGTTTTCAGCCCTCATTAGCCAGGATAGCTGAAAGAATATGGCTGGGTTCCAACTGGAATGGCATAGTGAGCAAAAAAACAATGGATTTAGGCCCATATCTCTGTACTGAATGTATGAAATTGTTCTGCATTCTGTCCATCAACTGTTATTTTTTGCATTTGTCACCCCGAGTGGGACGGGTATGCTCAGACGGGAGTCCTGTGCTCTCCATGCCACTGGAATCAAGCTATCCTGGCTGATGAGGGCTAAAAGCCCGAAACCAGTCCTAGGATGCTTGTTTCCAGTCCAGGGAGGACCTGGTTTGGCAGTTCGGGCTAGACTGTTCTCATGGGGCACAGGGTCAGGACTGATTTGCATATGGTAGGGTTCAAACAGGAATGGCATGGTGAGCAAAAAAACGATGGATTTAGACCCAGATCTCTGTTCTGGGGTGAATGTATGACATTGTTCTGCATTCTGTCCATCAACTGTTGTTTTTTGCACTGAGAGACTCATGCACTCAGTCACAGACCCTCTCAGACACTCATGCACCCACTCACTCACCCACTGAGACATGCACTTAGACACTTATGTATCCACTCACAGATTCAGTCAGACAGTCATATACTTACTTTCAAATGCAGAAAGGCACTCATGCACTTACTCACAGATCGACTGAGAGACTCATGCAACCAAATCACAGATCCATTGAGACACTGATGTACCCAATGCCATTTCGGGGGGGGGCAAGATGGCCGCTGACAGGCCGTAGGGAGCAGTCGATCCTCTCCTCGCTCCTAGAGGACATTCGATCTTTGGAAAATTCTGCTGATGTGTGCTGCCCAGGAAATGTAGTATGCTATATCCTTTGAACCTGGCTCAGCATCTTCTTTTCTGGGTAGTTAAAAGCAATTCCAACCTGTTACAAGTGCTCTGCTGGTCTATCGACTGCGTTAAGAAGGGTATCCTACGCCCAGGACGACAGACTTCAATGCATGATATGGCCAATCAAGGTCCAAAACCACAGAAGGAACCGCAGAAGGAGAAAGAAAGGGACAAAGCTATCTCCAGTGACCCTGGCATGGTAACGCTGAAGGCTAACTTAAGGTTGATGGCCCAAGCCCGCAGAAACACGAGGAAAGATAATAACAACTCGGAAGATGGTGAAAATGGCAACAGTGAGAGGCTGAAAGAAAAAGAAAAAGAAAGAGAAAGGCCAGATGAATAAAAAAGGAGCTAAGCGCCAAAACGGTGAAGCCTTGATCAAAGAAGGCAATATGCGGCAACCCACCTTACACGAGTCCTTTGCAGCTCCAGTACCGGGTCCGGCGCTCTCCCCTTCACGGATGGCTCTTGCAACAAGCAGGAATCCTGGCGGCCTGGGAGAGCAGAGCTCGGGCTTCGGAGATGACCGGATGATGGTGGGAGCCGCAGGCAATACTGACGTACAGATGGCAGATGGGGCGTCGCAATTGACGTCTCTCCCCGTTGCCTCGCTGGAGCTGGCACTGGCGGAGCAGAGTAAGCAGACCCCTGATCAGAGCAGTCGAGCAGCTCTGGCACATGAAGAAGAAGGCCTATGTCTGGGACTGGATAGGAAGCAACAACACATTGAGGACTCTGCTTTATGTGGTAAGGGGAGCAATGATGAGGGAGGAACAATACCCCCGGTTGTGTGCGCAAACGATGCTCGACTAAACTCAGGCATAGAAATGCCGGTTGGGGCGGAGAGTATCACGGAGGATGGGAGCTTGTATGGAACACTTAGGCTCCAGAACAACTCCCTAGTTAATGTAGGCACAGCTGCTACTCCCCTACAACCTAAAGTGACTCCCGAGACTACCAGGGATATATGTTGAGGTATGGCGCAGGTAACACACCCTAAAGATATTGTATCTATATTTAGCAATCTTGGAGCAGACCTGAGAGAATGCAGTAAACGTCTAGGCCCTGTGCAAGGGATGGCCTGTGTATCTGTGAACCCGGGTTCTCCCAGTGATGATTGCTTCTTCTCCGTAAATGATGACGACGAAGATGATGAGAATAAGGATGCATCTGCTTCAGTAACAGAAAGTGATATTGGGAGTTCGGAAGTGGAATTGGAGTCTGAAGCATCGACACCCGACAGTGAAGAAGCTCATAAAGTGTGCACTAAACGGAGAGTTAAGAGCTTGAAAAATAGACCCCGCAATAGATCAAAAGGCCGCATGAGCCCGTCACATCCTGAAGTATCCAAAAGACTGGATTGGAACTATTCAGCTACCTCTCAGCTTCACCAAGAGGGAGGTAACAGCTTGTCTCATATATAGACTAATACCCCAGGGCAGGCGACGACTATGGACATGCTATACGCTACACTAAAACAAATGCAGGGGCAGGCCAGGAGTGAATCTCAGAGGGCAAAGCAGGCCAACCAAAAGATTCAAGGATCACTACGGAAGGTGAATAAACTTTATACAGACATGGCAACAAGGGTCACTGAGGTAGAAACAAGAACAGATAAACTGGAGGAAGACGTCGGAAAATGAAATGATTTTAAAAGGTAACAGGAAAAGATGGCAGCTGATGTACATTTGAAACTCGAGGACTATGAGAATCGCTAACGGTGGAACAATGTTAGATTACTTGGGGTTGGAGAAGGAAAGGAAGGGCAGGATGTGCGGGCATTTGTTATCAGTTTGCTTAGGGGGTCCTTCCCGGAGTTAGCAGCTTGGAACTGGGAGAACGAGATACAACGAACCCATAGGTTCCCTCTTGTGCAAAGGAAAGGTCCTGCAACTGACAAGCCTGGAGCAATTTTGATCTATGTCGGTAACTTCTTATTGAGACAGGAGATCATGGATAGGGCTAAGCCTGAGGCCAGATGCTCCTACAATGGCAGTACGTCCTTTGCCCACCCAGATGTTTGTCATGTGACAGTGGAAAGGAGGTGGCGGATGAGGCAAATGATATCCCCTTTTCAAAACATGGGTTGCAAAGCCTACTTGATGTTTCCCTGTCTGCTTAAAGTAGTGAATGGTGGCATGATCAAGGTTTATTTCTCTGAAATCAAAGCCCAGGCATACTTAAATGAAATAAAAGAAAGGAAAGGGGGACAAAAAAGTATGATGGTTGCCTTGAGACAGACAAATCAGAAGGCTCATCAATAGTGGAAAAGGATATGGCTATTAGGTGGTAGTGGTGGCAACAGCCACATCAGCAATAGTATAAGCACAGGATGGTGTTAAACGGAGCGGGGGTGGCTGGCACTTGGGGCTACAGCTGTCACGCATAGGTCAGGATTGACCTATTTGCCTGTAAGGGGGGGTAGAGGGCAAGGGGGGTAGGGGGAGGGGTACGGGGCAGTTTGCACTATGGTTGGATTTTGATATGCAGGGAAGAAACATAAAAGCGAGGTGATGGAAGTTTCTAAAGAAGGCGAAAATGGCAATGTATCATTTTGTATTATGGATGACTGGCTGGGACAATTACCGGTTGTTCATTAATGTGCACTCAAATTATTACGATAAATGTCTGTGGGCTGAACGACCGTAGTAAGAGGCAGCGGGTGGCCAGATTGTTAGGAACTTTGAATGTGGATCTAGTGTGTCTTCAGGAAACCCATATAGAGGGGGCAAAAAGATACTTGCTAGAGCAGCTGGGGTACCGAGTACTTGCACATTCAAAACAGGGGGCTAGAAACAGAGGAGTGGAAATTTTGTCTAAGCGTAGGGATATCACAATAAGGAAAAAGCTTGAAGACCAATGGGGTAGATGGGTGCTTATAGAATGTAAAATCGACAAAGAGTGGGTTACCCTAGGTTGCATATATGGCTCGACAGAAGACGACCCGCATATTTTTGATTTTTTGTATCTGGAGCTAGCCACCTGGTCCCCAATTATTATGTTGGCCGGGGATTTTAATATCAACAGGGCAGGGGGAGGGGGAGCGGGTATGGGTCTTAGTGGTGGATATCAGGGCAGGAAAAAAAGAGTCTGTTGTGCAATATGTAATCTCGCAAGGAATAACGCTCTATTGGATGTATGGGGGAGCCTAAAGCCTAGTGAACATGGATTTACTTTTTACTCGGCCCGCACAAAGTATGTGCAAGATGGGATTATATTTTTACATTGCGCTCGTTTCTATCTAAACTTAAAATTGAAAGACTCCCCCGGATAATCTCCGATCATAACCCTCTGATTTTAATATTGAATACTGCAGCAACTAGAGGCCCGGATCGGGTATGGACATTTGAGAGAGGGTTATTGAAAGACAACGCTTATATTCTACTTTTGACGTGGGGCATCTTTAGATCAGGTACTAATTAAAATAACGAAGGCAAAGATGGAAGCAGAGGAAAGTATAGCTAACAATACCGCTAAAACATACTTAGTAAATAGGGAGAGGTGCTACGAGTTCAATGAATCTGTTGGCCGCACTCTTGCTATCTGCACTAGGCAAAATGTATCCACGGGGGTAGTGAGGGAGATTCAGGATTTTGCGGGGAGAATATTTTCAGATTCTGAAGGGATATGAGAAGTATTCAGAAAATGTTATGTTTCATTGTATGATGAAGAGCATCCAAGCGATCTATGTAAAATAGCCGATTACTTGCGGGATATCCCGGTATCTATTCTTGATGAGGATGAGGATGAGGATGAGGCAAGGAGATTAGAGGCACCTTTGAGTGCGGAAGAAATTTTGGCCGCCTTGATGAGCCTTTCCTCTGGTAAGGCTGCAGGGCCGGACCGAATTCCAATCGAATTTTTTAAAACTTTCTGTGAGGTAATCAAGCAGGATCTGATCAATACAATGCAACAGGCGCAGGCAGGGGCATCGATTCCGACCAGTTGGGCAGGGGCAGACATTGTAATAATCTTCAAAAGGGTAAACCATCTAAAGAACCTGGCTCATATAGGCCGATAACGTTAATGAACGCAGACACAAAAATGTACTCTACGGCACTGGCACTTAGAGTGGCGAAAGTAGTGGATACACTAGTGAGCATTAACCAGCACGGTTTTATACCAGGGAGAGGTACCACACATCACACCCGAAAGGTTATAACCCTTTTCGATGCCTCAGAAGTTGCAGGAGACCCGATGGCGGTGATGCTATTAGATGCTGAAAAAGCTTTCGATCAGGTCTCCTGGGACTCCTTGTGGTTCATTTTAAAGAGGGCTGGTTTTGGGGGGGATTCGTGAAAGCATTGCAATTATTATCTGCAGCTCCTACTGCCCTGTTCGGGTAAACGCATGATATACGCTTCCATTTCAGATTAGGAGGGGAACGCAGCAGGGGTGTCCATGCTCCCCACTTCTGTTTGCTTTATATATGGATCACTAAATACGATGTATGGACTTAAATGACAATATCTCCCCATTAGATACCTTTGGGGAAAGTGAAAATCCTGGCTTACGCTGACGATGTGGCGGTCGTTACTTCTAATCCGACAGAAGCTATAAGATTGGTTGAGGCAGAAGCGCGACAGTTTGGAGAGGTCTCCGGATATGCTTTGAATGCCTCCGAGACTCAGATCATTAAAAATAGTAAAGTGGAATGCTCAGATCCTCTGGTGGTGCAGAGTGGATTATATTTAGGGGTAACAATAACGGCAGAACTGGATACGTTAGTAGAGACATACATAACACCAGTAATAAATAAGGCTAGGAAGGACTTAGACAGACTTCATAGCATACACTTTTCAATAGTAGGATGAACCAATATAGTTAAAATGATTTTCCTCCTGAAATTTTGTTATCTATTTAGGGCCATCCCTTTATTGTTTGAGGTGAAGTGGTTTAAGGTCCTAGAACATATGATAAACCAATTTGTATGGTCGCACGGAAAGACCCAAAGAGCTCTGAGGTTTATGGCACTCTCTAGGGATAGAGGCAGATGGGCCCTACCTGATTTAAGATTGTATTACTGGGCAGCGTCCCTAAAATATATGACTGGTTTATTAGGAGGAGCAGAAATGGGAGGACAAGACGAGACAGGAAATTTAGCAATTTACGCATTGGTGTTAGGGGCAGATGCAGAAAACCTTTTACTGAAGTTTACCGAACACAGTTATTTTAAAAGGACCAAATTTAAAACAGTGATAGTCGCACATAAGATTTGGATGGCGTTTGCGAAGAAATATGGCTTAGGTAGATACAATGCGTAAACTTGATTGAGTAATAATGCTACACTCCCTGGTGATATATTTGCAGAGGCTGTGTTTACAGAATTGGGAAAACATGGGATAAGTAAAATGGGAGATATGATGGGATCACAGGGGGTGATGCAGTTTAATAGCATTCAGGCAATATACGGTTTAGATTCAAGTCATTTTTTAAAGTTTTTGCAAATTAGAAGTTTTATGTTAACAAAAAAGGGAGGATCGGCGGGATTTCGTACGAATTCCATCTTGGATATTATTCAGGACGGTACAGATTGTACAATTAGGAGATTCTATACTGAATTAATAGAACATAAAACAGTTGACCTTGAAAAGTATGATGACAAATGGGTACAGAAGATAGGTACAGAAAAGGAAGTCTTCCGTAGGTCATTGGAACTGGGGCAGAAAGTTCTGTTCTCTGCACCACTCCAGGCGCAACACTATAAAACACCGTGGGGCATATTATCAAGGACAGGCGATACATTATCGCCGCTTTTATCGGCAGGAAACTGCCGATAAAGCGGCGATAATGGCCTTGATAATATGCTCTATGACTTCCAATCGAAGCCCCCATGTTAGATGTGAACGCATCTAACATGGGCTTCGATTGGAATTCATAGAGCATATTATCAAGGCCATTATCGACGCTTTATCGGCAGTTTCCTGCCGATAACAGCGGCGATAAAGTATCGCCTGTCCTTGATAATATGCCCCTGTATTTCCTGTACCACACGCCCTCCAGGATAGTGCAATGGGGAGGTACAGCTAGTATTACCTGCCCCAGGTGCGATAGCTCTGAGGCAGACTTAGTCCACATGTTTTCTACATGCACCCACTTAAAAACAACACGGGATGAAATAGAGGTATTCCTTAGGAGATCATTAAGGAAAGAGATTCATTTAACATCAGCAGTGGTTTTGGTTGAAGTAGTTGACAATGATAGTCGGACTCAGTACGGACATTTTTTTATCTTTGTGGCCATGGCTGTATTAAGGCTATGTATCGCCACAGCATGGCTGGACCGTATACCACCGACATTTCGCCAATAGCTAGCTGAATTATTAGCAGCGTATAATCTCGAAAAAGCAATATATGCAAGGAGGGGTAGAAAAGGCAAGAAATTTGGAATTCAAATATGGGAACCTATACAAAAATGGAAGGAGGGAGATCCGGGGTAGCATCGAAATGAAATGATTATGAAAAAGATAATTTGTACATTTAGATACCGAAATTTCTGATTAAGCCTAGTATTCATTTTGCTTATTTAATGTTCTTTTTCTCCTTTACCTGACTTCTTGCTTCCCTTTGTATATTTTATATTTATGTATTGTATGTTTTGCTTTATTCTTGCATGTCATTTGAGAATGAATGTATTTGCCCTGTACAACAAAAGGGGGGGGGGGGGGAGGGGGGACGGACCCGAATAAAAATATATTTAAAAAAAAAAGAGACACTGATGTACCCAGTCATAAATGCACTGAGACAGTCACGCAGTTTGTGACAGTGTTACAGAACCATTGATAGACTGATGCACTGTTTCACGGATCCCCTAAAAATACTTAAAATGTGAAAGGGAGACTAACTGATACAGTGATGCATGCAGTCACAGAGTCCACCGAAGAGTTATACACAGTGTTATAGAGATATTAAGGGAGTTATACATGCTATTACATAGTCTTTTAGAAAGTAATGTGTTAAGTGTGTTGGTTATAATCTATTTTGCAGTTATATGTTGTGTATGTGGTGTTTCCTATTCAATGTCTGCTTTTGTTTGTCATTTCTCAACATATTCACAGTGATCGTGGCTAATAATATAAGGGCGGCGCCCGGCAGTATTGAGAAAACGTGCAATCGGTTTTAAAGATGGTTTTTATTATGTAAACACCCTAGAAAAATGTGTTTTTAAAAAGTGCTCTTACAAACCCTTAGGGGAATATTTACAAGAACTTAAAGCTGTTGTTGCGTCGATTTTTTGGGCGTTACGGCAGCTTTTTTTTATCGCTGTATCTACAAGTTGCCGCTAATTCGAGAAAGTCGCAATTTTCTTGCGTAAACATGAATCTTTCACATTGGCATTTCTGTTAACATGACTTACTTAAAAAGAGATGCAGGGTAGGCGTTCCAGCGTAAAAACTCCAACAAAACACACAAGACGATACTTACAATGATTTCCTTGTATGTCGCAAATAAAAAAAAATTGCTGCTAAGTCTACTTAGATGCAAATTTTAGGTCTCACTATAGCTATTGCGTAAGCGATGCTTTGCGAGAATTAAGTAAGGGCCTTTTAAAAATGCTCCCAAAGGCTGCAGGCAGATCAGGTACAGTGCATGTGCGCAGGGGGTGTGCACCATTTGTTAGCCTGCAGCATTTTCAAAACATGGGTTGCAAAGCCTACTTGATGTTTCCCTATCGGCTCAAAGTAGTGAATGGTGGCCATATCAAGGTTTATGTCTCTGAAATCAAAGCCCAGGCATACTTAAATGAAATAAAAGAAAGGAAAGGGGGACAAAAAAGTATGACGGTTGCCTTGAGAGAGACAAATCAGAAGGCTCATCAATAGTGGAAAAGGATATGGCTATTAGGTGGTAGTGGTGGCAACAGCCACATCAGCAATAATATAGGCACAGGATGGTGTTAACAGGAGCGGGGGGGTGGCTGGCACTTGGGGCTACAGCTGTCACGCATAGGTCAGGATTGACCTATTTGCCCATAAGGGGGGGGGGGGTAGAGGGCAAGGGGGGTTAGGGGGAGGGGTACAGGGCAGGTCGCACTATGGTTGGATTTTGATATGCAGGGAAGAAACATAAAATTGAGGGTAAAGAAAATGTACAGTGGCAGAACACGGGTGAGCGAGGTGATGGAAGTTTCTAAAGAAGGCGAAAATGGCAATGCATCATTTTGTATTATGGATGACTGGCTGGGACAATTACCGGTTGTTCATTAATGTGCACTCTAATTATTACGATAAATGTCTGTGGGCTGAACAACAGGAGTAAGAGGCTGCGGGTGTCCACATTGTTAAGAACTTTGAATGTGGATCTAGTGTGTCTTCAGGAAACCCATATACAGGGGGAAAAAGGATACTTGCTAGAGCAGCTGGGGTACCGAGTACTTGCACATTTAAAACAGGGGGCTAAAAACAGAGGAGTGGAAATTTTGTCTAAGCGTAGGGATATCACAATAAGGAAAAAGCTTGAATACCAATGGGGTAGATGGGTGCTTATAGAAAGTAAAATCGGCAAAGAGTGGGTTACCCTAGGTTGCCTATATGGCTCGACAGAAGACGACCCGCATATTTTTGATTTTTTGTATCTGGAGCTAGTCACCTGGTCCCCAATCATTATGTTGGCCGGGGATTTTAATATCAACAGGGCAGGGGGAGGGGGAGCCGGTATGGGTCTTAGTGGTGGATATCAGGGCAGGAAAAAAAGAGTCTGTCGTGCAATATGTAATCTTGCAAGGAATAACGCTCTATTGGATGTATGGGGGAGCCTAAAGCCTAGTGAACATGGGTTTACTTTTTACTCGGCCCCGCACAAAGTATGTGCAAGATTGGATTATTTTTTTGCATTGAACTCGTTGCTATCTAAACTTAAAATTGAAAGACTCCCCCGGATAATCTCCGATCATAACCCTCTGATTTTAACATTGAATACTGCAGCAATTAGAGGCCCGGATTGGGTATGGACATTTGAGAGAGGGTTATTGAAAGACGACACTTATATTCTACATATCACTGAATGGATTAAGAGCTTTTTGGACATCAACAGGGGTAGCACCGCGGCAGGAAATATGTGGCATGCCTTTAAGGCGGCTGCTCGGGGGGAGACAGTAAGTTTCAGTGCCTTTAAGCGAAAGAAGGAAAGGCAAAAAGAGGCAGAGTTAGCTAATGCTATAGTAGATGCAGAGGATGAATTAACCCAGAATGTGATACGTCGAGCATCTTTAGATCAGGTACTAATTAAAATAACGAAGGCAAATATGGAAGCAGAGGAAAGTATAGCTCACAAGGCCGCTAAAACATACTTAGCAAATAGGGAGAGATGCTACGAGTTCAATTAATCTGTTGGCTGCACTCTTGCTATCCGCACTAGGCAGAATGTATCCACGGGGTAGTGAGGGAGATTCAGGATGTTGCGGGGAGAATATTTTCAGATTCTGAAGGGATACGAGAAGTATTCAGAAAATGTTATGGTTTATTTTATGATGAAGAGCATCCAAGCGATCTTTCTAAAATAGCAGATTACTTGCGGGATATCCTGGTATCTATTCTTGATGAGGATGAGGCAAGGAGATTGGAGGCACTGTTGAGTGCGGAAGAAATTTTGGCCGCCTTGATGAGCCTTTCCTCTGGTAAGGCTGCAGGGCCGGACCAAATTCCAATCGAATTTTTTAAAACTTTCTGTGAGGTAATCAAGCAGGATCTGATCAATACAATGCAACAGGCGCAGGCAGGGGCATCGATTCCGACCAGTTGGGCAGGGGCAGACATTGTAATAATCTTAAAAAAAGGTAATCCATCTAAAGAACCTGGCTCATATAGGCCGATAACCTTAATGAACGCAGACACAAAATTGTACTCTAAGGATCTGGCACTTAGAGTGGCGAAAGTAGTTGATACACTAGTGAGCATTAACCAGCACGCTTTTATGCCAGGGAGAGGTACCACACATCACACCCGAAAGGTTATAACCCTTTTCGATGCCTCAGAAGTTGCAGGAGACCCGATGGCGGTGATGCTATTAGATGCTGAGAAAGCTTTCGATCGGGTCTCCTGGGACTTCTTGTGGTTCATTTTAAAGAGGGCTGGTTTAGGGGGGGATTCGTGAAAGCATTGCAAGTATTATATGCAGCTCCTACTGCCCTGTTCGGGTAAATGCAGGATATACGCTTCCATTTCAGATTAAGAGGGGAACGCAGCAGGGGTGTCCATGCTCCCCACTTCTGTTCGCTTTATATAAGGATCACTATATACAACGTAGGGACTTAAATGACAATATCTCCCATTAGATACCTATAGGCGACAGTGCAAAATCCTGGCTTACGCTGACGATATGGCGGTCGTTACTCCTAATCCTACAGAAGCTATAAGATTGGTTGAGGCAGAAGCGCGACGGTTTGGAGAGGTCTCCGGATATGCTTTGAATGCCTCAAAGACTCAGATCATTAACAATAGTAAAGTGGAATGCTCAGATCCTCTGGTGGTGCAGAGTGGAGTATATTTAGGGGTAACAATAACGGCAGAACTGGATTCGTTAGTAGAGGCAACGATAACACCTGTAATAAATAAGGCTAAGAAGGATTTAGACAGACTTCATAACATACACTTTTCAATAGTAGGATGAACCAATATAGTTAAAATGATTTTCCTCCCGAAATTTCGTTATTTATTTAGGGCCATCCCTCTATTGTTTGAGGTGAAGTGGTTTAAGGTCCTAGAACATATGATAAACCAATTTGTATGGTCGCACGGAAAGACACAAAGAGCTCTGAGGTTTATGGCACTCTCTAGGGATTGAGGCGGATGTGCCCTACCTGATTTAAGATTGTATTACTGGGCAGCGTCCCTACAATATATGACTGGTTTATTAGGAGGAGCAGAAATGGAAGGACAAGAGGAGAGGAAATTTAGCAATTTACGCATTGGTGTTAGGGGCAGATGCAGAGAACCTTTTCCTTTTTTTTTTTTTTTTTGTTTTTAATTTTTTTATTTTCCTTCATTACAACATATTGTTATGAGCATTACATATATCACAATTTTATACATTAATTTATAATATAATACTTTAAACACCAGCATTAATTAATAATAACATACCACTTGTATACTACATCTACCTAAAGAAAGCTTACGCATACTAATATTCAGCTATAATAATCGATCAAACTCAAAAAGTACCACAAAAAATAAAGAAGAAGATGAAAGCCACAGACAATGATGGTAACGATACCTTCAACATTCTCCTTCCCCCTCCCCTAGTTGCTCCTTCTTTGCCTCTCTTTCCAGTTACATATTGGCTCCCAAATTCTACTCCCCAATCGTCTTCCATTTCTCCCCTTTCAAGCATACATTTTTTCCTCTATATTATAAGCATACAGAGTGTTTGCTAGCCAGCATTGCAAGGTCGGAGGGCTTTTATCTAGCCAGGCCCTTGCTATTGTGAGCCTATAGACCGCCATTATTAGAAACATAAATTCAGCATATTGAACCTGCTCCTCATTATTCACACCTAACATAATCCACGTCGGCGTAAGGGATATCTCTATACCCAGTGAAGTTGCCAGAAACCCCTCGATCCCACTAATCAATGATCGCAACTTGGGGCATGTTGCAAAAATATGTACACTATCTGCTTCCAGCTCATTGCATCTAGGGCAGTTGATACCTTGATTCCCCCCCCATTTTGCAATCTTTGCAGGCGTAAAATACAAGAAATACAGTGTTTTATAATGCTGCGATTGCAATGGGGCAGCGCAGATTATCGTACAGCCCAGGTTTAGAGAATCATAAAACAAACTACCATCAATTCCCAATTTATCCTCCCATTTCTTACTAAATTTATCTAAATCATCTTGCTTCTCTTCCACCAATGCTGCATAAAAAGTTTTAATAGAGCAATCCCCCATCAGTTTTATTTTCTCCATAATCCCTATTTTATTAAAGCCCGCTGGACCTCCGGCTTTGTTGTTAAGAAAGCTTCTGACCTGTAGATATTTAAAAAATCCCCTATTATCTAGGCCGTATGTATCTCTCAGCTCTGAGAATTGCTTAAAACCATCCTGTGAGAGTAAATCACCAATTTGCATGACCCCCCTTGTAGCCCAGTCTGCCATAACATGATCAGCAAAAATTTCCTTAGGCAGTGAACTGTTATTAAATAATTGGACATACCTATTATACCTTCCCATCTTTACTTTCTTTAAAAATGCATTCCAAACCGTCACTGCCGCTCTTACGGTTTTAAACTTAGTCCGTTTAAAATAACTATAGTCAATACATTTTAAAAAGCAATTCTCAGCGTTTACCCCTAACGCGACAGCATAAACCTCTGTCGACATCTGCTGCAAACTTACATCATCAGAATTTCCGCCAATAAGGCCTTGAATATATTGGAGCACCGTAGCCATGTAATATAAACGAGAATCTGGTGCCCCCCACCCTCCTTTTTCTCTAGGAAGCGTCAATCAATCAATCAATCAGTGACACTTGTAAAGCGCGCTACATACCCGTAGGGTCTCAAGGCGCTGGGGGGGGGGGTGCCGCTACTGCTCGAACAGCCAGGTCTTCAGCTTCTTCCTGAAGGAGAGGTGGTCTTGGGTTAGGCGCAGGTCGGACGGGAGGGAGTTCCAGGTCTTGGCGGCCAGGTAGGAGAAGGACCTTCCTCCTGTAGTTGCTCTTCGGATGCGGGGGACGGCGGCGAGGGCGTGGTTGGCTGATCGGAGGTGGCGTTTGGGAGCGTAGAAGTTGACTCGGCTGTTGAGGTAGCTCGGGCCTTGGTCGTGTAGGGCTTTGTGTGCGTGGGTGAGGAGGCGGAAGGTGATTCTCTTGTTGATGGGGAGCCAGTGAAGGTCTCTCAGATGTCCGGAGATGTGGCTGGATCGTGGGATGTCGAGGATGAGTCTGGCTGAGGCGTTTTGGATCCGCTGGAGTCTCTTCTGGAGCTTGGCGGTGGTCCCGGCGTAGAGGGCGTTGCCGTAGTCCAGTCGGCTGGTGACGAGGGCCTGGGTGACGGTCTTCCTGGTCTCTGTGGGGATCCACCAGAAGATCTTCCGTAGCATGCGTAGGATGTTGAAGCACGCCGAGGAGACGCTGTTGACTTGCCTGGTCATGGAGAGGGAGGAGTCCAGGATGAAGCCCAGGTTACGTGCATGGTCTGTCGGTTTGGGTGCGGTGCCCAGGGCGGGAGGCCACCAGGAGTCGTCCCAGGCGGAGGGAGAGGAGCCCAGGATGAGGACCTCCGTCTTGTCCGAGTTCAGTTTCAGGCGGCTGGTCGTCATCCACTCGGCTACCTCTTTCATCCCTTCGTGTAGGTTGGCTCTGGCGGCGGCGGGGTTGTTGGTCAGGGAGAGGATCAGCTGGGTGTCGTCGGCGTAGGAGATGATGCTGAGGTGGTGTTTGCGTACGATGGCCGCGAGGGGGCTCATGTAGACGTTGAAGAGGGTGGGGCTCAGGGATGATCCTTGGGGGACGCCGCAGATGACTTCGGAGGCCTCTGACTTGTACGGTGGTAGGCGGACTCGCTGTGTTCTTCCGTCGAGGAAGGAGATGATCCATTCCAGCGCCTTGTCCTGGATTCCGATGTTGCTGAGGCGCCGTATTAGGGTGCGGTGGCAGACCGTGTCGAATGCCGCGGAGAGGTCTAGGAGGATGAGGGCCGCTGTTTCTCCATTGTCCATCAGGGCTCGGATGTCATCGGTGGCGGCGATGAGGGCGGTCTCGGTGCTGTGTTTGGCTCGGAAGCCGGACTGTGAGGGGTCGAGGGATCCGTTCGTCTCGAGGAAGGCGGCCATCTGCTTGTTGACGGTCTTCTCGATGACTTTGGCTGGAAACGGGAGAAGCGAGATGGGGCGGTAATTCTTGAGGTCGGTGGGGTCCGCTGTTGGTTTCTTGAGTAGAGCGCTGAGTTCGGCGTGTTTCCAGCTCTCGGGGAAGATGGCGGTGTCGAAGGATGTGTTGATGATGTCTCGCAGGTGGGGTGCGATGACAGCGTCGGCCTTGTTGAAGATGTGGTGGGGGCAGGGGTCGGTTGGTGATCCGGAGTGGATTGAGTTCATCGTGCGGATGGTGTCTTCTGTGCTGATCGGGGTCCAGGCGTGGAGGGTGGTGGTGGGGGGGGCTGGCTGGTCGGTCGTGGTGTGCGTTGGTTGGTTGTTGAAACTGCTGTGTATGTCCGCGATCTTGTTGTGGAAGTATGAAGCCAGGGAGTTGCAGAGGTCTTGCGATGGGGTGATGTCGTTGTTTCCCGCGTTGGGGTTGGAAAGCTCTTTCACGATGTTGAAGAGTTCCTTGCTGTTGTGTGCGTTGTTGTCCAACCGGTCCTTGAATGCTGTTCTCTTGGCGGCGCGGATCAGCTGGTGGTGTTTCCGGGTGGCAAGTTTGTAGGAGGTCCTGTTGTCCGGTGTCGGATCCCTTTTCCAGACTTTCTCGAGGGCTCGGCAGTTCTTCTTGGAGCTCTTGAGTTCGTCGGTGAACCATGGGGCCTTCTTGCTGCCGGGTCTGCTAGGCGGGGTCCTCAGCGGGGCGAGTTCGTCCGCGCAGTTGCTGATCCACTTCGTGATGTTATCGGCGGCCTGGCTGGGGTTCGCTGAGCTGGCAGGAGGGTGTTGGCTCAGGGAGGTGGCGAGCTGGTCTGCTGTGATCTTGTTCCAGCTTCTGCGGGCGGTGTGTTGCTGGTGTTGGTGGGTCGTTGTTCTCTTGAAGGTGAAGTGGACGCAGCTGTGGTCCGTCCATTGAAGCTCTGTGGCGTGGCTGAAGTCGATGTCTGTGCTGGATGAGAAGACGGCGTCGAGTGTGTGTCCGGCGAGGTGGGTGGGGGTGGACACCAGTTGCTTGAGTCCCAGGTTGGCGAGGTTGTCGAGCAGGGTGCTGGTGTTGTGGTTGTTGTTGTTCTCCAGATGGAAGTTGAGGTCTCCCAGGAGGATGTAGTCAGCGGAGGTGAGGGCATGCGGGCTGACGAAGTCGGCGATGTCGTCGCTGAATTGCGTGCGTGGTCCAGGGGGTCGGTAGATCAGGGTGCCTCTGAGGGTGGTGTTCGGGTTGGTGTGGATCTGGAAATGCAGGTGTTCGGCGCTGGTCAGGGTGTTGTCGGTGCTGGTCGTGAGGCGGATGGTGTTCCTGTGGATGATGGCGATGCCTCCTCCCATCTGGTTGGCGTTTCGGTCCCTCCGGACGATCTTGTAGCCCTCTGGGATAGCGATGGCGATGTCGGGAGCTGAAGAGGCGTTCATCCAGGTCTCCGTGAGGAAGGCAACGTCTGGGGCTGTGGTGTCGAGGAGGTTCCAGAGTTCGATGGCGTGTCTGTGGACGGAGCGGGTGTTGAGGAGGATGCACTTGAGGTGGGTGCTGCTGGAGTTCGACTTGGCGGGTGCTGGTGCGGGGCTGGTCCGGCTGCAGGAGAACTTGCAGGCGTGGCAGCTGAATGGTCCGTGGGTGCGTCTTGGAGTGGCTTGGTGGCATTCTGGGTGTCGGCCGGTGTTGAGAGCGATGAGGGTGGCGGCTGAGTACGTCAGGCGGGTCGGTCGGGCTCTTCGGGGGCCAGGGGTCCTGGCACTGGGCGCGGTCCAGGCGCGGACGGGCGTAGACGGGCTTACCTTTGGCGCGCCTTCGGCGCACAATCGTCATGTACCTATAGGCCCTCCTGGTCTTACCTTGGGCCCAAATAAATCTATTACATATTGCCTCTATACTGTTAAACCAACTGGCTTCGATCAACAAGGGTACAGCCCTGAACACATACAAAAATTTAGGTAAAATCATCATTTTGATTATATTTGTACATCCAACCAGCGAAAGGTGTAGGTTATTCATTCTTTCCAGATCTTTTTTCGTTTGAGCAATCAAAGGATCCATATTTTTTTCCACAATTCTACTTACTTCCGCTGTCATTTGTACCCCTAAATAGGTTGCTATGTTCGTTACTCTATCATCGTTGCAAATAGCCCAGTGATTTTTTACTATCTGTGTTTTTGTAGTGTTCAAGCTGTAGCCTGAGAACTGACCAAACCTCTCAGCTTCTTCTTCAATTACCCTAATGGCATCTGAGGGTTCTGGAGTTAAGATAGCGACGCCATCCGCATAGGCTAACGATTTAATCCTACGACCATTTAGTACTAATGGTAATATCTCTTGATTGAATTCCAATTTCCTTACATAGGGGTCCAGATATAAAGCAAAAAGCAGAGGAGAAGAGGGGCAACCCTGCCTTGTACCTCTTTGAATGCTAACTGCAGCCGAGTAACCTCTGTTGACTCTTATCCTGGCTGTCGGATCAATATATAGTGTCTGTAAAGCCTTTATAAATCCTGGACCTATACCGTGCCACCTCAAAACCTCCCAAAGATATCTCCATGAGACCCTGTCAAAGGCTTTTTCGGCATCGAGAAATACCGCTGCCATTGGATCTTCTAAAGTATCTGCAACATCAAATGCCGTAATTGCTAACCTCGTATGGTGGGTTGTTCCCTTACCAGGGATAAACCCATGCTGAGAGGGAATGACTAGGGATTCAATTTTTCTGGACAATCTTTTTGCTAGCATCTTGGAGAACACCTTGACGTCGGCGTTCATTAACGTGATAGGTCTGTAAGAGCCCGGAGCATCCGGCGGCTTACCTTTCTTCGGGATAACAATGATGTCTGCACCTCCCCAAGAGTGCGGGACAGACTCACCTACTTGTGCTAACAGCATCATGCTAAACATATCTGGTAACAGAGAGGATTGAAAGATTTTATAAAATTCAACTGGGATCTGGTCCGGACCAGCGGCCTTCCCAGATGGCAGGTCTCTCAGGGCCTCAGTCAGTTCCTCCACTTTGAATTTCTCTTCCAACTCTTTCCTATCTGCCTCATCCAGTTTTGTCGACTCTATCTCCCTCAAGTAAGCCCTTATGTCCTCTTCTCCTCCATCTCCTTCTAGTTGGTATAATGCCATATAAAACTGCCTAAAGACCTCTCTAATCTGTTCTGGACCCTTAACTTTAACTCCTTGTTCATTTTTAATCTCTTTAATATCTGCAACCCCACCTCTTTGTCTAGCTCTTACCGCAAGTATATGACCAACTCTCTCACTGAGTTCATAAGCCTTCTCTTTATTAGCCATGTACTTCTCCACTGTTTTTTTTGCCATCCCGTCCATAACTTCCGCTCTAAGTGCAACTAGTCTCAGTAAAATCTGTTCGAGTGGTAAATGCATATTTATAGCCATCATAAGCTCCTCTTCTACCTCCCTAATTAGTTCGTTGTCTCTCACCACTTTTTCCCTCTCCCTTTTCTGTGCAGAAATACCATAACTCAGGGTCATTCCTCTTATCCCAGCTTTGCAAGCATCCCACTCCATCCCTGGTGTTGAGGTACCTCTGTTAATTTCCCAATATTCCTTAATCCATTCAGACATTTTTTCCCTGTATGTTTGGTCCTGAAGCAGCATTCTGTCAAATGTCCATTGTGACGGCTCCTTATTTCTCTTTTGCCCCAGATTTACACTTAGCACTAGTGGGCTGTGGTCAGAAATGATCCTAGGTTCTCTTTCTATCTTTACCCCATCTATTACGTCTCGTGTAATCAAAAAATAATCCAACCTAACTAAGGTCTGATGGGGAGCTGAAAAAAAAGTACTCCCATCCAGATTCGGGTGACACTTTATCCATGGATCCTCTAAGGAATTATTCCTTACCATGTCAGCCAGAGCCCTGTAGGTTCTCTTTTTCCTCCCTGTGTATTTCCTATTGGAGTCTAGAAAACTACTATCTGCATCATGCAGATTCAAATCTCCACATAAAATAATAGGCTCCGGCCACTGTGCAAGTTCTGCATCCAAAAATTGAAAAATATCAGGATCATCACCAGTGGACCCATACACTGAGACAAGGGTAAAAGTTTCTCCCACAAATGTTAATTCTGCTATCACCCATCTTCCCCATTGATCCTCCAACTTTCTCTTGACTAGTGTATCCTGCCTTTTGCCCAGGATTACCACCCCTCGTGTCTTAGTATTCAGATTGGTTTTTGCTAAAACATTAAAACCCAATTGATCTAATAAGTAAGCCTTAGTGCCCTCGATGTGTGTTTCCTGAAGACACACCAGGTCTGGTTTTAATGATTTTAACAAAGCAGCAGCTTTTAATCTCTTATTCAACTCATTAAGACCACATATATTTAATGAAACTATTCTACAGGTCATTATGTTTCAAAGAATTTCCTAATCCAAATTTCCATTTGCCCCAACAAGCTTTGAAAAATATCCTTAAGATTTCCCCCACATTTTCCTCCTTGGGTATGTTTATATATTTTAGCCCATGCATCTTTTGGTGTATTTTGCGTACCTTCCTACTACTTACTACCTCACCGTGTTTGTGCTCAAAACCAACCTGTTTGTCTCCCCCCCTTGCCACCCACCCCTCTCCCCCCCTTGCCCCCCACCCCTTAGGAGCCCCCCCCCTTGCTACAGGCAAATAGGCCAATCCTGGCCTATGTGTAGCCTCCTGTAGTCTGTAGAGTCGCTACTCTCTCCCAGCCTGATTCCTTACTGTTAAAACTTACCTACTGCTGCTTACGGGGACTCGTGGGAGACCTTGGTGGGGTTCTTGATCTGGTTCTACTCTCAATACCACTACCAGCTTCCGAAATTTCTGCTAGGTATTCTGCTGCTTTTACTTCTGAAGTAAACATTCTGGTGTAACCTTTCCTAATCACTTTCAGCCTCGACGGAAACAATAGGTATGCTTCTGCCCCTTGCTTTTGGAAAGGCCCTATCAGCTGCCTTAGCCTCCACCTCCTTTCCACAGTGACGTGGCAAAAGTCTGGCCTGGAGAAAAAAGTGTTCCCGTCGGCTATCTTCCTTGAATCAGGCCTAGCTTTATCTATTATTTCCTGCCTCGCTAGGAAGTTGCCTAAAAAAACCAACATTGCTCTTGGGAACCCCTTTTCATCCCCTCCCCTATTCTTCTTGAAGAGTGGATACCTGTGTGCTCTCTGTACTTCCACATCCCAATGCCATTTTGACTCGGGAAAGGCCTCTTCCAAAATCTTGATCACATACCCCCTGGGGTCTTGCCCCTCCTTTCCCTCCTCAAGGCCCAACAGTCTCACATTGTTTCTCCTTTGGCGGTTCTCAAAGCTTTCTAGCTTCCATTGGAGATCCTCAACCACCTTCACTTGCTCTTTTTGGAAAGATTGCCAGTCTGTCACTTCATCTTCAACCCTGCTTGTCCTTTCCTCGACTTGCGAGACTCTTCCTTCAACCTCCTCCTGTTTTCTGCTTACTTTCCTTAATGACGCTTGAAGCTTTTTGGTATCTCTTTTTGCCCTTCTGCTCTCAGTCCTTGCCTCCTTCTGCATTTGTTTTAATGTTCCAAACAGCATTTCAAGTGTTACATTCTGCGTATTCTGCCCCCCCTCTTGTTTCGCTCCTTCCTGCTCGCTTTCATTGTAAGTCTCTGAAGTAGCGGCATAATCCCACGATAATTTCTTCGTCATACTGCTCCTTGATCCTCTACCACTTCTTCTTTTGCCACTGCCAAGTCCTTTCTTCTTTTTCGTTGCAGGATCATTAGGGCCCTTACTAGTATCTGAGTCAAAGGTGTGTTCAGTGCTTTCCTCATTTTCAGATTCCACTGACTCCTGCTCACTGGCAGTAGCACTATCACTTGCACTTGATGTATCTGTCTCCTCATATACTGAAAAAAACTCAGGCGAGCCTCCTCTTGAACTTCTGTCTATATTTTTCATATTCCTGCCAGTGACTTGACTCATAGACAGCCCTTTCTGCTCCGTTAAGCTCTGGGTGCTGCCCCAGCTTGGTCCTGCATCCTGTATAGAACTACTACGTGATTCTAGCTCCACAGCCAACAGAGCATCAAGCATCAGTTTATTATTTTGAGCCTCTATCGGGTTTGACACAGTATCGTCAGGGCTGCTGTTCTTACCAGACTCCTTGCTCGCTTTTTTGCCTACTGCCGCTTCTGTGGCTTCTGTGTTCACCTCCGCGTTCACCTCTGCTCGCAATCTGCCGACTTCTGCAGTACTCGTTGGTTGCCCAGCAACCAAGCCGACTCTGACGCTTGCGTCCTCGCGGTCCTCGCGGACTGCCGAGCCTGCTCCTACGGCTGCTTCCGCATTCTCCTCCAATGCATCTCCATGGACGCCGTCCAATGATACCGGCAGCACCACCAGCGGTTTCTCCTGACACGGATCAGCTTCCTGGATCTCGATCCGTGGTACCGCTAAGGAAATTCTCGGCGTAAAGGACTCAAGTAGAGTTGCTTGCCGCTTCTGGTCTTTCACAAATGCTGATTGTACTGTTTGCGCACGCTGCGCTTTCCCTTCCAGTGCAATCTCCCTCGCCGATTTTGTTATTCCCGAGCGGGTCTCCGGGCCAGCCTCGGATTTCTTTTCTAACTTTTCATTTTTCTTTGCTGCTGTGTTTTTTGAGGAACGGCTAGGGTTTTCCACAGCTTTCTTCAGTGAGCTAACCTTCGGGATCGCTCCCTCTCTCGCTGCTGCAGTGGCTGGGGCTTTAATCAGTCCTGTATTAGGCTTCTCTCTATCTGCCTTAACTCTGTGAGACATGTTGGCAGCGATCTTCACAGAGCTTAGCGCCCCTCTCCACCAAGTCAGCCACTTCAATACCTTCTTTGACGCTTTCTTTGGTGCGAGGCTCCACCACCACTCTGAGTTGAATGCGTCTAGCGGAGTATGTTGAAACTGGTTAACCAGACCCCACATCCCTGGTTCAGCAGTACTACAGCATCTTTCGGATGGGAGAGAGTGAGAGTGCGACTACTCTCTACAGAACTGCAGCGGCCATCTTGCCCCCGCAGTGATGCCACCAGCCGCAGAGAACCTTTTCCTGAAGTTTACTGAACACAGTTATTTTAAAAGGACCAAATTTAAAACGGTGATAGTCACACATAAGATTTGGACGGCGTTTGCAAAGAAATATGGCTTAGGTAGATACATTGTGTACACTAGATTGAGTAATAATGCTACACTCCCTGGTGATATATTTGCAGAGGCTGTGTTTACAGAATTGGGAAAACATGGGATAAGTAAAATGGGAGATATGATGGGATCACAGGGGATGATGCAGTTTATTGGCATTCAGGCAATATACGGTTTAGATTCAAGTCATTTTTTTAAGTTTTTGCCACTTAGAAGATTTATGTTAACAAAAAAGGGAGGACCGGTGGGATTTGGTACGAATTCCATCTTGGATACTATTCAGGACGGTACAGATTGTACAATTAAGAGATTCTATGCTGAATTAATAGAACATAAAACTGATGACCTTGAAAAGTATGATGACAAATGGGTACAGAAGATAGGTACAGAAAAGGAAGTCTTCCGTAGGTCATTGGAACTGGGGCAGAAAGTTCTGTGCTCTGCACCACTCCAGGCGCAACACAATAAAACACTGTTTTTCCTGTACCACACGCCCTCCAGGATAGCGCAATGGGGAGGTACCGCTGGTATTACCTGCCCCAGGTGCGAAAGCTCTGAGGCAGACTTAGTCCACATGTTTTCTACATGCACCCACTTAAAAACAACACGGGATGACATAGAGGTATTCCTTAGGAGATCATTAAGGATAGAGATTAATTTAACATCGGCAGTGGTTTTGCTTGGAGTAGTTGACAATGATAGTCACACTCAGTGCAGACATTTTTTTTATCTTTGTGGCCATGGCTGTATTAAGGCTGTGTATCTCCACAGCATGGCTGGACCATATACCACTGATATTTCACCAATGGCTAGCTAAATTATTAGTAGCGTATAATCTTGAAAAAACAGTATATGCAAGGAGGGGTAGAAAAGGCAAGAAATTAGGAATTCAAATATGGGAACCTATACAAAAATGGAAGCAGGGAGATCCGGGATAGCATTGAAATGAAATGATTATGAATAAGTTAATTTGTACACATAGATACAGAAATTTCTGATTAAGCCTAGTATTAGTTTTGCTTATTTAATGTTCTTTTTCTCCTTTACCTGACTTCTTGCTTCCCTTTGTATTTTTTACATTTATATATTGTATGTTTTGCTTTATTCCTGCATGTCATTTGTGAAAGAATTTATTTGCCCTGTACAACAAAAAGGGGTGGGGGGGGGAACCTGAATAAAAATATATATATAAAAAAAAGAGACACTGATGTACCCAGTCATAAATGCACTGAGACAGTCACGCAGGTTGTTACAGAACTATGGATAGACTGATGCACTGTTTCACGGATCCCCTGAAATACTTAAAATGTGAAAGGGCGACTATCTGATACAGTGATGCATGCAGTCACAGAGTCCACCGAAGAGTTATACACAGTATTATAGAGATATTAGGGGAGTTATACATGCTATTACAGAGTCTTTTAGATAGTAATGTGTTTAGTGTGTTGGTTATAATCTATTGTGCAGTTATATGTTTTGTATGTGGTGTTTCCTATTCAATGTCTGCTTTTGTTTTGTCATTTCTCAACATATTCACAGTGATCGTGGCTAATAATATAATGCAAAAAACACAGTTGATGGACAGAATGTAGAACAATGTCATACATTCACCCCAGTACAAGGATCTGGGCCTAAATCCATCTTTTTTTTGCACTCCACACCACCCTGGGTTAGACACTGGCTATATGCAAATCAGCTCTGACCCTGTGCCTCATGGGAACAGTCCAGTCCGAACTACCAAGCCATGTCTTTCCCAGACCGGAATCAAGCATCCAAGGACCGGTTTCTGGCTATCAGCCTTTATCAGCCTGGATAGCTTGACTCCAGTGGTGTGGAGAGCCTGGGACTCACGTCTGTGTATACCCAGCACACTCGGGTGAAAATTGCAAAAAACACAGTTGATGGACATAATGTAGAACAATGTCATACATTCACCCCAGTACAAGGATCTGGGCCTAAATCCATCGTTTTTTTGCACTCCACACCACCCTGGGTTAGACACTGGCTATATGCAAATCAGCTCTGACCCTGTGCCTCATGGGAACAGTCCAGTCCGAACTACCAAGCCATGTCTTTCCCAGACCGGAATCAAGCATCCAAGGACCGGTTTCTGGCTATCAGCCTTCATCAGCCTGGATAGCTTGACTCCAGTGGTGTGGAGAGCCTGGGACTCACGTCTGAGTATACCCAGCACACTCGGGGTGAAAATTGCAAAAAACACAGTTGATGGACAGAATGTAGAACAATGTCATAGCTGATTTGCATATAGCCGGTGTCTAACCCAGGGTGGTGTGGAGTGCAAAAAAACGATGGATTTAGGCCCAGATCCTTGTACTGGGGTGAATGTATGACATTGTTCTACATTCTGTCCATCAACTGTGTTTTTTGCAATTTTCACCCCGAGTGTGCTGGGTATACTCAGACGTGAGTGCCAGGCTCTCCACACCACTGGAGTCAAGCTACCAGGCTGAATGAAGGCTGATAGCCAGAAACCGGTCCTTGGATGCTTGATTACGGTCTGGGAAAGACATGGCTTGGTAGTTCGGACTGGACTGTACCCATGGGGCACAGGGTCAGAGCTGATTTGCATATAGCCAGTGTCTAACCCAGGGTGGTGTGGAGTGCAAAAAAACGATGGATTTAGGCCCAGATCCTTGTACTGGGGTGAATGTATGACATTGTTCTACATTCTGTCCATCAACTGTGTTTTTTGTAATAATATAATGCGGCGCCCGGCAGTATTGAGAAAACGTACAATCGGTTTAAAATATGTTTTTTTTTTGTTTTTTGTTCCTCATCTCAACCATGGCTGGCCCATCAGTACCGTGGGCTCCAAAAAAAAAAGTGTGACCTGGAGAAAATTGACGTGCTATCTCAGTACAGGACTGGTAGGGGTCAATCGTTATGGAGGAGTGCCAGGACCCTACAGCCGAGTCAGTTTCACCCTTAGTCACAGACCCTTGAGTACTCTTAAGACGGAACTTGCCATTAGCCAGATTACACCACTGCTTGTACCACAGATTGACCTTATTTGTGAAGGACATACATGAATAAGCGAAAGGAGTACGACATAGCTTCGTAATCATTGGAACTGGGGAAAAAAAAAAAACAGTTTCTAATTATTGAGACCAGTCAAGTAACAACCAGAAAGCTCTTTTTTCTGATTTTCCTCCTCTGGAAAGATCAAGTTTCGATATGGAGAGCATAGAGAAGCTCCAATCTTGTAATGTCGGGGGGAGGCCTCTTTCCAACGCCTACAAATCTCACGCCGAGCTACCAAGATTGAATAAAACAAAAGATTGTTATTTGTAGTGCGTTTTTTGTCCTGTACTCCAAGAATTGCCAGGCCTAGGTCTATAATCACAGAGGTGCCTGTAGAAGATGTTAATTTATTGCTTATTGATTGCCAATAAGACGTTAGCTGTGGGCAATCATAAAACATATGTGCATCAGAGGGAGCAACTAGACCACACCGAGGGCAAGCTACTGGTGTAGCGGATGAAAATTTGGACAACCTTTGAATAGAATAGTAAGCCCTGTGAAGGGTAAAAAAGTGGTTTCTTCGCAGCCAAGCTGGTTTGACAATATCCCATAACACAGTGAAAGATATCTCCCATAGTTCATTCATATTTGATGTCGGCAGAAGAGAACCCCAAAGTTGATCTGGAAGGTGGAATACTCCGTCTATTTCCTCTAGGATTAAGTTAAAAAAATGGGAAACCTCTTTAGTTTTTAGGGTATTGTCAAGTAGGGAAGACTCTAGTTGACTACTGCCTCCCAGTAAACCTTTTGGACGACGAGTGGTGTCTGAATTTTGTGCAGTCGCCCATCTAAAGATCTGGAGGAATTTAAATCTTGATAGATTAGGGCCTACCTTTCTCGTTAGATGTTCCCAGGAGAACATATCCCCTTCAAAAAAGAGATCTCCCCAAGTTATGATCCCAGCTTCTTTTAGCGGGCTTATCAATGCATCTTTAGTCCACTTGGGTGGGTCTGGAAGACTCATATAGGAGAACCATTTGAATAGTATCCTATTTTGGTAGTTGTTCTAAGAGTATACCAAGTTCTTGCTAGGCCCTGTAGTATCTTCAATTTAATCTTCTTAACACCTTGGCTGATAAGGCAATTCCCATCCTGTGCTGGAAATTGCTATTCTTCTTTATTCATGACGAGCTCAGCTCGTCTTAAGCACAACTCCAATGTGCTTCATGAGGAGCTGAGCTCGTCATGAGCAGGGAAGGGGTTAAAACATTTTTGATCTCCAAACTTAAACAAAAAGCCCATCTGATTTAAACCTTCGCTTTTTAGAAGTGTTAAAAACATAAGGCCGATACCCTGGTCAGCTGGAGTTTTAAATAAGATTCGGGCATGTGTCATCTGAAATGCCCAGGCATAAATTTGAATATCAGGGCCGGCCAAACCTCCCTTCTCCCTGCGACGCCTTAATTTATTCCAAGAAATTCTTGCTATCTTATTTCTCCATATAAATGAGGTGATGTCACTCTGCATCTTTGCTATCATTTTCTTTTCAAAGTAAAGTGGTAAACTATTGAAAATAAAGGTCAAATTAGGTAAAATGGACATCTTGACCAAATTTGATCGACCTAAGAGAGTCAATGGAAGATGTCTCCAAGAATTCATTAAGTTCCTGCAGTCTTTGGCTACCTGAGTAAAATTTGTATGGGCAATCTGATTGATATCTTTTAGGATTTTTATACCCAGATATCTCATACTATCACAAGGTTGTACTGGAAGTAGCGTATTAATGATATTCCATGTCATAATTTCGGTCTTTGTGGCATTAATTTCGTAGCCAGAAATATTGCAGAATTCTTGTGCCAGATTAATAACTGATGGAAAACGCAGCTTTGATATCAGATGTTAGGATCATGCGAACGTCAGCGTATAGAGATACTTTTTTTTCCCAATGTCTGTGACTAAATGGAGTGATGTTAATATCTTCACGAATCAATTGGGCGAACGGCTCCATATAAATGTCAAAGAGTAAGGGCGAAAGCGGACAACCCTGCCGGGTGCCTCTTGTAATAGTAAAAGGTTCCGACAGTCCACCATTAACCAAGACCGAGGCTGAAGGTTCGTGGTACAATAGTTCCACCGCTCTACGAAAAGCTTGGCCCACCCCAGATTTGTCCATGGCCCCCGACAGGTATTTCCAATTAACCCAGTCGAAGGCCTTAGCTGCGTCTAAGGTGAGAATGGCCAAGGGCAGTGATGAAGTAGTTGCCATATCTATTGCACCTATAAGGTCATAGATTAACTCGTAAAGTTGTCGGCCCCTTATGAAAACCCATTTGGTTGGGATGTAGGATTAAGGGAGCTACCTGTCCCAATCGTTTAGCTAGTATAGACGCAAAAATCTTATAGTCCGCATTGAGAACTGAAATTGGGTGATATGAACCACAAGCCGTAGCTATTTTGCCTGGTTTAAAAATTAACGTAATGGAAGCTTTGCTCCTGGATGTGGGTGGTAGAGCTCCTTCTACCAGTGTCAGATTAAATAGCGTGGTAAGAAAAGGTGCGATGTTGGGTGCAATATATTTATAGATCTCGACCGGAAGACCATCTGGGGCTGCTTAAGCATGGGCGGAAAATCCGTTACGCTCGCGGATTTTGCGGGTTTTCGGGAAATTCGCAATCCGCGAGATTTGCGAATTTCCCGCAAAATCCGCAAATTCGCACGCAGCGGATTTTTTTTGCGGCGCGCGGCGTTGGTGATACAATTTTTGCGGCGCGCGGCGTTTATCATCGTTTGCCGAGTTGTTTTTCTCGATAGTTTGCGAGTGCTGCGTCATTTTGGATCTTGCTGTGTGATCCCGCGGGAATTGGCGAGCGCGATTACGTCATCGCGGCTTGCCAGCGATAGTTTGTCAACGCGAGTACGGCGAGATCACGTCTCGCGGTACTTCGCAATTGCGAGATTTGAGATGCGGCGAGCAGCAAGAATCTCGCACAAGCGAAAATATAAAATTTGCAATTCTGCACAAGAAATCCACCAGCAAGCAGCATAAACCTTCTTGAAATGATGATTTTTATCTGAATAACTCCTTAGGTTGACATTTGCCTGCACTTTTTTAGCGAGGAGTCCATTTTGGGGAGGGGGGGAGGGGGGTGGGAGGAAGGAAGTGCCCCACAGTCTTCAACTTCCTGTTCCTGTTCAGCAGGCTCCTCCCAGTGCTTTGTCCATCTCCTGGTCACTTTTCATTTGGATCTGGAGCTGGAAGGATTACTTTTTGTGGATGCTGCTGGATCTTTGGATTTGAGGCCTTTTTGACTTTCTTTGGATCACTGTTGGATTAGAAATTTTACAAGTAAGTTTGTTTGGGGCATTACAGTTGCTGCAACTAAAATTTTGGAATTTTCGATTTTTGGGCTGTTTTGGGGCCTTTTGCCCAGGGGTACTCAGTGGTGGGTGGACTGAGTCTTTCTGTGGGTTGTCTTGAACTTAAACATCATGGAGGGCATGGATGGATTGGGATTGTGCTGATTTTTCAGTGATTTTCGTTTTTTGGGGCTGTACTTGTGGCCTTTTCACCAAGGGTATTTGAGTCTAGCATGGGCCTAGTCTTTCTGTGGGCTGTCTTGAACTTAAACATCATGGAGGCCATGGATGGAATGGGATTGTGCTGATTTTTCAGTGATTTTCGTTTTTTGGGGCTGTACTTGTGGCCTTTTCACCAGGGGTATTTGAGTCTAGCATGGGCCTAGTCTTTCTGTGGGCTGTCTTGAACTTAAACATCATGGAGGGCATGGATGGAATGGGATTGTGCTGATTTTGCAGTGTTTTTCGATTTTTGGGGGTGTTCATGGGGAGGGACAGGCCATGTGGATGGTGGCCATTTTGAGTGCTGCTACAGGCACTGGCCATGTGCTGGCAGGCAAGTGGCCATTTTGAATGCAGGCTTTGTTGTTAGGCCTGCAACCATTTTGCCTACTTTTCAACCTTTATGCCCAGGGGTAGTGAGTCTTGCATGGGCCTAATCTTTCTGTGGGTTGTCTTGAATTTAAACATCATGGAGGGCATGGATGGATTGGGATTGTGCTGATTTTTCAGCGATTTTCGTTTTTTGGGGCTGTACTTGTGGCCTTTTCACCAGGGGTATTTGAGTCTTGCATGGGCCTAGTCTTTCTGTGGGTTGTCTTGAATTTAAACATCATGGAGGGCATGGATGGATTGGGATTGTGCTGATTTTCCAGTGATTTTCGTTTTTTGGGGCTGTACTTGTGGCCTTTTCACCAGGGGTATTTGAGTCTAGCATGGGCCTAGTCTTTCTGTGGGCTGTCTTGAACTTAAACATCATGGAGGGCATGGATGGATTGGGATTGTTCTGATTTTGCAGTGTTTTTCAATTTTTGGGGGTGTTCATGGGGAGGGACAGGCCATGTGGCTGGTGGCCATTTTGAGTGCTGCTACAGGCACTGGCCATGTGCTGGGAGGCAAGTGGCCATTTTGAATGCAGGCTTTGTTGTTAGGCCTGCAACCATTTTGCCTACTTTTCAACCTTTATGCCCAGGGGTAGTGAGTCTTGCATGGGCCTAGTCTTTCTATGGGTTGTCTTGAATTTAAACATCATGGAGGGCATGGATGGATTGGGATTGTGCTGATTTTCCAGTAATTTTCGTTTTTTGGGGCTGTACTTGTGGCCTTTTCACCAGGGGTATTTGAGTCTAGCATGGGCCTAGTCTTTCTGTGGGCTGTCTTGAACTTAAACATCATGGAGGGCATGGATGGAATGGGATTGTGCTGATTTTGCAGTGTTTTTCGATTTTTGGGGGTGTTCATGGGGAGGGACAGGCCATGTGGCTGGTGGCCATTTTGAGTGCTGCTACAGGCACTGGCCATGTGCTGGGAGGCAAGTGGCCATTTTGAATGCAGGCTTTGTTGTTAGGCCTGCAACCATTTTGCCTACTTTTCAACCTTTATGCCCAGGGGTAGTGAGTCTTGCATGGGCCTAGTCTTTCTGTGGGTTGTCTTGAATTTAAACATCATGGAGGGCATGGATGGATTGGGATTGTGCTGATGTTTCAGTGATTTTCGTTTTTTGGGGCTGTACTTGTGGCCTTTTCACCAGGGGTATTTGAGTCTAGCATGGGCCTAGTCTTTCTGTGGGTTGTCTTGAATTTAAACATCATGGAGGGCATGGATGGATTGGGATTGTGCTGATTTTTCAGTGATTTTCGTTTTTTGGGGCTGTACTTGTGGCCTTTTCACCAGGGGTATTTGAGTCTAGCATGGGCCTAGTCTTTCTGTGGGCTGTCTTGAACTTAAACATCATGGAGGGCATGGATGGGATGGGATTGTGCTGATTTTGCAGTGTTTTTCGATTTTTGGGGGTGTTCATGGGGAGGGAAAGGCCATGTGGCTGGTGGCCATTTTGAGTGCTGCTACAGGCACTGGCCATGTGCTGGGAGGCAAGTGGCCATTTTGAATGCAGGCTTTGTTGTTAGGCCTGCAACCATTATGCCTACTTTTCAACCTTTATGCCCAGGGGTAGTGAGTCTTGCATGGGCCTAGTCTTTCTGTGGATTGTCTTGAATTTAAACATCATGGAGGGCATGGATGGATTGGGATTGTGCTGATTTTTCAGCGATTTTCGTTTTTTGGGGCTGTACTTGTGGCCTTTTCACCAGGGGTATTTGAGTCTAGCATGGGCCTAGTCTTTCTATGGGTTGTCTTGAATTTAAACATCATGGAGGGCATGGATGGATTGGGATTGTGTTGATTTTCCAGTGATTTTCGTTTTTTGGGGCTGTACTTGTGGCCTTTTCACCAGGGGTATTTGAGTCTAGCATGGGCCTAGTCTTTCTGTGGGCTGTCTTGAACTTAAACATCATGGAGGGCATGGATGGAATGGGATTGTGCTGATTTTGCAGTGTTTTTCGATTTTTGGGGGTGTTCATGGGGAGGGACAGGCCATGTGGCTGGTGGCCATTTTGAGTGCTGCTACTGGCATTGGCCATGTGCTGGCAGGCAAGTGGCCATTTTGAATGCAGGCTTTGTTGTTAGGCCTGCAACCATTTTGCCTACTTTTCAACCTTTATGCCCAGGGGTAGTGAGTCTTGCATGGGCCTAGTCTTTCTGTGGGTTGTCTTGAATTTAAACATCATGGAGGGCATGGATGGATTGGGATTGTGCTGATTTTTCAGTGATTTTCGTTTTTTGGGGCTGTACTTGTGGCCTTTTCACCAGGGGTATTTGAGTCTAGCATGGGCCTAGTCTTTCTGTGGGTTGTCTTGAATTTAAACATCATGGAGGGCATGGATGGATTGGGATTGTGCTGATTTTTCAGTGATTTTCGTTTTTTGGGGCTGTACTTGTGGCCTTTTCACCAGGGGTATTTGAGTCTAGCATGGGCCTAGTCTTTCTGTGGGCTGTCTTGAACTTAAACATCATGGAGGGCATGGATGGGATGGGATTGTGCTGATTTTGCAGTGTTTTTCGATTTTTGGGGGTGTTCATGGGGAGGGAAAGGCCATGTGGCTGGTGGCCATTTTGAGTGCTGCTACAGGCACTGGCCATGTGCTGGGAGGCAAGTGGCCATTTTGAATGCAGGCTTTGTTGTTAGGCCTGCAACCATTTTGCCTACTTTTCAACCTTTATGCCTAGGGGTAGTGAGTCTTGCATGGGCCTAGTCTTTCTGTGGGTTGTCTTGAATTTAAACATCATGGAGGGCATGGATGGATTGGGATTGTGCTGATTTTTCAGTGATTTTCGTTTTTTGGGGCTGTACTTGTGGCATTTTCACCAGGGGTATTTGAGTCTAGCATGGGCCTAGTCTTTCTGTGGGTTGTCTTGAATTTAAACATCATGGAGGGCATGGATGGATTGGGATTGTGCTGATTTTTCAGTGATTTTCGTTTTTTGGGGCTGTACTTGTGGCCTTTTCACCAGGGGTATTTGAGTCTAGCATGGGCCTAGTCTTTCTGTGGGCTGTCTTGAATTTAAACATCATGGAGGGCATGGATGGAATGGGATTGTGCTGATTTTGCAGTGTTTTTCGATTTTTGGGGGTGTTCATGGGGAGGGACAGGCCATGTGGCTGGTGGCCATTTTGAGTGCTGCTACAGGCACTGGCCATGTGCTGGGAGGCAAGTGGCCATTTTGAATGCAGGCTTTGTTGTTAGGCCTGCAACTATTTTGCCTACTTTTCAACCTTTATGCCCAGGGGTAGTGAGTCTTGCATGGGCCTAGTCTTTCTGTGGGTTGTCTTGAATTTAAACATCATGGAGGGCATGGATGGATTGGGATTGTGCTGATTTTCCAGTGATTTTCGTTTTTTGGGGCTGTACTTGTGGCCTTTTCACCAGGGGTATTTGAGTCTAGCATGGGCCTAGTCTTTCTGTGGGCTGTCTTGAACTTAAACATCATGGAGGGCATGGATGGAATGGGATTGTGCTGATTTTTCTGGTTTTTTCTGATTTTTTTTGTGGTGTATAACTGAACTGATGTTCCTCTGTCTTCCATTGTTTTTAGGTGCACAAGACTCAAGAGAACCACCAGTGCCAGGAAGAAGTCCTGCAGGGGTGTGTGTGTGCAGCATAACGTCACGCGACGTCACGTCTGGCCTCAGACAACTCTACAATTCGTGCAACTGCGGCCTGCTGTCTGACCTGCTCTGAAGAAGATGGCCCCAAAAAAAGTTCTCCGTAGCTCCTCTAGCAAGAAAGTTGCTAGTAAAGAGCAGAAGAAGCAAGTTACCAAGGAGGCTGGTGTGCCAACCCCCACGTTTTTTGGGAGCAAAAAAAAAAAGTAAGCCTGCAGCAGCAGCAGGATCTGCTGGGGACCAAGCTGGGAGCAGCACCCCTGCTCCATTGGGTTCAGTGCCTCCACCACCACGCCAACTTAAGTCAAAGCCCTTGAGTGCTTCAGAGGCAGTCAGTGCACTTCTCCAATCACCATCGACCAGTGATGTTGGCTCATCGCAAGAAAGTAGCAGCAATGTCCCTGAATCAACACAGGTTGTTGTAACTCATCTGACAAGTGTTGAACAACCACAGCCGCAACAACAACACCATGTGCAAGTACACGCCCAAGTACATGTGGAAGGAGAGGCAGCAAAAGGAGATGCGCAAGCAGAGGTGCGTGGAGGGTCACAAGTGCCCACAATAGTTGTTCCTCCCGAAGTAGGGGCACATCAGGAAATCAACAATGAAGCCGAGGTATCATTGGAAGCCACTCCTCCTGATGATCATCCATTGTCTTCCACATCCCTAGCAAGGAAAAGATCAAGGGGGGTGTCTACATCTTCTTCAAGCCCAACTCCTTCTGATGATACGGATCCAGCTTGGAAACCACCACTGCGGTCTGAGAGTGAAGCACACCATGATCTGACAAAGGTACCTAAGCGTAAAAGGAAGGTCGTCGAAAAACTCATACCTATGGAGTGTGATGAGGCTCAACAAGAAGTGACAGATACTGCTGGTGATGAAGCCTCTCACGATGACGACGAGCCAGGCATCACAAAGGTCACTGCAGCCTCACCGGGCATGCAGCAAGAGACATTTTGACCCTATCCCGAGAAGCTGCTGAGCGTGATGATGATGTCGACGAGGAGGCAATGGAAATGGAAACACAACAATCATTAGATTTGGAGTTAAGTAGTACTCCAACACCTACCGCTTCCATATTTCTAACTCGCAAGAAGGGACCTACATCCACCTCGACCTCAATTCGTGGTGGTGAAAGTGCAAAACGTACTGAAGTTCGGCAATCCACATCCTCCACTTCATCTGGCATTAGCAGCAGGACCACCACCACCAGTATCGCCGCCTCCTCCGGCCCCCAAAGACATTTCAAGTCTGCAGTTTGGGACTTCTTTAGTGTTTGCCCAAAAAATGAAACCGTAGCCATTTGTAGCATGTGTAAGCTTTGAGTTAGTCGTGGTAAGTTGGGTTCCAACTATGGTACCGGAGGCCAGAGAGGTCATCTTGAAAGAAAGCACGCTGTCAAATGGTTTGCGCACCTACAGACGATCAAGGAAGCCCGAATTGCACGTAATGCTGTTTCATCTGATGATGACGAGGAGGAAGAAGACGTGTCAAACCCTTCACTTACACCCAGTACCCCTGTCAGCAGCACACCCCATGTGAGCCACACTAAGAGTGTGGGAGAGAGTGATACACCATTGCGAAAAAGTTCATCAGCGAGCGTAACTGGGTCGAAGATATCATCATCATCCCGTAAATCTTTGGTCCAGGGCAACAATAAAAAGATGTTGGTTACAGAAGCGCAATATGAACGCAACCACCCACTGACGCGTCTGTATAACACTAAGCTGGCTAAAATGCTAGCTCTGGACCTTCTCCCTTTTTCTTTTGTAGAAGGGGTTGGTTTTCTAGAATTAGTGGCAGCGCTCTGCCCTAAATGGAAGGTTCCTAGCCGGTTCTATTTTGCCCGAGTTGCGGTTCCAGCACTACATGAAGATGTTCTGAAGGTGATTGGGGCAGCTTTGCAGAAGAGTGCTGTTCACACTATACATATGACAACAGACATGTGGACCAGTGGCGCAGGCGCTGATTACATGTGCATCACTGCACACTGGGTCTCTTTTTCAGGGGCTAAAGCAAAGCTAAACACAGGTGTTGACACGGACATTGTTTTTAAAGCTGCTCGGAAACATGCAACACTAGCCATGTTTGGTTTGGAGAAACGTCACACAGCAGAAAACATTTTGGATGTCTTTAACACAAAGGTCCTTAACTGGCTGTCCCCACTAAAACGCCAGGTTGGTTATGTTTCCACGGACAATGGCTCCAAAATAGTTAAGGCCATGAGGGACGGTCACTATTTCAGAGTGCCGTGTTTGGCGCACTGTATAAACCTGGTTGTCCAAAAATTCTTGGGTAATAAAGGCAGTGCAGCGTACAGTGTATTGGACACCTGCCAAAAAATGTGCAAGCATTTCAGCCATTCTTTTAAGGCCCGGAATCAGCTGAGGAGCCTGCTATATCAACGTCAAATGCCAGTGAAAGCACTCATCCAGGAGGTGGTAACACGTTGGAACTCAACCTTCTACATGCATGAGCGTCTGTATGAGCAGTATACGGAACTCGATCAATGTTTCCTTACAGAGGGTACAGAGGAGCTGAGGATGGGTGCGGCGCAATGGAACATAGTTCAAAGCCTGACACGCATGCTTCGTCCTTTTGAGTTCTTCACGCGTGCAGTCAGCAAGGAGGACTCTAATTTGGGAAAAGCTATCCCATTGTTGTACATGCTGGAGGACCAACTGAAGGAGGTGTGTTCTGTGTTTGAAAAAGATGAAAAAAACCAAGACTCTTTGCTTCTGGCTGAGAAATTATTAGAGCTCCTACAAGGTGATGAACGTCTTAAAAAGATCCACTCAGAAGAGCATTACATTTGTGCTACTATTCTGGATCCACGCTACAAAAAGGCGCTGGCAGGCCAAGCATTCTTTCCTTTTGATGATGAACATGTTCCAAAGTACAAACATTGGCTAGCCTTGTCAGCCAAGAGGTTTGAAAGAGAACGGCTGAAAATTGAAGGAAATGGCAGTACATCAGCAGGCCATCCCCAGTCAAAACAATCCACTTCTGCACCTGTGGCTGTGGCACAAGTGACCTCTCAGCCGTTAAAGACACCGGCAACCGGATCATCTGCACGAGACACAACAGAAACATTGGAGGCTGAAGAGGATTGGCTAGCTCTGCGTGGGTTTGGTTCTCAAAAGGTCAGAGGCACAGCAAGAGCTAAGCAAAGTGGAGGAACCTTGGATGAGGACCTTGAGTCGATGGTGAAGGACTATCTGAATGACTCAACAGAGGTCTATGTTAATTCTGACCCATTGGCGTATTGGCATGGGAAAAAAGAATTGTGGCCACAGCTCACCAACCTGGCTTTAAACTACTTGTCTTGCCCACTCGCAAGCGTGTCTTCTGAACGGGTTTTCAGTGCTGCTGGTGGCATTGTAACTCCCAAACGGAGCCGCCTCTCGCCCAAAAATGTGGAGAGGTTAACAATGATCAAGATGAATCAGCACCTCATACCACCAGATTTCAGAGTACGAGAAAGCGTGCCGGATGAAGAGGAGGTGGCCAGCAACATAGATGAGGGAATTTCTACTCTGTCAGGTGACACTGAGCTCACCCTGCCTGAATTCGCAGAGTATGATGACAAAGCCTTATTCTTATTCCTGGACCATGATGCCGAGCCCTGAAAATGAGACAACGAATCAATAACTTTCTTTTTCGTCCTTATTCACTTCTATTCCTGTGTGTCTGTCTTTCTTTGTTGTGCACCGTTAATATATTTCAAACTTTAATCAGATAATCACAAAATCAAGCCCATCAGCAGAACTGTCTTCACTGGTTTGCTAATTGATTTGAAGTTGCCGCAGTCTGCATTCCTCAGGTTCACAAGTTCAGAAGAACATGCTCCTCTATCCTCCTCCTCCAGACTCCTATTTCCATCAAACCAGAGGGCTGGTTTACGCCCAATGAAGAAAGACTCAGCACTTGTGGGGGTGTTGTTGTACCTCTTTGCAGGTGAGTTGACGGCTCTGGGACCATTGTTGGGAAGCTCTAATACCGGATAAAAGTGGTTTGGACCAAATCCCAGGCGGAAATTTTTTTGTGTTTTTGATGACTTGCTTGCCTTTTAGGTGCTCTTAGGGGGGGTTCCGTCTGTTTGTGGGTGAGTTTCGTGGTCTGGGAGCACTGCTGGGACACTCTAATCTTGATTGCATTTGCTTTTCAGGAAATCCGTGGTGGCAACCCCGACTTATGGCCTAGCCACGCAGCGCGTTTGGACCGAAGGCTGAGAAATATTGCAAGTATGAGATTTTGCTTTTGGCCTGTTTGGGGGTGTTATGCTTCTTGACGGATGGGTTGGCGGGTCTTGGGGCATTCCTGGGAAGGTCTAATACCGGGTAGAAGTGGTTGGGACAAAATCCAGGCCGATTTTTTTTTTGCTATTTCTGACATTTTGCTCAATGTAGCGTTTTCGGGGGCCTGTTTGTGGGGCTTCCTGGTGCTTGTGGGTGAGTTTCGGGGTCTTGGAGCACTGCTGGGACACTCTAATCTTGATTGCATTTGCTTTTCAGGAAATCCGTGGTGGCAACCCCGACTTATGGCCTAGCTACGCAGCGCGTTTGGACCGAAGGCCGAGAAATATTGCAAGTATGAGATTTTGCTTTTGGCCTGTTTGGGGGTGTTATGCTTCTTGGAGGGTGTGTTGGCGGGTCTTGAGGCATTCCTGGGAAGGTCTAATACCGGGTAGAAGTGGTTGGGACAAAATCCAGGCCGATTTTTTTTTTGCTATTTCTGACATTTTGCTCAATGTAGCGTTTTCGGGGGCCTGTTTGTGGGGCTTCCTGGTGTTTGTGGGTGGGTTTCGGGGTCTGGGAGCACTGCTGGCTATGGATACTTTACTTTGCAAGAGGTTTGAAGCAAATCCATGGTAGCAGAGGGGAGTTAGGGCCTAGCTGCAGAGCGCGCGCGGAGTGTTTTGGGAAATTGGAAAGAAAATGACTAAGTCCCCATTTTTGTACTTTTGCTTTTTGGCTGTTTGGGGGTCTTTTACTAGTTTTCTCCTGGGTTGACGGCTCTGGGGCCATTCCTGGGAAGGTCTAATACCGGGTAGAAGTGGTTGGGACAAAATCCAGGCCGATTTTTTTTTTTGCTATTTCTGACATTTTGCTCAATGTAGCGTTTTCGGGGGCCTGTTTGTGGGGCTTCCTGGTGTTTGTGGGTGAGTTTCGGGGTCTGGGAGCACTGTTGGGACACTCTAATCTTGATTGTATTTGCTTTTCAGGAAATCCGTGGTGGCAACCCCGACTTATGGCCTAGCTGCGCAGCGCGTTTGGACCGAAGGCCGAGAAATATTGCAAGTATGAGATTTTGCTTTTGGCCTGTTTGGGGGTGTTATGCTTCTTGGCGGGTGGGTTGGCGGGTCTTGGGGCATTCCTGGGAAGGTCTAATACCGGGTAGAAGTGGTTGGGACAAAATCCACGCCGAAAAGCCTTTTGGCACTTTTTGTAACTTAGGGTTCGTTAGGGTTAGCCCTGGCAGCAGGATTGCATGTCTTTCGGAGTGTTCTAGATTTTTGCAACTGAGTTCTGGGGTCTTAGAGCACTCGTGAGAATGTGTAATTTTGGTTGCAAGTCATTTGAAGAAAATCCATGGTGGGAAAGGGGGGATTTGGCATAGTTAAAGAAAGCCTTTGCCACTATTCTTAACTTAGGCTTCGTTAGGGTTAGCAGTATTTCTATTGCATGTGTTTGGGTGGGGGAGTTTTCGAGTCTTGGAGCGATGCTGGCTATGGATACTTTTGCTTGGTTGCTTGCAAGTGGTTTGAATGCAATCCACGGTGGGTAAGGGGGTACTTGGGCCTACTTTTACTTTCAAAGTACGTTTTGTCACCAGTTTTCTGCTAGGCCTAGTTTTTTGAGATTTGATTGGGGGTCTTCTACATTTTTGCGACTGGCTTTAGTAAGGGTCTGGGTGGTGGAGCACTGCTGGGAAGATCTAATTTTGTTCTAAAACACAGTTTACAGGACACCCAGCTTGAGGGGAAAGACCCGCTACATTAATTTGCCCATACTTATTTATCCTTTAAAAGGTGACTCTGACAGAGTACGCACTTTCAAAAATATTGTACTGTCTACTAGGAAAATCAACGTGTGACTTTTTGCACTCCACAGCCTACATACCTTATATTTATTTATCAGTGGTGTTGTAATATTATATCACTTCCTGTTTTTCGTTGAATAATTACAGGCCGGGTTTCAGTCTGTGCAATGAGGAAAAAAAGAATGGAGTCAGGCTTCACATTAGCGAGCCACAATTCAGCATCAGCCAGGCAGTGGACAGGGTGTCTTCTGGTGACCAACATCGATGGACGAAGCGTCAGCTGCAATGGAGGAGTGCCGCTAATAAGAGGATTTTGTTTTCTGCAGGCAACTTACTTACCAAATTCAACAGTACAACTACAACAACATAGAGATACAGTATCCTTTGTCTTTTTCTCTGACTGTGACTGCATTTCTTGGATCTCTCTCTGCTTCTAAATTGATCCCTTAACACATCACTTAGTCCACTCCACTATCACATCTGCACCACACATAGTCAGTTGTAAGTGCTCCTACGTAATCCGCAAGTCGCAGCACGCCCCAGCCCGTAGAGGACTGGGATGGCCCCAATGATGAAGCATGTCACCAAGGGGCAACCCTGGTGAGTGAGGGGACACCTAGAAAAAGAGCAATTTCTCATTTTCTATCTACTATACCTTCCAGACCAACCCCATTGAGTGTTGTGAATGGATTTATAGTGACCAGCAAGGCTCTCAGGTATCTGGCAACAGAGACCTTATGTTGAATATAGTTATCAATAATTCCACACACGCCCTGTACTGTCGCATTCTTTCTTCCACAGTTGTCGAAAGTACTACTTACTTTTCACTGACATGCATCCAGTAGTGCATGCACTTTCAAAGATTGATGGATAGGTTTGTACCCAAAGATTTGTTTATGTTCAATTGTTTGTCCATGCTGTGCTTTTTTTACAGGGTGTCTTCTGGTGACCAACATCGATGGACGAAGCGTCAGCTGAAATGGAGGAGTGCCGCTAATAAGAGGATTTTTTTTCTGCAGGCAACTTACTTACCACTTTCAACAGGACAACTACAACAACATAGAGATACAGTATCCATTGTGTTTTTCTCTGACTGTGACTGCATTTCTTGGATCTCTCTCTGCTTCTAAATTGATCCCTTAACACATCACTTAGTCCACTCCACAATCACATCTGCACCACACATAGTCATGTGTAAGTGCTCCTACGTAATTCGCAAGTCGCAGCACGCCCCAGCCCGATAGAGGACTGGGATGGCCCCAATGATGAAGCATGTCACCAAGGTGCAACCCTGGTGAGTGAGGGGACACCTAGAAAAAGAGCAATTTCTCCTTTTCTATCTACTATACCTTCCAGACCAACCCCATTGAGTGTGGTGAATGGATTTATAGTGACCAGCAAGGCTCTCAGGTATCTGGCAACAGAGACCTTGTGTTGAATATAGTTATCAATAATTCCACACACGCCCTGTACTGTCGCATTCTTTCTTCCACAGTTGTCGAAAGTACTACTTACTTTTCACTGACATGCATGCAGTAGTGCATGCACTTTCAAAGATTGATGGGTAGGTTTGTACCCAAAGATTTGTTTATGTTCACAATTGTTTGTCCATGCTGTGCTATTTTTTCTTGTCTCCCAAAACCTTTCCCAAAAACCCCCGTACCCATCCATTTTTCAAACCCTAACCCTCTTCCCCCGGGCTGTGTGGTTTTGATTGATGTGTGACTAAATTACAGCAATAAATCCACACACTTGCTGGGGAGGATAAGGTGATAGCAACAGGCTGGTGAAGAAATCCGAGGATATATTCTTACTCTGCTTGACAAAGACCCATGGCTAATGTCAAAGAACTTCAACCGAATTAGTAGTCATACTTTACCATTTGTTAGACTACAATGTGGCACTGTTCTAGTGTACTTCTGTCACCTGCTATATTCTATATTGTACCGTTGAATTGCTCAGGAGGACAAACCAGATTTAATTTTCTTTTTTTTCATAGGCATGCAACTGCCACTGTGTCACACCACTAGTACCACCGCTATGAGGACATTTTATCCGCCCAGGATTGCCAACCTTATTCGCTGTTTCCCGTGGAGCCAGCCCTGGGTCTAGCCCTACTTTCAAACACAAATTACAGGTAAGATAAGCGTTTGGTGGTTTGGGAGTATAATGGAGTATTAGGAGAGACGAGAGACTGACGGTAGTACTACTAAAGTCCTAGGACTCTTGAATTCACTTCACTTACTGTGTGAGAGGCACTTAGGCATTTACACTTAAAGGAAGAAAATGGAACTAAACTTTCAGGAAAACAAAGTCACTGTTAAACCCCCACCCACCAGGCAAGCAGTAAAAAACAGGTATGCTCAGATAAAGTTTGAAAAAGTATATTTATATCCCCAACAAAATATTCTCCCGCAAGACCCTCCCTAACCCCAACGATTGTCCTTCAAAAGTCCCCAAAAACCCAACTCCCAATTCCCACCCCCCAAAAGTCTCTAAAAAAGGGGCAAGGGACACTATGGGTGGATGCTGTTTACTTTTTGGGCCAGGGCATCATGCTCCTCGCGGAGCAAGGCGAGCTCCTGCTGAAGGAGGGACACCATCAGGGTACTGCGGCGCAGGCGTGCCTTCACTGCCTTGCAGGTGCAATGCCTGTGAGAGGCAGCTGTTGTCCTTGCTGCTCGGCGGTGGCGTTTGCCTTTGGCAGCCCGGCTCAGTCTGGGTGGACCACTGTGCTGGGTGGCAGCCCGTGGGGCCACGGAGGCCGATGCAGACGACGTTGTTGTTGTGGTCGACTGCACACTTTCTTCGTCTTCCAGGGCCACCAGCCGCCGATATTCCGCAACAGTGGCCTCGATCCTCCGTTGCCGGGCCGCTCTAGCCAGCTCCTTCCTCCTTGTTCGTTTGGAAGGAGCATCTATATGAAGAAAGAAAGACATAGTCTGTAACCAATGCTCTTTAAGATTAACTCAATCATTCAGCAGAAATTTGTGTTGCAGTACAACTAGCAACTTGCAAGCGCATTACATAACTATTGAGGCCAGTATCTATCTAACCTCCCACTTCTTCATCCTTGCTCTAACATTAGTGGGAGTTTAAGGAACAAATTCTACGAGCACTATGGACTTCCATTGGAGTCGACTATGAAAGTACACCAGTCTTATTCTTCTTCTTGTCTCTTGTTTAGGAAAATTGGTACGTTATCTTCTGCAAGCCGGCATAATGCCAGCGCAGTGAACTTGCACCCGAGAAAAAGAGACGCACGCCATGATGAGTGACCTAGACTTGCGTTGCGTTACTGTACCCGTCCAGTACATGCAGGTGGTGAAGCTCTTACTTTTCTATTACGGGTGGCACTGAGAATACTCTGTTACAAGGGCTACTGCTTAATTATTTTAACTTTCACCCTACAGTGCAAATGAGTACTAGAAATGGAAAATTGAAGAAGATAAATAATCTGATTATCTATCACTTCACATGGGATGTTTTTGCTTATATATGGGATGACTTTAGGTGCTTTGCTTTTTAGTGAGTGACCAGTGATACATCCACACATGAATGACTGAGTACTACTAAACTTATTAAGAGAGGTAGGGAGTGGCCACCGTAATAAGCAGATCTATGCTGTGCTTGAATACAAACTACTGCTACTATTGATGGTTGTATTTGGACAAAATTAAAACTTCTTTTCCTTGCCTTTCCTACACTGGAACGGACGTGCAGGCGCAGTGTTACATGCTCTTCAAAGTTACACTTAGTTCATCCACTGACCGTCTACTCTCTCTAGATCATGGGTACTCACAAACTTTCTCTCAGGGGCTAAATTTACAGTGTAGTTTGTGGCCGAGGGCCGCACTGGTGGGGGCGGAGTCAGAGGGGGCGGGGCTAAGGCAAAACGAAAACTTGTGACCATGAGGTTGCACACAGGTCCTTGCAGCAGATGCCTTCATCCACTGAGCCACCAGACCCAGCATTTACATACATCTCTCTCCCTCCTGCTCTCCCTCCTGCTCTCCCTCCTGCCCTCCCTCTCCCTCCCTCTCTGTCATCTCACTGTGTGTGTGTCTGTCTGTGTCAGCCTTCAGCCCGGGCTGAGACCGCTTCCTCAACGCGCACACACAGACAACCACACCAAAGTACTTAACATGTCTTTAAAAGACCATTAACATATTATTGAGGCTTTGTTTGTTGTAGCGCCCCTGCATCTCCACCCTGACAATCACTGCTTGCCCGGCCCCACAGAGCAGAGGCTTTGTTCTGTTTCACCTCTTTGTGGCCCTGCATCTCCACTCTGCTCTGTGGGGGCCGGGGAGCAATGATTGTCAGAGTGGAGATGCAGGGGCGCTAACAGGTGAAATACAACAAAGCCTCTGCTCTGTGGGGGCCGGGGGAGCAGTGATTGTCTGCAAGGTCTGCGCACCGCCAAGGAAGGCTTGCCGGGCCAACACCGGCACACGGGCCGTACTATGAGTACCCCTGCTCTAGATACACATATGCTATCTAAGAGTCAGATAGTAGCATGATCCAGGTATATGGACACATACAGTTTCTGTGTCACCCACCCAGGCTGTTGTCCTTCCACCCATCATTGCTTCATCATTCACCCAGCCATGCATCTCATATTCTTGCCTTCCCAGCCACGTCTTCAATCTCAATAAGTAAGGAATATATAAGAGCTTACCTCTGGCCGCCACCACCACTGTCTCAACTCTCACAGCTGCCGCCTCCTCCCCTGAAGAATTGCCCTCCGCCTCCGTGTCGAGCACCACCACCTCCACGCTGGCCCCGCCACCAGATGTTCCACCTACAAAGTACATGTAAGAATGTTCTTAGAATAAAGCACTCACTAGTATTTGGTCTAGGAATGAAGACATGTGAAAACAATGTAATTTGTGACTGTCTACTTTAAAGTTAAAAAAATGTCCCTTTTTCCAGGGAAGGTTGTCTTGCTGCACTTTTTGGCACAACTGATGAAGGCTGGTTTTTTAACACGCACCATTTTTCTCCACACAGACAGAAGATGGACTTCTAACAACAAGATCAAGTTGAAACCAGGTGAGAGCTCGGCTCGACCACAAGAAATGTCTTCAATTAATCGTCAGCACTAACCACTTTTCCATTATCAGTTAAACGTTTAGTTTTATTATGACTTAATTTTAATAAATGTGTTTACTTTTAATAAAGCTTTTAAACTTAAATAGACTCAGTGTTTTTTTGTCCAGACTAGAGTGACTGAGCGAAAGGTTTTGCAATTTTTGCAAGCATGAGTCCAGATAGAACACTTCAAAAGACATTATGGACAATCCCAGAGGACTGCACTAAGTTGATAGAGCTATTGCTGACTAGAATGGGAGTTTCGCCAACCGTGCAATCTTAGTTAGCTACAGAGACAGACTAATAAGAATAATCTAGTAATACCACAGGGAGTCATAGTAGAGGCAGCATAAGAATTTAGATACAGTCTACAAGTAGATCAAAGACGATTTTGAAAAAATCAAATGAGGAACGCTAGGAAAAATAGGTACTAGTCTAAAATGAAAACTTACTGGGGCCAGCAAAGGAGCCCTCGCCTGCCCGATCCTGGCCCTGTTCAACAGCATCCGCCGCCTGCTAATCCTGTGTCCTCCCCTCGCCCCTGGGGGGAGCTGACGTACAACACGAAAGAAAGAACAGAAAACATGGATGATTGCTGCTTGTCAATGTCAACCAAATCAAACATTTCAAAACAACAACAAAATATTTCCGCGAAATTACATTGATTAGGGTTAGTTTTCATTGATTTGCGGACCTGCGACTTCTAAAGTCACGTAACTCACTAAACAAAGTACTGAAAGGTTCACCTAGGACTGGCAGGCAGCAGTCCACAGGCAAGACGCAAAGTGACAGACAAACTCCATTGTGATTTCAGTCAGATCAGTGACAACACTAACAGTTGCCTGCTACATAACCAGTCATTTCAATAGTCAAACTAACAATCCACCGCCACTATTTTTCTTATTGTCAGGGGTACAAAGGAAGGAGCAGATTTAAGCCCCTTGCGGCTCTTTTGCTCCGTTCTTGCGTGACTTTTGTGACGCAGCAGCTAAACAAAAGAGGCGCCATGGTGCGGCGTATAATATTATAACAACGTCACGCATTTGGGGGATGCATCCCGTTATAAAGTCCTGCGCCATCAGGGGGCGTTCCGGCGCAAGGGAGGGCATTCCTGCGCTGGAACACATCCTTAAAGTGGCTGAGGGAAATCTAGAAAATTTCAATCAGTCACCTTTAGGACAATGATGCGTCACACAAACCCTGCACCTGCTTGAAGCAGACGTACGGCTTGACCCAGCATTGGGGAGATAGGGTACCCCAGAGCATTGCTGGAGCTGCGCCATCGTTGCGACGCAACTCCAGCAGTAAAGCTTCGGTGACGTTTTGGGCCCATGGTGCGCCGCATTGCAAATACGGCGCACCATGTTTGGTGGTGGTAGCGGGCCGCACAATTAATGGCGCATCCCTGCTACTTTGCAGGGATGCGACGGTAATTGCAATTCTGCCCCTTAGGGGCATACTTACTTACGCGTTCTGGCGCATCTCCAGAGATGCGCCAGATCAAATGCGTCACGCAAAACTACCCTTGCGACCATCAGATGCGCCTCATTTACAATGCGGCGCGCCCTGGCGCAAGGGTAGGCACTTGCGTGACGCATCTCGTCACGTAAGAGCGGCGCATCGCTGGAGTCACGTCACCAACGCAATGCAACTCCAGTAATGCTCAGGGCCACCCAATACTTAACATGCTGTGTCAGTCCTTTTGCCTGCTTCAAGCAGGCATAAGGAATTGAATTGACGTAGCAGCGTCGCAGAAGTGCCTGCGTTAAATCTTGTAGATTTCACGCAGGCAATTTTGCGAGACGCACAGCCGCCGGACGGCCCACCCTGCCTACTAGGAACGCACCCATTGTGGTGCAGGCCCATGGCTTTATAACGTGACGCATCTCCCTAGATGCGTCATGCTGTAAATGACTCGCAGGGATGCGGCACGTTTACGCCGCTGTTGCGTCACGCAAGGCAACGTAAACGTGGCGCAAGGGGCTTGTAAATGTAATCTGCCCCCTAGTGTCTAGCATTACGCAGTTCTGTAAAGTACACTCATACATAAAAGTTACTCAGGCCAATGAGACCACAAAATAGAAAACAAATAAGCATAGTAGCAACGCCACTGAGAAGGAGAGCAGTGCACCTGAAATGCACAGAAGATTTTGAAATATAATTTAACTACAATGTAATCGTCATCAGTGGCATTATTGGCTTGCTCCATGTAAAAAACAAATATTTGCAATACAACAACACAGAGCAGGAGAAAACATCATAGTAGTGAGTGATGAAATGGCTACTACTACTCACCAAGCCCGGGGATCTCCAAGCCGAGCTGGTCCAGCAGGTCGCGCTCCCGGTCCAGGAGGTCCGTCCAGCGATGGGTGACCTGGCTGTAGGTGCGCTGGACCCCGTAGAGGTGGGATATGGCCACGCACACCTTCTCCCACCGCTTCCGGCGCTCCAGCATGTTGTAGCCGCCGGCCGCGATCCTGCTGCCTCCCGCGATGGTCCTGGGCAGGCGGCGCGGGACGAAGTAGACCAGCGCACCCACTTCCTCCGGGCTGAAGATCTCTCGTCGCATCACCTGCTCCCCCCTCAATCGACCGCATGGTGTCCTGGCACGGGGTCCAGGACTCCTCCTCCCCGCCGCCGCTGCCGCCCTCAAGTGCCTGGGCAGCTTCACGGCACCTGGCTTCACCATGGTCTGGGCAGTTAAGGTCGGAAGTAGATAATTAAGAAGGAATAGGATAGGGAAGAAGAAAAGAAAAGAGTTTAAAAAAGTAGTTTAAAAGTAAAGAAAAATAGCAGAAAAGACAAAAATATACAGCTAGGAAAAGAGAGGGATAGATAAGAAGCAAAATCGTTAAAAAAAACTGAAAACAAGCAAAGGATGGCAAAGATAGCAAGAGGATTAAACACCATGCCCAGACACAGGAAATGAATGAAAAACAAGAAGTAAGTTCGCGCGAGATTTTCCTCGCGATCTCGTGCGAACTTCTACTCGCAATGCGCTTACTGCGCGAGATTATACATAGCGGGCGGAAACGGAAATACGTCACGCAAACAAAATGGCCGCGCCCGTACTCGACCTTGGGGTAAATTCGCGTGTTGCGCTGCAAGCGGCTCGCGAATACTGCAAAAAAACTTGCGAAACAACAAGCCGCAAAAAAATAAAAAGCTCATTCGCACGAATTGGCGGCTTCCGTGGTCGGTTTCGCACGACCCCGCGCCCCGCGAATAGCGCGAAAAAAACGAAAAACTATTTTTGCAAAAGCAAAAGCAATGAGCAGGTGCAAAAGGTCAACCTCATGATTTGTAACGATTCCCTGTAGTGCTTCCTGAGGGGGCCCTCCAGAATTCGGTTGCCTGCTTGCAACTATTGTGTGACCCTGCTCTGACCTTAACTGTATGCCACAAAGGTCCTGATTTACAGCTAAGGGAGCAGACAAGCAGGTGCCAGGCTGGAACTTCAAATTCAGTGACACATTAATTAGCCCCTAATTTATTATTGTCAGTTGGGGCAGGGCAGGTGTTGTTAATAAACTAACCGCAAATTAATTCATGTCAGTTCAAGCAGGGCAGGTGGGCTTGCTTTCCCCCCCCATCTTCTACAGTGATGATGAACCAGAGGGTGGCATTGATGTAACAGAGGGTGGCATGGGTCAAAGAGAGGGTGCCAGTGGTGAAACAGAAGGTGCTGGGAGGCTGTGATGATGAACCAGACGTAGAAACAACATAGTCCTGACCGTTGCGAGCCGAGAAGTAAGTTCGCAATTGCGAACTAGTACCAAATCCTCGCGAACTGGCAGAAACACTTGCGAACACAAAAAAAAAATCCGCAAATTCGCGAGAATTCGCGGATTTTGCGGATTGCGAATTCGCAAATCCGCAAAATTTGCGAACGCGAGATTCGCAAAATTCGCCCATACTTAGGCCTGCTGCCTTACCAGATTTGGTATTTGATATTGTTGATAATACCTCCTCCACCGTAATAGGGTGGTCTAATAGGTTCGCCTGTTCTTTAGAGAGTACCGGTAGGGTGATTTTGTTGAGCCAGTTTTCTACATCAATAGAGGTAATGTTATTGTCCTCTCTATAAATTGCCTGGAAAAAACCTTTGAAAGCTGACCTTATTTCAAGATCCAAAGATGCTATACCAGAATCCGATATTATAGAGCCAATGTTATTACGTGTTTGATCTGTTCTGGACTTCCAGGCTAATAATTTGCCTGCCCCTTCACCGAATTCAAAATTAGCTAGTTTACTAGCTTCCCACCTCTGCAAAATACGCTGATTTAATAGAGAAGCCATTTGTCCTTTAAGTTTCATAAGCTCCTCCTGTTTAGTCTGTATGACATGATCTGGACAGTTATTTAAGTTTTCTAAATCTAACTGAGCTTTTACTATGTTGGCCTCTATCAATGTAACCTCTTGGGTGTATTGTTTCTTACGATATAAGGTTTTATTCTTGATGATCCATCTCAAAGAACATTTAAAAGCATCCCATACTAAACTAGATGTCGCCGTACCAATGTTAATTTTAAAGAATTCCTGCGTCTCGACCTTTAAGTAGTCCAGATCCTCAGGAGAAGTAAGAAAATATCTGACGATAATTACAATGATTTCCTTGTATGTCGCAAATAAAAAAAACTGCTGCTAAGTCTACTTAGATGCAGTTTTTAGTTCTCACTATAGCTATCGCGTAAGCGATGCTTTGCGAGAATTAAGTAAGGGCCTTTTAAAAATGCTCCCAAAGGCTGCAGGCAGATCAGGTACAGTGCATGTGCGCAGGGGGTGCGCACCATTTGTCAGCCTGCAGCCTTTGTGAGCACTTTCATGGGCGCTTTGATGTTCTCAGTGAGCTGCGTGGCCACTGAGAACATCAAAGCGGCCGCAAAAGTGCTCACCATTTGCCACCCCCTCCCTTATCCCACTTCCTGCTTGTTTCTTTTGTCACGTTAGTGCACTCAAACTGCAGATTCAATCATAGAACTGCAAAGCAAAATCTATCTATCTATCTATCTATCTATCTATCTATCTATCTATCTATCTATCATCTATCTATCTATCTATCTATCTATCTATCTATCTATCTATCTATCTATCTATCTATCTATCTATCTATCTATCTATCTATCTATCTATCTATCTATCTATCTATCTATCGCCCTCACTTTATCTATCTATTGCCCTCACTCTATCTATCTATCTATCTATCTATCTATCTATCTATCTATCTATCTATCTATCTATCTATCTATCTATCTATCTATCTATCTATTGACAGAGTCACTCCTGAGGCGAAAAGCCGGGAGATCAGAAACAGAACTATTGCTATTGCTTTTTAATCTTGTATGCTGTGATTTTAAAACCGCTTTGCACATTGCTCTGACCCTGAAACCCACCCCAGCTTCACCGATCAGCTGATTTACTTGCTGTACTCGGCAAAAACGCTTGTTTCTCCGCCGCCATTACCACGAGCGAGGGAGCCTAGAGACACGCCCATCTCTGCTGGCCACGCCCCCCTCACATATATAAATAGAGCACGCTGACCACTAGCGCTGCCCTATTGACAGAGTCACTCCTGAGGCGAAAAGCCGGGAGATCAGAAACAGAAACTATTGCTTTTTAATCTTGTATGCTGTGATTTTAAAACCGTTTTGCACGTTGCTCTGACCCTGAAACCCACCCCAGCTTCGCCGATCAGCTGATTTACTTGCTGTACTCAGCAAAAACGCTCGTTTCTCCGCCGCCATTACCACGAGCGAGGGAGCCTAGAGACACGCCCATCTCTGCTGGCCACGCCCCCCTCACCTATATAAATAGAGCGCGCTGACCACTAGCGCTGCCCTATTGACAGAGTCACTCCTGAGGCGAAAAGCCGGGAGATCAGAAACAGAAACTATTGCTTTTTAATCTTGTATGCTGTGATTTTAAAACCGCTTTGCACATTGCTCTGACCCTGAAACCCACCCCAGCTTCGCCGATCAGCTGATTTACTTGCTGTATTCGGCAAAAACGCTCGTTTCTCCGCCGCCATTACCACGAGCGAGGGAGCCTAGAGACACGCCCATCTCTGCTGGCCACGCCCCCCTCCGACGCTCGAGCTCCCACTATAAAAGCATGAGTCTATGCCGGAGGCGCAGCGGACGGGCGCAGCGGGTGCGCCGATGGCGCGCCGAAGCCGCGCCAAAGGGGTGCCAGTCTGCGCCAGTCCGCGCCGGACCCGCGCCCAGCGCCCAAATTCCTGGCCGCCTATCACTCCATCCTAGTAAGTTACTGAAATACTCTTCCTCCGATTTGTTAGATATTTAAAACACCATGTTTCGGCTGGATTGCCCACACTTCAACTTAGAAGAGTATTCTAATGTGACTCATACAGCCTGCCCAAACTGTAATTTTACATTCAACCGCGCCCTTACTCAGATACCACTAATTCCAGGGGCATCTTGCAATGAGGCCACAGCATTAAATGCGCACTGGTGAACGCTAGATCTATGTGTAAACATAGAGAAGATGTGGCTGAATTAATATCAGCACATAAACTAGATATTCTGTTTATAACAGAGACATGGGCTGACTTGGCCTCCGACCCTGATCTTGTGACAGCTGTCCCTGAGGGCTACTATATCGTCAGACAAGATAGACCGGCAGGGAAAAAAGGGGGCGGCCTTGCCATAATTTTACGGCTAGACCTAGCAGTGAAAACCGGAACTTCAGATAACATTCCTGCAGAAACACTATCATTTTCTATCACTCTATCCCCCACCCAAATGTTCAATGGAGTTCTGCTCTATCGTCCCCCAGCGGCCCGAGCGCCTTTTCTCCAATCCATTACTACTTTATTAGAAACAGTGCCAGAAGCCTCCGACTTTACAATACTTGGAGATTTTAACTTTCATTTAGAAAACACATCAGACAAATATACACTGAGCCTTATTGAGGATTTCAAGGCCGTTGGCCTAAATCAGCTAGTTACCTCACCCACGCACAAAGCAGGTCACGTTCTTGACGGACTATTCACGAACAATCCGGCCATTACCCCCCCCACTGTTACCCCTATTGTATGGTCAGATCATGCAGTGGTGGTCTTCTATGCCAGTGTCAAAAAACACAAAAATCAACACTCGGCAAAAAAGCAACATAGGTCCTGCAGGGACTGGAAAAACATAGATATGAATACTTTATCTGAGAAACTAGAAAATAATAAACCATCCAAAGTATCAGACCCTCAACTAGCAGCAAATAACTACAACTAATGGCTCACAGACACCTTTAATCAAGTAGCGCCGCTAAAGAGAGTGCGCTCAAATCGCGTAACCCCATCAGCCCCTTGGTTCTCTGAACCGTTAAGATTGGAAAGACAGAAATGCCGCATTCTAGAAAGGTGCTGGTGAGTTAAGTATGACAACAACGACAAAGAAAGATACAAACAAGCGCTATCAGGCTACAGGAAGATGCTAAGACTGGAAAAAAGCAAATATTTTTGTGAACAGATAGAAAAAGCACAGAACTGTGTAGTATTCCTATTTGATGTCATTTCTAGAACTATTGATGTCACTTAGAATGCTGCTGTGTCTGGAGCTCATTCTGCCGTGAGCTGCTCCTGTGTTAACTGCCTGTTTCTACTTGTGGATGTCAAGCTGTCATTCCTATAATAAATAGCTGTACTTCAAACCTACGCTTGGATTCAATTACTACATAATTTCTGGCGACGACTGGGTACCTACAGCTTCTACTCTCAAGATAAGGACTCTTTGAATGACAACGTTCACCTTTGCTACTGAAAATCTTGTTTCCTGCCTTCAGTCTTACACTGCTGAATTAGACTGTTGATTTTGCCACTCTCCGATGCTGTTACGCTACCGGTGAGTCTTACAATTATTTCCTCACTTTTTGGCAAATATTTTTCTTACCGGGTCTTGGATTCCGTTACACGCATTTTTTGAATCGTGTGGAACCTGTGCACCCGCTCCGTCTGCACCCGCAGCATCTAGGCAATTCAGAAGCGCCTAGCAACGCTGAAGAGCTTCCATCTTCGTTCTCCGATCTCCTCTTCCCGGAACTCCGCTGCATTGTGGGTATCACCTTTCAACTTTAAAACGTCTGACGTCACGACGTGCCGCCATTTTGTTTATTTACAATATATTTCGGAAAACAGTTCTCACGAAGACGCTCTTCTTTCCTTCATTTCTCCTTCATTTTGCCTCGTTTTTCAAGCGGATTCATTTCCCAGCAGTTTACTGACATTAAGGTACTGGAACATACTCTTACATTTATTTACTTTTTTTTTTTTTTTCTTTCTCACTCATTTTTACTATTACCTTCCAGACTATCCTAGTCACAAAAAATACTTAAGTATGTCCAATATTGCTGCGCCACCTCATTTCTTACAAAATGCTGGTGATCCCAATATTGAATGGGATTTATGGCATCCAATGTTCTTAGCCTATGTTGAGGTTTTAGAGAAAGATGGGTGTTCCGCTAAACGCAAATTAGCTCTCCTCAGACACTGTCTTGGTGGAGCTGGCATTAAAGAATTCGACAATCTTCCATCACTTGATGATGCTGGAGACTTGGATGTGTTTGAGAAAGCCTGTGCTCAAATGAAAATTCGTTTTGGAAGGAAGATAAATACTGTTATGGAACGTTTTAAATTTTATTCTCGAGTTCAGAAATAGGATGAATCTATTGAGGATTATGTCTCTGCTTTAAGATCTCTAGCTTGTTCTTGTGCTTTTGAGACCATTTCCTACGAACAAGTTCTCAGAGATCAGATTATGATGCGCACCAAGAGCAAGAAAATCCAAGAAAGGTTAGGTACAGAATCTTCTTTAAGCTCTGTCATCAATATTGCTAAAGGCATTGAGCAATCCGAATTGTTTGTTTCAGAAATCAGAGGTCAACCACCCAAGTCTCAAATCACTGAAACTGAAGTTGCATTAGTAAAAAATCAAAAATTTTCATCCAGTTCCAACAGGTCACTTCCTAGAAAAGACAATGAAAAGAAAGTAGTTGAGAATAAAACTATTGCTGAAAATAAATTCTCCTACAGGAAAAATATTTATTGTTACAGGTGCGGTAGCTCAAACCATGTTGGAAATTATAGAGGATGTCCAGCTTGGGACAGAGTTTGTGTAAAATGTAAAAGGAAAGGACATTTTGCTAACGTTTGTCGTTCTTCCCAAAGAGTCAATTACATCTCCCAAGAAGAAGAAGAAGTTTTACAAAGTTTTAATTGTATTCTATCTGTTGATGATTCTGAACAGAAAGAATTTCCTTCTTTTACCATCTTAGTTGATAACCAGCCCATTCTTTTAATGATGGATTCTTGTTCATGGTACTCCATTATTGGTTTGAATCTGTTTAAAAGTCTCTGGGGGGATAGGAAATTATTGACCTCAGACATATCTCCAGGGGGTTACACTGGTAAGAGAATAAATATCGAAGGTTTCTTCTGGGCTGACTTTCAAGTTGCTGATCGTTTTGCCAAAGGGAAAGTTTATGTTGCCACCAAAGGTGTTGCTATTTTTAGTTGGCCACATCAACGTTTACTCGGCATTAAACTTGACCCCAATGCAAATCCTCCAGTCTACTTGGGAGAACCATATGTTTTAAGTATTTGCGATGCTGAAGACAATTCTTTGTTTGTAGAGAACACAAAAAAATGTTTTCCTGATGTTTTTAAGGACACTTTGGGTAAATTTGTTGATTTTCAGCATAAAATTATGCTTAATGACAATGCTATTCCTGTCAGACACAGGGTCAGGAATGTTCCATTGGCCTATCGGGAGAAGTTAAAAGACATTTTGAGTGACCTTGTATCTAAACAAATTATTGAACCTATAGAATCGTCTCCTTGGGTTTCCCCCATTGTTTTGTCACTTAAAAGTTCTGGCGAGCTTCGTCTATGTGTGGATCTCCGCAGTTTGAATAAGGAGATCTGGGTAGACAAGCATCCTCTCCCCAACATCCATGAATTAATTTCCTCCCTTACAGGCGCTACCGTCTTTTCGACCATCGATTTAGCTAGTGCCTACCATCAGGTTGAGTTACACCAAGATTCTAAAAAACTCACAGCTTTTGTTACTCCGGAAGGCATGTTCCAGTATTTGCGAATGCCTTTTGGTCTCGCAAGTGCTGCTTCTGTGTTCCAACGCCTAATGAAAGAGGTTCTTCTTAATTGTAAAGGAGCTATTGCGTTCCAAGACGATATTTTAATTTTTGGTGTAGATGTCGAGGAACACGATCACAACTTGCATTGTGTACTGTCCAATGTGCAAAAGAAAGGTCTTACTCTAAAGTTTAACAAATGCAAATTCCGACAATCCAAAGTTGAATACTTAGGGCATGAAATTTCCAGTGATGGCATAAAACCTAAACTAAATCATGTAAAAAGTATCACTGATGCTCCCACCCCTCTTTCGAAGGAACAGCTATTATCCTTCTTAGGACTTACCGAATTTTATGGGAAATTTGTGAAAGACTACTCTACCATTGTACATCCTTTACGCTCTTTGCTAAAGAAACAAGCCAAGTTTGTGTGGGGTACAGAACAACAAACCTCCTTTGATTCATTGAAAAGAAAATTGTAAATGCCCCTTTCCTCAAACCCTTCTCTGTCCACAAAGATTGCATTGTTTGCGTAGATGCCAGTAATGTAGGGCTTGGTGCCGTTTTGATGCAAAGAGATCGTTTTGGTGAATATGTTGTTTCCTACGCTTCTAGGACTCTAAGAGATGCTGAGTTTAATTACTCTACTATAGAAAAGGAGCTCCTTGCTTGTACTTGGGCTACTCAGCATTTTCGACAATTTATTTGGGGTACGAAATTCACTTTGAGGACTGACCACAAACCCCTTGTCAACATGTTGTCGGCTGGGGGTGGTAGAACTCTCACCGCCCGTTTGGCTCGCCTCGCTGCTAAACTGCAGGAGTACCAGTGTGAGGTTGTCTATGTTCCAGGACGGCTTAATGTACATGCAGACTGTATGTCACGCCTTCCTGTCAAAGAAACTACCAGTACGGTTATTTCTGATGAATGTGATGTTGCTTTTTCTCTCTCTGATGTCAATTTAATTTGTGGTAAGGGTTTAGAAAATTCCATCACTGAAAGTGTTTGGTCTGATGCCATGCGTAACGATGAGGTTCTTACCAAGGTTAAGTCTTTCTTGAGTGCTGGTTGGCCTGAAGAGCGGAAGTTGTGTGGTGATTTAGCTTCTTTCTTCAAAGTAAAGGATGAACTGTCAGTAATCGATGATATGGTCTACAGAGATGACAAAATTGTCCCGCCCCTCGACGTCCGTGAATCCATCTGTAGGTTGGCCCATGAAGGTCACATGGGGATGTCCACCACTAAAAGAAGAATCCGAGAGTATTATTGGTGGCCCAGTTTAGACGCCATGGTTGATAGGTGGGTAAGGAATTGCTCCCCATGTTCTTTAAGCGACAAATCTGTCAAACCCATTTCTTCTGGGTTTTCCCCCATCGAATTTGTTTGTGGACCTTGGAGGAAGTTAGGAATAGACATTATCGGTCCTTTTAATTACCAGTCAGGAAAAGATATGTTTGCTGTAGTACTTGTGGATTACTTCTCCAAGTGGCCCGAGCTCAAAATTGTTGATAAGGTTAATTCTGAAGTCGTTGTTGAATTTCTAAATGAAGTATTCTGTAGAGAAGGTCTACCTGAAGAAATTGTTTCTGACAATGGACCGCAGTTTGTTAGTGAAGTTTTTTCTGCTTTTCTTGATACTTGTGGCATTCTTCACAAAAGGGTTTCTAATTATTCTCCCCAATCCAATGGCCAGGTAGAACGCTTTAACAGAGTAATTAAGGAGTCCTGCCAGTTGGCTCTACGGAGTGGTTTAAAATGGAAAAAAGCTCTACAGGCCACTTTGTTTACCTATCGTATGTCCCCCAACTCTGTTACTGGTTTGTCACCTTTTGAAATGTTGCGTTGCAGGAAACCTGGTACCAAAATTTTTCCTTGGTGGTTGAAGTCAAAGGACTCTGGGTATTTAGAATTGGATATGAATAGAATTAGAGACCGTGTTGGTAAATACCAAAACAAAATGGTTAGGAACTCTTCCCCCAAATTTGTTTCGCCCAAAATTTCAGTTGGAGACTTAGTCAGAGTGAAGTTTGGCTGTATCATTCCCAAAGGCATTTCCAGGTGGTCTTCGCCTGTCAAGGTTACGGAGGTTTTCAGCAAAGCTGTCAGGGTCGAGGGTGGTAAGATTTGGAATTTTAGGCGTGTTTCTGTTTGCAGGTCGAATGTCATAAATGAGAGGCTCGTCCGTTCTGACCCCAATCCATCTGATTCTGGTTTTCATGGTTCCCATGAAGCTTTTGATAGTCTGCATTTTTCCCAAGTTCCCCTTCCCCGAATTTGTCCTAACAATGTTCCTTTTCAGACTGTTCTGTCCGACACTCATGATGTTGGGTCTCAAAATACTCATGATACTGTTTCTCAAAATACTTTTGATGTTGTTTCTCAAGCTTCTTCTTCTCAGGCGTCTTCATCCCAGCCTGCCAGTTTACGCAGTAGCTCTCGTGTAAAGCATGTTCCTGTAAAGCTTAAGGATTACGTTTGCTCTTAATGTTTTTTTTTTGTTTTTTTCTCTTCCTTTCTCTTTCTGTTGTAGGGTTTATTGTTTTTTTTTTTTTTTTTTTCGGTGGGAGGTGTGTAGTATTCCTATTTGATGTCATTTCTAGAACTATTGATGTCACTTAGAATGCTGCTGTGTCTGGAGCTCATTCTGCCGTGAGCTGCTCCTGTGTTAACTGCCTGTTTCTACTTGTGGATGTCAAGCTGTCATTCCTATAATAAATAGCTGTACTTCAAACCTACGCTTGGATTCAATTACTACAAACTCTAGTAAGCAACTTTATCAGGTAGTGGCTACACTAATAACTATACCAGCAGCCAATACCACCGAGACTACCCAAGACTTCTGTAATCAAATGGCTGACTTTTTCAGAACCAAGGTCACTGAAATCTTTGACAAATTCAATAACATCACGACCGGGGAACCATCAGATAGCATTAAGGACACACAACCCACATCCTCCTCTCTGAATGAATTTCTTCCTCCATCACTGTCAGAAATAAAAGATCTCATTAAAACAACAATGTCGGGTTCCCCTCTGGATCCTTGCCCACCGACCATCATCAAATTAACATCTGATGTGGTAGCTCCAATCCTGGAGAACATCTGCAGTACCGTCTGTGAATCAGGAAACTATCCTCAAAGATGGAAAACTGCTATAATAAAGCCACTTCTAAAGAAACCCACCCTTAACACCATGGAACTAAAAAGTTATCGCCCTATAGCAGCCCTTCCTTTCCCATCTAAAATACTTGAAAAAGTTATAAACAAACAGCTAGCTAGCTACATTGATCATAACAACCTGTTAGATAACACTCAGTTTGGGTTTAGGAGAGGACATGGAACGGAAACGGCGCTCATCAAGGCTTCTGAAGAGATCAGACAGATCATGGACCAGGGTGGCACGGCTGTTCTGATCTTGCTCGATCTCTCAGCGGCCTTTGACGCGGTCGATCATAACATCCTGATCGACCGTGTCACAGCCATGGGCATACAGGGCAGGGCTAAGGAGCTCCTGGCTTCTTTCCTGGCTAACAGAGAACAGTCGGTAAAGATGGGGAACTTCTATTCTCCTACGTTTGTGCTGCCTTGCGGAGTCCCCCAGGGATCCTCGCTGAGTCCGACACTTTTTAACATCTATGTGTCGGACTTGGCGAGGGTCATTAAAACCCATGGAATGGGAGTGACTTTGTACGCCGACGACACTCAGTTGATGTTAGCAGTGCATAAAAACGGGATGGAAGTGGCAGCCAACTTTCAGACGGGCATGAGAGCCATCAGTCACTGGATGGACAGTAATTGTCTAAAACGAAACACTGATAAGACCGAGGTAATGGTGTTTGGAGACCTAAAACCATCTTGGTCTCCGATCTGGTGGCCACCGGAAATGGGCAATCCACCCACCCCAGTTTCAAAGGTCAGAAACCTAGGAGTGTTGTTTGACAACAAACTAAGTTTCACCAATCATGCCAATGCAGTAGTCTCCTCTTCCTTTTTCACGCTAGGAAAAGTGAAAAAGCTGCTACCTTACCTTCCCCTGTCTGCAGGGAAAACCCTTTTGTCCTCCTTGGTGTTATCCAAGGTGGACTACTGTAATGGGCTTCTGCTGAATGCTCAGGAGCAGGTCTTTAAAAAGTTACAAATGGTGCAGAATGCTGCTGCACGAATTCTGACCAAAACTCCCAAGTTCGCACCTATCTCCTCCGTCGTTTACCAACTACACTGGCTCCCAGTAAAAAAAAGAACCAAATTCTAGGCTTTGTGTATTATATACAAGGCACTGAATAGCCAAGGACCTGACTTTTTTAGGGAATCACTGCAGCTGTATGTCCCCAAGAGAGCGTTAAGATCTGCCTCATCCGCATCCCTATGCATTCAACGGGTGAGAACAGTTACTTGGGGAGACAGACGCTTCTTGGTGGCCGCCTCGAAGCTCTGGAATACCTTGCCCCATCATATAAAAAGCAGCTCTTCATTGATGATTTTCAGAAAGCAAGTAAAGACCTGGCTATTCATTCAATAATGCACAGGAGGTGCCTCTCTGTCTGCTCAGCGCCGAGACACCATTTGTGGTATTTGTTTGCGCTTTATAAGTTTAGAAATAAATAAATAACTGAAAATAATCTTCACAAAAGTTATTTACAAAATTTTAAGCTATTGCCATTATAAATTACAATAACTTTTATTTAAGTATTAATTATTAAAAAAAATTAAAAGCCATTGTTATTTATAATATCAGTACATCTAAGTCACGTAAATACAACAGGTGTCGCATTTGCAAAAGTTAAAACTATTGTTAGGTTTCCTTCTCTAGCTTCTTTTAATGATTTCGCCCAACTTGAGAGCTGATAATATTTAAATTTTGCTAAGGAAGCATTTGTTGTTAAAGATAATATCTCCCAATCCATTATTTTGTTTTGAGACAGAGGTTGTCCCCACTCTACTATTCCTGCCGTTTTTAAAGGGAGTGCAAGTCTATCTTTGAGGCAGTCCAGAGTGCCTGGTGACTCCCATATTGGGGCCAAGTCGCTGTAGTACGGTATGTCCAGGGTACACCTTATGTAATACCATAATTTAGAGGCGGATTTTAACATTTTTAGCTTCACTTTTTTAAAGTATTTCAGATGACCGAATTTATATAGAAAATTACTTGTTCTTTTGGTCATTACCTGAATATATGGTGGGTAATTATTGTATGTGCTTAGGAATGTCTTACTAGATTTAAATTGGAAGGCTCTGCAATATTCCAGGAGATCGGGGCTGGCAATTCCCCCCTGTTCATTTCTCCTTCTTATTTTACTCCATGAAATTCTGGGTCTTTTCGAAGACAAAATAAAACTTATAAGTTCTCCATGAATTTTTTTTATTGTATTCCTTTTGAATTCCAGTGGGATGGCGCCAAAAGCGAAGGTGATTTTCGGAATAATTGCCATTTTTACTATGTTGGACTTACCCAGCATCGTCAAAGGTAAGCCACCCAATACCTTTAGCAACTTTCTTACTTCCCCTTCAATTCTGTGGATATTAATTTGTGATCTGTGAGACTGAGATGCAGAAAAAGGAACCCCTCCACAAAGAAATCTCCTATTGGTAATGGGCCCTAATTTCAGCAGGGGAGGAAAAATTCCTGATTCCAGAGAAAACATGGGGGAATGAACCGCCAGCGCTGGATATAAATAACTCATGGCAAGTATCAATGGACAAATGCTGGTCAATTGTAACATCTGCCGCCTTAAAGAGGAATCATATATTTACTACCAATAGAGCCTACTGGACCCCGAAAAGGCTTTCCAAATTTAACGAGGCCACAATGAAGAATTACCTAAAGTACGGATTGCAAAAGGCTGACGACCTACACATGTTTCGGCAGTGCCCCCATCTCAATGGCTTCTGGAATGAAGTGGGTAAGACACTAGATGAGGTATTGGGAAGACATCTGAATGTATGTATTGACTTGGGTATTTTCGGGGTAATGGGTTCCAATGTCTCAGAAAAGCTATTTAAAACACAGGAAAAATTGTTATTTCTATTGATATTGTTGGCCAGGAGCGAGATCTGTGTGAAATGGGTAAGTCCAGTCCCTCTACTTCATAGAGAATGGCTTGCCTCAGTATTAAAAGTTTACAAATTGGATAAAAGAAAACCACCTAGTAAGAAGTACAAATTTTGGGAGATATGGGAAAACTATTAATTGAGACAACACAGCTAAGGTATTGGTAATTTTGAAATAGCAATGGTTGGCACACTTTTCCACAGTCCAATGATTATGTGATAGCAATATGAAATCAGGTGAAGGCCTGAAAGAGTAGCCAGGATGGCTAGCTCAACCCCATCGGTAAAAATGTCTATAGAGAAATGGAAATAAGGGATCCCTCCCTCTTTAAAGCTCGTAAGGGAACTGCCTAGACCCAGCATTATGGCAGTGAAGGTAGAGGACAAAGAGAAAAGGGGCCCGACAACTCCTTACTAACAATGTTGCCCAATGAGTACTAAAAAAAAAGAAAAAAAAAAAGAAAGTTACAACTATTGGCATTGTAAATGACAAAGCTTTTAATTTCGCTATTTTCAAAACCAAATCATAAATAAAAAAATTGTCATTTACAATACCAATAGCTCAAACTTTCCTAATGTGAGACCTATTGCATTGAAAAAGCTTGTTAAGGCCAGAAATGACCTGGTCTTATAATTGGTGCAAACACTTGGGGCCACATATAAGATATTTGGGTGCTAGAAAGCGCTGAAAGAATTTTTGCTGCACTGCCCTGCACCAAAACAAAATGTAAGGAATGCACCCTATCAAAAAGATTGAGCTGGTGCCTGAGCTCCATTCATGAGAAGTGTTGTATCGCTGTGATAAAACAGCAATTGGACACTTTTCACTGCGCCATTCTTGCGACACCATGGATGCGCCATATTTACAGTACGGCGCTCCATGTCGCAATCAATGACAGATATGTCTGGAATTCTGATGTATCTATCGGTGCTTAAGTCATGCATTTCTGCAGTTGTGTCACAAGCATGGCACAACTCCAGCAATGCATAGGGCAAGCCTATCCCTATGGCACTGAACCACCCTTATGCCTGCCATGAGGCAGGCATATGGTTTTGATGCAGTGGCATCCTAGAATTGTCGCTTTGAAATATGATAGTTTTTACTTTGCCACTCCTGTAAAGCTTTGTTGCATGGGAATAGCTACCCTGCAAACATCATACCTGATGCAGGTATAAAGTAGCGCAGGGCTTTTAAAAGGTCATGCATATGTCTAAATGTCTCACTTAGTAAATATGGCGGAACGTGGTGCAAAATTCATGCTGCAAGTATGTAAAAAAAATGGCGCACCAGTGGCATTAAACTGTCGCAAGAGGCTCATTATTAAGCTCCCCTGTCTTTTTCCCCTGCGTTGGTGCACAATGGCTGCCATGCACCAATGCAGGCATCCTTGCGCCATGGTGCAAAGGTGACTGTGTTTTGGAGTTAACTGATGTTGTGCAAGAATGGACACCTACCTGCACAAAACCAATACAGGATATTTCCTCTTTCTCTGTGTTCTGTAGAATGCTGCACACACAGAAAAAGTGAAATAAGAGGAGAAATTAAAACATTTATCCTCGTAGCGCCGCCCAAATGGCACCCTTGGGGTGGTGTTAGATTGTGTGTTTCTCGTAAACCTGGGAATGTTTCAGATACCATTGGTTTGGCGTTGGAACTCCCAAAGCACTATCCATTGAACACCACTTTTAAATGGGCACATATTTGAAAAGCCATGAAAAGCAATGAAAAGCCATGTAAAGTGGCTTTACATGGGCTTGTAAACATGCTGTGGTACATTGCATCACCCAAACATCAAACAAGTGGCGTTACAGTTTTGCAAGAGTGCCACTAGGCCCTCACAATTCATCCTTGGCATGGTCAATGACACCATGGATCTCCTGCCATTGCAGCTCGGAGCACCAAGGAGACCACCACCACCTCTGACATGCATCGCTCACCTGAACAACTTCTCACTTTGATTCCGGTTACAACTGGAGCAGATTCCCTCTAAGTGCTAACCTCGGTTGATGGGAACTCCAGCAACAGTAAGCTGGAGACCAAGAACTGCAGAAAGCCAGAGACTCTCGGAGCTGTCTGTAACCATGGAAGAAGGATATACGCACAACCTGTCAACATTAAATTAGGTTGTCTGAGGAGTCTGCATTGACTCCGCACCAGATGACCATGTCACAGTGGAGCCCACATCTCTGTGGGAGCGCTTAGGGGGAGTGTTGGGATCCTGTCTCTGAGTACATCTGCGCATCCGAGCTTCCACATACAGTGCCTTCCGCCTCTCTTGTATAACCTGCTGCAGGTTGGGGGTGCAAAAGATATGCAAATTATGGATGGAATGCACAACACCTCAAAACATTCACCCCCAGTCATGAGTTCTGGGTTAAATTCATCCTTCTTTTGCTCACTATGCCACCCAGTTTAGACCCAGCCATATCCAAATCAGTCTTGACCCTCGGCCTCATGGCAACAGTCCTGCCCACACTTCCAGGTGAGGTCCTCCCTGGACTGGAAACAAGCATCCTAGGACCGGATTTGGGATTTTCACCCCTCGTGAGCCAAGCTAGCTTAAATCCAGTGGCACAGTGAGCCCGGGACCCACGTCAAATTGGGGGTGGCTTGTAGTTGTGGCAGGGGACTGCTCCTTCACTCCCTGTCCTCAGCACCTGGCGACCAGTAGGTTGCAGCTAGGTTCAAAACTGTTCAACAACGTCAATGATTTGCTTGTCAACATATGAGATCACTTGCAGCCTTTACCGGTAGAGGAGGGAGTATTTGATGGCCAAATCTCTGAGGCATAGCTTAGTCACTGGAGATGAGCCTCTCTGCTTCTGCACCCCATGGCATAGTCAGGGTAGAAAATAACTGTGGCGTAATCCACTTTCACCTCCTTTAGCCTGCATACTTCCATCAGGACAGTATTATGGTCCCTGTAGGAGTGGAAGAGAAATGGTCTAGGACCTCTACCCAGCAGTGGACGGTTCACCAGCACTCAATGGACCTGCTCCACAACAAAAAATGGGAGCAGTGCAAATGCTAGCAGTAGGTCACGAAACCATGTCTCAGTGTATGCCACTTAATCAGCCCCTTCTGCTCCCTTGGGTAGAACCAACACCCTCATGTTGTTTAGCTGGGAGCATACCTCCACATCCGTCTCTGTTCTTTCCAGTGACTTCACATGTGCTATTAGTTTTTGCACCACCAACGCTACACTCGGGATAATCGGGGGTCTTTGGCTGGGTCTTGCTTAATGTTGTGTGCCTTGTAAGTCAGCTTGTGATGATCCGCGCACTCCAGAAAGATTTCGACTGTGATTTTGTCTACGTGGCTCCCAAAGGATGTGCACATTTATTCCAGGGAGGTACTCGCTGTGAGTATAGAGTCTAATTTTGAGTCCAGGGTGTCCTCTGTCAACTGCCCCACTACACAGGGAACACCAGCCGCTTGGTTCACCGACACGGAGGAGCGGCAAAATGTTGACGCCACCTCCGTCTGAAGACCGGGCATTGTTGTGTCAGATACTCAAGCACTATGTATGACATATGGGTCATTGCAGTGTGGCCAGTCGGACCCTCTCCTCCACTCAGGTGAATGCTAGTCAGGAATCTTAGTTTGGGTGGCACCATTGGAAATCCCCTGTACACCCAAGATATCATTACCAGAGAGTGAGGAAAGGCTGTACCAACTAGTCGCCTTCTTTGAGCAAACAGGGGCAACCAAATTCTGTGTTCCCCAGTGCCCCAGTGAGTGAGGGCAGATCAGGCAGTGTGCCCAAGGGCCAGTGCCTGAACAACTCTGTGCCCCAGGAACCCAACACAACTAATAGTCGACCCCTGGGCCTCCTCGGCTCCCAATCCCACCTTCACCTCACCTGGACATAGACAACGGGGATCCATTTGCTGCACTCTCTCTAAATCTGTGACTCAGCCAGCAGGAGTCACAGTCAGGCTGGATTTTATAATCCTGGGTACAACAGTTGTTGCCAAGTCGGCTGGGGAACCTACTTATGCAGGTGATGCAACAGGGCTCCCTTAGGCGTGAAGTTGCAGCACTCCCACCACACAAGTTCGGTGCAGCTCAGGGGCCTCACCCTAAACAGCATCTGTCCAGCAAAACATCATCTGGCCTGTGATGCAGAGGGGCTCAGGCCCCAATTAGCATTTTCCTCCATGCACACTGGTTTAGTGGTTGCGCGTGTTATGCAATGCAGACCTCCCCATGTCAGTGAGCAGGATCGCTCTACAGATCACTGCTCCAAGGGGTACTAGATGGTCTTCACACACTGGTCAATAATGTGTCTCCATGCTACCTGCCAGACTACACCACCTGGTGGGACGATCACCAATGCCTCAATGTATGCCGCCACGGCAAACAGGATTGCACCCAATGTGGACCACCTCCACCGTCGGGCCGCAGCAAGTCCATGGCACCGGCACTTCCCACTCTGGGTCTCAGACACCGACCCTGCAGGGCTGTCAGAACTATAAAAACTTGATCCTTGGCTTACCAACTCTTGCATAGGAACAGAGATGCTAGTACCAAGATCCCTCTCAGCAATGCTGGCAGGTCTTACACAGAACCTACCGTCATTACCTTAAGGGAAAGGGGAATTGGATAAAATAACAAACAGAGAAGAGACTGTTCCTGCGTGGGTTCCTTCAGTCAGCTACCCTCTGGTTGGACTTGCTCAATGGAACCTAAAACAACAGCACAACATTAACTTTCTGTCTCCCTACTGTCTATTTAAAATCTATTCTATTGTTGTTTCTGGAAACTTCTCACACCCACCCTTATACTGCTGGACCTTGGCTCCTCTTCTGAATTTTTTGATAGTGTTCTCTTCTCCTCTAATTAGTTGTCACTAGTGCAAAGAATAACAGAGATATTATTCTTCCCCTCTTATGAGCTCTGGATATGATAATATTTATAGTCGTAGTAAGTGCACTTACTTCACTAATTAGTGGAGATTCCTCTAAATGGGTTCTGTGTTTTATTGTGTCTCTCTTATATTATTCTCTGAGTGACTAACTCTTGGCTTTTCTTTCTTCCTTTGCAGGGTGACTAGACTTCACTATTCAACTGCTGTTCAGTAAGTATTTACATATATATATATTGTTCTCTCTCTCCTTTCTGCATAACAGAATGCTTGGTTAATAATCCTTCTTTTGTTTTCTCTTAGCGTTTTTAAACAGGAATACTGCCACTGCGGTTTCACTTTCAACAGGTAAGTAATAATACCATAAATGCACTAATAGCAAGTTCACTTAGCTCTGTTTTTTCTGTCCAAGTTCCAGTGGCATTCTTCTCCTCCTCTCCGAACCGCTTCTCAGTTTGTCGTTTAATGCGTAAATCCCCTGAACTGGCCTCACACAACAATCTCCTCAGAAATGCATAAAATCGTCTTTGAACAACTCGCGCTTGGCTTCACACGCCGAGTTCTGGTTTCCGCTTCTCTCAAGACAAGATTACGAAACAGCCGCTCTGTTCTAAAATAATAACTTTCTTCAGGAGATTAACGTCGCTTCAGAATTCGGCCGCTTCAGTCAGGGTCAACAGTGAAGTGCGCCTCTTCCTAGATGCTCGCGCTTCATATCAGATTCTCTGCACCTGTGGCCTGCAAGACTAGAACACCTACTAGTGGTCTGCCCTGGCGACATCGGTGGCCATCTTATGTCGCCGGGTCCTCACCCTTTCAGTCCAAGTGCGTTCTGTAGTTTCTGGTCCGGTCCGCATCTTCGTCGGGTGGTAAAGAATAGAACCCAGGGATTGGGTCCCGACAGTACCCCCCAACAAGGCAGGTTCTCTCTTTCTTGGCTTGGTGGGAAATCGTTGATGAAAGGATCTAATTAATCTAAGTGCATGAACATCCTCCTCCGATTCCCAAGATCGCTCTTCAGGGCCATAACCTTTCCAGTCTATCAAATAATACAACTTCCCTCTGGTTCTCTTGGAGTCTAAAATTTCTTTTACTACATATTCAGTTCCGGTTTCCAGCTCAATTGGCTTCGGGGGTGAGTTAACTCTCAGGTGTGCAGGAGCCTTCTTTAGCAGTGATACATGGAAGACTGGGTGTATCTTTAATCTTGGTGGCAGTCTTAATCGATAAGTAACTGGATTAATTTGTACCTCCACTGTATATGGGCCAATAAATCAAGGTTGGTACTTCCTGTTTCCTTTTAGCCTCAAGTTTCTAGTACTTAGCCAGACCTGATCTCCCCTTGTCAAGGATGGTCCAGCTCGTCTCTTCCGATCGGCATATTCTTTGTACTTTTCTTTGGCTGTTTGTAGGTTGTCTATAGCCCTTTGCTGAATTTGAAGCAGGTGCGACATGACTTCCTTAACTGCTGGAACTGCTGTTTCTGACTGTTGAATGCTAGCAATCGGGTGCCTGCCATAGTTCACGAAAAAGGGGGAATAGCCTGTCGAACAGTTCTTTGCATTATTGTGAGCAAATTCCGCGGTCCACAAATACTCCGACCAATTCCCTTCTTCTTTTAAAAGGAACAGCCGCAAGTATTGCTCCAGCTCCCGGTTTTCTCTTTCTGTCTGCCCATCTGTCTCAGGGTGGTAGCTAGTGGAGAATTTAACTTCTGTTCCCAACCCTTCCATAAAGGCCTTCCAAAATCGGGACACAAATTGGGAACCCCTATCGGATATGACAATTTTAGGAATCCCATGTAGCTTGACAACTAGGGAGCTGAAATGGGCAGCTAACTGTTTGGCTGAAGGTACCCCTTTTAAAGCTGTAAAGTGGGCCATCTTTGAAAAGGCATCCACCACTACCATAATGGAGTTGTTTCCTTGACTAGTAGGTAAGTCTGTAATAAGATCTAATGTGGCTGTGTGCCATGGATGGGGAGGTGTGGGTAGAGGTTGCAATAACCCCTTTTGAGCCTGCAGTTCTGACTTCCCCTGTGCGCAAATCTCACAGGACTTAACATACTTCTCAATATCCGATGTCATTTTGGGCCACCAACAGTGTCTTTTGATTAACTCCTCAGTCTTGGCTTCTCCTTTGTGACCAGCCAATTTGTCATCATGACATTCTTGCATTACTTGTTGCTGTAACTCAATTGTCGGTAAATACAAGGCATTCCGATGATAGGGCATTTGTTGAATTATCCTTCTGTCAGCGTCTTCCTCCGCCCAACTCTGCATGGCCTCTGAACTCAGAACGTCTGAAATCGACTCCTGTAGTCGAATGGAGGTTGTGGCTCCAACAATCTTATCAGTGGGAATGATTGGCGGAATGTCTGTAGAGGTCTTCTGAAACTCCGTACCAATTCTGGATAAAGCATCCGCTTTTCCATTTTGAACACCAGGACGAAACGTGATCACAAAATCGTAATCTGCAAAATACAGAGACCATCTTAGTTGTCGTGGTGTAAGAGTTTTGGCAGTTTTCAAGAATTTTAAGTTGCGATGATCTGTGAACACCGTTACTTGATGACGGGCTCCCATTAAATAGTGTTGCCACTCTTTAAAGGCATCCTTGATAGCCAATAACTCCTTCTCAGTGATGGTATAATTTATCTCTGCTTGAGTCAACTTCCTAGATCGATAAGCGACTGGATGCAGTTGGCCTGTGGTCTTGTGCTGCTGCGATAACACTCCTCCCACTGCTTGATCTGAAGCATCAGTCTCTACGTAAAAAGGTTCTGACGGATCTGCATGTAACAGGACTGGCGCCGTGGTGAAATCCTCTTTTAAAGATTAAAAAGCCTCCTCCGCTTCTTTTGACCACTCAAACTTGGTTCCTTTTCTCAATAATTTAGTAAGTGGAAGGATCTTTCTGGAGAACTCGCTGATAAATCTCTGATAGAAGTTAGCAAATCCTATGAAGCTTTGGACTTCCTTCACACTCCTCGGAGATTCCCAGTTCGTCACCGCTTCCACCTTGCGTTGATCCATCAAAATTCCGGAAGGTGACAGTACGAAGCCCAAAAACTCCACCTGCGACACGTCAAACGCGCATTTTTCTAGCTTCACAAACAATTGGTTCTCCTGTAACTTCTGCAAAACTCCCTTTACTTGATCGTGATGTTTCGCCACATCTGAGGAATAAATTAGAATATCTTCAATGTACACAATCGCACACTGATCAATAAATTCCTTCAGGATGTCGTTGATGAAATGCTGAAAAGCTGCTGGGGCATTGCACAGACCATAGGGCATCACCTGATATTCGAAAAGCCCAAATTTTGTCAGAAAAGCCGTCTTCCACTCATCGCCTTCGCGCACGAGCTTTGTGTAGATTTGAGCTCCTTTCACTTGGTCTAGAAGCACCGAAAGCAATGGTAAGGGGTACCGATTTTTCTTGGTTATCTTGTTGATGGCTCTGTAGTCGATGCACGTCCGCAACTCTCCCTCCTTCTTCGGCACGAAAAATAAGGGCGACTGGGACGGCCGGATGAAACCATTGGCTAGATATTTGTCCAAGTACTCCCTTAGATGTTGGTACTCTTTCTCGGTCAAGGCGTAGACACGACTGCATGGCAGATTTGATCCCGGCTCTAGTTCTATCTTGCAGTCATAAACTCGATGTGGTGGTAAATGTTCTGCTTCCATTTCGTTGAACACATCTGTAAATTCCTTGTATTCTTCAGGAATTTCCTGAACTTTCAATACACACATGGAGTGCCCAGTGGCACACAAGGACAAGGCTGGGTTGTCTTTTGCTAATCTGGTCTCAGAATTAAAACAATTCTCCTGACAATAACTCGAAACCATCTCTACGGTTCTGGAGCTCCAATTGATCATAGGGTTGTGCTCTGTAAGCCATGGGAGGCCGAGAATTAGTTGGAACTGGGGAGCATCTATCAGATTAAACTGAAGCTTCTCCTGATGTCCATCACTGGTCATCAATTGTGTAGTGTAGTGTAGTTCCTATTTTCCCAATAGGCCCTGCGCATTGGAATGACATAAACAGTAGTATCGACGTAGAAGTGCGGATCTTCCAGGCCTCCACTGACTATGCTAAACTTAATTGGGTTTGTTACCAACTAGCTCAGAGGTCACTGGAAACTTTCTTGACTGAAATAGGAAGTGATCAGCTTCCCTGGCACAGACAAGAAGGGATTCAGTTTTCCAACAACCGTGCAACATGACAACTTTGCTCCTCAGATCAAGAGTCAATCTCTAGGGTCGTGTGAAACAATAGACAGTTATTTTACTCAGTCAGTGGTTGTGCAGTTTACTTTCACAATATGTAGAAAATAGAGAGACGGGCGTTTGTCAATAAAGGGTAACATTTATTGAACAGTCTTTCTTCTCGTACAAGAGAAATGAATTGCCACAATTGCAAGACTTGTTATTATAAAAAGTACGTACAGTAAGATAAGTATTGCGAAATAATACTGTAAAAGCATTGATATGGTTTCTTAGCCATACAATGGTTTAAAAGGAATAAAACATATATACATTCATATATACATTAGGCTAAAATACTCAACTGGTGCTTCTAACTACGCCTACCCCAGTGTACCTGACCTAAGCCTAATACTTGGGAGGGGAGTAAGTAAGTAGCTTTAAGTTAAGTTGGTTTTGCCAAGGTTTGCTTCAAGAATTCTCTCTCAAGGGTTTAGTCAACACCATACCTCTGGAATAGAATGATGGAGGTCTGGTATCTCCTTCAGGGGGTCGATATCCCAGTCACCCGTAAGGGTAGACTAGAAACGCCGGAGCTGGATTTCTCTGCGGGAGAAAGACAGCGTCTCTTCTCAGCGCGTCGAGGAGGAGGAGGAGGGGCAGCGTCCGCGGGCAGCTTGCATCTGCTGGGCTCTTGCAGGGGACGGCTGTTCAGCTCCTAAGTTCACCACACCATCGTTCGCTAGTTAGCAGCGATAGCAGTAGCGATAGCAGCTATGGTATCATCAGCATGACAGCTTCTTCAGCAGCAGCGAGATAGCTAGCAATGAGACAGCGTTTGCTTAAGGCAACGTTGGTAATATTTATACCTGAGAGGTGCCTTGTTTGACGTACGTTTTTGGACATAAGACATCAATAAAGATGTCACTAGGAAGTGATCGTCTATCAGTGCTCATTAGAGTTCTATTACTAATCAAAACACAGCAAGCGGGGATTTCCAGGTTTGCTGAGTTTTTATCTTGTTGAAGAACTCGGAGTGTTAATCTAGGCATCTCAGATAGTAACTTCTGCTATGTCATTGCACTAATTGGTTGCAAAGGAAGTGGCAGAGAAAGCTTTTCTGGAATGTGGCTCTGTTCGTGTGAGGCCAGAGACGAGTTTCTGAATATTGCACTTGAACGGTTATGCCAATATAGGGAATAAATGGATTTATAGCCGTATAAGGGCATAAGGGCACAGTATCGATCAGGGTCCTAGATTAGAACGCTACACCCACTCCACGAATTCATGTCCATCAAATTACTAAAACTAGAGCAATAAGATGCATGTGTAACATTGCCCACCCCAAAATACATATATGCATTTGAAATAGGCGTATTTGTAATACGTGAAAATGTAGGTACTGTACGTTTTTGAAGCATAGAAATCATTCAAAAATTATAGCATATGAAATCAATGAACGATTATGCAAAAAGAATTACACATGAAATATCTCTGAAACAGAAGAAGGGCGAGATAATTTCATCACATATAAATGCCTTGCAATAAAATGTGCTAGAGGCTGGTGTAAAGTTATTATGTCTCTAGATGTGTTTAGAAATAGAAGTTGAAGCTTCTGTTCTCTATGAATAGTTTTACTTTAAGCAAAGAATTTTTCGTGCCAAAAAAAAGGGTGAATATTAAAAGTGTTCAATTCAAAAGAATTATTGCTTGAACGGGGAAAATAGAGTTCCAACGTTTTTTAGCAGTTTTTGTTGTTCAAAACTGAAGGCCGAATTCAGAGTTCAAGGGAACTCTGTGTGTCAGAATGCTTCTCCAAAGTTATTGTTTCTGTTCGGGTGAGAACATCATATCAGACAGGCTCTCAAAGAATTGGTCTACAAAATCAGGTGACAGTTCGACCAAATTCGATAGTGCTGTAACTTGGCAGGTGTGAGAATGATTGCTGTCATCAAAGTCGGGATCAGCAATGCTCACAGAAGGTCGTACCTGGGTGATGTTGCTTTTGTCACTCGCTCCACTGTTACCACGTAGTCGTAGCACAGGGGTCTCAACGAATGCCGTCATCAGGATTGGTAGCCGCTGGGGACAACACAATGCGTGAGCCGTTATCGGACTTAGCAAAGTATCGATATCCATTGGTACTGCTGATGGAAGTGAAAGACAGATGTCCAACACGCACTCATCTCCGCATAGCATACATCGTAGTACAGGTAAGATGCAGGATTACCATATCGGTCTGAATGAAAGGAACCAGGTCATGTTTAGATCTCTCAGCCTGGCCAATCCAAGGACTCTAGTTATTCTGTCCCGGTAGCGCACCGCTAGGATTGTTTCTTCCATTCCCATAGGAGTCATGTCTGAGCTGTCGCTTGCCATAACGAAGCAGGAGGGTCAAAAATAAAATCCCTGCTACAAGTCCCAAAAATAGGGGTATGCCGCCAAAAACAGAGTGGACAAAATTTGTAACGATTCCCAGAATTGCTTGAAATGGTGTTAGCAGTCCCGTAAAAATCGTCTTAAATATGCCTGGGATGCCTGTGGCACTAGACATGTTAAGGAGTTGGCTAAGCATTTCTACGAAATGCACGGGGCAATTTGTTGATAAAAGGTCATGAACCTCCGTAGCTGTCCTTGCAACTAGAAGATCATACGTCTCTTTTGATGACGTTATGGGCACTGTTGTCTGTAAAAGCACAGATTTCATTTTGCTTAAAGTATCAATTCGTATAGAAGAGAAATGCAGACGAGGCCAGATGGGAGTCTCTAAGTCTCCAGGCCCGCTCGGGAACAATGCTTGCATACAGCATTTGACCATGGATGTTACGCTTACGAGATAACTTTTCCCTGGAACAAGGCCACAACATCTGTGATCCGTTCTTAGAATTTAACTCCCATTCGCGAGTTGCACAAAGAAGGGCTCTATCTGCGTTGCAGGTGTGACAAGCTGGTGGCATGAAAGGTTGTTAGAATTACCTTCACAGGCTCCGTGTAAATTAATACCCTGACACAAAAGTATACCGCTTAGTGAACATTTACAGTTTTCACCACTAAGAAATACATTTTTGTCGCTGTCACTATAGCACGAATGTGTATATGGTAATTTCCATTCTGATTTCACATATCCTTTACCCAATCGTTCATACTGGCCAGTAGGTATGTATTCAAGGCACTTTTTAAATCGGAAAGTTGTTATCGGAATAGTGATAATTCCGTGTATTATCCATTCAATGACAGGACTTTCTGACATTGTCAATGGTAATCTCTCAAGTTTTTTGATGCTCAGGATTGTATAGTCTACTCCTTTCTGTGCCAAACTGATTTGTTTATCAGTAAGGGTAAAGATGGAAAACAATGACGTTGTGTTGATTAAATGCCAAGGCACATAGCCTGAACGAAGATTTTGCAGCGTCCAGCCTAATTGTACAATAGAACGTAATTGAGATTGGCCATGCTGTAACATTAGCAAGTCTCTGTCTATTATGTCAAAGGCAGAAGATACAATATTGTCCAACGAATATATTCTGGAGGACAGAGTCATTAACCCATTGTCCACTACAGAAAGTGATTTTTCCAAATTAATACGATCAATTTCTCATATTTTTTCTTCTGTTTCAATTTGTGTGACTTTCCAAGCCTCGTTGTACGCAGCATAGATACTGGTCGCTATGAAACGTTTTTGACGCTGTTTGCGTGGTCCAAGAATGAAATCGCGCAAATCAGCACCATCTTTTAGTAAAGACAAGTGTTGCTTAATTTCAGCCAGTGTGGATGATCCTAGCCATTCGAGGCAGAGTTTCCCTACACTGTATGTTGTTACTATCAATTCGTATAGAAGAGAAATGCAGACGAGGCCAGATGGGAGTCTCTAAGTCTCCAGGCCCGCTCGGGAACAATGCTTGCATACAGCATTTGACCATGGATGTTACGCTTACGAGATAACTTTTCCCTGGAACAAGGCCACAACATCTGTGATCCGTTCTTAGAATTTAACTCCCATTCGCGAGTTGCATAAAGAAGGGCTCTATCTGCGTTGCAGGTGTGACAAGCTGGTGGCATGAAAGGTTGTTAGAATTACCTTCACAGGCTCCGTGTAAATTAATACCCTGACACAAAAGTATACCGCTTAGTGAACATTTACAGTTTTCACCACTAAGAAATACATTTTTGTCGCTGTCACTATAGCACGAATGTGTATATGGTAATTTCCATTCTGATTTCACATATCCTTTACCCAATCGTTCATACTGGCCAGTAGGTATGTATTCAAGGCACTTTTTAAATCGGAAAGTTGTTATCGGAATAGTGATAATTCCGTGTATTATCCATTCAATGACAGGACTTTCTGACATTGTCAATGGTAATCTCTCAAGTTTTTTGATGCTCAGGATTGTATAGTCTACTCCTTTCTGTGCCAAACTGATTTGTTTATCAGTAAGGGTAAAGATGGAAAACAATGACGTTGTGTTGATTAAATGCCAAGGCACATAGCCTGAACGAAGATTTTGCAGCGTCCAGCCTAATTGTACAATAGAACGTAATTGAGATTGGCCATGCTGTAACATTAGCAAGTCTCTGTCTATTATGTCAAAGGCAGAAGATACAATATTGTCCAACGAATATATTCTGGAGGACAGAGTCATTAACCCATTGTCCACTACAGAAAGTGATTTTTCCAAATTAATACGATCAATTTCTCATATTTTTTCTGCTGTTTCAATTTGTGTGACTTTCCAAGCCTCGTTGTACGCAGCATAGATACTGGTCGCTATGAAACGTTTTTGACGCTGTTTGCGTGGTCCAAGAATGAAATCGCGCAAATCAGCACCATCTTTTAGTAAAGACAAGTGTTGCTTAATTTCAGCCAGTGTGGATGATCCTAGCCATTCGAGGCAGAGTTTCCCTACACTGTATGTTGTTACTATCCCTGGATGTTGTCTCTGGGAGTATCTAGGGTCTTGTCTGGTCATTTTTAACCCCTGTGTTTTGTTCAGGAATCTATCTTGACAGTTGTTTGTGTCAGTAGGCCAGATTAACCACTTTTTCCAATCAGGATGTGTTCTGTTAAAATGTAAAATTTTTGTTACGTCTATCTCAATATCTGTTGTTGCATTATCAGGTATTGGCTTCGGAATAGACGGTTCGTTTAGGTCTTTGATCTTAGCTAGGCCAAGACAGGATGTTTGGTGAATTGTGTCATTTAAAAACATCATTTATTCTGGTATCATGCAGGTTCTGAATAGTGCTTCTAGGCCTTGTACCTGCCAATCTTTTGTACCCCAAATGTTTTTTGTTTCAATGTTATTTTTCCAATAATCAAAACCAAATGTCATCATTTTTTCATAAAATGCTTCTGAATATATCAATTTAGAATTTGTCAGCATTGTTTTCATTCCTGTTTTATCTAACAGTTTGTAATAAAACGTTTCTGCATCACTGGTGTTAAACCCTGAGAAGTACTTGAATTTCTCAAAGAATGTTTTAGAACTGCTTTTCAGGTGATGTAGCACATTGTTCCCATTGATTATACTTAAAAACATTTCTAGACTGTGCAGATTTATGCAAATAATGATCACCATAATGTGTGTAGCAGAATGTCTGCTCATAACTAGATGAACCTTGTAAATAATCATGTTCTGTGAATCTAGCTGACATTACTAAATCAGACATCATGCCATTAATACTGTTAAAGTCCCAATCATCAGAGAATGTACTAGGTTTTACAAAGTCACTTAAGGAAACCTTCAGTTGATGAGGATACTTCAGGATCTCGACCGGACCATAGATCTCATAGTCAGTTTTCTCCCATACTACCCCACCGGGTAACGGAATGGCTGTGACATTTACTGTTGACAGTTCTCTTTTCTTCACATGGGATGATCTGTGTGGTTTGAGGACTAGGTTGATGTTCTGACTTGCTGTGTCTTTCAATTGTAATAAACTTCCCTAAAATTAAAACTAAAATTAGGCATAGTAGGAGTATGAATACCCCTGAAATAATCCAATGCTCAATCAATGGTGAATCCAGATATAATTCTTTGATTTGTTGAAAGAGTTCCGTTGTAGTTTCTTTAGAATACTTTTTTATTTCTGGCATCACTTTGGGGTTACTTTGATCCTCGGAAAAGTTGTCGAAGTCGATGAAATAACCAGAGGCAGTTCTGTCAATTGTTGGGATTGTTCTTTCAATCTGTCTCTCGGTAGCACTTTCTGATGCCACATTATTGTAGACTGGTGTTTCTTGACGAACTGTTTCAATCTGTGTCTCAAGAGGCACGAGTTCCACGGCATTATTGCATACTCCTTCTCTGTGCACTGCAGGCTGATCGAATGTGATTAGTCTTTCAGTTTGAACCTCTTGGATTGTTGCAAGTTTGGGTATTCTGTTGTTTCTCGGGAGTCCACTGGGCCTACTGTTGATTATAGGCCACATGCTTGTGGTTTTACCAGGTCGATAGATACAACTCTGTTCTCCTTTTTACCAGCAAGGGGCGGTAGTACTCCAGATCTTGTTCCGGTGATTGCCAAGACAGGTACTGCTTTTCTGTAAGAAGGCCCAAATTCCTTCTTCACCGCGATTTTTTCTCTGACTAGATCCCCAATCTTTGGAATCCAGACAGGCCTTGCTGGGGCTGTTGCTTGTGGTGCCTCGTCAGTGGTATCTGGCTGTTGCTTTAACTTTATGTTGCTTAAGGATTTTCTTGTTTCATTCAGTTCCTGTAAAACAGCCAAACGATCTTTGTTGTCAAAGTCTGTTTTCTTATCTTGTACCACTGATACCTGTTATCTAAGTCCTGAATTCTCATTCTAATTCCGAACAATAGTTCGTATGGGCTGAAACCTTTTAGAGATTTTCTTGGCAAATTGTTAAGACTGGTCTGGACACTTATTAAATGTTTGACCCACCCAGCGCCTGAACCTAATACCTTCGCTGTTATAGATCGCTTTATGTCTCGGTTTTTTCTTTCTACCTCACTATTCCCTTCGGGGTGCGACGGACAAGAATACCGCAACCCAATTCCCATGCCGGCCATGGCCTCCTTATAAGCTCGAGAGCTGAAAGCAGGACCCTGGTCAGAATGGAACGTGGCAATTGCGTATGTGCCGATAAAGACTCGCAGATCTTTTATAACCGTTCTAGCATCAGCCAAGCGCTGGAGGCCATATTTTTTAAGTGTGTTTAGCCTTAACGATGTACAATGGGATGCGTTTCTCTTTTTTGATAGCGCGGATAGATTGCCTAATGCTTTCTATTAGGGCTTCTGACACTACGCTGGCCGGTTCTCCACTGCAATCTCTATTGCAGTCTTCACAGTTTTTTGCAAACTCATGAATGCCTTCACTCATTTCCGGCCACCAGTACTCTGATTCTAACTCTCTCAGAGAGTCACTGATTGTTTGGTGTCTCAGACCCAATCCCATGTGTGCTTCCTGTAATAGGAAGCCCCTCTGGTCCCTGTTTTGAATTACCCTATCCCCCACTCCAGGGATTCGAGCAAAAGGAACGGAGTTTGCATCGATTACGTATGCATAATTGAGTGGATAGTTCACGGGTAGTGCTGCACAGTCGCCTTTTACGGACGTTTTGACTGCCAGCATGGTTTCCCCGTCTATGTATTTTTCTGTACGCTTTTTTGTGGCTACGGAAGCCGGTTTAGTTGCTTCCGCTGTGGCTGTATTAGCCAATGAATTCCCTGCAATGTGAACGCCATCACGTTGAAGACTCTGTGCGTGTATCACGTGAGTCTTTTGTAGTTCTTTCTGTAAAAGAGCTACCTGTTTCCAAAGCAATTTATGCTTTATTGTGGCACCTGTGTCATCTTTGTAATCGTTTTCAATCCAACTCTGTAGTTTATTATTGTAAGAGTTGACGCATAAATGAGAATCGCACACGATAAGTGTCGGGAATTCACGTTCTGCATTTTCAAGCGCCATCTTTAAACATCTGATTTCAGCTCTCTGAGCCGAACAGTTTCTTACTGATTCAGTTTTTGTTACTTTCGGTCTGAATTTACCGCACAGCGAACGACCTTTAACAATCGCACACGCTGCATCGTAGGATTTGTTCTCTACGTTGAAATGCTGTACAAATCTATCTGTATAGATTATACAGGCGTATTGTGGGAGAGGCAGAAGTTCGATTGGCAGAGGATATTCTTCTTCATATTCTAAATCATTCAGTTCTTCGAATTGCGGGGCAAAATAGTATTTCACATCTTCCGCTCCTAGAGAATCTATACACTGTATCCATTTTGGATCCAGTGACACTGTAGGCAGGTTTACTGGGCTGAATAGCGCCTCGAAGGCAGATTCCGCTGTGAGGATATTAATCCTTTTACCATGTGCTAATTCTCGTTCGTTTGCTAATGCAATTTGCACTGCTTTCACAGTTCTTTCTGTGTGACTGAATGTTTTTTCTACTTGTGTGTACAAGTGAGATTTAATTGAAATTGGTACCTTTTCTCCCTCATTAGAGGTCAGGTACGTGAATCCGCATCCTCCTGGGATGACTCGGATTACAAGATCACGTGTGTTGTCACGTGTATCTAATTTTGTTTTAGCTAACATGTCTGTTTGCAGTGATCTCAAAATTTCTGTGTGTTTTTGAGTCCAGGTGATTTGTTTAAAATCAGGTTTTATTAGTTCGTAGAGAGGTTTAACCCTCTCTGCGTAATTTAGAATGTAAATTATTCCGAAATTCAGAAAGCCTAGTATGGATTGTAAATTCTTCAGCGTTTTTGGAGCTTGGAGTACAGCGCACTTCTCTAAGAAGTTGTCCGCTAGACTTTTTCCTTCACTTGATAATTCGTATCCTAAAAATAATACTGTCAGATGGGCAATTCGAGACTTTTTAAAGTTGAATTTGTAACCCTCTGCTGCGAACCCAAGTATAATGGTGTTCACTCTTTTCAAGTGAGTATCCAAGTCGTCGTCTGTGAGATAGATATCATCTACGTAAGATAATGCCTCATCATCATATATTTGTAGTAACTCTGTTACCCTAGCTGAGAATAGTCCTGGGCTGTTCTTGAACCCCTGTGGGAGTCGACAGAATTTTTCTGCGACCCAAATGCTGAGAAAGCGGTCAAGTATCTGCTTTCTGGAGCAATGTTTTGACAAAAGGAACCATTAGATATGTCTAATGTCGTTTTATATTTTTTCCTAACTATGTTATTCATTAGGGCTGCACTATGCGAGTTTTGTACTGCAAAAGTTTTGCAACATGCATTAAGGTGTCTGTAGTCCAAAACTAGAAGATATGAATTGTCTGGCTTGGAGACAGGAAACAAAGGATTGTTCATTTGAGAGGTGCATGTTTCAATCACCCCCTGGTATTCAAGTTGATCTAAGATCTCCCTGACTTTTTTTTTAGCTTCTTGCTTAATGGGATACTGCCGTTGGGCAGTTGGTTCACTTTTTAACTGGATTTTGTGAGGAGGTGTCTCCTCATCCCATCCTACATGATTTTTATATAATGCCGGTGCCTGGGCTACTGCCCATTTCCTTGCATAAGTATATTTTTTGTGAATCGGAATGTGATTCGAGAAGGCAGGCATAATCATTTCTTCGCCACGAGGGCACTCCCTGACAAACTCTGGGGGCCAATCTTTTTCAGCTAACAGAATATCATAGCCTTTTGAGAGTTTATCCCAAAATAGACCCTTTATTTTCCTAGTCTTATCACCCTCTATACGCAATGTTATTTCGTATATCTTATGGGGTTCGCTAAGTCTGGTGTCGGCAGTTTCAACCTGAATGTATTCATTCGTGTCCACTGTCTCCAGATGACTCATCAAGATCTTGCGGGCTATACTGATTTCTGCTGCACTGTCTAACATTGTCTGTGCCCACTCCCCGTTTTTCAACTGTGTCCTCAGTATTCTCTGCATGGTTGATTACTCTAATACTGGCTACCTTCTTTTTTGGAAATTGAGATTTTTTACTCTGAGCAGGTTCCTTGTCTTTGGACTTGGTGTGCTCTCCTGGGTCTGACCGTCCTCTTCTTTCCGATTTCTGCGAAAAAGATCGAGAGGGACGTGTATCAATACTTTGATATCTATCAGGTTTTTTCAAATTATCCCTATTTCTAAGGTTATATCTTTTCTCAGAGGGCTCCCTCTGGGGAGACTGGTGTTCTCGAGTCGGAGTTCTTTCCCTCCGTCGAGGAGACCTTCCTCTGGACTGGAAAACGTTTTCCTTGGGAGTGGATTGTTTGTTTCCATCCCAGCTCTTTTTAGGAGTGTTTAAATTATTTTTAATAAATAATTTTTCAGGATTTTCGAGCAGTTGGGGCTTTACTGGTTTTCCACCCAAGCTGTCTCTACCTAATTCTTCATAGCATTTCTCTATGATTCTGGCAAGCTCAATTGGTTGATCTGTTATATCTGTTTCCTTCAACTTTTGGCAGATCGCCACAGATGCTGCTTCTCCCTTTATGTTGGCTAATAATATAGCCGAGACCTGCTTGAAGTCTTTCAGTAATTTCATACCAAGAGTTAAAGCGGGCTCTGGACCGTATTCATTTTGAATCTGTTTTAGCACTTCTGGTATTACCGCCATAGACGGAACACCATGTGTTTTTGTGTAAATGGAAGCAAAGACTGTACCCCAAGTGTCACAGTCCTCTATGTGTGGTGCGATTCCCATAGGAAGGCAGATGGTCAAGATTCTGTGTTTCTCAATAGGGGTGGTATCCGGAAATACTGCCTCTATTTGAGTGATTTTCTGCGCTAACCAGAAAGGAATTTGTTCCCGTTTTACGGGTGTTTTACCAAGACATGACTGTATGTTCTGTGGTGTAATTTTATTAGTGTTCCCCTGATGAGGGGTCAGCTGTGGTACATTAACAGCTGGTTGGACTGTTGCAGTCCGCATTACATATTGGACTAATTGCCTATGTATTTTTATAAGTGTTTTTAGCTATACTAACAGCTCTTCTCTAGACATTTTTGCAATGTCCGGATGTGGTGTGTAGCTGGCTAGAACCGGCCACGTTGCTCCTGGTCTACCTAGTGGACCGAGCCTGGTAATATGATCATTATGTTTTAGGGCGCCATTAAACCAGAGCAGGTGCTCTTGGAATTTTAGTGGGATTTCAGTCTCCTCGAAAGGAGCGTACTCTTCCGGTGGTTTCTCTATTTTGTAATAGTGAAACTCTTTTGTTCTAGCGTTTGCCGCTGGAAAGTTTATCCATGAATAGAATACCTCTGTCTGCCGATATTCGTGTGCCTCTATCACAAAAATTACTGTACCACCTTGTGGTGTCAATCCGTTTTCTATAAGTTTTAAAGTTATAGATTTTCTTAAGTGGACCGGGATGTCGATAGCATCCGGGTCAGTCTGTAGGAGACTCGAGTCTTCCTCTATTAGTAGGGTTGCCAGCCTAGCTGCTTCCCTTTCTTCTTCACTGTCTGATATTTTATAAATGCAGGCTTTGCAGAGTTGGTCTCCAAGGAGACAAAGATTAGGTGCACAATATTTTGGAACACTGTATCCTTCAACGTTGAATAAACCAGAGCTTTACATAGGAATCTCTTCCTACTGAGTTCGGGCGGATTTTAACCTTTCACCCACTCCAGACGTCTATTGGAGTATTTACGGGAGAAAGGGGTCTGTGTGAAAAATGCACGACTGAGTTACTCTAACGTCTTGCGTTAGTTTATCGCCTTACCAAACGTTGGGCGCCATGTAGTGTAGTTCCTGTTTTCCCAATAGGCCCTGCGCATTGGAATAACATAAACAGTAGTATCGACGTAGAAGTGCGGATCTTCCAGGCCTCCACTGACTATGCTAAACTTAATTGGGTTTGTTACCAACTAGCTCAGAGGTCAATGGAAACTTTCTTGACTGAAATAGGAAGTGATCAGCTTCCCTGGCACAGACAAGAAGGGATTCAGTTTTCCAACAACCGTGCAACATGACAACTTTGCTCCTCAGATCAAGAGTCAATCTCTAGGGTCGTGTGAAACAATAGACAGTTATTTTACTCAGTCAGTGGTTGTGCAGTTTACTTTCACAATATGTAGAGAATAGAGAGACGGGCGTTTGTCAATAAAGGGTAACATTTATTGAACAGTCTTTCTTCTCGTACAAGAGAAATGAATTGCCACAATTGCAAGACTTGTTATTATAAAAAGTACGTACAGTAAGATAAATATTGCGAAATAATACTGTAAAAGCATTGATATGGTTTCTTAGCCATACAATGGTTTAAAAGGAATAAAACATATATACATTCATATATACATTAGGCTAAAATACTCAACTGGTGCTTCTAACTACGCCTACCCCAGTGTACCAGACCTAAGCCTAATACTTGGGAGGGGAGTAAGTAAGTAGCTTTAAGTTAAGTTGGTTTTGCCAAGGTTTGCTTCAAGAATTCTCTCTCAAGGGTTTAGTCAACACCATACCTCTGGAATAGAATGATGGAGGTCTGGTATCTCCTTCAGGGGGTCGATATCCCAGTCACCCGCAAGGGTAGACTAGAAACGCCAGAGCTGGATTTCTCTGCAGGAGAAAGACAGCGTCTCTTCTCAGCGCGTCGAGGAGGAGGAGGGGCAGCGTCCGCGGGCAGCTTGCATCTGCTGGGCTCTTGCAGGGGACGGCTGTTCAGCTCCTAAGTTCACCACACCATCGTTCGCTAGTTAGCAGCGATAGCAGTAGCGATAGCAGCTATGGTATCATCAGCATGACAGCTTCTTCAGCAGCAGCGAGATAGCTAGCAATGAGACAGCGTTTGCTTAAGGCAACGTTAGTAATATTTATACCTGAGAGGTGCCTTGTTTGACGTACGTTTTTGGACATAAGACGTCAATAAAGATGTCACTAGGAAGTGATCGTCTATCAGTGCTCATTAGAGTTCTATTACTAATCAAAACACAGCAAGCGGGGATTTCCAGGTTTGCTGAGTTTTTATCTTGTTGAAGAACTCGGAGTGTTAATCTAGGATTCTCAGATAGTAACTTCTGCTATGTCATTGCACTAATTGGTTGCAAAGGAAGTGGCAGAGAAACCTATTCTGGAATGTGGCTCTGTTCGTGTGAGGCCAGAGACGAGTTTCTGAATATTACACTTGAACGGTTATGCCAATATAGGGAATAAATGGATTTATAGCCGTATAGGGGCATAAGGTCACAGTATCGATCAGGGTCCTAGATTAGAACGCTACAGGATTATCTCAGTGTGGCTCACGATCGGTCCAGAAGAAAGATTTGTTCCATTGACGGCACGAACAGGCTCGCTCTTTGCCTTTCGGATTGCTTGTATTCCAAACTTAGCAGCTAATCTCAAATCGCAGAAGTTCCCTGTGGCTCCCGAGTCGATCATCACCGACACCTCTGTTAAGGTACTCTGTCCGAATTTCACCTCCATAGTCAGAAGTAAATGAGGAGCCGCCGATTGTAGCGTATTCGCCACTCGATGTTCATGTGGAGTTATTTCTTGAACCGCACTCACCTGCTCAACTCCTCCCACAGGTGGTGCAGCTAGTTTTCCTTCGGCTTGAAGGGGCCTTTGGGTTTCTTCGGGCAATCTTGAACAAAATGGCTTCCGGATCCACAATACATGCATTGATTATTTGCTCTTCTTTTTTCCTTCTCTTCCTTGGTCAAAGGGCCTCTTATGGCACCTATCTGCATAGGTTCGGCTCCTGGGTGAGTCTCTGAGGTTCTAGCACCATCTGACCGAGCCCGGTCAAATCTAGGAGGTATCACCTTGAAGTCTTTCTTCTTTTCCCCTCGCCTCTCTCCCTGGCGGAAATCAATCTCCAACACCAAGTCTATAAGTGCCGAAATCTCGGTGGGACGATTAGGAATCTGAGCCAAGGTGTCCTTTAATTCATCTCTAAGCCCACGATAGAATACTGCAGCCCTCTTGCTCTCTGGCCAATTGGTCTCCACCACCAACTTGTTAAACTGGGTCAGGTATGCGATTAAGTCTCGATTTCCCTGTCGTAAATCTAACAATTCATTATCCACCACCTGAGATATTCTCCGCCGGTCGAATATCGGTAGAAACTCCTGTTTGAAATCTTCAAAATTCCTTAACAAAGTATCATCTCGTGAAACCAAGGGCATGGACCACGAAGCTGCATCCCCACTTAGATATGAGAGTATTAAAGCCACTCTAGACTGCGCGTCAGGGAAGATTGAAGGGCGGCACATGAAGTGTAACGAGCATTGAGAGAGGAATATCTGCGCCTTCTGTGGTTCCCCGTTAAATCTCTCTGGAGCTGCTAATCGGATGACAGGGGAGAGAGAATGTATCACCTGTGTGGTAGATCTATTGGTAGTCTCTAATACTGGGTTCATGGCTTCCCTCTCCAAGCTGCTAGGTTGGCGCAATATTAACGCCAATTCACTAATTAGTGGAGATTCCTCTAAATGGGTTCTGTGTTTTATTGTGTCTTTCTTATATTATTCTCTGAGTGACTAACTCTTGGCTTTTCTTTCTTCCTTTGCAGGGTGACTAGACTTCACTATTCAACTGCTGTTCAGTAAGTATTTACATATATATATATATTGTTCTCTCTCTCCTTTCTGCATAACAGAATGCTTGGTTAATAATCCTTCTTTTGTTTTCTCTTAGCGTTTTTAAACAGGAATACTGCCACTGCGGTTTCACTTTCAACAGGTAAGTAATAATACCATAAATGCACTAATAGCAAGTTCACTTAGCTCTGTTTTTTCTGAGTCCGAGTTCCAGTGGCATTCTTCTCCTCCTCTCCGAACCGCTTCTCCGTTTGTCATTTAATGCGTAAATCCTCCGAACTGGCCTCACATAACACTCTCTTCAGAAATGCATAAAATCGTCTTTGAACAACTCGCACTTGGCTTCACGCGCCGAGTTCTGGTTTCCGCTTCTCTCAAGACAAGATTACGAAACAGCCGCTCTGTTCTAAAATAAATTTCTTCAGGGGATTAACGTTGCTTCAGAATTCGGCCGCTTCAATCAGGGTCATCAGTGAAGTGCGCCTCTTCCTAGATGCTCGCGCTTCATATCAGATTCTCTGCACCTGTGGCCTGCAAGACAAGAACGCCTACTGGTGGTCTTCCCTGGCGACATCGGCGGCCATCTTATGTCGCCGGGTCCTCACTCTTTCAGTCCAAGTGCTTTCTGTAGTTTCTGGCCTGGTCCGCGTCTTCGTCGGGTGGTAAAGAATAGAACCCAGGGATTGGGTCCTGACAAGGGCCTCCAGCCTCTGGGACTGTTCATGCTTCCAGGCATCGGCTGCCATGGTGTTGCACGGATGTCGCTATGAAAAGTGCTGCATCATTGTTTTTCCCTAGTGATGCACCACTTTTCATATATAAAACCCTGATTCTGCATTTCATCTTCCCTTGGGACTCTGCTGGGCATCCTGGCTGTTGGAGGGGGTTGAGGAGCTGTTACCTGTGCTGTACTTGGCCCTGGCTTCTCCTTTCTGCATTCCATTGTTTTTATTTTATTTTGTTCATTAGAGGTGGATTTATAGGCAATTTCAGTCTCTATAGGCGGAACAGTGTACACACAGAGGTAAGAGAAGTACAGAAAGAACCAACAGAGGTACAGAAAGAGGCAAGCGGAGTATCGAAATGTGCAAGAGAGTAGCAGAAAAAAGCAAGAGCAGTGCAGAAAGAACCAACAGAGGTGCAGAAAGAGGCCAGAGGGATACATAAAGAGGCAGGAGAAGTACAGAAAAAAGCAAAAGAGGTGCAGAAAGAGGCAAGAGGGATGCATAAAGAGGCATGAGTGGAGCAGAAAGAGGCAAAAAATGTACACACAGAGCCAGTAGGATATATTGGTACAATTGAGGACGGAATTGCAATAATTATTTCAAAGTGTGCACAGAGGGAAATGAAAAGTGACATTATTGCAAGACTACTGCTACCATCATGCTTTGCCATATCATGTGACCTATTGGAGGAGAATAAATTAAAGGTGTTACAAAGCAGTAGCCTTTTTACATGTGTGCATCCGCCCTGCCTGTGAACAAGAACGCTATGTTCGAAACGCGTAAGGCTTACCTATCAGAATCTTCATGTTGTTTCATGACGCTGCTGCCGTATTGGTTGGTGAGTGCTTCCTAAGCCTTGGGCACTTGTAAAAAAGTATATTATGCACGGCAGCCCTGTCGTGAGGTTGCACCACTGCGCTATCATACGTGGGCCAGGGACTTTGTGAATACGAGGCTCCGTGTGGACCAACAGCTGGCTTTGCATTAGGGCAGCGTAAATGAAAGACTTGAAAAGAGCTCATTAATGGCTGGATATATTGGTACAATTGAGGACGGAATTGCAATAATTATTTCAAAGTGTACACAGAGGGAAATGAAAAGTGACACTATTGCAAGACTACTGCTACCATCATGCTTTGCCATATCATGTGACCTATTGGAGGAAAATAAATTAAAGGTGTTACAAAGCAGTAGCCTTTTTACATGTGTGCATCCGCCCTGCTTGTGAACAAGAACGCTATGTTCGAAACGTGTAAGGCTTACCTATCAGAATCTTCATGTTGTTTCATGACGCTGCTGCCGTATTGGTTGGTGAGTGCTTCCTAAGCCTTGGGCACTTGTGAAAAAGTACAGAGCCAGTAGGGGTGCAGGTATTTGCAAGAGAGGTGCAGAAAAAAGCAAGAGATGTGTAGAAAGAACCAACAGAGGTGCAGAAAGGTGCAAGAGGGGTACAGAAAGAAGCAAGAGAAGTGCAGAAAGAAGGAACAGAGGGGCATAAAGAGGCAAGAAGAATACAGAGGCAGGAGAGGTGCGGGAAGAGGTGTACAGAAAGAAGAAAGAGGGTACAGAAATGTGCAAGACAGGTGCAGAAAGAAACAAGAGCAGTACAGAAATAACCAAGAGAGGTGCAGAAAGAGGCAAGAGAAGGAAGTGCAGAAAGAAGCAACAGAGGTGCAGAAATAGACAAGAGAACTGTAGGAAGATGCAAGAGAGTTGAAGAAACAATCAAGATGGGTGCAGAAAGAGGAAGAGAAGTGCAAAATATAAGCAATAGAGGGACAGAATGAGGCAAGAGAAGTGCAGAAAGAGGCAGGAGAAGTAGAGAAAGAAGCAACAGAGGTACAGAAAGAGGCAACAGTGATGCAGAAAGAGGGAAGAGAGGTATAGAACGAGGCAAGAGAGTTGCACAAAGAGGGAAGGGAGTGCAGAAAGAGGCAAAAGGGGTACAGAAAGATGCAAGTGACGTGCCAAAAGAGGCAGAGAGGTGCAGAAAAAGGCTAGAGAAGTTCAGAAAGAGGCAAAGAAATTGCTAGAAGAAGCAACAGAGGTGTAGAAAGAAGCAAGTGAAGTACAGAAAGAGGCAAGTAGGAATTTGTTCAGTTCAAATAACTTTATTCGATTTGCATGAATCATAAAAGTCTTCCATACACGCATAAAACAATTCGATAAATCTTAAAACCTTTTATACAACAATTGGGGTGAATACATACAATAGTTCGCAATTAAGAAACAAATTTTGATAACATACCAGATTTCACCAATATGATTTTCCTGTCACGATTCATACTGTTTTCTAATTAACATTGCAGTTCTTATTAAGTTATGCACAGCACTGCAAATTGCAGTAGTAGACAAAGATCGTAAATGATTTAAAACCTTGATACGAACAGGGGCGAATTTCCTTTAAAAGGGGATTAAGAAAGCGTGCCCTAATGTCTTTATAAAGTGTGCAAAACAGCATAAAGTGCATTGTGCTTTGTTAGGCTAAATTATTGCAAGGACAGGAAGTCAGTCTCTCACACAAACTTGCCTGTATGGGAAAAGCCACATGAAAGTGCAATGTGCAAAGACGAAACCTAGTTACAAGAAAACGTGGTTGTGTGTGCATAATAAAAGACAAGTAAAGTTGTTGATGAGACAGCGGCACATAAGTAAATGTATCATTATCCCGAATGGTCATTCTTATTTCATTATAATATGAGTTTTTTATGATTAATTTCATATTAGATTGTATACAGCCAGGATTATCATAGTAGTGTCCCAATCCGATCCTATAAAAAGTGTTCTTCACATAACAAAACCAAGGGATAGACAGGGCTTTTTCCAAAGTCATACCATCTCTAATAATCGCTCTGGAGAATTATAACTCCTCCGAGATCCGCACCTTTCCCCATAGGATCAACGGGGCAATAATAAGTCTATCTCTGATATAAGCCAAACCCACCTCAGCGAGACAAAATTTTGTGGGAGAACTATTGGGAATCTTCAATAATCTTTTCAAAAATGTATTTTCTAACATTTGTATCCGGCTGCTTTTTTGATGACCCCATACTCCTTCCCCGTAAGTTGCCACTGAGAGGCACTTTGATCACCATGGAGTTAACATTTCTGCCACCGGCTTATGTCCCAGTTTGCACACAAAGCGGAACAGCCCCTCTATAATTCTACTGGTATGTTGAACACTAGCTACAATCAAATGGTCCCTGTTAGACCTGGCATCTTTGGTGTAGTTTCCCCTGACTTTTTGCCTCTACCTCCTGTATTTTTGACGCTGTGCTGGATTTTGTTTTTGCTGGTTTAGATGCTTTGGGCACTTTGCCACTGCTGATCAGTAAATGAGTAAATTGTTATTGTAATTGGTTATCCATGATTGGAATATTTGTATCACCAAGAATTCCCTAGTAAAGTGCACTGAGTGTGTCAGGGCTGGTGATTCAAATGCTACTAGTGGGCCTGCAGCACTGATTGTACCAGCCACATGAGTAGCCCTAAAATGGTGTCTCAGGCCTGCCAACGCAGTGCCTGTGTGCAGTCTGTGGACTGCCATGTCAACCTGGCCAGTGTCCCCACTGACCAGGCCTAACCCTTCCCTTTCTGTACGCATTGGACACCCCCATGGAAGGTCCAAGGTACCCCCTGGGCAGGGTGCTGTAGTGTAGTTCCTATATTCCCAATGGGCTCTGCGCACTAGAATAACATAAACAATAGTTTAGACGTAGGACTTAGATTGACTAGGTCTGTATTGAATATGTTAGACTTAATTGTGAATGCCAGCTAGCTCAGAGGTCACTAGAAACTTTCTCAAATAAACAAGAAGGGATTAGTTTCTGACAACCATATAATATGACTACTTTGTTCCCCAAGAATAAGAAATATATCTTCATAGTCGCGCAAACAATAGATGGCTATTTCACTCATTCAATCGTGCATTCTTCGTTTCACCAGGGTTTTTGCAGAGAAAATAGAGAGACGGTTGTTTTCAATAAAAAGGTTATTTATTGAGCAGTCTTCTTTCTCATACAAGAGAAGTGAATTGCTACAATCGTAATACTTGCTATGAAGTAAAGTGCGTACAGTAAAAAGAGTATTATGAAATAATACTGTAGAAGCATGATATGGTTTCTAAGCCATAAAATACATAAGATAGATAAAATGCATACAATGATAAATAATGCTAAAAGTACTCAACTGGTGTATCTATAATACGCCTACCCCGGTGTACCTAACCTAATTCTAGTACAAGGGAAGAAGTAAGTGAGGTGTAGCCTGAGTTAAATAGTTTCTGCCAAGAATTTATCCAAGAATACTCTAAGGGTCTAATCAGCTCCGTACCTTGGTTATAGAATGAAGGAGGTCTTGTATCTCTCTCTCAGGACTTGATCTCCCAGTAACCCGCAAGGGTTGCAGGGAAACACTGGAGCTGGATTTCTCGGCAGGAGAAAAAGACAGCGTCTCTCTCAGTGCGTCAGCTGGAGGGTCGGCTTCCTTTGGCACTCGCTGCAGCAGGGCGTTGGGCAAGTAGTTAGTTGATCTGCTCTAAACCACTGTGTGTTTGTTAGGGCAGATGTGGGTATATTTATACCTGGAAGGTGCCGAGTTTGACGTAAGGGTGGACATAATTACGTCATTCAGAACTCGAAGATCTTTACACGCTCCGGGAGTTCTGGGACAAATCAATACTGCAGCAGGGGGAAGTCCCGTACTGCTGAAGGCTGGTTGTCTTCAAGAACTTTTTGTACTCTAGGAGCTTAGTGGAAGTAGCCATGCCGTATTTGGACTACATTGGCTGTGTCTAAATATGGTTATGATTCGTATGCCTATATAAGGATATGATAAGTTATACCTATATAAGGGCATGAATCGGGAAAATTGCACTAGAGCCCTAGATACGTTTACTACACCCACTCCACGTAGAATGTCCATCTTTACTAAATACTAAGCAGTTATAACATTTCTAAGCATGTGTTTACAATCCCACCCCAAAAATACATAAAAATGCATTTGAAATGGTTTGTACACGAAAAATGAGTATTGTACTGTACGTTTTCTAAGCAGTGGTATCATTCAAATAATGCATATAGTTTTACATTTGAAATGCTGACTGAATGATTCACGAAATTACATTTATGAAATGGCTCTTAATACAGAAGAGAAGGTTGAGACCATTTCATCACAGATTTATATAAGACTGTACATGTACTAGAGGCTAAGTTTAAATATTGTCTCTAGGTTTCAAAAATAGAAATCTTGTTCTCTAAGAATAGTTCTACATTAAGCAGCCAAAAAAAGGTAAATATTTTGGTAATGAGAAAAAATAATTTCGTTGTAGTAAAAAAATAGTTCCTAATTTTAGACGTTCTGTTTATCAAAACTGAAGGGCGAAATCAAAGTTCAGGGAACGCTGTGTGCTTGTTTCTCAAGAGTTATTCTCATTGTTAGGAGAAAACATTACCTCAGATAGGCTGGCAGAGAATTTGTCTACAGTAGGTGAAAGTTGGGCCATTTCCGAAAAAGTAGAAATAGTGCATATGTGAGATGCATTACCGTCAGCGTTATCTGGATCAGCAATGTTCACAGAAAGTTGTACCTGTGTGCCGCTTTCATCTCGTACCTCACCGCCACCTAGTCGTAATGGTGAGTTCACAACGAATGCCGTCATCAGAATTGGTAGCCGCTGGGGACAACACATTACATGAACCGTTACCGAACCAAGCAAAGTATCGACATCCATAGGTACTGCTGATGGGAGTGAGAGACAGATGTCTAACACGCATTCTTCTCCGCAGAGCAGGCATCGTAGAACAGGTAAGATGCAATCTTGCCAGATTGGTCTGAATGATAGAAACCATGCGGTATTCAGATCTCTTAGACGAGCCAAGCCGAGGACCTGTGTTATCTTATTTCAGTACCGCATTGCCTGGATCGTTTGTTCCATGGTAATCTGGGTATCGCTGGTGACTGGACTTGCCATATCGGAGCAGAAAAAATAAAAGTAGAATTCCTGCTACATGTCCCAAAATGAGAGGCAGACCGCCAAACACAGAGTGCACGAAATTTGGGAAAATGCTCAGGACTGCTTCAAAGGGTGCTAACAGTCCAGAAAAAAGTGTCTTAAATATATGTGCGATGCCACTGGTATCTGACATGTTTAACATTTGACCTAACATTTCTACTAAATGTACGGGGCAGTTTGTTGATAATAATGTATGTATCTCTGCTGAGGTACTTGCAACTTGCAGATCATACGTTTCTCTAGACGAGGTTAAGGGCACAGTTTTTTGTAAAAGAATGGCTTTCATTCTGCTTAATGTATCAATTCGAATAGAAGAGATATTCAGTGAAGGCCAAATCATTGCCTCCTGTCTGGCTTGCTGTTTGGATACAATACTTGCATACAACAAGTGACCCTGGATGTAACACTGACGAGATAGGCCGTTCCTGGCAACATGCCACAACAGCTGTGGTCACTTAACATAACGTAGCTGCAGTTGGAAAGTTGTCTGAAAACAAGTTCTATTTGTGTGGCTGGTGTGCCGTGCAAGTGGCAAGAAAGGTCATTAGATGAACCTTCACAGGCTCCATGTAAATTAATTTCTTGACACAGAAGTGTACCACTTAGCAAGTTTTCACAATTTTTCCAACTTAGAAATACTTCTTTGTTACGCCCACTCCAACATCTATGTGTGTAAGGTAAATTACAGGTCGACTTAATGTATCCTTTACCTAACCTTTCATACAGGCCTGCTGGTATATGCTGTAGGCAATATTGAAACTGGAATGTCGTTATTGGTATTGTTATTATGGTACCATGTATTATCCATTCAATGACAGGTTTCTCGGAAACTGTTAATGGTAATATTTTTAGTTTTTCAATGCTCAGCACCGTATAGTCTGCTCCTTTTTGTGGCAAAGAGATTTGTTTATCTGTAAGGTTAAAGATAGAAAATAATGACTTTGTGTTGATTAGACGCCAAGGCACGTAGCCTGAATGCAGATTTTGTAACGTAAAGCCTAACTGTACAATAGAACGTAATTGGGACTGGCCATGTTGTAACATTAGCATATCCTGTTCTATTATATCAATAGCAGATGATACAATGCTGTCCAAAGAATACATTCTGGAGGACAGAGTAGTTAACCCATTGTCCACTACAGACAGTGATTTAGTATTTCAATGCTCAGCACTGTATAGTCTGCTCCTTTTTGTGGCAAAGAGATGTGTTTATCTGTAAGGTTAAAGATAGAAAATAATGACGTTGTGTTGATTAGACGCCAAGGCACGTAGCCTGAATGCAGATTTTGTAACGTCCAGCCTAACTGTACAATAGAACGTAATTGAGACTGACCATGTTGTAACATTAGCATATCCTGTTCTATTATATCAATAGCAGATGATACAATGCTGTCCAAAGAATAAATTCTGGAGGACAGAGTCGTTAACCCATTGTCCACTACAGACAGTGATTTTTTTTTCAAAATTAATATGATCAATTTCTCGTATTTTTTCAGCAGTTTCAATTTGCATTACTTTTAAAGCTTTGTTGTAAAGAGCATATATACCGGTGTATATGAAACTTTTTTGATGCTGTTTGCGAGGTCCCAATAAGAAATCCCGCAAGTCAGCACCTTCTTTAAGTAAGGTCAAGTGTTGCTTAATTTCAGGTAGTGTGGATTTCTGTAGCCATTTGATGCATAGTTTTCCTACACTGTATGTTGTTATTATTCCTGGGTGTTGTCTCTGGGAATATCTTGGGTCTGGCCTGTTCTGTTTGAACCCTGTGTTTTGTTCAGGTTTCTATCTTGACAGTTATTAGTGTATGTGGGCCAGATTAACCATTTTTTCCAATCAGGATTAGTTCTGTTTTGGTGTAAAATATGGGACACGTCTAACCCCTCATCTGTAGTACTATATGGCCAGTGACGGCTACCGCCCCTCTCCCTGTATACCCACATCAACCCAGAACACATTGACACGGAACATGATTTGTCTTTGGAAGGCGGGGGATCGCAAGACCCCCTGGCCGTATTTATTAAGATACAAAATAATACAAATTTGTTAAACAAAATATACACATTTTTTTATGCAAAAATATTCAGGAACATTCAGATACATTCATATCGACAAGTGTGATCGGCTAACCTTAACAAGATTCTAATACAGCTTGTTTCCTATCCGAATCTAACATCCTCATCTGAAAATTTTTGCATAATAACATTTATGGCCATATGGCAAAGTCGCTAACCGGTGTCAGGTCTTACAAACTGCGCCCTTACCGCAGGTGCGCATACGCAGCTGGGCCCGTTAATTACCCGGTCCACCCGTGCAGCCGAGCCCGTTAATTACTCGGTCCACCCATGCAGCCGAGCCCGTTAACTACTCGGTCCACCCACGCAGCCAAGCCCATTAATTACTCGGTCCACCCCGTGAACTCCCTTTAGCCACTGAAAGAGGGCCCTAACTTGCGTCACCAGCTTCCCCTGAAGTTCTAGGAGGGGCCAGTGACCCCTCCTCCCCCTGGGCGGACACCTCCAAAGGATGATGCCGCCCCCTCAGACCTTAAAATAGCTGCTCAATGGTCATGACCTTACCGCATGTCCAATACCCTAATAAATACGACGACCTGTGGAAAAAAGGAACTAAAGGACAGCTACACTATCTACATCAACATGTCATGACATACCATCATCAGGCTACTATTGGAAAAAAGGCCTAAACAAAAATAGCAAACATTATTTACATTTCAACACTACTCCCCATACGGGAAGCCAATACTTAGTACACAATTACAGTATACACCAAACATTCTAACCAACATTTATGCTTCAATTATACATCCTAAAAGGGAAACAACCTAATTAATAACAACACAGGTATATATAATGCACAACACAGCTTAGTTCCAGGGATGGTGGGTGGGGAAAATTAGGAGGCCCCCGAGCACGGGGCACGACCAGTGTGGGGGAGCGTCAGGCGACAAGAAGGGCCACCTGAGTGCTCCCCCCTCCTTTATTACCGGGGACGGCGGAGAGGGCGGGCCGCCCCCTCCCACCGCCCCTCGCCGCCCGCCCCTCTGACCCGGAAGACTGCACCACGCCTTTCGGGTCAGGGATTGGGCGCCGGCCGACCCAGTGGTGTGGCGCACACCTCCCCCGTAATAATTGGACGCCGGGGGATCACGCCCCCACACCACCGGGAGGCAAGGGGAGAGTGGATTGCTGCACCGACATGCAGGCGGGTGGGCCAAGGGCCCCCCTTTTTCACATGGTCGGTGACGGCTACCGCCCCTCTCCCTGTATACCCACATCAACCCAGAACACATTGACACGGAACATGATTTGTCTTTGGAAGGCGGGGGATCGCAAGACCCCCCCGGCCGTATTTATTAAGATACAAAATAATAAAAATGTGTTAAACAAAATATACAAATTTTTTTATGCAAAAATATTCAGGAACATTCAGATACATTCATATCGACAAGTAAGCATGGGCGTAAAATCCGTTACGCTCGCGGATTTTGCGGATTTTCGGGAAATCCGCAATCCGCGAGATTTGCGAATTTCCCGCAAAATCCGCAAATTCGCACGCAGCGGCGTTTATCATCGTTTGCCGGGTTGTTTTTCTCGATAGTTTGCGAGTGCTGCGCCATTTTGGATCTTGCTGTGTGATCCCGCGGGAATTGGCGAGCGCGATTACGTCATCGCGGCTTGCGAGCGATAGTTTGTCAACGCGAGTAGGGCGAGATCACGTCTCGCGGTACTTCGCAATTGCGAGATTTGAGATGCGGCGAGCAGCAAGAATCTCGCACAAGCGAAAATAGAAAATTTGCAATTCTGCACAAGAAATCCACCAGCAAGCAGCATAAACCTTCTTGAAATGATGATTTTTATCTGAATAACTCCTTAGGTTGCCTGCACTTTTTTAGCGAGGAGTCCATTTTGGGGAGGGGGGGGGGGTGGGAGGAAGGAAGTGCCCCACAATCTTCAACTTCCTGTTCCTGTTCAGCAGGCTCCTCCCAGTGCTTTGTCCATCTCCTGGTCACTTTTCATTTGGATCTGGAGCTGGAAGCTGGAAGGATTACTTTTTGTGGATGCTGCTGGATATTTGGATTTGAGGCCTTTTTGACTTTCTTTGGATCACTGTTGGATTAGAAATTTTACAAGTAAGTTTGTTTGGGGCATTACAGTTGCTGCAACTAAAATTTTGGAATTTTCGATTTTTGGGCTGTTTTGGGGGCTTTTGCCCAGGGGTACTCAGTGGTGGGTGGACTGAGTGTTTCTGTGGGTTGTCTTGAACTTAAACATCATGGAGGCCATGGATGGATTGGGATTGGGCTGATTTTTCAGTGATTTTCGTTTTTTGGGGCTGTACTTGTGGCCTTTTCACCAGGGGTATTTGAGTCTAGCATGGGCCTAGTCTTTCTGTGGGCTAGTTTGAACTTAAACATCATGGAGGGCATGGATGGAATGGGATTGTGCTGATTTTGCAGTGTTTTTCGATTTTTGGGGGTGTTTATGGGGAGGGACAGGCCATGTGGCTGGTGGCCATTTTGAGTGCAGCTACAGGCACTGGCCATGTGCTGGCAGGCAAGTGGCCATTTTGAATGCAGGCTTTGTTGTTAGGCCTGCAACCATTTTGCCTACTTTTCAACCTTTATTTATTTTATGCCCAGGGGTAGTGAGTCTTGCATGGGCCTAGTCTTTCTGTGGGTTGTCTTGAATGTAAACATCATGGTGGGCATGGATGGATTGGGATTGTGCTGATTTTTCAGTGATTTTCGTTTTTTGGGCCTGTACTTGTGGCCTTTTCACCAGGGCTATTTGAGTCTAGCATGGGCCTAGTCTTTCTGTGGGCTAGTTTGAACTTAAACATCATGGAGGGCATGGATGGAATGGGATTGTGCTGATTTTGCAGTGTTTTTCGATTTTTGGGGGTGTTCATGGGGAGGGACAGGCCATGATGGCTGGTGGCCATTTTGAGTGCAGCTACAGGCACTGGCCATGTGCTGGCAGGCAAGTGGCCATTTTGAATGCAGGCTTTGTTATTAGGCCTGCAACCATTTTGCCTACTTTTCAACCTTTATTTATTTTATGCCCAGGGGTAGTGAGTCTTGCATGGGCCTAGTCTTTCTGTGGGTTGTCTTGAATGTAAACATCATGGAGGGCATGGATGGATTGGGATTGTGCTGATTTTTCAGTGATTTTCGTTTTTTGGGCCTGTACTTGTGGCCTTTTCACCAGGGGTATTTGAGTCTAGCATGGGCCTAGTCTTTCTGTGGGCTGTCTTGAACTTAAACATCATGGAGGGCATGGATGGATTGGGATTGTGCTGATTTTTCAGTGATTTTCGTTTTTTGGGCCTGTACTTGTGGCCTTTTCACCAGGGGTATTTGAGTCTAGCATGGGCCTAGTCTTTCTGTGGGCTGTCTTGAACTTAAACATCATGGAGGGAATGGATGGAATGGGATTGTGCTGATTTTGCAGTGTTTTTCGATTTTTTTGTGCTGTATAACTGAACTGATGTTCCTCTGTCTTCCATTGTTTTTAGGTGCACAAGACTCAAGAGAACCACCAGTGCCAGGAAGAAGTCCTGCAGCGGTGTGTGTGTGCAGCATAACGTCACGCGACGTCACGTCTGGCCTCAGACAACTCTACAATTCGTGCAACTGCGGCCTGCTGCCTGACCTGCTCTGAAGAAGATGGCCCCAAACATTTCTCCGTAGCTCCTCTAGCAAGAAAGTTGCTATTGCTAGTAAGGAGCAGAAGAAGCAAGTTACCAAGAAGGCTGGTGTGCCACCCGCCACGTTTTTTGGGAGCAAAAAAAGTACGCCTGCAGCAGCAGGATCTGCCGGGGACCAAGCTGGGAGCAGCACCCCTGCTCCATTGGGTTCAGTGCCTCCACCACCACGCCAACTTAAGTCAAAGCCCTTGAGTGCTTCAGAGGCAGTCAGTGTACTTCTCCAATCACCATCGAACAGTGATGTTGGCTCATCGCAAGAAAGTAGCAGCAATGTCCCTGAATCAACACAGGTTGTTGTAACTCATCTGACAAGTGTTGAACAACCACAGCCGCAACAACAACCACATGTGCAAGTACAAGCCCAAGTACATGTGGAAGGAGAAGCAGCAAAAGGAGATGCGCAAGCAAAGGTGCATGGAGGTTCACAAGTGCCCACAATAGTTGTTCCTCCCGAAGTAGGGGCACATCAGGAAATCGACAATGAAGCCGAGGTATTGGAAGCCACTCCTCCTGATGATCATTCATTGTCTTCCACATCCCTAGCAAGGAAAAGATCAAGGGGGGTGTCTACATCTTCTTCAAGCCCACCTCCTTCTGATGCAAGTGATCTGTCTTGGCATCCACAACTGCGGTCTGACAGTGAGGCACACCATGATCTGACAAAGGTACCTAAGCGTAAAAGGAAGGTCGTCGAAAAACTCATAGCTATGGATTGTGATGAGGCTCAACAAGAAGTGACAGATACTGCTGGTGATGAAGCCTCTCACGATGACGACGAGCCAGTCATCACAAAGGTCACTGCAGCCCCACCGGGCATGCAGCAAAGAGACATTTTGACCCTATCCCGAGAAGCTGCTGAGCGTGATGATGATGTCGACGAGGAGGCAATGGAAGAAACACCACAATCAGTGGAGTTAACTAGTACACCAACACCTACCGCTTCCATATTTCTTAGTCACCAGAAGGGACCTCCATCCACCTCGACCTCAATTCGTGGTGGTGAAAGTGCAAAACGTACTGAAGTTCGGCAATCCACATCCTCCACTTCATCTGGCATTAGCAGCAGGACCACCACCACCAGTATCGCCGCCTTCTCCGGCCCCCAAAGACATTTCAAGTCCGCAGTTTGGGACTTCTTTAGTGTTTCCACAAAAAAGGAAAACCTCGCCATTTGTAGCATTTGTAAGTTGGAAGTTAGTCGTGGTAAGTTTGGTTCCAACTATGGTACCGGAGGCCAGAGAGGTCATCTTGAAAGAAAGCACGCTGTCCAATGGTTTGCGCACCTACAGGCGATCAATGAAGGCCGAATTGCACGTAATGATGTTTCATCTGATGATGACGAGGAGGAAGAAGACGTGTCAAACATTTCACTTACACCCAGTACCCCTGTCAGCAGCACACCCCATGTGAGCCACACTAAGAGTGTGGGAGAGAGTGATACACCATTGCAAAAAAGTTCATCAGCGAGCGTAACTGGGTCGAAGATATCATCATCATCATCCCGTAAATCTTTGGTCCAGGGCAACATTAAAAAGATGTTGTTTACAGAAGCGCAATATGAACGCAACCACCCACTGACGCGTCTGTATAACACTAAGCTGGCTAAAATGCTAGCTCTGGACCTTCTCCCTTTTTCTTTTGTAGAAGGGGTTGGTTTTCTAGAATTAGTGGCAGCGCTCTGCCCTAAATGGAAAGTTCCTAGCCGGTTCTATTTTGCCCGATTTGCGGTTCCAGCACTACATGAGGATGTTCTGAAGGTGATTGGGGCAGCTTTGCAGAAGAGTGCTGTTCACACTATACATCTGACAACAGACATGTGGACCAGTGGCGCAGGCGCTGATTACATGTGCATCACTGCACACTGGGTCTCTTTTTCAGGGGCTAAAGCAAAGCTAAACACAGGTGTTGACACGGACATTGTTTTTAAAGCTGCTCGGAAACATGCAACACTAGCCATGTTTGGTTTGGAGAAACGTCACAGAGCAGAAAACATTTTGGATGTCTTTAAGACAAAGGTCCTTAAGTGGCTGTCCCCACTAAAACGCCAGGTTGGTTATGTTTCCACGGACAATGGCGCCAATATAGTTAAGGCCATGAGGGACGGTGACTATTACAGAGTGCCGTGTTTGGCGCACTGTATAAACCTGGTTGTCCAAAAATTCTTGGGTAATAAAGGCAGTGCAGCGTACAGTGTATTGGACACCTGCCGAAAAATGTGCAAGCATTTCAGCCATTCTTTTAAGGCCCGGAAGCAGCTGAGGAGCCTGCTATATCAACATCAAATGCCAGTGAAAGCACTCATCCAGGAGGTGGTAACACGTTGGAACTCAACCTTCTACATGCTTGAGCGTCTGTATGAGCAGTATAAGGAACTCAATCAATATTTCCTTACAGAGGGTACAGAGGAGCTGAGGATGGGTGCGGCGCAATGGAACATAGTTCAAAGCCTGACACGCATGCTTCGTCCTTTTGAGTTCTTCACGCGTGCAGTCAGCAAGGAGGACTCTAATTTGGGAAAAGCTATCCCATTGTTGTACATGCTGGAGGGCCAACTGAAGGAGGTGTGTTCTGTGTTTGCAGACGATGACAAAAACAAAGACTCTTTGCTTCTGGCTGAGAAATTATTAGAGCTCCTACAAGGTGATGAACGTCTTAAAAAGATCCACTCAGAAGAGCATTACATTTGTGCTACTATTCTGGATCCACGCTACAAAAAGGCGCTGGCAGGCCAAGCATTCTTTCCTTTTGATGATGAACATGTTCCAAAGTACAAACGTTGGCTAGCCTTGTCAGCTAAGAGGTTTGAAAGAGAACGGCTGGAAATTGAAGGAAATGGCAGTACATCAGCAGGCCATCCCCAGTCAAAACAATCCACTTCTGCACCTGTGGCTGTGGCACAAGTGACCTCTCAGCCGTTAAAGACACCGGCAACCGGATCATCTGCACGAAACACAACAGAAACATTGGAGGCTGAAGAGGATTGGCTAGCTCTGCGTGGGTTTGGTTCTCAAAAGGTCAGAGGCACAGCAAGAGCTAAGCAAAGTGGAGGAACCTTGGATGAGGACCTTGAGTCGATGGTGAAGGACTATCTTAATGACTCAACAGAGGTCTATGTTAATTCTGACCCATTGGCGTATTGGCATGGGAAAAAAGAATTGTGGCCACAGCTCACCAACCTGGCTTTAAACTACTTGTCTTGCCCACTCGCAAGCGTGTCTTCTGAACGGGTTTTCAGTGCTGCTGGTGGCATTGTAACTCCCAAACGGAGCCGCCTCTCGCCCAAAAATGTGGAGAGGTTAACAATGATCAAGATGAATCAGCACCTCATTCCACCAGATTTCAGAGTACGAGAAAGCGTGCCGGATGAAGAGGATGTGGCCAGCAACATAGATGAGGGAATTTCTACTCTGTCAGGTGACACTGAGCTCACCCTGCCTGAATTCGCAGAGTATGATGACGAAGCCTTATTCTTATTCCTGGACCGTGATACAGAGCCCTGAAAATGAGACAACGAATCAATAACTTTCTTTTTCGGCCTTATTCACTTTTATTCCTGTGTGTCTGTCTTTTTTTGTTGTGCACAGTTAATCTATTTCAAACTTTAATCAGATAATCACAAAATCAAGCCCATCAGCAGAACTGTCTTCACTGGTTTGCTAATTGATTTGAAGTTGCCGCAGTCTGCATTCCTCAGGTTCACAAGTTCAGAAGAACATGCTCCTCTATCCTCCTCCTCCAGACTCCTATTTCCATCAAACCAGAGGGCTGGTTTACGCCCAATGAAGAAAGACTCAGCATTTGTGGGGGTGTTGTTTTACCTCTTTGCAGGTGAGTTGACGGCTCTGGGACCATTGTTGGGAAGCTCTAATACCGGATAAAAGTGTTTTGGACCAAATCCCAGGCGGAATTTTTTTTGTGTTTTTGATGACTTGCTTGCCTTTGAGGTGCTCTTTGGGGGGGTTCCGTCTGTTTCAGGGTGACTTTCGTGGTCTGGGAGCACTGCTGGGACAGTCTAATCTTGATTGCATTTGCTTTTCAGGAAATCCGTCGTGGCAACCCCGACATATGGCCTAGCTACGCAGCGCGTTTGGACCGAAGGCCGAGAAATATTGCAAGTATGAGATTTTGCTTTTGGCCTGTTTGGGGGTGTTATGCTTCTTGGCGGGTGGGTTGGCGGGTCTTGGGGCATTCCTGGGAAGGTCTAATACCGGGTAGAAGTGGTTGGGACAAAATTCAGGCCGATTTCTTTTTGGCTATTTCTGACATTTTGCTCAATGTAGCGTTTTCGGGGGCCTGTTTGGGGGGCTTCCTGGTGTTTGTGGGTGAGTTTCGGGGTCTGGGAGCACTGCTGGGACACTCTAATCTTGATTGCATTTGCTTTTCAGGAAATCCGTCGTGGCAACCCCGACTTATGGCCTAGCTACACAGCGCGTTTGGACCGAAGGCCGAGAAATATTGCAAGTATGAGATTTTGCTTTTGTCCTGTTTGGGGGTGTTATGCTTCTTGGCGGGTGGGTTGGCGGGTCTTGGGGCATTCCTGGGAAGGTCTAATACCGGGTAGAAGTGGTTGGGACAAAATCCAGGCCGATTTCTTTTTGGCTATTTCTGACATTTTGCTCAATGTAGCGTTTTCGGGGGCCTGTTTGGGGGGCTTCCTGGTGTTTGTGGGTGGGTTTCGGGGTCTGGGCGCACTGCTGGCTATATATACTTTACTTTGCAAGAGGTTTGAAGCAAATCCATGGTGGCAGAGGGGAGTTAGGGCCTAGCTGCACAGCGCGCGCGGAGTGATTTGGGAAATTTGTGAAAAATTGACTAAGTCCCCATTTTTGTACTTTTGCTCTTTGGCTGTTTGGTGGTCTTCTACTCATTTTCTCCTGGGTTGACGGCTCTGGGGCCATTGCTGGGAAGCTCTAATACCGGATACAAGTGTTTTGGGCCAAATCCCAGGCGGAATTTTTTTGTGTTTTTGATGACTTGCTTGCCTTTGAGGTGCTCTTAGGGGGGGTTCCGTCTGTTTGTGGGTGAGTTTCGTGGTCTGGGAGCACTGCTGGGACACTCTAATCTTGATTGCATTTGCTTTTCAGGAAATCCGTCGTGGCAACCCCGACTTATGGCCTAGCCACGCAGCGCATTTGGACCGAAGGCTGAGAAATATTGCAAGTATGAGATTTTGCTTTTGGCCTGTTTGGGGGTGTTATGCTTCTTGGCGGGTGGGTTGGCGGGTCTTGGGGCATTCCTGGGAAGGTCTAATACCGGGTAGAAGTGGTTGGGACAAAATCCAGGCCGATTTCTTTTTGGCTATTTCTGACATTTTGCTCAATGTAGCGTTTTCGGGGGCCTGTTTGGGGGGCTTCCTGGTGTTTGTGGGTGGGTTTCGGGGTCTGGGCGCACTGCTGGCTATATATACTTTACTTTGCAAGAGGTTTGAAGCAAATCCATGGTGGCAGAGGGGAGTTAGGGCCTAGCTGCAGAGCGCGCGCGGAGTGATTTGGGAAATTTGTGAAAAATTGACTAAGTCCCCATTTTTGTACTTTTGCTCTTTGGCTGTTTGGGGGTCTTCTACTCGTTTTCTCCTGGGTTGACGGCTCTGGGGCCATTGCTGGGAAGCTCTAATACCGGATACAAGTGTTTTGGGCCAAATCCCAGGCGGAATTTTTTTTGTGTTTTTGATGACTTGCTTGCCTTTGAGGTGCTCTTAGGGGGGGTTCCGTCTGTTTGTGGGTGAGTTTCGTGGTCTGGGAGCACTGCTGGGACACTCTAATCTTGATTGCATTTGCTTTTCAGGAAATCCGTCGTGGCAACCCCGACTTATGGCCTAGCTACGCAGCGCGTTTGGACCGAAGGCAGAGAAATATTGCAAATATGAGATTTTGCTTTTGGCCTGTTTGGGGGTGTTATGCTTCTTGGCGGGTGGGTTGGGGGGTCCTGGGGCATTCCTGGGAAGGTCTAATACCGGGTAGAAGTGGTTGGGACAAAATCCAGGCCGATTTCTTTTTGGCTATTTCTGACATTTTGCTCAATGCAGCGTTTTCGGGGGCCTGTTTGGGGGGCTTCCTGGTGTTTGTGGGTGAGTTTCGGGGTCTGGGAGCACTGCTGGGACACTCTAATCTTGATTGCATTTGCTTTTCAGGAAATCCGTCGTGGCAACCCCGACTTATGGCCTAGCTACGCAGCGCGTTTGGACCGAAGGCCGAGAAATATTGCAAGTATGAGATTTTGCTTTTGTCCTGTTTGGGGGTGTTATGCTTCTTGGCGGGTGGGTTGGTGGGTCTTGGGGCATTCCTGGGAAGGTCTAATACCGGGTAGAAGTGGTTGGGACAAAATCCTCGCGCAAAAGCCTTTTGGCACTTTTTGTAACTTAGGTTTCGTTAGGGTTAGCCCTAGCAGCAGGATTGCATGTGTTTCGGGGTGTTCTAGATTTTTGCAACTGAGTTCTGGGGTCTTAGAGCACTCCTGAGAATGTGTAATTTTGGTTGCAAGTCATTTGAAGAAAATCCATGGTGGGAAAGGGGGGATTTGGCATAGTTAAAGTAAGCCTTTGCCACTATTCTTAACTTAGGGTTCGTTAGGGTTAGCAGTATTTCTATTGCATGTGTTTGAGTGGGGGGGATTTCGAGTCTTGGAGCGATGCTGGCTATGGCTACTTTTGCTTGCAAGTGGTTTGAATGCAATCCACGGTGGGTAAGGGGTAATTAGGAAGGGGGTACTTCGGCCTACTTTTACTTTCAAAGTAAGTTTTGTCACCAGTTTTCTGCTAGGCCTCGTTTTTTGAGATTTGATTGGGGGTCTTCTACATTTTTGCGACTGGCTTTAGTAAGGGTCTGGGTGGGAGCACTGCTAGGAAGATCTAATTTTGTTCTAAAACACAGTTTACAGTACACCTAGCTTGAGGGGAAAGATCCGCTACATTAATTTGCCCATACTTATTTGTCCTTCAAAAGGTGACAGACAGAGTACGCACTTTCAAAAATATTGTACTGTCTACTAGGAAAATCAAATTGTGACTTTTTGCACTCCACAGCCTACATACCTTATATTTATTTATCAGTGGTGTTGTAATATTATATCACTTCCTGTTTTTCGTTGAATAATTACAGGCCGGGTTTCAGTCTCTGCAATGGGGAAAAAAGGATGGAGTCAGGCTTCACAGTAGCGAGCCACAATTCAGCATCAGGCAGGCAGTGGACAGGGTGTCTTCTGGTGACCAACATCGATGGACGAAGCGTCGGCTGCAATGGAGGAGTGGCGCTAATAAGAGGATTTTTTTTCTGCAGGCAACTTACTTACCACTTCCAACAGGACAACTATAACCACATAGATACAGTATCCCTTGCCTTTTTCTCTGACTGTGACTGCATTTCTTGGATCTCTCTCTGCTTCTAAATTGATCCCTTAACACATCACTTAATCCACTCCACTATCACATCTGCACCACACATAGTCATTTGTAAGTGCTCCTACGTAATTCGCAAGTCGCAGCACGCCCCAGCCCGTAGAGGACTGGGATGGCCCCAATGATGAAGCATGTCACCAAGGGGCAACCCTGGTGAGTGAGGGGACACCTAGAAAAAAAGCAATTTCTCCTTTTCTATCTACTATACCTTCCAGACCAACCCCATTGAGTGTTGTTGTGAATGGATTTATAGTGACCAGCAAGGCTCTCGGGTATCTGGCTACAGAGACCTTATGTTGAATATCGTTATCAATAATTCCACACAGGCCCTGTACTGTCGCATTCTTTCTTCCACAGTTGTCGAAAGTACTACTTACTTTTCACTGACATGCATGCAGTAGTGCATGCACTTTCAAAGATTGATGGATAGGTTTGTACCAAAAGAATTGTTTATGTTCAATTGTTTGTCTATGCTGTGCTTTTTTTTACAGGGTGTCTTCTGGTGACCAACATCGATGGACGAAGCGTCGGCTGCAATGGAGGAGTGGCGCTAATAAGAGGATATTTTTTCTGCAGGCAACTTACTTACCACTTCCAACAGGACAACTACAACCACATAGATACAGTATCCCTTGCCTTTTTCTCTGACTGTGACTGCATTCTTGGATCTCTCTCTGCTTCTAAATTGATCCCTTAACACATCACTTAGTCCACTCCACTATCACATCTGCACCACACATAGTCATTTGTAAGTGCTCCTACGTAATTCGCAAGTCGCAGCACGCCCCAGCCCGTAGAGGACTGGGATGGCCCCAATGATGAAGCATGTCACCAAGGGGCAACCCTGGTGAGTGAGGGGACACCTAGAAAAAAAGCAATTTCTCCTTTTCTATCTACTATACCTTCCAGACCAACCCCATTGAGTGTTGTTGTGAATGGATTTATAGTGACCAGCAAGGCTCTCGGGTATCTGGCTACAGAGACCTTATGTTGAATATCGTTATCAATAATTCCACACAGGCCCTGTACTGTCGCATTCTTTCTTCCACAGTTGTCGAAAGTACTACTTACTTTTCACTGACATGCATGCAGTAGTGCATGCACTTTCAAAGATTGATGGATAGGTTTGTACCCAAAGAATTGTTTATGTTCAATTGTTTGTCTATGCTGTGCTTTTTTTCTTGTCTCCCAAAACCTTTCCCAAAAACCCCCGTACGCATCCATTTTTCAAACCCTAACCCTCTTCCCCCGGGCTGTGTGGTTTTGATTGATGTGTGACTAAATTACAGCAATAAATCCACACACTTGCTGGGGAGGATAAGGTGATAGCAACAGGCTGGTGAAGAAATCCGAGGATATATTCTTACTCTGCTTGACAAAGACCCATGGCTAATGTCAAAGAACTTCAACCGAATTAGTAGTTATACTTTACCATTTGTTAGGCTACAATGTGGCACTGTTCTAGTGTACTTCTGTCACCTGCTATATTCTCAGTTGTACCGTTGAATTGCTCAGGAGGACAAACCAGATTTCATTTTCTTTTCTTTCATAGGCATGCAAATGCCACTGTGTCACACCACTAGTACCACCGCTATGAGGAAATTTTATCCGACCAAGATTGCCAACCTTATTCGCTGTTTCCCGTGGAGCCAGCCCTGGGTCTAGCCCTACTTTCAAACACAAATTACAGGTAAGATAAGCGTTTGGTGGTTTGGGGGTATAATAGAGTATTAGTAGGAGAGACGAGAGACTGACGGTAGTACTACTAAAGTCCTAGGACTCTTGGATTCACTTCACGTACTCTGTGAGAGGCACTTAGTGTTGAAAACATTTGGGCATTTACACTTAAAGGAAGAAAATGGAACTAAACTTTCAGGAAAACAAAGTCACTGTTAAACCCCCACCCACCAGGCAAGCAGTAAGAAACGGGTATGCTCAGATAAAGTTTGAAAAAGTATATTTATATCCCTAAAAAAATAATCTCCCGCAAGACCCTCCCTAACCCCAACGATTGTCCTTCAAAAGTCCCCAAAAACCCAACTCCCAATTCCCACCCCCCAAAAGTCTTTAAAAAAGGGGCAAGGGACACTATGGGTAGATGCTGTCTACTTTTTGGGCCAGGGCATCATGCTCCTGGCGGAGCAAGGTGTGCTCTACGCGGAGCCCCTCCAACTGGTTGGAAAAGTGGTGGAGCTCCTGCTGGAGGCGGGACACCATCAGGGTACTGCGGCGCAGGCGTGCCTTCAATGCCTTGCAGGTGCAACGGCTGTGAGAGGAAGCTGTTGTCCTTGCTACTCGGCGGTGGCGTTTGGCTTTGGCAGCCCGGCTCAGTCTGGGTGGACCACTGTGCTGGGTGGCACTGGCAGCCCGTGGGGGCACGGAGGCCGATGCAGACGACGTAGTTGTTGTGGTCGACTGCACACTTTCTTCGTCCTCCAGGGCCACCAGCCGCCGATATTCGGCCACAGTGGCATCGATCCTCCGTTGCCGGGCCGCTCTAGCCAGCTCCTTCCTCCTTGTTCGTTTGGAAGGAGAACCTATATGAAGAAAGAAAGACATAGTCTGTAACCAATGCTCTTTAAGATTAACTCAATCATTCAGCAAAAATTTGTGTTGCACTACAACTAGCTAATTGCAAGCGCATTACATAACTATTGAGGCCAGTATCTATCTAACCTCACACTTCTTCATCCTTGCTCTAACATTAGTGGGAGTTTAAGGAACAAATCCTACGAGCACTATGGACTTCCATTGGAGTCGACTATGAAAGTACACCAGTCTTATTCTTCTTCTTGTCTCTTGTTTAGGAAAATTGGTATGTTATCTTCTGCAAGCCGGCATAATGCCAGCGCAGTAAACTTGCACCCGAGAAAAAGAGACGCACGCCATGAGGAGTGACCTAGACTTGCGTTGCGTTACTGTACCCGTCCAGTACATGCAGGTGGTGAAGCTCTTACTTTTCTATTACGGGTGGCACTGAGAATACTCTGTTACAACTCAAGGGCTACTGCTTAATTAATTTAACTTTCACCCTACAGTGGAAATGAGTACTAGAAATGGAAAATTGAAGAAGATAAATAATCTGATTATCTATCACTTCACATGGGATGTTTTTGCTTATATATGGGATGACTTTAGGTGCTTTGCTTTTTATTGAGTGACCAGTGATACATCCACACATGAATGACTGAGTACTACTAAACTTATTAAGAGAGGTAGGGAGTGGCCACCGTAATAACCGGATCTATGCTGTGCTTGCAATACAAACTACTGCTACTATTGATGGTAGTATTTGGACAAAATTAAAACTTCTTTTCCTTGCCTTTCCTACACTGGAACGGACGTGCGGGTGCAGTGTTACATGCTCTTCAAAGTTACACTTAGTTCATCCACTGACCGTCTACTCTCTCTAGATCATGGGTACTCACAAACTTTCTCTCCGGGGCTAAATTTACAGTGTAGTTTGTGGCCGAGGGCCGCACTGGTCGGGGCGGAGTCAGAGGTGGCGGGGCTAAAGAAAAAGGAAAACTTGTGACCATGAGGTTGCACACAGGTCCCTGCAGCAGATGCCTTCATCCACTGAGCCACCAGACCCAGCATTTACATTCATCTCTCTCCCTCCTGCTCTCCCTCCTGCCCTCCCTCTCCATCTCTCTCTCCCTCCTGCCCTCCCTCTCCCTCCCCCTCTGTCATCTCACTGTGTGTGTGTCTATCTGTGTCAGCCTTCAGCCCGGGTTGAGACCGCTTCCTCAACGCGCACACACAGACAACACCAAAGTACTTAACAGGTCTTTAAAAGACCATTAACATATTATTGAGGCTTTGTTTGTTGTAGCGCCCCTGCATCTCCACCCTGACAATCACTGCTTGCCCGGCCCCACAGAGCAGAGGCTTTGTTCTATTTCACCTCTTTGTGGCCTTGCATCTCCACTCTGCTCTGTGGGGGCCGGGGGAGCAGTGATTGTCAGAGTGGAGATGCAGGGGCGCTAACAGGTGAAATACAAAAAAGCCTCTGCTCTGTGGGGGCCGGGGGAGCAGTGATTGTCTGCAAGGTCTGCGCACCGCCAAGGAAGGCTTGCCGAGCCACCACCGGCCCGCGGGCCATACTATGAGTACCCCTGCTCTAGATACACATATGCTATCTAAGAGTCAGATAGTAGCATGATCCAGGTATATGGACACATACAGTTTCTGTGTCACCCACCCAGGCTGTTGTCCTTCCACCCATCATTGCTTCATCATTCACACAGCCATGCATCTCATATTCTTGCCTTCCCAGCTAGTCTTCAATCTCAATAAGTAAGGAATATATAAGAGCTTACCTCTGGCCGCCACCACCACCGTCTCAACTCTCACAGCCGCCGCCTCCTCTCCTGAAGAATCGCCCTCCGCCTCCGTGTCGAGCACCACCACCTCCACGCTGGCCCCGCCACCAGATGTTCCACCTACAAAGTACATTGAAGAATGTTAGAATAAAGCACTCACTAGTCTTTGGTCTAGGAATGAAGACATGTGAAAACAATGTAATTTGTGACTGTCTACTTTAAAGTTAAAAAAAATGTCCCTTTTTCCAGGGAAGGTTGTCTTGCTGCACTTTTTGGCACAACTGATGAAGGCTGGTTTTTTAACACACACCATTTTTCTCCACACAGACAGAAGATGGACTTCTAACAACAAGATCAAGTTGAAACCAGGTGAGAGCTCGGCTCGACCACAAGAAATGTCTTCAATTAATCGTCAGCGCTAACCACTTTTCCATTATCAGTTACACGTTTAGTTTTATTATGACTTCATTTTAATAAATGTCTTTACTTTTAATAAAGCTTTTAAACTTAAATACAATCTGTGTTTTTTGGTCCAGACTAGAGTGACTGAGCGAAAGGTTTTGCAATTTTTGCAAGCATGAGTCCAGATAGAACACTTCAAAAGACATTATGGACAATCCCAGAGGACTGCACTAAGTTGATAGAGCTATTGCTGACTAGAATCATGGGAGTTTCGCCAACCGTGCAATCTTAGTTAGCTACACAAACAGACTAATATAAATAATCTAGTAATACCACAGGGAGTCATAGTAGGGGCAGGATAAGAATTTAGATACAGTCTACAAGAAGATCAAAGACAATTTTGAAAAAATTCAAATGAGGAACGCTAGGAAAAATAGGTACTAGTCTAAAATGAAACCTTACTGAGGCCAGCAAAGGAGCCCTCGCCTGCCCGATCCTGGCCCTGTTGAACAGCATCCGCCGCCTGCTGCTCCTGTGTCCTCCTCTCGCCCCTGGGGGGAGCTGACGTACAACATGAAAGAAAGAACAGAAAACATGGATGATTGTTGCTTGTCAATGTCAACTAAATCAAACATTTCAAAAGAACAATAACAAAATATTTCCGCGAAATTATATTGATTAGGGTTAGTTTTCATTTATTTGCGGACCTGTGACTTCGAAAGTCACGTAACTCACTAAACAAAGTACTGAAAGGTTCACCTAGGACTGGCAGGCAGCAGTCCGCAGGCAAGACGCAAAGTGACAGACAAACTCCATTGTGATTTCAGTCAGATCAGTGACAACACTAACAGTTGCCTGCTACATTACCAGTCATTTAAATAGTCAAACTATCAATCCACCACCACTATTTTTCTTATTGTCAGGGGTACAAAGGAAGGGGCAGATTTAAGCCCCTTGCGGCTCTTTTGCTCCGTTCTTGCGTGACTTTTGTGACGCAGCAGCTAAACAAAAAAGGGCGCCATGGTGCGGCGTATAATATTATAACAACGTGACGCATTTGAGAGATGCATCCCGTTATAAAGCCCTGCGCCATCAGGGGGCGTTCCGGCGCAAGGGAGGGCATTCCTGCACTGGATCACATCCTAAAAGTGGCTGAGGGAAATCTACAAAATTTTAATCAGTCACCTTTAGGACAATGATGCGTAACACAAACCCTGCACCTGCTTGAAGCAGACGTACGGCTTGACCCAGCATTGGGGAGGTAGGGTACCCCAGAGCATTGCTGGAGCTGCGCCATCGTTGCGACGCAACTCCAGCAGTAAAGCTTCGGTGACGTTTTGGGCCCATGGTGCGCCGCATTGCAAATACGGCGCACCATGTTTGGTGGTGGTAGCGGGCCGCACAATTAATGGCGCATCCCTGCTACTTTGCAGGGATGCGACGGTAATTGCAATTCTGCCCCTTAGGGGCATACTTACTTACGCGTTCTGGCACATCTCCAGAGATGCGCCAGATCAAATGCGTCACGCAAAACTACCCTTGCGACACGGCAGATGCGCCTCATTTACAATGCGGCGCGCCCTGGCGCAAGGGTAGGCACTTGCGTGACGCATCTCGTCACGTAAGAGCGGCGCATCGCTGGAGTCACGTCGCCAACGCAATGCAACTCCAGTAATGCTCAGGGCCACCCAATACTTAACATGCTGTGTCAGTCCTTTCGCCTGCTTCAAGCAGGCATAAGGAATTGAATTGACGTAGCAGCGTCGCAGAAGTGCCTGCGTTAAATCTTGTAGATTTCACGCAGGCAATTTTGCGAGGCGCACAGCCGCCGGACCGCCCACCCTGCGTACTAGGAACGCACCCATTGTGGTGCAGGCCCATGGCTTTATAACGTGACGCATCTCCCTAGATGCGTCATGCTGTAAATGACTCGCAGGGATGCGGCACGTTTACGCCGCTGTTGCGTCACGCAAGGCAACGTAAACGTGGCGCGAGGGGCTTGTAAATGTAATCTGCCCCCTAGTGTCTAGCATTACGCAGTTCTGTAAAGTACACTCATACATAATAGTTACTCAGGCCAATGAGACCACGAAATAGAAAACAAATAAGCATAGTAGCAACGCCACTGAGAAGGAGAGCAGTGCACCTGAAATGCACAGAAGATTTTGAAATATAATTTAACTACAATGTAATCGTCATCAGCGGCATTATTGGCTTGCTCCATGTAAAAAACAAATATTTGCAGTACAACAACACAGAGCAGGAGAAAACATCATAGTAGTGAGTGATGAAATGGCTACTACTACTCACCAAGCCCGGGGATCTCCAAGCCGAGCTGGTCCAGCAGGTCGCGCTCCCGGTCCAGGAGGTCCGTCCAGCGATGGGTGACCTGGCTGTAGGTGCGCTGGACCCCGTAGAGGTGGGATATGGCCCAGCACACCTTCTCCCACCGCTTCCGGCGCTCCCGCATGTTGTAGCCGCCGGCTGCGATCCTGCCGCCTCCCGCGATGGTCCTGGGCAGGCGGCGCTGGACGAAGTAGACCAGCGCGCCCACTTCCTCCGGGCTGAATATCTCCCGTCGCGTCACCTGCTCCCCCCTCAATCTCCCGCATGCTGTCCTGGCACTGGGTCCAGTACTACTCCCCGCCGCCGCTGCGGCCCTCAAGTGCCTGGGCAGCTTCACGGCGCCTGGCTTGACCATGGTCTGGGCAGGTAAGGTAGGAAGAAGTAGAAAATTAAGAAAGAATAGGATAGGGAAGAAGAAAAGAAAAGAGTTTAAAAAAGTAGTTTAAAAGTAAAGAAAAATAGCAGAAAAGACAAAAATATACAGCTAGGAAAAGAGAGGGATAGATAAGAAGCAAAATCGTAAAAAAAAACTGAAAACAAGCAAAGGATGGCAAAGATACCAAGAGGATTAAACACCATGCCCAGACACAGGAAATGAATGAAAAACAAGATGGCCGGCGCCCGTTCACGAGCGCGAAAGTAAGTTCGCGTGAGATTTCCCTCGCGATCTCGTGCGAACCTCTAGATTTCCCTCGCGATCTCGTGCGAACCTCTACTCGCAATGCGCTTACTGCACGAGATTATACATAGCGGGCGGAAACGGAAATACGTCACGCAAACAAAATGGCCACCCCCGTACTCGACCTTGGGGTAAATTCGCGTGTTGCGCTGCAAGCGGCTCGCGAATACTGCAAAAAAACTCGCGAAACAACAAGCCGCAAAAAAAATAAAAAGCTCATTCGCACGAATTGGCGGCTTCCGCGGTCGGTTTCACACGACGCCGCGCCCCGCGAATAGCGCGAAAAAAACGAAAAACGATTTTAGCAAAAGCAAAAGCAATGAGCAGGTGCAAAAGGTCAACCTCATGATTTGTAACGATTCCCTGTAGTGCTTCCTGAGGGGGCCCTCCAGAATTCGGTTGCCTGCTTGCAACTATTGTGTGACCCTGCTCTGACCTTAACTGTATGCCACAAAGGTCCTGATTTACAGCTAAAGGAGCAGACAAGCAGGTGCCAGGCTGGAACTTCAAATTCTTTCAGTGACACATTAATTAGCCCCTAATTCATTATTGTCAGTTGGGGCAGGGCAGGTGTTGTTAATAAACTAACCCCAAATTAATTCATGTCAGTTCAAGCAGGGCAGGTGGGCTTGCTTTTCCCCCCCATCTTCTACAGTGATGATGAACCAGAGGGTGGCATTGATGTAACAGAGGGTGGCATGGGTCAAAGAGAGGGTGCCAGTGGTGAAACAGAGGGTGCTGGGAGGCTGTGATGATGAACCAGACGTAGAAACAACATAGTCGCGACCGTTGCGAGCCGACAAGTAAGTTCGCAATTGCGAACTAGTACCAAATCCTCGCGAACTGGCAGAAACACTTGCGAACACAAAAAAAAAAAAAATCCGCAAATTCGCGAGAATTCGCGGATTTTGCGGATTGCGAATTCGCAAATCCGCAAAATTCGCGAACGCGAGATTCGCAAAATTTGCCCATGCTTATCGACAAGTGTGATCGGCTAACCATAACAAGATTCTAATACAGCTTGTTTCCTAACCGAATCTAACATCCTCAGCTGAACATTTTTGCATACTAACATTTATGGCTATATGGCAAGGTCGCTAACCGGTGTCAGGTCTTACAAGCTGCGCCCTTATCGCAGGTGCGCATGCGCAGCCGGGCCCGTTAATTACCCGATCTACCCGTGCAACCGAGCCCGTTAATTACTCGGTCCACCCATGCAGCCGAGCCCGTTAATTACTCGGTCCACCCATGCAGCCGAGCCCATTAATTACTCGGTCCACCCCGTGATCTCCATTTAACCACTGAAGGAGGGCCCTAACTTGTGTCACAAGCTGCCCCTGAAGTTCTAGGAAGGGCCAGTGACCCCTCCTCCCCCTGGGCAGACACCTCCAAAGGAAGATGCCGCCCCCTCAGACCTTAAAATAGCTGCTCACCGGTCATGACCTTACCGCCACAGGCCAGCATTGTTGCCCGACGATCTGGCCTCTCCCCTTCCTACTCCTAAGAAAGGTCGTGTTCACCTCGCAAATACTTCTAGCCATGCTAATATGTTGTTCGACCACAGGACATTCCCAGCCTCAGTCAAGTGCACCCCGTCCTGCATGTAGAAATGCTCCCCCAAATACACCCGTGAGGAATCGTCTGCAACTGGGGGGCTCGAAATAATTTGTCCAACTGTGTGCTGATCCTCTTTACGGAGTGATTCCACGCCTTGACCGAGTCCCCTCCTCGCCACTGCCAACAAGGAATAAGTTGCGACCAAACTACCGTGCAACCTGCGCATGTTCTGGACACCCACCCCGCAGTGGAGATGATTTCTTCTATCAGGATGTGCCTCCCCAGTTTGGTCAAATCGTTCTCCCCCAGGTGAAGTATCACCACTGTTGGGGGAGCGGGTTACTGAGACAATAGTTCCAGAAAGTAGTCCTTGAACTGCCTAATGCCTAAGCCTCCCCTCCAGAAGAAGGAAACGGAGAACCCCTTTTCCTCAGCCCTTCTCCTCCTTTCACCTGAAAGAAACACATTTCTTGCACGGCGAACATAAGAGTGGCCCACAATCCAAGTCACCAATGTCCGTTGATCTTCTTGTTGCTTGTGTTGTGAAGCTGATGTTTCTTGCCGACATTCGGCGAGTTCCTCCCCTGTGTGACAAGTTCGAGAAACTGCAAAACCAAAAGATACCAAGCGTGAGCCATCAGGTCAAGTCACAACATGTCAATAAGTACGTAACGTTTGTAACACTCAGATGACCATCTCCCAATCCTTTTAACCTTTTCGACTGGGAGTCCCCTTACAACTGCCTCAGTTGCTGCCCCAATTCTGAAAGAATGGGTGCCAAATTCCGTGGGATCCAGGCCCGCTTTTACGACCGCCAGCCTCAGGACTCTCTTAAACTGATACCTGGTCAATGGTGTACCATCCGTGTGACACAATAGTGCCCCCCCAGCGTACCCTCCTGCTGCCTTCTAAAAGCCTCTACATGCGAGACTGGGCATCAAGGGTTGGTCCGAGCCCGGTGAAACACTATGGTATCCCCCCGTCCCTCCTGGTCGGTTTTCGATCTCTGAATTGTCACACACATTGTATCATCCTGGATCACCACACAGGCCACTTGAAGGCCACCCAGTTTGTCACCCTTTGACGCTGCTACCAGCTCGCCTATCCTTAAAACTCCATAGAACGCTAGTGTAAATGCCGCTTTGAAAAGCAGCACCTCCCATATTGAGCTACAGACGCCCTGGAGTGCTAACAACAGTGCTGTGAGCCTTACCAGCCCAATCGGCTTTCTCAAATCTGTCGAGTAACCCTGTATGCGACGCCAGCCCCTCATGCCTTGCGTACTACAAACGTGTTCGTAGGGTCCCGCATGCCCTTGGCTTGTGCGAAGAAGGAAACTGACACCCTGTGCCTGTTTGCAGCTGCCACCAAGCGCCCTTCCTTGTGCATCAATTCTAAGTATGCTACAAAACTGTCCTCTTGTGCCCAGCTAGCCTCCCAATTGTGCCCTAAGAAAGTACGGTAAGACAAGAACGCCCCTTCGTATGCCGTCTTGGTCCTGGGAGCTAAGCTAGATGCCACTAGGTACGGTAGTCTGGGGCACCAATCCGCCAGAGAGCAACCGGAAATGGTGCTGGCGATGGGTCTGCTGCTGGAAGCCTCTCCCTGAATACCTGCATTTTAAAGCAAGAAAGGGCGTCAGCTGCATTATTGAGAACACCTGGCACATGTTTGGCTCTGAAAATCACATTCCATTTCAAACATTGCAGCACAATCTCCTTTACCAAGCGCAGGATGAATGGACACCTTGCCGCTTGTTGATTAATGCATTCTACCACGCTCATGTTATCCAACCAGAACACCACCGACTGATTGCTAAGGTGCTCCGGCCAGACCATCAGTGCTACCCATATCGGGAATAGTTCCAGGAATCCGATGTTGGTGGTCAAGCCCCACGTCCCCCATTCTTCAGGCCATCTCTGGGTGACCCACTTGGTCCCCAGGATGGCGCCAAAGCCCACGCTACCAGCAGCGTCCGTCCATAGACCCAACTCTGCTGATGTCGTGGAAGAGCCAGGCCACACTATCCTGCCATTGAAGTCCTCCAGGAATGCCGTCCATATCCGCATATCCTGGCGAACCTCGGATGACAACCTAGTGCGGTGATGTTTCTTTCTCAAACCCTTCATGGCTTAGGCAATCGACCAAGAGAAGGGGCGTACCATTGGGATGACTCGCAATGTAAAGTTCAATTGACCCACCGTCTCCTGTAGCTGCTGCAAGGTAACCTTGTCCTTGAGTAGGCACTGGCGCAGGGCCATCTTGAACTTAAACACTTTGTCTTTGGGTAACCTGAAGCACCCTTCCAATGAATCAATTTTGATACCCAAAAATTCCAAACAGGTGGACGGGCCAACTGTCTTCCCAGGCGCAAAATTCCTGCAATGCCCAGGCACACTCCCGAGTCCCTGCCGCTCCCAGGAAAAGGAAGTCGTCAAAATAATGCATGACCTGTTCGTGGCCCATGGACTGTCTCATGACACAATCTAAAAAGTAGCTAAAAGTCTCGAAGTATGCTCATGAAATCGAACAACCCATAGGCATGCATTTGTCCATGTAAAATTTGCCGTCAAAGGCGAAACCAAGGAGGTGGTGGTCCAAAGGGTGCACCAGCAACAGACGAAAGGCAGATTCAATGTCCGATTTAGCCATGAGAGTGCCCCCCCCCCCAACACCCGCAATAGCTCCACTGCTTGGTCAAACGAAGCGTGCTTCACACTACAAATACCCTTGTCTATCGCATCATTCAAGGATGCCCCTCTTGGTGCCGATAAGTTGTGAATCAGTCTAAACGCACCCTTCTCCTTCTTGGGGACTACACCCAATGGTTAACACACAAAGTCGGGCACTGGCACCTCCAGGAATGGCCTGGCTATCCTGCCCATGGACAGCTCCTTTTGAATCTTAGCCATAACTACTGCAGGATTATGCTGTACTGATAACTGATTCCTTCAATGAGCGCTGCCTGTGTATCCCCCCGCCGGGATCCGGAAACCTTGGGAGAAACCCTCTTGTAGTAGGGCAGCCGCAGCGTGGTCTGGGTATCTGTTCAACCATGGGATCATTGCCAGGACATTAATGGGGGAGGGCCCAACTGTGCTTGCTACGCTATTCTGGTTTCTTCCCCCCTCTCTGACGCTGATTACCACTTCTCGATCTGCATGTTGTCTCAGGATGGGAAGTGTGACCGCAGATTGCGCAGGCATGTCTGAATCTACATGTGCCGGCCGGCCTCGTATACGAGTGCTTATTAAAGTCCCAACACACACCCTTCTTTTCCCTGCCGCCCCCCTATTCTTCCCCGGGAACTCACTCCCCTGTGCTGCATGAAAGGGCTGCTGGGGTTTAGCGGGGAATACACTGGCTACACTAGTCGGCTGGGCAGGGGCCGTGTTCCCTGAGAACTGCTTATGCCACGACAGCGAGTCAACCTTGTCCCATGTCAATGACAAGTCAAATTCCTTAGACTTCCTGAAATTCACATCATATTCTTTCCATGCCTCCCCAGGGTACTGCTCGCGCCACCCTACAATCCTGCTCTGAGCAAGCCATTGCCGCCAGTGCATTAGGAGGGTGTTCAACAGTGATAGCCGTAAGGATGGAGAAGGCCCTGATCCAATTAACCAGAGTTTCCTCCACCCTAAATTCGCACACTGTACTCTCCATTCACTGGGGTGCATCCATTCCTTAAGGATTTTGGCATTCTCCATTTCCCTATTGTCCAATAACAGAGAGAAAATATAAATAGACTTTCCCGCCCAAATCATTTCTTTTACCGCCCGAGAAACATGTTGCGCTAAATCTTCGCTCCTAGACGGGATTGTGCCATCCCCTAAGAGAGGCAGAGCCACCTCCTTACCATTACCGGATACTGGGGCCGTTCCCTTATTACTTCCATTCGGTTGAGCGGCATCCATACCTGCAGAAGGAGAAACGGAGCCCGCAGCACCACTCGCAACTGTTGCCGCCCTAATCTTATCCACCAGCTTGGCCGCCTCTGCGGTATAGTCTAGCGTTGAGGGCATCATACCCCACTTCTGCAGCCAAGGAAATATAGCCGCTATCTGCGCAGTTAGCTCGGGTGGGATCGGAGCTTCTGAATCCGGCACTGCTGCCGGCACCACTGGCGGGGGAGGCCCTATGGGTGCCAGCACGGGGGGTAACGGTAGTGGACAAACAGGGGCAGGCAGGGCCGGCCCGACAGGATGGGCCCCTGATGGCAAGGCGGGAGCCGGTGCCATGGGAGTCGGGACTACCGGCTCGGGGTAGTGGGAACAACTACAGGTGCAGGAGCTAGTGTGCTGCGCCTCGATCTCTTGGTCTTGTTCCTTTTAAGCGAGGAGTCGGAATCCCCATCTGGCAAAGGAGCGGCAATCTGCCGTTTGGGCCTACCTCGTGGACCTGCAATATCATCAATCCTCTCCATCACACAAGCCTCTAGGCTATCAACCTTATCTAATCTCTTATCCATGGCATTCATCTTACGCATCATGGCCTGCAACATCATCTCCATTTTTGTCCCCTTAGTACCCTTAGCTCCCAGCATTTTGTCTACTGACTGACTCGATTACTGCTCGGATTTGCAAACCCGTGCACCCTGTACCTTTACCAGACGGAGGAAACGCAGGGGGCTATAAGCACCACGCAACTGCGACCGCAACACACCGGCTATTCCGATTGTTAGGGGTGGTCAAACTCTAACGTAGACACACCCGGCGGCCACACGAAGCAGTGAAATGGAAGCCCCCGCTCCCCTCTTACCGTCGACGTCCTGCTTGCTGCTTGTTCTACGTCCCGTACTCCATACATCAACTGTTCACCGCTCCGGCACGTACGATCCATGCTCCGTCTGTCTGCTTCTAATGTCGAGCTACCACACACTCCAGCAGCAATCTTCGACCTGAAAGAAAAGAAACAGAAAATTAAGAAGCCCCGAGCGCGGGGCACGACCAGTGTGGGGGAGCGTCAGGTGACACGAAGGGCCAACTGAGCGCTCCCCCCTCCTTTATTCCCGGGGACGCGGGGAAAGGGTGGGCCGCCCCCTCCCACCGCCCCTCGCCGCCGCCCCTCTGACCCGGAAGACTGCGCCAAGCCTTCTGGGTCAGGGATTGGGCGCCGGCCGAACCGGTGGTGTGGCGCACACCTCCCGCATAATAATTGGACGCCGGGAGATCACGCCCCCACACCACCGGGAAGCAAGGGGAGAAGGGATCGCCGCACCGCCTTGCGGGCGGGGGGGCCAAGGGCCCCCCTTTTCACTACTATCAGGCATAGGCTTTGGTGTAGACGGGTTGTTTAAATCTTTTATCTTAGCTAGGCCAAGACAGGTTGTTTGTTGTTTGTTGAATGGTGTCATTCAGGAGCATTATTTGTTCTGGGATCATGCAGGCTCTGAATAATGATTCTAATCCGTGTACTTGCTAATCTTTTGAACCCCAGATTGTTTTTTTTTCAATATTATCTTTCCAGAATTCAAAACCAAATGTAGAAAACTGTTCATTAAATTTTGCAGAATATATCTGTTTTGTATTGGTCAACATATATTTTCATTCCTGTCTTATTCAAATTTTTTAAATGAAACGTTTTTTGGTCTATGATATTAAACCCTGAGAAGTATTGAAATTTCTCATAAAATGTTTTTGAGCTACCTTTTGGCGGTGTTGGATAATGTTCCCATTTATTATAAGTAAAAACATTTCTAGGTTTATGCAGATTTATGCAAGTAGTGGTGCCCATAATGATTAAAGCAATACATTTCTTCATAATCAGATGAACCTTCTAAATAATCATGATCTGTAAATTTTGCTGACATTTCTAAATCAGACGTCATATTATTAATAGTCTCAAAGTCCCAATCATCAGAGAAAGTGCTCGGTGAGACAAAGTCACTTAAAGAAACCTTGAACTGATGAGGATACTTCAATAGTTCCACCGGGCCATAGATGTCGTAATCAGTAATAGGAATGGCTGTGATGTTTAATGATGAGAGGTCTCTTTTTTCAACATGAGATGATTTGTGAGGTTTTAGGACCAAGTTGATTTTCTGACTTGCTGTGTCCATTGTACTGTATTTTGTCATCAATCATTCTTCCCAAGCTTAAAACAAAAATGAGCAGGAGAAAAAGTACACCTAACACAATCCACAATTCAATCCATGGTGAAATCACATATATTTCTCCTAGTTGATGAAAGAGTTCTGTAATTTTTTTTTTGAAAGTTTTATTTGCTGGCTTTTCTTCATGTTCACTGTGATCTTCAGAAAAGTCATCGAAATTGGTGAAATAGCCAGAGGCAGTTCTGTCAATTGTTGGAATCGCATCAGGATTGTTATTAATCTTTGTAGTTACTTCTTCCTTTGTCATATTAGTATAGTCAGAGGCTACCTCATTGTAAACAGGTGTTTCTTGACGAACTGTTATTTGAGTTTCAAGAGGCACAAGTTCCATGGCTTTGTTGCATAGTCCTTTTTTATTCACTGCAGGTTTATCAAATGTGATTAGTCTTTCAGTTTGAACCTCTTGAATTGTAGCAAGGTTTGGTCTTCTGCTACATCTTCGGAGTCCACTGAGCCTACTACTTATTATTGGTCACATGGTTGTGGTTTTACCAGGTCGATTGATAAAACTCTGTTCTCCTTTTTACCAGCAAGGGGCGGTAGTACTACTGATCTTGTTCCGTTGATTGCTTAGATAGGTACTGCTTTTCTGTAAGAAGGCCCAAATTCCTTCTTTACCGCTATCTTTTCTCTGACCAGATCCCCAATCTTTGGAATCCAGACAGGGCTTGCTGGGAAGGTGGTTTTTCTTCAATGGCCGTTGGCTTTAGCTTTGTATTACTCAGACTTTTTCTTGTTTCATTTAAGTCCTGTAAAACAGCCAAACGATCTTTGATATCAAAGGTTTTTTGTTCCACCACTGAAGTTTGACTATCGAAGTTTTCGATTATCATTCTAGTACCAAACAAAAGTTCATACGGAGTGATTCCATCCAGAGAATTTCTTGGCAGATTATTAAGACTATGTTGGACATTTATTAGATGTTTGACCCACCCATCACCCGAACCTAATACCCTCGCTGTTATAGATTGCTTTATGTCACGTTTTTTTCTTTCCACTACCGCATTACCCTCAGGATGGAAGGGACTAGAGTACCGCAATGCAACGCCCAAGCTGGCCATGGCCTCCTTGTAAGCTCGAGAGCTAAACGCAGGACCCTGGTCAGAATGTAGCATGCCGATTGCGTATGTGCCGATAAAGGCTCGCAAATCTTTTATAAGAGTTCTGGCGTCAGCCGAGCGCTGGAGCCACATCCAAATCAATCTTGTGCTGGAATCCACTGCGACCATGATATATTTATAGTTACTGTCCCTTTGTAAGGGACCACAGTGGTACAGGTAAACACACGCTAATGGTTTATCTGAGATCAGAAGGGGCGTCTGCGCAGGATGTTTCACTGTTGATGCTTTCATTTTTTGGCATATTTCACAGTCTAGAACATAGTTTCTAGTCTGTTTCCTCATGAGCTGCCACCAATATTTCTGTTTTAATAAAGATCCTGTGGCGGAAACACCTGTGTGTGCAGAGGCGAGCCCTTCATGCACTGCTAAGATTAGTCCTAACCTATGTTCCATGTTTGGGATTGCCCAATCCCCCACTCCAGGGATTTGAGCAAAAGGAACATTGTTTGCATCAGTTTTATATGAGTACTTGACTGGAAAGCCTTTCGGGAGTGTCTTACCACTGTTTTTTACTAAAGCAGTGACAGCTTGCATTATTTCGCTGTCTATTTTAATTTTTGAACGAGTGATTGCAGCTATGGAAGCCGTGTGGACAGCTGCCTTTGCGGCTTCATCAGCCAATGAATTCCCTGCAACGTGAACGCCATCATGTTGATGACTCAGTGTATGGATCACCTGAGTCTTTTGTAGTTCTTTCTGTAAAAGAACTACTTGTTCCCAAAGCATTTTATGCTTTATTGTGCCACCTTTCGCATCTTTGAAACCGTTTGAAACCTAGTTCTGCAAGTATTCATTGTAAGACTGGACGCAGTAATACAAATCGCACACTATGAGTGTGGGGAATTTGCGATCTGTATTCTCAAGTGCCATCTTGAAAGCCTGTAGTTCAGCTCGCTGAGCTGTACAGTCTCCGAGTGATTGAGCTTTTGTGACCATAGGTCGGAATTTACCTTCCCGCCAGCGACCTTTAACAATCGCGCACGCAGCACTATAGGGTTGTTTACCCCCAATTGCGGGCTGTGCTGATCCGTCTGTATAGATTACACAGACGTACTGTTCAAGAGGCAGAATTTCGGTCGGCAGAGGACATTTGTACTGTTTTCAAGCTAGGGTCAAAAATGTATTTAAAGTCTGTTGCAGCAAGAGAATTAACCCATTGTGTCCATCTTGGATGTAAAGCTTTAGCGTTTGGAATGCTCGCTCTTGTTACTGCCTCTAGGGCAGGTACAGGTGTTACAACCGATATGCTTTTTCCCTGTGCGAGGGCTCTTTCTTTTGCTATAGCAGTTTGAACCGCTGTAAAAATTTTCTCAGTTGAACTGAATTTTATTTCAGCTTGTGTGTACAAGTGTGATTTGTAAACTATTGGTACTGTTTCACCTTCGTTATAGGTCAGGTACGTGTATCCGCATCTTCCTGGGATGGCTCGGATTACAAGGTTGCGTACATTTACGCGTGTTTGTAGCTTTGTTTTAGCTAACATGTCTGTTTGTATTGAACGTAAAATTTCTGTGTGTGTCTGAGTCCAATTAGTTGGTTTGAAATCAGGTTTTATTAATTCGTAGAGAGGTTTAACCCTCTCTGCGTAATTCAGAACGTAAGTTCTTCCATAATTCAGGAAACCTAGAATTGATTGTAAGTTTTTCGGCGTTTTTGGAGCTTGGAGCGGCGCACATTTCTCTAAGAAATTGGCTGCCAGGCTTTTCCCTTCACTTGATAACTCATATCCTAGAAATAGGGCAGTGAGGTGGGCAATCCGTGATTTCTTAAAATTTAATTTGTACCCTTCAGATGCGGACCCAAGTATAATGGTGTTCACTCTTTTCAATTGCCTGTCCACATCCTCATCTGTTAGATAGATGTCATCGACATAAGGTAATGCCTCATCATCATACATTTGTAGTAACTCTGTTACTCTGGCTGAAAATAATCCTGGGCTATTCTTGAATCCCTGGGGGAGATGGCAAAATTGCCTCTGGGCCCCCATACTTGAGAAAGCGGTCAAATACCTGCTTTCTGGTGCAATGTTTTGACAGAAGAAACCATTTGAAACATCTAATGTAGTTTTATATTTTTTGCGCACGATGTTCTTCATCAGTGCTGCACTGTGTGAATTTTGTACTGCAAATGTTTTGCAACAAGAGTTTAAGTGGCTGTAGTCCAATACTAGACTATATGAATTGTCTGGTTTGGAGACAGGAAACAAAGGATTGTTCATGTGTGAGGTGCATGTTTCAATCACCCCCTGGTACTCAAGTTGATCTAAGATCTCCCTGACTTGTTTTTTTAGCTTCTTGCTTAACAGGATACTGCCTTTGTGCAGTAGGTTGATTTTTTAACTGGATTTTATGGCGAGGGGATTCCTTATCCCATCCTACATGATTTTCATATAATGCAGGGGCTTGGGCCACTGCCCATTTCTCGCATATGTGTATTTTTATGAATTGGAATATGATTTGAGAAGGCAGGCATAATCATTTCTTCGCCATTTGGGCACTCCCTAACATATTCTGGTGGTCAGTCTTTCTCAGCTAGAAGAATATCATAGCCTTTAGATAGCTTCTCCCAAAAGAGAGTTCATATTTTCCTAGTTATGTCCCCTTCTATACGCAATGTAATTTCATATAATTTATGGGGTACACTAACTCTGGTGTCTGCAGTTTCCACCTGAATGTACTCATGTGTGTCCAAAGTCTCCAGAAGATTCATCAGGATCTTGGGAGCTATGGTCACTTCTGCTGCGCTGTCTAGCATTGTCTGGGCCCACTCTCCGTTCTTGAGTTGTGTCCTCAGGATCCTCGGCATGTTTTATCTTTATACTTGCTACCTTCTTTTTTGGAAAATTGAGATTTTTTACTTTGGTGAGCGGGTTCCTTGTCTTTGGACTTGACGCGCTCTTCTTTATGTTCTGACCATCCTCTTCTTTCCGATTTCTGTAAGGAAGTCTGAAAAGATCGAGAGGGACGTGTATCATAATCTTGATATCTGTCAGGTTTTTTCAAATTATCCCTATTATATCTTTTCTCAGAGGGCTCCCGTTGTGCAGACCTACCCCCCCCCCCATTCTGGAGATCTATCTCTCCGTTGGGGAGACCTTCCTCTGGACTGAAACTCTTTCTCTTTAGGAAGAGTCTGTCTGGTAGTTTCCCATTTCTTTTAGGAGTAATTAAACTATTTTCAATGAAAGTTTTTTCAAGATTTTCTGTTAGTTGTGGCTTTAGTGTTTTACCACCCAAACTATTTCTACCAAATTCTTCATAGGACTTTTCAATTGTTCCGAGCAAGTTCAAAAGGTTGTTCTGCTATATCTGTTTCTTTTAATTTTTGGAGGATCGCCACTGATGCTGCTTCTCCTTTTATGATGGCTAGTAGTATAGCTGAGACTTGTTTAAAATCTTTCAGTAATTTCATAACTAGATTTAAAGCAGGCTCTGGACCGTATTAATTTTGAATCTGTCTTAGTACGTCCGGTATAACCGCCATAGACGGAACACCATGCGTTTTTATGTAGGTTGAAGCAAAGACTGTTCCCCAAGTGTCACAGTCCTCCACATGTGGTGCGATCCTCATTGGTAAACAGATTGTCAGAATTCTGTGTTTTTCATGAGGTGTACTATCAGGGAACACTGCCTCTATTTGAGTAATATTTTGAGCTAACCAGAACGGAATTTGTTCCCGTTTTGCGGGTAATTTACCAATGACTGATTGTATAGTCTGTGGTGTAATTTTATTTGTGTTTCCCTGGTGAGGGGTTTGCTGTGGAATTTTTATAGCAGGTTGGATTGTTAAAGTCCGCATGACATATTGGACTAACTGTCTATGTATTTTAATTAACTGTCTCAGCTGAACTAACAGTTCTCTGTCTGACATTTCCTCGATGTCAGGATGTGGTGTATAACCAGCTAATACCGGCCATGTAGCTCCTGGTCTACCTAGTGGACCGAGCCTGGCAATGTGATTTTGATGTTTTAGGGCGACATTAAACCAAAGCTGATGCTCCTGGTAAGTTAGTAGAATTTCAACGTCCTCGAAAGGAACGTATTCCGCTGGGTGTTCCTCTGCTTTGTAGTAGTGGAACTCGTGTGTTACAGCATTTGCTGCTGGAAAAGTTATCCATGGATAGAATACCTCTGTCTGCCATTATTCATGTGCCTCTATTACAAATATGACTGTACCACCTCTTGATGATACACCACTATGTATTAGTTTGTAAGTTACACTCTTTCTAATATTTACCGGGATGATTATTGCATCCAGGTCGTTTTGCTGAAGACTTGTGTCCTCTGCTAATAGTTGAGTTGCTATTCTAGCTCTCTCCCTTTCGACGTCACTCTCCGTCATTTTGTAGACCGAAAGTTTGCAGAGTATGTTTTCAAGGAAACAAAGATTAGGTGCACAATATTTTGGAACACTGTATCCTTCAACGTTGAACAAACCAAAAACTAATACATTTAGTACGTCCTATTTAGTTCTGGTGGATACTAACCTTTTTCCCACTCCAGACGTCTATTGGAATTTTTACGGAAAAAGGGGTCTGTGTGAAAAGCACGACTGAGTTACTCTAGTATCTAGCGTTAAATTATTGCCTTACCAAACATTGGGCGCATTGTAGTGTAGTTCCTATATTCCCAATAGGCTCTGTGCATTGGAATAACATAAACGATAGTTTAGACGGAGGACTTAGGTCGATTAGGTCTCTATTGAATATGTTAGACTTAATTGTGAATGCCAGCTATCTCAGAGGTCACTAGAAACTTTTTCGAATAAACAAGAAGGGATTAGTTTCTGACAACCATATAACATGACAAATTTGTTCCCCAAGAATAAGAAATATATCTTCAGAGTCGCGGAAACAATAGATGGCTATTTTACTCAGTCAATGGTGCATGCTTCGTTTCACCAGGGTTTTTGCAGAGAAAATAGAGAGACGGGTGTTTTCAATAAAAAGGTTATTTATTGAGCAGTCTTCTTTCTCATGCAAGAGAAGTGAATTGCTTCAATCGTAATACTTGCTATGAAGTAAAGTGCGTACAGTAAATAGAGCATTATGAAATAATACTGTAGAAGCATGATATGGTTTCTAAGCCATAAAATACATAAAATAGATAAAATACATACAATGATAAATAATGACTAAAAGTACTCAACTGGTGCATCTAAAATACGCCTACCCCGGTGTACCTAACCAAAGTCTAGTACAAGGGAAGAAGTAAGTGAGGTTTAGCCTGAGTTAAATAGTTTCTGCCAAGAATCTATCCAAGAATTCTCTAAGGGTCTAATCAGCTCCGTGCCTTGGTTATAGAATGAAGGAGGTCTTGTATCTCTCTCTCAGGACTCGATCTCCCAGTAACCCTCAAGGGTAGCAGGAAAACACTGGAGCTGGATTTCTTGGCAGGAGAAAAAGACAGCTTCTCTCTCAGTGCATCAGCTGGAGGGTCGGATTCCTTTGGCACTCGCTACAGCAGGGCGTCGGGCAAGTAGTTAGTCGATCTGCTCCAAACCACTGTGTGTTTGCTAGGGCAGATGTGGGTATATTTATACCTGGAAGGTGCCGAGTTTGACGTAAGGGTGGACATAATAACGTCACTAAGAACTCGAAATTCATTACACGCTCCAGGACTTCTGGGACAAATCAATACTGAAGCAGGGGGAAGTCCCGTACTGCTGAAGGCTGGTTGTCTTCAAGAACTTGTTGTACTCTAGTAGGTTAGTGGAAGTAGCCATGCCGTATTTGGACTGCATTGGCTGTGTCTAAATATGGTTATGATTCTTGTGCCTATATAAGGATATGATGAGTTATACCTATATAAGGGCATGAATCAGGAAAATTACCTTAGAGCTCTAGATACGTTTACAACAGTGCAGCGTATGTGAAAGGTAGAGCATGTACTAGTACAGGTGACATGCTCTGGTAGTGAATTACAGCCATTTTCGTTTTTCAATGCAGTAAGGCTATCATGGGGAATGCTGTGTACAGTGGTTATCTGCATATCTTCCCATAGGAGCAAGATAAGACATAAAGGTCCGGTATCCCTGAACTCAGAATTTAATAACACATCTTTTAGGAAAGGTGTTTTTTAAATCCTGTGTTTGAGAACAGCACTTTTAGAAAGTAGCTGTTCGCTTGTCTGACCTTTATGTGTGCCTTGGCTTGTTTGTGAATTGACTGTCTGGTTTGTGAGTGGCAAGGGCTGGGAGGCTCCCAGAGGCTGAGTGGGCCATCCCGGGGCTGAATTGCTCTATCTGCGTCTAGAGTGGTGGGAGGGGGTAGCACCTGGGCCTGAATAGGGCAGTGCCTGCCTTCTACAATGCTGGCTCCAACTCCTGCTGGCGGGCTGACGACCCTGCCCCTCTGTCTGAAAGGAAAGGAGAATCCAGGAAAACACAGTGCTCAAGGAACACCCACAACTGGTTCAGACCGAGCTCGGAACCCTCCCGCAGAAAGGGAACAAAGACTTTTAGGGGTATAAGTATAGGACCCCAGACTACAGAAAATTAGATCATCCTGGAATCAAGAAGGAACCTCTGCCAAGGAGAAAGATGGAAGACTGAATAGGAAGGACTGTCCTGCTGTGTGTTTGTGGCCTGACCTGCAGTTGCTTTGCTGCCAAGGAGAGTGGAAGGACTTTGCTTTGTGCTGTGTCCCCTTGATTGAAGAGATCTCCAAGGGCCTGAGTAGAGCTGGCTCCCTGTTAAGAAATCCTAGGAACAAAAGGACTTCACCCCCAGCTTCCCCCCTGAACTCTACTGAGAGAATTATGTCCTTCCTAGAGTGCTTGGGCCAGTTGTGGTGCCTCTGGAAGTTTTACCTGTTGTTGGTAAGCTGGATAAGAAGAAACTCAAGACAATCTGCAAAGTTTCACACATCGCTCGCTTGCAGGATGCATCCCCGTCAGTGCGAGGAAATTCCCGCTGCCACGAAGATCGAGAATATCGCAGCGCCTGTTACCTCTGCAAGAACCGACGCATAAGTCTCTTGCAGAACGCATTGCTCCGGTGCAGGAAGAGTACCATCAATGCGAGTATCATCGCAGAGCCTGTAGTCACTGGGTGAGATCGTCGCACAGCTTGCTTGCGGACCGCATCACATTGGTGCGAGAGTCGTCGCAGAGCCATCACATCGTCGCCGTCCCACAGATCGCTGCATTGCACCTTTGCAAGACTCTTCCTACGAAACTTGCGCACCGGAATCCATACAAGGTATTGCATCCCACCCCATACAGACGGAGTCACCACAACACACCTGCTGCGTCCAGCAAGGTTGTCACATTGCCTCCCCAGCGTCTCAGGTGTGAGGCATTGCTTGTTTTTCAACGCTGCAGCTTTCCCTTGGAACTTTTGTCACATCTAAAGGTACTTTGGGCTAAATCGTGATGCAACTGTGGATTATTTTAACACAACCTTAAGAACTCATTTGAAATCATATCTTGAACTGTGTATGTTGGACTTTTGTAGTTTTGGTCTTGTTTAGATTAGATTTAATACTTTTATTTTTCTAAACTGGTGTGGAGCCCATTTGTGGTGTTTTCACTGTGTTACTGTGAGTGTTGGTACAAATACTTTATACATTGCCTTTGATAAGCCTGTCTGCTCGTACCAAGGGGGTGAGCAGGGGTTATCTATAGAGTGTATCCCCCTTACCCTGACTAGAAGCAAGGGTCCCTTTTTGGACATTGGTACCTACCTCTGCCAACTAGAGACCCCCAGATCTAACAGTCCCACTTCAATTTATTATTAAATACATTCCCCAGGTATGTAAAATTGGGTACCTTATCAATAGTCATTTCGTTTACCACAAATTTTTACATTTTAGTCTGTTTGGGACCACCTACCATGATAAAAGATTTACTCAAATTTACTTTTAGGTCCAATGCCGTCATAAAATCAGTAAAAGCAATCAATGCTTTTTGAAGGCTATTGGCCGTTAAGGCCATCAAAACCGTATTATCAGCATATAATAATAAAGAGACCAGCTGACCTCCTATACTGGGATATTCCAACTGGTGGTCTAATAAGAATAGTTACACCGCATTAGTATATAGGAGAAATAAAAAAGGGGCCAAAATACAGCCCTGTCGGACGCCCTCTGTTGAGGCAATTGGCCCATTCTTCTCTCCTCCTGGGCCGTAACAAATGGAGACAGTAGTTGACGCATGCAACTTGTGTAACAGGGCAATAAGAGCTTCCTCAAAGCCCATTTTCTCCATAAGTGACCACAGTTTACCCCAACTCACTGTATCAAACGCTCTGGATAAGTCCATGAAGGCCAGGTGGATCGAACCCCCCTTGGCCTTCATGTACTTACCCATGATTAGAGAAAGATTAAGACACTGTTCATTTGTCCCCATTTCCTTCCTAAACCGTATTGAATAGGGAATATGAGACCAGCATCATTGGCCCAATATTCCAGGTGAGCAAGAATTACCCTCCCCAGGACTTTGCAAGGTGCATCAATTAAAGAAATGGGCATATAGCAGACAGGGTCATTCATGTTACATTTTTTATATATTGGTACCACCACTGCCTCTTTTCATGAACTGGGGATATGGCCCACAATTACTGATTTAAACATTTACCAACAGTGGGGCCCATAATTGTAAATTGCATTTAATCAAATCCAAGGGCACCCCATCTGGTTCTGTGGCTTTTAAGGAAATACCTTTTGTCAAAGCCTCTTCAACCTCACCAAGAGAGATAGATGAACTGAATTGACTCGCAGTTTTAGAATTAATTATTATTTCATCTCTTTGATCATACGGTGATAATCCTTAAGGGTTAAATATATTTGCGAAGTGTGATTCCCAAACATCCCCTTTTATTGCTGATTCAATATTCCTTACATCAATGTTGAAGAAGGGACAGTTTATAACTTCCCAAAAGCCCTTAGAATCATTGAGGGCACTAGCTCTCTCAAGGTCTTCCCAGGCAAGTCTTCTTAGTTCCTCTTTCCTGAGTCTAATTACATTTTTATAGGTTTGTCTTGCTATCCTAATTAGTTCCTTATCATGTGGGACTATGTTCAGGGCCTTTTTAAGATCTTTGTGTGCTCTGGAGCACTCAACATTAAACCATCTAGTTTCATGTGGGTCCTTTCTTCTTACTGTTCTTATCAAATTATTGGCAGCATCTTTACAAATTCTTTCAAAGCACTATATAACCACCTCCGTGGTAGAATCATCTGATAAACATGTCATAGCTTGACTAAAATTTGATTTCACAATCTCCTTCTCAAAATCTAGTGCATTTATTTTGCTCCAGTCTACTCTCACACCCTGACTAGGATTGTATTTTAATGGACATTCATCACAGTTGCACCAAGAGATGTGAAGAAAAGGGAAAAAGGGTGCAGAAAGAGGCCCGAGGTGTGTAGAAAGAAGGAAGAGAAGAGCAGAAAGAAGCAATAGAGCTGCTGAAAGAGGCACAAAGGGTGCAGAAAGAGGCAAGATAAGTGCAGAAAGAAACAACAGAGGTACAGAAAGAGGCAGCAGTGGTGCAGAAAGAGGGAAGAGAGGTATATAAAGAGGCAAGAGAGTTGCACCAAGCAGGAAGGGGGTGCAGAAAGAGCCAAGAGGGGTGCAGAAAGAAGCAAGTGAGTTGCCGAAAGAGGCAAGAGAGGTGCAGAAAGAGGTTAGAGAAGTACAGAAAGAGGTAGGGAAACTTGCTAAAAGAAGCAAGAGAGGTGTAGAAAGAAGCAAGTGAAGTGCAGAAAGAGGAATGTGAGATGCAGGAAGAGGCAAGAGAGGTACAGAAAGAAGGAAGACGAGTTCAAAAGTGTGCTTAAAGAAGCAAGATAGGTACAGAAAGAAGCATGTGGAATGCAGAATGAAGCAACAGGGGTACAGAAAGAGATAAGAGAAGCACAGAAAGAAGCAACAAAGGTACAAAAGGAGGCAAGAGAACTGCAGAAAGCGGCAAGACAGTGCAGAAACAGGAAAAAGAGGTACAGGAAATAGGGAACAAGAGTGCAAAAGAGGCAAGAGAGGTACAGAAACAGGAGAGAGTGGTGCAGAAAGAAGCAAGAGAGGTGCAGAAATTTGCAATAATGGTGCATAAAGACTCAAGGGCAGTGCAAAAAAACCAACAGAGTTGCAAAAAGAGGCAAGTGAGGTGCAGACGTAGGCAAGATAACTGCAGAAAGAGGCAAGAGCATTGCAGAAACAGGCAAAAGTAGTGCATAAGGAGGGAAAAGGTGGGCAGACTGAGGCAAGAGAGGTGGAGAAAGAGGGAAGATGGATGCAAAAAAAGGCAAGAGGGATGCAGAAACGTGGAACAGAGATGCAGAAAGAAGCAAGCGCAGTGCAGAAGAAACCAACAGAGGTGCAGAAAGAGGCAAGCGGGGTACAGAAAGAGTCAAGTGAAGTACAGAACGAAGCAAAAGAGGGAGAAGGGGTGAGAAAGAATGAAGAGCACTGCAGAAAGAACCAACAGAAGTGCTGAAAGAGGCATGAAGGATGCAGAAAGAGACAAGAGAGGCGCAGAAAGAAACAACAGACGTACAGAAAGAGGTAAGAGTGGTGCAGAAAGAGGGAAGTTGTTGCAGCCAAACAGTTGCATAATTCCAGTGGGCCTGCTCATTCCTCCGACTAGGTCAGAAGTGCTCTTCAGTGGTTCCTTCTTTTTTGTCTCATTGAGTTTTTAGTTTAGCTTCTATGAAAACAAGGAAGACTAAACCTGAGGTTACCACTCCACAACTCAGACTATTATACCACAGAATTACTCTCCATAACACATAATCCCACTCTACATAATTCCTGTACACTAAATACCACATACTTTCCATCCACATCAAAGACAAAGTCTATCCACATAATCTCACTGCACATCATACTACATAATTCCACTATACACAACCTACATCCAATCCACTCCAAGAAACATTAGTAAAGCACTTTTACATTTACAAAGCCAATAGCTCTAACTCTCACAAATGTGAAACCTATTACACTGCAAATGCTTATTTAACAAGTAGTCAAGTTTGCAGGGAGGTGGAGAAATCGACTGGACCTTAAACCAGCGCTCAGGAATTTCACTGCATAGGATTTACAGGAGGAATTCCTGGCCCCCAAAGTCCCTCAGTAGTAAAATGGGCTTTATCTCCCAACCAGTACTGTGCCAGGAGGCGCGTTTGCAGAGTGGGGGAGAAATGTGAGCGTGGCCTCCGAAGACCTCTTTGCAATCCTACGGTGTGGGACTTAGTGTAGTTAACAGTAGGGGTAGTATACCCCAAGAACTTTCATGGGGGGCAACTACCCTTCCTATTACCTACAGTAAGTCCCACACAGCAGGATTGCTACGTTCTCATAGCAAGCCACATCCCCTTTGCCCACCACCCTGCAAACGAGCTCCCTGGCATTGTCTTGGATGTGGATTGAAGTCCCCATTGCGGTTGGGGGTCCTTAGGGGCCAACTAGCCTACCTGTTACCTCCAGTAAGCCCCACACAGTGGAATTGCTGATAGGTGGACAGAGGCCACCCACCCTTTCTCTACCAGTATGCAAACACGCCTCCTGGTGCTCTCATGGTTGGGGGTGAAGTCCCCTTGCTGCCTGAGGTCCCTGGGGCCAACCAGCCCTCCTGTTATCTCTAGTAAGTCCCACACAGCTGGATTGCTCAGAGGTGGTCAAGGCCAAGCCCCGTTTTTACACCACTCGGAAAACACAGCTCCTGCTGCACTGCTGCTTGGGGTTGAAGTGCCCTTTAGTCATAAAATCCTCAGGACACAAAGGGACCTCATCGCCCCACCAGCAGTGCACCAAGAGGCGTGTTTGCAGAGTGGTGTAAAAAGGGGCAATCCCACTGTGTGGGGCTTACTGGAGTTACCTGGTGGGCTATTTTGCCCCTAAGGACCTTTAGTATTCAAGTCGGCTTAATCCCCCAATCAAGAACGCGCCAGGAGGTGTGTTTGCACAGTGGTGCAGGGAGGGGGCATGGCCTCTGGCGAGACACCAGTATTTTTTATTTGCTTTTTAGAAGGGGGCTGTGTGACCCCCCTTCCTTTTATTATTTTTGGGCCACGGGGGACCCCATCCCCCAGGGCCTTAGCATTAAAAAAATGTAAATTGGAGGGAGCCTTGCGGCCCCCTTCCTGTTTAAAAAAAATTGCAGATTTTGTGCCCCCTCCTAAGGACATTATTGGCCCCGGGTATCCCATCCCCCGGGGCTTTGCCTAGTTGAAAAATAATATATATATATATATATATATATTTAGGGAGGGGGGCCGTGTGGCCCCCTTTCCTATGGCCAGTATTGGCCCCGGGGACCCCATCCCCCAGCGGCCTGGCTACATGTTTGGGACGCGGGGGAGCAACAATGACCCCCCTGTCCCATCCGGTTCATTGCCTCCTGCAGGAGCTTGCATTACTTTTGGACATGGGGAGCTCCTAACATTCAGCTCTCCTTGTCCAAAAGAAATTCTGCTTTGCTTCTTGGAAGCGAGAGCAGGTTTCCCGCCCTGCCATAGCAAACCGCAATTTCCTGGGGTGGGCACCTGGGGACATTGCAGGAGCTGGCCCTGGGGGCCAAAGAGGGCTCCATTGTTTTCTTATGACTCGGTTACCAAGTCACAAGATGGCTATCAACACATTCTTGTTTGGAGTGTTGGCAGCCAATCAGAATGAAGCTTGAGCTCTGGAGGATTCGCAAATCCTCCTCGGCCCTCAGATGTCAATATTTTAAGTTTTTTTAATTATCAGGAACTACTGATTGGATTTACACCATTTTTTTAAAATAGCGCTTTCTGAACCAAGAGCTACCATTTTGCCAAATTTGGTGTAATTCCGTTCAGCAGTTCGGGCTGTAGCTTTGTCTAAAATTCCTATGGAAATTACCATGTAGAAAACTCATATTGCGACCCCCTTTTTTCTCGGCCCTCACTTGACGAATCACCCTAGACAGGAGCTGACCTGAGTGAACCATTAGTTCTGAAAATTTTACGAAGATTCGTCAAATGGGGCCACAAATATTGGCAAAATAAATGCTTTTTGAATAGAAATGAGGTCCTAACTATAACTACCTCAATTTCCAGTTGTCGTGACACAGGACACCAACACCGCACTCTATAAAAAAAAAAATCACACTTTTTAATATGCTTTGGCACTTTTATAACAAGATTCTGCTGTATTACTGCCTTGCTCACACACTGAGTGCCATTTGCACTTGTATTTTTATCACAGTTGGCTAATCACATAATCTATGAGACATGGAAAACATACTTCTTTCACTACCAAACGGAGCACATTGTTTACAGCAATAGAATAAGTCATATCGCTATGTATATACCATACAAAACATTTAAGATAATTCCAAATGTTTTGTGGTATTACGATTAAATGATAATCATTTTAAATTACTCTCCTTTGTGTTCTTTACATTTTTAAGTTTTTTCCACTTCATTGTTTGCATGTTTCCATAGTTGCATTAACAATCTAAACATTGTACTGCCCAATCGTGTACACTTTCTCAAGGTTCTTTACTATATGCTGCCCATTTAATAACACACATTTCGGTCCTGTTTAACCATTTGTAGTGCAGGTGCCTAAGACAGAAGAGTTCATTCGGCATCAAATAAATAACATATATCATATGCCATATTTAAAGTGCTAGTGCTCCATATTGTCGCTCAATTCAAATCCTCATTGAACATAACTTAAAGTGCACATGAAGAATAATCTATAATAGATTATTAATTCAGTATTGCACGTTGCATTTCATTTCGGCCTATAAGAGTGCAGGTGCCTAGAGGGAAGACATATCCTTCAATATTATACCATTTGGCAACAATGAAAGTGCAAGTGCTTCCTACTGTCAATCAAATTGGTGCTATATACACACCATAAAGTACAATTGGAATAAATTTCAATTTCTTATCACAGAATTGAATAAAGACTGTCGGTATTTTTATTCATCCATAGGCAATGTGTACATAATATAAAAGTAATAAAAACAAAATAATGAAAACCCAAATATATATTCCTAAATTCCTACCAACAAATATGTTATGTTTATTTCCTGATGTTGCAATCCTCTTTTTACAACAAAGATCTTCATGGCCAATAAAAAAGTACAAATGCAATTCATCTAAAATATACATATTATGAATCCTTGTGAAATTTTCAAAACTAGTATGATGCTCACTTCAGCTACTTTCTTTAAATTTTCAGGGGGTCCGTCAAGCAGGGGCCAAGATTTGTTTTTAATGTTAATTCCCGTAGTAACTTTAGGAATGGCTACAGACAAAATCACTGAGCGAATTTACACCAAATTTGGCAGAAAGGTAGATATTGTTCCATAGAAGTGTCTTTTTGTGCTTTGGTGTGACTCCATTTTGTAGTTTTCCAGATATTAACCGAAATTCAAATTTGTATATATAGGGATGGGATCTTCTGAGGATCCGGCAGTCCCCATGCTCAAACCTGATTTCCTGCCAACACTTCAAACCAGGAAGTGCTGGCAGCCATCTTGGGACTTGGTTTCAGCCAACTCCAAAAAAACTGAATAAATAAGGAAATGGGAAAGAGTATGAATACCCTGACCCCTTAGGCCTCTTGGGGGAGTCCCAGAGAGACCACTTCAGGGCAATAAAGCTGCACTGAAGCCACCGCTTCCACCTACAAATAAAAAAAAAAGAAGCACACTTTCCTATGGATTAGCCCCTGGGTGGACCAGGTCCCCGGGAGCATACCCCCATAGATATTTTAAACAAATGGGGGATCTCATGGACCCCCGTATCCCGGGGACCTCCACCTTCCCGGGGCTTATTTATAAGTAATAGGTGGGTCTCACTGACCACCCATGCCCCAGGGACATCCACAATGCCGCACAATAATCTATCAATTACTTTCACCTAATATCCAGATATATTGATTAGGACAGTGCTTATTTTACTTTACTTGATGACAACAATGTATTATCTTATTGCAACAAAGAACTTAAACTGGTAAGGAGAGTATTACCATTTAAGTGAGCACAGGTTAAGTGGTTCTTGCCATAGAGATTGTCGGCAGAAGGGGTGCAAGTTGTGGGAATTTTATTTGTACTTCATGGGAGTGGTCAATGATGGAGTTTCAGATTGTTGGAAGATGGGGCAAATCAGGAGAATAGATTCTGTGAATACCTAGAATGTCACCACCATTCTAAATTTTCAGTGGTCTGGAAGAGGAAGTAATTTAGAGGATCTGTGTGATCCTGTTGTGTATTGCATATCAGATAAGAACTAGTTTTATTTCTATATCATCTAGATGTGTAAGGAAAAAGATAGTGATCTGAAAGAGACGTTGGATACTGTCCCTGATGTGGGCCCTGAATGTAAGTTATTGCACAGAAGGGCACTAGAATTTGAAGACTCGTCACTGTCGAATAATGGGTATTGGACAGTCAAAATCCTCCAACTTGCTGCATACCCTAACGTAATTTGTGGCAAAACTATTAGGAATAGATTTCTCCTCTCCAATAGAATTCCAATAGGCCGACAAGATCTAGCCCTGTGATATTTCCTTGCTGAATATCACAAACAGCCTCCTCAGCTGAATGCTCAATATCAGGACAGTCACATATCTTCTAGAAGGCAATTAGAAAGGTAGCATACCTCTCCAAACATTGGATCAAAAGCAGCTACTAAAAATGTAGACCATGACACAGGAGGTTCAATGATATGGTTAATTAAGTATGCTGCTTTGGTTCAAACATAAGAAAACTGTACATTGTGTGAAGAACAAAATGCACAGTTAAAGAATACAAAATTCCCTTAGTTGCATGGAATCCCGGAAAAGCAGGATGCTAGAAGGAACTAATAACATTAGCATTAGGGTCCTCTAATATCAAAATATGCGAGGAACCTAATGGTAATATCTGTTTCAAAAGCTGTATTCTCAAGACAGTGTTACTGTAACGCTTGAACCATTGGTCCTTAAAGGAATCCATAGCAAAAGCAGACCTACAGTATTATGGATGCCACAGGCTATCTAGGCCTAAACCCTGTAAAGATGCCTTTTATTTTCTTTGTAATCTCCTAAAGAAAGGGTGACCACTTCCAGTAACTATGGTATCACAGTGCCCTTACCATACATGTAAGAGGTATCACTGTTTCTTTAAGAGTGTCCTTTATGCAGGAAGAAGCCACAATGGCAGAAGAACCACCTTACCCATATGGGTAGTTCTTGATTGAAGATTAAGAGATTTAAATCAGTTGGGTAGGGGAACCCAGTCCTACCCTAACACATTAGGGAAAGAGTCTAAGATAATCCTTAAGGCTAGCAAATTCAATAGGAAAAACAACTTTAAAAACAAGCAAAATCATAGAAAAAACTATCTAAAGTAGGCGATGAAAACAATAAACAATAGGGAGCTCTAAACCAATGTGACATATCCTTCTCAGATCCAAGCACCTATATCTAAAATGAAAAACAGGAATAGACATCACAGGAAAATGGTAGAACACCATCTTGGGCATAGAAGCTCTGGCAACACAATTGAGGAAAACAACCATCTTGGTTGGGAATGACTATAACCCTAATCACACCCCCAGTCATAGGGTATGGCCTTGTGCTTGTATGGCTGGACCAAGAAAAGAGAACGACAGTTCAACACCCTATCCATCGGGCGTCTCTGATCTTCCATACCACCCTAATCCTTCTTCCAAACTCTCAGCTTGACATTCATGAGTGTGCTTGATCAACCCCACTGCAAACAGATACATTTCAGGCCTACTACGGCTGTGAAAACACCAATGCAGGTCAAACGGGGAATCCTTCCTTCATGCCACCACCTTTCCATCTGCTGGTGCACAAAAAGATGACAACTCCACAGAACCAAGGACACTCTCAGGTGAGTTGTGTCCGTGGATATTCAATGTCTTTTAAGCTCTTCCTGTTTCTATTGTCACTGGTACCAACAACTCGAAGCCCACTTGCTTTTTCCATGCATTTCTCTTCTCCACGATACTGTCACAGATATCCAGGGCTGTTGGATAAAGTACACAGACGATGCCCAACGAGCACAAAGAAGAATGCAGAAAATGCTCTTCTGAACAGGCAGTGTGATGAGCTTCTCTAAGGTTCTGCACAGTTTTTTTAAACAGAATTTGTGACAGACATATATATGACAGCATGCATTCAAATGCGCTATAATCAATTCACTAGGAAATAAATATACAAAACTGACAGTATCTTTCAAATATATGGGCACCTTGTAAACATACCATTTCAGAGAGACATGAATAACATGCATTGGGTATCCAACTGTTACCCAAGATCCTTTGTATACGATATGCAAACTTAAACTTGTACTTAAACGTTCAAAATGTGGAAGCAGCACTGTATTTATTTTTCAGTGCTGTTTGTGAAAAGAGGATAAAAGATACTTTCTTCTCCTCATGGTCTGAGAAGGCATGACATCCAATGAGCCTTGTGCTTTTATTGTCTTCCTTGCTCTTCAAAATGTGGAAACAACCTTTCTTATGTACCCTTCTTGCTATACGAGTTATAGTTTTCTTGAATGGGAACAAGGACAGGCTGCCTGGTCTGCAACCTTTTTATTCCAAGCAAAGTTTGCAGAAGCCACTTAGCCAGTCAATGTGCTGTGTTGCAAATATGAAGCTGAGGACTGCCCTCTAAAGAAGGCTGCAAAGAGAAGAAATAAGTCAGAGGCATAAAAAACCTCCAAGTTTTTTTGCCAACAGCACACAAACGAATGCTAAATGGTAATGGACAAGGCTAGGTAGACATGCTGGAAAGAAAGCTGGACATAATATACATAGGAAACCCTTTAGCAAAGCAGACAGGCATTGCACTCACAAGACAAAATTCAAAGGCATTGTGATTCCCCAAGAGGAAGGTCTTCATGCTTTTACGCTGTTCTCTAACCTGGAAGAGAAAGAGATATCCAGGAAGTAAAAACCATCATTTTAGATTGGGCACTATGTGCTAAGAGCAAAGAAACCCCAACCATGATGGATTGAACTGAATGTTGTGCAGATACCAGAGTCGAAATATGGGTTAAAAGGTTTTTTTTTGCATCAGGATACACCCACAACTGGCGAGGATATGGCAGTACTCTGGAGCAAGCAGCAACTGATCTGACATCTGGCTCTCCTTCAGCAGAGTCAGAGAGCAGTAGGCAGCAGGGCAACACAAGACAAAAGCAGGCCTTCTAAGTCTGCAGTCCAAAACTGAGTAATTTTAGCAGCACAGCAGTCCTTCTGACAGAGCTTCAGATCAAGATCCAGAAGGGCCTGATTTTAGGGGGTCAGAGACCCAGAATTTATACCCAAAAGTATATTTTATAAGGCAGTGACTTGAAAGCAGTCCTCTGAAGTGCATAGGGATCTATTTCAACCCAGTCCTGTCTGCAGGCTATCTGTGGGGGTAATCAGTCATTTGCGTGGGGACAGGACACAGCCTATTCAAGTGATGTGTTAGCCCCTACCTTCTATTCTGCCCAGGCAAGTCCATCAGAATGCAGCTGTATGTAGATGGGTACTTAGACACACCTATACTGTCTGTGTTTTGGCTGCCTAGAGGGAAAGCACAAAGTGTCGCTGTCACCCATCCCAGAAGTGTATTGGAGACAGGCTGGGTGGCGCAAAGAGCAATAAGTGCAGAGAAATGTGGGCACGGCCAGAGAGCTCCACTCTGCCCGTGGAGTGTGCGGTGATTTGCCTACGCGTTTTGCAGAGAACACAGAGTAGGCAAATCACTGCACACTCTGCATCGGAGTGGAGTTGACCAGCCCCCACCTCCTCCCCCTCTATTAAGAATGAATTAAAAATACATTGAAAGGTAAAAGAAAAAAATCTTACTTTGACTGCGGCGTCCCGGAGCTGCCGCCCTCCTCTTTCTCACGTTTCATGGTGATCTGCACATGCACGTGCGCCAACGCATTTCTCACACGGAATGCGCATGCACGGGCGCGTGCATGTGCTGATCACCCTGAGACGCGAGGAAGAGAAGGATGGCAGCCCCGGGATGCCGCAGTCAAGGTAAGTCTTTTTTCTTTTACCTTTAATTGTATTTTTAATCCATATATTGTGACCTGGAACTAGGAAGGAAAGAAGACAGAGCCTCTGCCCCCTTGCCTACAAACGCCTGAGTCAGAGATTCAGCTATTTAATAGAGAATAAAGAGAATAGTGCCTTAAACATGAAGAAGTACATTTGGGAGAGTTATGAGAATAGAAGTTGAATGTTATAAAACTGACCTAAAAACGCGGTCCAATAAAGCTGGTCCAGTACAAAGGCAAAGATAGGCCACATTATTTCACAGACTAATATAGAGAAGGAAATAAAAAATGATTAATAAAATCTCCTACGAAAACCAGAAGGGACGGACAGAAATCTTTCCAGTGTCATATATGTATAGCGACTTACATCAAGTCCTGTGCTCTGATGTGTCCTCTGCTGTGTGGAATGCTGTCCAGCTGTCCAAATTAAGGGACCCATTACGATGTCGGGTGGTTTGCCCCTGCCAGGCTGGCGGTGGCCACCGCCAGCCTGGCGGGGGCAATCCGCCCGGCATCCACTCTTGATTTCCGGCCGCCATATTAATATGGCGAGGGGGACCTCGGCGGACGGAAAGACCGTCCGCCTCTTTTTTGCCCCGGTTGACTTGCGGCCGTGGCGGAAAAGGAATAATATCAATCAATCATAGAATTTGTATAGCGCGCTACTCACCCAGAAGGGTCTCAAGGCGCTTGGGGGAGGGGGTCCGCTACTGCTCGAACAGCCAGGTCTTGAGTTGTCTCCTGAAGGCGAGGTGGTCCTGGGTCAGCCGAAGGTGGATGGGGAGGGAGTTCCATGTCTTGCCCGCCAGGTAGGAGAAGGATCTGCCTCTGGCGGTTGCTCTTCGGATGTGTGGTACGGCGGCGAGGGTGAGGCTAGTAGACCGTAGCTGGCGGGGGGCATGTAGAAGGTCAGGCGGTCGTTGAGGTACTTAGGGCCCAGGTCGTGCAGAGACTTGTGTGCGTGGGTGAGGAGCCTGAACGTGATCCTCTTGTTGATGGGGATCCAGTGCAGGTCCCTCAGGTGGCCGGAGATGTGGCTGCATCGGGGGATGTCCAGGATGAGTCGGGCGGAGGCGTTCTGGATGCGTTGGAGTCTTTTCTATAGCTTGGCTGTGGTTCCGGCGTAGAGGGTGTTTCCGTAGTCCAATCGGCTGGTGACGAGGGCCTGGGTGACCGTCTTCCTGGTTTTGGTTGGGATCCATCGGAAGATCTTGCGAAGCATGCGTAGGGTGTGAAAGCATGATGAGGAGACAGCGTTGACTTGTCTGGTCATTGAGAGGGAGGAGTCCAGGATGAATCCCAGGTTGCGTGCGTGGTCTGTTGGCTTGGGAGCGGTGCCCAGGGCTGGGGGCCACCAGGAGTCGTCCCAGGCGGAGGGCGATGGTCCCAGGATGTGGCTTCCGTCTTGTCTGAGTTCAGTTTCAGGCGGCTGTTCTTCATCCACTCGGCGACGTCTTTCATCCCTTCGTGTAGGCTGGTTCTGGCGGTGTCGGGGTCTCTGATGAGGGAGAGGATCAGCTGGGTGTCGTCGGCGTAGGAGATGATGTTGAGGTTGTGTTGGCGTGAAATGGCGGCAAGAGGTCTCATGTAGACGTTGAAGAGGGTGGGGCTGAGTGATGATCCTTGCAGAACGCCTCAGATGACTTCGGTGGCCTCGGATAGAAACGGGGGGAGGCGGACTCTCTGTGTTCTTCCGGCGAGGAACAAGACGATCCACTCCAGTGCCTTCTCTTGGATGCCAATGTTGCTGAGGCGCTGTATTTGGGTGCGGTGGCAGACAGTGTTGATTGCTGCGGAGGGATCCAGGAGGATGAGTGCCGCTGTTTCCCCGTTGTCGAGCAGGGCTCGGATGTCGTCGGTTGCTGCGATGTGGTAGGTCTCGGTGCTGTGGTTGGCTCTGAAACCGGACTGCGAGGGGTCGAGGGATCCGTTCGTCTCGAGGAAGGCGGCAAGCTGTCTGTTGACGATTTTCTCGATGACTTTGGCAGGAAAAGGAAGGAGCGAGATGGGGCGGAAGTTTTTGAGGTCGGTGGGGTCTGCTGTTGGTTTCTTCAGTAGGGCGCTGAGCTCGGCATGCTTCCAGCTCTCCGGAAAGGTGGCGGTGTCGAAGGAGGTGTTGAAGACGTCTCGGAATTGGGGTGCGATGGTGGAGTTGGCCTTGTTGAAGACGTGGTGGGGGCAGGGGTCAGTCGGAGATCCGGAATGGATGGTGTTCATCGTGCGGGCTGTGTCTTCAGTGGCCACCGTGGTCCAGGTGCGGAGGGTGGCGGTGGGGGGCATTGGTTCGGCAGTTGGGTGCATGGGTGGTGTGCCGAAACTGTTGTGGATATCGGCAATCTTGCGGTGGAAGAAAGAGGCGAGAGAGTCACAGAGATCTTCTGAGGGAGTGATGTTGTTGTTGCCGGTGCTGGGGTTGGAGAACTCCTTGACGATGGTGAAGAGTTCCTTGCTGTCGTGGGCGTTGTTGTACAGTCGTTCCCTCAGTGATTTCTTCTTGGTGGTGCGGATGAGCTGGTGGTGCTTGCGGGTGGCGTGTTTGAGGGCGGTCATGTTGTCAGTGGTCTGGTCGAGGAGCCAGGCTTTCTCGAGGGTGCGGCAGGTCTTCTTGGAGTCCTTGAGTTCGTCGGTGAACCAGGAGGCCTTCTTGCTTCTTGGTCTGCTGGGAGGGTTCTTCAGTGGTGTTAGTTTGTCGGCGCAGGTGGTCAGCCACTGGGTATAGTTGAGGGCTGCTTCGTTGGGGTCCGTTGTGCTGGTGGGTGGGTTCTGGCTGAGGGAGGTGGTGAGCTGGTCAGCAGTGATCTTGCTCCAGCTTCTGTGAGGAACCTGTTGCGGGTGGTGGTGGGTTGTGGTTCTTCTGAAGCTGTAGTGGACGCAGCTGTGGTCGGTCCAGTGGAGTCCGGTGGAGTGGCTGAAGGTGATGTGCTTGCTGGATGAGAAGATGGGATCAAGCGTGTGGCCGGCATAGTGGGTGGTGGTGTTGACCAGTTGCTTGAGTCCGAAATTGGCGAGGTTGTCCAGAAGGGCGGCGGTGTTGCGGTCCTTGATGTTCTCCAGGTGGAAGTTGAGGTCCCCTAGGAGGATGTAGTCGGCGGAGGGGAGGGCGTGTGGGCTGATGAAGTCCGTGATGTCTTCGCTGAATTGTGTGCGTGGTCCCGAGGGTCTGTAGATGAGGGTGCCTCTGAGGGTCGTCTTTGGGTCAGTGTGAATCTGGAAGTGGAGGTGCTCAGCGGCGGCGGAGGTGTCGTTGGAGTCGGTCGTGATGCGGATAGTGTTCTTGTGGACGATGGCGATGCCTCCTCCGGTCTGGTTGACGCGGTCCCTCCTGATGATCTTGTACCCGTACGGGATGGCGATGGCGATGTCGGGAGCCGAGGAGGCGTTCATCCAGGTTTCCATGAGGAAGGCGACATCTGGTGATGTTGTGTCGAGCAGGTTCCAGAGTTCCACGGCGTGTCTGTGGACGGAGCGGGTGTTGAGCAGGATGCACTTGAGGTTGCTGCTGGTGTTTAGCTTGGCGGGTGCGGTGCAGGTTTGGAGGCAGGTGAGCTTGCAGGTTCTGCAGGTGAAGGGTCCGTGGATGCGTTTCGGGGCGGCTCAGCAGCATGCGGGGTTCCGTCCTGCATTGAGTGCATTGAGGTCGGCGGCGTCGTAGGTCTGTCAGGTCGTCTTCCATTGGTGGGGGCCAGGGGTCCTGGCACTGGTCGCGGTCCAAGCGCGGACGGGCGCAGACGGGCTTGCCTTTGGCGCGGCTTCGGAGCACATTCGGCACTCCTGCTGCGCGTGGACGCTGCGCGCACACGCGGACTCTGCCATAGATGTAGAGTGGGGGGGCAGAGCGAGGGAGGAGCAGCTGGGAGGCGGGAGCAGGGCGGCGAATTGGGATCGAGGTAGAGGAAGGGGGCGAGGCCGCAGGGGAGCAGCAGCGGGGTCTGAAGCGGGAAAGAGCACGGAGGAGGCGGCGAGGGGGAAGCCCTGAAGGTGGGTCCCTGGAGGCAATCAGCAGCGGCAGGCAGGAGCAGCGGTGGAGGCCAGCACACGGGGGCCGTGTGGTGAGTGGAGCAACCTGGAAGGGTCACAGCTCACCACCGCGCGGTCCTAGCTATATGTGGACACCTGGGAGGGAGGAGCAGCTAGGAGGCGGGAGCGGGGCGGCGAATGGAGATCGAGGTAGAGGAAGGGGGCGGGGCCACAGGGGAGCAGCGGCAGGGGTCTGAAGCGGGAAAGAGCACGGACGAGGCGGCGAGGGGGAAGCCCTGAAGGCGGGTCCTTGGAAGCAATCAGCGGCGGCAGGCAGGAGCAGCGGTGGAGGCCTGCACACGGGGGCCGTGCGGTGGGTGGAGCTACCTGGAAGGTGGCAGTGTCTATCAGACACCGCCAGCCATATTATGATAGGCATTTTTCAATGCCTTTACGTGGTGGCACATGCGGAATACACTCTGGGGGGCCTCTGCGGGCCCCGAGAGTGAAGCAGAGTAGGGAGGTGCCCACGGGGGGTACCTGTGGTACCCCCCTGCATTTGCATAATCAAAGCGGCAGGCACCGCGCAGTGCCTTCCGCTTTGATTATGTAAATGCAAAAGTGCTTTTTAAGCATTGTGGCAGGGGTAGCACTGCCCGCCACAATGCTTAACATGCAGAATGTGCCCGCCACTTTGGCGGGCACAACCTAATACCCCCTTCGGGACCCCCGCCCTTATGGCGAGCGGTCCCAATCCCCGCTAGGATGACAGGCAGACAAAGTCCGCCTGTCATCCTAATGACCCCCTAAGTATCTTAAGTATAGGGAAATTGCTTCAATAGCGCTTCTTGTTCCAATCAGAAGGTATCCCTAAAAAAAAGTTTATAGTATTAAACGGCATCCATAGGTCAGATTGTGATAAGTAAGTTACCAGGCGAGGCCATGTGTGAATGCAAAAACTCCGCCTTAAAGGGGGATCCAATAACATCCCACTGTTGTCGATTTAGTAATATTACAGTGTAGGAGGGATGGGCCATGATAAGCTCCCTGCACATAAGAAAGCGTAGGTCGGAGATAATGAATTGGAGAGTATAAATATGTTGTATTTTAAAACACCCATAATCCTGTCAAGAACTTAACGCACATATTTTCACTATACTATAGTGAAAAGTACAAATATCGTAATCCATTTAGTCCAAGTTACAAAGGTCAAATTATATTCTGAAGACATACACTCTGGTGAATCCAATGTATGTCAGACCTAGGTACTTCTGAGATACTCAAAAAGTAAAGATATCACAGAACCCGGTAGTCGACTCACGCCGAAGGACATATTCTATCTGTGATCATCATATATAAAAGGTACACAGTCTAAATATCGATTCCTAATTGTCGACCTACACAAATATCGAGTTGGAAATATCAAAGGTACAGAATTTTGATGTCAAGAATATCGTTGGATAGAATATTGACCCTTAGGCAATTAATATTGAATTTATTTATATCGATGCAAGTAATATCGAAGTTAGTAATATCGATAGCATATATATCGATGTAACTAATTTTGAAGTTACTAATATCGATATTTGTATTATTTTTAAGTATTTAATTATGTATGTGTAATATGTTTTTGTTAAGTATTTTTTTTAATTATATGTGTCTTATTGTTATATATTAATAATGTTATTTTTAAGTAAATTTTATTTTTCAGTACCGGAGCGGGTTGTGGGTTTATAGGGGAATAGGGTGGGAAGTAATTTAAATATACTAAATTAATTATTAATTTTTAGTAATTATAAATTCATTTTAATTAATGTTTGTTTTTATTTCTGAAGCGGGCATGTGGGTTTATAGGGGAATTGGGAGGAAAGAAATTTAATTGTAATTAATTAATGATTTATACTTTTTTGTTATGGATAATTATTTTATTTATAATTAATTTTTAATTTGAAATTAATTATTTAAATTGATAATTTATTTTTTAATGGTAATTCATGTTTTTAATTGTTATTTAATTTTTTTATTTGGTAATTCATGTTTGTAATTGGGAAATAATTTTTGTAATTGGTAATTAATTATTTAATTGGTAAATCATTTTGTTCATTGGCAATTAATATTTTTAATTGGTAATTATTTCCTATTAATTGGAAAATATTTGTAATTAATTGGTAATCAATGTTTTATAAAAAGTATTATTTGGTGTGAAAAATAATTTTATTGTTTAATAATTTTTAATTGTGAATTCATTTTAAATAATATTTTTTTGTAATGAAAAATATTTTATTGTTTAATATTTATTATTTGGTGAGTAATGTTTATTAATTATTAGTTATTGGTATTTGTTGTTAATTTATTTTTAATTATTTATTAAAATGTAATTGCTTTTAATAATTATTATTGTTTGTAAATGATGTAGATTTATTTTAAAACTTAATTATACATTATTTTAAATATAAATATTATTTATAAGTATGTTATATTTAAATTCTACGCTATCCAATGCTTTCCCTACTGTTGCACCCTTTGGAGTTGGAATAGTAATTTTTACCCCTACTCTATCCAGTGCATTCCCTAGTGTTGCATCCTCTGGAGTTGGAATAGTAATTTTTACCCCTATGCTATCCAACGCTTTCCTTACTGTTACACACTCTGGAGTTGGAATAGTAATTCTTATCCCTACGCTATCCAATGTTTTCCCTACGGCTACACCCTCTGGAGTTGGAATAGTAATTTTTACCCCTACGCTATCCAACGCTTTCCCTACTGTTGCACCCTCTTGAGTTGGAATAGTAATTTTTACCCCTACGCTATCCAACGCTTTCCTTACTGTTACATACTCTGGAGTTGGAATAGTAAATTTTATCCCTACGCTATCCAATGTTTTCCCTACTGTTACACCCTCTGGAGTAGGAATAGTAATTTTTACCCCTATGCTATCCAACGCTTTCCCTACTGTTACACACTCTGGACTTGGAATAATAATTTGTATCCCTACGCTATCCAATGCTTTCCCTACTGTTGCACCCTCTGGAGTTGGAATAGTAATTTTTACCCCTATGATATCCAATGCTTTCCGTACTGTTGCACTCTCTGGAGTGGAAATAGTAGTTTTTACCCGTACGCTATCCAGCGCTTTCCCTACTGTTGCACTCCTTGGAGTGGGAATAGTAATTTTTACCCCTACGCTATCCAATGCTTTCCCTACTGTTGCACTCTCTGGAGTGGGAATAGTAATTTTTACCCCATACGCTATCCAACATTTTCCCTACTGTTTCACTCTATGGAGTTGGAATAGTAATTTTTACCCAACCACTATCCAACGCTTTCCCTACTGTTGCACTCTCTGGAGTGGGAATAGTCATTTTTACCCCTACGCTATCCAATGCTTTCCCTACTGTTGCACTCTCTGGAGTGGGAATAGTAATTTTTACCCCATACGCTATCCAACGTTTTCCCTACTGTTTCACTCTCTGGAGTTGGAATAGTAATTTTTACCTCTACGCTATCCAATGCTTTCCCTACTGTTGCACTCTCAGGAGTGAGAATAGTAATGTTTACCCCTACGCTATCCAAGCTATCCAAAGCTTTCCCTACTGTTGCACTCTCTGGAGTGGGAATAGTAATTTTTACCCTTACGCTATCCAACGCTTTCCCTACTGTTGCACTCGCTGGAGTGGGAATAGTAATTTTTACCCCTACGCTATCCAACATTTTCCCTACTGTTTCACTCTCTGGAGTTGGAATAGTAATTTTTACCTCTACGCTATCCAACGCTTTCCCTACTGTTGCACTCTCAGGAGTGAGAATAGTAATGTTTACCCCTACGCTATCCAAGCTATCCAACGCTTTCCCTACTGTTGCACTCTCTGGAGTGGGAATAGTAATTTTTACCCTTACGCTATCCAACGCTTTCCCTACTGTTGCACTCGCTGGAGTGGGAATTGTCATTTTTACCCCTACGCTATCCAACCTTTTTCCTACTGTTGCACTCAACCGAGTGGAAATAGTTATTTATACCCCTACGCTATTTAACGCTTTCCCTACTGTTTAATTTTCTGGAGTGGGAATAGTAATTTTACATTCTACGCTATCCAATGTTTTAATTACTGTAGTTTTTTTGGACTTTAAATAGTATTTTTATTTATTTATGTATTTAATATTTTTTGTATTATTTTAGATACTGTTGTGTTTAATTAAGTTTAAAAATATTGAAAGTATATAAGTTTTGATTTCAATTGCCTCTTCTTCTTCTATTCCTTTAAAAACTAAATCTGATCTCTTTTGGCTTCCTTTTGTTACTTTCCTCTCTTCTACCCATCCGACTTGAGCTTATGACCTGTCCTATATCCGCATATTCCCTCCTTATTCCTTGCTTCTTTTTCTCCTCTTCTCTCTCTATTCTCTATTCTCTCCCCCCCTTCCCTGCCTTCCCATCTTCTCTCTCTTTTCTTCTCTCCTCTTCTTCTCTTCTTTTCTTTACCTTTTTTGCATTTTTCATTAATTACATTGCTTATTGTTTTAACTCATCATATTCATCTTCATTATTGTATTGTTTTACTTGTATTCTGTTAAAACTTAATAAAAATCTTTTAAACTGAACAATATTGAAAGTATATTACATTTTTTTAAATTTATTAAATATAATGTTTATTTTTATTTATGTTATTATTTTATGTGTGTAGATATTTTTGTAATTTATAGTATATTTTAATAATTTATAAGTAGTTAACATAATTAAGAAAATGTATTATTAAGTAAGTATATATTATATGTTATGCTTATTTTTAATTAAAGTTTTATTATTCAAGATGTATTATTTATTAATTTTAAACACTATCAAATATGTTTAAATATGTTTCTTTTATTTATAAGTATTATTTACTTTATTTTACTTTTTTTTTACAGAAAAAGAAACAATATTTTTAATTACGATATTTTTAACATCGATATTTTGGTTTCGATATTTTTGTACTTACCATGTTGTAGATAGGGTGTCGATATACTTGCCTTCAATATTCCAGCGTCGATGTTTTGTAGGTCGATATTATGTCTGTCGATATTCTGTCAGAGATTCATATAAAAATTTATCTTAATAAGAGGCATCAAAAATATTGGTAGATTCTCCAACTAATAGTTTCTAAACCATGACCGTAGGTGAATAATAAGTGATGATCTATCCCCTCATTCAAGTCTATTTAGAAAATCAATCTAATGGAAGTTGTATGTGAATCCATCAGTATTGCACAGAAAAAAAACAAAAATATCCTACTGGGCTGTTTACCTGAAATGCTTGAACTCCTGAACATGTTTACATATATAAAAAGCCATCTGAGCTGCATAAAAATGTTTGCACTAGTTCAGCGAAAGAAACAAAAGGACGAACAAATGACGAAACCCTCTACAATTAAAGCCGGCTTGTCAAATGTGAGGCCCCAAAGCTAACAGAAGGTGCCCCTAGAAGAACTAAAATAAATCAAGTGCGGTTCATACCTGTATTCAGTACAATGTTGATGCTATGACTTCCCATACTCCGGAAATGTACACAGCGGTTATTAAAAGTTTCATGATCGGTGACATATAACGTGACAGTAGAGATAGGATCTCTGACTCACACGTTTGTGAGAGTCTGCACTGCAACTTCTGTTTTATTTTCTTACACTTCTTTTGCCTGATGTGTTCATCATAAAACATGAAGAATGAGAACTGGCATGGGGGAAGAGGCCAGGGCAGGACTGGGAACCAAAACAGGCCCTGGCAAAGTGCTCGGCCGCCCCCCTCCCCCAGCTACGGGATGGGGTGGGGGGGTTGCGGGTGCCGCAAAGCTCTTCTTTGCCAGTCCGGTTTTCGGCAGATTATGGTTCAGTGCCGATTTTGCAGCTATGCTGCAAAAACGGCCCTGTAACAAACACGGCACCCCGGGGGCCCCAAAACGCCCCCCCCCCCCCCCCATGCTGCCCACCAGGGGATTGCCCGGTGTCCGGTACGGGCAGTTCTGCCCTGGAAGAGGCTCTGTCTTCTTTCCTTCCTAGCTCCCGGTCACAATATACGGGTGTAATTTACAACATTCATTTGATGAAGAATATGTTTAAGAAATAGATTAAGGTATTATGTATGGTTGATTAATATATCTGTACATATGGAATTAAAGCCTTGAAAAAGTCACATGTGTGACGAAACACGTTTCGGCGTTTTTCCTGACTGAAAATACAAGCTTCAGTAAAACAATACTTAGCTCCTGTCATTTAACTGCTTGATCTGTGAACTACTAAAAGGAGTAAAACCAATTCATTTTATTGTTATAGTGAGTGCTGTCGTACTTATTTCTCATATCAAATACTGAGGTCTACAGCTAAAGTGAAGTATGCATTCAGGGTAGTATGACACATTTGTACAGTTTTGCATCACATTAAAAAGATTTCTGAATACAGTTCTGGTTACTAACATATTGGCACGTGACAAGGGAAGTGCGATCAAAGCACCATCAGTAACTGTTCAAATTGATTGCAAACCATTTTAAATGGTAATCAGTGAGCCAAATTAAACACCTGTTGCAGCTAGATAATACCTCATATGGTCCTGAAAAATCCTATCTAACTTTATTCCAAGGACTGCCAGGAAAAGGTACCGGATGTAGTAGTCTTTTAATGGTACTCCAAGGCTTGTCTGAAAGGAGAAATTTGGTAAAATCATCAATGATAAGTTTTACCTGTGCATCTATGGAAGGCGCCAGTAATATTGTTTAAATGTTTACAAGCTTTAGTAATGACAAGATGTCCTTGATGAGCTACAAAAATAATGTTCTTCTTAAGGTCTCAGGAGAGCAAACAAACGATGACACATGAACATTTTGTTAACAATAGACAACTCTGTAGCTACATGAGCAAAGCTCTTTTGCTATCCTGACTGATTTCTACACTCCGATCATCCATTGATTATAAATTGTTTCACCTGGCTGAACTTTTTATCAGCAGAATAAGCACTTCTCCAAGCTTTTCCTGTTATTTCTGGAACACACTCCTCAATAGCATCCACTACAGCCACCACACTTTAAGTGTCATCCAGCTCACTGTTAAGTGCTTCATCCACCAATGATATTTAAGATATACACTGCCTTGTGAATAAGGTGAGACCCGTATCGCCATCACAATGTTCCTGAAAGTGATATTGTGATGGTGATAGGTGCTTGTTTATATGCGCCTAAGGGGCATATTCACAAGCCCCTATCGCCACCACAACACCATATATACATACATATATATATACGGCTATATGAAATTGCAAAAAAAATTAAAATTGCATTCATACTTCGGCATTACACTTATGATGCTTTTTTATAGTTGTTTTTCTAATCATGTGAGTAAGGCATTTTGACCAAAAACATAATGAGGAACAACAGCTTATAGGTGATAGAATGGTCAAATAGTCCCTGAGCTGCAGCAAGAAGGCTCCAACTGAAGATTAGAGTTGTGAGTTTGCTATTCTGCAGCTGCTTACCTTTGTTTTCAGTGGCACTGTGCACCTCTTCTTTCCCTGTTACCTGAAGTCTCAGGGTGGAAAGGAGATGAGGCAGCCGCTTAGCAGCATCTATTGTTTTTGCCAGCTGGTACTAATCAACTCTGTTTAGAATACTGCTTGTGTTGAATTATTCTGTGAAGTACTGTGTTTTGTGTGGTATAGCATTTCGCAGTCATTAGTAAAACAGCATAATAGGTATTTTGTATGGGAAATAGTGGGGTTGTTTATGTATGTCTACTCTTGTAAGTGCTGTTCCTGTGAGGGTGTATATGTCTGTAATTGTGTGTGTATGTGGGTGTGTGCGTGTGTGTGCGCATTTATACATGCGTGCACTCACACTCTAGTTCCCTATGCAGGATATGGTTAGGAATGTAGGGCCAGATATTCAAATAATTTTTCCGGAGACAAACGGCCCAGTTAGCCGAATCTAGCCGTTTGCAGCCAGAAACATTATTTTACAATTGTACAAAAGGCAAAATGCGATTCAGTGACTTGTTACCAGATCTCGTTTTTCATTTGTGATTCAGTATTTGGAAGGGGCTTGTTTTTCATACATCCCTCCGCAATGCCTAATTGGTATAGCATATAGTACTGTTTTGCAACTGAATTGCGATCGCAAAGCAGTAATACTTTACCTCCCTTCCGCTTTGGGAATGTAAATCATATTTTTTTAATGTCAAGGTTTTCTCTTTTCTTTTTAAATGCATCCTGTTTTCGTTTAAGGAAAACAAGATGCAATAAAAAAAATATATATATTGCCGACCCAGCAGACCACCATCCCTGTGATGGCTGTGATTCCTAATGAGTAACAAACTGCGACTTAGCTCTCTAATATACATGAGGTAGGTCGATTTGCCACCCACAGGAAATCCCTACATGAGTTTCATATGGGAAACAGCCATTACAACGCAACTTTCACAACGCACTACCATTACAACAAAACTTTTACAACGCAGGTTCCATTACAATGCATGCCATTTCAATGCATGCCATTACAACGCAGCTGCTATTACAACGCATGCCATTACAACGTAAGTATGAGTAAGTATTTAATTTATTTTCAACACCTACACCATCCAACACTTACCCTACTATTACACCCCCCTGGAGTTAGAATAGTAATTTTATCCCCTACACTATCCAACACTTACCATACTATTACACCCCCTGGAGTTAGAATAGTAATTGTAACCCCTACACTATCCAATATTTACTCTACTATTACATTCCCATTAATTAAAATTAAAAAAAAATACATACCCATACTTACGTTGTAATGGCATGCATTGTAATAGCAGCTGCGTTGTAATGGCATGCACTGTAATGGCATGCATTGTAATGGATCCTGCGTTGTAAAAGTTTTGTTGTAATGGTATGCGTTGTGAATGTTAGCGTTGTAACATCATACATTCGTTTCATACATTAGGAATACTGATTTCCTAATTGCGATTCGGTACGAATTGCAGTTAGGAAATTGGTATTCCTAATGATTGTACATCTAGCAAGTAATTCTGTTTTTTGGTGCCAAAGGGTCTTACATTTCTGTCCTGACTGACTGTTCTCAGTATGGAATCAAGGCAGGATTTGACTGGGAACTTAGGTCCTCGTTTACATGTTTTTGGCACTGGGCAGTTCAGCAAGTCCCTCTGCTGCACTGCCCTGTGTCAAAAAGAAAGGGCAGGCATGCCCTGTATTTATGATACATGGCGCATTCCTGTCCTTTCAGCTATCGAAAGCTCACTTTGTGCTGCATTGCCTTACACCATTTCTACAAGGCCATGAAAAGCCACGCAAAGCGGCTTTGTGTGGCCTTGTGGATATGGCTATTTACCACGTACCGCCAAAGCATCTTACAAAGTGATGCATCGGTAGCAGAGGGGCTTGTTAATAAGCACCTAAGGGAAAAAACTTGGGAACCGGGCAAAAAAAATATTAAAACCAGCTCACAACCGTCCTACTTACTCTCCTTCTCCCCTCTCTCTCTCTCTACTCTTTCTTGCCTAATGCACTTGTTGTATCTGCCGAAATTAACTGGGGGATCTGGCCTCTACCTTCAAAAACCTACAACCAGTGGCTGTGATGCTCTCGTTAAATGCCCAATGGAATAATCAGGCAGTGTGGCCATGAACAGAGGCACTAACCATAGCCATTCCCAGAGGTGGTATGGCCACCCCCCTTGAGGTTTCATGGGCTGGGTTGGGCTGGCTGGGCTGGGGCAGCCGTCCTGGCCCTCTTGAAATGGTCTCTGCTCGCCTTAGGAGTTGATGTGCAGCCTTCAGAAGCCTCCTGTTGTTTTTGATTTTCATTGCATTACTAAACAATAGAGAGAACCCGTTCCCATCAAGAAGCAGTGTAAAAACAGAGACAGCACACTGGCAGAACGTTTTGGCCTTCAGACGAAAAAGTCTTTAGAATTAGACCGTTGCGTTAAATTAGAACATGAGACTTTATAGTTTGTTTTGTTCCTTCAGGGCCAGCTTTAATCATTTTTCGCGGCACGTTGCATAGCAACCAAAGTTCCTGTGCTGGGTTGTGTTAAAGCGAGAGCAGAGCTGCACCATATCTTTTAGGAAAGTGTGCTGTAACTCTCTCCCCCTTGTGCTTATGCACTTTAAATTGCCTTGTGCCACACACAAACACAACATTGTATCACTGCTCAAGGGTCTTTGCATGATGTCTAGCATGGGTTTTACACTGAAACGGTACACTACCAGAACGAAATACTACCCTTATATGTCGTTCAAAACATTTTCAAGTTCGTACATGTACTGTACATGTATCACACATGTGGTGCTGAAAAATATTGGAGAAAATAGTATTTTTGTCTATCATCACACCTGCCTCAAGAAGATGGACATTTTTATAGCAAAGCCCTCTCTACCATTTGTAGTAGGTAAGGTTTTGCTCTTAAAACTATGGGTGGTTGTATGCAGACGACCATGTACCACACATGGTATGCCCTCTTGATCAAAAGCAACACAATCATAGCATTACTTTGCATTACTTTATACCTTTTTTCCAGGGAAAATCAAAACATTTTGTGCAGGAAAGTAAATCCCAGTTCAACACTCTGCAACCATTTGCATCAATTTTATAATGCATACCCAGCACAAAGAATTACTAAATGTGCCCAAAAGTGCTGTAAGGCAATTTATAATATGGTGCATTACTTTACTGTAAACTGAAAATATACATATTGCTTTCTTACACTGAGTATACGATGATTGAACTTATTATCCTTCATGCAACAAAGCTTTGTGTGGAAAAAATTGTGTGCTGCATTGAGCAAAGGATAAAAAAGTGTGCAATACCAGATTTATAAATTGTCATGTAATGATGACATCATCGACTGTGCAAATGCAAAAAGCCTACTTTGCATGATGCTCAGCCTTGCACTATGGTGCAAAGGTAAGCCTGCTGCATCTGGCATGGGATTTGTGAATGTTTCAGTAAGACGTCCAAAATGTGGAACCCACACAAGTGTAAGCAAATCAACATGTGTGATTTCACAATTACAAAAGTTACACATAGGTGTACCATGTAACACAATATACTGCACAGTATGTGGTTAGTTTCACTTGGCGTAAGGTATGTCGCAAAGCCATGTAAGGCTATTTTAGTTAATATGGCTTTGCCTCAAATCCAAGGCATGGTTGCGCCATTACCTCCTCGTCCTGTCTCCCCGTCCCATTCCTTAACAGTGAGCAGCTAGTCTGCTCTACAGAAACCTATTACCTAGCCGAGCTTTTGCACTTCCCCCAACATGGCGTCACCATCATATGACAATATAGGGGGAAGTGCAGTAGAGAAACATCCTGTTCTTTTTTTACTGCGTTGCAGTTTGCCTTGGTGCCTAGCTGAGCTATGAGTAAGTGTTCCCTTTTCTTTTTTTTGTATTGCAGCGGCCTGCTTTAGCAGCCGCCTTTGTTGTTCATGCTTTGTGCCCTCCTGTGCTGCCTGATGTGCCGGTTTTGTACGTGGTTCACTTTAGCAGCCGCTTCTGCCTGGTACGCGATTACCTTGGGTCATGGCCTGCTTCAGCGGCCGTTTTCCTGTTTGCCGGGCCAGGGGCGCCCTGCTTTAGCAGGCGGGGTTGTGGCAGTATTCTTAGCGGCGCATGTGGTCCTTTGTGGTCCCGCTTCTGCGGGATGGATCCTAGGGGCAAAATTCGGGCAGCCGGCCTTTTTCCTGGTCCCGCGGGAGCTCGAGTCCTTGGGACTACGTTGCTTTAAGATGGGGTCCTTTTGTTCATGCACTCGTCCTCTGTGAGTGCCTGTTTTGGTATTTCTTGGACGTTGCTGTTTGCAGTCATGGACTTATGTGCCTCTTCCTCTGCTGCTCCTCTTGATGCCCTGCGCCTGTTGATTAATGAGGCAGTGGCTGCTGCTTTTTAGGCCAGGGACGCTGCTGTGCCTCCTTCCAAGGTGCCTCATGGTTCTGTAGATCCGCAGGCTGCTCCTGATGATGAGATTGGTCCTGGAGAGGATGAGGGCATCCGGGGGCGCTTTGTTGAGGGTGCTGAGCTCTCTGGCTTGTTCGCCCATGTGCGGGATAATTTGGGTTTCACTCCTCCTGTGGCGCATGTTCTGGAGGATGACTTCTTTCTCCAGTATAACCAGCCGGCTCCTGACTCCTTCCCGTTGCATGGTGCTGTGCGCAAGGTGCTGGATCACAAGTGGAAGGAAGTGGATAAATCCGCCTTCCCTCACTTCTTGTCTAGGCGTTACCCTCTGGAGGGTTTTGCTGCTGAGTTTCCTCAGGCTGTGAAGGTCGACAATTTGATGGCTGGTCTTTCCTCTCAAGGATTGGTCATCTCGGATGACACCCTTCCTGCAGACGCTGTAGGTAAGCGTGTTGAAGGGGCGGTGAAGCGTTCCTATGCTGCTTCCAATTTTTCTGTCCGTGCAACTGCCTATTTAAATTGCATGGTCCAGTCCCTTCTCAAGAATTTTCAGTCCCTGTCCCTTCTGTTGCAAGAGGGTGAGGATGCCACCCCTCTTTTGTCTCTGATGGAGTTGCAGGTGCAATACTTGTCGGATTTTCCTTTGACAATTTGAGTGCCGCTGCGAGTGCTTCTTGTGCTTCGATTGATGCACAATGTAATATCTGGATGAATTCCTGGAAGGCTGAGTCTTCCCAGAAGTCCGTCCTCCTTAAGTTGCCCTTTGGGGGTTCCAAAGTGTTCGGCCCTCAGCTTGTGGAGATGGTCAAGCAATCGGCGGAGAACCGCAAGCTTGTGGCTCCAGTCTGCCCTCCTACTCGGGGTGTGGTTTTGGATACCGTCGCGCTTTTGGGCCTTCTGCTCGGGCACTTCGAAGCCCTTTCGTGGCAGGGTTTGTGGCCAGGGGGCCCCTGGTGTTGCCAAAGCCCGGGCCCCTGCCAGTGTTGCCGCCACCGCTTCTTCCTCTTCCCATTGACTATCTGCCTTTGCCGGTTGGTGGTCGCCTTCAGTCTTTCCTGCCCAGTGGTTGTCGGTTCCAGATGCCTGGGCGGTTCAGACTGTATCGGAGGTTTGTCAGATAGAATTTTCCTCTCCTCCGCCTCCGGTCTTCCTTGTGACTCCCATCTTCCTCTGCGAAGGGAGGCGTTGTTGGCGGGTGTGCGACTTCTGTCAGAGAAGAAGGCTATTGTGGACGTTCCTCCTCTGGAGAGGGGCGAGGGTAGTTATTCGATCCCCTTTCTGGTCTCCAAGGAAGATACTTCGGATCTGCGTCCTGTTTTGGATATGAAGTGGGTCAATCGCTTTGTTCTCCATTGTCCATTTAAGATGGTGACTCTGCATTCCATCCTGTATCCGGTGCTTCCTGGCATCCCTGGATCTGATGGATGCATATCTACACGTCCCGATCCAACTAGCGGATCAGAAATATCTCGGTTTACAGTGGGTTCTCATCACTACCAGTTCCGGGTGCTCCCTTTCGGCGTTTCATCGGCGCCCAGGGTTTTCACAAAACTCTTGGCCCCTCTGGTGGGTATTCTTCATTCTAGAGGGCTGCAGGTTTTTCCCTATCTCGATGACTGGTTGATTGTTTCTCCTTCTTTTTCTCAGGCTCTGTCGGCTGTGGACCAGGTGTGTCATCTCCTGGGTTCCTTTGGGTTCCTCATCAACCACCAGAAGTCCTCCCTGATGCCCTCCCAGTCCCTGAAGTTCCTGGGGGCTCTCTTCCAATTGGATCTAGGCATGGTGCTCCTCTCCCAGGAGCACCAGTTGACTTTGTTTCATCACCTTTCTAGGCTTCTGTCCCAGTCCCATGTGTCCCCCTGTCTCTGGTTGAGGATTCAAGGGGAGATGGCATCCACTTTGCATCTCCTTCCTTGGGCCAGGATACATTTGTATCCCCTCTTGCATTATGTCCTGTCGCACTGGGTCCTGCCTCCCTGGACTACGAGTCCCTGATACCGGTCTCTCCGGGGATTCGGGTGGATCTCCAATGGTGGTTGTCCCCTCGTTCTCTTTCCGTGGGGTTCAATCTTCTTCCGCCTCGGGATGTGGTTGTGTTGTCCATGGATGCCAGTGTCGTGTGTTGGGCTGCTGTGATGGGTGCCTCCAAGGCTCAGGGTTGGTAGTCCCATTTCGAGTCTCTCTAGTCCTCGAACTGGAAGGAGTTGAGGGCAGTTTGGTTGGCTCTTCAGTGGTTTTCTCTTCTCCTTCTGGATCATGCGGTCTCGGTGCAGACCGACAGCCAGGTTGTTCGGGCTTATGTCAATCGGCAAGGGGGCATGTGTCGGTCCCTGTTTCTCCTCTCCAGGAAGATCATCCTTTGGGCCGAGTAGAATTTTTTGTCTCTGTTGGGGGTCTATTTTCTAGGAAGGACAATGGGCCTGCGTACTTTTTGAGCAGGGTGTTCCCCTCCTCAGTGACTCTGTGTCTGTCCCCGGATCTGTTCGATCTGATCGTCCTCAGGTTCCGCCTTCCTTGGCTGGATCTTTTTGCCTCAGAGGATTCCGCCCTTCTTCCCCGGTTTTGCAGCCTCGCTCCCTCCCGGTTGGCGTGGGCGACCAATGCTTTCTCGGTTCCGTGATCGCTGGGGCTCCTGTTTCCCTTCCCTCTGTTTGCTTTGAATCCGCGGGTCCTCCGGACGATTCGGTTGGACCGGGCGGTGGTTCTCCTGGTTGTGCCGGAGTGGTCTCGTCAGTCTTGGTTCCCCCTGCTGCTGACCTTGTCTGTGTGCCCACATTGGAGGTTTACCCTGTGTCCCTCCCCTCTGTGGGCTCCTCTTCTCGGGATTGCCTCCCTGCACCGCCTCCGGCTGGGGGTTTGCACTTGAGAGGTTGAGTTTGTTGGCTCAGGGTTGCTCGGTTGAGGTTGCCTGGTGCCTCCAGTTGTCACAACGCCCTTCCACCTTGAAGTCCTATGCCCATCATTGGAAGAATTTCTCCTCCTGGTGTCTTGGGAAGGGTCTCTCTTCTGCCTTCTGTGAGGCTAAGAGGGTGTTGGACTTCTTGCGGGATGGTTTTGTCTTGGGGCTGGCTGTTTCTTCCCTACGTGTGCAGTGGGCTGCCATTCTTGCTTTTTGGGGTTCCTCTGTGTCCTCTGTCTCTCCGTTGGTGGCTCGCCTTCTGCAGAGTTTTTTGCTTCAGTGTCCTGTTTCTCACTCTCCTGTGCCTGCCTGGGATCTTCCCTTGGTTCTCCAGGCCTTTACGGGCCCCCCTTTTGAGCCCTTGGCCTCCCTGGACCTTAAGTTCCCTTCTGCTAAGGTTCTTTTCCTGGTGGCCATTACTTCTGGGCGGCGGGTTGGTGAGATTGGGGCTTTGATGGCTTGTCCCCCCTTTTTGCACTTTTGTGCTGACAAAGTCATGCTCCGTCTCAGTCAGTTTTTTTCTGCCTAAGGTGTTGTCATCTTTCCACTGTCAGGAGGATATTGTTCTCCCAGTTTATTTTCTTGATTCTGCCTCTCCTGAGGAGGTTGTCCTCCACTCGTTAGATGTGCTGAGGGCTCTCCGCATCTACTTGGAGTGTACCTCTAGTTTCGGTAAGGTTGATTCCATATTTGCCACCTATGGCCTCTCTGGGCTGGGTCTTCATCCTTCTTTGTCCACCATGACTCGTTGGGTCAAGGGTGCTGTAGTTTCCACCTACAATTCTGCCCACTGTCCTCTCCCCTCTTCTGTTCAAGGTAGGTCAACCAGTGGCGTCTCCTCCTCTTGGGCCATGTTCAAAAGGGCCTCCTTGTGGGACATTTGTAATGCTGCCACATGGGCTGCTCTCCATACGTTTGTTTCACATTATCGTCTTCAGTTGGTGATGGCGGCCTCTGCTGCCTTTGGCGCTCATGTACTGTCTGCGGTAAATAGTTTGTGATATGTGCTGTTTTCTGTTGATTAAATGGACCTGTTTTCTCGCACTTTCTGGTCTGTTTTTCTTACAATCACTGTGTGCTTGGTTATGGGCTCACTGTTAAGGAATGGGACGGGAGACAGGACGAGGAGGTAATGCCCGGTTACTCACCGGCAATGTTCATTACTCCGAGTCCTGGTCTCCCCATCCCATTCCTGAGCCCTTCCCTCCCTCCCTGTGGTGGAATTTTTTGGGGTGATTGTTTCGTTTCTGGGTTGTTTTCTTTGGTATTCTCAGGAAGTTTCTCTACTGCACTTCTCCCTTTATGGTCACATGATGGTGACGCCATGTTGGGGGAAGTGCAAAAGCTCGGCTAGATAATAGGTTTCTGTAGAGCATACTAGCTGCTCACTGTTAAGGAATAGGACGGGGAGACCAGGACTCGGAGTAATGAATATTACCAGTCAACCGGGCATTCCTCATCAGACACGGGCCCCTATGCATTAGTGAAAAGGAAGTTTATACTTTGAGGTGTAAACTAATTTTGATGCTGTGTGTGCTTCAACTTTCTGTAATCAAACAATTTAGCTCAGGAAAGTTGATGGATGTTTTCATTTGCCCCACGAAATGGTGCAATTGGGACACACTAGAGCTTGCACAAAATGTTTGTAAATCTGGGTATGAATAATTTATTGAATATTCTGCTTAATGCACTTTTCAATGCCCCTCACCAGCAGGTTTTTCCAATGCAAAACAGTTATATGCCCTCCCATTTAAATATAATGGGCGGACATATCTTCTGACTGCCCTAACTCCATCAAGCTAACAAAGAAGTTTGAGTATTGTGTAATTGGGGTAGTCTCCTCCATCATCAAACTATGGTCTGCTAATATGTAAATTTGGTGGTTAGACCATAGTCTTGGTGGGACATATTCTGGTCCTTAGTCTCCACACTGGTCACTAAACTCCACTGGATTCTAGTTGATAAGTTGATCAAGTTCCAAATGCTGTGTCTGATTCATTGGGCAGTCAAGAGCAGTGTCTCCAGATACCCCAGAGTACATTCTGTCGCCTTTTCCCATACATACTCTGTGATAATCTTATCCGGCTCTTCTCACTGATCGGTGTATTCATTGGATTGAGTTGGGTGGCCTTTCCTTTTGCTACAGTTCTACGTCTCTCAAAAAATCACATTCTCTGACCCTGGATACCATATTTGGTGATCTTGAAATCACAACAATGCTCAAACTGTTTCTCTTCTCCGTTAGATTGTCTTTTGGTATCCAGTGCCAGGACACCCCAATAACCATGCTTATCTTATCATTCATCAAGGTGTTATTGCAGAAAAATGGAGAGAGGTAAAAGGTGTTGGGGTGCAGGATGGAGAGGAGATGATCTGAGGTGAGAATGTAGTTGAAGGACTGTGATGTAGTGTGGGAAATTGTTGGAAGGGGCAGGCTGTAGACAAGGGATGGATGAGCAGGTCAACTTGGAAAATGAGGAGGTAGGCTTCGTGGTGATGTATGGGCCAGAAGACCTAAATACAGAAGAATGAGGAGGTCAAGGGCTAACAGGATATGCAGAGAAGTAAAGAAAGTATTAAGCGGTTGTAGGACGACAGGCAGAGGAAGGACGCAAAGAATTATGAGGTGCAAGGAAGGACTAGGTAATGTCGCACGAATGAATGATAGACTTTGTAACGGACAGTTGAGGACTTTGTTGCTGGATGATAGATGGATTTATATTCATGCTCACATTCTTCATAATGACTTCATTTATCTTCCATCCTGTCACTTTGCACAGACCAACATGGGGGGGTTAAAAGAGGGGCCTGGACAAACAGGCCCAGAAAGAGAAAGGCAGAAAAGGTGATAGAGAGTCTGTGAAGACAGAGAGGCTAAAAGACACATAGAAAGAGAGACCAAAGAGAGAGAGATACAGAGACATTGTTGCAAAAAAGAGAAACCCATTAGTGTTTTAGAAAAATGAAAACAATAATGTCGAATTTTAGTGGATATGAACGAATGAACTGAACAGCAGAGCTATAAGTATGAACAGCCTCAGGCATCTGGCCAACAGGTAGAGATAGGATAAAAGAGAAATAAAGGGTGGTAGAGGGATCAGAAGAAGATACAATGTTGTGTGGATTCGAGGAGACAGTGAAAAGATTGAGGGATGGAAAGGATTGGTGAGCATAGTACACTATTCAGCCATTCCACAATATCTAAAGTTGGACCTCTCGTGAGCTTCCTCCTAGCAGGTACATTTGTTTCACTGTGTGCCCACTGCTGTAGACTACGGGCAGGAGAAAGAGAGTGGATCTTCTGGGGAGATAGAGGCCATAATGGCTAGAAGTGTAAGATTTCTGACAATGATTTAAGGGTGGAAAGGAGGATACTAGGGTATAAGGAGGTCCAGAACTTGAAATGGACAGTATACTCAGTGCACGTATTTACTCTCTTGGAGTAACTACTTCTTGCTCAGAAGATGTACTTTTTCCCTCACACTATGATTACTCCAATTTATCCTAAACTTCTAAGTTCTGATTTAGCCCCATTACTCCTGCTATATGTCAGCCTCCTATTTTATTGGGAAGAATGTTGTTATGCTATACTGGGCATTTCCACAAGAAGTCTTGTTTAATGATCTCTTTGTTTCCTGCAAGACTTTAACTAAGATATACTCACCATGCAATCTATGTACACATGTAACATAACTTTAAATGTAGCCGGAGTGAACTCAAATTAGAAACTGGTTAAGCCAGTGAATCGAATTTACTCTGTGTGCGTCCCTTCCAATGCGTACATAACCAAAGACTTGTAGTAGTGATTCTTCATGTACCAATGCCACATACTTTCTCAATGAGTGACTATTAAATATTCTGTTACTACTAATGCTCATAGATCTTCTGCAAGTTTGGGTATCAGTTCTGTGGTGTCATGGGTGCCAAATCAATAACATGTTGGCAAGGGTATCAGAAGAGATATTGCACATGCTCTGACCACTAACAACGACAGACAGTTTCCCCCATAACTCCCTTTTAGCCCCTCTACTGCTCAGAGGCTAGGAGTGTGAACTAAAGAAAGACTGCAGACCTTTTAGAACTAGGTTTATTGAATTCTGGTCAAGTCACTGCCTTGAAGAATCATGAGGCCAGAGATAGCTAGCAAGGCAGTTCCAGAATGTGAAATGGCAAGTCACTACAACTAGTTGAGATACACATTTTCTGTGGGGATAACACCGCTAATCACACTTTGTGCGAATGTCTGGGCTTCATGTTTTATTAATGTCACATCGCCTCCTCATGTGAGTTGCATTTCAGGCAATGAAACTAGTCAAGTCTAATGAAACAATGAACATGAAATGGTGGGTGGAGCTCAGTGCTCACATGAAGTACCACTGAATGTGTAGTGTAGTTCCTATTTTCCCAATAGGCCCTGCACATTGGAATAACATAAACAGTAGTATGGACGTAGAAGTGCGGATCTTCCAGGTCTCCACTGACTATGCTAAACTTAATTGGATCTGTTACCAACTAGCTCAGAGGTCACTGGAAACTTTATTGACTGAATAGGAAGTGATCACCTTCCCTGGTACAGACAAGAAGGGATTCAGTTTCCCAACAACCGCATAAACATGACAACTTTGCTCCTTAGAATAAGAGTCAATCTCTAGAGTCGTGTGAAACAATAGACAGTTATTTTACTCAGTCAGTTTTGTGCAGATTACTTTCACCAAAGTGCAGAGAATAGAGAGACGGGCATTTTCAATAAAAAGGTATTATTTATTGAACAGTCTTTCTTCTCATACAAGAGAAATGAATTTCCACAATTGCAAGACTAGTTATAATAAAAAGTGCGTACAGTAAAATGAGGATTGCGAAATAATACTGTAAAAGCATTGATATGGTTTCTTAGCCATATAATGGTTTAAAATGAATAAAACATATATACATTCATATATACATTAGTTAACATACTCAACTGGTGCTTCTAACTACTCCTACCCCAGTGTACCTGACCTAAGCCTAATACTTGGGAGGGGAGTAAGTAAGTAGCAGTTTAAGTTAAGTTGGGTTTGCCAAGGTTTGCTTCAAGAATTATCTCTAAGGGTTTAGTCAACACCATACCTCTGGAATAGAATGTTGGAGGTCTTGTATCTCCTTCCAGGACTCGATATCCCAGTCACTCGCAAGAGTAGGCTGGAAACGCCAGAGCTGGATTTTCTCGGCAGGAGAAAAGACAGCGTCTCTCTCAGCGCGTCGAGGAAGAGGAGGAGGTGCAGCGTCCGTGGGCAGCTTGTATCTGCTGGGCTTTGCAGGGGGACAGCTGTTCTGCTCCTATGTTCACCACACCATCGCTCGCTGATGTCGTTGAGGCAGCAATAGCATCAGTATCAGCGTGGCAGCTTCAGCTTCAGCGTTTCCTTAAGGCAACGTTGGTAATATTTATACCTGAAAGGTGCCTTGTTTGACGTAAGTTTTTGGACATAAGACGTCACTAAAGATGTCACTAGGAAGTGATTGTTTCTCAGTGCTCATTAGAGTTCTATTACTAATCAAAACATAGCAAGTGGGGCTTTCCCAGGTTGCTGAGTTTTTATCTTGTTGAAGAACTTGGAGTGTAATCTAGGAATCTTAGATAGTGGCTTCTGCTGTGTCATTTGCTCTAATAAGCTGCAGAGGAAGCTACAGAGGAAGTGATTCTGAAATGTGGCTCTGATCATGTGAGGCCAGAGACAAGTTTCTGAATATTGCATTTGATCGGTTATGCCAATATAGGGGTACAAAGAGATTATAGCCGTATAGGGGCATAAGGTCACAGTATTGATTGGGGTCCTAGATTAGAACGCGACACCCACTCCACGAATTTATGTCCATCAATTTACTAAAACTATATAGCAAAAGATGCATGTGTATCATTACCCACCCCAAAATACATATATGCATTTGAAAATGGCGTATTTGAAATACATGGAATGTACTGTACGTCTTTAAGCATAGAAATCATTCAAAATTATAGAATATGTAATAAATGAACGATTTTGCGAAAATAATTACACATGAAATATCTCTTAATACAGAAAAGAAAGGCGAGATAATTTCATCACATATAAATGCAAATGTGCTAGAGGCTGATGTAAAGGTATTATGTCTCTAGATTTACCTAAAAATAGAAGCTTCTGTCCTTTATGAATAGGTCTACTTTAAGCAAAGAATTTTCGTGCCAGAAAAGGTAAATATTTTTAAAAAGTGTTCAATTCAAAAAAATTCTTGTTGAACGGGGGAATAGAGTTCCAACGCTTTTCAGCAGTTTTTGTTGATCAAAACTGAAGGCCGAATTCAGAGTTCATGAGAACGCTGCGTGTCGGAATGTTTCTCTAAAGCTATTATTTCTGTTCAGGGGAGAACATCATATTAGACAGGCTCTCAAAAAATTGGTCTACAAAATCAGGTGATAGTTCCACCAAGTTCGATAGTGCTGTAACTTGGCAGGTGTGAGAATGATTGCTATCATCAAAGTCTGGATCAGCAATGCTCACAGAAGGTCGTACCTGGGTGATGTTGCTTTTATTTTTCGCTCCACTGTCACCACCTAGTCGTAGCACAGGAGTCTCAACGAATGCCGTCATCAGGATTGGTAGCCGCTGGGGACAACACAATGCGTGAGCCGTTATCGGACTTAGCAAAGTATCGATATCCATTGGTACTGCTGATGGAAGTGCAAGACAGATGTCCAACACGTACTCATCTCCGCATAGCATACATTGAAGCACAGGTAAGATGCAGGATTGCCATATCGGTCTGAATGAAAGGAACCAGGTCATGTTTAGATCTCTCAGCCTGGCCAATCCAAGGACTCTAGTTATTCTGTCCCGGTAGCGGATTGCTAGGATCGTTTCTTCCCTCCTTGTAGGAGTCATGTCTGAGCTTTGGCTTGCCATATCGGAGCAGGAGGGTCAAAAATAAAATCCCTGCTACAAGTCCCAAAATCAGGGGTATGCCGCCGAAGACTGAATGTACAAAATTAGGAATGATTTCCAGAATTGCTCTGAATGGTGTTAGCAGTCCCGTAAAAATCGTCTTAAATATGCTTGGGATGCCTATGGCACTAGACATGTTAAGAATTTGGCTAAGCATTTCTACGAAATGAACGGGGCAATTTGTTGATAAAAGGTCATGAATCTCTGTAGCCGTCCTTGCAACTAGGAGATCATACGTCTCTTTTGATGACGTGATGGACACTGTTGTCTGACTTTCAGTTAGAGAAACACATTGGCTGACATTGGTTCTACGCGTGGCTGTAGCCGCTTGTGAATTAAGGAAGACTGTGTGACTTGAGCCACCTCCTAAACACACACCTGTTTCATCTCCTGCATTTCTTGCTTGGTGGATACAGTGAAGAAAATAAGATTTCACGAGATTCGTGCCGAGACGGTGGCAACTACCCCACCCTTTGTGGGTGGTAGTGTGGGTTGGCCAACTAAGATTTTCCCTAGACTGGGCCAGGGCCCTGAAGATTAGAGTACCCATGTCCTGATGAAGCCTATATCATCTGGCTGAAACGCGACCGCGACTGCGTCGACACCTTTGGCTTTAAACGGAGTCCCTTGTTTAAATCGAAGAAAGATTAGATTTACTCATTGATGCACCTATGCAAATATAAGCTGGGTATATGTGTTAACCCCTTGGTGCTCTTTCGTGTGGGACTACCTTGTAGTTGTATACTCCACTAGACTGTTAGAGGAGGTACATATGTAAATTGGTTTGTATATACATTTTTGTATATATTCTTTTGTCTTGAGGGTATATATAAGTTACTTTTATATTGTATATGTTTTGTATATTTGTATATAATGTACATGTGATGTGTTGTATATAAACTGTGTCCTGTTGTGCCTCTTTGGCTGTCTGCCCAATTTGTGTATATGAACTTTGATATATTCTTCTTTGATTTAATTTGTTTATCACAAGATAATTAATTATTTCTTGTTTGATAATTAAAAATGGATTGATCCCTTCAGTACCTTTTTTCTCTACTTTTTCATCCTTGGATGTCTCCTGCTCAGGTACGGGAGGGTGAGGTGGGCAGAACCCCTAATCATTTTTTCTAGTCACTGTTGTCTGCAAAAGCACAGACTTCATTCTGCTTAAAGTATCAATTCGTATAGAAGAGAAATTCAAACGAGGCCAAATGGGAGTCTCAGTGTCTCCAGGGCCGTTTGGAAACAATGCTTGCATACAGCATTTGACCATGGATGTTACGCTTACGAGATAGGCTTTTCCTGGCAAAAGGCCACAACAGCTGTGATCCGTTATTAGAATGTAACTCCCATTTGCGAGTTGCATAAAGAAAGGCTCTATCTGCGTTGCAGGTGTGACATGTTGGTGGCATGAAAGGTTGTTTGAATTACCTTCACAGGCTCTGTGTAAATTAATACCCTGGCACAAAAGTATACCGCTTAGTGAATGCTTACAGTTTTCACCACTAAGAAATAATTTTTTGTTGCTGTCACTATAGCATGTGTGTGTGTATGGTAATTTCCATGTTGACTTAATGTATCCTTTACCCAATCGTTCATACTGGTCAGTAGGTATGTATTCAAGGCAATTTTCAAATTGGAAAGTTGTTATCGGAATTGTGATAATCCTGTGTATTATCCATTCAATGATAGGACTTTCTGACATTGTCAAAGGTAATCTCTCAAGTTTTTCGATGCTCAGGATTGTATAGTCTGCTCCTTTCTGTGCCAAGCTGATTTGTTTATCAGTAAGGGTAAAGATGGAAAACAATGACGTTGTGTTGATTAAATGCCAAGGCACATAGCCTGAACGAAGATTTTGCAGCGTCCATCCTAACTGTACTATAGAACGCAATTTGCACTGGCCATGCTGTAACATTAGCAAGTCTTTGTCTATTATATCAATGGCAGATGATACAATATTGTCCAACGAATATATTCGGGAGGACAGAGTCATTAACCCATTGTCCACTACAGAAAGTGATTTTTCCAAATTAATACGTTCAATTTCTCGCATTTTCTCAGCTGTTTTAATTTGTGTGACTTTCCAAGCCTCGTTGTATACCGCATAGATGCTGGTCGCTATGAAACGCTTTTGACGCTGTTTGCGTGGTCCCAGAATGAAATTGCGCAAATCAGCACCATCTTTAAGTAAAGACTTGCTGGCGTTGCTTAATTTCAGCCAGTGTGGATGATTCTAGCCATTCAAGGCACAGCTTCCCTACACTGTATGTTGTTACTATCCCTGGATATTGTCTCTGGGAGTATCTAAGGTCTTGTCTGGACATTGTTAACCCCTGTGTTTTATTCAGGAATCTATCTTGACAGTTGTTTGTGTCACTAGGCCAGATTAACCGCTTTTTCCAATCAGGATGTGTTCTGTTTAAATGTAAAATTTTAGATACGTCTATCTCAATATCTGTTGTTGCATTATCAGGTATTGGCTTTGGAATAGACGGTTTGTTAAGGTCTTTGATCTTAGCTAGGCCAAGACAGGTTGTTTGTTGAATTATTTCATTTAAAAACATTATTTGCTCTGGGATCATGCAGGCTCGAAATAGTGCTTCTAGGCCTTGTACCTGCCACTCTATTGTACCCCAGATTGTTTTTGTTTCAATGTTATTTTTCCAATAGTCAAAACCAAATGTCATCATTTTTTCATAAAATGCTTCTAAATATATCAATTTAGTATTTGTCAGTATTGTTTTCAACCCTGTTTTATCTAACAGTTCATAATAAAACGTTTCTGCATCACTGGTGTTAAACCCTGAGAAGTACTGAAATTTCTCATAGAATGTTTTAGAACTGCTTTTAGGTGGTGTAGCACAATGTTCCCATTGGTTATACTTAAAAACATTTCTAGGTTGTGCAGATTTATGCAAGTAATGATCACCATAGTGTGTGTAGCAGAACATCTGTTCATAACTAGACGAACCTTGTAAATAATCATGATCTGTGAATTACTAAATCAGACATCATATTATTAATACTTTCAAAGTCCCAATCATCAGAGAATGTACTAGGTGTTACAAAGTCACTTAAGGAAACCTTGAATTGATGAGGATACTTCAGGATTTCGACCGGACCATATATTTCATAGTCAGTTTTCTCCCATACTACCCCGCCGGGTATTGGAATGGCTGTGACATTTACTGTTGACAGTTCTCTTTTCTTCACGTGGGATGATCTGTGTGGTTTGAGGACTAAGTTGATGTTCTGACTTGCTGTGTCCATTGAACTATATTTTCCCTCAATGAATTTTCCCAAACAAAGTACCATGATGAGCCAAAGCAGGAGGAAAAATATACCTAGACCAAACCAGAACTCTAACCACGGAGAAATAAGGTAAATTTCCTTGAATTGATGAAAGAGTTCTGTTGCTTTTTCTTTAAAAGTCTTTTTTGTTTCTGGCATCTCTTCGGGGTTACTTTGATCCTCAGAAAAGTTATCGAAGTTGATGAAGTAGCCAGAGGCAGTTCTGTCAGTTGTTGGAATTGTTCTTTCAATTTGTCTTTCGGTAGCAAATTCTGATGCCACATCGTTGTAGACTGGTGTTTCTTGACGAACTGTTTCAATCTGTGTCTCAAGAGGCACGAGTTCCATGGCATTATTGCATAGTCCCTCTCTGTGCACTGCAGGCTGATCGAATATGATTAGTCTTTCAGTTTGAACCTCTTGGATTGTTGCAAGTTTGGGTATTCTGTTGTTTCTCGGGAGTCCACTGGGCCTACTGTTGATTATAGGCCACATGCTTGTGGTTTTACCAGGTCGATTGATAAAACTCTTTTCTCCTTTTTACCAGCAAGGGGCGGTAGTACTACTGATCTTGTTCCGTTGATTGCTAAGACAGGTACTGCTTTTCTGTAAGAAGGCCCAAATTCCTTCTTCACCGCTATTTTTTCTCTGACTCGATCCCCAATCTTTGGAATCCAGACAGGCCTTGCTGGGGCTGGTGACGAGAGTCAGTGGTAGCTGGCTGTTGCTTTAACTTTATGTTCCTTAAGGATTTTCTTGTTTCATTCAAGTCTTGTAAAACAGCCAAACGATCTTTGATGTCAAAGTCTGTTTTCTTATCTTGTACCACTGATACCTGACTATCTAAGTCCTGAATTCGCATTCTAGTTCCGAACAATAGTTCGTATGGGCTGAAACCTTTTAGAGAATTTCTTGGCAAGTTGTTTAGACTTAACTGGACACTTATTAAATGTTTGACCCACCCAGCACCTGAACCTAATACCTTCGCTGTTATAGATTGCTTTATGTCTCGGTTTTTTCTTTCTACCACACTGTTCCCTTCGGGGTGTGACGGACAAGAATACCGCAACCCAACGCCCATGCTGGCCATGGCCTCCTTATAGGCTTGAGAGCTGAAAGCAGGACCCTGGTCAGAATGGAACATGGCAATTGCGTATGTGCCGATAAAGACTCGCAGATCTTTTATAACCGTTCTGGCGTCAGCCGAGCGCTGGGGCCACATTTTTTAAGTGTGTTTAGCCTAAATGATTAATAGGACGCTGGATGGCATGTAGACAGCATTATGCCTACCATGGCATTAATGCGCTTGACTCATTGCTGCGATCTCTGTCGCAGTCCGGGCAGTTCTTTACATATTTGTAGTGGTGTAGGCTCATTCCTGGCCACCAGTACACTGATTGTAATTCTTTCAGAGATTCTTTCATCTGTATGTGCCTTGGACCTTCACCCATGTGTGCGTCTGCTATTAATAATTTTCTCCGGTTCATGTTTGGAATTACCCTATCCCCCACTCCAGGGATTCGAGCAAAAGGAACGGAGTTTGCATCGATTACGTATGCATAATTGAGCGGATAGTTCACGGGTAGTGCTGCACAGTCGCCTTTTACGGACGTTTTGACTGCCAGCATGGTTTCCCTGTCTATGTATTTTTCTGAACACTTTTTTATGGCTACGGAAGCCGGTTTAGTTGCTTCTGCTGTGGCTGTATTAGCCAATGAATTCCCTGCAACGTGAACGCCATCACGTTGATGACTCAGAGTGTGTATCTCGTGAGTCTTTTGTAGTTCTTTCTGTAAAAGAGCTACTTGTTTCCAAAGCATTTTATGCTTTATTGTGGCACCTGTGTCATCTTTGTAATCATTTTCAATCCAGCTCTGCAACTTATTATTGTATGAGTTGACGCAAAAATGAGAATCGCACACGATAAGTGTCGGAAATTCACGTTCTGCATTTTTAAGCGCCATCTTTAAAGATCTGATTTCAGCTCTCTGAGACGAACAGTTTCTCACTGATTTAGTTTTTGTTATTTTTGGTCTGAATTTACCGCACAGCCAGTGACCTTTAACAATCGCGTATGCTGCATCGTAGGATTTGCTCTCTACGTTGAAATGCTGTACAAATCTATCTGTATAGATTATACAGGCGTACTGTGGGAGAGGCAGAAGCTCGATTGGCAGAGGATATTCTTCTTCATATTCTAAATCATTCCATTTTTTGAATTGCGGGGCGAAATAGTATTTCACATCTTCCGCTCCAAGAGAATCTACACACTGTATCCATTTCGGATCCAGTGACACTGTAGGCAGGTTTACTGGGCTGAATAGCGCCTCGAAGGCGGATTCCGCTGTGAAGATATTGATCCTTTTGCCATGTGCTAGTTCTCGTTCATTTGCTAATGCAGTTTCTACTGCTTCCACAGTATTTTCTGTGGGACTGAATGTTTTTTCTGATTGTGTGTACAAGTGTGATTTGTAAGCTATAGGTACCTTTTCTCCCTCATTAGAGGTCAGGTACGTGAATCCGCATCTTCCTGGGATGACTCGGATTACAAGATTGCGTGTGTTGTCACGTGTATCTAATTTTGTTTTTGCTAACATGTCTGTTTGCAGTGATCTCAAAATTTCTGTGTGTTTTTGAGTCCAAGTGATTGGTTTAAAATCAGGTTTAATTAGTTCGTTGAGAGGTTTAACCCTCTCTGCGTAATTTAGAATGTAAGTTCTTCCGAAAGTCAGGAAACCTAGAATCGATTATAAGTTCTTCAGCGTTTTTGGAGCTTGGAGTACAGAGCACTTCTCTAAGAAGTTGTCCGCTAGGCTTTTTCCATCACTTGATAATTTGTATCCTAAAAAATAATACTGTCAGATGGGCAATTCGAGACTTTTTGAAGTTGAATTTGTAACCCTCTGCTGCGAACCCAAGTATAATGGTGTTCACTCTTTTCAAGCGAGTCTCCAAGTCGTCGTCTGTGAGATAGATATCATCTACGTAAGATAATGCCTCATCATCATATATTTGTAGTAACTCTGTTACTCTTGCTGATAAAAGTCCTGGGCTGTTCTTGAATCCCTGTGGGAGCCTACAGAAATTTTTCTGAGACCCCATTACTGAGAAAGCGGTCAAGAATCTGCTTTCTGGTGCAATGTTTTGACAAAAGAAACCATTTGATATGTCTAATGTCGTTTTATATTTTTTCCTAACTATGTTATTCATTAGTGCAGCACTATGCGAATTTTGCACTGCAAATGTTTTGCAACATGCATTTAGGTGTCTGTAGTCCAAAACTAAACGATATGAATTGTCTGGTTTGGAGACAGGAAACAAAGGAGTGTTCATTTGAGAGGTGCATGTTTCAATCACCCCCTGGTATTCAAGTTGATCTAAAATCTCCCTGACTTGTTTTTTAGCTTCTTGCTTAATGGGATACTGCCTTTGTGCAGTCGGTTGACTTTTTAACTGGATTTTGTGAGGAGGAGAGTCCTCATCCCATCCTACTTGATTTTTATATCATGCTGGTGCCTGGGCTACTGCCCATTTCCCGGCATAAGTATATTTTTTGTGAATCGGAATGTGATTCGAGAAGGCAGGCATAATCATTTCTTCACCACGAGGGCACTCCCTGACAAACTGTGGGGGCCAATCTTTTTCAGCTAACAGGATATCATAGCCTTTTGAGAGTTTATCCCAAAATAGACCCCTTATTTTCCTAGTCTTATCACCCTCTATACGCAATGTTATTTCGTATACCTTATGGGGCTCGCTAACTCTGGTGTCGGCAGTTTCAACCTGAATGTATTCATTCGTGTCCACTGTCTCCAGATGACTCATCAGGATCTTGCGGGCTACACTGATTTCTGCTGCACTGTCTAACATTGTCTGTGCCCACTCCCCGTTTTCGAACTGTGTCCTCAGTATTCTCGGCATGTTCGATTACTCTAATACTGGCTACCTTCTTTTTCGGAAATTGAGATTTTTTACTCTGAGCAGAGTCCTTGTCTTTGGACTTGGTGTGCTCTCCTGGGTCTGACCGTCCTCTTCTTTCCGATTTCTGCGAAAAAGATCGAGAGGGACGTGTATCAATACTTTGATATCTATCAGGTTTCTTCAAATTATCCCTATTTCTAAGGTTATATCTTTTCTCAGAGGGCTCCCTCTGGGGTGACTGGTGTTCTCGAGTCGGAGTTCTTTCCCTCCGTCGAGGAGACCTTCCTCTGGACTGGAAAACGTTTCCTTGGGAGTGGATTGTTTATTTCCATTCCAGCTCTTTTTTAGGAGTGGTTGAATTATTTTTAATAAATAATTTTACTAACTCTCTATATGCCTTTGTTAATTCTCTTATTTTAACTAAGAGTTCTTCACTTGACATTTTATCAATGTCCGGATGTGGTGTGTAGCTGGCTAGAACCGGCCACGTTGCTCCTGGTCTACCTAGTGGACCGAGCCTGGAAATATGATCATTATGTTTTAGGGCGCCTTTAAACCAGAGCAGATGCTCTTGGAATTTTAATGGAATTTCAATCTCCTCGAAAGGAGCGTACTCTTCCGATGGATCCCCTACTATGTAGTAGTGGAACTCGTGTGTTGCGGCGTTTGCCGCTGGAAATGTTATCCATGAATAGAATACCTCTGTCTGCCGATATTCGTGTGCCTCTATCACGAAGACGACTGTGCCACCTTGTGTGGTCAGTCCATTTTCTATAAGTTTTGACGTTATAGACTTTCTTAAATGTGCCGGGATGATTATCGCACCAGGTTCAGTAGTCCCGTCGGGACCCTGCTGAGTCTCATCTACTGCGGCATCAGTTCCGTTGTTTTCTACTGACATTTTATAAATGCAGGTTTTGCAGAGCAGATCTCCAAGGAGACAAAGATTAGGTGCACAATATTTTGGAACACTGTATCCTTCAACGTTGAATAAACCAGAGCTTTACATAGGAATCTCTTCCTACTAAGGTCGGGCGGATTTTAACCTTTCACCCACTCCAGACGTCTTTTGGAGTATTTACGGGAGAAAGGGGTCTGTGTGAAAAATGCACGACTGAGTTACTCTAACGTCTTGCGTTAGTTTATCGCCTTACCTAACGTTTGGGCACCATTTAGTGTAGTTCCTATTTTCCCAATACGCCATGCGCATTGGAATAACATAAAGAGTAGTATGGACATAGAAGTGCGGATCTTCCAGGTCTCCACCTACTATGCTAAACCTAATTGGGTTTGTTACCAACTAGCTCAGAGGTCACTGGAAACTTTCTTGACTGAATAGGAAGTGATCAGCTTCCCTGGTACAGACAAGAAGGGATTCAGTTTTCCAACAACCGCATAAACATGACAACTTTGCTCCTTAGAATAAGAGTCAATCTCTAGAGTCGTGTGAAACAATAGACAGTTATTTTACTCAGTCAGTTTTGTGCAGATTACTTTCACCAAAGTGCAGAGAATAGAGAGACGGGCGTTTTCAATAAAAAGGTATTATTTATTGAACAGTCTTTCTTCTCATACAAGACAAATGAATTGCCACAATTGCAAGACTAGTTATAATAAAAAGTGTGTACAGTAAAATGAGGATTGCGAAATAATACTGTAAAAGCATTGATATGGTTTCTTAGTCATATAATGGTTTAAAATGAATAAAACATATATACATTCATATATACATTAGCTAACATACTCAACTGGTGCTTCTAACTACGCCTACCCCAGTGTACCTGACCTAAGCCTAATACTTGGGAGGGGAGTAAGTAAGTAGCAGTTTAAGTTAAGTTGGTTTTGCCAAGGTTTGCTTCAAGAATTCTCTCTAAGGGTTTAGTCAACACCATACCTCTGGAATAGAATGTTGGAGGTCTTGTATCTCCTTCCAGGACTCGATATCCCAGTCACTCGCAAGAGTAGGCTGGAAACGCCGGAGCTGGATTTTCTCGGCAGGAGAAAAGACAGCGTCTCTCTCAGCGCGTCGAGGAAGAGGAGAAGGGGCAGCGTCCGTGGGCAGCTTGTATCTGCTGGGCTTTGCAGGGGGACAGCTGTTCTGCTCCTATGTTCACCACACCATCGCTCGCTGATGTCGTTGAGGCAGCAATAGCATCAGTATCAGCGTGGCAGTTTCAGCTTCAGCGTTTGTTTAAGGCAACGTTGGTAATATTTATACCTGAAAGGTGCCTTGTTTGACGTAAGTTTTTGGACATAAGACGTCACTAAAGATGTCACTAGGAAGTGATCGTTTCTCAGTGCTCATTAGAGTTCTATTACTAATCAAAACATAGCAAGTGGGGCGTGGGCGGAAAATCCGTTTCGCTCGCGGATTTTGCGGATTTTCGGGAAATTCGCAATCCGCGAGATTCGCGAATCTCCCGCAAAATCCGCAAATCCGCGAGCAGCGGATTTTGCTCGCACTGCTCGCACTGTTCGCGTGAGTTCGCGGCTTCCCAGTACAACTTCGCGCCCCGCGAATAAGTGCTAAATTGCAGAAATACGATCTTAGCAAAACTGAAACTACTTACCAGGTTCAAAAGTTCAGGCTCATCATTAGTAGCCATTTCCTGTAGTGCTTCCTGAGGGGCCCCTCCAGAGTTCAGTTGCCAGTTGCAACTATTATGTGACCCTGCTCTGAACCTCAGAATAGTTACACATATGCCACAAAGGTCCTGAATTACAGCTAAGGGAGACAAGCAGGAGCCAGGCTGGAAGTTAAAATCCATTAATCAGCCCCTAATTCATTATTGTCAGTTGGGGCAGGGCAGGTGTTGTAACTAATTTTGCAACAATGAAAGCACTTAGCAAGTGCAAAAGATCACTAATCAGGGCGCACTAAGGAAGCAGGTGCCAGCTAAAAAAATATTCTGTGACACATTAATCAGCCCCAAATTAATTCAGGTCACTTGAGGCAGGGAAGGTGTGCTTTGCTTTGCCGAAAATAATGTACACTGGACAACCAGAGGGTGTGGTGATGAAACAGAGGGTGGCATGGGTGGGCCAGAGGGTGGCATGAGTAGTCAGAGAGTGGCAGTGGTGACAGAGAGTGGCAGTGATGAAGAAGAGTGTCCCAAACAGGCTGGACACGTAGAAACAACAAGTTCGCAAAACTTGCGACCCGACAGGTAAGTTCGCAAATTGCGAAATTGTAAAAACCCTCGCGAACTGGCAGAAACACGGGCGAACACAAAAAAAAAAAATCCGCAAATTCACGGAAATTCGCGGATTTTGCGGATTGCGAGTTCGCAAATCCGCAAAATTCGCGAACGCGAGATTCGCAAAATTCGCCCATGCTTAGTGGGGCTTTCCCAGGTTGCTGAGTTTTTATCTTGTTGATGAACTCGGAGTGTAATCTAGGAATCTTAGATAGTGGCGTCTGCTGTGTCATTTGCTCTAATGAGCGGCAGAGGAAGCTACAGAGGAAGTGATTCTGAAATGTGGCTCGGATCGTGTGAGGCCAGAGACGAGTTTCTGAATATGGCATTTGATCGGTTATGCCAATATAGGGGTACAAAGGGATTATAGCCGTATAGGGGCATAAGGTCACAGTATTGATCAGGGTCCTAGATTAGACCACGACAAATGCATCATAAACATTCTAGGAATTAATGTCAGGACATAAAGCATCCTTCCACCTGACAATACGACAGTTCTTGCAAATAATAAACACATTATCTGCCAGGAAATGCAGTATTAACATAATAATAGCACTGTTTGCTATCGGTTTGGGGGAAGAATGATCTAATATCTTGTCACTTGTATTCTTGAAGTGCGAGTAGGCTGAAAGCAATGTATCCCTCGTGGTTTGTTTTAGAATGCAATGTTTGCCACAAATTTTTCAATAAAACCAAAACTTGAAATTTCAAATTTCAAATATTAGTATGTCTATTCAAAGGAAGCACTTCCCATTCATTCTGCTGAAACGTCTTAAGGAATAAACTTTAACCCACGTATCAGTTTACCCTCCCATGGTACACTGTCCTGTTCCCACCTACCAGGACCTATTTAATAGGCAGCTGTAAACCACACATGCAGGAGATGCACACAGCAGTCACACCACTGGTGAATTAAAGAGATGTGGCAAACACATGCCCGTCTGCACCTGTTTGCTCCTGGACCAAGCCCATGTCCAGGAACAATGGTTCTCCCCCTCCCCAACAATATCCTGCTGTGCTCCTCCATGCTCTTTCCATGGCCACCACTCACTGCACTGCTGCCACACCACACAACATGCAAAGAGCATTCACAATCACCCCCTGCAAGTCCTCATGCACTCTCCCATACCCTACACTCACCACTCACGCACCAATAGCTGCCAGCACCCCACTAGCTCACACTCCCACAAAGCAGCCAGGTGTATTTAGCTAGTTAAAAAACAGTCGTAAAAGTACATAAAACATAATTATAAATATCAAAATATAACAGAATAGAAATAAAGTGCTTAGTTCAGAATAGCACATACTTTGAGTACATAATTTACTGATTTCCACAACCAGTACTATTTAATACATAATACTCTTCCTCACATTGATAGCCTTCTGAATAAAAGCAGCAGCATTAAAGCACAATAGGTGATCATTTAAAAATAACAAAAAATGTAGGGGCATATTACCAAGCAATAGCGATAATTATCGCTATTGCTTGGCTAGAGACAAAAATTGGTATTACCAAGGTTTATTGCAAATGCGATAAACAAAGTATGGGGCATATTATCAAGAACCGCGTTAAAATTATCGCCGGTTTAGCGGCAGAAAACTGCTGCTAAAGCGGCGATAATGGGCTTGATAATAGCCCTGGAGAATTCCAATAGAATCCCATGTTCACACCAGAACATGGACTTCTATTGGAATTCTCAATGATAATATGCCCCTAAGTGGTTGATAAAGCTGTCCAAATAGATTTTTGCAAATTAATCTTATTGTAGTACACCATACTATACTTCTTCAGTGAGTCTTTGGTCATGTGCGCTCGCTTTTTCCTTCCCTTGTAAACTTCTGTGAAAAGGCCCTCCCAGCATTCTTACCCCATTGGGCTGAGAACCATCAGCTAAAGGACACAGTTGGGATGACTCTTTCTTTGATGCCACATAAAGCACGAAATGATAAATAGTTGCGTTTTAGTTCCTGTGCATTAGAAACCAGTGCACCAGAATGGACTAAAAGTCAATAGCATCCCTCAATAACTCTTAAGATTGTAAAGATGCTTTCAGCATACCATCTAACAAGTGGCAAGGATCTACTACAGGGAATCACTTCAGCTCGGTTATCAATTTTGACAGGTCATCACACAACTTTTCTATATACGTAGCTGAATCACTGCAAATACAAACAATATCACTTCAATCTTTGTTGAACTTAGAAAGAACCTTTTTTGCAGAGCATTACAAGTGACGCTGCTTTCCATGTTTTCTAAAAGTCTGGTGTCATGTTTTCACCACTATCCCAGATTCTTGGTGATATATATACTTGTCACTATATCTTGCATTGAATGTTTAAAGCCTGAGGTGTAGGCAATTCACCTACTATCAATACTGACCCACTAGAAACTATGGTCTGATGTATTAAGGGTTTTTACCCATCCTCTGTGGGTAAATGTGATGACACATATTAGGAAAGATTTTTATGAAATCAGCCATTTTACCTATCTGTGAAAGAATCAAATGCAGCCAAAATATCAAATATGAGTTTGATATTTCCTGATTCTCAATAGTTTATAAAATAATTAAGCCAGACCTAAAACATGAAACTAAACCCTGCATCTTTAGACCAAAGGTCACAAACTGAAAAGGTAAAAGGAAGAAGAAGAAGTAACAATATTTTAGTGGCATCCCTAAAGAACAAAACTCAAGCAGAATAATGTTAGCCAGTCTTTCTTACTACTACTTGTATAACAAAGTTACATTGTATTGACCCCTTCAGGAAGAAAAAAATGACTTTCATTCTCTTTTTCCTTTCTTTGAATGCATTTAGTTTGTGGTTGTCCAGGTGTTTTTTCAGTGTTTATATGTTTTCACCAATGAGGGCTATTTTTCTTTCAGTAGGGTTTTATCAGTTATTATAGGTTTAAACCTAAAACCCCACAGCGTATATATCTCTACCATTTCTTTAATTGCCCGGCTACCTAACTTAGATGAAAACTTACAAATTCCATTTGTATATCTGGCCATTTTAGATTTTGCATTAAGAACATGTTGGGTCCAGCAGCCATTGCTCATAAATAAGACTCCCAAATAACAGGAAGCGTTTACACCAACAAAAGGGATATTATCGATAAAGATCTAAATTCTTCTGGGTTGTGCCCACAGATCATTGTAACAGTTTTAGATTTCTTAATTAACATACTCCTTGAGGCTATAAACTCCCCAAAGGCATGCATCAATTTCTGTACGCCAACCGGGGTCCTAGATAACAACACAGCGTCATCAGCACATATTAGCGCTGGATTCGGATGCCAGACAACACAGGTGGCATCAGCTTGTTTGGCCTACAAAAAAGTATCTACCCCTTTGGTAGAAAGGGAAAATAGGAACGGGGCCAAAACAGCGCTGGCGAATGCTTCACTCCACTTTGAAAGTGGGCAAGCATTCACCCTGTGGTCCATTGTGTACTTTTCTAGATAGAATAAAGTAAAGACATGCAAGAAAACTAACAAATGCTACTAGAGCACCAAGGGAAGTCAATGTTGACCATAAAATAGAGTGATCAACTAGATCGAATGCGCAACTTATTTCCCTAGCCTCATCAATAACATTCTGTTCATCACTTTTATTAAGGAGTCCAGAAGTGAGATAGGGCGATAATTTTTGGAGTCAGACCTATCACCCTTGTTTTCAATTGGTATCACATTTGAAAAGCCCCATGAAGGTGGGATCATACCATATGCAGCAGCATTGAACACCCTAAACAAGATGGGTCCCCATAAATCTTTGACAGTTGTAAAAGCATCTACAGGCACCCCACCGGGTCCAGGAGAGCTTTCCCCAGTACTTTCTCGCAGGGCTAATATCATCTCAGCAACAGAAATATTTAGTGGAAGGGAGTTCTGGCTATGCATCGCCGCATGAGCCTCTACTTGTGACTTGCAGAGACAGACACCATTATATGATCAATAATCGTGGAAGTATTTCTTCCCCTAGAAGTAGGTATTACGTCCCCATTCTATCCCCATTCACAGGTCAATAAATGCAGTTCATATTTGGCAATAATAACGTTAAGGGCACCCCCATACTCATTATGACACAAGTGTGTGGAACCCAACCCATCTTGTTCGGAGAGTCCACACTCAGAGGAAGTGGCAAGAGAGCAAACCAGTAGATTAAAATCTCCTCCTTAAAGGATCACAACATTGGAATGAATAGGGTGGAGGAAAGCCTCCAAACCAAAGTTGAGAGCATGGGCCACCTTAGTGTGCATACAATTAAACACATTGTTATAAAAACTGATTGAGATCTCAAACCACTCTCCCTTGATAGTAAGCCACATCAACTGGGAATGGGATCCTACCACGAAGCTCTTTTTAATAATTCCAGGAAGCCTATTAGAATTAAGAATATGTAACCTTTCCTTAGACCACCCAGCACAAGAGGGTATAGCACCTAAAAATGTAAAGAAAACCAATTAGCATCTATAAAATTCACACTCCATGTTTCTTGTAATCAAATAACATGAACATCAGATATGATACATGCCCACTCTAAACTTCCTATCTTGTTTAATAGCCCTCCCACATTCCATGATGCAAAATAATGACTACATTCCATGGCCTGATTAGAGGTCCTAGTGGCTAGAGCAGCAGGGTATAAACACCTGGGGCTATAATTAACAACATGATTGACATCATTAACAGTCTCAACACTACAGTTAGACCTGTGGATTCCATCGGTATTACAAAAAACCCTGAGCGGTAGTTTGGGGTTGGACAAATCCATTCCAAGCAACATTAACCACACTTCCTCCCACAAGATCTTCACTGCCCAACCTCACTTTAGATATACTATCTGTTAGACATCGGGGTCTCTAGTTAGCAATTGTTTGCCCTTTGTCCAAGTAGGGACCCTTCTTCCTAGTCAGGGTAAGGGGGATACCATTCTGAAATAACCCCTGCTAACCTGCTTGGTAGCCTTGCATGATGAGACAGGCTTATCCCAGCAGCAGCATGTAAAGCATGTGTGCACACATACAGTAATACAGTGAAAAAAATACAAATGGACACCACACCAGTTTAGAAAAATAAGTAATCTTTACCTAAACCAAACAAGACCAAAAAGACAAAAATCCACAATACAGTAATAAAAATATGACTTTGAAAAAGAGATAGTTCTGTTCATAGACAATGGTGGATTCAACACTTTCAAGACAAGGTACCATGGATGCATCAAAATCACAAGCAAAAAGGGTCACAGGGAAGGTGGTAGGTCTGTTTCTTACACACAGGGAAGGTGATGCGTTGGTTCCTTGCTCCGGGGGAGGTGATGCATTGGTTCCTTACTGCTGCACACGAGACGTTATGCGTCAGTTCCTTCCCGCAGAGGAGGTGTTGCGTTAATTTCTTACTGCATGGGGAGGTGATGTTTTGGTTTCTTACTGTATTCCCCAGCAATGCGACAGACCTGGTGCCTCGATGCGATGCGTGACAATCTGGGATGATGCCATGTGTAAAGATCCAGGATGTGCAGAAATGATACCAGCCACGTCCCCTGGATGCATCACTTTTTCGGCTGCGGCGATGCTTCGGAAATTCATCTTGCACGACTGTAATGCGTCAGAACCAGGCGATGTGCCATTTTTCCAAGTTCTTTAAACTTTTGTATACTCCCAGCCCCAGAAACAACCTCCAGTGGCCCAGAACTCTGGCAGGCACCCCTTGGCCAGACAGAACTCCCAGCAAAGAGTTCAGCAGCCACTGGGGGTGAAGTCTTTTTGTCTCTGAGACTTCAGAACAGGAAGAACACTCTACTTCAAGCCCTTGGAGATCTTCCTCAAGCAGGGGACAAAGTGCATAGCAAAGGCCTCCTTTCTTGGCAGAAACAGCCACTGCAGGCCAACCCCAGACAGCACACAGCAAAGGAGCAATATTTTTCCTCAGTTTCTCCAGCTCTTCTCCTTGGCAAAGGTTTCTTTTGAATCCCAGATATAATCCAAAAGTCTGAGTCCTGACCCCAACATTTATAGCACAATATCCTTTGTTTTCTGGTGGCAGAGAAGCTCGTTGCCCAGCCAAAACCAGTTCTTTCCTCTCCGGTGCAGCTTCCTTGCAGAAGGTGGAGACAGCACAGTCCAAGGCAGACCAGGACTGTTCAGATGTGAAAGAAATATCCTCTCCCTACTCTGAAAGCAGCTCAGGTATATTCAGTCCAGCCCTGACACACCCTGGAAAGGCAGGGCACACCTCACCCCCCCCCACACCGAAGTCGCTGAATGCACATCCCTAGCCCCTGTCACTCCAAAGCCAGACAATCAGTACACAAACCTAGCACTGGCACACTGGATGGCTAAGCAAGAACATACTTACTTTCCAAAAGTGGTATTTTCAAAAACAAAATGTAAAAATCATCCTTACTAAAAGATGCATCTTCATATTCTGAGTTCAGGCATACTAAACTTTACCTTCCTATTGTATCCCAATAAAAAGTTATATTTATATGATGTTATACATATTCTCTGATTCTATCCTATGGGACAGATAGCCTTTCAATAGTGAGAAACAAAATACACTGTATTTCACTATCAGGACATGTCACACACTTCAGTACATGTCCTACCTTACAATACACCCTGCCAATGGGGCTTCCTTGGGCCTACCTTCGGGGTGTCTTACATGTAAGAAAAGGGGAGGTTAGGGCCTGGCAAGTAGATGTACTTGCCAGGATGATATGGCAGTACCAAACAGCACACAGGCACTTGTGGCAGGTCTGAGTCACATTTACAGGTTGCTCATGTGGGTTGCACAATCAGTGCTGTAGTCCCACTAGCAGCATTTGATTTAAAGGCCCTGGGCACACATAGTGCACTGTACTAGAGACTTACCAGTAAATCAAAAAAGCCAATCAAGGAATCACCAATCCATAAACACAATTTACAGGGATCACTTGCACTTTGGCACTGAACATCAGTGCCAAAGTGCCCAAAGCATCTAGACCAGCAAAAACGAACTCCAACAGACAGTAAAAATACAGGAGGCAAAGGCAAAAATAAAGGGAAACCTACTCCAAGGATGCCAGGTCTAACATGTGTCCCCTTCAGCTGAAATGTGGGGAGAAGTACCCACCCTCTTGGGCGTTTTCTTCACTGAGGCGGAAACATCTGGACAGACCCTCAGCATTTAGCTTTTTCTGTACCAGGGCGGTGATCCACCATAAAGTCCATCCCCTGTAGGGTAATGGACTACCTCAACATCTTTGGGTTATCCTCCTTCATCTGCTTCAACCATCCGAGGGGCCTGTGGTTGATCTGAACCCGGAAGTGAGTTCCAAACAAGTAGGGCTTCAGCTTCTTCAGCGCACAGACAACAGCAAAAGACTCAAACTCAATCGTACTCCACCTCTGTTCCTGTGGAAGTAACCTCCTAATAATGAAGGCTACAGGTTGGTCAAGGTCCTCCTCATTTAGATGTAAGAGCACAACTCCCACACAATGAACAGAAGTATCTGTCTGCACCACAAAAAGCTTTCTGACAGGTGTCAGTCCAATTCACCTTCCTGGGGTGCTTTCTGGAAGTCAGCTCAGTCAAGGGGGCAACAATGGTGCCATACCCATTGACAAATATCCTGTAGTATCCCAAGTCAGAATTATATCAATCTTAGGAAGTAGGGGTGCCACGTGGACACTTCCTACCTGGTGTCCTAAGTACAACACTAAGCCCTGCCCGATCTTGCACTTGCCAGCCTAGATAATGAGGCAGCTCCGCCCAAGTGACACTGAACACTGCAATGCCATCCAGGTAGGCAGCACGGAATTCCAACGGGTCCAGCCAACATCTGGTTGACCAACCTCTGAAAGGTGGCAGGGGCATTATACAACTCAAAGGGCATCACCCGGAACTGGTAGTGGCCCTCTGGAGTTGAAAATGCAGATCTCTCATTGGATCCATCATTCAAGGCAATCTGCCAGTACCAGGACGTTAAGTCAAATGAACTAAGGTACTGGGCAGCTCCCAACCGATCTATGAGTTCATCAGCTCTGAGGATGGGGTGTGCATCAGTCCTGGTGATGGAATTGAGTCCTCAGTTGTCCACACAAAACTGGAGTCCTGGTGTGGCCCCGGGTGCGGCAGCCTTTGGGACCAAGACAACTGGGGTGGCCCAAGGGCTGTTGGAGGGTTTAATCACCCCTAGTGCTAACATCTATCTTGGAGACCTCCTCCTTGATGCAAGCTTTGACCCTGTCAGTCATCCTGTAAATGTTGTGCTTCACAGAAGGACTGTCCCCAGTGTCCATATCATGGATACACCACTGAGTGAAACCTGGGGTGGGGAGAATAGAGCAGCAAACTGCCCAAACAGCGGGCCGCAGTCCCTATGCTGTTCAGGGGTCAGGGCGGGGAAAGTGTTACACCATCCACTGGCCCATTATGTTCCTTAGAAGACAGGACGTCCATTCCACCATCTGTCACTAGGAGCATGCCCGCTTCGGACCTCTCCAAGTGGGGCTTAAGAAGGTGCACATGTAAGACTTGCAAAGCGTTCCTTGGAGACTGCAAGTTCACCAGATACGCAAATTTACTCTTGCACTCCCCCACCTCAAAGGACCCAATTCACTTATCTTGGAGCGCACAGGGTTCCACTGGGGCCATGACTCACACTTTTTGACCAGGCTAAAACTTAATTAGAGTGGCATTCTGATCGTACCACTGTTTCATTTCTTCCTGGCTGGCTTCCAGATTTGCCTGAGCGAGTTGACTGAAGCTCTTAGTCTGGTTCCTGAAGGCCAGCATGTAGCTATATGCATAATGGGGTGGTTTTCTTGCAGGTTTCTCTCATCCTTCTTTGACTCCCACACAGGAGTTCAAAGGGACTGAACCCTAAGGATTTCTGCAGTACCTCCCTGTAAGCAAACAACAGACATGGCAAGCTGATGTCCCAATTACACCTCATGGGTTCACCAAGACCCATAATCAAGCCCTTCAGGGCCCGGTTGAATCTCTAAACCAGCCCATTACCTTGGGGTGGTAAGGAGTGGTGAACTTATAGGTAATACCACACTTATGCAACAAGGACTATGAAGTTGGTTTTGCAGTCAGACACCACATCTCCGGGGAATCCTACACTGGAAAAGATCCCCATCAGCCCCCACCCACCACAGGGACTGTCACAGTCTGGAGAGAGATGGCCTCGGGCTACCGGGTGGAATGGCCTACCAGGACAAGGAGGAACCTGTTGCCCATGGCTGTCTTGGGATGCAGAGGCCCCACAATGTCAATACTCATCCTCTTAAAGGGGGTGCTGGCTACAGGAAAAGGTTGGAGAGGAGCCTTACAAGTCTGGCAAGAACTACATTGTGTCAGAGTTCTTGCACATTTGGGGCCAGTAATGTGGGTGACAAGCCTTTCAAATGCCTTTTCTTGCCCCAAATGCACTGCTATAGGCACATCATGAGCCAGACCCCATAGAAAGGGTCTGAAGCGTTTGGGTACCACCAGCCCACAGGCTGACCCAGACTCAGCAACCTTAGGCTCACAATACAGGAGACCATTTACCCAGTAAATCCAATGTGATCCAGACTGATCACTTGCTGCCTGGTTTGCAGCCTGCTGACGTAAAGCAACAAGAGAAGAGCATTCCTGCCGGTCTTTGCAGAATTCCTCCCTGGAGGAGCCACATTCCTGCTGCCAATGGGTCAGCTCAGGCAGGTCCCCCAGTTCAGCCACTTGCTCCCCTGTAGGCTCCTCCAGGGTATCCCCCTCTAGGTTTGCCTCCTCCTGGTCTGTGGGAACTTCCCGGGCTGGTTTCTAGTGCCCCTGCCTCTTCTCTTTCTGGCAGGCACCTGGGCCTCTCTTTCATGCTTCAGGTCCTCTTCATTGCCCTTATCGGCTGCCATAGAATAAGTAGTCACACACTCACACTCAGGCACACCCAACATCTCCAAATGAGACTTACGCTCCACCTTCTCCCAAGGGGAACTCTCCAGATCATTGCCTAGCAAACAGCCAACAGGCATGGCTGGCCTCACAACTACTTTCAAGATACCTGAGACCCTCCCTTTCAAAAGGAACCTGTGCTACTTTGCAGAAGCACTCTGAGTTGTCAGCTAAAACTACTGTGTAAAGTACATTGGGGACCACCTGATCTTCAGACCCTAGATGACAACTGACAGCTGTCAGGCTGGCTACAGTGTCTCCCAGAGCCTGCACCCAATGGCCGCTTATGTTTACCCTCAGCCTGCATTTCATAGTGTTAGTGAGCAGTTGGGTCCTTGGGACCATCTCACTGTCTCCTTGTGAGACCAGGGTCAATTATGTTGGCTCCCACCCCTCCTGGGAACCCAACTCCTCCTCCAAGGCTATACTTCCAGGAGGGTGCACCTGTGGGTGCAGGTGTAGTCTTTTTGCAACACTTACGATCCCCTATGAAGTGGCTCACCTGACCACATGCATACCATGCGGGGGCCCTTCTGGGCAGGCTTACCTGCCGGAACCCATGACTTCTTCACACTGGGGGGCTGGAAACCTTTCCCTTGGTTCCCTTGGGAATTACTTTGGAGCCCTTTTTGGAACTCCTTTTGTTTACCCTTCTCCCACCCACTCTTCTGCTGGGGACCTTGCCCATCTTTGGCGGAGTCTCCCACATGACCTCTGTGAACCCTAGTGCTGACCCAGCGGTCCGCCTCCACAGCAAACTTCCTGGGGTCAGTCAGCCTACTGTCAATCAAATGCTAGAGTAGCTCTGGAAAACAACTACCAGACAATTGCTCCTATGCAACCAAATCATAGAGTCCCTGAAAATATTTACCTGGCTACCTTTCACTCACCCATCCAGTGCTCTGAAAAAATAGGAAACATGCTCCACCCAAGTGCTTGACTTAAGCTTCTTACAGGCCCTCAACTTCTGACTGTATAGGTCTGGGGTCCAAACCATACCTCCTGATCAAGAATTCCTTCATAGGGGCATAAGACATCTGCTCTTCGGTTGGTAAGGCTAGAAAATGACCCCTCCCTTCTGTTATTAAGCGGCTCCACAACCCCGCTCCCCAGTCTCTCCCAATGATTATGTGGGACATCATTGCTACCTCATATGCCTAAACCACTCACCAATGTCCTCAATCTTCACAAAATCCTTGATCCCTTCCTGGGAGATTTATACCCTCCCTTTTCCAGGCAATGGCAACAAGCTGCCACCATTGGAACTGGACTCCACACTCTTGGCCTTTATGTCCATTCCCTCAAACCTATCTCATGCTTTAAGAGCACCCTATTTTCCTCCACGGTCAGTTTCTGCCTCTCTAACTCCAATTTCCTACTCTCCATGTCACTCTCCATCCCCAACTGAACATTGTAAGATCCAACTCATGCACTCTGCTTTTCTCTCTGTCCTCCAACTCCTCTGGAGACAGCCCCTTTGAAGACACACTGCTGCCCCCCTCTGCAGTAACTTACCTCCAGGCAGACCTAATAGAACACCCTGCTGCCCCTCTAAATTCTCAGCCTCCACCATGGGCTTCTCTGTATGCTCACTAACATTCCTTGATTCCAATCATCCCCTCAGCACCTTCTGGTATTCCTCCTTTCTCGTGAGGCCTCTTACTGAGGTTTTACATTTCTTGCAATCAGCTTTCAATTGTGGCACAGTGTAGGTTTCACCCTATTCTCTTCAAATTCAATATCAACAGATGCAATTGATGCTGTTTTTTGTCCAGGTAAAAATTAACAGTTCTCAAATTGCAAAACAAAATTCCAAGAAGAAAAAGTTCCACCAATTGTATGTGGTTGCGTAATGGTCTGCACTATACAAGTAGTGTACACCAATCACTGTATGTAAGGCACAAATGCAATTCCAGATCCTCACCACTGACCACCTATGTTAGAAATGGGGGTTTCCAGTTGTCAATGGTTTGCACCTTTGTGCAAGTAGGGACGGTTCTTCATAGTCAAGTTAAGGGGGATACACTTCTAAAATAAGCCCTGCTCACAACGCTGCTAGATTGGCATGAGCAGACAGGCTTATATCAGAGGCAGCCTGTAAAGCATTTGTGCCCACATACAGTTATACAGTGAAAACACTACAGATACCACACAAGTTTAGAAAAATAAGTAATCTTTATCTGAACTAAACAAGAACAAAACGACAGAATTCCACAATACAGTAATCAAAGTATGACTTTTAAAAGGTAGAAATAGTTCTGTTCATAGAAAATGGCGGATGCAACACTTTCAACACAAAGTGACTTGGATGCGTTAAAAACACAAGCAAAAAGGGTTGCAGGGAAGTTGATGTGTCAGTTCCTTACACACAGGGAAGGTGATGCGTAGGTTCCTTCCTCCAGGGAAGGTGATGCGTCAGCTCCTTACTGCTGTGCAGTGGAAGTGATGTGTTGGTCCCTTATCGGAGAGGAAATGATGCGTTGGTTTCCTACTGCATGGGAAGGTGATGAGTTGGTTTCTTACAGCGTCCCCCAGTGATGCAACAGACCTGGGGCTTCAATGCAATGCATGTCAATCCGGTATAATGCAATGCGTGAAGATCAGGTATCCGATGCTATGATTCCAGATGCATCCCGTCAATGCATTGATTTTTCGGCTGTGGCAATGCATCAGAAATTCATCTACCACTGCTGCTATGCAGAACCAGGCAATGCATCGATTTTACTAGTTCTTTCATCTTTTGCAGTTCCCACCCCTAAAAACAATCTCCTGAGGCCCAGAACACAGGCAGGCACCTCTGAGCAGGTCGGACCGCTCCGCAAATTAGTTCAGGGGGGACTGGGGGTGAAGAATTTGTGTTCCTGAGACTTCAGAACAGGAAGCAAGTTCTACTTCAAGCCATTGGAGATCTTCCCCAAGCAGGGGCACAGCACACAGCAACTTGCTTGTCCTTTCCTTGGCAGATATATCCACTGCAGGCCAACCACAGACAGCAAACTGCTAAGGGGCAGTACTTCTCTTCAGTTTCTCCAGCTCTCCTCCTTGGCGAAAGTTCCTCTTGAATCCCAGAAGTAATGTAAAAGTCTGGGGTCTGGGCCCTACTTTTTATAGCACAAAATTCAGTGTGCTCTCGTGGCAAGAAAGCTCTTTGCCCAACAAAAACCAGGTCTGTCCTCTCTGGTGCAGCTTCCTCTCAGGAGGTGGAAACAGCATTGTCCAAGGCAGCCCAGGCCTATTCAGGTGGGAAAGAAATCTCCTCCCCCTAATCTGAATGCAGTCCATATCGATTCAGCCCAGCCCTGACTCACCCTGGAAAGGCAGGACACACCTCAACCCCCCAAGTGGCTGACTGAACAGAATGCACATCCCTAGCCCCTGTCACTCCAAAGCCAGTCAAATAACAAACCTAGCAGAGTCACACAGGATGACTAAGCAAGAAAATACCTACTTTCTAAAAATGTTTTTTTCAAACACAGAATGTCAAAATCATCCTTACTAAACGGTGCATCTTCATATTCTGAGTTCAGGCATGCTAAACTTTACCTTCCTTTCTTATCCCAATGGAAATTATATTTATAAGATGTTAGAAATAAACTTCCATTCTATCCTATGGGACAGATGCCCTTTCAATAGTGAAAAACGAAATACTCTGTATTTCACTAACAGGACATGTCAAACACCTCAGTACATGTCCTACCTTTCACACACACTGCACGCTGCCGATGGGGCTACCTTGGGCCTACCTGAAGGGTGTCCTACATGTAAGAAAAGGGAAGGTTATTGCCTGGCAAGTGGGTGTACTTGCCAGGTCCACATAGCAGTACCAAACTACATACAGATGGTTGCAGTGGCAGGTCTAAGTTACATTTACAGGTTGCTCATGTAGGTGGACACACTCAGTGCTGCAGGCCAACTAGCAGCATTTGATTTACAAGCCCTGGGCATACAGAGTGCACTGTACTAGGAACTTACCAGTAAATTAAATAAGCCAATCGTGAAATCACCAATCCAAAAACCCTATTTACAGGGAGTACTTGCACTTTTGCACTGAACAGCAGCAGCAAAGTGCCCAAAGCATCTAGACCAGCAAAAATGAAACCAACACACAGTTAAAACTCAGGAGGCAAAGGCAAAAACACAGGGTAAACCCAGGCCAAGGCTGCCAGGTTAACACTATCCATATGTCAGTCCTTATCTTGAAGACAGATCGAAACCCATTGGACATAGCCAGAAGGGAAGACACACAGGTATCATGCTCACGCAGTCCCTGTGGTTTGTAATTCACTTTATGGGTTGGGTCGGAAGAGCACAGATGATGATTAAAGAAGACCTATGGATCCCAGAGAGTCATAGTTCTAGCAAACGTAGAAATCACAGGTGATTTGGCAGAAATTTCCCTTGAGTAGCTTGGATGACACAAATTAATAATACTACGATCCCACCTAAGGTTTTTCCTGAGTAGCCCCATCCCTCTCCACTCTCCTGACTAACAGAATTTGGTGTGCTCGGTCAGAGGGAAATTAGAACTTCATATTCAGCCAATGCACTACTTTGTTCTTCAAAGTTTCTGTAGATTCTCATTTTTCAGGCTTCAGAGGGGGTAAATTGATCAAAGCAGACACATATGGGCAGCATGCAGAAGGCAAATTAATTGTTGTAGGGTCACAGGGAATGATCGGTCTTTAGAATCGACAGACCTCAAACCAGTAATCAGCGGATTCAGTGAATTCTACAGCTGGAGGTCTGAACAGGGAGCAAAATTCCCATGTTGGTTATCTATAGCTGTTAACTGCATACATGAGGGACCAAGAATAAAAGCAGTCCCCAAAACGCACCAAATTTCAGACCCTCCAACAGCGGACCCAGAAGTGCCACCAACCCCAGAGGGTACCCTCATGATTTGTCGGGTCCTAATTGGATTAGAATTATTGGCAGAGCAATTCTTGCCTAAATTTAAAAGGGATGGCTCCACTGTAGTAACACTTGTGCTAGCCATGCTCTGAGTAGCAATATTACAACAAAGGGAGGTTACTTTGTCAATGTTTTCTTCCAGACACTCGAGTTTCACTTTTATAGGTAAAACCATATATTTGACAATGTCAACAAAGATTCATAGGGCAGGAGCCCAAAGGGAGTCATCCATAAAGGCAGGGTGATCATCAATCCTAATACAAGTTGGTGTAGTCAGTACAATAGAACTTGTACTAGCAGGCGCACCCTCTTAGACTTTCTCGTGCATTTGTCTGCTGATGACCGAACGAGGAAAGCAGGGGTCAGGAAGCTACCTCTGACACTATAGGCAGCTCTTACTAGGGTATTTTGAACTGGACCACGTGATTACCACACGGACCACGTGTTAGTAGCGCCCCACCCTTATCAGGTTCCCCGTTATTTTTCTTGTGGCTGCTTTACCCACTTGGCCCAGCCATCCAAGGAATAGGTTTCATTCAGCCAGATCAATCTCTTTTGAGATAACTTTCACATCTCACGCTAAAAACGATTAATGGTGGTATGGTTTGTATCTCCTAAGTCCTTGCAACCACCAGCATTGAATTTCCCCATGCTGCCAGAAAAGTCCTCAAAAAACGATTCACTTAATTCTCTTAATTAAAGGGTTAAATGCCACACGTTATGCTACAATTAGTGGATGACCACTTTGTTCTACTTACTTCCTGAAAAGGGTGTAAGATAACGGGTCCAGTTGTATATGACGGAGGAGAACAACCATACCATACCAGGGAGTTTAAAAGGAACTACAGGCAAAGAGGGTAGGCCCAGCCCTGCCTCGTCCGGATGCAGAGTAGAGAAAACGGGCCCCCGCTGCGGAGCCCCACACCAGTTTTACGACACTCACTGCCCCTCCTCCTCACTGTGGCAATCTGTGGCTGAAGCCCCACCCCAGCAATGGGTTCAGCAGCAGTGATGCGGGCCACAAAGAGCCTGGTTTTGCGTCCCGCAGTGTGGGAGTCCCATGCTGGTTTTATGGCATTTGCAGGCCCTCATCCTCACTGTGGCAAGCGGGAGGACTGAGTTCCACCCCATCAAAGGGTTCAGCAACAGCAATATGGGCCACAGTCTATCTGCCCCACACTTCAGGAGTCTAACACTGGTTTTATGGTGTTCCCAGCCCCTCCTCCTCACTGTGGCAAGCTGGGGGACTGAGACCCCTCCAGCAAAGGATACAGCAGTAGTGATATGGGCCATACACACATCCCCATTTAGGCATCCCCAAACCAGCCAACCGCTTACACAAAAAAAACACCTCCCAAACAACAAGTCGCAATTGCATGCATGTTCCTCAACACCTGTTCACTCATCAAAATTGATATGATAAGGGACCTACTGCACAGTCACCCTGCAAACCTACTACGTCTCACACAAATATGGCTAAACCCAACCTCCACACCAGAAATCGCTACAGCCATCCCTGCCAGCTACAGGATTGTTAGGCAAGACCGTCAGTACAAGGGTTCACCATCATATTCTATGGTACGTTCTGTTGCACCACCCACACAGGCATTCCCACCAGCTACACAGAGCACTTAATGTCTAAGATATGCATCATAGCCAGCTTCTCTTTTGGTGGAACCCTCATATACTGACAAACAGGACCCAGCACCAACTTTGCCAGCAACATCGTGGATTTTGTTGCAACCATTATCATCAAAACCAACACCTTGATCCTGTTAGGAGATCTTACCTTCACCTAGAATACCACACCATCCACAACTCTACGACCCTTCTAGAAAACCTCAGAAACTTGACCTCACCCAGCAAATTACTGAAAACACCCACACTGCTAGACACCTATTGGATCATATTTTCTCCTCAATCAGCAACATCACTGTTGTTAAGCCAAAAGCTGTGACCTAGACAGACCAAGCCCATGTCAGTTTCAGCATACCCATTCCACACCATCACTGACCTAACACCACCGGAAAAGCCCACCGAAGTGGAAAAGCATCTCAGAACAGGAGTGTGCTTCTGCCTTTCCTGAGCACCTGCACAAGACCACCAACAACGAGGGTAAAGCCATCTAAAACCTTAACAGCTGGATCATCACATGCACCGACAGCCTGACTCCCCACAAGCACAACCCAACGGTAAGAGCCCAACCACAGATCAGTTGGTACACAGAGAACCTCAGGCTGATGAAACAGCCCTCAAAGCAATTGGTGCACAAGTGCAGAACAAATCAAGACACCACAGATAAAGGCATCTTCAGATCAGCCCTAAGATGCTGCCACCAGCACATACAGAACACCAAGTGCACAGCACTTGCATATCAATGCCAGCACTAACAGCAAAAATGAAATATTTGCTAGAATAAAGATTTCACTGCACCCCTGCAACATCACCACCTTCCTAAACCTTTGCAACTAACTCTCTAAACTCTTCTATAACAAAATCCCCTCTATATACATCAAAGTCAACCCTTAACCAGACCTGTTGCAACTAAACTACCCATCATGGCTTATGAAGGAACCCTGACCTCGTGGTCTGCCATTACCACAGTCTACATTTTTGATACCATGAAGACAATCCACTCGGGGCTCCAGCTGATGCTTGCCCCACCACACCTTCAAGAAAACAATCTTTGAAGCATTAACACTCATCACGAATGCCTCCATCAATTCTGCCACATTCCGGGACACTTGGAACCATGGTACTGTTATGCCCCTGGTCAATAAACCATCCACTGACCAAGCCATGCTTACCAGCTACAAACCCCTTACACTCCTACCATACCTGACAAAAGCCTTACAGAAACTAATCTACTGATGCCTCACCAACCACCTCAGCAACCACCGGCTCCTTGACATCACTCAATCCTGATTCAGGCCCAACCAAAGAACAGAATCAGTACAGAATCAGGACTCATTGTCACCACAGATGAGATCCACATGATCCTACATAGGGGAGACATGGCAGCCCGTATTCTCCTGGACCTCTCTGCAGCATTTTACATTGTCTCACACCCCATCCTCATTAGGTACCTGCATAAAATTGCCATCCAAGGACCTATTTTCCACTGGCCAACATTATCTGTGAACACAACAACATCCTCTCCTATACAGACTGCATTCAATTGATACTTTCCCTCCCGGAAAATACCCACAACTTAAGAAACAAGTTCACCTCCTGAATGACCAAAGTTGAACTGGAGGAAAGCCAACTGCCTAAAGCTCAACACTGACAAGTCAAAAGTAATGATCTTCAGCAAGAACACCTCACCATGGGTCTCCAACTGGTGTCCTGCCAAACTCGGACACGCATCCAGAACATACACCAGGAACCTCAAAATAATTATCAACTGTAAATTGGAATGACTGCACAAGTCACCGCCATCATGCCGTCACAGCTTCCTGATTCCACACCCTAAAAATGCTGAAAAAGATCTTCAAACAGCTCCCAAGCAACACTGGGAAAACTGTCATTCACACTCTGACCACCAGCAAGTGAACTATGGGTCCACCAAGCAAGTCAACGGAAGACTACAAACCATCCAGAACTCAGCAACCTCTTCACAGAACTCACATCGCACCAAACCTGAGGGAGGTACACTTGCATCTGGTACAAAAACGCACTCAACTAAAACTCTTCATACACACATTCAAGCCACTACACAACTCAGGTCCCACATACCTGTTCAGTCCATCAACCACCCAAACACCTCTGCTCTGCAGGACTCTTACTCGCACAAATCCCATGCATACACAAACCCAGACCAGGAGGATGGGCCTTCTCTTACATCGCTCCTAAAGGGTGGGATGACCTCCCACTCCACATCAAAGCCTCCTCCTCTCTTTTTATAACTTGCAAGAAGCTGGAGACTGGCTTTTCAATGAACCAACGTGATAAGGACATGGCTAGGCACACACACTTGCTTAGTGCCATGAGACACTCGTGGGTGATAGTGCGCTTAACATATACACGTGCAAAAATAACAGTTGATGGACAGAATGCAGAACAATGCCATACATTCACCCCAGTACAGAGATCTGGGCCTAAATCCATTGTTTTCTTGCTCACCATGCCATTCCAGTTTGAACGCAGCCATATACAAATCAGTCTTGGCCCTGTGCCCCACGGGAACAGTCCAGCCCGAACTGCCAAGCCAGGTCCTCCCTGGACTGGAAACAAGCATCCAAGGACCGGTTTCGGGCTTTCAGCCCTCATCAGCCTGGATAGCTTGATTCCAGTGTCATGGAGAGCACGGGACTCACGTCTGAGCATACCCGTCCCACTTGGGGTGACAAATGCAAAAATAACAGTTGATGGACAGAATGCAGAACAATGCCATACATTCACCCCAGTACAGAGATCTGGGCCTAAATCCATTGTTTTTTTGCTCACCATGCCATTCCAGTTTGAACCCAGCCATATGCAAATCAGTCTTGACCCTGTGCCCCATGGGAACAGTCCAGCCCGAACTGCCAAGCCAGGTCCTCCCTGGACTGGAAACAAGCATCCAAGGACCGGTTTCAGGCTTTCAGCCCTCATCAGCCTGGATAGCTTGATTCCAGTGTCATGGAGAGTACGGGACTCACGTCTGAGCATACCCGTCCCACTCGGGGTGCCAAATGCAAAAATAACAGTTGATGGACAGAATGCAGAACAATGCCATACATTCACCACAGTACAGAGATCTGGGCCTAAATCAATTGTTTTTTTGCTCACCATGCCATTCCAGTTTGAACCCAGCCATATGCAAATCAGTCATCACCCTGTGCCCCATGGGAACAGTCCAGCCCGAACTGCCAAGCCAGGTCCTCCCTGGACTGGAAACAAGTATCCAAGGACCGGTTTCGGGCTTTCAGCCCTCATCAGCCTGGATAGCTTGATTCCAGTGGCATGGAGAGCACGGGACTCACGTCTGAGCAGAATCCGGTCCTCGGAAGCTTGTTTCCGGTCCAGGGAAGGCATGGCTTGGCAGTTCGGGCTGGACTGTTCCCATGAGGCACAGGGTCAGACTGATTTGCATATAGCCATGTCTGAACTGGGGTGGCAGAGTGGGCTAAAGAATGGTGGTGGATTAAACCCAGATCTCTTGACTGGGTGAGAGTGTTTGATTGGTTCAGATGCTCCGTCCATTACCACCCCCCTTTTGTACCACTTTTGGCCGCCATAAGTGTAGCAGGGTATGCTCAGACGTGAGTCCCTTGCTCACTTTGCCACTGGATTTAAGCAAGCCGGGCTGAAGACGGCTGGAATGCCAGAAACCGGTCCTCGGTAGCTTGTTTCCGGTCCAGGGAAGGCATGGCTTGGCAGTTCGGGCTGGACTGTTTCCATGAGGCACAGGGTCAGACTGATTTGCATATAGCCATGTCTGAACTGGGGTGGCAGAGTGGGCTAAAGAACAGTGATGGATTAAACCCAGATCTCTTGACTGGGTGTGAGTGTTTGATTGGTTCAGATGCTCTGTCCATCACCACCCCCCTTTTTTAACATATACACGTAACATAACATATAACATAACTTTACATGCTCCTGTCTTGTTCCTGGAATAAGTAATTCATATGAAATGTTGCTCAATCGGGCTTAATATGTATATATTTCTAAATTGAAAACTTGAGAAATTATTAATCTCTATGCGTGCTCTACATGTGAAAACACATCAATACAAGTATGTGAATTAATTCAACAATACTACTTTAAATAAATCTATAACCAACTTTCCGACAGTATTTCCAATTATATAATGTACATAGCAAGATAGCTTTAACAGTTCTGACTCTTCAGTGCTCTAGTTCATTTAAATGTGGACTTCGGATGAATGGGTTTTCTATTTCTTTTATTAGCCTGCCTCCCAGTGGCCTGATATGGTACTCCAGCACAACAAACATTTTTACCTTACAAAATGTACAACTAACTATATGACTCATCGAGGTGGGAGATGGGAATTCTTAGAAGGGGTTATGCAAACCAATTCCTTGTATTAGAAATCCTGTAATATTGTCTTGTCTCACCCTGTCCAAGAGGAAAAGTCACGCATTAATATATGAATCATCACATCGATTGTCAACGGATTTAAATTCAACCAGCTGGCCCCAATGTCGGTCACTACGGATCACTTTATTATTACAGTGGTCCCTGTGGGGCCCTGCTGCAATGGACCTTTTGTGGCAGTGACGTTTCAGAGCAGCAGAAATGTTACTGATTTGAGATATAGCACTTGTTTTCAAGTAATTCATTCTGTTCACAATCCCAGCGTATGTGATATAAACAGAGTTTAACGTCCTACATCTTTTTATACACTGCTTGGGTCCGAACGATCAATACCTTGCACTGGTTCAGTGTCTCCAAAAATGGTGCAAACCAGTGATAAGCGTTATTTTGGAATTTACACTCCAGTGCTCGAAATTAACCCTAACATAACTCAAAGAAGCGTTATGTACTCCTTACCACTACTTTGCCTAAAACGGGCATCCCGTGGGTGGTACTAAGGCTTTCACATACAACTACCTATGTGTTTTGACGGCCAATGGCATCTACTAACATTTGCAGGCAGGGCTTTGCGCCGAATGAGTATGCCTTCTTCAGTATCAGACAGAATGTGTATTTCACTAAACTTTTTAAACTTTGCATGTGGCTGTACTGTATAGCAATCATACACAGTTAGAATCGTTTTAAACTATGCCTGAGCATAGTTTTTTCTACTGAAAGGACACCCTTCCAGCATAAAATGTGTGCTAGACTTCGCACAGACTCCCTTACACTCTGATTCAAGGGAATATGCAATAAGCAATCACTCAATAAAGCAATTAGGATTTGTAAAGGAGGTGATCTTGAAGAGAGCAACCTTACCCACCACGTTCATGGGCAGGCACTCTAACGTATCCATATACCTCTTCATGAGGGCAATTAAGGGTTTGACGTTCATGCCCCATGCAGTCTGGCTGGCAAGAGTGATGTGCTTACCAAAGTAGCTGAAATGTTTGTCCACGCATTGAAGGGTGGTAGCATGCAGTAGATGACATTGATGGCATTTTCTTCTTTGTATGCATTTTGCAGAATGCAGCACACATAGAAAGAGGAAAAAACTAGAAGAAATAAAAGTATTTCCCCGCAATGTACCATTCTTGCGAAGGAGTAGGATTCTGATGTATTTGCAGCTTTAAAAAAAGTTGTAAATAGGGGAATGTATCAGGTTCCATGGATGTTGTGTGGGAGCAACCACAGCAATACCCATGGAACAACCCTTTCAAGCAAAGTAGTGCATGCAAGGGGCCCATATTTACAAGGCCATGAAAAGTCATGTAGGGTGACTGCACATGGCTTTGTAAATATGGGCAAACAAATTGCACTGCTGGTGCGTCAAAAAAAGTGATGCACCGGCTGCATAATGGGCTTATAAATTATGCCCAAAGTATTTACAGAATGTTCATTAAGAATTGCTTTTGTGGAAACCATGGAACATCCAATTCCTTTTGCTAAATCAATAGTTTCGATCAATGTAGGATTTCAGCGGGTAAGTGATATTTTTCTGGATTTTCTTAGAGGAACAATTAAATACAAATTGATCTCTTTTGTACATGTCCAGTATTCAATCAATCAATCAGAAAATTTGTAAAGCGGACTACTTACCCTTGAGGGTCTCAAGGCGCTGGGGGGGGCTCTGCTACTGCTCGAATAGCCAGGTCTTGAGAAGTCTTCTGGAGGTTAACAGGTCCTGGGTCTACCGTAGGGGGATGGGGAGGGTGTTCCAGGCCTTTGCAGCGAGGTGGGAGAATGATCTGCTGCCGGAGGTTGCTCTTCGGATGCGGGGGACTGTGGCAAGGGCAAGGTCGGCACAGCAGAGCTGGCGGTAGGGGGTGTAGAAGCTGAGTCCGGTGTTGTGGAGTGCCTTGTGTGCGTGGGTGAAGGTGATCCTCTTGTTGATGGGGAGCCAGTGCAGGTCTTTCTGGTTGGGTTTAATGTTGCTGCGGCGAGGGATGTCGAGGATCAGGCGTGCAGAGGTGTTTTGAATGTGTTGAAGTTGTTTGAGGAGTTTGGCCGAGGCTCCTGCGTAGGTGGCCTTGCCGTAGTCCAGCTTGCTGCTGACGAGGGCCTGGACGATCATTCTTCTTGTTTTGGTGGGGATCCACCTGTAGATCTTGCGGAAAATGCAGAGGGTGTTGAAGCAGGAGGACGAGACGGCGTTGACCTGCTTTGTCATGGAGAGTGTGGAGTCGAGGATGAACCCTAGGTTGCGTGCATGGTCGGTGGGTGTTTGAGCTGTTCCTAATACGGTTGGCCACCAGGAGTCGTCCCAGGCCGAGGGGGTGGAGCCGAGGATGAGGACTTCTGTCTTTTCCGAGTTTAGCTTCAGTCGGCTGTTCTTCATCCACTCTGCGACTGACAGCTTTAATTCCTTCGTGGAGGTTGGTTTTGGTGGTGAGGGGGTCCTTGGTGAGGGAGAGGATGAGCTGGGTGTCATCGTCGTAGGAGATCATGTTGAGGTCATGCAGTCGGGCGACGTGGGCGAGCGGTGCCATGTAGATTTTGAACAATGTCGCGCTGAGGGATGAGCCCTGGGGTACGCCACAGATGATCTAGGTGGCTTCTGAGCGGAAAGGGGGAGGCAGACGCTCTAGGTACTGCCAGAGAAGGAAGGAGGTGGTCCAGTCCAGAGCCTTGTCTCAGATCCCTGCGTCATGGAGGCGTGCAGTGGCAGACGGTGTCGAAGGCAGCTGACAGGTCGAGGAGGATGAGGGCTGCGGTTTCTACATTGTCCAGCAGGGCCCTGATGTCATTGGTGGCAGCGATGAGGGTAGTTGCAGCACTGTGGTTGCTGCGGTACCCAGACTGGGAAGGGTCCAGGATGCTGTTCTCCTTGAGGTAGCGGGTCAGTTGTCTGTTGACAGTCATCTCGATGACCTTTGCCAGGAACGCGAGCAGGGAGATTGGCCGGAAGTTCTTGAGGTCCTTGGGGTCAGCCTTGGGTTTTTTTGAGTTGGGTGTTGATCTCAGTGTGCTTCCATCTCTCCGGGAAGGTTGCTGTCTCGAAGGAGATGTTGATGGCTTTCTGGAGATGGGGTGCAATTGTAGTGCTGACTTTGTTGAAGATGTGGTGTGGGCATGGGTCTGACAGAGATCCGGAGTGGATGGTGTTCATGATTTTGTCATCGTTTATGTTGGTCCAGGAGAGCAGGGGGTCAGTGCGGATGGTGGCCGTGGGGACGGAGGTCTCAGTGGATGTCGGGGCGGTCGTGACATTGAAGCTGTCGTGGATGTCTGTGATCTTGCGGTGGAAGAAAGTGGCAAGGGAGTCGCACAGGTCTTGCGAAGGTAGGATGTCGTTGGTGTTGGAACTGGGGTTGGAGAGTTCCTTCACAATGTTGAAGAGCTCTTTGCTGTTGTGTGCGTTGTTGTCTAGGTGGTCTGTGAAGGAGGCTCTTTTGGCAGATCTGATAAAGTGATGGTGTGTGGGGGTGGCGTTTTTGTGGGCTGTGTAGCTGTCTTGTGTCTGTTCACGATGCCATTTCTTCTCTAGCTTACGCAGGCTTGCTTGGAGGCCTGGAGTTCGTCAGTGAACCAGTGGGTTTTCTTGCTGGTGTGACTGTTGGAGGTTTTTTGATTGGGCGAGGGTGTTGGTGCAGCCGTCGATCCATTGTCTGAGGTTACAGGCGGTAGTGTTGGGGTCAGTGGGTGGGCTCTGGGCAAGGGTGGTGGTTAGCTTGTCTTCGGTGGCTTTGCTCCAACAGCGGCGGGGATCTGTTGGGTGCGGTGGTGGGTGATGGGTTTCCGGAAGGTGAAGTGGATGCAGCGATGGTCGGTCCAGTGGAGTTGGGTGCTTTGGTTGAAGAAGACATGGGAGCTTGCAGAGAAGATGGGGTCAAGGGTGTGGCCGGGGGAGTGGGTGGGTGTGTTGATGAGTTGTCTCAGTCCGAGGTTGGCGAGGTTGTCGATCAGGGTGGTGGAGTTGCTGTCGTTGTTGTTCTTGAGATGGAAGATCAGGTCCCCGAGAAGGATGTAGTCTGTGGAGGCGAGGGCGTGAGTACTGACGAAGTCGGGGATGGATGGAGTCACTGAACTTTGGTCGGGGTCTGCAGGGTCTTTAGATGAGGGTTCCTCTGAGGGTAGTGTTGGGATTGATGTGGATCTGAAAGTGCAGGTGTTTGGCGGTGCTGAGTGTGTCGTCGATGTTGGTCAAGACTCTGAGAGTGTTCCTGTGGACGATGGTGATTCCTCCCCCTACTCCTTTGGTTCGGTCCTTGCGGGTGATCTTGTAGCCGTCCGGGATGGCTATGGCGATGTCGGGTGCCGAGGAGGGGTTCGCGAGGTCTTCGTCAGGAAGGGGACATCTGGAGATGTTGAGTCGAATAGGTCCCAGAGTTCACAGGCGTGTTTGCGGGCGGAGCGGGTGTTGACAAGGATGCATCTGAGGTAGTTGGGTCCTTTCCCGGTGGGTGGATTTGCGGATCGGATGCTGCTGAAGCTGCAGTTCTGGCAGGAGAAGGGTCCTTGTGTGCGTTTTGGGGCACCCAGGAAGCAGGTGTGTGATCATCCGATGTTGAGTGCGTGGAGGGTGCTGGCATCGTAGCGGGGTCGGGTGTCGTGGCATTCACGGGGGCAAGGGTTCTGGTGCTGGGCGCGGTCCAGGCGCGGACGGGCACAGACGGGCATGCCCTAGGCGCACCTTCAGCGTGCTGCCATAAGAAGGGGAGGTGAGAGGGAGGAACAGCTGGGAGGAGGGAGTGGACAAATGGGCGAGTGGGGGAGGGGGCCGCAGGAGATGCAGCAGCTGGAAAACGGGGCAGGAACGGCGAGGAACAGAAGGCAAAAAGGGCACAGGGCACAAAATACAAAGGGGAAATGAGGAATGAAAGCGAACAGTTAAGCAAATAAGCAAAGGCAATACAAGGGGAAAGGAGGGGCTAACAGGTAAACAAATAAGCAGAGACAATACAAGGGGAATGGAGGAGCGAACAGTTAAACAAAATAGAAGAGGCAATTCAAGTGCAGAAACAAACAGTGAAACAAATGAGCAGAGGCAATACAGGTACTAAAGAAAACGAACCTACGGCCTACCACTGGCCACAAGGGATGAGGGGCAGGTGGTAGCCTGAGGGTGCAGGAGGGCCTCAAACTTGTGGCGGAGGCAGGAGCAGTGAGCTGGAGCAAGGGCACAGCAGGTGGTGCTGTTGCGGCATGGGGAGCGACCTGCCTGGAACAGGGTCAAAGGTCATACATGTGGCCCTGAGATCCCAAAGGGTCACTTCGCACTACATGAGATTACATAAATAAATACAAATAAAAATTACATTGATACTTAGGCACCACACGTACGCTTTTTAAAATATAATTGTATTTGTAAACATATCAGTAAGGCATTTTGACTGAAAACATGATGAGGGACAATAGCTTATAGGTGAAAGAATATAAACTAGGCCAGGAGATGCAGCAAGAAGGCTGCGACAGCAGATCAAAGTTGTCAGTGCCCTATTCTGCAGCTGGTTACCTTTGTTTTCAGCAGGACTGTGCACCTCTTCATTTCCTGTTACTTGAAGTCTCAGGTTGGAAAGGAGATGATACAGCTGCTGAGCAGCCACTATTGTGGCTGTCAGTTAAGATACTGCTTGTGTTAAATTATTTCATGAAGATTTAGGTATTGTATGGTATAGAATTTTGCAGTTGTTAGTAAAACAGCATAAACGTTCTTTTGTATGAGAATTAGTGGGGTTGTTTATGTATGTCTACATTTGTGTGTGCTGTTCCTGTGAGGGTGTATGTGTGTGTGTACGTGTAAGTGTGCATGCGCACACATGTACACTCACACTCTAATGCCCTATGCAGAATATGATTAGGAATTTAGGGCCAGATGTACAAATCATTTTTCCGGTCACAAATGGCCCGATTCGCTGAATCAGGCCGTTTGTGACCAGAAACATGATTTTTAAAATGTACAACATGCAAATGATAAAGCTGCATTACAAAAAAAGAGTTGCTTTATTAAAAATCAATTACAGACATGGTAGTCTGCTGACCCAGCTGGCTGCCATCCATGTGATGGCTTTGATTCCTAATGGGTTGCAAACTGCTACCTACCTCATTTATATTCATGAGGTAGATCGATTTGCGACCCACAAATAATCCCTAAAGGAAACTCAATAAGTTTCATATATTTGGAATACCAATTTCCTAATTGCGATGCAGAGAGAATCGCTATTTGGAAACCGGTATTCCTAATCTTTGTTCATAAGGGTCTTATATTTCAGAAAAATCTTTTTGACGTTTTGGAATCCTGGCAGGTTTGGACTCGAAACCAAGAGCAAAAACCTAGGAACCTGTAAAAAAAATGTTAAATCCAGCCCAGAACCTTTCTACTTCCACTCCCCTCTCTTTGTTCTCTCTTTTGCCTAATGCACTTGTTGAGTCTGTCAAAATTACCTAGGGGAGCTGGCTCCTACCTTCAAAAATCTACCTCCTGTGGCTATATTCCTCTGTCAATAGAGACACTAATCATAGCCATACCCAGGGGCCCATTTACCACTGGCGTGACAGAGCATTAGCCTTCCCCTTCAGGTTTCATGGGATGGGCGGGTTTGGATAGGGCTGAGAGCCTGACCCTCCTGAGCTGGTCTCTGCTGATCCTTGGGTGTTGATTTACATCCTTGATGAACCCAACTTTTATTTCAGATTTTCATTGCACTACCTGAACACAGTAGGAATGAATGCTGCCATTGAATATCACCTTGTCTATAAAGAAACAGCAGGTGTGTCCCACAACACTGCCACTACAACAAAAGAGAAAACACATACCCATCAAGAAGCAGGGTAAAAACAGAGAACGGTTTTGCAGAACGGTTTTGCCTTCAGATGAAATGCTTTTTAAAATAAGACTGGTGGATTAAATTAGAACATGCAACTTTATCGTTTTTTTCTGTTCCTTCAGGGCCAGCTTTAATATTTTTTCACGCAACATTGCCTTGCAACCAAAGTTGCTGTGCTGGGTTGCGTGAAAGTGAGAGAGCAGAACAACACCATGGACAGATATATATAGGTTTTTGTTTGTGATTACCTAATAGCTAATTTTTGCAATTTGTTATAAGGTAATCACGAACTGCTATGTACTACAGTGTGGTTTACACTGTTAGCGATTCCCAGTGGGTGCAAATGAAATTACCGCATTAATATTCATGAAGTATGTGGCAATTTGGGACCCATTGGGAATTACTAAAATTACAGGGATGGGGTAGCCTGCTGGGGTCAGCAGACCACCATGTCTGTGCTTGAGTTCAAATAAAGCAGCTGTTGTATTTTAAATGCAGCTTTTCAAAAACAAAAATGAAAAGCTTTCATTACATTTTTTAAGAGTAGGCAGTGGACTGTAGGACCACTGCCTGCTCTTAAAAAAACATTTTTCAAACCGTACACAAAGGGGAAGGGGTCCCTTGTGGGACCACATGTCAGTGGCAAAACATTCGCACGTAGCACTGCGAATCACTATTACGAAGGGATCTCCATAACTCCCCCATTCCTAATACCAAATAGCAAAAAAAGGATTTGGTACGTAGAAAAATGTTTTATTTTCCAGTCGCTACTGGCCCATTTATGACCTGAAAAAAGACTTGTACATCTGGCCCTGTTAAAAATGGGGGTCTCTAGTTGGCAACGCTTTGCACCTTTGGACAGGCCAGGTCTAACAGGCCCCATATCTATTAAGAGACTGTGCTGTATCTCAACTCTTGCGCTTGTGCCCTTCAGGCTACCTTGTGCCACACACACACCATTACGTAACTGCATAAGGGTCTTTGCATGATGTGTATCATAGGCTTTATACTGGAAGGGTGTACTTCCTGTACAAAATATTATGCTCATACATAGTTCAAAATATTTTTGAGTTTGTTTGTGTGCTGTACATGTATCACCCGTGGCGTTGAAAAAGTTTGGAGAAAATATCGTTTTTTCCATCATTACACCTGCCTCTAGTAAAATTGATACTTGATACTTGTATAGCACACTACTCACCCGCAAGGGTCTCAAGGCGCTTGTACGAATACCTCTGTGGAACCCATCCTGGCTTTCCCCGTGTTTAGTCCACACCTGGGCACCCCCAAGTTGGAGGCCAGACATCCTTAGCGTTGTGGGGGCCGTTGTGGAGATTAAGCAAGCTATTGCCCAGAGTTGCACTCCATGATTGGAATAGGCACCGAGGCGAGAAATATCAGGTCCGTGGAATTTTGAGCCCAAGACCCACCGAGGCGGGGAATTGAACCCTGGTCCCGGGGTAGACCTCTGCATCAGGGTCTGCCGCTCTAATCATTGAGCCACACTCAACTAGAGGTACTATCTAGTAGATGTACCTTTTTGGAGCAAAGCCCTCTCTACCATTTTTAGTAGATAGGGTTTTGCATTGAAAACTAGGGGGCATATGTACAAGAACTTAATGCTGCCATAGTGTCCATTTTTTGACGTTAACACAGCTTTTTTTGTATCGCCATATTCACAATTTGCCGCTAACTGCAGTTAGATGTAGTTTTATGCAGTAAACATGAATTTTAAAGACCGGCATTTCTGTTAGTGGGACTTAATGAAAATGATATGCAAGGTGGGCGTTCCCGTGAAAAAACTGCCGCTAACCACACTTCACGATATTTACAATGATTTTTCCTTCCGGCGATAGTCCCCAAAACTGACGCTAAGTATAGTTAGTGGCAGGTTTTTAAGACCACAAAAAAGCTGGTCTAAAAAATGGTACAAACATACCTGTACATAAGAGAGACCAACCCAAAACCTCATTGGTATTATCAATAACATCATAAAGGTACTACTCTTGCAGCTTAGAGCTCCAAGAGGACCACCACTGCCACCACCACCACTGCCGCCACCAGTACCACCACAGAGGCAGTGCAGCATGGAAGAGCGGATTTTCTGTCAACGCTTCACCCTGATAGACCTTCAGTAAGAGGTTGTGATAGCCCACTACAGGCTAAAAAAGACCTCCATCATACACATACTCACTCAGATGGAGCCAAGGCTGCAGGCACCATCGCAGCGATCCACAAATATTCTTCCGCAGACAAGATTCTTGCGGTGCGTGACATGTTGGCCTCCTGTACCTTCCATCCAACCACTGCCAGAGTTGGTGGAGTCTCACAGTCATCCTTCTCTAAGTTCCTCCCTACTGTCTTAAATGCCATCATGAGCCTGACATTGCAGCATCTACACTTCCCTAATACTGTGCAAGCACAACTTGACAACAAGCAAGGCTTCTATGATGTTCCTGGTTTCCACATGCGTTGGTGGCAATTGACTCCAACCATGTGCAACTTGTGCCTCCTGCGGACATTGCTCATATATACAGGAACTGGAAGCACACACAGTCAATGAACATGCAGGCAATCGTGGACCACCTGGCACTGTTCATCAATGTTGTTGCAAAGTTTCCAGGGAGTGTGCATGACTCATTCATCTTTCGCAAATTGATCATCAACCAGCGGTTTGAGAATGGCACATATGGAAATGGACTGCTTGTTGGTAAGTAAAAAACGGAACACACCACACACCACAAGTCCCCAATCCTGTACCTCAAATATTGAGAATGAACATGTAGCAAATATAACATGACATACCTTGTAACAGGTCCACATACTCTACACAAACACCCAATGATGAATAATAAAGACATACGTAAGTAGGCAAACAAGGGAGCCGCTCAGAAAATCTCACACAAACCACTATGTCACTCTCGGAAGATAGATTTTGCAGAACTCCCCAGACAAAAATCTTAAATAATCAATGCAGCACGTGCCACAAGATGGATGCTTCTGCTGGGCTACATCCATTCTGAAAGAAACACAAGTAACTCGACCCCCGGTAATGGCGGTGCGGACAGAAGCTGTTTGAGCACGTACCCTGTATCCTCCCGGTGTTTCGTCTGCACGTGTGGTTTTCGCCATGGGTGTCTCCTTTCCCCATGTGGAGAGCGGAGAGCGGAGAGCGGAGAGCGGAGCAGGAAGGTTTTTAGCTGCAGTTTTCAGCGGGTCCGCACACGGGAACCCGGCTTCGCTAATAACGGTGTTCTGCTCTGGACTGCTTCGGACAGCCAACAGCTGAGGTAAAAGCAGAACAAAGGCGACCGAGACCCGGGAAAGATCGCAGCTGTCAAGAACACAATCCACCACCCGAGGTGAGGCGAGGTGGGGGCGAGGTGGAGGAGAGGTGAAAGATCTCCTGCCATGCTCGGCTTAACAGGCATTTTCTCCTTGTGTCTAGCCAGTCGTTGCGGTTTTCTCCAGGGTGGCTCTTTTTTCTCAGAGGCAGTAGGATCATAAGGAAGCAAGTGCTCAAGAGCGCTCAGGAGCCCAGAAGGCCTGTTAGCATTTTGGCATTCTACCATCTGACATTGCGAGGATTTAATATGAAGGTGGTCGACTATCTGCTGAACAATAGCTTAATAGCCGTAATAGCTATTTTAAACGCTGTCATTTTCATGTAAAACTCCCCCTATGGCATAAGGTGTCTGACTTAAATTAATCCAAATGGGGAAGATATTAAATGCCGCTCGTAGTCTAAGTTCACCATTACCTGCGAGCTAAACTTTCTTTTGACTTTGGGACTGCTGCCGCTGCCCTTGGAATTGCTGCTGGACTCGGCGGTGCGGGACTGCGATGCCCACAGGTCAGTGCGCTTCTACCATCACGCGCACCTAGTGCCTCTTCCTGTAACTCCTCCCTGCTGAGCCTGCTGCCCTATAACACGACTCGCGGCCCCTGCTTCGCGGGAGCCACTCGTAGTCTAAGTTCACCATTACCTGGGAGCTGAACTCCCCTTTGCTTTGACTTTGGGACTGCTGCTGCCCTTGGAATTGCTGCTGGACTCGGGGGTGCGGGACTGCGAGGCCCACAGGTCAGTGCACTTTTACCATCACGCGCACCTGGTGCCTCTTCCCGTGACTCCTCCTCCCTTTCCTATTTAAGGTACGCCCATTACGCTTCCGTGGGACGAGCGCGGGACGAAGCGCGGGGCGAAGCCCGGGCCAAGGGCGGGCCCGTTCTAGCCCATTCCCGACCGGACCGGGCAATCCCCCTTGGCTTTATTTCTTGTACCTTATATTATGTACTCACATTATATATAAGTATTGTTTGTAGTGTGCCTATTACAATATAGATATGATAACAACAGATGGCCACTAGGGAAAGCAGAAGCAGGGCTGCTAAAGGGGGGAAACAGCTTACAGGCATCCTTGATGATTTCATCACTAGGTCCAACTCTGTAATAGACATGAGCATACATTTAATGGAACACAGAGTATCTCTGGATTCAGCAGCTGCAAGAAGATTGTCTCAGGACCCTGTAATGTCGAAAAAGTCTTTGTTGGGTCACATAGCATCGGTTAGAACCCCGAACGTGTGATTGGTTCTGCTCTTCTCACCACGCACGCTGATATACATCATATTCCAGTTCCACACTCTAGAACACCAACTCCGACACAAGCAACCATGCTATCTTTTACAGATAATACAAGTCTTGTAGGGCTAGCTGTGACGGGTGACACTTTAGCCGAACTCAATGAAATAGACGTTCAGGGAGACGAGACTAGCTCGAGGTAATTGTGTGGAAGGCAGGAGGGCGCAATACCAAAAAGGAATGCCCCAATGCCTCAGCTTATGCTAGGAAAAAATCTAAAATTGTAAAAGAACAGGTGTCAAGAGGTACAGTGATTAACGAAGGAAATGGGATTGGTTTGGTTCCCCACAGCTCATTAATTAGGCACAAAGAGGCCCACACTGGTGTAAATTTAGATGTATCTGAGGGTCCGCAAGATTTGGCAATTTTGGGTAATTTGGGAGGTGTTGGAATTAGGAATGTGGAAGGCGGGAATGAGATCCTATTGAAGATCATAGGTGACATCTTAACAAAACTCTTAACCCCTCTTGAAACAAGATTGACATCTATAGAAAACCAGTTACTTGAGGTGGAAAAAAGTATAATAACATTAACAAGCCTTGGCATAGTGGGACCAACGCCTAACTGCACTTCAGATGGTGCTCAGATCTCATTGGCTTTGCCGGTACCACATGTGACCAAATCTAAGTCCCCGGCAAAGGGTAAGACTGCTAATAATAATCTAAAAGCAACCACCTCGAACCACGCAGCCACTGTTCAAACAGACCAAGGAATCTCAGGACAGTGTACAAATTTCACTAAACCCGACCAACAGAACCTAAAGGAGATTTAAAAAGGGGGAAAAGTGAGGGGAGGATATATTAATTTACCTCCGGATGCTAGTCCCCTTGTTGTAGTGTTGACGGGGGTTCCTGAAATAAATAACCAACATGAGGAAACCTTCTGGTTACTTAAAAACAAAGTCTCACACTGGCTGAGTGCAAAAAGACCCTTACCCCTTCACGTAAAGAGCAAAATCCTAATGGTTCGTAGGATACCTTGGATAGGCCCCACAAATAAATCTATTGCTGGCGATTGCATTATTGTAACATTTGAAGATCCACGTACTGTGAATTATATCTGTGCATGGAATTCTTTTGGTGGAACCTCTGGAATTGACACTAGACCACTTTCCTTCTTTTATCCGCCAAATAAGTGCATTGATGGGGGAGGGAGGTGGACTCTGGTTAACTATTATGCCCAGGATGGGTCCAGTGGTGAGAGACAGGGCAATCAAAGACGATGGATGGGTGCCCCAACATATAATAGATTCAGCTGTTTGGAAGCAGTGGATTGACTGAGGCCTATGATGGGTTGCAAAACCAGTACTATTGGTCCATCTTTCATATGTTGCCCGATGCCTGTGCATAATCCCAGGGAATGTCTCATAGAAGAGGCTAAGGAGGTGTATGCTAAAGGAAATAAGCAGGGAGGGAAGAATGACCCCCACATTACTGTAAAGAACGGGACACACTGTATACATATAGACAATATACATGGAGAGCAAGAAATATCACATGTTGCACAGAACCCACAGACAGTGCATACAACGGGAGTGATCCTCCCTAACCCAAGGTGACTAAATTTAGAATTAGTATCGACAAACAGTCGCAGCGAGGCAACCCTGGGACTAATATCTTGGAATATAGCGGGCGCAGCCAAAAATCTGAGGGACCCCGATTGGGCAGAGTACATTGACTCTAGTGATTTTTGCCTATTACAAGAAACATGGGCAGTAGATACACCACATAGGGTGGGATTTAAAACGTACGGGATTGGAGCAGTGTCATCTACAAGGGGTAGGCCATCAGGTGGCCTGATTACCTGGGTTAAAGTAACACTGAGGATCCGGGTCGAAGTCATAGATACTGGCTCTTTAGATCTATTAACTCTAAAAATCACTAATGATGTAGAGAAACCACTTTATTTAATTAATGTTTACAATAGACCTGCATCTACATCTAATGAATCGCTTGCCCTAACAAAGTTGGATTGCCATTAGGGTAGATTAGTTGGCAAAGAAGCGACTATCATAGCCGGTGACTTAAACTGTAATTTTGAACCGGTTAAAGGGCTTAGTGAGATATTTGAGGAGGAAGACCAAGCAAACAATATTCCTTCGCTGGACAACATAGCGTCCGTAAATTGTACAACCTTGGCAGTACAACAAGTAAAGTTGACTGCGGAAAACGGGCTTAGGGCCTGTAATGGTTGTCTTCTGTCGGATGTCTCAAAGAAAACGACTTTCTTTAGGAACAACTGTAAAAGTAATTTAGACTTTATAATTGTCTCGCTGTCCATTTGGCACCACATGGTTGACCTTGAGGTGAAGGATAGGACAGAGAGTGATCACTACCCTCTGGACCTATTGATAAAAGAATGTTTGGTCATAGAGGGTGGGACTGCAAAACCACCAGATTCTTATAGTCCAATAAGTGATGAGGTCCTGGTTAGTAATAATAGGCGTACATTAAAGTAGTGTCATATATTAGAACACGGCGACATCCTTGCAGCAATATATTCAAAGCTTGTTGGGTATTTTGAAGCCTTTACGGATTCCCCTCCTGAGACCAATACCTCTGAACAATTTATTGCTCTACATAACGAGTTTTTTAAGGCATTAAAAGTATTAGTGACAAAAATGCCAAAAAAGAGCCATCAGAATCTGAGTAATATGTCCCATAATAAACCTTGGTATGACAAGTCTTGTAGGGCATCTAAGAGGAAACTCCTGTTGGGGATTAAAACTAAAACACCAGCAGATGTCAGAATTGCAAGGGAAGATTATAAGAGAGTACAGGCTGCATCAAAGAAGCTGTGGGACGAGGGCAGCTGGGCTGACATGTTGGAAGCTGCAAAAGCAAAGGATACAGTAGGGTTTTGGCGGCTAGTTGCGAATGAGAACCATGTAGGGAGGGTTGTCAAGGACGTCCACCTTGATGAAATGACGTGGGTCAACCATTTTGTAACCCTATACAAAAAACATGATGGGAATCCCAGTGAGATTAGCGCTGAAATGAAATGGCACATAGTCCCTACTGATTCTCTGGACTTCACAATTGAAGAAACAGAGTTGGCAATAAACTCCGTGAAAAGTGGTAAGGCGCCAGGGTTAGATAAAATACCTGGGGACCTTTATAAACACGATATAAAGATATGGGCACCCTATATAAATTATTTATGCAATACACTGTCGCGCAGCAAAGATTTCCCCCATAGTTGGCGGGGAGCCGAGATTGTCTTAATTTTTAAAAAAGGCGATAGGTCGGATCCTTCGAACTATCGACCAATCAGCCTAATGGACATTCTCCAGAAAATCTACTCAAGACATAGCTTAACTCGTGTAAATGAGAGGCAAGAAAACAAGATGGTCTTTACAAAGTTCCAGGCCGGGTTTAAGAGCAAAGTGAGCACCATCGACCAAGTCTTTAGGTTCTGTTGCCTCTATTAGAAATATGTACACATTAAAAAGGGCCATTTGTATGTCGCCTTTGTAGATCTTAAAGCGGCATTCGATTTAGTACCGCGAGAACTGCTTTGGAGGTCCCTTTATAACGCTGGATTACCCGGCTGTTTGTTAGCCCAGATAGTCGAGCTGCATGCCAGGTAATTCGCCAAAGTGAGGTGGGGCCCCAACGGTGAACTTACCAAGAACATACCAATTGAGCGTGGCGTCCGCCAAGGCTGCGTTTTGGCCCCAACATTATTTTCGCTCTTTGTGAATGACATCCCTGAACATTTAGATGGTTGCTTGAATGATTAACCGAAATTGAATGGAGAGAGGGTGCCTGCTATACTTTTCGCGGATGACACATTTCTAATTTCGCAAACTAGGAAAGGTCTCCAGGCACTACTCCATTAGTTTAGTGACTATTGTAGCAAGAAAGGGTTAGAAATTAACGCAAAAAAACCAAAATGCATGACTCTAAATCCCATTAAATCTGATAAAGTTGGAATCAGTCAAATCTTTTTCTTACCTGGGGGTTTCGCTTGACTCTAAGTTCACGTGGAACCCACAGATTGAAAAAAGCAAGGTGATATTTGCACAGAATACAAAACCCATCCTCACAAAGCATAATTTAAGTACCAGTAAAACGGTATCACCAGCTGTAGAGCTTTTTAAACATAAAGTACAACCAGCAGCTCTCTATGGAGCCGAAATCTGGGGGCCGATGTCAAAGGACGCTTTTGATATTTTTGATAATAAATTTATGCGTAGCATCGTAAGGGCCCCAAAAGGCACGCCCTTGGTTCCCCTCCAGTTAGACTTGGACTTCAAGGGCCAGATCTGCTGGATTATAGGAATGGGCTGAAAGAGTTACTGTGCTTAGATGTATCCAACTCCAATGCTTGGCTAAAACATATCAGAATGTGGTTCATTAAAATAGGTCTTCCTCAATTTTGGAAAAGCCCTGAAAGGGTGCCGCCGAATTAAAAAAATGTGGAAAAAAAGGCTTTTTGGGGTTTTATAAATAATCAAATATTCAATAGCAACAGTGGTGGGTCACTTGTTAGCAACTTTATAACCTTCAAGGACGTACCCCTATTTGAGAGTTTCCTTGATGAAGTCGAACCCCCACTTGCTAAAACACTTTTCATGAAATTTAGATATGGCAACCTCATGACTAATTCAACTCTTGCAAGCTGGTCTAGGAAAAACGCTAATGATATTCCAACTGTAGGAGATTTATGCACCTTGTGCGAGGGTAATCACAAGGAGGATGACATGCATATCCTTTTATTCTGTCCAGCATATACGCTGGTGAGAAGAAAGTGGATTAAACCCTTGTGTAATCTTTTAGGAATTAGGTCATGTATAACGGCACTTAGAATAATCAAATCTGACACATCACAGACCATTGTATTCAGTGCCAGCAGATACCTCTATTCCATCTATTTTGTTTGTAGGAAAAAAGGCTTAAAGTTGTAATGTCATGGGGTGCTTACATGTATTTTAAGAGTTGGTTGAGTTGACTGAATAAGACAGCCATGCTGTAACATGTTATGATTCTTAACTTTTTGATTTTATATATATGACAATTATTTTGTTATTATTGTATGTAAACTGGATTTTGGATTGTTTTAAAATGAAATGTTTGTTGTTCAAATCTTTTATGGCAAAAGAACGCCGAAATAAAGAAATAATGAATGAATGAAAGAAACACATATGCAATGTAAGACAACAGATCACCCCGCCCTCATCTGTGATGGTGCACAATTAGCTGACATGCAGAAAACAAAGTCAGCCATGCAACATGCTGCAAGAGTGCCTGCCTCATGGGGATGCAAGTATTGCTGCATGAATGGTGCCGCAACTGCACACAAACAATCACCAACGTTGATTAAACATCAGTCTGTGTTGTGTTAGAATGGATCATGCATATAAAAGGCATACAAACAGTAGAAATATAAATCTCAGAACATGTCGTGCATTCATATGACTCCCCTAGTGAGGTGTAGCAATCTGATGCACAAATTCTGACAAATAAATGTGTGCCGATTGTGAACACACACACACAGCAATATCTATGGTTATTAGCCCAAAATGCATACAAGCAGAACCAAAGTTGACTCATGCCCAAGCACATCTATACACATGCCTTTTTTCTTCTCATGTCCCATTAAGTCAAGTGCACCAGGTAGCAGTGCCACTGTCACTCAAACAGTGACTCACCTTGGGAGCAAGTTCAATGTAAATAACCCACAATGAGTAAAACGTTTAGCAGCTAAGTATACTTGCTCTCAGCTATCCCCAGCACAATAACTCACAATGATGTATCTTGATGATGTTTAAACACAGTAATCTGCCTAAAGTCGAGGTGGCTGCTTTACCAGGACCATTTGCCAATGGTGCACACTAAACATCTGTGCCTAAGTGAAGTACTGTTGGTATTACGTCCCTGTAAATTACCTCTAAACTTTTTTGAGTGATCGTGACAGTCACAACATGGAGGTGATAGACTGGACCTGGCCAATGGCATCATGGTGATGTGTAGGCTGTTAAGTATATGCAAATCAATGTTAATGTTGCAGGTCAATTGCCTGAAACCCCACATGACAAAGCAGAAAGTGGAGACAGCACTCATCATCCCCCCAGCTTAAAACTCGTAGAAAAATCAGAAACGAGTACAACAAAAAGGTACTCAACTCCAAGAAGGAATTCTTTAGATCAGAACTGGACAACACCGAAAACAGACCGTGGAAACTATTTGAGATGTTAAAGCAACAATCAAATAATGTGGCCAAATCTGCACAAGAAACTTCTAAAACTCAACTAAGCTGCAAAGAATTCTCAACATTCTTCACTGACAAGGCCAACACGCTAGAAAGAGAGCTCAGGTTGGCAGCCGACAACCTTCCCAGCCAACTACCAACACAATGATACCACGACAAATGATCATGATAGATTGAAAAACAATGCACAATGGGCAACTTTCAAGTTATATGACCAGAATACCATTGACAAAACTCTCTCGGATATCAAACCTAATAACCACTACAATGATCCCCTCCCCTCTAAATGCTTAAAAAGAATCAATCTTATTGTCGTCCCAGTATGGACAAAAATTATAAATGCCTCATTATCTCAAGGGATCTTACCAGAGTGCCTAAAAATAGGTCAAGTCCTCCCCATCATCAAAAAACCCACAGCAGACCCGGCAGAGCCAAATAAGTTTCGCCCAGTAACCAATATTCCAATACTTGCCAAACTAATTTAGAAATGTGTACAAAATCAACTGAGCAATCACATCGCCAATTTCAAGCTGCTGGACGACTGTCATTCCGGATTCAGACCAGGCCACAGTATGGAAAACAGCAATGTTAGACATAGTGGATGATGCGCTACAGGCCCTAGATCATATTCTAAAATGCCTACTAGTCCTTCTTGACCTGTCATCTGCCTTTGACACGGTAAACCATGAAAAATTGCTAGCCAGGCTTCAAGACAGGATGGGACTATCTGGAATTATTCTGAAATGGTTTGAATCCTTCCTTCTGAACAGAACACAAAGATTCCTGGTCAACCAGATGCTTTCCCCATCATGCCCACATTTGATTGGTGTCCCTCAAGGATCAGCATCATCTCTGTCACTATTCAACCTTTATGTCGAACCCTTCACAGAAATTCTCTGAGATGCAAGCATATCTTATCACATATGACACTGTGACACTCAGATCTACATCAATAAAACATCACTGGATGACATAAAGATAATGAATGAGGCCCTAAAAATGTCATTACACTGGTACCTAGCAATCATCTGAAACTAAATGCACAAAAAACTGAATTCCTATTAATATCACCACTGAAGAACCCCACAGAAGTGAAGGAATAGACCAAACTGATCACAGCGCTAAACTGCACCCCTTCTCTAGTTAAATCTACAAAATCACTCCTGATAAGAACCTAGACATGAAAGCCCACATCAAATTAATGACAAAAAGTGCCCAGTTTCACCTGAACTATATTAGAAAAGTGAAACCACTAATTTCTACGGCGGACGTCAAACCGACAGTCCAGTCCTTAGTTATTTCAAGGATTGTACATGAATGTACAAATCTAGCAGGTCTATCAAAAATTCCACAGCACCACTAAAAGCATGTCTAAATGTGGCAGCAAGACTCATTACTGGATCTAGAAAATACGACAATATCTCCTCTCACCAGAAAGCATTAAACTGGTTACGAAGCCAGAATTTAACTCAAACTGGTATGTACTACCCACAAAGTGCTCCACTACAAAACACCAAGGTACTTAGCCCAGAAAACTGAGCTCACAGGGGGAAGCAGACCAGCTGGAGTGCCAGAGAGCTGCTGCTGAAACCACCCATCTTTCTAAAGAAGAAAAGGTATGACAGAGCTTTCTCCGGAGAAGTCCCCAAAATCTGGAACTCACTAGCTCCAAACATTAGAAAATTTCCACACATAGCAACATTCAAGAAGGAAGCGAAGATCTTCCTAATGAGCAAGTTCCTTCCTTAGTCTAGACTGTTCATCATCAGCATTGTGACTAATACCCAAACGTCGATCGCAAACTGTTTCTGATGTCGAATTCACGGAAGCACATCAGAACCATTTGTATAGAAATGTTGTTACACCTTGTAAAAATTATCTTTTGCTGAAACCGATAAGAAAGTCATGTACCGGAATATTATATATATTAATGCTATTTTCCCACTGTATTCCAAATGTACCTCATGTAACTGTGAAGCGCTCTGATACCCAAGGATCACGTTTGCGCTATATAAAACTCTATAAATAAACATAAATAAAACAAAAATTCCATGTTGCACAATGCACACATACCCGATAAACCACTCTGCAAAAACACCAGGCACAGATACGATTAGATACATCACTACATTATCTGTTTCAGGTGATCAAGGATATGCTCTGTTACAATGGTGGATGACCCCCATCAAAGTGACCCACACACAGGCCCAGAGAGACTACAATGTTGCACTGGGATGCACAAGAGACATCATTAAACGGACCTTTGGAGTCCTTAAATCAAGGTTCCGGTGCATTGACATTTCGGGCGGGAGACTCCTGTACAGCCCTGAACTGGTCTGTAAAATTATAATGGCATGTTGCATTTTGCACATCTGTTTACAGATAAAAAACACTTCCAGAAGACCATGATGAGCAGGACAATCCGGAGGATGGCCTGGACAAAGAATCTGATACAAGACACACCACAGCTTCTGCTGCTGGAACAGCAAGGAGGGATGTCATCATCTGCAATTTCTTTGCATAAACTCCCTCAACAAATGTCACGTCACAAGTATTTCTTAAAAGCAAACTCCACAGATTGTTATTTTTCCAAATAAATGACACGTCAACAAAATCAGTATACTTGCTTACTGACTTCTGAAGCTGATTAATCTGGTAAGTGAAAGTTAAGAAAACAGTGCCACACAGCCCTCACACATAGCAGGAGACATGACACCAAATAAAGGAATAGAACAACGTAGTGGGCATCTGAGCCAGTTCTTTACATAAACTCCCTCAACAAATGTCACTCACAAGCATTTCTCAAAAGCAAACTCCACAGACAGAAAATGTGTTTTCTGTCTGTATTTATTTTTAAAAGTGGATAAATACAGACAATGGGGTTTCTTTTAAGTGACTCTGTGCAGTCTCTCATGTAGTACAGGCCATCAGCTGAGCAGATGGAAGGCATGGGAAATTTAAAAAACAGGATGTAATTTAATTAAATAATTCCATTTGTCAGTATACATTCGTGGTATAATGCTAAAATTTACAAGTGGATGTTTTGTTATATAATACTTGGCATCCTAAATAGCTAAAACAGACAGACATCAAAGTATGAGTGAAAGTCTCTCCATTACATAAATATGGAAATGTACAGTTTTACAACTTTATTTGTCCCAAAACACAAAATAAATATGGATAAATACAGATAAAGTGGGCAAAAAATAAATATGGATAAATACAGACAGAAATGGTAAACAAATCCATAAAACCGGGAGCCCTAATCATAATATGTGAAATTCTACATATCTGTGTATTACATGACACGGGGAACTGACAACAGTGTCAAATGTACATTACTAATCTGCACCGCATCCACTTGTGGGTGTTGAGGATGAAGATACAGAGGATATTACAGATACAATAACTGATGTATCAACACCATGCACAACAACAACATGAGTGTGTCATGACAATGAAGGGGTAGAATGGGCTACATCCTCATCCAGTTACACTGGCTCTGTGTTCACACCCACAAGACAGAGAACAAACAAAACATGCTAACAACATGCAAAATATGCCTTCTGTAATGGGAATTGTTTTTGGTCATACAGACATAAGAATTATTATTTTAAGACCCCAGAAGGTGCACCACATTCAACGTGATTATCACTACAAGTTTACACATGTCAATTGCATGATGTGTCTAATTGTGCTCTTCATCACAACTACAACAATCAAAATAGCCACACATCTGCTGGCACATTTGAACACATAGATAAATGAGAATAAATGTTTATGACACACAACGTTGTATCTCTCAAGCAATATACAAATACTCATCATGAAATGGTGTTGGCCAAGCAGAACAGCCATCATGTATAGTTCATGCAGCAGTCCAGTGTGGCCAACTATCCACCCCACTCCAGTCAGGAGTATGCCTGACAGAAATATGTGTCCCAATAGCATCCATGGAAATCCTACGTACACCTAAGAGCCCCATAACATGTGTGGATGACAGGCTGCACCATATTGTTGCCTAATGAATGGCAACATTGGCAAGCAGATCACATGTTCCATATTGTCCATGGATAACCCTTTGGTACAAGCAGTTTGTTCATGTCTAATGTGCAAATACAACCCTTGGGCCTCCTCTGTTTCCCACACAGCCATCTACCAAACTTGAAAACTACATCAGGTCTCATCACAACATCATCTCCGTGTCACTAACTCAGCCAGCCTAATCCTCAGTCAGTCCAGATCATGCAAGTCTTGGTACAGCATGGTACTCTAAGTATGTGTTTGAGACCCTCAATACAGGAGATGCAAGTGGACCCTCTTAGTTGCCTACTCACAGTCCTCTTTTATCATAAGTCTTGTATAGTAGAGCGGCCTCACCCTCGACATCATCAGACAGCACAACCTACTCGTATTTAATGATGTAGAAAGCCACTGCAAAGTTGTAGGATCTCTCCCATATCATCTCAATGTCCTCTTGGTACGTTTTATGCAATGCACACCACCCTTTGTAAATGATTAGAAGCTCCTTGAAGGATCAACACACTAAGTTGTACCATGCGTACTTCTCATGTCAGCAATGTGTGAGCATTTAACATGCCAGGTTTTGTCACCAGGTAATGGTCATTGTTGATGCACTGATGGCAAGTGCCAGGGCCCATCATCTTACACAAAAGGCAGGCATTGACAGCAACGTCGGTCTGATGTAACTCTGCAGTATCTATGTCTAGCTACCTGTGTCTCATACCAAAGTTCAGTGAGGTCATGCATACTTTTTGCGCTTACAGGCATCGCTAACTTTGCAGTTAAAAGCATTGCAACATGCAAAGTGCTGCTTTGCTGTTCCAAAGGAAAAATGTCTTGTTCACCTGTGAATCTTGTTCTACAACATGTTTGTACATGACTCGGTGAGGCTTGTTGGTCTATACATAATTTTGAGTAGGTTGCTCCATTTTGATACCTGTCACACACATTTAATTATGCACTGTCTGGGTTGTCCCTGTAAGCTCTTGAAGCCCTTATGAGATAAACAATATGAGATGGCACACTGACATCAATAAATTGTACTGATATCTGTCCCACCGTAACATTGTCCATAACAGCTACTATCTGCTCATTGCTGTCATGCTGGACTTATTTTAAAATGTTGCTTGCACAAGAAGATCCTTTCACCATGTAACATATATTTTTGCATATTTTTAATGGCTATAATGTATCTGGTCTTTAGACACTGGTCATAGATCATGTCATGCATAGCACAGCATGAAATGTGCAGACATATCTTATGCAAATATGGCCAAATTTCCCTTTGCACATAAGTCATTAATAGACACCCCTGTACCTTCATCTAATCAAATACTCAAATGTGAATGTGCAGTCATAGCTGCACGTTGTATGCTGCATTACTAATCTCATATACAAGTAGTGACTGCCTGTTGGTCAATGGCATGTGTGTAGCAAGCCCAGCTAACTGGCACAGGCATCACAGCAATGTGTGATGTAAGAGTGTCACATGTAGTGACACATACCACCAATGCTAACCCTAATGAGTGACATTGAGGCATGCTTTTTGTTACACACATGATCAGTCATAGACAGACATCAATGTGAGTTACTAGTGCCTCTTGACAGCACATGATCGCTCATATCAGGACAGTCCAGATAAACTAACCTCCAGTACACCACACAGATCACACCACATATCCATATTGTGTTGTTAGGCCTGCTCAAGCATGAACAATTGTATATATACTGATTATGTAAAAAGTTGCAGCTACACTTTCAATGCTAATCCATGTTAGCATCAATAGTTCTCATAACCGCCATTAAAAATACTCACAAAATACATGTATATAGAGGAAATATTTCTGCACACCCCTTAGCAGGTAAAAATTAATCGCTAGGTCTGAAAACGGGCCGCAAATGGTCAGGGAGTGATGTCAGTCTACAGGATGTAGACTGACATCAATGGAGGAGTAATGTACACTTTCAATTTATCTTTCAACCACACTGTTAGTGTCTGTTGTGAGTTGTCGAGGTGTGGCCAGGTGTCTGCTGATGTTTGTGTTTTTGAGAGAGTTTCTTTGCATAGTGTACTGTCCTTGTTGAGTCCTGGGTCTTTGCCCTTGCGTGTTTTTATGACTGTCTGATTGTTTTGTCGCGTGTACGTCTAGGTGTACCTTTGTAATTTACACAGTTATTAGGGGTGATTTCTGGGTTATTGTTTGGTTTCCTGGGGTCACTTGTGTTTTCGGAGATGTTGGGTCAGGGTAGGGAGGGCAGGATGTCTGAGGGGGCTGTGGGGGTCTTCCTATTGCTAGTTAAGTTTTATTTTCCAAAGATGGTTGAGGCTGGAGGACGTATCCTGGAATACAATGTTAAAATACAGAATGTGAGGTGGGAGCACATCTGTGAAAAAATTATGAGAATGTTTGGTATGGGAAGGACTGTCCAGCAGTGGAAGCACCATTGACAGGATTGCGTTGGGCATGAGGGATACCTCCTGCAACTTTGTTTCAGATCAGAGGATGAATCCACTGAACACTAATTAGGTTCTGGACAACATCTATGCCCCCCTCATGGAATGTGCTACCTGGCTAAACTAAATGCCTGTCATAATGTACTGTCCATTGCTATGTGCATTGATCGTGATACACTTCACACGAGCAACTGGCTGTGAAGCTCTGTGAGATACACAATGCAGGGTATGAACATGTCAAGGGTTGTGATACATCTGTAGGGAGTAAAATGGACCCATTTGACCAAACAACTTCACGTCTATTGATGTTGTTGATGAAAAAAGTTATTATTGAACCTGTGTAACAAGTTGTAGTCTGTTGTGTCTCACTGATCCTGGCAAAGATGTCCATTAGGCCACAAGGCTGAAATTGACATGGATTGGGTTTCAGACAGGCAAAGCACATTGCAACATGTATTTAACGTAGACACACACCTGACTGTTACAGCGAATGAAATTGTATCAAGAGGACCTCAATAATATACGTGAGTCATGTGAAATGTGATGTTAATTACATTTATCATCCTTTCCATACATTTTCCACAGCTGGTAGACTCTCGATCACACAGGAAGATGTGAATGTCTTCATGGACCCACATCCCACTGGTGAGTACATTGTCTCTACCTTTTAATTGTATGTATTGAGAAGTATGGGTGAAATGTGCGAATTTGCGGTCCGCGAATTCGCGTGAAGGTGAATTTGTGGTCCCCAAAATTCGCGAATTTGTGCGAACTTGCAATTTTTTTTATTTTGCCGTGTTCGCAAGGTTTTTTTTCAGCGCGACTACCGCAAACTTACCCATGCGGTTGTTTTTGGGTGCGGCCATCTTGTTCGCGGGAGGAAAACAACTCAGCAAACTCAGATTCAAGGTAAGTCAACGCAACGCGAGCGAGATTGTATTTTTGAGGCGCGAACAAGCAAAAAAAATTTGCGAACTTGCGAATTGCGGATTGTTTGGCAATTTCACACGATTTGCGGATCGCGAAATAGCCAAAAATCCGCAAATTTCGTGAGGAACAAATTTTCATCCCATGCTTAGTATTGACACATATATGTCATGTCTCAGGCCCTTATGTTGTTGTACACAGACTGGATGTGCATCACATTGGCTTCACCTCTAGTGTGATGATACAGCATCAAGTCAAGAGTTTTGCATATCAGCATCATGTGCTTATAAAGGACAGCATTGTCCTTCCTGACTTGACATATGATTCACAACATCCCAGCCATGTACAAGTAAGTAGTCCATGATTTTGATGATTTCATTGCAATGTCATTGAGCCGATCATGCAGCATCCCAAACATCTATGTACCCTGGCATGATTGTGCAAGGGGGGCAGATGTGAGGCTGGCCATTACAATTGTAGACTGTTGTAAATGATGTTAAGTTTCTACCCCTGATCATGTCACATCTGTTGTTGAGTATCATTTGGTACGTGCTGGTGCATTTTAACATGAACTTGGGACAAACATCAAAATACAGCCTTATTTCCAAACTTTGGCCTTGTACAACCCTTCCCATATGATGTTTGCTCCCATGGTATCAACTGTGTCACCAAACCTCAATAATTTAATGTAAGCTGTGGATACTCATGCCACGCTGAATGGAATATGTCAGTTGTAAACAATGGCTAAACACCTTTGTGATGTATTGTGCATTTTCTCATCCAAATCACTAAATGATCATGGCTCCTTGACATGGTATAATGTGTACAAGTCAGATTGGGGACATGTTGCATGTCCACTGCTGTATCAAGTTGAATATGTTTACTGTGCATTGAATTATTTGTCACGGGAATATTGTGTAGTTTCAGTTACAGTATTTCTGGGCCCATTAATACAAAATGTGTACATCACTCCAGCCATTGCAGGTACATTTCAGAGTGTACATACATAAGAGGATACATATGAGTAATGTTGTTCATGTGTATGACCAGACCTGGAATCTATTGACTCCCAGCACTGATATGCCTGTCGGCAATTGTCATTTCTTTTAGAGTTTCAGTTGTCATTGACAGTTAGTTGTCCATAGAGCAGGTTTCATAACCACAACTACAACTTGAGTACGTCTCACAAATGGCTGACTGACATGAGCAAACTCTAACAACTTTAGCAAAAATATCTTGTTCAATGGAACACAGATTGAGGTAACCTAAATATGTTCCAAAGATTACTTACAATTTTGATTCCCGTGATTCATTTCTATGTTGAAGTAAATTCCAAGGCCTCTATAGTCAATGCAAAGTTTTGTGGCACAACATTGTCTTCACAAGACAGTCTCACCTGAGTGCCAAAGCAGTGATAATCAAGTCAACGTAGGACAAAGTCAACTCATGTGTTAGACACCCTTTCACACAACATTTAGGGGCTTAGGGGTGGGCATTGTTAAGCCCATTCATTGTCACGCTGAACCATTTACACAGGAGCACCTTCAATATTGTGGAGTGCGTGATAGTTTAGACTATGACAAAATGAACAAAATATTTTTCTAACATGCTCTCTACTGTGAAATGCTCAACAGCTCAACAGTTCATCAATGTATATGTTACGAGTTGTAAATCAGAGTGTGACAGCCATTAAAAACACTATGGGGAGAGGAGGGGAGAGGTGTGGCGCCGCGGCCAGGGCGACTGATACTGGACGCTGGGGATCACAGTTCGATCCCCAGCTCTGGCGGCAGGAGTCTGCCCAGCACCATGCAACTCTGGGCAATAGCTCGCTTAATCTTCCCATCGGCCCCCAGCGCCGAGATACCCCTTCGAGGGTGATTCGCGCGCTATACAAGTACTGGATTTATTGATCAATGATTGATCAAGTGCCTGACGGTGATCCTTCCATCACATTGAATATCATCTGCTCAAGCCAGACACCATAACACTGTTCTGCAAGGGTGTATTCCTTTGCACTAGCATGAAGGGGGTCACAGTGCCACTAGTTAAAAAGCAGTGCAGCCCAATTTGATGTGGAAATGCAGAAGCTTTGCTGTCCATTTGTCTTAAACCACAGCAAGGTGCAGAGCAGGTTAATTGCACCACACAATGATTCATACAACATATACCCTCTTTACTTGCATTACCTTAAATATATGTGCATGCTTACACAGATTTGCAAGTAAATGTATACATCATCTATTGTGGATGTGTAGCTGTGTTTGACAGCTCCAAGGTTTCTTGAAATGCCCTACATAACTACCACTGTTGTGCTAAGTTGTCTGCCTTGATCGCAGACAGTGCACCCTATTTTCTTTGTGTAGTTGTCTGCTATGGACCTGTTAAACTACATCTTTATGGAACTAGCCACTAGTTGGACTCAATTGTTGTTTGTGGCCACAGCTTAATTGCAAACAGCTATTCTACAACTGTTGTCACTGCACTCTGAGTTTGCTTTGTCCCATCCCAGGGGTCAACATGTTGTTATCAAAATCAGATTAGGATTACTGGTATTATTTACTTAGACGTTGTTAGGTCATGTGTGATGTACCCTGATTTTTATGATGGTGTTTAGAGAACATATTGTGAGATTTTTGTTTGTGCAAATTGTGCAGAACACCATAATTTTGTTGGAGTCAGCAAACGTGATATGTTTTCTATGTTTTCAGACAACATGTCACCATAGGGACAGAGGCAGTTCCTACCGCGTAAGGAACGTTACCTACAAATTAGGCGTGTGGCAAAGGGCTTTCATGAAATGACACAAAGGTACCATGAGCAGAGGGCTTCTGGCAAGTGGAATCAATTACTGACAGTACCAAGAATGGTGGCAAGGATTATGCTACCCTGTCTGCCTCCTCAACATGCCAAAGCCAGACAAAGCCAATCCCTGGACCTTCAGGTGTACACATAGGGGCACACATCCACAACCTTCAGCAGTTCCCGGTCCATCCACACATGCTCAACGTGCTGCATCCACCTCTTCTCATCTCTTTATTGCCCCATCACAGAGTGCTCAACCAGCCGCATCATTGAGACCTGCAGGACACCAACAGATGCCAGTCCTGACAAAGAGGGAGCAGAGGTTACGTTACCGTTTGTATGTTCAAGTGGCCCATCTGGAATGTGACCATGACCAATTCAAGGGACACCTCATGGACATTAAGGGGCCCCTGAGGGTCCCCTATTGACGCACAGAGGATGGTTGCTGCCCCTCTGTACAGTCCCCCAATTCCCTTCACCCAGTTTCCATCCATTGTGGACAACATTTTGTTATTTGGTAATGTGTACTTTTAGTATAGGGCTAGTATAGTGTTAGGTGTAGTTAGTTCTTATGTTTTTCTGATTCTTAACTTAGTGCTTTTGATTACGTTTCCTTTTCCTTAGGGTCGGGGGTTGATCTGTTTATGGACTTATTATAATAAAAGATGTAATAAATAAAATATATATTTGTCTAGTATGTATGTTTAGTTAGTTCATGTATAGGTTAACCCGTCGTTGTGCCTTCTATTGATGTGCCTTAAGGGGGAGGGGGGTTGATGTATATTATATGTTGGTATGTGTATAGTCTAAGGTAAGCAAGTTAGTTTAGTCTAGGTTAATATTAGTGCAAGTTAGGTTAGTGTAGTTTAGGATTAGTCATTATTTTTAGTTTAGTTTGATAAGTGTGTATTTTGTAGAAATTAATTCCTACTGGTTGATAGTTTGTGCTGCCGATGTGTTGAAATCTACTGTTGAATTTGTAGTTGGTTACAATAGATGCATCACCTGCACAATCAATTTGAATGTCTACAATTCTTATTATACCTTCTTCAATGGACAGGCTACCATCAATCTACATATTGTAGCAAAGTTCAGTTTCAAGATTGTTTTGGAGTGGTCTGAGGAATTTGTATCCATATGATACTATTTTGCAAATACAGATATATGCATGATGCACTGTAGGCATTGTGCTCACACAGCATTGGTCACATGCTGCAGGTATGTTGTTAGGATGCTTAGGGGCATCTTTAATAACACCGGTCCCCACAACAGCTTTACTTTCCATGTGGGAGTGTAGGGCATATGTGCTTTCTATTATTTACTACTCATCCTAACTCCTCTGTACGTGTTTCAACACAACCTTGTACACTGTGGACAACACTGGAACTTTCTTTGCATACATGGGTAGGGCAAGGGATGTTGTGATGTGCGTTACAGCAGAACAGCGCTAAGATTTGATCCAGAAACACACTTTGACATATGCTATCCTACACTATTTCTCTTCTTACAGCTAGATAGCTTTGTCATAATATGTAACATGTTGAGGGAACTGTCTTCACATGTGTCATGGCATAACACCCATCTATTCAACCATTGTCCATAACATTGACAGTGAGTACATGTTCTGAATATTCCTTGTTTGCACGGAAATTTTCAGCCACTTCAAGTGGCTTGACACTGAATTGATTATTGTTCCAAGTCACAATCAACATCCTGAGCATAGAGTATTTTATTATTCTGACATTTTTGCCTGAATGTTGATTCATTCACATCTTCATTGATACAATATGATGCAGCAAAGTGAACCACCCTGCTCTGGGGCAAATGTTAGCAGGCCACCACAGATGCAGGCACACTTGCACCATTGTGCAGGGGCACCTGTGTTGTGGGGGAGATTGTGTATGTGCAGTAAGGTCCCCCTTCATGCACATGTACAATCTTCAACTCAAATCAGACACCCTTGCACAATGGTTCATGTGTGCCGGCATCAGTGGTGGCCTACTAATTTTTGCCCCAGAGCAGGGTGGTTCACGGAGCTGCATCATATTGTTGTCAATGAGACGCTGCCTTGTGTTCCCAATTTGGCTGAGTGTGGTGTTGAACCAAGGAGGCTAATGCAACACTCTGCCACCTCTCCAGTCAATATGCCCCTTTGTTTGTTCATGTAGCCCATCGTTTGGAGGCTCATGAATGGTCATTTTTCTATATATTGGATTATTTTTATGTGTGGAATTACAAGTCAATGACACCACCATTATATGTGTTTATGTGTATTCAACAGCTAAAGTGACATGTGTATATATCCCCAGGTACCTATGTATCTGGAATTAGATCTGCACACAGTGTGGGTGTGCACTGAGGTCAATTTAGTTGGACAAGATAGGATAGGATACAATTTGAAGAGCGCACTTACAACAGAGGGTGTCAAGGCACTGGGTAGGAGAGGAAAAGAAGCACAGAGCCACCAACTAGAATGAGAATAGCCATGTTTTCAGCAATTTTCTGAAAGCTGTTAGAGATTCCGCATTGGAGATGAAGAAAGGTAGACAGGAGCAACATTAGTCCCCACGCTCACTCCCCCCAGTCCCAGGTTGTTACTTACCCTGTTGCTGATGTAGCTGGTCATGTTCAGCACTATTTTGTCCTTGGACTCCAACCACTGACTCCTCGCAGATGACTCTGGACATTTGTCCAAGGCATTCAGCACATCCTGTGGTGCTTGACTCCCACTTTCGATCTGCAGTACTGCCTGCCGAGTGTTGGACAGTTTCTGCTTGGTCTTGTGCTTAGCATCACACCAGCGCTTCTTGCAGTCGGTCATTGTCCACTTGACCTCTGCTACTGCATTCACCTCGGTTACAATAGACTGCCATATTGAATATTTGGTCCCCAATGACACTGTGGAGCTGACAAACTGCTGGTGTTGTTTCTCTGTCACCTGCGCATTCAGGATCTAATTTCCCTGCTGGCTGAACATGGTTTTCCTCTTCCTCTTCCCATGCGTCTCTGGCTAGCCCTCCTGGCTGATAGGGGGGCTAGTTGGGATGCTGCCACCTGCAGTACTGGGTCCAGGATGCTCCATGGTGCTTCCAGGGTTGTGATTATAATTATTATTTTTTTGTGCTTTCCGTAGTTTATTTTTCCAGCGAAGCATGAGAAAAGTGCCATCACGCTGATTAACTTGCAATTTCTGCCCTCTGACTGGCTGGCCATCACTTTTTCACATCATCGGCAAGATTTTTATCACCGTGATGTTGGTCCTAACGTCAACAATTCCCGTTGGGATGAAAAACTATTGCCATGTAGCGACGTATTGTAAATACGTCTGCAAATGGAGATTGATTTCAGCGGCACACAGTGGTAAGAAAATTACAACTTACTAATGCTTGTGTTAGTAGCAATTATTGTACATATGCCCCATGGTATGCCCCTTTTATGAAAGCAACACATACATAGTACAACTTTGCATTACTTTAGTACTACTTTCCAGCAAAAAACATGTTTTTTGCTGGAAACTAAATCCCAGTTTAAAATGTGCATCAGTTTTAAAAACAAAAACCAGTACAATGTATTACTAAATCTGCCCAATAGTTCTGTAATGCAATTTATAATATGATGCATTATTTTACTTAAAACTGAAATTATATATATTGCTTTCTTACAATTAGTGAAAGCGGCCTGAGCTTAATATCCTGAATGCAACATAGCTTTGTATGAAAAATTGCTGTGCTGCATTGAGCAAAGGATAAAAATGTGTGCAACACCAGATATACTAGTTATCATGTGATGATAACATCATTGACTGGGCAAATGCAAAAAGCCTGCTTTGCATGATGCTCAGCCTTGCGCTATGGTGCAAAGGTGAGCCTACTGCATCTAGGATGGGATTTCTACAATTTCAGTAAAAACAAAACAAAGTGTGGACCCCACTAAAGCATAAGCCAATTAACATTTGTGATTCCTGAATCACAAATGTTACACGTAGATGTAACATATCATACAATGTACTGCACAGTTTATGCCTAGGACCTCATTTATGAGGTTTTGCCATAGGGCAGTGAAGCAGGACTTCCTGCTGCGCTGCCCTACTGCAAAAGATAACGGCAGGAATGCGCCGTATCTATAAGATATGTTGCATTCCTGTCCGTTTCCCCTGCGCCGGCGCAAAATGGGTTGCCCTGCGCAAATGCAGGCACATTTGCACCATGGTTCAAGGGTGCCTGTGTTGCGGGGACGATTATTTTTGTACAGGAAGAGAAACCTTTCAGGAACGAACATATTCACAAGAGGCGTTTTCCTTTTTCTATGTGTGATGCAGAGTGCAACACACATAGAAAAAGAGAAACACAGGGAGAAATAAAGATATTTCTACTTGTTCTGCGTCCCTTACGCCTCCCCTGGGAGGCGTAAGCTTCTGGCACTGCCTCAGATTTACAATTTCTCATAAATCTGGGCCATGGATGTTGCTGGGAATGCCCAGCATCACCCATTGCACGCCCCATTAACGCAAAACGCTGCTTGAAAGAGGCTGATATTTATCAAGCAGAATTAAGCCAAAAAAGTGTCTCAGTGTTGCCTGATAAATATCACCCAGGCCTCTGTGCCACAGAACATCACAAAAAGTGACATCCGGAGGCGCAAGGAGTCTCATAAATGAACACCCTAGTTTCATGTGGTGTAAGGACTGGCGCAAAGCCATGTAGGGCTATGTTAGTTGATATGGCTTTGCCTCAAATTTAAGGCATGTGTGTGCCAGTCCCCTTCCGACATGACCCCTATGCATAAATAAATGGGAGGCTTATACGTTGAGGCGCAAAATAATTTTGATGCTGTGTGGGGTTTAACTTTCTGTACTAAAAACAGTGAAGCTGATGAATGCTTCCTCTAGCACCATGAAATGGTGCAATTGGGACACATAGGAGCTTGTGCAAAACAATAGTAAATCAGGGTATTCTATATTCTATTGATGGGCATTAAACAACTTTTCCAACTGGACATGACTGCACATCTCAATGCCATTACGTCATCACTGCTTCCTGCTTTCCCACCCTGAAAATGCCGAGGAAGATCTTCAAATGGTTCACACGCAACATTAGGAAAACTGTCTCTCATACCCTATTTACCAGCAAATTGAACTCTGGGAAAATGGTCTACACCAGGATCACCAAGCAAGTCAACAGAAGACTATAGACCATCCAGAAATCAGCAGCCAGACACACCCTCAACCTCCTACAGAGAACTCATATCATTCCACACCTCAGGGAATTACATTTGCTCCCGATACAGAAATGCGCTCAACTCAAATTCATAACACACACATTCAAGGCACTACACAACCCAGGTCCCACCTACCTGAACAGTCCACCAACGACTCAGACACCTCTGCAGGACCCTTACTCACACAAATCCCGTGCATACACAGACCCAGATCAGGAGGATGCAACTTGTTGTACATAAGGATAATTACACATTTATATAGCGCACGACTACCCGGCGGCAACTCAGCGCTTGTACAAATACCGCCGAGGAACCCTTCCTGGCCTTTCCCTGTGAGGAGCCCACTCCTGGGCACCCCCAAGTTGAAGTCAGGCATCCTCAGCGTTGTTGGGGCTGTTGAAGAGATTAAGCAAGCTATTGCCCAGAGGTGGAGAGTGGGGCTCATGCACCAAGGCGAGGAAATTGAGCCCGAGACCCACCGAGTCGGGAATTGAACCCTGGTCCCGGCCAGACTACTGCATCAGGGTCTGCTGCTCTAACCATTGAGCCACACTTCTCTCTACACCTCTCCTAAAGCATGGAAAAGCCTCCCACTCCACATCAAAGCCTCCTCTTTAATTCACAAGAAGACGTAGTCCTGGCTTATCTATTAACCAGCAGGACAAAGACAGAGCTAGGCACACACACACACACATCCTAAGTGCCAGGATATCATTGTTGGTGATAGTGCGCTTTATAAATACGCATAAAATAACAAAACACAATATAAATTAACATTATAAACTTTTGGCTTCTTCCTGGAATTCAGGAGTATGCCAGAAGTATCTCTAGATGAGTAATTCACAACAAAATGTTGCTGAATCGAGCCGAATATGTTTATATTCATAAATTGAAAAGGTTGGAAATGATAAATCTCTACCCGTGCTCTACATGTGCAAAACACTTTGAAATATAAGGTAGGGAGAGAGAAAAACAAATCCGTACAAGTATGTGAATAATTCAATATAAGTAATGAAAATAACTCTGTAACCAATTTTACGACAGTCCCCCATGAAAAAGTATTTTCCGTCATATAATGTAAATAGCAAATTAGCTTTAACAGTTCTGACTCCTCAGCGCTCTAGTTTAAATTCAGACCACGGATGATTTGCTTTTCTATTTCTTTTAATAGACTCCCACCCAGCGGCCTAATGTGGTAGTCCAGCACAGTAACCAGGTGATGCAAACCCGCACTTTCTATCAGAGATACTTTTAATATTGACCAATGTCGGTAACTATGGGTCACTCCATTATTACAATGACTTCCTGTGGGGCCATGCTGCAATGGCGCTTTCTCGGCAGTGATTTTTCAGAGCATCACAATTGTTATTAATTTGAGACATATGCATTTCTTTTCAAGTATTTTCTATTCACAATAGCAGAGCATCTATTTAAAAACAGCGTTAAACGTCCTACATCATTGTGTGCATTGCTTGGGAAAGAATAATTAACAATTCACTCTGGTCCAGTGTCTTCAATAGTGATGCAAACCAGTGAAAAGCGTTAATTTGACAAAATCATTCCAGCACTGCAAAGCAGCCCTCATGTAACTGAAAGTAGCTTCATATACTCCTTAGCACTACTTTGCTTCAAGCCGGCGTCCCTTGGGTGGTACATGAAAGTTCCCATTCAACTACTTCAGTGCATAATTTGTTAAAAAAAATATATATACAAGTTTCAGGGCTCTTCGTGAAAGCCCACTGCAGCCTACACCACCCATTACCAGCGCTGTCAATGACAGTACCACCGTAACAACTAAACATCACACTAGTATAAGTGTGACAATTCAGATTATTTCAGGCAACACAAAGCTACATTAATGGCTTGAGACTGGTACTATTCATTTCCACTTCAAATTGACTTAAGCATAGAACTTGTGCTCTTTTCAAAATTAAACAACCAGCGCCACCATGTGGTCGACTGTCACTAAAGCAGGTGCTGGCAATCAAGTGCAGATACCTTTGTGTTTTGACGGAAAATCGTATCTATTAACATTTGCTGACAGGATTTTGCGCCACATGTTTATGCCTTCTACAAGCATGAGACAGAATTTGTTTTTTTCACCAAACCCTCCAAGCTTTGTAGGTGTGCCATACTGTATATCGAACATACAAAGTAGGAAAATTTTTAAACTATGGCTGAGCATAGTTTTTTGTACTGAAAGAACACCCTTCCAGTATACTCAAGAAAATATGCAAGGAGCAGGGCATCGGCGCACCAAATCTGGGAAAGAGAGCAAAACCACCACATCTAAGTAAATGTAGAACTACATTGCTCTCTATCTCACACAGTGCAGAACAGCAACTTTGGTTGCTTCACTGCATTGCATGAGATATTAATAAAGCTACCTTTGATTGCATTGGAGTCTATTTTTCCAACTCTTTTTATTAATTTTCTAACATAGAAAGTGTTCGCATACATCATTTTAAGCAGGTCGGTCGTGGCGCAGTACATCCCACACTCCATAAAGTGTTTGTGCATAAAAAGAGACCATTATTAGATGTTCACATAATAAAGTTTGTGGAATAGGATATCTATATCTATGCCCCCCAAATCTTATCATGCTTTTGGGGGCAGCCTCTCGATTTGTATACATATTTTTCTACCTTGGCGCAATAATCCATGCCATAAGTCAAGGAACACAGGGGTTGGTCACTTGGCCCTTCAATTCAGGGTTATATCTCTTTTGGCGAGTTACCGGCCAGTGGCCACCAGTAACCTAATATATCGTCCACCTCCTAAATCATCCATGAGTCCCAGTAGCATCATTTTAGGATCTGGTTGAGCCAGGCAATCTACCATAGGTTGATATATTACATATCTTGGACCAAATATCTGTATCACCGTAAACTCCCAGGCAGTATGGCAAAAGGTCTAAATGATGCCCTGCACCTGATGCAATATGGGCCAAGGTCCCATTTCATTCTACTCAGGCATGTTAAGCTGTAGTACACCAGATGGAGGTACTTGAGCTGAATCAGTCTCAGTCTTACAGAAACTGCCAGGGCTTGCGAGGCATCCAGGCCTCCACCCAGTCTTCCTCCTCCAAGGTGCCCACATCCTCCTCCCAGTACTCCCTCAGTACCGTCATGGGGTCGTGGGTGTTGTTCAAAAGCACTCTATATATCTTTGAGATCTCTTTCTGTCCCAAAGGGAATATCGAGCATGGACGTCTAAAGGATTGTAGTCTGGGACTGCCTGTAGACTGTCACAATGCTGTTCAAGGCTGTGTTGTACTAGCAGGTAGTGGTATAATTGTGGCCTATGCATCTCATATGTGTCTTGGAGGTACTGGAATATGAGAATTGAGTTTCCCTCCATTACGTCTCAGAGTTTGGAGATTCCTATGTAATTCAATGGCTGAAATCCCTTCGAGGTAGCTGTGTCTTTTAGCAATGTGCATGACCACAGGGTTGTTGGTCTTGTCAGCACCCCATGCCACTTAATCCACCTCAGTGATTGGTGCCAGCATGCTATGGACATCTCCATCGCAAGGTGAAGGTCAGTGCAGTAATTTGTCCATATAGAAAGCTTAACACATGATACCACTCAAGGTGCAGGAGTTCCACATCAGCCACTGGGTCCCCGGGCTCTGCAAATAGCCAGGCATTGATCAGGAGGATTGGGCTGGCCCAATAGTATAATTGTTTATCTGCCAGACCCAACTCACCATCCTAGAGTCCCAGCATGTACTTGCGGAAAGCTATTTGCGGCTGGCCCCCTTCCACAGGTATTTTACAATCTCTGCCTGTAGGTCTGGGAAAAAAGTCAAATGGATAATTTTGAAGAGTATAGAGCAATTGAAACAAGGTGATCATCTTGAATAGGGCACCCCTACCCGCCACGTTAAAGGGCAGGCGCTCCACCATATCCATATCCCGCTTCATGCAGGTGATTAAGAGTGCAGCATTCATGTCCCATGCAGCCTTGCTGGCAAGAATTACCTGCCTGGCCAAGAATTTGAAATATTTGTGTGCCCATTGAGGGTGGTAGCATGACGACTATCGCATGCAGCCAGGTGATAGATATATAGGTGGATTTGGATGAGTTAACCTTGAGCACAATGCTGCCAAGTAAATCTGGAGCATGTGTGCGGTTCACTGATAAAATATCAATGTTAAAAATACTGATGTTCAAAATATATACAAACAAAATATAGACTAAAAGAATATGGGCTCCCATACCTACACAGGTAAGTACAAAAATATTGAATACAAAATATTGATGTAAAAAATATACATGTAAAAAATATCGATTTAAATATATATATAAAATAAAATAATAAATACTAGATATATTAAATATTACTATTAATGTTAACAAAATAATTTAAATGTAATATACATTTTTACAAACTATTACAAATAAATTTAATAAAAAAAGACACACAAACATAATAATTCATACATTTATATATGTACTTTAAAAATAATTAATAAACTCTTATCTGTAACTTATTTTAAAACGTTAAAATTATATAAAAATATTATATATATATATATATATATATATATTCGTTTCCCAACAAGACTCCTTCCGGGTCCCTTGACCCATGAAAGGTGGCGTGGACGTCGGCGGAGTGAATCCGACAAAAGTCTGCTCTCAATAAACAAAGTCCATATCCCACGCTCTCAGGAAACAACACGGAGACACCAAGATGAAGCCAGTGCTGTTTTAATTCACAACGCGTTTCGCCGACAAACGGCTTGATCACGTGAATTAGCGTTACCGTATCAGTGCCATATAACACAAAACAGTGGAAATGAACAGAGGACTGTACTAGCAGTTCATTGTGAAAGTAAAGTTTTCTGTTTACAAACTCGATGCACACACTTAATAAAGAATTTGCGGCTTACTGTGAAAACAATGTTAAATAATCACATACTTTTCTCACAGAAATATTAAAGTATTAAAGTATCAAAATAACTGCGCACACATGTGTAATAATGTGAAATAATACGTGAGAAGGTTACAAGCCAATAATGGCAAAATACTCAATGAAAGAGAGGCAAAATAGAGCCACTGGATCTCCAAATGTCTCACTCTGCCTGCACGCCCAATGCGTGTGAGGCAGGGAGGCTCTCTCAGGATCACAAGCGTCTGATAATAATTACGCGCCTGCGCACAAGAACAAAAGGAGCACTTGTGACAATGAAGGAATGTCAAAATAAACAAACCACATCGGAGGAGCAGGGGGAGAGAAATTAATGGCAAGTGCCCAAAACAAACTCTCCAAAACTAAAATCAATCCAGGCACAGGAGCAATAACACAGGTGCTCGATGGAAAGATGGAGAGTCACAGACTGTGCAGGGAGAAAGGTGAACTTAGTGGCAAGTGCCTAAAAATACTCTCACATCAAAAGTCAGTCCAGTCAAATTCCAATTCTTAGTGATGGCAGATCCATAACGCAAGAGTGCTCATGTGACAAGAACCGGATTAGGGGAGAGGTCCCGTGAGGTGAAGTGCCGGTGAAAATGGGCCCCATATCTCGGTCCTACAACAAAACAAATAACAAAAGACAATTAAAAACAATTTCATCAAATTGAAAAGTTACATGAAGCTAAAATACAATCTTCAGACAGTCAAACATGGTAAAAGAAGAAGACTGTTATGATCTAATTACATTATTCCTTGAGGTGTACGGCTAGCTCCTCATCCTGATTGAGACCCCCCGGGGTCTTGGTTTGGAAGTCTATGATAAGTTTGGACTCCCTTTGACGTAACTTAAGTACCCTGTTGCCCCCTCTGGGATTTTTTCCTATCTGTTCCAAGATGAAAAAACTCAGATCTTTGATATTAGAGAAATGTTTGTCCCTAAAATGTCTTGCCACTGGGTATTTTGGGTCAAAGTTACTGATGGCTCTGGTATGTTCCAATATTCTTTTTTTGGCCATACATGTCGTACTCCCTATATACCATTTGTTACATGTGCATGTAATGGCATAAATCACAAAAGTCGAGCTGCATGTCAGGAAAGGTGTAATCTTTTTCTGGACACCGTTGTACATCACTTCCTTCACAGATTTACTGTTGGCACAGGCTTTACAGTGCCCACATGGGAAGAAACCATCCAATCCCTGTATCGTGCTAGGTGGGTACACTGTGATATCACTGTGAACTAGCATATCCCGGATACTCCTACCCCTTCTGTACGTTATGCTAGGTCTGGGAGGTAGTTCTTTCCCTATAACACTGTCTGCTTTGAGAATGTCCCAGTTTTTGGCTACAATTCTCTTGATGTCTTGGGAGTCAGTGCTATAGGTGAGGATAAGTCTGGTAATATCCCCACCTTCCTCTTTATCCTCGGTGTTGTCTAAGAGGGTATCAGGTCTTTGTATGTTGTTGGCCCTATCCTTAGCTCTTTTTAGGACCCAATTGGGATAACCTCTCTCCTTGAATCTGTCAAGAATGATATCACTCTCTTCCAAGTATGCTGCAGCAGTGTTGCAGTTGCGTTTGGCCCTCAGTAGTTCTCCAAAAGGAATACTCCATTTCAACTTATCTGGATGACTACTGAGGGCATGAAGCACACTGTTGCCCGCAGTCGCCTTGCGAAAGAGTGAAGTGTGGATTTCATTGTTCACAATCTTGATTTTGACATCAAGATATTCAATGTCCGTATGGCTTTTACAGCCACTGAGAACAATGTTCCGGGAATTGCAGTTTAATTTCATAATGAAATTATCTGCTTCCTCAATGGTGCCCTTCCACACAATAAAAAGGTCATCGATGTACCTCAGCCACATCGATACCTTTTTAAAATCCTGTTGTAGAATGGGGTCAGATCGAATATCACTTTCCCATTTACCCATAAACAAGTTGGCAAAACTGGGCGAAAAACTGGCAATATAAATAGTTAAAAATATAAAAAACAAATCTAGAACAAATTAAAACATTAAACTATGAAAAAATATGTAAACTTAAATTGTCCAATACAAACAGTGTAATAGTGGGAAAAGTGGTGGATAGCAAAATAATTAAGTTTGCTATTCCAACTCCAGTGAGTGTCACAGTAGGGAAAGTGTTGAATAGCGGATGAGTAAAAATTAAGCCTGGGTGGGGCTCGCAGAGTTTCACTCCGTGGAATTCCACGGAGTTACCAAAAATCTCTGCTGAATTCCGCGAGGTTCTGAATTAGGCGGAGTACTATCGACGGCCACAATTCATTTGCCAAAATCTTTCTTTCTTGCTCCTCGATATATTAACGAGCATTATTTTTAATTTGGCCTTCCTTCTCTGATTTATTGCCCGCTTGTGGTTGAAAGTTATAACAGTAAAGTAGTTCAGTTGTCATCAAAAATTGTGTACCATAAAAATGTGTTTTATATTCCAATAGTTTTTTTTCCCTGATTGTTTAACAGAGTAGAAACAAAAAAGTCGGAAATCGGAAAGCAGTTCTGTACAAAGCGTTCTTTCCTTCACTGTCACAGAAATAAAAAAAAGGATTAGCTAACGTCATCATCGGAATAAGTGAGCGTGAGAAACAGTACATTGCAAGATGAGCCTGCGCATGTTTGAGTACCTAATACCTTCACAGTTGTGTGAATGCAGCACCCACATGCAACATGATGTTACATTGCTGACAATTAAACCACAAGAATTGTACCTTCCGGGCATGGGCACATCTATACCAGAGACCAAGAATGAAGCAAACACAGTGACTCACTGCACTGCAAGAGCTAATGAACTCAGGAGGCTACTGCCCTTGTCGTCCAAATCACATGCTAATGAGGAGGTAATCTTAATTATTTTCATCAGCACCAGGTGTTGATTACAAGCTAAAATCAAAAATCAGTTTAATGAAGAAGTACAACCTATGGGTTTCGAGGCTGTCTGGCAGCGAGTAGCGTAAACTAGTATGAAAGAAAAATACAGAGCAGCCAACTAGTTTTCTAATTTGCTGGCCTTTGCCCAAGCACTTAGGGGCAGATATACAAGCCCCTCGTGCCACTTTTGCGCCATTTTGAACGTGGGAAAAATGATGCAAAAGTGGCTCAAGAGGCTTGTAAATATGCCCCTTAGTATGCGGAAAAGCCCCTCCAGGATCATCTTTCCCTGCAAGCAACATGCATTCTGCGAAGGCAGAGGGCAGCTCAGAGAACAACTCCACACCTGGAGGATGCTGAAATATGCGCAGATTACCTGCATGCGCGCTATTTTAAATCAGACAGTGCACTCTCCTTCCCACCTGCTCGTGAGCCCATCTCCCCAAGATTTTGCAAGGCAGTTTGTGACGGGCTTTCTCTGTACAGAAACAACAGTTGATGGACAGAATGCAGAGCAATGTCATACATCCACCCTAGTACAGAGATCTGGGCCTAAATCCATCGTTTTTTTTGCTCACGAAGCCACCCCAGTTCAGACATGGCCATATGCAAATTAGCCTTGACCCTGCGCCTCTTGGGAACAGTCCAGCCCGAACTGCCAAGCCATATCTTCCCTGGACCGAACTCAAGCATCCTGGGACCGGTTTCTGGCTATCAGCCATCATCAGCCAAGATAGCTTGACTCCAGTGGCGTGAAGTGCACGGGACTCACGTCTGAGCATAACCCGTCCCCCACTCGGGGTGACAAATGCAAAAACAACAGTTGATGGACAGAATGCAGAACAATGTCATACATTCACCCCAGTACACAGATCTGGGCCTAAATCCATCGTTTTTTGCTCACCAAGCCACCCCAGTTCAGACATGGCCATATGCAAATCAGCCTTGATCCTGTGCCTCAAGGGAACAGTCCAGCCTGAACTGCCAAGCCATGTCTTCCCTGGACCGGAATCAAGCATCATAGGACCGGTTTCTGGCTATCAGTCATCATCAGCCAGGATAGCTTGACTCCAGTGGCGTGGAGAGCAGGGGACTCACGTCTGAGCATACCCGTTTCACTCGGGTGACAAATGCAAAAACAACAGTTGATGGATAGAATGCAGAACAATGTCATACATTCACCCCAGTACAGAGATCTGGGACTAAATCCATCATTTTATTGCTCACCAAGCCCCCCCCAGTTCAGACATAGTAATATGCAAACCAGCCTTGACCATGTGCCTCATGGGAACAGTCCAGCCCGAACTGCCAAGCCATGTCTTCCCTGGACCGGAATCAAGCATCCTAGGACCAGTTTCTGGCTATAAGCCGTCATCAGCCAGGATAGCTTGACTCCAGTGGCTTGGAGAGCACGGGACTCACGTCTGAGCATACCCTTCCCACACGGGGCTTTCTCTGTACGCCATCACATTACATGACATAATGTGTATGACTGCATCACAATCACACTCGGCCAACTAACTGCTAAAACAAAAGCTTGTCAAAAAAAGGCAAAGAGTTAAAGAGCAAATCGTACCCTGCCATGCAGGTGTGTATGCGTACTGTTTGGGGTGTAGTTCCACTCAGCTGTCCAACTAGACATGTAGCATTCCAGGAATACTTGCCTTGCCCAAGAGGAAACAGGTGTCTGTCCAGCCTTAGACATTGTAGCACCCCACCGCTTATAGTGCTAAAGAGACACGAGGAAACAGCACAGAAATAACTGTGCCATGCTGCGAAGGAGACATGGGCAGCTCAAAGTTAGTTCTCTCCAGAGCTACCAGTGGTGGGGAGGAGGGAGTCTAGGCTAAGACAGTAAGTAAGCCACAGAATCAATGGCTGGTTATGCAGAGATGAAAAGAGGGGAGGAGAACTCAAAGAAGACACAAGTTATGCCAGATTCTGCATTGATCTGAAAGTATGCAAGGCTAATGAGATCAGAATATCGAGTATGGCTCAGTATTACAAGCTTCAAGAAAATGAGGAAAAGGACAAAGTGGTAAAGAAGAGTAAGGATTTGAAAAAAAGGGTGTTGCTGCAGTGGGTGGCAAGAGGGTCCGGAAGGGGACTAGGAACAGGTCCAGCTCAGAGAACGCGGGGTGCTGGTAGAGGTGGTGCACCCTTAGGGTTGAATCAGTATGCGTATTGCAAAAAGGAGGGAAATTGGAGAAGTGAGTGTTTGAATTTGTTGCAGAAAATTGCAGTACTTAGAGGATGAGGTTCGAGTGGAAGGGGCTTTGGTGAGTTTGATTGGGATGAGGTTCAAGTAGGTGCATCTTTGGGAGGTCGTTCAGATCAGAACTATTTTGATGACCCCCGGGGAAGGCAGTACTATCATGATGATTATGATTTGAATGAAGCTGCAGGGATGTCCTATAGCTAGGACAGCCAGGGACAGGGAAAGGGACCAGTCCCAATTCTTGTAGATCAGCATAGTCCTTATGTCCCAGCAGATTTGCATGGTTCGGCACAAAATAATTGGTGGATACAGGTGCAATTAATAGCTCTGTTTCTCGTTCGCTGGTCCCCAGGGCAGCCCTGCCTGGCTGTAATAATGTTTCAGTAGGCTTTTCAGGGGTACCTGTTGTGAGCCCCATTTCCAAACCTCTTGCTTTGACTGTTGGTCCTTTTACTGTGGACTCCCCATTTTTGATGACGGCATATTTATTGTGGAGACAATCTATTAGGATTGGATTTATTGAAAAAGCTACATGCTACCATTTCTTGTTCCCCAGATGGTGTTTGCATAACTCTTGGACCAAATGTGATTAGTGCACAACAGTGTTTGGCATAGGATGTGCCACTACCTATTGAATTTAAGGATGTGCCGTCATCATAATGGACCAGAGTGGACTCAGAAATGGGGTTTTTGGAAATCCGCCAGTTTCTATAGAAGTTAAGCACAATGCTGTACTCCCTCATATAAAACATCACAAGCTGGGGAACAAGCTTTGATGCAAATTATACAGGACTTACTCAAATCAGGGGTGGTTGAGGAAACAGTTGCGAATGTATGCAATAGCCCCATTCTTCCTATTCTTAAGAAGGCACCTTTGGATTCCCCTGTTGCATATCCTGATGTCTATCGTTTTGTGATTGACCTACAGGAAATTAATAAAATAGTAGTGCCCCAGTTCCTGGTGGTCCCAGACATTACTGTCCTTTTGGCAATGATTCCTTCTACAGCAAAATTATTTTCTGTGATTGTTTTGAAAAATGCTTTCTTTAGTATTCCTATTCATCCAGCTAGTAGATATAGTTTTGGATTTGCTCTAGCTGGTAGGAGCTTCCAATTTCGTAGCGCTCCTCAGGGTTATACTGAAAGTCCCAGTATTTATAGCCAGGCTTAAAAAGTCAATTGGACACTCTCTCGCTCTCCCCTCAGGTAATGTATTATTGCAGTATGTGGATGACATTCTGATTGCCTCCGTTACCGAAGAGGGTTGTCGGGAGGCCACAGTCCCTTTCTAAATTACCATATTGTCAACAGCAGGTCACCTATTTATGCCACCTGCTGTTGAAGAAGGGTTGGAGGCTAACACCTGAAGGAGTTGATGCCATTGTTAAAATGCCTGTACCTGTGACACAGAGGAATGTGTGTCCTTTCATTGGTGTAACCCTGTATTGTCAAAACTGGATACCTGCTTATTCTTTATTAATACAGCCCTTGTTTTGCCTAACAACTAAAGATTTGCATGAACCCTTGCTCTGGACGTATGAATGTCAGCAATCTTTTTGCACAATTACAAGTTGCGCTTTACTCTGCACCTGTGCTTGGCATGCCCGATTATAAGAAGCCCTTTGTGTTGTATGTACACAAAAAGGCTGGATGTGTACTCTCTGTGTTAATACAAGCCTTTGGAGGTAAGCAGAGGCTGTGTGCTTCATTTTCTGCTACGATGGACCCTGTCGCCAGAGCCCTCCTGAGTTGTTTAAGAGCTGCGGCAACTGAAGCAGTTTCTATTCGACAATCGGAAGGGCTCGTTCTCAATCATGATCTCACATTAATTGTACCCCATGCTGTGGATGTACTTTTGAACAAGACAAAGACGCAGCACTTTGCCAGTGTTCATCTGACCGGCTATATTTTGACTCTATTTGCACCTCATATTACTATCAAAAGATGTGCCATTCTGAACCCAGCCCTGTTACTACCCCCCCCCCCCTTCGGAAAATGAGGACACAGACGTCCATGGTTGTCTGTTTCGTATGGAAGAAGAGACGAAAGGCCGGCTAGACTTCCCTTATCTGACCCGCAAGGGGAACTATATGTTGATGGCTCTTGTTTAAAATTGTCAGATGGCACCACTACAGCAGCGTAAGCCATTACCACATTGAGCACTGTAGTTGAGACATTACACGTTCCTTACTAATCAGTGCAAGCTGAGGAGCTGATAACTCTTTCACGAGCATGTGAACTTAGTGAAGGACTGACTGTCAATATTTACACTGACAGTCAGTATGCCTTCGGGGTGGCCCATCATTTTGGTTGACTCTGAGAAGAGAGAGGATTACTGACTTCACATTGCACAAAAATTCAAAATGGTCCATTGATAGAGGGGCTTTTGACAGCCTTAACACTTCCCAAATGTTTGGCAATAGTGAAGTGTAGTGCCCATAAAGCAATTACTGATGATGTGCGGAGGGGAAACGCCTTTGCAGGCCAAATAGCAAAAGAGACAGCCAGGTCAAAAATGATGAAAATGTTTGTAACAGGACCGGCTAGATGGGTATCAGATGTTACTATGTTTGAAAATGTGTTGGAAAGTGTTAGAGAAATATAGAGTGAGGCAACAATTAAGGAGTTGGCAGTGTGGCAATAGAGCACAGGGCTTTTAGATGGTGAAGGGTGCTGGACTGACAAGTCCGAGAAACAGAGATGGATGTTACCTGATGCATTTTTATTTCCTGTAGTTACGATGGCACATGGTCCAGCTCATATTAGCGTGAGGGGAATTTGTAGGTTACTGGATCCAGTGTGGCAAAATGACAATATCCCAGAGGTTGCTGCTCATTTAGTGAAACACTGTATGATTTGTTTGAAGTACAATCCTGGGAAAGGTACCCCTACACCTTGTGGGTTTTTTTCACCACCTTCCCTCCCTTTCAAGGTACTCCAGATGGATTACATAGAGATGCAACAAGTTAATAATTTGAAATATGTGCTAGCGGTTGTTTGTGCATTTAGGAAGTGGATTGAGGCCTACCCAACGAAAGAAAACATAGCCATGGCGACGGTGAAAACTCTAATTAAGGAGTTTTTCGCACACTACGGTTAGCCCCATTTGATTTGGAGTGACAATTGAAGTCACTTCAATGCAAAAGTGATCGCATTGGTGTGTGATCGTTTGCACATCAAGCTAAAATTTCATGCAGCAAATCATCCTCAGTGGGCAGGTTTAGTTGAGAAGTACAGAGTGTGGAGAAGTGTGGCTCACTGGTTAGAGCAGGCAGACCCTGAAGCAGAGGTCAGACCCGGGACCAGGGTTCGATTCCCGACGCGGCAGGGTGTTGAGCTCAAAATGTCCACGGACTCGATAATTCTCGCTTCGGTGCCTGACCTAATCATGGGTTCACACTCTGCAACTCTGGGCATTAAGCTTGCTTAATCTCCACAATGGCCCCCCGCGGCGGGATGCCTGGCTTTCACCTTGGAGATGCCCTGTAGGGGCTATCTTACAGGGAAAAATCAGGACGGGTTCCCAAGGCAAGCGCGGAGATACCCTTTCGGGGGTCGATTCTGGCGCTATATAAGAAATGCAATAACAATAATAACAATGGTACTCTCAAGCTAAAGTTGGCAAAGATTAAGGAAAGTACTTGGTTGCAATGGCCCGCTTGCTCTATTTTCCACCAGAATTACAGCCATTCTAGAACTGGATTATCGCCGTATGAAGTGGTTTTTGGCCGGCCCGCAAATGTGTGGGGCATCCCTAGACCAAAAAGAGTTTCTGAAATTGATTACCCCCTGCTTGTCGATTATATATATGATCTTACTAAATGTTTAAGTTCTATTCATCAACAGGTACACAGGGTTGTGCCTCCAGTACCATAGGGGCCCGGGAACATCATACAGCCCGGTGACTATGTGCTTGGTAAGAATTTCCAGAGGCGAGGCAGCTTGGAACCAAGATGGAAAGGACCATATTTGGTTCTCATCACCACAAGTATGGCAGTGAGAGTGGACGGCCAGAAGCACTGGATCCATACCTCGTATTGTCAGAGAGTGCTGCTTCCCCTCCCCTATGATGCTTGGGTTTGCCAGGGGATAGGGGATCACAAGACGGAGAAGGTTCCACATTTTGTCCCTTTTTCAAAGGCCTAGCTGACTTGAACAGAGACGGAGGAGGAGAGTGAGGTGGTTCTGAAAGTGGCAATTCCCGTAGAAATTTGGGCTGCCCAGGCTTCTTCTTTATCTGATCCACAGGAGCCTGAGTCTCAGTCTCCGACACCGCCTGAATTTCAGATTCTTCACTGTTATGAGACAGTGCCTGGAGTAGCAAGGTACAATTTGCGTCCCCGGCGGAAGTATAGTGCACCAATAGAGAAGTGAGTGAAGGAAGTGGCCCAACTAGAGTCACCCAGGTCGCTCACAACCTCCTCTTGCCTTCCAAAAAAGGAAGAGTCGATGACGCAGTAGAGAACACAGACTAACTAGTTTATTAGTAAATACACTGCAGTGGAGTCCAGTGTGACCAGCCCTATGGGATGGCTTTTGAGGGACTGACTTCAGAACACTTGGTGACATAGAATAAGCTTCTCCAACACCTCACTAGTTCCGCCCCAGATGGAAAAAAACAGCTTGGGCAAACACTGAACAAAGGGAGGCACAGAAGGATGAGCTAAGAGTCTGAGACCGGGCACACACTATCTCCCTGGCGAGGTCATACTGTCTGTGCTTGCAGCTGGAATAGTGGGAGCACCCTCTATCTCAGGGAAAGGTATACGTTAACAAACAACTTCCTCATGCTTCAGTGAGGCCTAACCTCACAAATGCAAATGTATTCCAGCAGCTTTCTGTTGAGGCAAACAACATGATACAAAAGCATGATCTTAATAGTAATAAAGCTTTATTTGATTTCATTACATAAGAAGTCATAAAAGCACAAAAAACAGATAAAAGGATATATACATACATTCTCTATAACAATCAATACAGCCAAATACAGGATAAATGTATAACAAGGAATTTCATAAAGGCTATACATCAAATAGGACATGATTCACTTAAGATGATCCAAAATCTAGTTATTAAAAACATGGGCTAAAATCTATAAAATATATTTGATAAAATACAAATCTTGACAGTAAATATTGATAAGAAGCCACACGGTCAGGTGGAAAAAAAAAAGAATAGGGCTCTAAACTAGAAGTTACATTACATTGTTGAACCTAAATATTGCTTTCAGGTACGATGATACAGCCAGCACAATCACTGGTTATTCTAGCATCCGTACTCTTAGCAAAGCTGCCCTACAGTATCTAATATTCCAGGATCTGAGAATTGGTCTCAGAAATTTTTTTCTGGGTACTGTAAAAAATTTGCAGAATAAAGTGCAGTGCAAGGTTGATTGCAATGATACATCATCACAAGGACATACAAGTGTATCAACTGATCATACATTAATCACTGGAAATATTACCATTCTGAAAAAAGAGCAAAGTCGGAAACGGGCCAATATCATGCGGCTAAAGCTGCTCGGTACCATCAAAAGGTATTGTTGGGTGCCCTCACCACTCAAGATCAATTGATGTGCCTTTACCATTTGTTTTTCTCTCTCTTTATCCCATCTTTGCTCGTCCACATATTTCAGACAGCGATCCTTAAAGCATTTCCTAGAGATATCTTTCAGGCTGCTGGGGTCAGTAAAATATTCGGGATGATCAATGGCATTCGTTAACCCTTTTATATAATTAAACCATACCATTTCTTTGGCCCCATCTAACTTGAGGCAATCCTGTATTACATCCCTATCAAAACCTGTTTCGTCCGTTACCCATACCTTGTGCCACAATAACAACGGGGCTATCTTAATGATGTCTAAAATATAAGGGATGCCATATTCCTGGTGGCAACTATAGGTAGCGGTAGAAGCAGGGACGCCTAAAAGGAAAAGTAGAAAACCATTTTCACAGATTTGTATTGCATCTGAACCTTCAGCGCCCCATATCCCAGCCCCATATACCCCGGTGGAAACACATTTTGGGCCATATGTAGGTGGCCAAATACCGATCGGTAACACCGAAAATGGCTCATTTTCGGTGTTACCGACAAATAATTTGTAATTCCAGATGTAGGGGGCCTGAAAATTACCGATTCTGTATATTTACCGAATCGGTAATTTTACCGAATCGGTAAATTACCGAATCGGTAAATGTACAGAATCGGTAATTTGGGATGTAGGTGGCACTGGAAACAGTGCCACAGGCCCTTAGAAATTCGTTATTTACCATGAAATACAATGGCATGGTAAATAACGAATTTCTGTGTACATGCACATCTGTGCATGTACACCTGTGCCATGTGGCACACATACATGCCCTAAGGGCATGTATGTGTGTCACATTGCACACAAGCCAGAATCAGGGGTGCAACAGGGTGTCAAAGTGACACCCTGTCCCCCTTAACAAATCGGTAAAATTACCGAATCGGTATTTACCGATTCGGTAATTGCCATTGATTCCTATGGGCCTCAAGGCCCATAGGAATCAATGGCAATTACCGAATCGGTAAATACCGATTCGGTAATTACCGAATATTACCGATTCGGTAATATTTAAATAATAATTACCTACATGGCATTTACCGAATTGTAAATACCGAATCGGTAAAATTCGGTATTTACGATTCGGTAAATGCCATTTACCTACATATGGCCCTTTATCTTGTAAACTTCCAGCAGCTCTTTTACAGGTCTTTCGTCTATCTTTTTCACAAAATTTAAGACAGCCCCCACAGCTCTGGTAAGGATCAGCTTTCTAGCGTTAATCGCCGATTTCCCAGCGCCTCTGTTATCAAAGGTAATACCTAAGTAACAAAAGGTATCTGTGTTTTCTACTTTTCTGTTTTCAATAAAGATGTTACATGGAGTGCCTCTATGCTTGCCACAGACCATGGTGAATGTCTTAGATATGTTCACTTTCAGGCCCCTCTCTTTCATGTAAATAGCAAAGCTTGTCACTGCCCTTTGAAGGCCCCGTTGTGTTCTTGACATGATCACCGCATCGTCGGGGTATAGTAAAAGGGGAACGGGGGCGCCCACTATGGTCGGGTAATCATTTTGATCTCTACTAAGATGTTGACCCAGACTATTTATATAAAGCATGTAAAGAAAGGGGGCCAATATACACCCCTGTCTGACACCTTTTTTGATGGGGAATTTAGCGGAGCACTCCCCCATCTTACCAAAGCGCACCCTCGCCCCTGCATTCTTGTACATTTCCTTTATAAACAATAAAAAGACCGTGTCCACCTTAAGGTGTTCTAAAGTAACCCATAGCATGTTATGGTTAACTCAGTCGAACGCTAAGCTCAAGTCTACAAAGGTAAGAAAAAGTTTCCCCCTTTTAGCCTTTGTGTATTTATCTAGTTCAAGTTCAAGTTCAGTGATTTGTATAGCGCACTACTCACCCAGAGGGTCTCAAGATGCTTGAGTGAGGGTGGGTGCATTATTTATCGAATAGCCAGGTTTTTAGCTGTTTTCTGAAGGAGAGGTGGTTCTGTGTGAGGCGGAGGTGAGTGGGGAAAGAATTCCAGGTTTTGGCCGCTAAGTAGGAGAAAGATCTTCCTCCAATGGTGGATCTATTGATGCGCGGTATTGTGGCGAGGGCTTGGTTGGATGAACGTAGATGGCGGGTGGGTGTGTAGAAGGACAGTCGTTTGTTGAGGCATTCGGGTCCTAGGTCGTAGAGGGCCTTGTGTGCGTGGGTGAGGAGACAGAATGTTATTCTCGTGTTGACGGGAAGCCAGTGGAGATCTTTCAGGTGACCGGAGATGTGAGCTTGACGGGGGATGTGTAGTATGAGTCTGGCAGAGGCGTTTTGGATGCGTTGGAGTTTTTTCTGTAGTTTGGCTGTGGTTCCGGCGTAGAGGGTGTTTCTATAATCTAGTCGGCTAGTGACTAGTGCGTGGGTTACTGTCTTTCTTGTTTCGGTGGGTATCCAGCGGAAGATTTTTTTGAGCATGCATAGGATGTTGAAGCATGATGATGAGACGACGTTGACTTGTCTGGTCATCGATAGGGAGGAGTCTAGGATGAAGCCCAGGTTACGTGCGTGATCTGTAGGTATGGGTGCTGTGCCCAGAGCTGGTGGCCACCATGAGTCGTCCCATGCAGAGGGGGATGATCCTAAGATGAGGACTTCCGTTTTGTCTGAGTTTAGTTTTAAACGACTGTTCTTCATCCATTCGGCTACTTCTTTCATTCCTTCGTGTAGATTGGTTTTGGCGGTGTTAGGGTCTTTGGTGAGGGAGAGGATCAGCTGGGTGTCGTCAGCGTAGGAGATGATGTTGAGGTTGTGTTGTCTCGCGATGGATGCGAGGGGACTCATGTACACGTTGAAGAGGGTGGGACTGAGTGATGATCCTTGTGGTACGCCGCAGATGACTTCGGTTGCCTCTGAATGGGGGGAGGCGGACTCTCTGGGTTCTTCCGGCGAGGAACGAGATGATCAAGTCGAATGCTTTTCCTTGTATTCCGACGTTGCTGAGGCGTTGCATGAGGGTGTTATGACAGACTGTGTCGAAGGCGGCAGAGAGGTCAAGTAGGATGAGGGCAACTGTTTCTCCGTTGTCCAGTAGCGTTCGGATGTCGTCTGTAGCAGCGATGAGGGCGGTTTCAGTGCTGTGTTTGGCTCGGAAGCCGGACTGTGAGGGGTCAAGTGAATTGTTGGATTCAAGGAAGGCGGCGAGCTGACTATTGACGGCCTTCTCGATGACTTTGGCCGGGAAGGGGAGGAGCGGTAGTTCTTAAGTTCAGAGGGGTCTGCTGTGGGTTTCTTCAGAAGGGCGCTGAGTTCGGCATGTTTCCAGCTTTCTGGAAAGGTAGCGGAGTTGAAGGAGCAGTTGATGACATTGCTAAGATGGGGTGCGATGATGGAGTCTGCTTTGTTGAAAATGTGGTGGGGACATGGGTCGGTTGGTGATCCTGAGTGGATGGAGTTCATCAGGCGGATGGTGTCTTCAGTCGTGATTGGGTTCCAGGCGCAAAGGTTGTGAGAGTGCTGTTTTGGTTCGGAGGTGGGTGGAGTGGGTTGTTCTTCGGACAGGTTTCCAAAGCTGGTATGAATGTCGGCGATTTTGTTGTGGAAGAAAGAGGATAGAGAGTCGCAGAGGTCTTGGGAGGGAGTGATGTCGTTGGTGCCGGCGGTGGGGTTGGTAAATTCTCTGACGATGTTGAATAATTCTTTGCTGTTGTGGGTGGTGTTGTCGAGTCGATCCTTGAATGCTGATTTCTTGGTGGAGCGGATCAATTGGTGGTGTTTGCGGGTGGCGTCCTTGAAGGTGGTCATGTTGTTAGTGGTTGGGTTTTTTCTCCAGGTTTTCTCGAGGGTACGACATAACTTCTTGGATTTCTTAAGGTCATCGTTGAACCAAGGGGCCTTTTTGCTACCTTGTTTGATCTGGTGGTTTTTCAAGGGTGCTAATTTGTCAGCGCTGTGGGTGATCCATTTTGTGAGTTTGGTGGCAGCTTGGTTTGGGTCCGATGATATGGCTGGGGGGTTTTTGGTTAAGCGATGTGAAGAGTTGATCGGTGGTGATTTTGTTCCAGTTTCTTCGGGGAATAGGTTGTGGTGGGATGTGGGTCGTGGTCTTTTTGTAGCTGAAGTGAACGCAGCTGTGGTCCGTCCAATGGAGAGCTGTGGTGTGATCGAAGGAGATGTGTTTGCTGGAGGTGAAGATAGGGTCGAGCGTGTGTCCGGCTAAGTGAGTGGGGGTGTTAATAATTTTATCTATGATTAAAGCCAGGTTCAGTCCCTGCTCTATGGTTCCCATACCTGACCGAATGCCATATTGTAATTTTGATAAAAAGCCCTCCTCGGCGGCCCATGTTTGAAGTCTATTGAAAATTATTCTACCCACAATTTTTAATAGGGCTTCCAGGAGGGAAATAGGCCGATAACAGCTAGGGTTGTTCCTAATTCCCTTCTTAAAGATGGGTATAACTATTGCATCTGACCAAGTGGGAATGAGTTTAAAATTACAGGTGCTATTTAATACCATCGTTAGCAACTGGCCCACAGGTCTATGTTTGATCTGTATACATCCACTGGGATCCTGTCTGGACCTGGTGCTTTGCCTTCTGCACTCTCCTTAATGGTGCGTATCACCTCCTCTAGGGTTATATTCAAATCAAGGGGGAAGACTCCATGTTCGCTTTCTACTTGTAAATCGGTCACTACTCCCTTTGATTTATAGAGATCCCCAAAGAATTCCACCCACCTTTCTCCCGTAATGGCCACATCTATAGTGTCTACCTCTTTATCTTGGTAGAAGGGGACATTTACGGCTTTCCAGAAGCCACTATTATCTTTCATTATGCAGGCTTGATGTAAAGTTTCCCAGGCTTCCTTCTTTAGCTCACTCTTTTGCTTCTTAAAGGCAAGGCGATAAACAATCCTCGCCTGTCTGATATCTGCCTTACACTTTGGTGTAGTATGCAAAGTAGTTTTAAGGTGTGTGTGGGCTCTGGAGCAATCTCTATCGAACCATCCCTTCAGTTTGAATCTACCCCCTCTATTTTCCCTCCTTAGGAGTCTATAGGCCTCCTCTGTTATCCTTAGGAAGGCAGAATAAATATCCTCATTTGCACTCCCCTGACTAAGGCATATTTCTATTTGAGTCTGGGTTTTACTAATTAAGTTATGCAGAAAGGTCTCAGGGTCAACTCTATCCCATTTTAGGGAGTAACGATTTGTTGTAGCGAGTCGAACCTTAAACTCACAAGGAGTCTGCCTCTTCTTATGTTTAAAATTTTTCGAAGCAAGTGCTGTAGACTAATTGGATGGTGATCGCTCATTGATATTGCTTCTGTTTTACACTCCGTAACGCTAGTGGCATATCTCTTAGATAATATGATAAAATCAATGATGGTGTTGCAGCCTCTCCCATTAAAGGTTGGCTGAAAGGGTGTGGGATTTGCACCCAACTCATTTGCAAAACCCAGATCGAATTGGTAGAGTATGTCATTAAACAACTCACCATTCTTATTATGGATAAAATGTGAAGATATTTCCTTATTATCTTCATCTAGGCCACAAATGCCATATTCGCTATGCGCACAGAGAGAGCAATTAAAATCCCCTACCCATATTAGAGGCATATCTTCTACCATATACTCCTCAATGGTTTTTAGATCACTATCCAGTTTCCCAATGACTGTCTCTTTTTGATTTAATGGGACATTGTTATAAAAGTTAACTAGGACCACCTCCTTATTCCCACTTAACTTCAGGATCAAGACTTGGTAAAACGCAGACCAAAATTTAAACTTGTCATTTAATACCCCAGCCTCTACAGAAACGTAAGTGCACAAAACCCCCTTGTTGCGCCCATGATCGGTGAGGGTTGCAGGGGTATGGAATGTACTAAAACCCTGAATGTGTAATTCTCTCTCTGTCCATGTTTCTTGACAACATAAAATGTCATACTCTCCTACAAAAGACAGCCATTCTGGATAATGTATTTTCATAGCAAGCCCTGCGATGTTCCAACTCAACAGCTTATTCACACCCTCCCCCTTTTTTGCACTTTCAGGCGTTCCTTTATGGTACTTATTTGGCTGCTGGTAACCATCCTTTCCTTTTTACTCAAGCATCAAGCTAAGGGGACTGATTCAGGCCAGTAGCTATTCTCCACCCTTAATGGGTTGCTGTCTTTAATACACACGTTATTGCCGCTATTCATCTTGGTTTTTCCCATATTCTCTTTCAAGGTCTCATGTATTTCCTTCCTCACCAAAGTTTCAGTCTGTCAATCTTGGTCATCCAAAAGTGACAAAAGATCAAAACAATTTGGATGTATCCAATTTTTCCCTGTAGGTTGCACATGTTGGAAGTCCCTCAACGGTCTTATCCCGGAGAGTGCGTGTACAGGTTGTAACAATTCAGCGTTTGGGCTTATCTGGGTTGGGGGATAGAAAAACCCCATGGGCAGTACAATAATGCCAAAATGGTCCTGGTGGAAGCTCCCTGCCCTGCTCAAGATGTCCCTAGTTAATCTGGGATCACTAAAGGTCAAGACAATGCAGTCTCCTTTGAGCTCCTTACGGCCTTTCCCCAACCACTGTACTCGTCTGGCCATTTCAAAGTATTTAAATAAAAGATCACCCAGACCAGTTTGCTTACCTAGCCAGTGTAGTGATTTATTACGCATCTCACTCCATGTTTCTTAGGCGGGTTGCACTAATTCTGGGACATTTTCTAGAATGACCACATAAGGAGTGGCTGCTGGAGGTAAATCCAAGAAAGTTTGCCCTCTCCTTACTTGATTGGGGTTTGAATCTCCTCGATATATGGGCACATCTGATCCTGTATTACTATTACTCTGTTTCATTTTGTGCCTATCATTTTTCCCTTGTTCACCTACGCTACACAGTGTTTGGATTGGGATTATGTCTTTACTTTCACTGGTCACCGTTATAGTGTTATTTCTTTCAGTGGGAGTATTTTTACTGTGTTCCTGTGCACCTCCTGGGTTCCTATGTGTTCCCTTTGTATGGTTACGTGTAGTACCACGAATGATGGTTTCAATGTTAGTTACCCTATCTGATAATACCCCGTAGAACGTCAGATTTTATGGACTCCATGATGTTCTGAAGAATATCCTTTATACAATTTTGGCCATCTAGTATTTCAGAGATAGTGTTATTACCCTCATTATTTAGGTTTTTCTTGGAGTGCATTTTCCGGGTAACCTGTTTTTTAGTAGTTTTTTTCTTTTTCCCTGCCTTATCTTTTTGACCACTTTGCAGTGGTGGTTATTTTATCATCCACTACCTGTATGCAGCCATTCTGCCAGTTTTTACGATTAACATCCTTTTGAATTACAACACCACCAGCAATATCCCCTTTCTCTCCCACCTCTCCTTCAACTCCCCCTTGTGTTAATGTTTCCTCTACCAAATGTATTTGTTCTTCGAGAGCTCAGATGGCCCCCGTAAGGTATGTCAGGAGTGATTGCTGCCCTACTCCCTTCGGGTTTGATGTTACATTACATAATTTACGTTTTGACATCATGTAACAATGGCGGTAATGAGCTTAAATGGTGCAGTCCAGTGGAAATAGTACTCACAATAATAAGTCCAAACTTTTGCAGTAATATCCGGGAAGCAGTTCTCAGAGTGGGGGCCCAGCCTAGCCTCCTCCGGCCCACAGATGGCCAGAGACGGCCCGCCCTTTGCCCGGGCTTAGCCCGGCGCACACCCGCACGTGACCCGTGCAGCAGGTGGGACCAGACGCTTATGTCCTTCCGGTGGTTAGAGGGAGGGGCATGATGTCCTCAGGTGGCATGCTGCCTTCTGCGCCACGCAGTTCCAGCAAGTCAGTTCAGGTCCTCGGCAATCACGGGCATCTCCCGCGAAGCAGGAGGCACAAGAGGTCTTTGTAGCCCCCTGTGGTTAGGGGTAGAGGCAAGCTGTCCTCAGATGGCCCGCTGCCTTCTGGGCCACGCAGTTTCAGCAGGTCAGGTCAGGACAGGTCATCGCCAATCACGAGCGTCTCCCGCGGGGCAGGAGGCGCGAGAGGTCTTTGTATCCCCCGGTGGCTAGGGGGAAGGGCAAGCTGTCCTCAGGTGGCCCCGCTGCCTTCTGGGCCACGCAGTTCCAGCAGGTCAGGTCAGGTCCTCGGTAATCACGATTGTCTCCTGATATTAATCCTCTGGGCATGGAAATGCTGGCGTTTGGCGGTGGCAGCTGGGGCTTGTAGATCTGCCCCCTCCTCACAAAGTTCGAGCTTGATCTTAGTTACAGAACAAGATGGCGCCAATAAAGATGGCACCATGAATGCTAACTTAACACGGAATAGAGTTTGAGCATAGCAAACAGAGCATTTCGATTCTGTGCATTATGGAAATCACATTTCAAATCTAACAGATCCTCCTTTTAGCATTCATGCTAAGCTTTATTGATGCCATCAGGTAAGGGTCTTTCCAATTCTAAAAGAAAAGGGGGGAAAAGAAATGCTCAAAAATAGGCAACATTTAGTAACTCATTTGGCTAGCACTCAAGGATGAACATCCATACAATCTATAACAGACACAGTTCAAAAGCTATACAGGCAGGAAGGCTATGTTTGCACAGACTACAGGTCAAAATTATGCCAGCTATGGCAACTAGGAAAATGATAATCCTTCAACCCCAAGATGCAAATAGGCCCCAAAACCTTCCGTGAGTGACCATGTGCCATTTTCTTGGTGTATGTCAGATGCAAGCCTATCGCTTCAATATCTTTCTGAAGCATAGTCCTATAATTTGTATCATATGAATATCCTTGCTTAGGGTTCAGAGTACTTATACAGCAGGCAAACACACAGGGAGACAGTGTATGCAGAAGCAGCATGGAAAAATAGTATCAGTAAATGCGACTAAACCAAGAAGTATCTTCCAACCCCATGTCATGAACAAAATCCAAACCCACCCGGATAATGTCCACGTACCTGTTCCTTTGTACATTTCAGCTGATAGAAAACATTTCCAATATAGGACAATCTGGGCATGGCCTTATGCAGGGCCTACATAACAAAAACATGTTTAGGCAGTGAGGGGATGGCACCAACCAAATGATGAACAGACTATTTTCTCTTTTTGGACCAGCCCGCTCTAGACGCGGTGCTGCAAATGGCTTTTCTTCTTCAATAATGAGGCGACCCAAAGGATACATGGTGATTGGGAGAGAAATGCAACACAATGGAATTGGTGACCAGGAAACAAGAGGATGGGCAAAAATCTTCTTTCGAGTGTCCTTCAGAGGGCCATCACATACATGCTCCTATTGCTAGCAGATGTAGGTGCTGTTGAGCACCGGCAGTGGAGCTGCTCGTGCAGATCAGATCCAGATCCCACATTGCAGGGCAAGGAATTTCTTTCTTTAGAATCACAGTCTATTTGCCCTGTTTGTTGATTGTCCAAGCAATGCACCAATCTCCCTTTCCCTAAACTATTGTTGGTACCACAGGAAGGGTAAATGCATTCTCTTCTTCAGCAATACAGTCCATTCCTGGTAATCTGAATTTCCCTTTGGTGCACTGTTCCTCATGCGGGGTTGCAAATTGTACCTCACCACTCCGGGCACAGAGGGGTCAGAGGGGTCAGGAAAAAGGGGGACAAACCCAAGGGGACGAGGCTCAAACACAGGCAAGTCTACTGGCTGGGGCTCAATGGGCTGGGGCTCAAGCAGAGGTGGACCAACAGGCTAGGGCTCTTGGATAGCCCCCCTATCATCCCTATCTTGTGGTGGTATGCCTCGTCCAACACTTCTTTGCTCTGCAGCTACACCTCAATCTTATTGAAGTGGATGGTCCATATTGAGAAGCAAAGCTGTGCACCACGTCCAGGTCCCTCTGATGTGACTGCAGCGCATCCTGGACCTATTAGTGAATAGAATGCAAACTTTCAGTTAACTGGCAAAGATAATTTTGTTTACCGACAATGTAAATGTAAATTGTAAATTGATACTTGTATAGCGCACTACTCACCAGCAAGGGCCTCAAGGCGCTTGTACGAATACCGCTGTTGAACCCATCCTGGCTTTCCCTGTGAGGTGTCCACTCCTGGGCACCCCCAAGGTGGAGGCCAGGCATCCTTAGTGTTGTGGGCGTCGTTGTGGAGATTTAGCAAGCTATTGCCCAGAGTTGCAGAGTGGGACTCCAAGATTGGAATAGGCACCGAGGCAAGAATTATCAGGTCCGTGGAATTTTTGAGCCCAAGACCCACCGAGTCAGGGAATTGAACCCTAGTCCGGGGCCAGACGTCTGCATCAGGGTCTGCCGCTCTAACCATTGAGCCACACTTCTCCACAATGAGTCTCTTAAAGAACAATCAGGACATACTTTGAATCATTTCAACTGTCTACTCCTATATAATTCATCTAAGAACATCAAAAAAGGAAAATGTGTGGTGCGAAATTACCGGGGGTATACAGGTACCCTTCTCCTAGTATTGTGCTTCATGCACACCATACAGTACACGTCTCATCATAACCACAGGAAATACAAATGCATCTGGCAACATTCTTTATTTCTTCCCTGACCTGTCAATTCACCATCCCTTGTCCTTTCAATTGTACCATACTTTCTATTCAAACATCCTGACTTCCAGTACCCACACAGCAGGGCCTGCTACAAACATTCTTTTCATTTCATCTTGGTCATTTTCCTTAACTGTCTGATCTGCAGACACATCATCCCTTACCACATCATCAGTTAATTTCCGGTGGGCACTAAACTTACTTACAATTTACAACCCAGTTACTCAGGCTAACTAATAATGGACTTGTGATGTCTCTGCGACTGCATGTAGTGTTGTGGTAATATCAGCAATAGTGGTGGTGCCACTTGGGAATTTAAACAAGAGCCATCAACCTATAGTTCACCTTAAGGATCAGATAAGGGAATATCAGTCTAGTATACCCGTCCTTTCCTTACCTTTTCAATTCCACCATTTGGCAGAAAGAAGGGGCAGTAGCATGGCTGACTTCAAAGTGACACATCTTTTAATCATGTCATTTTTGGTGAACAAATTTATAGCAGGTTAGACGTGCACTAGTGAGGTGCTGTGTCTCTGTTTATTCAAGTATTATTAACAAGGGGACTCGGTCACAATTCAATTGAAGCTGCTCTTTATTCAAAGCAGAATGTATACCCTTTTAATTTAAATCTTGGATATTGATATATTCTTTATCAAATGTTTAAATTAATTCACTTCATGCAATTGTAACATTGAAAATGTGTCCAAGTATTATACATTGCCATACATATAAGTTTGAACAACACAATTATACACTTGACAAGTACATGGTTCACAATATTTACAAATTAACAGTATTTACAAGAATGCTTGAAATAGTACCCTAGTACTTCTTTTTCTGGCAGTCCTACAACCTCTTTGTTTGGCTATAATCTGAGACTGATCTCACAAGGGATAATTTTTTTATGGACAAAGCTTTATTGAATGTGTACACCACTGGGGTGTGCACGTTTATGTTTATAACCCTTTGTGGATGCAAAAATAGTGAACCAGCCGAGGCGTATCTAAACCCTTTCTCAAGTTTCCGGGTTTTTCATCAGGGCTTTTACTGGGTACCTGTTGGGGGATAAGAGGAGGGAACAATTAGGTTGTTGGACCTTCACTTCTCTTTCATTAAACTGTGCGTGTCTAGAACATAAATTTACCTTGTTTCTGTTTGTGCGCTCAGATTCTGTAGTTTTCTTAGTTTGCTGTTGAGCCACCTATTTGAGTCTGAAAAAGTGAAGGACAAAACGATTATCTCTATGCTACATATAAGAACGGGACTTGGTAAAACGATTTGCAGTGGTATGGCTATAAGACTTACTTGTATACTTCTTGTTTCTATCAGGTGTCGCTGCTCTTGTTCATTTCACGAATCTATAGCACAATTACTGTGTGATGTGGCGGGGTCTATTTGCAGATAAATATGAATGCTATAACTTGGTGTTTCGGCAAATTTTAAACACGTATTGGCCATGCTTTAAATGAGGGAATTTACTTAATAACTTTGTTGTGGGGCTTTTCTGCGATTCTCGTCTTTGTCTTTTAGCCGGATGGCATCATCACGCGCGGTTCGTTTTACATCGTGCGGCGTCTGCTGTGAATTGAAGAACAGCAGTGAGCCCCTCTCAACCATACACATGTATTATTACCTATCCGTAGCATGTTATCCTTACCTTTTTAATAGAGTCTGGGCTACTCGCACATTCAGCCTGCCTCACTCACTTCCGTGTTTGGTTTGCTCCGGGTACGCCGGACACGTGACGTGTATAGAAACTCTCTTCTCATGTGATTTACATCAGAATTGTGGGTTATGTAGTCAGTATAGCCATAAAGCCTTTGACCAGTCTTTATTGAGCATGATTTCTGGGCAAAGTAGAAGAATTAAAGTTTACAAAACGTCTTGTGTGAGGACCTTGCCAATTGTGTTTTATAATTCAGACATCTCGTTCAAACCCTCACTCACACAGTTATATGTTAATATAAGGTAGGCTTCACTTTTCAACAGTTTACTTTCCACATTACCGCCGAGTGGCGAAATTTTAATGCCTGACAAGACAGACCACCTGAAATCTTTTTCTGTATGGTTATTGTCCACAAAATGTAGGACCATCGGGGAAGGCACCACTTTTTGTTTTATTCTGGAGCGATGTTGGGCTAATCGCTGATTGTTCTGTTGATTGGTCTTCTCAATATAGATTTTGGTGCATGGGCAAATTATTACATACACTAGGTTTTTACTTTTACAGTTTTTGAATTCAGTATGAGTCCATTTTATCGAGTTGTGTTCAAAAACTGTCTCTTCAATTATGTTGGCACATGATATGCAGGTCCCACATTTGTGGTGACCCTCCACAGGTTTCAAGTTCCATATCTTGTGCAAATCTGTTTTAGCTTTAGTTATTCCCAAGTCGGCCCTAATAATCTGTTGCCCGATGTTTCTATTTTTCTTTAGGGCAAACAATGGTCTTGCAAATGGTGCTTCCAAATTGGATATTAGGGACCAGTTCTTTAGGACAATGGATTTGAATTTGTTGGTGTAAGGACCATACGTTGTCACTCAAACTAGTTTGTCTAGGGGTTTCTTACCTCTTGAATAACGGCTCTTCCCTAGGTGTAAACCATGCTCGTTTGGTAACATGTTTTAACATCTTTTTTGGGTAGCCTCTGGCTCCTAACTGCTCACATAAAATTTCACAGTGTATCAAATAATCTTCTTTCCTTGAGCAGTTTCGTCTAATCTGTAGCAGTTGACTGAACGGTAAGTTTGCCTTCAGGCGTTGAGGGTGGAAGCTCCGATAATGGAGGATGTTGTTTTTATCTGTCTTTTTGCGGTATAGTGTCGTAACCAATTTATGGTTTTGTGGAAAGACTTCCACATCCAGGAATGTCAAAGGCGTTCGACTGTATGCAATGCTAAATTTGATGTCCGGGTGCCTCGTGTTAAGACATTCGTGGAAACGGACCGGATGTTCTTCAGTTCCGTTCCACTGGCACCAGATATTTTTGATGTAACGATACTATTTTGTAATATGCTCTCTGTAGGGATTATTCTGATACACGAAGCGTTCCTCATACAGGGCCATGAAGAGGACCGCCATCTCTGGTGCATAAGGACACCCCAGTCAGAAGAAAACCAGTTTAACATCAAGATATTCCCAGTGTAGAATATTTACCGGATTCAGCAACCAACACAATGCATTGAGACAGATCCTACAAAAACATTGGCATATCATCTGGAATAATCCAATTTTGAAAAAATATGTTCAAATGAGGCCCCTCATTACTTTCAGAAGGGCACGTTCCCTCAGACAGGCCCTGGTGAGCAATATGCTACCCAGCAAAACTAGACCTAAACCAGGTAGAACATGGCTAGCCAAGAAGAACGGGTTTATTAAATGCTCAAAATGCGAAGCCTGTACCTTTGGCAGAAACACCAGCAGCTACACTCCAGGTTTTACTATGAGGGAACAAAAAATCAAAGGCCAATTTACATGTAAAACATAATTTGCTATCTACATGCTTCAGTGGCCTTGTGGCCTGAGGTACGTGGGCAGCACAATTCTTCAAGTTCACAAAGGAGTGTTGCAACACTTACGAGCTATCAAGAATGCTGACAGAACTTATCCTGTTGCCCGCCATTTTGAGGCTTGTCATCGATGTGGTACCGGCCAATGCTAGAGGAGGAGATAGGTTAAGAACATTGCAGAGATTGGAATCTGGCTACATTATCAAAATAAATACCAAGACCCCAAATGGCCTTATAATTGAAGAAGATTTGTACACATATTTGTAAAATTGAGTAATTGTGATATATGGGTGCTGCTATCCGTTTAGTTCCTTGATTTTTAACTGTTTTTAACCTTTAGCAGGAATCACTTAGTTTCACAAGGGTAAATAAAGACAGATCATAAGATTGGGGTAGTAAACTGGAATTAAAAGGCCTAACACACATACTGCATAGGACTTTCTAGCACTACTTTATGTTGCACTCTATGCTGTAAGACTTAGTTTATACCACAATAACTTGGCTATTACCTCAAACATTACATATATATATATGTTACAGTCAATGTGTGAAATCCGTCATTCTATAGAATGCCTAGGTAATGTATAGAATGCCTGAAAATGCCTGAAAATCATGCGTCAAAGTATGAAATGATTGATATTTTATACATTGCCTAGGATTTGTATACTTTGACGTTCAATTTTCAGGCATTCTATACATTACCTAGGCATTCTATAGAATGTGGGATTTCACACTTTGACTGTAACATATATATATATTACCTACTGGCGGTCGCCAGTAGGTAGTTATAGTTAGGATTGCTTTCCATAGGAAATTCACAACATTCTATTGGGAATAACTTTGGCGCCGGTTGAGGAATCTGCCTGTAATTTTCCTTAAATTTGCCTCGTGCGCTACACTCCTTCCCTGAAAGTTTGGGGGGGATTCGTCAAGCGGGGGCCGAGATAAAAGGGGGGTCCCAAAACGTGTTTTCCCCATGTTAATTTCCATAGGGCGGTTGGACTCACTTTTAGCCCGAACGGCTGAATGGATTTCCACAAAACTTGGCAAAATTGTAGGGACTGGTAGCCCGATGTGCCTTTGCTATGTCCCAAGATATGTGCTCCAGTGGATTTTGAGTAATTTAGGTTAAAAAAAAAATATATATATGGGCGAAGCCTAACCAAACATCTGATCTGATTGGCTGTCAGCACTTCATCCAAGAAGTGTTGGCAGCCATCTTGGGACCAATATACATGATAGCACCTCATTAAAAAGCATTGTAGTTAATAGAGGGTTTTAGGACTTTAGTTACATTATAAATCATTTGTTGATGGTACCATACTCGTTTTAGGAACTGTGGTGTGTTCTGAGGTGATTTTACCATGTGAAAAAGCCTTCTGCTGTGATATCATAAATCATGTTTGAAAGAAAACTAATATCTCATGATTTTCCCACAGTGGTTTGGAAGGGGATCTATAAGCTAAACTGTAAACATATTTTCTGTAAATTCACATTATCTTTCTCAGTCATGTGAGAATGAAGTCTGACATGCTCAGTAAAACATGTACATCCAACAAGGACAGAGACTGACAGTTGATTCCTTTGTGTTCTACTGCAGCCTCCTAGAGTGTTCTAAAGAACAACTAGAGCGCTAACAGTCCTACTTATTACAAAGGTATAGCACACCTGAAGCCATTGTGATGGGAATAAAGTGGTAACTTTTAAAACATTTAATTTAAAAAGGAACAAAATGAGGGGGTCTATTATGCCATAGAAAGTATTATTAGTGCTGCAGAAAGAAAAATTAGGGCACATTTTGAGTGACTTCTCAAATCCTCTTCAATTTCATTAAAAAATTCTGACATGCAGTCTCCCAAGATGGCCACCAGAGACAAAAGAGCCCAAATGTAGCCCAAATATCACCCAGATGTAGCCCAAGTATAGCCCAATGACAGAATGTCCCAGTGTGTTCTAAAGAACAACTAGAGCGCTAACAGTCTTACTTATGACAAAAGTATGGCACACCTGAAGCCATCTTGATTGGAATAAAGTGGTAACTCTTAAAACATTTAATTTAAAAAGGAACAAAATGAGGGGGTTCATTTTGCCATAGAAAGTATGATTAGTGCTTCAGAAAGAAAAATTAGGGATCATTTTGAGTGACTTCTCAAATCCTCTTCTATTTCATTAAAAAAAATTCTGACATGCAGACTGAAACAGAACTTTGAATGCCAGCAGCAGACTTCCCTGGTGAGCAGTAGCTTTACTACAGTGATCTAATGAGCAACTAGAGTGCTAACATTCAGAATTTATGGCAAATGTGTGACACATCTGAATGCCTTCTTGATGGAACCAAAGTAAACAAGCCCTCGTTTAAGGTAAAGCCATTCTGTTTGGTGGTGGGTATTTCATCATCCACTACCTGTATGCAGCCATTCTGCCAGTTTTTACGATTAACATCCTTTTGTATTACAACACCACCAGCAATATCCCCTTTCTCTCCCACCTCTCCTTCAACTCTCCCTTGTGTTAATGTTTCCTCTACCAAATGTATTTGTTCTTCGAGAGCTCAGATGGCCCCCGTAAGGTATGTCAGGAGTGATTGCTGCCCTATTCCCTTCGGGTTTGATGTTACATTACATAATTTACGTTTTGACATCATGTAACAATGGCGGTAATGATCTTAAATGCTGCAGTCCAGTGGAAATAGTACTCACAATAATAAGTCCAAACTTTCGCAGTAATATCCGGGTAGCAGTTCTCAGAGTGGGGGCCCAGCCCAGCCTCCTCCGGCCCACAGATGGCCACAGACGGCCCGCCCTTTGCCCGGGCTTAGCCCGGCGCATGCCCTCGCATGACCCGCGCAGCAGGTGGGACCAGACGCTTATGTCCTTCCGGTGGTTAGGGGGAGGGGCATGATGTCCTTAGGTGGCCCTGCTGCCTTCTGCGCCACGCAGTTCCAGCAAGTCAGGTCAGGTCCTCGGCAATCACAGGCGTCTCCCGCGAAGCAGGAGGCACGAGTGGTCTTTGTAGCCCCCTGTGGTTAGGGGTAGAGGCAAGCTGTCCTCAGATGGCCCACTGCCTTCTGGGCCACACAGTTTCAGCAGGTCAGGTCAGGTCATCGCCAATCACGAGCGTCTCCCGCGGAGCGGGAGGCGCGAGAGGTCTTTGTATCCCCCGGTGACTAGGGGGAAGGGCAAGCTGTCCTCAGGTGGCCCCGCTGCCTTCTGGGCCTCGCAGTTCCAGCAGGTCAGGTCAGGGTCTCGGTAATCACGATTGTCTCCTGATATTAATCCTCTGGGCATGGAAATGCTGGCGTTTGGCGGCGGCAGCTGGGGCTTGTAGATCTGCCCCCTCCTCACAAAGTTCGAGCTTGATCTTAGTTACAGAACAAGATGGCGCCAATAAAGATGGCACCATGAATGCTAACTTAACACGGAATACAGTTTGAGCATAGCAAACAGAGCATTTCGATTCTGTGCATTATGGAAATCACATTTCAAATCTAACAGATCCTCCGTTTTGGCATTCATGCTAAGCTTTATTGGTGCCATCAGGTAAGGGTCTTTCCAATTCTAAAAGAAAAGGGGGGAAAAGAAATGCTCAAAAATAGGCAACATTTAGTAACTCATTTGGCTAGCACTCAAGGATGAACATCCATACAATCTATAACAGACACAGTTCAAAAGCTAGACAAGGAGGAAGGCTATGTATGCACAGACTACAGGTCAAAATTATGCCAGCTATGGCAACTAGGAAAATGATAATCCTTCAACCCCAAGACGCAAATAGGCCCCAAAACCTTCCGTGAGTGACCATGTGCCATTTTCTTGGTGTATGTCAGATGCAAGCCTATCGCTTCTATATCTTTCTGAAGCATAGTCCTATAATTTGTATCATATGAATATCCTTGCTTAGGGTTCAGAGTACTTATACAGCAGGCAAACACACAGGGAGACAGTGTATGCAGAAGCAGCATGGAAAAATAGTATCAGTAAATGCGACTAAACCAAGAAGTATCTTCCAACCCCATGTCATGAACAAAATCCAAACCCACCCCGATAATGTCCACGTACCTGTTCCTTTGTACATTTCAGCTGATAGAAAACATTTCCAATATAGGACAATCTGGGCATGGCCTTATGCAGGGCCTACATCACAAAAACATGTTTAGGCAGTGAGGGTATGGCACCAACAAAATGATGAACAGACAATTTTCTCTTTTTGGACCAGCCCGCTCTAGACGCGGTGCTGCAAATGGCTTTTCTTCTTCAATAATGAGGAGACCCAAAGGATACATGGTGATTGGGAGAGAAATGCAACACAATGGAATTGGTGACCAGGAAACAAGAGAATGGGCAAAACTCTTCTTTCGAGTGTCCTTCAGAGGGCCGTCACATGCAGGCTCCTATTGCTAGCAGATGTAGGCACTGTTGAGCACCGGCAGTGGAGCTGCTCGTGCAGCTCAGATCCAGATCCCACATTGCAGGGCAAGGAATTTCTTTCTTTAGAATCACCGTCTATTTGCCCTGTTCGTTGATTGTCCAAACAATGCACCAATCTCCTTTTCCCTAAACTATTGTTGGTACTACGGGAAGGGTAAATGCATTCTCTTCTTCAGCAATACAGTCCATTCCTGCTAATCTGAATTTCCCTTTGGTGCACTGTTCCTCATGCGGGGTTGCAAATTGTACCTCACCACTCCGGGCACAGAGGGGTCAGAGGGGTCGGGAAAAAGGGGACAAACCCAAGGGGACGAGGCTCAAACACAGGCAAGTCTACTGGCTGGGGCTCAATGGGCTGGGACTCAAGCAGAGGTGGACCAACAGGCTAGGGCTCCTGGATAGCCCCTCTTTCTTTCCTATCTTGTGGTGGTATGCCTCGTCCAACACTTCTTTGCTCTAGAGCTCCACCTCAATCTTATTGAAGTGGATGGTCCATATTGAGAAGCAAAGCTGTGCACCACGTCCAGGTCCCTCTGATGTGACTGCAGCGCATCCTGGACCTATTAGTGAATAGAATGCAAACTTTCAGTTAACTGGCAAAGATAATTTTGTTTACCGACAATGTAAATGTAAATTGATACTTGTATAGCGCACTACTCACCAGCAAGGGCCACAAGGAGCTTGTACGAATACCGCTGTGGAACCCATCCTGGCTTTCCCTGTGAGGCTTCCACTCCTGGGTACCCCCAAGGTGGTGGCCAGGCATCCTTAGCTTTGTGGGGACTGTTGTGGAGATTAAGCAAGCTATTGCCCAGAGTTGCAGAGTGGGACTCCAAGATTGGAATAGGCACCGAGGCGAGAATTATCAGGTCCGTGGAATTTTTAGCCCAAGACCCTCCAAGGCGGGGAATTGAACCCTAGTCCCGGGCCAGACGTCTGCATCAGGGTCTGCAGCTCTAACCATTGAGCCACACTTCTCCACAATGAGTCTCTTAAAGAACAATCAGGACATACTTTGAATCATTTCAACTGTCTACTCCTATATAATTCATCTAAGAACATCAAAAAAGGAAAATGTGTGGTGCGAAATTACCGGGGGTATACAGGTACCCTTCTCCTAGTATTGTGCTTCATGCACACCATACAGTACACGTCTCATCATAACCACAGGAAATACAAATGCATCTGGCAACATTCTTTATTTCTTTCCTGACCTGTCAATTCACCATCCCTTGTCCTTTCAATTGTACCATACTTTCTATTCAAACATCCTGACTTCCAGTACCCACACAGCAGGGCCTGCTACAAACATTCTTTTCATTTCATCTTGGTCATTTTCCTTAACTGTCTGATCTGCAGACACATCATCCCTTCCCACATCATCAGTTAATTTCCGGTGGGCACTACACTTACTTACAATTTACAACCCAGTTACTCAGGCTAACTAATAATGGACTTGTGATGTCTCTGCGACTGCATGTAGTGTTGTGGTAATATCAGCAATAGTGGTGGTGCCACCTGGGAATTTAAACAAGAGCCATCAACTTATAGTTCACCTTAAGGATCAGATAAGGGAATATATGTCTAGTCTACCCATCCTTTCTTCACCTTTTCAATTCCATCATTTGGCAGAAAGAAGGGGCAGTAGCATGGCTGACTTCAAAGTGACACATCTTCTAATCATGTCATTTTTGGTGAACAAATTTATAGCAGGTTAGACGTGCACTAGTGAGGTGCTGTGTCTCTGTTTATTCAAGTATTATTAACAAGGGGACTCGGTCACAATTCAATTGAAGCTGCTCTTTATTCAAAACAGAATGTATACCCTTTCAATTTAAATCATGGATATTGATATATTCTTTATCAAATGTTTGAATTAATTCACTTCATGCAATTGTAACATTGAAAATTTGTCCAAGTATTATACATTGCCATACATATAAGTTTGAACAACACAATTATACATTTGACGAGTACATGGTTCACAATATTTACAAATTAACAGTATTTAAACAATGCTTGAAATAGTACCCTAGTACTTCTTTTTCTGGCAGTCCTACAACCTCTTTGTTTGGCTATAATCTGAGACTGATCTCACAAGGGATAATTTTTTATGGACAAAGCTTTATTGAATGTGTACACCACTGGGGTGTGCACGTTTATGTTTATAACCCTTTGTGGATGCAACATTAGTGAATCAGCCGAGGAGTATCTAAACCCTTTCTCAAGTTTCCGGGTTTTTCATCAGGGCTTTTACTGGGTACCTGTTGGGGGATAAGAGTAGGGAACAATTAGGTTGTTGGACCTTCACTTCTCTTTCATTAAACTGTGCGTGTCTAGAACATAAAGTTACCTCGTTTCTGTTTGTGCCCTCAGATTCTGTAGTTTTCTTAGTTTGCTGGTGAGCCACCTATTTGAGTCTGAAAAAGTGAAGGACAAAACGATTATCTCTAGCTACATATAAGAACGGGACTTGGTAAAATTATTTGCAGTGGTATGGCTATAAGACTTACTTGTATACTTCTTGTTTCTATCAGGTGTCGCTGCTCTTGTTCATTTCACGAATCTGTAGCACAATTACTGTGTGATGTGGCGGGGTCTATTTGCAGATAAATATGAATGCTATAACTCTGTATTTCGGCAAATTTTAAACACGTATTGGCCATGCTTTAAATGAGGGAATTTACTTAATAATTTTGTTCTGGGGCTTTCCTGCGATTCTCGCCTTTGTCTTTTAGCCGGATGGCATCGTCACGCGCGGTTCATTTAACATCGTGCGGCATCTGCTGTGAATTGAAGAACAGCAGTGAGCCCCTCTCAGCCATACACGTGTAATATTACCTATCTGTAGCATGTTATCCTTACCTTTTTAATATATATAGTCTGGGCTACTCGCACATTCAGCCTGCCTCACTCACTTCCGTGTTTGGTTTGCTCCGGGTACGCCGGACACGTGACGTGTATAGAAACTCTCTTCTCATGTGATTTACATCAGAATTGTGGGTAATGTAGTCAGTAGAGCCATAAAACCTTTGACCAGTCTTTATTGAGCATGATTTCTGGGCAAAGTAGAAGAATTAAAGTTTATAAAACGTCTTGTGGGAGGACCTTGCAAATTGTGCTTTATAATTCAGACATCTCGTTCAAACCCTCACTCACACAGTTATATTTTAATTAGGGCTCCCGGTTTTATGGTATTTATTTTATTGCCATTTCCGTCTGTATTTATCCATATTTATTTTTGGGGCATTTTTTCTGTATTTATCCACATTTATTTTTGCCACTTGCAAAAGACGACGCTACAGCTAGTATTTTTCCACATTTATTTAAATTGACAATTGTATTCGTTTTCTAGTACAATATAGGCTATATTGTACCAGAAAAACAAATAAAAAATTGGTTAAAAAAAAGGGCAGGAAGTGTAGGGTGGAGAGAGGAGTGCGAGGTGGAAGCATAACTATAGAGCCTTAGCTGTTTGGTACCCCGGGGGCTTCTAACCACAAGCATTGGCATAGCCAATAGGTCTCGCCTTTAAGACCTTTTAAGTGTTTGGCCATGCAGCACATTATCATGGGTTCTACAATGTCTACAGTTAAGAGTTTGTTTTATTGTGTAGGAGGTGGCAGTGTATACCTCACACATTGCGGGGCACTCCCACTTCATGCTGGTCAACGGGCACAGACTTGCCTGCTTACTGTGTGTAAGTGCACCTCTTACAGAATTGTCTGTATTAAGCAAGCTTCAGGACTGAAAAACGGAGCAGGGCGAGCTTTAATGTCAATGTGCAAAATGCAAGCGGCGTTAGTTTAGCAGGTTCTGCGTTCCTTGTGGAGAACTATCTTCCCACCAACAAACACAAGGAAGTTTACAAAAGGAAAACTGTTTCGTACAGACACATCTGATAAAAACAATATATAAAATATAGTCTGAGGTCTTGGAAGCCACTGCATCTTTTGATAAAAGCTCCGCTGAAAAGACATACCACTTTAAAAAGAAAATGACGAATTGGAGAGCGGGAATAAAACAGATTACAAAAGTGCCACAAAGAAAAACAAGAACACACTGGAAACAGTAATGAAATGTGCAGTTAATTATAAAGAAATGCACGTTCAAAAAGTGAAAACGTGTAGTTAAATACACAGTAGTCTCAAAGATTAAACCATGAGAAGACAAAAATACGGTTATGTCATAAGCTTGCAACTCACGACCGCAGAGCACAGACACTTTAAAGGAATTATAAAAATTGCGAAAAGGATATTATTTTGATCGCCGAATTCTTGAGGCTTGGAGGTTGCAGCAATGCAGCAGCTGCCTTGAATTGAAATTATTTTACACAATGCTTACAGAGGTAACAAGGGGTCAAGCATAAACAGATTATGTTTCCAGCAAAATAATAAACAAAATATCAATGGGGATGATTGAATTTCTACCTCCTGGCTTCCCCACTCGACAACTGTGTGATCATACACAATTGCCTTAATCTCACTGCGACACAAATTCCTTACGTACCAAAACAGGAAGGTTATGGGCTACATAGTAAGCAACACTTAGCCACACTGTGACACTTCTAGAGGTGTACCTCTTAGTCATCTCAAATAGAAGGCTACGTGACCACAGCAAGCAAGTAATTAAACACTTTGTGAATATACACAGAGGCCGGCCTGCACCAGAAACACTCGACTATATCACCGCCCAGCGTGAATTAATTAACGAGCAGAAGAGCATTAAATGAGGCAAACCACGGCGGGAGCATACATTCAGAGAGGTATCCACGCTGCAGCAGTCAGGCGGGCAACTAGAGCCAAATTTCGGGGGAGGGGGGGATGGCGGTGGTCGGGAGGACTGAAAAATATTTTTTGGGGGGGCTAATTCTTTGAACCATAGACAGAGTGGCTGTAAAATGGAGTGAAAACACATCAAAAGCCTCATTTACAAGTAGATGGTCTTTTAAAGACCTGCTAAGTACTCGGGTGCGGCTGCAATCAGATAGTCACCAGCCCCCGAAGCTGTCTCTGCCCGGGGTGACTCACATGACGGGGGAGGGGGGGGGGGGGGGGGTTAGCCCTGTGAGCCCAATGGGTGTCGCGCGCCTGGCAGCAGTCACGCAGAAATAATATCTAATGCCAACTGTCTAATAAGTTAGAACGCCTGTGTTGAGCGTCTAGCATCTTCACTGCATCTGCACTGCACTGCACCAGGGGCCCTAGCGTGGTGAAATAACGGCTGCAACACCGGCTTGGTGGGTTTGGTGTTGGTGACCAGAGCCTGAAACCAAGGAGGTGCATGACGAGGAGTGCAGCATTTGACCACTATTTGCAAGGGAGAAGGTGACAAGGATCACGCTGTTCTGCCCTTATCACAGCGTTGGAGCAGGGCGCTCCGCTGAAACTGACCTTTGTTGCCTGCAAACTCATGAGAGTTAAAACTCTGCCTAGTCACCGCTGCTCTTGCCCTGTAGTCCCCCCGCCGCCACTATCACAACCAAGCGGCCGCCGAGTGGGGGACTACCTCTTCCAGCAGGCAGAGCAGCAGTGACGTCAGGCACGCGCTAGGAGGCGCCTTCAAACACCGACATCGCCGGTGGAGCGGGTATCACGCTATTCTGCCCTTATCACAGCGTTGGAGCAGGGCGCTCCGCTGAAAACTGACCTTTGTTGCCTGCAAACTCAGGAGAGTTAAAACCCTGCCTATTCACCGCTGCTCCTGCCCTGCAGTCCCCCCGCCGCCACTATCACAACCAAGCGGCCGCCGAGTGGGGGACTACCTCTCCCAGCAGGCAGAGCGGCAGTAACGTCAGGCACGCGCCAGGAGGCGCCTTCAAACACCGACATCACATCGGCCCTCAGCGGCCGAAGTAGGCTGGGCAGGGCCTACATATTAATATTTACTTTTATTTTATCTTGTATCCATTCAAGCCTTTATAGACTTCGACATTTGCCTCATCAATTGCAATTTGATAGATATGCTTCTTTTGCTTTGCCGTTTTTAAAACGTTGAGTACTCTTAAAAGCGTCTTTTGGCATTGTGTATTGTACTACTAGTGCTCTAAGCATAGTTTGAAACATGACTGCAAAAAAGCTTCGATCTGGGAGATTGTTGGGGGGAAAATCCTGTGCAAAGACAAGATCCAACCCCCTGCGAAACAAGGATGATCCTACTCACCAATTGAAGGGCCAAAGCCAGATATTTCTGTTGTGGGAGAAAACGGTGGACAAGGTACCCTCAGAAATGCCTGCTTATAATAAGGGCACCTGTTCAACTCCCTTGAATAGCTCAGTATCTGATCAGGTGAAGAATGGGACGGAATTGGAAAATTTAAATTTAAGCTTACATTCCACTTTGGGTGTATTACCACCTCCTCCAATTCTTTCTGGGAATGATAAGGGTTCAGCCCCCAACCTGGACACTTTACATCTATCCAAGGATTTATTAATATCTGAACATTTTACTCCTAATGTTTCGTTAGGACATTCCAAATCACGAGAGGTCATTCATGGGGACTCTCAGCCGTTGGATATTGACTTAGAGTTGTGTGGTCGCTACTTGGTAGATGAGTCAAGGAAACTACTAGAGGTTATAAAGACTCCAACTGGTGCTACCCCCTCTGGTTTACTTCTTTACAGTAGCACTCCATCCCTCAAATCCCAAGATTTATCTTTTCAGACTAATATGTCAAAGAGTCCGATGCTCAATATAACGGGGATTGAGGCCAATGATGCTCCTAGTACAAATCCACCTGAGAAACCTATATCAGAATCTCTGATTTCCTTGGAACATTTATTATCCTCCATTTTACCGTTATTGAGGAAATTTGTGGGTAGTTCAGATTGTGTATTAGAATCTGTCACTCAAATCCTAAAGGTTTTATTATTAAAAACTCCAGAAAAGAAATCCTGCCTGGTTCCTTGTACTACTCCACTCCCTGAAAAAACACCAGCTAAAGCATCGTGTTTATCTTCCGAGAATGTTCCTGTGGCCTCAGCTATAAAGGAATTATACCCAGTTTCCAAAACGGCTGCTTATAACTGTATAAAAGATTTAGAACCAGGCATCATTATAGATGAGAAAAGCGTTGTATTGTCAGACACCAATGCAGAAAAGGCACTTTTTCCCATCTTTGATGCAGAATTTAAGGGGATGGAGGTTGAGGAGAAAGCGGGAAATCAAAAAAAGAGTAAAGGAAAAAAGAGGAAGCCTCTCCGTAGATTTAAAAAGAGGAGGCAGAGACGAATAATGTTTGAGAATTCCCAAGTTTGCCAAAACTCTCCCCCTGTAAAGGTTGAGATCGACAATGGGATCTTGAGGCATGATTCAAATATTTCATTATTCAATACTGTGGCCCCTCCTGCTAAAATCAATGAAATTGCTACTAATTGTTCTAATACAATTTCTGGAGATTTGGACGTAGAATATGAAAGGGCTATGGTCCACTCTCCTGTAGTGGAAATGAGAAAATTTGTTCCCGTGGTATCAACCATTCTTAACCCTACTGCCCCCTCTTTCCATACATTGCCAGAAGGGGTAGTTCCTGTTCAAAACTCTTATAATAATATGGTGGAAACCCATACAGATTCATTGATTTTGGATTTTCTCCCACTATTTGATCTTGATTTGGTATTGAATAGATCTTTATTGCTGAAATGTTTTAAGGATATAGAGTGTCTGAAACTGCTTCAATCAAGTGATATTGACTTAGTAACGATATTAGGAACTAGGGCCATGTCATTTATTAGGGTAAGGTTTCATTCCAAGTTGATAGTGAATCTAATATTAAATCAAGCAGAAATCTTTCAGAGTCAAGGGATTGATGTGGTGCCCTTTTTAGCTACAAGTGTTAATAACCACCATGACAACGGCTATCAACGGGTCCTGGGTCAAGCCGGTTCTTCCCAGCCTTTCGAAGATTTAAAGATTTGCGTCTTAAAAACGAAAAGGCTTGTTACACATGTTATCCCCGTTCCAATGATAATAAATAGGGGTATAACTGAGAATGAACAGCAATGGAACTGGTTACCCGGTGCCCTGTCGACTAAGGTGACGGACAACCCAAAATTGTTTTCGCACCTTTAGCAGCTTTTTCACTGTCCTTTCCTGGAATGCCGCTGGCATTAACAACAACCCTGAAAAACTACAATATCTTATCGCTTTGAATGCCAGTGTAATTTGCATCCAGGAAACATGGTGTGTTGACAAATTAGATGCAGGGAGTGACTACTTTGTGTTGGAGGTGGCAGCCACCCCTTCAAATAGAGGACATGCAAAGGGGGGAATTGCGTGCCTACTGACTAATAAAATAAAGTGGAATTTCTCCCACTACGTAGATCCCAGTAATCTTTTTCAGGCCGTGACTCTTTTTAATTTAGATAGTACGGGAGAAAAGCATCCCTTCGTGATAATAAACGCCTATATACAGCCAGACGCCTATTTTAATACTTTATTAAAACAAGTTTTTGTTTTTATTAAACAAATTAAGGAGACAGTTCCTTCTCCTAACTTTTTGTTAGTAGGAGATTTAAATTGTAAAGTTTCCAACCTTAGCCTAGAGCTTTTTAGAAATAAAGCAAAAGAGGAGGCCCTGCAGATCCCCCAAGCCCTTTTTCCAGGGAATATAAAAACAAACAAACGGGGGAAACTACTCCTAGAAGAATTGTACATTACTGAGGGGTTCATAGCTAATGGTAGGTTACCGTCTGATGTCCCCGCTAATTATACACATAGTTCCTCTCAAAGCAAATCAATTTTGGACTATGTAATTGTTGACCACTGTATTTTCTCTCTCTTAAAGGATTTGGTTGTTATAGAATCAAATCACAGCGATCATAATGTTATTAAATTAACACTGTCAGTGGATCCTCCTAACTCCGATCCTTGGTCGCTCAATGGTGATGTGGTCTCCTTTAAAAAAAAAACAGGCAGATGCTTCTGGGATTTTAAAGCCATGAAGGGTTTGGAGCCAATCCTTGAAAAAACTTTAAATAACTTAGCTAACTGGCAGGGGTTGGAACTTCCCTCTTTTGAGGCTCTTATGAAGGAGATTATCTCTACAGTAATTAAATCTAATTCAATCATAAGAAAGATTTCCTTCCCTAAAGCAGTTGTTACCCTTAACAAGGAAATAAATAAGTTGGTGAGGGAGCAATATGTCTGTAGATCAGCAGAGAGGCTTCAGAAAATATCTCTCCTCAAAAGAAGGAGAATCAGGGTAAAGAAAAAAATTAAAAAAGAAAAGGAGGACTCCTTATGGATTGGCTTGCGGGAGGCTGCTGTCCAAGGAAAATCTAGACAGTTTTGGACTCTCATTGGGGAGGGTTGTGGTACAAGAGTGCGTCCCCTCCCAATTCCTATCTCGGAACAATGCTGGGTAGATTACATTTCAAATTTATATGCCAGAAATGACCGGCGAGTGGAACTTAGGAGAATTGGTGAAGACATCATTTCCACAATTGAGTCCCCTTCTGAACTATCCATAGAATTGGCCATTAAGGATATGCGACCATCAGGAGCTATGGGACCGGACGAACTCCCGATATCTGTTCTAAAACAAGATCCAGTATCTTGGAGCAAAATTTTATTCCCTTTATTCAGGATCTGCTTCATTAAAAAAATTATACCTTCCTCTTGGAAGGGGAGCATCTTGGTGCCCATGTTTAAAAAGGGCGATAGAAATCTTCCCAATAATTATCGACAAATAGCCCTTCTAGATGCTATCGGGAAGGTTTTTTCTAAATGCTTATTGTCCTTAATTAATGAGTGGGTGACTCTAAATCAAATTTTGCCACTAGAACAAACAGGTTTTCGCAAGGGGCATGGAACCCTGGATAATCTCTCCGCCCTTCAGATTATTACTGACAAATACATAAGGGTACGCGGCGGAAGAGTGTATGTGGCTTTCATAGACTTCTCCACAGCATTTGATAAGGTTGATCGCCCTCTGCTGTGGAGAAAGCTATTTGTTCTGGGTATGCCCCCTCAATTGTTAGATATGATCCAAGCGCTGCATACAGACACATGGTGTCAAGTTCTCCAAGGAGGAGATAGAGGATTGTCTAAGATTATTCCTTCAATTAATGGCCTTAAGCAGGGTTGCCTCCTTGCTCCACTGCTCTTCTCTCTGTATATTGCAGACCTACCTGCCTCACTCTCCTCTTGCGACGGCATAGCTCCAGTCTTGGGTGGAAAACACATCTCATGTCTGCTATATGCGGATGATATTTTAATAATGGATCTCATGCCTAAAGGTCTTGCTAAACGCCTCCACGCTTTACATTTGTATACAGAAACCCACTATCTAAAAATCAATGCAGCAAAGAGTAAAATAATGTGTATTTCAGGCCGAAAAAAACATAAGTTTGAGAACTTTGTCTGGTCCGTGGGAGGCGACAAACTTGAGGTAGTAAAGAGTTATGTGTTCTTAGGAAAAATAATTTCAGACTCTTTAAGTGATAAACCCCATATTGATAACAATACCCGGAAGGCCCTATCCCAAGGGAAAAGCTTAAGTGCACTGTATTCGGCAATGGGAAGAAGGCATTTTTCTTATCTATTGGAGGTCTTCAGGGCAAAAATTCCTTCTACCCTCCTATATGGATTGGAATTAGTCGACCTAAGGCATTGGGATTTTTTAAATGTGGTCGAAGGGAAATTATTAAGAAGCGTAACCTCCACTAATTCCGCTTGTTCTGTGGCCACTTGCAGACTTGAGTTCGGCTTGCGCAGCAATTGGGTGCAGGGCCTGGCAGCGGTAATACGTTGGGTTGCAAGCTTAGCCAGAGGGGAAGCGGGGACTATGAGAATTCTCCTAAAGGCGGAATTATTGGGAAGTTTAAGAGAATATTCCTTAATTGTTAAAAACTTTAGAAAGGCTGTATCGCTTCTGCAGCTGGAGGAGGATATCCTCTTTTCCTTATCCGCACCCCAGCTAAAGTCTGTCTTAAAAGAGGCCTCTTGGGACCTTAGCTATAGATTGGATTGTGCCTCGATTCTTGCTAAAAAAGGTGTTAATCCCCTTACTGACTCTTTTGCAAGAAAATTTGTGCAACCCTATGTCACTTGGAATTTGCCCCATAGTGTTCGGAGATTCTGGTTGCTCTTGAGGCAGGATTTGCTTCCTCTAAATAACCTCTTGTTTAAATGGTATGGAGTCCCCGCAATCTGTGACCTTTGTCATTTGTCTACCCAAGACCGAATGCATGTACTTTTTATATGTCCAGTACTGCGTCCCTTTCGCCGTAAATGGTTAAGGCAAATATGTTTACAAATGGGTATTTTAAATGCTAATTCTTTTATGTCTGCCCTTTATAACCCTCCGAATGAGAGATTCTGTTTTAACATCTTTAGCTTTTTTAAATGCTTTTTAGCTATTTATTGAAGGCTTGCTTATGAAGTATGTATCTATGAATTGTTTTGTATTGCGGTAACTGTTGTAAATTGTCTTTTTTTCTTTTTGGTAATGAATGGAATTTTGTATTGTATGTTTCTTTTATGTGGACCTCCACGGAGTTCCAAAACATAATAAAGATTGTGTGTGTGGTAATAAGTTAGAATACCCACGTAATTTCTTTCCTTGTTGAGCCAAAAGTGCATCACTTCAGAGTCAATGGAAACAGAATTATTTTGACTAAATGCAGTCAGTGTGTGCGCACGGACTGACATGGCACCTATTAAGTCCGTTAGAGTGCTCAGTGCTGTGTATGCATATGGTACTTTAACCTGCTACCACCACCAAGGAGGTTATATGGTTAAAGTGCAGGATGGCGGAAGGCTCAGAGTGCATAGATGTAACTTTAAATCAAATATTTGCAAAGCCCGACAGGCGAAAAATTGGTCCGTGAAATAAAGGAAGTCAAAACGTAGGGGCAAATGTGAATGCAAAATTGCATCAATGCAACCTTTGTCGAATTTGAACAGCATCTGTAATAATGAGCTGACGAGCAAAAAGTATCCCTCTCAGTAAAGTTTAAACTTATGAGGGTGCATGTTAATAATTCATGGAGGAGGGAACTTAGACTGACTACCTCACAGGTTCAAGTCAGTTGGAGTTTCTTGCTGCGCGAGGTAAAGCTGACAAGTCGCACCCGAGTACTTCAGAGGTCTTTAAAAAGACCATTCACTTGTTAACGAGGCTTTGTTATTTTTCTCACCCCTTCTCCAGACTGTGGGCAGTGTTACAGGACCTCCTGGTGAGAGCTGCCTTTTGTACACAGAACAGTAGAATTGTTTCTTTGGGTTTCTTTGTAATGTCGGTATCAAAATACCCGACGGCAACATTGCAAAACTTGCTAGTATTTTGCCGTTTCTACATATAAATACAGACAAAGGAAATATAGATTTCCGTCTGTATTTATATGTAAAAGTCCGTAAAAACGGAAAACCGGAAGCCCTAATTTTAATATAAGGTAGGCTTCTCTTTTCAACAGTTTACTTTCCACATTACCACTGCGTGGCGAAATTTTAATGCCTGACAAGACAGACCACCTGAAATCTTTTTCTGTATGGTTATTGTCCACAAAATGTTGGACCATCGGGGAAGTCACCACTTTTTGTTTTATTCTGGAGCGATGTTGGGCTAATCGCTGATTGTTCTGTTGATTGGTCTTCTCAATATAGATTTTGGTGCATGGTGTAGGAGAGTAGGGTCTGCAATCCTATGATCACCCAGACTTTTTGCTTTTCTTTCACTGGTTTACGACTTTCTCGGGCTGTGGGCCTGCCAATCGGACCCACAGCCTAGCTGTTCTCTCGCTAAATTGATGTGTGTACCTTAGGTGCATTACCCAATTGGAACTGGGCCACCCTGTCAGACCCTGTAACTCAGGGCATCAGTGTACCCAGGGCCTACCAGGGGCTGAAGCATGTATTATGCCACCCCTGGATGGCCATCTAAATCTGACACAACTGGCTGCACGACAGCTGGGGCAACGTGGCGTACTCGCCCGTTGCTGTAGGTATAGTATCCCTATATCTAATCGTAAAATGGACACCCGAGTTCCTGTCAGTCACTCCTATGGCAGGCCTTGACAATCCTGAAGGCAGAGTGCGTGGAACCGTGTGAATTGGGCTCTGGCACGAGCCGAGCCCGGTTGCAGCTTGCGGAACCAAGACCCAATGGCTGTTCCATGATAACGCGTACCATATCGGTAACTTCGGTATCGCGTTATCAAGACATGTCGAGTAAGGTGTCATACGAATCGGGATGCTGCCCCCTCACCAATGCTGGCGATGAGGTTAGCATTCCGCCCTTCTAGAGGGACACGACATGTACGTAACTGTGAACCCCGGTTAAAGTTAACTGAAGCCTCAGCTCCACAAAATGGACGCTGCCACCACAGACACGAGTCTGACCTCCTGCTGCTGGGAGTACTTCCAGCGAGGAGAGCTTGGACAAAGGGTTTCCTGTCCGGGGCGGTGTTCGCACCATCCCAGACAGGGTTTTGTGTATCCTGGGTAGGCAGGGCTTTACAGGAAGGTGACTGCGGAGTGGCACCCCGGTGCTCACTACGCATCTGCCGGCTAGAACCAGTTCCAGGGGCGCGCAGCCCCTGACCTGGGGAAAGTCCAGCAGGGGAGAGGGGTGTAACTACCCCCCTTCCTGGTCCCACCCCTAGGGCAGGACCTAGTCATGTACCCACCCCTTTCTTTAGGATACAGGCCGGAGCGGGGACCCTTCCAAATTAGATCATCTTTGAATCAAGAATACTTTCTACGAAAGGACTTCGAGACTCTTCTCAAGATTTCTCCCTTGTGGCTAAGGAGTAGTCACCCTGCATCCGCAGGCACCATCTAAGAACTCTGCGGTTTGCTGCAAGTCCTTCCTCAGGAATCCGACGACCCAGCTCGACGAGAACCGGCTTCCCTGGCACCTCTGACCTCTACCCACATCGTCAGCTCAGCTGAGATCTGTGGGTGCGACGAGACCTCGAGGGACCGGCCATCATCAAAACCTGCACGCTTTCTTAACCAGCACAACCACCGAAGGAATCCTCTGGTGAGTGCTCTGGGGTCCCAGAAGCCCCGACCCTGCGCAGCTCCAGCACCGAAGTGCAGCCTCCCAGCATCTCCACGATCTGCGTGGGGCCCTTCTGCTTTGCTGTTCAGCCCGTTGTCCGATCACTAGCTGCTGGCTTGTGACTCTTTGACGACGAACGACAACCAACGTTGCTGGTCTGGTTGCTCCAGACTAGCCTTAGCTCCTTTTTACGAGAGGAGCACCCCGGACCCTCCTGGTCCACTCAAGACCCCATTTTAGGCCCACCACGTGGCCCTGAAATCTGCCAAGGCTCGTTGCCCCAATCCTGGGCCCAGCGACGCCGACAGCATCAACCTTCGTGGGACAGCTCGCACCTCCATCCTGGTCGCCGACAACGCCTCCTGGTCCGTGAGACTGCAGAGCCTAGCGTCGCCCACTCACCTAGTCGAGGTGACGATCATCCGGTGCCTTCCTGGAGGGTGAGGCGAGCCGCCATCTTGGGTGGAGCTGGACCGGATCTAGCGGTCTAGTTCTCCCGGGAGGCAGGCCTTAAAAAACTTCCTTGCTCTGGGCCACTCGAGAACGCTTGGCTGGTGGCAGAAGCCCGGCCCTCGAGGAACCTCGGACTCGTTTCTCTGACACCTCAGTCACTTGGTAGTCATTGTAAGCGCTGTAGCGCGATCTAAGCGCTAGTGCGCTCGTATTTTTAAAAACTGCTTTTAATTTGTCATTTTGTATACTTTGACTTGCACTTACTGACTGGATACTATTTTCTTCTGCTACCCGCCCTGGTCCATCGCGGCTGGTGCCGTTTGTGTGGAGGGTGAGGCGAGCCGCCATCTTGGGTGGAGCTGGACCGGATCTAGCGGTCTAGTTCTCCCGGGAGGCAGGCCTTATAAACAATGTGCATACAGGAGCGCAGCGGACGAGCGCAGCGGGCGCGACGAATGCGCGCCGAAGTCGCGCATAAGTCAAGCCCGTCTGCGCCCGTCCGCGGCAGTCCGGGGCCTGGGGCCACGACCCCTGGACCAAACATTAAATACTCCTCCTCTACACTGCTGTCACTTAGACCCCCAGACAGCGCTGTACTTGCCCCGCCCGCCCACACCTTAAAACGTGCTGCCACATATGGCATTCTGAAGCCCGAATACATTCATGCCAAAACTCCCAAATATAGCTCCTCCCTGCCTTCTGCTACCCCTCATAACTCCGCGACTACTCTTAAATGCCTATACTTAAACACCAGGTCCATGGTTAAACACCACCTTGACATTTTTCTCCTGCTTCAGGCCGACCAGCCAGACTTCTTATTTCTTTCTGAAACCTGGCTCAACGAAGGATCCTTGCCTGACATCTTAGCCGCTGTCCCCTCGAACTATTATATCCTGCACGCCGACAGACCCGCCGGCAAAAGAGGCGGAGGTGTCGCTGCGATCATTTGCAGCTCCCATAAAGTCTCCTCTCTACCATCTTTAGACTTAACAGGATGTGATAACCTGCTTTTTAAACTGGACACTGACTTAGGATCACTACTTCTGATCCTTCTATACCGCCCCCCTCAAACTTTGCCTACATTTACCACATCCTTTTCAGAACAACTTGCATCCCTGACTATCTCCCATGACAAAATTGTACTATTGGGAGACTTCAACCTATGGATGGACTCTATTGAATCTGATCCTCAGGCAGCCAGTCTTAAAGAAACGCTCCTGGATATGAACCTCATTCAACATATCCATCTTCCTACCCATGACAAAGGGCATAGCTTAGACCAAATCTGGTCCCAAAACATTCTTCTTGCTATTAATTCCATCATGCCCTGCATTTGGTCGGATCATTACCTGATCAATTTCACCATCACCATTGTAAGTAGCAGAAGGTCCCAACCTCAGCCAGGAGGAAAAACTAGACTGTGGAAGAATGTCGACATTCCTACATTTATTGGATCCTTATCTTCCTCCCCTCCCTCACTCGACCAGGGCATTGATGAAATGGAAGAGGCTTTTTCAGGTTGGCTACTTCAGGCAGCCGATGTTTACGCTCCCTGCACCAACTTCCCTCGTTACCGCCCCAACGACGCACACAGGTGGTTTACACCTGTTTTGAAAAACTTTAAGCTTGAGGTCCGTCAACTGGAGCGAAAATGGCGTACAGCCTACTTAGAGCAAGACAAGGATAACTACCGTAAAGCTCGCAGGGACTATCACAAGCTTATCCTGAAACACAAAACTGAATATTTCTCTGAAAAAATACTCAAAGCTCATAATAAATCCAGAGAATTGTTCAACATAGTGAAAAACCTCAGTACCAGTGACAGAACCTCCCTTCCGATAACTCCTACTCAGGAACTCTGCAATTCACTCAATTCCTTCTTTTTTAATAAAATCTGCACCATCAAACAGAGCATCCCCACCACTCAGCCCCCCCTTTTGCTCTCCGACATCTCTCACAACCCTGCCACTCTGGTTTCATATCCTCATATTGACAATGTCACCTTATCCAAGCTTCTTACCAAAGTCAAATCTGGTTCCCCTGACGACATCTGCCCTCCTCATATCTTGAAAGAAGTAGGCACCCACATCCCTGAGGGCTTACTTCCCTTGTTGAATGGATCACTCACTCAAGGGAAAGTCCCAAGCAACTTTAAAAAAGCCCTTCTCATTCCCCTTCTAAAAAAGACAGGAGCCAACCCGTCAGACCCACTCAACTATAGGCCCATTTCTCTGTTGCCATACTGCGCCAAACTTTTGGAATCCCATGTCTGCGACAGTATCTCTACTTTCTTAGAGAAATCTGAGTACCTTGCACCTAACCAGGCCGGCTTCCGCCCTTGCCATTCAACCGAAGCAGTCATTCTCTCGGTGCAGAACACCCTGAGGCGGAATGCGGACGAGGGGATCCACCAGGCTCTGGTGCTGTTGGACCTCTCTGCTGCGTTCGACACGGTCGACTACACCATCTTGGTCGACCGTGTCGAGCAGGCTGGCCTCAGGGGCCCGGCTCTGAGCTGGATCCGCTCGTTCATCTCTGGCCGAACTCAATCGGTTAGACTGGGCACTTTTACGGCTCCCACCATATCCACCAACTGTGGAGTGCCTCAAGGTTCTTCGTTGTCCCCCCTGCTTTTTAATTTATACCTGCGTCCTCTTCTGTTTTCCCTCAGAAACGCCAAGGTAACCATCTTCAACTATGCTGATGATTTGCAGCTCATCTTCCCTCTTAACACCAAGGACTCAGTGGTAGAATTTCAAAACACCATGTCCCACATTCTGAGTTGGATGAGCTGCAATCATTTAAAACTTAACCCAGGCAAGACCGAATTGGTCTTGCCTGGACAGAGTATACATAGTTGGAATCCCAGCTTCTGGCCCTCCTGCATGGGTGCCCCTCCATCTAAGTCATCTTCGGTCAAAAGTCTGGGCATCCACATCAGTGAAGACCTTTCCTTGAAGAAACAGGTGGGAGCAGTTGTTTCCTCCAGTTTTTTTCAGCTGAAAAAAATAAAAAAAATTGCATGTTTCTTTTCTTTTTCCGCTCTCTCTCAGATCGTCATCTCCTTGGTCTTATCCAGATTGGACTTCTCCAATAGTCTCTATCTTGGGCTCCCAAAAGGAGAGCTTAAACGCCTCCAGTTGGTTCAGAATCAAGCAGCCAGACTTCTTCTGAACATCCCTAGAAGGCAATCAGTCAGACCTGGCCTGAAACAATTACACTGGTTGCCGGTGGAACAACGTGTGGCCTTTAAAGCGGGCTGCATTTTATTCAAATCCCTACATGACACTGGCCCCCAATTCATTAGGGACCTATTCCATAAATACAGCCCCTCCCGATATCTCCGGTCCACCCATAAATCCCTTTTGATTGTGCCGCCGTACAAGAGGAAACGTCTCGGAGGCAGCTGCTTTGACCATCTCGCAGCTGCCTTCTGGAACTCTCTCCCCCCTCATCTAAAACTAAGTGATAATCTCCTCAGTTTCAGACATCTTCTGAAGACCTGGCTCTTTTCTCAGGCACATCATTGAGCTGCTTCCTTCTATCAAATGACTTACGCGCCCTGTTCCTTCCTACAGCGCCATGAAGCCTCCGGGCGTACGAGCGCTCAATAAATGCCAGTTAACATTAACATTAACATTAACATTAACCCTCTGACTACTGGCTAGTAGTACGAACTTGGTCCCCTCTGCTTTCAGGTGTCATCTATCCCTGATCCAGGCTTGGATCTCTACGAACTATTCTCCACTGGTCGCCGGCCAGCAACTCCTTCCTACCGGCTCCTGGCTCGTCAGTGAAGACCCCCGACGCCTGAAAGACTTGCGCAGCCGCAGCCCTTGTGGCTAGGTAACTTCGGCATTTCGGTGCCCGCATGGCCTCCTTACTTAAGGGTCCCGAGTCCCTCGCTTCTGACTTGCCTTATCGGGTCCGCCCGAGACCACTAAACTTTCCGTGCCCTCGGGCACTTGTATTGATTGTGCACTTGAAGTATTTTCCTAAGAGTTTTGTTCTGTGCTTAGTACCCTGTCCTCATAAAGAGTACAGGGCTGTTGTGATTCTAATAAATACACTGTTTACTTTCATAACACTTGTGTGGTGTCCTTTCACTTGGTGTTCGAGGGGTATGTGATGGTATAACAGCTGGCTTAACACGCCCTCTAGAGTTTAGCCCGAAGACTGCTCGTATCCACGCTACTAGGATAGCTGGTCTAAGGTTGACTTACAACCAATCACCATAAGGGTCGTTTGGACCGATGCATTGTGGTCACTAGAATAGTGAACACTGCATATCGGGCCAACTTCTCACATTGGTGAGCAGCGGTTGGGATTTGAGCTTGCTGTTGCTTTACCACGCGTATCCTAAGAATATCTTGTGAAAGATCGCATAAGTACTCCAGGTACATATAACTTAGCTTAGAGTACTCTGAGTTCTACTGAACCAGCTGTTGTAGCTCCTCAAGGCTTAGCACACCTTGGCTACAACTCTTAGCAAGGGATCAGTAGGTAAACATATAGTGTAGGTAGGTGCATCACTTACACCACACTAGAAGCAGCATGTCCGACAAAGTAGGAAACTCTGAGTCTCCCCTTGTGTCAGTCGACCTTCCACAGGTCACGTCTAGATATGCTGCACTTAGCTTCCAAGAGATGCGACAGCTCTGTACATCTCGGAAGTTAAAACAGGGTTCAAACCCTACAACTCCGTTTCTGATTGGTCTCTTGGAGACTTATGATGCTAGGAGGGCGGGTAACACCGACCCTTGTCATCCAGAAGAGAGTATGCCCCCCCTCGAGGGAACCCGAGGTGACCCTGACCTTATCCATCTCTCCGCAGAAGGTGAAGAGGAGGATGAGGATCTAGAGCCATCTGGGGACGAGGCAGACAAAGGTCCAGAAGTAGTTAGCCAGCTAACTAGGGACAACTTAAGCCGGCACGAGAATGGTACTAGGAGACCCCTGGGGCCCCTCTCCGGCCAGCTTAACATTGGGAGTGGACGAGTTAGGTCTCTGTCGAGAGGCTCTAACAGATCCATTCAAACCAATGGCTCTCGAGGCTCTGCTCGAAGAGGGATGACATCCCCTCAGAGGAGAGTGTACGAAGCTAAAGAGCGGGAAGTCAATCTACGGATCGAAAGGGAAGAACTTGCCCTAGCCAAAGAAAGACTCGCCTTCGCTAGAGAGCAAGATTTGAGTGGGACAAATCCCACTGGTGGCAGGATTCCCCCATGGGAAAACAGGAGTTTAGACACTAAGCACCTGAATAAGATAGTGCCCCCCTTTAAGCAAGGGGACAACATCCACAAATGGATTACTGCTATGGAGCGGGCTTGCACTGTCCAGTGCGTCCCCCAGAGTCAGTGGGCAGCTATCTTGTGGCTCTCCTTTGAAGGTAAAGGTAGAGACAAGCTCCTCACTACTAGGGTCGAGGATGCTAACAATTACCAGATCCTGAAGAACACACTGATTGATGGGTTCGGCCTAACCACTGAGTAGTACAGGTTGCTGTTCAGGGATACCCAGAAAACTCAGTCTCAGGATTGGTCTGATTTCGTTGATTGTGCCACTAAGGCTTTGGAGGGCTGGTTGCTGGGCAGTAAGGTTACTGATTACACAGGATTGTATAATTTGATCATGCAAGAACAAATTTTAAACAATTGTCAGAACCAGTTGTTGCATCAGCACCTTGTCGACTCGGATCTGACCTCTCCCCAAGAATTGGGAAAGAAGGCAGACAGATGGGTCAGAACAAGGGTTAAGCAAAACCAGGGCCAGAACCAGGGTGGTCAGAAGAAAGCAGACCAGAAGGGTAAAGATTCGAAAGGGGAGCAAAATGACCAGAAGTCTTCGACAGGTCCCCAACAACCCAAAGAGGGGGGGGGTCAGGCTTCCCAGAAAAAGAAGAATCAAGAAGGCCAATCGAAAAGGTTGTGCCAATACTGTAAAAGTAAAACTCACTGGTTTAGTGAGTGCACCAAGAAAGGAGGGCAGACTCCTGCTACTGCAGCCCCTAAGGCACCTGTGCCCCCTAGTACAGCCAGCAGTAGTAGTGCGCCTCCCAAGGGACTGGTTGGGTTAACCTTGGGTTCTGAGGGGTGCGACAACTTAGTTCGCACACTCACTCAGGCTGTCCTTGTCTGTACGGGGGATGTGGATAGATCCCCTGATGTCAGTCCCAATACCTTGGGCAAATACCGACAGACGCCTTTGATCAATGGCAGAATGGCTCAGGCCTATAGGGACACTTGTGCCAGTGTCACCATGGTGACGCCTAACTTTGTGGACCCTGGACAGATCATGCCAGGTACAGATTTCCTGGTGACCAATGCCAGCAACGTCACTACCAGTCATAGTATGGTGATTGTTGCTTTCTCCTGGGGAGGGGTAAATGGCCAGAAAAAGGTTGTTGTTAGTTCAGATCTCCCAGTGGATTGTTTGTTGGGCAATGATTTGGAGTCATCGCAATGGTCAGAAGTGGAGCACCGGACTCACATGGAGATGTTAGGCTTGCCAGCACATGTGCTTGCTGTGACTAGGTCACAGGTCAGACGATGCCCCACTGAACAGGTGCTGGATCCTGGAACAACGGACCAGACACCTCCCAAGAAGAAGAGCAGTCGGGTTAAGGCAGCGCCTTCCCCCTTGTCCCAGGTCGAGGATCAGGTCTCAGAGGAGGCTGACCTCCAGGAATTGCGGGAAACTGAACCTAAGGAACTCAAACTTGATCAAGTTGAGTTTCTGGGCTCAGGGGGACCCACACGAGAAGACCTGGGGAAGGACCAGTTAGACTGCCCTTCCCTTGAACCCCTCAGACAGCAGGCTGCTGCTGAGGCTGCTGGGAACACCACAGGTACCCACAAGGTGTACTGGGAAGATGGACTCCTGTACACTGAGGCAAGAGACCCCAAGCCTGGCATGACCAGGAGGCTGGTTATCCCCTTGTCTCAGCGTGGTTTCCTCCTTACCTTGGCCCACGAGATTCCCTTAGCAGGACACTTAGGCCAGACGAACACGTGGGACAGGCTTGTCTCACACTTTCACTGGCCTCACATGAACGAAAATACCAAGGAGTTTTGTCGCTCCTGTGTCACTTGCCAAGCCAGTGGTAAGTCAGGTGGCACGACAAAGGCACCCCTTATACCAATGCCTGTGGTGGGGGTGCCCTTTGAACGTGTGGGGATTGACATTGTCGGTCCAATGGAACCCCCAACAGCATCAGGGCACAAGTTTATACTGGTGGTAGTGGATCATGCCACCAGGTATCCTGAAGCTATTCCCCCTAGGACCACTACAGCCCCTGGGGACAGATCATAAGATTGGGGTAGTAAACGGGAATTAAAAGGCCTAACACACATACTGCATAGGACTTTCTAGCACTACTTTATGTTGCACTCTATGCTGTAAGACTTAGTTTATACCACAATAACTTGGCTATTACATCAAACATTACATATATATATATGTTACAGTCAAAGTGTGAAATCCGGCATTCTATAGAATGCCTAGGTAATGTATAGAATGCCCGAAAATGCCTGAAAATCAAGCGTCAAAGTATGAAATGGTTGATATTTTATACATTGCCTAGGATTTGTATACTGACGTTCGATTTTCAGGCATTCTATACATTACCTAGGCATTCTATAGAATGTGGGATTTCACACTTTGACTGTAACATATATATATATTACCTACTGGCGGTCGCCAGTAGGTAGTTATAGTTAGGATTGTTTTCCATAGGAAATCCGCAACATTCTATTGGGAATAACTTTGGCGCCGGTTGAGGAATCTGCCTGTAATTTTCCTTAAATTTGCCTCGTGCTCCTTCCCTGAAAGTTTGGGGGGGATTCGTCAAGCGGGGGCGAGATAAAAGGGGGGTCCCAAAGCATGTTTTCCCCATGTTAATTTCCATACGGCGGTTGGACTCACTTTTAGCCCGAACTGCTGAATGGATTTCCACAAAACTTGGCAAAATTGTAGGGACTGGTAGCCCCGATGTGCCTTTGCTATGTCTCAAGATATGTGCTCCAGTGGATTTTGAGTAATTTAGGTTCAAAAAAATATATACATATGGGCGGAGCCTAACCACACATCCGATCTGATCGGCTGTCAGCACTTCATCCAAGAAGTGTTGGCAGCCATCTTGGGACCAATATACATGATAGCACCTCATTAAAAAGCATTGTAGTTAATAGAGAGTTTTAGGACTTTAGTTACATTATAAATCATTTGTTGATGGTACCATACTCATTTTAGGAATTGTGGTGTGTTCTAAGGTGATTTTACCATGTGAAAAAGCCTTCTGCTGTGATATCATGAATCATGTTTGAAAGAAAATTAATATCACATGATTTTCCCACAGTGGTTTGGAAGGGGATCTATAAGCTAAACTGAAAGCATATTTTCTGTAAATTCACATTATCTTTCTCAGTCATGTGAAAATGAAGTCTGACATTCTCAGTAAAACATGTACATCCAACAAGGACTGAGACTGTCAGTTGATTCCTTTGTGTTCTACTGCAGCCTCCCTGAGTGTTCTAAAGAACAACTAGAGCGCTAACAGTCCTACTTATTACAAAGGTATAGCACACCTGAAGCCATTGTGATGGGAATAAAGTGGTAACTCTTAAAACATTTAATTTAAAAAGGAACAAAATGAGGGGTATATTTTGCCATAGAAAGTATTATTAGTGCTGCAGAAAGAAAAATTAGGGCACATTTTGAGTGACTTCTCAAATCCTCTTCTATTTCATTAAAAAATACTGACATGCAGTCTCCCAAGATGGCCACCAGAGACAAAAGAGCCCAAATGTAGCCCAAATATCACCCAGATGTAGCCCAAGTATAGCCCAATGACAGAATGTCCCAGAGTGTTCTAAAGAACAACTAGAGCGCTAACAGTCTTACTTATGACAAAAGTATGGCACGCCAGAAGCCATCTTGATTGGAATGAAGTGGTAAGTCTGAAAACATTTAATTTAAAAAGGAACAAAATGAGGGGGTTCTTTTTGCCATAGAAAGTATGATTAGTGCTTCAGAAAGAAAAATTAGGGATCATTTTGAGTGACTTCTCAAATCTTCTTCTATTTCATTAAAAAAATTCTGACATGCAGACTGAAACAGCACTTTGAATACCAGCAGCAGACTTCCCTGGTGAGTAGTAGCTTTACTACAGTGATCTAATGAGCAACTAGAGTGCTAACATTCAGAATTTATGGCAAATGTGTGACACATCTGAATGCCTTCTTGATGGAGCCAAAGTAAACAAGCCCTTGTTTAAGTTAAAGCCATTCTGTTTGTAATGAGGGGGCTTTTTAGCTTTGCTTTTATTAGTGTTTTTTAAACTTTCATTTAAATAACATGCATCTGTATGCATATATGTATGCATGCATTTATATTTGCATTTATATAGATATACAGATTATATATGTTTATATATGTATGTATGTATATATATATACATACACATAAATATGTATAAATGCACATTTATGCATATATATATATATATGTATATGTGTGGGTGTAGAGACAGGTAGAGAGGTAGAGGTGTAGAGGTAGAGAGGTAGAGGTAGAGAGGTAGCGGTAGAGAGGTAGAGACTAATAGAGAGAGAGGTAGAGAGGTAGAGAGTAGAGAGTGAGTAATAGATAGTAGAGAGTGAGTAGTAGAGAGTAGTAGAGAGCAGTACAGAGAGTAGCAGAGAGTGAGTAGTAGAGAGTAGTAGAGTGAATAGCAGAGTGAGTAGTAGAGAGTAGTAGAGAGTGAGTAGTAGAGAGTGAGTAGTAGAGAGTAGTAGAGAGTAAGTAGTAGAGTGAGTAGTAGAGAGCAGTATAGAGTGAGTAGTAGAGAGGAGTAAAGAGTGAGTAGTAGAGAGTGAGTAGCAGAGAGAGAGAATAGTAGAGAGTAGTAGAGAGTGAGTAGTAGAGAGTAGTAGAGAGCAGTACAGAGAGTAGCAGAGAGTGAGTAGTAGAGAGTAGTAGAGTGAATAGCAGAGTGAGTAGTAGAGAGTAGTAGAGAGTGAGTAGTAGAGAGTGAGTAGTAGAGAGTAGTAGAGAGTAAGTAGTAGAGTGAGTAGTAGAGAGAAGTAGTAGAGTGAGTAGTAGAGAGCAGTATAGAGTGAGTAGTAGAGAGTGAGTAGCAGAGAGAGAGAATAGTAGAGAGTAGTAGAGAGTGAGTAGTAGAGTGAGTAGTAGAGAGAGAGTAGTAGAGAGTGAGTAGTAGAGAGTAGTAGAGAGTGAGTAGTAGAGTGAGTAGTAGAGAGTGAGTAGTAGAGAGAGAGTAGTAGAGAGTGAGTAGTAGAGAGTAGTAGAGAGTGAGAAGTAGAGAGTGAGTAGTAGAGAGTAGTAGAGAGTGAGTAGTAAAGAGTGAGTACTAGACAGAGAGTAGTAGAGAGTGAGTAGTAGAGAGTAGTAGATTGTGAGTAGTAGGGAGTGAGTAGTAGAGAGAGAGTAGTAGAGAGTAGTAGAGTAGTAGAGAATGAGTAGTAGAGAGTGAGTATTTGAGAGTAGTGGAGTAGGAGAGAGTAAGTAGTAGAGAGTAGTGGAGATTATTCCAAAGTTTGGCACAGCACCACTTGCACAATAAGTCCAATCAAATCATATCACTTAGAGTCCTTATTGAAGCGCTGAATCTTGGTGTATATTCAAATGCTTTTATTTTCCTTAAGTTTATGTACCACAGCTAGCCGAAACGTTTCATCCCGTACAACAGAACTTCTTCAGGGCGTTCTTATTTCCTTCAAGTTATGTCGGTATCCTGTTGTCATATAACTAGATATTTCTTCCAAAATGTCAGACGAGACGTAAGTACATTCTTATTCAAAGTGACTAGGTATCAATTTTACCCACACAATTCGGGCAGACTTGAGTAATTTATAGCATCCTCAAAGTCAGTCTTTCAAAAATATAGGACATGATAATCCAAATCCAAATGTTTCTCAAGAAAAGTCATTTTCAATCGTTCGGAATATCGGTGTTTGGGCAGATATGACCCAGGGACCCCCAGTATGCAAGGGGAATTAGTCCCCCCTCTGCAAACACGCCAGTGGCCTGCGTTGCAGAGAGGTGTAAAAAGGGGCACAGCCTCATTACACCTCTGTGCAATGCAGCCCCCTTGTGCATACTGGAGGTTCCAGGTGGGCTAGTTGGCCCCCAGGGACCCCTAGTATGCAAGGGGAATTAGTTCCCCCTCTTCAAACATGCACGGGGGCTGCGTTGCAGAAAGGTGTAAAAAATGGTGTGGCCTCATTACACCTCTCTGCAATGCAGCCCCCTGGCGCATACTGGAGGCTCCTGGTGGGCTAGTTGGCCCCCAGGGACCCCCAGTATGCAAGGGGAATTGGTTCTCCCTCTGCAAACGCGGCAGGGGGCTGCATTGCAGAGAGGTGTAACAAGGGGCATAGCCTCATTACACCTCTGCAATGCAGCCCCCTGGCGCATACTGGAGGTTCCAGGTGGGCTAGTTGGCCCCCAGGGGCCCCCAATATGCAAGGGGAATTAGTTCCCTCTCTTCAAACATGCACGGGGGCTGCGTTGCAGAGAGGTGTAAAAAGGAGCGAGGCTTCATTACACCTCTCTGCAATGCACTCCCCTTGCGCATACTGGAGATTCCTGGTGGGCTTTCAGGTCTTATATAGTTAGGAATTAACATTAAAAAAAACTTTGAAATTCACTGAAAAAAACATAGGTTTAAGGCCTTATATAGTTAGGAATTAGCATTTAAAAAACCTTGCAAATTCACTGAAAAAACCATAGGTGTCAGGCCTTATATAGTTAGGAATTAGCATTTAAAAAACCTTTGAAATTCACTGAAAAAACCATAGGTTTCAGGCCTTATATAGTTAGGAATTAGCATTTTAAAAACCTTTAAAATTTACTCAAAAAACTATACGTTTTAGGGGTGTTATAGTTAGCTGGACATTTCACTCATACAAAACTATTGGAATTGCTCCTATATAGTTAGTTGTACTAACTATATTTTGCGCTTATATCGTATGCGCTCGGGTGCTTCCGGGTGCGCTTACGCCATGCGTATCACGCGGACGCGGCTACGCGATACGTCACAATGATGTTTTCGTTGGCGGCAATAGCGCAAACGGGACACTCACTGGTACGCGCACCGGGGCGTGCCGCAAGACTGCGCTTTCCGGTGCGCACACCGGTACGCGCACCGGGAGGGCTCCAGGGCAAAAAAAAAAGAAATAAATAAAAAAATTAAGAATATACATAAAAAAATAGTATTAAATAAATATACAATATAGGATTCATTATAAAAAATATCATATTTGATAGCAATAGAAATTTGCTATTAAAAAACCTTTGAAATTCACTGAAAAAACATAGGTTTGAGGCACTATATATAGTTAGGAATTAGCATTTACAAAACCTATGAAATTCACAGAAAAAAACATAGGTTTCACACCAGTTATAGTTAGGAATTAGCATTTAAAAAACCTATTAAATTCACTGAAAAAACCATAGGTTTGACACCAGTTATAGTTAGCTGGAAATTTTACTGACATAAAACCATTGAAATTCCCACGTTATAGTTAGTTGGACTCACTATAACTTGCGCGCCTGCAATGCACTGCTGATGACGTCACATATTACATCACTCACGACATGGTCAGTGACATCACTCAACCAGTCGGGGGAGGCAAGATGGCGCCCGAACGCCGAGCCGTGTCGGATGTTTGCACTCTGCTCTCCACTGACTCACAGGTTTTCTTTATGTGAGCATCCAGTGAGATACCGGGAAATCGATCGAAAGCTGCAACAGCCAAAACTAGACAAAGTAAGCAATTGAAATTCGTGAGCGGCATCTCTCAGTACCTGTTAACACTGAAAACGTTGAATGTTGAGTGCTGGACAAGCTGGAGGACGCTGAAGCTGCTGAAGTCGTTGAGCGTGTAACGTTGAACGCTAGATCCTGATTCTGAAACTGACTACAGCGCCGATGGTGGTGGCGAGACTTCGCTGAGTCAGGAGCTCGCTGAAGCCGCTGAGCACAGAACGCTAAATGCCAAAACGCTGATTTTTGAAACCGACTGCAGCACCGATAGCGGTGACGAGACTTCGCTGTGTGTGGAGGGCGATTTCCCACACAGGTGCCGGGAACGCTGTGAATCAGCTGTATCCGAGCTCCGAGTCAGCTGCGCTCCGAGCTCTGCAGCACCGTGTTCCAGGAGCCAGGGAAGAGAAAGGAACCATGAAAGGATAACTGCTATGGATCCCAAAGGAATGCGAAAAAAACGAGACCCAGAGGCCAACACAACCGTGAGTACGAGTGGTCTGGAGAAAGATGTGTCCACGGCTATACAAAAGAAAACGGGGGGAGTGGTACATGTTGAAAACCCTAATGCAACTAATGCAGCTAAACAAACAATCTCTACATTGTTTATGGCGGTAGAAGAAAAAAAGCGGAAGGAAGCGCTGCGTAGTCCTCCGACAGTTTCACAAGCAGTTAATAATGTCAATGGAGAGCTTAACACATTGGCTGTGGCAGGGGAAGGGGAAAGGCTGCAAGGTGAACATCTAGCTACTGTGGCGCCCAAAATCGTTGTTACACCAGCAGCCGCTCTACCGGTAAATGTAGATGTAGTTACCACTCCCTCAGGAGATCATTTCAATTCTGGCCAACTGGAGAGAACTATCGCAGATTCTGTGGAAGGGCTTAACATGATAAATCCAAACCTGGATACAAAATTAACCAACGAGACAGAGTTACTGGACTTCTTTTTTTTTTTTTTTTTTATTGAGATGTTTCAGGTATTTACGCTACAAAAATTTCATTTCATATATCAATTCATTACATAATCCATAAATATTCAGAATAAACAGAGACATCGTGAATTGTACAAAGGCAGTGGAAACAACAGTAAAATACGTTGATTTGGCCAAAAAGAGTGAACACGTGAGATTAAAGCGTACATTTAAAAGGCAGAGATATACATAAGAGTCCGACCATTCTGACCACACTGTCCAATTGCAATTTCCCCTTTTCAATGTCTATATTCTCTCCATTTTCTGACTGGTGCCCATATATTCTTGCCCAATTCCCGTTTTTTCCTTCCCTTAAAATCATATAGGCATTCTTCGATATTATGCATTCCTAAAACCATGAAAGCCATTGTTGGAAAGTGGGTGCGGAGGTATCTTTCCAGCCAGCTGAGATTAAAAGACGTAGTATGGCTGAAGATATAAATACTAGGGCCTCCACCTTATCTTTTGCTTTCAGTTTCCCATCCATGCCCACTAAGATCACCGTAGGGGATGGAACGATGTTTTGTTCTAGCAGCCCCTCCAAAAAAATGTGTATCTCCTTAATGATTGGTATTAGATTCGGGCAATTATAAAACATGTGGAGTAAATCTGCTGGGCCCAAATTACACCTAGGGCATCTGTCACTATCCCTTACTCCCCAGGCAAACAATTTTGATGGCGTGAAATACAAATTAAATAGTGTTTTGTAATGTTGAGCCCTTAGATTTGAGGAGCGAAATATCTTTTTATTTAATTCTAACGCTTGATCTAAATCCACATCTGAGTCATCTAGTTTTTGAGCCAATGTTGATTCTGTCTTTCCCATATCATCATCTAGCTCCTGCAGAAGATTGTTGTAACAAATTTTTATTTTGCTACCTCCTTTTTTCAAGTATTCCATTAATGAGTAACTCGACATGGGAGATAGCCTAGGCCTAAATGATCTGATTGTTTGGGTCATTTGTATATATAACAGCCATTGGTTAGAGGGCAGTCCAAATTTTTGTTAAAGTATGTTAAAGTCAACAATCTCATCTCCTAATATAGGATAACCCAGACACTTAACTCCCATCTCCCTCCAAAGACGGCTATTTATATTTTGGCCTAGATGGGCACAGATGTTCGAATTCCATATGTCGATATTAGCGTGAATTTTTGGGATTTTTTAAATCTTCCTTATAATCATCCAAGTTCCCCACGCCCCATCAAAATCTTATATATGGCTCTTTCATAGTATCTTCTTTCAACCTCGCACAACAACTATCCCCCTGCCTTTCTACCTACTTGAAGCTCAAAGATAGTGGGGATAACTTGGGCATCCATCGAAGATTCTGCTGGTCCTGGATCATATTGAAACAATAAGTTCATCTGTACTAGCAAACATGACCAATGATATAGTCTAATATTGGGCATTGCCAGTCCACTTCTCTCTAATGGTAGAGACATTTGTGCTATCGACCTTCTAACTTTCCCATACTGCCAAATAAATTGAATGAATGTCCTTTCGATCTTCCTGATTGTCTGCTCTTCCAAAAGCAGTGGTATGGCATGGAACAGGTAGAGCAGCTTCGGGAACATAGTCATTTTCAGGACATTTACCCTACCAATCAGTGAGAGATGTAACACGTCTATCCTCTTAAGCTCTTTTTCTATCAACTCTATCAATGGAAGATAATTATCTGGTATGATCTTATTAACATTGGCATTCACCCTTATCCCCAGATAAACTGCTGAGTCTAAATATCTTCGGTCTGATTTAATTATATTGCTCGTGCAGATGATCTGAGTTTTTTCCTCATTGAGGCGGTACCCTGATTGTACCCCAAAATCCTTAGCCAGCCGACATATCTCAGCCATTGCTTGTTGCGGGGCGGTTGTTGTAATTGCCAAATCGTCAGCATATGCCAGGAGTTTGGTGGTATGGCCATTAAGTATCACCGGGACAATCTGATCCGACCTCAGAATTTTCTGGATCAAAGGATCTATGTATAACGAGAATAAAATCGGGGAGCACGGGCATCCTTGACGGGTTCCTCTTCTGATTATTATTTTATCCGATTTTTGACCCATAACCATAACCCTCGCGGTCGGATCGCTATACATAGCCTTAATTGCCCTCAGACTCTTACTTCCAAACCCTCTTTCGGCCAGGATCCCCCATAAGCACTCCCAGGTCACCCGGTCGAATGCTTTCTCAGCATCTAGAAGGATCATGGCCATGTCCTCCCCCCTGACAGCATGGGCATCGAACAGGGCTATAGCACGTCTAATATGGTCTGTGGTACCACGACCTGGAACAAACCCATGCTGATAAGGGGAGACCAGCCGACCAATGTTCCCTCCCAACCTCTTAGCCCAGATCTTAGAGTACAGTTTTGTGTCTGAGTTGATAAGGGAAATCGGGCGATATGAACCGGGATTATTCTTTTTGCCCTTTTTGTGAAATATGACGATATTAGTCTCCTTCCACGTTTCCGGGATTGACCCTGAGCATAATATACCATTAAATAGGTCCAGCAGAATTTGAGCAATTTCCTCCTTGAGACATTTATAAACTTCGAAGGGAATCCCATCGGGTCCCGCGGCTTTACCTGGAGCTAGTTCCTGCAATGCTGTCTTTACCTCCGTCAGAGTCAGATCTTGTTCCAATATTTCCCTACTCCTTTCATCCACTTTGGGGCCGTCGTCTTTGAGAATTGGGCTCTGTATTGCCCCCTATCTTCTTCATCATATAATTTTTGGTAAAATGTCTGGAAGACTTTCAGGATCTCTTCCGGTTTAGTATATTCTGTCCCATTCTCCTGTATACTAGATATCAAATTTGTAGACCTCTCCTGCCTGATCTGGAGTGCTAACACCCTTCCTGCCTGCTCCCCTGTCTCATATCGATTAGCCCTTGAGGCTTGGTATTCCCTAGTCTCCTTCTGTGTCACCATCCCCTGGAGATCCGCTTTGATAGTATTCATTCTGTTTAGACTTGCCTTACCATCATTCCCCTGCACAATCTCTGAAGTATGTTGTGTTTCCACTATGCCCAATTCCCCGATCAGAGTTTCAACTTTCCGCCTATCTTCTTTCCTTAATCTAGCTGAACAATTTATTGTCTCCCCCCTCAAAGATGCCTTGAACGTGTCCCAGACTGTATTACGGGATGCACTATATCTATTCATGTCATAGAATTCCTTTGTCCATTGCTTTATATGTCTCACAAATCTGTCATCAGCGAGAAGCTTTCTTTCAAATGACCAGTTCGTTTGCTGCCGTTTAACATTATCAACCACACCGGTTAAAATCAGTGGGTTATGGTCAGAGACATATTTAGGCATTTTCATTATTTTGACTTTACATAGCTTATCCGAGGATAGGAAGAAATAATCCAATTTAGAATATGTGGGAAAGAATAATAGAATAATAGGTAAAGCCCGAATCATTAGGATATTTCGCATTCCATACATCCTCTATCCCATGCGATCTCATAAGTGAGGTGAGCGCTCTGAACACTTTTGGCTTAGATCCTGCATAACTCCCTATCCTGTTCCAATCAACCAAAATATTCATATCCCCACACATTATGATCGGAGTTGGCCAATCCACCAGCTCTTCCTCTAGCATATCGAAAACTTCCGGATCATCAAAATTTGAGCCATATACTGTACAGAGAGTATAACCAAGAGTCAGTTCCGCTATTGCCCATCTCCCTGAGCTATCTGGCTTAACTCTCTTTGCCCCACCTAGATTTTGTTTGGCTAAGATGGCCACCACCCTGACCATTGAAGTTTGTGATGAACAGGCCAATATCTCGTAGCCCCTTATATTTAATAGATTTTTATTAGCCCAGGGCAGATGCGTCTCTTGTACACACAAAAAGTCAAAATTGTTAAATCTTATAATTTGACCGACTCTCTGACGCTTTCTCCCATCGTTTAGCCCAGCGACATTAATAGAACAGATTTTAATGTGTGACATAGTCTGATGCGTTCTTTCCCAGATAGTATATAAGACAGGATCTTAATTTGTCATCTGACTTTGTTGTTAACCTTTGACTGAGACCAATAACCTTTACATACCGAAACAGAGTCACTTGACTTCTACTCAGTGTCTGAGAACTCTGCTTCTTCATGTGAGGATCTAGCCGCTCAGTACTCAAAACAAATGCGTTTGGAGGAAGGTGAGAGCGAAATAGATGACAAAGATGAAGCCGAGGAATATGTTGAAGATAGCCCTAATACAGTGAGAGGCGATGGGGATTCCCTTATAACGGAGGGAGCTACAGGAGGCCGCCAAGAAGAACTAACTGACAATATCACTTTAGCGACGATTTATCAGACAATTTTAAGCCATATGGACAAAACTGAGCGAGACAGCCAAAAAATTCAGAACTCTTGTTGAAAGCTGCAAAGCTCTATACGCAGGCTGGCAAAGTCACACTCTGACTTTGGGGAAAGATTCACTGAGGTCGAGACTAGAGTGTCCAATATTGAAGATGAATTAGTAAAACAAAAAACTGTCACTGAATATGTAAATGCTAATAAAGAGGATCTACTTTGGAAAATGGCTGATTTTGAAAATCGCTCTCGGCGCAATAGTCTAAGGCTAATGCAAATTCCTGAGGGCAAAGAAGGACAAGATCCACGCAAATTTATTGTTGCACTGTTTCAAAGGCCATTCCCGGAGTTGAAGAGATGGGATTGGGAGCGAGAGGTTGAGCGTGCCCATAGATATCCATTCATATTCAACTTAGACCTGGGGAAAACGCCAGCAAACCCAGACCGATTTTGGTAGCCTTTAACAGCTTTCGGGTTAGAGAAGATGTATATATGAACACCAGGCCAAACAGTAAAAGCAGGGGTGTAGGGTTTACCTTCTTTGCAACACCGGACTATAGTAAATATACAATGGATACCCGATGGCAGCTAAGACAATTGGTGAACCTATTTCAAAGAAAAGGCGCACAAGCTTATATTATGAGCCCGGCTAAGTGGAAAGTTATTTATAAAGAGAATACTCGGTTCTTCACCAATGTTGCAGTTGCTAAAGGATACCTGCATGATATAAAAGACTCCTAGATTGTGGATTTGTATAGCTGTTATAGCTTAAGGATATAACTTTTCTTGTATTTGATTTAAAGATACATATGAAATTTATCAGATGGGAATATAGACTCAGTAGTATCCACTGGTATATGTTTAGAAAATATGAAAGTTTGGATATAGTACTCATATAATTGTGGATGAATTGTTAACCTGTGAGGCAGTGACGGGGAGAGATTGAGCTCAGCACCATCACCAGGACCAGGAGTCCGAAAGCCTTGGTAATGGAGGGGGGGGGGAGCGCTACTGGGCAATGGGGTTATTGGTGGAGGGGGGCACGGGGGTTAAAGGGGAAAAATGCCACGTGGAGGTCAAAAGATTGCATAGAATTAATTAAGAAGAATAGATCCAGTATTAAAAGAATTGTAAGGAGTAAAATGGGATACTTTAATGTCAAGTGTGTAAATAGAGATATGATCGGGAAAGGCTGCAATGGCTAAGAATATCGAAATATGCTCTTTCAATGTCTCTGGCCTTAATAATATAAATAAAAGGAAGAGGATTGCATTAGAAATTCGATTCTTGAGCCGAACATATTGTGTCTTCAAGAAACACATTTACCATGGGAGAAAAGAGGCCTAGCACGCGACTTAGAATATACTATTCTGGCAACATCCCAGCAAACAAGCATGATTAGAGGGGTAATGATTTGGATCAGACCACGGCTAGGTACATTAGTAAATAGCTTAATGGATAAATGGGGCAGATGGGTGATAGTTACACTAAGTATAGGAGCTACGTATTTAACGATATGTTCAATTTATGGATCCAATCTGGATGAGGGAAAAATATTTGAATACTTAAATCTTGAATTGGCCAATTGGAGAAGCCCCTTAGTTTTATGTGGAGATTTTAATATTAATTTGAAAGCAGGCGAGTTAGACCCCGGTATAGAGAACTATAAGGGGAGAAAACCTCGAGTCTTTAAAGCTTTATACAATCTAGTGAAGGATCATGCATTGGTCAACATTTGGTGTAAGAATAATCCTCCTGCCCCAGGATATACCTATTACTCCTCCCCGCATAAGAAACTTGTTCGTTTGGACTATTTTTTCACCTCAACTAGTATACAATCCAATATAAAAATCCAGATATTTCCGAGAGTAACATCGGATCATTCGCCAGTGCTTAATGAGATTGCTCATATAGGAGAAATGAAACAGAATAGGAATTTTACGTTTGCGAGGAAGTTATGTCTAGATCCACAATATAGAGAGGCCGTGGTTAAATGGATTATAGATTTTATACAGAATAATATGGGCTCGGCTAATATCGAGATAATATGGGACACATGGAAGGCATGCTTTAGAGGGGAAACAACGAGCTATGGATTTCATCATCAAAATCTACAACGGGGAAAAATGCGAGATCTATATGATCAGCTTGCTAAAGCAGAAGAACATTTAACTACAGAAATCAAGAAGGAAGTTAACAACATAACTAAAATTCAGGAATTTGAGGGTTTAATTGCTAAACGTTGAGCGAACATTACAGGAATTTGGTGTCAGGAGATAGAACGGAAATATTTAGTATACAGGAGGTATATGCATGAATATGGGGAACCTGTAGGCAGGGCTTTGGCCTTAAAATTAAAAATGAAAGAATTGAGTCGCCAAATTGCTAGATTAAAAGATAAAAATTGTATAATATTCGAAGACCCACAAAAAATATTGGAAATACTTTATCAATTCTACACAGAATTATATACGAAACAAGCTAACGTAGATCCTGATATTTTTTTGCATGAAGCGACACTTAATAAACTTACTGAATTAGAGAAAGATGCGCTAGATCAACCTTTCTCAATGGAAGAGCTGGAGAGCGCAGTAAAAAATGTGTCCAATGGGAAGGCAGCCGGCCCTGACCTTATCCAAGTGAGGTCTATAAATGTTTTTTCGATTCTCTAAAGAATCTTATGCTGGAGACTTTTAGAAGGGCACAAATAGGGAAAGCTCCACAGTCTTGGGATGATGCCTCGATGGTTGTCTTTGCCAAAAAAGGGAAACCCCCAGAACAGCCTGCCTCATGTAGACCTATATCCTTGCTAAAATGCAACAGTAAGATTTATTCAAAGATGTTAGCAAATCGCATTTCTAAGATTATAACACCCTAAGTATCATTAAACCAACATGGCTTTATCCCAAAAAGAGGAACTGTGTCTCATAATAATAAGGTGATCACTTTAATTGATATAGCGGAAACTGAGAAGAGAGATTTGGCACTGATATTACTTGACGCTGAGAAAGCGTTTGATCGTGTAGAATGGGCTTATTTATGGGAAGTTATGGATAGGATGGGATTTGGTAAAAAATTCTTAACAGCTAGTAAGGTACTATATCGATCACCAAATGCGAGAGTTGTAGCTATGGGGCAAAATCTGATAGGATTACTATTACGAGGGGCACTCAGCAAGGATGCCCCTGCTCTCCACTTCTTTTTGCGTTATTTATTAATCCCTTTTTAATTAAGTTACAGGAATCATTACGTGTCAAACCATTTATTGCATCCAATATACCCTTTTCAATATTTGCATACGCGGACGACATAGCTATTATAACCACAGATCCCAGGCAGGCAATTACAGAGATTGAACAGTTAGCTACTGACTTCGGATACAGTTCCGGCTATAAACCTAATGCTGCGAAAACACAGGTACTGTGTACGGACAGTCTTCAATTTAATGACAATAGAGTAATTTCAGAAGTGACATATTTAGGAATAATTATAAAATCACATACACATGACATAGTGGGAGCTAACTGGACCAGTATAATATCACAAATTCAACAATCACTAGATAGGTGGGGGAGACTTCAGCTTTCCATAATTGGGAGAGGCAACATCATCAAGATGAATGTATTAGCCAAAATACTATATATTTATCATAGTATTCCCTTAGAAATTCCCCAAAATCATATATATAAACTGCAAACATTATGCACGAATTTTTTTTCGGCACCTGGGAAAACCAGGAGAGCAATGAAATGGTTAACACTACTGGAGGAGAGAGGAGGGCGGGGGATCCCGGACTTTTTGTTTTATTATTATGTATGTTTTTACAGAGAATGCGAATTCTCTTGACTGGAGAACAAATAGAGGATCCGGCAGCGTCTCCCTCAATATTTTATTTATTACTGGGAGAATTCTCCAAGGGTTGCTTATTGAAAGAGTTGGCAAGGAATTACTATAATCATACCCGATTTAAGATGATTGATTCAGCATATAAAGTCTGGAGGAAAGTCAAAAGTATAATGAAATTAGAGAAAATTATATCTCATACTCCGTTTACAGCAGAGAAGACTCTCCCCTCAATATTCTGGGACCATGTGGCTAAGGTATGGAGTAAGCAAGGGGTGGTAAGAATTGGAGATTTATATCAGAAGGATGGAACCTTTAGAGCTTTTTCTGAAATGATTAGTAAATATCATATACCACACTCCAGTTTTTTTAAGTATCTACAACTCAGGGATTTTTGTCTAAAGAAATTAAGTAAACCGACATCTAATAGACTAATAGAGGCAATACAAACAAAGAAAAAGATCGGACTGATATATCGATTATTGTTGGAGAATAAACAGGATGATTTGAACAAATATAATATATATTGGCAAAATAAGTTGGAAGAAACTGACCTGAACATTGTAGACACTATCCTGGTGGCTAAGGACATATGTATCTCAGCCAACATGAAAGCACAAGTATATAAAACTCTATTCAGACTATATTATACACCTAAACGAATGTCTTCATGGGGCCCACAATATGATGGAAAATGTTTTAGGTGTGGAGGAGAGGAGGCACACCTACTTCATATTTTTTATAAATGTTCTAAATTGAGTTCTTTTATTTCAAGTATAGAAAGATTCATTTCCGAAGTCATCCATTTTCCTATAAAAATATCCCCAGCACTTATGTTAATTGGGGGGACCTAACCTATTAATGAAAAGACAGATTTGTCTAAATTTAAGTACTTTTTGTTTGTAGCAATGATTATTGCTCGACTATGTATAGCTACTGAATGGCTACAACCTGAAGCACCTGCGTTTGAATTTTGGAGAAGAAAATTATTGAATGTATATGAATTAGAATGGAACCTATATGTTTTAAAAGGGATAAGGAAAAAAAGATTGGTATATCGACATGGGGGGTACTTAAGGAATATATAGAGGATTAGCTTCCTGATTTATGTATTCTGTAATAAATTAATTTAGCTTTTTTATGCTTGAATCAATCAACTGTATGAAAAAAAATTCTGGATGTATTCTTCTCTTTTTCTTTTCCCTTTCTTTTCGGATTTCATGAATGTATTTTGCTTTTCTTGACCTTACGTTGGCAATAAAAATCATTTAAAAAAAAGGGAGTGGTGCGTAATGCCCATAATAAATTGGAAAGTTCTTTCTTCCAATCTAAACCACTTACCATGGACAATTGAATATTATCCTTCATTATTCTATTACAACGCTCCACAAGACCATTGCTGCGAGGGTGATATAAGGAAGTAGTGATATGTTTAATCCATTGTGCTTTGCATGCGTGGGTTCGCATCCCATCCTCGTCACCAGTGAAAAGAAGATGAGTAATCCAGTTTAATTACAATTCTTTATTGAAGCACAAGCAGAGAAGTATCCAGTATAACGACTGGCCAGAGAGGCAGCAAGCTACAACCCCTCTAACATTTAACACATGCCACCATTCCAGGATGGAACATAAGTCATGGTGGCATGTGCTAGACTCATAAGTAAAAACACAGCAATTAAAATGACATACTAAAATTAAAAGAATATGAGACCCAACACACTGTCAAGCGGGAACAGAGAAAAAAGGGGGTTCAAAAACACGTTTTCCCCATGTTAAATCCATGGGGATTTTTTATTTTTTAATACGACTACTGCCCGAACTGCTGAACCAAATGACACCAAATTTGGGCGAAAGCTAGATGTTGGCCCAGAAAAAGTGTTTTTTGTGATTTGGTATAAATCTGTTCAGTAGTAGTTTTTGAGATATCTATATTTAAAAAATATAGATATCTGGGGATGAGAGCCCAAGCAGTGGACTCGAGAATCCTACTAAAATTTGATTGACTGCCAACACTTCAACCAGGAAGTGCTGGCAGCCATCTAGGGGCACGTCTTGAAGTCCCACAAATAAAGTTAAAAATAAAGAAAAGAGGGCAGGGCAGGAATACCTTGACACCCCCAGATCTGGTTGGGCAGTTCCTCAGGGACCTGCTTGGGTTTAAAAATCCTTTGATTTTTATTTTGGCGCAAGTTTTGCCTGTGCATCAACAAATCCACAACAAAAGTTATTTTTTTCTAAAAGGTGCGCAAGTGTCCCAACTTCTATTTCTAAAGCCCCCAGGTGGGCCATTCCCGGGAAAATGAGGGTAATCATGGAGGGGTGGTTCATGGGGCCCCCCTCCTAGGCTTTTCCAAAGCCACAGGGACTTCCACCTTCCCCGGGCACATACATTATTTAATTAAAAAACTAATGCAGTGCAGGCCCTACCACAGAACTACTTTTAGACAGAGCAAGCTGTATTTTAGCAGCCTCCTCTGTATGAAAGCAATGTTGGTTCCTGCAGGATGCAGGGAGCTGGCAGGGACCATGGGGGCCTTCAGGCTCCCCTCCCGGCCCCCAACAAACAGTTTGGGTGCTTTAGGTGCGATCAGAGACCTCAGACTAGAGGCCAGGACCTGGGAGATGGGGTCCCCTGGCAAAAATCGGGAAGGGGACCCACAGCCCTCCTCTCCTTAGTATTTTTGATTTTATGTTTATAAAAATTAGACTAGCCGGGCCCTGGGAGATGGGGTCCTCAGGGCTCAAATTGGTCCAGGGACAATAGAAAAAAAAGCTGACAACTCGCCGAAGCTCCCCCCCCTTCCTCCACTAATTTGCAAGCCTGTCTTCTGGAGCGCTGCTGGTTGGGGAATGAATTACACTTTACTCCTCAGGGCCTCAGCAATAAAGTGAACTTCTGCCCCCAAGCAGTAGTGCGCCATGATGCGCGTTTGCAGAGCAGTGGAGAAAGGGGGCGTGGACATGAAAACAGCTCAGCAATCCCGCTGTGTGGGAATTACTGGAGGTACTAGGAGGGGCAATTGCCCCCAAAGACACTCTAACGCCAAGGGAACTTCATCCCCCAACCAGTGGTGCGCCAGAGGTGTATTTGCAGAGTGTAGAGAAAGGGGGCGTGGCCACAAAGACCGCTCAGCAATCTCACAGTGTGGGACTTACTGAAGATAGCAGGAGAGGTAGTTGGTCCACTTGGGGACAAACTACCCCCAAGACTCCTGTTCTATCCATCTGCGGACCCCTATGTATCAGTATTCCCCCCTGTGTCACGGGGGAGCTCATATAAACAGGTTCTGCTTGTCTGCTCCTGACCCCGTATCTGCTTGTGACAACTAGTACAATCCATATTTGAGATGTCTGTGTAATGACCTGGAGAGCAGAGATATACTTGCCACCCCCCAGGGCTGCTGTTCTATCCATCTATGAACCCCTATATATCTGTGTACCCCCTATATCATGGGGGAGCTGATATATACATGTTCTGTTTGTCTGCTGCAGCTCCCATATCTGCTCGTGATGACTAGTACATCCCGTAGTTGAGACATCAGTTTAATGAAATGGGAAGTTGAGATATACTTACCACCCCCCGGCCATGATCTTTTTTCCATCTACGGACCCCTATATATCTGTGTACCCCCCTATGTCGCGGAGAAGCTGATATAGACAGGTTCTGTCTGTCTGCTGCTGCTCCCATATCTGTTTGTGACGACTAGTACATTCCATAGGTGACACATCTGTGTAATCAACTGTAATGGTACGCATAAACAATTCTGAAGGCTGACTGCTAGATTTCTGTCAGATAATGCCCATGCATGAGCAAGAGCTCTCATTAGCTTTCAGAATCTATTTTCCCATGGTGTACTGTGATGTACGTATTACGTGATGTGATGGAAGTGTGGTAGCACGTAACATCATATCCATATTGGACGTGGTCGGTCCGCAACTCCCACAATTTTTTATTATTAAAAACATATTTATGTATATTTAATATAAATATTAAGACAAGAGATTATCTGAATTAAGTATGGGCGCAAAATCCGTTCCGCTCGCAAAATCTGCAAAATTCGCTCGCGGGCGGATTTTTTTTTTTTTGGATGGCCAGCTCACTCAAGGGACCAAAGTTACAGGCACACACGGTCACTGGAGGCAAATCTTCTGGCCCTTTACGCAGCTGCAGTGTAGGAAAAGCACTATACATTTACCCAACGAGGGAGCACTTACTGATTATCCAGTAGAAAGTACTCTAGTTGAGTAGAGGTATGGCACAACTGGTGGCATCATTGTGGATAAATATGCAGGCAGGATTCATTCTGGCACGATACTTCTGTCACAAAAGCTAAACCTCAACAGGAAGCACTTACAGATAAAAGGAGGTGCCTGAGTTGAAGCTCTAATTCAGTCAAGCATTATAATCAGCCCAAACAACTAGTGAGCATGGTCCAGGTGTGCTTCCACCCCATATCTACCCACTACAATTAGATGTAATCCTTGATGGAGGTCTTTGCATCCATGAGTTTCTCGAGCGCAATACCCGTGTACTTACTGTGACCAGGAGGCTGCTTTCTTCTCATCTGCAGCTCGGATCGGTCTCTGACCCTTTATAAACAAGAGGCATGTGAACTTGCATAGAAGCCCCATCCGTTTGGCCCCGCCACACACACACTAGGCTATGCAACGTCTTCCCACCCTTTCCTCACTATGATGGACAGCTCACACAAGGGACCTCGGCGCCTGTCGGCACGGTAGCAAAGTTACAGACACACGTCACTGGAGACAACTTTTCTGGGCCTTAACGCAGCTGTAGTGTAGCAAAAGCACTATACCTTTACCCAACGAGGTAGCACTTACTGATTAGCCAGTAGAAAGTACGCCAGTTGAGTAGAGGTATGGCACAACCCGTGGCATGATTTGGATAAATATGCAGGCAGGATTCACTCTGGCACGATGCTTCTGTCACAAAAATTAAACCTCAACAGGAAGCATTATAATCAGCCCAAACAACTAGTGAGCACGGTCCAGGTGTGCTTCCTCCCCATATCTACCACCTACAATTAGATGTAATCCTTGATGAAGGTCTTTGCATCCACGAGTTTCTCGAGCGCAATCCCCGTGTACTTACTGTGACCAGGAGGCTGCTTTCTTCTCATCCGCTGGTCTGATTGGTCTCTGGCCCTTTATAAACAAGAGGCATGTGAACTCGCATAGAAGCCCCACAAGTTTGGCCCCGCCACACACACACTAGGGTATGCAATGTCTTCCCTCTCTTTCCTCACTATAATGGACAGCTCACTCGAGGGAACTCGGTGCCTTTCGGTGCAGTGGCAAAGTTACAGACACACATGTCACATTTGTACAAATGGCAAAAAAATCTGCGAGTTTGCGGGAAAATCCGCAAACAGGCAGATTTTTTTGTCATTTTGCGCGAATTCGCGGACTGCGAATCCGCAAAATTCGCCCATAATATTAATTAACTTTATCAAAAAGTAAATCACTTTTTAATGCAATTTCGTAAAGTTACGCTGGGTGCATCCTACGCACACCCCATGTGACCTCAAAAAAGATATTTCATTCTTCATTACACTTTCTATTGAAGGACCCCACCTATTTCAATCACTCTTCTTAGAATATTTCTTAGGAAAACACCTCTTGAGAAGATATACTGCTCTTTCTTTTTTGGATTACAAATTTACTTAAAGATACTATGGCTGCTAATCCACCATCATCCTCTGATTCAGAAAACTCATCAGACCAAGAATTTCTTCCTGAACCTCCACCAAAGGAAAAATATACCAGCATTCTATGGAAATTTTTCACCTTTCCACCTGGCTTAAAAAAGGTGAATACAACAAAAGTTACTTGCCACATATGCAAGACTGTGCTTTCAAGACGAGACCACAATAAAAACTAATCATGTAAAACTGCAAAAATATGAAAGCACTTGCAGACCAAGCATCTGGTCAACTTTGCAAGGGAAGAGTTAAGGAGAATGAGAGAGGCTCCTCCTGCTTCATGAGGAGGTCCAAGTACCAGTGGAGCAACACGAACAACCTCTACTGCACAACCTAATATTCGTTCCCAATTTGGAAAACTTAAAATGACCTGTATAAAATATGGACGGCTGGTAGCATATGAAGAGCAGTCAGTGGATCTTTCCACCAAGCTTAAAAAAGGGCTTGTGTTCTTTCCATCTGTGGACCCCTTGGTATCTGTTGGATGTAGGACGTTACATCGCAAACTTTTACAACGCACACCGTTACAACGCATTTTTTACAACGCAGATGCATTTACAACGCATGCCTTTACAACGCATGACATTACATAGCAGATGCTATTACAACGCATGCCATTACAACGTAAGTATAGGTAAGTATATTATTTTTTTAAAGTAATTAATTAAAATGTAATTAATTTAATAAATTAAATAATTTTTAAATAATTATTTTGTACATATATATATATATATATTTTGAACTATTATTAATAAAGAACTATTATTAAAAAAATTATAAAAATTAATTTTTTTAATTAATTTAAATTATTTATTTAAAAAACAAACCCTAAAAATACCCAAGTTCCCCAAAACCCTAAAAATACCCCTGTACCCCAAAATCCAAACCCAACCCTGAACCCTAAAAATACCCCTGTACCCCAAAACCCAAACCCAGCCCTGAACCCTAAAAATACCCCTGTACCCCAAAACCCAAACACAACCCTGAAACCTAAAAATACCCCTGTACCCCAAAACCCAAACCCAACCCTAAACCCTAAAAATACCCCTGTACCCCAAAACCCAAACCCAGCCCTGAAACCTAAAAATACCCCTGCACTCCAAAACCCAAACCCAACTCTGAACCCTAAAAATACCCCTGTACCCCAAAACCCAAACCCAACCCTGAAACCTAAAAATACCCCTGTACCCCAAAACCCAAACCCAGCCCTGAAACCTAAAAATACCCCTGTACCCCAAAACCCAAACCCAGCCCTGAAGCCTAAAAATACCCCTGTATCCCAAACCCCAAACCCAACCCTGAAACCTAAAAATACCCCTGTACCCCAAAACCCAAACCCAACCCTGAAAATTAAAAATACCCCTGTACCCCAAAACCCAAACCCAACCCTGAAACCTAAAAATACCCCTGTACCCCAAAACCCAAACCGAACCCTGAAACCTAAAAATACCCCTGTACCCAAAAACCCAAACCCAGCCCTGAACCCTAAAAATACCCCTGTACCCCAAAACCCAAACCCAGCCCTGAAACCTAAAAATACCCCTGTACCCCAAAACCCAAACCCAACCCTGAAACCTAAAAATACCCCAGTACCCCAAAACCCAAACCCAGCCCTGAACCCTAAAAATACCCCTGTATCCCAAAACCCAAACTATATATATAAAATTACTTTAATTAATTTATTTTAATTATTTTTAATTAATTATTTTTAATATTGATGAAATTAAAAAAGAGGTTACAAAAATGATATACTTACCAATACTTACGTTGTAAAGGCATGCGTTGTAATAGCATCTGCTATGTAATATCATGCGTTGTAAAGGATCCTGCGTTGTAATGGTGTGTGTTGTAACGGTGTGCGTTGTAATAGTTGCGTTGTAACAGTGGTTTCCCGTATCTGTTACCTTCCTATGTCATGGTACAGCTAATAAAGACAGCTTCTGTCCTTCTACTGTTGCTCCCATATCTGCTTGTGACGACTAGTACATTCCATAGTTAAGATATCGGTGTAATGAACTGGAAAGCAGAGATATACTTACCACCCCACACTGCTGCTGTTCTATCCATCTGTGGACCTATATATATATGTATCCCCCACCTATGTCATGGGAGAGCTGATATAGACAGGTTCTGTCGATCTGCTGCTTCTCCCTTATCTACTTGAGATGACTAGTACATTCCAAAGTTGAGATATCTGTATAATGAAGTGGGAAGCAGAGATATACTTACCACCCTCAGGTCTGGTGTTCTATCCATCTGTGGACCCCTATGTATCTGAGTATCCCATCCATCTGTGTACCCCTATGTATCTCTGTACCCCCTATGTCATGGGGGAGCTGATATAGATAGGTTATATATGTCTGCTTCTCTTCCCGTATCTGCTTGTGAAGAATAGTAAATTCCATAGTTCAGACATATAAGTAATAAACTGGAAAGAGGAGATATACTTTCTTCAGCCCCTGTATGAAATCTTTAACCTGAACCTGGAAAAAAGGTTTGCTGAGCGATTTTTTATATGCAGTAATGCCCGACAAATTATCTCTGATTGAGCCATATTTAAGACCTGCCCTAGCTAAATAAAAGAAGTAACAAAGAATCACTTCCTCCTGCCCCTTTTGTAGGGTCAAAATGATTTGCAACACACCATAGGTAGAATGTCTTCTACTTAAACTCGTATGACGCTATTGTGGAAAGCCTCTTAGCCTCTTTCAGAATGTGCATGCAGTCCTGCAGCAGATTTAAGTATGTGATATACTTGCCACCCTGCAAGGCCCCTGTTCTTTCCATCTGTGGATCCCTATGTATCTGTGTACTCCCTTACATCACAGGGACCTGATATAGACAGGTTCTTTCTGTCTGCAGCTGCTCCTGTATCTGCTTGTAAGCACTAGTACATTCTACAGTTTAGACATCTGTGTAATGAACTGGGAAGGAGATATATACTTGCCACCTCCCAAGGCTCCTGGTCTATCCATCTGTGGATCCCTATGTATCTGTACCCCCCCCCCATGTCATGGAGGAGCTGATATAGACAGGTTCTGTTTTTCTGCTGCAGCTCCAGTATCTGCTTGTGACAAATGGTCTTCTATCCATCTGTGCACCCTATGTATCTGTGTACCCCCCATGTCACAGAGAAGCGGATATAGATATGGACGGCTAATAGCATATAACCAAATGTTCACGTTTCCAACACTACCCAGATACTTTCTAGTGTATTCATGTGCAAATATTTTAAATACTGGTTGTCCTTTTACAGGAGTCAGTTGCAGTAGATCTCCAAAAACTATGACTTGTTTTCCTCCAAATAATACGCCATACTCTGTTTTAAGAATATGCTGTTTGTATGACATTCAGTCAGGCAGCTACCTACTGCGCCCCTCGCAATATTGAGACCCTTGGTCAGCCCAACTCACCCATACACAAGACCTGCATTGCATAGTAAGCAGGTTTCCCAGAAGAATTTACAAACCTAAATATATACACACATAGGTACAACTATATTATACTCTTAATTGCTCCATTCTCATCATCATGCTCAATATCATCAAAAGAAGGGGACAGCCTAACCACGTGGCGAGATAAACTTCTTCAAACAAAAACAACTTGGAAACATCCCAACAGAACACAAGACGGCAGTACTATGGAAACCATTTCAATCTACAGCACTACATGCCAAGAACAAATGATTACTGAGTAACTGACATTTTCCATCTGTAAGATGTAAAATATATCAGAAGTAAAGAAAAATGTTCTCAGTGAAGTGAAATTAATTATTCAAATACATTGAAACTATTTTCACAACTTGCTTACTGTTCTATCAGTGTTTGTGGTCCTAACGGTTAATATTTTGAACTACACTAAAACTGTTTTTACAACTTCTTTACTGTAATATCTACATTTGTAGTACTCACATAAAATATTTCGTGATACATTGAAACAATTTTAAAAACATCTTTACTGTAATATCAGTGTTTAACTAAATCAGAAAAAAAAATTGAGATACTATGAAAATATTTTTACAACTTATGAACTGTAATATCGGCATTTGTGGTGCTTACTATAAAATGTATTTTAATGTTAATTTTGTAAATGAAGGAACAAACTTCGTACTTGTAAAAAATAATTTAAAACATTCAATAAATATTTGCAATAATACTGTATCAGTATGCATTGTATCAAGTGCTTTATTAAAAATGTGCTGAAAAAATGGTCCCTTTAATTATTGTGACGCACACAGCCAGACAAGAATAGACAATGCAACTGAACTGTATTACAGAAAGGTAGCAAGCGTGCAATTTCATGATTGGATATTAGGATAGTATACAGAGCTCACATATAAGCTGCTTTCCCAGCCTTTTAACTTTTTCTCTTGAATTTTGATAAAGTCTTTCCAAGACAGTTTGAAAGGACAAAGTAGAAGATTAAGAACATAAATAGGACTTTATATCTCAAAGTTCAAAAATGGATAAAAAAGACGGACAAAAGTCTGCATGTACAATAGCCAGTGGATGCGTTTTGAGAGCGGGTATACCCTAGGTGGTATATAATGTGCAATATCTACTGGCGGTACCACCACTCACAGAGTGGGAAAAGGCACATGAAATGATGAATTGTATGGACTTGGACTATTAGGAAAATATACTTTAAGCCCCACTGCCCCCACTATCCCTGCCAGCTCCCCGCGTCCCACAGAAGGCAGCATTACTTTTCCTCAGGGAGAGCAGCTAACATGCTGCTCCCCCTTAGGAAATGTAATCTGCATCTCGCAACTTTTTTTGTAAAAAAAATGTTTTTACTTTTTTTGCCTTACGGGTCCCTATGTCACCCCCTGAGCAGGCCTAGGTGGTCAGGGTGTGTCTAACCTGCCCCTGTTCACATTTTGCCAACATATTTCACAGACTTCTTCACCCTCACTTCTACCAAGGCACAAAATGGCTGCCAACAGCTCCTGCTTTCGAATGTTTACAACCGCTTGACAGCCAATTAGAATTCAACGCGTGATCGGAATGGTGCGCTTATCCTACGAGGCCAGTCTTCGCACAGTCCACGGATCCTCTTCGCCCATAGATATATAAATGACTTTAACCATATTTTTCAAAGAAACTACTGAACAGATTGACACCAGATATGCCAAAGGCACAAGTCGGAACTGAGGACTACCTCTCTGCCAAATTTGGTGTAATTCCGTTTAGCCCTTCAAGCTGTAGTCATGGCTAAAGGTCCTATGAAAAAATGCATGGGGAAAACGCGTTTTGGGACCCCCTTTTTTCTCTGCCTCATCACCCCCAACCTTTCAGGGAAGGAGCGGAACTGAGCTGGCCAAATGTTTGGAAAATTTCAAGATTCTATGGATAATAGGTAATACATGCTTTTTTTTTTTCGGCTGTGAAATGAGCGGATCCTACACGCATCCTGTGACTTTTTAAAAAAAAGAAAAATACTATCTTACTTTTTTGGCCCTACGGGTCCCTATGTCACCCCCTAAGCAGGCCTAGGGAGTCAGGGTGTGTCTAACTTGCCCCTGGTCACGTTTTGCAAACATATTCCACAGACTTCCTCAGCCTCGCTTCTACCGAGACACAAAATGGCTGCCAACAGTTCCTGCTTTCGAATGTTTACAACCGCTTGACAGCCAATTACAATTCAACGAACCCCAGAGAGGTGGCGGACCCCGGGTTTGTGAGGAGGGGCAGTCAGCCCCCCTATATATTAACTTAGAGCCCCGAGGGATGGTAGTACCCGGGGCAGTGTGTCGGGGATTGGGACCCCCACACTATTTATTTTAAAAATGCCCCCGGAATTTGCCCACCCTGGGCACTAATAACCTTTAAACCGCAAGACCCTGCACTTCTTTTTTTTATTTTTTGGCGCGAAATGCGCGGATCCTACACGCACCCCGTGATTTAAAAAAAAGAAAAAACATTTGTTTGCCCTAGAGGTCCTTGTGCGACCCCCTGAGCAGGCCTAGGGGGTCATGCCGTGTCTACCCTGCCCCCTTGGCGCGGTTTGCACACATATTCCACTGACTTCCTCAGCCTCGCTTCTACCAAGGCAGAAAATGGCTGCCAACAGTTCCTGATTTCGTATGTGTACAACCGGTTCACAGCCAATTAGAATTGAGTGCGTGATCAGGGCGGTTCGCTTATCCTACGAGTAAGCATGGGCGGATTTCGCGGATACATGATCCGCGAATTTGCAGATTTGCGTATTCGCGGATCCGCAAAATCCGCAAATTTGTGGATTCGCGGATTTGGATTGCGCTCGTGAAAGTCAAGGATACAAAGGCCTCTATCCAGCATCATAGCTGATTTTCGACGGTAGATTTAGGAGGAAGGCACACCTGCCCAGCCTCGACGACGCTCACAATTGATTTTGGGCTGATGAATGAGTCACTGAATTTGAGCTTCAACTAGTTCCAGCGACCATGTGTGTGTTACTATGCAATCGCCCTGAAGGGCGCAGGTGTCCCTTGAGTGAGCTATCATAGTGGGTAAATGGCGGGAAGACGGTGCACACCGCGAGTGTGTGAGCGGGACCAAACGTGCGGGGCTTCCATGCGAGTTCATGCCTCTTGTGTGTATAAAAGGTCAGAGACCGATCAGGAAGCACTAATAGATCAAATAAAGCAGGTGCTCGATTTATTTTATCTATTAGTGCTTCCTGTTGAAGCTAACTTAGCTAACTTAGTAACTATTTTAGGATGGCGCTGGCAGCTTGCCGGCGTCATCCTAAAATAGTTACAACTTCAAGTTTGAAGGCTTGAACTTTTGCCCCCCGAATCCGCCGCTCGCGGATTCGCGGATTTTCGGTAAATTCACGGGAGTTCGCGGATTGTGGATTTACCGAAAATCCGCAAAATCCGCGAGCGGAATGGATTTGGCGCTCACGCTTACCTACGAGGCCAATCCTCGCACAATCCGCGGATCCTCTGTGCCCATTGATATATAAATGACTTTAACCACAATTTTCTCAAAAACTACTGAACAGATTGACCCCAGATAGGCCAAAGGCACAAGTCGAAACTGAGGACTACCTCTCTGCCAAATTTGGTGTAATTCCGTTCAGCCGTTCCGGCTGTAGCCGTGGCTAAAGGTCCTATGGGAAATTGTATGGGGAAAACACATTTTGGGAACCTCCTTTTTTCTCGGGCCCGCTTGACCAATTACCCCAAAACTCTCAGGGAAGGGGCAGAACTGAGCTGGCCAAAAGTTTAGAAAATTCCAAGAAGATTCATCAATCGACGCCAAAGTTATTGGCAATAGAATGTTGCAGTTTACCTATGGATAATAGGTCCTAACTATAACTATCTACCGGCGACCGCCAGTAGATAATATATATATATATATATATATATATATATATATATTCTTTCAAACTTCCTGCACAGCACCGTGAAGGAATGACAAGCCGCACCAGCCGGGTAGGTTAACAGGTATTCTTTATTGGGCACAAAGAAGGCGCGTTTCGAGCACACAGGCTCTTGGTCACATGACCACCACGGACATAGTTGCTCTTTATATAACGTAACAAAACATAAGGCAAATGAAAATGAAAGAAAGACTCATTGTTTACATCACATAGAGCTTTCTATTGTGCTTTAGAGAGGTTAAACTTAATCATGTAAATACATGCAAAAGGAATAAATAAAGCACAATTTCAATATATGTGTGATTTACAGCAAAACATTGTATATATTTTAATACATATAGTACAAAATTAAGGGTGTAGTACCCGATTGGATTTGTAACTAAGGGTTTATTAAGAGGGTAGGGGAAAAGGAGATGCCAATTCATCATCCAGATTTCAAAAACGACTGTGATTGAGGAAGATAAGGAATTAAATGAAGTTTGTGGGGCTATAGCGGATTTAGGTATCGATGTGATTGAGCATAAGGTGACTAGAGTTCGAAATACCGGGTGTAGTACCCATTATGGTAATGATCCATTCAGAGCTAGAGGTGCAGTTCAATAAAGTAATAAGGTCTATGTCATATTGGCAATATCATTCCTATTACGACTGTGTTGACCCATTAATTGTAAATAAACTAAATAACACTAGTGAACCGTGTCTATTCAAATTCTTCATGCAAATCTGTGCTCATATCATGTTATCAGTACAAGTTGGTGAACGTAGTCGTGCTCATATCAATATCTTATATCTGTGAGGTGGTTTATTCATAGTTCTGCGTCCATAGCCCGTATTCTAGAGATAAGATAACGACAAAGAGATTAAGGTCAATATGTCATTATCACATAAACATAGATAATATATATATATATATATATATATATATATATATATATATATATATATATATATATATATATATATATATATATATATATATTACCTACTGGCGTCTCGCCAGTAGGTATATATAGTTAGGATTTATTCCCTATGGGATTTTTGAAAATTCTATGTCTAATAACTGTGGACGGAATCGGCTGAAATTTTCAGGAAAATGGCACATTTTGTTTCTGAGCAGCCCTTGAAAATTTGGGGGGGTTTTGTTGAGGGGGGGCCGAGAAAAAAGGGGGGTCCCAAAACGCGTTTTTCCCATGTTAATTTCCATAGGGCGGTTGGACTCACTTTTAGCTCGAACGGCTGAATGGATTTGCACGAAACTTGGCAAAATTGTAGGGACTGTTAGCCCGATGTGCCTTTGCTAGGTCTCAAGATATGTGCTCCAGTAGTTTTTGAGAAATTAACGTTCAAAACAAGATATATATCTGTAACAGCGCTCCGGGCTGCGGTCCGGTTCGCTTACTTTTCGCGAAACGGAACTTTGCGCGCAGAAAGCTGATTGGCTCTCCGGTGTCTGTCAACATTCTAAAAAGTCCGGAGCGGCCGCCATCTTATCTCTCGGTAGGATCGAGAGAGAAGAAGAGGTGAAAAACGAAGGGGGAATTTATTGAAAGGGGGCAAGGTATACCCCTCTTGACCCCCTAGGAATGTTGTTGGGGTTATTAAAGGGTCCCGTGGGGAAAATAAAAAAAAAATGATTTTTCACGGTAGAAGCTCTTCACGGGCCGCGAACTGGGCCGCAAACTGGTAGCGAAACGGGAATTCGCCATTTTGTGCTTCGTTTTAATTAAATTACTAGGTATAAGGGGGTGCGGGAGACGTATCCTAATCCCCTATGTTTCCTGAGGGTGGCTGAGGAGGCTCATATATGTTGATACATCTCTTCCAGCGGCTGTGCGTGAGCTTTTCTTTTTTTTTTGCTGCGTGACGTCTGTTAATGTTCGATTTGATGGAAATCAGGAAGTGTTGACCGCCAATTTGTCACTGAGATAAAATATTTTGTTATAAATGAATCCTTATTGATAAACATTGTCTGCGCCATCTTGCCTTTTTTACAATGCCACAATTTTGTCGTGCACGGCAGCCATTTTAGATGCCTTGACCAGGCCCACTCTCTGCACGCCGTCGATTCTCAGCACGGCTCCCCACCCTCGCAAGCATCTCCCCCACGCACTGGTCACCCCCGCTCTCTCTCTCGTGCATCGGCCATATACTTCCCCCAATCTCCGCTGCTCTTCCCTGAGAATCACACCCTGTGCCCGCCCGACACCTCCCTTTCACCCTATTTACTACCGCACCCTCTGACACTCCTCTTCCTCTGTGTCCGATTGTCCAGGCCGGACCCAGGCTATCACCTAGCCCTGCGGATGTAGTTTATGGCCCCAGCTGTAGAGTATCTAGACATGCCAACCCTCCCGATTCAGGCGTGAGACTACTGATTTCAGTGCTAGTCTTTCGCCTCCCGATTCCTGCAAGGAAAAATCCGGGGGCATATTACCAACAACTAGCGATAATGTTTGTCTCTAACTTGTTTAGAGACAAAAATTATCGCCGCACATCGGCGAATTTTATCGCACATAAACCTTGCTATTAGCAAGGTTTATCGCAAATGCGATAAAAAACGGCCGCAATGCATGAATATCGCTGAAAAGTCAGCGATATTTATGCATTATCCAGCAAATGCTCTTAGCCATGTTATCCACCTTCCATTGGATAACATGGCTAAAAACTGCTCTGTGCGTGAGCTTTTTTTTTTTTTTGCTGCGTGACGTTTGTTAACGTTCGATTCGATGGAAATCAGGAAGTGTTGACCACCATTTTGTCACTGCGAGTAAATATTTTGTTATAAATGAATCCTTATTGATAAACATTGTCTGCGCCATCTTGCGTTTTTGTCCAATGCCACAATTTTGTCGTGCAAGGCAGCCATTTTAGATGCCTTGACCAGGCCCACTCTCTGCACGCCGCCGATCCTCAGCATGGCTCCCCACCCTCGCAAGCATCTCCCCCACGCACTGGTCACCCCCGCTCTCTCTCTCATGCATGGGCCATATACTTCCCCCCATCTGCGCTGCTCTTCTCTGAGAATCACACCCTGTGCCCGCCCGACACCTCCCTTTCACCCTATTCACTAACGCACCCTCTGACACTCCTCTTCCTCTGTGTCCGATTGTCCAGGCCGGACCTAGGCTATCACCTAGCCCTGCGGATGTAGTTTATGGCCCCAGCTGTAGAGTATCCAGACATGCCAACCCTCCCGATTCAGGCGTGAGACTACTGATTTCAGTGCTAGTCTTTCGCCTCCCGATTCCTGCAAGGAAAAATCCGGGGGCATATTACCAACAACTAGCGATAATTTTTGTCTCTAACTTGTTTAGAGACAAAAATTATCGCCACACATCGGCGAATTTTATCGCACATAAACCTTGCTATTAGCAAGGTTTATCGCAAATGCGATAAAAAACGTCCGCAATGCATGAATATCGCTGAAAATTCAGCGATATTCATGCATTATCCAGCAAATGCTCTTAGCCATGTTATCCACTTCCCATTGGATAACATGGCTAAAAACTGCTCAGGGCAGGTGTTAGGTTTTGGAGATATTCGCGCTTAGCGCGAATATCTCCAAAAGTTGGTAATAGGAGATAGCGATGGTTAGGGACTGTTTCCAGTCGCTAAAATCTTGGCACGCCCACTTTGCATGTCATTAGTGATAAATATCACTGATATGCAAAGCAGGGCCCAAGATGGTCGCTATCTCCTTTTAGCTGTCACTAACTGGTGTTAGCGACAGCTTGGTAATAGGGAGATAATTTTATCTCTTTTTTTTTGGCTTTTAAAGCCAAAAAAGCGGAAATAAACCCCCTTGATAATATGCCCCATGATTTCTCGGGGGTTTCAGCTGACAGGGCTTGGTATTGTGTTACGTGCTAATTCTTCCAGGAAACGTCAGAGGGTCGATGCAGGGGTTCTAGAAGGGGTGATAAACCATTTAAGCCTCATGAACAAGCGCATGGTATTTTAAAGATTTGTGAAGTACTCGGGCGGTGGTGTGTGTGTGCCCTCTTTTAGGAGCGGGCGGGGGGGCACTGCCAGCCACTTGCCAGGCCAGGCAGTGTTCAACACGTGCATCACCCTTTCTCTGCCTGCTATTGCGCTCCATGCTTCGGAAAGGTAAGAAAAAGAACGTGCATTTGAGTTTGAAATGTCCGATCTTGTAGCAGTACACTTGCAAAGCCCACACATGGCAATAACCCGATTCAAGGCCCCATTCACCCGATTTTTTAAACATATATAGCACTCCAACAAAGTTAGATTTTAAAACTTTATTAACTTTTAAATATAACGAAAGCAACAAAAACTGTAAATATATTTAACCATTTTTTGAAATTAACCAGAACTATAACGATAACAACAACAACAACAATAATATAACTTTTATGCCTAAATTACGCAAACATTTAGCTAATCTGCTAAAGGGGGGAGTCGCCATTTCTTTACAATAATCAATAATGAAAAATCCACATCAATAGGGTTGTCCGTTTTCTCGATGCAGCACTATAGTGCAACCTACACAGCACCTGGGGTGTCAAGAGTGAACAGGTCTTTCTTTGTTCCTTAAGATGTTATCTGTGTCAACCTCTTCCGAGAATGCTGATGCGTTAGGATTTCCTTGTGTTTCTTAATAGCATTGGTGTCTGCACACTTCTTTGTCAATTCTGTGAAGATGATAACTGCTTCATAAACAGACGATATCTTTGTTTAGTCATTAGTGTTAAGTGTGTCTGAAACTACAGTGCCCTTCTGTTTTTTTTTCTTCAGGCTCTACAGAGTTTTGTGTGTTGTTCTTTTGAGCGACAATTATTCCAGAGGTTTCAGGTTTACTTGTTTTGTCCTGCAGTGAGTTAACAGCTTTAGAGACTTCATGTTTATTTGCTATGTCCTGCTGTTCGTCAACTGCTTCAGAGACGTCAGCCTCATATGTTATGTTTGACTAGATCCTGGACCTGCCCGGCCGTGCCCAAAATGGTGCCGGTGTAAATGGGACTCGTAACTGCTTGTTGTGTACTGGTTGCCCAACCTTGATATCACGAGATACATATGCAGTTTTGAAGCACATGGCGGAGGCTTGTCTGCTGTAGTGGGGCGCCCCTTTATCGTTTCAGTCGCCATTCCGCCCGCTTTTGCTACACTGTGCCTTTTCCGCCATTCAGCTGTTTAGCGCCCGCTCTTACGGCTACAGCGTCTCGCTCACCATGTAGTTGAGTTGCTCCCACTCTTGCGGTGCAGCGATAGGCGGCTTCCACAGGACTCTTAAAATGGCGGCCGGCTCTTCGGATTTGGGCCTGGTCCAGTAAAATGGCCCTGGGACACCTTGGAACTCGGACGCTTGTCTGCCAGGGCTTGGGTTCCATTCTCGAAAGCGTCCCCTCAGCCTTGAAGATTGTACAAAAGTCTTGGGGGCCGTCGACTCCCGCAGGCTTCCGGTGGGGAGCGGCTGCCATGATTGCTTGCGGAATGGCCACGACGGAGCTACGAGATGGTGGTGCTCTCATGGTGACGCCAGCTTCAGTCTGAAACATCCAGAAACAAGGTGGGGCTTTCATCGTTTAGGAAAAAAAATGTTTTAATCCAATGAAAAGTGTTATTTTTAGGTCTCATGACCTAGTCTTACATCATTAGGAAAACAAAAGTAAAATGAACCAATGAAAAGTTTTATTAACAAGTCACATGACCTGTTATGCTTACGTTACGCGCTGCGCGGCGCGCTCTGGATCGTTTCCGGGAAGCTGCGCCTTGCGCACCGGAGCACTTCCGGGTGCGCTAACGCGTCGCGTCATATGACGCATTACGCGACAATGCAGGTCCAGAATATAGTCAAAATGTCTCCACCAACCAGCGGTCGGAATACAACCGCTTTCAGCAGTCCAAAAAGTTCGGTTAAATCTTAAGAGCGGGAGCAACTCAACTACATGGTGAGCGAGACGTTGTAGTCGCAAGAGCGGGCGGTAAACAGCTGAATGGCGGAAGAGGCACAGAGTACCAAAAGCGGGCAGAATGGCAACTAAAACGGTAAAGGGGCGCCCCACGACAGCGTGTCTTCAGGTCAAACGGATTGTGGGACAAGGTCCAGAATGGAAGAGTCATCAAAAGGGAAAAAATTCCGCCGGACCCCGGGAGCCGGCCGCCTATGCCGGGGGCGATCTCAGGCCACACCAGGGCAACACGACTTGGGGAGGGGGCAGGAGCCAAGCGCCCCCTCTCAGTCCGCACCATCTCACCGCCCCTCGGGGGCCTCCGTCAAGCGGTTTAGGGAGGCACCGTATCACATTGTTTTCCAATGCAGTCAGGTCCACAAATGGACCCCACTTACTTTGAATAGTGAAGCTGCAGCAGGTGCAAATAAGGTTTAAACAGTGTTACAAGAGCTGCTTAGAACTCTGAAGTATGGCACTCAACAACCAGGACTTATGCCATTTGTGTAAGGCAGTGACATGGAAGCAACTCAGGGACAAAAAGCATGAACAAACATTCACGTATGAAAATCTTATTTGGGGAAGGGGTAGAATCCAAACGCCCCCTCCCAGTTCGCGCCACTACACCGTATGTGGAAAATCTGAAGCCATCGTTCTACAAACTCTCAACGCTTGCTATCAGTGCATGAGTTTCATGCTCGATCGATTGAGCTAGCCGGATCGGGCAATAAAAAGTATAAAATAGTTATGTAAATAGTTATTTAATAAAATGTTTTACCCTGTTTCTTTGCTGGTGTGTTGTCTATATTTATAATATTTGCATAGGGTTTGTCGTTATTTTGGGCGGGGTGGGTGGCGGAGTCGAGCTGTCTTGCAGCCCTCATGGTGTGGAGCTCAGTTCATTTCACTATTTTCGTATTTCTCATGAAGGGTTGTTCCTAATGTTTGTATTTTACCGAGGTCAAAAAGAGATCGAATTAGTGGTCTACTGATTTTGCTCGATTACTTTTATTTTTTTACACGATTTTTCACTATCTGCAAAGACTAAACAGAGTATTGCGACTTTGTGCTTGTTTGTAAATAGAGAATGATCCAAAGAGAACCAATTCTAAAACAGTAAATGCTTGGATAATAATCAATCAAATGGAGAGACAAGCAGGTACGATGGATTACAACAGGGGTAAAGGTCTGTGTTAACTACCGTTCACTATCTGCAAAGAGAGAGTACTACTAAGAGAAAAGAGGGGAGTGGGGGGGGGGGGCAGCGTTCAAAGCACATCAGCGTGCATAAACACGAAAACGTTTTTACCTATCACGTACTTGACATTTGACAGCTTTTGATATTTGCTATTAAAAAAACATTGAAATTCACAGAAAAAAACATAGGTTATAGTCGATATATAGTTAGGAATTTGCATTTACAAAACCTTGAAAATTCAATGAAAAAACCATTGGTTTTAGGCCATATATAGTTAGGGATTTGCATTTAGAAAACCTTATTTTACTCGCATAAAACCATTGAAATTCCATATATAGTTAGATGCGCTAACTATATATCGCGCACCCGCAATCCACTGCTGATGATGTCACATATTACATCATTCATGACATGGTTAGTGACATCACTGATGACATCACTGATGACATCTCAAATGACATCACTGATGACATCACTGACATCTCATTTGACATGACTGATCACATCACTGATGATATCATTCATGTGATAATACCATGAACCTCTTCAGACTCTAATATAACCTTAGATACAATCAGTGTAAACAGACAGTCACAGACTGTCACTCATCCATGGAGTTACTCACACACCTAGTCAGTTATGCCAAAAATCAATCACACCTCCATTTTCTCAACTATACAGTTATACACACCTTACTTATTCAAACATATACTAACACATATTTACTTTACTCTCTTATACAATCTCTGATACATGTTCACAATGATCCATACAGCCACTCACACATTCACTGGCTCTTATGCACAGTTATTTATAGATGTCAACTCTCACATGTACTGTGTTTTACATATGTACTTACTTTGACATGTAGCACTGAGATATCCATTCACTCACTAATACACTCATGCACAGTCAACCGCCCATACAGCTGTTTCCACATGCACTTTTGAATCCATACATATAGTGAATCAACTACTCACACATCTATGTACAGAGTCACACACCTCCCAGCCACCCATACACACACACTCAGTTTCCCATACAAATACTTGGACAACCAATCAATAACCCATACAGTTACTCATATAGCTACTGATCAACATATGCAGCAGTTTGTAGAACAACAGATATAATGATGCACAAATTAAAACAGTTTAGTCACTAACCCATGCACTCAGTGAGACACATTTAATCACTCACTCAATCAGTCAGTCATGCACCTAGTAAATCCTTCATCCAGACACTTATATATCCACTCATTCTTCAATATGTAAAACATATTTTAACTTTACAGAAACATACAGTCACTGGATGTTGTAATCAGTGATGTCATTTGAGATGTCATCAGTGATGTCACTAACCATGTCATGAATGATGTAATATGTGACATCATCAGCAGTGGATTGCGGGTGCGCGATATATAGTTAGCGCATCTAACTATATATGGAATTTCAATGGTTTTATGCGAGTAAAATAAGGTTTTCTAAATGCAAATCCCTAACTATATATGGCCTAAAACCAATGGTTTTTTCATTGAATATATATATATATATATATATATATATATATATATATATATATATATATATATATATATATATATATATATATATATATATATATATATATATATATATATATATATTCTCGGCAAAATGAAGACACGGACCCCAGGCTGTAGTATGGTAGATTTAACCTCTCAGGCGACCATGTACATATATATATATATATATATATATTTTGTCATCCAAAGTGCCCAAGAGCTTTTAAACTCGCACTCCCAGCAAATATCGACTTCTGGCATTAACCACGGAAACAGACCTCGGCATGTCAGGAAACATTTTATTTCATCAGCCTACGCGTTTCGAGGCGGCAGCCTCTTCTTCTTGGGCTCCTGCTGAAAACTGGCTTGTGGAATGCTTTTAATTGCTTGCACCTGTACTGCCCTCAGTGGGCCACGTTCATCACGTCGATTTTGGTGTATATAGGGACTTGTGGTCCATTTTGCATACGTTAACTGGGGGCCACCATACCTTTAAATAAAGTGATGTTAAACAGCTGCGAATTTTCAGATGCCGTTTTTGCCCAGGAGGAAGGGGCTGAAATACCTTGAAAGGCGTTGGCTGCTATAATATAATATGGAACACGAAGGCAGAGCGAGGTAGTGTGCGCTCCCAAGCTGCAGGGCGCTTTGGTTTCAAGATTTACATGCGGTGGTCCGACCGCAGTGAGTTGCACCATTGTGAGCTGGGGATAAAAGTATGCAACCAGCTGCACAAGGCTTGATGTTTTGAACGATTCTTAACTGGAAAGCACGTTGCTCTATATGTTAATTTAAACCTGCCAGAGTGGACCATGCCTACTAAGGAAACAAAAACAAGAACTAATTGAAAAACGAACATTTGAACATACAAAAGAAAGAGTTTTTATTCACAACTGAGACTCTAAGTTCCATCATGCATTTTATCTGCATTTTGCATACGCCCACTGGGGGCCACCATACCTTTAAATAAAGTGATGTTAAACAGCTGCGAATTTTCAGATGCCGTTTTTGCCCAGGAGGGAGGGGTTGAAATACCTTGAAACGCGTTGGCTGCTATAATATACTATGGAACACGAAGGCAGGTTTCATCTTTAAGCCAGAGGCAGAGCGATGTCATGTGCGCTCCCAAGCTGCAGGGTGCTTTGGTTTCAATATATATATATATGTTATGCAGCGACTTTTCTGCTCGGGGGACCGAGAGATCCGGTGTCCGCCTCATTCTCCAGAAGGTCTCAGGCGGTAGGGGGTATTTTACCTCCGCTAGGATGCTATGCTCAATGGCTGTCCCTGCTGAATTTCCTACCTGGACTCTGAGGCAGCTGCGGTACGAGGGGACCCAGGGGAGACCCGGAAACTGTTGGCAGCATCTTGTGGGTAGCCTCCGTCCCTACCTGCATTATCTGGACTGACGATCTTTGATTCTAAAGCTCCCCCCATACCGCCGACCCAGATGCACATACTCAGTGCACTCTGGGAGTTGAAGTCCGTGCACTATCTCTGGACAGCAACAGGTGAGCCTAATTGACTGGGGAGGAGTGGCCAGACCCGAACATTAAGGGAAGCAGGACTGGGATTCATTTGTGAAGGCTTACCTCGCACGGCAAGGCGCTGAAGAAGGCCTACGCCGAAATGCATTCGCCACCCGTGCAACTGCTGCCAATAAATGCCTGGTTTACTCTGTAATCCCCTCTGGCCTCCGATTCTTCTTGTTTGGAGGGATGTTGTGCTGATATTTTCTGCTCCAGTCAGAGGGGCAGTGCGGATGGCCCTGTAGCAACAAGAGACCCGGAATCCAACTGACAATCATCGTTGTTATGCAGCGACTTTTCTGCTCGGGGGACCGAGAGATCCGGTGTCCGCCTCATTCTCCAGAAGGTCTCAGGCGGTAGGGGGTATTTTACCTCCGCTAGGATGCTATGCTCAATGGCTGTCCCTGCTGAATTTCCTACCTGGACTCTGAGGCAGCTGCGGTACGAGGGGACCCAGGGGAGACCCGGAAACTGTTGGCAGCATCTTGTGGGTAGCCTCCGTCCCTACCTGCATTATCTGGACTGACGATCTTTGATTCTAAAGCTCCCCCCATACCGCCGACCCAGATGCACATACTCAGTGCACTCTGGGAGTTGAAGTCCGTGCACTATCTCTGGACAGCAACAGGTGAGCCTAATTGACTGGGGAGGAGTGGCCAGACCCGAACATTAAGGGAAGCAGGACTGGGATTCATTTGTGAAGGCTTACCTCGCACGGCAAGGCGCTGAAGAAGGCCTACGCCGAAATGCATTCGCCACCCGTGCAACTGCTGCCAATAAATGCCTGGTTTACTCTGTAATCCCCTCTGGCCTCCGATTCTTCTTGTTTGGAGGGATGTTGTGCTGATATTTTCTGCTCCAGTCAGAGGGGCAGTGCGGATGGCCCTGTAGCAACAAGAGACCCGGAATCCAACTGACAATCATCGTTGTTATGCAGCGACTTTTCTGCTCGGGGGACCGAGAGATCCGGTGTCCGCCTCATTCTCCAGAAGGTCTCAGGCGGTAGGGGGTATTTTACCTCCGCTAGGATGCTATGCTCAATGGCTGTCCCTGCTGAATTTCCTACCTGGACTCTGAGGCAGCTGCGGTACGAGGGGACCCAGGGGAGACCCGGAAACTGTTGGCAGCATCTTGTGGGTATCCTCCGTCCCTACCTGCATTATCTGGACTGACGATCTTTGATTCTAAAGCTCCCCCCATACCGCCGACCCAGATGCACATACTCAGTGCACTCTGGGAGTTGAAGTCCGTGCACTATCTCTGGACAGCAACAGGTGAGCCTAATTGACTGGGGAGGAGTGGCCAGACCCGAACATTAAGGGAAGCAGGACTGGGATTCATTTGTGAAGGCTTACCTCGCACGGCAAGGCGCTGAAGAAGGCCTACGCCGAAATGCATTCGCCACCCGTGCAACTGCTGCCAATAAATGCCTGGTTTACTCTGTAATCCCCTCTGGCCTCCGATTCTTCTTGTTTGGAGGGATGTTGTGCTGATATATATATATATATATATATATATATATATATATATATATATATATATATATATATATATATATTACCTACTGGCGGTCGCCAGTAGGTATATATAGTTAGGATTTTTTCTCTATGGGATTTTTGAAAATTCTATGTCTAATAACTTTGGCGTTTGTGGACGGAATTGGCTGAAATTTTCAGGAAAATTGAACATTTTGTTAATGAGCAGCCCCTGACAATTTGGGGGGGTTTCATCAAGGGGGGGCCGAGAAAAAAGGGGGGTCCCAAAACGCGTTTTTCCCATGTTAATTTCCATAGGGCGGTTGGCCTCACTTTTAGCTCGAACGGCTGAATGGATTTGCACGAAACTTGGCAAAATTGTAGGGACTGTTAGCCCGATGTGCCTTTGCTAGGTCTCAATATATGTGCTCCAGTGGATTTTGAGTAATTTAGGTTCAAAAAAAGATATATATCTGGGCGGAGCCTAACCACACATCTGATCTGATTGGCTGTCAGCACTTCATCCAAGAAGTGTTGGCAGCCATCTTGGGACCAATATACATGATAGCACCTCATTAAAAAGCATTGTAGTTAATAGAGGGTTTTAGGACTTTAGTTACATTATAAATCATTTGTTGATGGTACCATACTCGTTTTAGGAATTGTGGTGGGTTCTAAGGTGATTTTACCATGTGAAAAAACCTTCTGCTGTGATATCATGAATATTGTTTGAAAGAAAACTAATATCTCATGATTTTCCCACAGTGGTTTGGAAGGGGATCTATAAGCTAAACTGAAAGCATATTTTCTGTAAATTCACATTATCTTTCTCAGTCATGTGAAAATGAAGTCTGACATTCTCAGTAAAACATGTACATCCAACAAGGACAGAGACTGTCAGTTGATTCCTTTGTGTTCTACTGCAGCCTCCTAGAGTGTTCTAAAGAACAACTAGAGCGCTAACAGTCCTACTTATTACAAAGGTATGGCACACCTGAAGCCATCTTGATTGGAATAAAGGGGTAACTCTTAAAACATTTAATTTAAAAAGAAACAACATGAGGGGGTATATTTTGCCATAGAAAGTATGATTAGTGCTGCAGAATGAAAAATTAGGGCACATTTTGAGTGACTTCTCAAATCCTTTTCTATTTCATTAAAACATTCTGACATGCAGTCTCCCAAAATGGCCACCAGAGACAAAAGAGCCCAAATGTAGCCCAAATATCACCCAGATGTAGCCCAAGTATAGCCCAATGACAGAATGTCCCAGAGTGTTCTAAAGAACAACTAGAGCGCTAACAGTCCTACTTATTACAAAGGTATGGCACACCTGAAGCCATCTTGATTGGAATAAAGTGGTAACTCTTAAAACATTTAATTTAAAAAGAAACAACATGAGGGGGTATATTTTGCCATAGAAAGTATGATTAGTGCTGCAGAATGAAAAATTAGGGCACATTTTGAGTGACTTCTCAAATCCTTTTCTATTTCATTAAAACATTCGGACATGCAGTCTCCCAAAATGGCCACCAGAGACAAAAGAGCCCAAATGTAGCCCAAATATCACCCAGATGTAGCCCAAGTATAGCCCAATGACAGAATGTCCCAGAGTGTTCTAAAGAACAACTAGAGCGCTAACAGTCCTACTTATTACAAAGGTATAGCACACCTGGAGCCATCGTGATGGGAATAAAGTGGTAACTCTTAAAACATTTAATTTAAAAAGGAACAAAATGAGGGGGTATATTATGCAATAGAAGGTATTATTAGTGCTGCAGAAAGAAAAATTAGGGCACAGTTTGAGTGACTTCTCAAATCCTTTTCTATTTCATTAAAACATTCTGACATGCAGTCTCCCAAAATGGCCACCAGAGACAAAAGAGCCCAAATGTAGCCCAAATATCACCCAGATGTAGCCCAAGTATAGCCCAATGACAGAATGTCCCAGAGTGTTCTAAAGAACAACTAGAGCGCTAACAGTCTTACTTATGACAAAAGTATGGCACACCAGAAGCCATCTTGATTGGAATGAAGTGGTAAGTCTGAAAACACTCAATTTAAAAAGAAACAACATGAGGGGGTTAATTTTGCCATAGAAAGTATGATTAGTGCTTCAGAAAGAAAAATTAGGGATCATTTTGAGTGACTTCTCAAATCCTCTTCTATTTCATTAAAAAAATTGTGACATGCAGACTGAAACATGCACTTTGAATACCAGCAGCAGACGTCCCTGGTGAGCAGTAGCTTTACTACAGTGATCTAATGTGCAACTAGAGTGCTAACATTCAGAATTTATGGCAAATGTGTGACACATCTGAATGCCTTCTTGATGGAACCAAAGTAAACAAGCATTGAAAATGCAATAGATCTCGCCCTCGTTTAAGTTAAAGCCATTCTGTTTGTAATGAGGTGGCTTTTTAGCTTTGCTTTTATTAGTGTTTTTTCAACTTTCATGTAAATAACATGCATCTGTATGCATATAAGTATATGTATGCATGCATTTATGTTTGTATTTATATAGATATATAGATGATATATGTTTATATATGTATGTATATATATATATATATTCACTGAAAAAACCATAGGCTATAGACCATATATAGTTAGGAATTAGCATTTACAAAACCTTGAAAATTCACTGAAAAAACCATAGGTTATAGACCATATATAGTTAGGAATTAGCATTTACAAAACCTTGAAAATTCACTGAAAAAACCATAGGTTATAGACCATATATAGTTAGGAATTCGCATTTACAAAACCTTATTTTACTCACACAAAACCATTGAAATTCCATATATAGTTAGTTGCACTAACTATATATCGCGCACCCGCAATCCACTGCTGATGATGTCACATATTACATCATTCATGACATGGTCAGTGACATCACTGATGACATCACTGATGACATCTCAAATGACATCGCTGATGACATCACTGATGACAACATCCAGTGACTGTATGTTTCTGTAAAGTTAAAATATGTCTTACATATTGAAGAATGAGTGGATGTATAAGTGTCTGGATGAAGGATTTAGTAGGTGCATGACTGACTGTATGAGTGAGTGATTAAATGTGTCTCACTGAGTGCATGGGTTAGTGACTAAACTGTCTTAATTTGTGCATCATTATGTCTGTTGTTCTGTAAACTGTTACATGTGTTGATAAGTAGCTATATGAGTAACTATATGGGTTATTGATTGGTTGCCCAAGTATTTTGTATGGGAGACTGAGTGTGTGTGTGGGTGGCTGGGAGGTGTATGACTCTGTGCATAGATGTGTGAGCAGTTGATTCACTAGATGTATGGTTTCAAAAGTGCATGTGGAAACAGCTGTATGGGCGGTTGACTGTGTGCATGAGTGTATTGGTGAGTGAATGGATATCTCAGTGCTACATGTCAAAGTAAGTACATATGTAAAACACAGTACAAGTGAGAGTTGACATATATAAATAACTGTGCATAAGAGCCAGTGAATGTGTGAGTGGCTGTATGGATCATTGTGAACTTGTATCAGGGATTGTATAAGAGAGTAAATATGTGTTAGTATATGTTTGAATAAGTAAAGTTTGTATAACTGTATAGTTGAGGAAATGGAGGTGTGATTGATTCTTTGCATGACTGACTAGGTGTGTGAGTAACTCCATGGATGAGTGACAGTCTGTGAGTGTCTGTTTACACTGATTGTATCTAAGGTTATATTAGAGTCTGAAGAGGTTCATCGTATTATCACATGAATGATATCATCAGTGATGTGATCAGTAATGTCAAATGAGATGTCATCAGTGATGTCATCAGTGATGTCATTTGAGATGTCATCAGTGATGTCATTTGAGATGTCATCAGTGATGTCACTGACCATGTCATGAATGATGTAATATGTGACATCATCAGCAGTGGATTGCGGGTGCGCGATATATAGTTAGTGCAACTAACTATATATGGAATTTCAATGGTTTTGTGTGAGTAAAATTAGGTTTTGTAAATGCGAATTCCTAACTATATATGGTCTATAACCTATGGTTTTTTCAGTGAATATATATATATATATATATTCACTGAAAAAACCATAGGTTTCACACCAGTTATAGTTAGCTGGAAATTTTACTGACATAAAACCATAAAAATTCCAACGTTATAGTTAGTTGGACTCACTATAACAAGCGCGTCTGCAATGCACTGCTGATGACGTCACATATTACATAGTAAGTCCAACAAACTATAACGTTGGAATTTCTATGGTTTTATGTCAGTAAAATTTCCAGCTAACTATAACTGGTGTGAAACCTATGGTTTTTTCAGTGAATTTAATAGGTTTTTTAAATGCTAATTCCTAACTATAACTGGTGTGAAACCTATGGTTTTTTCAGTGAATTTCATAGGTTTTTTAAATGCTAATTCTTAACTATATATAGGGCCTCAAACCTATGAAATGTAATATTTTTTATAATGAATCCTATCTTGTATATTTATGTATTACTATTTTTTTTTGCCCTGGAGCTCTCCCGGTGCGCGCCCCGGTGTGCGCACCGGAAAGCGCAGTTTTCCGGCGCACACCGGTGAGCGTCCCGTTAGTGCTATTGCCACGAACGAAAACATCATCGTGACGTATCGTCTAGCTGCGTCAGCGTGATACGCACGGAGTAAGCGCACCCGGAAGCACTCGAGCGAATACGATCACGCAACCTAAGCATCAGATGCGCTTACTCAACGCGGCCCGGGGCGCACCTCCGGGCGCGCCCGGGGGCGCGTCGCGTAAGTGTGTCGGGTCATGTGACCTGAAAATAACACTTTTTATTGGTGCAGAACAGTTTTGATTTCCAAATGATGAAAGCCCAGGTCATGTGACCTGAAAATAACACTTTTCATTGGTTCAGGACAGGTTTTTCTTCCAAATGATGAAAGCCCCCACCTTTTTTCCTTATTCTGACTTTGTCCTTTGACTGAGGAAGACCTGTTTGGAGATCTTTGAGTAATATTTCGTACTTTAAAATGGCTACAGTAGCAGCAGCAGCTGGAGCATCTGCACCACCACCACCACCACCACCAAGAGGACCACCACAACATCACATTGGTGGTCAAGAAGAAGAGGAGGAGGAGGAGGAGGAGGAGGAGGGGAGGAGGTGGCTGCCAGAAGACAATACCCCATACAGGCCAAAGCAGCACATTGTATGGGAGTTTTTTTCCATCCCAGAGGGAAAGAAGAAAGTGAATGCGCCAAAGGTGACTTGCCAAATCTGTGACATTGAACTTTCAAGGGGGAACCCTAATAAGAAATATTCATTTGGTAATAACACCATGATTTGGCACATGCAGCGCAAGCATCCCAACAACTATGCAGCGGCAGAGGTGAGAGAACTGGCCAGCAACCCTCCCCAATCTTTACCCAGCACCTCCAAACGAAAGCAACCCACTCCATCGGGACCAGAAACAAGGGAGATGGTCCCAAACATTCAACAAAAGTTTGGGCAATACAAGATCTCTTGTATTTTTTGTGGTAAGACCATCACCTATGGTGAGCAAAGCATAACGCTCATCAACAGTGCTGGTGACAACCACAAATGCCCCAAAAATCCATAATTTTTTCATGTTTTTTTTTTGCTCCAGTTGAGCCATTTTCAATTCCCTGTTTTTTGTTTCTCCCCATAAAAATAACAAAAAATATATAAAATAGTTCATAAAAGCCAAAAAAAGTACAAAATGTTCAAAAAAACATTAAAAGAAATATAAAACAACAAAAAGAAGAAAAAAAACAGTTCTTTTTAGAACTACCTCCAATTTATAAAAAAAGGCTAAATTTTTTTAAAACTCTATCATTCTTTTTTCCCCATTGTACGCTCCCCGGTATGATCCACAGCTCGCGTACCGATCGCTCCCCCGCGCAAATCAAAAAAAATAAAAAATGTCCCGCGGGTCCCTTTTATAGCCCACACATCAAACCTAGGGGGTCAAGGGGGGTCTACTCTGCCCCCTTATGGTCATTTCCCCCTTTATTTTTGCCACCTCTTGTATCTCGATCCTACCGAGACACAAGATGGCGGCCGCTCCGGACTGTTTGGAATGTTGACAGACACCCGAGAGCCAATCAGCTTTCCGCGCGCGAACTCGCGTAGCGCACTTGTTAGCGCCCCGGTGCGCGTACTGGGGAGCGCTTATAGATATATATATTTTTTTTAACCTAAATTACTCAAAATTCACTGGAGCACATATCTTGATACATAGCAAAGGCACATCGGGCTACCAGTCCCTACAATTTTGCCAAGTTTGGTGGAAATCCATTCAGCCGTTCGGGCTAAAAGTGAGGTTGACCGCCCTATGGAAATTAACATGGGGAAAACACGTTTTGGGACCCCCCTTTTTCTCGGCCCCCCCTTCACAATTCCCCCCCAAACTTTCAGGGAAGGACCGGGGCGCTGCGAGGCAAATTTGAGGACATTTTCAGGCAGATTCCTCACCCGGCGCCAAAGTTATTCACAATAGAATGTTGAGATTTTCTATTGAAAATAATCCTAACTATAATTACCTACTGGCGACCGCCAGTAGGTAATATATATATATATATCTATATATTTGAGATGTCATCAGTGATGTCACTGACCATGTCATGAATGATGTAATATGTGACATGATCAGCAGTGGATTGCGGGTGCGCGATATATAGTTAGTGCAACTAACTATATATGCAAATTTCAATGGTTTTGTGTGAGTAAAATAAGGTTTTGTAAATGCTAATTCCTAACTATATATGGTCTATAACCTATGGTTTTTTCAGTGAATTTTCACGGTTTTGTAAATGCTAATTCCTAACTATATATGGTCTATAACCTATGGTTTTTTCAGTGAATTTCAATGGTTTTTTAATAGCAAATATCAAAAGCTGTCAAATGTATTCTTCTTTTAAAGGAAAAATATATTTTATATGTATTTAATATAATTTTTTTATATATATAAATCTTTTGAGGGAACCAATTTATCAACTATCATGCTGAAGAAGAGTGTGGGGGAAAAAAAACAAAGAGGAGGACTAAGAGGAAAGAACAATCAGTTCAAAAATACAATTGCTTTAAAGCATGAAGTGCTTTTCCACACATTTACATTTAAATAACCCATATTAGAACATACAAAATATCTACAGAGGAGACGGTGTACATTGAATTTTAGACTCTTCATTGGTACCTACATGTTGGTACTTACATCACCCACAAAACACAACATCTCTATTCAGAGCTACCCTACCTCAAAGCACTCTAAAATATTATTTTAATATTTCCCTTGGTTTTCCCCTTGTTACGCTTTCCGGAACGCTACCCAGTGCGTGGACCGGGCGCTAACCGTGTGAAAATTTGAAAAAAAAGTGTTTTTTTTACATATATGGGCCTCCTCAGCCACCCTCAAAAAACCTAGGGGGTCAGGATGTGTCTCCCGTGCCCCCTTATACCCATTCCCAACATTGTTTATCCTCCATCTTGTGACTAAATGCGTCCGAAACACAAGATGGCGGACTCCCGTTACGCTACCGGTGAGCTACCTGGTTTGCGTACCGGGTAGCGCTTCCACCGCGAAAAATCAGAAAAAAAATTATTTTATTTTTTTGCCCCGTGGGGCCCTTTAATAGCCCCCACATCAATCCTAGGGGGTCAGGAGGGGCCTACCTTGCCCCCTTTCATTCATTTCCCCCTTCGTTTATTTCCACCTCTTGTCTCTCGATCCTACCGAGAGACAAGATGGCGGCTGCTCCGGACTGTTTAGAATGTTGACAGTCACCGGAGAGCCAATCCGCTTCTCCTCGCGAAGTTCCGTTACGCGTCTGGTACGCGAACCAGGGGCGCTAACCGGCACGCTGTCACAGATATATATATTTTTTTGAACGTTAATTTCTCAAAATCCACTGGAGCACATATCTTGAGACCTAGCAAAGGCACATCGGGCAAACAATCTCTACAATTTTGCCAAGTTTCATAGAAATCCATACAACCGTTCGAGCTAAAAGTGAGTCCAACCGCCCTATGGAAAACTCAATGTTAAAAACACGTTTTGGGACCCCCCTTTTTTCTCGGCCCCTGCTTGACGAAACCCCCCCAAACTTTCAGAGGACGCTCAAATACAAAATGTGCCATATTCCTGAAAATGTCAGCCAATTCCGTCCATCAACGCCAAAGTTATTCAACATAGAATTTTCAGAAATCCCTATTCAAAAAAATCCTAACTATATATTCCTACTGGCTATATATATATATATATATATATATATATATATATATATATATATATATATATATATATATATATATATATATATATATATATATATATATATATATTTATATATCCTACTAGCGATAGCCAGTAGGTATATATAGTTAGCATTTTTTCTCTATGGAACTTTTGAAAATTCTATGTCTAATAACTTTGGCGTTTGTGGACGGAATTGGCTGAAATTTTCAGGAAAATGGCACATTTTGTTTCTGAGCAGCTCCTGAAAATTTGGGGGGGGGGTCGTCAAGGGGGCCCGAGAAAAAAGGGGGGTCCCAAAACGCGTTTTTCCCATTCATTTTTCCATAGGGCGGTTGGCCTCACTTTTAGCTCGAACGGCTGAATGGATTTGCACGAAAATTGGCAAAATTGTAGGGACTGTTAGCCCGATGTGCCTTTGCTAGGTCTCAATATATGTGCTTCAGTGGATTTTGAGAAATTAACGTTTAAAATAAGATATATATCTGTAACAGCGCTCTGGGCAGCGCTCCGGTTCGCGTACTTTTCGCGTAACGGAACTTTGCGATGCGAAGCTGATTGGCTCTCCGGTGTCTGTCAACATTCTAAACAGTCCGGAGCGGCCGCCATCTTGTCTCTCGGTAGGATCGAGAGACAAGAGGAGGCCAAAACAAACGGGGAAATGAAGGAAAGGGGGCAAGGTAGACCCCTTCTGACCCCCTAGGATTGATGAGGGGGATATTATAGAGCCACGCGGGGCCCCAAAAAAAAACAAAATTCCGATTTTTTCGCCGTAGAGACGCGTCTTGGTACGCGAACCGGGCAGCTAACCGGGCAGCTAACCGGGAAGCTAACCGGCAGTGTAACGGGAGTCTGAGGAGTAGCTGATTGGCTGTCAACATTGTAAACAGTCCGGAGCGGCCGCCATCTTGTCTCTCGGTAGGATCGAGAGACAAGAGGAGGCCAAAACAAAGGGGGAAATGAAGGAAAGAGGGCAAGGTAGACCCCTTCTGACCCCCTAGGATTGATGAGGGGGATATTATAAAGCCACGCGGGGCCAAAATAAAAAATAAAAAAATCTGATTTTTTCGTTGTAGAGACGCGTCTTGGTACGCGAACCGGGCAGCTAACCGGGCAGCTAACCGGGAAGCTAAGCGGCAGTGTAACGGGAGTCTGAGGAGAAGCTGATTGGCTGTTATCATTGTAAACAGTCTGGAGCGGCCGCCATCTTGTCTCTCTGTGGGATCGAGAGACAAGAGGTGGAAAAAAAAAAAGTGTAAGGGAATGAAAGGGGTAAGGCAGACCCCTCCTGAACCCCTAGGATTGATGAGGGGGCTATTAAAGTTCCCTGCGGGGCAAAAGAAAAAAAAATTGCGATTTTTCGCGGTAAAGGTGCTTCCTGGTACGTTAACCGGGCAGCTAACCGGCAGCGTAACGGGAGTCCGACATATTGTGTTTTTTGAACGTTTGTGATATGTGCACGTGTGGATTTCGTCTAATTAAGGTTAAAAAAATATATATATATCTTAAGCGTGTTCTGGCGCGCTTACGTTTTGGGTTTGGTTTGCGCTGCAGAGACGATACGTCACAGTTATGCGATGCATCATGAGGCGTCTCACGGGCTACGTGATACGTCACTTAATAAAGAATATATTTTACAGCAATGGATATTAGCTTTTAAAAAACCAATGAAATTCACAGCAAAAACCATAGGTTATAGACCATATTTAGTTAGGAATTTGCATTTACAAAACCTTGAAAATTCAATGAAAAAACCATAGGTTATAGACCATATATAGTTAGGGATTAGCATTTAAAAAACCTTATTTTATTTGCACAAAACCATTGAAATTCCATGTATAGTTAGTTGCACTAACTATATATCGCGGACCCGCAATCCACTGCTAATGATGTCACATATTACATCATTCATGACATGGTCAGTGACATCACTGATGACATCACTGATGACATCTCAAATGACATCACTGATGACGTCACTGATGACATCTCAAATGACATCACTGATGACATCACTGACATCTCATTTGACATTACTGATTACATCACTGATGATATCATTTATGTGATAATACATCTTCAGACTATAATATAACCTTAGATACACTCAGTGTAAACAGGCACTCACAGACTGTTAGTATCAAAAAGGAGGAGTTCTGGGCTATTACCGCTCTTATCGGAGCAGAAGGTCCATACACGACATGCCCAAATAACACAAAATGCAAAGATAGTCGCGATGTTCCTATAGGTTGAGGAATATGTTGGTACAGACTGTAGTGCAGGTGGATTAGAACAGGGTAGCCATGTGGTCACCCTGGGAATCCATTTTGTTGGATTTAATGCCCTCACACACCCTTTCAGGTGTCATGCTTCATCATTTGGGCCTGCTCCTCGTTGGGTCGGCGGTGCAATACCCAACGGGCAACACCTCAAAGAGGGGCTCTTTGGCGGAGATCTTTTTCCAACTGCCGTATGGATGAAGTGTGGGTGTGGGGCCAGGATTCAAGGTAGACGTGAGTGAGATAAAATAAAGCTAGTGGTACCAGAGACACTTTATTCAGGAGGGCCACTGCTCTAGTTTAAAACCAATTTCCTAGAGGAGAGTAGTGGAAAGTGATGTTTCCTATTCTCTTCTGGAGTGTGCTAAAGTCCGGTCGACATGTTTCTCGCTACTCTCAAATTTACTGAGCGATTCTTCAGGACCAAGGGGACTGATTAAGCATGTATCTAAGTGAAAATGAAACTGTCTACACTATTGTCACAAGGTATGGTGTATGTACGCTCGTATGGCTACCATCCTAGTGAGTGAAAAAAAGGGGGAACTATATTACCCTTCTTCACGTTGCGATTGTTAATACCTAAAGTTAAAAACAATCAGACAACAACAGTATTGAACAGTATAAACAACAGGGTTTTTATCTAGTCTTGCTTTGTTTCTACACCTCTCTTCTCTTTATTTCTGTCTACATGGTTATACACCTGAATATGTTCTTTTGCTTTTATTAGAAAAGAGGATATGTAGTATCCTGTATATTGTGTGTATGCATATTTCCCACTACTCCATCTGTAGAACACTCTGGTGTGGTGTCATTTGGAATGTTGTTCTATGAAGCTGTCAGTTGGAGTAGGGCTGAGTGCCTAGCTGGGTGCTCCTGGTGGGGCTATATACTGATGTACTACTGATCTCCCATCTATCTTCAATAAATCTATCTGAACATCACCAACCTGCGTGGAGTCAGTTACTACAGAACACCTCTCAGGACCTGGCGTACCTAAAGCCCTGCCTGACCGATTAGACCGTCAGGCACAGCCTGACTGCCCTACAGGCAGTCTGACCCTTCTAACCTATTATAAATTCATTTTGCAGACTCTTGATCAATGTTTTTGCAGGCAAAGTTAAGGACATGAATATAGGGCCCGATAGAGTCTGTTTTCAATGTCCATTTTAATTTACTACTGGGTCCGAGACTTGAGTGACCCAACACACTTAAGACTTGCCCCATCCACTTTTACATGCTGATTCTGATCCTCTGCCTGCACCTCTTGTAGCACTGCCGTAGTCACACCTATCTGCTCCACCTCACTTTATTCCGGTTGCTTCCCCCTTTTATTCACCTCTCTTCGCCCATACCCTTCATCCTAGGTGAGCTGAGCTGTTTTCATTGTGATGTACCATCATTCTGTCTTTTGCTGTGTGACCTTCAGGATATTCTGCTTTTCATTCATACAGGGGCAGGGCACACTTCCCACTCAAAGGCACTTTAATTACCTGTCTAATTGCTGCCATCAACATGCAGATGTAGCCCTTAGGCCCACAGGGGAGGCAGCAGGGGAGACTGATTAAAGAAAAGAAAAAATATAAACTCTTAGGGGGGCCCCCTGGGCCTAGAAACTCAGGAGTCTTTAGAGGTGCGAGGCCCCATGATTGAGAGCAGGCTTGGGGCCCTGAGCAGCTGCCCACGCTGCCCAGTGTCGGCCCTGATTCAATCATAGTGGCCTCAGTGTCCCACCCAATTTCCATCCCATACAGTAATGACAAAAACACACTGAGCATGCCAGGCAAAAAGTTGGCCTGGGTAGTAAATTTTGTTCCACTTGCGGAATTTGGATAATTTTGCGTTCTGCGGAGAGCGGTTTGCGGAATGTGGGTAATTTCATGTTCTGCGGAGAACGTGGAATTGCCAAAAATTCTGCGATCCACAGCTTTGCAGAATTTTTTGCTTATTCGAGCTTTCAAAATGCGTGTTCCTGAGATATTTCCCCCCGAGCATGCAAACAGCATTTGCAAACAGGAAAAAAGCATTGCGAATGGGCGGAACAAGCAATTCCGCATGTTCATAGAACTCTGTGTGCTCGCAGATATTTTTTATTGTTTCCCGGAGCTTTGTGTAGCGCGACGACGCAAATTCCGCCCACCCCTAGCAAGTAGGGCTAATGTGTGTCTGGCAGAGTTGGACCATTCTTAGTAAAAATATTCAATAGCTCTTTAGATTCAAACTCGGCTTCCTGGTATTTAGAGTACAAACTGTCCTGACAAAGCATAAACATCATGTGCAAGATACAGATGAAAATCAGCCACACATCACTTTGGGTAAGTCCTCATAGCAAGCTTTCACAGAGCAACCACAAGGAATTGTAATTCTATTTTTAAACCAAATTCACTTGCTGGGAATGTGTAGTATTTCACTGAGGCTGGTTCATGCAGCTCCTAAAAAACGTTGTTTGTCTTGGCAACAACAAGCACCCTAAATTGTTGAGATAAAGGCTGAACAAAGACACTTAACAATAGTCCGTAAAACCTTAGATAGATGAAAGTGTTCCAAAACATATTAAACAGGAAGGAAATGCAAACACAGTAAACAACTGCATTAGCAGTAAGGTTCAGCCAGAGCATGCCAAAAAATAAAGCAATAAAACGAAACGCGCCCGAAAAATAAAGAATGGGCAAATCTTAGCAAGAGTAAGTGGTGATACTCAAAATGGTGAGCTATTCTCCAGCACACTGTATTGTAATAGCAGTGTTAGATAAACGTTCATACCAGCAAGGAATGTGGAATGATGAATTATTGAGAAAAACCAAATCCAAATAGGAGCGTAAAAGCATGCACATGTTAAATACACTTTCTTTGAAATTGAAGAGACTTTATCATATTGTACATGTTTTTTTGTGTGATTTACATAACCCACTTTCAGGCATCGGCTCATGCCCGGGTTCTAAGATTCGTGCCAGACCGTTAGCTCTGTTCTCGGTACATTTGATTTATACATTTTGTAAAGATTTATACATTTTGTAAAGCGCTTGGTTACACTAGCAAGTGTGTCCCCGCGCTGGTAGCTTAGCATCTGCTTCAACTTGTGTCCAGGCATGAGTGAGGGGTTGTCTTAATTCGTGCCCTATTCTTTAGGGAAAAGGACCGTTTTGAGTTCTTTCCGGAAGATGAGCTCTGATGTTTCCAGTCGCAGCCTCTTTGGCAGCTTGTTCCACTGCGTGGCGGTCAGAACTCTAAAAGATCGTCCACCCATTCTCACTCTTTCAAACTTTGGGACCTGAACCTGCACAGTGCCACAAGATCTTAACTGGCTGGTGGGCTCATACCGATTAAGGAGGCTATGCAAGCACCTAGGACCATTTCCTTGGAGGATGCGGTGCCCTACACAAAGGGCCTTGAAGGTCACCCGCTCCCTAATCGGGAGCCAGTGTAGGGTCCTCAGTGCTTTTTTTGCTGACGCTCTTCTGGGTAGCTGTAGGATCAGGTGAGCAGCTGCATTTTGTATGCATTGTAGTCTCTGGAAGCATTTTGTACTGGCCCCTAGGTATAGGACATTTCCATAGTCCAGTCTGGATGTTATCAAGGCATGGACCAGGGTTTGTCTTACAGGCACAGGCATAAGATCCAGTGTTTTCCTTAGGACCCGTAACATGCCAAAACAAATGCCCGCCACCTGTTTTGTCTGGTGGTCAAAAGATATGTTGTTATCTAGCCAGATTCCTAAGTTCTTCACTGGATTGCTGGGTGTGGGCAATACGCCCAGCTCATCCGGCCACCAGGCCGAGGTCCATACTGATGCTGACTTGCCTACAATCAACACCTCCGTCTTGTTTCCCTTTAATTGGAGGCAATTGTCAGCCATCCACTTGGCGAGCTCCTGCATAAAGAGCGAAAAGTTGGTAGCACATTGCTCCTCTGGTTGCATCAGGGTTGCAATCAGTTGCGTGTCGTCTGCATACGACACTATCTCAACCTCAAACCTGTCCGTGATCTCTCCTGCTGGAGCCAAATACAGATTAAATAAAGTGGGGCTGAGACTGGATCCCTGTGGCACTCCCTGTTTAAGTTGTATTTCTTTGGACCTAAAATTTCCCTGTGCGACCTGGAAGCTGTGGCCTGTTAAAAATGACTCCAACCACTCCCATGCTTTGCCACTCACTCCTCCCTTTTTCAGACGCTGTAGCAGTGTGTGATGAGCTACAGTGTCAAAAGCGGCACTGAGATCGAGAAGAATCAGCGCCGGCAGACTCCGTCGAGTGTAGGGCGCGGAATCCTGACTGTGAGGAGTGGAGCAGTCCATTGGTCTCAACCAATGCAGAAAGTTGTTTGTTAACTGCTTTTTGGGGGTGCCGGATCACTAGGTGAGCCTGATTTAATACTTCCTGCGATATGGCATATTATTTCCCGCCAGGGTACCAAGAATGCCGAGAGGCTGCTCCTATCCTGACAAGTCGTGGGGACTTCCTCCCTCCCATCCCCTACCCTAGCTGCCTCCGGAAAGGCAGAGTAGATTTTGTCTACCTTACTAGCAAAAAACTCTGTTATTGATTGCAGGATTTGACTGATCCAATTATAGGGGCTGCTAGAGGGGCAAGATCTGACAGTTCCCTATATACTAGAAACATTTCCTTCATGGAGTTGTCCGCATCTATGATTCTAGTACAGTAATAAGTTTTACGAGTTTTCCGGATAAGGGCGTGATATTCCTTCAGACCCTTCTTATATCCAACTCTCCCTGTCTCAGAAAAACATCTCCTCCATTTCCTCTCTAGGCGTTTACAATCAGCTTTTTTTCCCAGCGATTCATTATTAAACCAAGGGGCGGACTTGGATTTCCTTGTCGGAGAATTCTGAGTCCATGGCACCGTGTGGTCTAGTGCCTTTTGAATTTGCAGGTCTAATGACTTGCAGGCAGATTCAATTCCCACACCCTCGGGGGGGGCTCCCAGTATAATCATTTTGTGAAACGCCTCTGTGGAAAACTTTGCCCATTTCCTGTGTTTAATTAAGGTGCTAGTCCCATTCTGTGATCCATTCTCAGGAACCGTTGCCCTAAAAGAGACTAGAAAATGATCTGACCAAATCACCGGGGTTGGAGGCGCTACAGTCAGTGCATCCCAGTTGGCATAAATAGGGTCCAGGAGATGGCCTTGGCAATGAGTGGGCATTTCAGATTTTAACAGCAGCTGTATACCTGCCAGTTCTTGTCTAATCTCCTGAGCTTCCGCATTCAGAGGATCATCAAAATGAAAATTTAAGGCTCCTATGAAAAGGAGTCTCTCGTGTTCTAGCGCAGATTGTGTAAGATTCTCCATCAATTGGGTCACAAACCTGGCCCCAGACCCAGGGGGACGGTATGTCAAGAATCCCTTAAGGCTGTAGTCATGGGAAACTGCAATAGAGAAAAACCCAGTCTCGCTATCTGCAATATCCACCTCCTCTAGGGTACAGGCCAGATCATGCTTATGTATTATAGCAATACTTCCCCCTCTCCCCTTCTTCCTGTCTATTCTCTTTATCTTATATCCAGGTGGAAGGGCAGCCAACACGTCTGGTGCCGATGAGGCATTCAGCCATGTCTCGGTGAGAAAAAGGGCATCCGCCTGATCGTCCATCAGGTAGTCGTGGACTTCCATCCTATTTTTCCCTAAGGAGCGGCAGTTAATAAGCGCAAGATTTAATATCTTTCCCCTATGCCTAGACCTAAGTTGCCGCTTTACGGCGAAGGAGCAATGCAAGCACTTTCTATCGCCATTCTCTATACTCATGTTGTGCTCACAGGTGTTATTTATGGGAGGACATAGGTCTCTAAGCTCCAGGGAGCTATAGTACTTTAAAAAAATAAAACCCGCAGGAATTCCTGCCCCTGGCCCCGGTCGGTCACGGACCGGGACACACGGGCTTGCCTTTGGCGCGCCCGCTGCGCCCGTCCGCTGCGCCTCCGGAACAAGTCGCCATTTAGAGCGAAAGAGGGTGGGAGGGGCCAGGCAGCTGAAGCGCTCCCCTTACACTTCCCCCAAGATGGCGGTTGTTGGCTCGATTCCTGCCCTGTATCAGCACCTTAATCGGCTGCGGGGGGCCAGCAAGGATCTGAGTGCACCGGGTGGGCGGCGCGAGAAAGGTAAGTAGTGCACAAATCAAAGTTTAAAATGGGCTAAAAGTCACAACATCGACAGTCAGCCTAAACACAGTTTAAAAATAACGAACCATTTCACCTCCCGGCTTTCCGCCTCATGAGGGAAGATTCCAAGCACTCGCTCACCTCTACAACTAGGTCATCTCTTCACTGTAGTGCAAGATCTTCTACATGAAGCCTCGGAGCAGCAGAACTCTTGAATAGAGAAATTTCCCAGAACTGTTCTATTGAGCAGCGCATGCTTGCCTTTAACCTCTTTTATGGTTGTTTGTATATTTCAGCTGCATTGTTGAAAATAAAGGATCTAACTGAATACATTGTTAAAATAAATTATATTTTCTCGTTGTATCAAGAGCTAAATTGCTGGAGGGAATCGCAAATAAAAGACGTTTCCAATCCCGACTTTAGAAGCTGCATTAGAAAGATGTTTCCGGAATAAAATGGCCACGACAATGTGAAGGAAATTGACCAAACTATTCGAGGGCCCACATTTCTGCACTCGTAAATGGTTCCACTAATTTTAAGCCACTGCTCGCAGCGACAGTTTCATCCAGGACTACAAGAGAACACCAGTTTAACAAGGGGTTTTAAAGGCTACTTCAGACTCTGCCTTTTGGGGTTCATGGGGGTTGCAGAGCCACACTCACCCCATTCTGTTTTTGCATCTTTGCTGTGTACATCATCAGTTCGTAGTTGCGACATTTGTAAGGGCTTAGAATGAAATGCATCACAAACGGGGGGCTAGAAGACCCCCACATTATATCCACTTTCGTCAGCTGCTTCGTGTGAAGTAACTGTTCTGACAGGCAGAGTGAGACAGATGCCTCACTCCGCTGCACAACGATGTTTGTGAAAACACGAAGGGATCCCGAAGGGATCAAAAAGCGCCATCTCCCTTACCTATTGCAACGGTTTTGCTAAGAGCTATTGGCATTGTAAATGACAACATTTTTATGTATGTGTTGGTTTTGAAAACAGATAAATAAATGGCACTGTCATTTACAATGTCAGTAGCTTAATCTCTCGCAAATGCCACACACAAACACACAGCCACACACAGAGTCTCACACACATACTACCTACAGAGCCACACACAGAGCCACACACACACACAGAGCCACACACACACATACACAGAGCCATATATACAGACACACACACAGCTCCCCCCCCCCCCCCATCGGGATGCACCCTCCAGGGCCAGCACGGATGCCAGGCGAAACCTAAAAAGTGCTGATACTCAGTACCGGACAGACCCGACCCATGCTAGGCACTGCAAATACTGCTTTTGCCATATAATTAAGCATCCTACTGGACATTCATTTATTGGGGTTGCTGGATGTATTTTGGCTATTGTGCCTGTGTAAACCTTGCACCGATGATTCCGTTTAAAATTGCAATGCTTTTACTCATTGTTAAACATGCTGCATATGGTGTTTTTAACACTAGCCCCTCCCTTTCGCTCCCATTCCACTCTTACACCCTGCCTCAGTGCCTCCACATTGAAAATGTTATTGTTTTGTTTCCCCTTCGTGAAGCATTATTCAAGTAATGGCGTGGTAAATGACAAAGTCTTTTACCCCCTGTTGACCCCCACATACATAGAAACTGCACTGCAAACGGGCACACATGCATGCACATCCTGAGAAACACAAACACACACCCCGTGAGACAGACACACTAATACATAGTTGCACGGGTGCACCGAAGCACATGATCACACACAGGCACACTGAGTCACAGGCACACTGAAGCTTTGAGTCTGGCAGACTAGCCAACATACCAGACACTGTCACACTGAGTAGAGATGCACAAATGATGAGATACGGATCACACGAACACCCATGGCAGAAGCACTCTGTGAGACTCGGGCACACGGGATCTCCAACATGGAGACACAAGGTTGAAACATCAAAAGTAAAAAAAAAAACGTGGTGACCTGTTTGCGCGCAGTGGAAGGCCCTTCCCAAAAAGATTAACTGATCATCTTTGCAGCTTTTTATTGTATATGGTTGTTAAACTGGCATTAATGAGGTGCAATCCTTGTCCAGATAGTATCATCATGTGTAAAAATGACAAAATAAGTCATACTTTAAAAAAAAGTGCTACCTTACACCACATAATTGTCTTTTTTCTTGTGGCACAATTTAGTCACCAATACAGCTTAATTCCATTTGCTGTGCTCATATCCTGTCATTGCAACAGTGTGAGAAGAGCCCTGCATGTGTATTCATGCAGGTGCACAGTTGTGGATGTATGGGCACATTGTGATTTAAACCACAGTGAATATGAGAACGCAAAGAGGACGTAGACCTTGGAGGCAGACATGCCAACCCTCCCGATTCAGGCGTGAGACTACCGATTTGAAGGCTAGTCTCCCGCCTCCCGATTCCTACAAGCAAAAACCCGATTCCTCTGGAGTTTCAGCTGACAGGGCTTGGTATTGTGTAAAGTGCAAATTTTTCCAACAAAGAGTGTCGATGCAGGGGCTCTCGAAGGAGTGAAAAACCAGCAAAGCGTCATTAACAAGGGAATCGTCTTTTAAAGACCTGCTAAGTACTGGGGGGGGAGCTGTTTCAGCCCTGGCTGCCACAGGGGGGTGGGGTGCATGCACTGCCAACAACCTGCCAGGCCGGTGCCCAACACTTGCATCACCCTCTCTCTGCCTGCCATTATGCTCCATGCTTCTGAAAGGTAAGACAAAAACGCGCATTTACGTTTCAAATGTCCGATCCTACAGCAGCACGCTTCCAAAGCCCATACATGCCAGTAACCCGATTCAAAGTCCCATTCTCCCAATTTTTTTTTTTTTAAATCTCCCACTTTGCTCTCCTGAAATGTTGGCCTGCATGCTTGGAGGAGCCGTTTTCAGCCATCCAACAGCGTGTGCCCTGAAATCCACAGAGGAGTTCAGAGGCACTACCTGTAGATATGTGCATTAAATGCGAGTCATGGAATAGCCCGGTGTCGGGGGGATAGGGTAGATGCAAGAGTGGCAGGGATGGGCATCATAACACCAGCCACAGTGTGTGCCCAGGGACCGTGAGCAAAAGTCTCAAGGGGAATGCAATGGTGCCCGTCTGCAGCCTTCACTTGTGATACTCTGCAGGCCAAATGCCTCAATCCACTATTAGCCCTCAAACTGAGCACAAACATAAAGAACTTACAAGAAAAACAACACAGTAGTTCCAAATGGCCTGGTTACTGCATTCTGAACATTTTATCTCACTGCTTGATTAACGCACAACAAAAAGTGACAGCGAGCAGGCTGTGAACTCCCCTGGAGGGGGCTACCTGTGGAGAGGGTGAGTGTAGCGTCCTTTCCTTTGTTCGCTTAGTTTCAAGAAATCTGACCTCCGCCCTCCTTGCGCCACCACTCCATCCTGTCCTGACAGGACCCCCTTCTGTGGGCCTGTTGAACGTCATTGTTGTGTCTGTTTGCCGAGGCTGTTCTCAAAGGCTTGCTAGAAATCCCTTCATGTGTGGGGGGAGGGAGTGAAAGCGCAAGCACAGCGGATGTCACTCACTCACTGATAGGCACACCAAGGCACAACTGTTCTCCCAGCCATGGGTCTGCCCTCGCCATGCCCAGCGCCACGGAGAAACCGGTCCCTAAAGGAAGGTTGCACTCCCTGGACGGGCCCCGCGTACAACTTAGAAGGGAGGTGGCACGTCAGTGCTTAAGAATCAAATGCATTAATGATGGGTGGGGCTAAGGTCGTGAGCAGACCCCGGGGGAGGAGTCTATTGTGACATCACTGTGAGAGACTACGGTTGGTGAGATATCGCAGGATCGTCTGACATCACCATGCACAGTTGTTTTGTGAAAATATCAGTTTATCAGAACGTGGGAATCCACAGATATGGAATTATCGCGATTGCACCAAGGTCAGATGCAGTTAGCCTGAAATGTTACAGGCTACTTTGGCAGCCGGGGGAAGTCCTCACTAGAGGGAGTGGTCATTGGATTTTATGATGCCACCGATGACGGCTGCTGGACAGAAAAGTCACGTTTTGTATTGAAACATCACAGACAGCTCCTGTTATCCTTGTTACGATCTAAAATGATATATCCATTGTCAGCAAGAAAAGCCAAAGCTCTCTCAGTTGTAGTCCTTGGGGATAAAAAAAAAGCCTTCGATATAAAAACTAACAGAGCCGGGAGATACAGAAAAAGAAATAGGTTAAAACATGCACACGGACAGCGGGAGGGGGGCGGGAATGGGCACACGGACAGCGGGAGGGGGGCAGGAAAGGGCACACGCTGGTTCAAGATGGCACGGCTGAGCTTTTCAAGTAAGCTACTGCCCGGCCTCCATCTTCGGACAAATGACCGAAACAAACCTTAAAAAAAAAAAAAACACCGCCCACCGCCGCAATGACGTTCACAAAGGGTCGGAGAGCAAAAAAATCGCCGGAAAACCCACAAATCTGCTTGGGGAATGAGTGACGCATCTCGGTTCCAATGGCTAGCCTCCATTTATGGAGCTAGCCAATGGCACAGAGAGGCGGCACAAAGCCCCAGACTGCTTCTCAAAAGTTTTCGCCTGCGCGAACGCTGCTGCGCTGCGGACGCCAGGCGAAACCTAATAAAGCACTGGTGACCAGTAAACATCGTTTACTGACCGTGGAGGGAATAAAACCATCGGAATACTTAAAGTGAAAGTACCATTGGGATAATTCAAGTGAAAGTGCATTCGGGATACTTAAAGTGAAAGAGCCGTCAGTATACTTGAAGTAAAAGTGCGCTGTGCCACACACTTGCATGAAATTAAATAAACAAGTAGTCCTTAAGGACCACACAACACTTATGAGTGTATGGAAATTGTAATTTACTGGTGCTCCTCACGTAGAACTGGAAATTATGTTTCGGAGCTCTAACAAATAAGGAGCCAGAAAATAAAATTTAAGCAGGAGTAAACCAATTGCAACAGGAGGCAGGATTACACTCAGTACGAGTGATTACAGCAGTTCTTGCAGGCAGTACATGCGCGCTGATGCTGGAACTAAAAAAAGACGAGGACTAAACACAAATACTTCAGCAAAATTCAGTGAGTTATGCCTGTTGGTTTATTTTTTTTCTTTGTTTGTAACTCAAGCATGTGGTGCATCGCAGAGTCTAGAGGTGGACAGTAGCAGAGGGAATGACCCATTCTGGTTCCAACAAGCCTGACCTTTTCCCAGAGCAACAATGGATATCTCACCTCTGTTTGGGTTGGGAACAAAGGTGTTCAATTTCCTTTGGTGAACCTAAGAAGTACCATTTATATCAAGAGTAATTCAAGGTGTTACTTACAAACATCAACTGGAAATGATTAGGTCTGTCTACACATTTAGGTAACGTTTTATAAATTAATATCAACATATGATTCAGTAAGTATTTGTTAAAATGACATCTAAAATTACATGTACATTTGTAGTATAATTCCTTCTGTTAATTAGAAGATATGATTTGAGGGCTTACATTCAAGAAGGTTACTTTGCAATATATTTTGACATAAGGCACTGTGTGCGGATTGCAACATTTCATGACCAACTTTATTTGTAGAAGCATTGAACTGGTAGGAATTAGCATTTATAATTTCCTTTGCCCTTTTAAAAGTGGCACAGAGCTGTACATATTAATTTAGAGTTTGCCACACCGGGAGTTCAGCCATAAATTGTCAACACCCACCTTGCCAAACATGTGGCTCCTCCACCATATTTATAGTCAGAAAACCATAAGTTTCTGCAGGGAATCCTCAGTCAGCTCTGCCCTTGGAAGCCCTTGACATGGTGGTCATCTGTGACTGTATTGCTGTTAGCAATGGGATTACTGTTTGGCTGAGGTATGCACCCAGGCCAGGAAGGGAAGTATTTGTGCAACACACACACTCACGCACACACTAACACACACACAAAGACAATAAATACGCAACAAAAAAACTCTACACATGTTTAGAACAATAGATTATTATAGTCTGAACAAAACAAGACCAAAACAACAAAAATCTATACAATTTGAGATATGGAAGTCTGAAGGAATAAATGCAGTAAAGAACTTAGAAGCAAGTAGCTGTACAAAAGTTACTTTAGGTCACGCAGGACAAGGGCAAAGTCAAAATTTTGGCCGACTGTGATGGAGCACTGGCCGGCAAAGACCCCACAAGGCCCTGGTGAACAAAGTTTCTTTCTTGTTTGCAAACTGCAAGGTGCGTAGATATTGAGGCCCACAGGTGCATAATGTGTCGATCTTCTCCACACTGTGAATGTGATGCGTGAGTTCCCGAAGACTGGGTGTCTAAGTAGAGCAATGCACTGGATTCTTCCACGCTGTCAAGGGAATGTGTCGTTCTCGCCAAGCTGCAGCGGCATCGATACGCTGTCCGATGCTTCGATCTCTGGAGGCAAAGCACTTGTTCCGATGCGATGCAATAATTTTTACTTCCCCCACAGGGTCGATGAGCCAGTTCTGCTACATGCAAACAGGAGATGCGTAGTAATCCATGTTGCAAGTATCTGGACCACTTCCAGTGAGCAGGGCACAGGAGCAGTGGTAGAGACTGATATCCCTGAGTCTCAAGCAACAGGAGGCATGTAAACAAGTCCTTGGAGATCACATGGAGTGAAGGCAGAGTCCAGCTGTCCTTCAGCAGAGTCAGAGGGCAGAATGGCAACAAACAGAAAGCAGGCCTTCCATATTATCATTCCAGTTGTGTCATTTAAGCAGCATAGTAGTTCTTCTAGCAGAGCTTCAGTTATTGTTAGTTGGGTTGAATAAAATAATGGAGCGATAGAAGGGGGGAGAGTCAAGACAGTGTTATTTGGGATTCCACAGTAGTAAGATGAGGCTTGAGATGAGTTAAAGGAGATATGGAGGAGGGAAGAGTCTCTAGAAAGGGATTAGGGAAATCATAGTGGTAAAATGAAGTTTGGGATATATGAGGTGAGAATTTATAAATGGTTGCTTGGGAGATCATAGTAGCAAATGAGATTTTGGGTGAGCCAAGGAGGGATAGAGGATGGGAGAGTCTAGAAAGGTTTATTTTGGAGATCATAGTAGTAGAGTGAGGTTTGGGATGAGTCAGAGTGGAGGTAGAGGGTATATTGAGAGAGGTATGGGATGAGACAGAGTAGTGCATTGGAGAGAGTCAAAGGTGTTTTTTTCAGATGTAGTAAAGTAAGAGATATATAGATACATAAGTACATAGAAAGGGTATACGTGCCTTTTTTCTTCTTCTACAGAAGGAGTAAAGTAATAAAAATATAGATACATAACTACATAAAGAGGATATACATGTATTTTTGCCTTCTTCTACAGTATAAATACTTAGATACATAACTACATAGAAAGGGAATAAATGTATAAGGAAGATAATATACTGAGATTTGAAGTTGCACTGTACAAAGTCTGACTGTCAAGTGTTTCAGTACTTGAAGCTAATTTATTTATTTTAATTTTTAATTTTATATTTCTCTCAATATTTCAGTAGTGAAGTATTTGTAGGTGAAATAGTTATGATAATATTTAAATATTGTGATAGAAGAAAAAACCTGAAACCCATAAGCATCTAATTAAATAACTTGTTTGAAAGATATGAGGTGCCTTATACACATGTTAAACATAGAACTAAATATATTTTTATATATATTTACTATAAATATTGTACAAACTAAGACTTTAAGGTGTTGCTGTACTTGAAGCTAATTTGTTTATTTATTGAAAATGTGATATCTTTCTCAATATTTCAATGGTGAAACACTTGTAAGTAAAATAGTTATGATAATATTTACATATTGTGATAGATGAATAAAACAGGGACCAAAAATCATCTAATAAAACCATTTCTAGGAAAACTATGCAGTGACCTAAAACATGTTAAGCATAAAGTAATATATGCTGTACTATATATATATATATATATGTATATATATATATATATATATATATATATATATATATATATATATATATATATATATATATATATATATATATATATATATATACATACGTCACTAATGACATCTCATTTGACATTACTGATCACATCACTGATGATATCATTTATGTGATAATACAATGAACCTCTTCAGGCTCTAATATAACCTTAGATACAATCAGTGTAAACAGACACTCACAGACTGTCACTTATCTATGGAGTTACTCACACACCTAGTCAGTCATGCAAAGAATCAATCACACCTCCATTTCCTCAACTATACAGTTATACACACCTTACTTATTCAAACATATACTAACACATATTTACTCTCTTATACAATCCCTGATACATGTTCACAATGATCCATACAGCCACTCACACATTCACTGGCTCTTATGCACAGTTGTTTATATATGTCAACTCTCACATGTACTGTGTTTTACATATGTACTTACTTTGACATGTAGCATTGAGAAATCCATTCACTCACCAATACACTCATGCACACAGTCAACCGCCCGTACAGCTGTTTCCACATGCACTTTTGAACCCATACATCTAGTGAATCAACTGCTCACACATCTATGCACAGAGTCACACACCTCACAGCCACCCACACACACTCTCAGTCTCCCATACAAATACTTGGGCAACCAATCAATAACCCAAATAGTTACTTATATAGCTACTGATCAACACAAGCAGCAGTTTACAGAACAACAGACATAATGATGCACAAATTAAGACAGTTTAGTCACTAACCCATGCACTCAGTAAGGCACATTTCATTTCATTTCATAAACTTTTATTCGATTATAAAAATTTGCATAATCATAAAAAGTACAAATTTATAAAAAATCATCAGGTTATACAAAAATACACATATTGCGGTTTATAAAACAATGCCCTTGCGAGTTTTTAGTACTTTTTTTAAGAAAGTCACTGTCATTTTAGCTTCATGCGGGTTTACCGGTGACTGAAGATAGGCAAGAGCTGGGTACGTGGTTCTAAGGCCACTTGAACGAAGGAGAGGAAGGATCCATTTTTTCCTGGCTTCTCTATAGAATTTGCAGAACAGTGTGACATGGACCGTGGATTGTTTAGAGACTCCATCACACGGACAACAGGTCATGTCCCGAGACCAGTTATGCTGTTCCGGGAATGAAACCAAGCGAAAGAAGAGATCAAATCGGAGCCTTGTCAATAGGTATTTTTCATAGTTCGAAAGAAAGAACGTCAAGTAGGGCTGTGTCAGTTTCTCTGATTGCAATGGGCAGATCTTCCCGTTTTGTGCTTTTACGATCTCTGCCTGATTGCGAAGTTCTCTCAGATGACCCATACATAGTTCTTTGAGTTGTTTCTTTGAAATATCCTCTATTGAAGGTGGGTCTAAGAAGTATTGCTCCCGATCGAGATCTTGGAAGAATTTAGAGATGTAATTGAGCCAGGGTATTTTTCTCCAGTGGACAAGGCTGAGGCAATCGGTAATGAGAGAACGCGTTATGTGGCTTTCTGGATTGCACCATATGCGGTGCCATAAGATGAGGGGCTGGCAGCGTAGGGTGTCTGTCACAAATTCCATCCCTAGCTCCCGATGTGATGCTAGAATCGGAGAGCTTTGGGGAAGAGCCAGAACGTACTTGATGAAGGTGTTCTCCGTTACCTGTAGTTGGTTGATGTTTCCATGGCCCCAGATGCCTGCTCCATAGCTAGCCACGCTGTGGCATTTTGCATAGTACAGCGTTAGCAGTTCCGAGGGAGCTGGTTTGCCAAGTTTCCTGGAAAAGGCACATAGTGCTGATGTTGCTCGACAAAAGTTGAGGTTTCTGGCTTCGATGGCTTTGCGCCATGTCATTGAGTCGTCTACGAGTATACCCAGATAAGGATATACTGATGTTTTTTCCAACTTGGTATTGTTTATGTGTATGGGTTTTAGAGTTCCGTGTTTGGGGCCTATGATCATTGTAAATGTTTTCTTTGTATTTACTTTTAGACCCAGGGAGTCCATGAATGTCACATATTTGTTCAGCTGACGCTGGAGTTGGTTGGCTGTTCGGGCCAGGATGACCGAATCGTCGGCGTAGAGGAGGATGGGTATAGGGCGGCGTGCTATTTGTGGAAGATCCTGGCTCCCTGCCAACATGGCTTTTTCGATCCTGTTGGTATATAGATTGAATAGGAAGGGAGCCAGCACGCACCCTTGCCTTACTCCTCTTGTAATTTTGAAGGGACGTGATAGTTCGCCACCAATGCCAAAACGCACTCGGCCTTCTGCGTTGGTGTATAGACCCCGAAGAAAGGCCAATATAGATGGATCTACTCCGAGATTGGTCATGATATCCCACATCTTTGCGTGCTGAACACAATCAAAGGCCGAGCTTAGATCTACATATACCAGGTAGATTTTTCCTTCTTTTGCGCGTGTGTATTTTCCGGCCAGAAGGGTAAGGTTTAAGGCCTGCTCCACCGTTCCGAGCCCCTTCTGGAAGCCATATTGCAGGTCTGTGAGGATGTTGTTTTCCTGGGCCCAAGATTGTAATCGGTCCAGGAGTAATCGACCTGCAATTTTCCCTGTGGAGTCCAGAAGGGAGATCGGCCGGTAGCACGCGGGATCGTTTCGGTCCCCTTTCTTAAATATTGGCACGAGGGTGGATGATGACCATGATGGGAGGAGACCGATTTTGGTGACTGCGGTCATTACCCGAGTTATTATTAGTGACCAATATTCGCTGTTATGTAAGAACAGGTCCAGGGGTACCCCATCAGGGCCGGGAGCCTTGCCAGTTTTTGATGCTTTAATTGCTTTTCTGACCTCGTTGACAGTGAAGCATAAATCGATAGGGAGAAAACTGTTCTCTGCTTCGTCCTCGCCATCTTTTTGGGAAATGTCTTTTGTCGGGCCGAAGATTTTTGTAAAATGGTGGACCCAGTCGTTCTCAGTTATAGCTACATCAAGATGATGTGAGTCGGTGTTATTGTCTAAAAAGGGTGATCTAATAACCTGCCAAAAAGTGATGCTGTCCTTTTTTAATGCACTCTCATGCAATTGGGACCATAGATCTTTCTTTATCTGGTACCTTCGGTTTTTCGTGGCGTTATTGTACGTTTTTCTTCGGACTGAGATTAATTGAACGTCTCTCGGTTTTTGTCGAAGGGCTTCTTTTAAGGATGTGAGGGCCTTTCTGCAATCTGAGTTGAACCATCTCTTTGTTTGGGGTTTTGGTTTATTTGCCGTGTGCTTAAATAATTCGTCTCTTATTGCCCCTTGGATGTTGTGAAAAGAGGCAATAATTTGTGCGGGGGAGGCCTCTGCGGACAAGCAGTCCCTTTGCCAGGGATACGTTTTTTCAAGTATCCTTTGCGAGATGACTTCGGGGTCGACTTTCGCCCATTTAATGGCGTATCCATTCTTCTTCTTTATTACTAAAGATTCTTGGTCAAGAGGGCTGGTTTTTGTTTTGTGAGAGCCTACTTCTTCTATGATAATCTCTGCACTTAGGGGATAGTGGTCGCTGATCGGGCTGGACCCTACTTTGTAGTTGTTTAGCGATCCTTTACAAGTGTTAGAGGCTAGAATGAAGTCAATGGTAGACATACAACCTCGCCCATGGAAGGTGGGTAGGAATTCCTGGGGCGGGACGACTAGTTCGTTTACGAAGTCAAGGTCCAGAGTGAATATGAGTTCGTTGAACTTATTTCCTCTTTGAGTGTGCACAAAGTGAGGGATGGGGTTTCCGGATTCCGATTGCAGGCCACAGATTCCACTTTTGTGGCTTGGACATAGTGGGTGGTTGAAATCGCCTCCCCAAATGAGTTTCATTGTCGCGTTTGGGTTCGTGCTTTGTAATGTAGATATGTGGGTCACCATTTCGTCTAAGTAGGTGCAGCAGTCCTGAGTACCTGTGTTATTGTAATAGTTTATGAGTATGAATATATTTTTCGTTGCTGTGGTCTGGTGGGTAATTTGAATAATTTGGAAAATGGGTGTTTCTTTTGTTAACTTTACGGTGGCTGCTATGGTGTTTGAAAGGTAGATCATGAGCCCGCCTTTTGGTCTTCCCATTGGGCTTGGCGTTGCTTTAGTAAAAAATGTCTTGTATCCCACTAGATGGAGGGGGGATGTACGCCAAGTCTCTTGTAGGCACAAGATTTGGTAGCTGCCTACTACTTCCAGCCATTGAGGGCATGCTATTTTTCCAGTTAGGCCTGCGACATTCCAGAAGACTATGCCTATACTCGTGGCCTCTTTGTCTATCGAGGTAACGGATGCTGTATTAGGGTTGATAGGGATTTCTGCGGTTGGCAGTTGTTCGTTGGATGGTCTTCCTCTCGTGGCCAGTTCTACGGGGGGAGTGCGGGTCAGAGGGTTGTTTAAATGGGTCTTTGGTGTCTCTGAGGTATCGTGCAAATTTGGTGGAACTATCAGATGTTTGTCAGAGACAGAGTGATGTGAGGCATCTGCTGCTGTATGGTAACTGGGTTCGACCGTGAATGGTCAATCGACCATATCGAGGCACTCAAATCGGTTTTGGGTCGGGAAACCCTGCCAGCCTTCGTATGCCGAGTAAGGTCTGTCCTGCCAGTATGGGACCTGGCCATCAACGTACCTGTCTCTTGGCCCCCCCCTGTCTAGGTACTCGAATGTGTAATCCCTCTGGCTCCATGGTGTTTGACGCCATGGGTCCTGGTTACGCTGGGCTTTGGGGTGATGGTGCCATTCCCAGGGTGGGAAGTTGTGGTGTTGTTTGGCTGGGGGGTAGAAGAAAGAAAGGTGTTGGGCATCTATTCCCCCTTTCTTCTCAAGTTGTGGCCAGGCGCAGATGTGGTCTACCGTTGCGGGATCCCTGCATGTTACAATAATGCAGTCGCCGCGTATTGTTTTCTTTGTCTTACCTATCCAAGCTACCCTACGTGCTGACGTGATCCCTCCCGATAGATGAGATTCAAGAGGTCTGTTTATACTGAGCCACTGCATGGCCTTGTTTTTAAGTGACCATGCAGTTTCTGGGATGTCCTCTACTAGCTCAGGTACTCCTGTTAGAACTATTGTAAAGGGCGTAGCTTCGGGAGGCAGATGGGCTGGGCGTCTAACTATGGGAAATTTTTTCGGGGTTGCTTCCGAAGGATTTTTTGATGCTTTTTGGGAAGGTGGTGGTTTCGCGGGCTGAGGATCGGGTTTCTCTGGAGGGACTCTACTGGAATCGGCGTTTTGCGTTGGACATGGGGTATGTGCGGTGACCTTGCCTGTAGTAGCTGCTTGCTGTGCTTTATGTTGCGCTGATTTCTCTTGCTGGGGAAGGGACGTGCTTACAGCTAGTTTGGGTGTGGTGGACGGTGGGTTTAAGTTCTTCTGTACTATAGGTATTACGTTTGGGATATTGACTACCTTCTGTGTGTGTTTTTGGTTTGCTTTTTTGGGTTGGTGTGAAATGGTTCGCTGACCCTTTACATCTATCCTAGTGTTTGTGTCTAGGAGGGTGGCCGATATTATTGTCAGTTGAGCTTCAAGGTTTCTGATGCTCAGCTGGATTGGTTTTAAATATTGATACAGTAAATCTTTGGTGGTGGTGAGCACTTGTGATGTAATTCTACAGGTCTTACATTGCTCTGATGTATTACTGTTGGAAATTGCCTTATGTGGAAGGATAGAATCGGGAATATACAGTGTGGTGTTGGAGGATGGGGAATTTAAATGGATCGTGGATGAACTGTGTGTTTTTCCACTAAGTGTTAGGCAGGTCTCAGATGTTATCCCGTCCCTCTCACTAAGCTGGGGCAAATTTTCGATGGTTTCGGTGTTTCCTTGGGTTTGGCGTCCCTCTAAATCGGGAGTTGCTTCCAGGTCTTCTGATGTTAGCGAGGGGTCCGACTCAGAGTGCGTGACTGACAGGTCAACCACTGAAGGAACGGTGTTTAGTTCTGTCGTTAGTAGAGACGCTGGGAGTGAGCTGTTTTGGGAAATCAAGTTGGTTGGGGATGCCGCGCTCGCTATGGCGCCGAGTGATGAGCGCTTGGCATTTGCGGTCATGAGGTCCATTGAGACTCTCTTTTCTATTATAGCTATACTTTGGTTTATTGTTTCGTTAACCCGTGATAGGAATAGGTCAATAGGACCTGTAACTTGTGCTACCTCCTGTGCGTGCTTGGATTTGGGTTTGGAGGCGCTTCTAGTTTTCGGCGGCATGCTTGTTTGCTGCTGGGTCGTCGGTCTTAGAGAGATGGCCCGGTCCGGTCTCTACCGGGCACGAACGGGCAACAACGGGCCCGCCCTTGGCCCGGGCTTAGCTCCGCGCTCAGCCCCGCGCGCGTCCCGCGTTGCGCGTCTCTATTGCTGCTAAAGTACTCCCAGGTATAGAGGGGGCGTGGCACTGGGAGGGGGCGCGGCTCGCCAGGGAAGAGGACACAGCTGAGGATGGTAGAAGCTGCTCCTCGCAGTCCCGGGGCCGCGCCTCTCACCTCCTCTGCGGCCTCGCGCTGTTGACTCCGTACACCGGCTGATGACTCCAAATGAATTCAGGTGACTGCTACTCCAGTAGCACAGGCAGGATTTGGGCAGTGAAAGCAAACTCCTCTCAGCGAGCGGCACCCGCGAAGCGGGGGCCGCGAGGAGTAAAGAACTCTTCGGTGGGGGCGGGCACTGGGAGGGGGCGCGGCTCGCCAGGGAAGAGGACACAGCTGAGGATGGTAGAAGCTGCTCCTCGCAGTCCCGGGGCCGCGCCTCTCACCTCCTCTGCGGCCTCGCGCTGTTGACTCCGTACACCGGCTGATGACTCCAAATGAATTCAGGTGACTGCTACTCCAGTAGCACAGGCAGGATTTGGGCAGTGAAAGCAAACTCCTCTCAGCGAGCGAGTTTACAGAACAACAGACATAATGATGCACAAATTAAGACAGTTTAGTCACTAACCCATGCACTCAGTGAGACACATTTAATCACTCACTCATACAGTCAGTCATGCACCTACTAAATCCTTCATCCAGACACTTATACATCCACTCATTCTTCAATATGTAAGACATATTTAAACTTTACAGAAACATACAAACACTGGATGATGTCATCAGTGATGTCATCAGTGATGTCACTGACCATGTCATGAATGATGTAATATGTGACATCATCAGCAGTGGATTGCGGGTGCGCGATATATAGTTAGCGCAACTAACTATATATGGAATTTCAATGGTTTTATGCGAGTAAAATAAGGTTTTGTAAATGCAAATCCCTAACTATATATGGTCTATAACCTATGGTTTTTTCATTGAATTTCAATGGTTTTTTAAATGCAAATTTCTAACTATATATGGTCTATAACCTATGGTTTTTTCTGTGAATTTCATTGGTTTTTTAAAAGCTAACATCTGTAGCTGTAAAATGTATTCTTCTTTAAATCCCAAAATATATTTAGATGTTTATTGATAATTTTTTTTTAAATATTTTTTTTCTTCGCTTCTAGTTCGCGAACCGGGAAGCTTTCCGTTAGCTCATCTTGATGCCGCGATCTAGTCCGCGAACCGGTCAACGTTACGTTAGCGGAACTGTGACGCGTCGCGGAAGCGCGACGTATCACGTTATCGCGTAATGCGTCTAATGACGCGCCGCGTTAGCGCTCCCGGAAGTGCTCCGGACCGCGAACCGGAAGCGATCTGGGACGCGGCGCGCGCCGCGTAACGTAAGCGGAACAGGTCATGTGACTTGTTTATCAAACTTTTCATTGGTTCATTTCACTTTTGGTTTCCAAATGATGTATGACTAGGTCATGTGACCTAAAAATAACACTTTTCATTGGTTCAGAACTTTTGCTTTCCCCAAATTATGTAAACCCCTTTAGAGACACTCTCACCAAATATAGATTAGCTCATACTACATAACAATCCCTTCCATTCTCACAAATTTCATTGAAATTCCATTTAGCCATTTAGCCTGTAGACCTCTCCAAATACCGTGAGGTAAATTACTTCACAAAACACATCTGAATTGTTGGAATTGACAACCAATGAAAATGTTACTTTCCTTTTCTACTTTTATTACCTGACATTTGATTGGTTATATACCTGTATGTATATAAAGGGAGAGAAGGAAACACAGCCATTTTGACTACTACTTGTTGTTGTATATATCATTTAGAATATCACTAATAACATCAACTTGTTTCTAAAGGTAAGTTGTTATTTTTAAAACTGAAGTATATTGTGCACTATAAGTAAATATGGTAAACTTTTTCAGATAGTTATATACTATCCCTCTGTAAGAGTTAGACATTGAGAAAGGCTTCTTTATTATAATTATGGACTGATTTAGGTTTCTGTGGTATAATTATGAATTTACTTAGGCTTCTTCACAGGCACTTTTTAATAGTACTACTTCACGCCTGAAACCATACAGTGCCCATAGATTACTTCTCTGTTATAAACTCACAAGTGCCTGTCTGAACTTAAACCCAACAGTGCCCTATCTCTACTGATATATTTATTTTTTATGCAAATTACAGCAATAAAATGGAAGGTGAGCAGAATGTTTCCTTCGAAATTGTTCTGGAGACCAACACAGAAAAAGTTATTGCGGACAATGATGACTCAGATTTCATGGATGAATCACGGGACCATGAATTAGTTCAATGTGTAGAATCAGTGGATCATTTACTTCATTATGATGACGGTCAAATGTTTGAACTTATGTTCACTGAACAAGAACACATATCAGACAGTGAAATGCTAGACGTTGTATTAAATTTCGAAAAACAATCCGAAAAATAAAATTGTATGTAATATTAAAAAATTGTTTGAGTCTTTAATCATTTTTATATGTAATTCATAAACTAGTTAAATGTTAGAAATGTTATTACATTTTGAAACACAATCACAACAATAAAAAATTGCTTAAAAAATAAAAAAATTAAAAAATAATCAACAAAACCAACAAATAATTAACATACAGTATTAGAAAAGTCTTTCATTCTTTTATCCATAAAGTTCGCTGCCCAGAACGCTTTCCGGTTCGCGAACTTGGCGCTTACCACGCAAAAAAAAAATATTTTTTTTTTTTTTGGACCCTCCTAGGCCCTTTTAAAACCTCCACATAAAACCTAGGGGGTCAACGAGGATCTACTATGCCCCCTTATGGTAATTTCCCCCTTTGTTTTGGCCTCCTCTTGTCTCTCGATCCTACCGAGAGACAAGATGGCGGCCGCTCCGGACTGTTTAGAATGTTGACAGACACCGGAGGGCCAATCAGCTTCGCATCGCAAAGTTCCGATACGCGAAAGGTTCGCTAACCGGATCGCTGCCCGGAGCGCTGTTACAGATATATATCTTGATTTAAACGTTAATTTCTCAAAATCCACTGAAGCACATATATTGAGACCTAGCAAAGGCACATCGGGCTAACAGTCCCTACAATTTTGCCAAGTTTCGTGAAAATCCATTCAGCCGTTCGGGCTAAAAGTGAGTCCAACCGCCCTATGGAAAACTCAATGCAAAAAACGCGTTTTGGGACCCCCCTTTTTTCTCAGCCCCCCCTTGACGAAACCCCACCAAATTTTCAGGGGCTGCTCAGAAACAAAATGTGCCATTTTCCTGAAAATTGCAGCCAATTCCGTCCACAAACGCAAAAGTTATTAGGCATAGAATTTTCAGAAATCCCATAGGGAAAAAATCCTAACTATATATACCTACTGGCGACCGCCAGTAGGTAATATATATATATATATATATTCACAGAAAAAACCATAGGTTATAGACCATATATAGTTAGGAATTTGCATTTACAAAACCTTGAAAATTCAATGAAAAAACCATAGGTTATAGACCATATATAGTTAGGGATTAGCATTTAAAAAACCTTATTTTATTTGCACAAAACCATTGAAATTCCATATATAGTTAGTTGCACTAACTATATATCGCGGACCCGCAATCCACTGCTAATGATGTCACATATTACATCATTCATGACATGGTCAGTGACATCACTGATGACATCACTGATGACATCTCAAATGACATCACTGATGACATCACTGATGACAACACCCAGTGACTGTATGTTTCTGTAAAGTTAAAATATGTCTTACATATTGAAGAATGAGTGGATGTATAAGTGTCTGGATGAAGGATTTAGTAGGTGCATGACTGACTGTATGGGAGAATGATTAAATGTGTCTCACTGAGTGCATGGGTTAGTGATTAAAGTGTCTTAATTTGGCAATCATTATTTATGTTGTTCTGTAATCTGCTGCATGTTTAAATCAGTAGCTATATCAGAAACTATATGGGTTATTGAATGGTTGCCCAAGTATTTGTATGGGAGACTGAGTATGTGTGTGGGTGGCTGGGAGGTGTATAACTCTGTGCATAGATGTGTGAGCAGTTGATTCCCTAGGTGTATGGGTTCAAAAGTGCATGTAGAAACAGCTGTATGGACAGTTGACTGTGTGCATGAGTATATTGGTGAGTGAATGGATATCTCAGTGCTACATGTCAAAGTAAGTACATATGTAAAACACACTCCATGTGAGAGTTGACATATATAAATAACTGAACATAAGAGCCAGTGAATGTGAGAGTGGCTGTATGAATCATTGTGACTTGTATCAAGGATTGTATAAGAGAGTAAATATGTGTTAGTATATGTTTGAATAAGTAAGGTGTGTATAACTGTATAGTTGAGGAAATGGAGATGTGATTGATTCTTTGCATGACTGACTAGGTGTGTGAGTAACTCCATGGATGTGTGACAGTCTGTGAGTGCCTGTTTACACTGAGTGTATCTAAGGTTATATTAGAGTCTGGAGATGTATTATCACATAAATGATATCATCAGTGATGTAATCAGTAATGTCAAATGAGATGTCAGTGATGTCATCAGTGATGTCATTTGAGATGTCATCAGTGATGTCATCAGTGATGTCACTGACCATGTCATGAATGATGTAATATGTGACATCATTAGCAGTGGATTGCGGGTCTGCGATATATAGTTAGTGCAATTAACTATATATGGAATTTCATTGGTTTTGTGCAAATAAAATAAGGTTTTTTAAATGCTAATCCCTAACTATATATGGTCTATAATCTATGGTTTTTTCATTGAATTTTCAAGGTTTTGTAAATGCAAATTCCTAACTAAATATGGTCTATAACCTATGGTTTTTGCTGTGAATTTCATTGGTTTTTTAAAAGCTAATATCCATTGCTGTAAAATATATTCTTTATTAAGTGACGTATCACGTAGCCCGTGATACGCCTCATGATGCATCGCATAACTGTGACGTATCGTCTCTGCAGCGCAAACCAAACCCAAAACGTAAGCGCGCCAGAACACGCTTAAGATATATATATTTTTTTTAACCTTAATTAGACAAAATCCACACGTGCACATATCAAAAACGTTCAAAAAACACAATATGTCGGACTCCCGTTACGCTGCCGGTTAGCTGCCCGGTTAACGTACCAGGAAGCACCTTTACCGCGAAAAATCGCAATTTTTTTTTCTTTTGCCCCGCAGGGAACTTTAATAGCCCCCTCATCAATCCTAGGGGTTCAGGAGGGGTCTGCCTTACCCCTTTCATTCCTTTACACTTTTTTTTTTCCACCTCTTGTCTCTCGATCCCACAGAGAGACAAGATGGCGGCCGCTCCAGACTGTTTACAATGATAACAGCCAATCAGCTTCTCCTCAGACTCCCGTTACACTGCCGGTTAGCTTCCCGGTTAGCTGCCCGGTTAGCTGCCCGGTTCGCGTACCAAGACGCGTCTCTACGGCGAAAAAATTTGATTTTTTTTTTTTGGGGGGGGGCCCCGCGTGGCTCTATAATATCCCCCTCATCAATCCTAGGGGGTCAGAAGGGGTCTACCTTGCCCCCTTTCCTTCATTTCCCCGTTTGTTTTGGCCTCCTCTTGTCTCTCGATCCTACCGAGAGACAAGATGGCGGCCGCTCCGGACTGTTTAGAATGTTGACAGACACCGGAGAGCCAATCAGCTTCGCATCGCAAAGTTCCGTTACGCGAAAAGTACGCGAACCGGAGCGCTGCCCGGAGCGCTGTTACAGATATATATCTTATTTTAAACATTAATTTCTCAAAATCCACTGAAGCACATATATTGAGACCTAGCAAAGGCACATCGGGCTAACAGTCCCTCCAATTTTGCCAAGTTTCGTGCAATCCATTCAGCCGTTCGAGCTGAAAGTGAGGCCAACCGCCCTATGGAAAAATGAATGGGAAAAACGCGTTTTGGGACCCCCCTTTTTTCTCGGCCCCCCCTTGACGGCCCCCCCCAATGCACTGGATTCTTCCACGCTGTCAAGGGAATGTGTCGTTCTCGCCAAGCTGCAGCGGCATCGATACGCTGTCCGATGCTTCGATCTCTGGAGGCAAAGCACTTGTTCCGATGCGATGCAATAATTTTTACTTCCCCCACAGGGTCGATGAGCCAGTTCTGCTACATGCAAACAGGAGATGCGTAGTAATCCATGTTGCAAGTATCTGGACCACTTCCAGTGAGCAGGGCACAGGAGCAGTGGTAGAGACTGATATCCCTGAGTCTCAAGCAACAGGAGGCATGTAAACAAGTCCTTGGAGATCACATGGAGTGAAGGCAGAGTCCAGCTGTCCTTCAGCAGAGTCAGAGGGCAGAATGGCAACAAACAGAAAGCAGGCCTTCCATATTATCATTCCAGTTGTGTCATTTAAGCAGCATAGTAGTTCTTCTAGCAGAGCTTCAGTTATTGTTAGTTGGGTTGAATAAAATAATGGAGCGATAGAAGGGGGGAGAGTCAAGACAGTGTTATTTGGGATTCCACAGTAGTAAGATGAGGCTTGAGATGAGTTAAAGGAGATATGGAGGAGGGAAGAGTCTCTAGAAAGGGATTAGGGAAATCATAGTGGTAAAATGAAGTTTGGGATATATGAGGTGAGAATTTATAAATGGTTGCTTGGGAGATCATAGTAGCAAATGAGATTTTGGGTGAGCCAAGGAGGGATAGAGGATGGGAGAGTCTAGAAAGGTTTATTTTGGAGATTATAGTAGTAGAGTGAGGTTTGGGATGAGTCAGAGTGGAGGTAGAGGGTATATTGAGAGAGGTATGGGATGAGATAGAGTAGTGCATTGGAGAGAGTCAAAGGTGTTTTTTTCAGATGTAGTAAAGTAAGAGATATATAGATACATAAGTACATAGAAAGGGTATACGTGCCTTTTTTCTTCTTCTACAGAAGGAGTAAAGTAATAAAAATATAGATACATAACTACATAAAGAGGATATACATGTATTTTTGCCTTCTTCTACAGTATAAATACTTAGATACATAACTACATAGAAAGGGAATAAATGTATAAGGAAGATAATATACTGAGATTTGAAGTTGCACTGTACAAAGTCTGACTGTCAAGTGTTTCTGTACTTGAAGCTAATTTATTTATTTTAATTTTTAATTTTATATTTCTCTCAATATTTCAGTAGTGAAGTATTTGTAGATGAAATAGTTATGATAATATTTAAATATTGTGATAGAAGAAAAAGCCTGAAACCCATAAGCATCTAATTAAATAACTTGTTTGAAAGATATGAGGTGCCTTATACACATGTTAAACATAGAACTAAATATATTTTTATATATATTTACTATAAATATTGTACAAACTAAGTCTTTAAGGTGTTGCTGTACTTGAAGCTAATTTGTTTATTTATTGAAAATGTGATATCTTTCTCAATATTTCAATGGTGAAACACTTGTAAGTAAAATAGTTATGATAATATTTACATATTGTGATAGATGAATAAAACAGGGACCAAAAATCATCTAATAAAACCATTTCTAGGAAAACTATGCAGTGACCTAAAACATGTTAAGCATAAAGTAATATATGCTGTACTATATATACATATATATATATATATATATATATATATATATATATATATATATACATATACATACGTCACTAATGACATCTCATTTGACATTACTGATCACATCACTGATGATATCATTTATGTGATAATACAATGAACCTCTTCAGGCTCTAATATAACCTTAGATACAATCAGTGTAAACAGACACTCACAGACTGTCACTTATCTATGGAGTTACTCACACACCTAGTCAGTCATGCAAAGAATCAATCACACCTCCATTTCCTCAACTATACAGTTATACACACCTTACTTATTCAAACATATACTAACACATATTTACTCTATTATACAATCCCTGATACATGTTCACAATGATTCATACAGCCACTCACACATTCACTGGCTCTTATGCACAGTTGTTTATATATGTCAACTCTCACATGTACTGTGTTTTACATATGTACTTACTTTGACATGTAGCATTGAGAAATCCATTCACTCACCAATACACTCATGCACACAGTCATCCGCCCATACAGCTGTTTCCACATGCACTTTTGAACCCATACATCTAGTGAATCAACTGCTCACACATCTATGCACAGAGTCACACACCTCACAGCCACCCACACACACTCTCAGTCTCCCATACAAATACTTGGGCAACCAATCAATAACCCAAATAGTTACTTATATAGCTACTGATCAACACAAGCAGCAGTTTACAGAACAACAGACATAATGATGCACAAATTAAGACAGTTTAGTCACTAACCCATGCACTCAGTGAGACACATTTAATCACTCACTCATACAGTCAGTCAGGCACCTACTGAATCCTTCATCCAGACACTTATATATCCACTCATTCTTCAATATGTAAGACATATTTTAACTTTACAGAAACATACAGTCACTGGGTGTTGTCATCAGTGATGTCATCAGTGATGTCATTTGAGATGTCATCAGTGATGTCATCAGTGATGTCACTGACCATGTCATGAATGATGCAATATGTGACATCATTTGCAGTGGATTGCGGGTGCGCGATATATAGTTAGTGCAACTAACTATATATGGAATTTCAATGGTTTTGTGCAAATAAAATAAGTTTTTTTTAAATGCTAATCCCTAACTATATATGGTCTATAACCTATGGTTTTTTCATTGAATTTTCAAGGTTTTGTAAATGCAAATTCCTAACTATATATGGTCTATAACCTATGGTTTTTTCTGTGAATATATATATATATATATATATATATATATATATATATATATATATATATATATATATATATATATATATATATATATATAACATTTCTATGGCAAAATTAAACCCCTCATTTTGTTCCTTTTCAAATTAAATGTATTAAGTGTTACCACTTTATTCCAATTAAGATGACTTCAGGTGTGCCATACTTTTGTCATAAGTAAGACTGTTAGCGTTCTAGTTGTTCTTTAGAACACTGGGACATTCTGTCATTGGGCTATAGTTGGGCTACATCTGGTTGATATTTGGGCTACCTGTGGGCTCTTTTGTCTCTGGTGGCCATCTTTGGAGACTGCATATCAGAATTTTTTTAATGAAATATAGGAGGATTTGAGAAGTCACTCAAAATGTGCCCCGATTTTTCTTTCTTCAGCACTAATCATAATTTCTATGGGAAAATGAACCCCCTCATTTTGTTCCTTTGAAAATTAAATGTTTTAAGTGTTAACACTTTATTCCAATCAAGATGACTTCAGGTGTGCCATACTTTTGTCATAAGTAAGACTGTTAGCGCTCTAGTTGTTCTTTAGAACACTCTGGGACATTCTGTCACTGGGCTATAGTTGGGCTACATCTGGCTGATATTTGGGCTACATTTGTTTTTTTTTGTCTCTGGTGGCCATCTTTGGGCTACATTGGACTACATTGGGCTACATTGGGCTACATTTGGGCTCTAACATATATATAGCCCAATGTAGCCCAATATATATTTTTCAAAGTAAATTTTCGTAAAAACCACTGGAGCATATATCTTGAGACATAGCAAAGGCACATCCGGCTACCAGTCCCTACAATTTTGCCAAGTTTTGTGGAAATCCATTCACCGTTCGAGCTAAAAGTGAGTCCAACCGCCCTATGGAAAACTCAATGTTAAAAACACGTTTTGGGACCCCCCTTTTTTCTCGGCCCCCGCTTGAAAAAACCTTGAAAATTCACTGAAAAGACCATGGGTTATAGACCATATATAGTTAGGAATTAGCATTTTCAAAACCTTATTTTACTCACACAAAACCATTGAAATTCGCATATATAGTTAGTTGCACTAACTATATATCGCGCACCCGCAATCCACTGCAGCTGATGTCATATATTACATCATTCATGACATGGTCAGTGACATCACTGATGACATCACTGATGACATCTCAAATGACATCACTGATGACATCACTGATGACAACATCCAGTGACTGTATGTTTCTGTAAAGTTAAAATATGTCTTACATATTGAAGAATGAGTGGATGTATAAGTGTCTGGATGAAGGATTCAGTAGGTGCCTGACTGACTGTATGAGTGAGTGATTAAATGTGCCTTACTGAGTGCATGGGTTAGTGACTAAACTGTCTTAATTTGTGCATCATTATGTCTGTTGTTCTGTAAACTGCTGCTTGTGTTGATCAGTAGCTATATAAGTAACTATTTGGGTTATTGATTGGTTGCCCAAGTATTTGTATGGGAGACTGAGAGTGTGTGTGGGTGGCTGTGAGGTGTGTGACTCTGTGCATAGATGTGTGAGCAGTTGATTCACTAGATGTATGGGTTCAAAAGTGCATGTGGAAACAGCTGTATGGGCGGTTGACTGTGTGCATGAGTGTATTGGTGAGTGAATGGATTTCTCAATGCTACATGTCAAAGTAAGTACATATGTAAAACACAGTACATGTGAGAGTTGACATAAATAAACAACTGTGCATAAGAGCCAGTGAATGTGTGAGTGGCTGTATGGATCATTGTGAACATGTATCAGGGATTGTATAAGAGAGTAAATATGTGTTAGTATATGTTTGAATAAGTAAGGTGTGTATAACTGTATAGTTGAGGAAATGGAGGTGTGATTGATTCTTTGCATGACTGACTAGGTGTGTGAGTAACTCCATAGATAAGTGACAGTCTGTGAGTGTCTCTTTACACTGATTGTATCTAAGGTTATATTAGAGCCTGAAGAGGTTCATTGTATTATCACATAAATGATATCATCAGTGATGTGATCAGTAATGTCAAATGAGATGTCATTAGTGACGTATGTATATATATATATATATATATATATATATATATATATATATATATATATATATATATATATATATATATATATATATATATATACATATATATATATATATAGTACAGCATATATTACTTTATGCTTAACATGTTTTAGGTCACTGCATAGTTTTCCTAGAAATGGTTTTATTAGATGATTTTTGGTCCCTGTTTTATTCATCTATCACAATATGTAAATATTATCATAACTATTTTACTTACAAGTGTTTCACCATTGAAATATTGAGAAAGATATCACATTTTCAATAAATAAACAAATTAGCTTCAAGTACAGCAACACCTTAAAGTCTTAGTTTGTACAATATTTATAGTAAATATATATAAAAATATATTTAGTTCTATGTTTAACATGTGTATAAGGCACCTCATATCTTTCAAACAAGTTATTTAATTAGATGCTTATGGGTTTCAGGTTTTTTCTTCTATCACAATATTTAAATATTATCATAACTATTTCACCTACAAATACTTCACTACTGAAATATTGAGAGAAATATAAAATTAAAAATTAAAATAAATAAATTAGCTTCAAGTACTGAAACACTTGACAGTCAGACTTTGTACAGTGCAACTTCAAATCTCAGTATATTATCTTCCTTATACATTTATTCCCTTTCTATGTAGTTATGTATCTAAGTATTTATACTGTAGAAGAAGGCAAAAATACATGTATATCCTCTTTATGTAGTTATGTATCTATATTTTTATTACTTTACTCCTTCTGTAGAAGAAGAAAAAAGGCACGTATACCCTTTCTATGTACTTATGTATCTATATATCTCTTACTTTACTACATCTGAAAAAAACACCTTTGACTCTCTCCAATGCACTACTCTGTCTCATCCCATACCTCTCTCAATATACCCTCTACCTCCACTCTGACTCATCCCAAACCTCACTCTACTACTATGATCTCCAAAATAAACCTTTCTAGACTCTCCCATCCTCTATCCCTCCTTGGCTCACCCAAAATCTCATTTGCTACTATGATCTCCCAAGCAACCATTTATAAATTCTCACCTCATATATCCCAAACTTCATTTTACCACTATGATTTCCCTAATCCCTTTCTAGAGACTCTTCCCTCCTCCATATCTCCTTTAACTCATCTCAAGCCTCATCTTACTACTGTGGAATCCCAAATAACACTGTCTTGACTCTCCCCCCTTCTATCGCTCCATTATTTTATTCAACCCAACTAACAATAACTGAAGCTCTGCTAGAAGAACTACTATGCTGCTTAAATGACACAACTGGAATGATAATATGGAAGGCCTGCTTTCTGTTTGTTGCCATTCTGCCCTCTGACTCTGCTGAAGGACAGCTGGACTCTGCCTTCACTCCATGTGATCTCCAAGGACTTGTTTACATGCCTCCTGTTGCTTGAGACTCAGGGATATCAGTCTCTACCACTGCTCCTGTGCCCTGCTCACTGGAAGTGGTCCAGATACTTGCAACATGGATTACTACGCATCTCCTGTTTGCATGTAGCAGAACTGGCTCATCGACCCTGTGGGGGAAGTAAAAATTATTGCATCGCATCGGAACAAGTGCTTTGCCTCCAGAGATCGAAGCATCGGACAGCGTATCGATGCCGCTGCAGCTTGGCGAGAACGACACATTCCCTTGACAGCGTGGAAGAATCCAGTGCATTGCTCTACTTAGACACCCAGTCTTCGGGAACTCACGCATCACATTCACAGTGTGGAGAAGATCGACACATTATGCACCTGTGGGCCTCAATATCTACGCACCTTGCAGTTTGCAAACAAGAAAGAAACTTTGTTCACCAGGGCCTTGTGGGGTCTTTGCCGGCCAGTGCTCCATCACAGTCGGCCAAAATTTTGACTTTGCCCTTGTCCTGCGTGACCTAAAGTAACTTTTGTACAGCTACTTGCTTCTAAGTTCTTTACTGCATTTATTCCTTCAGACTTCCATATCTCAAATTGTATAGATTTTTGTTGTTTTGGTCTTGTTTTGTTCAGACTATAATAATCTATTGTTCTAAACATGTGTAGAGTTTTTTTGTTGCGTATTTATTGTCTTTGTGTGTGTGTTAGTGTGTGCGTGAGTGTGTGTGTTGCACAAATACTTCCCTTCCTGGCCTGGGTGCATACCTCAGCCAAACAGTAATCCCATTGCTAACAGCAATACAGTCACAGATGACCACCATGTCAAGGGCTTCCAAGGGCAGAGCTGACTGAGGATTCCCTGCAGAAACTTATGGTTTTCTGACTATAAATATGGTGGAGGAGCCACATGTTTGGCAAGGTGGGTGTTGACAATTTATGGCTGAACTCCCGGTGTGGCAAACTCTAAATTAATATGTACAGCTCTGTGCCACTTTTAAAAGGGCAAAGGAAATTATAAATGCTAATTCCTACCAGTTCAATGCTTCTACAAATAAAGTTGGTCATGAAATGTTGCAATCCGCACACAGTGCCTTATGTCAAAATATATTGCAAAGTAACCTTCTTGAATGTAAGCCCTCAAATCATATCTTCTAATTAACAGAAGGAATTATACTACAAATGTACATGTAATTTTAGATGTCATTTTAACAAATACTTACTGAATCATATGTTGATATTAATTTATAAAACGTTACCTAAATGTGTAGACAGACCTAATCATTTCCAGTTGATGTTTGTAAGTAACACCTTGAATTACTCTTGATATAAATGGTACTTCTTAGGTTCACCAAAGGAAATTGAACACCTTTGTTCCCAACCCAAACAGAGGTGAGATATCCATTGTTGCTCTGGGAAAAGGTCAGGCTTGTTGGAACCAGAATGGGTCATTCCCTCTGCTACTGTCCACCTCTAGACTCTGCGATGCACCACATGCTTGAGTTACAAACAAAGAAAAAAAATAAACCAACAGGCATAACTCACTGAATTTTGCTGAAGTATTTGTGTTTAGTCCTCGTCTTTTTTTAGTTCCAGCATCAGCGCGCATGTACTGCCTGCAAGAACTGCTGTAATCACTCGTACTGAGTGTAATCCTGCCTCCTGTTGCAATTGGTTTACTCCTGCTTAAATTTTATTTTCTGGCTCCTTATTTGTTAGAGCTCCGAAACATAATTTCCAGTTCTACGTGAGGAGCACCAGTAAATTACAATTTCCATACACTCATAAGTGTTGTGTGGTCCTTAAGGACTACTTGTTTATTTAATTTCATGCAAGTGTGTGGCACAGCGCACTTTTACTTCAAGTATACTGACGGCTCTTTCACTTTAAGTATCCCGAATGCACTTTCACTTGAATTATCCCAATGGTACTTTCACTTTAAGTATTCCGACGGTTGTATTCCCTCCACGGTCAGTAAACGATGTTTACTGGTCACCAGTGCTTTATTAGGTTTCGCCTGGCGTCCGCAGCGCAGCAGCATTCGCGCAGGCGAAAACTTTTGAGAAGCAGTCTGGGGCTTTGTGCCGCCTCTCTGTGCCATTGGCTAGCTCCATAAATGGAGGCTAGCCATTGGAACCGAGATGCGTCACTCATTCCCCAAGCAGATTTGTGGGTTTTCCGGCGATTTTTTTGCTCTCCGACCCTTTGTGAACGTCATTGCGGCGGTGGGCGGTGTTTTTTTTTTTTTTTAAGGTTTGTTTTGGTCATTTGTCCGAAGATGGAGGCCGGGCAGTAGCTTACTTGAAAAGCTCCGCCGTGCCATCTTGAACCAGCGTGTGCCCTTTCCTGCCCCCCTCCCGCTGTCCGTGTGCCCATTCCCGCCCCCCTCCCGCTGTCCGTGTGCATGTTTTAACCTATTTCTTTTTCTGTATCTCCCGGCTCTGTTAGTTTTTATATCGAAGGCTTTTTTTTTATCCCCAAGGACTACAACTGAGAGAGCTTTGGCTTTTCTTGCTGACAATGGATATATCATTTTAGATCGTAACAAGGATAACAGGAGCTGTCTGTGATGTTTCAATACAAAACGTGACTTTTCTGTCCAGCAGCCGTCATCGGTGGCATCATAAAATCCAATGACCACTCCCTCTAGTGAGGACTTCCCCCGGCTGCCAAAGTAGCCTGTAACATTTCAGGCTAACTGCATCTGACCTTGGTGCAATCGCGATAATTCCATATCTGTGGATTCCCACGTTCTGATAAACTGATATTTTCACAAAACAACTGTGCATGGTGATGTCAGACTATCCTGCGATATCTCACCAACCGTAGTCTCTCACAGTGATGTCACAATAGACTCCTCCCCCGGGGTCTGCTCACGACCTTAGCCCCACCCAGCATTAATGCATTTGATTCTTAAGCACTGACGTGCCACCTCCCTTCTAAGTTGTACGCGGGGCCCGTCCAGGGAGTGAAACCTTCCTTTAGGGACCGGTTTCTCCGTGGCGCTGGGCATGGCGAGGGCAGACCCATGGCTGGGAGAACAGTTGTGCCTTGGTGTGCCTATCAGTGAGTGAGTGACATCCGCTGTGCTTGCGCTTTCACTCCCTCCCCCCACACATGAAGGGATTTCTAGCAAGCCTTTGAGAACAGCCTCGGCAAACAGACACAACAATGACGTTCAACAGGCCCACAGAAGGGGGTCCTGTCAGGACAGGATGGAGTGGTGGCGCAAGGAGGGCGGAGGTCAGATTTCTTGAAACTAAGCGAACAAAGGAAAGGACGCTACACTCACCCTCTCCACAGGTAGCCCCCTCCAGGGGAGTTCACAGCCTGCTCGCTGTCACTTTTTGTTGTGCGTTAATCAAGCAGTGAGATAAAATGTTCAGAATGCAGTAACCAGGCCATTTGGAACTACTGTGTTGTTTTTCTTGTAAGTTCTTTATGTTTGTGCTCAGTTTGAGGGCTAATAGTGGATTGAGGCATTTGGCCTGCAGAGTATCACAAGTGAAGGCTGCAGACGGGCACCATTGCATTCCCCTTGAGACTTTTGCTCACGGTCCCTGGGCACACACTGTGGCTGGTTTTATGATGCCCATCCCTGCCACTCTTGCATCTACCCTATCCCCCCGACACCGGGCTATTCCATGACTCGCATTTAATGCACATATCTACAGGTAGTGCCTCTGAACTCCTCTGTGGATTTCAGGGCGCACGCTGTTGGATGGCTGAAAACGGCTCCTCCAAGCATGCAGGCCAACATTTCAGGAGAGCAAAGTGGGAGATTTAAAAAAAAAAAATTGGGAGAATGGGACTTTGAATCGGGTTACTGGCATGTATGGGCTTTGGAAGCGTGCTGCTGTAGGATCGGACATTTCAAACGTAAATGCGCGTTTTTGTCTTACCTTTCAGAAGCATGGAGCATAATGGCAGGCAGAGAGAGGGTGATGCAAGTGTTGGGCACCGGCCTGGCAGGTTGTTGGCAGTGCATGCACCCCACCCCCCTGTGGCAGCCAGGGCTGAAACAGCTCCCCCCCCAGTACTTAGCAGGTCTTTAAAAGACGATTCCCTTGTTAATGACGCTTTGCTGGTTTTTCACTCCTTCGAGAGCCCCTGCATCGACACTCTTTGTTGGAAAAATTTGCACTTTACACAATACCAAGCCCTGTCAGCTGAAACTCCAGAGGAATCGGGTTTTTGCTTGTAGGAATCGGGAGGCGGGAGACTAGCCTTCAAATCGGTAGTCTCACGCCTGAATCGGGAGGGTTGGCATGTCTGCCTCCAAGGTCTACGTCCTCTTTGCGTTCTCATATTCACTGTGGTTTAAATCACAATGTGCCCATACATCCACAACTGTGCACCTGCATGAATACACATGCAGGGCTCTTCTCACACTGTTGCAATGACAGGATATGAGCACAGCAAATGGAATTAAGCTGTATTGGTGACTAAATTGTGCCACAAGAAAAAAGACAATTATGTGGTGTAAGGTAGCACTTTTTTTTAAAGTATGACTTATTTTGTCATTTTTACACATGATGATACTATCTGGACAAGGATTGCACCTCATTAATACCAGTTTAACAACCATATACAATAAAAAGCTGCAAAGATGATCAGTTAATCTTTTTGGGAAGGGCCTTCCACTGCGTGCAAACAGGTCACCACGTTTTTTTTTTTACTTTTGATGTTTCAACCTTGTGTCTCCATGTTGGAGATCCCGTGTGCCCGAGTCTCACAGAGTGCTTCTGCCATGGGTGTTCGTGTGATCCGTATCTCATCATTTGTGCATCTCTACTCAGTGTGACAGTGTCTGGTATGTTGGCTAGTCTGCCAGACTCAAAGCTTCAGTGTGCCTGTGACTCAGTGTGCCTGTGTGTGATCATGTGCTTCGGTGCACCCGTGCAACTATGTATTAGTGTGTCTGTCTCACGGGGTGTGTGTTTGTGTTTCTCAGGATGTGCATGCATGTGTGCCCGTTTGCAGTGCAGTTTCTATGTATGTGGGGGTCAACAGGGGGTAAAAGACTTTGTCATTTACCACGCCATTACTTGAATAATGCTTCACGAAGGGGAAACAAAACAATAACATTTTCAATGTGGAGGCACTGAGGCAGGGTGTAAGAGTGGAATGGGAGCGAAAGGGAGGGGCTAGTGTTAAAAACACCATATGCAGCATGTTTAACAATGAGTAAAAGCATTGCAATTTTAAACGGAATCAGCGGTGCAAGGTTTACACAGGCACAATAGCCAAAATACATCCAGCAACCCCAATAAATGAATGTCCAGTAGGATGCTTAATTATATGGCAAAAGCAGTATTTGCAGTGCCTAGCATGGGTCGGGTCTGTCCGGTACTGAGTATCAGCACTTTTTAGGTTTCGCCTGGCATCCGTGCTGGCCCTGGAGGGTGCGTCCCGATGGGGGGGGGGGGGGGAGCTGTGTGTGTGTCTGTATATATGGCTCTGTGTATGTGTGTGTGTGGCTCTGTGTGTGTGTGTGGCTCTGTGTGTGGCTCTGTAGGTAGTATGTGTGTGAGACTCTGTGTGTGGCTGTGTGTTTGTGTGTGGCATTTGCGAGAGATTAAGCTACTGACATTGTAAATGACAGTGCCATTTATTTATCTGTTTTCAAAACCAACACATACATAAAAATGTTGTCATTTACAATGCCAATAGCTCTTAGCAAAACCGTTGCAATAGGTAAGGGAGATGGCGCTTTTTGATCCCTTCGGGATCCCTTCGTGTTTTCACAAACATCGTTGTGCAGCGGAGTGAGGCATCTGTCTCACTCTGCCTGTCAGAACAGTTACTTCACACGAAGCAGCTGACGAAAGTGGATATAATGTGGGGGTCTTCTAGCCCCCCGTTTGTGATGCATTTCATTCTAAGCCCTTACAAATGTCGCAACTACGAACTGATGATGTACACAGCAAAGATGCAAAAACAGAATGGGGTGAGTGTGGCTCTGCAACCCCCATGAACCCCAAAAGGCAGAGTCTGAAGTAGCCTTTAAAACCCCTTGTTAAACTGGTGTTCTCTTGTAGTCCTGGATGAAACTGTCGCTGCGAGCAGTGGCTTAAAATTAGTGGAACCATTTACGAGTGCAGAAATGTGGGCCCTCGAATAGTTTGGTCAATTTCCTTCACATTGTCTTGGCCATTTTATTCCGGAAACATCTTTCTAATGCAGCTTCTAAAGTCGGGATTGGAAACGTCTTTTATTTGCGATTCCCTCCAGCAATTTAGCTCTTGATACAACGAGAAAATATAATTTATTTTAACAATGTATTCAGTTAGATCCTTTATTTTCAACAATGCAGCTGAAATATACAAACAACCATAAAAGAGGTTAAAGGCAAGCATGCGCTGCTCAATAGAACAGTTCTGGGAAATTTCTCTATTCAAGAGTTCTGCTGCTCCGAGGCTTCATGTAGAAGATCTTGCACTACAGTGAAGAGATGACCTAGTTGTAGAGGTGAGCGAGTGCTTGGAATCTTCCCTCATGAGGCGGAAAGCCGGGAGGTGAAATGGTTCGTTATTTTTAAACTGTGTTTAGGCTGACTGTCGATGTTGTGACTTTTAGCCCATTTTAAACTTTGATTTGTGCACTACTTACCTTTCTCGCGCCGCCCACCCGGTGCACTCAGATCCTTGCTGGCCCCCCGCAGCCGATTAAGGTGCTGATACAGGGCAGGAATCGAGCCAACAACCGCCATCTTGGGGGAAGTGTAAGGGGAGCGCTTCAGCTGCCTGGCCCCTCCCACCCTCTTTCGCTCTAAATGGCGACTTGTTCCGGAGGCGCAGCGGACGGGCGCAGCGGGCGCGCCAAAGGCAAGCCCGTGTGTCCCGGTCCGTGACCGACCGGGGCCAGGGGCAGGAATTCCTGCGGGTTTTATTTTTTTAAAGTACTATAGCTCCCTGGAGCTTAGAGACCTATGTCCTCCCATAAATAACACCTGTGAGCACAACATGAGTATAGAGAATGGCGATAGAAAGTGCTTGCATTGCTCCTTCGCCGTAAAGCGGCAACTTAGGTCTAGGCATAGGGGAAAGATATTAAATCTTGCCCTTATTAACTGCCGCTCCTTAGGGAAAAATAGGATGGAAGTCCACGACTACCTGATGGACGATCAGGCGGATGCCCTTTTTCTCACCGAGACATGGCTGAATGCCTCATCGGCACCAGAAGTGTTGGCTGCCCTTCCACCTGGATATAAGATAAAGAGAATAGACAGGAAGAAGGGGAGAGGGGGAAGTATTGCTATAATACATAAGCATGATCTGGCCTGTACCCTAGAGGAGGTGGATATTGCAGATAGCGAGACTGGGTTTTTCTCTATTGCAGTTTCCCATGACTACAGCCTTAAGGGATTCTTGACATACCGTCCCCCTGGGTCTGGGGCCAGGTTTGTGACCCAATTGATGGAGAATCTTACACAATCTGCGCTAGAACACGAGAGACTCCTTTTCATAGGAGCCTTAAATTTTCATTTTGATGATCCTCTGAATGCGGAAGCTCAGGAGATTAGACAAGAACTGGCAGGTATACAGCTGCTGTTAAAATCTGAAATGCCCACTCATTGCCAAGGCCATCTCCTGGACCCTATTTATGCCAACTGGGATGCACTGACTGTAGCGCCTCCAACCCCGGTGATTTGGTCAGATCATTTTCTAGTCTCTTTTAGGGCAACGGTTCCTGAGAATGGATCACAGAATGGGACTAGCACCTTAATTAAACACAGGAAATGGGCGAAGTTTTCCACAGAGGCGTTTCACAAAATGATTATACTGGGAGCCCCCCCCGAGGGTGTGGGAATTGAATCTGCCTGCAAGTCATTAGACCTGCAAATTCAAAAGGCACTAGACCACACGGTGCCATGGACTCAGAATTCTCCGACAAGGAAATCCAAGTCCGCCCCTTGGTTTAATAATGAATCGCGGGGAAAAAAGCTGATTGTAAACGCCTAGAGAGGAAATGGAGGAGATGTTTTTCTGAGACAGGGAGAGTTGGATATAAGAAGGGTCTGAAGGAATATCACGCCCTTATCCGGAAAACTCGTAAAACTTATTACTGTACTAGAATCATAGATGCGGACAACTCCATGAAGGAAATGTTTCTAGTATATAGGGAACTGTCAGATCTTGCCCCTCTAGCAGCCCCTATAATTGGATCAGTCAAATCCTGCAATCAATAACAGAGTTTTTTGCTAGTAAGGTAGACAAAATCTACTCTGCCTTTCCGGAGGCAGCTAGGGTAGGGGATGGGAGGGAGGAAGTCCCCACGACTTGTCAGGATAGGAGCAGCCTCTCGGCATTCTTGGTACCCTGGCGGGAAATAATATGCCATATCGCAGGAAGTATTAAATCAGGCTCACCTAGTGATCCGGCACCCCCAAAAAGCAGTTAACAAACAACTTTCTGCATTGGTTGAGACCAATGGACTGCTCCACTCCTCACAGTCAGGATTCCGCGCCCTACACTCGACGGAGTCTGCCGGCGCTGATTCTTCTCGATCTCAGTGCCGCTTTTGACACTGTAGCTCATCACACACTGCTACAGCGTCTGAAAAAGGGAGGAGTGAGTGGCAAAGCATGGGAGTGGTTGGAGTCATTTTTAACAGGCCACAGCTTCCAGGTCGCACAGGGAAATTTTAGGTCCAAAGAAATACAACTTAAACAGGGAGTGCCACAGGGATCCAGTCTCAGCCCCACTTTATTTAATCTGTATTTGGCTCCAGCAGGAGAGATCACGGACAGGTTTGAGGTTGAGATAGTGTCGTATGCAGACGACACGCAACTGATTGCAACCCTGATGCAACCAGAGGAGCAATGTGCTACCAACTTTTCGCTCTTTATGCAGGAGCTCGCCAAGTGGATGGCTGACAATTGCCTCCAATTAAAGGGAAACAAGACGGAGGTGTTGATTGTAGGCAAGTCAGCATCAGTATGGACCTCGGCCTGGTGGCCGGATGAGCTGGGCGTATTGCCCACACCCAGCAATCCAGTGAAGAACTTAGGAATCTGGCTAGATAACAACATATCTTTTGACCACCAGACAAAACAGGTGGCGGGCATTTGTTTTGGCATGTTACGGGTCCTAAGGAAAACACTGGATCTTATGCCTGTGCCTGTAAGACAAACCCTGGTCCATGCCTTGATAACATCCAGACTGGACTATGGAAATGTCCTATACCTAGGGGCCAGTACAAAATGCTTCCAGAGACTACAATGCATACAAAATGCAGCTGCTCGCCTGATCCTACAGCTACCCAGAAGAGCGTCAGCAAAAAAAGCACTGAGGACCCTACACTGGCTCCTGATTAGGGAGCGGGTGACCTTCAAGGCCCTTTGTGTAGGGCACCGCATCCTCCAAGGAAATGGTCCTAGGTGCTTGCATAGCCTCCTTAATCGGTATGAGCCCACCAGCCAGTTAAGATCTTGTGGCACTGTGCAGGTTCAGGTCCCAAAGTTCAAAAGAGTGAGAATGGGTGGACGATCTTTTAGAGTTCTGACCGCCACGCAGTGGAACAAGCTGCCAAAGAGGCTGCGACTGGAAACATCAGAGCTCATCTTCCGGAAAGAACTCAAAACGGTCCTTTTCCCTAAAGAATAGGGCACGAATTAAGACAACCCCTCACTCATGCCTGGACACAAGTTGAAGCGGATGCTAAGCTACCAGCGCGGGGACACACTTGCTAGTGTAACCAAGCGCTTTACAAAATGTATAAATCTTTACAAAATGTATAAATCAAATGTACCGAGAACAGAGCTAACGGTCTGGCACGAATCTAAGAACCCGGGCATGAGCCGATGCCTGAAAGTGGGTTATGTAAATCACACAAAAAAACATGTACAATATGATAAAGTCTCTTCAATTTCAAAGAAAGTGTATTTAACATGTGCATGCTTTTACGCTCCTATTTGGATTTGGTTTTTCTCAATAATTCATCATTCCACATTCCTTGCTAGTATGAACGTTTATCTAACACTGCTATTGCACTACAGTAGGCTGGTGAATAGCTCACCATTTTGAGTATCACCACTTACTCTTGCTAAGATTTGCCCATTCTTTATTTTTCGGGCGCGTTTCGTTTTATTGCTTTATTTTTTGGCATGCTCTGGCTGAACCTTACTGCTAATGCAGTTGTTTACTGTGTTTGCATTTCCTTCCTGTTTAATATGTTTTGGAACACTTTCATCTATCTAAGGTTTTACGGACTATTGTTAAGTGTCTTTGTTCAGCCTTTATCTCAACAATTTAGGGTGCTTGTTGTTGCCAAGACAAACAACGTTTTTTAGGAGCTGCATGAACCAGCCTCAGTGAAATACTACACATTCCCAGCAAGTGAATTTGGTTTAAAAATAGAATTACAATTCCTTGTGGTTGCTCTGTGAAAGCTTGCTATGAGGACTTACCCAAAGTGATGTGTGGCTGATTTTCATCTGTATCTTGCACATGATGTTTATGCTTTGTCAGGACAGTTTGTACTCTAAATACCAGGAAGCCGAGTTTGAATCTAAAGAGCTATTGAATATTTTTACTAAGAATGGTCCAACTCTGCCAGACACACATTAGCCCTACTTGCTAGGGGTGGGCGGAATTTGCGTTGTCGCGCTACACAAAGCTCCGGGAAACAATAAAAAATATCTGCGAGCACACAGAGTTCTATGAACATGCGGAATTGCTTGTTCCGCCCATTCGCGATGCTTTTTTCCTGTTTGCAAATGCTGTTTGCATGCTCGGGGGGAAATATCTCAGGAACACGCATTTTGAAAGCTCGAATAAGCAAAAAATTCTGCAAAGCTGTGGATCGCAGAATTTTGGGCAATTCCACGTTCTCCGCAGAACATGAAATTACCCACATTCCGCAAACCGCTCTCCGCAGAACGCAAAATTATCCAAATTCCGCAAGTGGAACAAAATTTACTACCCAGGCCAACTTTTTGCCTGGCATGCTCAGTGTGTTTTTGTCATTACTGTATGGGATGGAAATTGGGTGGGACACTGAGGCCACTATGATTGAATCAGGGCCGACACTGGGCAGCGTGGGCAGCTGCTCAGGGCCCCAAGCCTGCTCTCAATCATGGGGCCTCGCACCTCTAAAGACTCCTGAGTTTCTAGGCCCAGGGGGCCCCCCTAAGAGTTTATATTTTTTCTTTTCTTTAATCAGTCTCCCCTGCTGCCTCCCCTGTGGGCCTAAGGGCTACATCTGCATGTTGATGGCAGCAATTAGACAGGTAATTAAAGTGCCTTTGAGTGGGAAGTGTGCCCTGCCCCTGTATGAATGAAAAGCAGAATATCCTGAAGGTCACACAGCAAAAGACAGAATGATGGTACATCACAATGAAAACAGCTCAGCTCACCTAGGATGAAGGGTATGGGCGAAGAGAGGTGAATAAAAGGGGGAAGCAACCGGAATAAAGTGAGGTGGAGCAGATAGGTGTGACTACGGCAGTGCTACAAGAGGTGCAGGCAGAGGATCAGAATCAGCATGTAAAAGTGGATGGGGCAAGTCTTAAGTGTGTTGGGTCACTCAAGTCTCGGACCCAGTAGTAAATTAAAATGGACATTGAAAACAGACTCTATCGGGCCCTATATTCATGTCCTTAACTTTGCCTGCAAAAACATTGATCAAGAGTCTGCAAAATGAATTTATAATAGGTTAGAAGGGTCAGACTGCCTGTAGGGCAGTCAGGCTGTGCCTGACGGTCTAATCGGTCAGGCAGGGCTTTAGGTACGCCAGGTCCTGAGAGGTGTTCTGTAGTAACTGACTCCACGCAGGTTGGTGATGTTCAGATAGATTTATTGAAGATAGATGGGAGATCAGTAGTACATCAGTATATAGCCCCACCAGGAGCACCCAGCTAGGCACTCAGCCCTACTCCAACTGACAGCTTCATAGAACAACATTCCAAATGACACCACACCAGAGTGTTCTACAGATGGAGTAGTGGGAAATATGCATACACACAATATACAGGATACTACATATCCTCTTTTCTAATAAAAGCAAAAGAACATATTCAGGTGTATAACCATGTAGACAGAAATAAAGAGAAGAGAGGTGTAGAAACAAAGCAAGACTAGATAAAAACCCAGTGGATGGAAATTAAGAGAAGAGAGCTAGAGAAACAAAGTAAAGCTAGATAATAAACAAAGTAAAGCTAGATAATAAGAAACAGAAATACAAAACCCGTTTCCCATCCTCCTTTCTGATGAATGCGAAAAGAAATAAAGTGAAGAAACAGAAACCATCAATGAGAACCCTCTGTGCACGAACTGGCCAGGAAAGTACATAAAAGAGTAAGCCACATCAGGAGAAAATAAGATGATAGACTTGACAGTGGACGATAGGAGCCAAAACCTAAAGAGAGAGAGTTTCTTCATTTCTCAACTTGAAAGACGACATTTCAATGAGCTGTGTTGTTTTTTTTTTCAAAACGCCCAAATGGAGGAACGCACGCTCACGCCAAGCCGGATGGCTCTGGGCACGTCGATGTTCACTGAACATAAAGGAATGACGGCAGCTCTGATGAACACGTCATGGAAAAGGTGAGTGTGCTCTTTGAGAATGTGCTCGTGATGCTCGAGTGATTTTTGAATGGCAGTGAATAAACCGCTAAGTCAAAGCATCTTTGCTCAAAATACTTAATAAGAAGCAAAACTGCTCACCGATTGAAACAGGCTCTTAATAAATGTTAGAAAGTGACACCAAACACGCACAGGATCACAAAATACTGCGCAGGATCATGCTCTGTCCCTGACACATGGAGGTCTTGACCTTGAAGACTGAAGCAGGGCAGAGTTGGCAACTTAGATCAAATAACAGTGACAGTTTGCTCACAATGTTAGTGCGAAAAGCTTTTGAAGTTCGCAGGGTTTATAAATGAAATGCCTCGAGCTGGTAAATGAAAAGTCAGTAGATTGATGTTGCAAACCTCATTCAGTGCTAAAACCTTTGGCTGAGGAAACCAAACAAGCACAGGCTGGCAGAGGCTTGAACTGTAAAAGGAAGTGCAACTCCTTGTTTCATGTAAATAGGGAACACTGTGAGGACACACAAACTGAATCAAGCGAAACTTGAGGTGCTGCCTGCGTCGCTAAGAAAGTCTTTTACACACACTGTAGGAACAGCAGGCAAAGTGTGTAGGCAAGTAACAGGCAAACAGATCACGCAGGACGCATACTGGCAGGCTTACCCTCACAGAAGAAACAGGAACTTGAACTGGCACTTGTGCGTTGAGGGTGACCGGTGGTAGGTCACTGGTGGGGCTGATGTGTGCCAGATGAAGAGTTGGAGCAAATTGTAGTTTCAAAGGTTGCTTGAAGTTACTTGAGGTTGAGAGTAGGAACACAGGATGTCCTCAGTGGTCTTCAGAGGTAGCATATGTAGGTTCTTTAGTTCAAATTGTCGCCAAATAAATGTATTAATTATGTCCACACATGTAGACAGTTCTCAGGTAGATTTATTGAGCAGTTAGGTTAAGACAGGTACAAGCTCAATAGGAGACCATAGGGAGACCCCACCAGGAGCATCCATCTAGGTGCTCAGCCCATCCAACTGTCACATCTCAGGCAGAACACCAACATTCTGATAGTTACATCAATGAACATTCCATTGGTGGTAGAAAAGCATTACATAGAGAATAGCAGGATATTACAGGTTCCTATCAGGCTCTCCATTTTTACCTTCACCCTCTGGGTGGGAAAAAAATCTGAAATCTGCAGCGGTAGCACCCTTCACTGCCTTTAATGTAACTTGAAATAGACTTGTTATGGTTCTTTCACAGTCCCATCATTTCAGCACAGAAGCATTTTCGGAATTCTGTTCATTGAAGCCAGAGTTGTTACCGATTCATCTTATGCAACTAATGACCACTGACAAAGCCAATAGTCCTGGCTTGTTGTAGGTGTAATGTTACCTGTTTTATTATTTATCTGGATGAATGGACAGAAGCAGCAAAATACTATTCGGGCAGCACGCTATGCTAAGCACAGATTTATAGTTTGCAAGTTTTTAAGCCACGTCCATAATTACATAGGCCATGCCCCTTTGAAAGAGCCCCAAGTTTTTTCATACCATTTCAAGCCCTGCTGTCAGGTCAGTTTGTAGGCTGTTTAGCTATTTGTGGAACTGCTTGTTGGCCAGGTGAGCCGGTTTTTACTATTGATTTTCATGATATTAAAGCAAACATGCCTTGCAGCAAATTCATATCAATGCAGTCTTCCATACTTTACAAAAAACGTATACAGCATGTCTTTACAAGTTAAAAACTGCCCTAGTATGCAAACATTGGACACTTTTCAAGCAACCTAATTCACTAATTGGGACCCCTTTTATTTTGGTACCGGGGCCTACTTTCTGTCCCAGTCTGATGCTGTATGTTAGGCAGGGGCACTGGAATTATGCGATTGTCAGTGGTGGTGATTTTTTATAAATATACATTTGCCACATAATCCATCATCTGCCGCAAAATCTACAGATTTTAATGAAAAAACATTTTTGTTTCTAGCTCAAACGATTCAAAAGTTACTAAAAATGCAGCGACACGTGTTGCAGAGTGTTGGAAGGCCCTTTACAAAGCTGGAATAGTGAACTTTTTGTTTTTCCATTGCTAAATGTTGGTGTTAAATTGGTACCAATGGGGTTCAACCAATTCCAGACAGTGTTACCAAGTTCAAAAATGACAAAAAAAGAAGTAAAACTATTTTAAAATGTGCAGCATTATGCCGCATAATTTGCCTTTTCTCACCACATATTTTACTCAGCCTGCCACATAATCAGTGGCGGTGCGTCCATTAGGGGCGTTGGGGCGTTGCCCCACTAGCCTGGCCGACCGCCGACCGACCGCACTGAATAAAAAAAGTATTTGCACTGTACATAAATTAAAAGTGGAACAAGAGCACACTCAGGCCCCGGAAAAGCCCGACAGGATCGGGACTACATTAGGGAAATGGGCCGGCGGCGTGGGGGGCGGGGCTGTGTCAGAGTGACAGCCAGGCAGGCAGGCAGCAGGCAGCACAGCAGATCTGTGCGCATGCAAAAGGCCGGAGTAGTCGAGATTTCGACTGGCCCGCGCATGCGCACTTTCGAGACCTCCCCTCTACAGTAATGTTGGACATAGGCATGGAGCTGGGGCCCCGGATGTAAAAATGGGCAGATATCAGTCTGCTCTTTAGCCAATCCTGGCGCAGTGGCGCTCCTAACGCCTCGCCAGGATTGGCTACTCCAGCTGGATGGTGCCGCGCGTGGTGTTGGCTGCTGTAAGGCAATGTCACCAGTGATTGGCCAAACTGCGCGTGCTGGAATCATGGCACAAGGCAGTCAACAACAGTAAGTGAAAGTGATGATGTGTTCATGATGAGTCATACAGTGGGCGCGTGACTGTTGTTGTTGGACTCGTCGTGAGTCGTGACCAGACGTGTGTGTGTCAGCGCACTGGTGTCTGCCACTGGACCGCCTGCCTGGACCTGAGTGTGACAGTTGACTTCGACGAGACCGCGCCCCCCCACGTAAGTTATGCTGCCACCAACCAATAATTTACGTGTGTGATGATTTTATGTGTGTGTGTCTAATACACTATACTATTTTTAAATGTGTAATTAAGCACGACGGGAGGGGGAGGAGACGAATAAGATAAAGATAATAACTGAATTGAATAAGGACTTGTCTTGATCACTCAGAATCACCCTGTGCGCGCGCTAGAAGTGAGGCCCGTGATCTAACTGGCTGAGGTGGAATAGAGTGCAAGATGGGACGGAATGAATTGAATGGGAAGGGGAGGGGATTGACAGAAGGGGAGAGGATTAAAGAGTGATGGAGAAAAAGGGAACTTAAAAGAAAGGGGGAGAAGGGGATATGAGAGGAGAGATAGGAATGTAAGGTAGAGAAGGAAAAACGGGAAAGAGAAAGGAAAAGGGAAGGGAAGTTTCAAGCCAGTATCAAGTCAGTTTAAAGTTTGGTTTCAGTTCAGTTTCAAGTTCGGTTTTCATTTGGTTTCTATACTCACCTCGTCCCTTTCACCCAGCCCCACCCATTTCTTTTTGGAGCCTGTGAGGCCCTGGCCCGCTCGGTCTCTCCCTCTCGGGGGCCTTGGCTCCAGCCGCCATCAGTGGTCCTCTCCGTTCGGTGCTCATGAGTGCAATGCCGAGGCTGCCTGGTTACCAGCCTTGTATACCACGGACACGTCACAATAGAAAACTTCAACCTGTCATGCATCACCGGTTTATGGGCGATGACAGGTGTTGTAGTGTAAGGGGGGGAGAGCAGGCGAGGCACGGTTTTAATTCAATCACCTAAAAAAAAAGCAAAAATCTATTTAATCACAAAAGGATCCTGCGACGAGCCTCAAAGACGATCTAATCTTGCCCGACCTTCTCCCCCCACAGTGGCCTCTCCTTGTCTCTGCTGAGGCGGAAGCCTCCCCTCTGCACTTAGCCTCGACCTTGTGACATCACAGTGGAGGGACTGGCACGTCACATGTGTTCCATCCACAGGATTCCCCTGCTGGTGCTGGCCTGAACCTCGTGACATCACAGTGCAGGGCCTGGCACGTCACAGGTGTTCCATCCACAGGATTCCCCTGATGGTGCTAGGCTGGGCCTCCTGACGTCACAGTGGAGGGCCTGGCACGTCACAGGTGTTCCATCCACAGGATTCCCCTGCTGGTGCTAGGCTGGATCTCGTGACATCACAGTGAAGGGCCTGGCACCTCACAGGTGTTCCATCCACAGGATTCCCCTGCTGGTGCTAGGCTGGACCTCGTGACATCACAGCGAAGGGCCTGGCGCCTCACAGGTGTTCTATCCACAGGATTCCCCTGCTGGTGCTGGCCTCGACCTAGTGACGTCACAGTGGATTGCATGGCACGTCACAGGTGTTCATTCCACAGGATTCTGCTGCTGGGAAGGCGCGGCCCTAAGGCTGTCACAACTTGCACACACACACATTCATACAAGCACATGCGAAGTCACTCATATAGGGGGGGTCATACGCTACAATTTATTATGAACTTTACCAAGAGAGCCCAATGAGGGCCACTCTTCATTGGTCACAGTGAGATAACTTTGAATCAATCACACCCGGGTGCAGTTGTTGCGTCCCTGCTGATAGATGGGTCTCCCCTCGTGGACGGTACACCATTCACAGCAGGAGCTCTCATTCTTCACCAGGCTCGTAATGGGGTCTCACTTGTGTGAATTTCTAGTACAATCTTTACTGTGTGTTGCTCCGGGGTGCTTCTACTTTCCCTGTGAGTCTTAGTCATAGCTGCCAAGTTTCTGCGTTCATTGTGTGATGTGCCGCGCCAGTCCAGGTTTTTTCCTCTGAATTATGGGACGTGTATTCCTGTTTTATAATGAAATAAACTAGACTACAAGTCTTAGAATTCCAGGAAAAAACGTGGACTGGAGCAGCACAGCACGGATGGACCCGGAAAACTTGACAGCTCTGCAAGATAGCTGTGCTCAGGTTAGGAGAGCAACAAGACCCAACCGTTGGGGGGGGGGGCGTCAGGAAAGGGGGTCTAACACTTCCCGAAAGTGGTGCAGGCCAAGAATTTCAGGCAATGTGGGTAGAGCCATCTTCATAGCCAATATGAGGGAAAGAAGTGACACATTTTGTAGTTTTGACCCATTGGACAAACCCAATCTGATTATGATTGAAAGATTGGTGTCCATGTTTACCCCTATATTCCTCCCTAGGGTTGAGTTATGTGGCGGGCTAGCTACTAAGGCCAAATTGTTCATAGCAGTGTTATATCTTTTTGCCGCACATGAATATTTCGATTTATGACATGTTACTTTATTGTTAGAAATGGGTCTCTACTTGGCAGGGGTAGGTACTTTTGTCCAAATTGGGACCGTTGCTTCTAGTCAGGGTAAGGGGGATATACACTCAAGATAACCCCTGCTCACACCTAGGTAGCTAGGCACAAGCAGACAGACTTATCCCAAAGGCAAGAGTTTTCAGCATTGATGAATTAATCTATGGTTAGGAAGGTTAACGGTGATTAATTGTAATTGCTTTCATGTTTTGTTTTCTGGTGAACTGAGCTGTGCTGCTAGAATTGTGGTTAAGCAGTGGGAAGGCAAAGGAGGAAGACTGACACGGGTGAGTGGGAATTATTTCAGGTGTGTCCTGCAGACAGCCAGGGTCAGGGGTGTGAAGGCCTTTTCAGTGTGTTGCCAAGGAACCAAGCTGTCCTTAGGTACTACCACTTCAGGTATTGCGGTTGGCTGATCCTTTCTGTTCTGAACTCGTGTAGAGGGGCTGTAGCTTGTGACTTACAGCCCCCTCATCAGGTTTACATGCCACTCAGCAGCTCTCCACATTGTTTACCGTTTACAGGCTGCAGAGCGGCTATTACCGCATGTGTGCATAGAAATAATGTTTGTTTAGACCAGTGACTATACATTAAGACACACATGTGCACTTGTTTAGAATCCACAAAACATCAGAATTACAACTACATAGTGGAAAGACCATACAGGAAGCAATATTAATTTAGGAAAACATAATATTGCCTGAACATGTTATTGGGACTGGAATGTCCCCTGTGAGGTATGTCAGGTTGCCTATCTTGAAAACTCGACTGTGAGTAGCTGGGTTCCCAGAGATTATTTAATTTTGGCCCTAGCCTTGTGGTAATCTAGTGCATAAAGGCCTATGCTGTCCCCTGACGTGATGGAGGTCATGGACCTGTCCTGTGACCTGGAGGGACATGTCAAGCATGCCCTCTTTGTCCTGATAGTGAACTACCAGCCTGCCACGGGTTAAGCATGTAGATCGACGGCACAGCATACTGTATTTGTTGGATGTATAGTCATGATCAGACCTTTTTATCTATTTCACTGGAGTGGAGGCCCCACCAATGTGAAGTTCTGCTTCAGTGCACTAATCCTAACCCTTCTGCTAACATTCCAAATATATGCTGTGTGTGTTTATGTTGTGTCTTGTTTGGTACATGCAATATGTACACAAGTGTGCCCATGTAATGGATGCCTCTGGATTCCATTCTGGAAGCCCCAAATCTGCTCCGGTACACAAGATGGAGGTGAGATTGTTTTCCCAGACAGTGTAAGTGTTTTGCTGACATTCCTAAAGCTGGAGGGTGGAGACAAGACACCTTCAGAAATTCACTGAAGCCCTTTTGCTGAGAGGAGCTGTGGATTAGTCTTCCTGTAGTGCCATCACTTGGAAGATGGTTGCGGTGAAGGGTGGGACTGAAGTCTCCTTTTCAGTGTGGAAAGGATCTTTTAGGTGAGCCAGCCTTTTGTATTTCCACTGATCACTGCATAGTGTGGTTGTTGATACGCCAGGTATAGAAAGCTCATCTCTCTTTGTGCCTCTGTTAGCCCGAGGCTTCTGCTCCGCGGTGTGTGCCTGCGCCCATCTGCCCACCTCCCAGCCACAGCCCTGCCTGTTTAACTTTACGGTCGGTGTAGTAGTCACATAATAAATGGTCGGTCTGTGCATGGTGAGCTTAGCTAATGATGTAATGTTCTTCCCTTTTCCTAAATTACTGCATGTTCCCTGTAGTCTGTATTCAAAAAAAGAATTATTAGATTGGCAAAATGAATTCTAGGCACACTCTGCGCATTAACCGTGATACCCAAACACACATGAGGTACTGTAACTCCAAGCCTCTTGGAGTCTTGGACCTTTATTCTATGCGCCCATCTGCCCACCTCCCAGCCGCAGCCAGTCTGAGTCTCTCTAACCTCTCAGATGAGCCACCTCGACTGCCCCCCCTCCCCCCCACACACACACATGGAAGCCGAAGCGCTCTAAAACATTAGGGTCGAGTTTGCGCGGCCATATCATCACGGGCCTCACTTCTAGCTGCGCTGTCCTTTGCATTTTTTTTTTATATGATATAAAAAAAATGCAAAGGACTGCGCGGCTAGAAGTGAGGCCTGTAAATAGAGCTGAGCAGCTGCCTGGAATTAGCCCGAGGCTTCTGCCTTCAGCCATCGCATCAATATAGGGAAGACTTCTAGCCGCGCTGTCCTTTGCATTTTTTTTATATCATATAAAAAAAATGCAAAGGACAGCGCGGCTAGAAGTGAGGCCCGTGTGACCGTACATAAGCGAAGGTTTCATTTTCGATTCCACAAAATACCATAATTTTAGTGTCACTGGAATTAATATCTCATTATTATGTGATGTTTTCCTCACATTACAACCGGAGCAGTGTGACATCTCTCGCAGTGTTTGTTAAGATTGCTGCAGCTGAGGTGTGTATTTCACATCACAGTGCGGGCAGGCACTCTGATACATTTCCATACATCTTTTGCTGTTAGGTGAAGCGAATTTGATGTAAGAGTCCGCGTTGGAGATAAAGGTGCGCAGGGAGTTCATATGAATACAGTGATATTAAGTGGCTTGGTGTCAAGGGTGGCTTTCAATCAGAGGCTCAGCATGCTGGGCCTTGCACTATGAGTCTTCCTGTGATTAATATCGGCCTCTAGTACCTGTGGTGTGGATGCATGCACACATTGAAAATACTCAAATGCACAAGGTGGTGGGCCTTTTGCTACAATCAAACATGCTTACTCAGGGCGTCAGGCCTTTAACACCAATTAAGGATACACAGAGGGTGGGCGCTTTACTTCACACCTACCATTGTGAGTTATTATTCAATTTTTGCTCCCGCCGGATCAATGAAACATGATAATGAACTCCAAGGGGCAGTTCTTTTCGATTAAGTTTTTCAGTTATTTGTTGCTGATAAACAAGCTCCTGTTGGTTGCCAATTGCTGTAATAACAATGTTCCAAAACTCTCCGGTTTGCACTTGTTTGCCTCTTATTTTATCAAACTGCTTTTACCTCCTCTGTGTGTTATTCTCAAATCTATTGGTTATTCACTTTGATATCTTCTTTTTGTAACCCTCAGTGTGATAAAACTCTGGGAAAGATCTGTTTGCACCGCATTGGAGACGTCTTTGTATAATTTTGTGCGTGGTGCAATTCCCGTGTGAGGACACCGTATTGTAAAATAGTTTTCCGAGGTGTAAATGGGTCTTTGGTAACAGTGTCATGCGGTTGTCACTTGTGCTCGACGTTGTCTCAGTGCAGGCCTATGGACGGCCTCGTGTCTCAAGCAGTAACAGTCCACTGTGTCTGTGCAGAGGGATTAATAAGTCCTAACAACAAGCATTTGCAATGCAATAGGTCTCGCATTAGGAAAGTTTGAGCTATTGGTATTGTAAATGACACATTTTTCATTGATGTGTTGGTTTGGAAAATAGCGAAATTAATAGCTTTGTCATTTACAATGCCAATAGATTTAACTTTCTCAAATGTGACACCTATAGCATTTGGAATGCAATATGTGTATTATTTACGTGACTAAGATGTATTGATGTTACAAATAACAATGGCTTTTATTTTTTTTAAATAATTAATACTTAAATAAAAGCTATTTTAATTTATAATGGCAATAGCTTTAACTTTTGTAAATAACTTTTGTTATTTTTGGGCTGGTTTGGCCATTGCTCAAGCCAAGATGTGAGAAGGATAGACTTTAATTTCTGGTCGTCGTGCAAAAATGCAGGCAGTCATACTTACTACTGTGAAGGGCAACGACACCCTTCAAAGTAACTGCCCGCTATTGATGGGACAGAATATGCGATTTTAACCAACTAAAACATGCACTTCCCTAAAAGCACTGATGCAGATCCACAAAGTGAAAAACAGTTTAGGACGTCAGGGGCCGGGAATTCAATCTTGCTAGCCACGGGCACGGCCTCGAATCCATTGAGGCAAGAGAGACTTTTAAGAAGTGAAAAACTGCGGTCGGAATGCCAGGCCACGCCGTTTAGTTCCCTCCTTCAGCCACTTCCCTGTCTTGCGGTATGATACTGCTAACCAAGTCAGGAGTACTGATGGAAGGGAAGACACAAGTACACGATTTGTGTGCTAGTGAGCTGCACAGCCTGTTTGTAGAGACTCGTAAATCTGTGAAAGTCCGCCTTACCCAGTACACTCATTATCCTGCCAAAGATGCCCATTGAAGCCATTGTGACGTTGGGTGATTTCAAATTAACTGTGTTTTCCAGTTCTGTCTCAACTGTGTATTCTCAAGAGCATCCTCTTTTCACCCAGACTCGCACCTTATTCTGTTCTATGTAAAACATTCTGTTTGAGTTAATCTGGTGGCAATACAAATGTTCTGTGTAAAGCGCTTCGATGCTCCCTCGCGCTATATTTGGGCTAAATCGGGCATCTATAAACTATAGATAGCAACACTTCTTTCCATTGTGTGAATTCAAAAATGTTCACACCGTCGGAAATATCAAACATTTTACTTTACAGCTAATCAGAAGAACAAGACATATTGGATACAATAAGTTACATGCAGTTTCATTGGCCCTTAACATAGATGATGTTGTTTTTGTCATTTTCATGTCTGACATAATGTGTTTCATTATGTTAAAATGTTACAGTTATTGTAGCAGACCCATTTTCTAATAAAAACCCACTTCAATCTGATCTGTGAACGCAATACTGAGAACAGACTGAACCTGAGTCTTTCCAATTCCACACCAGTAGCTCTATCTATACATTAAAACAGAGCAGTGTGCTGCCCCTTTATAGTAATTGAGACACTTTGAAAAAGTCACAAAACACATTTGAAGGGAGCACTCAAATTGATTGATGCAATGCAGAATAATCAGTTGCTCCTGACTAAATTAGTACGGTTGACAAATATGCAAGACAACTTTTTTCCTAACTTGCACGACTGTATATTTTCTAGCCAAAGCTGAGGTACGAACGTTGATACATTAATGATACTTAGCACGTGACTTTTACGTGATTGTGAATTGCCATCTATAAAAGACAATGCCCAAGACGTGCACCCTAGGTCCTTCCTGGACCATAATCGTGCATCAATAAGGGTCCCTCCTATGAAATAAGGTGAACATCCCGAAGTTGGGTTTTGAATGACTGTAACCGGGACTGTTCATGCGAAAGCTCTGCACCTGTGATGATTTCCAAAGTAAAAGCCCAGCTAGACCTGCTCTTCCAGTCGAGAGTGATGACTGGCAATGTGAAACCTGCACTACACCCCGACAGTGACCGTCCACAAGACCTACTTCCCACTGCTATAGTACCTGTCATTGTATAATGTTGCCCGAATGTCCAACCTCCTCTCAAAATGTATAACGGGTAGGTCGCTGTTTTAAATCTGGTGTGACATAATAAAGGGTTGTGGTGTTCGTATAACAACTCATGTGATTATAGAACACCAAAATAGACTATATAATGGCCTCTGTAACTGTGTAAAGAATCTCGTCACTGCATACTGTTGAATGGTGATAGTTTGTGACCTGTTTAGTTGGTTCTTTTGTTGTTTGCAGTTTAAATCAAAAAAGTTGTTTGTTTTGTCGTTTGCAGTTTCAATAAAAACAATCTGTGAGGTTCTCTGCATTGTATCTTGAAGTCTGTGATGAAGCTCTATTGTTATACTGAATAAGCAGCTACCTAGTATGTCATATGACAGCTCTTTAATAATGTAATCCCTGCCCTTTCACAATTGCTTTATTAACCTTCCTGCTTTCTCAGATTTGCTTGGAAATGCACCATTTTTCCACTATTTTTTCAAAATTTTCTCCGGGAGAATTCCCCCAGAACCCTCCTTAGGGGGTTCGGGCTCGCTCGCTACGCTCGCTCGCTACGGTGCAGTATGAATATCTGTTTCCGCCTCACCACTTTCAAATGTCACCAGCCGCCACTGCACATAATTTAGCCCTCTCTTGTAGCATATTTCCACTGGCCCTGATGTTAGGGTAATCTATGGAAGCGATTTGGTTCCTGTTTATATTTCAAATGCTTTACTTATCTGGAATTCCCCAAGAGTGCTAGCTGTTTCCCGGATGAGTGTTTCGGTATTTCATTTCACAGCATATTAGTCTTGGGTGATGCACACTTTGTACTGAGTCACCTTCAGGTGTTTATAACAGGCTACAGTTGAGCACTATGGAATTGAGGTTGCAGGCAGTACAAGTTTCACACTATAGCTGTCTTGAGTCAAAAAGGTGTTCAGAATACATGATCATTCAATACATGGCTCCTCTGCAGAGCAAAAACAGCAATGGTCCCGTATACCATTACTGATTCTGTGCAAATGTGTGTGAAGGAGCTACTCATTGATCAAAACAGTGACAAGGTGAAAGTAAAATAATGTTTATTGTTACTCATTTAGCTTAAACAGCTAACAACCATTTATAAAACCAATACTCGTAGCTGTTTTTGGGTGTATGTCAGTTATTGTGTTATATTTTGGATTCAGTCACAGAAAGCACAGAAAGGAACAAAAGTACCAGTCAGATGGAACACTAAGGGATTCACAGAAATATAGATTGTGTTTAAGCTATATGCCCTTAATTACATAGTCCACACCCCTTTTAGAGACCCACCCATTTTTTTCAGCCCACTGGGCTGACAGGAAGGGAGACTGAGGAAGAGGAGAGATACATATAATGGGCAGAATCAATGCGGACAAGCTGGTAGAAAGATTGGGTGGAGGGCAATGCATGCAAAAGACAATGATGTCAGGGGGGATAAATCTATGCAAAATGATAAGAGGCGAGGAGACTGGTTAACTTTAAAATGCAGAGGTACTCAATAAAACATACAATAATTTATGGTGTACCACGCAAGCCTCACCCTTCCTAGTGGTTTAGGGGTTTCATCCTCCTCAAGAATACTTTGAAAAGTGGCAGAAGATAGTATTTGTTGCTCAGTTTACATAAAAGGTGGTCAAGAAGCACATCTGTGATCTATTCTATCCAGTCTGCACCACTTTCAAGTGCCTCATTCCTCATTCTCATATAAGAACTGCACTCCTGTCTTTTCCCTTCTTCCTTCTGTAATTCCTACTTTACCATGTGACCCATTTTACTCTTTCAATCAATACAGTTTCCTGTCTGCAACACTCTCCCCCAGTAATCACCTCTCCTTATTGCATACTGTAGTCTAATCTACTCTCTAAGATCCTGGTACACCATTATAACTACATGTGTACCCTACCTGCATTGTCTCCTTCCTTCCTACAGGACAAAACAGGACTAAGTGCCATTTGCATGTGGGTCCTAATGTAAATATTACTGCTAAATAGGGTGAAAATTCTTTGTGCAACTCTTTCTGCCATACTTGGGACCAAAGAGGATGCTAAACCTTATCTCCATCTGGACTCAAAGTATATTGTCTACATTAGACATGGGAACCATCCAGGAATTTAACATTTTAACTTTCTTCGGAATGCAGGTTTATTTAGAGGATTGAACGTATTTAAATTTAAATTGCAATGGTCAATAAGTCACAAGTTTTAGTTGACAATCAATAAAACATATTTACAGAACTTAGGGCTAAATGTAGGTAGCCAAATACCGGTCGGTAACGGCCGAAATTATCGAATTTCGGCCATTACCGACCGGTATTGGGCATTTGAGATGTAGGAGCCCAAAAAAGACCGATTTGGTAAATACAAATCAGTAATTTACCGATTCGGAAGTTACCTAATCGGAATTTACCGATTCTGAATTTACCGAATTCTTATTTACAGAATCAGTAAATAAGAAATGGTAAAAAATGAGAATAGAGATTTAGGTAGCTTCTAAAATACCGAATTTCATGAAATTCGGTATTTAATAGTCAGTAATTACCATGTATTGAAAGCAGGTAGTAACCATGTGTAGGCTATAAAAAGACCCTAAAATGCAACAGTGAGACCAGAATGGCGGCATTGTACATGATAGCAAGGCGGCTATGGCTACAGGCAGCAGAAGAGAGGGTCTAGAGACGGGAGGAGCAAGTCTACAGACAGCAGATAGCGCTCTTCCAACTCACTAAGGCAGAGATCTTGCAAAGGTACAGGCTACACCCCCACACCATCCTGGACTTGATTAGGTACCTGCACCCACTCCTGGAGCACCCAACACCAAGGGTGCACGCCATCCCACCCCTTGTGCAGGTGCTCTATAGACTACACCTGCTTGCATCTGGGAGTTACCAGGGGGTGATAGCTGCTGTAGGTGGGGTATCCCAGAGCTGCCTGTCCCATTTCTTCTGGAAGTTCCTAGAGGCCATGATGCAGAGAATGCATCATTACACATCAGCTTCCCTGACACACATGCGGAACTGCTAAAGACCAAGACTGACTTCTATCAACTGGCACAGTTCCCACACGTCATCGGCTATAGTGCTGGCACCCACATCCCAATCTGCCCACCAGCTGCCACAGAGTATATTTACAGAAATAGAAAGTCAACCCGCTCTATCAATGTGCAGGTAATCTGTGATGATGCCAACATTATCACAGACAATGTGGCCAAATTCCCGGGAAGCACCCACGACTCCTACATCTTTCAGAACAGTGGGATCTACATACGCCTGACAGCAGGGGAATTCAGAGAAGGATACCTGCTAGGTAACACACTGTGACACACCATGATAGATATTGCAGATGTATGTGTTGGTGCACATGTGATTAATGGCTCTCTCATTTCCAAATATATTATAGCGCATATGCCGTCCGCTCATTCATCCTGACAACCCACCTGAACTCATCAACCCCGAGCGAGAGACGATACAACGTGGCACACAAATCTACTAGGAACATTGTCGAGCGCACCTTTGGGTTGCTAAAAAGCAGGTTCCGCTGCCTCCACAAAAGCGGAGGCACATGGCAGTACACACCACTCATCTGCTTTAAGATCATTGCAACTTGCGCAATGTTGCACAACCTTGCTACCAATAAAGGTACAGAAGTGGAATTAAGTGATTATGAGGACCACGATGACGAATGTGCACAGCCTGAACCCAACACAGTAGGAGTGGCGCCAGCAACAGATCGGAGAGAGAGATGGGCAGAGATCACACGTAACTACTTTTAAGTAAGTAAAGAGACACAGCCATGTGGAGTTTGTACCCAACATAGTTTAATTGTTGGCACTACGCAAGTACTGAAAGGCACAAATGTGCAGCACAAATGGTATCTATCAATAATGGGAGTCCTGGGTCACTTCCCCATTCAAGGTCATGGAATGTGGGCAGCATTAGTCATTTTCGGCCACGCCTACCGGTGCCAGATGAAATTGGTTGGCTGTCCTCACTGGGTGTGTGTGCAGTGGGAGCACCATGGAGTCTGCTGCTCCTCTGTGTCTCAGCAATAGGGGGGGTTGTCATGCTGCACCTACTGGTGCTTTCCTTGCTCTCAGGTACATCCAGAGCAGCAGTATGTGCTGACTGCCCATTAAGCAGCACCTCTACAGCACTCATCACCCTTGCAAGGCCCCTGGACACCTCATTGCTGCTGTGTGCTAGTCCCTCTTGCATGTTCACGCATCACCTGCAAAAAAGGGAAGTGGCTGTGGCCAGGTGGTTGACTGCCTTAGTGTGTTGCTGTGCTTGCTGCCTGTCCTTCCGCCTTGTATTCCTGTCCTGGTCCAGTTTGGTGCACAAGAGCAGCACGGACTGTGACATCTCCTGCATCCCTGCAGCCATCTCCCTCATGCCTGATACCATCTCCCTGTTTTCATCCACCAATGCGCTGATGCCCTTTTCTATTGTGCCATGTTTTCATTCAGGTGCCTCATCTGGTGTTGCACCGACTGGATGGCCTTCACCTGCATACGTTGTATTTTCACCGTGTTACCCTCCAGTCCACGGAAGACACTGGGACCCCCCACATGTTGTGAGGCACTGCTGTCTCTGGGCATGCGGCATCTAGTACCTGTGCGGGCACCCTAGGCGCTGGACTGCTGTATGGCGGTGCTTTTTTCAGCCAAGGTTGGTGTCTCATCCCCCACCGTGTCACCTGCTGATGGCTCCATTTGAACTAGTGTGGCAACTACATGCCTCTTGCTTTTTTGAACTGCAGGTGTTGTGTTAGGCGGTGACGCAGGCAGTTCAGGTGAGGACAGTAGTAGAGGGGAGCCAAAATGCTCTGGGTAGGCCTGCAGCTGTGGTGAGATTTGAAGGTCTTGGGAGGCTGGCTGTGCTGTTGGTGCACCAGTGTCCTCTGTGGTATTCCCTGCACTTGTGCTTGCCTCCTGTGTGTCATCCCTCTGTGGTGCACTGGCTTCCTTCTCCCTGGTACACCTGCAAGATGTCTCGACTGTGGACATAAAAGCATACATTAGCTCTGTGTTCCTGCAGCACTGCTTATACAATTACATTTTAATCACTGAAACACTGTAGCTATTGCCTCAGCTTGCTTATCACTGATGTGTGTCACATGCCTTGTTGCTTGGTATGCTGCATGACACGGTAGGTGTTTCAATGACCACATCTCCCATAATGCATTGATGGTGTATATTGCTACCTCCACTGGAGTGGGGTTAACACTGCCACATAGGGGAAAGGGAAGGAAATGGTGGTGGGGGTGATTGCTGTGCATGCTTCTTACCTTTTCTGGTGGCAGCTCTGGCTGAGCTGTCTGCATCTCCCAGTCCACAGACGCTCTCTGGTTCAATGGTGGACTCCACCAGCTCAGTCAGGGCAGGTGCCCTGTTCTTCCCTCCTCCAGTAAGGTTCGCTTGTTTGTGGAACTCTGCAGTCTTTTGTTTTGTTAAGCTCCTGAGGTCGTACCACCTCTATTTCAGGTCATCTATCTCCCCTGGGGTCACTCCAACAGCGTTTACCTTTGACTGTATTTCAAGCCAAATCTTCCTTTGGGCAGATTCTGCCACCATCAGGGACTGCTTCCCAAACAATTTTTGGTGTTCCTTTACCACCTCCTCCATGAGTACCTGCAGCTCCATGGTGCTGAATTTGATTTTCCTCTTCCTCTCTGCACCTTCCTTCTCAGTGTTGTTTGCCATTTTTTCACTTTCAAAAGCAGTAAAGTTTTCCTGTGGCTTAGGGACTCTGCTCTGCTCTGACAGCCTCTCCAGAAGCTACTGATTGCTTGCACCTGCCTGGGTGTAGTCACTTCCTGGTTGGGAGGGGGGTGGTTGCACCTGATTGGCTGACTCCTGGTTTTTCTATTTTTGAATAGCCGATTCGGTATTTACCGATTCGGTATTTACCGAATCGGTATTTACCTATTCGGTAATTCCCATTCATTCCTATGAATGAATGGGAATTACCGATTCGGTAAATACTGATTAGGTAAAATTCTGAATCGGTAAATACCAATATTAGAATAGAATAGAATTGAAGGTATTCACCTGGTGTGGCTTACCTCTATCCTATCTGGAAAAAATCTATGTGCCACCTATTTCTGTTACATACTAAGCCTCTGACTTGTAGATTTTATTGGGTCTCCGCTGTTTAATCTTTATCATACCCAGTTAGCCTCACTCATAAAAGTCTGTTGGTATCTTGCTGATATCTTGTGCATTTACCCCAATATGAATTTTATCAGTGGCATTCAGGTCTCTGCCAAAGAATATGTTTGTACATGCATGCTAGCAGTTGATTTCTGAATAAAGAAAAATTAATTAAAACCCTATAGTGACAAATCAAGGGTACTCTTTTTAAAGGTTCGTATACCATATGGCGTTCTCTTTGGTGCTGGTGGAAGTGGGTCAATCGCCCACATCAGCGGAGTCACCAAAAAAATCTTGGATTCATTTCCCAGCATCTTCTCTTTTTTCAGAACATATTAACCATGCTTCATCCTCTTGCCTTTACTACGTCCATATTTAAACAAAAAACAATGCCTATGGTAAACTTTTTTATATTTAGTTGTCGAAAAGACACCATTAATTGCCTTTTCTTAACCTAAAGTCATGGTCATAATGAAAAAATCTCAATAAGATCAAAGCCTCTTGTTATCCTATATGCATTTAGAGCTACATAAAACACTCGTAGGAGAAATATTGAAGCTATATGTTATTTAGCTTATTTATTCTTTTCTTTTTAAATGTAAATGTATGTATAGGCATTTATATAGCGCACTACTTACCCGTAGGGTCCCAAGGCGCTTCGACCGCTGCGAAACCCTTCCTGGCTTCCCTGAGAGATGGTCCCTTAATGGGTATCTCCAGGGTGAGACCAGGCATCCCCGGCGGTCTGGTGGGGCCGTTAGTGAAGATGAGGCAAGCTAATGCCCAGAGTTGCCGAGTGTGATCGCTGATCAGAGTGGGCACCGAGGCGAGAGAATTATCGAGTCCGCTGACCCTGGTCCAGAAACCTGCCGCGCCGGGAATCGAACCCTGGTCCCAGGCCGTCCTCTGCTCTCGGGTCTGCCGCCTCTAACCAGTGAGCCACACTACTTCATAGTACCTCTTATTTTAACCAAACATATATACAAACTACATAAACACACTTTATACAATAAATACAAAAGACAATTCAATGGTAACCAATTATATTGGTCTAAATAGCCCACAATTATTTCAAAATCGAAGGACGTATACATGTAATTATGTCACAACATTCCCTGAAAAAAGGTCATCAACACAAAGCATATATAGGAGCTTAAAAGGGTGAATTATTTTCTCCCTCCAACAACAATATATTTACAGCTCCTAAATCATATAATGACATCTACTCTATCTCAATTTTCTTATGTTGATGCCTATTCAAATACAGTCGACGCGTTTCAGCCTTTTTCCACTTCAGGCCTCTTCAGGACTTTAGGGCAATTCAACCAATATATTCCTATGGATTAAGATGTACATAAACTATTAGTATATTCTTCTTCCTAAGTTCTATTATCATATATACACACACTACTCAACAGAAAAGGAGAACCACTCTAAAAAAATCATTGAAAAACAATCCAATTGTAATCTAGTTCCCTCGAGGTTTTAGCAGCACATAGATGATGAAATCTAACACCCAAAGTGACTAAGGAAAGAAATTAATTAAACACATAAAAAAGCCAAAGAGATATATTACCAAACGTTACTATACACCATTGTGGCCCTTATCGCCCAGAAGGTGATACATATCTCATCATTGATCCTCTATTGCACGGACTACGTACCTTAGGTCAACCTCTATTGAAATTAAATCCAACTGATGGGGTCAATTTCTAAATTTTTTATATACTGTAGATACGTGGAAAAATCACTTTGGTCCACCTTATCACCCCCTCCTGCATAAACGGATAATAGTTGTCTAACTAAGACTAAGTATGTTAACAACTAAGGAGTCCATAAGCAACAGAAAATCCTCCCTTTTCTGCCCCCTCACAGCCGTGAGGTTGTTGTACTGTCAATAATCTTCTCACTAGATCATGCAAATGCCCTCTTTTTTGGGCTGCTGCCTTTTTGTGTTCAGTACCCTTCAAATCATTCAGATCTGTGCTAGGCTTCTCCTCTGAGATGGCTCAATTACTGTGCCATGTGTTCTCGTCTTTCTGCTGTCTGCTGGGTTTTTGGTCCGAAACCCTCTATCTGCATGGCGCTATCCATTTGTCGTTGGAAGGTTCTCTCTTTCTACAACACTCCTTGCCTTCATTCCAGAACCCCAAACTCTGTGCCAACCAAACTCCTGTGCCATCCTAAAATTTAGATGGCCCGGATTGGAGGCAGATTCTTCTCCTTTCTGCGGGATTGGAACTATCGCCCTCTTGACCTATGGTGTAACTCCAATAATTTTGAAAAACACTTAAAACTGTCCTTTCTCGGCATTAGTAAAGTCTACACCTCTCCTTTGAACATCTCTAAGTGGCAGAATGCCTGGTTAGCATATCATTTTCATTCAACCCATTCAGTAGAACAATACCCGAGTTTAATTTGTTTAATGTATTTCTACTTAATAGTGATTTAATATCTATGCACATATTTTATTAGGATTGTTAATACTATTTTAACCATTTTACTGATATCCAAACTAGGTAAGCAGCTTCTTGCAAAGCAGCTTTATCAATGCCATATAAATAATGGTCAATTGATATTACTTTCTATGATGTCATTTCCTGTGAGGTTAAATCTTATGCAAATTATAGGGGTCTCCCAAGTTCCTATTCTGCCCGAGGCCCACATATCCTAGGACGGGCCCTGGATTGAATCAGCGTAAGCTGTAATTCAATGAATATTGTGTTGTAGCATTTATACAGATCTTCAAAAGTCTATGTGGGGCACAAAAGCACAAATTCTGACAGAGTGTTGTAATTGTTGTGATCTGATGTGAGATCCTATGTCATTTGTGAGTGACCTGATAGGCGCGCTTGTTTTAGGATGCAATGCCAAGCAGAATGATGGAGAAAGAAATGTGCGAGATAGGTGCTCAGATTATAGTTAGGACTACAGCATATAGACAAATACACAGCACTATTCGATGCAGTTGGGTACTATGTGTGTGTACACTAAAAAAACATTTGGAATGCAATAGGTCTCACATTTGCAAGAGTTTGAGCTATTGGCAATGTAAATGACAATGCCTTTTTTATTTGTGTTTTAAAAAACCTGCAAGCAGTGGGTAAATACGCACTTTGTACTTCTAATCCTTGCTTAGAAGAAGCAAGGCTGGCAGCAAAAGAGTCATACAGCCTGATTCATCATTCTCCCGTTTTGCGAGCCCCTAATAGCGATTCATAGCGAATCGCTATTAAGGACTCGCAAAACGGGATTCATGTAGAAATTGCATAAAGAAATGCGATTACTACATAATCCAGTGGAGAACTTATGAATCTGGCTAGATAACAACATATCTTTCGACCACCAGACATAACAGGTGGCGGGCATTTGTTTTTGCATGTTACGGGTCCTAAGGAAAACACTGGATCTTATGCCTTTGCCGGTAAGACAAACTCTGGTCCATGCCTTGATAACATCCAGACTGGACTATGGAAATGTCCTATACCTAGGGGCCAGTACAAAATGCTTCCAGAGACTACAATGCATATAAAATGCTGCTGCTCGCCTGATCCTACAGCTACCCAGAAGAGCGTCAGCAAAAAAAGCACTGAGGACCCTACACTGGCTCCCTATTAGGGAGCGGGTGACCTTCAAGGCCCTTTGTGTAGGGCACCGCATCCTCCATGGAAAAGGTCCTAGGTACTTGATTAGCCTCCTTAATCGGTACGAGCCGACCCGCCAGTTAAGATCTTGTGGCACTGGGCAGGTTCAGGTCCCAAAGTTTAAAAGAGTCAGAATTTGTGGACGATCTTTTAGAGTTCTGACCGCCACGCAGTGGAACAAGCTGCCAAAGAGGCTGCGACTGGAAATATCAGAGCTCATCTTCCGGAAAGAACTCAAAACGGTCATGTTCCCTAAAGAATAGGGCACGAACGAAGACAACCCCTCACTCATGCCTGGACACAAGTTGAAGCGGATGCTAAGCTACCAGCGCGGGGACACACTTGCTAGTGTAACCAAGCACTTTACAAAATGTATAAATCTTTACAAAATGTATAAATCAAATGTACCGAGAACAGAGCTAACGGTCTGGCACGAATCTTAGAACCCGGGCATGAGCCGATGCCTGAAAGTGGGTTATGTAAATCACACAAAAAAGCATGTACAATATGATAAAGTCTCTTCAATTTCAAAGAAAGTGTATTTAACATGTGCATGCTGTTATGCTCCTATTTGGATTTGGTTTTTCTCAATTAAGTCATCATTTCACATTCCTTGCTAGTATGAACGTTAATCTAACACTGCTATTACAATACAGTGTGCTGGAGAATAGCTCACCATTTTGAGTATCACCACTCACTCTTGCTAAGATTTGCCCATTCTTTACTTTTCGGGCGCGTTTCGTTTTATTGCTTTATTTTTCGGCATGCTCTGGCTGAACCTTACTGCTAATGCAGTTGTTTACTGTGTTTACATTTCCTTCCCGTTTAATATGTTTTGGAACACTTTCATCTATCTAAGGTTTTACGGACTATTGTTAAGTGTCTTTGTTCAGCCTTTATCTCAACAATTTAGGGTGCAGGTTGTTGCCAAGACAAACAACGTTTTTAAGGAGCTGCATGAACCAGCCTCAGTGAAATACTGCAGATTCCCGGCAAGTGAATTTGGTTTAAAAATAGAATTACAATTCCTTGTGGTTGCTCTGTGAAAGCTTGCTATGAGGACTTACCCAAAGTGATGTGTGGCTGATTTTCATCTGTATCTTGCACATGATGTTTATGCTTTGTCAGGACAGTTTGTCCTCTAAATACCAGGAAGCCGAGTTTGAATCTAAAGAGCTATTGAATATTTTTACTAAGAATTGTCCAACTCTGCCAGACACACATTAGCCCTACTTGCTAGGGGTGGGCGGAATTTGCGTAGTCGCGCTACGCAAAGCTCCGGGAAACGATAAAAAATATCTGCGAGCACACAGAGTTCTACGAACATGCGGAATTGCTTGTTCCGCCCATTCGCGATGCTTTTTTCCTGTTTGCAAATGCTGTTTGCATGCTCGGGGGAAATATCTCAGGAACACGCATTTTGAAAGCTCGAATAAGCAAAAAATTCTGCAAAGCTGTGGATCGCAGAATGTTTGCCAATTCCACGTTCTCCGCAGAACACGAAATTACCCACATTCCGCAAACCGTTCTCCGCAGACCGCAAAATTATCCAAATTCCGCAAATGGAACGAAATTTACTACCCAGGCCAACTTTTTGCCTGGCATGCTCAGTGTGTTTTTGTCATTACTGTATGGGATGGAAATTGGGTGGGACACTGAGGCCACTATGATTGAATCAGGGCCGACACTGGGCAGCGTGGGCAGCTGCTCAGGGCCCCAAGCCTGCTCGCAATCATGGGGCCTCGCACCTCTAAAGACTCCTGAGTTTCGAGGCCCAGGGGGCCCACCTAAGAGTATATATTTTTTCTTTTCTTTAATCAGTCTCCCCTGCTGCCTCCCCTGTGGGCCTAAAGGCTACATCTGCATGTTGATGGCAGCAATTAGACAGGTAATTAAAGTGCCTTTGAGTGTGAAGTGTGCCCTGCCCCTGTATGAATGAAAAGCAGAATATCCTAAAGGTCACACAGCAAAAGACAGAATGATGGTACATCACAATGAAAACAGCTCAGCTCACCTAGGATGAAGGGTATGGGAGAAGAGAGGTGAATAAAAGGGGGAAGCAACAGGAATAAAGTGAGGTGGAGCAGATAGGTGTGACTACCGCAGTGCTACAAGAGGTGCAGGTAGAGGATCAGAATCAGCATGTAAAAGTGGATGGGGCAAGTCTTAAGTGTGTTGGGTCACTCAAGTCTCGGACCCAGTAGTAAATTAAAATGGACATTGAAAACAGACTCTATCGGGCCCTATATTCATGTCCTTAACTTTGCCTGCAAAAACATTGATCCAGTGTCTGCAAAATGAATTTATAATACGTTAGAAGGGTCAGACTGCCGGTAGGGCAGTCAGGCTGTGCCTGACGGTCTAATCGGTCAAGCAGGGCTTTAAGTACGCCAGGTCCTGAGAGGTGTTCCTATCAGGCTCTCCATTTTTACCCTCACCCTCTGGGTGGGAAAAAAATCAGAAATCTGCAGCGGTAGCACCCTTCACTGCCTTTAATGTAACTTGAAAGAGACTCGTTATGGTTCTTTCACAGTCTCATCATTTCAGCACAGAAGCATTTTCAGAATTCTGTACATTGAAGCCAGAGTTGTTACCGATTCATCTTATGCAACTAATGACCACTGACAAAGCCAATAGTCCTGGCTTGTTGTAGGTGTAATGTTACCTGTTTTATTATTTATCTGGATGAATGGACAGAAGCAGCAAAATACTATTCGGGCAGCACACTATGCTAAGCACAGATTTATAGTTTGCAAGTTTTTAAGCCACGTCCCTAATTACATAGGCCATGCCCCTTTGAAAGAGCCCCTAGTTTTTTCATACCATTTCAAACCCTGCTGTCATGTCATTTTGTAGGCTATTTATCTATTTGTGGAACTGCTTGTTGGCCAGGTGAGCCGGTTTTTACTATTGATTTTCATGACAAAAAGCAAACATGCCTTGCAGCAAATTCATATCAATGCAGTCTTCCATACTTTACAAAAAACGTATACAGCATGTCTTTACAAGTTAAAAACTGCCCTAGTATGCAAACATTGGACACTTTTCAAGCAACCTAATTCACTAATTGGGACCCCTTTTATTTTGGTACCGGGGCCTATTTTCTGTCCCAGTCTGACGCTGTATGTTAGGCAGGTTTACAAAAGGGGGTGGTGATGAACAGAGTGTCTGAATTGAGCAGACCACTCTTACCCAGTCCAAAGATCAGGGCTTGATCCATCACCGTTATTTATCTCACTGCCCCATCCCAGCTCAGAACCTGGCTATATGCAAATCAGTCTGTCCCTGGCCCAGTGCATCATGGGAACAGGGCAGACTAAACTACCAAGCCAATTCTTTACCAGAAAGGAGACAAGCTACCGGGGACCGGTTTCTGGCATTTCAGCCTCTTCGGCCCGGCTTGCTTGAATCCTGATGGAGCAGTGAGAAAGGGACTCATGTCTGAGTATACCCTGCCACACCTATAGTGGCCAAAATCGATTTACAAAAGGGGGTGGTGATGAACAGAGTGTCTGAATTGAGCAGACCACTCTTACCCAGTCCAAAGATCAGGGCTTGATCCATCACCGTTATTTATCTCACTGCCCCATCCCAGCTCAGAACCTGGCTATATGCAAATCAGTCTGTCCCTGGCCCAGTGCATCATGGGAACAGGGCAGACTAAACTACCAAGCCAATTCTTTACCAGAAAGGAGACAAGCTACCGGGGACCGGTTTCTGGCATTTCAGCCTCTTCGGCCCGGCTTGCTTGAATCCTGATGGAGCAGTGAGAAAGGGACTCATGTCTGAGTATACCCTGCCACACCTATAGTGGCCAAAATCGATTTACAAAAGGGGGTGGTGATGAACAGAGTGTCTGAATTGAGCAGACCACTCTTACCCAGTCCAAAGATCAGGGCTTGATCCATCACCGTTATTTATCTCACTGCCCCATCCCAGCTCAGAACCTGGCTATATGCAAATCAGTCTGTCCCTGGCCCAGTGCATCATGGGAACAGGGCAGACTAAACTACCAAGCCAATTCTTTACCAGAAAGGAGACAAGCTACCGGGGACCGGTTTCTGGCATTTCAGCCTCTTCGGCCCGGCTTGCTTGAATCCTGATGGAGCAGTGAGAAAGGGACTCATGTCTGAGTATACCCTGCCACACCTATAGTGGCCAAAATCGATTTACAAAAGGGGGTGGTGATGAACAGAGTGTCTGAATTGAGCAGACCACTCTTACCCAGTCCAAAGATCAGGGCTTGATCCATCACCGTTATTTATCTCACTGCCCCATCCCAGCTCAGAACCTGGCTATATGCAAATCAGTCTGTCCCTGGCCCAGTGCATCATGGGAACAGGGCAGACTAAACTACCAAGCCAATTCTTTACCAGAAAGGAGACAAGCTACCGGGGACCGGTTTCTGGCATTTCAGCCTCTTCGGCCCGGCTTGCTTGAATCCTGATGGAGCAGTGAGAAAGGGACTCATGTCTGAGTATACCCTGCCACACCTATAGTGGCCAAAATCGATTTACAAAAGGGGGTGGTGATGAACAGAGTGTCTGAATTGAGCAGACCACTCTTACCCAGTCCAAAGATCAGGGCTTGATCCATCACCGTTATTTATCTCACTGCCCCATCCCAGCTCAGAACCTGGCTATATGCAAATCAGTCTGTCCCTGGCCCAGTGCATCATGGGAACAGGGCAGACTAAACTACCAAGCCAATTCTTTACCAGAAAGGAGACAAGCTACCGGGGACCGGTTTCTGGCATTTCAGCCTCTTCGGCCCGGCTTGCTTGAATCCTGATGGAGCAGTGAGAAAGGGACTCATGTCTGAGTATACCCTGCCACACCTATAGTGGCCAAAATCGATTTACAAAAGGGGGTGGTGATGAACAGAGTGTCTGAATTGAGCAGACCACTCTTACCCAGTCCAAAGATCAGGGCTTGATCCATCACCGTTATTTATCTCACTGCCCCATCCCAGCTCAGAACCTGGCTATATGCAAATCAGTCTGTCCCTGGCCCAGTGCATCATGGGAACAGGGCAGACTAAACTACCAAGCCAATTCTTTACCAGAAAGGAGACAAGCTACCGGGGGCCGGTTTCTGGCATTTCAGCCTCTTCGGCCCGGCTTGCTTGAATCCTGATGGAGCAGTGAGAAAGGGACTCATGTCTGAGTATACCCTGCCACACCTATAGTGGCCAAAATCGATTTACAAAAGGGGGTGGTGATGAACAGAGTGTCTGAATTGAGCAGACCACTCTTACCCAGTCCAAAGATCAGGGCTTGATCCATCACCGTTATTTATCTCACTGCCCCATCCCAGCTCAGAACCTGGCTATATGCAAATCAGTCTGTCCCTGGCCCAGTGCATCATGGGAACAGGGCAGACTAAACTACCAAGCCAATTCTTTACCAGAAAGGAGACAAGCTACCGGGGACCGGTTTCTGGCATTTCAGCCTCTTCGGCCCGGCTTGCTTGAATCCTGATGGAGCAGTGAGAAAGGGACTCATGTCTGAGTATACCCTGCCACACCTATAGTGGCCAAAATCGATTTACAAAAGGGGGTGGTGATGAACAGAGTGTCTGAATTGAGCAGACCACTCTTACCCAGTCCAAAGATCAGGGCTTGATCCATCACATTATTTATCTCACTGCCCCATCCCAGCTCAGAACCTGGCTATATGCAAATCAGTCTGTCCCTGGCCCAGTGCATCATGGGAACAGGGCAGACTAAACTACCAAGCCAATTCTTTACCAGAAAGGAGACAAGCTACCGGGGACCGGTTTCTGGCATTTCAGCCTCTTCGGCCCGGCTTGCTTGAATCCTGATGGAGCAGTGAGAAAGGGACTCATGTCTGAGTATACCCTGCCACACCTATAGTGGCCAAAATCGATTTACAAAAGGGGGTGGTGATGAACAGAGTGTCTGAATTGAGCAGACCACTCTTACCCAGTCCAAAGATCAGGGCTTGATCCATCACCGTTATTTATCTCACTGCCCCATCCCAGCTCAGAACCTGGCTATATGCAAATCAGTCTGTCCCTGGCCCAGTGCATCATGGGAACAGGGCAGACTAAACTACCAAGCCAATTCTTTACCAGAAAGGAGACAAGCTACCGGGGACCGGTTTCTGGCATTTCAGCCTCTTCGGCCCGGCTTGCTTGAATCCTGATGGAGCAGTGAGAAAGGGACTCATGTCTGAGTATACCCTGCCACACCTATAGTGGCCAAAATCGATTTACAAAAGGGGGTGGTGATGAACAGAGTGTCTGAATTGAGCAGACCACTCTTACCCAGTCCAAAGATCAGGGCTTGATCCATCACCGTTATTTATCTCACTGCCCCATCCCAGCTCAGAACCTGGCTATATGCAAATCAGTCTGTCCCTGGCCCAGTGCATCATGGGAACAGGGCAGACTAAACTACCAAGCCAATTCTTTACCAGAAAGGAGACAAGCTACCGGGGACCGGTTTCTGGCATTTCAGCCTCTTCGGCCCGGCTTGCTTGAATCCTGATGGAGCAGTGAGAAAGGGACTCATGTCTGAGTATACCCTGCCACACCTATAGTGGCCAAAATCGATTTACAAAAGGGGGTGGTGATGAACAGAGTGTCTGAATTGAGCAGACCACTCTTACCCAGTCCAAAGATCAGGGCTTGATCCATCACCGTTATTTATCTCACTAAAGTGAGCTAAAAAACGGTGTTGGATCTAGCCCTGATCTCTTGACTGGGTGAGAGCTTTCTGCTTAATTCAGAGACTCTGTCCCTCACCACCCCTTGTTGTTAATATTTTTGTCCACCCTAAGCGTGGAAGGGTATTCTCAGATGTGAGACCCTTGCTCATTGCACCATCAGGATTCAAGCAAACCGGGCCGAAGACGGCTGTAATGCCAGAAACCGGTCCCCGGGAGCTTGTTTCCTTCCCAGTGTAAGAATTGGCTTTTGTAGTTTGGTTTGCCCTGTTCCCATCATGCACTGGGACAGGAACAGACTAATTTGCATACAGCCAGGTTCTGAAACTGGGATGGTGCAGTGAGCTAAAAAACGGTGTTGGATCTAGCCCTGATCTCTTGACTGGGTGAGAGCTTTCTGCTTAATTCAGAGACTCTGTCCCTCACCACCCCTTGTTGTTAATATTTTTGTCCACCCTAAGCGTGGAAGGGTATTCTCAGATGTGAGACCCTTGCTCATTGCACCATTAGGATTCAAGCAAACCGGGCCGAAGACGGCTGTAATGCCAGAAACCGGTCCCCGGGAGCTTGTTTCCTTCCCAGTGTAAGAATTGGCTTTTGTAGTTTGGTTTGCCCTGTTCCCATCATGCACTGGGACAGGAACAGACTAATTTGCATACAGCCAGGTTCTGAAACTGGGATGGTGCAGTGAGCTAAAAAACGGTGTTGGATCTAGCCCTGATCTCTTGACTGGGTGAGAGCTTTCTGCTTAATTCAGAGACTCTGTCCCTCACCACCCCTTGTTGTTAGTATGTTAGGCAGGGGCACTGGAATTATGCGATTGTCAGTGGTGGTGATTTTTTATAAATATACATTTGCCACATAATCCATCATCTGCCGCAAAATCTACAGATTTTAATGAAAAAACATTTTTGTTTCTAGCTCAAACGATTCAAAAGTTACTAAAAATGCAGCGACACGTGTTGCAGAGTGTTGGAAGGCCCTTTACAAAGCTGGAATAGTGAACTTTCTGTTTCCCATTGCTAAATGTTGGTGTTAAATTGGTACCAATGGGGTACAACCAATTCCCAGACAGTGTTACCAAGTTAAAAAATGACAAAAAAAGAAGTAAAACTATTTCAAAATGTGCAGCATTATGCCGCATAATTTGCCTTTTCTCACCACATATTTTACTCAGTCTGCCACATACTTTAGCCCTCTCTTGTTGCATAATTCCAGTGGCCCTGATGTTAGGGTAATCCATGGAAGCGATTTGGTTCCTGTTTATATTTCACATGCTTTACTTATCTGGAATTCCCCAAGAGTGCTAGCTGTTTCCAGGATGTGTGTTTCGGTATTTCATTTCACAGCATATTAGTCTTGGGTGATGCACACTTTGTACTGAGTCGCCACCAGGTGTTTATAACAGGCTACAGTTGAGCACTATGGAATTGAGGTTGCAGGCAGTACAAGTTTCACACTATAGCTGTCTTGAGTCAAAAAGGTGTTCAGAATACATGATCATTCAATACATGGCTCCTCTGCAGAGCAAAAACAGCAATGGTCCCGTATACCATTACTGATTCTGTGCAAATGTGTGTGAAGGAGCTACTCATTGATCAAAACAGTGACACAGTGAAAGTAAAATAATGTTTATTGTTACTCCTTTAGCTTAAACAGCTAACAACCATTTACAAAACCAATACTCGTAGCTGTTTTTGGGTGTATGTCAGTTATTGTGTTATATTTTGGATTCAATCACAGAAAGCACAGAAAGGATCAAAAGTACCAGTCAGATGGAACACTAAGGGATTCACAGAAATTCAGATTGTGTTTAAGCTATATGCCCTTAATTACATAGTCCACACCCCTTTTAGAGACCCACCCATTTTTTTCAGCCCACTGGGCTGACGGGAAGGGAGACTGGGCAAGAGGAGAGATACATATAATGGGCAGAATCAATGCGGACAAGCTGGTAGAAAGATTGGGTGGAGGGCATTGCATGCAAAAGACAATGATGTCAGGGGGGATAAATCCATGCAAAATGGTAAGAGGCGAGGAGACTGGTGAACTTTAAAATGCAGAGGTACTTAATAAAACATACAATAATTTATGGTGTACCAGGCAAGCCTCACCCTTCCTAGTGGTTTAGGGCTTTCATCCTCCCCAAGAATACTTTGAAAAGTGGCAGAAGATAGTATTTGTGGCTCAGTTTACATAACATGTGGTGAAGAAGCACATCTGTGATCTATTCTATCCAGTCTGCACCACTTTCAAGTGCCTCATTCCTCATTCTCATATAAGAACTGCACTCCTGTCTTTTCCCTTCTTCCTTCTGTAATTCCTACTTTACCATGTGGTCCATTTTACTCTTTCAATCAATACAGTTTCCTGTCTACAACACTCTCCCCCAGTAATCACCTCTCCTTATTGCATACTGTAGTCTAATCTACTCTCTAAGATCCTGGTACACCATTATAACTACATGTGTACCCTACCTGCATTGTCTCCTTCCTTCCTACAGGACAAAACAGGAGCAAGTGCCATTTGCATGTGGGTCCTAATGTAAATATTACTGCTAAATCGGGTGAAAATTCTTTGTGCAACTGTTTCTGCCATACTTGGGACCAAAGAGGATGCTAAACCTTATCTCCATCTGGACTCAAAGTATATTGTCTACATTAGACATGGGAACCATCCAGGAATTTAACATTTTAACTTCCTTCAGAATGCAGGTTTATTTAGAGGATTGAACGTATTTAAATTTAAATTGAAATGGTCAATAGGTCACAAGTTTTAGTTGGCAATCAATAAAACATATTTGCAGAACTTAGGGCCAGATGTAGGTAGCCAAATACCGTTCGGTAACGGGTGAAATTACCGAATTTCGCCCATTACGGACCAGTATTGGGCATTTGAGATGTAGGAGCCCAAAAAAGACCGATTTGGTAAATGCAAATCAGTAATTTACCGATTCGGAATTTACCAAATCGGAATTTACCGATTCTGAATTTACCGAATTCTTATTTACAGAATCAGTAAACAAGAAATGGTAAAAAATGAGAATAGAGATGTAGGTAGCTTCTAAAATACAGAATTTCATGAAATTCGGTACTTAAGAGTCGGTAATTACCATGTATTGAAAGCAGGTAGTCCCATGTGTAGGCTATAAAAAGACCCTAAAATGCAACAGTGAGACCAGAATGGCGGCATTGTACATGATAGCAAGGCGGCTACGCCTACAGGCAGCAGGAGAGAGGGTCTGGAGACGGGAGGAGCAAGTCTACAGACAGCAGATAACGCTCTTCTAACTCACTGAGGCAGAGATCTTGCAAAGGTACAGGCTACACCCCCACACCATCCTGGACTTGATTAGGGACCTGCACACACTCCTGGAGCATCCAACATCAAGGGTGCACGCCATCCCACCCCTTGTGCAGGTGCTCTATAGACTACACCTGCTTGCATCTGTGAGTTACCAGGGGGTGATAGCTGCTGTAGGTGGGGTATCCCAGAGCTGCCTGTCCCATTTCTACTGGAAGTTCCTAGAGGCCATGATGCAGAGAATGCATCATTACACATCAGCTTCCCTGACACACATGTGGAACTGCTAAAGACCAAGACTGACTTCTATCAACTGGCACAGTTCCCACACGTCATCAGCTGTATTGCTGGCACCCACATCCCAATCTGCCCACCAGCTGCCACAGAGTACATTTACAGAAATAGAAAGTCAACCCGCTCTATCAATGTGCAGGTAATCTGTGATGATGCCAACATTATCACAGACAATGTGGCCAAATTTCCGGGAAGCACCCACGACTCCTACATCTTTCAGAACAGTGGGATCTACATACGCCTGACAGCAGGGGAATTCAGAGAAGGATACCTGCTAGGTAACACACTGTGACACACCCTGATAGATATTGCAGATGTATGTGTTGGTGCACATGTGATTAATGGCTCTCTCATTTCCAAATATATTATAGCGCATATGCCGTCCGCTCGTTCATCCTGACAACCCACCTGAACTCATCAACCCCGAGCGAGAGACGATACAACGTGGCACACAAATCTACCTGGACGATTGTCGAGCGCACCTTTGAGCTGCTAAAAAGCAGGTTCCGCTGCCTCCACAAAAGCGGAGGCACATGGCAGTACACACCACTCATCTGCTGTAAGATCATTGCAACTTGCGCAATGTTGCACAACCTTGCTACCAATAAAGGTACAGAAGTGGAATTAAGTGATTATGAGGACCACAATGACGAATGTGCACAGCCTGAACCCAACACAGTAGGAGTGGCGCCAGCAACAGATGGGAGAGAGAGATGGGCAGAGATCACACACCACTACTTTTAAGTAAGTAAAGAGACACAGCCATGTGGAGTTTGTACCCAACATAGTTTAATTGTTGGCACTACGCAAGTACTGAAAGGCACAAATGTGCAGCACAAATGGTATCCATCAATAATGGGAGTCCTGGGTCACTTCCCCATTCAAGGTCATGGAGTGTGGGCAGCATTAGTCATTTTCGGCCACGCCTACCGGTGCCAGATGAAATTGGTTAGCTGTCCTCACTGGGTGTGTGTGCAGTGGGAGCACCATGGAGCCTGCTGCTCCTCCGTGTCTCAGCAATAGGGGGGGTTGTCATGCTGCACCTACTGGTGCTTTCCTTGCTCTCAGGTACATCCAAAGCAGCAGTATGTGCTGACTGCCCATTAAGCAGCACCTGTACAGCACTCATCACCCTTGCAAGGCCCCTGGACACCTCATTGCTGCTGTGTGCTAGTCCCTCTTGCATGTTCACGCATCACCTGCAAAGAAGGGAAGTGGCTGTGGCCAGGTGGTTGACTGCCTTAGTGTGTTGCTGTGCTTGCTGCCTGTCCTTCCGCCTTGTATTCCTGTCCTGGTTCAGTTTGGTGCACAAGAGCAGCACGGACTGTGACATCTCCTGCATCCATGCAGCCATCTCCCTCATGCCTGATACCATCTCCCTGTTTTCATCCACCAATGCGCTGATGCCCTTTCCTATTGTGCCATGTTTTCATTCAGGTGCCTCATCTGGTATTGCACCGACTGGATGGCCTTCACCTGCATACGTTGTATTTTCACCATGCTACCCTCCAGTCCACGGAAGACACTGGGACCCTACACATGTTGTTAAGCACTGCTGTCTCTGGGCCTGCGGCGTCTAGTACCTGTGCGGGCACCCTCGGCGCAGGACTGCTGTATGGCGGTGCTTTCTTCAGCCAAGGTTGGTGTCTCATCCCCCACTGTGTCACCTGCTGATGGCTCCATTTGAACTAGTGTGGCAACTACATGCCTCTTGCTTTTTTGAACTGCAGGTGTTGTGTTAGGCGGTGACGCAGGCAGTTCAGGTAAGGACAGTAGTAGAGGGGAGCCAAAACGCTCTGGGTAGGCCTGCAGCTGTGGTGAAATTTGAAGGTCTTGGGAGGCTGGCTGTGCTGTTGGTGCACCAGTGTCCTCTGTGGTATTCCCTGCACTTGTGCTTGCCTCCTGTGTGTCATCCCTCTGTGGTGCACTGGCTTCCTTCTCCCTGGTACACCTGCAAGATGTCTCGACTGTGGACATAAAAGCATACATTAGCTTTGTGTTCCTGCAGCACTGCTTATACAATTACATTTTAATCACTGAAACACTGTAGCTATTGCCTCAGCTTGCTTATCACTGATGTGTGTCGCATGCCATGTTGCTTGGTATGCTGCATGACATGGTAGGTGATTCAATGACCACATCTCCCATAATGCATTGATGGTGTATATTGCTACCTCCACTGGAGTGGGGTTAACACTGCCACATAGGGGAAAGGGAAGGGGATGGGGTGGGGGTGATTGCTGTGCATGCTTCTTACCTTTTCTGGTGGCAGCTCTGGCTGAGCTGTCTGCATCTCCCAGTCCACAGACGCTCTCTGGTTCAATGGTGGACTCCACCAGCTCCTCCAGCTCAGTCAGGGCAGGTGCCCTGTTCCTCCCTCCTCCAGTAAGGTTCACTTGTTTGTGGAACTCTGCAGTCTTTTGTTTTGTTAAGCTCCTGAGGTCGTACCACCTCTTTTTCAGGTCATCTATCTCCCCTGGGGTCACTCCAACAGCGTTTACCTTTGACTGTATTTCAAGCCAAATCTTCCTTTGGGCAGATTCTGCCACCATCAGGGACTGCTTCCCAAACAATTTTTGGTGTTCCTTTACCACCTCCTCCACGATACCTGCACCTCCATGGTGCTGAATTTGGTTTTCCTCTTTCTCTCTGCACCTTCCTTCTCAGTGTTGTTTGCCATTTTTTCATTTTCAAAAGCAGTAAAGTTTTCCTGTGGCTTCGGGACTCTGCTCTGCTCTGACAGCCTCTCCAGAAGCTTCTGATAGCTTGCATCTGCATGGGTGTAGCCACTTCCTGGTTGGGAGGGGGGTGGTTGCACCTGATTGGCTGACTCTTGGTTTTTCTATTTTTGAATAGCCGATTTGGTATTTACCGATTCGGCATTTACCGAATCGGTGTTTTACCGATTCGGTAATTCCTATTCATTCCTATGGGCCTTGGGCCCATAGGAATGAATGGGAATTACTGATTCAGTAAATACTGATTAGGTGAAATTCTGAATCGGTAAATACCGAATGGATGATACCGAATTTTACTGATTCTGTAATATTTACCGATTTTTTTACCTAGATTCCGATTTTCCGATTCTTAAATACCGAATCTGTAAAATTCCGTATTTTAGAATCTGTAATTTTAAATTACCTACATCTGGCCCTTAGTACTGTTAAATGTGTGATAATAAGTGCTATATAAAAAAGTTATTGTTCCATTTACTTTTGTTTGCACTTGAAGTCTTCCTACCCTTTGAAATATGTTCTTACTCAAGGGGAGACATTTTCATTTTAAAATAGTTCAATCAAATTATTAGATGTCGGGCCCGATTCACAGAATGCACTTACTACTTTTGGCATTCACAGAATGCACTTACTACTTTTGGTATTCACAGAATGAACTTACTCATTTCGGTATTCACAGAAGTTAGGACTACTAACTTTAGGACTCCTAAATTGAGAAAAATCGTAATTTTAAGACTTTCGGTATTCACAGAAGGCATTTAGGCATACTAAAGTTAGTAGTCCTAACTTTACTACTACTAAATTGATAAAAATCGTAATTTTGAGACTTTCGGTATTCACAGAAGGCATTTAGGCGTCCTAAAGTTAGTAGTCCTAACTTTACTACTACTAAATAGAGAAAAATCCTAATTTTAAGACTTTCGGTATTCACAGAAGGCATTTAGGCATCCTAAAGTTAGGAGTCCTAACTTTACTACTACTAAATAGAGAAAAATCCTAATTTTAAGACTTTCAGTATTCACAGAAGGCATTTAGGAGTCCTAAAGTTAGTAGTCCTAACTTCTGTGAATACCGAAATGAGTAAGTTCATTCTGTGAATACCAAAAGTAGTAAGTGCATTCTGTGAATGCCAAAAGTAGTAAGTTAATTCTGTGAATCGGGCCCGTCGTATTTACATCGAGGGCTCTCACTGTTTTGCCCAATATATAAGTTTATGTTTAAACACGTGCGTGCCGGGGGCTGTCCGAACGTCGCTAATTCCCCATCACGGCGTGAATTACGCGCCTGCGCTGGAGAATTAATTAGCGGGCGGAGTTTGGACGGCCCCTGGCCATCCTGCGCACAGGCCCAGCGGGACATAGGATGGGCTGGGCCATCCTGAGCATGCAAGGGGTTATGCAACTTAATTCAATCCCCACACCGCGGCGAAATTCGCACCGCAGGGAAGGGGTTAAACTCGGAAATAGAAAATAATGCAGCCCAGAAGGTACATGGGAGAAAGTGCCAACACACCACATTGATCCATTGTTCTAGCTTTCAAAATGAACTCAATGTACCATCATGGTTGCTACTTAGAGAATACATCTTTATTTACAGGTGCAGTAAAGCTAAGTTATTGGACACTCAAAAAGCCAACATGCTGTGAAAGTCTTCTAAGAAATGCGACACTGTATGATCATAGGTGATTGCAGGCTCAAAGATTTTTCACATAGTGTGATCGCAGGCTAAGAAAGCTGATACAATGTGTGACCACCTGTACAGCATGCCAGGCTTTAGTGTGGAAACAAAAACCTGGCTAGTGGTGAAAACAAGGCAGTAGACAGTCCAACTTACCAAATGGTACTGAGATAGGTTTCTAGGTACCAGCCCTTCCCTTCAGGTACACTCAGAACTTGAGTCTGTGTCTCTGCACATGAGTTTTCTGACAGCCCTATCAGAAGACTGGATTTGATATGGGGCTGACCCTTCTACAGCCCCACTCTATCATGGCTTCTAATAACACTTAGGGCAACATGGCTACAAATGCATCACCAACCAAGCATGATCCTCTATTTCGCAGGTGTGCTTTTCAGAGAGCATGCACTTTTTCTCTTTGGCTTGTGAATGTGTGAAAGGTGCGAAAGGAGCGTAGCACTGATGAAAGTAAACATGCACACTGGCTGTTAGTTTGGATGTTTATACCTTTTGCCTTACAAATCTTTGAAAGTAGCTTCTTTGTATGCCTGTTGACACTTTGCAGCGGTGCTCTAGTGCCCTCAGGCACCAGCCGCCACTGGTAAAAAGATTTTGGAGAGTGGGACGGTGGAAGGGTAGAGGTGAATGTAAAGGAGAAAAATATAAGATAAGGAAAAACAAGATAAGAGACTCTGGAGAAAAGTAGCAAAGATCAGCACATGGAGAGTTGAGGTAAATGTTATAGGGTCAAAACCAGCAAGAGCTGGTTAGAGGCGGGAGAGAGATGAAACATGATGAGTAAGAACATGGAAGGAAGAGGTGGATCCAAAGAGTGCAGAACCAGCAAAAAAAAGTTGAAACTGGAGGGAAAGGTAAAAGGTGCAAGAGAGTGCATGTATGGGTGCAACAGATATAAAAGAAGCAGAATAAAGGCTCAAGTGAAAGATGGAGGGTAGAACATGGATGAGAAATGGTCAGAGAGGCAGAACCAGCGGAGAATGTAAGTAAAGGGGGAGAGAAAGGGACTAGTGAAATGTGCATTTAAGACGGGCAGAATCAATGGGTAATCTAAGAGTCAGGCAGAGAGATGAAGTGAGTGTACAGCATTGAGGAGAAAGAATACTTTATTGTTTAACGTTTACATAAAAATATAATCATAATTATGTTACATAAAATACACCTTTAAATACTGATTCAAAAGCACAATTAAAAATCAATGCTTTTAAAAAAATAATAATAAAAACAAAGTTAAGTATTTTTCTTCCAGAGCTTAACCGCCTGCCTCACGAACTTTACAAGGTTACCCACCACTTTTAAAGAATCACCTTTAAAGCACAATATTACAACTTTTGGTAGTGTTCTCATGCCCTCAACATTAAACATTGGCTTTAAATATTTTTGGCATGTCTAGTAGGGCTGGGCATAGGCACATTATATGTTCAATGGACTCTTTGGTAAACTTGAATATCCTACATGAGCTGTCAGTGCAGCTGTTAGACCTGGCACCTTGGCGTGAGTCTCCCTTCCACTTTTTTGCTGATGTGCCTCCGATGTTTTGCTGGTTTTCCGATACTCAGGGCACTGCGCCACGGATGATCCGTGCCGCAGTGCAAGTGCTCCCTACTGTAAACTGTACATACGATTGGTATCCATGATTGGTGCATTGGATTTACTGTTAGTCCCTAGTAAAGCGCACGAGAGAGTGCCGGGGCTTGTAGATGCCAATACTGCTGGTGGGCCTGCAGCGCTGGTTGCGCCACCCACCGAAGCAGCCGTAAAGATGTGTCTGGGAACTGCGACCGCAGAACCCGCGTGTGGTCTCGTACTGTCACGTTAGCTGGGCAAGTGTCCCCACTTGCCAGCACCGACCCTTCCCTTGACTACATATTAGTCACCCCTATGGTAGGCCTGCGGGCAGGGTGCGTTGTAGGTGCAAGGTAGGACAAGCCCTGATGTGCGTGGCATGTCCTAGTAGTGACTTACAACGAAGACCGTATTTCACTACTGAAGGCTACCTGCTCCATTAGGCCAGACTGAGCTGCGAGGGTTATTACACCCTATAATCCCCGCAGGCTCAAGGAGCATGGTAGTGAGTCATGTTTAGTATGCCTGAACTCGGGATAATGAGATATTTCTTGTAGTCAAGTTTATTTCAGTATCCTGGGTTTGCAAATGCTACTTTTAGAAAGTTAGCATTTGCTTGCTTAACCATTTCAGCCGCCTCTGCTGGTGTGTATCTGACTGTCTGGGGTGTGTGAGTGACAGGGCTGGAGGGATGACGGGTGGTGAATGCGCAGATTACACCTTAGTGGGAGGTAGGAGTGCCTCTTGACTCGAGCTGTCACTGTGCTCGACCTCCACAATGCTGGCTCCACCCTCCTGGGGAGCGGCGGATGACTCTGCCGGCACCTGGCCCAAGAAGGGCGAAGCCCCCATCAACAAGGTACTCTGGCCACTCCTGTCCGGACAATGCTGGCTCCACCTCCTGTGGGGCGTCTGATGCGCCTGCCCCTCACACTGAAAGCAGAAGCCGGAGTACACCCGCGGGGGTACTCCAGAACTGAGAGTGGCTATGCAAAGGCCCCCCTGGCCTGCGGGAACAAAAGAATTGGCCTATAAAAGACGGAGCCCTGCTCCTTGAAACTTAGATCCGGTTTGGGCCACAGAAAGACTCTGCCCTACGAGAAGGACCGTGAGAGACAAGGAAGGGTGCTGACTCTTGCCTGTGTCTGGTGCCTTGCTGCTGAAGGAGAGGAAGACAATAAGACTACGAAAAGACTGTTGTGCTACTTGTGCCAAACTCTGCAAAGAGATCTCCAAGGGCTTGCAACTGAACTTGCCCCCTGACCAGCGTCCCAGGACCAGTGGACGCTACCCCCCTTGGAAAGCGACTGCGGGTGCTGACCATCGCCGCAGCACTGACGGAGGAATCTCCTCTAAGGCATCAACATCCTCCCGACCACCGTGACCGGGGCCCAAAGCAACAGAGGAAGCAAAGTGAGGACCAGCCGCCGCTGGTCCGAACACCGTGACCGCAACTGCACCGGGAGCCCGAGAGCAAAGCAAAGGAGGACCCGTCCGGTCCGAGCTATCGAGGCGACGGCATAGCGAGCCGTCACTCACCTGCAAAGACGGACAGCTGCCCTACGAGAATCCGCAAGGTCGGTAAGCCTGCCCGACAGCCCAGCTGTGAGCCCACAGCTGCACCGACATTTGGCTGGGTACGTCCTGCACTTGGGGACCGTACTGCCGCTTGTCACCACCGCACAGCCGCCGCCTCCAGGGTCGGAGCGGACGACGAGGAAAGGACCCTGCCGCCACAGAACACCGCTGCCCCGGACGACCAGTGACCTGCTCGGCCGAAGAGCCGCAACGATCAGCGACCCCGGGAAGGCAACGCGACGTGGGACAGATCCCTTGGAAGCCGCCGGCTCCACAAGAACATTGAGTAACCCCGGCCTACGGGCCTCAAGAGAACTTCCATAAGAACTGTGGAAACCCGAATTAAGTAACCTGCAACCGTCTTCATAAAGTTATTGACTGTATTCATAAGCCTGCTTAAAATCTATATAAAGATATATATTTTTACAAGAATACAGTCTGGTCTCGTTGTGTGGTGGGTTGGTTGTAAAGGTGTACTGTTGCAAGTGTTTAACCCTATGTGCCCCAAAGATTAGCCTACGACTGCTTAAGCCACACTACCTAGAGGGTAAGCAGAGGTTGTCTGGAAGGTAACCCTCAGCCCTGACGAGGAAGAGAGAGTCCCTGCTTGTCGCTAGTGTTACACTGCGCCAACTAGAGCCTCCCCCTTCCTACATTGGACGCAGCGGTGAGGATTTCGAATTTACACTTGCGATAGTTATACCTGAGCTTCTGACCACTACACAAGGATTACGGTACAGTTACTAAACCACAGACTTTGCCGAAAGAAGATTCCGAGCGCAGAAACCATGCCGGGCACAAAGAGCTTGGATGGAGCGGAGTCCACAACCTCCGAGGTGTTGGAGATAGAGTGGGATGCCGCAAAGCTGGACAAATACTCAAAGATGGAGATGAAGTTTTTCTGTAGGAAACTAAAGGTTCCGCACGCTGGTTGCAAAAACAAGCCGGAGCTCTACAAGGCCCTGAAAGCCTGGGTGGAGTCCAGAAAGACCCCGGAAGAGCAAGACGTCCTCGCCGAGCAGAATACGACGGAGGAGCAGAATGCACTTGGGGATCTGATCGATCTCGAGAGGCAAGACAGCGAGCACAGCTTTGGTAAAGGCCTGTCACCAGAGGAGCTGGTGGATAGGAAGGAAACCCGGAATCACGAAAGAAAGTTGGCAGAATTGAAAATCCAGCTGGAGCTGGAAACCAAAAGAATGGCGCTGGAAGAGCGAAAGCATCAGATGGATTATGAAATCAAGATGAGGGAGATAAGTCTCAAGGAGAGAGACTTGGATCGGCCTCCCTCTGGTGGCAGCACATCGCCAGTGCAGGTAGAGTCAAGAGTGCACATCCCGAAGGACGTAGTTAAGGAGTTCTTTAAGGGGGATGACATAGGACAGTGGTTTAGGGCATACGAGGTAGCCATGTCCTCCCACCGGGTCCCTGACAAGGATTGGGGAGCGGGGTTGTGGGGAAGGTTCCTTAGCGAAGGGAGAGATACCTTGCTAGATTTGCCCGTTGAGAATCAGAGATCCTATGCCCACATGAAAGAAGCTTTATTAAACAGGTACGGGCCTACCCCTGAAATGTATAGACAGAAGTTTAGGGGATGTACTAAGCGGCCTGGGAATACGTATGTGGAGTATGTGACTTACTTTTGCAGAGCACTGGATGGTTGGGTGAAAGGTAACAAAGTGAATGATTTTCAAGGTCTCTTTGATTTAATTGCATGGGAGCACTTGTCTGATCACTGTTTTCCTGAGTTACGCCAACACCTGATCGATAGCAAGCTGTCCAACCCGAGGAAGCTTGCTGAGGAGGCGGACCGCTGGCTCAGCACCAGGGTCCACAAGGGTCCCGTGGGAGATTCCGCCAAGAGTGGGCAGGGTCCCCAGCAGAAGAGTGGGGGGGACAAAGGGGGAAAACAGAAAGGGTTCCAAAAAGGCCCCCAAAGTAGTTCCCAAGGGAATCCGCAGCAGGGTTCTCAGCCTCCCCCACCCCCGAAGCAGAATGGGGCCCCGACAGGTAAACCTGTTCCAAAGGGGCCCTTCAATTGTTTCAAATGTGGCGAGCCTGGGCACATATCCAGTGACCCCAAGTGTCGCCTATTTGGAAAACCCGCACCCACTGGTGCTCCGCCCCGACAAGTGACTAGCGCTCACCTGGGAGAAGAGATGATGGTCCCGGGGGGTGGAGATCCCGTTCACATGACCCTGGTCTCGCTAGGAGACAGCGAGATGATCCCTACGAACTACCTGCCCTCTAACACTAAGAAATATGGGCAGGTGGTGATCATCAATGGTAAGGAGGCTGAGGCTCTTAGAGACACAGGAGCCAGTGTGACTGCAGTGAGGCAGCACCTGGTGTCTCAAGAGCAGGTTGTACCCCATGCCTACTGTAGGGTTATCAACGCTGATAATTCTGAGAGTCAGTGTCCGATGGCTCAAGTTCCCTTCGAGTGGGGGGGGGTCTCTGGTACTCTGCAGGTCTGTGTGAGAAAAACCATGCCTGTTGACTGTTTGCTAGGGAACGACTTGGAGCACTCCCCTTGGGAAAAGGTGGAGAAGACGACTCACCTGCGGATGGTGGGTCTGCCTGACTGGGCGTGCGTGACCACCCGGTCGATGGCAGCCAGTAAGGGTGATCGAGAGGTCCTGGGGCCTGATGGAGAGGCCCAGGAACCGGCTTTAGGGAGAAGGCGCAGGGGGCGCGGGAAACCGGCCCCTGAAGTTCCTACGGTCCAGGAGGAGGCAGACCTTGAGGGGGATGCCCTGGAGCCTACAGGGGAACAGATCGCCGAACTGGGGGACCTGCCTGAGCTGACCCATTGGCAGCAAGAAGGAGGACCCTCCAGGGAGGAATTCTGCAGGGAGCAGAAAGAATGCCCTTCTCTCGTGGGTATGCGGCAGCAGGCTGCAGACCAGGCCAATGGTGTTCAGGCCAAAACACATTACGTGTACTGGGAGAACGACCTCCTGTATTCGGAGCCCAAGGCTGCTGAACCTGGGTCAGCCCGTGTGCTGGTGGTACCCCAGAAGTTCAGAGCCTTCCTACTGGGTCTGGCTCGCGATGTGCCTTTAGCAGGACATTTAGGGATGGACATGACCTATGACAGGCTTGTCACCCACTTCTACTGGCCCCAAATGCATAAAAGCTCAGACGCTTATTGCAGAACCTGTCCGACTTGCCAGGCAAGTGGGAAGACGGGAGGGAAGAACAAGGCTCCCCTCCAACCCTTCCCTGTGGTCGGTACGCCATTCCAGCGAGTGGGTATTGACATCGTTGGGCCTCTGGACCCCAAGACAGCCATGGGCAACAGGTTCATCCTGGTCTTGGTGGACCATGCCACCCGATACCCTGAAGCCATCCCTCTGAGGACAGTGACGGCTCCCGTGGTGGGGCGTGCACTGATGGGAATTTTCTCACGAGTAGGATTCCCTCTAGAGGTGGTGAGCGACAGGGGGACCAATTTCATATCGAAATATATGAAGTCCCTTTGGCAGGAGTGTGGCGTAACGTACAAGTTCACCACACCCTACCATCCCCAAGGTAACGGGTTGGTTGAAAGATTCAACCGAACCCTCAAAGGCATGATAATGGGCCTGGAAGGTCCGATGAGGCGTAAGTGGGACGTCCTCTTGCCATGCCTGCTGTTTGCATATCGCGAGGTACCACAGAAGTCCCTAGGGTTCAGCCCCTTTGAACTGCTGTACGGTCACCCCGTGAGAGGACCACTGAGTTTGGTAAAGGAAGGCTGGGAGCAATCTCCCAGGAAACCTCCCCAGAATGTATATAGCTACATGCTGGCCTTCAGAAACCAGACCAGACGCTTCAGACAACTTGCCGAGGCAAATCTGGAAGCGAGCCAGGAAGAAATGAAGCGGTGGTACGATCAGAATGCCACTCTGGTCGAGCTTCAGCCTGGACAGGAGGTGTATGTCTTGGCCCCAGTGGAGCCCTGTGCCCTTCAAGATAAGTGGACAGGACCATTTGAGGTTGTGGAGCGCAAGAGCCCCGTGACATACTTGGTGGACATGAAGACGCCCAGGAACCCTTTGCGGGTCCTACATGTCAACCGCCTCAAGCCCCACTTGCGAAGGTCCGAAGTGGGCATGTTGTTGGCAACCGATGACGGAATGGAGGAGGAGTCGGAGCCTCTTCCTGACCTCTTGGTGGCCTGTGAGAAGGATGGGTCAGTGGATGGAGTTAACCTCTCACCCTCCCTGACCGCCGAACAACAGGAGGACTGCCGCCAGTTGCTGGGACAGTTTCCAGACCTGTTCTCCCTGGTTCCGAGTGTCACAGATTGGTGCGTCCATGATGTGGACACTGGAGACAGCTTACCGGTGAAGCACAAGGCTTACCGGGTAACTGACAGGGTCCAGGCCTGCATCAAGGAGGAGGTCTCCAAGATGCTTGCCCTCGGGGTGGTTGAGTCTTCCAGCAGTCCTTGGTCCAGCCCCGTGGTCTTGGTTCCGAAGGCTGCTGCGCCGGGAGCCACACCCAAACTCCGGTTCTGTGTGGACTACAGAGGACTCAATTCAGTCACGAAGACTGACGCGCACCCCATCCCCAGAGCTGACGAGCTCATTGATCGGCTAGGGGCTGCCCGGTTCCTCAGCACGTTTGATTTGACGTCTGGGTACTGGCAGATCGCCTTGACCGATGGGGCAAAGGAGAGGTCGGCATTTTCTACACCAGATGGGCATTTCCAGTTCCGGGTTATGCCATTTGGGATGAAGAATGCCCCTGCCACCTTTCAGAGATTGGTCAACCAGGTGTTGGCTGGACTGGACGAGTTCAGTGCCGCCTACCTGGATGACATCGCGGTGTTCAGCGGCACCTGGCCCGAACACCTGCGACATCTCTGGGAAGTGTTGATGGCCCTGCGCAGAGCAGGCCTCACAATCAAGGCAAGCAAGTGCCAGATTGGGCAGGGTTCAGTGGTGTACTTGGGACACCAAGTTGGGAGTGGCAAGGTAGCCCCCTTGCAGCCCAAAATCGAAACCATCCTGGCTTGGGAACCCCCCAAGACCCAGACTGCAGTGAGAGCCTTCCTGGGGCTCACTGGGTATTACAGGAGGTTTGTCAAGGGCTATGGCACGATCGTGACCCCCTTGACAGAGCTGACTTCGAAAAAGCAGCCCAGGAATGTGATTTGGACTGACACCTGTCAGAAGGCTTTCGACACCCTGAAGACTGCCATGTGCACGGCGCCCGTGCTCCTGGCCCCAGATTTCTCCAAGGAGTTCATTGTGCAAACAGACGCTTCAGAGCATGGTGTAGGGGCTGTTCTTTCACAGATGACTGAGGAGGGCTTTGACCAACCTGTAGCCTTCATAAGTCGGAGGTTACTTCCACGGGAAAGTAGGTGGAGTGCAATAGAGCGTGAAGCATTTGCTGTGGTCTGGGCGCTGAAGAAGCTAAGACCCTACTTGGTTGGGTCTCACTTCCGAGTTCAGACGGACCACAGGCCCCTCAGATGGTTGATGCAAATGAGGGGTGAGAACCCGAAACTGTTGAGGTGGTCCATTTCTCTACAGAGTATGGACTTTACGGTGGAACACCGCCCTGGCACCGATCACGCCAACGCTGACGGTCTGTCCAGATTTTTCCGCCTTAGTGATGTGGAACTCCCTGGGGAAGGGTAGTTCCCCCCACATTTCAGCTGGAGGGGACACATGTTAGACCTGGCACCTTGGCGTGAGTCTCCCTTCCACTTTTTTGCTGATGTGCCTCCGATGTTTTGCTGGTTTTCCGATACTCAGGGCACTGCGCCACGGCTGATCCGTGCCGCAGTGCAAGTGCTCCCTACTGTAAACTGTACATACGATTGGTATCCATGATTGGTGCATTGGATTTACTGTTAGTCCCTAGTAAAGCGCACGAGAGAGTGCCGGGGCTTGTAGATGCCAATACTGCTGGTGGGCCTGCAGCGCTGGTTGCGCCACCCACCGAAGCAGCCGTAAAGATGTGTCTGGGAACTGCGACCGCAGAACCCGCGTGTGGTCTCGTACTGTCACGTTAGCTGGGCAAGTGTCCCCACTTGCCAGCACCGACCCTTCCCTTGACTACATATTAGTCACCCCTATGGTAGGCCTGCGGGCAGGGTGCGTTGTAGGTGCAAGGTAGGACAAGCCCTGATGTGCGTGGCATGTCCTAGTAGTGACTTACAACGAAGACCGTATTTCACTACTGAAGGCTACCTGCTCCATTAGGCCAGACTGAGCTGCGAGGGTTATTACACCCTATAATCCCCGCAGGCTCAAGGAGCATGGTAGTGAGTCATGTTTAGTATGCCTGAACTCGGGATAATGAGATATTTCTTGTAGTCAAGTTTATTTCAGTATCCTGGGTTTGCAAATGCTACTTTTAGAAAGTTAGCATTTGCTTGCTTAACCATTTCAGCCGCCTCTGCTGGTGTGTATCTGACTGTCTGGGGTGTGTGAGTGACAGGGCTGGAGGGATGACGGGTGGTGAATGCGCAGATTACACCTTAGTGGGAGGTAGGAGTGCCTCTTGACTCGAGCTGTCACTGTGCTCGACCTCCACAATGCTGGCTCCACCCTCCTGGGGAGCGGCGGATGACTCTGCCGGCACCTGGCCCAAGAAGGGCGAAGCCCCCATCAACAAGGTACTCTGGCCACTCCTGTCCGGACAATGCTGGCTCCACCTCCTGTGGGGCGTCTGATGCGCCTGCCCCTCACACTGAAAGCAGAAGCCGGAGTACACCCGCGGGGGTACTCCAGAACTGAGAGTGGCTATGCAAAGGCCCCCCTGGCCTGCGGGAACAAAAGAATTGGCCTATAAAAGACGGAGCCCTGCTCCTTGAAACTTAGATCCGGTTTGGGCCACAGAAAGACTCTGCCCTACGAGAAGGACCGTGAGAGACAAGGAAGGGTGCTGACTCTTGCCTGTGTCTGGTGCCTTGCTGCTGAAGGAGAGGAAGACAATAAGACTACGAAAAGACTGTTGTGCTACTTGTGCCAAACTCTGCAAAGAGATCTCCAAGGGCTTGCAACTGAACTTGCCCCCTGACCAGCGTCCCAGGACCAGTGGACGCTACCCCCCTTGGAAAGCGACTGCGGGTGCTGACCATCGCCGCAGCACTGACGGAGGAATCTCCTCTAAGGCATCAACATCCTCCCGACCACCGTGACCGGGGCCCAAAGCAACAGCGGAAGCAAAGTGAGGACCAGCCGCCGCTGGTCCGAACACCGTGACCGCAACTGCACCGGGAGCCCGAGAGCAAAGCAAAGGAGGACCCGTCCGGTCCGAGCTATCGAGGCGACGGCATAGCGAGCCGTCACTCACCTGCAAAGACGGACAGCTGCCCTACGAGAATCCGCAAGGTCGGTAAGCCTGCCCGACAGCCCAGCTGTGAGCCCACAGCTGCACCGACAATTGGCTGGGTACGTCCTGCACTTGGGGACCGTACTGCCGCTTGTCACCACCGCACAGCCGCCGCCTCCAGGGTCGGAGCGGACGACGAGGAAAGGACCCTGCCGCCACAGAACACCGCTGCCCCGGACGACCAGTGACCTGCTCGGCCGAAGAGCCGCAACGATCAGCGACCCCGGGAAGGCAACGCAACGTGGGACAGATCCCTTGGAAGCCGCCGGCTCCACAAGAACATTGAGTAACCCCGGCCTACGGGCCTCAAGAGAACTTCCATAAGAACTGTGGAAACCCGAATTAAGTAACCTGCAACCGTCTTCATAAAGTTATTGACTGTATTCATAAGCCTGCTTAAAATCTATATAAAGATATATATTTTTACAAGAATACAGTCTGGTCTCGTTGTGTGGTGGGTTGGTTGTAAAGGTGTACTGTTGCAAGTGTTTAACCCTATGTGCCCCAAAGATTAGCCTACGACTGCTTAAGCCACACTACCTAGAGGGTAAGCAGAGGTTGTCTGAAAGGTAACCCTCAGCCCTGACGAGGAAGAGAGAGTCCCTGCTTGTCGCTAGTGTTACACTGCGCCAACTAGAGCCTCCCCCTTCCTACAGCAGCCTTTTAGTTTCCATGAACCACCAAAAGCCTTAAAAGAGAGATAAAAAAACCTGAATCTCAAAAAACGCAGCCTTGTTCTGAGGCCACAAATTAAAATCAAAGTAAGGTTGCAGTAAGCTAGATAGGTTGTGTGTAACATAGCTGCTATGCTTATATTCGGAGGCTGCATCAATGTCCCTACACAAGGTTAGGGTTTTCTCTTCCATTTTTACTACTACTTTGTGTGCTGATTTAGGTGTGGATGTACAGAAATGCCAACTTCTAAAAGTGGCATTTCTCCACCAGTCACCATAAATCTGTGCGCACCATTGCGTAGCATTTATCCTCATGAGTTCATACATACTAAACTCGACCCTGCACTCCCCTTATACAAGGAATGGACACACTTATCTCCTATGCCTTCCTATGGGGGGGCAGGCCCATCTCACCACACATACACAGAGAGCGCACACACTTTACACTGGACCACAGTGCTAAAGTCCTCAGAGGCCTAAAATAACCAACACCAGGTCACAGAAAAAGGCTAGGAGAATGCAAAAGTTTTGGGGTGAGCCTGCCAAAAGGGCCAAGTTCAACAGGATGCTAGTGTCGCTATCGAGGGGAGCTTATATTCTTCCAGTAGCTCTTCTGTGTATATATTAGAGACAAACCCTGTAGAAAACAGGACAATCATGGGGGCAATAAAGAGATAGGTATAAGAGGAACAGAATACACAAGGTAATGTAAGAGTCTGAGAGAAAGATGAGAAAAAGAGTAGAGCATTGAGGGGGAGGTGGCTTTAAGAGGGCCAGAATCAACAAGGAAAGATAAGGTGATCCGAGAGGATAGCAGGGGAGAGATGGATGTAAATGAAGCAGAGCAAGGAAAGAAGTTATGAGGCTGGGGGAGAGATGAGATCTGAAGGGGAGCAAATGGATAAGATGTGTGGATATGAGAGAGACAGAACCAGCAAGGGAATATAAACAGAGAGGAAAAAGTAGTAATGGTGAGAGGAGGATAGAAGAGAGCAGAACCACCCAAAGATGGTAAGAGGTTGGGCGGAGGGACACAGGATGGGCGAGTGCAAGTTAGATAGGCAAACCCAGCAAGAGAAACCTGAAGCAAAAAAGTAAGAGTCTGAAGGGGAGGTAAAAATGCTCTAAAAATCTTCTGCTGGCTCAAACTTTATCAGCATCGTCGGGCATATGTTGTTGCACCTTTCTTGAACATCCTAGAAAAAAGAATTCAACTTCCAAATTTCTTTCATAAAAAGAAATTTTCTAATTGACATCGTGCCGGTTGGCTTCTGACAACTCTAGGAGTTTGAAGTAGCGTTTTGTGCTGTGTCAGATGATTTGTGGCTGACTCTTGATCATGGAGTTAGAGGAGCCTTAATATTGCTAAACCTTAGTGCCACTTTTGACACTGGTTCCCAGCCAGTGTTTATAAATAGTACGACCTAGAATTGAAGGTATTCACCTGGTGTGGCTTACCTCTAGCCTATCTGGAAAAAATCTATGCGCCACCTATTTCTGTTACATACTAAGCCTCTGCTTGTAGATTTTATTGGGTCTACGCTGTTTAAATTTTATCATACCCAGTTAGCCTCACTCATACAGTCCGTTGGTATCTTGCTGATATCTTGTGCATTTACCCCAAAATGAATTTTATCAGTGGCAATCAGGTCTCTGCCAAAGAATATGTTTGTACATGTATGCTAGCAGTTGATTTCTGAATAAAGAAAAATTAATTAAAACCCTATAGTGACAAATCAAGGGTCCTCTTTTTAAAGGTTCTTATACCATATGGTGTTCTCTTTGGTGCTGGTGGAAGTGGGTCAATCGCCCACATCAGCGGAGTCACCAAAAAAATCTTGGATTCATTTTCCAGCATCTTCTCTTTTTTCAGAACATATTAACCATGCTTCATCCTCTTGCCTTTACTACATCCATAAGGAACAGAAAATCATCCCTTTTCTGCCCCCTCACAGCCGTGAGGGTGTTGTACTGTCAATAATCTTCTCACTAGATCATGCAAATGCCCTCTTTTTTGGACTGCCTGCCTTTTTGCGTTCAGTACCCATCAAATCATTCAGAACTGTGCTAGGCTTCTCCTCTGAGATGGCTCAATTACTGTGCCATGTGTTCTCGTCTTTCTGCTGTCGGCTGGGTTTTTGGTCCGAAACCCTCTATCTGCATGGCGCTATCCATTTGTCGTTGTGAAGGTTCTCTCTTTCTACAACACTCCTTGCCTTCATTCCAGAACCCCAAACTCTGTGCCAACCAAACTCCTGTGCCATCCTAAAATTTAGATGGCCCGGATTGGAGGCAGATTCTTCTCCTTTCTGCGGGATTGGAACTATCGCCCTCTTGACCTATGGTGTAACTCCAATCATTTGGAAAAACACTTAAAACTGTCCTTTCTCGACATGAGTAAAGTCTACACCTCTCCTTTGGACATCGCTAAGTGGCAGAATGCCTGGTTAGCATATCATTTTCATTCAACCCATTCAGTAGAACAATACCCGAGTTTAATTTGTTTAATGTGTTTCTACTTAATAGAGATTTCATATCTATGCACATATTTTATTAGGATTATTAATACTATTTTAACCATTTTACTGATATCCAAACTAGGTAAGCAGCTTCTTGCAAAGCAGCTTTATCAATGCCATATAAATAATGGTCAATTGATATTACTTCCGATGATGTCATTTCCTGTGAGGTTAAATCTTATGCAAATTATAGGGGTCTCCCAGGTCCCTTTTCGCCCGGGGCCCCACATATCCTAGGACGGGCCCTGGATTGAATCAGCGTATGCTGTAATTCAATGAATATTGTGTTGTAGCATTTATACACATCTTCAAAAGTCTATGTGGGGCACAAAAGCACACATTCTGACAGAGTGTTGTAATTGTTGTGATCTGATGTGAGATCCTATGTCATTTGTGAGTGGCCTGAGAGGCGCGCTTGTTTTAGGATGCAATGCCAATCAGAATGATGGAGAAAGAAATGTGCGAGATAGGTGCTCAGATTATAGTTAGGACTACGGCATATAGACAAATACACAGCACTATTCGACGCAGTTGGGTATTATTTGTGAATACACAAAAAAAAGCATTTGGAACGCAATAGGTCTCACATTTGCAAGAGTTTGAGCTATTAGCAATGTAAATGACAATGCCTTTTTTATTTGTGTTTTTAAAAACCTGCAAGCAGTGCGTAAATACGCACTTTGTACTTCTAATCCTTGCTTAGAAGAAGCAAGGCTGGCAGCTAAAGAGTCATAGTTACTGTCAGCCTTGCTTCTCGTAGGGAAGAACTATAAGTACAAAGTGGGTGTTTATGTACCGCTTGCAAGTTTTCAAAACACGTAAATAAAAGGCTTTCTGATTTACAATAGCTCAAACTCTCGCAAATGCGGGACCTATTGTCTTGCAAAGGCTTGTCTTCATTCTGTGATTGTGCTCTGTCATTTTAAAGTGCGTGTGTCCCGTTCTGAGGCGCCGAAGCCACAGGGCTGCAAGGCCTGGATTAATGATGGTGAAAGACAAACAACGAGTACCAGAATGCCGTTGGAAAAGGTGCCTGAAAACACTCTCACCTAGGCGGATACTTTCTTCACTCTATCTAGGGTGACCAACCGTCCGTAAATTTCACGGACAGTCCGTAATTTCTGCCGTCTGTCCGTTGTCCGTGAAGGATCTTTTAACGGACGCCATTTGTCCGTAATTTTAACCGGGCACCGGTCGCAGCTCCCTGAAGCCGGCGCAGCTTCCACCCACCTCCCTTCTTGACTCCGATACTGAGGTCAGGTGTCACAGACTCCGAGGCAGTACAAAAGCTCACATACCCAGCAGCATTGGAGAGGCACAGCGGGGTGGCAGCCCTCACACCTCCAGCCCTTGATGAGCTGTTAAGAGGTGCTTGAAGGTGACTGCCCTCCCCCCCTCGAAGCTTCAGGAGCATCTATTCAGATGCAAACAGCCCTGAATACTCCACGTCTCCACAATTTAGAGGGGCTTCACACATTCCATTTCTGCCCAGGGCTACTGTGACACCAGAGATAGGTCAGAAATGCGAAGGTCTGGAAGCTGGGCACACTGCTTTCTGGGCCTGAGAGCATTCCTGCAGGAATGGGTGCTCGCTGCTGCCTCGTCACTACAGGGAAAACAAAAGTCATGGTAGAAACCAACAGCCTCTCATTTCATGATTTAAATGAAATCATGAAATGCGCGGTCTTTCGTTTCTACCATGACTCCCTCCATATACAACAGAAACACACACACACACACATTTCTGTGGAGGGCTTTAAGTAGGATGAAAAAAACTGGGTGTGGTGAAGGTTCTCGTTGGGGGGGGCTGATGTATAATGAGCGTGGCTTAACACTTTTAAATTAGAAGAAATCTGTACTTAGCATAGTATGCTGCCCCACTGCTCTGAAGAGATTAGGAACAGCTGCAGGTCATTGGTTGCAGGTAAGGGAAGGCATTGCTAAGCACCCAACTTTGAAATAATCCATGTGAGAGGGTTACCCCGGAACACTGGGAGCACGCGGGAAGGGAAATATTCACCCTGCTTGTTCATCACAGTAGTACTTCCGTGAAAGGCTGCTTCCCACTCGAGTCGAGACTCTGAATCGCACTTCATTCATTGGCCAGTCAAGGGTGCTTATGGAAAAAACGACAATGTCTTTAATGATAAAAGGCTGACAGCTTTATTGCTTCCCCGCTGTTATAGTTATATGGGGTCTGTACGAATGCGGAGCATGTGTTTGTTTCAAGAAGACAATGGTGCAATGCACGTTGTCCCTACCCGCCAAGCCCCGAGATTGTGAAGAGAGTCACCTGAGCATCCCATATCTGACAGATATTTACTGGCTTTCGGCTGAATAAGGGCCCCTCTGATTGATTAGGGGGCACCTGTGGGCCTAAAGAACACCTGTACCCCTGAAAGAAGACCGTGGGTTAATAGACTCGTTTTGGTTTTATACGTGATGTGTTTTGCGAAATCACATGTGTCTCGCTGTCACTGATAGCTTTAGAAACTCTCCAAGACAATCAATCTCTCCAAAACCTGTGTACAGATTGACTCAACATCCGGTGAATTCACCCTTGGGGCCTTTCATTTCTACCATGCGCCCATGCAACATACACACACAGCGTGTGTTTCTGTTGTATATGGAGGCATGGCAGACACCAAAGGCAGCGCATTTCAGGATTTAAATGAAATCATGAAATGTGCAGCCTTTAGTTTCTACCATTGCTGCCTCCATATACAAAAGAAACACGCACACACTTCTATGTGTGCAGAGTTTTAAGTGGAATGAAAAAACTGGGGGGGTCTCTAGTAAGGGTGGCCAATGTAATTATGAGCGTTGCTTAACACTGTTAAGCTAAAAATCTGTACTTCGCATAGTCTGCTGCCCCACTGGTATTGTGCTTCATGTGTCATTGCCTCTCCAGATAAATAATACGAGACACACTTATAGGGCCTGTTTCCGTTGGTTGTGTGTGCTTGGCTTGGGGGTCATTTTGCAAGCAGACCATTTAGAGGATTGGGCTAATTTTTGATCTGTTTCTAATGTTTTCTTCATATTTGTGCTTTACCATGCTATATTTGGATCCACGTTTTTCTCCAGTTTGCAGTAAAAATGTGGTGTAAAAGCCACCATTTGAATCAATTTAAAAAAAAAAATTCTTGCGCACCCTCCTTTTGTGTTTCGGGTTTGCTCGCTTCGCTCGCTTGCTCGTTATATTAGGGTACAACATTTTTCGCCTCACCACTTTCAAAATCCACAAGCCGCCCCTGGCCCTACCCCACCCTGGAAGAGACCAAGATGATTCTAGAATACTGCATGCCCACCCTTGTGCCCACCCTGGTGGATCCTGTTCCCCTCCTGTGATGGCTCCTGTCGTCCCGTCCCCCGGCCTGTGATGGCTCCTGTCCCCCCCCAGTGGTGGATCCTGTCTCTGCCCTGGGTGGCTTCTGTCCCAGTCCTGGAATGGCTCCTGCAGCGAGGGTGAAGTTTTTGACGGGCCTCTTCTCAAAAAGGCTCAAGTCAAAATTAATATGAAAAGGTGGGCGAGTCAATAAGTAAAGGGATGGCTGGATGAATTAGTGAAAGGGTGAATGGATGAATGAAAGATTGAATAAATGGATAATGAGAGGAGGGATAGATGAGTGAGTGGAAGGATGGAAGAGAGAAAAGGTAAATAGCTGGATGTATAGGTGGAAGGGTAGCTGGATGGGTAAAAGGGTGGATGGATGAGTGAAAGGATGGATGAGTGAAAAGGTGGATGATTGAGTGAGTGGGTGGATGCGTGAGTGAAATGATGGATGGATTGATGAACTGATAAGTGCAAGGGTGAATGGATGGACAGATGAGCAAAAGGGTGGATGTAAGGATGGATGAGTGAGAGTGAAAAGGAAGTTAGATGGCCAAAAGGATGAATAGATGAGTGAAGGAGTGAAAGGATAAATGGATGAGAGAAAGGATGGATGAGTGATAGGGTCAATGGATGGATTCATGAGTGGATGGATTCATGAGTGGATGAGTGGATGAGTAGATGGGTGGATGGATGGAAGGAAGGATTGCTAAGTGAAAGGGTCGATGGAGAGAGAAAGGGAGGATGGATGACTGAAAGGGTGGAAGGATGAGTGACTGGGTGGATGGATAGTAAGTGAAAGGATGGCTGGATGGGTGAAAGGGTAAATGGCTGGATGGATGAGTGAATGAATGGATGGATGGGTAGAAGAGTGGATGGATGAGTGTACAGATGGATAGGTTGAAAGGGTGGATGGATGGATAATGGATGGATGAGTGAACGGATGAATGAAGGAATGGATGAGTGAAATGATAGATGGAAGGATACATGATGGATAGGTTTGCAAATGGTTTAATATGTTTGGATATGGCTGGGCTTACTTATATACTATTGCGCGACCTCTGATGTGTCTGTAAAACTTATCCAATTGTCCTGAAGTTTTGTCCTGAATTTTGACCTCCTGTCCTGAATTTGTGTCCTGAATTTTGACCCTTTGTCCTGAATTTTTACACTCACCGTCCTGAATTTGCACCAATGCCAGTTGGTCACCCTAACTCTATCTGCTAGCACATGTGCCCTTCTGGAGCCCTTCCTGTCAACAACGAAGGGGTGTTTTATCTTTTCAAGTTCCAACGTCTAGGTCGGAGGAAAAAAGTAGCGTAGATTTTTTTTTTAAGATAAAACTAAATCCCTCCTTCACAGAAGGCACCGTGACGCAGCCCCGCCCACTCTCACAGGTTTAAAAGCCCCTCGGGTAGCGCATGCATAGATAGTTCTCTTCTTGTGTTTGCTGTCGTTTCTGCGGCGTCCGTCTGGCCTCTTTGCGAGCAGATTTTTCTATTGCACTTGTTTTCGCCGCCTGTTATCAGCATGGTGAGGAAGATCAGGAGTGTGGTAAGTCTTTTTTTTGTTAAAGCGGGGGTGGTGTTTCGGATTTTCTAGTCCACTCTTAAGCTTACCTGAGGCCTAGCTGGAGGAGGGCTGTCGCGAAATAGTGCTCGGTTGTTCAAACAGAAAACAATCCATGAAAAGCGAGAGGGACGTTACTGTTCAGTGTCCAGGTTTTCCTCTGAAGTGAGTCTTGGTCCGTGAAGGAATATTTCTATAATTTGGTATTCATTAGTAGAGGTTGCGACTGGCGAGCCGCCGAAAGCTGAAGCCCGGCTCTGATGCTACTGGAATCTCGAGTTTGCATGTGGCTTCGGCTTCCCTTCCTCCCTATATCTAACCAGGATGTGGCCTCTGGGCCAGCGCTGCCGACTCTGGAGCTGGGGGACCAGGTTCGAACCTCGGTTTGGGCTCAACATCCTGTGAGTCCCATCCAAGCCTTAATCTTTCCCGTGTATATGCAACAAATGTGACAGTGTAACCGGTGTTCATGTTAAGAAGTCTAGTTTTTCCGAAAACCATCTGAGGTTAAAGCAAAGATATAACGTGAAAGAAAGGTGACCATTTACTGGCTTGTAATCTCAGAAAACCTGACTAAATCATGGCTTTCCCCGCTTTGATCGTGTCTTCGTTTTCGCATTTTGAAAGGTGGATTCAGACCTATTTTTTTGATTTGATAAAACTGTGGTTGCTGTATAATCTGGGCCCGGAACAGTAAGTAAAGTACAGGGTTTACATAACTAGTTACCAGTACTAGTATTTAAACATGCCCCATTAGAGAACTATCACTCTTAATACATTCTTACTGGTGCAGTGTCATGTGACTTATTTATTTTAAAGCTTCCACATGTTGACGAAATGTACTATTTGAATTTTGATAAGACGGTATCATATTTTACGCGGTGCTTGTTACATGCTCTACATAGCAAATATTCAGGGCTCGGCTCGTGCTGAGATCAGCGCCAGACCCTTGGCTCGGCTCTCCCTGTTAATATATTGGCTCGCCCATCTCTATTAGACCCAGCTGCTCCAGGCAAGCAACTAACCATTGCTTTTTAGGCACAATTGCTTTTTAGCCAATGGAAACGTTCAATTACCGTACCAGTACTTATAATGTTAAAAATCAATACCACCGGCTCCATAATCCAACCTGATGTTGGCTAATCGAGTACGGCCATTGATAATTGTAATTAAAAGCTCAAGTTAGTAGTTAATGCGCTTTTTTTTTATAGTCCTGTGTGGCTAAGTTTATCCGATATTTTGCCAGTCAACGGCCAATTTGAAGTGTTTCTCTTTCTGACCTCCCTTCTGCTGCTAGGCGCTTTGTGTTAAATTGGTCTGGCCTTGCTCCTTAATAAACACATTTTGCCATCACGATCATCCATGGAAGAGTACTGATACGATACATCACAAGCGTGGCTTCTACGCAGTGTCCTTGAGACCGTCTCTAAAGAACTCGTGAAGTCTGCAATAAGCAGCACCCTACAGATATCCGAGGCTCGGCGTAGAACAAGTGGTGCGTGCAGTTGGTCCATACACATTTGTCTGCAGTTGGTCCTTGAACATTTGAGTATTAGGGTTGTGGCATGTGGAGTAGTCTCAATTTAACTTTGAGTTTGCCAACATAGGGTTGTGTAAAAACTCACTTAATTTGCTCTTGCAAAATTATGTAAATAGCCAATTTTAAAGGGGCTCTTCTGCTTTGTTAACGTAAATAAGTCTCCTTACGTAATACTGAGAAATGTATAATTCTCTGGTTGTTCGTGCTCTAAAAGCTTGCTGCAGGTGTAAGTGCGCCACATGGTGGAAAGCCATAATTTAGCCCTAGGCGAATTCGTAAAAGATTACATTATATTGAGCATTTCACCAGGGCCTAGTTTATATCCTAACTAGATAGTGTAAATTGGTACAGATTGCGGGTGCAATCTGTCTCGGGTTAAAAATCGTATGTTAAACAATCCAAGGTTATTTCCTGGCATCACTTGGTTGCAGCTCGAAAGATGAACCTTGGCTAGTGAGCCCTTTGTAGGGTAAGAGGCGGCATCTGTCATGGCCATTGGCCAGATGAGCTAGAAGGGTAACTGACTTTTTCCGAACTTCCCAGGGATTGTTCATTTTCTGCATCTGTTGTATTTTTTTTTTCCAGGCGGAGTTTGATGATATCTTGGCAAAGTCCCACTCGAAGCTGATAGTCATAGACTTCACTGCGTCTTGGTGTGGGCCATGCAGAGCGATCGCACCTGTGTTTCAGGTATGGAAGCACCTCTTTAATACTACTTTTGTGGGGTTCCTTCTTGATAAAGGACTTCACTTAGGCCTGGCTTTGTACCCTGCTGCATCTGATGGGGAGCTCTGACATCCCCAAGGCATCACCAGCCCTATGGAAAAAGGACCACCAGCCCTACAATCCTTCACGTTTGATGGCGCTGCAAGGCTAGCGAAGGGTTGCCCACAAGTGCTCAAATCATACTTGTCTCTCCACAGTGGGGGACATGCCAGGGACAAAGGCAGGGTAATCTGTTGCTGGGCTAGGCCACATTCTTGTTTTATCCAATGGGTAACCTGCCTACTCAAAGTGTGTGTTCTCTTAGAGGTGTAGCATCACCCTCACTATATGAACCTGACGAGTCTTGATTTGTTCAAATTGGGCCTCCAAATGAGCAAATTTACACATTAAGCAGTTGACGTTGTGGTTAAATAAATACATAACTTCCTCAGAAGTGTTACTGGTTGCTGGATCTATATAAAGTGCAACTTTTTTACTCACTGAGGCTCTGCAACGAGAGCGAGGTTCATAGCTACAGCTATAACAGACACCCACCAGCCAGCCATCCCAGTTTTTATAAAGTGGGTCTCCCTACCCGCACCCTACAGCTTGCCTTGGACCCTGTGCTCCTGGCAATGGTGGCTTACACCCCACCCCTCACCGGGCCCAGGAGGGGCAGTGCTTCTTAAACATTATTAAAAGCTATGCCTGATAATGTTGGTACACGCTCTACTCTTTTGTCCTCAACAGGGACTGTAAAAGTTAATTTTTATTCCCAGTGTTTTCTGTTTAACATGGTAGAGCACAAGATCACTGTGGCGCCTTCTGGAGCGACACTGTAGTTGTGGGTGGCATAACTTGGGGGATGAGGTAAGGGGGGGGGGCAGGGTTATATAATGCAAAAATAATTGTAAGTGTATAAACTTACCTTGTCCCTGGGTCCCGTGTCTCTGCTCCTGGTCTCCTTGTGGGGCTCTAGGAACAGAAAAGAACACCCAGGCTCACCTGACAAATCAAGTTGAGCATCCTAGTTCAACGTTCAACCAGGGAATGGGGCTTGGGCATGTTATCCATGCAGGCTGGAATGTAGCATGCATGGCGAAGAGGGAAAGTGTGCATGACTGTTTTTGGGCGGCCCAAGAAGGCTGACTGAGGTTATTGTGCACTTAAGTGTAGGCCAACCCCACCTGCCCCAAAGGAAACCTAAAATGATGATTCAAAATAATCATTTAATATTTCCTTTAATCTGCACTACTCAAAAGCATCGAGGTGATGCTCCTTCGCCATAGCAGAGGAGCCGCCACTTGCTAAATGTGCAGTCAAGCCAGAGACATCTGAGGAATAACTAATGATGATTATTAGTATCGACTGCAGGGGACTTATCCAAAAAGCAATAGTGGCATAGGTGCCAGACGGACAAATGGAAGAGGGAGTGAATAAGCTCAAGTTAAAAAAAACAGAATATATAAACTCACTACGGGGATAGCAGATTGGGGTTTTCTCCAGGGGAAAAGAAACACCCTTTATGGAGATCTCAAGGACCCCATTTAAGGCAAACGTGAGCCTATTGAAACCCAGCTGGTGGCAGTCATAGCAATTAAGCTGCCTGACAACACCCCCCCCCCCCCGACTAACCATCTTGAGTGCTAGGAGGGGCTAGTACACAATCTCAATGTGGTAGACGGGTGGAAAACTACCTTCTTGTGTAACACTGGTTTAGAGAATGATTACCCCCACGCTACATGGGACTGGAGGCTTAGCACTCATCCAGTTGATTGTGATTTGATCTGGTCAATGTGGATGAAGCCTGCAACCCTCATTATTCAGACAAAACCACTTTTGAATGCAGCAGTGTAGCAAGGGCATCAATTGTTTCCAGTGCTTATGGCGACCATAAGCTCCCCAAATATAGACCTTTACCCATCTTGGAGGCTGGGGAAATAAGTGCGTCATCTGTCACTAACCGCTAAAGTCCCATGGCTTGCATTTAATATTTCAGAAATGTGAATACAAACACCTTTCAGATTATTATTATGTTCTTATTATTATGTTCTTATATAGCGCCAGATTCGACCCCCGAAGGGGTATCTCCGCGCTTGCCTTGGGAACCCGTCCTGGCTTTTCCCTGTGAGATAGCCCCTACAGGGCATCCGCAAGGTGAAAGCCAGGCATCCCGCCGCGGGGGGCTGTTGTGGAGATTAAGCAAGCTTAATGCCCAGAGTTGCAGAGTGTGAACCCATGATTAGGTCAGGCACCGAAGCGAGAATTATCGAGTCCATGGACATTTGAGCTCAAGACCCTGCCGCGTCGGTAATTGAACCCTGGTCCCGGGTCTGACCTCTGCTTCAGGGTCTGCCTGCTCTAACCAGTGAGCCACACTTCAGATCAAATTGTGTTGAAACCGTTCCACCCTAGTGAATACCTGCCTTGCTGCCTCATTCGCATAGTGAGGGACAGCTCATTTGTACACTGAAACTTGGTGGTTGGTAGACTGCTACTGAAGCATACTTGGCACCAGGGCCCTCGGAGGCCAAGTAGTTTGCTTATGCCCTGTAGGAAGGCATTGACATAGCCCTGACTGCCTGAAGGAGTCTCCTAGGGTTTTTGTAAAATACAAAGATGTAGAGTGGAGTCCTTGTGTTACAGAAACGATGAATTGCACATCCAATCTCGCGGTAAACTCAGAATGGCATGTAGGCTGAAGATACCAGGGTCTTCTGGATGGAGGCAAATAAGACTAGATCTGAATATGTTGAGCAGAACTCTTGCCATCTGCATGTAAGACTGGGTTGACAGTCTGAAGAGTTTTATAGTTTGAAGGCAACCAATCATTGCAAAGAGTTAGACTTCCCCATAGACTTAATCTATGCATGTTGAAGTCTTAGGGGCAATTAAGAGCCTACCCAACAAAGCCCAGGGACCGGATGGTGTCCCTATGGACCTATCTGAACGTGCACCAGAAATCTGAGGTTTCCCTCAGTTGTAATTCTTTTAATGCTGTCTGTAAAGTGGGCCTCCTGCAGACATGGCGTTCTGCTGTAATGGTGCCAATTTTTGGTTGGGAGTTTTAGAGCACCTACCCTCATGTGTCAAGGTGACGGACATGCTGTCGGATGTGCAGTGTGAGTCTGAGCACCATGGAGCAATACCTAAATTTACTTCTACTGGTCAGTGAATATACTGTTGCAAGGCAGGGTACTGCCTGCCTGGCCTTCGTGGAGCTCTCGTGTCTTCAACAGCGTAGTCTGGCCCAAACTACAGGAGGCTTTATCTGAATTTGGGGTGTGGGATACTCTACTGCAGTTCTTGAGAGCACTTCATTAAGATCTGTCTGTGGAATGGCCAGTCGGGTGAATGGACAGATAGCTATAATCTAGGTAGAGGAGTGCAGCAGGGCTGTGTCTTGGCTCCTGCATTGTTTATTTGGTGTTTCAATGGCCTTGGTGCAGCAATTTCAAATGCTGTATCAGATTCTCCTTCAAGTGGCAGTGAAAGGGTTCCAGTGGGATTATACAAAGGATGTGTTTTTTATTATCTAGAACTCCTGTGGTTTTTAAATGTTTTATTCCAAGTTCGTCTTTTATGGGGACAGCGAGCCTGGTTACTACCCTAACAAACAGGTTTATCATTGTTTGCAAGCCCAGAATCGCAAAGATGAGGAGGTGCCCATCTGCATGGTCAGCCTGTTGCTCAGATTGAGGATTTTTCATATCTGGGAGTAGGTATGGGTGCTAGGAGTAATTGAGGACCTTGTATCACTCAGGTGAGTCCCACGTTTTAGGCTCGGCGGGTTACATTTTCAATTTGCCCAAATGCAGGGGGAAAACATGTAGTCCCATTCCTAGAAGTTTGTGAGTAAGTGTGACCCGGTCCTCGCCTAAGGTGTAGGCATTTGGGGATTCTCAAATACAAGTCCCGTGCAGGTGGTGTAAATAATGGTGCTTAGGTGGCTTCTGGGAGTGCCCCTTGCTGGCTCTACCTATATTATATAACTTGAGCCAGGGATGGAGTATGCATAGGATACAGTCAAGCTGTCTCCCTGTCTTTTGTAGTATTCTATCTGAGCTACCCCACATGCCTCATTGAATAGAGCAATCCATGATTGCCTCAAGTTCGAGAATGGCATAAATTCCCTGGTTTGCTTACTTCAAATCTGGGCATACCAACTTTTCTTTTCCTTTATTTCTCAAACTTTCCACCATATAGAAAACTGATGTATCTGAAGTTAAATCCACATTTAAGGAAAGGTCCAGAGCCCTGGGGGAGGACCGCAAATGAAATAGAATGATCCGTCGAAGTATGGAGAGATTCACACTTCAACACGAATCCTTTAATGGGTTCTGGAGTAGTGTGCTAGTTGCTAAAAAAAGCACTTCAACACTTCATCAGGGGCAGCAAGCACTATATAAATGCAAACTTTTTTTTCCCCCTCTTCTATCCCTCCACTATCCTTCTCAATCCAAATAAATGACTAATATCCACCTTTCAAATTACGTTGCTATTTCACTATAATAATTAAACACGAATCCTTTGTGGGTTCCTAAGTAGCGTGCTACTCACCAAAAAAGCACTTTGACGCCTCGTCTGGGATAGAAAGCGCTATATAAATTTAAGTACAATGCTTCTGCTCCATCCCTGGAGCCAAACCTAGAGAGTTTATGGCACTTTAGATGGGCTACTGATCCCACCCCCCCCCCCACCCATGTTCAAGTTAGGATTAGTGAGGTGGCAACTTTGTTTCCCATTTGGCCAATTTGAGCCCTCCCTTTCTGATATTTCCATGTGATATATCCTGTTTCATTTTACTTTTTATAATTTTTTTGATCTCCCAGAAATATTCTCAATTAAGACTACATTAACGAGGATTAGAACTTCTAGAATATCCCTGGTGTATTTGCACCAGCTAGTCTCAATTCAACTGTTAACATCTTTTAAAATGCTAATAGTAAACTAAAATCACGAAAGTTTTAACTTGAAGGTTTTAACCCAATATGGAAGTTATACGCAGTTTATTGTACCAATTTTGTGATTTTCAACAATGCCTGTATATGTATTAACCTGATATGCTAAATAAGTCTGTGGAATTTACTGCCTTTGACCCGTGCATAATTAATGCAATTAGAGGACTGCAAGTTACTAGGTTATTTTAATCCAACTTCTATTCACTTTTTGTATAGATTTTTAAGTGATGAATGGTTATGACTTTGTGCTTTTATGGCTGAATTAAAGTGAATTTGGTTTTTGTATCCAGGTAGGACAGTTCTCAGTTATCTGTCGGGTCCTCAGTTTGTTTAAACCCTTTGACACCCATGGCAGCTTCCTTGGTGGCTGTTTCCCAGACCAGTTGCGGTGAGTTAGTGTATTAAAAGGATGTATAGATGAGTTTTGAACAGATGAAGAGGTACTGCAACCCATTCTAAAGGCTGTAAGAATTCGGCAATACATAAAAAGAAATCCTCTTCCCACGCTAATTAACAGTTTTGTATTCTTCTATATTTTGAGGATTTTTTGCTATCTCAGTAAACTTGCTATAGTAAGGTGTATTGGTGCCAACCTTCATGCTCCTGTGCTGTAGCCGTAAGGCAGCAATATCTCTATACTTTTTCAGCACTTCCAATAGTCTTTCCTGTGTCCTGCAGGACAGCATATTAACTTGGTTTCCGTCCTGAAACCTTTGATCACTTTACTCTTCTGGAAGTGGGGAGCACCAGGAGATAGAGCCCACTTATGGATTGGTTACTGAGCAGAAAAGTGACTGGACTCTTTACACTTTCTTGCACCTTTCAGTTGGTGTGGTCCTTTCAGTAGTGCACGAAGTGTATGAAGCTTAATTTGTATAAAAATCCAAGAGTTTATTTATACGTTAGTAGAAGAAGCACAGCACGTCCGTTACACAGCAGATCCTGGATAAAAACAGTTGAATACAGAATCTGGAACCCAGCATGTAAAGTGCAGGCACGCATCATACATTCCAGGCTCCGGCAACCAGAAGGAAAGAATAGCCATAGAAAAGAAATTAAAGAATGCAACTGCACTGTTCTTGGTCGTCTCCAGGTAACCATTTAAGAGCCAATTCAAACATGAGGAGGGTACTTGGAGCTAGGCAGGGAGGCTCAATTGATTGCAAATACTATTAAGGGCGCCCAACGTCAAACCAATACTAATTTGTGAACAACTAAAGGCTGAACCTTTGGAAAAGGGCCATTTCTACTGTGGTCTGACTGTCATGAATTGTTTTGATGGAACTGGTTAAGTGTTGAATGTTGGATAGTCTTGAGTCTGTATTGGTTCTTGCATGTCTGTTTCCTAGTATTCTGAAATTCTTTACTCATTCACTGTGCATCCTAATTCGTGCTGGTGTTTAATGGTGAATGTCAAACATGAAATTGCTTTATTAGTATGTTCAAAGGTATGGAGTGTGTAGTGTGGCTTGACGCATGCTTCGTAGCAGGTGGGAGTGTCCATGACGTGTATAACTTTGTTTTTTTCTTTATATACTTTCTGCAGAAGTTCAGCACGGAGTACCGTGGCGTAGTATTTCTGAAAGTGGATGTTGATGACAACCCGGTAAGTGAAATGGGCACTTCTCAACAACACTGGTACTATGGTCAGTAAACCTCACTCTCCGAAGCACATTCCCCTCTCACAAGAGTTAAGTCACTTAATTAACCTGGCATTTGCACTTTTGTTCTTCCTTAGCCAGAGAAATCTGACACAGGCCGTAACCATTTAAATTGGCTTTAGTTTAATCTTTAGTATAAAATTGTTTTGTCTTTGTTGTTCTTCTCTGAATTCTCAAATGGAGCAGAGCAGTATTGAGCAAACCTTCTGAACAGCACACTTATCTTTTGTTTCATTGAATATCCCTGTACAGGTACTGTCTGAATGTTGAAATGGCTGACTTGGCGAGAGGGTGCTGCCTACTTGAATTTAAATTTAGTTTCTGCACCCAGAACATTTGAATCACTTTATTGGTTGACTCTGTAGTCTCAACAACGTGATTTTCATAGGCCCGGCCTATATACGCATGTACGTCGAGGATACATTAGCATCAACCTCCATTAGCCTAATATAATGTACGAGGGTAACTATCTGAACTTGTAGCAGTCTGCAGGCATAGATTGGTTTCAGTGACTCCTGGAGTCACGGTTTGCTTGGCTCTGTGTGTAGAATGTTTTCAAGTAGTGTCATGATATCATTTGCATTATAACAGTGTTTGCCATTAAAATAACGTATACTGAAATTGTCTTACCAACAGGTGTTGGCCGAAAGATACAGAATAGAAGCAATGCCCACATTCGTTTTCATCAAGGATTTTAAGAAGGTATTTTTGGAGTTCTGCTTTACTACCAGTATTTGAAGCGCTTTTCACAGCAAATTGAGACCCCCACTATCAGCTGTTTTTGATTCTGCGGAAAACTGGAATTAGTTCCACACAATAAGCAATGCCAACTAAAATACCTGTATTGATACTGCCCTTAATAAGCCACTATTTTGAGTAGAGCCCAATGAAGCCTTCTGGGCCTTCATGGCATCAAGATTTTACGGACTGCTCCCTCATGTCCATGGTATTGGAACTGGGTGGTGCCCTGCCTTCGGTGAAGGTATATTTGAGGTCCCTTTCTGCTAATGTGATCCAATGGATGGTTCTGAGACCTGGTTGTAGCCCGCTGTGCAAAGCAGCTGCATTCTTTCACAGGGAGAACTAGAAACATCTGTTTTACAGCTCTCCTTTTGAGATGTGTAACGCTGAAGAAAATTGAAATGCAGCAAGGATTACAATTGTATGTGCCTTAAAATTTTGATCAGCGATTTTAAATGTACATGAATTATTGTAACCTGGTGTCTTCTAAAGAGAATTGCCTGCTATCTTCCTCCTGCCTGGTTGAAGTTGTGAGATACAAGAGGACTGGTGTTAATCTTATCTCTCAGAATGGTTTCGATGCTCTTGTTTATTCATGGAATTTTAGACAACACTGTTTTGTCCTGCCCTTGAGCTGTGATGTTGGTGAATACAAGAATTTGTAGCTTATTTTTTTTTATTTTTTTATTTTTAGGTTGCTACAGTTAGAGGAGCTAAGGAGGCAGCAATCAAAGCAAAACTGTGCGCTCTTTGCTGATTTTTTACAAGTTTGTTTTGCACCATGGCAATTTGGAGCTTCACTGATCCAGGACCACGGGCGAAAGTGAAATTTGAACTCATGTTACATATTTTATAAACCTTTATTTATATAAATAAAAACTAGTTATAGCAGGCCCTTTTATTAAGGGACTGATTATTTAAACATTTATTTTTCTAATAAATTATTCACTTGAGTCACTTCCATCTATTTTATTTCATATCCGTGGTATTTGTGATTTCATGTGGGGCTGGTGGCTTGGTAAAATTTGCTCGCCCTTTACTCTAGAGAGGGCCCTTTACCCGAAGTGAGCAGTAGTCTGGCTGGACAGGCCTCTTATTCCCACTGAACATTTATCAGTGGGCTGGAAACCTTGGAGGTTGGTTTTCAGACTCCTGGTGCCTATAACTTTCCTGGCTTCCTGAGACTAATGGGAACAGGCAAAGTGAGGCTTCAAGAGGAGGGAATGGGAAGGTAGAGCTCTGTGATCAGATATACAGAAGGGGATTCCACAAGTAGACTGAGGGAGCAGTGCCACTTGGGGCATGTTTGCCAGGCCACTGGCGTAACGAGAAATGAGGGGGCCTCCCTGCACTGTACTTAGGGGGGCCCCCTCTGGACTCAATCGGGAGCTCTTTTGGCCAGAGTTCAGTGCCGTGGGGACCCCTTGGAGCTAGGGCCCCCCACGGAGCTAGGGCCCCCCCACGGAGCTAGGGGCCCCCGCACCACATGAGCTGCGGGGGCCTGTGTTACGCCCCTGTCCCAGGCCTGCTTTTGGTTTCCCAGTCTGGCCCTGGCAACAGTTGTTACCTATATGGGTCCTAAATGGGAATTATGTAATGGTCATACCAAATGGAAGTGGTGGCAGGCTAAGGACCGTTTCAATTAGCGAATATACGCAAATGGGCTTTAACCCAGGGTTGGTTTTTACGCTTGGGGAAATGGCATGGCCCTGGCCTGTAGGAGAAACAAATTGTTGCCTGCACCATCCCCACTCCTTGGGGACGTAGACCCTGAATCCCTTCACCTTTCTCATATCAACTGCCAGCACCAACGCGCCAACCCTAACCTTGTAAATAGTGATAACGTTAACTGTTTTGCTACCATGCATTAATTTTACTGCAAACCCATGCAGTAAGACTCCTGCCCACAGCATTACAGGTCACGTGTAATGACATACCACGAACTTGAGTCAATGTTATAAATATATTTGTAGAATGATTCAAGCTAGACTGTCACCAGGGAATGCAGATTCTCATTGGATCAAAAAATTAATTTTGAGATTTCACCGAAGTGAAGCAGGAATACCAACCGCTATATATTTATCTCCAATTTCTGTTCAAAGCAATACGCATGCAGTAATTCCAAAACTAGCACAGTAAAGCAAGTTTTGTTCTGCAGAATAAATGGGCCTTTGCATGCACTGTGGGGGATTGTAAGTGACAGCAAGTGCTCTTTATTGGGAATTACTGATCTGCAAAGAACTCAAGTTACAAAATCCGTTTAGTGTAAAGGAGGGAATCCTTTTGTCGTCTTGGTGTCTGTGCACGTTCTGCACAGACGGCAGTTGGACACTAAGAATGAAGGGTGCAAATGGCTTAGTAGTGGTACCTTTTACCCTATAAGGTACTACACCTCGGATGCAATGAGATGACCAGTATGGAGAGAAGAAATGTCTCCTCACACCCTGTCCCCAAGCAAGCACACAAAATGCAGGGGTATACACTGATGGAGAATCAGATGGTCTGGTAGGGTGAAGAGTAAAGAAGCACAACGAGTGGGCATGGTGGCTGAACACTAGTGTTAGTGGGGGATAAGGTGGGGTTTCATCTGAGCAAATGACTTGAGTTGTGCAATAGGACCAGGTATTAGTGTGACGTAATCCTGTAGATCGTGACTAACTTTCAGTTGCTTGAAAGGAAATCTGCGGCATGGCTTGCATGTGTGTGGCATTGAAAATCTGCTGTTGGTTGTCTAGGTCAAGGCCAGTGATGAGTCTGTGGTGTGGCCGTTCGGTGTTAAACAAAATAGTCTGGTCTCCAAGGATGCATAGGATTGCATATCTATGGCTGAACTATTTTAAACGCTTTTAAAGTAATATCTTGGTAATGGTATCTTGGATGTTTGTTGTTTTGGTCTTTGGTTTAGATAAAGATACTTTATTCTTCACAGCTGGTGTGGTGTTTATTTGCAGTGGTTTCACAGTTACTGTTATGTACAAATATCTTACAGATTTCCTTGAAGATGAGCATGAAAGCTCGTGCCAAGTTATCAAGGGGGTGAGCAGGGCGTTATCTTAAATGTGTAATCCCCTTACCCTGACTAGAAGGAAGGGTCCCTAATTGGACAGGGTGCAAGCCACTGCCAACTAAAGACCCCCAGCTCTACCAGCAGTGAGGATAGCACTTGTGTTTGTACTCGACATACAGTGATTGGTATACACTACTGCCAGGACGCAGACCACTGCAGAGCCACATACTGTATTTGATTTTTCTGGTTTGCAATGCCGGAGTTTTGATCCACAATCAGCAGTACCTGCATAGTTAGTGTTTGAGCAGGAGATTGGTCCCTCAGCTCTAAACGTTCTACAGGGATGTCAAGTGCTCTTTTAAAGGCCTCACTAGGGAGGGGAACTGCTAAAGGTGGTGTGGACCTGGTCGGCAACCAGGGAGGATGATGAGTACTAAGAGGAGAAGGAACAAAGTCTGCACCTGGGATAGCTGTGGGAGCCAGCATTGCCTGTGGGGTAGGGGGCCAGCCTGAATGGTGGAAGAGCTCCTTCTGCTACAGCAGGACTCCAGAAATAACTCTAAATTGCCATGGCAGTTTCTCTAAAACCTCAAACACACTTAACATTCAACAGTGGGGCCCATTACACTGCATACTTACTCTGTTCATATAATTCAGCTTCAAAGATCTGGCCAACAACCCAGGAGTCCTACTATAAAATTGGCGGAGTGTCTAAACCTATTAAACTATTTATTTACCCCTGCAATGTAAAGCATTTTACCATGGTTTCATTTTAAACACTACTTATTCACACACCACCATAATGGCAATGGATCTGCTAGAACGAAAATTAGGCGTAGGAAGAATCAAAGACCAGCTTTTATATTAATTTATCTAATTGTTATTCAAGGCAAACCTTAGTATGTCAGACATCTAGCATTTATTTCTTTATTTAAGAAGAATTCTTTTCACTTTATTTTCAAAATGATCATTTATTTTAAAGCTCAGAAAATACATATTTATTTCGAAGTTTAGCAAAGAACAGATATTTCCAAGTTCCTTCTCTCCTATCATCCCTAGCTAACACCCTCCTATTCTAACAGTCCAGCAAAGGAAAACAAACAGTCAAAAGTTAAAGTTCTTACGTTCCAAGCAATTGATATTCAGTCTGGCAGCATCTCCAGAGGAAATCGAAAAGGCGACCCCCCCCCCTTCTAGCCAAAATCAGGGGTTTTTATACACTAATTCCCTAACTTAATCTATCTAAAAAGTAACTAACATCTCCAATCTGAACTCCGATTGGACAAATTTGGGGTAGATGAGCACTTCCTTACCATTACGGCATTTGTTTTTCACAATACTCAGCGGAAATATAAGTCTTTTGTTGAAGACAGTTCGTGGCCTAGGAGCATCACACTTTAGCAACATTGCTCTCTTTTCCCATGGTTTGGGCATCCAATCGTTCATGCTAGGCACCCATCCTAGGTTCCGGGTAGGGTAGCCTTGAACTCTCACTCAAGCATAGTCAGCTCTCACGCGCTGGAAGAAATCTTTGAAGCGCCTGCACAGAGCAGTACCCACTCGCAGTAGCTCAGAGGCCATTTTCTCATTAGGCCTCACAGGCCTAATTTGGAACTATCATAGAAACAAAAATCCATGTTAATTATAGTAATGAAACCCATTCTGTTTACCTCCCACCAATCTAATATTTCCCATTAGTTGTTACCTAGTGAGGAAGCCACATAAATGAGTTTTTTATACTTACATAACGGACACTTTTTAGCACAAAACGTTGACAATAAGCACATTTAAATTGTGTTTTATTTAAACTTAAGCTGCGCATTAATTCACATCACAATGACAACATATATTTATTTCACTCCATGCAAGCAAGATTAGTGCTCCCCACATGTTTGTGAATGCATTTTACTCTAATCGATTAAACACTTCACACTAAGTAACTGTTATGGGACATTAATATCCCGGAGGAACACAACATGTTGTGTTTTTTCCACCTCGCTCCATCAATTCTCTCATCTGGTGATCCTATCACCAAATACTCTCTCAAAAATGTGAAAAATTTAGCAGAACATGTTTCAAGTTCTTCATATTAGTATGACCTATACTCTAGTATCTGCTCTTTAAAAAAATTCTCTCTGACTTCTTCCATTTCATTCTTTTCTCTTTCTGAATTTTCTTTCTTGAATTCTTTATTGACTTTCTAAAGTCTCTTCTACTTTTGCATATACAACATAACCTTGTCAGAAAAATCCCTATTACCGGTATTAGTATTTTTCCTACTATAGAACTACCTATTTCTTGAAACCAGTGTTTAATTGCTGTAAGACTTCTACCTAATTTCTGAAGAACACCTTCAACCTCTAGTGGTCATGTAAATTTGTAATATACCTTTTCTAAATTTTGACTTTTATCTGGGATATAAGTACAACAATGTTGCACTTTCAATATCCCACAGACTCCTCCCTCTTCTGATTAAAGTATATCAAGGGCAAGTCTATTTTGCATTACCATTGCTCTCATGGCAACCATTTCAGTATCAACCATCAGGAAACCTCCTGCTGTATCTGTTGACAATCGATCAACTATTGTAGACAATTTTCGGATTCTGTTTGCATTGAATGAAATTCCCACTGCTGGTATCAGTGCTCCAAAAACATCACCTATATTTCTAATGCACTCTTTTCTTTCTATTAAGAACCTTGCCTATCATGTTTACCATTAGTACTTCTATCTACATGATAAATTTTAGGAAAGGCCAAGCCCACATAAGTCCCATACCAGTGGTCAGGCAGCTTATAGTAAGGTCTATTCCCACAAATAAAATAAACACCCGGGAAAACAGGATCTTTTACTCCTTTAAATCCCCAACCCCTATAATTCTATAGGTGTCTTTGCATTGACTTGCACCTACAAAATAATTGTCATACACAGTATTCTCTCCTTAAACAAAATTTCCCTAACATCGGTATATCTATATTTATGGCTACATTCACAATTTTATCATCCAGATTTTCATCATTAAATGTCCAATATTTTGATTTTTAACTTTTTCACTTCGCTTATAAGCCACTCTCCTCTCTTCAACCATATCTAGGAAAGTCCTTTCATCTGCTCTTCTTAATTTACATGTCAAATTATGTTTAAAAGCAAACTCATGAGAGAATTCCATTTGCAAAAAATATTCTCACATAACCTTTCCAGGTCTCTTTTTGTTCAATGTATTATCAATCTTTAACTTAGCAAAAATCTCATCTGTGTTGGACTAATGATATTCCAATCTTCCGAGCTGATAACACAAGCTTGCAATTACACTAAGTTACTCCATATGGAAGGGGATGATACGTCACACCTTCTGACACTGATGCAGGCAATTTTACACCAACATAACAGTCCTCCACATTCATAGTGTGAATATATTCAAGCAATAACCTTGAACGTATTTCGCGAATAGTCACTAATAGACCTATCTTGCTGCAACTCTGGTTTATGCACATGAGTATCATGAACCTCCCCTTTCTCACTTAGTTTATTCAAACTTGCATTCGATTTTAATTTTGTCTAATTACCCTGGAAAGGAATCACAATAGCTAAAATTATCCATAATATCAGTAATCCCATACAAATCGAGCAACATCTACACCATTTTCTAAAAATAGAACACCTTGTTTTATGATTATTTATCGGCATTTTCTCTAACAGTGTTTCTTCGACCTTGTGTCACCTATTTTAATCTATATTATAAGTTATTTCTCTAACAAGTTTACTTCGACCTTATATCAACTCAGACCTCTTCTATATTTACAATATCTGTCTCACAGGACTACAGGCTTTTGCTTAATATCATATACTTTAAATACCAATCAATTTTTTCTTATGCTGACCTTTTTACTCACTTTTCCCATTTGCTTTGGGCAGTACAAATCTTCTTGACTTTTATTAACCTCGGCAATGGGTGGTAGAACTATATAAGTCCACTCAGGCGATTTGTATTTTTGGTTTGGTCGTCTTACTCTCTTTAGCCTTTGAACATCCTCTATTTTTTTTCGCCAATGTTTCTTTCTGACTGGTAATCTCATTCACCTGCTATCTCTTTTGCTTTATTTACAAGCTTAAATCTCAATCCACCAGTTTCTTTAGGCCAATTATCTCCCTTTCGGATTCTCTTGGTCTTTGGCTCTATTGTTATGCTCCACTCTCAAAGCTCTTTTCCTTGGACTCTTCCTTAACACAATTTCAGCTGAACTATCAGTTTCACTTTCTGTATCCTCAGCTGTCATTGATTATGATTTTCACAATTTCTTTATCTGATTTAACCTTCTTTTCTGTTACTTTGTTAGGAACTCCTTCATAACTAGTACTCGAAATCTCATCCTTTTTGTGTGTCACTTCCTCTTTCCCAGTCTCCGGATTTCCGTCCCTTCAGTGTGTTCAGATTTTTCCTCAGCTGCTTCTTCAATGACTTTATCTCTGCTTGCTCTTGCGTCTTTACTGGTGTCTGTCTTTACCGATTCTCGACCTTCAGGTTGATCTTCGGAATCTGGTATCTCCCTTTCACCTTCAGACGCAGAACTGGCTTCTGATACTTCCAGATGTCGATGTTCCTGTCGATCTTCAGTATCTGGATTCTCTTCTGATTCAGCTTCAGAATCAGTCAGTTGTACTTTCACAGTTGTCTGGGTATTCAGGTGCAGGCACACAGATGGTGTTGCTAGCATGTACCCACCTCTTTAATCCAGCACACTTCACTGCAGTAGTACTGACCAGGACTACCTGTCATGGCTTTGGTCACCTAGGTACCAAACAGTTTCTTCTGCGATGTACTTTCACTCGAACCCAGTTTCCAGGGACTAGATCATGAACTAGATTGTTCTCCTAAGAGTTTGATTCAGTTCCCACCTGTTGGAGCATAGAAGTTACTACATCAGACAGATTTTTGCAGTAGTCCAATATATCATCATTTATTGTTAGCAATTTGTTAACAGGTACATAAGCTTGTCTCATAACCCTGCCCTTCAAAAGTTCACGTGGACTAAATCCAGTTTTCCTGCCAGGAATACTTCTCAGTGTCATCAAAACAAGTGGCAAGGCACCTGGCCACTTGAGTCCTGTTGCCAAAAACATCTTTGCAATTCTGTTTAATGGTTCCATTTACCTGCTCTACTACCCCTGAAGCCTCAGGTCGGTAAGCACAATGCAGTTTCTGGCGAATATCCAGAGCCTCACAATCATCAACTCATTTTGAAAATGTGGTCCGCAGTCCGATTCAATGGTTACCAGGAAACTGAATCGTGGTATAATTTCTCGTAAGAATAATTTGGCTAGTTATTCCATCATTCCTTCTGGTGGGGAAAGCTTCAACCCACCGGGAGAACAAACCGATTATCATAGGCACAAATCTTAGCCTATTGCATGGGGGCAATGCTACAAAATCCATCTGTACTCATGTGAATGGACCACCCTCCTGTCCTATGGTTCCCAAACTCACAACAGCTCTTCTGTTTGAATTGAATTGTTGGCACACTAGGCACCTTTGGCACAAACTTTCAGCAATCATTCTGAATTTAGGATTCTACCAAGTTTGTCTAAAAAGATGAATCCTGGCATCTCTTCTAATATGGGCTTGACCATGGTACATTCGGGCCATGTCTAAAATCATGCTATCAGGCATTACTGGTCTTTCATTTTTGTAAACCCAGATTTCATCTTATCGCTGTCCACATCGTGCCTTTAACCAAATACCTTCTTCTGATTCTGCCTCTTCTTGCATCTGCTTCACTTCCTGCCATGTCTCTGTTGTGATCTTATCTAGGACCCTAATTAAATATTCCCGATTTATGCCCTTATGTGGTTATAACAAATCAAACCCTAATAAAGGCATAAGAATCAAATCCATATTTAGTAATAGCCAATGCAAACCAAATACTGCAAGGCTACTTCCTTAGACTCCTAGTGAGCACAAAGAGTTCTTTCAACAAACCAAACCTCCAGCAACCTGGGAATTCCCCATGCTTTTGTTTTTATTTGTCCTAGAACTCCTGCGAGCACTAAAAACAGCCAGTTCTTAGTGACATCTTTTATTGACATCTTTTATTGACGTCTTATGTCCAACCTTACTTCAAACACAGCATCTTCTAGGTATAAATATACCAGCGTTTGCCTTAAGCAACACACGGTGGTGTGGAGCAGAGCGGCTATCTACTTATCCGAAGCCCAGCTGATGCAAGGTGCCGAAGGAAGCCATCCCTCCCATCTGACGCACTGAGAAAGATGTTGTCTTTTTCTCCTGCTGAGAAAATCCAGCTCCAGTGTTTCCAGTCACCCTTGCGGGTCACTGGGAAATCGAGTCCTGAGAGCGAAATACAAGACCTTCTCCATTTTAAAAACAAGGTACGGAACTGATTAAATCCTTAGGGAATTCTTGAGTCAGATTCTTGGAAAAAACGAACTTAACTTAAACTGCAGCTCATTTCCTCCTTCCCACGTACTAGGCATAGGTTAGGTACACCGGGGTAGGCGTATTTAGAAGCACCATTTGAGTATGTTTAGTCAACTTTTATTATTGAATGTAACTATGTATTTTATACCCAAGTATCATATGGCTCAGAAACCATATCAATGCTTTTACAGTATTATTTCATAATACTCCTTTTACTGTACGCACTTTACTTTATAACAAGTATTGCAATTGTGGCAATTCACTTCTCTTGCATGAGAAAGAAGACTGCTCAATAAATAACACCTTTTATTGAAAACGCCCGTCTCTCTCTTTGCACTCTGGTGAAACTAAGTATTAACAGTTGACTGAGTGAAATAGCTAACTATTGTTTTCACACAACTCTGTAGATAGACTTCTTATTCTGGGGGAGAAAAGTTGTCATGTTTATGCAGTTGTCAGAAGCTGAATCCCTTCTTGTCTAATCAGGGAAGTTCACTCCTCCCTGTTCATTCGAGAAAGTTTCTAGTGACCTCTGAGCTAGCTGGCAAACCTAAATTAAGTCTAACATATTCAATAGAGACCTAGTCGACCTCAGTTCTAAATCTAAACTATTGTTTGTTATACCAATGCACAGAGCCTATCGGGAAAATAGGAACTACACAACATGGCGCCCAACGTGTGTAAGGTGATAATCTAATGCAAGATACTAGAGTAACTCAGTTGTGCTTTTTCACACGGACCCCTTTTTCCCGTAAAAACGCCAAAAGACGTCTGGAGTGGGTGAAAGGTTAATATCCGCCGAAACTTAGTAGGATGAGAATCCTATGTATTTGTTTTTGGTTTAGTCAACGTTGAAGGATAGTGTTCCAAAATATTGTGCACCTAATCTTTGTTTCCTTGAAACTCGATCTGCAACAGAAAACTTTCAGTCAGTTAAATGGCAGAAAGTGACTAATAGAGGGAGCGAGCAAGAATAGCAGCTCGACTCTTAGAGGAAGACACAAGTCTCCTAGAAACTGACCCGGATGCAATAATCATTCCGGTCAATGTAAGAAGAACTATAACTCTAAAACTTATAGAAAATGGACTGACCGCATGAGGTGAGTGACAAGGAGAGGGGTTCCCCCATGGTAGAAGCCCTGGTATGGAAAAATGGAGGCACCCCAGAAGAGTTTGGGTTGAGTGGCAGAAACAGTCAGATACTGGCTTAGGAGGGTGATGTGGGGTGCATTTCCAAGTGACTGGATGGTGAGGTCGAGGGTAGTGTGGTTAACGTGTGGAGCTGAATAATTTGATTGCTGGGGAGCATATATTCAGTCAGTTTTCCAGAACTATTACGACACCTGGTGTAATGTGAGATCTCTGATCCCAGTGAGCTTGCACTGGAGGTAGTCATTTTGGGAGTGATCCTTTGGGTGGTGGCTCAGGTTTTCCACCAAATCAACTGAGGTTGGTGAGATTTGCAGTGACCCAGATAGGTCCCAGTAGAGTGGGATGAGGCCCAGGTTGCCTAAAACCCAGGACATGAAGGGTTCCAAGAGGGAGCACCCGGAGGGGGCCTATTCTGTACTGGGAGGGAATCTCTTTAGGGGGACCCACTTGAATCAGGACAGCTGGTGGGTGGCTGTCAGAAGAGTCCCACTAGTGCTGGTGTCTGGCAGTACCACTCCAGGTGGGAGGGTACAGAAGTCCAGAGAAAGGGGTGAGGGGGATACAGTCCCCAGTGAGTCAGAGGTTGCCAGTTCTAAGGTCAAAGCATTCCAGGACTGACTCTGGTGAGCTCACTTCTGGCCGGGGAATCTTCATACACTGTCAGATGAACAGGAGGCTGGAGACCTGCACCAGGCAGACCCTCAAACACATGAGAAAGGTGTTTCCTTGAGGGTAGGGTTGCTCCAATGGAAGTCCTGGCTTGCCAGGCAAAGGTTAAGCCCCAGGGTACAGGTCCGTTTGTAGGGCCGGGTTTAGGGTGTCACCCCTGATCGAGAGAAAATGGCAACTACTAGTAGTGTCCCTACTGTTTTGTCTCCTGGGGAAACCACTCTGTGTGGGATGGGGCAGAGCCCCAGGTGGGAGGGAAGTCTTACTCCTGTCCAGCCTAAGGGTACTGACCCTATGCTGGGAGACCAGTTGCAGGATAGCACTCCTGAAATGGTGGTAGAAATGTGCAAGATACTTACTACATGTGCCCTGACAGTTCTGGAGTCTGGGGGTTCCTTTCCACAGTGGAGGGTACTGTATCCCAGATGGGAGGACAGTGTGTGGGAGAGATCACCCTAGTGTTCCGTCCAGCTTCAGGGTACAGACCCTTGGCTGGCGGCCCAGTTTCAGGATGCCATTTTTTACCTGGCAGGAGGGAGGGTGGCAAGCACCTGGAGCTACAACCCTCCATTCTCAGACACCAGAGATTATAGAGCCCAAAACAGCCAGGCCATTATAATAATGGGGTAACCCAAATGTCCTTGGACCTAATTATCTTCATCCAGAACCTCCAGGGGCATGGCTCTCCTAACACAGCTGTCTTTGTCCACGGTGGCTTTTGTTCATGGTGGACAGAATAGGGGTGGGCGGAATTTACATAATAGTGCTACGCAAATCTCTACGAAACAGAGCAAGGAACATGGCGGCAGGTTAACACTGGTCGCGGGAGCTACCACAGCAGCAGCGAGATATGAAGAGTTTGTGTTAAGAACATTTAGTATGGAAGCCTTCCGAACGGTAATTACAGAGATGCGATAGTCACGGTAAATATAACTCTTTATAAAAACATATTTTTGTGTTCTCTTCCCACTTGAGAGGTTTGTGTGGTACGGATTAAACTACAGGACAGTGGAGGCAGAGTCGTTCGCTTACTCACCACAGCTGATTCTGGTTGCGGAGAGTCAGGAGCTTCGGGAGCCGAACGGAGAGCAGAGTTGTGGCGGAGAGCGTCGGCTGAGACTGCACAACTGGATTTTCGGGTAGAGGTGGCTTCAGGCATTGGCTCTCTGTGGCAGCATACGGGGGAAACAGCAAAGTCTTTCTTTCTTTTAAGGAAAAAAAACAAGACTCGGGTAAGCCCCAAGACTATTTCTGTTTGCGTTTGTTTGAGACTCGGCAGATGGAAATTTCGACAGTTATTTTTTGATCTGAGAGAAAAGAAAATAACGAGGAAGGAGCTGAATTCTGTGTTGATCTCCCCCGGGAGTGAGGGTCAGTCTCTGGCAGGGCCTGTGGAGGGGAGTTTAGAAGGGAGCCCTCTGTTGGAAATTTCCATGAGGGGAGAGGATTCCATATTAGCGAAGTGCAGGAGAGGAGGTGAGTCAGTTTGGTTCTTGGAGAGAGAGAAGTAAGATGGTTTTTGGAGCTGAAGAGAACGGTTCAGTTCAATTGGTTTTCTGGAATGGAGAGAGAAGGCAGATAATTGCTGGAGAGAGCAGTCAGATGAACAAAGTTGGAACTTTCAGCTGGAGCTGTCAGTTTATCAGGATGCATTAAAGCAGTTACCAGTCAGATGGAGGAGTTGAAGCTGCCAGCTGGAGCAGTTGAGCCAGAGGAGTGAAGCTGTGGTGACGGAGAGAGAGAGAAAGAGCCCTGATTCCACCAGAGAAAGAGAGAGAAACATTCCTTCTAATAGGGTGAGGTATTCTAAACTAGTTTGCTTTACACTTACACCTTAATCTTGTCTTTTATTTCATAGGCTAAAGCTCCCTATTGTATTGCTAATCCTTTTCCTTTCAGCGGTGTGCAGTCTATTTACAGTCCCTGTTAGTTACATGTGGATGTGGTATAGTATTAAAGCTTTACAGAGACCCCACAGATCTGTGTATGTGTCTATTCCCATTTTATTGTTATTGTAATAGATACCCCAGTTCTTAGTGAACCAGTGTGCATGTGTTCTTATGATAGAGCTAACTTTTCTTCTAACCAGATGCTGTATAGTAACTGATGGATCAAAAGGAAATAGGAGCGCTTAAATCAGGGAATAACTTTTGCATACAGTGTGTGCCTCTTGTTCTTATGACAAGGTAACCTGTTCTTCTAGTCAGGTGTTACAGCCGGAACAGATGCTACCCCTGATCAGGTAAGTAACAACTGAATAATTAGGGAGAGAGGAGCCCTTGAACTAAGAGAATAAGTTATACACTAAGTAATTCGACCTTTATTCCTAATATTGTAATAGTGATCCCCTAGTGAACAGTGAGAAACATCCCAATATAGAGAGAGAGCGAGCACTGAAGGTATTCATAGGAAAGTGATCGTCATTGGGATGCGGTGTTATACCCACCGGATTGTGGCTTGTAAGTAAGTGAGCACCATGGGGACACTGGTGTGTATGTGGAAATAGTGAGAGCACCAGGGGGGACACTGGTGTGGAAATAGTGAGAGCACCAGTGGGGACACTGGTGTGGAAATAGTGAGAGTACCAGGGGGGACACTGGTATTTATACCCACAAGATTGTGGCTCGAGGGAGCACTGGTTGTGGCCAGTGTGTAATGGTATATAATCAGAACTGCCCCAGGGTAGGATGATCTGGGCCCATGTGGTCGCGAGACTATGAGGTATGAGTGTGGTATAGGGCATGGACGTCCTTAGTAATCAGTGAGTATTCCTAGTAATCCCTATAGATTTAGTGGTGTTTCTGATGATATGAGCTTGTATATTGCAAGTTCCCCATCCTCAGGTAGGTAGTACCCAGGTGCCTGGATAGATGGGTCCTGAGGAGGGAGGTGGTTGCGTTTTGGCTGGGTTGGTGGTGCTCTGGTGAGCTGATCATATCTGGTCTGAAAATCCGGTCGTTACATTGGGCGTAGTCGGGCAGTTTCGAATTAAGCGCAGAGGAGGGAGCCCTAGACATGTATTTGGACTTAAACCCCTTTAAATTTGACGTCTCTGAATTGCATGGTGAGGTGTAGTCCCTGACCTATGGGCTTGAACAGTTGGAGTGTAAGGAGATTGCAGTACATCATGGCATTTGACTTATGCAGGGTGGAAGAAATGCTTTTCATCTTGGTGTCTGAACTGTCAGGCTTAAAGGGTAACTGTATGTGAGGGAGCCAATTACATCTTGGTGTTGATGCAGTTGTACATGTGTGTGAAAAATGCTTGTAAATTGCTCAATAAATGGCTTGCTGCATTTGCTTATGCTGTGCAATGTGAACTGTATTCAGTGTAATATGACTTGTGGAGTTCCTTGTAAATAGCTCCTTGTAAATATGCCTTGTGAGGAGCATGTTCTCATTTTGACTTGCTGAGTTCCTTGTGAATTGTGCCTTGTATATATGCCTTGTGAAGAGCATGTCATTATTATGACTTATTGAGTTTCTTGTAAATATGGCTTGTGAATAGCGCCATGTGCATATGGCTTGTACAGAGCATGTTATCATTAAGTTAGGCAGGAGAGAGCTGGATCTCTTTCAAGTGCTTGGAAAAAATGTTTTGAAGATGTGCGCACGTGTTATTTGAAAACGTGGAGAGATGAGTACTTGAATTTCCCATGTACTTCAGACATTGGGGAATGATTGTGTTTGAGCTGCCAAAGGGTTTATATCTTAGATTGAGACGGCCGTATTTATTTTAACATGCTGTTTAACATGCATTGTTACAAAAGCTGACGCTAAAAGTCGGTGACTGTTTGAATTAATGATTGTTTGATTTGACTTTTTAATTAGTTGCAGGGTTCGCCTATGTGCTTTGTCAGCTAGCTGACAGAATGGTAACATCTTGCATGGAGAGAAAAAAGCAGTGTTCATTTAACATTCTGTTTGAAATGCGTCCACGAGTTTGTGTGGGTTTGCCTTTGAACACATGATTTAATGTGTCTGACTCGGAGGTCGGAAAGTTGTAAATCAACCAGCCGGATTGAGAAGGGTTTTCAGCTCAGCTGTGGATGGTACAGACTGATACACGAACCAGTGTTTTAGAATTAGTGCTTTAACGGCTGTGAAATAAAATAGACCCATCATAGAATGTGCTTTAATTAGTGAAATGCAACTGTGTGCTTTTAAAAAAAAGTTCTAGAAAATATAAATGATTATTTTCCCAAAGCAAGCTGCCCTTTTGTTTAATGTTCACCTGAACATGTTTCTGTATTTTGCGCTGACATACAGCAGAACAGCGTGTGAAAGAAAACCCACTCAGTTAGAAAAAAAAGGCTATCTGAAACAAATATCTGGCCCTTTTAATAATTAGAATAGAAAGGCTTGCACTCTAAATTATGAATTCTTGGTTATGCCCCTTGTTTAAATTGATGGTGTTTCACATGTTATTTAAAAAAATGTGTCTGCATGAAATGTTGTTCTAATATTTTTCCTTTGCAGCAAGTAGCAGTACATTATGACAGACTTATTTTAAAATGCTAGCATGTGACGAAGTTACAAAAAATATGTCTTTATTAATTCCTGTTTTTAGGATGCCTTTTACCACGTTTAAATCTGCTTAAATTAGTTAGAAGTAATGGTGCAGTGTTTCTGGCCTTGGAACAGTGTTTGTTTTCAGTTAGAAAGAATTTGCTTTGACCTTGGCTGATATGAGTCAGGCATCTGTTCGCGGCTCAGAGTTTCGAAAGGGTGGAGGCCTCGTGGGTGACTTCTGAGAGCAGAGAGAGCCAGTTTGTTATTATTGGCTCTGAGTCAATTCTTTCCACAGAGAAATGTTTATATAAGGGGGGGTCAAGTTGCTCTTCCTTAGTCGGCCCAGACAGCTTCATTGACTTCAGATAAGGGATGCTTGCAAATACAGAATAATTGGCAGACGCTTGGCCCTTGGAGTTAGATAAATACAGTAGGCCCAGAAAGCTTCCCTGACTAGAGATATGAGAAGCTTAAACAGAATAATTGGCAGGAGCTTTGCTCCTGCAATGAGATCAGCATTTGGCAGTGATTCAATATTACATCGCAGTGTAGCCCGGCTCCTGCTTATTATGGTTGGAGCTGATTCAAAACTCTGAGCGCGAACATCTTTCTGGAGGGAGGTGTTGTTTCTCAGAGGAGTGAGGAGTAGCTAGGCCCCAGCCCTTCTGGCTGTGTATGACAAAATTAGATTTTGCCCAAACAAATTTCAAGAATATGGTATAGGTAGAATGTTTAAATCATTCCTTGGATTTAGAAGGGTTCTTTTCATGAAATAGGAGGTTTCTTTCGAAAATAAAAAGCACTTGGGGTGCTTTTTGAATGGAAAATGTGTTTTTGTAAGATTGATGATGCGTGTTTCTCGTTTCAGATGGCTATTATCGTGTGGGGGCCCTGGATGAGTGTGACTTTCTTATTTTGGTGTGATGAGTTTTCTTATTTTCGGAGTGAGTGCCCCCAACCCCCAAAACCCCCGAGGCTGAATCCAGGATTAGAAGCAGACGTACCAGGATGACCAGCTGGGAGGATGTGCTTCCTTGGCACCGGATACAGATGAAGATGGAGAATCATGGCCTATAAAAATGAACTGTTTTCCTAAGAAGAAACCAACTACAGAAGAGAACTTTCTATAGTGACAATTTACATTACAATCTATAGTTGGCTGCCTCAGCAGTCAGGTTCAAACCCCATATACTATTCTTGAGTTACTAAAAAAATTTAATTGACCTGAAATGTAATTCCTTGGCCTGCATTCTTGAGTCTTGCATTTTTTCCCATGTTTCTATTTCAGAAGGACATTATGCCACTTTTGCAGTTACCATATACAGGCCCCACTTGAAAAAAAAAATTCTCAGTCCTGTTCATGGTTTTGATTTTTCAGTTTAAAAGATGCAGTGCCACATTAATGCAATGATTCAAATGATACATGAGATATTTTGCTTTTAGTATGCTACGCTATTTCATTATTGATACACTTGTTTATCTTTCACCTATTTCATAGTTTTCCTGTTTTCTGCAAAACAGTCTTGTCACTGGAAAGAAAGCAATGTTTTAAATGATGGTGCACACATGTGTTCCACAGATTGACCCAGAGGGACTAGGTGCAAACTGTTTCCTGAGTTAGATGACTTATGACCTTTACCTATTGCCTTTGGCATGATCTACTATTATTCAATTTTCCAAATTTAAGTCTATGATCTTTTAGAAAAATATATACACCACACTTAGATAACTTTCTTTGATTTCTTGCTTGATCTGCATAGTGCTACACCAGATATTTTGTAGGAATGGGGTTATCCTTGTTTTCCTGTTATTACACTTTCACCCATCAACTCTTATTTAGAACAGTGGGATTAGTTCCAAGGGTGGTCACCCTAGAATTTGAGTTGTCCTGGGAGGTGTGTCTTTTAGTCAGGGTATGTCCTACATCGATTAGTAATAGTTGCCCAGACTTTGAGGACCCTTTGTCATGTTGATTTGTCAGATTTTACCAAATCCTTTCTTAAGTTGACCAAAGTAGGTAGGCCTCATTTAGGCCCCTTGTTATTTTCATTCCACAAACATGGCCCTACACCAATACATTTCATGAGTTATCATTAGCAGTTGAGGCACATTTAGTTCTTAAGTTGACCGAAGTAGGTAGGCCTCATTTAGGCCCTTTGTTGTTTTCATTCCACAAACATGTCCCTACACCAATATATTTCATGAGTTCTCATTAGAGGTTGAGGCACATTTAGTTCTTAAGTTGACCGAAGTAGGTAGGCCTCATTTAGGCCCTTTGTTGTTTTCATTCCACAAATATGTCACTACACCAATAGATTTCATCAGTTATCATTAGAAGTTGACGCACATTTAGTTCAAGGGTGCTTTAGTTAGTTTCTGTTGTTATCAGATCAATCTTAGTTACATTTCAACATTCAGGTCAAGGGTGCTTTGATTTGTTTTCAGTTGGTTGTTAGATTTATATTACCTACATCAAGTTTTAGGTGGTATTTCCTTAAGTTGTCATTTATTTTAGGGAGTCTTTTGGTTTTTGGTTTTGTTGATAGATTATGTTGATTGTTTATTATTTTGTTGTTGTTTACAGATGTTAGCAAATTAAAGTCAAGGGTGCAATGTGTTGACATGGTTTTTGGCTCTATTTCTGAGTGATGGTGACTTTAAGCTTGCTAACATCTTAAATCTCTATTTTTGCCTTGTGTTGGTCCTTTTAAGGCCCTTTTCCAGACCTAGAAGCATAAACTAGAGGATAGCTGCTTTATATGATGATAGATCCCTTATTCTTGACTCTAATCCATCTATTGCCTATTGGCTTTGACATAATTATGTGTCCTTTCATCATCCTACCTATAGTAGAGGGTGGATCCTGTAGTCCTGACTTTATATTACATATTGGTATGATTTGTGTAGGTATTCTGATAGAGCTAAGTGTTATTTCATCCTTCTTAGGCCTACAAGGCCCAGAACTAGAGAGACTCCATTTTGCTTTCTGTCCCTGCAGACTGAGATGGTTGCAGGGTAAAGGTAATGTTTTAGTTATAAGGTGTTGTTCGCTAGGGGAAAACCAGCCGAGACTGGTTCTTATCGGAAGAATGTGTTTGTCTCTTGGGCCCAGACGTAACATGCAGATGCGCACTGCGGTTGCGCGGGGAGCCCTGGAGCTGGCACAGGAATTCGGTGGGAGGCAGCCCTCTGTTGGAAATTTCCATGAGGGGAGAGGATTCCATATTAGCGAAGTGCAGGAGAGGAGGTGAGTCAGTTTGGTTCTTGGAGAGAGAGAAGTAAGATAGTTTTTGGAGCTGAAGAGAACAGTTCAGTTCAATTGGTTTTCTGGAATGGAGAGAGGAGGCAGATAATTGCTGAAGCTGGAGAGAGCAGTCAGATGAACAAAGTTGGAACTGTCAGCTGGAGCTGTCAGTTTATCAGGATGCATTAAAGCAGTTACCAGTCAGATGGAGGAGTTGAAGCTGCCAGCTGGAGCAGTTGAGCCAGAGGAGTGAAGCTGTTGTGACGAGGGAGAGAGAGAGCCCTGATTCTACCAGAGAGAGAGAGAGAGAGACATTCCTTCTAATAGGGTGAGGTATTCTAAACTAGTTTGCTTTACACTTACACCTTAATCTTGTCTTTTATTTCCTAGGCTAAAGCTCCCTATTGTATTGCTAATCCTTTTCCTTTCAGCGGTGTGCAGTCTATTTACAGTCCCTGTTAGTTACATGTGGATGTGGTATAGTATTAAAGCTTTACAGAGACCCCGCAGATCTGTGTATGTGTCTATTCCCATTTTGTTATTGTAATAAAGATACCCCAGTTCTTAGTGAACCAGTGTGCATGTGTTCTTATGATAGAGCTAACCTTTCTTCTAACCAGATGCTGTATAGTAACTGATGGATCAAAAGGAAATAGGAGCGCTTAAATCAGGGAATAACTTTTGCATACAGTGTGTGCCTCTTGTTCTTATATGACAAGGTAACCTGTTCTTCTAGTCAGGTGTTACAGCCGGAACAGATGCTACCCCTGATCAGGTAAGTAACAACTGAATAATTAGGGAGAGAGGAGCCCTTGAACTAAGAGAATAAGTTATACACTAAGTAATTCGGCCTTTATTCATAATATTGTAGTAGTGATCCCCTAGTGAACAGTGAGAAACTTCCCAATATAGAGAGAGAGCTGAAGGTATTCATAGGAAAGTGATCGTCGTTGGGATGCGGCGTTATACCCACCGGATTGTGGCTTGTAAGTAAGTGAGCACCAGGGGGGACACTGGTGTGTATGTGGAAATAGTGAGAGCACCAGGGGGGACACTGGTGTGGAAATAGTGAGAGCACCAGGGGGGACACTGGTGTGGAAATAGTGAGAGCACCAGGGGGGACACTGGTGTGGAAATAGAGAGTACCAGGGGGGACACTGGTATTTATACCCACACGATTGTGGCTTGAGGGCTCACTGGTTGTGGCCAGTGTGTAATGGTATATAATCAGAACTGCCCCAGGGTAGAATGGTCTGGGCCCATGTGGTCACGAGACTATGAGGTATGAGTGTGGTGTAGGGCATGGACGCCCTTAGTAATCAGTGAGTATTCCTAGTAATCCCTATAGATTTAGTGGTGTTTCTGATGATATGAGCTTGTATATTGCAAGTTCCCCATCCTCAGGTATCTACCCAGGTGCCTGGATAGATGGGTCCTGAGGAGGGAGGTGGTTGCGTTTCGGCTGGGTTGGTGATGCTCTGGTGAGCTGATCCTATCTGGTCTGAAAATCCGGTCGTTACAGAAGTTGACTTTCTTTTGAAAACAATGCAGCAGGAGTAGGGGTGAAGACTCCTAAATACGGTCAGGACCATATGGAATGAATAAGGAAAAATGGAATGGAATGGAAAGAAGAGGGGAAAAAAAGAACCCACAGAAAATGTTTGAATAAGGGTTATGTAATTATAGGGTAGAAGAATAGATAGGTGGAAGTGTAGGCATTTGTACATATGATAATTTTGGGGGGGGGGGATTGTTGAATTTAGTTAAAAAGTTTGTGCTAGGTATCTTGATTTGAGGTCTCGGCTGCGAAAGGTAGGTCCCGAAGGCGGTTGGTAGACCGCAAAAGGGATAAGAGGCAGGAGAGGGCGGGAATTGGGAAGGCGGGGAGGAGGGGGTAAGCGGAGGGGGGGAAATGAAATAAAAAAGTATACATTCGTAAGTAAGGTATATGGATAGGTCACGTAGTATTAAGGTAATAACTTGGAATGTTAATGGTTTATGGAATAAAAGGAAATTATTTAGAGTTAGGGAGTTCTTAAAAAATAAGATGGCAGATCTTTTTCTTTTAGAAGAAGTTCATCTAGAGTCTCAAGAGTGTAGATTGGGGTTTGCAAAGGAAAGATGGTTACAGGAGGAACTTTGCTCAGAACAACGAGGGAGTACTAGAGGAGTCGCCCTGATTCATTAGAATAACGCCGGCATTAGGGTAGTGAAAAAGGAGACTGATTATTCAGGAAGGTGGTTGGTAGCCACGTTAACAGGTAATAACCTACCCTTAGTATGTGCGGCCTATTATGGCCCAAATGATGATAATCCAGGAGCCCTAGATAGAATGGAGGCCTGTCTAATGATTCGACTGGGCCAAAATTAATGGGGGGAGATTTTAATCTGGTGTTGAACAAAGATAAAGATCGTACCTCCAAAGTAAAATATAATTACCCACCAAAAATGTTTTCATTATTAAATAATCTAATTAAAGAATTTAATTTAATAGATATATGGAGAAGACGGAATGTCGCATCATACGATTATACTTTTTACATTAAAAAGTATAAACCGCATTCGAGAATTGATTTTGTTTTTTGGATAGATCAGTCACTGGGACCCGATGTTGTGGATATAAAACATGTACCAGCAATATTATTAGATCATTCTGCAGTCGAAATGACACTCGGAATTAAGCTCATGGAAGCACTGAAGAGATGGACTTTAGATAGTCATCTTATTGGAGGAAGATGTAAAGATAGAGTTTGATAAATAAAACTGAAGAATATTTTAAATTTAATATGGGTACAGTAAAAACCCAGATAGTATGGGAGGCGTACAAAGCATTTTTATAAGGGCATTCTCAGTTCGATATCAGTTGGCAGAATAAGGGCAATGAGAAAAGAAGAATCTGAGAAGATAATTAAGATCAAAAACAAAGAGACAGAATTACAGAAAGCTTCACGGGAAGAAACGGGGATCCGAGCACTGGCTGCTACCTTAGAAAAAGATTTAGACATATTACGAGCAGAATATCAAGCTATGATAGATAAGAAGTTAGTAGATAAGTGGAGAGTTAGTAAGCTCTACCACTTTTCATATGGAGAAAGGTGTGGTTCATTGCTGGCCTGGAAGGCTAGATCAAATAAGGCTAGGAATGGGATAAAGAACTTAACCCTGAGAGGCACTGGCAGACAAACAAGTAGCGAGGGAGAGATATTAGAAGAAGCAAGATGCTTTATGAGAGATTTGTATACAGAAGTAACAATTGCTGAACTAGATGTTGAGAATTGGCTACATACTGTAACGCTTACTAGCTTACTGGATGAATCCTAAGGTATTTCTACAATCTGGAATCACAGAAGAGGAAATTCGGATACAGTGTAGAAAGGCGGCCAGGGGAAAGCTGCAGGACCGGATGGTCTTCCTAATGAGTTCTACTTATTCGCCCTAGAAGGTTTAGTCCTGATACTGAAAACTATGTTTAATGAAATCTATATGGAAGGCAAAAGTACCCCCAGCTCCTGGGGAGAAGCTACAGTTACATTAATTTTAAAGCCTAACAAAGACCCACAACTAATAGAATCATATAGACCTATATCTTTACTTAATTCAGAATATAAGTTCACTGGAATTTTGGCGGGAAGAGTGGCAACAGTTATTAAAAAAAAATAGTGCATTCTGATCAATGAGGCTTTATACCAGGGAGACAATTAAATGAACTGACATTCCAGGTAATGGGAGCCATTGACATGGCTGTAAAAAATAAAAACCCACTTACAATAGTAGCTATAGACGCTGCTAAAGCGTTTGACCAGGTCAGGTGGCCTTATCTTTGGCAAGTCATCAAAAAATTTGGATTCCCAGATAACTTTGTCCAAACTCTTAAGAATGTTTATTTGAGCCCCAGGGCGAGGGTTTTAGTGAATGGTGTATTGACAAATTGGTTTAGTGTTGAGAGAGGGACAAGACAGGGGTGCCCTCTTTCACCATTATTGTTCAATCTTTACATTGAACCTTTTGTTAATAAGTTGAGGCAAGATTCTGATAAACATCCCTATTGGATGGGAGAGATAGAACTTAAAACTGCTCTTTATGCAGATGATTAATGTTGTGTCGTTGGTGGATAAGACACCAGGAGCCAGGATGTATTCTTAAGTCTTCTTTATTCAGTCTTCAGTTAAGGTAACAACATCTCTGTACTCAAGCCAGCCTAGTGTGGTACCAGCCCCATCAGGAGCAGCCTCCCTAGCTGCTCAGCCCATCTCCAACTGCCACATTCACCCCACTCAGTCACCCAGGCATTCCACGCATCACAGGCACACCAACATTCTATTACCAAGATACACTCTGGCTGAGCAGCTAGTGGCAGCAAGGCTGGAATACAGGTAAAATATTTATGTAGGATATAACATTTTGCTTTTATATACAACAAATCCAGTACACTCTATACCACGGTTATTCGAGTTGGCAGAGGAATTTGGGCATGTTTCTGGATACTCAATCAAAGAAGATAAGACAGAAATAATGGAGTGGAATCAAGTTAATAATTATCCTGGGGTAAAAACTGAGATGAGATATTTAGGGGTCCATTTAGTGCAGAACCTAGAAGATATCCCCCCAAAAAATTGAAGGGGGTAAACCTTTTAAATAGATGGGCAAATCTCCCTCTAAATATATATGGAAGAGTGAATTTAGTCAAAATGATTGTTTTGCCTAAGATAATGTTTTTATTTAATACTATTCCGTTAACTTTTAATAAAAAAGATATCGCTAAACTGCAAGGCGGAATCGGTACATTTATATGGGCAACAAAGGGTTCTAGGATAGCCTGGAAAAAGCTAAGAAGAGGCCTAAGAGTGGGTGGGCTAGCCCTAACAGATTTATTATTTTATTGTTATGCTTTTCATTTTAAAAACTTTAGAATTTTGTTGAATAACCCAGATTCTTCACCATTAGGACTTTTATATAAGGCCATGCTACGAAACACGCCTCAAGGTCAGGTCTCCTTCTTATATAAGTATGGCAATCCCAAATTCTACAAAAAAGTAAGATTAAAGATGTTAAGGGCGGCCTTAGAAACATGGATGTTTATAAGGAAAACAATGGACATACCATACTATGCGACACAAGCACTAGTGTGGGATTCACCTGGGACTCCTAAATGTTTAAAGGATCAATTGAGTGAACCACTTAAAAGAGGGGGAATAAAGTGTTGGGAGGATTTACAAGTAGGTTGTAACTTGATGAGTTGGGAAGCATTGTGTAAGCTCACCCACGGATTATTGACAAGATTTAAATACTATCAAATAGCATCATGGTGGTCAAAACAACTTTGGCAAGAGGAAGAAACGTACTCAAGTTTTAGACCAAATAGTGAGAGGAGGAATCTGGAAAAAAGAAGTGGCATACTGGTATGGTGCATTATTTAATCAGGAAGACCAGGCAAAGACTGATGTCATTAGATTATGGGGTAAGGATTATAGAGAGAATGCGGGGAACAGAAGAGACATATATAAGGTTTGGTCTGACTCTTTCTCAATGCTACAGGAATTAGTGAAACCGGCTGCCTTGAAGAGAAATCACCTCTTTACGGCTAATAGAGTATATTGATCTTCAGAAAAGTTGACTAAGCTAACAGGGACAGCATATTGCTGTCCAAGATATACATTTCTAGAGGCGGACGATGTCCACATATTTATGGAGTGCGTAGAAATAAAACCTTATTGGAAAGAAGTATGTTCTTTTTTGGAAGCTGTTCTGAAGAGACCAATAGATTTAAGTATTGGTATGGTTTTCTTCGGTCTACCAAATGATTATCAAATGAATTCACCTATGTATAACTTTATATTTTTTGTGATTATTTTAGCTAGGAGAGAGATTTGCAGGCTTTGGAAGTCAGAAGATCCCCCTGTATTTTCAGAATTTTTAAGAAATGTAATATGTACAAGTGAGAGTGACATGGCATGTGATGTAAAAAGTAAGGTGAAGATATGGGCAAACTTGTCATGTTGGAGAGAAAGTGACAATGGGTCCAATGACTAAGCAAAAAAGAGAACACTGTTGGTCCTATTTAACGCCCTATCTTCCTCCGAGGCCTATCCGGAGGGTTGGCAAAAGGCAAGGAGTAGATGGAGGTATTGTATTTATGAGTTCTTTTGGCAATATGAGGACAAAAAAAAAATCTCCACGAAATGGTAAAAAACTCTCCGAACACGCAGAATTGCTTGTTTGCGATGCTTTTTTCCTGTTCGCAATCGTTGTTTGCCTGCTCGGGGGGAAATATCTCGCAAACATGCACTTTGAGAACGCAAACAAGCAAAACATTTTGCAAAGTTTGCGGAACGCAGAATTTTGGGCAATCTTGTGTACCGCAGAGAACGTGAAATTGCCCAGATTCTGCAAGCGGAACAGAATTTACTACCCAGGCCTAACAGATGTCTGGGGGGTGGGGGGGTGTAGGAGTCACACTCCGGGAGTGGACTGGTCTACACCTCTGTGTTGTCCTTGATTGTATTGTCTGCCTACTGGAGAGAACTCTGTGCGCAAAGTAAGGCTAGGTGCTGCACAGATGGGATCCCCAGGTGAGGAGAAGGGTTAACCATGGGTAACTTAGTGGGCCCTGAGAATATGGATAGAGGGATGCATCTGGGTTCAGAAAGGCATAGAACTGGAATGCGCCCCTTCTGGTTTGGGCCAGGGTCCATGTTCTATTGCTCTAATCGGGGAAATGCAATAAGGTATGGATGGGTCTCCCCTGGCTTTAGGCTGGTGGGGGGTTGTGTTTGACCTCGCCCTTTTTTCAGATTTAGCTCTGACTTTTAGAATTTTACCTACTAATTTTTTGACCCTCTTTGCTGCTTCTGCTTTGCTGCTGAAAATGCACGCAACGCCCTTCCAGCTGCTGTTTTTCTGAGACCTCATCGCCATGCAGGAGAAGTTCCCATGCACTGCCACCATGCAGCCAAAGAAATCAATGGAGCGCCTGCCTGTGGCTGAAGAAACTGCCACAGCCCAAGATCAGTGCACCATGTCTCCAAAAACCAAGACTACCATCTTGACTCCGACACAGGCCCTGCTGTGCTTCTGAAGGTATCACCGTCTGTGGCTGTGAGAATCAACACAGTGCCTGTTTTGCTGCTGCATTGACCCTCAGCATCTGAATTTTCCATTCATTACACCTGTGCTCCTAGTCTGCATCGACGCTGGGCTTCAGTAAGGAACCAAGGTTGCGTGTCTGGAGAAACAACGCATCACCTCCTCATTCAGTAAGAAACGGATGCATCGTATCCTCTCACAGTAAGGAGCTGACTCATAACCTCCCCTGCATAACTGTGAGGAACCAATCCATCACCTCTCCTGGGAGCAAGAAATTGACGCATCACTTATCCAGCATATAAGGAACTGATGCATTACTTTGTTTTCTGGTGCCTCACCTCCCCTGTTTTTGTCGTTTTGGTCTTGTTTGGTTTAGGTAAAGATACTTTATGCTTCTAAACTGGTGTGGTGTCCATTTGTAGTGTTTTCGCTGTTACTGTGTGTTATGTACAAATATTTTATACATTGCCTCTGAGATTAGCCTGACTGCTCGTTCCAAGCTACCAAGAGGGTGAGCATGGATTATGTTACGCGTGTAATCCCCTATCCTAACTAGGAGTGGTTCCTACTTGGACATGGTTCAAGCCACTGCCAACTAGAGCCACCCATTTCTAACAAATATAGTTTTAAAATATATAGATGTTCTTTGGGTCTGCTTCATAAATGTATTAATTACACACACACACACAGATATATATATATATATATATATATATATATATATATATATATATATATTACCTACTGGCGGTCGCCAGTAGGTATATATAGTTAGGATTTTTTCCCTATGGGATTTCTGAAAATTCTATGCCTAATAACTTTGGCGTTTGTGGACGGAATTGGCTGAAATTTTCAGGAAAATGGCACATTTTGTTTCTGAGCAGCTCCTGGAAATTTGGGGGGGGTTCGTCAAGGGGGGGCCGAGAATAAAGGGGGGTCCCAAAACGCGTTTTTCCCATGTTAATTTCCATAGGGCGGTTGGACTCACTTTTAGCCCGAACGGCTGAATGGATTTCCACGAAACTTGGCAAAATTGTAGGGACTGTTAGCCCGATGTGCCTTTGCTAGGTCTCAATATATGTGCTTCAGTGGATTTTGAGAAATTAACGTTTAAATCAAGATATATATCTGTAACAGCGCTCCGGGCAGCGATCCGGTTAGCGAACTTTTCGCGTATCGGAACTTTGCGATGCGAAGCTGATTGGCCCTCCGGTGTCTGTCAACATTCTAAACAGTCCGGAGCGGCCGCCATCTTGTCTCTCGGTAGGATCGAGAGACAAGAGGAGGCCAAAACAAAGGGGGAAATTACCATAGGGGGGCATAGTAGATCCTCGTTGACCCCCTAGGTTTTATGTGGAGGTTTTAAAAGGGCCTAGGAGGGTCAAAAACATTTTTTTTTTTTTTTTTTTGCATGGTAAGCGCCAAGTTCGCGAACCGGAAAGCGTTCTGGGCAGCGTACTATAAGGATAAAAGAATGATAGACTTTTCTAATACTGTATGTTAATTATTTGTTGTTTTTGTTCGTTTTTTTTTATTTATTTATTTTGACTAAAAAAAATTTTATGGGTCAGAATTTTCATAGTTCATTAAAACTTCCAGCATTACATCATCTGGAATCTCCTCAAACATGCATGTTTCTATGTCTTGTAAGCTTTCAATAAATTGTTCATCAAAAGATTCATCCATGAAATCTTCATCCATATTTTCTTCAGGTAAAATCTCTTCTGTTGTCATGTCCAAGGAAACATTGATTTTTTCGTGCTCCCCTTCCATTTTTTTGCTGTAAATTGCATAAAAAAAAATAATTATATTAGAAGAGTTAGGGCACTGTTGGGTTTAAGTTCAGACATGTAGTTCTGTTTTTTTAACAGTGAAGTTAAAGTAAGTAAATTCATAATTATAGCAGAGAAGTGTAAGTCAATCAATAAATATAACAGAGGAGCTTATCTGTATCTATAACTATAGCAAGGGGACAGTAAATAATTATCAAAAAACGTTTTTACAAATTAATTTAAAGTGCCACTTACAAATTATCAATTTACTTTACAGGGAGGTGAAAAGGCTCTTGAAATGTAGTTCAGGAAGTAGCAGTGAAAATGGCTGTGTTTCCTTCTCTTCCTTTATATATATTCAGGTATATAACCAATCAAATGTCAGGTAATAAAAATTGAAAATGAAAGTAAAATTTTCATTGGTTGTCAATTCCAATACTTTAGATGTGTTTTGTGAAGTAATTTACCTCAGGGTATTTAGATAGGTCTACAGGCTAAATGGCTAAATGAAATTTCAATCAAATTTGTGAGAATGAAAGGGATTGTTATGTAGTATGAGCTAATCTATATTTGGTGAGAGTGTCTCTAGTCGTTTTTCTGTAAATTACTTTCCCACCTTTTTTTAGGACCGCTTTCTGGAAAGCGGCCCGGTTAGCGAACCTTAAGCGTCACGGGAGTCCACCATTTTGTGTTTCGGTCGGTTGAAGATACAAGATGGAGGGCAAATAATGTTTAGAATGGGTAGAAGGGGTCATGGTAGACTTATCTTGACCCCCTAGGTTTTCCGAGGGTGGCTGAGGAGGCTTATATGTGCGGAAAAAAAACATTTTTAAAAAAAATTCCGCGAGGTTAGCTTTCGGTTAGCGAACCAGGTAGCGCCCCGGGGAGCGTATTTTGTGGAAAATTAGTGAAAAAAGTTAGAAAAAAATAATAATTGTGAGTGATCAGATGAAGGGTAGCTCTGAGAAGAGCTTTTGGGTTCAGGGTACATTTAGGTACTTATAAGTAGGTACCAATGCACAGTCTTAAATTCAGAATGAAAATTCTGTTGCCCTCATCTGAGAAGTGAACTCCATCTCCTCTGTAGATATCTTGCATGTAGTAACGCAAGTTATTGTTGTATAGGGAGCCCATTCCATGGTCTCTCATGAAAGCTGAAACAGATTTGTTTACATGCTTCCTCGCTTTCTCAATTTGTGGAGAAAATTGGTTGGACCACCTCCATTTCTGTCTTTGGCATATATTGGAATATACCAAGGCAGTTTGAGGAAAAAGTGCCATTAATTGCTCAAAGGTGTCCTTTAAAAGTATTTCCAGACCTACCCCTGTCAAAGTGCCCAAATCATTACCTCCACAGTGCACTATTAACAGGTCAGGTTTTGGCAAATGCATAAAGGTTTTAACCATTGGTATCAATTGGTGACATTTTAATCCTCTTTGGCCCAACCACTTAATTTCCACATCTTGTAAATTGAGGTTGTGTAAATTTCTGTTCTCAGCATACCTTTGAGCCCAGTGGATGTAACTATGTCCAACAATCCAGACGTTAAACATGGTGGGAGAAGGTTGGGCTGCAGTCAGATGAAGTGTGGTAATGAAAGGGCAGTTGAAACAGTAGGAGTTTGTAAAGAAAAAAAACTGTGGATTTCCAATGCTAATGATTCATTAGCAGTGATTGGTGCATTTCCATTTCTGAAAACAGAAAGTTAGGGTGCATGGATGTGTTCTTCAAAAGATGTAATTTGAATGGTCAAGGAAGAAACTTTTAATGAAAGATTGCACTGGATACGCAGGTGCACTGAGAGTTCAGAGTTCAATTGAAACATTGTTGTGTGAATTTGCAAACATGAGAGGTCTTCCAGGAGGTGGTTGCTATGGAAAAAAGGCAGAGAGGGCAGAGGGGGGAAGGGTTTTGATTTGAAAAAAGTGAGGGAAGAGTTATGATTGGCTAATATGAGAGATATGTGAAATGAATATCTGTATTTCTGTGCTTTCAATAGCTGCAGCCTCTGGAGTGCATCCTTTTTCTTCTGCTGAAGACAATTTGGTGTATTTCTGAGACTGTTTTCAAAACTCAAAAAGTATTTGCTAAGGTGAGAAAAGATTTATTTATTTTAGATAGAGAATAGTATGAATTAAGGAGAAAATGATGAAGAAAGCTGTGTTTTTAAACTGTGGCTTTGTCTGTAGTGATATAGAAATAGATTTTGTTACTTTGAGAAATTGTAATTGCATATTCGGTGTAGCATTCTGGAATACAGTAATACAAGTTATTGTTGTATATGAAGCCCATTCCATGGTCTTTTATGTAAGCTGAAACAGATATGTTGTTTTTAAAAACCATTTTTGAAATCAATTACATTTTTGGATATGTACTGCTAGAGCTTCATAGGTTGTTTTGGGTCATATTTATAAGGCATTTGAGTGTCTTTGATGTTATTTTTTCCTTTTTAAATGGAAAGCATTCCTCATGGGGCAAGTGTCTTGTAAATACGCTCCCACCTGCGCTTGGCAAATTTAGATTTTGATTATGGGAGTTACATAGCCATGTTAATAATGTCGAAAAAATGGTGCTAGGGCATTCCAGAAAACGCTTTCATGTGTCTCAAGGACATTTTCAGTCATTTCCTCTTGAATGCAGGTTACAATTGATTTATATGCTGTGTTTAAAAACGATTCTTTTCTATGATGTTCTTTTTTCCTTTTTAAATGGAAAGCGTTCCTCATGGCGCCCTGAGCAGTTCTTAGTCATGTTATCCAATGGGAGGTGGATAACATGGCTAAGAGCATTTGCTGGATAATGCATGAATATCGCTGACTTTTCAGCGATATTCATGCATTGCGGCCGTTTTTTATCGCATTTGCGATAAACCTTGCTAATAGCAAGGTTTATCTGCGATAAAAATCGCCGATGTGCGGCGATAATTTTTGTCTCTAAACAAGTTATCGCTAGTTGTTGGTAATATGCCCCCGGGTTTTTGTTTGCAGGAATCGGGAGGCGGGAGAGTAGCACTGAAATCAGTAGTCTGACGCCTGAATCGGGAGGGTTGGCATGTCTGGATTCTCTACAGCTGGGGCCATAAACTACATCCGCAGGGCTAGGTGATAGCCTGGGACCGGCTTCGCATGTAAAATGGCTGCCGTGCACAACAAAATTGTGGCATTGTAAAAAAGGCAAGATGGCGCAGACAATGTTTATCAATAAGGATTCATTTATAACAAAATATTTTATCGCACTGACAAATTGGTGGTCAACACTTCCTGATTTCCTTCGAATCGAACGTTAACAGACGTCACGCAGCAAAAAAAAAAAAAAAAGATCACGCACAGCCGCTGGAACACATGTATCAACATATATGAGCCTCCTCAGCCACCCTCAGAATATATAAGGGATTAGGATACGTCTCCCGCACCCGCTTATACCTAGTAATTTAATTAAAACGAAGCACAAAATGGCGAATTCCCGTTTCGCCAGCAGTTTGCGGCCCAGTTAGGTGTTTGGGAAGCGCTTCTACCGTGAAAAATATATATTTTTTATTTTCCCCACGGGACCCTTTAAAAACCCCAACAACATTCCTAGGGGTGTCAACAGGGGTATACCTTGCCCCCTTTCATTAAATTCCCCCTTCGTTTTTCACCTCTTCTTCTCTCTCGATCCTATCGAGAGATAAGATGGCGGCCGCTCCGGACTGTTTACAATGTTGACAGACACCGGGGAGCCAATCAGCTTCGCATCTCAAAGTTCCGTTTCGCAGGTGGGAGCGTATTTACAAGAAACTTGCACCATGAAGAACGCTTTCCATTTAAAAAGGAAAAATAACATTATACACACTCATATGCCTTATAAATATGACCCAAAACAACCTAAGAAGCTTTAGCAGTACATATCCAGAAATGTAATTGATTTCAAATAATGCCTTACTTCATTGGTAGGCCTTCACATGTATTATCTCCTTTGTTTTGTTAAGTGAAAATCTTATCTGCAACCATGTGTTGGCCTCACCTTAAATAAACAAAACAGGCGATGGACTGAATGAGGATCAATGACACACATTCAGGGCCGGACTGACTACCGGGCAGTTTGGAATGCTGCCGAGCTGGGGGCTCATTTCACAGCGGTGGGGGCTGATTTCGTTCATGGAAACCTGCGTGTGCTTTCGAAATAATGAAAGGAAAACGAATTTTGTTTAGTACACGCAGGCCCCCATCAGCGAAATCAGTCCCCAGCCCAGCAGCATTCCAAACTGCCCGGTAGCCAGTCCGGCCCTGCACACATTCACCCCAGTCCAAAGATCTGGGCCTAAACAAACCTTTAGATAGGCCACACCTTATCGTCATCCTGAATTAATCATTTACAATATTAGGGAGAGATTTATGATTGTTTTATGCATGTTTTGTAGCACTGTGTGTCATTTTTGTGATGCAGTGCTGGTGCAAAAGATTTGCTATGTTAAATAATAAGTAGGGCATTAAGTTTTTGATGACTGTTATTCATTTACTGTTTGGTAATAGTGGTTATTAACATTTTTTATTATATTTTTCCACAGATTCAACTGCAGATTTTTTCCTATTTTGAAAAATGCCTACGAAAAATAGAATTAGAAAGGCTAGAAAACGTCAGACAGCAGGATGATGTTTCATTGCAGCAGTCCTCTTCCCCAAATACTTATCAAAACACCAAGAAAGCTCCGGGTAAGAGCACAAAATCATTCTTAAAAAATATTTTTAGTAAAAAAAGTATTTATCGCAAAAATGTTTCAGTTCAGAAAAAGAAAAGTAATTTAAATGGAAAGGAAAGACCCATCAAAAATGTTACTGGTAGAGGAAGAGATAACTCTGTGCATGATAGTAGAAGGAAAGAACAGTTTAGGGACATTCGAAAACGAATGTTCCGTAACAGGATAATAGTTAATTTATTAGAAAATATTAAGAAATGCAAACAGAAAGTGGCATTTTATAAGAAGAAGAAAAATGTAGAGAAAATTATTGATCATGCTTTTGAAATTAAGCGAAAGTTGTTTATTTTGGTAATCAATAGAATTAGGAAACTAAGCAAGGTCATTTCTGATTTCAAAACAAACAGTAGATGGAAGAGAGTAGTAAATCGTAGTAACTTTTGTGAAGTTTTTTCCGGAGAATGGATGCATAGTTCAAGTTCTGAGGCATTTTTTAATGAGGAGAGTTATTTTCAGGATAATGATTTGGTGTTTGCAGTTGACACCAGTGGTCGAGGTTATGAAGTGAAGGATGGTTGTCCAGTTGAAAAAGAAAAACTTGTGACAACAGAGACAGAAGAGGCGGTAAGTTATGAGGTTTTAGGAAGACGTCCTAAGGGTCCTGTGTACATTTGGAAGTGTAGTTCTATTTGCAGTGTGCGACAGGTTTCCATCAATTTGCTTTGTGATTTTATTCGTACATTTAATAAGAAAAGTTTGAAGCAGAAAATGAAGTTGTTGCAAGATTTAGATCCTTGCAGAGTGAGACAAATGACAGGTTTGCGTGGTCATTCACTGGCTTGTCTTTCCAGGAGAGTATGCCAGAGTGTTTTTCATCATTTCAGGATGCTAGCAGTGCATCATAATAAAGTGAGAAAATTAGTGAGAATGTTGTATTATGCTAAGAGTCCAGCAATTATGCTTAAACAATTATGTGCTGCTCTTTTGCATGGTTCTGAAATAGATGTGAAGAATATTTGTGAAGAAATTGAGTTTTGTTACTTTAGTAGTAAAGATGAGAATGTTCAAATTGACCCTGAAGTAGAGGGTAATGTTGAAGATAATGTACAGGTTTCCAGTACAGATAATTTTCAGAAGGAAATTGCCACGTTTCAGATCAAATCAAGTGAGAGGCCTAATTTCACTTGTGTATGTTGTCGACGCACTTATTATAAGAATCAGACTAAGGTAGTGGATTTATATGCAAAAAGTGAAAGGGAAAATAATAGTGAATGGAAGGAGTTTGCTACATATTTGATGGTAGAAAATTATTTTGATTTGGGATCGGATCAACGTGTGTGTACTTATTGTTGTAATAAATTAAACCAAAACCAGATGCCTGCTAGGGCAGTTCATAATAATCTGGAATTGGTTGAGATTCCTTCTGAATTGAAGGATTTAAATACTTATGAATCTATTTTGATTCAAAGTATCCATCCCTCTCAGGCTATTGTAAGAATGGAGCCAAAGACAGGGAAGTTGCCTCCAGCAGATTTACAGAGAGGATTAAAGGGAAGAGTTGTTTATTTGCCTCTAGATTTGAACAAAAACATTAACACAATTGGAGTAGAAAAAGTGGAAGAGGAACCTCTGGTTATCTTGGTTAATGGTGTTCCGACAAAGAATAAGAAAATATGGCAAGATTTAGTGGATGTTAGGAAAGTCAAAAAGGCAACAGTGTATTTGAAGAAAAATAATAAGTACTATAAGAATGTATATGTTGCAGAAGAGGAAGTAAGTGAAAAAGAGGACAGCGATTTGTGTGCTGGCCAAATTGAGAAAGTAGAGGCCTCTAAAAGTGAAGAAATATATGAACATTATAGTGTTCATCCTTTGCATTCCAAGGAAGTCATGGGGAATGCTATTGAGGTGTTTCAGATGAAACAAGCCAAAGGGAGTCCCATTAGTGTTTGGGAGGAAAGTTTGGAAGCTCGGTGTTTCCCACAGCTATTTCCCACAGGTCGAGGAGGACGATATGATGAGCGACCTGTTCAAATTCCTGCTTCAGAATACCGGACTTTACGATTGTATGCAGAAGATGCTAGGTTTCGACAATGCATTCCCTATTTGTTTCATCTCCTGTTTGAAAGCGATCTGTCTGGACTGTCATATGCAGTGAACCACATCTTAAAAAGTGGTATACAGATGCGAAATATCTCGGCAAGGGACTTTATGCATAAAGTCAATGTCCAAGACAGTATTTTGGATTCTCACTTAATTAATCTCATGGCGTGTCAGCGTGGTACTAATGAGTACTGGTACCGTCATCATGGTGATTTAAAATGTATGCTGAGGAACTTAGGAACTCCGACATGGTTCCTCACTCTGAGCTGTGCCGAGTATGGCTGGGAAGACTTACTTGAATTTCTACGAGAGGCAAATGGAAATATTGAAAACATTGAATTCAAGACACCTGGAGAACTGTGTTCTTTGGATCCTGTGAATGTATTCAGGTACTTCAATCATAGATTTGAAGCTATGATGTCTTTCATCACAAATAAGAAGAATCCACCTCTTGGAGAGGTGTTGGATTTCTTCTGGAGAAAGGAGTACCAAGCAAGAGGTGCTCCTCATATACATATGTTGTTGTGGATCAAGGATGCACCTAAATTTGGAACAGATCCGGATGACTTAGTGATGAATTTCATAGAACAGTTTTCTACGTGTGCTGTTCCAAACGCAACGGAGAAGAAAAGCCTAAGAGAACAAGTTCTACGTTTCCAAAGCCATCGTTGTGGAAAGTACTGTCGTCGTAAATTCAGAAACAAGGACAAGTTCTACACCAAATGTCGTTTCAACTTTCCACGACCGGTGATTTCTAAAGGAAAAGTGAACAGTTTGATGTCTTCACTGCGACATAATGTGACAAGGAAATCACCCAAAAATACATACAATTTGAAAAAGAACGAAGAGTCCAAGTACATCAACGACTACAACCCAGTGATTTTGTCCATGTGGAATGCTAACATGGATATACAGTTTGTGGGTGACAACTGTATGGCTGTGGCTCGGTATGTGACATCTTACATCACCAAAAAAGAAAAGACAGAACTGAAGGATATGTGGGAGGACATTTCCCATGAAAAGAGCCTCAGCAAGAAGTTGTACAGTTTCAGTCTGAAGATGTTGTCGCATCGAGAAATCGGAGCTTACGAATGTTCAGATCGATTGTCTTCAGCAAGTCTCTATGCCAAATCCAGGAGTATTGTTTGGGCGAGTCTTGGTCTTGCTGCAACGCGAAATCGGGTTCTAAAACCTGTCCGGGAAATTGAATATTTGGCAGAAAAGGAACCAAACAGTACCGACATTTTGAAGACCAACATGTTGGATACATATTATCCAAATCGAAGCAGTCACCTTGAGAGTGTTTGTCTATATGAGGTTCTACAAAATTATATATTCAAGAGGAACACCAAAGAAGATATTGAGAAAGGAGTGTATGCTGTAATTGGAAGTGAGGGATGCCTGGTCAAGCAAAGAAAATGCCAATTAGTAAACCATCGAAAATTGAGTGGCGAATCTCCAGAAAAAAATGAGTTTTTCTATTTAGCACTTTTGCAACTTTTCAAGCCTTGGCGTGCAGAAGAGGAACTGCTTGGAGATTTCCTCTGTTACGAAGACTCTTTCACTGCTGCTAAGGAGACCATAGAATGTCCTGCTTTTCCCAAATATCAAGAAATGCTAAGTTTGGAAATTGAGCAGGAAGCAACGATTGCAGCCGAGATTGCCAGAGACAGTTCTCAGGACAGTCAGAGTTCTCTTTCATTGAGTCAAGATCCACTTGGAGGACCTATTATCGAAAATGAAGCTGCCACTGCTATGAATGAAGTGGAAAGAGCCATGGCACATGCTCATGAGGATTCAGTTAACTTAGAAGACTTGGAAAAACAACTCAACGTTGAGCAGAGGAAAATATATGATGAAGTTACCAAGCAAATTGAGCATGGATTAAGTCATGAGAAGAAAGAGTGCTCATGTACATCGTTGAAGCCTGTCCGACTGTATGTGACTGGAGAAGCGGGAACTGGAAAAAGTTTCCTCATTAAAGCAATTTCATGCTATCTGCAGGAAAGGACTGAGTCATCGCTGTCTTGTGTTGTCACCGCTCCTACTGGACTTGCAGCACATAACATTAAAGGTATTACTTTGCATCGTCTACTGATGCTGCCGGTGGAGCATGACAACAAATTACAATACCACAAGTTATCTGGGGATGCTTGCTGTGAAGTTTCAAGAGTCTTGAGGAAAATGAAACTACTTATCATTGACGAAGTAAGCATGGTTTCCAATGTCATGCTTGCCTTTGTGCATTTGAGAATGCAAGAAGTACTTAAAACTGAATATGATGTGTTATTTGGTGGCAAACACATCATTGTTTTCGGAGATCTTCTGCAGCTGACACCAGTAAAAGGACAACCTGTGTTCAAAATACTCACGCATGAAGATACCAGGAAGTGCCTAGGGAGCATTCGCAACGTCAATATATGGTTAAACTTCAATTATGCTGAACTGCATGAAAATATGCGTCAGGCAAAAGATGAAGATTACAAGAATATTCTACAAGATATTAGAATTGGAAAAGTGACCGAGCATGGAAAAGAAGCTTTAAATGCACGATTACTTTCAAATTTATATCCCGAACAAGAGATTGTGGCTGAGAATGTTTTTCAGAAAATTACTGAGAAGAAATCTGGAATATGTTTGATGCCAACTCTTGCAGAATGTGCCATCTTCAACAACAAAATGTTGAATTTAGAAAAGCAAGAGATTGTGAAACTTGAAGCTATTGACAAAATAGAGCATATGGGATCAACAATTATTTTGTCTGAGAATTTGAAATCAAAATTGGATTCATTAGAGAAGACTATATCTAAAACAGCGGGTTTTGAAAAGACGTTGAATGTGTGTTTAAATTGCCGAATCATTTTGAGAAGGAATTTACATGTTGAAAGAGGTCTGGTAAATGGATCAATGGGTAATGTTTTTGATTTTGAGAAGTACAGAAATAGAGATGGAATAGAATTTTTAAAAATTAAATTTGATGGCATTGAGGAAGTACAGCTAATTGGTCGTTGTTCTGCTAGGTTTTTGCTTGTTAAAGACTTATATGTTCGCCGTAAACAGTTTCCTGTTTGCTTGGCATATGCGGTAACAATCCATAAATCGCAAGGTTTAAGTGTAGATAGTGCATTGGTGAATATTGGCAGTTCTGTGTTCAAGGAGGGTATGCCATATGTGGCATTGTCACGAGTTAGAACTTTATCAGGATTGTACTTGATTGACTGTGATGTCACAAACATTTGTGCGGATCTAGATTGTGTTAAGGAATACAATAGGTTAAGAAGAGAGTATGCCCACATTTGCCTCAATATCCTTTGTTTGAGAAACGTGTGGTAGGCCGGAAACGTAGAAATATCAGTAATAGTAGGGAGGTTGTTGCAAAAAGACTAAAAGTCAATGAACAGAAAATTGTTAGCAGAAAGAAAGTGGATTCTGTTGAAGATGTTGTCGGTTTTCAATTTGAAAACAGTTCTGGTGTCAACTGCTATGCAAATGTAGTGGTTAATGTTCTCTTTTCACTAGAGAGTTTAAAAGAACAGATTCTGTTGAATTCAGAACAAATTTTATGCTGTTTGTTGAATTCTGTTTTCGAGAAATGTAGCACTGATCGAACAAAAGTAGAAAGTGTGTCTGAAGTTCGTTATCTGTTAGATGAATGTTCAGGTCAAACAGACTTCTCTGAAAATAATCAGCAAGATTGTCAGGAGTTTTTAATGTATATGCTTGATGTATTGCAAGATGAGGGTGTAGATGTAGATCACCTGTTTGGGCTTTCTTATCAATGGCAGCATGACTGCGAGAATTGTAGTGTATCAAGTTCTACTAGTGTAGACTCAGAAAGATTTATATATTTAACTTTGCCAGACAGTAAATCAGTCTCTTTTAATAAGCTAGTAAATGCAGCGGATCACAACATGGAGTGTAGCCAATGTAAATCTGAAATGATGTCAACATTACTTATACGTAGATATGGACAGTATGTCATTTTAATGATACAACGATGTAGGCCTGATGGATCAAAATTGTCAACTTTAATAAAAAATGTTGTGGCTTCTCAGCTTTCAATATCAGGAAGGACTTTTGTAACTGTAGCAATTATCTATCACGATGGTCCTTCAACAACATCAGGACATTATACAGCTTATTTAAAGTCTCGAAACGGCTGGTCATTCTGCAATGATTCCGTTGTAACTTTAAAAAAAAATTGCCGTTTGACCTTAAAAATTCTTACCTGGTGTTTTTAAAACCAAAATTTTAATGAAAGAATCTCGGGATTTCCTGTGAAGAATTGCAAAAGGTTCATGAAGTAGAGGGAATGTAAGTCTGCAATGCTGTCTAGATTATTGGTCCAAAACTTTTAATTATAATGTCATTTTAAAAATCCAACTATATAAACCTGATGCAAGTAAGTCTGCTTCATAGTAAGCAGTATCAGTGTCATAGGAAAAGGAGAACATGAGTGACAAAGAAGGGTAAGATATTAGTAGTCCAGGATTGTGAAAATAATCTTAAATGTATTCTTTTTGAAAGTTGCGAAAATAGAAAATGTCGGGATTTGATTGGAAGAATTACAAGAGTTACAAATCGCGGCAACATGATTTGGCCTAGTGGAAACATGTGATAGAATGAGAGAAGTCTTTTCTTGTATGTAACATATTTTTCGAATCGATGGAGGTTTTCTTTCAGAAAGTGGCGGGCTGAAAATATTTATAGCACAACAGAGTGGACGCTGTTCATAGAAGATCCTTCGACGTCATTGAAAGTAAGTTAATTTTAAGGAGTTTTGAATTCAGATTTCTTAGGTTGTATGGGTTTTTTAAACACAATCATTTTGATTGTGTTTTTTTTTCCCCGCTGTTACATGATGAATACCTTCAAGTCACTGATTTAAGTGAAATTTGATACATTCTGAGAACAGCAAAAATAAACCATTTAACATGTATAATTAATGTTCTGCTTTTTGTACTTATGATATACATTTAGAAATATGAGGTAGATATGGAAAAACTGAGTCTTCTGTAAGTGTCAATTTTAATGCTAACAGTGCTGTACTTCTGGGTACTGTTTTTTTTAAAAAAAGGAATAGGCCTCACCTCAAAGAAAGCTCTTGAAAGCTCACATCTTATTTGCATCCTGAAACACTCATTTAAAATATTAGACACAATTTTATGATGGCTTTACATCTTTTTTGCGCTGGCATTGCATCACTATTGTGAGACATCAGCAGTGCAAAAGTAGTACCATGTTCCAAAATAGGTCTCAGTTCATCAGCATGAAGATACTGTTTGTTTAAAATATATATCTTTAGGATTGTGTAGGGGACGTAGAGAAGCAGAGGCTTCTATAAATGTCAAAGTTGTTGCAAAACTGTTTCTTCTTGAACCTTTTCCCTTTTCTTTTCTAATTTTTAAATACATGTTGTAATATTTTTGGAAATGTTTGTTCTCTCTTTTACAGATTGAAAGTATGAAAAAATATTTAAAAAAGGTAACAAGAATTATAAGGTAAATGTTTTCTACTCTTTTTACCCGCAATGCACTGCTGATGATGTCACTGACCATGTCATGAATGATGTAATAAGAGGACATGACTTACTTCATTGGTAGGCCTTCACATGCTTTATCTGCTCTGTATTCTTCAACAAGTGTAAAATTGATCTGTAACCCTGAGTAGGTCTCACCTTAAACAAACCTCAGGAGACATCACACCTTATCGTCATCCTGAATTAATAAATAGATCTATTAAACAGTATCTCTGGTTTACTCCCTATAGCTGTCTTTCTTTTTACATTACTCTCTGTTTACTTCCCTTATACTAACTCTTCTTTTTTTTTAAAAAATATTTTTTTGGTTCGCTTCAAGTTCGCGAACCGGGCAGCGAACTGGAAAGCGAACCAAAAGAAATAGAGCTTGCCAGAGTGCTAAACATTCTAGCAATTTTATTTGAAAGGGGAGGTAGTTCTGAAAAGAACTTTTTTAATGTTTTTGTTGTTTTATTTTTTTTTTGTTTTTCTGAACATTTTTTGTTTTTTTTGTATTTTTGCACAGTTTTATATTTTTTTTTGTTTTTGATGGAGGGGAAACAACAAAAAACAGGCATTGAAAAAAGCTCAACAGGAGCAAAAAAAAATTACTGTTTGGGTGGGTTAGGGCAATTGTGATTCTCGTAAGCAATGTTCATTAAGTTTACGCTCATGTTCCCACATGAAAGCAATGCCCCACAATACAAGCAGGTTAGCTTCATATGTTTGAAGTTCTTTTGAATATTTGGCACGGTTTCCTGTGCCTCTCCTCCAGTCAGAGAGATATGCAAGGTTGACCTGGCCACAGGAGTTGTTGAGGGATTATCCTGCAGGTCACGCAACTCTGCACGGCTGTAGTTGAGAGGATGCCACCTGGTCATATGGCGATGCATGGTATAGTTTCCCATGCTATATTTTTTTTCAGTGCCTTTTGATAGCCTTTTTTTACAGATAAGACAGGTGGCATATTTTGCGTTGACTTTCTTCTCCCCTCGAGGGATTGAAAAAAACTGCCAGATAAAACTAGTTTTCCGACGGGAAACACGGGGCAACTCCTGTATGAACTCTTGTTCTTCTCTCTCCTCTTCTTCAAGTTCATCCTCTTCCTCCTCCTCTGTGTTGGCAATGAACTGAGATGATGGTCCTCTCTTCTCATGAGGAGGTGAAGGTGGTGGTGGGGGTGCACCAGCTGAAGCAAGTACAGAAGCCATTGCTCAATTATAGTTAATTGGTCTTTCTCTCACCAAGATGAAAGTCAGAGTGAGGAAAAAAGGAGGGGTTTTCATCATTTGGAAAAAGCAAAAGTTCTGAACCAATGAAAAGTGTTATTTTTAGGTCACATGACCTAGTCATACATCATTTGGAAACCAAAAGTGAAATGAACCAATGAAAAGTTTCATAAACAAGTCACATGACCTGTTCCGCTTACGTTACGCGGTGCGCGCCACGTCCCGCATCGTTTCCGGTTCGCGGTCCGGAGCACTTTCTGGAGCGCTAACGCGGCGCGTCATAAGACGCATTACGCGTCAACGTGATACGTCGCGCTTCCGCGACACGTCACAGTTCCGCTAACGAAACGTTTACCGGTTCGCGTACTAGATCGCGGCATCAAGATGAGCTAACGGAAAGCTTCCCGGTTCGCTTACCGAAAACGAAGAAAAAAAATATTTAAAAAAAAATTATCAATAAACATCTAAAATATATTTTGGGTTTTAAAGAAGAATACATTTTACAGCTACAGATGTTAGCTTTTAAAAAACCAATGAAATTCACAGAAAAAACCACAGGTTATAGACCATATATAGTTAGGAATTTGCATTTACAAAACCTTGAAAATTCAATGAAAAAACCATTGGTTATAGAACATATATAGTTAGGAATTTGCATTTACAAAACCTTATTTTACTCGCATAAAACCATTGAAATTCCATATATAGTTAGATGTGCTAACGATATATCGCGCACCCGCAATCCACTGCTGATGATGTCACATATTACATCATTCATGACATGGTTAGTGACATCACTGATGACATCTCAAATGACATCACTGATAACATCTCATTTGACATGACTGATCACATCACTGATGATATCATTCATGTGATAATACCATGAACCTCTTCAGACTCTAATATACCCTTAGATACAATCAGTGTAAACAGACAGTCACAGACTGTCACTCATCCATGGACTTACTTACACACCTAGTCAGTTATGCCAAAAATCAATCACACCTCCATTTTCTCAACTATACAGTTATACACACCTTACTTATTCAAACATATACTAACACATATTTACTTTACTCTCTTATACAATCCCTGATACATGTTCACAATGATCCATACAGCCACTCACACATTCACTGGCTCTTATGCACAGTTATTTATAGATGTCAACTCTCACATGTACTGTGTTTTACATATGTACTTACTTTGACATGTAGCACTGAGATATCCATTCACTCACTAATACACTCATGCACAGTCAACTGCCCATACAGCTGTTTCCACATACACTTTTGAACCCATACATATAGTGAATCAACTACTCACACATCTATATACAGAGTCACACACCTCCCAGCCACCCATACACACACACTCAGTTTCCCATACAAATACTTGGACAACCAATGAATAACCCATATAGTTACTCATATAGCTACTTATCAACACATGCAACAGTTTACAGAACAACAGATATAATGATGCACAAATTAAAACAGTTTAGTCACTAACCCATGCACTCAGTGAGACACATTTAATCACTCACTCATACAGTCAGTCATGCAGCTACTAAATCCTTCATCCAGACACTTATACATCCACTCATTCTTCAATATGTAAGACATATTTTAACTTTACAGAAACATACAGTCACTGGATGTTGTCATCAGTGATGTCATCAGTGATGTCATTTGAGATGTCATCAGTGATGTCATCAGTGATGTCACTAACCATGTCATGAATGATGTAATATGTGACATCATCAGCAGTGGATTGCGGGTGCGCGATACATAGTTAGCACATCTAACTATATATGGAATTTCAATGGTTTTATGCGAGTAAAATAAGGTTTTGTAAATGCAAATTCCTAACTATATATGTTCTATAACCAATGATTTTTTCATTGAATTTTCAAGGTTTTGTAAATGCAAATTCCTAACTATATATGGTCTATAACCTATGGTTTTTTCTGTGAATATATATATATATATATATATATATATATATATATATATATATATATAAAAAACGTTATACTTAGTATGTTTATAGGTCGCTGCATTATTTTCCTCTAAGTTATTTGATTAGATATTTATGGGTCCCTGTTTTATTAATCGATCACAATACGTAAATATCATAACTATTTTACCTAGACATGCTTCACTTTTGAAATATTGAAGAAAAAATCTAATGAAAAATAAATAACATTAGCTTCAAGTACAGAAACAATTGAAAGTCTGTGTTTGTATAATATTTATTTGTGTATGTATGCATGTTAGGAAAGTTAGTATGTAGTTTCCATAGGAAGAGCGTTTTTTCATTTGCCAATAGCATCATTTGATGAATCCTTGCGAGATTTTCAAATCTAATATGCTTGTCACTTCAGCTGCTGTCTTGAAAGTTTCAGGGTGATCTATCAACCAGGAGTCGAGAAAAAGGGGGGTCACACATGCTTTTTGTCCATGTTAATTTTCATAGGGAACTTTAGACACAGCTACAGCCCAAACTGCAGAATGGAATGACACCAAATTTGGAAAAAGGTAGCTCTTGGTCGAGAAAGCACTCTTTTTGTTAAATCGTGTAAATCCGTTCAATAGGTGCTGAGAAATTTGAAGATTTCTCAGATGTAAACTCTGGCCGCGGTGGACTGGTGACCCCTCCTGATCTAATGACTGAAATCTGATTGGCTGCCAACACTTCAAACTAGGAAGTGTTGGCAGCTATCTTCTGATGCACAAATGCAGGGGGTCATGCGGCCCCCGCAGCCCGGGAACTGCCACCTCCCTGGAGCTATATTAGAAATAATGCATGGGGGACTGCACCCCCTCATGCACCCCCAGGGACTGCCACATCCTGGGGCTTAATTAATGGTGATGGGGGGGGGGCACGTGACCCCCTCCCTAGTGGAGCTGTAGATGGCCCTAGGGACTGGCAATGTCTGGCAATGTCCTGGTGTGCATAGCCTCTGGACATTGCAGTTTGCTATCTCCCGCCAAACCATGTCAGCAGCTACCTCTGTCCAAAAGCAATGCCACCTCCCTCACACGGTCACCAACAAGGTGGCCATGCCCTGGGGGATGGGGTCCCTGGAGCAATTTTGCTCGGTGTAGGCCCCCTCCACATTTAAAAAAAAATAATAAATTTTGGCCTGGCCCTGCAAGATGGGGTCCTCGGGCCTAAATAGGCCTGGGTGGGAGGGCTGCATGACCAACCCTCTCTCTTGAAAAAATCATAAATAAAGGCCTGGCCCCAGGGAATGGGTCCTCAAGGGCTGAAATTGGCATCAGGGGAGGGCGGCTGCGCAGTCATCTTCCCATATAAAAAAATATATAAAGGGCAGTCACCAGAGGCCACCCTCCCTTCACCACCACTCTGCAAACGCGGCTCTTGATGCAATGATGGTTGGGCAATGAAATCCCCTTGAATGCTGATGACCTTTGGGGGCCAACAAGCCCTCTTGTAACCTCCAGTAAATCCTAGAGTGCTGGATTGCTGAGAGTACTTGAAGGCAAGACCCCTTTCTCCACCCCTCTGCAAACGCGCCTCCTGGTACGCTTCTGGTTGAGGAATGAATTCCACTTTACTCCTGAGGGCCTCAGAACTGAAGTGGACTACTTCCCCCCCAACCAGTAGTGCGTCTGGAAGCGTGTTTGCAGAGTGGTGGAGAAAGGGGCCTTGCCTCTGACAACCTCTCAGAAATCCAGCTGTTAGCTGTACCTAAGTATTTGAAACTGTCCTTAAACTGGAGCTGTATTCCTCCAAGGAGAGCAGGTGCCAGCCCATTGAAAAGCATAAAAAGAAGCAACATATCCCAATTGATTTGGTACCCGGCGTAGCCCCCAAATAGTTGGAATATTTGTAGTAACCTGCTAATAGTAAAACAAGGCCATGTTGCATACAATAAGACATCATCCGCGTACAAGGATATTCGCTCTTCCCACTGTTTTCCCCCTGTGATTCCAGACACCACTGGGTCCACTCTTACCCATGCTATGAGCGGTTCCAACGCCAGCGCTAATTGTATGGGAGACAATGGGCATCCTTGTCTTGTCCCCCTGTGCAGGGCAAAAGAGCAGGAGACCAAACTATTCACCTGAACCCTAGCCAGTAGACTCTTGTACAACAACTTGAACCAGGATTGGAACCGAGGCCAAATTTGAATCTGGCCAGAACTGCAAAAAAGTAGTGCCATTCAATGCTGTTGAAAGCCATTGGTGCGTCCAACGACAGCAACGCCGCTTCCTCCTCGTGTGGGATTTGGTCTTAAATCCCGACTGGCTTGAGGTGTATCAATGTCGTGATCGACCCCATAAGGTGGCTCGCCAGGACTTGAGCCAGAATTTTTGCTTCCATATGTAATAGGGATATAGGCCTGTAGGAGCTACATTGATCAGGTGGCTTACCGGCCTAGGGTAAATAAAAATGTGAATGTGTATTTGTAAAGCGCAAACTACTACTCACCCTTGCGGGTCGCAAGGCGCTGGGTGCCGTCGTGGAAATTAAGTAAACTATTGCCCCGAGTCACATGGTTCCTGAGCTGAGCTGCCCCCGGAGCCGGGGATTGAACTGTGAACCCTGTGAACAGAGCTAACAGTCCGCAACAAACCTTAGAACCCAGGTACGAGCCGATGCCTGAAAGTGGGTTATGTAATTCACACAAAAAAACATGTATGATATGATAAAGTCTCTTCAGATTTCCAAAAAGTGTATTTAACATGTGCATGCTTTAACGCTCCTATTTGGATTTGGTTTTTTAGGTCTCGCCTTTACCATTCTGCAGGAATGGGAAATGGGGAGAATTCAAGTCGGCAAAATCATCTTCAAACCAAGGGCTTTCAGCAACGCGGTTTTCTTGCAGTTCACGTGAATCACGTGAGAAAACATGCACGAGCATTCACGGCCAGGGCATCTCCTCCCCTAGCAGCACTCCTCCCACACCAGCAACTCCCCCCTCCCACACCAGCACCTCCCCTCTCTCTCCCCGCAAACACAGCCTTGCCGTAGCAGCACTCCTCCCACACCAGCAACTCCCCCCTCCCACACCAGCACCTCCCCTCTCTCTCCCCGCAAACACAGCCTTGCCGTAGCAGCACTCCTCCCACAACAGCAACTCCCCCATCCCACACCAGCACCTCCCCACTCTCCCCCCGCAAACATAGCCTTGCCGTAGCAGCACTCCTCCCACACCAGCAACTCCCCCCTCCCACACCAGCACCTCCCCTCTCTCCCTCCCCGAAACACAGCCTTGCCCTAGCAGCACTCCTCCCACACCAGCACCTCCCCCTCCCACACCAGCACCTCCCCTCTATCTCCCCGCAAACACAGCCTTGCACGTACACCTATTAACTGCATCCGTTTCCTTAGCAGCATTCGTGACCTTCCAAACTGCCTGCAGCAGTCACTGTTCTTTCCCTTCATTTGTTCATTCTGGTACTGTTCTCATGTACTCGCCTGTCAGAGTGTTTCTAACTCTCCCTTCTTTTCTTCCTACATCTAACACCAGCACCTCCCCCCCTCCCACACCAGCACCTCCCCTCTCTCTCCTCACAAACACAGCCTTGCACGTGCTGCGCTTCTCTCGCTCATTCACTTTGTTTCTCCATCGCCTCCCACGACCTCTCTCTGGTTGTCCTCGCTATACACACCCTTGCCTATAGACAAACATCGCAGGAAAAAAAACTCGCTACTGACACGGAGCCGAGGAGTCCTATTTAGAGAGCTGCCTCCTGAAAACAAGTATCGAAAGTGGAGCACTTGACTAATAATTAAAAAAACAAGAGTCGGCAAAACCTGTTCCACGATATTTACACACCTTTCTGGTACAATGCATCTTTCTAATTAAAAACAGGTTCGTCGTCAAATGGTTTGTCCCTTGTGTGGTGGTTAGAATGCAGTGCATGTTTCCAGGCCTCTCTGAATCACTGACTATCCCTTAACACTAGATTTCATGTACACTGTCAGGGCCTACTGCCAAAACCTGCAAATTCAGTACTCTCGATCTATGTCCGCATTTGACATGCTTGAAGTAAAATATAAATCCATTTGCCCCTCACAAGCGTAACAAATATGAAATCAGGTGACATGCATTTAACTGCCAACATCTAAACAAGCCGAATATGTGCATGCAGCTTTCCAAAATAGAAAACTAATTGGACTTTATTCGCAAAAAAATAGATACTACAATTGGACTCCTTGGGTTCAACTCACATGCAAACCTCAAGTGACTCCAACTATTAAATCTTCATTAACACAAACAAAGATACTTGGCACAAAACAACCCAATAGGCATACTGCCAATAAAACCATGCTCAAACCAGGCCAGAAAGTTAGTCTCGTTTTGCCATCAAGGAACAATGAATTTACAATAAACATGGCCATTGAAAATGTATTCTTAAAAATTAGGATTGGAATTATATGGCCATTAAGTTATTAACTATTTTGCACATGAAAAGAAACCGTAAGTCCGTAACTGACACACTAGTTAGAATTCTTTAGATAAGTACTGAGCTCTGACATCGATGTACAACCTTCAGGCCATAAATGTTAACACCGTCAGGACTGAATCCGACCTTCATCCTTCTGAGCTGGATACACGGAGTACCACTGAGTGATCAACAGACACACCTTTTACGAACAGCGCTATATATAACAGCAAAACTAACAAAGCAAGGGAGGGTTAAAATAAGAATATGCTTTATTAATAGGGAAATTCAAAAGCGGGGCTGCGACGTGATAAAATAGAATGGAAAGTAATGATTGACGTCATTGACAGCACATGTGAACATATCATCCACGAGCTGATCACGTAAATATCGTTCAGGCGTTTCTTCCGTAGATTACTTTCAAGATTCATCTGGCAATGCATAAGTCTTAAAAACACCTTTGTAAATCAAACCAATGCACATGAAAACATTTTCGGCCATATTGGAAAAAACATAGACTATTTGAAAAGAAACCGAGCCAAAACACTTCACAAACGATCACAGGATAAATCAAAATAAACTGCTAATACAAAAACATATTTACTGAAAACACCAAGTAACACTAGTTTAAACGTTGAAGGTTGTTGCATACCAATAGTGTCTAAATTCATCTCAGCCTAAAATATTAATCAAAATCATTCACAACACAAAAGAATAATACTGCAAAAGAAAGACACTGTGATTACAATACAACAGTACAATCACAATCGCACATTGTCAACAAAAAAAAGATTTCCAAAAAAATGTCTGAAGTACAGTACATAAAATAACTACATCGCAAGATATTTACTAAAAACAACATTCATACATAGCACATTAAAATTGAAACGTTCAATAGCTAGACACGATGTGCAAAAGAAAAGTCAAATTCAGTCGGAATATGTCGTACGTACATCACAAAAAATTCAAACATTGCCATATATTCATTAGAAACAACATTAATACATAGCAGATCAAAATTTACAAATGTTCAATAGCTGTACACAAACAGCATACGAAAAGTCAAATTCAGTTGGAATATGTCGGAACTACGTCCCATAAAATTAAGACATTTGCAATATATTCATTAAAATCAACATTTATACATAGCACATCAACATTTTAAAACGTTACATAACTATACACTAAGAACATACGGAAAACCAAAAACAGTCTGAATACGCAAACGTCATAAAACAATACAAAACATTAATCAACGGTCAAAAAAGTATAAACACAATTAATACTACATACCCAAAATTTGTATAATAATATTAAAATTCAAACTTACCTGTCAAACGACGCAGCAACAACACAAGAAGCACAACGCGCCTTTCACACGTGACTGTTCTCGAAGATCTGGGAATTTCCTCGTTGATGCACGTCAATCGCAATGCTACGTCACAAAACGTAGCAATGCGATTGGCTGGAAATTACATCATTCGGAAAACAAAGGGAAAATACAAAAAAAAAACTAGAACGCTGACCTCAAAAACGGAGGTAACCTATAGGCGCTACATTGCGACCGGCATTTTTATTAAGAAAAAGACATCCGCACTAGGAAAAGGGACTCAAAGCCATACTATCACTCACGCCAAACACAAAATAAAAAAATTTAAAAAAACATACACATACACATGTTCACAGCAAAAAAATAACACACACTTGCAAAATAATCACACACACACACACCACCATATCATCAACAACACACAACATCACACACTAAGCATAACACCACAAAGAACAATATACTCAATTATTGTTCACATTAACACACTAAATCAATGTCACCACTCACACATGCAACGCCACTCACACATGCAACGCCACTCCCTCAAAGCAACGCCACTCATCCACGCAATGCCACTCACCCAAGCAACGCCACTCATCCACGCAACGCCACTCATCCACGCAACGCCACTCATCCACGCAACGCCACTCACCCACGCAACGCCACTCACCCACGCAACGCCACTCACCCACGCAACGCCACTCACACACGCAACGCCACTCACACACGCAACGCCACTCATCCAAGCAACGCCACTCATCCAAGCAACGCCACTCATCCACGCAACGCCACTCATCCACGCAACGCCACTCATCCATGCAACGCCACTCATCCACGCAACGCCACTCACCCACACAACGCCACTCACACACGCAACACCACTCACACACGCAACGCCACTCACACATGCAACACCACTCACACACGCAACGCCACTCACCCACGCAACGCCACTCACCCACGCAACACCACTCACCCACGCAACGCCACTCACACACGCAACGCCACTCACACACGCAATGCCACTCACACACGCAACGCCACTCACACACGCAACGCCACTCACACACGCAACGCCACTCACACACGCAACGCCACTCACACACGCAACGCCACTCACACACGCAACGGCACTCACACACGCAACGCCACTCACACACGCAACGCCACTCACACACGCAACGCCACTCACACACGCAACGCCACTCACACACGCAACGCCACTCACACATGCAACGCCACTCACACACGCAACGCCACTCACACCCACGCAGTGCCACTCACACCCACACAGTGCCACTTTTACCCACACAGCACCACGGTCAGACACACAACGCCACTCATACCCACGCAAGCCCACTCTCACACACACAAGCCCACTCTCACACACGCAACGCAACTCACACACGCAACGCCACTCACACATGCAATGCCACTCACCCACGCAACGCCACTCACCCACGCAACGCCACTCACCCACGCAGTGCCACTCACACCCACGCAGTGCCACTTTTACCCACACAGCACCACTTTTACCCACACAGCACCACTGTCAGACACACAACGCCACTCACACCCACGCAAGCCCACTCTCACACACGCAAGCCCACTCTCACACACGCAACGCAACTCACACACGCAACGCCACTCACACATGCAACGCCACTCACCCATGCAACGCCACTCACCCACGCAACGCCACTCACCCACGCAACGCCACTCACACCCACGCAGTGCCACTCACCCACGCAGTGCCACTTTTACCCACACAGCACCACTTTTACCCACACAGCACCACTTTTACCCACACAGCACCACTGTCAGACACACAACGCCACTCACACCCACGCAAGCCCACTCTCACACACGCAAGCCCACTCTCACACACGCAACGCAACTCACACACGCAACGCCACTCACACATGCAACGCCACTCACGCACGCAACAACAATCACACATGCAACGCCACTCACCCACGCAACGCCACTCACTCAAAGGCACTCACACCCATGCAGTGCAACTTTCACCCACACTGTGCAGTGCACAATAGGTCTCGCAGTAGGAAAGTTGGAGCTATTGGTTTTGTAAATGACAAAGCACTTTATGTTTTTAAAATGAAAACAAAAATAAAAGGCATTGCTATTTGCAATTGTAATAGCTCCAACTTTCCTACTGCGAGACCTATTGGTAACGCCAGTGCTTGTCTCAATGGTCATCATTCCACATTACTTGCTGGTATGAACGTTAATTTAACATTGCTATTGCACTACAGTGTGCTGGAGAATAGCTCACCATTTTGAGTATCACAACTTACTCTTGCTCAGCATTGCCCATTCTTTACTTTTCGGGCGCGTTTCGTTTTATTGCTTTATTTTTCGTCACGCTCTGGCTGAACCTTACTGCTAATACAGTAGTTTACAGCGTTTGCATTTCCTTCCTGTTTAGTATGTTTTGGAATCCTTTCATCTATCTAAGGTTTTACAGACTATTGTTAAGTGTCTTTGTTCAGTCTTTATCTGAACAATTTGGGTTGCTTGTTGTTGCCAAGTCAAACAACGTTTTTTAGGAGCTACAGGAGCCAGCCTCAGTGAAATACTACATATTCCCGGCAAGTGAATGTGGTTTAAAAATAGAATTACAATTCCTTGTGGTAGCTCTGTGAAAGCTTGCTATGAGGAATTACCCACAGTGATGTGTGGCTGATTTTCATCTGTATTGTGCACATGATGCTTATGCTTTGACAGGACAGTTTGCCCTTTAAATACCAGAAAACCGAGTTTGAGTCTAAGGAGCTATTGAATATGTTTGCTAAGAATGGTCCAACTCTGCCAGACAAATATTAGCCGTACTTTCTAGGGGTGGGTGGAATTTGCATAGTCGCGTTACGCAAAGCTCCGCAAAATGAAAAAAAATACCTGCGAGCAAACAGAGTTCTGCAAACAAGCGGAATTGATTGTTTCGCCAGTTCGCATTGCTTTTTTCCTGTTCGCGAATGCTGTTTGCGTGCTCGAGGGGATATATCTCACGAGCACGCATTTTGAAATCTCGAATAAGCAACAAATTCCGCAAAGCTGTGGATCGCAGAATGTTTGGCATTTCTGCGCTCTCCCCAAAACGTGAAATGATCCAAATTCCACAAGCGGAATGGAATTTACCGCCCAGGCCTACTTTTTGCCTGGCATGCTCAGTGTGTTTTTGTCATTACTGTGTGGGATGGAAATTGGGCGGGACATTGAGGCCACTATGATTGAATCAGGGCCGACGCTGAGCAGCGTGGGCAGCTGCCCATGGCCCCAAGCCTGCTCGCAATCATGGGGCCTCGCACCTCTGAAGACTCCTGAGTTTCGAGGCCCAGGGGGCTCCCTAAGAGTTTATATTTTTTCTTTTATTTAATCAATCTCCCCTGCTGCCTCCCCCTCCCCTTGTGGGCCTTATGGCTGCATCTGCATGTTGATGGCAGCAATTAGAAAGGTAATTAAAGTGCCCTTGAGTTTGAAGTGTGCCCTGCCCCTGTATGAATGAAAAGCAGAATATCCTGCAGGGCACACAGTAAAAGACAGAATGATGGTACATCACAATGAAAACAGCTCAGCTCACCTAGGATGAAGGAAATGGGAGAAGAGAGATGAATAAAAGGGGGAAGCAACCGGAATAAAGTGAGGTGGAGCAGATAGGTGTGAGTATGGCAGTGAGACAAGAGGTGCAGGCAGAGGAACAGAATCCGCATGTAAAAGTGGATGGAGCAAGTCTTAAGTGTGTTGGGTCACTCAAGTCTCAGCCCCGGTAGTAAATTAAAATGCACATTGAAAACAGACTCTATCGGGCCCTATATTCATGTCCTTAACTTTGCCTGCAAAATCATTGATCCAGGAGCTGCAAAATGAATGTATAATACGTTAGAAGGGTCAGACTGCCTACAGGGCAGTCAGGCTAATCTGTCAGGCAGGGCTTTAAGTACGCCAGGTCCTGAGAGGTGTTCCTATCGGGCTCTCCATTTTTACGCTCACCCTCTGGGTGAGGAAAAAAATCTCAAATCTGCAACGGTAGCACCCTTCACTGCCTTTAATATAACTTGAAAGAGACTCATTATGGTTCTTTCACAGTCTAATCATTTCAGCACTGAAGCATTTTCAGAATTCTGTACATTGAAGCCAGAGTTGTTGCCGATTCATCTTATGCAACTAATGACCACTGACAAAGCCAATAGTCCTGGCTTGTTGTAGGTGTAATGTTAGGCCATGCCCCTTTGAAAGACCCCCACGTTTTTTCATCCCACTTCAAGCCCTGCTGTCAGGTCAGTTTGTAGGCTGTTTGGCTATTTGTTGAACTGCTTTTTAGTCGGGTGAGCCGGTTTTTACTACTGATTTTCATGATATTAAAGCAAACATGCCGTGCTGCAAATTCATATCAATGCAGTCTTTCATACTTTACAAAAAACTTTTACAGCATGTCTTTACAAGTTAAAAACTGTCCTAGTATGCAAACATGGGACACTTTTCTAGCAACCTAATTCACTAATTGGGGACCCCTTTTATTTTGGTACTGGGGCCTATTTTCTGTCCCAGTCTGAAACTGTATGTTAGGCAGGGGCACTGGAATTATGCGATTATCAGCGGTGGTGATTTTTCATAAATATACATTTGCCACATAATCCATCATCTGCCGCATAATCTACAGATTTTAACAAAAAAACATTTTTGTTTCTAGCTCAAACGGTTCAGAGGTAACTAAAAAGGCAGCGACTTTTGTTGCCGCGTGTTTGAAGGCCCTTTTCAAAGCTGGAATAGTGAACTTTTTGTTTTTCCATTGCTAAATGTTGGTGTTAAATTGGTACCAATGGGGTACAACCAATTCTCAGACAGTGTTACCAAGTTCAAAAATTGCAAAAAAAGAAGTAAAACTATTTCAAAATGTGCAGCATTATGCCGCATAATTTGCCTTTTCTCACCACATATTTTACTCAGCCTGCCACATCATTTAGCCCTCTCTTGTCGCATAATTCCAGTGACCCTGATGTTAGGGTAATGCATGGAAGTGATTTGGTTCCTGTTTATATTTCACATGCTTTACTTATCTGGAATTCCCCAAGCGTGCTAGCTGTTTCCAGGATGTGTGTTTCTGTATTTGATTTCACAGCATACTAGTCTTGGATGATGCACACTTTGTACTGAGTCGCCTCCAGGTGTTCATAACCGGCTACAGTTGAGCACTATGGAATTGAGGTTGCAGGCAGTACAAGTGTCACACTATAGCTGTCTGTGAGTCAAAAAGGTATTCAGAATACATGATCATTCAATACATTGCTCCTCTGCAGAGCAAAAACAGCAATGGTACCGTATACCAGTACTGATTCTGTGCAAATGTGTGTGAAGGAGCTACTCATTGATCCAAACAGTGACAAGGTAAAAGTAAAATAATTTTTATTGTTACTCATTTAGCTTAAACAGCTAACAACCGTTGACAACACCAATACTCTTGGCTGTTTTTAGGTGTATGTCAGTTGTTGTGTTATTTTATGGATTCAATCACAGAAAGCACAGAAATGAATGAAAGTACCAGTCAGATGGAACACTAAGGGAATCACAGAAATTTAGATTGTGTTTAAACTATGCCCTTCATTACATAGTCCACACCCCTTTTAGAGACCCACCCATTTTTTTCAGCCCACTGGGCTGACGGGAAGGGAGACTGGCGAAGAGGAGAAATAGATGTAATGGGCAGAATTAATGCAGACAAGCTGGTAGAGAGATTGGGTGAAGGGCATTGCATGCAAAAGACAATGCTGTCAGGGGGGATAAATCCATGCAAAATGTTAAGAGACGAGGAGACTGGTGAACTTTAAAATGCAGAGGCACTTAATAAAACATACAATAATTTATGGTGTACCATGCAAGCCTCACCCTTCCCAGTGGTTTGGGGGTTTCAACCTCCCCAAGAATACTTTGAAAAGTGGCAGAAGATAGTATTTGTGGCTCAGTTTACATAAAATGTGGTCAAGAAGCCACATCTGTGATCTATTCTATCCAGTCTGCACCACTTCCAAGTGCCTCATTCCTCATTCTCATATAAGAACTGCACTCCTGCATTTTCCCTTCTTCCTTCTTTTCCATGTGCTCCATTTTACCCTTTCAATCAATACACTTTCTTGTCTGCAACATTCTCCACCAGTAATCAACTCTCCTTATTGCATACTGTAGTCTAATCTACTCTCTAAGATCCTGGTACACCATTATAACTCCATGTGTACCCTACCTGCATTGTCTCCTTCCTTCCTACAGGACAAAACAGGAGCAAGTGCCATTTGCATGTGGGTCCTAATGTAAACATTACTGCTAAATCGGGTGAAAATTCTTTGTGCAACTGTTTCTGCCATGCTTGGGACCAAAGAGGATGCTAAAGGTTATCTCCATCTAAGTATATTGTCTACATTAGACATGGAAACCATCCAGGAATTTAACATTTCAACTTACTTCAGAATGCAGGTTTACTTAGGGAATTTAACGTATTTAAATGTAAATTGCAATGGTCAATAAGTCACAAGTTTTAGTTGGCAATCTATAAAACATATTTACAGAGCTTAGTACTGTTAAATGTGTGACATTAAGTGCTATATAAAAAAGTTTTTGTTCCATTTACTTTTCTTTGCACTTGAAGTCTTCCTACCCTTTGAAATGTGTTCCTACTCAAGGGGAGACATTTTCATTTTCAAATAGTTCAATCAAATTATTATATGTCGGATTTACATTGAGGGCTCTCACTGTTTTTGCACAATATATAAATTTATGTTTAACCACTTATGTGCTGGGGCTGTCCGAATGCCACTGATTCCCCAGCACGGCGTGAATTATGCGCCTGCTCTGGTGCTCTGATTTGACAAACCTAGTCAAGTCAAGTCATAAAATTTATATAGCGCACTACATACCCAGAGGGTTTCAAGGCGCTTAGGAAGGGGAGGAGGATTATTTGTCAAAAATCCACGTTTTAAGCTGTTTTCTGAACGCTAGGTGATTCTGGGTGAGGCGAAGGTAAGCGGGGAGTGAGTTCCATGTTCTGGCAGCCAGGTATGAAAAGGATCTGCCTCCCATGGTGGTCTTGTTGATGCGAGGTACAGTGGCGAGGGCTTGGCTGGAAGAGCGAAGTTGGCGGGAGGGGGTGTAGAAGGACAGTCGAGAGTTGAGGCAGTCTGGTCCGATGTCGTAGAGAGATTTGTGTGCGTGGGTAAGCAGACGGAAAGTAATCCTCTTATTGACGGGTAGCCAGTGGAGGTCTTTGAGGTGACCAGAGATGTGTTCGTTGCGTGGGATGTCTAATATGAGCCTGGCAGAGGCGTTTTGGATTCGTTGTAGTTTCTTCTGGAGTTTAGCGGTGGTACCTGCGTAGAGGGTGTTTCCGTAGTCCAGTCGGCTCGTGACCAGGGCATGGGTGACTGTTTTCCTTGTTTCGGTGGGGATCCAGCGAAAAGTTTTTCTGAGCATGCGAAGAATGTTAAAGCAGGAGGAGGATACGGCGCTGACTTGTCTGTTCATAGAGAGTGAAGAATCCAGGATGACGCCAAGGTTCCGTGTGTGGTCTGTCGGGATGGGTGCATTTCCGAGGGCTTCCGGCCACCAGGAGTCGTCCCATGCAGAGGGGGATTTACCTAAGATGAGGACTTCTGTTTTGTCTGAGTTCAGTTTCAGACGGCTTTGTTTCATCCATTCGGCGACTTCTTTCATTCCTTCGTGTAGGTTAGTTTTGGCGGTGCTGGGGTCCTTGGTGAGAGATAGGATCAGTTGAGTGTCATCCGCGTAAGAGATGATGTTGAGGTTGTGTTGGAGGGCGATGGCCGCGAGGGGGCTCATGTATACGTTGAAGAGGGTGGGACTGAGTGAGGATCCTTGTGGTACGCCGCAGATGATTTCAGAGGCTTCGGACTTGAATGGTGGGAGGCGGACTCTCTGGGTTCTTCCGGTGAGGAACGAGGTGATCCATTCCAGTGCCTTTCCTTGGATTCCTATGTTTCTGAGGCGTTGTAAAAGGGTGCTGTGGCAGACTGTGTCGAAGGCTGCAGAGAGGTCGAGGAGGATGAGGGCGACTGTGTCTCCATTGTCCAGTAGAGTTCGAATGTCGTCTGTTGCTGCGATGAGGGCGGTCTCAGTGCTGTGTTTGGCTCGGAAGCCAGATTGTGAGGGGTCGAGTGATTTGTTGGCTTCGAGGAAGGCGGCGAGCTGGTTGTTGACAGCTTTCTCGATGACTTTGGCCGGGAATGGAAGAAGCGAGATGGGGCGGTAGTTTTTGAGTTCGGTGGGGTCTGCTGTTGGTTTTTTCAGAAGGGCGGTGAGTTCAGCGTGTTTCCAGTTTTCTGGGAAGGTAGCGGAGTTGAAGGAGCAGTTGATGACGTCTCGGAGGTGCGGAGCTATGATGGAGTCTGCTTTGTTGAAGATGTGGTGAGGGCATGGGTCTGTGGGGGATCCAGAGTGGATGGAATTCATCAGGCGGATGGTGTCCTCAGTGGAGATTGGGTTCCAGGCGTTAAGGGTGTTAACGAGGGGAAGATGGTCGGCTGATGGTAGGGTGGGTTGGCTTCCGGGTTGGTTGTCAAAGCTGTTGTGGATGTCAGCAATCTTGTTGTGGAAAAAAGAGGCTAGGGAATCGCAGAGGGTTTGAGAGGGGGTGATGTCGTTGGAGTTGGCCGAAGGGTTGGAAAATTCCTTGACGATGTTGAAAAGTTCCTTGCTGTTGTGGGAGTTGTTGTCAAGTCGATCCTTGAATGCTGTTTTCTTGGCTTTTCGGATCAGTTGGTGGTGAGTACGGATGGCGCTTTTGAAGGCGTCTTTGGTGTTGGTGCATGGGTCTTTTTTCCAGGCCTTTTCAAGGGAGCGGCACAGTTTCTTGGAATTCTTGAGGTCATCGTTGAACCATGAGGCCTTCTTGATGCCAGGTTTGTGTTGACGTTTTTTCAGTGGTGCTAAGGTGTCGGCGGTGTTGGATAGCCAGAGGGTGAGGTTGGAGGCGGCTTCGTTGGCGTTAGAAGAGAGGGCTGGGGAGGTTTGAAGGAGTGATGTGGAGATCTGGTCGGTGGTGATCTTGTTCCAGTTTCTTTGTAGAGTTGGTTGGATGTGGATGGTGGGTTTCGGCTTGTTGTAGGTGAAGTGAACGCAGCTGTGGTCAGTCCAGAGGAGATTCGTAGTGTGGCTGAAGGAGACATGGTTGCTGGAGGTGAAGATGGGGTCGAGTGTGTGACCTGCGATGTGGGTGGGGGAAGTGACCAGTTGTTTGAGTCCGAGGTTGGCGAGGTTGTCCAAGAGGGTGGCGGTGTTGCGGTCGTTGATCTTTTCAAGGTGGAAGTTGAGGTCTCCCAGAAGGATGTAGTCTTTGGAGGGGAGCGCGTGTGGGGTGATGAAGTCCGTGATGTCTTCACTGAATTTTGCGCGGGGTCCTGGTGGTCTGTAGAGGAGAGTGCCTCTGAGTGTGGTTTTGGGGTCGATGTGGATCTGGAAGTGAAGGTGTTCGGAGTTAGCGAGGTTGTCGTCAGAGCTGGTTGAGATGCGGATTGATTTCTTATGGACGATAGCGATTCCTCCTCCTGTATGGTCGGTGCGGTCCTTGCGTGTGATCTTATAGTCATCAGGGATAGCGATGGCGATGTCAGGGGCGGAGGAAGCGTTCATCCATGTTTCCGTTAGGAAGGCGACGTCAGGAGAGATGGTGTCTAGTAGGTTCCAAAGGTCAATGGCGTGCCTGTGGACCGAGCGGGTGTTGAGAAGGATGCATTCTAGGTGGTTGGGGTCGGTAATCTGTGTTGTGGTCGCAGCGGAGATGTTGTCGGTGCCGCTAAATTTGCAGGAGAGGCAAGAGAACGGTCCATGGGTGCGTCCAGGGGCGGCTTGGACGCAGTTGGGGGCGCGACCGGGGTTAAGGGCTAGGAGGGTGGCGGCATCGTAGGTAACGCGGGGGGGCTGGGCAGCGCGAGGGGCAGGGGGTCTGGCGCTGGGCGCGGTCCAGGCGCGGACGGGCGTAGACGGGCTTACCTTTGGCGCACCTTCGGCGCGGATTGGGCGCGTGGACGCTGCGCGTGGGGGCATTGGCCATAAATGGATGGTGGGGGGGAGGGGCGAGGGCGCTTCAGCTGGGAGGCGGGGCGGGCAAAGGACGACGACAACAACTACAAAATGGAGGTGGAGGGGTCAGGGCGGCAGGAGCGCTAGGGGGGAAACGCTAATACTACTATGGTGAGACGCTACGGAACAAAATGCTAATGAGATTAAGCGGCGGGATGAAAACACAATGAGCAGCAGAGTCACGCTAGCAGAGACGCACTTTAAATGGCCAAATCGGTAAATTCAGTAATTCAATGGGCAGAGCGGCAGTTCCAGCAAGCAGCGGTAATGAGGGCACACAGCAGGCAGTAATTAATAAAGGTAGACCAGGTTAGAGCGTAAGCGCTGCAGAAACGATACCTCAGCAGCAGGGGAATGGAATGCCTGCTTTCTTCTATATTATCTTTACTGGAAAAGTTAGTCGGGGGTTCGGATTGTGTTCTGGAAACGGTAACGCAAATTTTAAAAGTCCTATTAAATAACCGTCAGGAGAAGGTCACTCCCTCAAATTTAGGAATTAGTCCCACGGAGGGGAATGTGACGAATGACATATTATCAGAGAGTGGAGCTGTTGTTACCGATGTCCCCCAAGTTTCTGTAGCTAGGGAAAAGTCGGTTTCTCCTATAAATATCCTTGCCTCTAATTGTGTGGTGGAACACAATAGTTCTATAGTTGTAGTTCTGGCTGCCTTGAAAGTGAGGCAGGAAAAGGAGTGTTTTGCGATTTTTAACCAACAGAGTGGTAAGGAAGGTAAGGTGGTCTTGGAAGCGGCTGCTAGTGGGGAAAAAAGGAAAAATTGGAAAATTAAATAAGAAGGGAAGAAATTAAAGGAAGTTAATCCGCAGGATTGAAAAAAATAGGTGGAGGAAAATCTTCTTTGAAGCCCAGCAGGAAACTTCATTTAAAGAAGAGGTTTCAGAGAGGCCCCCAATTTATTCTAAAAATACGTTAGGGGATATAAAAGTAGCTCAAGATTCTTCTCAACTTCCTCCTTTGGAACTAATGTCTATTCCACCTATAATAACATCAGCCTCACCCTTATTGGTCCCTAAACCTGTTTCTGTTGTTTCTAACGTTGTAAAGGGGGGATTTCATGTTGATAAGGGGGAGCCATTTAGGGTGGGTCATTGGGGGGTAACTATTAATAATCCCTCGGACATCGGTTTGTCAGTCCTTAACCCCTTAGCTAGGTCTTTTTCTGGTTTGACGGCAGGTGTAAAGGACACAAGCAGATCTATTGATCTTAGGAAAGAGGAAAATATAAATACATTTGTCCTCGATTTCTCTCCCCTGTTTGATGCTGACTGTATCTTGAATAGAGCCGCTCTTCTTAAATGCTTTCAGGAGTCCGGAAAATTGGAACTAATCCAATCTTCAGATATAGACTTGATTTTTATTTTGAAAACAGAGGGAGGATTTTTAACGAGGGCAAAGTTCTATTCTAAGCTCATTGTAAATCTGATTCTCCAGTGTTCTGAGAGCTTTCAGAGTAGGGGAATTGATGTCACGCCTTTCTGGGGGAATCTCTTGATGGATAGACCATCCAAATCCTCTAAGGTGGTATGCTCTCCCGTCCCTCTTTATCCAATAGCTCTGGGTAGGAAAGAACGTTTTGTTGCTTACAATGACTTAAAAATTCTCTTATCTAAAAATATTCGTTGTGTATCTGAAATTAAGCCCCCCCCCCCCATTGGTACGAAGTAAGAATGATGATGAGAGCTTCCGTTGGAATTGGCTGCCGGGTGTTCTCGCGAGGAAACCCGCAACTAGTCAGGTAATGTAACCAGACCTTTAGCAGCAATCTAAAAAATGTGTCTTGGAATGCGGCAGGTTTAAAGAACAACTCTGAAAAAATCAATTTCCTCCTCTCCTCCGAGGCCTGTGTGATCTGTCTCCAAGAGACGTGGTGCACTGAGAATCTTGTTGTGGGAAGTGACTACATTGTTTTGGAGAGTAAAGCCTCTCCTTCTTCTAGAGGCCATGCAAGAGGGGGTATTGCCTGTTGTCTATCAAACCGGATAAAATTGACTTTTTCCCATTTTTTTGGATCCCTGTAATCTATATCAGGCTGTAACATTATTTTGTCTGGACAATGTGGAAATTCCCACTCCGATTGTCTTGATTACTGTGTATATTCCTCCTGATTAATGTTTTAATCTTATCCTGTAGAAGGTTTTCTCCTATGCTAAGATAGTCAGAGAGAAAATCCCGCCCTCTTACATAATCTTGGTAGGAGATTTTAACTGTAAAATTTCTAATTTAAGTTTGTCTTTATTTAGGAATAAAATATAGGGAAGAATCTCTGCACATTCCCCAAGCAGTTTTGCCTGGGAACATTAAAACAAATAAAAGAGGGAAAATGCTTCTAGAAGAAGTATTCGAGATGGATGGGACTGTGGTGAATGGAAGACTTCCTTCCGATTCTCCGGCAAATTATACACATGAATCATATCAGGGAGAATCAATTTTGGACTACGTAATAGTGGACAATTCTGCTTTCATTTTGTTGAATGATCTTGTGATCTCTAAAACGTGTCTCGGCGACCATACCACTTTGGCCATTTCATTAAACATTTCTCCTCCTATGTCTGACCGTTGGTCGCTAAATAGGGACTTGGTCAGCTTTGGTGGTTCATCGGGGAGATGCTATTGGGATATAAAGGCCCTTAGTGGGCTGGAGAGCATCCTTGATGTTGCAATAACTGATTTGGTTAATTGGGATGGTGCTGAAATTGAACGTTTTTTTGATCTATTGGTGGAAGTGACCTCTTAGCCAGACAACCTAAAAGAAATAGGCTTCCAACCCCTCTTCCCAGCTCCATTCGCTTATTAAATAAAGAAATAAATAAATTGGTAAGGGACCAATATTTGAATATTCTACCCGAAAGAACTCGAAGGATAGCTCTATTAAAAAGGAGAAGGTTGAAGTCCAGATCACACAAAGATAGGGAGGACCAACTCTGGATGCAACTGAGGGAGGCAGCATTTTATGGCCAAGCAAGAACGTTTTGGTCTCTAATAGGTAAGGGTTGTGGTGTAAGGTCGAGTCCCACCCCTATCCCTATTGAGGAACAAACCTGGGTAGAGCATATCAAAAATCTTTATGCAAGTAATGGTGAATCTTTTCCCCAGGGAAGTTTTAATATGGTTCACTTGGCCCAGGAGGAACCTCCGTCGGAAAAGTCCATTGAGCTGGCCATAAGGGAAATACGTTCATCTGGGACTATGGGTCCAGACGAGCTGCCTATTTCCGTCTTAAAGCAAAGTAGCATAAAATGGAGTAAAATCCTATTTCCCGTATTTGCATACTGCTTTTCGAGTAGGTCAGTTCTTCCCTCTTGGAAAGGGAGTATTTTGGTCCCCCTTTTCAAGAAGGGTGATCGGCTTTCTCCACAAAATTATCGCCAGATTGCCCTTCTGGATGCCGTTGGCAAAGTTTTTGCTAAATGCCTTCTGAAATTGTTAACTGAATGGGTGGATCGGAGTAACATTCTTCCCCTCGAGCAAACGGGTTTCAGTAAAGGCCATGGCACTATGGATAATTTAACAGCTTTGCAAGTGATAATGGATAAATACATCAGGGTCCGGGTGGAAGAGTATATGCGGCCTTCATAGATTTCTCCACAGCTTTCGATAAAGTTGACCGCCCCCTGCTGTGGAGGAAACTATCATCTTTAGGCATGCCACCCTTACTGTTAGATTTACTTCAGGACCTCCACACAGATACTTGGTGCAGAATTATGATGGGAGGGGAAAGAGGCCTGTCACACCCCATCCCCTCCGCCAATGGTCTTAAACAGGGCTGTCTGTTGGCTCCTTTATTATTTTCCCTTTACGTTCATGATCTCCCTCAAGTTTTATCTTTGAGTAGTGGTATCGCTCCCGTATTGGGGGATAAAGCTATCGCATGTTTAATGTATGACGACGACATATTGTTGTTAGATCTGACGCCGAAAGGTTTGAACAGTCTTCTGCATGCTTTACATGTCTTCGCAGAGTCGCACTTTTTACAGATAAACATCTCTAAAAGTAAAGTCATGTGTATGACAGGAAAGAAAAAACACTCTCATGGGTATTTCATATGGTCAATAGGTGGCCAAAAGTTAGAAATTGTGAAATCCTATGTGTTTTTAGGGAAAATAGTTTGTGGTAATATGAGTGACAAGGCCCATATTGAGAATAATATGCGTAAGGCTTTAACGCAGGGTAAGGGCTTAAATGCACTCTATAAAGCCATAGGAAACGGCATATTCCCTATTTGCTAGAAGCTTTCTGCGCAAAAATCCCTGCATCACTACTTTACGGCATTGAACTTATTGATGTGAGCCATTGGGGTTTTCTTCACACTATTGAAGGCAGACTCTTGCTGCAACTAACCTCTGTCAACTCTGCCTGTTCAGTGGCCTCTCTAAGGCTTGAGTTTGGCATGAGAAGTAGTTGGGTTCAAGGCTTAGCTGGGATAGTAAGATGGATTTTTTACATAGCTAAATGTGAACCAGCCACGTTAAGACACCTTATACAAAAGGAATTATTGGGTCCCTTAAAAGAGTTCTCTCAAATTGTAAAAAACTTTAGAAAGGCGGTCTCGTTATTGCAATTGGAGAAATCTACTCTTTTTTCACTATCTATATACCAGTTAAAATCATCATTAAAATTAGCAACGTGGAAATTAAGTTTCTTGTTGGATAGGGACTCTTTTGCGTTAAAGAAAGGTGGTCTGCCGGTGATTAATTCCTATGCTTTCAAAACCATGCAATTCTATGTATCTTGGAATCTTCCCCACGGCATTCGCCGTTTTTGGTTCTTATTAAGGCAAGATATGTTCCCTCTGAATAACCTTTTATCCAAGTGGTACGGTTCCTCTAACAAGTGTACTCTGTGTAATAACTCGATCCAAGACCTCTCTCATGTCTTGTTTATATGTCCGGCTCTGTTAAACTCCAGTCGCAAGTGGGTGAGACCAATTTGCTTAAAACTAGGTATTCTATCTGCCAGGGCCCTTTCTGAAGCTATCCTAAATCCCCCAAATGAAATGTTTTGTTCAAGAATTTTTAACTTTTTTAAATGTTTTTTGGATTTGTACTAATATGTCTGCTATCTCTACTGTGTAATAATAGAACTATTTTATACATTTGTATTGTTATGCTGTTGTAAAATTTTTATGTGGACCTCTTACGAGTTCCAAATCATAAATAAAAACTTGAACTTGGTGCTCTGGAGAAATAATTAGTGGGCAGAGTTTGGATGGCCCCTGGCCATCCTGCGCACAGGCCCAGCGTGACATAGGATGGGCGGGCCGTCCTGAGCACAGAAGGGGTTACACCCCCTAATTCAGTTCCTGCACCGCCGCGAAATTTGCACCGCAGGGAAGGAGTCAAATTTGGAAATAGGAAATAATGCAGCACAGAAGGTACATGGGAGAAAGTCCCAACACACCACATTGATCCATTGTTCTAGCTTTTAAAATAAACTCAATGTACAATCATGGTTGCTATTTAGAGTATACATCTTTATTTACAGGTGCAGTAAAGCTAAGTTATTGGACACTCAAAAAGCCAACATGCTGTGAAAGTCTTCTCAGGAATGTGACATTGTATGATCATAGGTGATTGCACGCTCAAAGATTTTTCACATAGTGTGATCGCAGGCTAGGAAAGCTGATACAATGTGTGACCACCTGTACAGCATGCCAAGGCTTTAGTGTGGAAACAAAAACCTGTCTAGTGGTGAAAACAAGGCAGCGGACACTCCAACTTACCGAAAGAGAACAGAGATGGGTTTCTAGGTACCAGCTCTTCCCTTCTGGTACACTCAGTACTTGAGTCTGTGTCTCTGCACATGAGTTTTCTGACAGCCCTATCAGAAGACTGGATTTGATATGGGGATGACCTTCTACAGCCCCACTCTATCATTGCTTCTAATAGGACTTGGGGTGACATGGCTACAAATGCATCACCACCAGAGCATGCTCCTCTATTTTGCAGGTGTGCTTTTCAGAGAGCATGCACTTTTTCTCTTTGGCTTGTGAATGTGTGAAGGGTGCGGAAGGAGCGTAGCACTGAGGAAAGTAAACATGCAAACTGGCTGTTAGTTTGAATGTTTATACCTTTTGCCTTACAAAGCTTTGAAAGTAGCTTCTTTGTACGCCTGTTGATACTTTGCAGCGGTGCTCTAGTGCCCTCCGGCACCAGCCGCCACTGGTAAAAAGACTGTTGAGAGTGGGACGGTGGAAGGGTAGAGGTGAATGTAAAGGAGAAAAAGCAAAACAAGATAGGAGACTGGAGAAAAGTGGCAACGATCAGCACATGAAGAGGAGAGGTCAATGTTATAGGGTAAAAACCAGAAAGAGGAGGGTAGAGGCGGGAGAGAGATGAAACATGAAGAGTAAGAACATGGAGGGAAGAGGTGGATCCAAAGAGTGCAGAACCAGCAAGTAAAAAGTTGAGGCTGGGGAGAAAGGTAAAAGGTGCAAGAGAGTGCATGTATGGGTGCAACAGATATAAAAGAAGCAGAATCGTCAGGATAACTTTAGTGGCAGGTAGAGGGAAGGGTGAGAGGTGGATGTAAGAGGGCAGGATCACTAAGATCAGGTAAGAATCTAGGTAGGGACGCAGGGGAGAGGCAGCTGTTACAGGGTCAAAACAAGTGAGGAACAATTAGAGGCAGGGGAGAGATGAAGAGTGCAACAGGGAGGCGAGAGGGGAATGGAAGAGGAGCAGAATCAGAGAGAAAAATCAGAGTTGGGGACGGATGAGGTGAAATGTAAAGCATGGAAGAGGGGAATGGATGATAGAGATTCAGAAACAGCGAAACAAGGTAAGAAGCCAGAGGTGAAAGGGAGAGGTGGATTTAAAGGAGATAGGTGAATTTAAAGTGGACTGATGAGCAAAAAAAGGTACAAGGCTGAAGTGAAAGATGAAGGGTAGAACATGGATGAGAGATGGTCAGAGAGGCAGAACCAGCAGAGAATGTAAGTAAAGGGGGAGAGAAAGGGATTAGTGAAATGTGCATTTAAGAAGGGCAAAATCAATGGGTAATCTAAGAGTCAGGCAGAGAGATGAAGTGGGTGTACAGCATTGAGGAGAGAGAATACTTTATTGTTTAACGTTTACATAAAAATATAATCATAATTATGTTACATAAAAGACACAACTAAATACTGATTCAAAAGCACAATTAAAAATCGATGCATTAAAAAAAACAATGAACACAAAGTTAAGTATTTTTCTTCCAGAACTTAACCGCCTGCCTCACGAACTTTACAAGGTTACCCACCACTTTTAAAGAATCACCTTTAAAGCACAATAATACAACTTTGGGTAGTGTTCTTATGCCCTCAGCATTAAACTTTGGCTTTAAATCTTTTTTGGCATGTCTAGTAGGACTGGGCATAGGCACATTATGTTCAATGGACTCTTTGATTAACTTGAATATCCTACATGAGCTGTCAGTGCAGCCTTTTAGTTTCCATGAACCATCAAAAGCCTTAAAAGAGAGATCAAAAAACCTGAATCTCAGAAACGTGGTCTTGTCCTTAGGCCACAAATTAAAATCAAAGTACGGTTGAATTAAGCTAGAAAGGTGGTCTATAACATAGCTGCTATGCTTATATTGGGAGGCTGCATCAATGTACCTACACAAGGTTAGGGGTTTCTCTCCCATTTTTACTACTAATTTGTGTGCTAATTTAGGTATGGATGTACAGAAATGCCAACTTTTAAAAGTGGCATTACTCCACCAGTCACCATAAATCTGTGCACACCATTGCGTAGCATTTATCCTCATGAGTTCATACATACTAAACTCGATCCTGCACTCCCCTCATACAAGGAATTACCATGGACACACTTATCCCCTATGCCTTCCTATGGGTGGGCAGGCCCATCTCACCACACATACACAGGAAGCGCACACACTTTACACTGGACCACAGTGCTAAAGTGCTCAGAGGCCTAAAATCACCAACACCAGGTCACAGAAAAAGGCGAGGAGAATGCAAATGTTTTAGGGTAAACTTGCCAAAAGGGCCAAGTCCAACAGGATGCTAGTGTCGCTATCGAGGGGAGCTTATATTCTTCCAGTAGCTCTTCTGTGGCTATAAGAGACAAAACCAGTAGATAACAGGACAATCCTGGGGGCATAGGAGAGATGGGTAAAAGAGGAACAGAATACACAAGGTAAGGTAAGAGTCTGAGAGAAAGATGAGAAAAAGAGTAGAGCACTGAGGGGGAGGTGGCATTAAGAGGGCCAGAATCAACAAGGAAAGATAAGATGATCCGAGAGGATAGCAGGGGAGAGATGGTTGTAAATGAAGTAAAGCAAGGAAAGAAGTTATGAGGCTGGGGGAGAGATGAGATCTGAAGGGGAGCAATTGATAAGATGTGTGGATATGAGAGAGACAGAACCAGCAAGGGAATATAAACAGAGAGGAAAAAGTAGTAATGGTGAGAGGAGGATAGAAGAGAGCAGAACCACCCAAAGATGGTAAGAGGTTGGGCGGAGGGACACAGGATGGGAGAGGGGAAGTTAGATAGGCAGAACCAGCGAGAGAAACCTGAAGCAAAAAGTAAGAGTCTGAAGGGGAGGTAAAATGCTCTAAAAATCTCTGCTGGCTCAAACTTTATCAGCATCTTCGGGCATACGTTGTTGCATCTTTCTTGAACATCCTAGAAAAAAGATTTCAACTTCCAAATTTCTTTCATAAAAAGAAATGTTCTAATTGACATCGTGCCAGTTGGCTTCTCACAACTCTAGGGGTTTGAAGTAGTGTTTTATGCTGTGTCAGATGATTTGTGGCTGACTCTTGATCATGGCGTTAGAGGAGCCTTAATATTTCTAAACCTTAGTGCCACTTTTGACACGGGTTCCCAGCCAGTGCTTATAAATAGTATGACCTAGAATTGAAGGTATTCACCTGGTGTGGCTTACCTCTATCCTATCTGGAAAAAATCTATGTGCCACCTATTTCTGTTACATACTAAGCCTCTGACTTGTAGATTTTATTGGGTCTCCGCTGTTTAATCTTTATCATACCCAGTTAGCCTCACTCATACAGTCCGTTGGTATCTTGCTGATATCTTGTGCATATACCCCAAAATGAATTTTATCAGTGGCAATCAGGTCTCTGCCAAGGAATATGTTTGTACATACCTGCTAGCAGTTGATTTCTGAATAAAGGAAAATTAATTAAAACCCTATAATGACAAATCAAGGATACTCTTTTTAAAGGTTCCTATACCATATGGTGTTCTCTTTGGTGCTGGTGGAAGTGGGTCAATCGCCCACATCAGCGGAGTCACCAAAAAAATCTTGGATTCATTTTCCAGCATCTTCTCTTTTTTCAAAACATATTAACCATGCTTCATCCTCTTGCCTTTACTACGTCCATAAGCAACAGAAAATCATCCCTTTCTGCCCTCTGACAGCCGTGAGGCTGTTGTACTGTCAATAATCTTCTCACTAGATCATGCACATGCCCTCTTTTTTGGGCTTCCTGCCTTTTTGCGTTCAGTACCCTTCAAATCATTCAGAATTTTGCTAGGCTTCTCATCTGAGATGGCTCAATTGCTGTGCCATTTTTTTCTCGTCTTTCTGCTGTCTACTGGGTTTTTGGTCCGAAACCCTCTATCTGCATGGCGCTATCCATTTGTCGTTGTGAAGGTTCTCTCTTTCTACAGCACTCCTTACGTTCATTCCAGAACCCCAAACTCTGTGCCAACCAAACTCCTGTGCCATCCTAAAATTTAAATGGCCCTGATTTGAGGCAGATTCTTCTCCTTTCTTTGAGATTGGTACTATCGCCCTCTTGACCTATGGTGTAACTCCAATCATTTGGAAAAACACTTAAAACTATCCTTTCTCGACATTAGTAAAGTCTACACCTCTCCTTTGGATATCTCTAAGTGGCAGAATGCCTGATTAGCATATCATTTTCATTCAACCCATTCAGTAGAACAATAAGCGAGTTTAATTTGTTTAATGTATTTCTACTTAATAGAGATTTAATATCTATGCACATATTTTATTAGGATTATTAATACTATTTTACTGATAGCCAAACTAGGTAACCAGCTTCTTGCAAAGCAGCATTATCAATGCCATATAAATAATGGTCAATTGATATTACTTCCTATGATGTCATTTCCTGTGAGGTTAAATCTTATGCAAATTATAGGGGTCCCCCAAGTTCCTATTCTGCCCGAGGCCTCACATATCCTAGGACGAGCCCTGGATTGAATCATTGTAAGCTGTAATTCAATTAATATTGTATTGTAGCATTTATACAGATCTTCAAAAGTCTATGTGGGGCACAAAAAAAACACATTCTGACAGAGTGTTGTAATTGTTGTGATCTGATGCGAGATTCTATGTCATTTGTGAGTGACCTGAAGAACTCTAAATTTTCGCTAAATAGAAATTCCGAAAACCAGCACAGAGGTTTTTTTGTTTTAGGATACAATGCCAAGCAAAATGATGGAAAAAGAAATGTGCGAGATAGGTGCTCAGATTATAGTTAGGACTACAGCATGTAGACAAATACACAGCACTATTCGACGCAGTTGGGTACTATGTGTGTGTACACTAACAAAAAGCATTTGGATTGCAATAGGTCTCACATTTGCAAGAGTTTGAGCTATTGGCAATGTAAATGACAATGGCTTTTTTATTTGTGTTTTTAAAAACCTGCAAGCAGTGCATAAATACGCACTTTGTACTTCTAATCCTTGCTTAGAAGAAGCAAGGCTGGCAGCAAAAGAGTCATAGTTACTGCCAGATGTACTGTCAGAAGACACGGTCTAGTGTCTGAGTTCCTGCTGTAACAATACACCTAACACCCACCCACCACCAGGCGTCATAGAGCACATGACCCTGGTCAATAAAAGGGGCCGAGCGCACGTGCTCTGGGCCCATTACCTATCCCCTATCACTGTGTCTGTGTCTCATTCACCTCTCCACAGAATGAGGGCCTAGCGCCCTCACAAAACCCTACAATGGCGACGAGGTCGGTATGTGCGCCCATGCGTGCCACTACCCAAATTTAATGAAAATGGGGAAGAGAGCTGCCCGCCTGAAGGGCACCCCCTGCAACACGGCGCAACGCGCCGAGAGGCCCGTGGGGCGCGAGCCAAGCCCCGGGCCGACACGACCGAGGAGGTGACCGGGAGCCGACCCCGCACCTCGTGAGCACATCGTGAGCTGCCCCCCCTGCGTGGGGTAAAGAGAGGGCCGCACGGAGCCCAACCAGCGGCGTAGCTAAGGGGGGGCGAGGGGGGCGGTCCGCCCCAGGCGGCACAATTTTTGAGACGGCCAACACCCAGACTGGGACAGTAAAAAGTCAAGTCAAGCTAAGCTAAGTGCAATGCAAAGCCTTGCGCTCGGATCCAGCCTGGAGCCTGCACTCTGACGTGACTGACTGGGACCTGCTTCGGTGACCGCAGTAGATTGTGACTGCATGCACAGTGCACACACACGCGGGACTTACTTTTGACAATGGAAGTCCCACGCAGGTTTGCGCACTGTGCCTGCTGCGATGCAGTTAAAACTTAAAGTCGGTCGGGAGTGCAGGCTGCACAGCAGTTGTGGTGACAAGCCACCAGTGCTGCTCCACAGTTATTTGTTATGGTCCAGCGGAGGGCAGGTCCAGTCAGGACAGGCTGAATGGTTAGATGATGGCTCCATGCAATTGCAATTGATGGCTGTGAATTGGTTGACGAGGAGGCAGTGGGTACCGCTTGTCTTCTGCCGCCCTAAACTCATCAAATATTTCAGAATGTAAACAGACCAGCACCTTGGTTTGAAGCTACCTGGGTGCAGTCGAGTCTGAAAGAAGGTCTTTGTTTTTCTAATTCCAGTAATTGCTGTTACCGAGGCGTTCAGCCTACCCCGATGTCAGTCTCTTCGTTAAGTAAAGGATTGTCTGCAATAGCAATAAATAAACAAGCCATGGCAAAAACAAAATGTCCAGTCTTTTTTATTTAAATCATTGCAAGTGTTCTTCGAGATTTTGTGTTCGTGTGGATAGATTGGTCAATCACTCATGCTCTCACAGGCCCTTTCAAATATCCATATAGGCGTTTATTCATGCATCCACATTGTCCATTATTGCACGCATTCCATCATGCAGACACATTATTATAAAATACTGGCTCACGGAAACGTGGGCAAAATAGAGATTGCACTGAGTTTTCAGGTATTCAGATTGTTTTTCTTAAGAAAATGTCATTAGAAATCGTCTAAAATGTGCGAGTCAAGTGCACTGTTAAAGTAAACACTGACAAAGCTCCAGTTTAACTTGTTTGTTGTCAAATGCATTTTCCACTTTTTGCTAAAAAGAAATTCCACAATTATTGCATAGCAGTAGGGTGCAATGTCCATGTCACAAGGAATGAACACAAAGTAGGTGAAGCAGCAATGCAAAGTTTCCCCCATATACAGACAGTACAACACAGGTAGGAACAATGTACACTTCCATTCACCTACGAAACATGCACATCAGCAGTTCAAACTTTCTTCCTTTCCCAGACTGATTTCAGCTGGCCCTCAGCTTACGTGTGCTTGCAGGCTTGTATGAGTGTACAAACAAGAGTGTGCTTACGCGATGTTGTGCAAATGCTTTTGTAGGGCTTTAGAGTGAAATTGAGTATAAAATGGGTGTGTGGTGGAGCGCATCAGATATTGATAAGATAATTGATTTCCCACTGCCTTTTATTTTTTATGCTACATCGAGTGAAAGAAAAAAATATTTTATGAGAGTAATTAAAACACCTGGAAACGTGTGGTGCAAATATACTCACAAGAGGCAGAGAAATACTCACGTTAGGACAGAGGGACACCCCTTTGAGATATTACGTAAAATAAACATCTGTGTGAAATCTGAAATATATTCCTGTGGCCACATTCTGCACTGTAAAGGGCGAGACAGACGCAATACTTACAATGTGATCATAGACCCTTAATACAGTACCAGAAAAAAAAGAGAAAAATATGACAAACCTGGATATGCACTATACCTCTGTACATCATGACAACTTATATTATGCTGTAATGATGCAATGTGTAAATGTATTCATGCTCACTAGAAATGTAGACAGACGTGATGTTGTGTACCCAATTGTTACTAAAAACTAAATAAACAAAAAAAATTGTGGCAGTGCTCCCAGCCTCCCAACAAGAGGAGCGCTGCGCTTTAGACCCGGCCTGGCCTGCATCAGCTGGAACTCCTGCTCCTCCAATGAGGCACTCTCACATCCAGCTGCATGGGGCGGCAATCTGAGGGATAGCCCCGGGCGCCACAAGCTCTAGCTACGCCCCTGAGCCCAACCCCAGCAGCCAGAACCGGGCCGTGACTGACTGCCCCAACGTGAGGAGACCACTGCGGAGCCTACCCGCATGGAAGAAGAGAGCCGCCGAGCATAAAGGGGTGCCCCAAGGCAAAGCGGTTCGAGCGGAGCCCAACCGCGACTGCCCCTGAACAAATAAGCAGCGGCGATGACTGAGCACCCTGAAGGAAAAATGAAGGAACCACGCAGTGCCCACCCGCGTGGTTGAAGAGGTCCGCCGGCAGGTGAGAAGCGACCCCGAGAAGCACAGCCAGCGGAGTCCACCCGCAACCAGCCAGCAGCGATCCCTGCCCCGCAGTGCAGCTTGTGACAGAGGCTGCTTAGGCAGCGGGGTGTAATGGCCTGCAGCATGTGAAGAGCTGCCGGGCACAAGTGGAGGACAAGCGGAGCCGACCCGCGAGGCCAGCTGGCCAGAAGGTGAGCCAGCGCACGAGACGGCCCAAGCAGGAGCTCACCCCGCATCTGCGGCCCGGACCCCCACCCTGCGCAGCGTGTGAGCGAGTAAAGCTGCTGGGGTGGGAAGAAGACACCGGGAAAGAAGCTAGCGTGCGGCCGATCACAGCGGCCGGAGTCAACGGAAGCCGCAACGCCCCACTCCCTCAGAGCTGAGCACGCTCCAGCAATGGCACTCACATTTCGCCCGCCCACGCAGCGCATGTACAAGGAAGCTGCCGCGGGAGGGTACAGGGACAAGGACACAGCCAGCGGCCCGTAGCTGATCAGGCCACCGCGAACAGAAGCAAACCCCCCTCAACTGGGAGAAGCTGCTCTAGCGGGGGAGAGAGATAGGGGAGAGAAGGCAGCGAGGCAAACCCCTCCCCCGCTCACAGGCGCCCGTGACTAGCGGCAAAGGCGTCCAGCCGCCTCTGTAAGCCCTGGAAGGAGCCCGCCCTCGGCAGTGCCGACACTCCTCCGCCCGCGCAGCGTGTGAAGAGCTGCCGGGCGTCCTGAGGACATAACTGAACTCTCCACATGCATGCCCCCCCACGGTGAATAGAAAAGAAGGAAGGGACACTCACCAGTGTGTGCACGTGACCCCCGGTGATCCCTGTGGCTGAGTGCCCCTCCAGGAACTGAGGAAACTGCTGGGAGCCGGTGAAAGGCGAGACAGTGCTGCCACCTAGTGGCCATCTCACAACGATGCCCTCAACAATTCAGTACAGGGCAGCAGATCAGAGCAGCAGAGTACCTGGAGAATATTGAGGAGGCACAGAGACAATTCTGGGCTGCTGCAAGCTACAGGACTGAGGTGTCAAGAGGCAAAAGACTGCGGAGCACCCATGCAGTAAGGCAAACACCCACAGCAAGCAACAGCACAAGACTGTAACAGCAAGTGAGGGTGCAGGAACGCAGCATGCATGCACCACAGGACACACACTAGTGTGCAAGACTGGCACACTGACGCCACACAGTCAGAGAGACGCCAAGCCACCGACAAGTGATGGCGCAGGAACGCCACACCACAGCAAGTAAGCCCCACCAGGACAGCACTGCGATGCGCAGGGTAGAGCAAGGAGTGAAGGAATTCCACGCGCCAGAAGGACGACGGAGCAGAAGCGCAGTCCACCAGAAGCACTGACGCCTCACTAACGGAAAGCACGGTGACGCCTAGTGGCCACAGGTTGTCACTGCTGCCGGAAGAAGAGTAAAGGAACACCACCACACGAAGATACAGCGGTTCCAAGACTTCCCACCAGGCAAGTGCGACACTGAGGAAGCGCGCCGACCGCCGACACTGCTCCAAGGTCCCCAGACGAGAGCAAGCACACTCCGTGAAGTAACGGGGGTGACCTGAACACGAAGAAGCTTGGAGCGGTGACGTAACCCTCCGCACCCAAAGAAGCACAAGAAGAGCGCGGACAAAAGCACGCCAACGCTAAAGCACCTGAACGGAGCGAACAGCGACCAAACTGAAGATAGCGAAGCGTGAGGACTCACGCAGAAGACCACCCCGATGGTCACCCCACAAAGCCGACCCCTCAGACGGTCGCACAATGAGTTCAAACAGTCACAGGACGTGACGCACCCAAGAAGCCAGCCAGCCAGATGACCACACCAAAAGCCGACCCCCTCCGACGGTCGCACGAAGAGCCCGGACGGTCACACGACGTGACGCACCCAAGAAGCCGGCCAGCCAGATAGCCGCACCAAAAGCCGACCCACCGGGGGTCGCGTAAGGAGGTGACCGAAGCAAGGGTCAACAAACCACAACGCAGCAAGTATCCCACAAGAGAACAGAAGATAGCCTGCCAGCCTCGGCAGAGTGGGTCGACAAGAGGTCCAAGAAGTTCAAACATCAAGACACAGTCCACGATGAGCGACTAACGAACTTTAACAACCACAATTCACCACGTAACGTCTAAAGAGAGAGAGAAGATCGCAACGCCCGGTCCAGTAACAGATGAGAAGAGACAGTGTCCGTGAACCAAGTCAAAGCCTGATAGAAGCAGGCAGAGTGCACGCTGCCTGGAGAAGTCTGGCCAGGAAGAGGAAGACAGCAAGGTGACCAGACAGTGTTGCGAAAAGGAGAGGAGGTCTGACTGGCACGACGCCACCAAAGAAGAAGAAAGGAGAAGAGGTCTGGTTGGCACGTCTGCCAACACCAAAGAGAAAAGGAGAAGGAGAAGAAGTCTAAGCAGCACGACGACAGGAAGACAAGAGGATAGAAGAGAACTAAAAGGAGTGTGGACCAAGACACTACGACACTCAAAAGGGGAAACACCGAGGAGGACGCGAGAGGTGCACAACAGTTCACACGCACGACCAGGACACACGTAACATCACTGGAAGCAAGCATCCACGTGCGAACCCGACAGTCATCCAGGAATGACGGAAGCGAGCAAGCCGGTCTGTTGGCAACACCCACCTCTGGGATGGAACGGACACAAGGGCAATGGAAATCCAGGGGCAGAGGCCTCAGGGACACCGGTGGCAGCGGGTCCCCAACAAGAGACGGACTGTTGAAGCTCATGCTGAAGATCCTGGAGGATTGAAGGTCGCGCAAGACGGAACCAGCGCCAACAGAACCCTTTCAGGTGGAACTCGGACACGGAGTAGAGCACCCGTAGCGACGTCCTTCAACATGTTGAAGAGGCAAGTGGGCATGTCCACCGGTCCAGTGGAAGCCTGGTAGAAAGGCCTCCGGGGCGTCCAGTGAGAGGGGACATCTACGAGAGAGGGGTATCCGTGAGAGGGATAACCTGCAGCCGAATATCCCGTCAGTAACGGACACCAGTTTGAACCAAGTACCTTGACCAAGACAGTCCTGTGGAATGTAACACACTCGAGACCTGCTATTTATACCTCTACGCATTCACAGGATGTGAAACGGAGCGAGAGAGACTGTACAGCCGACTTACAAGCCGCAAGTCTGCCAAGGCAAGAAAAGACACCATTGCCAGCAATTGAAGTGACCGGCGGTAAAGAAGACTACGAGGGAGTCGTCGTGATTTGAGTTATGGGTTTTTGTGTGAACTCTATTTTCTTTCCCACAGGTTGGACTTTAGTTAGTGAAATTTTATTAACTAAGGTTGGGAGGGATGTACTGTCGGAAGACACAATCTAGTGTCTGAGTTCCTGCTGTAACAATACACCTAACACCCACCCACCACCAGGCGTCATACAGCACATGACCCTGGTCAATAAAAGGGGCCGAGCACACGTGCTCTGGGCCCATTACCTATCCCCTATCACTGTGTCCGTGTCTCATTCACCTCTCCACAGAATGAGGGCCTAGCGCCCTCACAAAACCCTACACCAGCCTTGCTTCTCGTAGGGAAGGACTATAAGTATAAAGTGGGTGTTTATGTACCGCTTGCAAGTTTTCAAAACACATAAATAAAAGGCTTTGTTATTTACAATCCCAATAGCTCAAACTCTCGCAAATGCGGGACCTATTGTCTTGCAAAGGCTTGTCTTCATTCTGTGATTGTGCCCTGTCATTTTAAAGTGCGTCTGTCCCGTTCTGAGGCGCGGAAGCCACCGGACTACAAGGCCTGGATTAATGATGGTGAAAGACCAACAACGAGTACCAGAATGCAGTTGGAAAAGGTGCCTAGAAACACTCTCACCTAAGCGGCAACATTCTTCCCTCTATCTGCTAGCACATGTGCCCTTCTGAAACCCTTCATGTCAACAACGAAGGGGTGTTTTATCTTTTCAATTTCCAACGTCTAGGTCGGAGGAAAAAAAGTAGTGTTGATTTTTATTTTAAAGACAAAACTAATTCCCTCCCCCACAGAAGGCACCGTGACGCGGCCCCGCCCACTCTCACAGGTTTAAAAGCCCCTCGGGTAGGGTGTGCCTAGTACTCTTCTTGTATTTGCTGTCGTTTCTGCGGCGTCCGTGTGGCCTCTGCGCGAGCAGATTTTTCTATTGCACTTTTATCTCGGCCTGTCATCAGCATGGTGAGGAAGATCAGGAGTGTGGTAAGTCTCTCTTGTTAAAGCGTGGGTGGTGGCTTTTTTTGTCCACTCTTAAGCTTACCTGAGGCCTAGCTGGAGGAGGGCTGTCGAGAAATAGCGCTCGATTGTACAAACAGAAAACAAACCCATGAAAAGTGAGAGGGACGTTACTGTTCAGTCGGCCAGGTTTTCATCTGAAGTGAGTCCTGGTCAGTGAATGAATATTTATATTATTTGGTATTCATTAGTAGAGGTTGCGACTGGCGAGCCGCCGAAAGCTGAAGCCCGGCTCTGGTACTGCTGGAATCCCGAGTTTTCATGTGGCTTCGGCTTCCCTTGCTCCCTCTATCTAACCAGGATGTGGCCTTGGGGCCAGCGCTGCCGACTCTGGCGTGGGCTCAACCTCCTGTGACTCCCTTCAAAGCCGTAATCTCCCCTGTGTGTATGCAATGAATGTTACTTAATGTAACCGGTGTTCATGTTAAGAACGCTAAATTCTCGCTAAACAGAAATTCCAAAAACCGGCACCGAGGTTAAAGCAAAGATGTAACGTGAGACGGATGGATGCCCATTTACTGGCTTGTTTGTGCAAGGTAATCTCAGAAAACCTTACTAAATCACGGCTTTCCCCGCTTTGATCCTGTCTTCGTTATCGCATTGTGAAAAGTGGATTCAGAGTAACAGTTGTACAAAGAGCTATTTATGATTTGATAAAACTGTGGTTGCTGTATAATCCGGGCCTAGTGCACGAATTAATTTAAGTACAGGGTTTAGATAACGAGTGACCTGTATTAGTATTTAAACATGCACCATTAGAGCACTATCACTCTTAATAAATCCTTACTGGTGCAGTGTCATGTGACTTATTTATTTTAAAGCTTCCACATGTTGACGAAATGTACTATTTGAATTTTGAAGAGACGGTATCATATTTTACGTGGTGCTTGTTACATGCTCTACATATCAAATATTCAGGGCTCGGCTCGTGCGGAGATCAGCGCCAGACCCTTGACTCGGCTCTCACTGTTAATATATTGGCTCGCCCATCTCTATTGGACCCAGCTGCTCCAGGCAAGCAACTAGCTATTGCCTTTTAGGCACAATTGCTTTTTAGCCAATGGAAACGTTCAATTTCCGTACCAGTACTTAAAATGTAAAAAATCAATACCACCGGCTCCATAATCCAACCTGATGTCTGATCGAGTTAATTGTAATTAATAGTTCAAGTTAGAAGTTAATGCGTTTTTTATATAGTCCTGTGTGGCTGATAATTGCATCCGATATTTTGCCAGTCAATGGCCAATTTGAAGTTTCTCTTTCTGACCTCCCCTCTGGTAGGCGCTTTGTGTTAAATTGGTCTGGCCTTGCTCCTTAATAAACACGTTTTGCCAACCGGACCATCAATGGAGGAGTACTAATAAGATGCGTCACAAGCGTGGCTTCTACGCAGTGTCCTTGAGACTGTCCCTAACGTTTGGTTCTCTAAAGATCTCGTGAAGTCTGCAATAAGCAGCACCCTACAGATATCCGAGGCTCGGCGTAGAACAAGGGGTGCGTGCAGTTGGTCCATACACATTTGTCAGCAGTTGGTCCCTGCATATTTGAGTATTAGGGTTGTGGCATGTGGAGTAGTCTCAATGTAACTTTGAGTTTCCCAACATAGGGGTGTGTAAACTCTCTTAATTTGCTTTTGCAAAATTATGTAAATCTGCAATTTTAAATTGGCCCTTCTGCTTTATTTTAACGTAAATAAATCTCCTTACATAGTACAGAAACAATTACTAATGTTCTGTTTATTCGTGCTCAAAGCTTGCAGGTTTAATTGTACCACATGGTGGCAAGCCATAATTTAGCCCTAGGTGAATTCGTAAAAGATTACAACGTTATATTGAGAATTTCACCAGGGCCTAGTTTATATCCGAACTAGATAGTGTAAATTGATACAGAGAGAGCGGGTGCAATCTGCATCGGGTTAAAAATCTTATGTAAAACCATCCAAGGTTATTTCCTGGCATCACTTGGTTGCAGCTCGAAAGATGAACCTTGGCTAGTGAGCCCTCTGTAGGGTAAGAGGCGGCATCTGTCATGGCCATTGGCCAGATGAGCTAGAAGGGTAACTGACTTTCGTAACTTCCCAGGGATTGTTAATTTTCTGCATCTGTGTTTTTTTTTCTTCCAGGCGGAGTTTGATGATATCCTGGCGAAGTCCCACTCGAAGCTGATCGTCATAGACTTCACTGCCTCTTGGTGTGGGCCATGCAGAGCGATCGCACCAGTGTTTCAGGTATGGAAGCACCTCTTTAATACCGCTTTTGAAGGGTCCCTTCTTGATAAAGGACTTCAACTAGGCCTGACTTTGTACCCTGCTGCATCTGAGGGGGAGCTCTGACATCACCAGCCCCCTGGAAATAGGACCACCAGCCCTACAATCCTCAACGTTTGGTGGCGCTGCAAGGCTAGCGAAGGGTTGCCCACAGGTGCTCAAAGCATACCTGTGTCTCCACAGTGGGGGACATGCCAGGGACAAGGGCAGGGTAATCTGCGGCTGGGCTAGGCCACATTCCTTGTTTCATCCAATGGGTAACCTGCCTACTCAACCTGTGTGTGTGCTCTTGGAGGTGTAGCATCACCCTCACTATATGAGCCTGACGAGTCTTGATTTGTTCAAATTAGGCCTCCAAATGAGCACATTTACACATTAAGCAGTTGAAGTTGTGGTCAAATAAATACTTAATTTCCCCAGAAGTTACTGGGTGCTGGCCCTATATAAAGTGGTACTTTTTTACACACTGTGCCTCTGCAACTAGAGTGAGGTTCATAGATACAGCTATACCAGACACCCACCAGCGAGCTGTCCCGGTTTTTATAAAGTGGATCTCCCTACCCCACCCTACTGCTTGCTTTGGGCCCTGTGCTCCTGGCAGTGCTTCTTAAACATTATTAAAAGCAATGCCTGATAATGCTGGAACACGCTCTACTCTTTTGCTCCTCTACAGGGACTGTAAAAGTTTATTTTTATTCCCAGTGTTTTCTGTTTAACATGGTAGAGTGAAAGATCACTGTTGCTCCCTCTGGAGCGACACTGTAGTGGTGGTTGGCATTACTCGCGGGGTGAGGTAAGGGGGGGCAGGGTTACATAATGCAAAAATAATTGTATGTGTATAAACTTACCTTGCCCTTGGGTCCCACGTCTCTGCTCCTGGTCTCCTCGTGGGACTCTAGGAACAGGAAGAACACCCAGGCTCCTCTGACAAACCACGTTGAGCATCCTAGTTCAACGTTCAACCAGGGAATGGGGCTTGGGCATGTTATCCATGCAGGCTGGAATGTAGCATGCATGGCGAACAGGGAAAGTGTGCATGACTGTTATGGGCAGCCCAAGAAGGTCGACTGAAGTTATTGTGCACTTAAGTGTGGGCCAACCCCACCTGCCCCGAAGGAAACCTAAAATGATGATTCAAAGTTATCACTTTATATTTCCTTTAATCTGCACTGCTCAAAAGAAGTGAGGTGCTGCTCCTTCGCCATAGCGGAGGAGCCGCCACTGCACATTTAGGCAGTGGCGGCTCCTCCGCTACTGCCTGAATGTGCAGTCAAGCCAGAGACATCTGAGGAATAACTAGTGGTGCTTCATTAGTATAAACAGCAGGGGACTTATCCAAAAAGCAATAGTGGCATAGGTGCCAGACTGACAAATGGAAGAGGGAGTGAATAAGCTAAATTTAAAAAAAAAACTGAATATATAAACTCACTACAAAGCTTCCTAAGGGGATAGCAGATTGGGGTATTCTCCAGTGAAAAAGAAACGCCCTTTATGGGGATCTCAAGGACTCCATTTCAGGCTTACGTGAGCCTATTGAAACCCAGCTGGTGGCAGTCATAGCAATTAAGCTGTCTGAACCCGCCCCCCCCCCCCCGACTAACCATCTTGAGTGCTAGGAGAGGCTAGTACACAATCTCAATGTGGTAGACTGGTGGAAAATGACCTTATCTCGTGTAACACTGGCTTAGAGAATTACCTCTCCCACACTTCTTGGGACTGGTGAGGCTTAGCACTCACCCAGTTGATTGTGATTTGATCTGGTCAATGTGGATGAAGCCTGCAACCCTCATTATTCAGACAAAACCACTTTTGAATGCAGCAGTGTAGCAAGGGCATCAATTATTCCCAGTGTTTATGGCGACCATAAGCTCCGCATATATAGACCTTTACGTATCTAGGAGGCTGGAGAAATAAGTGTGTCATCTATCACTAACCACTAAAGTCCCATGGCTTGCATTTAATATTTCAGAAATGTGGATACAAACACCTTTCAGATAAATTGTGTTGAAACCGTTCCACCCTGGTGAATACCTGCCTTGTGCCTCATTCGCATAGAGGGACAGCTCATTTGTGCACTGAAACTTGGTGGTTGGTAGACTGCTACTGAACCGTACTTGGCACCAGATCCCTCGGAGGCCAAGTAGTTTGCATATGCCCTGTAGGAAGGCATTGACATAGCCCTGACTGCCTGAAGGAGTCTCCTAGGATTTTTGTAAAATACAAAGATGTAGAGTGGAGCCCTTGTTACGGAAACGAGCAATTGCACAACCAATCTCGGGGTAAACTCATAATGGCATGTAGGCTGAAAGATACCAGGGCCTTCTGGATGGTGACAAATAAGACCAGATCTGAATATGCCAAGCAGAACACTTACCATCCGCCTCTAAGACTGGGTTGACAGTCAGAAAAGTTTTATAGTTTGAGGGCCACCAATCACTACGAAGTTAGACTTCCCCGTAGACGTTATCTGTGCATGTTGAAGTCTTAGGGGCAATTAAGAGCCTACCCAACAAAGCCCAGGGACTGGATGGTATCCCTATGGACCTATCTAAATGTGCACCAGTAATCTGGGCTTTCCCTCATTTGTAATTCTTTTAATGCTGTCTGTAAAGTGGGCCTCCTGCAGACATGGCGTTCTGCTTTAATGATGCCAATTTTTGGTGGGGAGTTGTTTTAGAGCACCTCCCCATGTGTCAAGGTGACAGACATGCTGTTGGATGTGCAGTGTGGGTCTGAGCACCATGGAGCAATGCCGAAATTTACTTCGACTGGTCAGTGAATATACTATTGCACCATGGAGCAATGCCTAAATTTACTTCTACTGGTCAGTGAATATACTATTGCAAGGCAGGGTACTGCCTGCCTGGCCTTCGTGGAGCTCTCGTGTCTTCGACAGCGTAGTCTGGCCCAAACTACGGGAGGCTTTATCTGAATTTGGGGTCTGGGACAATCTGGTGCAGTTCTTGAGAGAACTTAATTAAGATCTGTCTGTGGAATAGCCAGTCAGGTGAATGGACAGATAGCTATAATCTAGGGAGAGGGGTGCTGCAGGGCTGTGTATTGGCTCCTGCATTGTTTCCTTTGCATTTAAAATGGCCTTGATGCAGCACTTTCAAATGCTGTATCAGATTCTCCTTCAAGTGGCAGTGAAAAGGTCCCAGTGGGATTATACACAGGATGTGATATTATTATCTAGAACTCCTGTGGTTTTTAAATGTTTTATTCCAAGTTTGTCTTTTTTATGGGGACACCGAGCCTGGTTACTACCCTAACAAACAGGTTTATCATTGTTTGCAAGCCCAGAATCGCAAAGGTGAGGGGTGCCAATCTGCAATGTCAGCCTATTGCTCAGATTGAGGATTTTTCATATCTGGGAGTAGGTATGGATGCTAGGAGTAATTGAGGACCTTGTATCACTCATGTGAGGCCCACGTTTTAGGCTCGGTGGGTTACATTTTCAATTTGCCCACATGCAGGGGGGAAACATGTAGTCCCTCTCCTAGAAGTTTGTAAGAGGAAGTTTGACCTGGTCCTCGCCTAGTGTGTAGGCATTTGGGGATACTCAAATACAAGCCCCCTGCAGGTGGTGTAAATAATGGTGCTTAGGTGGCTTCTGGGAGTGCCCCTTGCTTGCTCTACCTATATCATATAACTTGAGCCCAGAATTGAGTATGCAGAGGATACAATCAAGCTGTCTCCCTGTCTATGTAGTATTTTATCTGGGCTACCCCACATGCCTCATTGAATAGAGCAATCCAGGATTGCCTCAAGTTCGAGAATGGCATAAATTCCCTGGTTTGCTTACTTCAAATCTGGGCGTACCAACTTTACTTTTCCTTTATTTCTCAACCTTTCCACCATATAGAAAACTGATGTATCCGAAGTTAAATCCACATTTAAGGAAAGGCCAGAGCCCTGGGGGAGGACCGCAAATGAAATAAAATGATCCGTTGAAGAATGGAGAGATTCACACTTCAACACGAATCCTTTAATGGGTTCTGGAGTAGTGTGCTAGTTGCTAAAAAAAGCACTTCAACACTTCATCAGGGGCAGCAAGCACTATATAAATGCAAACCTTTTTCCCCCTCTTCTATCCCTCCACTATCCTTCTCAATCCAAATAACTGACTAATATCCACCTTTCAAATTACGTTCCTATTTCACTTTACTAATTAAACACTAATCCTTTGTGGGTTCCTAAGTAGCGTGCTACTCACCAAAAAAGCACTTTGACGCCTCGTCGGGGGGTAGAAAGCGCTATATAAATGCAATTACAATACTCCATCCCTGGAGCCAAACCTAGAGTGAGTTGATGGCACTTTAGATGGGCTACTGATCCCCCATGTTCAAGTTAGGATTAGTGAGGTGGCAACTTTGTTTCCCATTCGGCCAATTTGAGCCCTCCCTTTCTGATATTTCCATGTGATATATCCTGTTTCATTTTATTTTTATAATTTTTTTGATCTCCCAGAAATATTCTCAATTCAGACTGTACAGTAACGAGGATTAGATCTAGAATATCCCTGGTGTATTTGCACCAGCTAGTCTCAATTCAAACATCTTTTAAAATGCTAATACTAAAATCACGAAAGTTTAACTTGAAGGTTTTAACCCAATATGGAAGTTATACGCAGTTTATTGTGCCAATTTTGTGATTTTCAACAATGCCTGTATATGTATTACCTGCTATGCTAAATAAGTCTGTGGAATTTACTGCCTTTGAACCGAGAATAATTCATGTAATTAGAGGACTGCAAGTTACTAGTTTTTTTTAATCCAACTTGTATTCACTTTTTGTATAGATTTTTAAGTGATGAATGGTTATGACTTTGTGCTTTTATGGCTAAATCAAAGTGAATTTGGTTTTTGTATCCAGGTAGTATAGTTCTCCGTTATCTGTCGGGTCCTCGGTTTGTTTAAACCCTTTGAGACCCTTGGCAGCTTTCCTTGGTGGCTGTTGTTTCCTAGACCAGTTGCGGTGAGTTAGTGTATTAAAAGGATGTATAGATGACTATTGAACTGATGAAGTGGTACTGCAACCCATTCTAAAGGCTGTAAGAATTCTGCAATACATAAAAAGAAATCCTCCTCCCACGCTAATTAACTGTTTTGTATGTATCTTCTGTATTTTGAGGATTTTTTTGCTATCTCCAAAAACTTGCTATAATGTGTATTGGTGCCAACCTACATGCTTCTGTGCTGTAGCCATAAGGCATCAATATCTTTATACTTTTTCAGTACTTCCAAAAGTCTTTCCTGTGTGCTGCAGTACAGCATATTAACTTGGTTTCCGTCCTGAAACCTTTGATCACTTTACTCTTCTGGAAGTGGGGAGCACCAGAAGATAGAGCCCACTTATGGATTGGGTACTGAGCAGAAAAATGACTGGACTCTTTACGCTTTCTTGCACTTTTCAGTTGGTGTGGTCCTTTCAGTAGTGCACTGTTCTTGGTCATCGCCAGGTAACCGTTTAAGAGCCAATTCAAACATGAGGACCGTACTTGGAGCTGGGCAGTGTAATGTTGTGCAAAGTGGGCGCGACCACCCTGGCCCACAAGCAGCGCTAATGTGTTTTGCCACCTCCCCCCCCCCCCCCCCCCTAAGCGTAGGTTAAATGGCTCTGCCCGACGTAGGAACGGAGAGCACGTTGGTTTGTTAATAAAAAGCCCAAGACCCTGGGCGTGGCAGGCAGTTGACTGACCACTAATCATACACGTGTGGTCTCCTTTAATGCTTGCTGTGAGGCCTATTCACGACACGACAGGCAGGCTCAATTGATTGCAAATACTATTAAGGGCGTCCAAAGTCAAACAACTAAAGGCTGAGAGGCTGCACCTTTGGAAAAGGGCCATTTCTACTGTGGTCTGACTGTCATGAATTGTGTTTGATGGAACTGGTTAAGTGTTAAACTTCGGATAGTCTTAAGTTTGTATTAGTTCTTGCATGTCTGTTTCCTAGTATTCTGAAATTCTTTACTCATTCACTGTGCATCCTACTTCGTGCTGGTGTTTAATGGTGAATGTCAAACATGAAATTGCTTTATTAGTATGTTCAAAGGTATGAAGTGTGTAGTGTGGCTTGACGCATGCTTCTCAGCAGGTGGGAGTGTCCATGACGTGTATAACTGTTTTTTCTTTATATACTTTCTGCAGAAGTTCAGCACGGAGTTCCGTGGCGTAGTATTTCTGAAAGTGGATGTTGATGACAACCCGGTAAGTGAAATGGGCACTTCTCAACGCTGTTACTATGGTCAGTAAACCTCACTTTCCGAAGCGCATTCCCCTCTCGCGAGTTAAGTCACTTAATTAACCTGGCATTGGCACTTTTGTTTTCCCTTAGCCAGAGAAATCTGACACAGGCCGTAACCATGTAAATTGGCCTTTAGTTTAATCTTTAGTATAAAATTGTCCCTGTCTTTGTTTATAACTATTCTTCTCTGAATTCTCAAATGGAGCAGAGCAGTATTGAGCAAACCTTCTGAACAGCACACTCCTCTTTTGTTTCATTGAATATCCCTGTACAGGTACTGTCTGAATGTTGAAATGGCTGACTTGGCCAGAGGGTGCTGCCTAATTCAAGTTAAATTTATTTTCTACACCCAGAACATATGAGTCACTTTATTGGCTGACTCTGTAGTCTCAACATGATTTTCATATGCCTAGGCTATATACGCATGTATGTTGATGATATATAAGCATCAACCTCCATTAGCCTAATATGTACGAGGGTAACTATCTGAACTTGTAGCCGTCTGCAGGCATAGATTGGTTTGCAAGTGACTCCTGAAATCACGGTTTGCTTGGCTCCGTGTGTACAATGTTTTTTTAATGTAGTCATGATATCATTTGCATTATAACGGCGTTTGCCATTAAACTAATGTATGCTGGAATTGTCTTACCAACAGGTGTTGGCCGAAAGATACAGAATAGAAGCAATGCCCACATTCGTTTTCATCAAGGATTTTAAGAAGGTATTTTTGGAATTCGGCTTTTCTACCAGTATTTGAAGCTCTTTGCACAGCAAATTAAGACCCCCACCATCAGCTGCTTTTGTTTCTGCGGAAAACTGGAATTGGTTCCACACAATAAGCAATGCCAACTAAATACCTGCGTTGATACTGGCCTTAATAAGCCACTATTTTGAGTAGAGCCCAATGAAGCCTTCCGGGCCTTCATGGCATCAAGATTTTACGGACTGATCCCTTTATGCCCATGGTATTGGAACTGGGTGGTGGCGCCTCGGTGAAGGTATATTTGAGGTCCCTTTCTGCTAATGTGATCCAATGGATGTTTCTGAGACATCTGGTTGTGGCCCGCTGTGCAAAGCAGCTGCATTCTTTCACAGGGAGAACTAGAAAATCTGTTTTATAGCTCTCCTTTTGAGATGTGTAACGGCTGAAGAAAATTGAAATGCAGCCAGGTTTACAATTGTATGTGACTTAAACTTTTGATCAGCGATTTCAAATTTACATGAATCATTGTAACCTGGTGTTATCTAAAGAGAATTGCCTGCTATCTTCCTCCTGCCTGGTTCAAGTTGTGAGCTACAAGAGGACTGGTGTCAATCTTTTCTCTAAGAATGGTTTCGATGCTCTAGTTTATTCATGGAATTTTAGACAACAGGATGTTTTGTCCTGCCCTTGAGCTGTGATGTTGGTGTATACAAGAATATGTAGCTTATTTTTGTCCTCTTTCTTTTTAGGTTGCTACAGTTAGAGGAGCTAATGAGGCAGCAATCAAAGCAAAACTGAGCTCTCTTTGCTGATTTTACGTTTGTTTTGCACCATTGCAATTTGGAGCTTCACTGATCAGGACCACGGGCGAAAGTTAAATTTGAACTCATGTTATATATTTTATAAACCTTTATTTATATAAATAAAAACTCGTTATAGCAGGCCCTTTTATTAAGGGACTGATTATTTAAACATTTATTTTTCTAATAAATTATTCACTTGAGTCCCTTCCATCTCTTATTTCATATCTGTGGTATTTGTTATTTCACGTGGGGCTGGTGGCTTTGATAAAATTGGCTCGCCCTTTACCCGAAGTGAGCAGTAGTCTGGCTGTGTGACCAGAGTAATCCTTTGGATTGTGACTAACTTTGAGTTGCTTGAAAGGAAATCTACGGCATGGCTTGCATGTGTGTGGCATAGAAAATTGGCTGTTGATTGTGTAGGTCTGTTCCAGTGATGGGTCTGTGGTGTGGCCGTTGGGTGTGTTAAACAATATAGTCTGGTCTCCAAGGATGCATAGGTTTGCAAATCTATGGCTGAACTATTTTAAACGTTTTAAAGTAATATCTTCGTAATGGTATGTTGGATGTTTGTTGTTTTGGTCTTTGGTTTAGATAAAGATACTTTATTCTTCACAACTGGTGTGGTGTCTATTTGCAGTGGTTTCACTGTTACTGTGTTATGTACAAATATCTTACAGATTTCCTTGAAGATGAGCCTGAAAGCTCGTGCCAAGTTATCAAGGGGGTGAGCAGGGTATCATCTTAAATGTGTAATCCCCTTACCCTGACTAGAAGCAAGGGTCCCTACTTGGACTGGGTGCAAGCCACTGCCAACTAAAAAACCTCAGCTCTAACAGCAGTGAGGATAGCACTTGTGTTTGTACTTGACATACAGTGATTGGTGTACACTACTGCCAGGACGCAGACCACTGCAGAGCCACATACTGTATTTTATTTTTCTGTTTTGCAATGCCTGAGTTTTGATCCACAATCAGCAGTACTTGCATAGTTAGTGTTTGAGCAGGAGAGATTGGTCCCTCTGCTCTGAACGTTCTACAGGGATGTCAAGTGCTCTTTTAAAGGCAACACTAGGGAGGAGGAACTGCCAAAGGTGCTGTGGACCTGGTCGGCAACCAGGGAGGATGATGAGCACTTTGAGGAGAAGGAACAAAGTCTGCACCTGGGATGGCTGTGGGAGCCAGCATTGCCTGTGGGGTAGGGGGGCCAGCCTGAATGGTGGAAGAGCTCCTTCTGCTACAGCGAGACTCCAGAAATAAACTCTAAATTGCCATGGCCATTTCTCTAAAACCTCAAACACACATCACATTCAACAGTGGGGCCCATTACACTTCATACTTAATCTGTTCATATAATTCAGGTTCAAAGATCTGGCCAACAACCCAGGAGTCCAACTATAACATTGGTGGAGTGTCTAAACCTATTAAACTATTTTATTTAACCCTGCAATGTAAAGCATTTTACCATGTTCATTTTAAACACTATTTATTCAGACACACCACCCTAATGGCAATGGATCTGCTAGAACGAAAATTGGGCGTAGGAAGAATCAAAGATTATCTTTTATATTCTACATTTATCTAATTTTTATTCAAAGCAAACCTTAGTATCTCAGACTTAGCATTTTCTTCTTTATTCAAGAATTCTTTTTAACTTTATTTTCAAAATGATCATTTATTTTAAAGCTCAGAAAATAGACATTTAGAAGTTTAGCAGAGAACAGATAGTTCCAAGTTCATTCTCTCCTATCATCCCTAGCTAACACCCTCATCTTATCATAACAGACCTGCAAAGGAAAACATACAGTCAAAGTTCTTACGTTCCAAGCAATTGATATTCAGTCCAGCAGCATCTCCACAGGAAATCGAAAAGGCGACCCCTCCCCCCCCTTCTAGCCAAAATCAGGGGTTTTTATACACTAATTCCCTAACTTAATCTATCTAAAAAGTAATTAACATCTCCAATCTGTACTCCGATTGGACAAATTTGGGGTAGATGAGCACTTCCTTACCGCATTTGTTTTTCACATGACTCAGCGGACATATAAAAGTCTTTTGTTAAGACAGTTCGTGGCCTAGGCGCATCACACTTTAGCAACATTGCTCTCTTTTCATATAGTTTGGGCATCCGATCGTTCATGCTTGGCACCCCTCCTAGGTTCCGGATAAGGTAGCCTTAAACTCTCCTTCAAGCATAGTCAGCTCACTCGCGCTGGCAGAAATCTTTGACGTGCCTGCGCAGACCAGATTTGGAACCATCAGAGAAACAAACAAATCCATAGTAATGAAACCCATTCTGTTTACCTCCCACCATTCTAATATTTCCCATTAGTTGTTACCTAGCGAAGAAGCCACATAAATGCGTTTTATACTTGCATAACTGACCCTTTTAGCACAAAACGTTTCCAATAAGCACATTTAAATTGCATTGTATTTAAACTTAAGCTGCACATTAATTCACATCACAATGACAACATACATTATTTCACTCCATGCAAGCAAGATTAGTGCTCCCCATGTTTCTGAATGCATTTTACTCTAGTCGATTAATCAAACCCATCACAATATTAGTAACTGTTATGTTACCTTAATATCACAAGGGGTACACAAAATGTTGTGTTTTTTCCACCTCGCTCCATCAATTCCCTCATCTGGAGATCTATCACCAAATACTCTCGCTAAATTTTGAAAAATTTACAGAACATGTTTCAAGTTCTTCACATTAGTATGACCTATACTCTAGTATATTTCTCCTTTATCTCTTTAAAAATGTTCTCTCTGACTTCTTCTATTTCATTCTTTTCTCTTTCTCTGGCTTTTCTTTCTTGAATTGTTTTATTGACTTTCTAAAGTCTCTTCTACTTTTGCATATACAACATAACCTTATCAGAAAAATCACTAGTACCAGTATTAGTATTTTACCTACTATAGAACTACCTATTTCTTGAAACCAGTGTTTAATTGCTGTAAGACTTCTACCTAATTTCTCAACACCTTCAACCTCCAGTGGTTCAATCTCTTTATGTAAATTTGTAATATACCTTTCTAAATTGACTTTTATCTGGGATATAAGTACAACAATGTTGCACTTTCAATATCCCACATACTCCTCCCTCTTTTGCAAAAAGTATATCAAGGGCTAGTCTATTTTGCATTACCATTGCTCTCATTGCAACCATTTCAGTATCAACCATCAGGCAACCTCCTGCTGTATCTGTTGACAATCGATCAACTATTGTAGACAATTTTTAGATTCTGTTTGCATTGAATGAAATTCCCACTGCTGGTATCAGTGCTCCCAAAACATCACCTATTCTAATACACTCTCTTTTCTTTCTACTAAGAACCTTGCCTATCTCATGTTTACCATTAGTACTTCTATCTACATAAAACATTTTAGGAAAGACCAAGCCCACATAACAAGTCCCATACCAGTGGTCAGGCACTTTATAGTAAGCTCTATTCCCACAAATAAAATAAACACCTGGGAAAGCAGGATCTTTTCCTCCTTTAAATCACCAACCCCCTATAATTCTATAGGTGTCTTTGCATTGACTTGCACCCACAAAATAATTGTCATGCACAGTATTGTCTCTCCTTATACAAAATTTCCTTAACATCGGTGTATCTATATTTATGGCTACATTAATTTTGATCATCGAGGTTTTCCTCATTAAATGTCCAATATTTAGATTTTTCATGTATAACTTTTTCACTTCTCTTATAAGCCACTCTCCTCAACCATATCTAGGAAAGTCCTTTCTGCTCTTAATTTACATGTCAAATTATGTTTAAAAGCAAAACTCGTGAGAATTCTTCCATTTGCAAAAAATATTCTCACATAACTTTTCCAGGTCTCTTTTTGTTCAATGTATTAATCTTTAACTTAGCAAAAATCTCATCTGTGTTGGAATAATGATATTCCAATCTTCCGAGCTGATAAAACAAGCTTGCATTTACACTACAAGTTACTCCATATGTAAGTGGAAGGTGATGATACATCACACCTTCTGACACTGATGCAGGCAATTTTACACAAACAGAAGTCATCAACATTCATAGTGTGGCTATATTCAAGCAATAACCTTGAACGTATTTCGCGAATAGTCACTCATAGACCTATCTTGATGAAACTCTGGTTTATACACGAGTATCATGAACCTCCACTTTCTCACTTAGCTTATTTAAACTTGCGTTCAATTTTAATTTTGTCAAATTATCCTGGAAAGGAATCACAATAGCACAAATTATCCATATCAGTAATCCCATACAAATCGAGCAACATCTACACAATTTTCTAAAAATAGAACACTTTGTTTTATGATTATTAATCAGCATTTTCTCTAACTGTTTCTTCGACCTTTTGACACCTATTCTAATCTATATTGTAAGTTATTTCTCAAGTTTTCTTCGACCTTATGTCAACTCTGACCTCTTCTATATTTACAATATCCATCTCACAGGACTACAGGCTTTTGCTTAATATCATCTACTTTAAATACCAATCAATTTTCTCTTATGCTGACCTTTTTACTCACTTTTCCCATTTGCTTTTGGGCAGTACAAATCTTCTTGACTACTATTAACCTCAGCAATGGGTGGTAGAACTATACAGGTCCACTCAGGCGATTTGTATTTTTGGTTTGGTCGTCTTACTCACTTTGGCCTTTGAACAACCTCTATTTTCTTTCTGGCTGGTAATCTTATTCACCTGCTCTTCTATCTGTTTTGCTTTATTTAAAAGCTTAAATCTCAATCCACCAGTTTCTTTAGGCTAATTATTTCACTTGCGGATTCTCTTGGTCTTTGGCTCTATTGTGTTATACTCCACTCTCCAAGCTCTTTTCCTTGGACTCTTCCTTAACACAATTTCATCTGAACTGTCCTCAGTTTCACTTTCTGTATCCTCAGCTGTGTCATTGAAAATGATTTTCACAATGTCTTTATCTTCATCTGATTCAGCCTTCTTTTCTGTTACTCTGTTAGGAACACCTTCATAACTGGTACTCTGAATCTCATCCTTTTCATGAGTCACTTCCTCTTTCCCAGTCTCAGGATTTCCGTTCCTGCCTACAGAGTGTTCAGATTTTTCCTCAGCTTCTTCTTCAATGATTTTATCTCTGCTTGCTCTTGCATCTTTACTGGTGTCTGTCTTTACTGATTCGCGACCTTCAAGTTGATCTTCGGAATCTGGTATCTCCACAATCTCCCCTTCACCTTCAGACTCAGAACTGGCTTCTGATACTTCCAGATGTCGACATTCCTTTTGATCTTCAGTATCTGGATTCTCTTCTGATTCAGCTTCAGAATCAGTCAGTTGTACTTTCACCGTCGTATGGGTATTCAGGTGCAGGCAAACGGATGGTGTGGCTAGCATGTACCCACCTCTTTAATCCAGCACACTTCACTAGTACTGACCAGGATTACCTGTTGTGGCTTTTGCCACCGAGGTGCCAAACAGTTTCTTCGGCGATGTACTTTCACTCGAACCCATTCTCCAGGCACTAGATCATGAGATGGATTTTTCTCTTTAGAGTTTGATTCAGTTCCCACCTGGTGGAGCACAGAAGTTACTACATCAGACAGATTTTTGCAGTAGTCTAATATGATATCATCATTTATTGTTAGCAATTTGTTAACCGGTACATAAGCTTGTCTCATAACCCTGCCCATCAAAATTTCATGTGGACTTAATCCAGTTTTCCTGTCAGGAATACTTCTGTGTCATCAAAACAAGTGGCAAGGTATCTGGCTACTTGAGTTCTGTTGCCAAACACATCTTTGCAATTCTGTTTTTAATGGTTCCATTTACCTGCTCTGCTACCCTTGAAGCCTCAGGTCGGTAAGCACAATGCAGTTTCTGGCGAATATCCAGAGCCTCCCAAATCATCTGTATCCACTCATTTTGAAAATGTGGTCCGCGGTCCGATTCAATGGATACCGGGAAACTGAATTGTGGTATTTCTCGTAAGAACAATTTGGCTACAGTTATTCCATCATTCCTCCTGGTGGGGAAAGCTTCAACCCACCGGAAGAACAAACAGATTATCACAAGCACATATCTAAGCCTATTGCATGGGGGCAATTCTACAAAATCCATCTGTACTCTTGTGAATGGACCACCCTCCCGTCCTATGGTTCCAAAACTCACAACCGTTCTTCTGTTTGGATTGAATTGTTGGCGCACTAGGCACCTTTGGCAAAAACTTTCAGCAATCATTCTGAATTTAGGATTGTACCAAGTTTGCCTAAAAAGACAAAACATTGCATCTCTTCCAATATGGGCTTGACCATGGTACATTCGTGCCATGTCTGAAATCATGCTATCAGGCATTACTGGTCTTTCATCTTTGTAAAGCCAGATTTCATCTTCTCGCTGTCTATATCCTGCCTTTAACCAAATATCTTTTTCTTCTGATTCTGCCTCTTCTTGCATCTGCTTCACTTCCTGCCATGTCTCAACTACAGTGGTTAGCATTAAAGGACTCTGAACATGTTATTTTGTCTCGATTGATTGAAATTTGATTTTTCGCGCAATACTTAGCAATGGCATCCACATAATTATTTCCTTTAGAAATATAATCCTCATTCTTTTTATGTGCTGAACATTTTACCACAGCTATTTTTGCAGGTAACTGAATTATATCAATCCGTGTTCTCACAGATTCAGCATTTTGAATGGGTGTTCCCGCAGAAGTTAAATAACCTCTTTGAGACCAAAGCTGTCCATAATCATGAACAACTCCATAACCATACTGACTATCAGTCACTATGGGTACTTTCACCTCTTTTCCTAGTTCACATGCTTGTATCAAAGCAAACAACTCTGCTACTTGAGCAGAATGAATTCCTTTCAGACAAGATGCTTCCAACACTTCTGCTACTGTGCAAATGGCATAAGCAGCACTCAAAATACCACTCTCTGTTCTCAGACACGATCCATCTACAAACATCATATAATCTGATTCAGGTAATGGCTCGTCCCTAATGTCGGGTCTAGGTTTTGTGCAGTACTCAAGAACATCCAAACATTTATGATCAAGGTCACCTTTCTCTTCTGCTTCAATAGTGTCAGGTAGTAATGTAGAAGGATTGACATTCACACATCTGGCAATTGTCACATTTTCAGCTCCCAAAATTACCTTTTCATAACGGGTCATTCTGCTGTTGGTCATGTATTGGGGTCTTTGCTCTTGTGAGGAGAATCTCTACTGAATGAGGTACATAAACTCTCACAGGAAATCCCATCACAATTCCTTCCCTCTGCTCCAGGCTTACACTGGTTGCTGCTACTGCTGTCATGCATACTGGCAAAGCCTTTGCAACCGGGTCCAAAACAGCTGAGAAATATGCAATTGGTTTTCTCATTCTTTAATGTCTCTGAATCAATACTGACAAAGCACATCCTTCTCCCTCACTACAGTATAAACTCTTTTTCATAATCAGGCATTCCCAATGCTGGTGCTTCACACAATTTTTGTTTTCAGTTGTATAAATGCTTCCATTTCATTTTTGGTCAACACTATTGGATCTCTGATGTCTGCTTTTGTCAGTCTCTGCAATGGTTTTGCAATCAATGAAAATCCACTAATCCACTGTCTACAATAGCCTACCATTCCGAAGAACATTCTTACCTGTCTCTGGGTTCTAGGCGGTTGCATTCCTTGTATCATTCTGATTCTTTCTGCTGTGACTTGTCCAATTCCTTTTGCAAATTTATGGCCTAAATATTGCAATTCTTTCTGACAAAACTGCAATTTTGACGGAGACACTTTATGTCCTTTTTCTGCCAAATGATTTAGCAATGCCACTGTCGCTTACACATGCATCTTTTGTTTTGGATGCGATTAAAAGATCATCTATGTACTGTACTAACAGTCTCTCCAGGCATACTTAGACTCTCCAATTACTTCTTTAGCAACTGATTAAAAATTGATGGACTCTCAGTTTACCCTTGTGGAATTCTACACCATGCTAGGATATGGTTTTGGAATCTGAATGCAAAAATTGGCTGACTTTCTACATGCAATGGAAAAGTAAAGAACGCATTGCATAGATCAATCACTGTGTACCATTCTGCATCATGAGGGATTTGGTACAAAATCACTGCTGGATTTGGGACAATTGGGCAACATGGGACAACAATTTTATTAACTTTTCCAAGGTCTTGAACAATTCTAAATGTTCCGTTTGGCTTTTTCAATCCCATTATCAGTGAATTACAAGGACTGCTTTCTATCGCTCTAAGAATTCCCTTCCCAATCATTTTGTCAATCACAGGTGTAATTCCCTCAATTATTTCTGCAGTCATCTTATACTGAGGTATATTTGGGTAACTTGCTCCTTCTTTCACTGTAACCTTTACATGATCAACACCTTTCATCAATCCTATATTTTTCCAATAAAATCCCATACTATTTCTTTCACTGCTTCTTTCAATTCAACAGGAATCTTCTCTCGATCAAAAACAGGAAATAGCTTGCTCTGCTCAGCCTCAATCAAAAGCATAGTCATTTTGTATAAACTGTCTTCATTGGGGGTTTGTAATTCTATGCCATCTGGCGAGCAATATATGGCACAGTTTATTTTACACAGTATATCCCTACCTAAAAGATTAACAGGGCTACTGTCACACACCACAAATTGATGCATCTCTTTGTAATTTCCAATTTCTACTTCAACTGGTTCTGTCAAAGGGGTTTGTATTTGTCTATTTGCTACACTTACAACTTGGATGGACTCTCCCGAGAGAGGAAGATTTGGAATTTCCATTGATCTTACAGTAGAACGGGTAGCACCAGTGTCCACTAAGAAAGTTATTTCCACATCATTCACCTTTCCGTTCACAAATGGACCAGACTGATCTACCTCAAGAGTGGCTCCAAGCACACACTCTTCTCCCTCTCTCAGGCACTGTCATAAACTTTTATCCGACTCACTGCCACCCTCTTCTTGTAACCAATACTGAGGACACGCATTCACTCTTTGCAGTCTTTTTACCTGTTCACCTCCACTGAATTCTGTCTCTGCACTGTATCTCTGCTGGTTTACACTGTCTGGCAGTGGCGGTTGTGGCACCTGACTTTGCTATCTGCTGTTGTTGCTGTTGTGGCTTTATCTCAAACTGCACCTGAGAATTCAATGAATTATTTTCCGCATTAACTTTCGGCGGACACTTAAACTCGTTCTTCCAGTGCCCTAACTTGCCGCAATTAAAACAAGGATGCTTCTTTAAATCATCTATATTTCCCACCATCTTTGGTTTACCCTTAAAATTCCCTTGATTCCCTGCATTCTTATTTTCCATTTGCACTACTTGCTGCTCCGCTACCTTTACTTGTGCCCACATGGCTTTTTCTTTTAGCTTTTTCTGTTTGGCATCAATTTCTTCACTGCAATATTTCGCTTTTCTCAAAACATCATCAACAGTACCTGACTGCCATCCTATCATGTTGTGACAAAATATGTCTCCAATTTCTGGTATTAATCCATACACAAATCGGTATATGAAGTGACTCGTATCTTTTTCATTTAATTCCTCATAACCACTATACTGTTTAAAGACGAACAACAATCTTTCATAGAAGGAATGTACTGATTCTTTTGGTTCCTGTGTAGTTCTGTCTATTTTTACCCAATCAGTTTCTTTTGGTGGTATTTTATTTTTCAACCATACTATTACCTGATCATATTTCCGCATCATGTCCGGTGATAGAGCTCCTGTAACTCGGTCTCTGGGAAATTCTTCTCTCGGCCAATCTATAGCTATTTTGCATTCTGTCCATAAGTCTGCTGGCACTACTATGCCAAACAATCCATCTAAATCAATCCACAGAACTTTTGACACTTTCACAAATCTGCCTACTTGACGATACCATTCTACTGGTTTTTCTCTTAATCTTGGGAAATCATTAGTAAATGACAATATATCCTGCCTTCTCCAAGGAACATGCACATATCCTCCTCCAGGTATCTCTCTCATAGGAAACTCAGCTGTTACTGCCTCTTTTTCCCTGACCGGAAAAGCTAATTTGGATTTGTCACTATTTTCTGCCTTCTTCTTTGCCCACTTATATCTCCATTTACTTACAACTCCCCTTTTTCGCAATAGTACAATTAGCTCTCTTATCTGCAACAACCTCCCTGCAGTATTCATGTTTTCAATGTCTCTTTCTGCAAAATCCACTCTATATGATTTCTGCAATGATTTGAATTTGAAAATTCCACTCCTAATTCATTTGCTAATTCCTCCAGTTGATCATTTACTGATTTAGCTCTCCATGTAATGCTTTTGCACAAAAACATAAGTTCATCATCCTGATACGTTTTCAGTCTTTCTGTACTAATTGTTCCAATCATCAATTCATCCATAATCTACCTTTAACTTGGCTACATCCAATATTCTCGATTCATTCTTTTTTAATTTCAGAGTTTTAATCCACTCACTCAACTCTCTGTCTGATGGTCCTACAGGAGTTTGTATTGAACTTATTTTATCCAGGCTTTTCTCTGGTGTTGCGGAGTCAGATTCCGCACCCATCGGGTATCTGAATAATGAGCTTTGGTTAAAAGTTAACTCAGGTGGATTCACATTAACTATTCGCTTTATTTCTGACAAATCAGGATAAATATCCTCTCTTGCTTTTTGCAAACTCTGTTGTAACGGTATTGTCAAGCTTGGTTCTTTTATTTTCTGATTTTCAAACACTGGTATTACCGGTCCTATAGTTACAGGGACAGTCACTGCTTCCATATTTTTAGTAAGGTTCTGAATCAATTCATGTATAAAACGTTCATAATCAGAAATATTTAGTTGCACATTATTCCTACTTTCACTATTTTGCACACTTCTGTGTGGTTCATTTCTCGATACAGGAATACCTGTAATTCTAGCTTCTGCAACAGGTGTATTTGGAGTATATCTAACCTCTACTCTGTCTGGCACATCTCTCAAACTTGAATATGGTCTTGGGGTTTCATCATTACTTTCATTCATTACTGGAGCTGATATGGTGGCGGTCTCCTATTTAATATTTCTTCTAAAACAATATCTTCTGATACACTGTGACCATAATTTTGATTCACTGTTTCTGTATTCTTTTCCTTTTCTGTATATTTCCGACCCTCTTATTCATCCACCAATCTAACTGGATACATACCATCACACATATTACTCTCTCCATCTACGCATTCTGCTTTCATGAGTTTCCCATAAATTTAGACCTCTACCTCTCGGTCTGATATGTCTACATAGCCTCTCACTCTCTTGCTTATGCATCTCATCTTCCCATTCAACTAAAGCCTCAAATTGAGTCGTTCTCGGTCTCGGCTCAAGCTTCATCATTTTGTCTCTCAAATTCCTCAAAACTGCTGCATCAAGTGATCCTTCCTCAGGAAAGGCTAATACCCCATCATCTTGAGTATATCTTGCCCAGTTTTCTAACCAAACACAGGTATGGTAACCATATTTTGATAACATGTAAGAAGCTGGCGTTTTCGGTGGAGGAAGTAATTTTCCCTCTCTAGTCACAATTTCTTTGTCTTTTGAAAAAGCATTCTTTAATTTCTTAAACCATGAAGGTTTCTTCTTCTCTTCTTCTTAATAATAAGACATCTCTCTGATAATTCTCTGTCTTACAAAAGATCGCGGACTTCCCTGTTTGCTGTTCCGTACACCAACCTATAGCAGCGCGGTGCACACTAACGCACCAATTAGAACACGGTACGCCTTTCAAAGTGCTTAACCAATCCCTTTGCTGCTTTTTCGTGATGAACCTATCAGCTCCTACTCTGACTTGGTCACGTGAACCAATCCCAGCGCGGCTCTTTTGGCGTCACCAGCTCTCCGGCTTCTGCAGCGCCGACTGACCCCTCCTTTACAAGGATTTTTCAAGAAGCCGTATGTAGGCGTGGGAGGGGTGCTAAGGACAGACTCAAGGGTTGGAACGGGTGCCGCAGCAGTGATAGGCCGACTAGAATACTTTTTTAAACTGGGCTTTATTTTTTGCTAGTTCGACGTGTTATGTAGGTTAGTCTCTCCCTCACAAAGTCTAGGTTGTCCGTGGTGGTGGTCTTCGCTGCCTTTTCGTCCCTGGTCGCTGCCCTTTCTCCGGGGTCGTCTTTCACTGGCGTCAGGTCTCAGGAACCCGATTATGGGGAGAGAAGGAGGACAGAGGGAGGCCGTTAGCCGCTGGTTTCCTATCAGTTATCACCCAAAGGGGACCCGGTGTTTGTGAAGGAGCACCCGTTTTACTACAGCCAGTCTATTGTGCTCAGGTGAGGGTGGAGAGTCATGCGGAGTAGGGGTAAGGAATAAGGTAATAGGAACGGGAAATGGGAAGAGGGGGTTGGGAAATACAGAGGACAGACACACACGAGGGTAACTATACACTATCTACAGGGGCACTTTTCCTCCCCAGCCAGCCCGCCAAACGCCGCCGTACCTGGCTAAGCCATACTCCTCCCTCGGGAGTATGGCACGGCGGAACGTAGGGTCGTTGGCCTCCTGGCTTTCCTCCACTGTCGGGTCTTTCGCTTTCTCCTGCCTCGTCTCGCGTCTCCGTTTTCCTCTCCTCGCCTGGTCCTCGCTATTCCGGTGTCGTCACACGCCGTGTAGAGGACTTCCCCCGTATTCATCCATCCGGGAGTGTATACGTCATTAGTAGGCGGGAACTCGTCTTCGTCACCACACGCCCACTTAAAGGAACCCGGGGACGCTTCTTCGCTTGTGTCCTGCTGAAGCTCCCAATCATCCCTCGTTGTTCCAGTCTGTAGGGTAGAAGGGGAAGTACAATCAGGGGTCCACCAGTCCTCCCGGCATCCCTTCCCGACCCCGTTACACTCCTCCCCCCTTGGATTCTCCCGATCGGGGAGAATGGGCGCCCTCGACAGATAGTCAGCGTTGCCATTGTCTGACCCTTTTTTGTGGACTATCCGGAACTAAAAGGGTTGGAGAAACAAAAACCATCGTAACACCCTGAAATTCTGAGTCATGGTTTTCTGCATCCATTGCAGGGGTGCGTGGTCTGAGAAGAGAGTGAACGTTTTGCCCTCCAGGTAATATCTCAACTTGTCCACAGCCCAACGAATCGCCAGACATTCCTTCTCGACTGTTGGGTATTTACATTCCCTGGGGTGGAGTTCCCTGCTTATGAAGTGGATGGGGTGTTCCAACCCATCCTCACCCGTTTGTGACAGAACGGCCCCTATGCCAACATCAGAGGCGTCGATAGACAGGGAGAAAGTTTTCTCAAAGTCAGGTGGTATTAACACAGGGCTTGAGGTAATGGCCCTCTTTAGTACTTCAAAGGCTGTGGTGGCTTCCTTGGACGGGCATTTCCCTATGCTGTTCTTGGAGTTGTTTTTCAGGAGATCAGTTAAAGGGGCGGCAATCTCAGCAAAGTTCATGATGAACCGCCGGTAATAGCCTATTAGCCCTAGAAAAGCCCGAAGTTCTTTTTTTGAAGACGGAAATGGCGTACTCGTGATGGCTCTTATCTTTTCCTCTTGAGGGGCGATGACCCCCTCTCCCAGCATGAACCCCAGATACTTTACTCTGGGAAAAGCCGCCCTTGATTTTTTTGAGTTAATGTGTAAACCGGCAGTTTGTAAGTCCAGTAATATACGGTCTAAGTGTTCTAGGTGTCCCTTCCATGTTTTGCTAAAGATGACAATATCATCTAGATACACTGAACTATACTCGGTGTGTGGAGCCAACACCGTGTTCATTAGTCTCTGGAATGTTGCCGGGGCTCCATGGAGTCCAAAAGGTAGTACCGTGAACTCGAATAACCCATCGTCGGTGGCAAAGGCTGTTTTGTGTCTGTCTTTTTCCCTTAGTGGAACCTGCCAATAACCCTTTGTTAAATCTAGAGTTGAGATGTACCTGGCTTCTCCTATCCTCTCTATTAACTCATCCACTCTGGGTATCGGAAAAGCATCGAAAGAGGATATAGCGTTTAAAGCTCGAAACTCCATACAAAACCGGGTGGACCCATCCGGTTTTGGTACCATCACTATGGGTGAGGCCCAGTTGCTTCTTGAGGGTCTGATGACTCCTAGTCGAAGCATGTCCCTGACTTCCTTTTTCACATCAGCTCTTCGTGCCTCCGGAATACGGTAGGCTCTCTGTTTGACCACCTTGCCTGGTTCAGTGTCTATGCAGTGTTCTGCTAGATGTGTTCGACCGGGAACATCCGAAAATATAGGTGCGAACTTTTGCAGTCTATGTAGGAGTTCTCCCTTTTCAGATGTTGTCAATTCTGGGTTGATGCGGAGCATCTCCAGAGTAGTGCCTTCGTCTGCTGTTGGCAACGTTAGGTTTGCTGATTTGGGAGGGGACCCTATCCATTTCTTCAGGATATTGATATGAAAGGTTTGTTGTCTTCCTGGGGTGACTTGTAGGCGGCAAGTTGTTTTTCCTATAGTCTCTACCACTTCATAGGGCCCTTTCCATTCGCTTCTGAATTTTTGAGTGGACGATGGAAGAAGTACCAATGCCCAATCTCCCTTGTTCAAGACCCTCCATTTCTTGCCCTTGTCATATTGGTATCTCTGACTCTCTTGGGATTTCTCCAAGTTGGAGTACGCCATGTCCCTTAGCTTCCCTAACCTGGATTTCAACTGATTTGTGTACTCTAGCAGAGATCTTTGTTCTGCCATCTCATCCTTCTCCCAGACTGCTCTGTACCTGAGCTCTTAGGACATAGAGAGCCAAAGGCAATAACTTGTCCCAGTCCTTGTTCTCTGCTGTTAGCCTTTTTTTGAGGGTTGTCTTAAGTGTGCGATTGTACCTCTCAACCAACCCATCCGTCTGGGGGTGGTAAGCTGAGGTTCGTATATGCCTTAGTTCTAGGGTTTTGCATACCTCCGCCATCATTTTAGAAACGAAAGGGGTTCCCTGGTCTGTAAGTATTTCCCTGGGGAACCCTACTCTTGAGAACAGTTCGATTAGTTTGTCCGCCACATTTCTGGTTGTAGGAGCGCTGATGGCAAAAGCCTCGGGGAACCTGGTGTTGTAGTCCACAACAACTAGAGCGTAGGTGTGTCCCCTAGTTGTACGAGGAAGGGGGCCTATAAGATCCATTCCCACCCTCTCAAAGGGGTTGCCAATGATGGGAAGCGGTTGAAGGGGTACTGCAGGTGGTCTACACATGTTTTTCTTTTGGCATACTTCGCATTGGCGACAATAGACCTCCGCTGCTTTATAAATACCAGGCCAGAAAAACAGTCGGTGATATTCTGTAGAGTTTTCTCAGCTCCGCTATGTCCTGCTGTTAAATGGGTGTGGGCATAGAACAGTATCTGTTCTCCAAAGTCGTTTGGAACAACTAGTTGAGGTGGATCGTCTGCTTTTCCTTCCCTGTACAACAGGTCGTTCATGATTCGAAATCTGGGGTAACCTTGTCTCTGTGTGGTCTCCCCCAGGTGAGCTGCCTCCCATGCATTCAGAAGGGTTGGATCATTGCTTTGGGCGAACTTAAAACCCCGATCTAACTCCCAGGGTTCTGTAGTTAAGTATATGTCTCTTGATTGTTCTATCTTTTTCTTGAAGAGACTCATAAAATCAGGATTATCCACCCCTAGGATCAGGTCTTCAGGCAAAGAATCCACCACTCCCACCTTTACTGTACAGGGTTTCCCTCCCAGGGGTCTTATGGAAAGTTGAGCCACAGGGTAGGGTTTCACGTCGCCGTGTACGCATCTGATGTGTACCACCATGTTGGGACCTAACTGGGAGGGTCGGACTAACTGCTTCTTAATAACTGACTGTTTGCAGCCAGAATCTAAAAGGGCTTTCACACGTGTACTGTTCACTTGTACCCTTACGTAAAATGATGGTCCCATCTCTGCAGTATACATCACGGCCTTTGGGATGTACCCGACCTCCATAGGTTCTTCTGTTGGTCTTTTCCGGGGGCACATTCTGGCTATGTGCCCCCACTCCCCACACTCGAAACACTGCGGACCTCTCGTGGGTGGGGTCTCAAATCTCATGGGGCGTATCTTCAATATCTCTGGTGCCTGTTTCGTTTTTTTCCCTGTTTCGCTAATTCTGGGGTTCCTTTGGGACCTTTGTCCGTTTCCCAGGGAAAGGTACGGGGCATGGCTCTATTATAGTTCGAAGCCATCTCAATGGCCTGTTCAGCGGTAAGGCCCTAATGCTGTCTGAGCCACCGCTGTGTACCATAAGGCAACGCCTCCATAAATTGCTCCAGGTATATACTGGACATCACTTCCTCCTTACTCCTACTCTCTGGTTTCAACCACTTATCAGCAGCCATCTTTAGTCGCAGGTACAAAGTCTTAGGGTGTTCACCAGCGATTCCCTTCTCTTTTCTGAATCGCAGTCTGTAGGCTTCGGCATCTAGTCCTAAATGATCTAAGATCACCGCCTTAATTGTTGCATATGGAGTTACCCCCGCCTGGTTGGCTACTTGGTAGGCAGCTTGTGCCTCACCAGATAACAGAGGTGCTAGGAAGAAAGGCCATTTCTCCTCAGGCCACCCACATGCTCTAGCTGCCCGCTCCAAATTGAGGAGAAAGGCGTCGGGGTCTTCTCCTGGGACGTATTTTTGTAACTGCATTCCTGAAGGATGGGGACCAAAACTCCGTCTCTCCAATGGAACAGGTAGTCCGGGGCTCTGTACTACTTTTTGCAGACCCTCGATTTGGGCTGATATAGTGTTTTTAAACAAGTCGCGGTCAGCTTCCGCCGTCGACATCTGTTGTCCGATGGCCCATTCTAATTTCTGCTGTCCCTCTATGAGCTGCTGCACCACTTGTTCCATGGCCGCCTCTGACACGGAGGGGCAAGATCCCACTTCTGACACCACTGTAGGCGTGGGAGGGGTGATAAGGACAGACTCAAGGGTTGGAACGGGTGCCGCAGCAGTGATAGGCTGACTAGAATACTTTTTTAAACTGGGCTTTATTTTTATAGTTCGACGTGTTTTGTAGGTTAGTCTCTCCCTCGCAAAGTCTAGGTTGTCCATGGTGGTGGTCTTCGCTGCCTTTTCGTCCCTGGTCGCTGCCCTTTCTCCGGGGTCGTCTTTCACTGGCGTCAGGTCTCAGGAACCCGATTATGGGGAGAGAAGAAGGACAGAGGGAGGCCGTTAGCCGCTGGTTTCTTATCAGTTATCACCCAAAGGGGACCCGGTGTTTGTGAAGGAGCACCCGTTTTACTACAGCCAGCCTATTGTGCTCAGGTGAGGGTGGAGAGTCACCACACGCCCACTTAAAGTAACCCGGGGACGCTTCTTCGCTCGTGTCCTGCTGAAGCTCCCAATCATCCCTCGTTGTTCCAGTCTGTAGGGTAGAAGGGGAAGTACAATCAGGGGTCCACCAGTCCTCCCGGCCTCCCGTCCCGACCCCGTTACACCGTATTTACAAGATATTTTACAAAATCAATTAGTAATTACACAAAACAATTCCACTAATCTGTTTCGCTAATAAAGTGATAGAATTTTCAATCACACAAGTATTCTGTAACCGGAGTAGACCACGCTTATCTCCTCAGAATTTTTAGACTCGTCGATAAAACAACACTACTGGCTTTACCCTTCTATCAGGCAATAACGAACTCGCTTCTCTAGGAAAGCACATACAGAGATGTTTTCCACCTCCTTAGAGACAATCCCAGAGTTTCGCTTGAACGCGTATTGCAATTACATTTACACATGTTCATACAGAAAACCCTATTCACATATACATGAACTCTGTTTTACCAGTAGGCAGCGCGTCTATCTAACCCACCACAGAATTCCTCTACTGTTAGCAAAAAGAGATGCTGCTCCTTTTTACCCTTAAATCAAGCTCAGGTTAAGACCTACTAATTTCTTCAGCAATAAGTTTGTCAGGATACGCAATGATCCCTACGCTTGAAAGCTGAGATTTCATAGACTGCCTTTGCTATACATTTATACTTTCACACCTAAGATCCCTAAACAGTGATATACAACGATACCACTGCAGTATATGACAATACTACTTCTTTGAAACAGACTAATGCACTGTGTGACTTTACCTTGCCACACTTCCTCCGTCTGCAGACCGAGGCACTGGCTTCACACAACACTTGGAAGCCTTTTAAAAACCCCATATAACATAATACGGACTCAACAGATGTTAGTTCATAATTCTGTACATCAAATTGTATGTAGCACTTTATATATAACCCTAGCTAATTTCCTTAGCAACCACTACTCTGCTACCAAGATATAACTGCTACAGCGGGACTCCAGAAATAAACTCTAAATTGCCATGGCCATTTCTCTAAAGCCTCAGAAACACACTTAACATTCAACAGTGGGGCCCATTACACTGCATACTTACTCTGTTCATATAATTCAGCTTCAAAGATCTGGCCAACAACCCAGGAGTCCTACTATAACATTGGCGGAGTGTCTAAACCTATCAAACTATTTTTTTACCCCTGCAATGTAAAGCATTTTACCATGGTTTCATTTTAAACATTATTTATTCAGACACACCACCATAATGGCAATGGATCTGCTAGAACAAAAATTTGGCGTAGGAAGAATCAAAGACCAGCTTTTATGTTCTTCATTTATCTAATTATTGTTCAAGGCAAACGTTAGTATGTCAGACATTTAGCATTTATTTATTTCTTTATTCAAGAAGAATTCAAATAACTTTATTTTCAAAATGATCATTTATTTTAAAGTTCAGAAAATAGACATTGATTTAGAAGTTTAGCAAAGAACAGATAGTTCCATGTTCATTATCTCCTATCATCCCTAGCTAACACCCTCATCTTATCCTAACAGACCTGCAAAGGATAACAAACAGTCAAAAGTTAAAGTTCTTACGTTCCAAGCAATCGATATTCAGTCCGGCAGCATCTCCAGAGGAAATCGAAAAGGCAACCCCTTCTAGCCAAAATCAGGGGTTTTTATACACTCTAACTTAGTCTATTTAAAAAGTAACTAACATCTCCAATCTGAACTCCGATTGGACAAATTTGGGGTAGATGAGCACTTCCTTACCATTACCGCATTTGTTTTTTCACATGATTCAGCGGAAATATAAAAGTCTTTTGTTTAAGACCGTTTGTTGCCTAGGCGCATCACACTTTAGCAATATTGCTCTCTTTTCCCATGGTTTGGGCATCCCATCATTCATGCTTGGAACCCATCCTAGGTTCCGGGTAAGGTAGCCTTGAACTCTCCCTCAAGCATAGTCAGCTCACTCACGCTGGCAGAAATCTTTGACGCGCCTGCGCAGACCAGTACCCACTCGCAGTAGCTCAGAGCGGCCATTTTCTCACTAGAGACTATCATAAAAACAAACAAAAATCCATGTTAATTATAGTAATAAAACCCATTCTGTTTACCTCCCACCATTCTAATATTTCCCATTAGTTGTTACCTAGCGAGGAAGCCACATAAATGCATTTTATACTTATATAAACGACCCTTTTAGCATAAAACGTTTAAAATAAGCACATTTAAATTGCGTTTTATTTCAACTTAAGCTGCCCATTAATTCACATCACAATGACAACATATATTAAATAATTATTTCACTCCATGCAAGCAAGATTAGTGCTCCCCATATGTTTGTGAATGCATTTTACTCTAAAGTCGGTTAATCAAACACATCACACTATTAGTAACTGTTATGTTATGGGACATTAATGTCACGAGGGGTACAAAAAATGTTGTGTTTTTTCCACCTCGCTCCATCACTTCCAGAGGTGGCAGCAGTCTTCCCTCTCCGTATCTGTCCCCAGAGGGACTGCAGATAGGTGGGAAGAAAAGAAGTTCCAGTTGGAACTTGCTTGACTCAAAATGGAGGAGAAAAAGATGCTTTTGAATAACGAGCTAAGAATGAGACTTGGAACTGGACTTGGAAGCCATAGAGGCGGAGTTCAGTTCAAATGGTGGCAGCAAAAGTGTAAATTCCAGTACTGAGGAAGAAATGCAAATACACTTAACCTTGGTGCCATTAGAGGATCAAAAGAGTTCCTAATGGGGTGGTTGGCTGACAAAAGGAAAGAATTCATCCTTTTGTTAAAAACCCTTCACTCACCAGCCTAGTGGTGACATGCTTCATCATTGGGGTCCACCCTGGCGGCCTAGTGTCACCAGGGTGTGCTACAACACCTGAAATACAGTGGAGCAGGTTGTGGGTGCAAAAATTGTGTTAAAAATTGTCCTGTTTTAACTTAGTGGGAAGATACATTTTATTTACAAGTAACTGGACAATATTAAAAGGGTGAGGCGAGATACTGTGAGGGTAATTAAGGCCAAAAGTATCTCTATATGTGTGCTGGTCTACATGTTTCAACCAAAAATGGGAAATACCAGGTTTTCATCAGGACCGTAAAAAACAGGGAACTGGATGGAGTGTACCCCCTAAAAGGCACACCCAATCCTAATTCCTTGTCAACCAGTTAGCGGAATTTTCTAATGGTGAAAAAACTCTAACCTTAGTGGGCGAGTAATGAGAGGAAAAAGTCAAAAGACTCCTATTCTATAGTCTTTTGCAGCGGAGGGCAGGGGGTGGTATCACCACGTCTGAAACATACTAGTTATCTCGTGGTTGAAAGGCCGTTTACCTACTTCGCTCCTCCGCTGCCCCGCTACCACAGGGTGATAAAATACACCAGGGGGTTCAGGTTTGAGAGGTAGCTCCAGAGGTGTGCAGGGTCCTTTAGGTGGAGTGGGGGAACTGGCATAGGGAGTCCTAGTGGTGGAAGGAATGCTGTATTGGCTCTAGGTGTGAGTGACAAGGAGAGGGGTTCCCCCATGGTAGAAGCCCTGATACGAAGTATGGAGGCACCCCAGAAGAGTTTGGGTTGAGTGGCAGGAACAGTCAGTTACTGGCTCAGGAGGGTGATGTGGAGTACATTTCCAAGTGACTGGATGGTGAGGTCGAGGGTAGTGTGGTTAACGTGTGGAGCTGAATAATTTGATTGCTGGGGAGCATATATTCAGTCACAGTTTTCCAGAACTATTACGACACCTGGTGCAATGTGAGATCTCTGATCCCAGTGAGCTTGCACTGGAGGTAGTCCTTTTGGGAGTGATCCTTTGGGTGGTGGCTCAGGTTTTCCACCAAATCAACTGAGGTTGGTGAGATTTGCAGTGGCCCAGATAGGTCCCAGTAGAGTGGGATGGGTGCGGGGGACCCATGTCCTGCTTCAGAGGAGATGGGTTGGGAGTGGGCTGAGGCCCAGGTTGCCTAAAACCCAGGACCTGAAAGGTTCCAAGAGGGAGCACCAGGAGGGGGCCTAGTCTGTACTGGGAGTGAATCTCCTTAGGGGGACCCCCTTGAATCAGGAAAGCTGGTGGGTGGCTGTCAGAAAAGTCCCACTAGTGCTGGTGTCTGGCAGTACCACTCCGGGTGGGAGGGTACAGAAGTCCAGAGAAAGGGGTGAGGGGGATACAGTCCCCAGTGGGTCAGAGGTTGCCAGTTCTAAGGTCAGAGCATTCCAGGACTGACTCTGGTGAGCTCACTTCTGGCCGGGGGAATCTTCGTACACTGTCAGATGAACAGGAGGCTGGAGACCTGCACCAGGCAGACCCTCAAACACATGAGAAAGGTGTTTCCTTGAGGGTAGGGTTGCTCCAAAGGAAGTCCTGGCTTGCCAGGCAAAGATTAAGCCTCAGGGTACAGGTCCTGGTTTGTAGGGCCAGGTTTAGGGTGTCACCCCTGATCTAGAGAGAATGGCAACTACTAGTAGTGTCTCTACTGTTTTGTCTCCTGGGAACCCACTCTGTGTGGGATGGGGCAGAGCCCCAGGTGGGAGGGAAGTCCTACTCCTGTCCAGCCTAAGGGTACTGACCCTATGCTGGGAGACCAGTTGCAGGATAGCACTCCTGAAATGGTGGTAGAAATGTGCAAGACACTTACTACACGTGCCCTGACAGTTCTGGAGTCTGGGGGTTCCTTTCCACAGTGGAGGGTACTGTATCCCAGATGGGAGGACAGGGTGTGGGAGAGCCCACCCTAGTGTTCCTTCCAGCTTCAGGGTACAGACGCTTGGCTGGTGGCCCAGTTTCAGGATGCCATTTCTTACCTGGCGGGAGGGAGGGTGCCAAGCACCTGGGGTACAACCCTCCACTCTCAGACACCAGAAATAATAGAGCCCAGAACAGCCAGGACATTATAATAATGGGGTAACCCAAATGGCCTTGGACCCCATTATTATCTTCATCCAGAACAGCCAGGGGCATGGCTCTCCTAACACAGCTGTCTCTGTCCACGGTGGCTTTCATTTCTGGTGGATAGATTAGGGGTGGGCGGAATTTGCGTAATAGCGTTACGCAAATCTCCACGAAATGGTAAAAAATCTCCGAACACGCAGAATTGCTTGTTTGCGATGCTTTTTTCCTGTTCGCAATCATTGTTTGCGTGCTCGGGGGGAAATATCTCGCAAACATGCACTTTGAGAACGCAAACAAGCAAAATATTTTGCAAAGTCGTGGAACACATAATTTTGGGTAATCCGGTGTACCTCAGAGAATGTGAAATTGCCCAGATTCTGCGAGCGGAACAGAATTTACCACCCAGGCCTAACAGATGTCCGGGGGTTGGGGGGTGTAGGAGTCACACTCCGGGAGTGGACTGGTCTACACCTCTGTGTTGTCCTTGATTGTATTCTCTGCCTACTGGAGAGAACTCTGCGTGCAAAGTAAGGCTAGGTGCTGCACAGATGGGATCCACAGGTGAGGAGAAGGGTTAACCATGGTTAACTTAGTGGGCCCTGAGAATATGGATAGAGGGATGCATCTGGGTTCAGAAAGGCATAGAACTGGAATGTCACCCTTCTGTTTTGGGCCAGGGTCCATGTTCTATTGCTCTAATCGGGGAATTGCATTAAGGTATGGATGGGTCTTCCCTGGCTTTAGGCTGGTGGGGGGTTGTGTTTGACCTCGCCCTTTTTTCAGATTTAGCTCTGACTTTTTGCAGTTTACCTCCTAATTTTTTTTACCCTCTTTGCTGCTTCTGTTTTGCTGCTGAAAATGCATGCATCGCCCTTCCAGCGGCTGTTTTTCTGATACAGCATCGCCATGCAGGAGAAGTTCCCATGCACTGCCACCATGCAGCCAAAGAAATCAACGGAGCGCCTGCCTGTGGCCGAAGAAACTGCCACAGCCCAAGATCAGTGCACCATGTCTCCGAAATCCGAGACTACCATCTTGACTCCGACACAGGCCCTGCTGTGCTTCTGAAGGTATCACCCTCTGTGGCTGTGAGAATCAACACAGTGCCTGTTTTGCTGCTGCATCGACCCTCAGCATCTGAATTTTCCATTCATTACACCTGTGCTCCTAGTCTGCATCGACGCTGGGCTTCAGTAAGGAACCAAGGTGGTGTGTCTGGAGAAACAACGCATCACCTCCTCATTCAGTAAGAAACTGATGCATCGTATCCTCTCACAGTAAGGAGCTGACACATAACCTCCCCTGCATAACAGTAAGGAACCAATGCATCACCTCTCCTGGGAGCAAGAAATTGACGCATCACTTATCCTGCATGTAAAGAACTGATGCATTACTTTGTTTTCTGGTGCCTCACCTCCTCTGTTTTTGTTGTTTTGGTCTTGTTTGGTTTAGGTAAAGATACTTTATTTTTTTAAACTGGTGTGGTGTCCATTTGTAGTGTTTTCGCTGTTACTGTGTGTTATGTACAAATATTTTATACATTGCCTCTGAGATTAGCCTGACTGCTCGTTCCAAGCTACCAAGAGGGTGAGCATGGATTATTTTAGGCGTGTAATCCCCTATCCTAACTAGAAGGAAGGGTTCCTATTTGGACAGGGTGCAAGCCACTGCCAACTAGAGACACCCATTTCTAACAAATATAGTTTTAAAATATATAGATGTTCTTTAGGTCTGCTTCAGAAATGTATTAATTACACACACACAGATATATATATATATATATATATATATATATATAAAAAACTTTATGCTTAGTATGTTTATAGGTCGCTGCATTATTTACCTCTAAGTTATTTGATTAGATATTTATGGGTCCCTGTTTTATTAATCTATCACAATATGTAAATATCATAACTATTTTACCTAGACATGCTTCACTATTGAAATATTGAATAAAAAATCTAATAAAAAATAAATAAATAACATTAGCTTCAAGGACAGCAACAATTGAGACTGTGTTTGTACAATATTTAATTGTGTATGTATGCATGTTAGGAAAGTTAGTATGTAGTATGTAGTTTCCATAGGAATGGCGTTTTTTCATTTGCCAATAGCATCATTTGATGAATCCTTGCGAGATTTTCAAAATTAATATGCAAGTCACTTCAACTGCTGTCTTGAAAGTTTCAGGGTGATCTATCAACCAGGGGTTGAGAAAAAGGGGGGTCACAAATGCTTTTTCTCCATGTTAATTTCCATAGGGAACTTTAGACACAGCTACAGCCCAAACTGCAGAATGGAATGACACCAAATTTGGAAAAAGGTAGCTCTTGGTCGAGAAAGCACTCTTTTTGTCAAATGGTGTAAAACCGTTCAATAGTTGCTGAGAAGTTTGAAGATTTCTCAGATGTAAACTGTGGCCGCGGTGGACTGGTAACCCTTCCTGATCTAATGACTGAGATCTGATTGGCTGCCAACACTTCAAACCAGGAAATGTTGGCAGCCATCTTCTGATACACAAATGCAGGGGGCCATGCGGCCCCCGCAGCCCGGGAACTGCCACCTTCCTGGAGCTATATTAGAAATAATGCAAGGGGGACTGCACCCCCTCATGCACCCCCGGGGACCGCCACATCCTGGGGCTTAATTAATGGTATGGGGGGCCACCTGACCCCCACTAGTGGAGCTGTAGATGGCCCTAGGGACTGCCACCCCCCGCTCTGACAATGTCCTGGGGTGCATAGCCTCTGGACATTGCAGTTTGCTATCTCCCGCCAAGCCATGTCAGCAGCTACCTCTGTTCAAACGCAATGCCACCTCCCGCACACGGTCACCAACAAGGTGGCCATGCCCCGGGGATGGGGTCCCTGGAGCAATTTTGCTCCGTGTAGGCCCCCTCCAAATTAAAAAAAAATAATAATAAATTAAGGCCTGGCCCCGCAAGATGGGGTCCTCGGGGCCCAAAATAGGCCTGGGTAGGAGGGCTGCATGACCACCCCTCTCTCTCTTAAAAATATCATAAATAAAGGCCTGGCCCCAGGGAATGGGTCCCCAAGGGCTGAAATTGGCATCAGGAGAGGGGGGCTGCGCAGTCACCATCCCATAGAAAAAATATATATAAAGGGCAGTCACCAGAGGCCACCCTCCCTTCACCACCACTCTGCAAACGCAGCCCCTGATGCAATGATGGTTGGGCAATGAAATCCCCTTGAATGCTGGAGACCTTTGTGGGCCAACAAGCCCTCTTGTTACCTCCAGTAAATCCTAGAGAGCTGGATTGCTGAGAGTACTTGAAGGCAAGACCCCTTTCTCCACCCCTCTGCAAATGCGCCTCCTGGTACGCTTCCGGTTGAGGAATGAATTCCACTTTACTCCTGAGGGCCTCAGAACTGAAGTGGACTACTTCCCCCCAACCAGTAGTGCGTCTGGAAGCGTGTTTGCAGAGTGGTGGAGAAAGGGGCCTTGCCTCTGACAACCTCTCAGAAATCCAGCTGTTAGCTGTACCTAAGAATTTGAAACTGTCCTTAACCGCATCGCTGCTGCGGTTATTTTTGCGCTGTGCGGCTGTTTTCGAATAACCGCGTTACATGACGAGCTCAGCTCGTCATCCGCACACGTCACCCGTGGCTGATGACGAGCTCAGCTCGTCATCAGCATCGAAGGGGTTAAACTGGAGCTGTATCCCTCCAGGGAGAGCAGGTGCCAGCCCATTGAAAGGAATAAAAAGAAGCGACTTATCCCAATAGATTTGGTACCCTGCGTAGCCCCAGAATAGTTGGAATATTTGTAGTAACCTGCTAATAGTAAACTAAGGCCATGTTGATACAACAGGACATCGTCCGCGTACAAGGATATTCGCTCTTCCCACTGTTTTCCCCCTGTGATTCCGGACACCACCGGGTCCCCTCTTACCCATGCTACGAGCGGTTCCAACGCCAGCACTAATTGTATGGGAGACAATGGGCATCCTTGTCTTGTCCCCCTGTGTAGGGCGAAAGAGCAGGAGACCGAACCATTCACCTGAACCCTAGCCAGTAGACTCTTGTACAACAACTTGAACCAGGATTGGAACCGAGGGCCAAATTCGAATCTGTCCAGAACTGCAAAAAAGTAGTGCCATTCAATGCTGTTGAACGCCATCCGTGCGTCCAACGACAGCAATGCCGCTTCCTCCCTGGGTGGGATTTGGTCAAATTCATCAAGAAATATAGGCATCTGAGGTTTAGCCTGGTGCCCCAGTGCGGCATGAATCCCGACTGGTCGGGGTGTATCAATGTCGTGATCGACCCCACAAGGTGGCCCACCAGGACTTGAGCCAGAATTTTACCTTCCATATTTAATAGGGATATAGGCCTGTAGGAGCTGCATTGATCAGGTGGCTTACCGGCCTAGGGTAAATAAAAATGTGAATGCGTATTTGTAAAGCGCAAACTACTACTCACCCTTACGGGTCTCAAGGTGCTGGGTGCCGTCGTGGAAATTAAGTAAGCTATTCGCCCGAGTCACATGGTTCGTGAGCTGAGCTGCCCCCGGAGCCGGGGATTGAACCGTGAACCCTGTGAACAGAGCTAACAGTCTGGCACGAACCTTAGAACCCAGGTACGAGCTGATGCCTGAAAGTGGGTTATGTAATTCGCACAAAAAAACATGTATAATATGATAAAGTCTCTTCAGATTTCAAAAAAGTGTATTTAACATGTGCTTGCCTTTACGCTCCTATTTGGATTTCGTTTTTCTCAATTAAGTCATCATTCCACATTCCTTGCTGGTATGAACGTTAATCTAACACTGCTATTGCACTACAGTGTGCTGGAGAATAGCTCACCATTTTGAGTATCACAACTTACTCTTGCTAAGCATTGCCCATTCTTTTCTTTTCGGGCGCGTTTCGTTTTATTGCTTTATTTTTTGTCATTCTCTGGCTGAACCTTACTGCTAATTCAGTAGTTTACTGCGTTTGCATTTCCTTCCTGTTTAGTATGTTTTGGAACCCTTTCATCTGTCTAAGGTTTTACGGACTATTGTTAAGTGTCTTTGTTCAGTCTTTATCAGAACAATTTGGGTTGCTTGTTGTTGCCAAGTCATACAACGTTTTTTAGGAGCTGCATGAGCCAGCCTCAGTGAAATACTACACATTCCCGGCAAGTGAATGTGGTTTAAAAATATAATTACAATTCCTTGTGGTTGCTCTGTGAAAGCTTGCTATGAGGAATTACCCACAGTGATGTATGGCTGATTTTCATCTGTATTGTGCGCATAATGCTTATGCTTTGACAAGACAGTTATTCCTCTAAATACCAGAAAGCCAAGTTTGAATCTAAGGAGCTATTGAATATGTTTGCTGAGAATGGTCCAACTCTGCCAGACACATATTAGCACTACTTGCTAGGGGTGGGCGGAATTTGCGTAGTCTCGCTACGCAAAGTTCAGCAAAATGAAAAAAAAACCTGCGAGCAAACAAGTGGAATTGATTGTTTCGCCCGTTCGCAATGCTTTTTTCCTGTTCGCGAATGTTGTTTGCGTGCTCGGGGGGAAAAATCTCACGAACATGCATTTTAAAAGCTCGAATAAGCGACAAATTCCGCAGGCTGTGGATCGCAGAATGTTTGGCAATTCCACGTTCTCCGCAGAATGTGAAATTATCCAAATTCCACAAGCGGAATGGAATTTACCGCCCAGGCCTACTTTTTGCCTGGCATGCTCAGTGTGTTTTTGTCATTACTGTGGGGGATGGAAATTGGGCGGGACATTGAGGCCACTATGATTGAATCAGGGCCGACGCTGGGCAGCGTGGGCAGCTGCCCAGGGCCCCAAGCCTGTTCGCAATCATGGGTCATCGCACCTCTGAAGACTCCGGAGTTTCGAGGCCCAGGGGTCCCCCTAAGAGTTTATATTTTTTCTTTTCTTTAATCAATCTCCCCTGCTGCCCCAGCCCCCTGTGGGCCTAATGGCTGCATCTGCATGTTGATGGCAGCAATTAGGAAGGTAATTAAAGTGTCCTTGAGTGTGAAGTGTGCCCTGCCCCTGTATGAATAAAAAGCAGAATATCCTGCAGGGCACACAGCAAAAGACAGAATGATGGTACATCACAATGAAAACAGCTCAGCTCACCTAGGATGAAGGAAATTGGATAAGAGAGGTGAATAAAAGGGGGAAGCAACCAGAATAAATTGAGGTGGAGCAGATAGGTGTGAGTTCGGCAGTGAGACAAGAGGTGCAGGCAGAGGAACAGAATCAGCATGTAAAAGTGGATGGAGCAAGTCTTAAGTGTGTTGGGTCACTCAAGTCTCAGACCCGGTAGTAAATTAAAATGGACATTGAAAACAGACTCTATTGGGCCCTATATTCATGTCCTTAACTTTGCCTGCAAAAACATTGATCCAGGAGCTGCAAAATGAATGTATAATACGTTAGAAGGATCAGACTGCCTATAGGGCAGTCAGGTTGTGCCTGACGGTCTAATCTGTCAAGCAGGGCTTTAAGTACGCCAGGTCCTGAGAGGTGTTCCTATCGGGCTCTCCATTTTTACCCTCACCCTCTGGGTGGGGAAAAAAATCTCAAATCTGCAGCAGTAGCACCCTTCACTGCCTTTAATGTAACTTGAAAGAGACTCGTTGTGGTTCTTTCACAGTCTAATCATTTCAGCACTGAAGCATTTTCAGAATTCTGTACATTGAAGCCAGAGTTGTTGCCGATTCATCTTATGCAACTAATGATCACTGACAAAGCCAATAGTCCTGGCATGTTGCAGGTGTAATGTTACTTGTTGTATTATTTATCTGGATGAATGGACAAAAGCAGCAAAATACTATTCGGGCAGCATGCTATGCTAAACACAGATTTACTGGACCCGATTCACAGAATGAATTTAAGACTCAATCCTAAACTTACTACTGTTTTGGTATTCACAGATTGCACTTACTACTTTTGGTAGTCACAAAATGAACTTACTCATTTCGGTATTCACAGAAGTTAGGACTCCAAACTTTAGGACTCCTAAATGCCTTCTGTGAATACCGAAAGACCTAAAATTGGGATGTTTCATAATTTAGTAGTAAAGTTAGGACTCCTAACTTTAGGACTCCTAAATGCCTTCTGTGAATACCGAAAGCCTTAACATTAGGATTTTTCTCAGTTTAGGAGTCCTAAAGTTAGGAGTCCTAACTCTACTACTACTAAATTGAGAAAAATCCTAATTTTAAGACTTTCGGTATTCACAGAAGGCATTTAGGAGTCCTAAAGTTAGGAGTCCTAACTTTACTCCTACTAAATTGAGAAAAATCGTAATTTTAGGACTTTCGGTATTCACAGAAGGCATTTAGGAGTCCTTAAGTTAGGAGTCCTAACTTCTGTGAATACCGAAATGAGTAAGTTCATTCTGTGAATACCAAAAGTAGTAAGTACATTCTGTGAATGCCAAAAGAAATAAGTTCATTCTGTGAATACCAAAAGTAGTAAGTGCAATCTGTGAATACCAAAACAGTAGTAAGTTTAGGATTGAGTCTTAAGTTCATTCTGTGAATAGGGCCCACTGCTTCCATGTTTTTAAGCCACGCCCCTAATTACATAGGCCATGCCCCTTTGAAAGACCCCCACGTTTTTTCATCTCACTTCAAGCCCTGCTGTCAGGTCAGTTTGTAGGCTGTTTGTTTGGCTATTTGTTGAACTGCTTTTTGGTCAGGTGAGCCGGTTTTTACTATTGATTTTCATGATATTAAAGAAAACATGCCTTGCAGCAAATTCATATCAATGCAGTCCTCCATACTTTACAAAAAACTTATACAGCATGTCTGTACAAGTTAAAAACTGCCCTTGTATGCAAACATGGGACACTTTTCTAGCAGCCTAATTCACTAATTGGGGACCCCTTTTATTTTGGTACTGGGGCCTATTTTCTGTCCCAGTCTGAAACTGTATGTTAGGCAGGAGCACTGGAATTATGCGATTATCAGCGGTGGTGATTTTCATAAATATACATTTGCCACATAATCCATCATCTGCCGCATAATCTACATATTTTAACGAAAAAACATTTTTGTTTCTAGCTCAAACGGTTCAGAGGTTACTAAAAAGGCAGCGACACGTGTTGCTGCGTGTTTGAAGGCCCTTTTCAAAGCTGGAATAGTGAACTTTTTGTTTTTCCATTGCTAAATGTTGGTGTTAAATTGGTACCAATGGGGTACAACCAATTCTCAGACAGTGTTACCAAGTTCAAAAATTATAAAAAAAAGAAGTAAAACTATTTCAAAATGTGCAGCGTTATGCCGCATAATTTGCCTTTTCTCACCACATATTTTACTCAGCCTGCCACATCATTCAGCCCTCTCGTCGCATAATTCCAGTGGCCCTGATGTTGGGGTAATCCATGGAAGTGATTTGGTTCCTGTTTATATTTCACATGCTTTACTTATCTGAAATTCCCTAAGACTGCTAGCTGTTTCCAGGATGTGTGTTTCTGTATTTCATTTCACAGCATATTAGTCTTGGATGATGAACACTTTGGACTGAGTCGCCTCCAGGTGTTTATAACAGGCTACAGTTGAGCACTATGGAATTGAGGTTGCAGGCAGTACAAGTTTCACACTGCAGCTGTCTGTGAGTCAAAAAGGTGTTCAGAATACATGATCATTCAATACATGGCCCCTCTGCAGAGCAAAACCAGCAATGGTCCCGTATACCAGTACTGATTCTGTGCAAATGTATGTGAAGGAGCTACTCATTGATCCAAACAGTGACAAGGTGAAAGTAAAATAATTTTTATTGTTACTCATTTAGCTTAAACAGCTAACAACCGTTGACAACACCAATACTCTTGGCTGTTTTTAGGTGTATGTCAGTTGTTGTGTTATTTTTTGGATTCAATCACAGAAGCACAGAAAGGAATAAAAGTACCAGTCAGATGGAACACTAAGGGAATCACAGAAATTTAGATTGTGTTTACAAAATGCCCTTAATTACATAGTCCACACCCCTTTTAGAGACCCACCCATTTTTTTCAGCCCACTGGGCTGACGGGAAGGGAGACTGGAGAAGAGGAGAGATAGATGTAATGGGCAGAATTAATGCAGACAAGCTGGTAGAGAGATTGGGTGAAGGGCATTGCATGCAAAAGACAATGATGTCAGGGGGATAAATCCATGCAAAATGTTAAGAGGCGAGGAGACTGGTGAACTTTAAAACGCAGAGGTACTTAAGAAAACATACAATAATTTATGGTGTACCATACAAGCCTCACCCTTTCCAGTGGTTTGGGGTTTTCAACCTCCCCAAGAATACTTTGAAAAGTGGCAGAAGATAGTATTTGTGGCTCAGTTTACATAAAATGTGGTCAAGAAGCCACATCTGTGATCTATTCTATCCAGTCTGCACCACTTCCAAGTGCCTCATTCCTCATTCTCATATAAGAACTGCACTCCTGTATTTTCCCTTCTTCCTTCTGTAATTCCTACTTTTCCATGTGCTCCATTTTACCCTTTCAATCAGTACACTTTCTTGTCTGCAACATTCTCCACCAGTAACCAACTCTCCTTATTGCATACTGTAGTTAATCTACTTGCTAAGATCCTGGTACACCATTATAACTCCATGTGTACCCTACCTGCATTGTCTCCTTCCTTCCTACAGGACAAAACAGGAGCAAGTGGCATTTGCATGTGGGTCTTAATGTAAACAGTACTGCTAAATCGGGTGAAAATTCTTTGTGCAACTATTTCTGCCATACTTGGGACCAAAGAGGATGCTAAAGGTTATCTCCATCAAAGTATATTGTCTGCATTAGACATGGGAACCATCCAGAAATTTAACATTTCAACTTACTTCAGAATGCAGGTTTATTTAGGGAATTGAACGTATTTAAATTTAAATTGCAACGGTCAATAAGTCACAAGTTTTAGTTGGCAATCAATAAAACATATTTACAGAGCTTAGTACTGTTAAATGTGTGATATTAAGTGCTATATAAAAAAGTTATTGTTCCATTTACTTTTCTTTGCACTTGAAGTCTTCCTACCCTTGAAATGTGTTCCTACTCAAGGGGAGACATTTTCATTTTAAAATAGTTCAATCAAATTATTATATGTCGGATTTACATTGAGGGCTCTCGCTGTTTTTGCACAATATATAAATTTATGTTTAACCACTTACGTGCTGGGGCTGTCCGAATTGCCACTGATTCCCCAGCACGGCGTGAATTAAGCACCTGCTCTGGAGAAATAATTAGTGGGCAGAGTTTGGATGGCCCCTGGCCAACCTGCGCACAGGCCCAGCGTGACATAGGATGGGCGGGCCGTCCTGAGCACACAAGGGATTATGCCCCCTAATTCAGTTCCTGCACCGCGGCAAAATTTTCACCGCAGGGAAGGAGTCAAATTTGGAAATAGGAAATAATGCAGCACAGAAGGTACATGGGAGAAAGTCCCAACACACCACATTGATCCATTGTTCTAGCTTTTAAAATAAACTCAATGTACAATCATGGTTGCTACTTAGAGAATACATCTTTATTTACAGGTGCAGTAAAGCTAAGTTATTGGACACTCAAAAAGACAACATGCTGTGAAAGTCTTCTCAGGAATGTGACACTGTATGATCATAGGTGATTGCAGGCTCAAAGATTTTTCACATAGTGTGATCGCAGGCTAAGAAAGCTGATACAATGTGTGACCACCTGTACAGCATGCCAAGGCTTTAGTGTGGAAACAAAAACCTGTCTAGTGGTGAAAACAAGGCAGCGGACAGTCCAACTTACCGAAAGAGAACTGAGATGGGTTTCTAGGTGCCAGCTCTTCCCTTCTGGTACACTCAGTACTTGAGTCTGTGTCTCTGCACATGAGTTTTCTGACAGCCCTATCAGAAGACTGGCTTTGATATGGGGCTGACCTTCTACAGCCCCACTCTATCATGGCCTCTAATAGGACTTGGGGTGATATGGCTACAAATGCATTACCACCAAAGCATGCTCCTCTATTTTGCAGGTGTGCTTTTCAGAGAGCATGCACTTTTTCTCTTTGGCTTGTGAATGTGTGAAGGGTGCGGAAGGAGCGTAGCACTGATGAAAGTAAACTTGCACACTGGCTGTTAGTTTGAATATTTATACCTTTTGCCTTGCAAAGCTTTGAAAGTAGCTTCTTTGTACGCCTGTTGATACTTTGCAGCGGTGCTCTAGTGCCCTCAGGCACCAGCCGCCACTGGTAAAAAGACTGTTGAGAGTGGGACGGTGGAAGGGTAGAGGTGAATGTAAAGGAGAAAAAGCAAAACAAGATAGGAGACTCTGTAGAAAAGTGGCAATGATCAGCACATGGAGAGGAGAGGTAATTGTTATAGGGTCAAAACCAGCAAGAGGAGGGTAAGGCGGGAGAGAGATGAAACATGAAGAGTAAGAACATGGAGGGAAGAGGTGGATCCAAAGAGTGCAGAACCAGCAACAAAAAAGTTGAGGCTGGGGAGAAGGGTAAAAGGTGCAAGAGAGTGCATGTATGGGTGCAACAGATATAAAAGAAGCAGAATCATCAGGAGAACTTTAGTGGCAGGCAGAGGGAAGGGTGAGAGGTGGATGTAAGAGGGCAGGATCACTAAGATCAGGTAAGAAGCTAGGTAGGGACGCAGGGGAGAAGTAGCTGTTACAGGGTCAGAGCAAGTGAGAAACAATTAGAAGCTGGGGAGAGATGAAGAGTGCAACAGGGAGGAGAGAGGGGAATGGAAGAGGAGCAGAATCAGAGAGAAAATTCAGAGTTGGGGAAGGGTGAGGTGAAGTGTAGAGCATGGAAGAGGGGAATGAATGGTAGAGATTCAGAAACAGAGTGACAATGTAAGAAGCCAGAGGTGAAAGGGAGAGGTGGATTTAAAGGGGATAGGTGAATTTAAAGTGGACTGATGAGCAAAAAAAGGTACAAGGCTGAAGTGAAAGATGAAGGGTAGAACATGGATGAGAGATGGTCAGAGAGGCAGAACCAGCAGAGAGTGAAAGTAAAGGGGGAGAGAAAGGGACTAATTAAATGTGCATTTAAGAAGGGCAGAATCAATGGGTAATCTAATAGTCAGGCAGAGAGATGAAGTGAGTGTACAGCATTGAGGAGAGAGAATACTTTATTGTTTAACGTTTACATAAAAATATAATCATAATTATGTTACATAAAAGACACCACTAAATACTGATTCAAAAGCACAATTAAAAATCGATGCATTTAAAAAAAAAAACTAATAAACACAAAGTTAAGTATTTTTCTTCCAGAGCTTAACCGTCTGCCTCGCGAACTTTACAAGGTTACCCACCACTTTTAAAGAATCACCTTTAAAGCACAATAATACAACTTTGGGTAGTGTTCTTATGCCCTCAGCATTAACCTTTGGCTTTAAATCTTTTTTGGCATGTCTAGTAGGACTGGGCATAGGCACATTATGTTCAATGGACTCTTTGATTAACTTGAATATCCTACATGAGCTGTCAGTGCAGCCTTTTAGTTTCCATGAACCATCAAAAGCCTTAAAAGAGAGATCAAAAAACCTGAATCTCAGAAACGTGGTCTTGTCCTTAGGCCACAAATTAAAATCAAAGTACGGTTGAATTAAGCTAGAAAGGTGGTCTATAACATAGCTGCTATGCTTATATTGGGAGGCTGCATCAATGTACCTACACAAGGTTAGGGGTTTCTCTCCCATTTTTACTACTAATTTGTGTGCTAATTTAGGTATGGATGTACAGAAATGCCAACTTTTAAAAGTGGCATTACTCCACAAGTCACCATAAATCTGTGCACACCATTGCATAGCATTTATCCTCATGAGTTCATACATACTAAACTCGATCCTGCACTCCCCTCATACAAGGAATTACCATGGACACACTTATCCCCTATGCCTTCCTATGGGTGGGCAGGCCCATCTCACCACACATACACAGGAAGCGCACACACTTTACACTGGACCACAGTGCTAAAGTGCTGAGAGGCCTAAAATCACCAACACCAGGTCACAGAAAAAGGCGAGGAGAATGCAAATGTTTTAGGGTAAACTTGCCAAAAAGGCCAAGTCCAACAGGATGCTAGTGTCGCTATCGAGGGGAGCTTATATTCTTCCAGTAGCTCTTCTGTGGCTATAAGAGACAAAACCAGTAGATAACAGGATAATCCTGGGGGCATGGGAGAGATGGGTAAAAGAGGAACAGAATACACAAGGTAAGGTAAGAGTCTGAGAGAAAGATGAGAAAAAGAGTAGAGCACTGAGGGGGAGGTGGCATTAAGAGGGCCAGAATCAACAAGGAAAGATAAGATGATCCGAGAGGATAGCAGGGGAGAGATGGTTGTAAATGAAGTAAAGCAAGGAAAGAAGTTATGAGGCTGGGGGAGAGATGAGATCTGAAGGGGAGCAAATGGATAAGATGTGTGGATATGAGAGAGACAGAACCAGTAAGGGAATATAAACAGAGAGGAAAAAGTAGTAATGGTGAGAGGAGGATAGAAGAGAGCAGAACCACCCAAAGATGGTAAGAGGTTGGGCGGAGGGACACAGGATGGGAGAGGGGAAGTTAGATAGGCAGAACCAGCGAGAGAAACCTGAAGCAAAAAGTAAGAGTCTGAAGGGGAGGTAAAATGCTCTAAAAATCTCTGCTAGCTCAAACTTTATCAGCATCTTCGGGCATACGTTGTTGCATCTTTCTTGAACATCCTAGAAAAAAGATTTCAACTTCCAAATTTCTTTCATAAAAAGAAATGTTCTAATTGACATCGTGCCAGTTGGCTTCTCACAACTCTAGGAGTTTGAAGTAGCGTTTTATGCTGTGTCAGATGATTTGTGGCTGACTCTTGATCATGGCGTTAGAGAAGCCTTAATATTGCTAAACCTTAGTGCCACTTTTGACACGGGTTCCCAGCCAGTGCTTATAAATAGTATGACCTAGAATTGAAGGTATTCACCTGGTGTGGCTTACCTCTATCCTATCTGGAAAAAATCTATGTGCCACCTATTTCTGTTACATACTAAGCCTCTGACTTGTAGATTTTATTGGGTCTCCGCTGTTTAATCTTTATCATACCCAGTTAGCCTCACTCATACAGTCCGTTGGTATCTTGCTGATATCTTGTGCATATACCCCAAAATGAATTTTATCAGTGGCAATCAGGTCTCTGCCAAGGAATATGTTTGTACATACCTGCTAGCAGTTGATTTCTGAATAAAGGAAAATTAATTAAAACCCTATAGTGACAAATCAAGGATACTCTTTTTAAAGGTTCTTATACCATATGGTGTTCTCTTTGGTGCTGGTGGAAGTGGGTCAATCGCCCACATCAGCGGAGTCACCAAAAAAATCTTGGATTCATTTTCCAGCATCTTCTCTTTTTTCAGAACATATTAACCATGCTTCATCCTCTTGCCTTTATTACGTCCATAAGCAACAGAAAATCATCCCTTTCTGCCCTCTGACAGCCGTGAGGCTGTTGTACTGTCAATAATCTTCTCACTAGATCATGCACATGCCCTCTTTTTTGGGCTTCCTGCCTTTTTGCGTTCAGTACCCTTCAAACCATTCAGAATTTTGCTAGGCTTCTCATCTGAGATGGCTTAATTGCTGTGCCATTTTTTCTCGTCTTTCTGCTGTCTACTGGGTTTTTGGTCCGAAACCCTCTATCTGCATGGCGCTATCCATTTGTCATTGTGAAGGTTCTCTCTTTCTACAGCACTCCTTACGTTCATTCCAGAACCCCAAACTCTGTGCCAACCAAACTCCTGTGCCATCCTAAAATTTAAATGGCCCTGATTTGAGGCAGATTCTTCTCCTTTCTTTGAGATTGGTACTATCGCCCTCTTGACCTATGGTGTAACTCCAATCATTTGGAAAAACACTTAAAACTGTCCTTTCTCCACATTAGTAAAGTCTACACCTCTCCTTTGGATATCTCTAAGTGGCAGAATGCCTGATTAGCATATCATTTTCATTCAACCCATTCAGTAGAACAATACGCGAGTTTAATTTGTTTAATGTATTTCTACTTAATAGAGATTTAATATCTATGCACATATTTTATTAGGATTATTAATACTATTTTATCCATTTTACTGATAGCCAAACTAGGTAACCAGCCTCTTGCAAAGCAGCGTTATCAATGCCCTATAAATAATGGTCAATTGATATTACTTCCTATGATGTCATTTCCTGTGAGGTTAAATCTTATGCAAATTATAGGGGTCCCCCAAGTTCCTATTCTGCCCGAGGCCTCACATATCCTAGGACGAGCCCTGGATTGAATCATTGTAAGCTGTAATTCAATTAATATTGTATTGTAGCATTTATACAGATCTTCAAAAGTCTATGTGGGGCACAAAAAAAAACACATTCTGACAGAGTGTTGTAATTGTTGTGATCTGATGCGAGATTCTATGTCATTTGTGAGTGACCTGAAGAACTCTAAATTTTCGCTAAATAGAAATTCCGAAAACCAGCACAGAGGTTTTTTTGTTTTAGGATACAATGCCAAGCAAAATGATGGAAAAAGAAATGTGCGAGATAGGTGCTCAGATTATAGTTAGGACTACAGCATGTAGACAAATACACAGCACTATTCGACGCAGTTGGGTACTATGTGTGTGTACACTAACAAAAAGCATTTGGATTGCAATAGGTCTCACATTTGCAAGAGTTTGAGCTATTGGCAATGTAAATGACAATGGCTTTTTTATTTGTGTTTTTAAAAACCTGCAAGCAGTGCGTAAATACGCACTTTGTACTTCTAATCCTTGCTTAGAAGAAGCAAGGCTGGCAGCAAAAGAGTCATAGTTACTGCCAGATATACTGTCAGAAGACACGGTCTAGTGTCTGAGTTCCTGCTGTAACAATACACCTAACACCCACCCACCACCAGGCGTCATAGAGCACATGACCCTGGTCAATAAAAGGGGCCGAGCGCACGTGCTCTGGGCCCATTACCTATCCCCTATCACTGTGTCTGTGTCTCATTCACCTCTCCACAGAATGAGGGCCTAGCGCCCTCACAAAACCCTACAATGGCGACGAGGTCGGTATGTGCGCCCATGCGTGCCACTACCCAAATTTAATGAAAATGGGGAAGAGAGCTGCCCGCCTGAAGGGCACCCCCTGCAACACGGCGCAACGCGCCGAGAGGCCCGTGGGGCGCGAGCCAAGCCCCGGGCCGACACGACCGAGGAGGTGACCGGGAGCCGACCCCGCACCTCGTGAGCACATGGTGAGCTGCCCCCCTGCGTAGGGTAAAGAGAGGGCCGTACGGAGCCCAACCAGCGGCGTAGCTAAGGGGGGGCAAGGGGGGCGGTCCGCCCCAGGCGGCACAATTTTTGAGACGGCCAACGCCCAGACTGGGACAGTAAAAAGTCAAGTCAAGCTAAGCTAAGTGCAATGCAAAGCCGTGCGCTCGGATCCAGCCTGGAGCCTGCACTCTGACGTGACTGGCTGGGACCTGCTTCGGTGACCGCAGTAGACTGTGACTGCATACACAGTGCACACACACGCGGGACTTACTTTTGACAATGGAAGTCCCACGCAGGTTTGCGCACTGTGCCTGCTGCGATGCAGTTAAAACTTAAAGTCGGTCGGGAGTGCAGGCTGCACAGCAGTTGTGGTGACAAGCCACCAGTGCTGCTCCACAGTTATTTGTTATGGTCCAGCGGAGGGCAGGTCCAGTCAGGACAGGCTGAATGGTTAGATGATGGCTCCATGCAATTGCAATTGATGGCTGTGAATTGGTTGACGAGGAGGCAGTGGGTACCGCCTGTCTTCTGCCGCCCTAAACTCATCAAATATTTCAGAATGTAAACAGACCAGCACCTTGGTTTGAAGCTACCTGGGTGCAGTCGAGTCTGAAAGAAGGTCTTTGTTTTTCTAGTTCCAGTAATTGCTGTTACCGAGGCGTTCAGCCTACCCCGATGTCAGTCTCTTCGTTAAGTAAAGGATTGTCTGCAATAGCAATAAATAAACAAGCCATGGCAAATACAAAATGTCCAGTCTTTTTTATTTGAATCATTGCAAGTGTTCTTCGAGATTTTGTGTTCGTGTGGATAGATTGGTCAATCACTCATGCTCTCACAGGCCCTTTCAAATATCCATATAGGCGTTTATTCATGCATCCACATTGTCCATTATTGCACGCATTCCATCATGCAGACACATTATTATAAAATACTGGCTCACGGAAACGTGGGCAAAATAGAGATTGCACTGAGTTTTCAGATATTCAGATTGTTTTTCTTAAGAAAATGTCATTAGAAATCGTCTAAAATGTGCGAGTCAAGTGCACTGTTAAAGTAAACACTGACAAAGCTCCAGTTTAACTTGTTTGTTGTCAAATGCATTTTCCACTTTTTGCTAAAAAGAAATTCCACAATTATTGCATAGCAGTAGGGTGCAATGTCCATGTCACAAGGAATGAACACAAAGTAGGTGAAGCAGCAATGCAAAGTTTCCCCCATATACAGACAGTACAACACAGGTAGGAACAATGTACACTTCCATTCACCTACGAAACATGCACATCAGCAGTTCAAACTTTCTTCCTTTCCCAGACTGATTTCAGCTGGCCCTCAGCTTACGTGTGCTTGCAGGCTTGTATGAGTGTACAAACAAGAGTGTGCTTACGCGATGTTGTGCAAATGCTTTTGTAGGGCTTTAGAGTAAAATTGAGTATAAAATGGGTGTGTGGTGGTGCGCCTCAGATATTGATAAGATAATTGATTTTCCACTGCCTTTTATTTTTTATGCTACATCGAGTGAAAGAAAAAAATATTTTATGAGAGTAATTAAAACACCTGGAAACGTGTGGTGCAAATATACTCACAAGAGGCAGAGAAATACTCACGTTAGGACAGAGGGACACCCCTTTGAGATATTACGTAAAATAAACATCTGTGTGAAATCTGAAATATATTCCTGTGGCCACATTCTGCACTGTAAAGGGCGAGACAGACGCAATACTTACAATGTGATCATAGACCCTTAATACAGTACCAGAAAAAAAAGAGAAAAATATGACAAACCTGGATATGCACTATACCTCTGTACATCATGACAACTTATATTATGCTGTAATGATGCAATGTGTAAATGTATTCATGCTCACTAGAACTGTAGACAGACATGATGTTGTGTACCCAATTGTTACTAAAAACTAAATAAACAAAAAAAAAATTGTGGCAGTGCTCCCAGCCTCCCAACAAGAGGAGCGCTGCGCTTTAGACCCGGCCTGGCCTGCATCAGCTGGAACTCCTGCTCCTCCAATGAGGCACTCTCACATCCAGCTGCATGGGGCGGCAATCTGAGGGATAGCCCCGGGCGCCACAAGCTCTAGCTACGCCCCTGAGCCCAACCCCAGCAGCCAGAACCGGGCCGTGACTGACTGCCCCAACGTGAGGAGACCACTGCGGAGCCTACCCGTATGGAAGAAGAGAGCCGCCGAGCATAAAGGGGTGCCCCAAGGCAAAGCGGTTCGAGCGGAGCCCAACCGCGACTGCCCCTGAACAAATAAGCAGCGGCGATGACTGAGCACCCTGAAGGAAAAATGAAGGAACCACGCAGTGCCCACCCGCGTGGTTGAAGAGGTCCGCCGGCAGGTGAGAAGCGACCCCGAGAAGCATAGCCAGCGGAGTCCACCCGCAACCAGCCAGCAGCGATCCCTGCCCCGCAGCGCAGCTTGTGACAGAGGCTGCTTAGGCAGCGGGGTGTAATGGCCTGCAGCATGTGAAGAGCTGCCGGGCACAAGTGGAGGACAAGCGGAGCCGACCCGCGAAGCCAGCCGGCCAGAAGGTGAGCCAGCGCACGAGACGGCCCAAGCAGGAGCTCACCCCGCATCTGCGGCCCGGACCCCCACCCTGCGCAGCGTGTGAGCGAGTAAAGCTGCTGGGGTGGGAAGAAGACACCGGGAAAGAAGCTAGCGTGCAGCCGATCACAGCGGCCGGAGTCAACGGAAGCCGCAATGCCCCACTCCCTCAGAGCTGAGCACGCTCCAGCAATGGCACTCACATTTCGCCCGCCCACGCAGCGCATGTACAAGGAAGCTGCCGCGGGAGGGTACAGGGACAAGGACACAGCCAGCGGCCTGTAGCTGATCAGGCCACCGCGAACAGAAGCAAACCCCCCCCCCAACTGGGAGAAGCTGCTGTAGCGGGGGAGAGAGATAGGGGAGAGAAGGCAGCGAGGCAAACCCCTCCCCCGCTCACAGGCGCCCGTGACTAGCGGCAAAGGCGTCCAGCCGCCTCTGTAAGCCCTGGAAGGAGCCCGCCCTCGGCAGTGCCGACACTCCTCCGCCCGCGCAGCGTGTGAAGAGCTGCCGGGCGTCCTGAGGACATAACTGAACTCTCCACATGCATGCCCCCCCACGGTGAATAGAAAAGAAGGAAGGGACACTCACCAGTGTGTGCACGTGACCCCCGGTGATCCCTGTGGCTGAGTGCCCCTCCAGGAACTGAGGAAACTGCTGGGAGCCGGTGAAAGGCGAGACAGTGCTGCCACCTAGTGGCCATCTCACAACGATGCCCTCAACAATTCAGTACAGGGCAGCATATCAGAGCAGCAGAGTACCTGTAGAATATTGAGGAGGCACAAAGACAATTCTGGGCTGCTGCAAGCTACAGGACTGAGGTGTTAAGAGGCAAAAGACTGCGGAGCACCCATGCAGTAAGGCACACACCCACAGCAAGCAACAGCACAAGACTGTAACAGCAAGTGAGGGTGCAGGAACGCGGCACGCCAGCACCACAGGACACACACTAGTGCGCAAGACTGGCACACTGACGCCACACAGTCAGAGAGACGCCAAGCCACCGACAAGTGATGGCGCAGGAACGCCACACCACAGCAAGTAAGCCCCACCAGGACAGCACTGCGATGCGCAGGGTAGAGCAAGGAGTGAAGGAATTCCACACACCAGAAGGACGACGGAGCAGAAGCGCAGTCCGCCAGAAGCACTGACGCCTCAACAACGGAAAGCACGGTGACGCCTAGTGGCCACAGGTTGTCACTGCTGCCGGAAGAAGAGTAAAGGAACACCACCACACGAAGATACAGCGGTTCCAAGACTTCCCACCAGGCAAGTGCGACACTGAGGAAGCGCGAAGACCGCCGACACTGCTCCAAGGTCCCCAGACGAGAGCAAGCACACTCCGTGAAGTAACGGGAGTGACCTGAACACGAAGAAGCTCGGAGCGGTGACGTAACCCTCCGCACCCAAAGAAGCACAAGAAGAGCGCGGACAAAAGCACGGCAACGCTAAAGCACCGGAACGGAGCGAACAGCGACCAAACTGAAGATAGCGAAGCGTGAGGACTCACGCAGAAGACCACCCCGATGGTCACCCCACAAAGCCGACCCCTCAGACGGTCGCACAATGAGTTCAAACGGTCACAGGACGTGACGCACCCAAGAAGCCAGCCAGCCAGATGGCCACACCAAAAGCCGACCCCCTCCGACGGTCGCACGAAGAGCCCGGACGGTCACACGACGTGACGCACCCAAGAAGCCGGCCAGCCAGATAGCCGCACCAAAAGCCGACCCACCGGGGGTCGCGAAAGGAGGTGACCGAAGCAAGGGTCAACAAACCACAACGCAGCAAGTATCCCACAAGAGAACAGAAGATAGCCTGCCAGCCTCGGCAGAGTGGGTCGACAAGAGGTCCAAGAAGTTCAAACATCAAGACACAGTCCACGATCAGCGACTAACGAACTTTAACAACCACAATTCAACACGTAACGTCTAAAGAGAGAGAGAAGATCGCAACGCCCGGTCCAGTAACAGATGAGAAGAGACAGTGTCCGTGAACCAAGTCAAGGCCTGATAGAAGCAGGCAGAGTGCACGCTGCCTGGAGAAGTCTGGCCAGGAAGAGGAAGACAGCAAGGTGACCAGACAGTGTTGCGAAAAGGAGAGGAGGTCTGACTGGCACGACGCCACCAAAGAAGAAGAAAGGAGAAGAGGTCTGGTTGGCACGTCTGCCAACACCAAAGAGAAAAGGAGAAGGAGAAGAAGTCTAAGCAGCACGACGACAGGAAGACAAGAGGATAGAAGAGAACTAAAAGGAGTGTGGACCAAGACACTACGACACTCAAAAGGGGAAACACCGAGGAGGACGTGAGAGGTGCACAACAGTTCACACGCACGACCAGGACACACGTAACATCACTGGAAGCAAGCATCCACGTGCGAACCCGACAGTCATCCAGGAATGACGGAAGCGAGCAAGCCGGTCTGTTGGCAACACCCACCTCTGGGATGGAACGGACACAAGGGCAATGGAAATCCAGGGGCAGAGGCCTCAGGGACACCGGTGGCAGCGGGTCCCCAACAAGAGACGGACTGTTGAAGCTCACGCTGAAGATCCTGGAGGATTGAAGGTCGCGCAAGACGGAACCAGCGCCAACAGAACCCTTTCAGGTGGAACTCGGACACGGAGTAGAGGACCCGTAGCGACGTCCTTCAACATGTTGAAGAGGCAAGGGGGCATGTCCACCGGTCCAGTGGAAGCCTGGTAGAAAGGCCTCCGGGGCGTCCAGTGAGAGGGGACATCTACGAGAGAGGGGTATCCGTGAGAGGGATAACCTGCAGCCGAATATCCCGTCAGTAACCGACACCAGTTTGAACCAAGTACCTTGACCAAGACGGTCCTGTGGAATGTAACACACTCGAGACCTGCTATTTATACCTCTACGCATTCACAGGATGTGAAACGGAGCGAGAGAGACTGTACAGCCGACTTACAAGCCGCAAGTCTGCCAAGGCAAGAAAAGACACCATTGCCAGCAATTGAAGTGACCGGCGGTAAAGAAGACTACGAGGGAGTCGTCGTGATTTGAGTTATGGGTTTTTGTGTGAACTCTATTTTCTTTCCCACAGGTTGGACTTTAGTTAGTGAAATTTTATTAACTAAGGTTGGGAGGGATGTACTGTCGGAAGACACAATCTAGTGTCTGAGTTCCTGCTGTAACAATACACCCAACACCCACCCACCACCAGGCGTCATACAGCACATGACCCTGGTCAATAAAAGGGGCCGAGCACACGTGCTCTGGGCCCATTACCTATCCCCTATCACTGTGTCCGTGTCTCATTCACCTCTCCACAGAATGAGGGCCTAGCGCCCTCACAAAACCCTACACCAGCCTTGCTTCTCGTAGGGAAGGACTATAAGTATAAAGTGGGTGTTTATGTACCGCTTGCAAGTTTTCAAAACACATAAATAAAAGGCTTTGTTATTTACAATCCCAATAGCTCAAACACGCGCAAATGCGGGACCTATTGTATTGCAAAGGCTTGTCTTCATTCTGTGATTGTGCCCTGTCATTTTAAAGTGCGTCTGTCCCGTTCTGAGGCGCGGAAGCCACCGGACTACAAGGCCTGGATTAATGATGGTGAAAGACAAACAACGAGTACCAGAATGCAGTTGGAAAAGGTGCCTGGAAACACTCTCACCTAAGCGGCAACATTCTTCCCTCTATCTGCTAGCACGTGTGCCCTTCTGGAGCCCTTCCTGTCAACAACGAAGGTGTGTTTTATCTTTTCAATTTCCAACGTCTAGGTCGGAGGAAAAAAAGTAGTGTTGATTTTTATTTTAAAGACAAAACTAATTCCCTCCCCCACAGAAGGCACCGTGACGCGGCCCCGCCCACTCTCACAGGTTTAAAAGCCCCTCGGGTAGCGCGTGCATAGCACTCTTCTTGTATTTGCTGTCGTTTCTGCGGCGTCCGTGTGGCCTCTGCGCGAGCAGATTTTTCTATTGCACTTTTTTCTCGGCCTGTCATCAGCATGGTGAGGAAGATCAGGAGTGTGGTAAGTCTCTCTTGTTAGTCAGTCAGTCAGTCAATTTTCTTTATTCGATTATTTAAAATCATAAAAGAGCAAGCATTTTGCATATCCTGGTTACAGTACATTTCATTGAAGCACAGAAACAATTTATCAAATTTGAAACATTCAATCAATATTATAAAACAGATGAGCCACGATGCAACATACATAAATATCTAAAAAAGCTAAAAGAGAAGGGTTTATTAAGCACAATTCATTTAAGAAATGAGGAAGAGAGGAAATTCATTTGTCAAAGATAAAGTGCCTGTGCCTTGTGCGGTGCTTATTTTTACGTGCGCCTGCAACCAGAAAACTAGCCACTGAAAAAGCTACATTTACATTGGGGAGGAGCTGCAAGAACAACAGGGCTGGTTTAACCTGGATGAAGCCCTGGTGGCGTAAAATAGGGAGCAGATAACTTTTCCTGAGCTCAGTGTAATGTCCGCAGAACATAATAAAGTGCATCGTATCCTGTGTCGAGAAGTGATCACAGTCGCATGGATCGGCATCCTCGGGTCGCGACCAAGATTTGAAGTTGCCCAGTACAAAATGAATTAAATCAAAGCGAAATCTCGTTAAGAGAAAGCGGTGATAGGAATTTGTGGTAAAGAGGAGATAAGGTTCCATTCCTGGGGCTAAGGAGAGCATGCAATGTTTCCTTACCATAGTCTTTTTTAGCTCTACTTCTTCCCTTTCCATGGCATATAAATTTGTCAGGGTGTTTTTAACTAGTTTTATATCGCCATAAGTTATTCCTTCTGGAGAACAAAAAAGCTCCGGACGACCTGCCAGGGTAAGCTGCATTTTAACGTATCTCAGCCAGGGAATGTGGAGGGCTCTATCCAGGGCTAAACAATCTTTTAGGATGGAATGATTTAAAGTTAGCTCCTGATTGAGCCATGTTTTTATCCAACCAATCACTGGAGCTAGTTTTAATAAGTCTGAGATATAGCCCACACCTAGCTCTGTGTGTATTGCAAAGGTCGAAGTTGATTGGGGGACAGAGAGCAAGGATCTCAAAAATTTATTCTCTACGATCTGTATTTTGGCTGGGCTGGTATATCCCCAGATTACCGAGCCATACTGGGCAACTGACAAACATTTGGAGTTATAAACTTTAATGATGCTTTCCATTGGGCGAGCACCCAGCTTTTTGGCAAAACCCAGCAGCCCTGCGGCCGCTCTAGCGACAGCGCTACTTTTGGCCAAAAGCTGAGGGCCCCAAGTACCCCTATCGTCAAAAGTGACACCTAAGTATGGGAAGGAGGAAACTCTCTTTACCTCCTTTCCTGCACAGGAGAAAGTTAGTGACTTTTTTTTCCTTCCTGCGGGGCCAGCAATCATTACATGTGATTTGTCTGTGTTAATTTTCATGTCCAAAGATGACATAAAAGTCCCGAAGGATGCAAGAAGTTTGTTTAGCGCGACTCCGGAGCGTGCCAGGAGGACAGCGTCATCCGCGTACAGGAGTACAGGAATCTTTGTCTCCCCCGCACGCGGAATATCGCTGTGGGCTGTTATCATTACTGCCTCTAGGTCGTTGATATATAAGGTGAAGAGGAGGGGAGCAAGTATGCACCCTTGCCTAACCCCCCTCTCCGACTTAAAGTGACAGGTGCATCTTCCGTCCTGAGTAACTCTGACCGAGGTCAGAAGGTCCTTATGTAACTCGGCCAGGTATTCGACCAAAGGGGGGTCGAGACCCATGGCCAGGAGGATCCGCCACAGCTTTGCCCTGTTGACCAGGTCAAAAGCCGATGACAGATCCATAAAGGCCATGTATAAAGACCCCTCCCTGCCGACTACATACTTATTTAGAATTAATTCTAAATTTAGGCACTGATCTAACGTTCCTCTCTTGGATCTAAAACCATATTGTGCATTAGATAAAATACCCCTATTTTCTAAAATAAGGGTCAGTCTTGATAATAGGACTCTGCCCATAATTTTTACACTAGAATCAATAAGGGAAATTGGCCTATAGCAGGCCGGGTCTGTCCTCTGACCCTTCTTAAAAATTGGCACTATAGTTGAGTTTGCCCAACTAGAGGGGAAAATAAAATCCCGTGTTGCATTAAAAAACATTGGTTAAAATTTTCGAGCTAAAATCAGGGGCACTCTTAAAAAAGTCTGCCGGAACCCCATCTGGTCCTGGTGCCTTTTTACAGAGTGTATCGTTGATAGCTTTTTTCACCTCATCCTGAGTAAAAGGAGAGATGGGATTTGGCGCTAAGGAAAGAGGAAGTACCTGATCTATACTCGTATCATTGTGACGATAAATATTACTAAAATGTGTCACCCATTGCTCGTCTGGTATGGTACAATCCGCTCTTTGATGATCTAACCCTACAAAGTATGGGTGATTTATTACTGCCCAAAATTTGGCACTATCTTTCTGTGTCTCAGGCAGTAACAGGTTATTCCACGCTTCATCTTTTATCTCGGATTTCCTCTTTCTAATAGCCAAATTATATTTTTTCCTTAGAGATGCTACCATTACTCTGTTTCTAGGTTTGTTTTTTAAGGCTTTAAGTAGAGTTGAATGAGCCTTAGAGCAATTTGTATCGAACCATTTGGGGCCCATGGTCTTAATGCATTTAACCTTCACAGTCAGATCTAATTTGACTTGTTGACAAATAGTGCTAAAGGCCTCGACCAGGGTATTACTAGAATTTTTGTTATCTAGACATATGGCGACTTCACCTTCTACCTTGGCTAGTGTATCTTGTAAGAAGGTTATAGGGGTAACTTTGTCCCATTTGAGCCTTCGATTTTGGTCACTCAGCGCAAGGTTTGTTGCACAAGAATTTCCAGAAGTTCTATTACCCAAAGCTCCCTGTGCTAAAACCTCTAAAATCACAGGATTGTGATCGCTAAAAACAGAGATTAAAACTTTGCAAACAAGTACATCAGATAAAAGTCTAAAAGATACAAAAATGTAATCAATAATTGTGCCTCGGTCCTTGCCCTCATAGGTCGGTAACCGTGAGTCATTTGGGCAAGAATAAAATTCATAGAGGTTGAAGGTAGCCAAAAGCAGTTCCAGAGCCTCGCCACTAGATGTGTGTTCAAAATGCGGCGTGGGAGAATAAAAAAGAGATTCCTCTGTTTCTCTTTGGCAACCCGCCTGGCAAGGATGAATATTGAAATCTCCCATGAGGATCACCTCATACCCATGAGAACTATTTGTGTCATAAGTTGATAGGAGGTCCTCGAGGGATGCTAAATGCTCGGTAGGAAATTGACTGGCTGGGGAATTATAAAAATTGATAAGTAAAATAGGATGGGAGTTTGATGAGCTCAATTCCACCATTAAACAATTTTTGGTGTTAGACTTAATATGCCTCGCTTTTCCTTTTACATCAAGTGAAATGTATAAAGCCAACCCACCCCTTGCTCTTCCTGCTTTACTGGGGTCTGCAGGTACGTAAAAAAGTGAATAACCATCTATTGGCAGACACACTGATGTTTCCCAAGTTTCCTGGAATGCAAGGATATCATAGTTTCTAATTAGGTCCAGCCAGTTCTTATCTTTAAATTTAGCTCTAAGCCCAGCGATGTTCCAGCTCATAATTCTTCGGACCTCAGCACTTAATGAAGAATGAGCCAAAGGGCCAGGAGCTGGCTGCAAACCTTCTGAGTTATTTTCTTCTCCGGCTGGCAAGAGTCAATCATTTTGGTCCATGAATGAAAGAGGCGCAAAACGATTAAAAAGTTCAAGTGGCTGAATGACAGGGTTAAACGCTGGGGGTTGGTGACGGTGAACTGAGGCGTTGTTCCTTAAATCTTGCCCCCATCTAAAGTGAGGCTCCCAATTAGTATCCCACCCTGGGGCGGGAGTCCTTGGAAAAGAGACATTCTGCTGCTCTCCATAAAAAAATTTCAAAGTAAGTGGAACCACAGTGCCTCTTCTTCGTTGGGGAGGAAAGATGTTTGTGAGAATATTGGGAAGAACGTCTGGGTTAGAGAGTCTCTCTTGTTAAAGCGGGGGTGGTGGCTTTTTTTGTCCACTCTTAAGCTTACCTGAGGCCTAGCTGGAGGAGGGCTGTCGAGAAATAGCGCTCGATTGTACAAACAGAAAACAAACCATGAAAAGTGAGAGGTACGTTACTGTTCAGTCGGCCAGGTTTTCATCTGAAGTGAGTCCTGGTCAGTGAATGAATATTTATATTATTTGGTATTCATTAGTAGAGGTTGCGACTGGCGAGCCGCCGAATAGGGTGACCAACCGTCCGTAAATTTCACGGACAGTCCGTAATTTCTGCCGTCTGTCCGTTGTCCGTGAAGGATCTTTTAACGGACGCCATTTGTCCGTAATTTTAACCGGGCACCGGTCGCAGCTCCCTGAAGCCGGCGCAGCTTCCACCCACCTCCCTTCTTGACTCCGATACTGAGGTCAGGTGTCACAGACTCCGAGGCAGTACAAAAGCTCACATACCCAGCAGCATTGGAGAGGCACAGCGGGGTGGCAGCCCTCACACCTCCAGCCCTTGATGAGCTGTTAAGAGGTGCTTGAAGGTGACTGCCCTCCCCCCCTCGAAGCTTCAGGAGCATCTATTCAGATGCAAACAGCCCTGAATACTCCACGTCTCCACAATTTAGAGGGGCTTCACACATTCCATTTCTGCCCAGGGCTACTGTGACACCAGAGATAGGTCAGAAATGCGAAGGTCTGGAAGCTGGGCACACTGCTTTCTGGGCCTGAGAGCATTCCTGCAGGAATGGGTGCTCGCTGCTGCCTCGTCACTACAGGGAAAACAAAAGTCATGGTAGAAACCAACAGCCTCTCATTTCATGATTTAAATGAAATCATGAAATGCGCGGTCTTTCGTTTCTACCATGACTCCCTCCATATACAACAGAAACACACACACACACACATTTCTGTGGAGGGCTTTAAGTAGGATGAAAAAAACTGGGTGTGGTGAAGGTTCTCGTTGGGGGGGGCTGATGTATAATGAGCGTGGCTTAACACTTTTAAATTAGAAGAAATCTGTACTTAGCATAGTATGCTGCCCCACTGCTCTGAAGAGATTAGGAACAGCTGCAGGTCATTGGTTGCAGGTAAGGGAAGGCATTGCTAAGCACCCAACTTTGAAATAATCCATGTGAGAGGGTTACCCCGGAACACTGGGAGCACGCGGGAAGGGAAATATTCACCCTGCTTGTTCATCACAGTAGTACTTCCGTGAAAGGCTGCTTCCCACTCGAGTCGAGACTCTGAATCGCACTTCATTCATTGGCCAGTCAAGGGTGCTTATGGAAAAAACGACAATGTCTTTAATGATAAAAGGCTGACAGCTTTATTGCTTCCCCGCTGTTATAGTTATATGGGGTCTGTACGAATGCGGAGCATGTGTTTGTTTCAAGAAGACAATGGTGCAATGCACGTTGTCCCTACCCGCCAAGCCCCGAGATTGTGAAGAGAGTCACCTGAGCATCCCATATCTGACAGATATTTACTGGCTTTCGGCTGAATAAGGGCCCCTCTGATTGATTAGGGGGCACCTGTGGGCCTAAAGAACACCTGTACCCCTGAAAGAAGACCGTGGGTTAATAGACTCGTTTTGGTTTTATACGTGATGTGTTTTGCGAAATCACATGTGTCTCGCTGTCACTGATAGCTTTAGAAACTCTCCAAGACAATCAATCTCTCCAAAACCTGTGTACAGATTGACTCAACATCCGGTGAATTCACCCTTGGGGCCTTTCATTTCTACCATGCGCCCATGCAACATACACACACAGCGTGTGTTTCTGTTGTATATGGAGGCATGGCAGACACCAAAGGCAGCGCATTTCAGGATTTAAATGAAATCATGAAATGTGCAGCCTTTAGTTTCTACCATTGCTGCCTCCATATACAAAAGAAACACGCACACACTTCTATGTGTGCAGAGTTTTAAGTGGAATGAAAAAACTGGGGGGGTCTCTAGTAAGGGTGGCCAATGTAATTATGAGCGTTGCTTAACACTGTTAAGCTAAAAATCTGTACTTCGCATAGTCTGCTGCCCCACTGGTATTGTGCTTCATGTGTCATTGCCTCTCCAGATAAATAATACGAGACACACTTATAGGGCCTGTTTCCGTTGGTTGTGTGTGCTTGGCTTGGGGGTCATTTTGCAAGCAGACCATTTAGAGGATTGGGCTAATTTTTGATCTGTTTCTAATGTTTTCTTCATATTTGTGCTTTACCATGCTATATTTGGATCCACGTTTTTCTCCAGTTTGCAGTAAAAATGTGGTGTAAAAGCCACCATTTGAATCAATTTAAAAAAAAAAATTCTTGCGCACCCTCCTTTTGTGTTTCGGGTTTGCTCGCTTCGCTCGCTTGCTCGTTATATTAGGGTACAACATTTTTCGCCTCACCACTTTCAAAATCCACAAGCCGCCCCTGGCCCTACCCCACCCTGGAAGAGACCAAGATGATTCTAGAATACTGCATGCCCACCCTTGTGCCCACCCTGGTGGATCCTGTTCCCCTCCTGTGATGGCTCCTGTCGTCCCGTCCCCCGGCCTGTGATGGCTCCTGTCCCCCCCCAGTGGTGGATCCTGTCTCTGCCCTGGGTGGCTTCTGTCCCAGTCCTGGAATGGCTCCTGCAGCGAGGGTGAAGTTTTTGACGGGCCTCTTCTCAAAAAGGCTCAAGTCAAAATTAATATGAAAAGGTGGGCGAGTCAATAAGTAAAGGGATGGCTGGATGAATTAGTGAAAGGGTGAATGGATGAATGAAAGATTGAATAAATGGATAATGAGAGGAGGGATAGATGAGTGAGTGGAAGGATGGAAGAGAGAAAAGGTAAATAGCTGGATGTATAGGTGGAAGGGTAGCTGGATGGGTAAAAGGGTGGATGGATGAGTGAAAGGATGGATGAGTGAAAAGGTGGATGATTGAGTGAGTGGGTGGATGCGTGAGTGAAATGATGGATGGATTGATGAACTGATAAGTGCAAGGGTGAATGGATGGACAGATGAGCAAAAGGGTGGATGTAAGGATGGATGAGTGAGAGTGAAAAGGAAGTTAGATGGCCAAAAGGATGAATAGATGAGTGAAGGAGTGAAAGGATAAATGGATGAGAGAAAGGATGGATGAGTGATAGGGTCAATGGATGGATTCATGAGTGGATGGATTCATGAGTGGATGAGTGGATGAGTAGATGGGTGGATGGATGGAAGGAAGGATTGCTAAGTGAAAGGGTCGATGGAGAGAGAAAGGGAGGATGGATGACTGAAAGGGTGGAAGGATGAGTGACTGGGTGGATGGATAGTAAGTGAAAGGATGGCTGGATGGGTGAAAGGGTAAATGGCTGGATGGATGAGTGAATGAATGGATGGATGGGTAGAAGAGTGGATGGATGAGTGTACAGATGGATAGGTTGAAAGGGTGGATGGATGGATAATGGATGGATGAGTGAACGGATGAATGAAGGAATGGATGAGTGAAATGATAGATGGAAGGATACATGATGGATAGGTTTGCAAATGGTTTAATATGTTTGGATATGGCTGGGCTTACTTATATACTATTGCGCGACCTCTGATGTGTCTGTAAAACTTATCCAATTGTCCTGAAGTTTTGTCCTGAATTTTGACCTCCTGTCCTGAATTTGTGTCCTGAATTTTGACCCTTTGTCCTGAATTTTTACACTCACCGTCCTGAATTTGCACCAATGCCAGTTGGTCACCCTACCGCCGAAAGCTGAAGCCCGGCTCTGGTACTGCTGGAATCCCGAGTTTTCATGTGGCTTCGGCTTCCCTTGCTCCCTCTATCTAACCAGGATGTGGCCTTGGGGCCAGCGCTGCCGACTCTGGCGTGGGCTCAACCTCCTGTGACTCCATTCAAAGCCGTAATCTCCCCTGTGTGTATGCAATGAATGTTACTTAATGTAACCGGTGTTCATGTTAAGAACGCTAAATTCTCGCTAAACAGAAATTCCAAAAACTGGCACCGAGGTTAAAGCAAAGATGTAACGTGAGACGGATGGATGCCCATTTACTTGCTTGTTTCTGCAAGGTAATCTCAGAAAACGTGACTAAATCACGGCTTTCCCCGCTTTGATCCTGTCTTCGTTATCGCATTTTGATAAGTGGATTCAGAGTAACAGTTGTACAAAGAGCTAGTGTTTGATTTGATAAAACTGTGGTTGCTGTAAAATCTGGGCCCAGTAAGTAAATGAAGTACAGGGTTTAGATAACGAGTGACCTGTATTAGTATTTAAACATGCCCCATTGGAGAACTATCACTCTTAATAAATCCTTACTGGTGCAGTGTCATGTGACTTATTTTAAAGCTTCCACATGTTGACGAAATGTACTATTTGAATTTTGAAGAGACGGTATCATATTTTACGCGGTGCTTGTTACATGCTCTACATATCAAATATTCCGGGCTCGGCTCGTGCGGAGATCAGCGCCAGACCCTTGGCTCGGCTCTCACTGTTAATATATTGGCTCGCCCATCTCTATTAGACCCAGCTGCTCCAGGCAAGCAACTAGCTATTGCCTTTTAGGCACAATTGCTTTTTAGCCAATGGAAACGTTCAATTTCCGTACCAGTACTTAAAAATGTTAAAAATCAATACCACTGGCTCCATAATCCAACCTGATGTCTAATCGAGTACGGCCGTTGATAATTGTAATTAATAGTTCAAGTTAGAAGTTAATGCGTTTTTTATATAGTCCTGTGTGGCTGATAATTGCATCCGATATTTTGCCAGTCAATGGCCAATTTGAAGTTTCTCTTTCTGACCTCCCCTCTGGTAGGCGCTTTGTGTTAAATTGGTCTGGCCTTGCTCCTTAATAAACACGTTTTGCCAACCGGACCATCAATGGAGGAGTACTAATAAGATGCGTCACAAGCGTGGCTTCTACGCAGTGTCCTTGAGACCGTCCCTAACGTTTGGTTCTCTAAAGATCTCGTTAACTTTGCAATAAGCAGCACCCTACAGATATCCGAGGCTCGGCGTAGAACAAGGGGTGCGTGCAGTTGGTCCCTGCACATTTGAGTATTTGGGATGTGGCATGTGGAGTAGTCTCAATGTAACTTTGAGTTTCCCAACATAGGGGTGTGTAAACTCTCTTAATTTGCTTTTGCAAAATTATGTAAATCTGCAATTTTAAATTGGCCCTTCTGCTTTATTTTAACGTAAATAAATCTCCTTACATAGTACAGAAACAATTACTAATGTTCTGGTTATTCGTGCTCAAAGCTTGCAGGTTTAATTGTACCACATGGTGGCAAGCCATAATTTAGCCCTAGGTGAATTCGTAAAAGATTACAACGTTATATTGAGAATTTCACCAGGGCCTAGTTTATATCCGAACTAGATAGTGTAAATTGATACAGAGAGAGCGGGTGCAATCTGCATCGGGTTAAAAATCTGATGTAAAACCATCCAAGGTTATTTCCTGGCATCACTTGGTTGCAGCTCGAAAGATGAACCTTGGCTAGTGAGCCTTCTGTAGGGTAAGAGGCGGCATCTGTCATGGCCATTGGCCAGATGAGCTAGAAGGGTAACTGACTTTCGTAACTTCCCAGGGATTGTTAATTTTCTACATCTGTTTTTTTTTTCAGGCGGAGTTTGATGATATCCTGGCAAAGTCCCACTCAAAGCTGATCGTCATAGACTTCACTGCCTCTTGGTGTGGGCCATGCAGAGCGATTGCACCAGTGTTTCAGGTATGGAAGCACCTCTTTAATACCGCTTTTGAAGGGTCCCTTCTTGATAAAGGACTTCAACTAGGCCTGGCTTTGTACCCTGCTGCATCTGAGGGGGAGCTCTGACATCACCAGCCCCCTGGAAATAGGACCACCAGCCCTACAATCCTCAAAGTTTGGTGGCGCTGCAAGGCTAGCAAAGGGTTGCCCACAGGTGCTCAAAGCATACCTGTGTCTCCACAGTGGGGGACATGCCAGGGACAAGGGCAGGGTAATCTGCGGCTGGGCTAGGCCACATTCCTTGTTTCATCCAATGGGTAACCTGCCTACTCAACCTGTGTGTGTGCTCTTGGAGGTGCAGCATCACCCTCACTATATGAGCCTGACGAGTCTTGATTTGTTCAAATTAGGCCTCCAAATGAGCACATTTACACATTAAGCAGTTGAAGTTGTTGTCAAATAAATACTTAACTTCCCCAGAAGTTACTGGGTGCTGGCCCTATATAAAGTGGTACTTTTTTACGCACTGTGCCTCTGCAACTAGAGCGAGGTTCATAGATACAGCTATAACAGACACCCACCAGCGAGCCGTCCCGGTTTTTATAAAGTGGATCTCCCTACCCCACCCTACTGCTTGCTTTGGGCCCTGTGCTCCTGGCAGTGCTTCTTAAACATTATTAAAAGCAATGCCTGATAATGCTGGAACACGCTCTACTCTTTTGCTCCTCTACAGGGACTGTAAAAGTTTATTTTTATTCCCAGTGTTTTCTGTTTAACATGGTAGAGTGAAAGATCACTGTTGCTCCCTCTGGAGCGACACTGTAGTGGTGGTTGGCATTAATTCGCGGGGTGAGGTAAGGGGGGGCAGGGTTACATAATGCAAAAATAATTGTATGTGTATAAACTTACCTTGCCCTTGGGTCCCACGTCTCTGCTCCTGGTCTCCTCGTGGGACTCTAGGAACAGGAAGAACACCCAGGCTCCTCTGACAAACCACGCTGAGCATCCTAGTTCAACGTTCAACCAGGGAATGGGGCTTGGGCATGTTATCCATGCAGGCTGGAATGTAGCATGCATGGCGAACAGGGAAAGTGTGCATGACTGTTTTGGGCGACCCAAGAAGGCCAACCGAAGTTATTGTGCACTTAAGTGTGGGCCAACCCCACCTGCCCCGAAGGAAACCTAAAATGATGATTCAAAGTTATCACTTTATATTTCCTTTAATCTGCACTGCTCAAAAGAAGTGAGGTGATGCTCCTTCGCCATAGCGGAGGAGCCGCCACTGCACATTTAGGCAGTGGCGGCTCCTCCGCTACTGCCTGAATGTGCAGTCAAGCCAGAGATATCTGAGGAATAACTAGTGGTGCTTCATTAGTATAAACAGCAGGGGACTTATCCTAAAAAGCAATAGTGGCATAGGTGCCAGACGGACAAATGGAAGAGGGAGTGAATAAGCTCAATTTAAAAAAAAAAACCTGAATATATAAACTCACTACAAAGCTTACTAAGGGGATAGCAGATTGGGGTATTCTCCAGTGAAAAAGAAACACCCTTTATGGGGATCTTAAGGACTCCACTTCAGGCTAACGTGAGCCTATTGAAACCCAGCTGGTGGCAGTCATAGCAATTAAGCTGTCTGAACCCCCCCCCCCCCCCCCCGACTAACCATCTTGAGTGCTAGGAGGGGCTAGTACACAATCTCAATGTGGTAGACTGGTGGAAAATGACCTTATCTCGTGTAACACTGGCTTAGAGAATTACCTCTCCCACACTTCTTGGGACTGGAGAGGCTTAGCACTCACCTAGTTGATTGTGATTTGATCTGGTCAATGTGGATGAAGCCTGTGACCCTCATTATTCAGACAAAACCACTTTTGAATGCAGCAGTGTAGCAAGGGCATCAATTATTCCCAGTGTTTATGGTGACCATAAGCTCCGCATATATAGACCTTTACTTATCTAGGAGGCTGGAGAAATAAGTGCGTCATCTATCACTAACCACTAAAGTCCAATGGCTTGCATTTAATATTTCAGAAATGTGAATACAAACACCTTTCAGATCAATTGTGTTGAAACCGTTCCACCCTGGTGAATACCTGCCTTGTGCCTCATTCGCATAGAGGGACAGCTCATTTGTACACTGAAACTTGGTGGTTGCTAGACTGCTACTGAACCGTACTTGGCACCAGATCCCTCGGAGGCCAAGTAGTTTGATAATGCCCTGTAGGAAGGCAATGACATAGCCCTGACTGCCTGAAGGAGTCTCCTAGGATTTTTGTAAAATACAAAGATGTGGAGTCCTTGTTACGGAAACTAGGAATTGCACAACCAATCTCGGGGTAAACTCATAATGGCATGTAGGCTGAAAGATACCAGTGCCTTCTGGATGGTGACAAATAAGACCAGATCTGAATATGTCAAGCAGAACACTTACCATCTGCCTCTAAGACTGGGTTGACAGTCGGAAAAGTTTTATAGTTTGAGGGCCACCAATCACTACGAAGTTAGACTTCCCCGTAGACGTTATCTGTGCATGTTGAAGTCTTAGGGGCAATTAAGAGCCTACCCAACAAAGCCCAGGGACTGGATGATATCCCTATGGACCTATCTAAATGTGCACCAGTAATCTGGGCTTTCCCTCATTTGTAATTCTTTTAATGCTGTCTGTAAAGTGGGCCTCCTGCGGACATGGCGTTCTGCTTTAATGATGCCAATTTTTGGTGGGGAGTTGTTTTAGAGCACCTCCCCATGTGTCAAGGTGACAGACATGCTGTTGGATGTGCAGTGTGGGTCTGAGCACCATGGAGCAATGCCAAAATTTACTTCGACTGGTCAGTGAATATACTATTGCACCATGGAGCAATGCCTAAATTTACTTCTACTGGTCAGTGAATATACTATTGCAAGGCAGGGTACTGCCTGCCTGGCCTTCGTGGAGCTCTCGTGTCTTCGACAGCGTAGTCTGGCCCAAACTACAGGAGGCTTTATCTGAATTTGGGGTCTGGGACAATCTGGTGCAGTTCTTGAGAGAACTTAATTAAGATCTGTCTGTGGAATAGCCAGTCAGGTGAATGGACAGATGGCTATAATCTAGGGAGAGGGGTGCTGCAGGGCTGTGTATTGGCTCCTGCATTGTTTCCTTTGCATTTAAAATGGCCTTGATGCAGCACTTTCAAATGCTGTATCAGATTCTCCTTCAAGTGGCAGTGAAAAGGTCCCAGTGGGATTATACACAGGATGTGATATTATTATCTAGAACTCCTGTAGTTTTTAAATGTTTTATTCAAAGTTTGTCTTTTTTATGGGGACAGCGAGCCTGGTTACTACCCTAACAAACAGGTTTATCATTGTTTGCAAGCCCAGAATCGCAAAGGTGAGGGGTGCCCATCTGCAATGTCAGCCTATTGCTCAGATTGAGGATTTTTCATATCTGGGAGTAGGTATGGATGCTAGGAGTAATTGAGGACCTTGTATCACTCATGTGAGGCCCACGTTTTAGGCTCGGTGGGTTACATTTTCAATTTGCCCACATGCAGGGGGGAAACATGTAGTCCCTCTCCTAGAAGTTTGTAAGAGGAAGTTTGACCTGGTCCTCGCCTAGTGTGTAGGCATTTGGGGATACTCAAATACAAGCCCCCTGCAGGTGGTGTAAATAATAGTGCTTAGGTGGCTTCTGGGAGTGCCCCTTGCTTGCTCTACCTATATCATATAACTTGAGCCCAGAATTGAGTATGCAGAGGATACAATCAAGCTGTCTTCCTGTCTATGTAGTATTTTATCTGGGCTACCCCACATGCCTCATTGAATAGAGCAATCCAGGATTGCCTCAAGTTCGAGAATGGCATAAATTCCCTGGTTTGCTTACTTCAAATCTGGGCGTACCAACTTTACTTTTCCTTTATTTCTCAACCTTTCCACCATATAGAAAACTGATGTATCCGAAGTTAAATCCACATTTAAGGAATGGTGAAGAGCCCTGGGGGAGGACCGCAAATGAAATAAAATGATCAGTCTAAGTACGGAGAAATTCACACTTCAACACAAATCCTTTAATGGGTTCTGAAGTAGTGTGCTAGTTGCTGAAAAAAGCACTTCAACACTTCATCAGGGGCAGCAAGGACTATATAAATGCAAACCTTTTTTTCCCCTCTTCTCTTCCTCCACTATCCTTCTCAATCCAAATAACAGACTAATATCCACCTTTCAAATTACATTGCTATTTCACTATACTAATTGAAAACTAATCCTTTGTGGGTTCCTAAGTAGCGTTCTACTCACCAAAAAAGCACTGACACCTCGTCGGGGGTAGAAAGCGCTATATAAATGCAATTACATTTCTTCTGCTCCATCCCTGGAGCCAAACCTAGAGTGGGTTGATGGCACTTTAGATGGGCTACTGATCCCCATGTTCAGGTAAGGATTAGTGAGGTGGCAACTTTGTTTCCCATTTGGCCAATTTGAGCCCTCACTTTCTGATATTTCCATGTGATATATCCTGTTTCATAACCCCCGCAGTCTGCCCCACTCCCTCCTGTATGTCATATATACCCCCTGTACTGTATTCCTTCTTATAACAAGAAAAGCCAACGTACATGTGTGTCGTGTGGTGGTCATTTGTTGGCCGCAGTTTATTTGGAATACAAGGAAACATGTATATACTTTACATCATGCTATTACAACTTCCTTGGTATTGTCTCTTGACCCTTCTGGGTCGTTTCCTTTGGTAGGTTGGATTTTTGCGCCCCGTTTGCGCGGGAAGGGAGTAGCTTCTGTCCTGGAGTTAGGCCATCTCGGTATCTTGTCTGACTTTGTTGTGCCCTGCCGTCCGGCGGGGGCTGGGCTGCGAGTGCCGTCTGTTTGCTACCCCCCCTATTCGGTAGGCCAAGTTACCCAGACGTGAGGTATCCCAGAGTGTGAGGTCCTACCACTTGTCCTTAGGCCAGCTCACCCAGCCGTGAGGCATCTGAAGTTGAGTGGACCTATTCTGGCACACCGCCCTCCGGTGTGCCTCTGTACCAACCGATATCAGCATAGTTCTCCGCCACACCTTGCTTCTTCCTCAGCCCTGCGACATTGCTGATCCTTAGGTGTGGGTGGGTGGGACACGATTGGGCTCCGCCGTCATTGCTGCTTCCCCCGCTCCGTGAAGATAGGAGCATGCCTGTGGGAGCAGTCCTTATATGCCCCCTGACTTGCCTTCCCTCCCGCTAGGGCCCCCTTTCCATTGGGGGAAGTTTGTAACCCGCCATGACCCCCATTGGCTAGGATGTCTGCACCAGTCCGGTGGCTGCTGCGGGGGGAAGAGAGAGGGGGAGGCTTTTTGACCTCTTTGTCTTTTTCGCGCCAAACGCCGCCCCACCACTAGTTTGTCCAGAAGGGGGGGCACGGCGCAGGTTATGGCGCCGGCTCTCGAGCCCCCTTCGGGAGCAGCCTCTGCAATTTTACTTTTATAATTTTTTGATCTCCCAGAAATATTCTCAATTCAGACTATACATTAACGAGGATTAGAACTTCTAGAATATCCCTGGCGTATTTGCACCAGCGTGTCTCAATTCAAATGTTAACATCTTTTTAAAGTGCTATTAGTAAACTAAAATCACAAGTTTTAACTTGAAGGTTTTAACCAAATATGGAAGTTATACGCAGTTTGTTGTACCAATTTTGTGATTTTCAACAATGCCTGTATATGTATTAACCTGCTATGCTAAATAAGTCTGTGGAATTTACTGCCTTGACCCGTGAATAATTCATGTAATTAGAGGACTGCAAGTTACTAGGTTTTTTTAATCCAACTTGTATTCACTTTTTGTGTAGATTTTTAAGTGATGAATGGTTATGACTTTGTGCTTTTATGGCTAAATTAAAGTGAATTTGGTTTTTGTATTCAGGTAGGATAGTTCTCCGTTATCTGTCGGGTCCTCAGTTTGATTAAACCCTTTGAGACCCATGGCAGCTTTCCTTGGTGGCTGTTTCCTAGACCAGTTGCGGTGAGTTAGTGTATTAAAAAGATGTATAGATGAGTTTTGAACAGATGAAGAGGTACTGCAACCCCTTCTAAAGGCTGTAAGAAATCTGCAATACATAAAAATAAATCCTCCTCCCACGCTAATTAACTGTTTTGTATGTATCTTCTGCATTTGGAGGATTTTTTTGCTATCTCCAGAAACTTGCTAGAGTAAGGTGTATTGGTGCCAACCTTCATGCTTCTGTGCTGTAGCCGTATGGCAGCAATATCTCTATACTTTTTCAGTACTTCCAAAAGTCTTTCCTGTGTGCTGCAGTACAGCATATTAACTTGGTTTCCGTCCTGAAACCTTTGATCACTTTACTCTTCTGGAAGTGGGGAGCACCAGAAGATAGAGCCCACTTATGGATTGGGTACTGAGCAGAAAAATGACTGGACTCTTTACGCTTTCTTGCACTTTTCAGTTGGTGTGGTCCTTTCAGTAGTGCACTGTTCTTGGTCGTCGCCAGGTAACCGTTTAAGAGCCAATTCAAACATGAGGACCGTACTTGGAGCTGGGCAGTGTAATGTTGTGCAAAGTGGGTGCGACCACCCTGGCCCACGAGCAGCGCTAATGTGTTTTGTCACCTTCCCCCCCCCCCCCCCCCCCCTTAAGCGTAGGTTAAATGGCTCTGCCCGACGTAGGAACGGAGAGCACGTTGGTTTGTTAATAAAAAGCCCAAGACCCTGGGCGTGGCAGGCAGTTGACTGACCACTAATCATACACACGTGTGGTCTCCTTTAATGCTTGCTGTGAGGCCTATTCACGACACGACAGGCAGGGAGGCTCAATTGATTGCAAATACTATTAAGGGCGTCCAAAGTCAAACAACTAAAGGCTGAGAGGCTGCACCTTTGGAAAAGGGCCATTTCTACTGTGGTCTGACTGTCATGAATTGTGTTTGATGGAACTGGTTAAGTGTTAAACTTCGGATAGTCTTAAGTTTGTATTAGTGCTTGCATGTCTGTTTCCTAGTATTCTGAAATTCTTTACTCATTCACTGTGCATCCTACTTCGTGCTGGTGTTTAATGGTGAATGTCAAACATGAAATTGCTTTATTAGTATGTTCAAAGGTATGAAGTGTGTAGTGTGGCTTGACGCATGCTTCTTAGCAGGTGGGAGTGTCCATGACGTGTAAACTGTTTTTTTCTTTATATACTTTCTGCAGAAGTTCAGCACGGAGTTCCGGGGCGTAGTATTTCTGAAAGTGGATGTTGATGACAACCCGGTAAGTGAAATGGGCACTTCTCAACGCTGTTACTATGGTCAGTAAACCTCACTTTCCGAAGCGCATTCCCCTCTCGCGAGTTAAGTCACTTAATTAACCTGGCATTGGCACTTTTGTTTTCCCTTAGCCCGAGAAATCTGACACAGGCCGTAACCATGTAAATTGGCCTTTAGTTTAATCTTTAGTATAAAATTGTCCCTGTCTTTGTTTATAACTATTCTCTGAATTCTCAAATGGAGCAGAGCAGTATTGAGCAAACCTTCTGAACAGCACTCATCTGTTTCATTGAATATCCCTGTACAGGTACTGTCTGAATGTTGAAATGGCTGACTTGGCCAGAGGGTGCTGCCTACTTAAAGTTAAATTTATTTTCTACACCCAGAACATATGAATCACTTTATTGGCTGACTCTGTAGTCTCAACGTGATTTTCATACGCCTAGGCTATATACGCATGTATGTTGATGATATATAAGCATCAACCTCCATTAGCCTAATATGTACGAGGGTAACTATCTGAACTTGTAGCCGTCTGCAGGCATAGATTGGTTTGCAAGTGACTCCTGAAATCACGGTTTGCTTGGCTCCATGTGTACAATGTTTTTTTTAATGTAGTCATGATATCATTTGCATTATAACGGCGTTTGCCATTAAACTAATGTATGCTGGAATTGTCTTACCAACAGGTGTTGGCCGAAAGATACAGAATAGAAGCAATGCCCACATTCGTTTTCATCAAGGATTTTAAGAAGGTATTTTTGGAATTCGGCTTTTCTACCAGTATTTGAAGCTCTTTGCACAGCAAATTAAGACCCCCACCATCAGCTGCTTTTGTTTCTGCGGAAAACTGGAATTAGTTCCACACAATAAGCAATGCCAACTAAAATATATATAAAGATTTTACGGACTGATCCCTTTATGCCCATGGTATTGGAACTGGGTGGTGGCCCCTCGGTGAAGGTATATTTGAGGTCCCTTTCTGCTAATGTGATCCAATGGATGTTTCTGAGACCTCTGGTTGTGGCCCGCTGTGCAAAGCAGCTGCATTCTTTCACAGGGAGAACTAGAAAATCTGTTTTATAGCTCTCCTTTTGAGATGTGTAACGGCTGAAGAAAATTGAAATGCAGCCAGGTTTACAATTGTATGTGACTTAAACTTTTGATCAGCGATTTCAAATTTACATGAATCATTGTAACCTGGTGTTATCTAAAGAGAATTGCCTGCTATCTTCCTCCTGCCTGAAGTTGTGAGCTACAAGAGGACTGGTGTGAATCTCAATTCTCAGAATGGTTTTGATACTCTAGTTTATTCATGGAATTTTAGACCACAGGATGTTTTGTCCTGCCCTTGAGCTGTGATGTTGGTGTATACAAGAATATGTAGCTTATTTTTGTCATCTTTCTTTTTAGGTTGCTACAGTTAGAGGAGCTAATGAGGCAGCAATCAAAGCAAAACTGAGCTCTCTTTGCTGATTTTACGTTTGTTTTGCACCATGGCAATTTGGAGCTTCACTGATCAGGACCACGGGCGAAAGTTAAATTTGAACTCATGTTATATATTTTATAAACCTTTATTTATATAAATAAAAACTCGTTATAGCAGGCCCTTTTATTAAGGGACTGATTATTTAAACATGTATTTTTCTAATAAATTATTCACTTGAGTCCCTTCCATCTCTTATTTCATATCCGTGGTATTTGTTATTTCATGTGGGGCTGGTGGCTTTGATAAAATTTGCTCGCCCTTTACCCGAAGTGAGCAGTAGTCTGGCTGTGTGTGACCAGAGTAATCCTTTGGATCGTGACTAACTTTGAGTTGCTTGAAAGGAAATCTACGGCATGGCTTGCATGTGTGTGGCATAGAAAATTGGCTGTTGATTGTGTAGGTCTGTTCCAGTGATGGGTCTGTGGTGTGGCCGTTGGGTGTGTTAAACAATATAGTCTGGTCTCCAAGGATGCATAGGTTTGCAAATCTATGGCTGAACTATTTTAAACGTTTTTAAAGTAATATCTTCGTAATGGTATGTTGGATGTTTGTTGTTTTGGTCTTTGGTTTAGATAAAGATACTTTATTCCTCACAACTGGTGTGGTGTCTATTTGCAGTGGTTTCACTGTTACTGTGTTATGTACAAATATCTTACAGATTTCCTTGAAGATGAGCCTGAAAGCTTGTGCCAAGTTATCAAAGGGGTGAGCAGGGTATTATCTTAAATGTGTAATCCCCTTACCCTGACTAGAAGCAAGGGTCCCTACTTGGACTGGGTGCAAGCCACTGCCAACTAAAAAAACCTCAGCTCTAACAGCAGTGAGGATAGCACTTGTGTTTGTACTTGACATACAGTGATTGGTGTACACTACTGCCAGGACGCAGACCACTGCAGAGCCACATACTGTATTTGATTTTTCTGTTTTGCAATGCCTGAGTTTTGATCCACAATCAGCAGTACTTGCATAGTTAGTGTTTGAGCAGGAGAGATTGGTCCCTCTGCTCTGAACGTTCTACAGGGATGTCAAGTGCTCTTTTAAAGGCAACACTAGGGAGGAGGAACTGCCAAAGGTGCTGTGGACCTGGTCGGCAACCAGGGAGGATGATGAGCACTTTGAGGAGAAGGAACAAAGTCTGCACCTGGGATGGCTGTGGGAGCCAGCATTGCCTGTGGGGTAGGGGGGCCAGCCTGAATGGTGGAAGAGCTCCTTCTGCTACAGCGAGACTCCAGAAATAAACTCTAAATTGCCATGGCCATTTCTCTAAAACCTCAAACACACATCACATTCAACAGTGGGGCCCATTACACTGCATACTTACTCTGTTCATATAATTCAGGTTCAAAGATCTGGCCAACAACCCAGGAGTCCAACTATAACATTGGCGGAGTGTCTAAACCTATTAAACTATTTTATTTAACCCTGCAATGTAAAGCATTTTGCCATGTTTTCATTTTAAACACTATTTATTCAGACACACCACCATAATGGCAATGGATCTGCTAGAACGAAAATTGGGCGTAGGAAGAATCAAAGATTATCTTTTATATTCTACATTTATCTAATTTTTATTCAAGGCAAACCTTAGTATCTCAGACTTAGCATTTTCTTCTTTATTCAAGAAGAATTCTTAACTTTATTTTCAAAATGATCATTTATTTTAAAGCTCAGAAAATAGACATTTAGAAGTTTAGCAGAGAACAGATATTTCCAAGTTCATTCTCTCCTATCCTCCCTAGCTAACACCCTCATCTTATCATAACTGACCTGCAAAGGAAAACAAACAGTCAAAGTTCTTACGTTCCAAGCAATTGATATTCAGTCCAGCAGCATCTCCACAGGAAATCGAAAAGGCGACCCCTCCCCCCCTTCTAGCCAAAATCAGGGGTTTTTATACACTAATTCCCTAACTTAATCTATCTAAAAAGTAACTAACATCTCCAATCTGTACTCCGATTGGACAAATTTGGGGTAGATGAGCACTTCCTTACCGCATTTGTTTTTCACATGACTCAGCGGAAATATAAAAGTCTTTTGTTAAGACAGTTTGTGGCCTAGGCGCATCACACTTTAGCAACATTGCTCTCTTTTCCCATAGTTTGGGCATCCGATCGTTCATGCTTGGCACCCCTCCTAGGTTCCAGATAAGGTAGCCTTAAACTCTTCTTCAAGCATAGTCAGCTCACTCGCGCTGGCAGAAATCTGACGCGCCTGCCCAGACCAGATTTGGAACCATCATAGAAACAAACAAATCCATAGTAATGAAACCCATTCTGTTTACCTCCCACCATTCTAATATTTCCCATTAGTTGTTACCTAGCGAGGAAGCCACATAAATGCGTTTTATACTTGCATAACTGACCCTTTTAGCACAAAACGTTTCCAATAAGCACATTTAAATTGCATTATATTTAAACTTAAGCTGCGCATTAATTCACATCACAATGACAACATATATTATTTATTTCACTCCATGCAAGCAAGATTAGTGCTCCCCATGTTTCTGAATGCATTTTACTCTAGTCGATTAATCAAACACATCACAATATTAGTAACTGTTATGTTACCTTAATATCACAAGGGGTACACAAAATGTTGTGTTTTTTCCACCTCGCTCCATCAATTCCCCTCATCTGGTGATCCTATCACCAAATACACTCGCTAAATTTTGAAAAATGTACAGAACATGTTTCAAGTTCTTCACATTAGTATGACCTATACTCTAGTATATTTCTCCTTTATCTCTTTAAAAATGTTCTCTCTGACTTCTTCTATTTCATTCTTTTCTCTTTCTCTGGCTTTTCTTTCTTGAATTGTTTTTATTGACTTTCTAAAGTCTCTTCTACTTTTCCATATACAACATAACCTTATCAGAAAAATCACTATTACCAGTATTAGTATTTTACCTACTATAGAACTACCTATTTCTTGAAACCAGTGTTTAATTGCTGTAAGACTTCTACCTAATTTCTCAACACCTTCAACCTCCAGTGGTTCAATCTCTTTATGTAAATTTGTAATATACCTTTCTAAATGTTGACTTTTATCTGGGATATAAGTACAACAATGTTGCACTTTCAATATCCCACATACTCCTCCCTCTTTTGCAAAAAGTATATCAAGGGCAAGTTTATTTTGCATTACCATTGCTCTCATTGCAACCATTTCAGTATCAACCATCAGGCAACCTCCTGCTGTATCTGTTGACAATCGATCAACTATTGAAAACAATTTTTAGATTCTGTTTGCATTGAATGAAATTCCCACTGCTGGTATCAGTGCTCCCAAAACATCACCTATTCTAATACACTCTCTTTTCTTTCTACTAAGAACCTTGCCTATCTCATGTTTACCATTAGTACTTCTATCTACATAAAACATTTTAGGAAGGACCAAGCCCACATAACAAGTCCCATACCAGTGGTCAGGCACTTTATAGTAAGCTCTATTCCCACAAATAAAATAAACACCTGGGAAAACAGGATATTTTCCTCCTTTAAATCACCAACCCCCTATAATTCTATAGGTGTCTTTGCATTGACTTGCACCCACAAAATAATTGTCATACACAGTATTGTCTCTCCTTATACAAAATTTCCTTAACATCGGTGTATCTATATTTATGGCTACATTCATTTTGATCATTGAGATTTTCCTCATTTAATGTCCAATATTTAGATTTTTCATGTTTAACTTTTTCACTTCTTATAAGCCACTCTCCTCAACCATATCTAGGAAAGTCCTTTCTGCTCTTAATTTACATGTCAAATTATGTTTAAAAGCAAAACTCGTGAGAATTCTTCCATTTGCAAAAAATATTCTCACATAACTTTTCCAGGTCTATTTTTGTTCAATGTATTAATCTTTAACTTAGCAAAAATCTCATCTGTGTTGGAATAATGATATTCCAATCTTCCGAGCTGATAAAACAAGCTTGCAATTACACTAAAAGTTACTCCATATGTAAGTGGAAGGTGATGATACATCACACCTTCTGACACTGATGCAGGCAATTTTACACAAACATAAGTCATCAACATTCATAGTGTGGCTATATTCAAGCAATACCCAATAACGTATTTCGCGAATAGTGACTCATAGACCTATCTTGATGAAACTCTGGTTTATACACATGAGTATTATGAACCTCCACTTTCTCACTTAGCTTATTTAAACTTGCATTCAATTTAAATTTTGTCAAATTATCCTGGAAAGGAATCACAATAGCAACAATTATCCATAATATCAGTAATCCCATACAAATCGAGCAACATCTACACAATTTTCTAAAAATAGAACACTTTGTTTTATGATTATTAATCAGCATTTTCTCTAACTGTTTCTTCGACCTTTTGACACCTATTCTAATCTATATTGTAAGTTATTTCTCAAGTTTTCTTCGACCTTATGTCAACTCTGACCTCTTCTATATTTACAATATCCATCTCACAGGACTACAGGCTTTTGCTTAATATCATCTACTTTAAATACCAATCAATTTTCTCTTATGCTGACCTTTTTACTCACTTTTCCCATTTGCTTTTGGGCAGTACAAATCTTCTTGACTACTATTAACCTCAGCAATGGGTGGTGGAACTATACAGGTCCACTCAGGCGATTTGTATTTTTGGTTTGGTCGTCTTACTCACTTTGGCCTTTGAACAACCTCTATTTTCTTTCTGGCTGGTAATCTTATTCACCTGCTCTTCTATCTCTTTTGCTTTATTTACAAGCTTAAATCTCAATCCACCAGTTTCTTTAGGCCAATTATCTCCCTTGCGGATTCTCTTGGTCTTTGGCTCTTGTGTTATGCTCCACTCTCCAAGCTCTTTTCCTTGGACTCTTAACACAATTTCATCTGAACTGTCCTCAGTTTCACTTTCTGTATCCTCAGCTGTGTCATTGATTATGATTTTCACAATGTCTTTATCTTCATCTGATTCAGCCTTCTTTTCTGTTACTCTGTTAGGAACACCTTCATAATTGGTATTCTGAATCTCATCCTTTTCATGAGTCACTTCCTCTTTCCCAGTCTCAGGATTTCCGTTCCTGCCTTCAGAGTGTTAAGATTTTTCCTCAGCTTCTTCTTCAATGATTTTATCTCTGCTTGCTCTTGCATCTTTACTGGTGTCTGTCTTTACTGATTCTCGACCTTCAAGTTGATCTTCGGAATCTGGTATCTCCACAATCTCCCCTTCACCTTCAGACTCAGAACTGGCTTCTGATACTTCCAGATGTCGACATTCCTTTCGATCTTCAGTATCTGGATTCTCTTCTGATTCAGCTTCAGAATCAGTCAGTTGTACTTTCACCGTCGTATGGGTATTCGGGTGCAGGCAAACGGATGGTGTGGCTAGCATGTACCCACCTCTTTAATCCAGCACACTTCACTAGTACTGACCAGGATTACCTGTTGTGGCTTTTGCCACCGAGGTGCCAAACAGTTTCTTCGGCGATATACTTTCACTCGAACCCAGTCTCCAGGCACTAGATCATGAGATGGATTTTTCTCTTTAGAGTTTGATTCAGTTCCCACCTGGAGGAGCACAGAAGTTACTACATCAGACAGATTTTTGCAGTAGTCTAATATATCATCATTTATTGTTAGCAATTTGTTAACCGGTACATAAGCTTGTCTCATTACCCTGCCCATCAAAATTTCATGTGGACTAATCCAGTTTTCCTGTCAGGAATACGTCTGTGTCATCAAAACAAGTGGCAAGGCATCTGGCCACTTGAGTTATGTTGCCAAACACATCTTTGCAATTCTGTTTTTAATGGTTCCATTTACCTGCTCTGCTACCCTTGAAGCCTCAGGTCGGTAAGCACAATGCAGTTTCTGGCGAATATCCAGAGCCTCCCAAATCATCTGCATCCACTCATTTTGAAAATGTGGTCCGCGGTCCGATTCAATGGATACCGGGAAACTGAATCGTGGTATAATTTCTCGTAAGAACAATTTGGCTACAGTTATTCCATCATTCCTCCTGGTGGGGAAAGCTTCAACCCACCGGAAGAACAAACAGATTATCACAAGTACATATCTAAGCCTATTGCATGGGGGCAATTCTACAAAATCCATCTGTACTCTTGTGAATGGACCACCCTCCCGTCCTATGGTTCCCAAACTCACAACCGTTCTTCTGTTTGGATTGAATTGTTGGCGCACTAGGCACCTTTGGCACAAACTTTCAGCAATCCTTCTGAATTTAGGATTGTACCAAGTTTGCCTAAAAATACAAAACATTGCATCTCTTCCAATATGGGCTTGACCATGGTACATTCGCGCCATGTCTGAAATCATGCTATCAGGCATTACTGGTCTTTCATCTTTGTAAAGCCAGATTTCATCTTCTTCTCGCTGTCCATATCCTGCCTTTAACCAAATATCTTTTTCTTCTGATTCTGCCTCTTCTTGCATCTGCTTCACTTCCTGCCATGTCTCAACTACAGTGGTTAGCATTAAAGGACTCTGAACATGTTCTTTTGTTTTGTCTCGATTGATTGAAATTTGATTTTTCGCGCAATACTTAGCAATGGCATCCACAATTATTTCCTTTAGAAATATAATCCTCATTTTTTTTATGTGCTGAACATTTTACCACAGCTATTTTTGCAGGTAACTGAATTATATCAATCAGTGTTCTCACAAATTCAGCATTTCGAATGGGTGTTCCAGCAGAAGTTAAATAACCTCTTTGAGACCAAAGCTGTCCATAATCATGAACAACTCCATAACCATACTGACTATCAGTCACTATGGTTACTTTCACCTCTTTTCCTAGTTCACATGCTTGTATCAAAGCAAACAACTCCGCTACTTGAGCAGAATGAATTCCTTTCAGACAAGATGCTTCCAACACTTCTGCTACTGTGCAAATGGCATAAGCAGCACTCAAAATATACCACTCTCTGTTCTCAGACACGATCCATCTACAAACATCACATAATCTGATTCAGGTAATGGCTCGTCTCTGATGTCGGGTCTAGGTTTTGTGCAGTACTCAAGAACATCCAAACATTTATGATCAAGGTCACCTTTCTCTCCTGCTTCAATAGTGTCAGGTAGTAATGTAGAAGGATTAACATTCACACATCTGGCATTTGTCACATTTTCAGCTCCCAAAATTACCTTTTCATAACGGGTCATTCTGCTGTTGGTCATGAATTGGGTCTTTGCTCTTGTGAGGAGAATCTCTACTGAATGAGGTACATAAACTCTCACAGGAAATCCCATCACAATTCCTTCCCTCTGCTCCAGGCTTACACTGGTTGCTGCTACTGCTGTCATGCATCCTGGCAAAGCCTTTGCAACAGGGTCCAAAACAGCTGAGAAATATGCAATTGGTTTTCTCATTCTTTAATGTCTCTGAATCAATACTGACAAAGCACATCCTTCTCCCTCACTACAGTATAAACTCTTTTTCATAATCAGGCATTCCCAATGCTGGTGATTCACACAATTTTTGTTTTCAGTTGTATAAATGCTTCCATTTCATTTTTGGTCAACACTATTGGATCTCTGATGTCTGCTTTTGTCAGTCTCTGCAATGGTTTTGCAATCAATGAAAATCCACTAATCCACTGTCTACAATAGCCTACCATTCCTAAGAACATTCTTACCTGTCTCTGGGTTCTAGGCGGTTGCATTCCTTGTATCATTCTGATTCTTTCTGCCGTGACTTGTCCAATTCCTTTTGCAATTTTATGGCCTAAATATTGCACTTCTTTCTGACAAAACTGCAATTTTGATGGAGACACTTTATGTCCTTTTTCTGCCAAATGATTTAGCAATGCCACTGTGTCGCTTACACATGCATCTTTTGTTTTGGATGCGATTAAAAGATCATCTATGTACTGTACTAACAAAGTCTCTCCAGGCATACTTAGACTCTCCAATGATTTCTTTAGCAACTGATTAAAAATTGATGGACTCTCAGTTTACCCTTGTGGAATTCTACACCATGCTAGGATATGATTTTGGAATCTGAATGCAAAAATTGGCTGACTTTCTACATGCAATGGAACAGTAAAGAACGCATTGCATAGATCAATCACTGTACCATTCTGCATCATGAGGGATTTGGTACAAAATCACTGCTGGATTTGGGACAATTGGGCAACATGGGACAACAATTTTATTAACTTTTCCAAGGTCTTGAACAATTCTAAATGTTCCGTTTGGCTTTTTCAATCCCATTATCAGTGAATTACAAGGACTGCTTTCTATCTCTCTAAGAATTCCCTTCCCAATCATTTTGTCAATCACAGGTGTAATTCCCTCAATTATTTCTGCAGTCATCTTATACTGAGGTATATTTGGGTAACTTGCTCCTTCTTTCACTGTAACCTTTACATGATCAACAACTTTCATCAATCCTATATTTTTCCAATAAAATCCCATACTATTTCTTTCACTGCTTCTTTCAATTCAACAGGAATCTTCTCTCGATCAAAAACAGGAAATAGCTTGCTCTGTTCAGCCTCAATCAAAAGCATAGTCATTTTGTATAAACTGTCTTCATTGGGGGTTTGTAATTCTATGCCATCTGGCGAGCAATATATGGCAGTTTATTTTACACAGTATATCCCTACCTAAAAGATTAACAGGGCTACTGTCACACACCACAAATTGATGCATCTCTTTGTAATTTCCAATTTCTACTTCAACTGGTTCTGTCAAAGGGGTTTGTATTTGTCTATTTGCTACACTTACAACTTGGATGGACTCTCCCGAGAGAGGAAGATTTGGAATTTCCATTGATCTTACAGTAGAACGGGTAGCAACAGTGTCCACTAAGAAAGTTATTTCCACATCATTCACCTTTCCGTTCACAAATGGACCAGACTGATCTACCTCAAGGGTGGCTCCAAGCACACACTCTTCTCCCTCTCTCAGGCACTGTCATAAACTTTCATCCGACTCACTGCCACCCTCTTCTTGTAACCAATACTGAGGACACACATTCACTCTTTGCAGTCTTTTTACCTGTTCACCTCCACTGAATTCTGTCTCTGCACTGTATCTCTGCTGGTTTACACTGTCTGGCAGTGGCGGTTGTGGCACCTGACTTTGCTATCTGCTGTTGTGGCTTTATCTCAAACTGCACCTGAGAATTCAATGAATTATTTTCCGCATTAACTTTCGGCGGACACTTAAACTCGTTCTTCCAGTGCCCTAACTTGCTGCAATTAAAACAAGGTTGCTTGTTTAAATCATCTATATTTCCCACCATCTTTGGTTTACCCTTAAAATTCCCTTGATTCCCTGCATTCTTATTTTCCATTTGCACTACTTGCTGCTCCGCTACCTTTACTTGTGCCCACATGGCTTTTTCTTTTAGCTTTTTCTGTTTGGCATCAATTTCTTCACTGCAATATTTCGCTTTTCTCAAAACCTCAACAGTACCTGACTGCCATCCTATCATGTTGTGACAAATTATGTCTCCAATTTCTGGTATTCATCCATACACAAATCGGTATATGAAGTGACTCGTATCTTTTTCATTTAATTCCTCATAACCACTATACTGTTTAAAGACTAACAACAATCTTTCATAGAAGGAATGTACTGATTCTTTTGGTTCCTGTGTAGTTCTGTCTATTTTTACCCAATCAGTTTCTTTTGGTGGTATTTTATTTTTCAACCATACTATTACCTGATCATATTTCCGCATCATGTCCGGTGATAGAGCTCCTGTAACTTTGTCTCTGGGAAATTCTTCTCTCGGCCAATCTATAGCTATTTTGCATTCTGTCCATAAATCTGCTGGCACTACTATGCCAAACAATCCATCTAAATCAATCCACAGAACTTTTGACACTTTCACAAATCTGCCTACTTGACGATACCATTCTACTGGTTTTTCTCTTAATCTTGGGAAATCATTAGTAAATGACAATATATCCTGCCTTCTCCAAGGAACATGCACATATCCTCCTCCAGGTATCTTTCTCATAGGAAACTCAGCTGTTACTGCCTCTTTTTCCCTGACCGGAAAAGCTAATGTGGATTTGTCACTATTTTCTGCCTTCTTCTTTGCCCACTTATATCTCCATTTACTTACAACTCCCCTTCTTCGCAATAGTACAATTAGCTCTTTTATCTGCAACAACCTCCCTGCAGTATTCATGTTTTCAATGTCTCTTTCTGCAAAATCCACTCTATGTGATTTCTGCAATGATTTGAATTTGAAAATTCCACTCCTAATTCATTTGCTAATTCCTCCAGTTGATCATTTACTGATTTAGCTCTCCATGTAATGCTTTTGCACAAAAACATAAGTTCATCATCCTGATACGTTTTCAGTCTTTCTGTACCAATTGTTCCAATCATCAATTCATCCATAATCTACCTTTAACTTGGCTACATCCAATATTCTCGATTCATTCTCTTTTAATTTCAGAGTTTTAATCCACTCACTCAACTCTCTGTCTGATGGTCCTACAGGAGTTTGTATTGAACTTATTTTATCCAGGCTTTTCTCTGGTGTTGCGGAGTCAGATTCCGCACCCATCAAGTATCTGAATAATGAGCTTTGGTTAAAAGTTAACTCGGGTGGATTCACATTAACTATTCGCTTTATTTCTGACAAATCAGGATAAATATCCTCTCTTGCTTTTTGCAAACTCTGTTGTAACGGTATTGTCAAGCTTGGTTCTTTTATTTTCTGATTTTCAAACACTGGTATTACCGGTCCTATAGTTACAGGGACAGTCACTGCTTCCATATTTTTAGTAAGGTTCTGAATCAATTCATGTATAAAACGTTCATAATCAGAAATATTTGGTTGCACATTATTCCTACTTTCACTATTTTGCACACTTCTGTGTGGTTCATTTCTCGATACAGGAGTACCTGCAATTCTAGCTTCTGCAACAGGTGTATTTGGTGTATATCTAACCTCTACTCTGTCTGGCACATCTCTCAAACTTGAATATGGTCTTGGGGTTTCATCATTACTTTCATTCATTACTGGAGCTGATATGGTGGCGGTCTCCTATTTAATATTTCTTCTAAAACAATATCTTCTGATACACTGTGACCATAATTTTGATTCACTGTTTCTGTATTCTTTTCCTTTTCTGTATATTTCCGACCCTCTTATTCATCCACCAATCTAACTGGATACATACCATCACACATATTACTGTCTCTCCATCTACACATTCTGCTTTCATGAGTTTCCCATAAATTTAGACCTCTACCTCTCGGTCTGATATGTCTACATAGCCTCTCACTCTCTTGCTTATGCATCTCATCTTCCCATTCAACTAAAGCCTCAAATTGAGTCGTTCTCGGTCTCGGCTCAAGCTTCATCATTTTGTCTCTCAAATTCCTCAAAACTGCTGCATCAAGTGATCCTTCCTCAGGAAAGGCTAATACCCCATCATCTTGAGTATATCTTGCCCAGTTTTCTAACCAAACACAGGTATGGTGACCATATTTTGATAACATGTAAGAAGCTGGCGTTTTCGGTGGAGGAAGTAATTTTCCCTCTCTAGTCACAATTTCTTTGTCTTTTGAAAAAGCATTCTTTAATTTCTTAAACCATGAAGGTTTCTTCTTCTCTTCTTCGTAATAATAAGACATCTCTCTGATAATTCTCTGTCTTACCAAAGATCGCGCACTTCCCTGTTTGCTGTTCCGTACACCAACCTATAGCAGCGCGGTGCACACTAACGCACCAATTAGAACACGGTACGCCTTTCAAAGTGCTTAACCAATCCCTTTGCTGCTTTTTCGTGATGAACCTATCAGCTCCTACTCTGACTTGGTCACGTGAACCAATCCCAGCGCGGCTCTTTTGGCGTCACCAGCTCTCCGGCTTCTGCAGCGCCGACTGACCCCTCCTTTACAAGGATTTTTCAAGAAGGCGTGGGAGGGGTGCTAAGGACAGACTCAAGGGTTGGAACGGGAGCCGCAGCAGTGATAGGCTGACTAGAATACTTTTTTAAACTGGGCTTTATTTTTATAGTTCGACGTGTTCTGTAGGTTAGTCTCTCCCTCGCAAAGTCTAGGTTGTCCGTGGTGGTGGTCTTCGCTGCCTTTTCGTCCCTGGTCGCTGCCCTTTCTCCGGGGTCGTCTTTCACTGGCGTCGGGTCTCAGGAACCCGATTATGGGGAGAGAAGAAGGACAGAGGGAGGCCGTTAGCCGCTGGTTTCCTATCAGTTATCACCCAAAGGGGACCCGGTGTTTGTGAAGGAGCACCCGTTTTACTACAGCCAGTCTATTGTGCTCAGGTGAGGGTGGAGAGTCATGCGGAGTAGGGGTAAGGAATAAGGTAATAGGAACGGGAAACGGGAAGAGGGGGTTGGGAAATACGGAGGACAGACACACACGAGCGTAACTATACACTATCTACAGGGGCACTTTTCCTCCCCAGCCAGCCCGCCAAACGCCGCCGTACCTGGCTAAGCCATACTCCTCCCTCGGGAATATGGCACGGCGGAACGTAGGGTCGTTGGCCTCCTGGCTTTCCTCCACTGTCGGGTCTTTCGCTTCCTCCTGCCTCGTCTCGCGTCTCCGTTTTCCTCTCCTCGCCTGGTCCGGTCCTCGCTATTCCGGTGTCGTCACACGGCGTGTAGAGGACTTCCCCCGTATTCATCCATCCAGGATTGTATACGTCATTAGTAAGCGGGAACTCGTCTTCGTCACCACACGCCCACTTAAAGGAACCCGGGGACGCTTCTTCGCTCGTGTCCTGCTGAAGCTCCCAATCATCCCTCGTTGTTCCAGTCTGTAGGGTAGAAGGGGAAGTACAATCAGGGGTCCACCAGTCCTCCCGGCCTCCCTTCCTGACCCCGTTACACCGTATTTACAAGAGATTTTACAAAATCAATTAGTAACTTACACAAAACAATTCCACTAATCTGTTTCGCTAATAAAGTGATAGAATTTTCAATCACACAAGTATTCTGTAACCGGAGTAGACGACGCTTATCTCCTCAGAATTTTTAGACTTGTTGATAAAACAACACTACTGGCTTTACCCTTCTATCAGGCAATAACGAACTCGCTTCTCTAGGAAAGCACATACAGAGATCTTTTCCACCTCCTTAGAGACAATCCCAGAGTTTCGCTTGAACGCGTATTGCAATTACATTTACACATGTTCATACAGAAAACCCTATTCACATATACATGAACTCTGTTTTACCAGTAGGCAGCGCGTCTATCTAACCCACCACAGAATTCCTCTACTGTTAGCAAAAAGAGATGCTGCTCCTTTTTACCCTTCAATCAAGCTCAGGTTAAGACCTACTAATTTCTTCAGCAATAAGTTTTAGTCAGGATACGCAATGATCCCTACGCTTGAAAGCTGAGATTTCATAGACTGCCTTTGCTATACATTTATACTTTCACACCTAAGATCCCTAAACAGTGATATACAACGATACCACTGCAGTATATGACAATACTACTTCTTTGAAACAGACTAATGCACTGTGTGACTTTACCTTGCCACACTTCCTCCGTCTGCAGACAGAGGCACTGGCTTCACACAACACTTGGAAGCCTTTTAAAAACCCCATATAACAGAATACGGACTCAACAGATGTTAGTTCATAATTCTGTACATCAAATTGTATGTAGCACTTTATATATAACCCTAGCTAATTTCCTTAGCAACCACTACTCTGCTACCAAGATATAACTGCTACAGCGGGACTCCAGAAATAAACTCTAAATTGCCATGGCCATTTCTCTAAAGCCTCAGAAACACACTTAACATTCAACAGTGGGGCCCATTACACTGCATACTTACTCTGTTCATATAATTCAGCTTCAAAGATCTGGCCAACAACCCAGGAGTCCTACTATAACATTGGCGGAGTGTCTAAACCTATCAAACTATTTTTTTACCCCTGCAATGTAAAGCATTTTACCATGGTTTCATTTTAAACATTATTTATTCAGACACACCACCATAATGGCAATGGATCTGCTAGAACAAAAATTAGGCGTAGGAAGAATCAAAGACCAGCTTTTATGTTCTTCATTTATCTAATTATTGTTCAAGGCAAACGTTAGTATGTCAGACATTTAGCATTAATTTATTTCTTTATTCAAGAAGAATTCAAATAACTTTATTTTCAAAATGATCATTTATTTTAAAGTTCAGAAAATAGACATTTATTTAGAAGTTTAGCAAAGAACAGATAGTTCCATGTTCATTCTCTCCTATCATCCCTAGCTAACACCCTCATCTTATCCTAACAGACCTGCAAAGGATAACAAACCGTCAAAAGTTAAAGTTCTTACGTTCCAAGCAATCGATATTCAGTCCGGCAGCATCTCCAGAGGAAATCGAAAAGGCAACCCCTTCTAGCCAAAATCAGGGGTTTTTATACACTCTAACTTAGTCTATTTAAAAAGTAACTAACATCTCCAATCTGAACTCCGATTGGACAAATTTGGGGTAGATGAGCACTTCCTTACCATTACCGCATTTGTTTTTTCACATGACTCAGCGGAAATATAAAAGTCTTTTGTTTAAGACCGTTCGTGGCCTAGGCGCATCACACTTTAGCAATATTGCTCTCTTTTCCCATGGTTTGGGCATCCGATCATTCATGCTTGGAACCCATCCTAGGTTCCGGGTAAGGTAGCCTTGAACTCTCCCTCAAGCATAGTCAGCTCACTCACGCTGGCAGAAATCTTTGACGCGCCTGCGCAGACCAGTACCCACTCGCAGTAGCTCAGAGCGGCCATTTTCTCACTAGAGACTATCATAAAAACAAACAAAAATCCATGTTAATTATAGTAATAAAACCCATTCTGTTTACCTCCCACCATTCTAATATTTCCCATTAGTTGTTACCTAGCGAGGAAGCCGCATAAATGCATTTTATACTTACATAAACGACCCTTTTAGCACAAAACGTTTAAAATAAGCACATTTAAATTGCGTTTTATTTCAACTTAAGCTGCGCATTAATTCACATCACAATGACAACATATATTAAATAATTATTTCACTCCATGCAAGCAAGATTAGTGCTCCCCATATGTTTGTGAATGCATTTTACTCTAAAGTCGATTAATCAAACACATCACACTATTAGTAACTGTTATGTTATGGGACATTAATGTCACGAGGGGTACAAAAAATGTTGTGTTTTTTCCACCTCGCTCCATCACTTCCAGAGGTGGCAGCAGTCTTCCCTCTCCGTATCTGTCCCCAGAGGGACTGCAGATAGGTGGGAAGAAAAGAAGTTCCAGTTGGAACTTGCTTGACTCAAAATGGAGGAGAAAAAGATGCTTTTGAATAACGAGCTAAGAATGAGACTTGGAACTGGACTTGGAAGCCATAGAGGCTGAGTTCAGTTCAAATGGTGGCAGCAAAAGTGTAAATTCCAGTACTGAGGAAGAAATGCAAATACACTTAACCTTGGTGCCATTAGAGGATCAAAAGAGTTCCTAATGGGGTGGTTGGCTGACAAAAGGAAAGAATTCATCCTTTTGTTAAAAACCCCCTCACTCGCCAGCCTAGTGGTGACATGCTTCATCATTGGGGTCCACCCTGGCGGCCTAGTGTCACCAGGGTGTGCTACAACACGTGAAATACAGTGGAGCAGGTTGTGGGTGCAAAAATTGTGTTAAAAATTGTCCTGTTTTAACTTAGTGGGAAGATACATTTTATTTACAAGTAACTGGACAATATTAAAAGGGTGAGGCGAGATACTGTGAGGGTAATTAAGGCCAAAAGTATCTCTATATGTGTGCTGGTCTACATGTTTCAACCAAAAATGGGAAATACCAGGTTTTCATCAGGACCGTAAAAAACAGGGAACTGGATGGTGTGTACCCCCTAAAAGGCACACCCAATCCTAATTCCTTGTCAACCAGTTAGCGGAATTTTCTAATGGTGAAAAAACTCTAACCTTAGTGGGCGAGTAATGAGAGGAAAAAGTCAAGACTCCTATTCTATAGTCTTTTGCAGCGGAGGGCAGGGGGTGGTATCGCCACGTCTGAAACGTACTAGTTATCTCGTGGTTGAAAGGCCGTTTACCTACTTCGCTCCTCCGCTGCCCCGCTACCACAGGGTGATAAAATACACCAGGGGGTTCAGGTTTGAGAGGTAGCTCCAGAGGTGTGCAGGGTCCTTTAGGTGGAGTGGGGGAACTGGCATGGGGAGTCCTAGTGGTTGAAGGGATGCTATATTGGCTCTAGGTGTGAGTGACAAGGAGAGGGGTTCCCCCATGGTAGAAGCCCTGGTACGGAAGTATGGAGGCACCCCAGAAGAGTTTGGGTTGAGTGGCAGGAACAGTCAGTTACTGGCTCAGGAGGGTGATGTGGAGTACATTTCCAAGTGACTGGATGGTGAGGTCGAGGGTAGTGTGGTTAACGTGTGGAGCTGAATAATTTGATTGCTGGGGAGCATATATTCAGTCACAGTTTTCCAGAACTATTACGACACCGGATGCAATGTGAGATCTCTGATCCCAGTGAGCTTGCACTGGAGGTAGTCCTTTTGGGAGTGATCCTTTGGGTGGTGGCTCAGGTTTTCCACCAAATCAACTGAGGTTGGTGAGATTTGCAGTGGCCCAGATAGGTCCCAGTAGAGTGGGATGGGTGCGGGGGACCCATGTCCTGCTTCAGAGGAGATGGGTTGGGAGTGGGCTGAGGCCCAGGTTGCCTAAAACACAGGACCTGAAGGGTTCCAAGAGGGAGCACCAGGAGGGGGCCTAGTCTGTACTGGGAGTGAATCTCCTTAGGGGGACCCTCTTGAATCAGGAAAGCTGGTGGGTGGCTGTCAGAAAAGTCCCACTAGTGCTGGTGTCTGGCAGTACCACTCCGGGTGGGAGGGTACAGAAGTCCAGAGAAAGGGGTGAGGGGGATACAGTCCCCAGTGGGTCAGAGGTTGCCAGTTCTAAGGTCAGAGCATTCCAGGACTGACTCTGGTGAGCTCACTTCTGGCCGGGGGAATCTTCATACACTGTCAGATGAACAGGAGGCTGGAGACCTGCACCAGGCAGACCCTCAAACACATGAGAAAGGTGTTTCCTTGAGGGTAGGGTTGCTCCAAAGGAAGTCCTGGCTTGCCAGGCAAAGATTAAGCCTCAGGGTACAGGTCCTGGTTTGTAGGGCCAGGTTTAGGGTGTCACTCTGATCTAGAGAGAATGGCAACTACTAGTAGTGTCTCTACTGTTTTGTCTCCTGGGAAACCACTCTGTGTGGGATGGGGCAGAGCCCCAGGTGGGAGGGAAGTTTTACTCCTGTCCAGCCTAAGGGTACTGACCCTATGCTGGGAGACCAGTTGCAGGATAGCACTCCTGAAATGGTGGTAGAAATGTGCAAGACACTTACTACACGTGCCCTGACAGTTCTGGAGTCTGGGGGTTCCTTTCCACAGTGGAGAGTACTGTATCCCAGATGGGAGGACAGGGTGTGGGAGAGCCCACCCTAGTGTTCCTTCCAGCTTCAGGGTACAGAGGCTGACTGGTGGCCCAGTTTCAGGATGCCATTTCTTACCTGGCGGGAGGGAGGGTGCCAAGCACCTGGGGTACAACCCTCCACTTTCAGACACCAGAAATAATAGAGCCCAGAACAGCCAGGACATTATAATAATGGGGTAACCCAAATGGCCTTGGACCCGATTATTATCTTCATCCAGAACAGCCAGGGGCATGGCTCTCCTAACCCAGCTGTCTCTGTCCACGGTGGCTTTCGTTTCTGGTGGATAGATTAGGGGTGGGCGGAATTTGCGTAATAGCGTTACGCAAATCTCCACGAAATGGTAAAAAATCTCCGAACACGCAGAATTGCTTGTTTGCGATGCTTTTTTCCTGTTCGCAATCGTTGTTTGCGTGCTCGGGGGGAAATATCTCGCAAACATGCACTTTGAGAACGCAAACAAGCAAAACATCTCGCAAAGTCGTGGAACACAGAATTTTGGGCAATCCGGTGTACCTCAGAGAACGTGAAATTGCCCAGATTCTGCGAGCGGAACAGAATTTACCACCCAGGCCTAACAGATGTCCGGGGGTTGGGGGGTGTAGGAGTCACACTCCGTGAGTGGACTGGTCTACACCTCTGTGTTGTCCTTGATTGTATTGTCTGCCTACTGGAGAGAACTCTGCGCGCAAAGTAAGGCTAGGTGCTGCACAGATGGGATCCACAGGTGAGGAGAAGGGTTAACCATGGTTAACTTAGTGGGCCCTGAGAATATGGATAGAGGGATGCATCTGGGTTCAGAAAGGCATAGAACTGGAATGTCACCCTTCTGTTTTGGGCCAGGGTCCATGTTCTATTGCTCTAATCGGGGAATTGCATTAAGGTATGGATGGGTCTTCCCTGGCTTTAGGCTGGTGGGGGGTTGTGTTTGACCTCGCCCTTTTTTCAGATTTAGCTCTGACTTTTTGCAGTTTACCTCCTAATTTTTTTTAACCTCTTTGCTGCTTCTGTTTTGCTGCTGAAAATGCATGCATCGCCCTTCCAGCGGCTGTTTTTCTGATACAGCATCGCCATGCAGGAGAAGTTCCCATGCACTGCCACCATGCAGCCAAAGAAATCAATGGAGCGCCTGCCTGTGGCCGAAGAAACTGCCACAGCCCAAGATCAGTGCACCATGTCTCCGAAATACGAGACTACCATCTTGACTCCGACACAGGCCATGCTGTGCTTCTGAAGGTATCACCCTCTGTGGCTGTGAGAATCAATACAGTGCCTGTTTTGCTGCTGCATCGACCCTCAGCATCTGAATTTTCCATTCATTACACCTGTGCTCCTAGTCTGCATCGACGCTGGGCTTCAGTAAGGAACCAAGGTTGTGTGTCTGGAGAAACAACGCATCACCTCCTCATTCAGTAAGAAACTGATGCATCGTATCCTCTCACAGTAAGGAGCTGACACATAACCTCCCCTGCATAACAGTAAGGAACCAATGCATCACCTCTCCTGGGAGCAAGAAATTTATGCATCACTTATCCTGCATGTAAGGAACTGATGCATTACTTTGTTTTCTGGTGCCTCACCTCCTCTGTTTTTGTTGTTTTGGTCTTGTTTGGTTTAGGTAAAGATACCTTATTTTTTTAAACTGGTGTGGTGTCCATTTGTAGTGTTTTCGCTGTTACTGTGTGTTATGTACAAATATTTTATACATTGCCTCTGAGATTAGCCTGACTGCTCGTTCCAAGCTACCAAGAGGGTGAGCATGGATTATTTTAGGCGTGTAATCCCCTATCCTAACTAGAAGGAAGGGTTCCTATTTGGACAGGGTGCAAGCCACTGCCAACTAGAGACACCCATTTCTAACAAATATAGTTTTAAAATATATAGATGTTCTTTAGGTCTGCTTCAGAAATGTATTAATTACACACACACAGATATATATATATATATATATATATATATATATATATATATATATATATATATATATATATATATATAAAACTTTATGCTTAGTATGTTTATAGGTCGCTGCATTATTTACCTCTAAGTTATTTGATTAGATATTTATGGGTCCCTGTTTTATTAATCTATCACAATATGTAAATATCATAACTATTTTACCTAGACATGCTTCACTATTGAAATATTGAATAAAAAATCTAATAAAAAATAAATAAATAACATTAGCTTCAAGTACAGCAACAATTGAGTCTGTGTTTGTACACTATTTAATTGTGTATGTATGCATGTTAGGAAAGTTAGTATGTAGTTTCCATAGGAAGAGCGTTTTTTCATTTGCCAATAGCATCATTTGATGAATCCTTGCGAGATTTTCAAAATTAATATGCAAGTCACTTCAACTGCTGTCTTGAAAGTTTCAGGGTGATCTATCAACCAGGGGTCGAGAAAAAGGGGGGTCACAAATGCTTTTTCTCCATGTTAATTTCCATAGAGAACTTTAGACACAGCTACAGCCCAAACTGCAGAATGGAATGACACCAAATTTGGAAAAAGGTAGCTCTTGGTCGAGAAAGCACTCTTTTTGTTAAATGGTGTAAAACCGTTCAATAGTTGCTGAGAAGTTTGAAGATTTCTCAGATGTAAACTGTGGCCGCGGTGGACTGGTAACCCCTCCTGATCTAATGACTGAGATCTGATTGGCTGCCAACACTTCAAACCAGGAAAGGTTGGCAGCCATCTTCTGATACACAAATGCAGGGGGCCATGCGGCCCCCGCAGCCCGGGAACTGCCACCTTCCTGGAGCTATTTTAGAAATAATGCAAGGGGGACTGCACCCCCTCATGCACCCCTGGGGACTGCCACATCCTGGGGCTTAATGGTATGGGGGGCCACCTGACCCCCACTAGTGTAGCTGTAGATGGCCCTAGGGACTGCCACCCCCGGCTCTGACAGTGTCCTGGGGTGCATAGCCTCTGGACATTGCAGTTTGCTATCTCCCGCCAAGCCATGTCAGCAGCTACCTCTGTTCAAACGCAATGCCACCTCCCGCACACGGTCACCAACAAGGTGGCCATGCCCCGGGGATGGGGTCCCTGGAGCAATTTTGCTCCGTGTAGGCCCCCTCCAAATTAAAAAAAAATAATAATAAATTAAGGCCTGGCCCCGCAAGATGGGGTCCTCGGGGCCCAAATAGGCCTGGGTAGGAGGGCTGCATTACCACCCCTCTCTCTCTTAAAAAAATCATAAATAAAGGCCTGGCCCCAGGGAATGGGTCCCCAAGGGCTGAAATTGGCATCAGGAGAGGGGGGCTGCGCAGTCACCATCCCATAGAAAAAATATATATAAAGGGCAGTCACCAGAGGCCACCCTCCCTTCACCACCACTCTGCAAACGCAGCCCCTGATGCAATGATGGTTGGGCAATGAAATCCCCTTGAATGCTGGAGACCTTTGTGGGCCAACAAGCCCTCTTGTTACCTCCAGTAAATCCTAGAGAGCTGGATTGCTGAGAGTACTTGAAGGCAAGACCCCTTTCTCCACCCCTCTGCAAATGCGCCTCCTGGTACGCTTCCGGTTGAGGAATGAATTCCACTTTACTCCTGAGGGCCTCAGAACTGAAGTGGACTACTTCCCCCCAACCAGTAGTGCGTCTGGAAGCGTGTTTGCAGAGTGGTGGAGAAAGGGGCCTTGCCTCTGACAACCTCTCAGAAATCCAGCTGTTAGCTGTACCTAAGAATTTGAAACTGTCCTTAACCGCATCGCTGCTGCGGTTATTTTTGCGCTGTGCGGCTGTTTTCGAATAACCGCGTTACATGACGAGCTCAGCTCGTCATCCGCACACGTCACCCGTGGCTGATGACGAGCTCAGCTCGTCATCAGCATCGAAGGGGTTAAACTGGAGCTGTATCCCTCCAGGGAGAGCAGGTGCCAGCCCATTGAAAGGAATAAAAAGAAGCGACTTATCCCAATAGATTTGGTACCCTGCGTAGCCCCAGAATAGTTGGAATATTTGTAGTAACCTGCTAATAGTAAACTAAGGCCATGTTGATACAACAGGACATCGTCCGCGTACAAGGATATTCGCTCTTCCCACTGTTTTCCCCCTGTGATTCCGGACACCACCGGGTCCCCTCTTACCCATGCTACGAGCGGTTCCAACGCCAGCACTAATTGTATGGGAGACAATGGGCATCCTTGTCTTGTCCCCCTGTGTAGGGCGAAAGAGCAGGAGACCGAACCATTCACCTGAACCCTAGCCAGTAGACTCTTGTACAACAACTTGAACCAGGATTGGAACCGAGGGCCAAATTCGAATCTGTCCAGAACTGCAAAAAAGTAGTGCCATTCAATGCTGTTGAACGCCATCCGTGCGTCCAACGACCGCAACGCCGCTTCCTCCCCGGGTGGGATTTGGTCAAATTCATCAAGCAATATAGGCGTCTGAGGTTTAGCCTGGTGCCCCAGTGCGGCATGAATCCCGACTGGTCGGGGTGTATCAATGTCGTGATCGACCCCACAAGGTGGCCCACCAGGACTTGAGCCAGAATTTTACCTTCCATATGTAATAGGGATATAGGCCTGTAGGAGCTGCATTGATCAGGTGGCTTACCGGCCTAGGGTAAATAAAAATGTGAATGCGTATTTGTAAAGCGCAAACTACTCACCCTTACGGGTTTTAAGGCTCTGGGTGCCGTCGTGGAAATTAAGTAAGCTATTGCCCCGAGTCACATGGTTCCTGAGCTGAGCTGCCCCCGGAGCCGGGGATTGAACCGTGAACCCTGTGAACAGAGCTAACAGTCTGGCACGAACCTTAGAACCCAGGTAGGAGCCGATGCCTGAAAGTGGGTTTTGTAATTCGCACAAAAAAACATGTATAATATGATAAAGTCTCTTCAGATTTCAAAAAAGTGTATTTAACATGTGCATGCTTTTACGCTCCTATTTGGATTTGGTTTTTCTGAATTAAGTCATCATTCCACATTCCTTGCTGGTATGAACGTTAATCTAACACTGCTATTGCACTACAGTGTGCTGGAGAATAGCTCACCATTTTGAGTATCACAACTTACTCTTACTAAGCCTTGCCCATTCTTTACTTTTCGGGCGCGTTTTGTTTTATTGCTTTATTTTTCGTCACGCTCTGGCTGAACCTTACTGCTAATGCAGTAGTTTACTGCGCTTGCATTTCCTTCCCGTTTAGTATGTTTTGGAACCCTTTCATCTATCTAAGGTTTTATGGACTATTGTTAAGTGTCTTTGTTCAGTCTTTATCTGAACAATTTGGGTTGCTTGTTGTTGCCAAGTCAAACAACGTTTTTTAGGAGCTGCATGAGCCAACCTCAGTGAAATACTACACATTCCCGGCAAGTGAATGTGGTTTAAAAATAGAATTACAATTCCTTGTGGTTGCTCTGTGAAAGCTTGCTATGAGGAATTACCCACAGTGATATGTGGCTGATTTTCATCTGTATTGTGCACATGATGCTTATTCTTTGACAGGACAGTTTGTCCTCTAAATACCAGAACTCTGAGTTTGAATCTAAGGAGCTATTGAATATGTTTGCTAAGAATGGTCCAACTCTGCCAGACACATATTAGCACTACTTGCTAGGGGTGGGCGGAATTTGCGCTCCGCAAAGCTCCGCAAAATGAAAAAAAATACCTGCGAGCAAACAGAGTTCTGCAAACAAGCTGAATTGATTGTTTTGCCCGTTCGCAATGCTTTTTTCCTGTTCGCGAATGCTGTTTGCGTGCTCGGGGGGAAATATCTCACGAACACGTATTTTGAAAGCTTGAATAAGCAACAAATTCCGCAAAGCTGTGGATCGCAGAATGTTTGGCAATTCCGCGTTCTCCGCAGAACGCAAAATTATCCAAATTTCTCAAGCGGAATGGAATTTACTGCCCAGGCCTACTTTTTGCCTGGCATGCTTAGTGTGTTTTTGTCATTACTGTGTGGGATGGAAATTGGGCGGGACATTGAGGCCACTATGATTGAATCAGGGCCGACACTGGGCAGCGTGGGCAGCTGCCCAGGGCCCCAAGCCTGCTCGCAATCATGGGGCCTAGCACATCTGCAGACTCCTGAGTTTTGAGGCCTAGGGGGCCCCCTAAGAGTTTATATTTTTTCTTTTCTTTAATCAATCTCCCCTGCTGCCCCCCCCCCCCCACCCTGTGGGCCTAATGGCTGCATCTGCATGTTGATGGCAGCCATTAGAAAGGTAATTAAAGTGCCCTTGAGTGTGAAGTGTGCCCTGCCCCTGTATGAATGAAAAGCAGAATATCCTGCAGGGCACACAGCAAAAGACAGAATGATGGTACATCACAATGAAAACAGCTCAGCTCACCTAGGATGAAGGTAATGGGAGAAGAAAGGTGAATAAAAGGGGGAAGCAACCGGAATAAAGTGAGGTGGAGCAGATAGGTGTGGGTATGGCAGTGAGACAAGAGGTGCAGGCAGAGGAACAGAATCATCATGTAAAAGTGGATGGAACAAGTCTTAAGTGTGTTAGGTCACTCAAGTCTCAGACCCGGTAGTAAATTAAAATGGACATTGAAAACAAACTCTATCGGGCCCTATATATTCATGTCCTTAACTTTGCCTGCAAAAACATTGATCAAGGAGCTGCAAAATGAATGTATAATACATTAGAAAGGTCAGACTGCCTATAGGGCAGTCAGGCTGTGCCTGACGGTCTAATCAATGTAGAAAAATAGGGTTCGTGAAGAGCACTCCTGTTTTTTAGGATCAATAATATTCCGTTTATCCAATGGTGCTACGATCATTCAGGGTAGTCACTCCTGTGGGATACTGCTAGGTTATGATGGGTTTTTGGACCCACCTGGTCGTGCACTGTTCACTTGGTGCTCCGCACCTTTAAATACTAGTGACACTCGTATTTTATGCAAATGTTATTGCTTTTATTTTGCAATTATCATTTCTTTCATATCATACTCTTTCGTGTTTGTTATTTACATTGTGCATAACAAAAATCATTGATTTCATTAACATTTGTGAAAACATTGTTTCTTATTTACATTTGTATCATTTTCAATACTTTGGCAATTCAATTCAATAATCATTGATTCACAAAAGAGCCCTATGCATTTCGGCACCTCTGTGCCTTCATCAGGGGCGACTCTGTAAAGAAAAACATAGAATATATGTAAGAATCTAATTTGAAGTGGTACATGGGGGTGTGTTGCTCTGTTATTTATCGTCATACCTGTTGTCAAAAGGTTGGTGTTGTGTGTGTCGCGTCAGACACTCGTGCCCTGTAAGGATCTCTATAAGAACAATAATGACAAAAATGTCCTATGTTAATACCCTGCCGAACCTAACTGTAACACTCTAGTTAAATACCATGGACTCCAAGGACCTACCTGTGATATATGATCAGAAATCTCTGAAATGAAAAAGATAGATAACATCTGTTTAGACTGCTCTACAACCCTAAAGGAAACGAGTACTAACTATAATACTATGACCAGTGGTCAAGGGACCCTTACCTTGTCTTCACCGCTATTTTGAATCTGTTCGGTGAAAACGAAAAAATAAATAAATATAAGTTCTTTACTACTCTGTGGTTTCGGCGCTTGAAAAGGCCGAGAAACGATACTGGTGATTAGGATAATAGCGTACCTGAAGTGCCAAATCTTTACTCCATGTCCGGTAACAGTTGCCCTTCGCTCAGTGTGTCAGCTTTAAGTATGCTCGATCGCCATTAAAACTCCGCGAGCTCAGCTGTGTTGCGGGGTAATGAGGATTGAAAACGGACTAAAGTCCTATTGTCTGCTATCTGTTTCTCAGCTTGGGCGCCATGTTAATGTGGCAACGTTTCGTGAATATCATCCTAACATATACCTTTGATAACCGAACTTATTCTGTGCTAGATGTTACATAGATCGCATGTTATTTATTACGATCCTCGACGGTCTAATCAGTCAGGCAGGGCTTTAAGTACGCCAGATCCTGAGAGGTGTTCCTATCTGGCTCTCCATTTTTACCCTCACCCTCTGGGTGGGTAAAAAAATCTCAAATCTGCAGCGGTAGCACCCTACACTGCCTTTAATGTAACTTGAAAGAGACTCGTTATGGTTCTTTCACAGTCTAATTATTTCAGCACTGAAGCTTTTTCAGAATTATGTACATTGAAGCCAGAGTTGTTGCCGATTCATCTTATGCAACTAATGACCACTGACAAAGCCAATAGTCCTGGCTTGTTGTAGGTGTAATGTTACTTGTTGTATTATTTATCTAGATGAATGGACAAAAGCAGCAAAATACTATTCGGGCAGCACGCTATGCTAAACACAGATTTATAGTTTCCATGTTTTTAAGCCACGTCCCTAATTACATAGGCCATGCCCCTTTGAAAGACCCCCACGTTTTTTCATCCCACTTCAAGCCCTGCTGTCAGGTCAGTTTGTAGGCGGTTTGTTTGGCTATTTGTTGTACTGCTTTTTGGTCAGGTGAGCCGGTTTTTACTATTGATTTTCATGATATTAAAGCAAACATGCCTTGCAGCAAACTCATATCAATGCAGTCTTCTATACTTTACAAAAAACTTATATAGCATGTCTTTACAAGTTAAAAACTGTCCTAGTATGCAAACATAGGACACTTTTCTAGCAACCTAATTCACTAATTGGGGACCCTGAGGTTCTTTGGTTTCCGACTTCGTCCCGTATTCGGCCGCCATTTTGTGTCCTGTCGCCATTTTGTGTTGCCCTCACTCAGGCAGCAAGGCGAACGGAGTGTTTTTGCCTTTTCCAGCTGCTACGTGTCTCTTCTGTTAGAAAGTAACTCCCTGCCCTTGTTTACAAAACCGATGTCCGGGTCTGGTCAAGTCCACTAATCCATGTCTAGGTTGATTGATCCCTGTCTCGACTGATTGTTTGGCTTCCCCTATTCTTTCCTTACTTTATCTTATCCGACTGGCCTTCGCTTTTCTCTCCTTGTATTTTCTTGTTAAATAACTATCTTTTGAGGCACACAAATACATCCTGCCACCTGCAAATTGGATTGTAGGCACTAGCACGGATTAACTTGTGGGGAGGGGTGACACACAGGGTCTGAAGAAGGGTATATTTGGGACACTTGATAGCTTGTTTTCCAACTTTTCCTATTGGTCAGCTTTGTATGTATTGGGGGTATACGTTGTAAAAATGTGTGCTTTAAAAGATTGTGCGCCACAGAATAAAGTGGCAGTCTCCTGAGAACCTACTCTGTACTTCTGGGACAACTGTGCTTAGCTGCAGCTAATAAACCTGTTTTTCTATGCCTGACAGAGTGTCTCGTGTCTCCGTCTAACAAGGCAGGTGAACTCGGAGATTTAAGGCGTACCCTGCGCCGCCAGGCCCATAAGGCCCAGTTCTTTAACTGGTGCCCAACATGGGGCAGCTTCAGTGGTAGCGGTTCAACCCAAGGGTCGTGAGGAGCCTCGCAAGAAAATTCCGGAGGATTCGCGAACCACGTCAAACGACCCCTGTATGTCGAAGTGGACCAAAGGTCTTGCAGCGCGGCTACTCCTTTCTGACGGCGGCTGACGACTGCTGCCCTGCCTTGGCCCATTTGGTGATGATTGGTATTGCGAGACGTTAGAAGGAGCTCTATTGGCGTGAGAGAACACTTAGTTAAGTATTCGTGGGTAGCGCCCACTTCTTTGTTTTGCTTTTTGGGTTTGTTATTCGACCATTGCAATAGCCGAAGCCAAGGGGTGAGTACGTTTGTGCTGTGTTATTTGCTTTAACCCCTTGAAGTTTGTATACGGACCAGTGAATTAAAGATGCCTGGTTTTAGTAAGTTTAGGAAGTTTTGTTGTCTTAGTTGCGATAGGGATTCACGGCTGGAGTACTCTTGTCAGATTCCTCCATTTGGAACTCCTACTTATGAGCTCTATTCGAAACATGGTGTTGGCCCCATTGCCTTTAACGAGGCGTGGATCCGTTGCACGAAGAAAGATGGTGCTCTGCAGTGGCCACAAAATGGTAGCTTTGAGCCTGATATATTAGACAATCTAGAAGCAATTTTGTTCAAAAGAAAAGCCCCGCCTGCAATGTTTGACTCTTTCTGCCTCTGGCGTAAGGAAGCCAAACAGAGAGAAATTAAGCAGGCAAAAAGAGATAAGAAAGCGAAAGGTATGACGATTATACAGGCTGCCCAGAAGTTTAAAGAAAATGAGATTGATCAGGCGATTGAGGTCTCAGAAAGACAGCATCGTATGGCAATAGACAGATGTTACTCTTTGTTGCCTACTTCTCCACAGAGTAAGGATCTTGACGAAGATCCCTTAATGTCCATTTGTTGAGATTGCCTCTGCCCTATGTACCAGGTGCTAATGCACCCCCATTGTTACCACTTGTCCAGCAACCTGTTGTTCAGCCAGTTGGTCCGGCTCTTCCACGATTGCCCCTTTCAGTATTGCCACCCCCGCCTCCTTTGCCACGACTTCTGTAACTCAGTCTCCTTTACCCTCGGTTTGTCTTGTAACTGCCAGCCCCTCTCTTGCTGTGCTTAATACCTTGTCTCCTATTTTACTGTCAAACCTAATGTGTACTGTGTGTGGGTTTGGGTCGGCCCTCGTCATTCATTGGCTGGCTCCATAAATGGAGCCTAGCCATTGGACGAGGGGCCTGTCCGTCAATGCCGGACCAGACACGGGGTCGTTCCCGAGATTCTTTGGCTTTTGCCGACGTCACGCGACGCCGGGAACGCCCCCGAATCTGTCCCGGCATTGAAGGCACCCGGAAGAAGTCCAGGTGAGTGCTTGCTTTGTGAAATTCTTGTTTGCCGGTTCCCACCCCCTCTCCCGCTCTCCGTGTCTCCCCGCCCCCCCGCACCTGGCCGTGGGGGTCAGGGTGGATACGTGCGGGTCACACTGCTGCCAGGAATCCGGGGAGGGAGGGGTGACATCAAAGTGTTTCAGTGCACAGGTTCAATCACGGCGGGGCCCTGCCCCCTCCTTGCCCCCCCCCCCTCCCTGCAGACCGCTCGCTGCATGTCCGGCCGGCCGGCCTGGGTGTCCGGCCGGCTCAGCCTCTCTCGTTTGTGCATGTCGCACAAGAGCAGAAATAAGTGGTTCATTATTGCACTCACGTTAGGTGGACACTGCACACGTCCCTTGTGCTGCACTGTTCACTGCGCTCCCCGCCTCGAGGCGCTGGAAGAAGCAGCCACACGCACACGGGCTGCTCTGCAAGGAACAAAAGCACAATTAAGCTTTTTAAAGGGCTGCCCACTCCAGACATGGTATTCAGTAAAACACGAGGTTGGGGCGGAAAGTGGCACTTCTGAAGCCCGGACACATCCCCGGCCCCTTAAATTGGAAATTGCCGGAGCGAGCTGTCCTTTCGGGGTGATTTACGCCTCTGTAATCCTCGGGCGCGGGTCTCCTTAATAAATTTCACTTTGGAAGGCAGGCAATGTCCCTCGGTAATTAGTGCATTTGAAGCAGGTTCGCCCTTTGAAGTGCCCGTCCTGCCGGGATGACCCGCAAAGACCGGGCCGTGTGCGCGAGATCAAAAGGTGACCTTCAAGGCAGCTTTTTTTGTTGATTCACTTTTTGAAATGTTGTTCTTTTGTTCATTTTTTTTTTTTTGCAAGTATGAGACGGCAGTTCCTGCTCCGCTATCTTTGAAGGATTACTTTATAAACGACTTTAAATCTTATCCCCCTCCCCCACAGCAGAGTCTGCTTCTGAGGTATTGTGTGTGTGTTTTATTGTTTTACCGAGCTGTGTATGTGAGCTTCAGAGTGCAGAGTGGAGCTTCAGAGTGGAGCTTCAGAGTGGAGCTTCAGAGTGGAGCTTCAGAGTGGAGCTTCAGAGTGGAGCTTCAGAGTGCAGAGTGGAGCTTCAGAGTGGAGCTTCAGAGTGGAGCTTCAGAGTGCAGAGTGGAGCTTCAGAGTGCAGATTCAGAGTGGAGCTTCAGAGTGCAGAGTGGAGCTTCAGAGTGGAGCTTCAGAGTGGAGCTTCAGAGTGGAGCTTCAGAGTGGAGCTTCAGAGTGCAGAGTGGAGCTTCAGAGTGGAGCTTCAGAGTGGAGCTTCAGAGTGCAGAGGGGAGCTTCAGAGTGGAGCTTCAGAGTGGAGCTTCAGAGTGGAGCTTCAGAGTGGAGCTTCAGAGTGGAGCTTCGGAGTGGAGCTTCAGAGTGGAGCTTCAGAGTGGAGCTTCAGAGTGGAGCTTCAGAGTGGAGCTTCAGAGTGCAGATTGGAGCTTCAGAGTGGAGCTTCAGAGTGGAGCTTCAGAGTGCAGAGTGGAGATTCAGAGTGGAGCTTCAGAGTGCAGAGTGGAGATTCAGAGTGGAGCTTCAGAGTGCAGAGTGGAGATTCAGAGTGGAGCTTCAGAGTGCAGAGTGGAGATTCAGAGTGGAGCTTCAGAGTGCAGAGTGGAGATTCAGAGTGGAGCTTCAGAGTGCAGAGTGGAGCTTCAGAGTGCAGAGTGGAGCTTCAGAGTGCAGAGTGGAGCTTCAGAGTGCAGAGTGGAGCTTCAGAGTGCAGAGTGGAGCTTCAGAGTGCAGAGTGGAGCTTCAGAGTGCAGAGGGGAGCTTCAGAGTGCAGAGTGGAGCTTCAGAGTGCAGAGTGCAGATTCAGAGTGCAGAGTGCAGATTCAGAGTGCAGAGTGGAGATTCAGAGTGCAGAGTGCAGATTCAGAGTGCAGAGTGGAGATTCAGAGTGGAGATTCAGAGTGGAGATTCAGAGTGCAGATTCAGAGTGCAGATTCAGAGTACAGAGTGGAGATTCAGAGTGCAGATTCAGAGTGCAGAGTGGAGCTTCAGAGTGGAGCTTCAGAGTGCAGAGTGGAGCTTCAGAGTGGAGCTTCAGAGTGGAGCTTCAGAGTGGAGCTTCAGAGTGGAGCTTCAGAGTGCAGAGTGGAGCTTCAGAGTGGAGCTTCAGAGTGGAGATTCAGAGTGGAGCGTCAGAGTGGAGCTTCAGAGTGCAGAGTGGAGCTTCAGAGTGGAGCTTCAGAGTGGAGCTTCAGAGTGCAGAGTGGAGCTTCAGAGTGGAGCTTCAGAGTGGAGATTCAGAGTGGAGCGTCAGAGTGGAGCTTCAGAGTGCAGAGTGGAGCTTCAGAGTGGAGCTTCAGAGTGGAGATTCAGAGTGGAGCTTCAGAGTGGAGCTTCAGAGTGCAGAGTGGAGCTTCAGAGTGCAGATTCAGAGTGGAGCTTCAGAGTGCAGATTCAGAGTGGAGCTTCAGAGTGCAGATTCAGAGTGGAGCTTCAGAGTGCAGAGTGGAGCTTCAGAGTGGAGCTTCAGAGTGGAGCTTCAGAGTGGAGCTTCAGAGTGGAGCTTCAGAGTGGAGATTCAGAGTGGAGCTTCAGAGTGGAGCTTCAGAGTGGAGCTTCAGAGTGGAGCTTCAGAGTGCAGATTGGAGCTTCAGAGTGGAGCTTCAGAGTGGAGCTTCAGAGTGCAGAGTGGAGCTTCAGAGTGGAGCTTCAGAGTGCAGAGTGGAGCTTCAGAGTGGAGCTTCAGAGTGCAGAGTGGAGATTCAGAGTGGAGCTTCAGAGTGCAGAGTGGAGATTCAGAGTGGAGCTTCAGAGTGCAGAGTGGAGCTTCAGAGTGCAGAGTGCAGATTCAGAGTGCAGAGTGGAGATTCAGAGTGCAGAGTGCAGATTCAGAGTGCAGAGTGGAGATTCAGAGTGCAGAGTGCAGATTCAGAGTGCAGAGTGGAGATTCAGAGTGCAGATTCAGAGTGGAGATTCAGAGTGCAGATTCAGAGTGCAGAGTGGAGATTCAGAGTGCAGATTCAGAGTGCAGAGTGCAGATTCAGAGTGGAGCTTCAGAGTGCAGAGTGCAGATTCAGAGTGGAGCTTCAGAGTTCAGATTCAGAGTGGAGCTTCAGAGTGCAGTGTGGAGCTTCAGAGTGCAGCTTCAGAGTGCAGAGTGGAGCTTCAGAGTGCAGAGTGGAGCTTCAGAGTGCAGAGTGGAGCTTCAGAGTGCAGAGTGGAGCTTCAGAGTGCAGAGTGGAGATTCAGAGTGCAGAGTGGAGATTCAGAGTGGAGCTTCAGAGTGCAGAGTGGAGATTCAGAGTGGAGCTTCAGAGTGCAGAGTGGAGCTTCAGAGTGCAGAGTGGAGCTTCAGAGTGCAGAGTGGAGATTCAGAGTGCAGAGTGCAGATTCAGAGTGCAGATTCAGAGTGCAGAGTGGAGATTCAGAGTGCAGATTCAGAGTGCAGATTCAGAGTGCAGAGTGCAGATTCAGAGTGGAGCTTCAGAGTGCAGAGTGCAGATTCAGAGTGGAGCTTCAGACTTCAGATTCAGAGTGGAGCTTCAGAGTGCAGAGTGGAGCTTCAGAGTGCAGCTTCAGAGTGCAGAGTGGAGCTTCAGAGTGCAGAGTGGAGCTTCAGAGTGCAGAGTGGAGATTCAGAGTGCAGATTCAGAGTGCAGAGTGGAGATTCAGAGTGCAGATTCAGAGTGCAGAGTGCAGATTCAGAGTGGAGCTTCAGAGTTCAGATTCAGAGTGGAGCTTCAGAGTGCAGAGTGGAGCTTCAGAGTGCAGAGTGGAGCTTCAGAGTGCAGAGTGGAGCTTCAGAGTGGAGATTCAGAGTGCAGAGTGGAGATTCAGAGTGCAGATTCAGAGTGCAGAGTGCAGATTCAGAGTGCAGATTCAGAGTTCAGATTCAGAGTGGAGCTTCAGAGTGCAGCGTGGAGCTTCAGAGTGCAGATTCAGAGTGGAGCTTCAGAGTTCAGATTCAGAGTGGAGCTTCAGAGTGGAGCTTCAGAGTGGAGCTTCAGAGTGGAGCTTCAGAGTGCAGATTGGAGCTTCAGAGTGGAGCTTCAGAGTGGAGCTTCAGAGTGCAGAGTGGAGCTTCAGAGTGGAGCTTCAGAGTGCAGAGTGGAGATTCAGAGTGGAGCTTCAGAGTGCAGAGTGGAGATTCAGAGTGGAGCTTCAGAGTGCAGAGTGGAGATTCAGAGTGGAGCTTCAGAGTGCAGAGTGGAGATTCAGAGTGGAGCTTCAGAGTGCAGAGTGGAGCTTCAGAGTGCAGAGTGGAGCTTCAGAGTGCAGAGTGGAGCTTCAGAGTGCAGAGTGGAGCTTCAGAGTGCAGAGTGGAGCTTCAGAGTGCAGAGTGGAGCTTCAGAGTGCAGAGTGCAGATTCAGAGTGCAGAGTGCAGATTCAGAGTGCAGAGTGGAGATTCAGAGTGCAGAGTGCAGATTCAGAGTGCAGAGTGGAGATTCAGAGTGGAGATTCAGAGTGGAGATTCAGAGTGCAGATTCAGAGTGCAGATTCAGAGTGCAGAGTGGAGATTCAGAGTGCAGATTCAGAGTGCAGAGTGGAGCTTCAGAGTGGAGCTTCAGAGTGGAGCTTCAGAGTGGAGCTTCAGAGTGGAGCTTCAGAGTGGAGCTTCAGAGTGGAGCTTCAGAGTGCAGAGTGGAGCTTCAGAGTGGAGCTTCAGAGTGGAGCTTCAGAGTGGAGCTTCAGAGTGGAGCTTCAGAGTGGAGCTTCAGAGTGCAGAGTGGAGCTTCAGAGTGGAGCTTCAGAGTGGAGATTCAGAGTGGAGCATCAGAGTGGAGCTTCAGAGTGCAGAGTGGAGCTTCAGAGTGGAGCTTCAGAGTGGAGATTCAGAGTGGAGCTTCAGAGTGGAGCTTCAGAGTGGAGCTTCAGAGTGCAGATTCAGAGTGGAGCTTCAGAGTGCAGATTCAGAGTGGAGCTTCAGAGTGCAGAGTGGAGCTTCAGAGTGGAGCTTCAGAGTGGAGCTTCAGAGTGGAGCTTCAGAGTGGAGATTCAGAGTGGAGCTTCAGAGTGGAGCTTCAGAGTGGAGCTTCAGAGTGGAGCTTCAGAGTGCAGATTGGAGCTTCAGAGTGGAGCTTCAGAGTGGAGCTTCAGAGTGCAGAGTGGAGCTTCAGAGTGGAGCTTCAGAGTGCAGAGTGGAGCTTCAGAGTGGAGCTTCAGAGTGCAGAGTGGAGATTCAGAGTGGAGCTTCAGAGTGCAGAGTGGAGATTCAGAGTGGAGCTTCAGAGTGCAGAGTGGAGCTTCAGAGTGCAGAGTGCAGATTCAGAGTGCAGAGTGGAGATTCAGAGTGCAGAGTGCAGATTCAGAGTGCAGAGTGGAGATTCAGAGTGCAGAGTGCAGATTCAGAGTGCAGAGTGGAGATTCAGAGTGCAGATTCAGAGTGGAGATTCAGAGTGCAGATTCAGAGTGCAGAGTGGAGATTCAGAGTGCAGATTCAGAGTGCAGAGTGCAGATTCAGAGTGGAGCTTCAGAGTGCAGAGTGCAGATTCAGAGTGGAGCTTCAGAGTTCAGATTCAGAGTGGAGCTTCAGAGTGCAGTGTGGAGCTTCAGAGTGCAGCTTCAGAGTGCAGAGTGGAGCTTCAGAGTGCAGAGTGGAGCTTCAGAGTGCAGAGTGGAGCTTCAGAGTGCAGAGTGGAGCTTCAGAGTGCAGAGTGGAGATTCAGAGTGCAGAGTGGAGATTCAGAGTGGAGCTTCAGAGTGCAGAGTGGAGATTCAGAGTGGAGCTTCAGAGTGCAGAGTGGAGCTTCAGAGTGCAGAGTGGAGCTTCAGAGTGCAGAGTGGAGATTCAGAGTGCAGAGTGGAGATTCAGAGTGCAGATTCAGAGTGCAGAGTGGAGATTCAGAGTGCAGATTCAGAGTGCAGAGTGCAGATTCAGAGTGGAGATTCAGAGTGCAGAGTGCAGATTCAGAGTGGAGCTTCAGACTTCAGATTCAGAGTGGAGCTTCAGAGTGCAGAGTGGAGCTTCAGAGTGCAGCTTCAGAGTGCAGAGTGGAGCTTCAGAGTGCAGAGTGGAGCTTCAGAGTGCAGAGTGGAGATTCAGAGTGCAGATTCAGAGTGCAGAGTGGAGATTCAGAGTGCAGATTCAGAGTGCAGAGTGCAGATTCAGAGTGGAGCTTCAGAGTTCAGATTCAGAGTGGAGCTTCAGAGTGCAGAGTGGAGCTTCAGAGTGCAGAGTGGAGCTTCAGAGTGCAGAGTGGAGCTTCAGAGTGCAGAGTGGAGATTCAGAGTGCAGAGTGGAGATTCAGAGTGCAGATTCAGAGTGCAGAGTGGAGATTCAGAGTGCAGATTCAGAGTGCAGAGTGCAGATTCAGAGTGCAGATTCAGAGTTCAGATTCAGAGTGGAGCTTCAGAGTGCAGCGTGGAGCTTCAGAGTGCAGATTCAGAGTGGAGCTTCAGAGTTCAGATTCAGAGTGGAGCTTCAGAGTGGAGCTTCAGAGTGGAGCTTCAGAGTGGAGCTTCAGAGTGCAGCTTCAGAGTGCAGCTTCAGAGTGCAGCTTCAGAGTGGAGCTTCAGAGTGGAGCTTCAGAGTGCAGAGTGGAGCTTCAGAATGCAGAGTGGAGCTTCAGAGTGTCAAGAGCAATGCCAATAGCTCTAACTTTAACAAAGGCAAAACCATTGCATTGTAAATGCTTGTTCTGGTCTTTTCTCCCCCTTCTTTGGGTCTTTTAATCTGACTCCTACTCTGTCTCGAAGGCAATCCCATAGTCAACTTCCAGGTTCTGACGAGCGAGTTACGTTGGACTCTCTTGCTCACAAATGGATCATGAGTGGTCCACAATATAGTGTGCACAATATCATGAGCACCTTTCTCCAGTGGAATGCGCCCACGCAGAGATATGTTTTTAATGTTATGTGTGACAATCTTGTCAAAGGATGGGAGGATATGCATTTGGGTTAAGCTTCCAGGGTTTGTTAGACGTGCAGGCTAAATTTGATAAAGGACTTATTGTGGAATCTGAAGTTGAGGACGCGGTAAGGACACTTGTCACTTTCTGGTCTTTATTTTCTTCTCAGACTGTTCTTGAACCTGATCCTGCAGTTAGACAGAAAATTAAACATTATCCTATGAGGGAAGCTCCTCCAGTATGGAGGGAAGAGGTTCCACAGGCAGGCAATATTCTGCGTGTCCCTGCTCATTTCCAGCGTATATGGGTACATGTCCCCTGGAAACGATCTGAAGTTTTGGTGCTTAAATAGTCTTTACCGGACCCTCGTGAAAATCCCGCTGGGTATTATAAAGAGCTGTCCCAGACTGTTGATGTGTGTATCATGAATTTGGCCAATAGTGATATGCTGATGGGAAATGTAGTCCCACAAGCGTTATGGGCTCGGATTCGTAGGGAGTACCACAACCAAGCTTTAGGTGGTAATTGGGCTGCTATAACTGCTGCGAATGCAGCACAAGTAGGTGTTGCTAAACCAGATGATTTGATTGCACAATTGCCCAGTAGGATCATCACTTTAATGAAAACGATGATGCCTGCCTTACGTGTTAACTGGGATACGTTAGCTGTGTGTAAACAGAAGAAAGATGAGTGTCACCGATTTCTTTACCCGTTTCGAGGAGACGTTCATCGACCACAGTGGTCAGAATATGAGTACTGAGGGTGGAAAGCAAATATTCGTGGATAAATTTGTCTTTAATTTACTTCCAGAATTATCGCATAAATTGAAAGACTCCGAAAGTTCGTGGGCTGTTTCTTCGTCTGGCCAGATATTGGCCACTGCTCAGTATTACAAGAATAGGGATAAGGAGGAAAAGGATAAAATGGAGAAAAAGACTAAAGAATTGAAAACGAAGGATCTTTTGCAACAGGCGTATCCCCCTTGTTCTGCTCAGCGCCAACAGCCTCCACAGTTCCAGAGGTTGTTACAAAAGCCTGAGCCTTTTGTTCCGCGACCTTTGCTAGGTCCTAATCAATGTGCCTATTGTAAAGAGGAAGGTCATTTTAAGAATAGCTGTCCGGTTTTATTGCAGCATAATGGTGGATTCCCAGGGCCGCGAGGCCGTGGTGGTTTTCAATCAGCACCCAGAGGTAGTGGGTGAGGTGCGTTGTCCCAGGGACAGCGTTCCTTTCCCCCTCAGAATTCTATGAATTATTTTGACCAGCAGAATACTCAGTCTGCGCAATATTACAATGACGACTATTGTGTTGAAAGCGAGAATCCGGATTTTCACACTAGCTAGGACAGCCATGGACAAAGCAAGGGAGTTGTATCGGTTCCAGTGGATCAGAATGAGCCTTATGTTGAAGTTGTTGCATTGGGTGTTTCAGAGCCATTTCTTTGGGATACTGGTGCGATGAGAAGTTCTATCATTCAATCCAAACTCCCTGGGGCACCTCTGTATGGCTTAACAAACGTTTCTGCAGGATTCTCTGGCGCTCCAGTTAGTAACCCGGTTTCTTGCCCTTTGCCTCTTTCAATTGGTCCTTATGATTTGGAGGCTCCGCTCATTTTAACGACTGGTTGCAGTGAGAATTTGTTGGGTTTGGACTTATTGAAACGTCTACATGCAACATTGTATTGTTCCCCCTCTGGTGTACATCTTACTGTAGGTGAGAAATTGGTTTCTCCTATGTATTTGTCTAAGGACCAACTCCCACCCAAATTGCACTCTCTTCCTGCTACACTTTGGGCTACAAGTCCGAATGATGTTGGTCTGCTCCAAATTCCACCTTACATGGTCACTGTCAAGCCTAATGTTAAATTACCACGCATTCCTCAGTATAAAATTTCCAACGATGGAGAAAGAGCTTTGTTGGCTATCATCTATGATTTAGTTCAGAAGGGTGTGGTCGAAGAAACAAGAGGAAATGTTTGCAATAGTCCTTTTCTACCTGTTCTTAAATGCACTGATCCTTCTCAGCCTCCTGTATATCGTTTTGTGATAGATCTTCGGGAGGTCAACAAAATTGTTGTCCCACAGTTTCCTGTTGTTCCAGATATTACTGCCTTGCTCACAATGATACCTGCTTCAGCTGCCTGGTTCTCAGTTATTGATCTCAAAAATGCTTTCCTCAGCATTCCTATTGCTGAGGAGAGTAGGGATATTTTTGGCTTCTCTCTCGGAGGCCGAAGTTTCCGATTCAAACGTGCACCTCAAGGCTATTGTGAGAGTCCCTTCATTTATAGTCAGGCTTTGAAATCTCAGCTCGATGCTTTTACTTTGCCCCCAGGTACTACTCTTATTCAGTATGTGGATGATTTGTTAGTTGCTGCTGATTCAGAGGATGTTTGTAAGAATGTGACTGTTTCGTTGTTGCGTCATTTGTCTGACTTGCATCACAAGGTGTCACCCTCTAAACTACAATATTGCCACAAAGAGGTTACCTACTTAGGTCATCTCTTGTCAAAGGAGGGAAGGCGATTGAACCCAGAACGTATTCAAGCAATCGTACAAATGTCTGTGCTATCCACACAAAGGGAGGTGTGTGCCTTTCTGGGCATTACCTCTTATTGTAGACAGTGGATTCCAAATTTTTCTTTGTTGGCTAAACCTCTGTTGGCACTTACTCTGAAAGACACACCCCAACCTCTTCCTTGGACTAACGAATGTCAGAAGAGTTTTTCTGACTTACGTGCTGCCTTGTGTTCTGCCCCTGTGCTAGGTACTCTGGATTACATTAAGCCTTTCACACTCTACATTCATAAAAGAGAAGGTTGCGCATTGTCAGTTTTAACGCAACAATTTGGAGACAAACAGCGGCCATGTGCCTATTTTTCGGCTACATTGGATCCAGTAGAAAAGGCATTGCCTAGTTGTCTCAAAGCTACAGCAGCAGCAGCGATCTCCATTCGTCAATCTGCTGGATTGGTACTGGATAACACTCTTGTTGTTATGGTACCACATGCAGTGGATACTCTTTTGAACAGAACGAAAACACAACATCTCACGAGTGCCCGCTTGTCTGGGTACGAGCTGACGCTCTTGGCTAGTCATATACACATCAAGTGGTGTAATACTTTGAATCCAGCAACACTGTTACCCATTCCAGAAGAGAAAGACACCCAAGAACAACATGATTGTTTTCTCCGTACAGAGGAGGAAACTAAAGGCAGAATAGACTTAAAAGATACACCACACGTGGACCCGGATGGGATCCTATTGGTGGATGGGTCTTGTTTCAAGCTTCCCAATGGCGAGACGACTGTGGCCTATGCTGTTACCACCTTGTATACAGTAGTGGAGACAGCACGCATTAGACAGAATTCAGCCCAAGCAGCTGAGCTGATTGCCCTGACGAGAGCGTGTGTGTTGGCTAAGGGAAAGAGAGTGAATGCTTACACCGATGGCCAATATGCCTTTGGCGTGGCTCATAGTTTCGGTCGTTTGTGGAAGGAAAGAGGACTCTTTACTTCCCATTGGACTAAAATACAGCATGGTCAGTTGGTAACTGACCTTCTCGAATCACTTGCTTTGCATACCCAAATAGCAATAGTGAAGTGTAGTACACATAAAAGGATCACTGATGATGTGGGTCGCGGGAATGCTTTTGCAGACGAGGTAGCGAAAGAAACAGCAAGAGATGCTACAAGTCGCATGTTTGTTGCAGGCCCTGCAAGATGGGTCAGAGAAGGAGGAATGTGTGAGGACACAATAGAAAGTGTGAGAATGATTCAAGAAGAGGCTACAGAGAAGGAATTGAGTAAGTGGAGAGAAAGTACGGGAATGTTGGACCCGACAGGGTGTTGGACGATAATTGTCAGAACATCAGCGTTGGCTGTTACCAGACGCATATGTACTGCCTGTAGTTACTATGGCGCATGGTCCAGCCCACATCAGTGCAAAAGGGATATGCAAACTTCTGGCTCCAGTATGGCAGAATGAAGGAATCCCAAAATGTGCGGAAAATGTGGTGAAACATTGTATTGTTTATTTGATGCATAATCCAGGAAAGGGAACCCCAACACTGGCAGGTCATTTTGCTCCCCCTACGTATCCTTTTGAGGTATTACAAATTGATTACATTCATACGGAACGTTGTAATAACCTTAAGTATGATCTGAAGGTGGTGTGTGCCTTTTCCAGATGGATAGAGGCCTACCCCCTAAAGGACAATACTGCTTTGTCCACTGCCAAAGTCCTTTTGAAGGAATTCTTCCCAAGGTTTGGTTAGCCGCAAATTGTCTAGAGGGACAATGGAAGTGAATTTGTAGGCCAAATTATGCAGAAGGTGTGTGCAGGTCTTGGTATTAGGCAGAAATTCCTTGCGGAAAACCACCCTCAGTCAGCAGGTTTGGTAGAGTGCCATAATGGCACTCTCAAGCTTAAACATTTAGAAAAAAATATTAAAAATTAGTCACCATCACATACTGATAGAATCCTTTTGTTTAGAAAGATTCAGGCCAGCATGGGTCTTGCTTGGACCGATGCTTTACCTTTGGCACTTTTATCCACAAGAACAGCTCTTGTTTAGGACTCAGCCCATACGAGATCGTTTTTGGGCACCCAGCTAACGTCTGGGGAGTCCCTCGACCTAAAAAGTACTCTGAATCCTATGTTGATTGACTACTTACATGACCTCACCACTAAATTGCATGTTCTTCACCAACAGGTTCAAAACGCTTTGCCGGAGGCCTCCGCACATCTAGGTCATTTCATCCAACCCGGAGACTGGGTTTGCCTGAAGAATTTTCAGAGGAAAAAGAATTTGGAACCTCGTTGGGGGCAGCCTCAGCAAGTTCTTTTAGTAACACGTACAGCAGTAAAGGTCGTCGGAAAGAAGAATTGGATCCATGGCGTGCACTGCAAAAGGGTACCTTTGCCTTAGCCTTTTGACCAGTGGGTCCGCAAGGGTGTAGGTGATAGTGAGAGCGAAAGGGTCCCATGGTTGGTACCTTTCAGTAGTGCACGTCTGGATCGGACAAGGTCTGAAAAAGAAGACGGCGACGTGTTGCAAGAAGCTGTACCATCACATTTGCGTTTGAACACAACAAACTCAGAGACTTTGCTTCGAGGGCAAACGGTACCTGGCAAGACCCGGTACAACCTAAGACCTAGACTGATTAGGAACAATTGAACTTTTTCTCTTTTGTTTTCTGGTTATATTTTTGAGAGACATTTCTTTTCACTATCCATCAAGTTGCAGGGTCACGGTATGAGTCTTAGGCTGTGACCTGAGTAGTGACAGTAGGTCTGCAGGACTTGCAGTGTCATAGGACAGCTAATAACCACAACTAAGTGATCTAGGAAGATTACCGTGAGCAACGCTTTAGAGAATGGATATTAAATTGGAAAAGAATGATAAAAAGCAAGAAATGAAAAGTAAATATAAGAAATTGTTGTCTAGTCCATGTGGCGTAACTTTGTGCATTTGAATATGTTTATGTTTTTTATTGGCTTGTGTGGGTTGGGTTGTTCACACTATGCAACAAGCACCTGTTCCTACTTCTGTTTCTTAGCCCTTTACTACTTCTGCCTCCCCGCATCAGTTCCATACACTCCCAGAGCACAAATTAGGAGAACAGAATACTGCAACAATTCATTCATCCAGCTGTTGCATCAGCATCAACTGGTAGTCAATACTACTGACTGTTGGGTTTGTGGACTCATGCCCCATAACACTGATGCCATATTTAGTCCTTCCATTTTCTCATGAAGGTTCCACTTGGGCCTATTTGGCCATGTTTTCCAATGTATACCAGAATCAACTTCGATATCCTCCTGGTGATCCATATGGTGGTGGAGCAGATTTTAGTCATAGTTCTTTGATAAAGGGAATAGTGGCCATGGCTACAATTGCTGAAATTGGTAAGATTCCCGTTGATGAGAAACGAGCATATGATGGTTGGAACGTGACTTTTTTACGTTACTAGCCTCACAGATAAGGCTAGACGAAGGAGATCTCCACCAATTTGGACTGTACCTCATCGAGGTAATTTATGTCTACAGATAAATGGTCAAAATATAAAAACTCAACAAGAAAAGAGTGTTTGTTCCCATACATACATCTATTCACCCCAGATTTCTTCACCGTTAGTGCCATCTCAAGGCACATATTTTGTTTGTCACGACAGCCTACACGTGGCTTCCCACCTACTTTTCAGGAACATGTTATGTGACTTTTCTTCTCCCTCCGACATACACTGCTCCTTCAGGTCATCACCGAAAAAGATATGGCAGAGGGGTTATCGATTCCAAAGACACAGCAGGACAAGAAGGAGGTGACTATCAAAGGGTTTCTTCCTTTCTGGGGCCCAATGGCCAATAGCAGAAACATTAGACAGTTAGTTTGTGTTTTTGAGGCTACCATAAATGTGACTTCTGGAGCCTTCAGTAATCTAACAGCCGAACTTCAGGCGGACCGCCTTTTGACTTTGCAGAACCTTGCAGATCGTGGAGGAGTCTGTAAATTGATTGGGTCTAGTTGCTGCATTTATATTCCTGATAATGCCCCTACGGTATACCAAGCCATCTCTAAATTGCATGTAATTTCCGAGTCTATTCACCAGGACATAGGAGATTGGTCTGTGATAGGATGGTTTTGGGGACAACTGTCCACATGGGGATGGAAGGTATTAACCTTCCTTGGAATGGTTTTGGCCTTCATTTTCTCTTGTTGTCTTTGTTTACAGTGTGGCCCTGCCATCTGTGGTCTTTGTGCCACCATTTGTGTCCCAAGGCCTGTGTCACAGAAAACAGAGAACATTAAAATGATGTTGCAGCAACAGCTCGACAACCTCATGGCCTTTGACATCGACTCAGATTAACTTGAGTCCTTTGTGTTTTGCCTGAGTAATGGCAAAAGGAGGGTCTGAGGTTCTTTGGTTTCCGACTTCATCCCGTATTCGGCCACCATTTTGTGTCCCGTCGCCATTTTGTGTTGCCCTCACTCAGGCAGCAAGGCGAACTGAGTGTTTTTGCCTTTTCCAGCTGCTACGTGTCTCTTCTGGTAAAAAGTAACTCCCTGACCTTGTTTACGAAACCGATGTCAGGGTCTGGTCGAGTCCACTAATCCATGTGTAGGTTGATTGACCCCTGTCTCAACTGATTGTTTGGCTTCCCCTATTCTTTCCTTACTTTATCTTATCCGACTGGCCTTCGCTATTCTCTCCTTGTATTCTCTTGTGACATAACTATCCTTTGAGACACACAAATACGTCCTGCCACCTGCAAATTGGATTGTAGGCACTAGCACTGATTAACTTGTGGGGAGGGGTGACACACAGGGTCTGAAGAAGGGCGTATTTGGGACACTTTATTGCTTGTTTTCCAACTTTTCCTATTGGTTAGCTTTGTATGCATTGGGAGTATACATTGTAAATATGTGTGCTATAAAAGATTGTGCGCCATGGAATAAAGTGGCAGTCTCCTGAGAACCTACTCTGTACTTCTGGGACAACTGTGCTTAGCTGCAGCTAATAAACCTGTTTTTCTACGCCTAACAGAGTGTCTCGTGTCTCTGTCCGACAAGGCAGGTGAACTCGGAGATTTAAGGCGTACCCTGCGCCGCCAGGCCATTAAGGCTCGGTTCTTCAACCCCTTTTATTTTGGTACTGGGGCCTATTTTCTGTCCCAGTCTGAAACTGTATGTTAGGCAGGGGCACTGGAATTATGCGATTATCAGTGGTGGTGATTTTTCATAAATATACATTTGCACATAATCCATCATCGGCCGCATAATCTACAGATTTTAACGAAAAAACATTTTTGTTTCTAGCTCAAACGGTTCAGAGGTTACTAAAAAGGCAGCAAAACGTGTTGCCGCGTGTTTGAAGGCCCTTTTCAAAGCTGGAATAGTGAACTTTTTGTTTTTCCATTGCTAAATGTTGGTGTTAAATTGGTACCAATGGGGTACAACCAATTCTCAGACAGTGTTACCAAGTTCAAAAATGACAAAAAAAGAAGTAAAACTATTTCAAAATGTGCAGCATTATGCCGCATAATTTGCCTTTTCTCACCACATATTTTACTCAGCCTGCCACATAATTTAGCCCTCTCTTGTTGCATAATTCCAGTGGCCCTGCTGTTAGGGTAATCCATGGAAGCGATTTGGTTCCTGTTTATATTTCACATGCTTTACTTATCTGGAATTCCCCAAGAGTGCTAACTGTTTCCAGGATGTGTGTTTCTGTATTTCATTTCACAGCATATTAGTCTTGGATGATGCACACTTTGTACTGAGTCGCCTCCAGGTGTTTATAACAGGCTACAGTTGAGCACTATGGAATTGAGATTGCAGGCAGTACAAGTTTCACACTGTAGCTTTTTGTGAGTCAAAAAGGTGTTCAGAATACATGATCATTCAATACATGGCCCCTCTGCAGAGCAAAAACAGCAATGGTCCCGTATACCTGTACTGATTCTGTGCAAATGTGTGTGAAGGAGCTACTCATTGATCCAAACAGTGACAAGGTGAAAGTAAAATAATTGTTATTGTTACTCATTTAGCTTAAACAGCTAACAACCGTTGACAAAACCAATAATCTTGGCTGTTTTTAGGTGTATGTCAGTTGTTGTGTTATATTTTGGATTCAATCACAGAAAGCACAGAAAGGAACAAAAGTACCAGTCAGTTGGAACACTAAGGGAAGTACAGAAATTTAGATTGTGTTTAAACTATGCCCTTAATTACATAGTCCACACCCCTTTTAGAGACCCACCCATTTTTCTCAGCCCACTGGGCTCGGGGGAAGGGTAATTGGGGAAGAAGCAAGAAAGATGTAATGGGCAGAATTAATGCAGACAAGCTGGTAGAGAGATTGGGTGAAGGGCATTGCATGCAAAAGTCAATGATGTCAGGGGGGATAATTCCATGCAAAATGGTAAGAGGCGAGGAGACTGGTGAACTTTAAAATGCAGAGGAACTCAATAAAACATACAATAATTTATGGTGTACCATGCAAGCCTCACCCTTCCTAGTTCTTTGGGGGTTTCAACCTCCCCAAGAATACTTTGAAAAGTGGCAGAAGATAGTATTTGTGGCTCAGTTTACATAAAATGTGGTCAAGAACCCAATTCGGTGATCTATTCTATCCAGTCTGCACCACTTCCAAGTGCCTCATTCCTCATTCTCATATAAGAACTGCACTCCTGTCTTTTCCCTTCTTCCTTCTGTAATTCCTACTTTCTCATGTGGTCCATTTTACCCTTTCAATCAATACAGTTTCCTGTCTGCAACCTTCTCCCTCAGTAATCACCTCTGCTTATTGCATACTGTAGTCTAATCTACTCTCTAAGATCCTGGTACACCATTATAACTCCATGTGTACCCTACATGCATTGTCTCCTTCCTTCCTACAGGACAAAACAGGAGCAAGTGCCATTTGCATGTGGGTCCTAATGTAAACATTACTGCTAAATCGGGTGAAAATTCTTTGTGCAACTATTTCTGCCATACTTGGGACCAAAGAGGATACTAAAAGTTATCTCCATCTGGACTCAAAGTATATTGTCTACATTAGACATGGGAATCATCCAGGAATTTAACATTTCAACTTACTTCAGAATGCAGGTTTATTTAGGGAATTGAACGTATTTAAATTTAAATTGCAATGGTCAATAAGTCATAAGTTTTAGTTGGCAATCAATAAAACATATTTGCAGAGCTTAGTACTGTTAAATGTGTGATATTAAGTGCTAAATAAAAAAGTTATTGTTCCATTTACTTTTCTTTGCACTTGAAGTCTTCCTACCCTTTGAAATGTGTTCCTACTCAAGGGGAGACATTTTCATTTTAAAATAGTTCAATCAAATTTTTATATGTCGGATTTACATCGAGGGCTCGCACTGTTTTGCACAATATATAAATTTATGTTTAACCACTTACGTCCTGGGGCTGTCCGAACGCCACTGATTCCCCAGCAAGGTGTGGATTACGCGCCTGCTCTGGAGAATTAATTAGTGGGCAGAGTTTGGATGGCCCCTGGCCATCCTGCGCACAGGCCCAGCGTGACATAGGATGGGCGGGCCGTCCTGAGCACACAAGGGGTTACGCCCCCTAATTCAGTCCCTGCACCGCGGCTAAATTCGCACCGCAGGGAAGGAGTCAATTTCGGAAATAGGAAATAATGCAACACAGAAGGTACATGGGAGAAAGTCCCAACACACCACATTGATCCATTGTTCTAGCTTTTTAAATAAACTCAATGTACAATCATGGTTGCTACTTAGAGAATACATCTTTATTTACAGGTGCAGTAAAGCTAAGTTATTGGACACTCAAAAAGCCAACATGCTGTGAAAGTCTTCTCAGGAATGTGACACTGTATGATCATAGGTGATTGCAGGCTCAAAGATTTTTCACATAGTGCTGATCGCAGGCTAAGAAAGCTGCTACAATGTATGACCACCTGTACAGCATGCCGAGGCTTTAGTGTGGAAACAGAAACCTGGCTAGTGGTGAAAACAAGGCAGCGGACAGTCCAACTTACCGAAAGAGAACTGATATGGTTTTCTAGATACCAGCTCTTCCCTTCTTTTACACTCAGTACTGGAGTCTGTGTCTCTGCACATGAGTTTTCTGACAGCCCTATCAGAAGACTGGATTTGATATGGGGCTGACCCTTCTACAGCCCCACTCTATCATGGCTTCTAATAGGACTTGGGGTGACATGGCTACAAATGCATCACCACCAAAGCATGCTCCTCTATTTTGCAGGTGTGCTTTTCAGAGAGCATGCACTTTTTCTCTTTGGCTTGTGAATGTGTGAAGGGTGCGGAAGGAGCTAAGCACTGAGGAAAGTAAAAATGCAAACTGGCTGTTAGTTTGGATGTTTATACCTTTTGTCTTACAAAGCTTTGAAAGTAGCTTCTTTGTACGCCTGTTGATACTTTGCAGCGGTGCACTAGTGCCCTCAGGCACCAGCCGCCACTGGTAAAAAGACTGTTGAGAGTGGGACGGTGGAAGGGTAGAGGTGAATGTAAAGCAGAAAAAGCAAAATAAGATAGGAGACTCTGGAGAAAAGTGGCAACGATCAGCACATGGAGAGGAGAGGTAAATGTCATAGGGTCAAAACCAGCAAGAGGAGGGTAGAGGCGGAAGAGAGAGAGATGAAACATGAAGAGTAAGAACATGGAGGGAAGAGGTGGATCCAAAGAGTGCAGAACCAGCAACAAAAAAGTTGAGGCTGGGGAGAAAAGTAAAAGGTGCAAGAGAGTGCATGCATGGGTGCAACAGATATAAAAAAAGCAGAATCTTCAGGAGAACTTTAGTGGCAGGTAGAGGGAAGGGTGAGAGGTGGATGTAAGAGGGCAGGATCAGGTAAGAAGCTAGGTAGGGACGCAGGGGAGAAGTAGCTGTTACAGGGGCAGAACAAGTGAGAAACAATTAGAGGCTGGGGAGAGATGAAGAGTGCAACAGGGTGGAGAGAGGGGAATGGAAGAGGAGCAGAATCACAGAGAAACATCAGAGTTGGGGAAAGGTGAGGTGAGGTGAAGTGTAGAGCATGGAAGAGGGGAATGGATGGTAGAGATTCAGAAACAGTGAGACAAGGTAAGAAGCCAGAGGTGAAAGGGAGAGGTGGATTTAAAGGGGATAGGTGAATTTAAAGTGGACTGATGAGCAAAAAAAGGTACAAGGCTGAAGTGAAAGATGAAGGGTAGAACATGGATGAGAGATGGTCAGAGAGGCAGAACCAGCAGAGAATGTAAGTAAAGGGGGAGAGAAAGGGACTAGAGAAATGTGCATTTAAGAAGGCCAGAATCAATGGGTAATCTAAGAGTCAGGCAGAGAGATGAAGTGAGTGTACAGCATTGAGGAGAGAGAATACTTTATTGTTTAACGTTTACATAAAAATATAATCATAATTATGTTACATAAAAGACACCACTAAATACTGATTCAAAAGCACAATTAAAAATCGATGCATTTAAAAAAAAACAACAATAAACACAAAGTTAAGTATTTTTCTTCCAGAGCTTAACCGTCTGCCTCACAAACTTTACAAGGTTACCCACCACTTTTAAAGAATCACCTTTAAAGCACAATAATACAACTTTGGGTAGTGTTCTTATGCCCTCAGCATTAAACTTTGGCTTCAAATCTTTTTGGCATGTCTAGTAGGGCTGGGTATAGGCACATTATGTGCAATGGACTCTTTGATTAACTTGAATATCCTACATGAGCTGTCAGTGCAGCCTTTTAGTTTCCATGAACCATCAAAAGCCTTAAAAGAGAGATCAAAAAACCTGAATCTCAGAAACGTGGTCTTGTCCTGAGGCCACAAATTAAAATCAAAGTACGGTTGCATTAAGCTAGAAAGGTGGTCTATAATATAGCTGCTATGCTTATATTGGGAGGCTGCATCAATGTCCCTACACAAGGTTAGGGGTTTCTCTCCCATTTTTATTACTAATGTGTGTGCTGATTTAGGTATGGATGTACAGAAATGCCAACTTTTAAAAGTGTCATTACTCCACCAGTCACCAACAATCTGTGCACACCATTGCGTAGCATTTATCCTCATGAATTCATACATACTAAACTCGACCCTGCACTCCCTCATACAAGGGATTACCATGGACACACTTATCCCCTATTCCTTCCTATGGGAGGGCAGGCCCATCTCACCACACATACACAGGGAGCGCACACACTTTACACTGGACCACAGTGCTAAAGGGCTCAGAGGCCTAAAATCACCAACACCAGGTCACAGAAAAAGGCTAGGAGAATGCAAAAGTTTTGGGGTAAACCTGCCAAAAGGGCCAAGTCCAACAGGATGCTAGTGTCGCTATCGAGGGGCGCTTATATTCTTCCAGTAGCTCTTCTGTGGCTATAAGAGACAAAATCAGTAGAAAACAGGACAATCCTGGGGGCATAGGAGAGATGGGTAAAAGAGGAACAGAATACACAAGGTAAGGTAAGAGTCTGAGAGAAAGATGAGAAAAAGAGTAGAGCATTGAGGGGGAGGTGGCTTTAGGAGGGCCAGAATCAACAAGAAAAGATAAGATGATCTGAGAGGATAGCAGGGGAGAGATGGCTGTAAATGAAGTAAAGCAAGGAAAGAAGTTATGAGGCTGGGAGAGAGATGAAGGGGAGCAAATGGATAAGACATGTGGATATGAGAGAGACAGAACCAGCAAGGGAATATAAACCGAGTGGAAAAAGAAGTAATGGTGAGAGGAGGATAGAAGAGAGCAGAACCACCCAAAGATGGTAAGAGGTTGGGCGAAGGGACAAAGGATGGGAGAGTGGAAGTTAGATAGGCAGAACCAGCAAGAGAAACCTGAAGCAAAAAAGTAAGAGTCTGAAGGGGGGGCAAAAATGCTCTAAAAATCTTCTGCTGGCTCAAACTTTATCAGCATCTTCGGGCATACGTTGTTGCACCTTTCTTGAACATCCTAGAAAAAAGAATTCAACTTCCAAATTTCTTTCATAAAAAGAAATTTTCTAATTGACATCGTGCCAGTTGGCTTCTGACAACTCTAGGGGTTTGAAGTAGCGTTTTATGCTGTGTCAGATGATTTGTGGCTGACTCTTGATCATGGCGTTAGAGGAGCCGTAATATTGCTAAACTTTAGTGCCACTTTTGATACTGGTTCCCAGCCAGTGCTATAAATAGTACGACCTAGAATTGACGATATTCACCTGATGTGGCTTAGCTCTATCCTCTCTGGAAAAAACCTATGCGCCACCTATTTCTGTTACATACTAACCCTCTGACTTGTAGATTTTATTGGGTCTCTGCTGTTTAATCTTTATCATACCCAGTTAGCCTCACTCATACAGTCCCTTGGTATCTTGCTGATATATTGTGCATATACCCTAAAATGAATTTTATCAGTGGCAATCAGGTCTCTGCCAAAGAATATGTTTGTACATGCATGCTAGCAGTTGATTTCTGAATAAAGAAAAATTAATTAAAACCCTATAGTGACAAATCAAGGGTACTCTTTTTAAAGGTTCTTATACCATAGGGTGTTCTCTTTGGTGCTGGTGGAAGTGGGTCAATCGCCCCCATCAGCGGAGTCACCAAAAAAATCTTGGATTCATTTTCCAGCATCTTCTCTTTTTTCAAAACACATTAACTATGCTTCATCCTCTTGCCTTTACTACGTCCATAAGCAACAGAAAATCATCCCTTTTCTGCCCTCTCACAGCCGTGAGGCTGTTGTACTGTCAATAATCTTCTCACTAGATCATGCAAATGCCCTTTTTTGGGGGGCTTTCTGCCTTTTTGCGTTCAGTACCCTTCAAATCATTCAGAATTGTGCTAGGCTTCTCATCTGAGATGGCTCAATTGCTGTGCCATTTTTTCTCGTCTTTCTGCTGTCTGCTGGGTTTTTGGTCCGAAACCCTCTATCTGCATGGCGGTATCCATTTGTCGTTGTAAAGGTACTCTCTTTCTACAGCACTCCTTAAGTTCATTCCAGAACCCCAAACTCTACGCCAACCAAACTCCTGTGCCATCCTAAAATTTAGATGGCCCTGATTGGAGGCAGATTCTTCTCCTTTCTGCGTGAATGGAACTATCGCCCTCTTGACCTATGGTGTAACTCCAATCATTTGGAAAAACTTTAAAACTGTCCTTTCTCCACATTAGTAAAGTCTACACCTCTCCTTTGGACATCTCTAAGTGGCAGAATGCCTGATTAGCATATCATTTTCATTCAACCCATTCAGTAGAACAATACGCGAGTTTAATTTGTTTAATGTATTTCTACTTAATAGAGATTTAATATCCATGCACATATTTAATTAGGATTATTAATACTATTTTAACCATTTTACTGATAGCCAAACTAGGTAACCAGCTTCTTGCAAAGCAGCTTTATCAATGCCATATAAATAATGGTCAATTGATATTACTTCCTATGATGTCATTTCCTGTGAGGTTAAATCTTATGCAAATTATAGGGGTCTCACAAGTTCCTATTCTGCCCGAGGCCCCACATATCCTAGGACGGGCCCTGGATTGAATCATCGTAAGCTGTAATTCAATTAATATTGTGTTGTAGCATTTATACAGATCTTCAAAAGTCTATGTGGGGCACAAAAACACACATTCTGACAGAGTGTTGTAATTGTTGTGATCTGATGTGAGATTCAATGTCATTTGTGAGCGACCTGAAGAACTCTAAATTTTCGCTAAATAGAAATTCCGAAAACCAGCACGAAGGTTTTTTTGTTTTAGGATACAATGCCAAGCAGAATGATGGAAAAAGAAATGTGCAAGATAGGTGCTCAGATTATAGTTAGGACTACGCATATAAAATAGAACAAGATTAACCCTGCCACACAGATATAAGGGGTCCTATTACAGGATCCAATCAGTAAACAAATGGGGTGAACATGAAAACCAGAGCCATAGACTTCACCATTCCTCTTTTTTTAGTACATGATATTTTTATTTTTTTCTTAAAAGATGATTTGTCTTTTCACAGTGCGATGATTTTTAATTAGAAATACTGTTGATACATAGTTCATATAAAAATGATTACATCTAGGAGAAGGACACATTTCATTCAAGATAAAGGGAAATTAGATACAGTACACAAAAACGTTCCTCACATTCCCAAGCACTCCAAAAGAAAAACATTTTTTTATATATATACATCATCACTCAAAATACTCATTCACTTCCTCATTCATTCAAATTCACTCACAAACAAGTACAACCGTGCCTGCAACAACAGATGTAAAATAGTTGCAAAGGTTAAGGGTGGACGGAGCGGATTAAACTAGTGGGAAAAGATTTTTATGGGGACCCAGAAGTTGCCGTCCATTATGTAGCGCTGACGCGCGTTTCGGTGTTGGCCCTATTAGGCAGCACCTTCTTCAGGGCAGGAGTGTATAGTCAGGGAAGGAAACACATAGGCTGTGAATAAAAAAACAGTTCTCAATATCTTATGGATAATACATTTGATACAATGCACATAGATAATCAACATTTTGCTTTTATTTTCCGATTTATCATTTAATTTAAACTTGTGGTTCAGTCACGGTTCTGTTAATCAAGAGGATCACTCCTCATAGATCAGACTTCCCTAGGATAGGGAAGCACAAAGTCATTTTTTAGACCTAGGTTTAGGGTGGACACATCCACATTCATTCAAGTATAAAAACTATCAATCATATAAACCATTCATTCTAACTCATTGGGGTGGCACTCGTGAATTATACTAAGAAGAGGTGTATTTAAATGTGCAAAAAGACAATAGTGCCCAAAAACATCTAACATATTTATAAGGCCCTAGTATGTTGGAGGTCTAAAAGGGGACCCAGGCATATTAAACAAATAGTTAGGACTACAGCATGTAGACAAATACACATCACTATTCGACACAGTTGGGTACTATGTGTGTGTACACTAACAAAAAGCATTTGGATTGCAATAGGTCTCACATTTGCAAGAGTTTGAGCTATTGGCAATGTAAATGACAATGGCTTTTTTATTTGTGTTTTTAAAAACCTGCAAGCAGTGCGTAAATACGCACTTTGTACTTCTAATCCTTGCTTAGAAGAAGCAAGGCTGACAGCAAAAGAGTCATAGTTACTGCCAGATGTACTGTCGAAAGACACGGTCTAGTGTCTGAGTTCCTGCTGTAACAATACACCTAACACCCACCCACCACCAGGCGTCATAGAGCACATGACCCTGGTCAATAAAAGGGGCCCAGCGCACGTGCTCTGGGCCCATTACCTATCCCCTATCACTGTGTCCGTGTCTCATTCACCTCTCCACAGAATGAGGGCCTAGCGCCCTCACAAAACCCGACAATGGCGACGAGGTCGGTATGTGCGCCCATGCGTACCACTACCCAAATTTAATGAAAAGGGGGAAGAGAGCTGCCCGCCTGGAGGGGCACCCCCTGCAACACGGCGTGACGCGCTGAGAGGCACGCGGGGCGCGAGCCAAGCCCCGGGCCGACACGACCGAGGAGGTGACCAGGAGCCGACCCCGCACCTCGTGAGCACATCGTGAGCTGCCCCCCCCTGCGTGGGGTAAAGAGAGGGCCGCGCGGAGCCCAACCGCAGTGGCCAAAACCGGGCCGTGACTGACTGCCCCAACGTGAGGAGACCACTGCGGAGCCTACCCGTGTGGCAGAAGAGAGCCGCCGAGCATAAAGGGGTGCCCCAAGGCAAAGCGATTCGAGGGAAGCGCAAACGCGTCGACCGCGACCGCCCCTGAACAAATAAGTGGTGGTGATGACTGAGCGCCCTGAAGGAAAAATGAAGGAACCACGCGGTGCCCACCCGCGTGGTTGAAGAGGTCCGCCGGCAGTTGAGAAGCGACCCCGAGAAGCACGGCCAGTGGAGTCCACCCGCGACCAGCCAGCAACGATCCCTGCCCCGCAGCGCAGCTTGTGACAGAGGCTGCTGAGGCGGTAGGGTGTAATGGCCTGCAGAGTGTGAAGAGCTGCAGGGCACAAGTGGAGGACAAGCGGAGCCGACCCGCGAGGCCAGCCGGCCAGAAGGTGAGCCAGCGCACGAGACGGCCCAAGCAGGAGCTCACCCCGCATCTGCGGCCCGGACACCCACCCCGCGAAGCGTGTGAGCGAGTAAAGCTGCTGGGATGGGGAGAAGACACCGGGAAAGAAGCTAGCGTGCGGCCGATCACAGCGGCCGGAGTCAACGGAAGCCGCAACGCCCAACTCCCTCACAGCTGAGCACGCTCCAGCAACGGCACTCACATTTCGCCCACCCGCGCAGCGAATGTACAAGGAAGCTGCCACGGGAGGGTACAGGGACAAGGACACAGCCAGCGGCCCGTAGCTGATCAGGCCACCGCGAACAGAAGCAACCCCCCCACCCCAACTGGGAGAAGCTGCTGTAGCGGGGGAGAGAGATAGGGGAGAGAAGGCAGCGAGGCAAACCCCTCCCCCGCTCACAGGCGCCCGTGACTAGCGGCAAAGGCGTCCAGCCGCCTCTGTAAGCCCTGGAAGGAGCCCGCCCCCGGCAGCGCCGACCCTCCTCCGCCCGCGCAGCGTATGAAGAGCTGCCGGGCGTCCTGAGGACAAAACTGACCTCTCCACATGCATGCCCCCCCAAGGTGAATAGAAAAGAAGGAAGGGACACTCACCGGTGTGCGCAAGTGACCCCCGGTGATCCCTGTGGCTGAGTGCCCCTCCAGGAACTGAGGAAACTGCTGGGAGCCAGTGAAAGGCGAGACAGTGCTGCCACCTAGTGGCCATCTCCCAACGATGCACTCAGCAATTCAGTACAGGGCAGCAGATCAGAGCAGAGTACCTGGAGAATATTGAGGAGGCACAGAGACAATTCTAGGCTGCTGCAAGCTACAGGACTGAGGTGTCAAGAGGCAACAGACTGCGGAGCGCGCATGCAGTAAGGCACACACCCAAAGCAAGCAACAGCACAAGACTGTAACAGCAAGTGAGGGTGCAGGAACGCGTCACGCCAGCACCACAGGACACACACTACTGCGCAAGACTGGCACACTGACGCCACACAGTCAGAGAGACGCCAAGCCACCGACAAGTGATGGCACAGGAACGCCACACCACAGCAAGTAAACCCCACCAGGACAGCACTGCGATGCGCAGGGTAGAGCAAGGAGTGAAGGAACTCCACGCGCCAGAAGGACGACGGAGCTGAAGCACAGTCCGCCAGAAGCACTGACGCCTCACCAACGGAAAGCACGGTGACGCCTAGTGGCCACATGTTGTCACTGCTGCCAGAAGAAGTGTAAAGGAACACCACCACATGAAGGTACAGCGGTTCCAAGACTCCCCACCAAGCAAGTGCGACACTGAGGAAGCGCGACGACCGCCGACACTGCTCCAAGGTCCCCAGACGAGAGCAAGCACACCCCGTGAAGTAACGGGAGTGACCTGAACACGAAAAAGCTTGGAGCGATGACGTAACCCTCCGCACCCAAACAAGCACAAGAAGAGCGCGGACAAAAGCGCGCCAACGCTAAAGCACCGGAACGGAGCGAACAGCGACAAAACTGAAGATAGCGAAGCGTGAGGACTCACGCAGAAGACCACCCCGATGGTCACCCCACAAAGCCGACCCCTCAGACGGTCGCACGATGAGTTCAAACGGTCACACGACGTGACGCACCCAAGAAGCCGGCCAGCCAGATGGCCGCACCAAAAGCCGACCCACCGGGGGTCGCGAAAGGAGGTGACCGAAGCAAGGGTCAACAAACCACAGCGCAGCAAGTATCCCACAAGAGAACAGAAGGTAGCCTGCCAGCCTCGGCAGAGTGAACCGGCAAGAGGTCCAAGAAGTTCGAACATCAAGACACAGTCCACGATCAGCGACTAACGAACTTCAACAACCACAATTCAACACATAACGTCTAACGAGAGAGAGAAGATCGCAACGCCCGGTCCAGTCACAGATGGGAAGAGACAGTGTCCGTGAACCAGGACAAGACCGGATAGAAGCAGGCAGAGTGCACGCTGCCTGGAGAAGTCTGGCCAGGAAGAGGAAGACAGCAAGGTGACCAGACTGTGTTGCGAAAAGGAGAGGAGGTCTGACTAGCACGACGCCACCAAAGAAGAAGAAAGGAGAAGAGGTCTTGTTGGCACGTCTGCCAACACCAAAGACAAAAGGAGAAGGAGAAGAAGTCTAAGCAGCACGACGACAGGAAGACAAGAGGATAGAAGAGAACTAAGAGTGTGGACCAAGACACTACGACACTCAAAAGGGGAAACACCAAGGAGGACGTGAGAGGTGCACAACAGTCCACACGCACGACCAGGACACACGTAACATCACTGGAAGCAAGCATCCACGTGCGAACCCGACAGTCATCCAGGAATGACGGAAGCGAGCAAGCCGGTCTGTTGGCAACACCCACCTCTGGGATGGAACGGACACAAGGGCAATGGAAATCCAGGGGCAGAGGCCTCAGGGACACCGGTGGCAGCGGGTCCTCAACGAGAGACGGACTGTTGAAGCTTGCGCTGAAGATCCTGGATGATTGAAGGTCGCACAAGACGGAACCAGCGCCAACAGCACCCTTTCAGGTGGAACTTGGACACGGAGTAGAGGACCTGTAGCGACGTCCTTTAACATGTTGAAGAGGCAAGGCGGCATGTCCACCGGTCAAGTGGAAGCCTGGCAGAAAGGCCTCCGGGTCGTCCAGTGAGAGGTGACACCCACGAGAGAGGTGTATCCGTGAGAGGGATAACCTGCAGCCGAAGATCCTGTCAGGAACCAACACCAGTTTGAACCAAGTACCTTGACCAAGACGGTCCTGTGGAAAGTAACACACTCGAGACCTGCTATTTATACCTCTACGCATTCACAGGATGTGAAACGGAGCGAGAGAGACTGTACAGCCCACTTACAAGCCGCAAGTCTGCCAAGGCAGGAAAAGACACCATTGCCAGCAATTGAAGTGACCGGCGGTAAAGAAGACTACGAGGGAGTCGTCGTGATTTTAGTTATGAGTTTTTGTGTGAACTCTATTTTCTTCCCCACAGGTTGGACTTTAGTTAGTGTAATTTTATTAACTAAGGTTGGGAGGGATGTACTGTCGGAAGACACGGTCTAGTGTCTGAGTTCCTGCTGTAACAATACACCTAACACCCACCCACCACCAGGCGTCATACAGCACATGACCCTGGTCAATAAAAGGGGCCGAGCGCACGTGCTCTGGGCCCATTACCTATCCCCTATCACTGTGTCCGTGTCTCATTCACCTCTCCACAGAATGAGGGCCTAGCGCCCTCACAAAACCCTACACCAGCCTTGCATCTCGTAGGGAAGGACTATAAGTATAAAGTGGGTGTTTATGTACCGCTTGCAAGTTTTCAAAACACATAAATAAAAGGCTTTCTGATTTACAATAGCTCAAACTCTCGCAAATGCGGGACCTATTGTCTTGCAAAGGCTTGTCTTCATTCTGTGATTGTGCCCTGTCATTTTAAAGTGCGTGTGTCCTGTTCTGAGGGGCCGAAGCCACCGGACTTCAAGGCCTGGATTAATGATGGTGAAAGACAAACAACGAGTACCAGAATGCAGTTGGAAAAGGTGCCTGGAAACACTCTCACCTAGGCAGCAACTTTCTTCACTCAATCTGCTAGCACATGTGCCCTTCTGGAGCCCTTCCTGTCAACAACGAAGGGGTGTTTTATCTTTTCAATTTCCAAAGTCTAGGTCGGTGGAAAAAAAGTAGTGTTGATTTTTATTTTAAAGACAAAACTAAATCCTTCCCCCACAGAAGGCACCGTGACGCGGCTCCGCCCACTCTCGCAGGTTTAAAAGCCCCTCGGGTAGCGCGTGCATAGTACTCTTCTTGTATTTGCTGTCGGTTTCCGCGGCATTTGTCTGGACTCTTCGCAAGTAGATTTTCTATTGCACTTGTTTTCTCTGCCAGGAAGCGGAAGTTTATTCCGCTTCCTCTCTTATGACACTGTTTTCTTCGGCACGGCTACGCGTTGGAAAGACGTTTACGTGGTAAGTGCCTCGTTGTAAACGTTACGCGTAGTACTGCCTTCGTTGTTAATGATGTTTCCCGATTGTACAAACAGAAAACAATCCATGAAAAGCGAGAGGGACGTTACTGTTCAGTCGGCCAGGTTTTCCCCTGAAGTGAGTCCTGGTCAGAGAAACACTTTTCCTCTAATTTGGTATTAATTAGTAGAGGTTGCGACTGGCAAGCCACTGAAAGCTGAAGCCCGGCTCTGGTACCTATGGTTGAAATCTCGAGTTTTCATGTGGCTTCGGCTTCACTTCCTCCCTCTATCTACCCAGGATGTGGCCTTGGGGCCAGCGCTGCCGACTCTGGAGCTGGGGGACCCGGTTCGAACCTCAGTGTGGGCTCAACATCCTGTGACTCCCTTCAAAGCCGTAATCTCCCCTGTGTTTATGCAATGAATGTGACTTAATGTAACCGGTGTTCATGTTAAGAACGCTAAATTCTCGCTAAACAGAAATTCCAAAAACCAGCACGGAGGTTAAAGCAAAGATATAACGTGAGACAGATGGATGCCCATTTACTGGCTTGTTTCTGCAAGGTAATGTCAGAAAACCTGACTAAATCACGGCTTTCCCCGCTTTGATCCTGTCTTCGTTATCGCATTTTGAAAAGTGGATTCAGAGTAACAGTTGTACAAAGAGCTATTTATGATTTGATAAAACTGTGGTTGATGTGATGTATAATCTGGGCCCAGTAAGTAAATTAAGTACAGGGTTTACATAACGAGTGACCTGTATTAGTGTTGTAATCAATTAGTATTTAAACATGCACCACTAGAGAACTATCACTCTTAATAAATCCTTACTGGTGCAGTGTCATGTGACTTATTTATTTTAAAGCTTCCACATGTTGACGAAATGTACTATTTGAATTTTGATAAGACGGTATCATATTTTACGTGGTGCTTGTTACATGCTCTACATATCAAATATTCAGGGCTCGGCTCGTGCTGAGATCAGCGCCAGACCCTTGGCTCGGCTCTCCCTGTTAATATATTGGCTCGCCCATCTCTATTAGACCCAGCTGCTCCAGGCAAGCAACTAGCTATTGCCTTTTAGGCACAATTGCTTTTTAGCCAATGGAAACATTCAATTTCCGTACCAGTACTTAAAATGTTAAAAATCAATACCCCCGGCTACATAATCCAACCTGGTGTCTAATCGAGTACGGCCGTTGATAATTGTAATTAACAGTTCAAGTTAGAAGTTAATGCGTTTTTTATATAGTCCTGTGTGGCTGATAATTGCATCCGATATTTTGCCAGTCAATGGCCAATTTGAAGTGTTTCTCTTTCTGACCTCCCCTCTGCTGCTAGACGCTTTGTGTTAAATTGGTCTGGCCTTGCTCCTTAGTAAACACGTTTGCCATCACGATCATCTGCTTTATGTTAACGTAAATAAATCTCCTTACGTAATACTGAGAAATTTATCATTTTCTGGTTATTCGTGCTCAAAGCTTGCTGCAGGTGTAAGTGCGCCACATGATGGAAAGCCATAATTTAGCCCTAGGTGAATTCGTAAAAGATTACGTAATATTGAGAACTTCACCAGGGCCTAGTTTATATCCGAACTAGATAGTGTAAATTGATACAGAGAGAGTGCGGGTGCAATCTGTCTCGGGTTAAAAATCGTATGTAAAACAATCCAAGGTTATTTCCTGGCATCACTTAGTTGCAGCTCGAACGATGAACCTTGGCTAGTGAGCCCTCTGTAGGGTAAGAGGCGGCATCTGTCATGGCTCTTGGCAGGGCTTTAAGTGGGCCGGGTCTCAAGGGGTCTGAGCACCGGCAGTTTTTTTCAGGGGGCCTCGAAACGGGTCTCTATCGGGCTCTGTTTTGAGCCCTGGCACAGGCGGTCCGTTTTTTCCCCCAGATTGCAGTGACGGCAGTTTGCTGTCACTGCAGTCCGGGAAAAATTACAGGATGCAAAACAAAGCCCGATAAAGACCGAGACAGCTTGCACATCGATGTGCGCTGCCCACACTGCTCACTTCTCACTAAGTGGAGAAGTTACGGCATGACGTCATGCCAGATGAGCATTGTGGAGGAAGGGAAATCCTTTAAAGAGTCATTTTCTTTCTGGATTTCCCTTCTCTTTCTGAAACGCAAGAGCAGCAACATTGTGGTAGGGTCACCAGGGCTTAAATTGGAAGCTTTTTCACTATTATATACACGCCATAGTTGCAGCTTATTTATCTTCTGCAACTAATCACCATTGACAAAGCAAATAGTCCTTACTTGTTGTAGGTATGATGTTACTTGTTGTATCACATATCTGGATGCCATGACCGAAACAGCAAAAAACAAGTCGGGCAGCACACTATGCTAAGCACAGATTTTTCGTGTGAGTGTTTTAAAGCCACGCCCCTAATTGCACTGGCCCGCCCCTTTGAGAGACCCCCCCAGTTTTTTCATCCCACTTAAAGCCCTGGCTCTTGGCCAGATGACCTAGAAGGGTAACTGACATTTTCGGAACTTCCCAGGGATTGTGTATTTTCTGCATCTGTAATTTTTTTCCAGGCGGAGTTTTATGATATCCTCGTAAAGTCCCACTCGAAGCTGATCGTCATAGACTTCACTGCGTCTTGGTGTGGGCCATGCAGAGCGATCGCACCTGTGTTTCAGGTATGTAAGAACCTCTTTAATACTGCTTTTGTGGGGTCCCTTCTTGATAAAGGACCTCAACTAGGCCTGGCATTGTACCCTGCTGCATCTGAAGTGGAGCTCTGACATCACCAGCCCCCTGGAAATAGGACCACCAGCCCTACAATCCTCCACGTTTGATGGCGCTGCAAGGCTAGCGAAGAGTTGCCCACAAGTGCTCAAAGCATACCTGTCTCTCCACAGTGGGGGACAAAGGCAGGGTGATCTGCGGCTGGACTAGGCCACATTCTTGTTTCATCCAATGGGTAACCTGCCTACTCAAAGTGTGTCTACTCTTAGAGGTGTAGCATCACCCCCACTATATGAACCTGACGAGTCTTGATTTGTTCAAATTGGGCCTCCAAATGAGCACAATTACACATTAAGCAGTTGAAGTTGTGGTTAAATAAATACTTAACTTCCCCAGAAGTGTTACTGGCCCTATATAAAATGGAACTTTTTTACACACTGAGGCTCTGCAACGAGAGCGAGGTTCATAGCTACAGCTATAACAGACACCCACCAGCGAGCCATCCCCGTTTTTATAAAGTGGGTCTCCCTACCCACACCCTTCTGCTTGCCTTGGACCCTGTGCTCCTGGCAGTGGTGGGTGTGGTATTGGTTTGTGTATCGTGTTGTGCGCGTGTGTGTCTCGTGTGTGTGGCGCGTGTATGTGTGTGTGCGCGTGTATGTATGTGCTCGTGTGGAGTGCGTGGAATGTATGCTTGGTAGAATGCAGTAGGAGGGAGTCGGTTACTGGAAGGGAAGGCGGAGGATGTACCTGTGATCGTGTCGCTGTATTGCCTTCTACTCATGCTAATAAAGAAGACTTGAAGAACCATATCTGCCTACGAGTCTACCTACTTACAATATATGGCGACGAGCGGGATTCTTGGCAGCAGCAGCGACATTGAATATTAATTTTTCGTGAATTTTTTTTTTCTGTTTGGATTATCATCGTTCAACTTTTTGCTTGCAACTAAATTTTGTTTTACTATGAAGAGATTGTCTAACGACTTGTGTGCAGCAAACTGGTATGTTTAAGAAATTCTACCTTCGGCAACGCTAGCTGGTATGCTTAAGAAATTTTACCTTCGGCAACGCTATCTTGCATCTTTCAAATTGGACTCGTGAGTGAACGTTCTGCGCGTGCGGATTGTTATTGTTCAATCCTGAACCTTCTGACTTTCCGTAGCCGATTGTTGTCATCACGCTGAATGATCATCACGTGACACCATCTTCACGCATCACGCATAGCGTGCGGCCATTTTGTATATATTTTAGCATCGTAGCAACGCGTCAACGAAGCAACGCGGAAATGAAGTAACGCTGCAACGAGCAACACGTCAACGAAGCTACGATCTAGATGCCAATTTCAACTTTGAATGGGTATAATTTACTGCGTTTTTAACTTTATTGTTCTTGAACGCATATCAATTTCAACGCCAGCCATACCAGTTGATTTCTGCATTGATGGTATTAACACCTATATTTAAAATTGCAATTGCAACATTGATGAACAATTTTACTCAATACTAACTTTGGTGAACTTCTTGTACAAGGTATTTACAAGAAGAATTACATATTAATTTGGACTTTGGTGAACTTTTTGCGCAAAGTACTTACAAAGGAATTTTTTTTTTCTTTTCTTTTTCCTTTTCCCAGTTTTAAGCTGTATTAACTTACATAATAATTGAAATGTCTTCGATTCATCCACCGCCATTTTTTTTAGCGGAGTCTGGTGAACCTCCTATTGCATGGGACTTATGGCTTGATATGTTTGAAGCTTATGTTGAAGTTTTAGCTGAAGAAGAATCTTCTCAAGATAGGAAAGTGTCTTTGCTTAAACATAGATTAGGTGCTGTAGGTTTAAGGGAGTTCAAAAATTTACCTAAAATTGAAAATGCTGGTGATATGGGTGCTTATCAATGTGCCGTCAAACAAATGCAGGAGAGATTTGGAAGGAAAATTAACGTAGTGATGGAAAGGTTTAAGTTTTATTCAAGAGCTCAAAAAAGTGATGAGTCAATTGACCAATATGTTTCAGCCTTGAGGGGTTTAGCGGTCACGTGCGAATTTGAAAGTATGACGTATGATCAGGTTTTGCGAGACCAGATCCTTATGAAGACCAAATCTAAGAAAATTCAGGAGAAATTATGGTCATCTGGGAGTACTTCATTGAAAAATGCTATTGAGGTTGCTAGAGGTGTAGAAATTTCAGATCAATGCATTCGTGAGGTTAGAAATGAAAAAAATGATATTAACTCTACCTCAATTAATGTGGTAAATAAGGGTGACAAATCTAAATTCAAGAGTGATAGTAAGATGACTAACTATTCATCTTATTCTAATAAAAAGGGCAATGAATTTTTTTTTGAGAAAGGTAATGAGCTGAAAAAGTTTGCATGTTTTAGATGTGGGTCTTCCACTCATCTAGCAAACTATAAGTGGTGTCCTGCCCTCGATAAAATATGTACTAATTGTAAAAAAAAGGGACACTTTACTAGAGTGTGTCGGAATTTTAAAGTTAATTATTTACAAGATGATGAGCAAGATGACATTAATTGTGTCCAAGTGGGAAATCAAGACGATGTTTTCCACGTTGTAGGTGATGTATGCAGTATACATGATGAATCAGTTAAAGGGACAAAAAAGGTTAAAAAGTTACCATCATGCCTTGTCAATATTGATGGTTTAGAAGTAAAGGTCATGGTAGATTCTTGTGCGTGGTATACCATTATGGGCATGGACTTGTTTAAATCTCTTTGGCCCAACAGGCCATTATTAGGTCCTGATGTACATCCTGGTAGTTACACTGGGCACAAGATACCTTTAGAAGGTTTCATAATTGCTAAAATAAGTTTTGGGTGTAATTCATGCCAGGGTAAGATTTATGTGGCCAACAAAGGTGCAACTATTTTGGGGTGGCCACACATTTTTGATTTGGGCATGAAAATTGACCCCAGACTGGAATGTCCTGTTTACTCTATTCAGGACGAATGTGTTGAGAAGAATTCTTATTCAAATCTACAAGAAAAATTTCCCGATGTATTTTCTAATGGGATTGGTAAAATGGTTGGGTTTAAGCACAGAATAATATTAAGAGACGGTGCATGTCCCATTCGACAGAAACTTAGGAATGTTCCCATTAGCTATAGAGAAAAATTGGGTGAAATACTTAAAAAGCTGTGTAGTGATGGTATTGTTGAACCAGTTGAAAGTTCAGATTGGGTTTCGCCAGTCGTGATTTCGCTTAAATCTAATGGCGATTTGCGCCTGTGCGTGGACCTAAGATGTTTAAATGAAGCCATCTGGGTTGACACATTTCCTCTTCCAAACTTGCAGGAACTCACATCTTCTGTTGGTGGTTCGTCTTGGTTCTCCAAGATAGACTTAACTAGTGCATACCATCAAATTGTGTTAGAGGACGATTCTAAACACTGCACTGCTTTCATTACCACAGAAGGAATGTTTAGGTATAAACGTATGCCATTTGGCCTTGCCAGTGCATCTGCGGTGTTCCAAAGGGAAATGTGCAGGGTTTTACAAGGTATTGAAAATGCTAAGGTGTTTCAAGACAACATTTTGATATATGGGAAGGACAAAGAATGTCACGATAAAAGTTTATTTGCTGTTCTAGATGCATTGAGAAAAAGTGGACTGACTATTAAAAATGAGAAGTGTGTATTTGGGAAATCTGAAGTAGAATACTTAGGACATGTCATATCTAAGGATGGCATTCGACCTAAAATTAGTCATGTAGATGCTATTTTAGGTGTTCCAGAGCCTACTAGTAGAGAACAATTGATGTCATTTCTTGGACTAACAGAGTTTTATTCACGTTTCATTGAGAACTACGCTTCAAAGGTTGAACCTTTGAGATCATTACTAAAAAGAGGTGTAATGTTTACATGGGGTGAGCAACAAAAACATGTTTCGAGAAAGTGAAGAAGGAGATAGTTACAACACCTTGTCTGAAAACTTTTTTGCCAACGGCTGAATGTGTGTTATCTGTGGATGCGTCTGGTTATGGAATTGGTGCTGTGTTTTCCCAACGGGTTAAGTCTGAAAAATGGGTGGTAGCGTATGCTTCACGCACTTTGACCCAAGCGGAACGGAATTATTCCGTAATAGAAAAAGAATTGTTGGCTGCTTCATGGGCAGCTGAGAGATTTCGGATGTATGTGTGGGGGAGGAAGTTTAAAATTTGCACCGATCACAAACCATTGGTGAATATTTTAAGACCTGAGGGTGGAAAGAATTTAACTCCAAGATTAGCTCGTTTAGCTTCAAAGCTGCAGATGTTTAGCTTTGACATAGAATACATTCCGGGTAAAGACAACGTGGTTGCGGATGGTTTATCCAGACTGCCCAATGTGGATTCTAATGAGGTTAAAACCAATACTGATTGTGAAATAGCATTTACTGCTAAGGATGTATTCCTAATAGGTACCCAGGATGCTATTAGTAGTATTTATGAGGCATCTTGGATGAGTGAGATGGAGAATGATGTAGTTTTGAAAGAGGTTAAACGCTTTATAGTTGAGGGTTGGCCAAGAGAATCCAACTTACGTGGTGAATGTGTTGCGTTTTCTAAGATTAAGGATGAATTGTGTATTGTCAATGATATTATTCTAAGAGGTGACAGGATTGTTCCTCCTGTTGGTTTAAGGAAAGACATTGCTGAAAAAAGCCATTTAGGACATGGTGGTATGTCCAGCTCAAAAAGGAGGGTCAAAGAGTGGTTTTGGTGGCCAGGTGTAGATTCCATGGTGGATCGATTAGTAAGGGATTGCAGGATTTGTGGCACTAGTGATAAAGTGGCTAAACCATTAAGTGTGCCATTAACCATGGTGGAGCTACCCGAATATCCGTGGCAGAAAGTGGCTATCGACTTCATGGGGCCATTTTCAGCTTTATCATCTATGGACTGTTATGCCATCGTACTAGTAGATTATTATTCGAAATGGCCCGAGGTAAGAATGGTAAGTGGGATGACTACGGAGGTGGTTATCGAATTTTTAGAGGATGTATTTTCAAGAGAGGGTGTTCCTGAAATTCTAGTTTCGGATAATGGTCCCCAATTTGTCTCGCAGAAGATGGAAGAGTTTTTACTGGTGATGGGTATCAAGCACATTAAATCATCATTATATCACCCAGAAGGTAACGGCCAAGTTGAGCGCTTCAACAGAGTGGTTAAGGAGGTGGTTGAATTGGCATTGAGTGCAGGTTTACCCTGGAGGAAGGCTTTGCAAGAGAGGTTGACTGCTTATCGTGTGACTCCTCATTCGGCTACAGGGAAAACACCTTTCGAAATCTTGAGAGGTAGGAAACCATTTACTGGGTTGGTTCCTTGGTGGTTGAGGAAGAGAAATGATAAAATGCAATGTAATGCTAAGAATATTGATAAAGAAGTCAGATCTGAGGTTAGGAAGTATCAAGACCGTAATCAGCAGTATCATGGTAATAGACATGCTTGGCCCTTAGTTAAGATTGGTCAGATGGTTAGGGTGAAGAATCCTAGGAAGGTATTGAAAGGCGAAAGTGTATGGTCCAAACCTTTAAGGGTAATTAAGGTGTTTGGTAGTGCTGTTGAATTGGAAGACGGTAAAAGGTGGAATTTTCGCCAATTGAGTTTTTGTAATGAGAGGAGTGGTGTGGTAGGTGCACATTCCGACGGTGGGTCTTGTAGTGGTTACTTGTTAGGTGATGATTTTGGCCTAGTAAAAGAGTTGGCGTTGACCAGCAATGCAGGTAGCTGTAGCACTAACTGTGAGCCTGGAAATGGTGTTAGAGATGTTGATGATGTTAGACCATCTCGCCCTAATGTTGGTGTTGGAGGTGAATGCCTGCGCCGTGGTGATAGAGTAAGGAAGTTGCCTGTCCGGTTTTCTGATTTCAAATTAGGTTGATTCCTTTTGCGGGAACTTAAGCTTTTGAGGAGGAGGGTGTGTGGTATTGGTTTGTGTATCGTGTTGTGCGCGTGTGTGTCTCATGTGTGTGGCGCGTGTATGTGTGTGTGGCGCGTGTATGTGTGTGCTCGTGTGGAGTGCGTGGAATGTATGCTTGGTACAATGCAGTAGGAGGGAGTCGGTTACTGGAAGGGAAGGCGGAGGATGTACCTGTGATCGCGTCGCTGTATTGCCTTCTACTTATGCTAATAAAGAAGACTTGAAGAACCATATCTGCCTACGAGTCTACCTACTTACAATAGTGGGCTACAACCCCCCCCCCCCTCACCATGCCTAGGAGGGGCAGTGCTTCTTAAACATTATTAAAAGATATGCCTGATAATGCTGGAACACGCTCTACTCTTTTGTCCTCCACAGGGACTGTAAAAGTAAATTTGTATTCCCGGTGTTTTCTGTTTAATATGGTAGAGCACAAGATCACTGTGGCTCCTTCTGGAGCGACACTGTAGTGGTGGGTGGCATAACTCGCGAGATGAGGGGGGCAAATAATTGTATGTGTATAAACTTACCTTGTCCCTGGGTCCCGAGTCTCTGCTCCTGGTCTCCTTGTGGGGCTCTAGGAACAGAAAAAAACACCCAGGCTCCTCTGACAAACCACGTTGAGCATCCTAGTTCAACGTTCAACCAGGGAATGGGGCTTGGGCATGTTATCCATGCAGGCTGGAATGTAGCATGCATGGAGAACAGGGAAAGTGTGCATGACTGTTTTGGGCGGCCCAAGAAGGCCAACCGAAGTTATTGTGCACTTAAGTGTGGGCCAACCCCACCTGCCCCAAAGGAAACCTAAAATGATGATTCAAAATTATAATTTAATATTTCCTTTAATCTGCACTGCTCAAAAGAAGTGAGGTGATGCTCCTTCGCCATAGCGGAGGAGCCGCCACTGCCTAAATGTGCAGTCAAGCCAGAGACATCTGAGGAATAACTAGTGGTGCTTCATTAGTATCAACAGCGGGGGACGTATCCAAAAGCAATAGTGGCATAGGTGCCAGACGGACAAATGGAAGAGGGAGTGAATTAAGCTCAATTTAAAAAAAACCCTGAATATATAAACTCACTACAAAGCTTACTAAGGGGATAGCAGATTGGGGTATTCTCCAGTGGCAAAGAAACACCCTTTATGGGGATCTTAAGGACCCCATTTCAGGCAAACGTGAGCCTATTGAAACCCAGCTGGTGGCAGTCATACCAATTAAGCTTTCTTAACCCCCCCCCCGACTAACTATCTTGAGTGCTAGGAAGGGCTAGTACACAATCACAATGTGGTAGACGGGTGGAAAATGACCTTATCTCGTGTACACTGGTTTAGAGAATTACCTCCACCCACGCTTCTTGGGACTGGTGAGGCTTAGCACTCACCCAGTTGATTGTGATTTGATCTGGTCAATGTGGATGAAGCCTGTGACCCTCATTTTTCAGACAAAACCACTTTTGAATGCAGCAGTGTAGAAAGGGCATCAAATGTTTCCAGTGCTTATGGCGACCATAAGCTCTGCAAATATAGACCTTTACTTATCTAGGAGGCTGGAGAAATAAGTGTCATCTTTCACTAACCGCTAAAGTCCCATGGCTTGCATTTAATATTTCTGAAATGTGGATAGAAACACCTTTCAGATCAATTGTGTTGAAACCGTTCCACCCTGGTGAATACCTGCCTTGCTGCCTCATTCGCATAGTGAGGGACAGCTCATTTGTACACTGAAACTTGGTGGTTGGTAGACTGCTACTGAAGCATACTTGGCAGCAGATCCCTCGGAGGCCAAGTAGTTTGATAATGCCCTGTAGGAAGGCATTGACATAGCCCGGACTGCCTGAAGGAGTCTCCTAGGGTTTTTGTAAAATACAAAGATGTAGAGTGGAGTCCTTGTTACGGAAACGAGGAATTGCACAACCAATCTCGGGGTAAACTCATAATGGCATGTAGGCTGAAAGATACCAGGGCCTTCTGGATGGAGGCAAAAAAGACCAGATCTGAATATGTCAAGCAGAACACTTACCATCCGCCTCTAAGACTGGGTTGACAGTCTGAATAGTTTTATAGTTTGAGGGCCACCAATCATTGCGAAGAGTTAGACTTCCCCGTAGACGTAATCTGTGCATGTTGAAGTCTTAGGGGCAATTAAGAGCCTACCCAACAAAGCCCAGGGACCCGATGGTATCCCTATGGACCTATCTAAATGTGCACCAGTAATCTGTGCTTTCCCTCATTTGTAATTCTTTTAATGCTGTCTGTAAAGTGGGCCTCATGCAGACATGGCGTTCTGCTGTAATGGTGCCAATTTTTGGTGGTGAGTTGTTTTAGAGCACCTCCCCTCATGTGTCAAGGTGAAGGACATGCGGTCGGATGTGCAGTGTGGGTCTGAGCACCATGGGGCAATGCCTAAATTTACTTCTACTGGTCAGTGAATTTACTGTTGCAAGGCAGGGTACTGCCTGCCTGGCCTTCGTGGAGCTCTCGTGTCTTCGACAGCGTAGTCTGGCCCAAACTACGGGAGGCTTTATCAGAATTTGGGGTCAGGGACAATCTGGTGCAGTTCTTGAGAGAACTTCATTAAGATCTGTCTGTGGAATGGCCAGTCAGGTGAATGGACAGATAGCTATAATCTAGGGAGAGGGGTGCAGCAGGGCTGTGTCTTGGCTCCTGCATTGTTTATTTTGTATTTAAATGGCCTTGGTGCATCACTTTCAAATGCTGTATCAGATTCCTTAAGTCGCAGTGAATGGGTCCCAGTGGGATTATACAAGGGATGTGTTTTTATTATCTAGAACTCCTGTGGTTTTTAAATGTTTTATTCCAAGTTTGTCTTTTATGGGGACAGCGAGCCTGGTTACTACCCAAACTAACATGTTTATCATTGTTTGCAAGCCCAGAATCGTAAAGGTGAGGGGTGCCCATCTGCATGGTCAGCCTGTTGCTCAGATTGAGGATTTTTCATATATGGGAGTAGGTATGGATGCTAGGAGTAATTGAGGACCTTGTATCACTCGTGTGAGGCCCACGTTTTAGGCTCGGTGGGTTACATTTTCAACTTGCCCAAATGCAGGGGGGAAAACATGTAGTCCCTCTCCTAGAAGTTTGGAAGAGGAAGTGTGACCTGGTCCTCGCCTAGGGTGTAGGCATTTGGGGATACTCAAATACAAACCCCCTGCAGGTGGTGTAAATAATGGTGCTTAGGTGGCTTCTGGGAGTGCCCCTTGCTTGCTCTACCTATATTATATAACTTGAGCCATGGATGGAGTATGCAGAGGATACAATCTAGCTGTCTCCCTGTCTTTGTAGTATTCTATCTGGGCTACCCCACATGCCTCATTGAATAGAGCAATCCATGATTGCCTCAAGTTAGAGAATGGCATACATTCCCTGGTTTGCTTACTTCAAATCTGGGCGTACCAACTTTTCTTTTCCTTTATTTCTCAACCTTTCCACCATATAGAAAACTGATGTATCCGAAGTTAAATCCACATTTAAGGAAAGGTCCAGAGCCCTGGGGGAGGACTGCAATGAAATGGAATGATTTGTCGAAGTATGGAGACATTCACACTTCAACACGAATCCTTTAATGGGTTCTGGAGTAGTGTGCTAGTTGCCGTAAAAAGCACTTCAACACTTCATCAGGGGCAGCAAGCACTATATAAATGCAAACTTTTTTTTCCCCCCTCTTCTATCCCTCCACTATCCTTCTCAATCCAAATAACTGACTAATATCCACCTTTCAAATTACGTTGCTATTTCACTATACTAATTAAACACTAATCCTTTGTGGGTTCCTAAGTAGCGTGCTACTCACCAAAAAAGCACTTTGACACCTCGTCAGGGGTAGAAAGCGCTATTTAAATGCAATTACATTTCTTCTGCTCCATCCCCGGAGCCAACACTAGAGTGGGTTGATGGCACTTTAGATGGGATACTGATCCCCATGTTCAGGTTAGGATTAGTGAGGTGGCAACGTTGTTTCCCATTTGGCCAATTTGAGCCCTCACTTTCTGATATTTCCATGTGATATATCCGGTTTCATTTTACTTTTATAATTTTTTGATCTCCCAGAAATATTCTCAATTCAGACTATACATTAACGAGGATTAGAACTTCTAGAATATCCCTGGTGTATTTGCACCAGCTAGTCTCAATTCAACTGTTAACATCTTTTTTAAAGTGCTAATAGTAAACTAAAATCACGAACGTTTTAACTTGAAGGTTTTAACCCAATATGGAAGTTATTCGCAGTTTATTGTACCAATGTTGTGATTTTCAACAATGCCTGTATATGTATTAACCTGCTATGCTAAATAAGTCTGTGGAATTTACTGCGTTTGACCCGTGAATAATTCATGTAATTAGAGGACTGCAAGTTACTAGGTTTTTTAATCCAACTTGTATTCACTTTTTGTATAGATTTTTAAGTGATGAATGGTTATGACTTTGTGCTTTTATGGCTAAATTAAAGTGAATTTGTTTTTTGTATCCTGGTAGGACAGTTCTCCGTTATCTCCGGAGGTCCTCAGTTTGTTTAAACCCTTTGAGACCCATGGCAGCTTTCCTTGGTGGCTGTGTCCTAGACCAGTTGCGGTGAGTTAGTGTATTAAAAGGATGTGTAGATGAGTTTTGAACAGATGGAGAGGTACTGCAACCCATTCATTCTAAAGGCTGTAAGAATTCTGCAATACATAAAAATAAATCCTCCTCCCACGCTAATTAACAGTTTTGTATTTATCTTCTGTATTTTGAGGATTTGTTTGCTATCTCCAAAAACTTGCTATAGTAAGGTGTATTGGTGCCAACCTTCATGCTTCTGTGCTGTAGCCATAAGGCAGCAATATCTGTATACTTTTTCAGTACTTCCAATAGTCTTTCCTGTGTCTTGCAGGTCAGCATATTAACTTGGTTTCCGTCCTGAAACCTTTGATCACTTTACTCTTCTGGAAGTGGGGAGCACCGGAAGATAGAGCAGACAAATGACTGGACTCTTTACGCTTTCTTGCACGTCTCAGTTCGTGTGGTCTTTTCAGTAGTGCACTGTTCTTGGTCGTCTCCAGGTAACAGTTTAAGAGCCAATTCAAACATGAGGAGCATACTTGGAGCGGGGCAGGGAGGCTCAATTGATTGCAACTACTATTAAGGGCGCCCAAAGTCAAACAACTAAAGGCTGAGAGGCTGCACCTTTGGAAAAGGGCCATTTCTACTGTGGTCTGACTGTCATGAATTGGTTTTGATGGAACTGGTTAAGTGTTGAATGTTGGATAGTCTTGAGTCTGTATTAGTTCTTGCATGTCTGTTTCCTAGTATTCTGAAATTCTTTACTCATTCACTGTGCATCCTACTTCGTGCTGGTGTTTAATGGTGAATGTCAAGCATGAAATTGCTTTATTAGTATGTTCAAAGGTATGAAGTGTGTAGTGTGGCTTGACACATGCTTCTTAGCAGGTGGAGTGTCCATGACGTGTATAACTTTGTTTTTTTCTTTATATACTTTCTTCAGAAGTTCAGCACGGAGTTCCGTGGCGTAGTATTTCTGAAAGTGGATGTTGATGACAACCCGGTAAGTGAAATGGGCACTTCTCAACGCTGTTACTATGGTCAGTAGACCTCACTTTCCGAAGCACATTCCCCTCTCACAAGAGTTAAGTCACTTAATTAACCTGGCATTGGCACTTTTGTTTTCCCTTAGCCAGAGAAATCTTATTCAGGCCGTAACAATGTAAATTGGCTTTAGTTTGATCTTTAGTATAAAATTGTCCCTGTCTTTGTTTAGAACTATTCTTCTCTGAATTCTCAAATGGAGCAGAGCAGTAATGAGAGAACCTTCTGAACAGCACACTTATCTTTTGTTTCATTGAATATCCCTGTACAGGTGGTACTGTCTGAATGTTGAAATGGCTGACTTGGCGAGAGGGTGCTGCCTAATTCTACACCCGGAACATTTGAATCCCTTTATTGGCTGACTCTGTAGTCTCAACAACTTGATTTTCATACGCCGGCCTATATACGCATGTACTTTGAAGATACATTAGCATCAACCTCCATTAGCCTAATATAATGTATGAGGGTAACATTCTGAACTTGTAGCAGTCTGCAGGCATAGATTGGTTTCACAGTGACTCCTGGAGTCGCGTTTTGCTTGGCTCAGTGTGTAGAATGTTTTAAAGTAGTGTCATGATATCATTTGCATTATAACGGCGTTTGCCATTAAACTAATGTATCTTGAAATTGTCTTACCAACATGTGTTGGCCGAAAGATACAGAATAGAAGCAATGCCCACATTCGTTTTCATCAAGGATTTTAAGAAGGTATATTTGGAGTTCTGCTTTTCTACCAGTATCTGAAGCTCTTTGCACAGCAAATTAAGACCCCACCATCAGCTGTTTTTGTTTCTGCGGAAAACTGGAATTAGTTCCACACAATAAGCAATGCCACCTAAAATACCTGTATTGATACTGGCCCTTAAGTCACAACTTTGAGTAGAGCGCCCAAGGAAGCCTTCCGGGCCTTCATGGCATCAAGATTTTATGTACTGCTCCCTTTATGTCCATGGTTTTGGAACTGGGTGGTGGCCCTTCCGTGCAGGTATATTTGAGGTCCCTTTCTGCTAATCTGATCCAATGGATGGTTCTGAGACCTCTGGTTGTGGCCCGCTGTGCAAAGCAGCTGCATTCTTTCACATGGAGAACTAGAAAAATCTGTTTTACAGCTCTCCTTTTGAGATGTGTAACGGCTGAAGAAAATTGAAATGCAGCAAGGTTTGCAATTGTATGTGACTTAAACTTTTGGTCAGCAATTTCAAATTTACATGAATTATTGTAACCTGGTGTTATCTAAAGAGAATTGCTTGCTATCTTCCTCCTGCCTGAAGTTGTGAGCTACAAGAGGACTGGTGTGAATCTTATCTCTCAGAATGGTTTCGATACTCTAGTTTATTCATGGAATTTTAGACAACAGGATGTTTTGTCCTGCCCTTGAGCTGTGATGTTGGTGTATACAAGAATATGTAGCTTATTTTGTCCTCTTTATTTTAGGTTGCAACAGTTCGAGGAGCTATGGAGGCAGCGATCAAAGCAAAACTGAGTGTTCTTTGCTGATTTTACAAGTTTGTTTTGCACCATGGCAATTTGGAGCTTCACTGATCCAGGACCACGGGCGAAAGTAAAATTTGAACTGATGTTATATATTTTATAAACATTTTATTTATATAAATAAAAACTCGGTATAGCAGGCCCTTTTATTAAAGGACTGATTATTTAAACATTTATTTTTCTAATAAATTATTCACTTGAGTCCCTTCAATCTTTTATTTCACATCCGTGGTATTTGTGATTTCATGTGGGGTTGGTGGCTTGGTAACATTTGCTCTCCCTTTACTGTAGAGAGGGCCCTTTACCCAAAGTGAGCAGTAATCTGGCTAGACAGGCCTCTTATTCCCACTGAACATTTATCGGTGGGCTGGAACCCTTGGAGGTTGGTTTTCAGAGTCCTGGTGCCTATAACTTTCCCGGCTTCCTGAGACTAATGGGAACAGGCAAAGTGAGGCTTCAAGAGGAGGGAATGGGAAGGTAGAGCTCTGTGATCAGATAGACAGAAGGGGATTCCACAAGGAGACTAAGGGAGCAGTGCCACTTGGAGCATGTTTCCCAGGCCTGCTTTTGGTTTCCCAGTCTTGCCCTGGCAACAGTTGTTACCTATATGGTTCCTGTTTGCATTGAATGCAATTCCCACTGCTGGTATCAGTGCTCCAAAAACATCACCTATTTCTAATACACTCTCTTTTCTTTCTACTAAGAACCTTGCCTATCTCATGTTTACCATTAGTACTTCTATCTACATGAGAATGTTTAGGAAAGACCAGCCCACATAAGTCCCATACCAGTGGTCAGGCAGCTTATAGTAAGCTCTATTCCCACAAATAAAATAAACACCTGGGAAAACAGGATCTTTTCCTCCTTTAAATCCCCAACCCCCTATAATTCTATAGGTCTTTGCATTGACTTGCACCCACAAAATAATTGTCATACACAGTATTGTCTCTCCTTATACAAAATTTCCCTAACAACGGTGTATCTATTTTTATGGCCGCATTAATTTTGATCATCCAGATTTTCATCATTAAATGTCCAATATTTTGATTTTTCATGTTTAACTTTTTTCACTTCTCTTATAAGCCACTCTCCTCTCCAACCATATCTAGGAAAGTCCTTTCCTCTGCTCTTAATTTACATGTCAAATTATGTTTAAAAACAAAGTCGTGAGAGAATTCCATTTGCAAAAAATATTCTCACAACTTTTCCAGGTCTCTTTTTGTTCCATGTATTATCAATCTTTAACTTAGCAAAAATCTCATCTGTGTTGGAATAATGACATTCCAATCTTCCGATCTGATAAAACAAGCTTGCAATTACACTACAAGTTACTCCATATGTAAGTGGAAGATGATGATACATCACACCTTCTGACACTGATGCAGGCAATTTTACACAAACATAAGTCATCAACATTCATAGTGTGGATATATTCAAGCAATAACCTTAAACATATTTCGCGAATAGTCACTAATAGACCTATCTTGATGAAACTCTGGTTTATACACATGAGTATCATGAACCTCCACTTTCTCACTTAGCTTATTCAAACTTGCATTTGATTTTAATTTTGTCAAATTATCCTGGAAAGGAATCACAATAGCTAAAATTATCCATAATATCAGTAATCCCATACAAATCGGGCAACATCTACACCATTTTCTAAAAATAGAACACTTTGTTTTATGATTATTTATCGGCATTTTCTCTAACAGTGTTTCTTCGACCTTGTGACACCTATTTTAATCTATATTATAAGTTATTTCTCTAACAAGTTTTCTTCGACCTTATGTCAACTCCGACCTCTTCTATATGTACAATATCCGTCTCACAGGACTACAGGCTTTTTCTTAATATCATATACTTTAAATACCAATCAATTTTCTCTTATGCTGACCTTTTTACTCACTTTTCCCATTTGCTTTTGGGCAGTACAAATCTTCTTGACTACTATTAACCTCAGCAGCAAAGGGTGGTAGAACTATACAAGTCCACTCAGGCGATTTGTATTTTTGGTTTGGTCATCTTACTCACTTTGGCCTTTGAACAACCTCTATTTTCTTTCTGGCTGGTAATCTTATTCACCTGCTCTTCTATCTCTTTTGCTTTATTTACAAGCTTAAATCTCAATCCACCAGTTTCTTTAGGCCAAATATTTCACTTGCGGATTCTCTTGGTCTTTGGCTCTATTGTGTTATGCTCCACTCTCCAAGCTCTTTTCCTTGGACTCTTCCTTAACACAATTTCATCTGAACTGTCCCCAGTTTCACTTTCTGTATCCTCAGCTGTGTCATTGATTATGATTTTCACAATGTCTTTATCTTCATCTGATTCAGCCTTTTCTGTTACTCTGTTAGGAACACCTTCATAACTGGTACTCTGAATCTCATCCTTTTCGTGAGTCACTTCCTCTTTCCCAGTCTCAGGATTTCCGTTCCTGCCTTCAGAGTGTTCAGATTTTTCCTCAGCTTCTTCTTCAATGATTCTATCTCTGCTTGCTCTTGCATCTTTACTGGTGTCTGTCTTTACCGATTCTCGACCTTCAAGTTGATCTTCGGAATCTGGTATCTCCACAATCTCCCCTTCACCTTCAGACTCGGAACTGGCTTCTGATACTTCCAGATGTTGACGTTCCTTTTGATCTTCAGTATCTGGATTCTCTTCTGATTCAGCTTCAGAATCAGTCAGTTGTACTTTCACCGTCGTATGGGTATTCAGGTGCAGGCAAACGGATGGTGTGGCTAGCATGTACCCACCTCTTTAATCCAGCACACTTCACTAGTACTGACCAGGATTACCTGTTGTGGCTTTTGCCACCGAGGTACCAAACAGTTTCTTCTGCGATGTACTTTCACTCGAACCCAGTCTCCAGGGACTAGATCATGAGATGGATTTCTCCCTTTAGAGTTTGATTCAGTTCCCACCTGGTGGAGCACAGAAGTTACTACATCAGACAGATTCTTGCAGTAGTCTAAAATGATATCATCATTTATTGTTAGCAATTTATTAACAGGTACATAAGCTTGTCTCATAACCCTGCCCATCAAAATTTCATGTGGACTTAATCCAGTTTTCCTGTCAGGAATACTTCTTTGTCATCAAAACAAGTGGCAAGGCATCTGGCCACTTGAGTCATGTTGCCAAACACATCTTTGCAATTCTGTTTTTAATGGTTCCATTTACCTGCTCTACTACCCCTGAAGCCTCAGGTCGGTAAGCACAATGCATTTTCTGGCGAATATCCAGAGCCTCACAAATCATCTGCATCAACTCATTTTGAAAATGTGGTCCGGGGTCCGATTCAATGGATACCGGGAAACTGAATCGTGGTATAATTTCTCGTAAGAACAATTTGGCTACAGTTATTCCATCATTCCTCCTGGTGGGGAAAGCTTCAACCCACTGGGAGAACATACAGATTATCACAAGCACATATCTAAGCCTATTGCATTGGGGCAATTCTACAAAATCCATCTGTACTCTTGTGAATGGACCACCCTCCCGTCCTATGGTTCCCAAACTCACAACTGTTCTTCTGTTTAGATTGAATTGTTGGTGCACTAGGCACCTTTGGCACAAACTTTCAGCAATCATTCTGAATTTAGGATTATTCCAAGTTTGTCTAAAAAGACGAATCATGGCATCTCTTCCAATATGGGCTTGACCATGGTACATTGGTGCCATGTCTGAAATCATGCTATCAGGCATTACTGGTCTTTCATCTTTGTAAAGCCAGATTTCATCTTCTCGCTGTCCACATCCTGCCTTTAACCAAATATCTTTTTCTTCTGATTCTGCCTCTTCTTGCATCTGCTTCACTTCCTGCCATGCCTCAACTACAGTGGTTAGCATTAAAGGACTCGGAACATGTTCTTTTGTCTTGATTGAAATTTGATTTTTCGCGCAATACTTAGCAATGGCATCCGCATAATTATTTCCTTTAGAAATATAATCCTCATTCTTTTTATGTGCTGAACATTTTACCACAGCTATTTTTGCAGGTAACTGAATTATATCAATCAGTGTTCTCACAAATTCAGCATTTCGAATGGGTGTTCCAGCAGAAGTTAAATAACCTCTTTGAGACCAAAGCTGTCCATAATCATGAACAACTCCATAACCATACTGACTATCAGTCACTATGGTTACTTTCACCTCTTTTCCTAGTTTACATGCTCGTATCAAAGCAATCAACTCTGCTACTTGAGCAGAATGAATTCCTTTCAGACAAGATGCTTCCAACACTTCTGCTACTGTGCAAACGGCATAAGCAGCACTCAAAATGCCACTCTGTTCTCAGACACGATCCATCTACAAACATCACATAATCTGATTCAGGTAATGGCTCGTCCCTAATGTCTGGTCTAGGTTTTGTGCAGTACTCCAGAACATCCAAACATTTATGATCAAGGTCACCGTTCTCTTCTGCTTCAATAGTGTCGGGTAGTAATGTAGAAGGATTAACATTCACACATCTGGCAATTGTCACATTTCAGCTCCCAAAATTACTTTTTCATAACTGGTCATTCTGCTGTTGGTCATGTATTGGGTCTTTGCTCTTGTGAGGAGAATCTCTACTGAATGAGGTACATAAACTCACAGGAAATCCCCTCACAATTCCTTCCCTCTGCTCCAGGCTTACACTGATTGCTGCTACTGCTGTCATTCATCCTGGCAAAGCCTCTGCAACAGGGTCCAAAACAGCTGAGAAATATGCAATTGGTTTTCTCATTCTTCCATATCTCTGAATCAATACTGACAAAGCACATCCTTCCCTCACTATAGTACAAACTCTTTTTCATATTCAGGCGTTCCCAATGCTGGTGCTTCACACAATTTTTGTTTTCAGTTGTATAAATGCTTCCATTTCATTTTTGATCAACACTATTGGATCTCTGATGTCTGCTTTTGTCAGTCTCTGCAATGGTTTTGCAATCAATGAAAATCCACCAATCCACTGTCTACAATAACCTACCATTCCTAAGAACATTCTTACCTGTCTCTGGGTTCTAGGCGGTTGCATTCCTTGTATCATTCTGATTCTTTCTGCTGTGACTTGTCTAATTCCTTTTGCAATTTTATGGCCTAAATATTGCACTTCTTTCTGACAAAACTGCAATTTTGACGGAGACACTTTATGTCCTTCTTCTGCCAAATGATTTAGCAAAGCCACTGTGTCGCTTACACATGCATCTTTTGTTTTGGATGCGATTAAAAGATCATCTATGTACTGTACTAACACAGACTCTCCAGGCATACTTAGACTCTCCGATGATTTCTTTAGCAACTGATTATAAATTGATGGACTCTCAGTGTACCCTTGTGGAATTCTACACCATGCTAGGATATGATTTTGGAATCTGAATGCAAAAATTGGCTTACTTTCTACATGCAATGGAACAGTAAAGAACGCATTGCATAGATCAATCACTGTGTACCATTCTGCATCATGAGGGATTTGGTACAAAATCACTGCTGAATTTGGGACAATCAGGCAACATGGGACAACAATTTTATTAACTTTTCCAGGGTCTTGAACAATTCTAAATGTTCCGTTTGGCTTTTTCAATCCCATTATCGGTGAATTACAAGGACTGCTTTCTATCTCTCTAAGAATTCCCTGCTCAATAATTTTGTCAATGACAGGTGTAATTCCCTCAATTATTTCTGCAGTCATCTTATACTGAGGTATATTTGGGTAACTTGCTCCTTCTTTCACTGTAACCTTTACAGGATCAACACCTTTCATCAATCCTATATCTTTTCCAGTAAAATCCCATACTATTTCTTTCACTGCTTCTTTCAATTCAACAGGAATCTTCTCTCGATCAAAAACAGGAAATAGCTTGCTCTGCCTCAATCATAAGCATAGTCATTTTGTATAAACTGTCTTTATCAGGGGTTTGTAATTCTATGCCATCTGGCGAGCAATATATGGCACAGTTCATTTTACACAGTATATCCGTACCTAACAGATTAACAGGGCTACTGTCACACACCACAAATCTATGCATCTCTTTGTAATTTACAATTTCTACTTCAACTGGTTCTGTCAAAGGGGTTTGTATTTGTCTATTTGCTACACCTACAACTTGGATGGACTCTCCCAAGAGAGGAAGATTTGGAATTTCCATTGATCTTACAGTAGAACGGGTAGCACCAGTATCTACTAAAAGTTATTTCCACATCATTCACCTTTCCGTTCACAAATGGACCAGACTGATCTACCTCAAGAGTGGCTCCAAGCACTCACTCTTCTCCCTCTCTCAGGCAGCGTCATAAACTTTCATCCGACTCACTGCCACCCTCTTCTGGTAACCAATACGGAGGACACACATTCACTCTTTGCGGTCTTTTTACCTGTTCACCTCCACTGAATCCTGTCTCTGCACTGTATCTCTGCTGGTTTACACTGTCTGGCGGTTGCGGCACCTGACTTTGCTGATTTGCTATCTGCTGTTGCTGTTGTGGATTTAACTCAAACTGCACCTGCAAATTCAATGAATTATTTTCCGCATTAACTCTTGGCGGACACTTAAACTTGTTCTTCCAGTGCCCTAACTTGCCGCAATTAAAACAAGGATGCTTCTTCTTTAAATCATCTATATTTCCCACCATCTTTGGTTTACCCTTAAAATTCCCTTGATTCCCTGCATTCTTATTTTCCATTTGCGCTACTTGCTGCTCCGCTACCTTTACTTGTGCCCACATGGCTTTTTCTTTTAGCTTTTTCTGTTTGGCATCAATTTCTTCACTGCAATATTTCACTTTTCTCAAAACCTCATCAACAGTACCTGACTGCCATCCTATCATGTTGTGACGAATTATGTCTCCAATTTCTGGTCTTAATCCATACACAAATCGGTATATGAAGTGACATATCTTTTTCATTTAAATCCTCATAACCACTATACTGTGTAAAGACTAACAACAATCTTTCATAGAAGGAATGTACTGATTCTTTTGGTTCCTGTGTAGTTCTGTCTATTTTTACCCAATCAGTTTCTTTTGGTGGTATTTTATTTTTCAACCATACTATTGCCTGATCATGTTTCCGCATCACGTCAGGTGATGGAGCTCCTGTAACTTTGTCTCTGGCAAACTCTTCTCTCGGACAATCTATAGCTATTTTGGCATTCTGTCCATAAATCTGCTGGCACTATCATTCCAAACAATCCATCTAAATCAATCCACAGAACTCTTGACACTTTCACAAATCTGTCTACTTGACGATACCATTCTACTGGTTTTTCTCTTGGGAAATCATTAGTAAATGACAATATATCCTGCCTACTCCAAGGAACATGCACATATCCTCCTCCAGGTATCTCTCTCATAGGAAACTCAGCTGTTACTGCCTCTTTTTCCCTGACCGGAAAAGCTAATGTGGATTTGTCACTATTTTCTTCCTTCTTTGCCCACTTATGTCTCCATTTACTTACATCTCCCCATCTTCGCAATAGTACAATTAGCTCTTTTATCTGCAACAACCTCCCTGCAGTATTCATGTTTTCAATGTCTCTTTCTGCAAAATCCACGCTATATGATTTCTGCAATGATTTGAATTCTGAAAATTCCACTCCTAATTCATTTGCTAATTCCTCCAGTTGATCATTTACTGATTTAGCTCTCCATGTAATGCTTTTGCACAAAACCATAAGTTCATCATCCTGATACGTTTTCAGTCTTTCTGTACCAATTGTTCCAATTATCAATTCTTCCATATCTACCTTTAACTTGGCTATATCCAATATTCTCGATTCATTCTCTTTTAATTTCAGAGTTTTAATCCACTCACTCAACTCTCTATCTGATGGTCCTACAGGAGTTTGTATTGAACTTATTTTATCCAGGCTTTTCTCTGGTGTTGCGGAGTCAGATTCTGCACCCATCGGGTATCTGAATAATGAGCTTTGGTTAAAAGTTAACTCAGGTGCATTCACATTAACTATTCGCTTTATTTCTGACAAATCAGGATAAATATCCTCTCTTGCTTTTTGCAAACTCTGTTGTAACGGTATTGTCAAGCTTGGTTTTTTTATTTTCTGATTTTCAAACACTGGTATTACCTGTCCTATCGTTACAGGGACAGTCACTGCTTCCATATTTTTAGTAAGGTTCTGAATCAATTCATGTGTAGAACGTTCATAATCAGAAATATTTAGTTGCACATTATTCCTACTTTCACTATTTTGCACACTTCTGTGTGGTTCATTTCTCGATACAGGAGTACCTGCAATTCTAGCTTCTGCAACAGGTGTATTCGGAGTATATCTAACCTCTACTCTGTCTGGTACATCTCTCAAACTTGAATATGGTCTTGGGGTTTCATCATTACTTTCATTCATTACTGGAGCTGATATGGTGGCGGTCTCCTATTTAATATTTCTTCTAAAACAATATCTTCTGATACACTGTCACCATAATTTTGATTCACTGTTTCTGTATTCTTTTCCTTTTCTGTACATTTCCGACCCTCTTATTCATCCACCAATCTAACTGGATACATACCATCATACATATTACTGTCTCTCCAACTACGCATTCTGCTTTCATGAGTCTCACCCCATAAATTTAGACCTCTACCTCTCGGTCTGATATGTCTACATAGCCTCTCACTCTCTTGCTCATGCATCTCATCTTCCCATTCAACTAAAGCCTCAAATTGAGTGGGTCTCGGCTCAAGCTTCATCATTTTGTCTCTCAAATTCCTCAAAACTGCTGCATCAAGTGATCCTTCCTCAGGAAAGGCTAACATCCCATCATCTTGAGTATATCTTGCCCAGTTTTCTAACCAAACACAGGAATGGTAACCATATTTTGATAACATGTAAGAAGCCGGCGTTTTCGGTGGAGGAAGTGATTTTCCCTCTCTAGTCACAATTTCTTTGTCTTTTGAGAAAGCATTCTTTAATTTCTTAAACCATGAAGGTTTCTTCTTCTCTTCTTCGTAATAATAAGACATCTCTCCGATAATTCTGTCTTACAAAAGATCTCGCACTTCCCTGTTTGCTGTTCCGTACACCAACCTATAGCAGCGCGGTGCACACTAACGCACCAATTAGAACACGGTACGCCTTTCTAAGTGCTTAACCAATCCCTTTGCTCCTTTTTCGTGATGAACCTATCAGCTCCTACTCTGACTTGGTCACGTGAACCAATCCCAGCGCGGCTCTTTTGACGTCACCAGCGCTCCTGCAGCGCCGACTGACCCCTCCTTTACAAGGATTTTTCAAGAAGCCGTATTTACAAGATATTTTACAAAATCAATTAGTAACTTAAACAAAACAATTCCACTAATCTGTTTCGCTAATAAAGTGATAGAATTTTCAATCACACAAGTATTCTGTAACCGGAGTAGACGACGCTTATCTCCTCAGAATTTTTAGACTCGTCGATAAAACAACACTACTGGCTTTACCCTTCTATCAGGCAATAACGAACTCGCTTCTCTAGGAAAGCACATACAGAGATCTTTTCCACCTCCTTAGAGAAAATCCCAGAGTTTCGCTTGAACGCGTATTGCAATTACATTTCCACACGTTCATACAGAAAACCCTATTCACATATACATGAACTCTGTTTTACCAGTAGGCAGCGCGTGCGTCTAACCCACCACAGAATTCCTCTACTGTTAGCAAAAAGAGACGCTGCTCCTTTTTACCCTTCAATCAAGCTCAGGTTAAGACCTACTAATTTCTTCAGCAATAAGTTTTAGTCAGGATACGCAATGATCCCTATGCTTGAAAGCTGAGATTTCATAGACTGCCTTTGCTATACATTTATCCTTTCACACCTAAGATCCCTAAACAGTGATATACGAAGATACCACCTCAGTATATGACAGTACTACTTCTTTGAAACAGACTAATGCACTGTGCGACTTTACCTTGCCACACTTCCTCCGTCTGCAGACAGAGGCACTGGCTTCACACAACACTTGGAAGCCTTTTTAAAACTACATAAAACGTAATACAGACTCAACAGATGTTAGTTCATAATTCTGTACATCAAATTGTATGTAGCACTTTATACATAACCCTAGCTAATTTCCTTAGCAACCACTACTCTGCTACCAGGATATAACTGCTACAGCGGGACTCCAGAAATAAACTCTAAATTGCCATGGCCATTTCTCTAAAACCTCAGAAACACACTTAACATTCAACAGTGGGGCCCATTACACTGCATACTTACTCTGTTCATATAATTCAGCTTCAAAGATCTGGCCAACAGCCCAGGAGTCCTACTATAACATTGGCGGAGTGTCTAAACCTATTAAACTATTTTTTTTACCCCTGCAATGTAAAGCATTTTACCATGGTTTCATTTTAAACACTATTTATTCAGACACACCACCATAATGGCAATGGATCTGCTAGAACAAAAATTAGGCGTAGGAAGAATCAAAGACCAGCTTTTATATTCTTCATTTATCTAATTTTTATTCAAGGCAAACGTTAGTATGTCAGACATTTAGCATTTCTCTATTTCTTTATTCAAGAAGAATTCTTTTAACTTTATTTTCAAAATGATCATTTATTTTAAAGCTCAGAAAATAGACATTTATTTAGAAGTTTAGCAAGAGTTTAGCAAAGAACAGATAGTTCCATGTTCATTCTCTCCTATCATCCCTAGCTAACACCCTCATCTTATCCTAACAGACCTGCAAAGGAAAACAAACAGTCAAAAGTTAAAGTTCTTACGTTCCAAGCAATCGATATTCAGTCCGGCAGCATCTCCAGAGGAAATCGAAAAGGCGACCCCTTCTAGCCAAAATCAGGGGTTTTTATACACCAATTCTCTAACTTAATCTATTTAAAAAGTAACTAACATCTCCAATACGAACTCCGATTGGACAAATTTGGGGTAGATGAGCACTTCCTTACCATTACCGCATTTGTTTTTTCACATGACTCAGCGGAAATATAAAAGTCTTTTGTTTAAGACCGTTCGTGGCCTAGGCGCATCACACTTTAGCAACATTGCTCTCTTTTCCCATGGTTTGGGCATCCGATCGTTCATGCTTGGAACCCATCCTAGGTTCCGGGTAAGGTAGCCTTGAACTCTCCCTCAAGCATAGTCAGCTCACTCACGCTGGCAGAAATCTTTGACGCGCCTGTGCAGACCAGTACCCACTCGCAGTAGCTCAGAGCGGCCATTTTCTCACTAGAGACTATCATAGAAACAAACAAAAATCCATGTTAATTTATAGTAATGAAACCCATTCTGTTTACCTCCCACCATTCTAATATTTCCCATTAGTTGTTACCTAGCGAGGAAGCCACATAAATGTGTTTTATACTTATATAACCGACCCTTTTAGCACAAAACGTTTACAATAAGCACATTTAAATTGCGTTTTATTTAAACTTAAGCTGCGCATTAATTCACATCACAATGACAACATATATTAATTCATTATTTCACTCCATGCAAGCAAGATTAGTGCTCCCCATATGTTTGTGAATGCATTTTACTCTAAAGTAAATTAATCAAACACATCACACTATTAGTAACTGTTATGTTATGGGACATTAATGTCACGAGGGGTACAAAAAATTTTGTGTTTTTTCCACCTTGCTCCATTACTTCCAGAGGTGGCAGCAGTCTTCCCTCTCCAGGCCTGTCCCCAGAGGGACTGCAGATAGGTGGGAAGAAAAGAAGTTCCAGTTGGAACTTGCTTGACTCAAAATGGAGGAGAAAAAGATGCTTTTGAATAACGAGCTAAGAATGAGACTTGGAACTGGACTTGGAAGCCATAACGGCTGAGTTCAGTTCAAATGGTGGCAGCAAAAGTGTAAATTCCAGTATTGAGGAAGAAATGCAAATACACTTAACCTTGGTGCCTGACTTGATGGAGGGTGATAAAATACTAAATAAACAAAGAGAGGAGTACCACCATTAGAGGATCAAAAGAGTTCCTAATGGGGTGGTTGGCTGACAAAAGGAAAGAATTCATCCCTTTGTTAAAAACCCCTCACTCACCAGCCTAGTGGTGACATGCTTCATCATTGGGGTCCACCCTGGCGGCCTAGCGTCACCAGGGTGTGCTACAACACCTGAAATACAGTGGAGCAGGTTGTGGGTGCAAAAAATTGTTAAAAATTGTCCTGGTTTAACTTAGTGGGAAGATAAATTTTATTTACAAGTAACTGGACAATATTAATACGGTGAGGCGAGATACTGTGAGGGTAATTAAGGCCAAACATATCTCTATATGTGTGCTGGTCTACATGTTTCAACCAAAAATGGGAAATACCAGGTTTTCATCAGGACCGTAAAAAACAGGGAACTGGACGGTGTGTACCCCCTAAAAGGCACACCCAATCCTAATTCCTTGTCAACCAGTTAGCGGAATTTGCTATGGTGAAAAAACTCTAACCTTAGTGGGCGAGTAATGAGAGGAAAAAGTCAAAAGACTCCTATTCTATAGTCTTTTGCATCGGAGGGCAGGGGGTGGTATCACCACGTCTGAAACGTACTAGTTATCTCGTGGTTGAAAGGCTGTTTACCTACTTCGCTCCTCCGCTGCCCCGCTACCACTGGGTGATAAAATACACCAGGGGGTTCAGGTTTGAGAGGTAGCTCCAGAGGTGTGCAGGGTCCTTTAGGTGGAGTGGGGGAACTGGCATGGGGAGTCCTAGTGGTGGAAGGGATGCTGTATTGGCTCTAGGTGTGAGTGACAAGGAGAGGGGTTCCCTCATGGTAGAAGCCCCGGTACGGAAGTATGGAGGCACCCCAGAAGAGTTTGCGTTGAGTGGTAGGAACAGTCGGATACTGGCTCAGGAGGGTGATGTGGGGTACATTTCCAAGTGACTGGATGGTGAGGTCGAGGGTAGTGTGGTTAACGTGTGGAGCTGAATAATTTGATTGCTGGGGAGCATATATTGAGTCACAGTTTTCCAGAACTATTACGACACCTGGTGCAATGTGAGATCTCTGATCCCAGTGAGTTTGCACTGGAGGTAGTCCTTTTTGGGAGTGATCCTTTGGGTGGTGGCTCAGGTTTTCCACCAAATCAACTGAGGTTGGTGAGATTTGCAGTGACCCAGATAGGTCCCAGTAGAGTGGGATGGGTGCGGGGGACCCATGTCCTGCTTCAGAGGAGATGGGTTGGGAGTGGGCTGAGGCCCAGGTTGCCTAAAACCCAGGACCTGAAGGGTTCCAAGAGGGAGCACCAGAAGGGGGGCCTAGTCTGTACTGGGAGGGAATCTCCTTAGGGGACCCCCTTGAATCAGGAAAGCTGGTGGGTGGCTGTCAGAAGAGTCCCACTAGTGCTGGTGTCTGGCAGTACCACTCCGGGTGGGAGGGCACAGAAGTCCAGAGAAAGGGGTGAGGGGGATACCATCCCCAGTGGGTCAGAGGTTGCCAGTTCTAAGGTCAGAGTATTCCAGGACTGACTCTGGTGAGCTCACTTCTGGCCAGGGGAATCTTCATACACTGTCAGATGAACAGGAGGCTGGAGACCTGCTCCAGGCAGACCCTCAAACACCTGAGAAAGGTGTTTCCTTGAGGGTAGGGTTGCTCCAATGGAAGTCCTGGCTTGCCAGGCAAAGGATAAGCCTCAGGGTACAGGTCCTGGTTTGTAGGGCCAGGTTTAGGGTGTCACCCCTGATCTAGAGAGAATGGCAACTACTAGTAGTGTCTCTACTGTTTTGTCTCCTGGGGAAACCACTCTGTGTGGGATGGGGCAGAGCCCCAGGTGGGAGGGAAGTCTTACTCCTGTCCAGCCTAAGGTTACTGACCCTATGCTGGAAGACCAGTTGCAGGATAGCACTCCTGAAATGGTGGTAGAAATGTGCAAGACACTTACTACACGTGCCCTGACAGTTCTGGAGTCTGGGGGTTCCTTTCCACAGTGGAGGGTACTGTATCCCAGACGGGAGGACAGGGTGTGGGAGAGCCCACCCTAGTGTTCCGTCCAGCTTCAGGGTACAGACGCTTGGCTGGTGGCCCAGTTTCAGGATGCCATTTCTTACCTGGCGGGAGGGAGGGTGCCAAGCAACTGGGGCTACAACCCTCCACTCACCAGAAATTATAGAGCCCAGAACAGCCAGGACATTATAATAATGGGGTAACTCAAATGGCCTTGGACCCCGTTATTATCTTCATGCAGAACACGGTGGATTTTGTTCCTGGTGGATAGATTAGGGGTGGGCGGAATTTGCGTAATAGCGTTCCGCAAATCTCCACGAAAAGGTAAAAAATCTCCGAACACGCAGAATTGCTTATTTGCGATGCTTGTTTTCTGTTCGCAGTCGTTGTTTGCGTGCTCGGGTGGAAATATCTCACAAACATGCACTTTGAGAATGCAAACAAGCAAAACATTTCGCAAAGTCGTGGAACGCAGAATTTTGGGCAATCCCGTGTACCGCAGAGAACGTGAAATTGCCCAGATTCTGCGAGCGGAACAGAATTTACCACCCAGGCCTAACAGATGTCCGGGGGTTGGGGGGTGTAGGAGTCACACTCCAGGAGTGGACAGGTCTACACCTCTGTGTTGTCCTTGATTGTATTGTCTGCCTACTGGAGAGAACTCTGTGCGCAAAGTAAGGCTAGGTGCTGCACAGATGGGATCCACAGGTGAGGAGAAGGGTTAACCATGGTTAACTTAGTGGGCCCTGAGAATATGGATAGAGGGATCCATCTGGATTCAGAAAGGCATAGAACTGGAATGTCACACTTCTGTTTTGGGCCAGGGTCCATGTTCTATTGCTCTAATCGGGGAATTGCATTAAGGTATGGATGGGTCTTCCCTGGCTTTAGGCTGGTGGGGGGTTGTGTTTGACCTCGCCCTTTTTTCAGATTTTGCTCTGACTTTTTGCAGTTTACCTCCTAATTTTTTTTACCCTCTTTGCTGCTTCTATTTTGCTGCTGAAAATGCATGCATCGCCCTTCCAGCGGCTGTTTTTCTGATACAGCATCGCCATGCAGGAGAAGTTCCCATGCACTGCCACCATGCAGCCAAAGAAATCAAGGGAGCGCCTGCCTGTGGCCGAAGAAACTGCCACAGCCCAAGATCAGTGCACCATGTCTCTGAAAACCGAGACTACCATCTTGACTCCGACACAGGCCCTGCTGTGCTTCTGAAGGTATCACCGTCTGTGGCTGTGAGAATCAACACAGTGCCTGTTTTGCTGCTGCATCGACCCTCAGCATCTGAATTTTCCATTCATTACACCTGTGCTCCTAGTCTGCATCGACGCTGGGCTTCAGTAAGGAACCAAGGTTGTGTGTCTGGAGAAACAACGCATCACCTCCTCATTCAGTAAGAAACTGATGCATCGTATCCTCTCACAGTAAGGAGCTGACACATAACCTCTCCTGCATAACAGTAAGGAACCAATGCATCACCTCTCCTGGGAGCAACAAATTGACGCATCACTTATCCTGCATGTAAGGAACTGATGCATTACTTTGTTTTCTGGTGCCTCACCTCCTCTGTTTTTGGTCTTGTTTGGTTTAGGTAAAGATACTTTATAACTGGTGTGGTGTCCATTTGTAGAGTTTTCGCTGTTACTGTGTGTTATGTACAAATATTTTATACATTGCCTCTGAGATTAGCCTGACTGCTCGTTCCAAGCTACCAGGAGAGTGAGCATGGATTATTTTAGCCGTGTAATCCCCTATCCTAACTAGAAGGAAGGGTTCCTTCTTGGACAGGGTGCAAGCCACTGCCAACTAGAGACACCCATTTCTAACAAATATAGTTTTAAAATATACAGATGTTCTTTAGGTCTGCTTCAGAAATGTATTAATTACACACACACAGACATATATATATATATAAACTTTATGCTTAGTATGTTTATAGGTCGCTGCATTATTTTCCTCTAAATTATTGGATTAGATATTTATGGGTCCCTGTTTTATTAATCTATCACAATATGTAAATATCATAACTATTTTACCTAGACATGCTTCACTATTGAAATATTGAAGAAAAAATCTAATACAAAATAAACAAATAACATTAGCTTCAAGTACAGCAACAATTGAGTCTGTGTTTGTACAATATTTATTTGTGTATGTATGCATGTTAGGAAAGTTAGTATGTAGTTTCCATAGGAAGAGCGTTTTTTCATTTGCCAATAGCATCATTTGATAAATCCTTGCGAGATTTTTAAAACTAATATGCTAGTCACTTCAGCTGCTGTCTTGAAAGTTTCAGGGTGATCTATCAACCAGGGGTCGAGAAAAAGGGGGGTCACAAATTCTTTTTCTCCATCTTAATTTCCATAGGGAACTTTAGACACAGCTACAGCCCAAACTGCAGAATGGAATGACACCAAATTTGGAAAAAGGTAGCTCTTGGTCGAGAATGCACTCTTTTTGTTAAATGGTGTAAATCCGTTCAATAGTTGCTGAGAAATTTGAAGATTTCTCAGATGTAAATTGTGGCCGCGGTGGACTGGTAACCCCTCCTGATTTAATGACTGAGATCTGATTGGCTGCCAACACTTCAAACTAGGAAGTGTTGGCAGCCATCTTCTGATGCACAAATGCAGGGGGCCATGCGGCCCCCGCAGCCCGGGAACTGCCACCTCCCTGGAGATATATTAGAAATAATGCATGGGGGACTGCACCCCCTCATGCACCCCCGGGGACTGCCACATCCTGGGGCTTAATTAATGGTATGGGGGGGGCACCTGACCCCCCCTAGTGGAGCTGTAGATGGCCCTAGGGATTGCCACCTGACAATGTCCTGGGGTGCATAGCCTCTGGACATTGCAGTTTGCTATCTCCTGCCAAGCCATGTCAGCAGCTACCTCTGTCCAAAAGCAAGGCCACCTCCCGCACACGGTCACCAACAAGGTGGCCATGCCCTGGGGATGGGGTCCCTGGAGCAATTTTGCTCCGTGTAGGCCCCCTCCAAATTAAAAAAAAATAATAATAAATTAAGGCCTGGCCCCGCAAGATGGGGTCCTCGGGGCCAAAATAGGCCTGGGTAGGAGGGCTGCATGACCACCCCTCTCTCTCTTAAAAAAATCATAAATAAAGGCCTGGCCCCAGGGAATGGGTCCCCAAGGGCTGAAATTGGCATCAGGAGAGGGGGGCTGCGCAGTCACCATCCCATAGAAAAAATATATATAAAGGGCAGTCACCAGAGGCCACCCTCCCTTCACCACCACTCTGCAAACGCGGCTCTTGATGCAATGATGGTTGGGCAATGAAATCCCCTTGAATGCTGGAGACCTTTGGGGGCCAACAAGCCCTCTTGTTACCTCCAGTAAATCCTAGAGAGCTGGATTGCTGAGAGTACTTGAAGGCAAAACCCCTTTTTCCACCCCTCTGCAAACGCGCCCCCTGGTACGCTTCCGGTTGAGGAATTAATTCCACTTTACTCCTTAGGGCCTCAGAACTGAAGTGGACTACTTCCCCCCAACCAGTAGTGCGTCTGGAAGCATGTTTGCAGAGTGGTGGAGAAAGGGGCCTTGCCTCTGACAACCTCTCAGAAATCCAGCTGTTAGCTGTACCTAAGTATTTGAAACTGTCCTTAAACTGGAGCTGTATCCCTCCAGGGAGAGCAGGTGCCAGCCCATTGAAAAGCATAAAAAGAAGCGACTTATCCCAATAGATTTGGTACCCTGCGTAGCCCCCGAATAGTTGGAATATTTGTAGTAACCTGCTAATAGTAAAACAAGGCCATGTTGATACAACAGGACATCGTCCGCGTACAAGGATATTCGCTCTTCCCACTGTTTTCCCCCTGTGATTCCGGACACCACCGGGTCCCCTCTTACCCATGCTATGAGCGGTTCCAACGCCAGCGCTAATTGTATGGGAGACAATGGGCATTTTTGTTTTGTACCCCTGTGTAGGGCGAAAGAGCGGGAGACCGAACCATTCACCTGAACCCTAGCCAGTAGACTCTTGTACAACAACTTGAACCAGGATTGGAACCGAGGGCCAAATTCGAATCTGTCCAGAACTGCAAAAAAGTAGTGCCATTCAATGCTGTTGAACGCCATCCGCGCGTCCAACGACAGCAACGCCGCTTCCTCCACGGGTGGGATTTGGTCAAATGCATCAAGCAATATAGGCGTCTGAGGTTTAGCCTGGTGCCCCAGTGCGGCATGAATCCCGACTGGTCGGGGTGTATCAATGTCGTGATCGACCCCACAAGGTGGCTCGCAAGGACTTGAGACAGAATTTTAGCTTCCATATGTAATAGGGATATAGGCCTGTAGGAGCTACATTAATCAGGTGGCTTACCGGCCTAGGGTAAATAAAAATGTGAATGCATATTTGTAAAGCGCAAACTACTACTCACCCTTACGGGTCTCAAGGTGCTGGGTGCCGTCGTGGAAATTAAGTAAGCTATTGGCCCGAGTCACATGGTTCCTGAGCTGAGCTGCCCCCGGAGCCGGGGATTGAACCGTGAACCCTGTGAACAGAGCTAACAGTCTGGCACGAACCTTAGAACCCAGGTACGAGCCGATGCCTGAGAGTGGGTTATGTAATTCACACAAAAAAACATGTATAATATAATAAAGTCTCTTCAGATTTCAAAAAAGTGTATTTAACATGTGCTTGCTTTTACGCTCCTATTTGGATTTCGTTTTTCTCAATTAAGTCATCATTCCACATTCCTTGCTGGTATGAACGTTAATCTAACACTGCTATTGCACTACAGTGTGCTGGAGAATAGCTCACCATTTTGAGTATCACAACTTACTCTTGCTAAGCATTGCCCATTCTTTACTTTTCGGGCGGGTTTTGTTTATTGCTTTATTTTTTGTCACGCTCTGGCTGAACCTTACTGCTAATGCAGTAGTTTACTGCGTTTGCATTTCCTTCCTGTTTAGTATGTTTTGGAACCCTTTCATCTATCTAAGGTTTTACGGACTATTGTTAAGTGTCTTCGTTAAGTCTTTATCAGAACAATTTGGGTTGCTTGTTGTTGCCAAGTCAAACAACATTTTTTAGGAGCTGTCAGCCGCGGTGCGTCCATTGGGGCGTAGGGGCGTAGCCCCACTAAGCCTGGTGGACGCACCTGCAGCTGCGACAGTCACGAGAGAGCATCTATGAAGCGCAGCACAGCGCTTTGAAATCGGGATCGGGACAGACACAACGTAATCGGGAGTGCGCAGGGGGTGGGGCTGGTGGCCTGGTGGTAACCTGGGTAACAAACAATAACAACAACGACTCACTCTGCAGCCTGCACATGAGGCATTCAGGGCAGAAACTTGCCTGCGCATGCGCTTTACCGTCAATTGAAAGGACCGAAGAAGAGGCCCAGGGGGGGTGCGTCTTTAACCTGTTGATTAAGAAGGCGCCGCGCCAGGGCGAGGAGTCTGTGTGCCCCCCTAGCCAATCCTGGCGCTTATGCAGCACCAGGATTGGCTGGTCCACCGCGCTGAAGGACAGGCAATACACTATTGGATGCCGCGCCGCGCGTCGTGGGGTGGGTGGCACACACTGGCTCAGCAGGCCGCGCGCACTATCATCATGGACATGGCCAATCACTGTGACTACAGCATGTGAAGCCATTCAGTGATTGGCCATGGCCATTCGGATTCGGGGACGTGCGCGCGGTGTAGTACTTAAGTTGCAAGTGGGGGCGGGGGCTCTCTCTGTCTCATCGCAACTCGCCACGTGAGCAGCGTAGAGACTAGGGAGACATTGATTCATTGTGCTCTGCTGTGCAATTATTTGAGTCGACTAGACGACTACTCTACTACTCTGAGTCAGACGACGTCATCATTCATCATCAATCCAGGCATCGAGTCGCCGGCGGGCTGACTGTCTGAGTGTCTGTCTTCGAAAAAAGTAGGTGACGGTGTGCACTGTGCAGTCAGTCAGGTCGCGCTTGGGGGCACCATAGTGTATACCACCCGCTGTCCACTGGGCAAATGTTAGTCAACTCAATTCAGATTTTTTGGGGCCGGCGCCACACAGCTGTGTGGGGGGGGGTGGGGGCTGGAGCCCTTTGATTTCAAAGAGTGTTTCGCGCCTGTAACTGAGTAAATAACACGTTTGGGGGGGGGTTGTAGGCAGTGGCGTAGCGGGAGGGGGAGGGCACAATTTTTGGGGGCGACGGCCCCGCCCTCGCTCTTACCTGTGGTCGTCGCGGTATGGCGGCCGCAGGAATCATCAATCATCAGCAACTCTCTCCCTACTCCCTCCCCCTTCTTACATTCGGCCACGAGGACGACAAACGCCGGGGCCACCATGGGCGGCCTAAGGCCTAGCTATGCCACTGTGTGTAGCTACATCACAAAACGCCACGAGTGCCTTTTGAATAAAGTTAATTGTCGGAAAATCCAAGTTTTCTGTGTGTCTGTTTCAAAGAAAACATAGGAGTGGTTAATGCAACTGATTGTGATATATCGCTCAATTTCCCGGTGAGGTAGTGCATGTTCTGCGCAAGTTGCCTTGGCTCAGCGGAACGAGGACCTTCCTTGGTGCATACAGAGAAATAATGACAGTAATAGCAGCGTGGCAGGAGTGCTCAGCAACGACCGGTACGGAGACAGCCTAGGAGGACAGGCGCAGAGAGACGGATAAGAACAGAAAGAGACAGCAGTAGACAGAGGCGCAGACAAACACAATGAGAGAGACGCGCAGGTGCAGAGCCATATACGAGCAACCTGAGATTTCAGAACAAAAAGAAGACCAACAAATAAAGATAGGTAAATAGTGGGATAAAGAGAGGGGGGCTTATTTACAAGCCCCTTGCGCCTAAACCGTTACGTCACTTTTGCTCATATTGTTGTAAGTGACGCACTGGCTGCGCAAGGGGCTTATAAATAAGCCACAGGAGATGACATAGACAAGTGCAAACGAACATACGTAAAAAAATGTACAAAAAGAGACAGCCTGGGGACGAGACACATCGCAACCTAGAGACAGGGACTGGACACAAAAAAAACGAAAATGTGCAAATAGGGCCCTACCAAGCAACATAGAACGATAGGGGGAGAGAGGCTGGTGTGACAGAGTGGGCACCTGCAAAGGGTCTAACGCAGATGGACAGCAGCTGACAGAGGGCAGAAGACAGGGAAACGGGGTCCCAGACGGACGAATATTCAAGGGCAGAGACGAGACATGCATGCAACTCAGAGGAAGAGAAGTGCGTAGAGGAAAGCTGCACGCCTTGCAGACGGGCAGGCGTAATGCCAGCGAGGCAGGTAAACACAGGCAGGAGCCCGCTTAGTTCACCTCAACACTCCGCGCACGAGGGGTTCTTTGACCCTCTGTAACCTGGGGGTTGGCGGAGTTGGGACTTGCACGACCCCTGAGCTCGGTCTTATAGTCACTGTCTGTAAAGGCTACAAAGGCAAAGCACAGACGAGCAGACTAAAATACAGATAGCGATTCAGAGCGAGAAGAAACGGAGGGCTGTATCCTGACAAATGCAACCAGCTTTTCATCCTTCTAAAGTCAAGAAATAGAGCACCAGTCAATAAAGTGACCGTGGCTGTGCGATCTTCCAAGCTAATCATATAAGTGCACGTGAGCCTGGTATAAGGAAGAATATGTTATTCACCTCAAAGAGTTAACTATTTTACAAAGAGGGTCTCCAAATTTTATTGGAGAGGTTTCAGTTGTTTGGTTCGCTACATGGATTTAAAATCAACACTTCAAAAAAATGTATATTTTTCAAAATTCACAAAAGTCTTGGGGACATGATCCACTAGAAGGTAAAGTTTTAGAGCGAGCCCTGGAATTTGGTTGCCGTGGGCTCAGACTCTTTGTTTCCCATTCATGGTAGGATCCTGTTACAAAAAGCCCACTTACCTTGAAACATTGGCCAGCTGCCATTCTTAGGTTTGCTATTCATTTTGCAACCTATTCCATATCCCCGGCTTTGGAAATGTATAGTGTGCAGGTAGTGGACACTGCTGTTTATGGTTTAGAGCTATGGGGCCAAATGTAACGTACATGTTTTAGGTAAGGGAGCGGTTCATTAGATCATTGTGGAACTCCCTTTGAGCTCTCGATTGATTCCATTAAGGCTTGATTTAGGGTTGAAATCTGTTGTCCATATTGCAGATCTGAGGTCTGTTTCATACTGTATTCACATCTGGACAATGAGTGACCTACTTTGCTATAGAGATGCCTTACGAGACATTCTAGTTAGACCATTGGCATACAAGAGCCCATGGCTGGTTACACCAAGGGTAAGTTGGCTAACCTGGGATTGGGTGAGTACTGGTTGAATCCCTTGAAGTTCCCCACCGGTATCTCCAAACTGGTGAAACGAGGTACTGGCATTTAGTTCATGGGTCTTGGTTAGCCAGTCCTCAATCTGGAAGCCTTTCTGGCCGTTTTTTTAAATCTGTTACTAGTAACTTCACATTTGATGAGGTATTGGATTATATTAACCCACACTCGACTAGGGCTTGTTATTTAAAGTTCAGATTTAAGTACTCTCCTGCTTGCCTCATTGGCCACTGTTAATGATACAGTTAAACTGTGTCCTATTGGGTGTCAGGCGGTTGAGAGTCAGGGATATTTATTGTTCTTCTGCAAGGGTTACCAGAAACAGAGCGTTGTGGATTACCGTGTTTGTCGGGTCTTCAGAATTAGAAACTGACCATCTGCTTTAAGAATATGCAACCCTGATAGCATTTGTGTGGTCTTTTCCGTATTGACGTTTCTTTAATTGATAACGTAGACCAGGGCGTTAACAAAGGGGATAGATCATCCAAATTATGCTACCATTGCATTTTAATCTTGTGTAACATATTGTGCACTGTCTACAGTTGTTATAGAATTATGGCAGATATAGTGTTTGGGATGAAATGACTGATTCTGTTTTATAATAATGTTGTATGTAATTTATATGCGAGGAAGATGTTTTAATGTCTTTATGTGTCTCATCCACTGTTTTCTTGTCTTCTTATCCCTCCCCCCCTTATTTTCCCTTTCCTTATGTCCTTACATTCTTCCTTACTTGTTTTAATCATTCCTTCAAATCATCCCTCCTCCCTTCCTTTTTCCCCCCTATGCTCCCTCCGTCCCTCCGATTCCTTTTGTCTCTTGAAATTTCCCTGTTTCTCTTCCTTCCATCCTTCCTGATTTTCTCTGTTCCTCTTTTCCTTGCTTGATTTGTTTCTAATTCTTTTCACATTGACGGTTCTATCTATACCATTCAATCTCTGACATTGCTCCTCTCTGGCTGTGTAAGCTCGAGGAACCATGGAAAAGTTCAACATTAATTCAGTCATTAGTCACTGGAAAAACGTTTCTGGTAGCAATTACTGTTTTAATCGTATGTACGAATTTTTAATCACCAGGCATGCTTTACTTTTAATTACTAAATTGGTAATTTCATTGGTATCACTTCTCAGGAATGCAAAGAGATGGGGCTGCGCCAGCTCCTCTGTAAACGTTCAGCTAACACAGTCAGAAACATGGCTGCATTTTGTAGTCAGGCAGATGTTGTGCTTCTTAGCATCGTACATGCCTATCAAAGTTCTGAACCGAAGACTCAAGGTACGAGGGGGCCACACTTGATATGGTGGCAGTACTGAATTGCAGAGATGGGTGCATGAACGTCAGAGATTCCACTTGAGGTGTGGTTCACTTACAGTGGGGCCTGCTAACTGACAACCCACTGGAATTATGTGACTGTACGGCCGCAGCAATGTTAGCATATTTATAGATTTGCTCCATTTTCCTCATAATCCATCATCTGTTACATAATCAGCAGAGTTTGACCAATAGATATTTGTTTCTAGGTAAACAAACAGTTCCAAAGTTACTAAAAACGCATCTGCACGTGATTCCTCGCAGTGGTAGGACTTTTGCGCGGTCACCTTTCTGTTGTTTATTGTTATATTTGGGAATTGAACAGTATTACTGAGGTGCACCCAATGCCCAGACAGTGTTAAGAAGTGTAAAAGTACAAAATAACGAAGTAAATCTATTAAAAATTGTGCAGCAAACCCGCAAAACTATCCTTTTCCTCATATTATTGCACTGCACCTTATACGTTGTACTTTGATTATTGACAGGTTTATCAGCAAACAACAAGAGGACCCCGACCTCCTTTGCTGCTCTCTCACCCGACCCCGGCTACAACCCAGCAAACACCAGTGTTAAAGGTAAGGAAACTGATGCTATATATTTTTTTACATGGGAGTTAGGGCTATGTATCTGGTCACTCTCCAGGCCCTGAAGCAGTGTCTCTTTCAGTGCCTCCAGCAACCACTATGGCACAGAGAGGCAGGAGGCAGTACAGCTGTATTTTAGCAGTCATTTTGTGGGAAGGGGAGCTGTTGGAGATGTATTTGTATTTGTACTGAAATTTCATATTATTGCACTCCACCTTATACGTTGTACTTTGATTATTGACAGGTTTATCAGCAAACAACAAGAGGACCCCAACCTCCTTTGCTGCTCTCACCCGACCCCGGCTACAACCCAGCAAACACCAGTGTTAAAGGTAAGGAAACTGATGCTATATATTTTTTTACATGGGAGTTAGGGCTATGTATGTATGTGGTCACTCTCAAGGCCCTCAAGCAGTGTCTTTCAGTGCCTCCAGCAACCACTATGACACAGAGAGGCAGGAGCGAGTACAGCTCTATTTTTAGCAGTCATTTGAGATGTATTAGGATAATGCACAAGATATATGTATAATGTATTTATACTGAAATTTGATATTATTGCACTGCACCTTATATGCTTTACTTTGATTATTGACAGATTTCTTTAATATATATATATTGGTAAGGCCAGCAACACACCATCATGAATACAGTACAAGAGCTGATTACAAAGTCATTCCAGTCACGGCCACTTGAACAAAAACTACGATAAAACAATTAGGACCTCATCAGCCTGAAATAAACCTACAGCAAACTACCCAGGACAGAGGAAAAATGTCAAAACGTGCATTCTCAAATACCTGGTACGCAAAAGCTGATTGGCTTACAGGGTGCCCTATAAGAAATTCTCTGTTCTGCTTCCCCTGCTTGCTGTTTGGCGGTGACTTTTCTTGGACACAGCAAGGAATGGTCGACCTGAAGCACATCGCTGAAAAAATAAAGAAGCATGCGCTCACAAGAAATCATCTGGAAAACCAGACAAGACTGGGAATGTTGCAGGAAGACGCACCAATTGAGCAGCAGATAAATGATGCGTATCACAAATCCATTCAAAAACACAATGAAGCTGTTGATAAGAACAGACAAAATCTATCCAAGATCATTGATTGTATTCATTTCTGTGGTGCTTTCGAACTGGCATTGCGAGGCCATGACGAATCAGAAACTTCCTCAAAACCTGGGATCTTCCGAGGCCTAGTGGATTTAATGTCAACCATAGACCAGGATTTGGAAAGACATTTAGCACGTGCTAAAGTCTTTAAGGGCACCTCTAATACAATACAAAATGAACTCCTTGACTGTATGCTCGAAATTATAAGAAGCCATATTGTGCAAGAGTTGCGAAACACAGACTTTGTGGCTATTCAGGCTGATGACACCACTGATGTGTCCACTAAAACACAGTCCGTGTTAGTGTTTCGGTACCTTGACAGTGACAGAAAGATTTTATGGCTTCACGCATTTAAGTGACTCTAGTGCAGCAACCATCACTGAAGCAATACTGTGTCAACTGGACTTAATTTCTCCGGACCTGCCTCAAAAACAAAAACTTATCGCACAAAGCTATGATGGTGCGTCCGTAATGAGTGGAAGCCTTAGTGGAGTACAGAAACGAATTAGAGATGTGTACCCTAATGCTCATTTTGTGCACTGTTACGCCCACCAACTCAATCTTATTATGCAACAGGTGGTATCAAAGATCAGAGAGACACAAGTTTTCTTTCAGGATATCGGAGGCATAGCAGCATTCTTCACACGTTCCCCCAAAAGAACAGAAGCCCTTCATGAGATTGTGGACAAAAGCGTACCAAGGGGATCCTCAACTCGTTGGAACTTTCACATTCGTACAGTCAACTTAATCTTTGAACAGAGGGAGGGCCTTGAGAAATGTTTTGTCGCCTTAGCATCCAGAGCAGACTTTGATCACACAAGTCAGAGTGAAGCCCATGGCTTTATTAGAACACTACAAGACAAAGAGTTTCAGTTCTTACTGTTTTTATTTCATGACATAATGATTCCTTTTGATATGTTATACGATCAGTTGCAAAGAAAAGACCTAGATACTGTCTCTGTGAAAGCCAATACATCTGCATTTGTACAAAAGATTATGAAAGTGAGAGATGGGGTTGACGATTTAGAGAGCAAACTGCCGGAGCATTCTATTTTTGCAAACCGCAGACAAAACACCACCTCTCTGGTTCGAATTGGAAAGGAGATATGTGACATTGTAATTGTGCAGGCACAAGAACGTTTTTCATTCACAAAACATTTGGTGAGTGCAACTTTATTGCAAAGTAAAGAGTTTGCACAATATGATGAATCCTTCCCTGAGCGTGCTCTGAATCAGGCTGTGGAAGCATATCCTATGCTCAAAAAAGAGCAGCTGAGAACTGAGTTAACTGTACTCTACGGAATGCCTGTGTACTGGAAGGCCACAAGCGCCTTGACTTTGCTGAGTTTAATTCATAAACTGCATATGGAAAACTCACTTACAGAGACAGTGACTTTACTAAAAATTGTGATTACGACTCCAATGACAACATTAGAAGCTGAACGATGTTTTTCAGCCTTAAAGCGCATAAAGACATTCCTCAGGAACACCATGCTAGAGGAAAGACTAAATGCTTTTGGCGATGCTATCTGTAGACAGTAAGCTAGTCCAAAAGATACCGGACTTCAACATGAAAGTAATTGACAAGTTTGCTACACTGAAAGACAGACGTGCTGATTTCATTTACAAAAAGTGAATGCTGCTACTTGTTTGTTGAATACAAAAAATTCTGATTGAGGTAAGAAATGCATTTTTATCTCTGTTTTTAAAAGTTTTGTAGTGTTTGTTCTATTTGGAGACTACACAGATTTGCTCACCTTTGTTCACTGGCCGGACCTGTCTCCCGCAGGGTGAACGATTCGTTGCTTGTGTTGCCTATCAAACCTTTACCCTTGGCAAATTGCGAAAACCTATATACCATTTATGTTTGGGGTACTTGCGTGGACCTATGTGAAGTGTGTGTTCAAAGCTCAGCTCAACCAGAATCACGGTAACAGCGCATTGAGCTGCCTCTTTTATATTCAGTATATTGTAAGACTGTTTTTCTTCCCCCGCCTTTCCTTGTTTTGTTTCCGTTTTCCCCTTGCTTGCCATTCGTTACTCTAGAGTCTAATATTCAGTATATTGTAAGACTGTTTTTCTTCCCCCGCCTTTCCTTGTTTTGTTTCCCATGTTTTCCCCTTGCATACCATTCGTTACTCTAGAGTCTAATAGAGTCGGAAGGCCGTAGGAGAAGACTGCGGACTTTTCTTCAAGTTCCTGACGCTCCTGCGGAACGAGCCTGGCAACCATTACACTGCTGTGCAACTTCTTCTACTCTTAGAGCTGAGATTTCCATGAAAGTCTTATAGTCTGAATTCAGCACCTGAGCATAATAGGACAGAATGTATGAAGCTCTGTGGTAATACTGAATAAGCAGCTACCTATGTTATGACATCTATTAATGTAATAACTGCACTTTCACAATTGCTTTTTTAACCTTCCTGTTTTCCCAAATTTGCTTGAAAATGCATGATTTTTCTTCTTTTTTTCAAACTTTTCTTGGGGGGGTAACCGCCCAAAACCCCCCCTTTTGGGGTTCGGGAACGCTCGCTGCGCTAGCTCGCTATGGTGCTGTATGCTAATTAGTTTGCGCCCCACCACTTTAAAATCTCACCCACCGCCCCTGGGAGCTGCATGAGCCAGCCTCAGTGAAATACTACACATTCCCGGCAAATGAATGTGGTTTAAAAATATAATTACAATTCCTTGTGGTTGCTCTGTGAAAGCTTGCTATGAGGAATTACCCACAGTGATGTGTGGCTGATTTTCATCTGTATTGTGCACATGATGCTTATGCTTTGACAGGACAGTTTGTCCTCTAAATACCAGAAAGCCAAGTTTGATTCTAAGGAGCTATTGAATATGTTTGCTGAGAATGGTCCAACTCTGCCAGACACATATTAGCACTACTTGCTAGGGGTGGGCGGAATTTGCGTAGTCTCGCTGCGCAAAGCTCCGCAAAATGAAAAAAAAAACCTGCGAGCAAACAAGCGGAATTGATTGTTTCGCCCGTTCGCGATGCTTTTTTCCTGTTCGCGAATGCTGTTTGCGTGCTCGGGGGGGAAATATCTCACGAACACGCATTTTAAAAGCTCGAATAAGCAACAAATTCCGCAGGCTGTGGATTGCAGAATGTTTGGCAAATCCGCGTTCTCCGCAGAATGCGAAATTATCCAAATTCCACAAGCGGAATGGAATTTACCGCCCAGGCCTACTTTTTGCCTGGCATGCTCAGTGTGTTTTTGTCATTACTGTGGGGGATGGAAATTGGGCGGGACATTGAGGCCACTATGATTGAATCAGGGCCGACGCTGGGCAGCATGGGCAGCTGCCCAGGGCCCCAAGCCTGCTCCCAATCATGGGTCCTCGCACCTCTGAAGACTCCTGAGTTTCGAGGCCCAGGGGTCCCCCTAAGAGTTTATATTTTGTCTTTTCTTTAATCAATCTCCCCTGCTGCCCCACCCCCCTGTGGGCCAAATGGCTGCATCTGCATGTTAATGGCAGCAATTAGAAAGGTAATTAAAGTGCCCTTGAGTGTGAAGTGTGCCCTGCCTCTGTATGAATGAAAAGCAGAATATCCTGCAGGGCACACAGCAAAAGACAGAATGATGGTACATAACAATGAAAACAGCTCAGCTCACCTAGGATGAAGGAAATTGGAGAAGAGAGGTGTATAAAAGGGGGGAAAAACCGGAATAAATTGAGGTGGAGCAGATAGGTGTGGGTACGGCAGTGAGACAAGAGGTCCAGGCAGAGGAACAGAATCAGCATTTAAATGTGGATGGAGCAAGTCTTAAGTGTGTTGGGTCACTCAAGTCTCAGACCCGGTAGTAAATTAAAATGGACATTGAAAACAGACTCTATCGGGCCCTATATTCATGTCCTTAACTTTGTCTGCAAAAACATTAATCCAGGAGCTGCAAAATGAATGTATAATACGTTAGAAGGATCAGACTGCCTATAGGGCAGTCAGGTTGTGCCTGATGGTCTAATCTGTCAAGCAGGGCTTTAAGTACGCCAGGTCCTGAGAGGTGTGCCTATCGGGCTCTCCATTTTTACCCTCACCCTCTGGGTGGGGAAAAAAATCTCAAATCTGCAGCGGTAGCACCCTTCACTGCCTTTAATGTAACTTGAAAGAGACTCGTTATGGTTCTTTCACAGTCTAATCATTTCAGCACTGAAGCATTTTCAGAATTCTGTACATTGAAGCCAGAGTTATTGCCGATTCATCTTATGCAACTAATGATCACTGACAAAGCCAATAGTCCTGGCTTGTTGCAGGTGTAATGTTACTTGTTGTATTATTTATGTAGATGAATGGACAAAAGCAGCAAAATACTATTCGGGCAGCACGCTATGCTAAACACAGATTTACTGGGCCCGATTCACAGAATGAACTTAAGACTCAATCCTAAACTTACTACTGTTTTGGTATTCACAGATTGCACTTACTACTTTTGGTATTCACAGAATGAACTTACTCATTTCGGTATTCACAGAAGTTAGGACTCCTAACTTTAGGACTCCTAAATGCCTTCTGTGAATACCGAAAGTCCTAAAATTGGGATTTTTCATAATTTAGTAGTAGTAAAGTTAGGACTCCTACCTTTAGGAGTCCTAGCTCTTCGTGGCTATAAGAGTCAAAACCAGTAGAAAACAGGACAATCCTGGGGGCATAGGAGAGATGGGTAAAAGAGGAACAGAATACACAAGGTAAGGTAAGAGTCTGAGAGAAAGATGAGAAAAAGAGTAGAGCATTGAGGGGGAGGTGGCTTTAAGAGGGCCAGAATCAACAAGGAAAGATAAGATGATCCGAGAGGATAGCAGGGGAGAGATGGTTGTAAATGAAGTAAAGCAAGGAAAGAAATTATGAGGCTGGGGGAGAGATGAGATCTGAAGGGGAGCAAATGGATAAGATGTGTGGATATGAGAGAGACAGAACCAGCAAGGGAATATAAACAGAGTGGAAAAAGAAGTAATGGTGAGAGGAGGATAGAAGAGAGCAGAACCACCCAAAGATGGTAAGAGGTTGGGTGGAGGGACACAGGATGGGAGAGTGGAAGTTAGATAGGCAGAACCAGCAAGAGAAACCTGAAGCAAAAAAGTAAGAGTCTGAAGGGGAGGTAAAAATGCTCTAAAAATCTCTGCTGGCTCAAACTTTATAAGCATCTTCGGGCATACGTTGTTGCACCTTTCTTGAACATCCTAGAAAAAAGAATTCAACTTCCAAATTTCTTTCATAAAAATAAATTTTCTAATTGACATCGTGCCGGTTGGCTTCTGACAACTCTAGGAGTTTGAAGTAGCGTTTTGTGCTGTGTCAGATGATTTGTGGCTGAATCTTGATCATGGCGTTAGAGGAGCCTTAATATTGCTAAACCTTAGTGCCACTTTTGAGACTGGTTCCCAGCCAGTGCTTATAAATAGTACAACCTAGAATTGAAGGTATTCACCGGGTATGGCTTACCTCTATCCTATCTAGAAAAAAATCAATACACCACCTATTTCTGTTACATACTAAGCCTCTGACTTGTAGATTTTATTGGGTCTCCACTGTTTAATCTTTATCATACCCAGTTAGCCTCACTCATACAGTCCGTTGGTATCTTGCTGATATCTTGTGCATATACCCCAAAATGAATTTTATCAGTTGCAATCAGGTCTTTGCCAAAGAATATGTTTGTACATGCATGCTAGCAGTTGATTTCTGAATAAAGAAAAAATAATTAAAACCCTATAGTGACAAATCAAGGGTACTCTTTTTAAAGGTTCTTATACCATATGGTGTTTCTTTGGTGCTGGTGGAAGTGGGTCAATCGCCCACATCAGCGGAGTCACCAAGGAAATCTTGGATTCATTTTCCAGCATCTTCTCTTTTTTCAGAACATATTAACCATGCTTCATCCTCTTGCCTTTACTACGTCCATAAGCAACAGAAAATCATCCCTTTTCTGCCCTCTCACAGCCGTGAGGCTGTTGTACTGTCAATAATCTTCTCACTAGATCATGCAAATGCCCTCTTTTTTGGGCTTCCTGCCTTTTTGCGTTCAGTACCATTCAAATCATTCGGAACTGTGCTTGGCTTCTCCTCTGAGATGGCTCAATTGCTGTGCCATTTGTTCTCGTCTTTCTGCTGTCTGCTGGGTTTTTGGTCCGAAACCCTCTATCTGCATGGCGCTATCCATTTGTCGTTGTGAAGGTTCTCTCTATCTAAAACACTACTTACGTTTATTCCAGAACCCCAAACTCTGTGCCAACCAAACTCCTGTGCCATCCTAAAATTTAGATGGCCCTGATTGGAGGCAGATTCTTCTCCTTTCTGCGGTATTGGAACTATCACCCTCTTGACCTACTCCAATCATTTGGAGAACACTTAAAACTGTCCTTTCTCCACATTAGTAAAGTCTACACCTCTCCTTTGGACATCTCTAAGTGGTATAATGCCTGGTTATCATATCATTTTCATTCAACCCATTCAGTAGAACAATCCCCGAGTTTAATTTGTTTAATGTATTTCTACTTAATAGAGATTTAATATCTATGCACATATTTTATTAGGATTATTAATACTATTTTAACCATTTTACTGATATTCAAACTAGGTAAGCAGCTTCTTGCAAAGCAGCTTTAGCAATGCCATATAAATAATGGTCAATTGATATTACTTCCTATGATGTCATTTCCTGTGAGGTTAAATCTTATGCAAATTATAGGGGTCTCCCAAGTTCCTATTCTGCTCGGTGCCCCACATATCCTAGGACGGGCCCTGGATTGAATCAGCGTAAACTGTAATTCAATAAATATTGTGTTGTAGCATTTATACAGATCTTCAAAAGTCTATGTGGGGCACAAAAGCACACATTCTGACAGAGTGTTGTAATTGTTGTGATCTGATATGAGATCCTATGTCATTTGTGAGTGACCTGAGAGGCGCGCTTGTTTTATGATGCAATGCCAAGCAGAATGATGGAGAAAGATGTGCGAGATAGGTGCTTGTGATGCGACCCCGTTACTCAACCCGCCTGGACTTCCTCCCCTCGGACGACTGCCCTTCTCAGAAACGTATCCCGAGGCGTCCTTGGAGGCAACCCTGACAACAAGATCCCGCCCCTCTCTTTCTTGCAGGAACCAATCGGAGGAGGTCACGTACCGGAAGCACATTACCCTGACCCCGGAAATCCCGCCTCGACTACAGCACTGGAACAGGGAAAAGACGGAAGCCGAGAGAGAGACGCCGTCGGAGCAGCGATCTCGTGGCAGGAGACTCAGACCGCAGCGGAGGAGGAGCAGGCGAACGAAGGAGCAGACGTGTGGACAGAAGACTGGTGGAGTCCCCTGGAGGTGGCTGAAGAGCGGCCGCAACTCATCGGAGAGTTGTGGCGGAGCGTGTGAGTACCAACAAACCTCCCCCTTTTGTAGCACATTAGGTGCTCTGTATATAGTAACTCTGTATATATTTAGTCCCTCTCTTTTAGGCACGGACCTGATAGCACTGTAATATCCTGTAAAGCACCCGGCGCCCTGTAAAGCACTAAGAACTACTCCATTTCCTTCACGCCTTTCACCGGACACCATTCTTCCTTTTCTCTCTAAAGCCTCCTCCACAATTCCCTTCCCTCACGGTCGTCTTCCGAGACCCTCACTAGAACCCTGGTGTTGGTAACGGTTGTGACTATAGCAAGCTTAGCAGGACTAACGGCTGCTTATTTCTTTTCTCTTCCTGACCTCCGAGGACCTTCCCCCTTCTTCAGACATCCCGACTTCCCGAGGACCCAAGACCCAGCCCCACCTGGAGAGGATCAAGACGCCTTACCTTGGAGCCTCGCTTTTGTTTCCCTATTTTCCCTGAAAACCGACTTTGTGTTGCAATAAAAGAACCGATATTGCCCACTACATCCGGCCTCCTTGCCTCCTTTCCAGCCCGCCGTCACCCCACATTCACAGCTGGTGTCAAAAGTGGGATCTGCTGGAAGCATGGAGGCCGTGGTAAAGAGGATGGCCGAATCTCAGGAGCAGTTGGGCAAGATAATGGATTGGTTTCTTAAAACCGCTGAGGACGATAGAGGATAGCTACATGATGTCCTTAAGGGTCAGGGTGACGCACACGAGCAAGCCATGGGGAAACTGACCGATGCCCTGGGACACTAGAGACAGATTGCCTCCCTCCCTTCAGTGGTATTGCAGAAGTACGTGCCGGGGGACGATCCGGACTTCTTCTTTACAAATTTTGAAAGACTAGCCCAGGCCGCCTCGTGGCCCGTTGACCGCTGGGGCCAATACCTAGGTCCTCTGCTGACCGGCGACCTGCAGGCCGCGTACCAACAGGCCAATATCCAAGGTAACACTCCCTACGATGATATAAAAAAGTGTATCCTGGAGCGCCTGGGTATTGATGATGAAGCGTACAGAGTAAAACTGCGACAGGCCAAAGAAGGACCCCAAGAAACCCCCAGAGCCCTCTCCTTCCGGATCAAAGACCTGACCAACCGGTGGCTGAGACCCGACACCTCCTCAAAAGACGATATCCTGGGGATGATATACTTAGAACAGTTTCTGGCTTTTCTGCAACCTGGCACCCAGAGATGGGTAAGACAATACGCCCGCCTTACGCTAGAGATCGCTGTCGAGATTGCAAGCGCCTACAGTCGGGCCCAAGAGCTCCAGCGAGGCTTAGATGAGCACCCACATAGACCCCACAACACGACAGGCATCCGCCCTCACCGGCCACCGCTACCGAGGAGACCAGAACCTCCACCTCTCTTACCCACACCTGTCCTGTACCGTCCTCCCAACCCAGGACCACAGTGCTATAGTTATGGGGGTTTTGGCCACATTGCCAGCATGTGTCCACAAAACGGAGAGCCAATGGAGGTCGGACTCATCCAGAACTATGTCTGCGCTACTCCGGGGGCTACACCACCCCCGTTCCGTTGTCCGGTGAACATAGATGGACAAACCGTCCTTGCCCTAGCCGACACGGGGTGCAGGCAAAGCGTTATAAGGCCGCAAGACATGTTCCCCCCCTTTGGCCCTCCTACTGGTATGGTGGCCATACAATGTGTCCATGGGGACACCAAGAAGTATCCAACTACACGAGTACGAGTGCAGCATAACACGGATCCGGGAACCACCCTCACAGTGGGTCTCGTGCCGGCCCTTCCTGAACAGGTCATTCTGGGGAGCGATTACTCCCATCTACCAAAACTCCTACACGACACAACGGACCCGCTGACCCAGGGGTGGAATGAGGCCCCTTTTCCTCAGGGACTATCTCCCCCGGCTACAGCTCCCAAACCCCGCAAATCCAGAAGAGAAAAGAGAAGAAAGAACACATCAGTGCATACCCTGCGATACCCGACGAGCATCCCTGGCAGACAGACAGGGAATTCAGGGCCTCACAACTAGAAGATCCCCTTCTACAAGAAGCATGGGGAAGGGCCCTGGACCACGAGGACCCCTTGCAAGTAGGTCCCTATTTCTTCAAGAGAAACGGGCTGTTATATAGGAAAGGTGGGGCCCAACAAAACCCACAACTATTGATCCCCGGGCCCTCCCGAGATAAAGTCCTATTTCTTGCCCACAGCCACATCTTGGGAGGCCATTTCGGCGATGAAAAAACAAGCCAAACCGTCTTAGAGAAGTTTTACCGGCCAGGCATACACCAACAGATCAAAACATATTGTCGAATATGCCCGGTCTGTCAAAAACATAGTAGATATCGACCCCCTAGGTTACCTTTGCAACCCCTTCCCGTCATCGATATCCCTTTTAGCCGGGTCGGGATGGACATCATAGGACCCCTCCTGCCTTTCCGAAGCGGGTGTCATTATGCCTTGGTTCTTGTGGACTATTCCACCCGCTTCCCCGAAGCCATACCCCTACGCCAGCCAACTACTCAAAACATTGCCAAAGCCCTCATCGCTGTTTTCTCCAGAGTGGGGTTCCCCAGGGAGATACTGACTGATCAGGGCACTCCTTTCGTTTCTGCCCTCATGAAACAGGTCTGCTCCCAACTAGGGATAAAACAAATTAGAACCTCCGCGTACCATCTGCAAATCGACGGTTTAGTGGAGCGGTACAACGCCACGTTAAAACAGACACTGAAGAAGCTATTGGGTCTAGAAGCCAGAAGGTGGGAGGAGATGTTGCCATTGGCCCTATTCGCCATCCGATGCAAACCTCAGAGTAGTACAGGCTATTCCCCCTACGAGCTGTTGTATGGTCGGCCTCCCCGTACCCTTCTGAATATGGCTCAAGAAGCATGGGAGACAGAGCCAGACCGTACTCGTCCCCTTCCCGAATACGTTGAAAACCTGAAAACCCACCAGTCAGTAATCAGGGATATAGTTCGCCAAAACATGGAGAGAGCACAAAATACCCAAAAGAGGCGGTGCGACAAGGGCACCAAAATCCGTGTCTTTGACATCGGAGACCCGGTCCTCTTAATGATGCCATCGTCTGATCAGAAATTACTAGGCCAATGGCAGGGCCCCTATACCATCCTCCGACAAGTGACCCCTGTCACCTACGAGTTGGAACTGGATCCCAACCGGGGTACTACCCAGATATATCACGTAAACCACCTCAAGAAATGGGAAGGACCCCGCACAGTCCTGTCAGGGTCCAGGGTTCACTCCCCTCTCCCCTTCGATGCCTGTTTAGACCCCGAGCTGACCGAATCACAAACGCTGGAACTTCGGGATGTTCTATTTCCAGTGCGTCAGGTGTTTTTCTCCTCTCCTGGATGTACCTCTATCATAGAACATTCCATACAGACAGAACCAGGGAAGGTGGTTCGGTTAAGACCCTATCGAGTCCCTGAAGCCCGCAGAGCGGTCATACAGCAAGAATCCGAACAGATGTTAAAAATGGGGATCATTGAGCCCTCTATCAGCAACTGGAATTCCCCTATAGTCCTTGTACCCAAACCCGACGAGTCGGTCAGATTCTGCATCGACTTTCGCGAGGTCAATAAAATTTCCAACTTCGACACGTATCCCTTGCCTCGCGTCGACAAAATGGTCAAACGGATAGGGAAGGCCAAGTATATATCTACGCTTGATCTTTGCAAAGGCTATTGGCAAATACCCCTCAGAGAACAGGATAAAATAAAGACAGCCTTCTCCACCCCTGAGGGGTTGTAACAATTCACTGTTTTACCCTTTGGTCTTCATGGCGCACCCGCCACATTCCAGAGAGCCATGAACCACATCCTGAGGCCCCACGCTCTGTATGTCGGGCCTACCTTGACGACATCATCATCTACAGCGATAGTTGGGCACAACACCTAGAACACCTGTATCGTGTTATTACCTCCCTGGGGTCCTTTGGATTCACCATCAACCCCGCCAAAACCACCCTAGCAGCCCAGACAGTGAAATATCTCGGAAATCTCCTGGGCGAGGGCATGATACGACCACAGAAAAACAAAATAGAAGCCATCCAATCCCTTCTGTTTCCCCAGACCAGAAAAGATCTCCAAGCATTCTTGGGCCTTTTAGGCTACTACCGAAGGTTCGTTCCCAATTTTTCCCAGAGAGCCACCCCCCTTACGGACCTTCTAAAGAAAACAGCCAGAACTGATGTTGCCCTAAAACACCCTACGCCATTGCTATGGCGTGCCTTTACCGACCTCAAACATGCACTGACCTCCAGTCCTGTCTTAGTAAGTCCAGACTACTCACAATCATTCGTGCTGCAGACCGATGCTTCTGACCAGGGTCTGGGAGCAGTCCTGTCGCAAAGAGATGGCCTTGGGAATGAAAGACCCATCCTCTATCTTAGTAGAAAATTATTCCCCCGTGAAATGAATTACGCTGTGGTGGAAAAGGTGGCACTCGCAATCAAGTGGGCTGTCGAAAGCCTACACTACTACCTGGAGGGCCGAGACTTTATCATTTATACAGATCACGCCCCTTTGGGGTGGATGGCCCGGAACAAGGCACACAATGACCGGGTCCTCCGCTGGTTTTTGTCCTTACAACCCTGTCGCTTCAAGACTATCCATCGGAAGGGGTCAGATCAGGGCAATGCAGATTTCCTTTCCCGCTATCCCATTTCCCCAGCCCGTACACGAAGGACAGCTAGGGAAAGGGGATGTGATGCAACCCCGTTACTCACCCCGCCTGGACTTCAACCCCTCGGACGACTGCCCTTCTCAGAAACGTATATCCCGAGGCGTCCTTGGAAGCAACCCTGACAACAAGATCCCCGCCCCTCTCTTTCTTGCAGGAACCAATCAGAGGAGGTCACGTACCGGAAGCACATCGCCCTGACCCCGGAAATCCCGCCTCGACTATAGCACTGGAACAGGAAAAAGGAACAGGGAAAAGACGGAAGCCGAGAGAGAGACGCCGTCGGAGCAGCGATCTCGTGGCAGGAGACACGGACCGCAGCGGAGGAGGAGCAGGCGAACGAAGAAGCAGACGTGTGGACGGAAGACTAGTGCAGTCTCCAGGAGGTGGCTGAAGAGCGGCCGCAACTCATCGGAGAGTTGCGGAAGAGCGTGTGAGTACCAACAAACCTCCCTCTTTTGTAGCACATTAGGTGCTCTGTATATAGTAACTCTGTATATATTTAGTCCCTCTCTTTTAGGTACGGACCTGATAGCACTGTAATATCCTGTAAAGCACCCGGCGCCCTGTAAAGCACTAAGAACTACTCCATTTCCTTCACGCCTTTCACCGGACACCATTCTTGCTTTTTTCCCCTAAAGCCTCCTCCCCAATTCCCTTCCCTCACGGTCGTCTTCCGAGCCCCTCACTAGAACCCTGGTGTTGGTAACGGTTGTGACTATAGCAAGCCTAGCAGGACTAACGGCTCCTTATTTCTTTTCTCTTCCTGACCTCCGAGGACCTTCCCCCTTCTACGGACATCCTGACTCCCCGAGGACCCAAGACCCAGCCCCACCTCGAGAGAATCATGACGCCTTACCTTGGAGCCTCGCTTTTGTTTCCCTATTTTCCCTAAAAACCGACTTTGTGTTGCAATAAAAGAACCGATATTGCCCACTACATCCGGCCTCCTTGCCTGCTTTTCCAGCCCGCCGTCACCCCACGTTCACAGTGCTCAGATTTATAGTTAGGACTACAGCATGTAGACAAATACACAGTACTATTCGACGCAGTTGGGTACTATATGTGTGTACACTAAAAAAAAAGCATTTGGAATGCAATAGGTCTTACATTTGCAAGAGTTTGAGCTATTGGCAATGTAAATGACAATGCCTTTTTATTTGTGTTTTTAAAAACCTGCAAGCAGTGCGTAAATACGCACTTTGTACTTCTAATCCTTGATTAGAAGAAGCAAGGCTGGCAGCAAAAGAGTTATAGTTACTGCAAGCCTTGCTTCTCGTAGGCAAGGACTATAAGTACTGTAGCAGGGTTTCCGTTCTCCCACAGAACTGTGCATAGAGATCTAGAACCTTAGTGAGTTAGGATGATCCAAAAACTCATCTCAGTGTCAGAAATCTCGTTACCTAGCTAGCTACAGTGTCTCATGGATCATTATGGAATGATACATGTATTAGACAAACCAGAACATGATCTTTAGAATACCTCAGGAGTCGTGGAACACATGAACACTCTTTCGTTATATAATCATTTCAAACCAAAACTGAGAGTCAAAGAACACAAGTGCAAGTTTGAAATATTTATTATTCAATGCAAAGTTCTCAAACGCAGTATCTTGTATAATACCAAAATGCAGATTATAAAAATCAGAGTCAGCAGCATAGTCACTAATCCATAGTAAGCAAAAGGTGCTAGCATGTTATAATGCAATTTCTATAGAAATCTATATCACCTATATTTCGCGCACCCTATCTAGCATATTATATTATATCTAAGAAGGTCTCATTCGGGCTTTAGCAGGGCGACCCCATACCTCTCAATGTCAGTAGGAGCAGTTCACATCAACCGCTACCAGCTCTCTTCATGCGCAGCACCAAGTGTCTGCGTTCATTCCGTGTAACTCTATCTTAAACCCGCGTAGAGCCCAAAATGTTGGCATCAACATTATTTGTGTTATGTCTAATGTCTAATGTGGTGCGAGGATCAGACCTCCTAGCAACCTTGTGTTAGGTTAATCTTAGAGTGTGCAGCTCTCAGTGTGCAGACAGTTGTACCAAGTGTACCAGGCAAAGCTGATAGCATAGGAATAACATATTATTCTCAAATAAAGCAACTCGCCGCTTCTAGGGTGAAAGCTACAACAACAAGTACGTGTCGTGTGCAAAACTGAAGCCGAAGGCAAAACGGCTGTTTAAACATGTAATACACTCATGCTAACTTAACGCAATATATGTAATGAAGTATCCATATGACACCCCCCCATTGGTCCGAGCACCGCCAATCATAAGGGAAAAGGCAATACTAAATCAGATACAAAAATTGAAAGCAAAATTCAATAATCTTGAGCTAAAATAAGCTAAAAATATGTATGAATGAATATGTATGAATGAATATGTATAAATGCCTACAGTGGCCTCAATTCTAAATAAAAAAAAAAACCACAAAAACCCTTGAATCAAAAGTCATCCGCCAGGTCTCAAAATTACGAAATGTAGGACCAGGTCTCATCCTTTCAAATGTTTGTAAGAGAAAAACCAAGGCACTTATCCGATATCCAAAGTCATGTGCCACCTAGACGTTATCTCCAGCGACATCACGTGAGTGAACTCTCCATCAGCTGAACATAGTTCATCTCTCCAATTCAGCGAGGGGAAAGTCATATTTCACCACAAAGCATTCCTCCCAGGCATCTCACGATTGGAAAGTATATGCAAAGAAAGTTGCAACAGCCTCCAGTATGAAATCACTGCCATCATCCGAAAATAGTTCAGCCATCCAATTTAGCAATGGGAAAGAACATACGTGCTCCTCCAGCATCGGATCCTCCTGCAACGTCAGAGGACAACTCGGTGGGTTCACCAGATCGCTGTGTGTCAGAAAGGCATTCGCCGCTGCAGAGATCTCCCATTGGCCCAGAACTCCATTTATCGCTGCCAAGGCCATAACTCTCTCGCCAGAACAGATCAGCTCGTGAGCCACAACGGGACGCATTAGCTGATCAAAATCGACGTCAGGAGCAGTCCTCAAGCATAGGCATAAATCAATGGCCCAATCGAACTCGCAGCTCAGGCAGTGAAACACAGGTTGGACACACGTGAAGTCGGTGAACCGAAATGACAATCTATAGGCCGTGCTTAATGCTGCAAGCGGCAATGTTCCATAGTAATTGAGCATCCTATTACGGCACAGTGTCAGGAGGCGTTGAACGGCGTCTTGCGCAGGATGGGCATCCATGTTTTATGAAGAAAAACACCAACAGAAAGCCTGCGGCTACAGCCAGCAACACAGGTAGTCCACCAAACAAACTCGAAAAAATAGTGTGGAAAAACGTGGGAATGAGACCAAAAACTTTTTCAAACGTAGTCACGAGGCCACTGCTTACTAATTTAAAAAAATGTGCAAGGCCAGTCGTTGAAGAAGCATTAAAAATCTGGTGTACCAGCTCGCAGAAATGAAATGGCAAATCAGTGTTTAAAAGCGCCTGCACCTCTGTGCGGGTGTTAGCTATGTGAAGGACATAAGTTTCCCGGGCCGAACTCAGGGTCACTTGTTTTTGAGACAAAAGAGCCCTTATTCTGCTTAAACCATTGAATTTCGCTTCCAAGGTTGGGATCCGTGGCCAGATGGAGACATCTGAAGAGCCATGCGTGGGTGGGTATAGGACGTTCTTGCAGCACACTACACGCTCTGATACAGTAACTATATAAGCCACACCAATTAATAAACCACAACATAATTCGTTGTTTAAAAGCAAATAACTACCATTAGCTAATAAAGTAAATGTGGGAACTACTGCTGGAACTGGCGTGCCTTTTAAAACACATGCTAAATTTGGGCGGTCCTGATTACAAGAACCGTGTAACTGAATGTGTCTGCATATTAATGAATGGTCAGGTGACTGTGTGCATTCCTCACCATTAAGATTCACTTCTTTTCCATCTTTCAGACATCTGTATGTGTATGGTAATGACCACGCCTCATGTAGGAATGCATTGCCTAGTGGCTCATATCGTCCTATAGCAATATACCGCATACAGTTAGTAAATTTATATAAAGGAAATGGTAATGTAATTAAACCATGAATAAGCCACGTGGCAGTGGTGGTTTCAGCAACAGAGAAAGGTAAGGATTCTAGCTTCTCAATATGTAACATAGAAAACGATGCATCACGCATTGAAAGCATGCGCTGTTTATCAGTAAGATTAAAAGGGGCAAAAAGTGATGAAACGTTCAATGAGGTCCAGGGAACTCGACCAGCCTTAATTGTCTGTAGAGTCCAGGCAAACTGCATTACAGAACGTAATTGATTTTGACCATGGTATAACGTGGACACTTCATCATGTACAATATCAACAACAGAAGAAACAATATTATCCAATGTGTAAATTCTGGAAGAAAGCGTGTTAATACTATTATCGACCACTGCAAGCACTTTTTCCAAATTGGCTTGATCAATAGCCCTCAGGCGTTTAGCTGCTTCGACTTTTGAAAATTTCCAAATTTCATTATAAATAGCATAAATAAAGCGTTTAGACCTACCCTTAGTCGGGCCTTTTATAAAATCATTTAACTCTATGTTCTCATTCAACTGGGACAGATGCAGTTTAACTGCAGCTAAAGTGGAATGTTGTAACCAGTTCTGACACAATTTGCCTACTGAATAAGTTGTAACAGTGTGATCTGAGTCAAACCTGGGATCTGGCCTGATGCGTGTAAAACTCTCAGACAAACCCAAAAAACGACTTTGGCAAGAATCAGAGCTTCTTTGCCATAAAAGCCACCCATCCGGATCAAAACTGGAAATATTAAAGGAGGAATTCTGCAAAAGTGCTTGTATCTCACTTATGGACAATGTAGTGAAATTACTCCAACCTGAATATTCTTCCAAATCAGGGATAGTAGGGGTATTTAATTTTTTAGATGTAGCCAATCCAAAACATGTTGTTTGGGAAATAGTCGAATTTAAAAACAACATGTGATTCGGGATGAGACATGCACGATGCAAAGCCTCAGTGCCTTGTACCTGCCAATCTTTGGTACCCCAAACCGATTTAAGGTCAATAGCATCCTTCCATAACTCATAGCCATCCACAGATAACCTTTCTAGAAAGGACTTTGAATACAACAATTTTGTGTCAGTCAGTCTAACTTTTGGCATGGATTTCTGTTTCACCTTGAAGTAAAAAGACTCAGGATTTGATTGATTAAAATCTGTAAAGTAAGAGTATTTTCCCAGAAAAGTACTTGAGCTCCCCTGTAAAGGAGCAGGGCAATGTTCCCACTGAGTGTAATTCACAGGAACCCGCCTGGAACTTGTCTTGTGCAAGAAATGATTTCCATAATGTTGGTAACAAAACAAATCACCATAGTTGACAGAATCTAAATACAAATCCTCATCATCAAAGGCCGCATAATATTTCAAATCAGAGAACAATGCTTCTACGGCCTGAAGATCCCAATCATCAGAACGAATATTTTGCTTAATCACATCTCCCATGTTTACTCTAAGCACATTAGGAACATTAATAACTTCTGTGGGGCCATGTATCTGAAACCTAACCGCATCCCACACAATCCCATCAAGGACAGGCCAAGCAGTAATTTGTACTGAATGTAAGTCTCTCTTTAGTCTGTGTGCTGAATGTGAGGAGGAGTGAGGGGCCAATGTTCCATTAAGGTACCGAATTCCTGTTCTTTCTTTCACATAATGGCCATCAATCAGGCGGAAAAAATAAAACACAAAACCAATTGACATAAAAAGATAAAATGAAAATAGTATCAGCCAAATGTATGTCCAAGGTGGAACTAAAAAATGTTTTTTAAACAACGTGGCATATTTTGCAATAGTCGATGGTTTCTTTGAAAGTTCCGAATCAGAGTCAAAAGAGAATCTGGACTGGTTAGCCAAACGAGCATGTAAATCGGACATAGATAAATCAGCAGGATCTGCATAGGTCACCTCATCAATGTTAGTAACAGGAATAGTATTTAATAAAGGACTTGATATGGCAGGCATCTCGAGGGACACCTCCTGATCTGCACCAGATGTAATAGCCAGCACAGAGTGCCTCACCATGGAAGGACAGGATACAGCCGGTGTCATGCTATGAAGAATCGGCCACCCTGTGTGTCTTGACATTGTCAATAGAAATAAATCTGTTTTCTTTACGACCTGGAAGTGGTGGTAAAATGACTGTTCTTGTGCCCTTCACTCCAAGGACCCGAACTGGCGCTCGATATGAGGGACCAAACTCCTTTTTGTTTTCGATCTTCTCTCGAACCAGTTCTCCAACTTGGGGTAGCCAGCCAACTACCGGGATCTGCAACGCATCATCCGACGTGGAGGGCAAGTGTTCCTTTGCAAGACTGTCTCTGGTCTTTTGTAGATCCTGTAAAACATTGCAATGTTCATCTACGTCAAAGGCCGCGGCCTGGGCCTCGCAGTCTGCACCATCAAGGTCAGGGACGTACATCTTGATACCAAAGAGCATTTCGTATGGGGTCCGCCCACCCAGAGACCTTCTAGGGAGATTATTAAGCGCACGCTGCACGCCATAGAGGTGGGTCAGCCAGTTTCTACCAGTGCCTATAACTCGGGCTGTCAAAGATTGCTTTAAGTCGCGGTTCATTCTTTCTACCACAGAATTGCCCTCAGGCCTGTAGGGGCTTGAAAACTTCACCTGTACTCCCAACGAAACCATAGCATCCTTATACGCCTTAGAGGCGAAAGCCGGACCCTGGTCCGAATGGAAAGCACCACAAGCAAAGATTCCCACAAAGACACGCAAATCCTTAATGACAGTCCGTGAATCAGCGCTGCGATGCGGCCATAACCACACAAAGCGTGTGCATGAGTCGACTGCTACTAAGATGTATTTATACGCAGTATCAGAAGAGAAAGGACCGCAGTGATCTAAATAAACACATCCAAGTGGTTTATTAGAGATGTACAACTGTGTCTGAGGCGGACGCGCAGCAGTAGAAGGCTTAATCTGCTGACAAATGTCACACATAAGGACATAATCGCGCGTCTGTTTGTACAGTCCCCGCCACAAGAATCTCTGTTGTAGCTGAGATACAGTGGCTGAGACGCCCGCATGCGCAGACGCCACACCTTCATGAGCCGCTGTAATCAGAGAAGTTCTGCGATCCGAGTTGGGAACTAGACGCTCTCCAACTTCAGGAATTTTCCCATAAGGAACCTTATCGGGACTTAAGTGGTATGTGTATTTCGAAGGGAACCCCGCAGGATATTTACCTCCCTTCGCTGTGGCAGCAACAGCCGCCAAGATGTCATCATCTATTTTGCTTTTGGACCTCGTGACTGCTGCAACTAAGTATTTAGATACTGCTGATTTCGCTGCTTCATCAGCAAGCGAGTTGCCAACAGCGTGGACTCCCACGCGCTGGTGGCCGAGAGTATGAATCACAAACACGAGCGGCAGCTTTTCTTTAAGTTCCGCTACTCGGACCCAGATCATTTTATGTTTTATTGTGCTACCTTTGGAATCACGAAAATCATTCTGAATCCAAAAGAACAAGTTCTCATTGTAAGACTGGACACAGTAGTAAGAATCACTTACGACTAAAGTCGTCACACTAGGATCTGCGTACTCCAATGCAAGCATCAGAGCACGTAGCTCTGCTAATTGTGCAGTGCAGTCCCCAAGTGTCTGCGTGTGCACGACACTGGACTCGAACTCATCGTTCACCATTGCACCGACCACAATGGCGCAAGCGGAAACGTAGGCATGTTTAGAGCCATGCGCAACCTGCGCCGAACCATCCGTGTAAATGATACAGTGGAAATCCTCCAACGGCCGCATTGCTAAAGGAGCAGGATGAACAAATTCATACTGTAAATACTCCTGCGACCGTAAAGCGGCGTCAAAAATAAACGTGACATCCTGAGATGTCAAGGAAGTAGCCCACTGAATCCACCGAGGGTGCAAAGCTTTAGAATTAGGTACACTGGCTTTCGTGACCGCCTCCAAGGCAGGACACGGGGTAACAACCAACATGCGCTTTCCCTGCGACAGGGCACGTTCTTTAAGAATTGCCATCTGCACAGCCGTTAACACTTTCTCCACAGTGGAAAAACGCAGTTCAGCCGAAGTGTACAAGTGTGACTTGTAAGCAATAGGCACAGTATCCCCCTCGTTAAAAGTCAGGTACGTGAAACCCACCGTCCCAGGGATAATTCTTATCACCAGGTTGGTCTGGTTATCACGGGTTTGTAAGTAGTCAGAAGTGAGCAAATCAGCCTGCAAAGACTGCAGAATGGCTGAATGCTCAGGCAGCCAGCATGATTTGGAAAAAGATGGTTGTACCAAGGCATATAAAGGCTTGATACGCTGGGCATATTCCGGAATGTATGTCCTCCCGAAATTTAAAAAACCCAGCAAAGACTGTAATTTTTTCAGAGTTGTCGGAGAGCGCAACTGCGCGCACTTCTCCAGGAAGTGAGGAGCCAATCCCTTTCCTTCATGGTTAAGTTCATAACCTAGAAACAACACTGTGTACTCCGCAATGTGTGACTTCGCAAAGTTAAACTTGTAACCCATGTCTGCAAAGTTACAAATTATGCTGTTTACTCGACACAGATGCACCCAAAGCTCGTCGTCTGTGAGATAAATGTCATCCACATACGAACATGCAACTGGATCGAAACTCTCCAAAAGAGAGACTATGCGGGCGGAAAACACTCCAGGACTATTTTTATATCCCATTGGGAGACGTTTAAACATTTTTTGTACGCCGCCGCACGTAAAACTGGTCCATTGGGAACTTAGACCATCTAATCTATGTGCATAAAAACCATTGGAAATGTCAAGCGTGGTTTTGAACCGTTTACGCTCAAGACTATTCACTAGGGCAGAGCCGTGAGTATTCTGTACTGCACAGTTACGGCAATGCGAGTTCAAATGCCGGTAATCCAAAACTAGACGATACGAGCCGTCCGGCTTGTTAACAGTAAAAAGGGGATTATTCATTGGTGACACACATGTTTCAATTACACCTTGATATTCCAATTGTTCAAGGATAGCCGCGACTGAAGCCTTAGCTTCACGCCGTATGGGATACTGGGGTTGTGGCTGAGGCTGTGATCGTAAAGGAATCTCATGGCTAGGGGACAATTTATCCCAGCCACACTGATTTCGGTACACAGCCGGCGCAAGCGCCAGAGCCCACTCTTCTGCAAAATGCAGCGCTTCCACTCTCGGTACAGTGTGCGCGAAACTGGGGAGGATTACCTCCTCCCCTCGCGGAGCTGCGAGAACAAAAGGTGGGGGCCAGTCAGCCTCCGAAAGCAAAATGTCATACGTATCCGAAAGATTCTCCCAAAATACCCCTTTTACAGTTCGCTGCATGTCACCTTCAATTAACAGGACAATTTCAAAAAGTCTTTCAGGGGGAGCAACATGCGTATCAGCTGTTTCAATTACAATAAAAGTCTCAGTCGCTGTCACCTTCAACAGTGGACGGAGGGCCTCTCTCACTATGGTAATCTCCGCCGCGCTGTCCAGCAAGGTCAGAGCCCACGTCAGATTCCGAAGCCGCGTTCTCACTATCTGGGGCATATCGATGCGCCGTTAAGGCAGCGACCTTCTTCTTGGCAAACTGCGGTCTCTTAGGCGTAGAGTCGTCCCGCTGATCCCCTTCACTTCGCGTGCGGGGCTGGCCACGTCCTTGCTGACCACCCCTGCCCCTGCCGCCCCCTCCACCACCGGTTGACGGAGCCGATGAGTCCTGAAAGGAACGAGGAGAGCGTTGGTCAGATGCCTGATATCTATCAGGTGTTTTAATCGTAGCGCGATCGCGCAATTCATAAACACGCTCTGACTGCGCAGGTTGTGAAGGCGCCGGACTCGAGACCTGTGTCTGTTGTTGTTGTTGCTTACCCTGATTCTGCTTTTTAGGCCAATTTTGTTTCTTGGACCTGGGCTGTCCACCTGTTTCCGAAGACTGCCCCTGGGGTTGCTTCTTTTCTTTTTCAAGAAAAACCTTCGCACCCTTAGAATTGCGGCCAACCATTTTATAAGCCGCCACAATTATTCTTGCCAGCTGACGGGGTTTCTCGGCATCGGGAATTAACGCCAGACCATTGGCCACTTGAAAGTTCACTGCATCCCCTTTTACATTGGCAAGGATAATACCGCAAACTGTCTCAAATGAACCGTTCAGGCGCATACCCAACTCAACCGCCGACTCAGGTCCGTGATCATCCTGAACACGTTTGAGGATTGCAGACAGGTTCGACACTGACGGTGTGCCAAAGCACCTCGAGTAAACCGCTGCAAAAGTCTTACCCCATGTCTCACAGTCAACAAGTTCCGGGGCTAAATCTTTCGGTAAACTAAGCGTAAGAATCCGGTGTTTTTCACCCGGAGTCGTATTAGGAAACACAGCCTCCAGCTGGTCAAATTTCTCGGCAAGCCAGTAAGGAAAATCATCCTTAACATCTGGCTTTCTGCCCATAACGGAATTCACCAAGACCGGACTTATTTTCAAGCCAGCCTGGTCTGCTCGAAGCTGCGCCCCTGCGGGGGCTGCGCCATGAATATTACGACCAATGTAATGAACAAGCGCTCTAATCACACCAACTGCGACCTCATGAAGACGCCGCAGGTCACCCACATTACAAGTGGTGCGATTAGGATGAGGAGTAAATCCACCCAAAGCGGGCCAATTTGTGCCCGGAATGGATAAGGGACCTAACCTCGGAGCCGTTAAAGAATGGGGTAGGGCGCCACCAAACCAAACTCCGTGCTGCCAAGCGTCTATAGGTACTTCCAGTGCCCTGTACGGAGCATAAGCCGCCGGTACATCCGTGGCAGTGTATGAATGATAGACACCCGAATTAGCGTCTATTTCCGGAAATGTCACCCAGGAATAAAACAATTCGTACGGGTACGCATGTTCCGCACTCACTACTAGAACCACAGCTAAGCCTTCCGCGGGTACATTATATCCCCGCAAGTGGTCGCGAACCGCGACGCGGCTATGCTGCGCTATTTCCACTGCCATGTTAGCACAGGAAGAAGAAAAACTAGACAAAGAACACTTTGTAGCACAACTGGGTAGTGATTCAAAGAAACCTTTTTAGAAGAATTCAAGCTTGAAAAGACCTATTTCAAAAACAGGTAGGTTTTCCGACACCGCCGTTTACCGGAAACGGAAATGAAGGTGTCAAGGTATGAATGATATACTACTCGAGTGTCATGAAATACGGCCAACCAATCCGTTGGGCGCCATGTAGCAGGGTTTCCGTTCTCCCACAGAACTGTGCATAGAGATCTAGAACCTTAGTGAGTTAGGATGATCCAAAAACTCATCTCAGTGTCAGAAATCTCGTTACCTAGCTAGCTACAGTGTCTCATGGATCATTATGGAATGATACATGTATTAGACAAACCAGAACATGATCTTTAGAATACCTCAGGAGTCGTGGAACACATGAACACTCTTTCGTTATATAATCATTTCAAACCAAAACTGAGAGTCAAAGAACACAAGTGCAAGTTTGAAATATTTATTATTCAATGCAAAGTTCTCAAACGCAGTATCTTGTATAATACCAAAATGCAGATTATAAAAATCAGAGTCAGCAGCATAGTCACTAATCCATAGTAAGCAAAAGGTGCTAGCATGTTATAATGCAATTTCTATAGAAATCTATATCACCTATATTTCGCGCACCCTATCTAGCATATTATATTATATCTAAGAAGGTCTCATTCGGGCTTTAGCAGGGCGACCCCATACCTCTCAATGTCAGTAGGAGCAGTTCACATCAACCGCTACCAGCTCTCTTCATGCGCAGCACCAAGTGTCTGCGTTCATTCCGTGTAACTCTATCTTAAACCCGCGTAGAGCCCAAAATGTTGGCATCAACATTATTTGTGTTATGTCTAATGTCTAATGTGGTGCGAGGATCAGACCTCCTAGCAACCTTGTGTTAGGTTAATCTTAGAGTGTGCAGCTCTCAGTGTGCAGACAGTTGTACCAAGTGTACCAGGCAAAGCTGATAGCATAGGAATAACATATTATTCTCAAATAAAGCAACTCGCCGCTTCTAGGGTGAAAGCTACAACAACAAGTACGTGTCGTGTGCAAAACTGAAGCCGAAGGCAAAACGGCTGTTTAAACATGTAATACACTCATGCTAACTTAACGCAATATATGTAATGAAGTATCCATATGACAGTACAAAGTGGGTGTTTATGTACCGCTTGCAAGTTTTCAAAACACGTAAATAAAAGGCTTTCTGATTTACAATAGCTCAAACTCTCGCAAATGCGGGACCTATTGTATTGCAAATGCTTGTCTTCATTCTGTGATTGTGCCCTGGTATTTTAAAGTGCGTGTGTCCCGTTCTGAGGCGCCGACTTCAAGGCCTGGATTAATGATGGTGAAAGACAAACAACGACTACCAGAATGCAGTTGAAAAAGGTGCCTGGAAACACTCTCACCTAAGCGGCAACATTCTTCCCTCTATCTGGTAGCACATGTGCCCTTCTGAAGCCCTTCATGTCAACAATGCTATGGTGTGCGTTCCAGTTGTGTATCTACAAAACGAAGGGTTGTTTTATCTTTTCAATTTCCAGGAAAAATAGTGTTGATTTTTTTTTTGTTTTACATAAAACTAAATCCCTCCCCCACAGAAGGCACCGTGACGCGGCCCCGCCCACTTTCACAGGTTTAAAAGCCCCTCCGGTAGCGCGTGCATAGTACTCTTCTTGTATTTGCCGTCGGTTTCTGCAGCGTCCGTCTGTCCTCTTTGCTAGCAGATTTTCTATTGCACTTGTTTTCGCCGCCTGTTATCAGCATGGTGAGGAAGATCAGGAGTGTGGTAAGTCTCTTGTTAAAGCGGGGGTGGTGTTTCGCCTTTTCTTGTCCACTCTTAAGCTTACCTGAGGCCTAGCTGGAGGAGGGCTGTCGAGAAATAGCGCTCGATTGTTCAAACAGAAAACAATCCATGAAAAGCGAGAGGGACGTTACTGTTCAGTGTCCAGGTTTTCCTCAGAAGTAAGTCCTGGTCAGTGAATGAATATTTCTATAAATTGGTATTAATTAGTAGAGGTTGCGACTGGCGAGCCGCCGAAAGCTGAAGCCCGGCTCTGGTACCTATGGTTGGAATCTCGAGTTTTAATGTGGCTTTGGCTTCCCTTCCTCCCTCTATCTACCCAGGATGTGGGCTCTGGACCAGCGCTGCCGACTCTGGAGCTGGGGGGCCCGGTTCGAACCTCGGAGGGCTCAACATCCTGTGACTCCCTTCATCTCCCCTGTGTATATTCAATGAATGTGACTTAATGTAACCGGTGTTCATGTAAATTCTCGCGAAATAGAAATTCCGAAAACCGGCACCGAGGTTAAACCAAAGATATAACGTGAGACAGATGGATGCCCATTTACTGGCTTGTTTGTGCAAGGTAATATCAGAAAACCCGACTAAATCACGGCTTTCCCCGCTTTGATCCTGTCTTCGTTATCGCATTGTGAAAAGTGGATTCAGAGTAACAGTTGTACAAAGAGCTATTTATGATTTGATAAAACTGTGGTTGCTGTAAAATCCGGGCCTAGTGCACGAAGTAAATTTAAGTACAGGGTTTAGATAACGAGTGACCTGTATTAGTATTTAAACATGCCCCATTAGAGAACTATCACTCTTAATACATTCTTACTGGTGCAGTGTCATGTGACTTATTTATTTTAAAGCTTCCACATGTTGACGAAATGTACTATTTGAATTTTGATAAGACGTTTTCATATTGTTCTTGGTGCTTGTTACATGATCTACATATCAAATATTCCGGGCTTGGCTCGTGCGGAGATCAGCGCCAGACCCATGGCTCGGCTTTCCCTGCTAATATATTGGCTCGCACATCTCTATTAGACCCAGCTGCTCCAGGCAAGCAACTAGCTATTGCTTTTTTTAGCCAATAGAAGCGTTCAATTACCGTATTAGTACTTAAAATGTTAGAATTCAATACCCCCGGCTCCATAATCCACCCTGATGTTGGCTAATCGAGTACAGCCATTGATGATTGTAATTAAAAGCTTAAGTTAGAAGTTCTTTTTTTTTTTTTTATTATTTTTTTAAATATATAATCCTGTGTGGCTGATAACTTTATCCGATATTTTGCCAGTCAACGGCCAACTTGAAAGGTTTCTCTTTCTGACCTCCCCTCTGCTGCTAGGCGCTTTGTGTTAAATTGGTCTGGCCTTGCTCCTTAACGTGGCTCCATCACGACCATCCACTGAAGAGTACTGATAAGATACGTCACAAGCGTGGCTTCTGTGCAGTATCCTTGCGGCCGTTTGGTTCTCTAAAGATCTCGTTAAGTCTGCAATAAGCAGCACCCTACAGATATCCGAGGCTCGGCGTAGAAAAAGGGGTGCCTGCAGTTGGTCCCTGCACATGTCAGCAGTCGGTCCTTGCACATTAGTCAGGAGTAATCTGAGTATTAGGGTTGTGGCATGTAGAGTAGTCTCAATGTAACTGAGTTTTCAAACATGCGGGTGTGTAAACTCACTTAATTTTTGCTATTGCAAAAATATGTAAATCTGCAATTTTAAATTGGCTCTTCTGTTTTATTTTAACGTAAATAAATCTCCTTTCATAGTACCGGAAACAATTACTAATTTTCTGGTTATTCGTGCTCCAAAAGCTAAAAGCTTGCTGCAGGTGTAAGTGTGCCACATGGTGGAAAGCCTTAATTTAGCCCTAGGTGAATTCGTAAAAGATTACAAGGTTATAATGAGAATTTCACCAGGGACTAGTTTATATCCAAACTAGATAGTGTAAATTGATACTGTTGGACCTGGCCCTTTTGGCAGGCTCACCCCGAAACTTTTTGCTTTTTGCCTAGCCTGGTGTAACCTGGTGTTGGTGATTTTAGGTCTCTGCGCACTTTTTCACTGTGGTCCAGTGTAAAGTGCTTGCGCTCTCTGAGTGCGTGTGTGAGATTGACCTGCCCTCCCATAAGAATGTGTCCATGGTAGTTCCTGGTGTGCAGGGTCGAGTTAACTCGTGAGATTGAATGCTGCGCGATGTGTGCTGCTTTATTGTGTCTAGTGTGGAAGTGCCACTTCTAAAAGTTGGTATGTCTGTGCAGTGAATATGAATTGACTGTCTGGCTTGTGATTGGCTGGTGTGCCTGGCTCCTGGAGTCAGGATGGGTCGCCCCGGTGGTGAATGGCGATCTGCATGTTGATGTGAGGGAGGGGTGCACCTGGGACCTGAATATGGCTGGGCTTTCCCTCCACAATGCTGGCTCCGCCCCCTGTGGTGTCTGATGTCCCTGACCCATCCTGTGAATAGGCAGAGGGGCTGAGCAAAACAAAGTGCTCAGGAACCAGTTGCATCTGGTTCGCCCTTTGCCTGTACCTTTGGAGACAAAGTATTTGTGTGTATAAAGAGACTGACCTCCTGTAAAATGTTCTTGTTTCCGATTTTAATCTACTAGGGGCGTGCTGGGGCCCAGGGGAAGGCTTGCCTCCCTGGGCTCTGTCCTGCCCCTGGATTGCTGGAGGACTTCTTTCTGGGGCCTCTTCTGCCTGGCCTGAGGATGGCTGGGAGACTCTCCTTGCCCTAGAAGCTTTGTCCTGTGTTGCTGGGACAATTTTCTTTCTGGAGGAGTACTTCTTTGGGGGCTTGTGTAATTGCCATGCCCCCAGTGCCTTGTGAGTGCTGTATTTTGCTGAGTATTGGTGGCTTTGATACCACAGGAGCCCACACTGCTTTATATTTAATTATTTTTCCTAGCGGGTGCCACCCCGCTTATGTAATTATGGGTGTGCGCAGGTGCCTACTCTGCGACTTTGCCCACCATCGTTGTTGCAGCACGGGTGCCCACCCCGCTTATGGCTGTTGGCAGACTTCCTTTACGAGCGGGTGCCCACCCCAAGAATCACCGCCGCAGCCAGAGCTGCTTGTGGAACCGTTGCTGGGCTGCTGCCTACCAGCGACCTGTAAATGCTGGAGGTGGTCGGGGCCTGGTGCCCCTTTGTTCCGCTTCCCCCCCTGCCTGGGGAAGCCTTTGTACGCCTTGCCGGTCTCCTGTCTGAAGAGGAAGACCGGAGATGCTGGCCACCGCCAGCAAGGAGAGAAAGGCACGGTCGCCAGTCGGTGGGGCTCCAGAGTTGAAGTGAGAGCCCTGCAGACCAGGAGCAGAGTCCTGCCTCTGTCCCCCCACCGGTGAGTTTCACAGGGGAGTCCGGGGGGGGGGGCGGTAGTGCCAGAGCAGCCCTGTCTGGCAGCGGGCTGCTCCCCTGTAGGCACAGTAGTTTTTCAAGCCTCGAGGGCTCCGTGGGGGCAGAATGATTTTCGGAGCCCGTGCGCTCCGCAATGTGCAGAGGTGCCTTCAGGGTGGCCCCAGGTGGCAGTGGGTCACCCCAACATGTAGTGATTTCCAGAGCCTAGATGGCTTAGGGGGCACAGTTCCTTTTAAAGCCCCAGTGCATGGGGACACGTGGTGTTATTTCAGAGCCAGAGGGCTCCAACACAGTGCACAGGTTCTTCCGGAGCCTAGAGGGCTCCAAGTGCGCAATGTGTATTTCCAGACCCAGATGGCTGTTTGGCGCAGTCTTAGTCCTGAGGGGCTAGTGACAGCCCCAGTCACAGTTTTGAGTTTCCAGCTGCCCAGCAAGTAGGGGGCAGCTGCACCATTTAGGCTTTTTCTTTCAGGGGACCTGTTTTTGGTGAACCTAGGAGTGAGTCTCGCTCCTTTTCGCCCCTATCTTGGCCTTCCACAGCTGCGCAGCACTTAGTGCCAGCTGCAGCGTCTAGGCCTTGTTCTTGTCCCCATCTGCCCAACAAGTAGTGGGCAGCTGCAACGTTTAGGCTTGCACAGATGGCACACCCCTGACTGGTGCTGCATTGGCAGCGTGCCCTGACATTCTGGACACGGGGCATTTGAGCCCCTTCTTGAGATGCAAAACACACAAGATGATGGATGCAATGTTGCACAATGGCAAAACATTCACCCCCAGTCACAGAAATGGGTTTAATCCATCGTGATTTTGCCCACCAAGCCACCCCAGTTCAGACATGTCCATATGTATGCGGTCCTAGGAAGCTTGAATCCGGTCCAGGAAAGACATGGCTTGGCAGTTCGGGCTGGACTGTTCCCATGAGGCACAGGGTCAGACTGATTTGCATATGGCCATGTCTGAACTGGGGTGGCAGTGGGCTAAAGAACAGTAATGGATTCAACCCAGATCTGTTGACTGGGTGAGTGTTTGTTTGATTGGTTCAGATGCTCCGTCTGTCACCACCCCCTTTGTACCACTTCCTCCTTGAGATGGCCAGTTGGCCAGGGGGGCTGGTTTGTGGATAGGGCGCAAGGCCCTGAATGTGATTTATATGCTAGAGTGGTGTGGTGCTAGGTAATTTAATGCATTTAGTATATTTTGGGCACCCTGTGTTTTATACCTCTAAAATTATGAGGTTGTGTAGCATATTATGGTTTACGCTAGGGAGATGATACTTCACTCTGTGCTTTACGCCCCTAAATGTGAGTTATTCTTAGGAGGCAGTGTCTAATGTGTTTAGACTAGTGAGAGATTGCATAATGTGTTTATGCTGGTGAGGTTGGTGCAGAATGTAATTCACGCCTGAGGTGACTGTACATAATGTAGTTTGTTACAGGTTGAGATGGAGCACAGTGATTACCAGTAGTTACTGGTTGTATGTTTATGATCTATTTTCTTGTACCAATTTCTGCTAAGTATTGTTCCTGACAGTGGCCCTGTCCTGTGTAGATAATCCCTTGTGAATATTGCCCGTGCCAGTTGGCATAATGTATATTGTGTGATTACTATCTGATGTGTTTTAAGAATACAAAAGTAATTTTTATATAACCTTGTGTGGAGTTCCTTTTGTAGTGTGCCTGGGATGCTGCTGTGTGCATGCGCAAATGCTTTACACATTGCCTCCGGGATAAGCCTGACTGCTCATGCCAAGCTACCAAGGGTGTGAGCAGGGGTTATCTTGGCGTGTGACTCCCTTGCCCTGACTAGAGTGGTTGTTTCTGCCTGGCTTTGGCGCAAGCCTTAGCCAACCAGAAATCCCAGTTCTAACCAAGAGTGCGGGTGCATCTGGTTAAGTCGTATGTAAAACAATCCAAGGCTATTTTCTGGCATCACTTAGTTGCAGCTCGAAAGATGAACCTTGGCTAGTGAGCCCTCTGTAGTGTAAGAGGCGGCATCTGTCGTGGCCATTGGCCAGATGAGCTAGAAGGGTAACTGACATTTTCTCAACTGTTGTAATTTTTTCCAGGCGGAGTTTGATGATATCCTGGAAAAGTCCCACTCGAAGCTGATCGTCATAGACTTCACTGCGTCTTGGTGTGGGCCATGCAGAGCAATCGCACCTGTGTTTCAGGTATGTAAGCACCTCTTTAATACTACTTTTGTGGGGTTCATTCTTGATAAAGGAATTCAACTATGCCTTGCTTTGTACCCTGCTGCATCGGAGGGGGAGCTCTGACATCCCCAAGGCATCACCAGCCCCCTGGAAATAGGATCACCAGCCCTACAATCCTCAGCGTTTGGTGGTGCTGCAAGGCTAGCGAAGGGTTGCCCACAGGTGCTCTAAGCATACCTGTCTCTTCACAATGAGGGACATGCCAGGGACAAAGGCAGGGTAATCTGCAGCTGGGCTAGGCCACCTTCCTTGATTCATTCAATGGGTAACCTGCCTACTCAACCATTGAGGTTTTATTTTCATATGCCCTTTTGTCTTAGAAGTGCAGCTTTCCCCTCACTATACGAACCTTACAAGTCTTAATGTTCAAATTGGGCATCCAAATGAGCACATTTACATATTAAGCAGTTGAAGTTTTGGTTAAAGAAATACTTAACTTCCCCAGAAGTGTTACTGGGTGCTGGCCCTATATAAAGTGGTACTTTTATACGCACTGAGACTCTGCAACAAGAGCGAGGTTCATAGCTACAGCTATAACAGACACCCACCAGCGAGCCATCCCTGTTTTTAAAGTGGATCTCCCTACCCACACCCTACTGCTTGCTTTGGACCCTGTGCTCCTGGCAGTGGTGGGGCTACAACCCCCACCCTCACCAGGCCCAGGAGGGGCAGTGCTTCTTAAACACTCTTAGAAGCTATGCCTGATAATGCTGGATCACGCTCTACTCTTTTGCTCCGCCACAGGGACTGTAAAAGTTTATTTTTATTCCCGGTGTTTTCTGTTTAACATGGTACAGCACAAGATCACTGTGGCTCCCTCTGGAGCAACACTGTAGTGGCGGGTGGCATAACTCGCAGGGGTGAGGTAAGGGGGGGCAGGGTTACATAATGCAAAAAGAATTGTATGTGTATACACTTACCTTGCCCCTGGGTCCCGCATCTCTGCTCCTGGTCTCCTCGTGGGACTCTAGGAACAGGATGAACACACAGGCTCCCCTGACAAACCACGTTTAGCATCCTAGTTCAACGTTCAACCAGGGAATGGGGCTTGGGCATGCTATCCATTCAGGCTGGAATGTAGCTTGCATGGAGAACAGGGAAAAGTGTGCAGGACTGTTTTGGGCACCCCAAGAAGGCCAACTTATGTTATTGTGCACTTAAGTGTTGGCCAACCCCTCCTTCCCTCCCCTGCCCTGATCGGAGCAGCCCCACCCACATGCCCCAAAGGAAAACTAAAATGATTCAAATTTATCATATTTCCTTCAATCTGCACTACTCAAAAGCAGTGAGGCGATGCTCCTCTGCCATAGCGGAGGAGCCGCCACTGCCTAAATGTGCAGTCAAGCCCGAGACAACTGAGGAATAACTAGTGTTGCTTCATTAGTATCAACAGCAGGGGACTTATCCAAAAAGCAATAGTGGCATAGGTGCCAGACGGACAAATGGAAGAGGGAGTGAATAAGCTCAATGTTTAAAAAGCCCTAAATATATAAACTCACTACAAAGTTTACTAAGGGGATAGCAGATTGGGGTATTCTCCAGGGGAAACACACTTTATGGGGATCTTAAGGACCCCATTTCAGGCAAACGTGAGCCTATTTAAACCCATCTGGGGGCCCTCATAGCAATTAAGCTGTCTGACAACCTTACCCCTGACTATCCATTGTGGAGTGCTAGGAGGGGCTAGTGCACAATCTCAATGTGGTAGATGGGTGGAAAATGACCTTATCTTGTGTCTAACACTGGTTTAGAGAATGACCTCTCCCACACTCCTTGGGACTGGAGAGGCTTAGCACTCACCCAGTTGATTGTGATTTGATCTGGTCAATGTGGATGAAGCCTGTGACCCTAATTCAGACAAAACCACTTTTGAATGCAGCAGTGTAGCAAGGGCATCAATTGTTTCCAGTGCTTATGGCGACAATAAGCTCCCCAAATATAGACCTTTACTTATCTAAGAGGCTGGGGAAATAAGTGTCATCTGTCACTAACCGCTAAAGTCCCATGGCTTGCATTTAATATTTCAGAAATGTGAATACAAACACCTTTCAGATAAAATTGTATTTAAACCGTTCACCCTGGTGAATACCTGCCTTGCTGCCTCATTCGCATAGTGAGAGGGACAGCTCATTTGTATACTGAAACTTGGTGGTTGGTAGACTGCTACTGAAGCATACTTGGCACCAGGGCCCTCTGAGGCCAAGTAGTTTGATAATGCCCTGTAGGAAGGCATCGACATTGCCCTGACTGCCTCAAGGAGTCTCCTAGGGTATTTGTAAAATACAAAGATGTAGAGTGGAGTCCTTGTTACGGAAACGAGGAATTGCACAACCAATCTCGGGGTAAACTCATAATGGCATGTAGGCTAAAAGATAGCAGGGCCTTCTGGGTGGTGGCAAATACGACCAGATCTTAATGTGTTAAGCATAACACTGTTACCATCCACCTGTAAGACTGGGTTGACAGTCTGGAGAGTTTTACAGTTTGAGGGCCACTAATCATTTCGAAGAGTTAGACTTCCCCGTAGACTTAATCTATGCATGTTGAAGTCTTGGAGGCAATTAAGAGCCTACCCAACAAAGCCCAGGGACCGGATGGTGTCCCTATGGATCTATCTAAATGTGCACCAGAAATCTGGGATTTCCCTCATTTGTAATTCTTTTAATGCAGTCTGTAAAGTGGGCCTCCTGCAGACATGACGTTCTGCCGTAATGGTGCCAATTTTTAAGAAGGGGGAAACCTGCAATCCTCTAGGTGCTGTCGGCTAATAACGCAGCTGGATTTAGCAGTAAAGCTGGTGGGGAGTTGTGTTAGAGCACCTCTGCTCGTGTGTCAAGGTGACGGGCATGCTGTCGGATGTGCAGTGTGGGTCTGAGCACAATGGAGCAATACCTAAATTTACATCTACTGGTCAGTAACTGTACTGTTGCAAGGCAGGGTGCTGCCTGCCTGGCCTTCGTGGATCTCTTGTGTCTTTGACAGCATAGTCTGGCCCAAACTACAGGAGGCGTTATCTGAATTTGGGGTCGAGGACAATCTGGTGCAGTTCTTGAGAGCACTTCATTAAGATCTGTCTGTGGAATGGCCAGTCGGGGGAAGAGACAGTTAGCTATAATCTAGGGAGGGGGATGCAGCAGGGCTGTGCTTGGCTCTGGTATTATTTCTTTGGTGTTTCAATGGGCTTGGTACAGCACTTTCACTTCTACATCAGGTGCTCCTTCAAGTGGCAGGAAAATGGTACCAGCGTGATTATACACAGTATGTGATTTTATTATCTAGAACCCCCATAGTTTTAAATGTTTATCTGTTGCTTGTCTTCGCTCCTGAGGGCCGGGCATTGCTCTGCCTTATCTTGGCCACGCTTGGCTCTGCCGAGCCCCGCATTCCTGTGGCAGCACCTGTGGGCCGGCCTTTGTTTCCGTTCGCTCCTCCGGCCGGGCTTGGCTCCGCCGGGCCCCTTCTACTCCTGTGACTACACCTCCCAGCAGCCCCCCTAGCGGTCAGGATGCCGCGGACATCACCAGGAAGCGCATAAAGGCTCCCTTGGAACCTCATCCCGCGGGAGGCGCGCGGGAGCACGCCGGGAGAAGCCCGCGACAAGGGCGGGGCCGCCTGCGGCCGTCCGGGGCAGGAGAAGGCAGGGCTGGGCCACCCCCTTATCTTTCAGCCCTACACCCTTGAAGGAACAAGACCTGTATGGACCATGCACTGACCTATACAATAGAGGACTGGTCACATCAGGGGAATCAAAAACGTTTGAAGATCTCTCTGCTTTTCTGAGTGACATTCCAAGAGATCTCCCGCAGATGGTAGCAGGAGACCTCAATTCTCACTATGAGCCACTCCTGGGCTTGCTTGATGGACCTTCCCTAGAGGAGGATGCTAGTTGGCTGATACCAGACACGGTGGCCCCTCCACCAAGAGCTTGGACACCCCTTGCATTCCAGATAACTGCACTGACCCTTAACTACAGTCTAAGAGCATGTAATGGGCGCACAAAATCAGACAACCCAAGCAAATGTGCTTTTAACAAACTAGGTAGTGAATCCAGACTTGTTTATATTTTAGTTCAATTATCATCCTGGCCGAGAATAATAGATTTCAGGGTATGGAGTAGAGGATAGTGACCACAACGCCCTCGAACTCGAATATACTATTCCAGGTATAGAGGATATGGAGTCGAAAAATCAAAATGTAACCACTGGGCTACTCTTAGAGAATAACAGGAGGAGAGTGAGATGGGGGAAGCTGGCCACAAATGGTGTTAAGTTATCTAGGCTTCACGCCAGTGCTTGAAAAGGCTTTCGGTCTTGCCGATGAATTAGATGATCGGGTGAATATAGAACTACTGGGGCAAACCCATAAAGAACTAATAAATACACTGGAGCTAGACTTATTCTCTAATGCTCCAGTTAAATCCAGTGGGTTAATCCTGGTATAATGCCACATGCCGGGAATCAAAACGAGAACTCCTAACTGCAATAAAGGCGCGTGGATGCCGCGAGACAATACAAGCGAAAAGACTGGCCTATAGGACATTGTTGGCAAATGCTAAGGCTGAATGGGATCAAAAGCATTGGGAAGATCTCGCAGGGGCATTGGCCAATAAAGATTCATGTAAATTTTGGCGATTGGTTAACCATGGCTCAGAGGATCTCCCCTCTGCGATCGAACCTAACATTGCCCCTGGCCTGTGGCAGGAGCACTACCATTCCCTATACGCAATGGAGGATGCGTCCCAAAGCAATCTTAATTGCATTATATAGAGTAGTCAGGAGGGTGAACCATTTACGGAAAAGGAAGTCCGTGCCGCAATTGCGGGGCTGGCAGGAGGGAAAGCACCAGGGTTGGACGGGGTCCCTGGGGATCTTTTTAAGCAGGAACCAGAGATATGGGCACCGTACCTCTTGTTGATATTTAATGCAGTTCTTGGGGGTATGGAGGTTCCCGATACTTGGCTGGGCGCTGAGGTGGTCCCAATATTTAAAAAGGGATCCCCCTCTGTTCCCAGCCAACTATCGTCCCATAAGCCTCATCGATGTCTCGCAGAAGCTTTTTGGTAGATTAATACTGGATCGCTTGCAGAACTGGCTGGAGGAAACGGACACTCTCAGCCCGTATCAGGCAGGATTCAGGAGGGGTGTCTCCACAATTGACCAAATATTCAGATTACACCTTATATATTGGAGGGCACTTATCGAGGGCGGCACCCTGTACACGGTCTTTGTGGACCTACGTGCCGCCTTTGATTTAGTGCCAAGAGCAAAATTGTGGGAAGTAATGGTAGAATTAGGCGTCCCAAAAGACATCCTTGCAATCCTGATCAAATTGCATCATAACTTTGCAAGGGTCAGATGTGGGAGAAGCGGGAATCTAACTGAAAGATTCCCCGTTCGCAGAGGGGTAAGGCAGGGTTGCGTGCTTGCACTTACCCTGTTTTGCCTCTTTGTGAACGGGGTAATCGCACATCTGACCGGGATTGCCAATACCGACGCCCAAAAACTGACTGGCAGCAGGGTGCCCGCCATCATGTTTGCGGACGACACCCTGCTGCTAGCTAAAACTCCGATGGGCATACAGAGAGTGCTTGATGGCTTCCAGGACTTCTGTACAGAAAGGGGCCTCGAAATTAACCCCCAGAAAACCAAATTTATGATCCTAAATCCCAAGTTCCCAAAGCGTCCAAATCCCCTACTTGGTTCACTGCGACTGGAAAGGGTTTACACCATAGAGTACTTGGGATAACTTTAAATCAAAACCTGACGGGGGGGGGCCCATCAGATTAAAGCTAATATGAAGCTGGCCCAGAAGGTGGGGGGCATTATGAGAATTGCGTCTGAGTCAACTTTCCGCCCCCTGACCCCCGCCATCCAAATTTATAAAGCGCGGGGTGCTGTTATCTACGGGGGAGAGATGTGGGGGCTACACCCCATCTCACAACCTACAGGTGACGGAAAACAAATTCATAAGGCAGCTGACCGCCCTCCCACCAAGTACTCCACTTCTCCCCCTAAGACTGGACCTGGCTCTGAGGCCCATCACAGAAGAACTAGGGCTCAAACCCCTAACATTTTGGCATCGTATGTGGAGCAGTCGGGTAGAGTTAAAAATTCCTGCAGCTCAGATCGATAGGAGATAAGATCCTAACGCCACCAAGACTCCTTGGCTAAATTACATTAAGACAACATGTGAGACCCTTGGAATACCAGAACTGTGGTCCCACCCAGAAAGCACAAGCACCAGGATTCCAAGGAAAGCACTTTCCAGAGCTTACTACGAAAAAATGCTCACCCGGGTCCTGGACAGTGCGCGAGAGGGTTCTCTAACGCATCGTTCTATTGCAATAAAAGACTCATACAACTTTGCAAGCATGTTGGATGGAAGGGCTCCTGTTCTAACAAGGAAACTTTGCCTGCAATGGAGGTATGGGACTCTTCCACTAAAGACTTTCACTAAAGCATGGGCAGGACAGCCTTCTACTGAGTTGTGCCCTGCCTGTGTCCACACTAAGGAGAATGAAGCACATGTCATCTTCTGCCCAGCCTACCACAAAAGTAGACAACATTGGCTGGTCCCATTGCTTATAAATCTGGGATTCAGAACATTCCTTCCTGCATTTAGAGTTTTAAAGTCAGATTTATCCCCCCCAACGGTGTTTGCTTTGGCTAAGTTTCTGACAGCGATGTGGCATGCCAGATCCCGATATGTAAAGCTGGCAGGAGACTCCTAAAAATCCCTCGTTCAGATATATTGTTGTTCTTTTAACATTCTTTTTTAAAATGATGTGTTTATTGTATATCTTTTATGATCGATCGAAATAAAGATTTGAAATAGAGGACTAAGTGGTAAGCTTGCTGCCTAGTGTGATGTTACTGTGAACATTTATAACATCTATCCATTGGTTACTTGGTCATTTTGTGAACAATAGAGAAGAGAACAGCCAATTCCTGCGGGGGCTTGTAACACCATAGACAACTACTTAGTTAAGGCAGTGAGTGCTATAGCCAAAGAAATTGACCGCACAGAAAGGAGTCTCTCATTGGGGTTAAGTTTGTTTCCAGGGGAACAAACCGAGTTAAGCCTACATCTGCCAGCAGCCTCTGTTGCTTCTTTTAGTCTTAATCAAGAAGCAGATGTGGTTAGATTAGATGAAGATAGCTCACGTATTTCTGGAATCCCTGACCTGTCATTAGTAGCTGCTCCTGTAACCCCTGATAAAATAACTGTGCCTGCTGTTATACAGAAATCTAAGGGGCAAAAGAAGGGGGGCAGAAAAATACAAATGAAAACACGGTTAATAACCACTTGCCACAAGGAAATATGGTTACAACTAGGTCCAAAGTTAATACCCCAGTACCGCCAAATACTAATGACATGGAAGCTATTTACCATAAACTAATTGAGCTAATGAGACCGATCCATGACAAAATTGATAACGTGGATTTTGGAAAAGGGGGTGGGGATGGACAGAGTTTCTGAATGATGCAGAATACTCCTACCCAGTCAAGAGATCAGGGCTTGATCCATCACGGTTTTTTAGCTCACTGCACCATCCCAGCTCAGAACCTGGCTACATGCAAAATAGTCTGTTCCTGTCCCAGTGCATGATGGGAACAGGGCAAACCAAACTACCAAGGCAATTCTTATACTGGGAAGGAAACAAGCTTCCGGGGACCGGTTTCTGGCAAAATCGATTTTGTCCACACTAAGGGGGTCATTAGGATAGAGGATTTTCCGCATCCTCCGTGCCGGCGGAAGTCACCGCCGGCCCGGAGGTTGCGGAAAATCCTCTGCGGACCCACCAGGACCCACCGCCACATTAGGATGGCTGGTGGGTCATGGTTTAGGTCCGCAGCTTTTCCGCCGCGGCTGGCTTACAACCGCGGCGGAAAAGCACTAAAATGGTGAAGGTGTCTCTTAGACACCTTCAGCCAGATTAGGATGTGCATGGAAACATGCTTTTCCGCGGCGGCTTTTCCGCCGTGGAAAAGCATGTGTAACTGCACTGCAGGGGCCCATTGCGGGCCCCCTAGGTGTAGTGGGGGGTGGGGGGTGCACATGGGGGGTACCTATGGTACCCCCCTGCATTTGCGTGCACAATGCAGCAGGCACCACGCGGTGCCTGCCGCTTTGTGCACGCAAATGCTGTGCATGCATTTTTAACATTGCTGCGGGTGCAGCTTGAAGCTCCACCCGCAGCAATGTTAAAAATAGAGGATGTGACCGCTACCCTGGCGGTCATATCCTAATCTGCACAGAGGGAACGCCGCAGCCCATGCGGACGTTCCCTCATGCTCTGGGGTCGCGGACGGACTCAAGTCCGTCCGCGATCCTAATGACCCCCTAAGTGTGGGAGGGTATACTCAGACGTGAGTCCCTTGCTCATTGCACCATCAGGATTCAAGCAAGCCGGGCCGACGACGGCTGAAATGCCAGAAACCGGTGCCCGGTCCCCGGTAGCTTGTTTCCTTCCCAGTATAAGAATTGGCTTGGTAGTTTGGTTTGCCCTGTTCCCATCATGCACTGGGACAGGAACAGACTAATTTGCATGTAGCCAGGTTCTGAGCTGGGATGGTGCAGTGAGCTAAAAAACGGTGATGGATCAAGCCCTGGTCTCTTGACTGGGTAGGAGTATTCTGCATCATTCAGAAACTCTGTCCATCACCACCCCCTTTCCAAAATCAAGTTGATAACCTGGCCAGAAAAATACATAAACTCAGTAACAAAATGGAGAAATATAGCACCGCAACTCAAGGGGAAGTACCAAAGAAAGGAAATATATTAGCTAAAGAGGATCAGAACAGCACGACTATACCTAGACATACCATGGCACAGAAAACTGCACACCCGGGAAAACTTACAAATAACCTGGCAAGTGACTGCTCTGCACCAACTAGCACAGCCACTGTTCTGGTAAAATTACCTTCCAATGGCCCGACTACTATTACTGGGCATACAGGGTCAATAGAACAAATGAAGAAAGGGGGCAAAGAGCCAACTAATAAGAGCAGGGGAGTACCAGTACCTGTGTGAAATTCAAAATGTAATTCCTGCTGTGGTAAATTTACCCCCTGAATGTAGTGCTTATGTAGCTATCCTTGCTAACGTCCCAAAGCTAAAGCCTACCCAATCCGAGAATCCAGAAATCCTTAAAAATAAAACACTGCATTGGCTTTCTAGAAATTGCGGTTTTCCGATGCACTGGGCAAATCAGATCATCATGACCCAAAGAGTGGGCTGGTTGGGCCCCAGTAAAAAGGAAATTGATGGTGATTTTATCATTATCAACTTCAGGACATCAGAATGGGCCAGGGACTCCATCTTAAATGCACCTCCGCCTTCCAACTGGGCATACAATACAACTCTACTCCCATTAGACTATTTTTGTAGGGGCAAGTCGGGTAACCAACCCAGAGTGCAAATGATTGATCGTCCCAGAGTTAACCATCACACTACAGCCCATAATTTTGCCCCTGTATTTAAACTCTGGCACAGCTTTTCAATTCCCACCTATAATAGATTTCAGGCACTCGATCCAATTGATTGACTCAGGGGTTAACTTACGCCACCGTATGCAGTTGATGTAATAGCAGATAGCAGGGGAAAGGCTTCTCAGAGAGGCATAGTTGACCCTAGGGAAATACCGCCTAGATCCAAAACTGTTTCAGAAGTGGTTGGTTTGAAGAGCGCAGGCAGTTACACAAAAGAGGGGTTAGCAAGAGATGGCACTCACACGACTGTAACTGTAGCCCAATATAATGTCACTTTGGCTAGGGATACCAGCTCAACTGACAGTCTAGTAATAGCTCCACCTCATACCATCCTACATGACACAACTGATGAAGGGCTTAACATCACCACATGGCATATAGCGGGTATTGCTGGGAAATTTTTTACTCCATTTTGGAAGAGCTTTACCACACAAGGGTATGACATAATTTGTCTTCAGGAGACATCGCATAGAGAACACATCCATGTCGAGGGCTATACATCTTATAGTGTAGATGCAGCAATTCCTGCAGCAGGCAGGGCGAAAGGAGGACTTCTAACCTTGGTGTCAACCATGCTAACTGAGTTCAAATTTGGGAGTTATTCCGAGGTTGCCCCGTATGCAGTTATTGCGTTTGGAGCAAGATCAAGGCAAGGACCTGATTATAATTAATTTTTATAATCATAATTTTAGTGCTAACGGGGGATCGATAATCCAAGACCTAGGTAGGGCAATATATGGGATCCTAGCACAATCCAGAGATTTACTGGTCATCCTCTGGGCAGGAGATTTCAATATACAAGCCTGCAGACACACTCAAAAGGGGATCTGTGGTCATCAAGGCGAGCAGGATAGCAGAGACGGCGCTCCACACAATCATTTCCCTCATACCAACTACGGAAATGCATTGAACAACTTGGTTGCTAAATTGGATTTGGAGCTGCTGGACTGCACAAAAATAGGACAACAGTGTCCATCATTTAAAGGAAGGGATGCCCACTCCAATATTGACCACGTTCTTGTGTCCTATGGTTCAGCCTACTCTAATGTATGGGTAGTTGAGCAGACTGAGGGATCCCAATAGCATTTCACTAACACTGCACAGTTGGGGGCGCAAAACCTATAGTCATGGGAGACCCATTCAAGGGATAGTCGAAAGAACAAATGGCATGAGAATAAAATGGGTCAATATCAACCGCGATCAACTTTTAGTGGATGTCCAATCTATATGCAGTGCAGAAATAAGTTACTGTTTGGGTAACGAGGTAACCTCTGGCAACTTGCTTACCAATTTTTGTAAAATAAGCATGGTAATTGAGGATTTACTGACTGCTAGGAGTCAGAAGATGAGAACTCAGGTGGTCTGGTTTAACAAATTGTGCCCAGGCAATAACTAAATTAAAACTGGCCCTAGATGTCAAGCCAAGAGATGTAGCAAAAATCGGGGAGGAGTGCTGTAACTATAAGGTATCTTTGGCGACTTGGAAAAAAGAATTACAAAATTAGGGTTGGTCTAACCTGGACATGGCGGCGGCCACAAAAAAATAACAAGTTATTCTGGGAGACCATCAAATGTCCATTCCTAAAGAATGAATTTCCCTGAAATTACCTCCCATGTAAGCTGTAGCGCATGGATAGCTCATTTTTCCAGGATTTTTAACTCAGATGGGTTGATTTTAGATATAATTACGGAAAACAAATCGAACTGGCAGGTAAAGCAGCTATTTATCAGTTTGACTGAGGTATATGAGGGACTAGGAAAGAGCAAGGGCGGTAAAGCCCTGGGCCCCGATAGGGTACCAGTGGACCTCTATAAGCACGAGATGAATATATGGGCACCCATATTGACATGCTTATTTAATGCTGCTATTGAAGACAAGTTGTCACTGACATGGGGCCAGTCGATTATTGTTCCCCTATTTAAGAAGGGCTCGAGGTCCGGTATGCAATTATCGTCCCATCTCCCCTCTGGACTCGTCAATTAAGGTCCTAAGTAGAGTCCTCCTAGAGAGATTGGAGACCTGTGCTGAGGAAAACACCATCTTATTACCAGTACAGTACGGGTTCAGAAGGGGGATGGGAACGATGGAGCAGTGTGTAAATCTCGAGCTCATTATCAGTAATACACCAAAGCCAAAGAAGGTAATTTATTTTTGTTTTGCTGCATTTGATTTGGTTGAACATTCTTTTATGGCCGGTGTTTTATGGCCGGTTTTATTAGAAATGGGAGCACCGACAGATTATCCATTTCCTGGTAAGACTCTACGAAAACTTGTCCAGTAAAGTCAGATTTGGAACTGCTGGTGAATGTACCCCCTAAGATTAATAGAGGCATTCGGCAAGGATGCGTTTTAGCCCCCTTTTATTTTCTCTGTTTATAAATCAAATTGACCAAATTCTTAGATCAACCCCAGCGGATGCCCCAATTAATGGTAACCCCATCCCAATACTCTTATACGCGGACGACACGGTTCCCTTGTCGCGCGCTCAAAACGGTCTCCAAAGCCTTAACAAATTCCAGACTTTCATAACTAGCAGGAAATTGTTAATTAATAAAGGTAAAACATTTGTAATGTCATGTGGAAAAAAGACCAGACAAAATAGGACTTTTTATTTAGATGGGGAGAAATTAGAAACTGTCAAAGTTCTGTTACCTTGGCATTACATTTTCTGGAGATGGAAGGTGAGCCAACGAACAAAGCGTACGTTTTAAAATGGTCAGGAACACTAATAGTGTTTTTAGATTTGCTGCCAAACTAGGGGGCCACAGAATCAAGGAGATGGTGTCAATCTATAACTCTAGGTGTTTGTCATCAGCCCTATACGGGGCGGGCGTATGGGGTTACCACATTCACAGTGGCAAGCTAATTCAGAATGAGAAACTCATTTCTGAAACGCATGCTCTGTGCCTCGGCTTCAGCCTCTACTAAGAATTCATAGAGAAGTGGGCCTAAAATTATGTCAAGGATCTAACAGCCCTTCGCCCGCTGGCATAATGGCGATCAATCTGGTCAAAAATTGAAACCAAATTTACCCAGGACGTGATAAATGATTGTCTAAAACTTGACCATTGTTCACGTATACCATGGCTCAGACATATCCAATACTGGTATAAAACACTTTATGAATTTGACTCCTTTCACGAGCCGGAGCTGGCTGCTTCCATATCTAAAAAAGAGCTTAAAGAATCCTTTTTAAAATATAAAAGTAACGCTAGGATCGTCGAATGCACGAAACAAAGCACTTTTCCTCTATCAGGAATATAGCATAAGCGAAGGCTTCCAATCAAATCTAACAGTAGTCACAAGAAGCTCCCATCGTTTTGTATTAACTCTCTTACGCTTGGGCATTGTGCATCACTTAGTGGCATTCCCTTTGATTAAGCAGCACAGTGCCTCCCTATGCCCTTGTGATGGTACTTCTTAGCAGTGTAGTTGTCATTTTATGTTTTGTAAATTTTATATTTCTTTTAGGAAATTTGATCTAAAACCCATCTTTTTAAAATGAGGTACGACGCACTAAGACAGCTATGCAGATAATGTTTAACCTAGAAAGTCCAGATGTATGGTTTTATGTAGCCACATATATTTTAAAATGCATATCTGCACGGAAATCGATTATTGTATGAATATGGAGTACAAATAGTTCTTATGCTACTGAAAATGGGAAAGATGGCATCTTTTTTTAGCCCTACTATGTGTTTTAAGGTCATTAATGATGGAATACTAGCGAAACTGTGAATTTTAAATCTGCGTCCCAATTCTACAAACACTTTATTAGCGCTAGGTTTGCACATGTATCGAAAGATGAAAATTGCATTTTATTATTTTGAATTTTGCACATACGTTTTTTGGAATTGTACAGTATGTTTTTTTTTTTTTTTACCCATCATGTACTTTCTTCACTGAATGTTAGCATATGTTACTTTATTGCGAGCTTTGCACATGTATTAGAAAGGTAATCCGTATTCTACGATGTGTATTTTTGCTCAAGAGTGAGTACTATTAGTTTGTACTTGGTACCTGATGATTTGGGATCTGATTTTGACACTGTTGGGCTAAATGTTATTGTACGTGTAATATTATGTTTTATGTGTAGTTATTTTTGCTGCTATATGGTTCTATACTGAATAAAGCATTTTAAAATTGAAATGTTTTATTCCAAGAGTTTGTCTTTTATGGTGACACTGAGCCTGGTTACCAACCAAACGAAGAGGTTTATCATTGTTTGCAAGCCCAGAAATAAGATGAGGGGTGCCCATCTGCATGGTAATCCTGTTGCCTATACTGAGGACTTTTCATATCTGGAATTGGGCATGGATGCTAGGAGTATTTGGGGACCTTGTATCACTAAGGCGAGAACACGTTTTAGGCTCGATGGGTTACATTTTCAATTTGCCCAAATGCATGGGGGAAAACATGTAGTCATTCTCTAGAAGTCTGTAAGAGGAAATGTGACCTGGTCTTCTCCTATGGTGCAGGCTTTTGGGTATACTCCAGTACAAGCCCCCTGCAGGTGGTGTAAATAATGGTGTTTGGGTGACTTCTGGGAGTTGCCCCCTGCTTGCTCTTTCTATTATGCACAAAGAGCCTGGGGAGGGTGTATGCCGTGGATACCATCAAGCTGTCTCCCTGGCTCTTGTAGTTTTCTACCGGGGCTACTCTACATGCCTCACTGAATAGAGCAATCCGTGATTACCTCACATTCAAGAGCGGCATAAATTCCCTGGTTCGATGACTTCAAAACTAAATACACTAAACTGGGCGTATGTTTTTTTTTTTTTTTTTTTTCTGGTGGGATTTTAATTTCTCAACCTTTCCAACATATAGATAACAGATGTATCATAAGGAAAGGTCCAGAGCCCTGAGGGAGGACCACAAATGAGATAAAACGATCCGTCAAAGTAAACAGATTCACACTTCAACACTTAGCCTTTAATGGGTTCTGGATTTGATTTTGGATTTGTAAAGCGCGTAGCTACCCAAGGGCGTCCCAGCGCTGAGTAGCGTGCTGGAGTAGCGTGCTACTCACTGAAAAAAGCGCTTCAACACCTCATATGGGGCAGCAAACACTATATAAATGCAAGCTTATTTCCCTCTTCTATCCTTCCGCTATCCTTTTTTAATCCAAATAACTAATGTCCACCACTCAAATTACTTTTATATTTCACTACACTAATTCACCACTGATCCTTTGTGGGTTACTGAGTAGGGTGCTACTCGCCAAAAAAGCGCTTTGACGCCTCGTCGGGGGGTAGTAATTGCTATATGAATGCAATTGCAGCAGCCTGGAGAAAACCCCAGACGTGTCTTCAGTAGCAGCTGGAATGGAAACTTCAATTATTTACGAGGCAAAGTACAAGGGGAAAGCTTGGCTAAAAGGATCTCGGTCATTCAACAGGCAGCTGCAGGGATCAGTGCATGCTGGGATTCGCTGCTATGACACTCGTGTGGGTGTTTAAACATTTTCAACCTGCTCTTCCCTGATTGCTGGTTCCCACTGGTTCCTTCTGTCTCCCTCCCACCGCCGCAGTATCCCAGCTTTGCGGCCGCCATGTGGAGGGGGAACTACATCCCCCATACTCCTTTGCTGCTATTTCTGCGCCCAGAGGCACTTGGTAAGGGAGGGCAGCCTGTCACGGGACCGCGCCCGGGCGAAGGGTGGGCCGTCTCTGGCCGTCCGGGGCAGTATGAGGCAGGGCAGGGCCACCAATCTAAAACTAGCCATTGGGGATATCCTGGACCAGGCACACTGAATTTATAAAAACGTTGTAATGGTCAGTGTCTTTTGATTTTCCAACAGCGTGTATGTGAATATTGCTGCTAGATTGTGGTTGTCTATATATTTGAGTATGTGTACTCGTAAAGAAAGAGGGGGCCAAGGGGTAGTGGGCACCCTTGATGCCTTCCTCATCAGAGCAGAGTCGGTCCTAATAAAGGAAATTGAACTGACAGAGAAGACTCTCTAGAACCACGCAGGAACTCTATAGAACCCAACACAGTGGGAGGTTCCCATATCAATACTAACCCTAAAGTTAGGCCTAACAATTCTGGTTTGATTATCGCCCCACAAGTGCCACTAGAACCTTTGATAACTGTTATAGAACCCCCAGCTATACCACATGTCATTGCTATAACATTGTCAGCAACACCACCACCCTCCCCAGTCGTAGCTAGAGTTACACGAAAAACACAGCACAAAGCCAAGGGGGGTATGGCCCAGGCAGCAGTAAGGAAAAAGGCTGGGAAGGCACTGCTTACAACACATGAAACCCGCAAAAACGGGCAATACACTTGGCAAAGAGGGCCGGGGAAATACAAGCATTAGTTGGCAGCCCCAACTCTATCCCCATAAATACATCGACAAACTTTAGTGAACAATGCTCAGCTGAGTCAGAAGATATAACCGTGGCAAAAATAGCGGGGAGGCTAAACTCATTGCTAAAACCACTATTAGATAAACTTGTGGCTATTGAAAACCGCCTGAATGCTATAGATCAAAACATTTCCCTGCCCACCAGCCAAGTAATGAGTAATGGGCCTCCAACTCTGAGTAGACAAACAGCACACATGGCCGCAGAGGTTAATACTATCACAGTATCTGGAAATATCACAACAGTAGAGAACTCGCAGGCCCAAAAATACAATAAAGACAATGCACAGTCAATAGCTGTTGGCTCTACTCGGGCAGGGTGGAAATTAGGAGGAAATAATGGTTTGGAGGGACAAGACAAGGGAGAAACAATCACAGAGCAGAAAGGGACATTTTTAGCCTACCCCCAGAATCCACACCTTATACTGTCGTGCTTTCAAATGTCCCAACAATTTAACCTAATTTGGAGGAACATTGGTTTTCCTTAAAAAATAAAGCACTGCACTTAGTAAATATTAGAACTGGACTAGGCAACCACCTGTTTGAAGATTTCAAAATTGTGCCCAAGGTGTCGTGGATAGGAAGCTCATGTAAAGGGTGACTGCATAGTTCTGAATTTTGGCTCTTGGCTCTCCTGAGCTAGTGACTCTCCTGAGCTAGTGAGAACTATCTTAGAGGGCAGGGACAACTCACATGGGAAGGGAGGAGATTCATATTTTACCTTTTGGGTTTCTTTTATCGTAACCCACAAGCAATACCTGCCCACAGGCGTAACAATTAATCCACTAGGAGATACAACTATAATGTCCCGACTTTTAATCGTTTTGAAACGGGCGTTTTCAAACTTGGATGACCAAGATTGACTCACACTAAGCAGCTTAGTCGGAAGATGCCAAGAGGGACGACCGATAGTGAAAACTCCACACCATGTACAAATAAGCTCAGCAGAGGGTAATGTGGCGCAGGAAGACCTTCTGACATGCCAGTAATGCAGCCTACTGATCGCTCTATTGTAGTGGCCAATCCACAGCTAACCGAATCTATTGCTAATAACAAGCCAGCAAATGCCCATAACCCAAAGGAATTAAGTAAGAGTAAAGACATTAAGATTTTAAGCTGGAATGTCGCCGGCCTCGAATCAAGACTAGCTGACACGGATTGGTTACACACATTGTGTGGCATAGACCTAATAATGCTTCAGGAAACATGGGCCACAGTCTACCTACACATAGAAGGGTACTATTGCATTAGTGTGACGGCACCTAAATCAGATTTTGGTTGTGCATCTGGCGGATTATTAACTGGTGTCAGGATAACCGCTGGAGGAAGTATTAGGGCAATACCGACTACCAGTTTAAATATCCAATTAACAGAATATAAGAGATGGGTATCATATTTGATTAACTTTTATAATAATGATTTTAATTTGGTTCCTAAGAACTTTGTTGAACTTTTTAAAGTATATCAGACCTAGCCCAACAACATGCCATGGGCAATGACATAGGGATCCTCCTTGGAGATTTTAATGCGGAAATATTGGGGGCATCTCAAGGCATGGACAAACTCCCAAGTCGACTCAGCAACACGAATGGGCTTAGAATTAAAGTTTTATTAACGAACATATTCTCACTAATGTAATGGATTTGCTCCATATCCCGGAAGAACAGATACCAACCTTTAGAGGTAGAGATTGCTCATCAACCATCGACTATATCTTTATGTCCCCATGCTTAGTAGATCGGCTCATAGAGGCTAAAGTTCTCACCACAAGCTTTGGAGATCACAATCCGCTATTAGCAGCCTTATGTGTAGGTACTAGGCCTGCATATGCAACTGCTCATGGGGCAAGAGACATTACTCCCTCAACGAATAACTTATGGCTAAAATGGAGGGGAGTAGATAGCGGTGGTATATTAGAAACTGCGCTAGCAGAACACAGGCATTTAATTCCTGCATATCAATAGATTGAGTCATACAAGGAAAATTGAGTTCGCCAAATTATGTTCTGTAATAAAATCCCTTCTGTCAGTGCCATAACACAAGGCAGAGGAAGAACCAAGATGGTTTGATCGTAGTTGTTCAGAGGCAAATGGGGCCCTACGTAAGGCTCTGTCCTACAAACCTAGGTGCCCAGTGGAGATGAGAGCAGCAAGGAAGACCTATAAAACCAAGATGGGTGAACGAAAGGCTACCCTATTGATGGAGCACTGGGAGGCTTTAGTTGATTCTGCAGGTGGGAAGAATGGAAAATCCTTTTGGCCTGCAGTTATGAATATGTGCAATACGGGCCAACATCTGACAACAATTAGCTGCACCATTTCGAGTGATATATGGGAGAACCATTTTTCTAAAATATATGCTGCACCCTTAGAAAAGGAATCCTGTTATACACCAGGACAATTATGATGTTTACAAATCACGCTACACGAGGTAGAAGTAGCCATCAAGCAGAGCCTTGGTAACAAGGCGCCTGGTCCTGATGGTCTCCCAATAGATATTAGGTGGAAGCCGGATCTTCAAGCCCCAATTTTATTAAATGTTGGTGCCCTTAGCTCCCATGCCCAACACCTGGTCAACTAGCATTATCGTGCCGATATATAAAAAGGGAGATCTGACCCGATCAAATACAGGCCGATTTCGCTGTTGGACAACACGCTGAAGATTCTGGGGAGGGTAATTTATAATAGGGTCTTGGAATGGATGGAGGAAAGCAGGATATTGGATCCCTGTCAGATGGGATTTAGAAGGAAGGTCGGCACGGTTGAGCAGTGTTTGAATCTCAAATTAGTAATTGGTAAATATAATATTGCTCGATCCTTACCAATCTACCTGGCTTTCATGGACTTATTGTCCGCATTTGATTTAGTAAATCGGGCGAAACTCTGGACCATTCTCCTGGACTATGGATTAGACAAATCCCTGGTACACTTCCTGGCATTTTTACATACTGATCTTAATGCACAAGTAAGGATTGGACTGGGTGGGGAAACCTCGGGCGAGATCAAGGTGGGACGAGGCGTTAGACAGGGGTGCGTTTTGAGCACCCCCTGCTTTTTATCATTTACATTAATGGGCTGAGTAATTCACTAAGGCAGGCAACCCCAGATGTACCAAGAATCAAAGGGAAATTACTCCCGGCATTACTTTACGCAGATGAGGTACTTATGGGCCGCACCCCCTAACTTCCTGCGTACCTTGGTGAAAACCTTCATTGAATATATGGATGACCTGTACCTACGTGTAAATTAAAAAAAATATTTTATCATGTTGTGTGGGCTAGGGAATCGACAACTCCTTTTCAGTGGGGGTAATAGATTACTCTACCAGCCAATTCCCATATTTAGGGATGGTCTTTGCTGCGAACGGCTCGGACTGGGCATTTGGCCCACTCCATAAGCAAGTTCTCAAAGGCCATCAACTCAAGTTTACCACGCCCGAGGAAAATAGGTGCCACTAAGGCCATTTAAAAAATGTTTTAATGTACCCCAGTAGTTACATATGGGGCAGAGATATGGGGCCTGGTAAAACCATTGCATCCAATTAGAAGAAAACCGATTTTGTAGGAAAATCTTGGGTGCACGGTTTTCTACCTCTGAGTATATCTGCCTAGGGGAACTTAATCTGCATTTTATTTGTGATTTTATTGGGACAAGACCGGGGCTATTTTGGCTCTCCATTTGGAGGAATAATTCAGCCACCTTGACGCAAGAAATTTTAAGTGACTGTCTCAGTTGTGATTAAAGGTATGGAGATCCCCTGGCTCTTAGGAGTCAATAAAAGCTTATGTAGCTTGGGCAAAGGCCATCTTTGGATACCACTAGAATTGTGCCCAGTGATGAGAGGGAGTTACAACTTGCTCTATATGCACTCTACAATTTAGAGAGGACAAATAAGGCACTTAGTAAATTAACTGTGGCAGCATATATGAATAAGGAAATGCATAGGTATCCCTTACCTCTTTACCTCACTCTACCAATGACTAATTGGGAAAGATTGCTTTTGTTATGTTTTCCCTTGGGTTATTGCCCAAAAACTCATTGTAAACCCTGTCCCTGTGATGGAGTGAGCACACAAAATGACTTGCACTTTTTCTTCTGTAAATTTTACTGAAAATATGTTAAATGGTTTATTTCCATACTTTAGAAAACACAGACCCCTTTCCTTTGGAGAATCATATTTGTTGTTGCTCTTTGGATCCTGCAGAATTAGTCTTCCACACTAGCACTTTTCTGAGAATGATTATCCACACTCGTAAAATGATGGAAAACCCATGAATTGTTAGTCTTAATTGTCACAATCTGTTGTAAACTTTGAAGAATTTGTATAGTTTTTTAAATGGGATTTTGATACGGTCACGTTATGAATTTTATGAATTTTTTAAATTCGAATAAAGAATTTTTGAATTGAATGCAATTGCAATACAATAATTCTGCTCCATCCCTGGAGCCAAACCTAGTGTGTTTATGGCACTTTAGATGGGCTACTGATCACCAGGTTCAGGTTAGGATTAGTGAGGTGGCAACTCTGTTTCCTGCTTTGGCAATTTGAGCCCTCACTTTCTGATATCCTATTTTTTTTTATTTTTTTTATTATTCATGTAAATGTATTTGAGCTTATATAGCGCACAGCTACCCACAAAGGGTTTCCCGGCGCTTGCTTAGGGAACCCGTCCTGGTATTCCCCTGTGAGATAACCCCGGCAGGGTATCCACAAGGTGAAAGCCAGGCATCCCGCCGCGAGGGGCCGTTGTGGAGATTAAGCAAGCTATTGCCCAGAGTCGCAGAGTGTGAACCCGTGAGTTGAGAAGGCACCGGAGCGAGAATTATCGAGTCCGTGGAATTTTTTGAGCTCAAGACCCGCCGAGGCGGGGAATTGAACCCTGGTCCAGGGCCGATCTCAGCTTCCGGGTCTGCCGCCTCTAACCCCTGAGCCACACTTCTCCATCAGGTATTACGCTTTAACAATTAGATCTTCCACAGGATTTATATAACACAACAAACAAGCTCTCTTCGTAATCTTCAAGAGAATTAAACAATACAGATACACATGCGTAAAAGACATTTATAGCAGATGAAATAACAAAAAAGAGAAAGCAAATTAGAGAATACAAAAAAGAAAAAACAGATAATAGACATTCATATAGGGGGATCGGCACTCTCGGCGTAGATGAGCTCCTTCAGCTTCATCAATTCTAATTTTCAACCATTCTTAATTTCCATCTGCCACCGGTGCTCAAACCCGCTTCGCCAATTGTTTTGCCTTCCACAGTTTTTAATCATACAGAGCTTTCTAGGAGGAATATATGGCTAGGAGCCTTGCCAGCCGCTGCTGGAATGTTGGAGGGTTAGGATCCTTCCACAAAGATGCTATGCACAACCGACTTAGGGTCATTGCCAAAAATATAAATTCTTGGAGTTATTACAAGCCCCTCTCTCGCTATACCAAGCACCATTACTTTGTCTGTTAAACTGATGAAAATTCCTAATGCGCTATCCAAAGATTGTTCCAACGGTCTTTTAAATGGATCTAAATTGGGGCATGAGGCAAACATATGTATTGTATCTGCTTGTAAGCTTTGGCACCTTGGGCAAGTTATCCCACTTGTTCTGCCCCAGCGAGCTATTCTGTGCGGTGTATAATACAGCTCAAACAGGGTCTTAGAATGTTGTGCTTGTAAATTTGCTACATTTAATACTGTATTAGCAAACTTGAGCGATCTTTCCCCCTCGTTCCCTGTTAAGTTTAATTTCCATCTCCACTTTACTTTCAATCGATCATCCTCCTTATATTGGCATATTGCATCATATAGTTATGAGATCGAACAGCCCTCATCTCTCAGTTGCTCCATGACCTCTTCCCTTTTAAATTTCATATTGCCAGTCTGTTTTTTTAGCAAAACCGACCTGATCGGTTAGTATTCATAAAAGTCTCTCAGCTCAAGATTATATAGCTGCTGGGCTTTGTCAAAAGCGATTAAGCCTGTATGATCATGGTCTCCTATCATGTTAACCCCGAGGCACCGTTTCATCACCTGATCATGAAACACTTCTGGCAATGAACTATTTTTATACGGGGAGTATAGAAATTCATCCTCCCAAGATTAATTTTTTTCTGGGTCATTAACCATACTGAAAATGCAGCCCCTAATAACTTAAATGTTGTTTTTTTTGTAATAATTTGGTTTGTGGAGTGTGAGCAATCGCCTATTAGAGTCCACTATTAATAATTATAATATCTGCAATACCTTCATTAACCCTCCACCTGTCTTTCGTATTCCCACCTAATAAACCTCTGATAATTTGCAGGGCTGCCTCCAGATAGTAAGCCTTAAAATCCGGTACTGCCAAACCACCGCGGTCTCTAGACAATGACAGGAATTTGATAGCCCTTTGTGTTTTGACTTTTGCCCATATAAAGCGATTGCTCAATCCTTCAATTTCCTTAAACCAGCTATTAATAAATTTTAGCGGAATAGTCCAAAATAAATATAAAACCTTTGGCAGGAACAACATTTTTATTACGTTACACCTGCCTATTGTTAAATGCAAATTATTCATCCTGTCTAGGTCTTCTTTGGACTTTTTAATCACCGGGCCCAGATTTTTTGCCACTACCTTCGATAAATCTGATGTTATAGTAATTCCTAGATACATTGTGGCATCTAACTCTCTGATCAACAATCGTGACCTGTTGATTTGCAAAAATTTGTGTTTTTCCTTGATTCAGTTTATATCCTGATAAGAACCCATAGACTTTGGCTTCCTTGTCTATTTCAACTAATGCAGGGGCAGGATCAGGTGATGTAACAGCTAGGTCATCTGTGTACCCTAATATTTTAGTCTCCTAGCCATTCAAAATGATTGGCGGGATATTCCTATTTAACTCAATTATTCTTATAAAAGGGTCAATATACAAGGCAAAGTAGTGGGGAGCAGGGACACCCTTGTCTCGTTCCACGCTCGATGTTGATTATCTCACTCTGCTCCCCCATTACTCTGAGTATAATTGTAGGATTCCTATATAAAACCTTCAGGGCCCCTGTGCAAACTTTGCCGACATTAGCTTTGCTTAGCGCAGCCCATAGGAAGCCCCACGAGCTTTCTGATATTTCCATGTGATATATATCCTCCTCAAATCTTGTATTTTACTTTTGAAATTATTTTTTGGGGACCTCACATGTCTAAATTCAGACTACACATTAAAGGGGATTAGAACTTCTAGATTATCCCTGGTGCATCTGCAACAGCTAGAGTCTCAATTCAACTATTCCTAAAGTGCTATTAGTAGACCAAAATCACTAAAGTTTTAACTTGAAGGTTTTAGAATATGATGGAAGTTATACACCTTTTATTGTACCAATTTTGTGATTTGCCACTGCCCTGCTCTTTATATGTATTCACTTGCTATGCTAGATAAGTCTGTGGAGTTTACTGCCTTTGACACGTGACTAGCTCATGTAATTAGAGGATTGCAAGTTACTAGATTTTTATCCAATTTATATGAACATTTTGTATATATGTTTAAGTGATGAATGGTTATGACCTTGTGCTTTTATGGCCACATTATGACTTAATTATTAAAGTTTATTTGATTTTTGTATCCAGGTAGGACAGTTCTCGGTTATCTGCCAGCTCATCAGTTTGTTGAGACCCATGGCAGCATGCCTTGGTGGCTGCTCTATCCTAGACCAGTTGCAGTGAAAGCTAGTGTATTAATAGGTGGCATAGATGAGCTTTGGACAGATGCTGCAACCCAGTCTAAAGGCTGTAAGAATTCTGCAATACATAAATGATTCCTCCTCCCACACTAATTAACAAAGTTTTGTATTTATCTTATGTATTTTGAGCAATTTTTTTGTAATCTGCAAACATTTGCAATATTAAGGTGTAATGGCGCCAACCTTCATGCTCCTGTGCTGCTGCCATTTAAGGCAGCAAGATCTCTATAATTTTTCAACAATTCCAATAGTTTTTCCTGTGTCCTGCAGGACAGCATATTAACTTAGTTTCCGTCCTGAAACCTTTGATTACTTGACTCATCTGGAAGTGGGGAGCACCAGAAGATAGAGCCCACGTACGGATTGGGTACTGAGCAGAATGATGACTGGACCCTTAACACTTACACTTTTTAGTCAGTGTTGTCTTTTAAGTAGTGCACTGTTCTTGGTCGTCTCCAGGTAACTGCTTAATAGCCATTTGAAACACAAGGAGCGAACTTGGAGCTGGGCAGGAAGGCTCAATTAATGCAAATACCATTGAAGTGCGCTCAACGCCCAAATTAAATACTAAAGGGCATATCAACAAGGGGGTGTTAAAAAAAATGATTGCCGCTTTTGCGGCAGTTTTCGGCTGAAAAGCAGCGATAATTCTAACTCCCGATTAGCAAGGACTCACTAACTTGTGAATCCATGCTTCTTCGCCCTTTCCCTCAACGCCCAGCTTTGCATCTCTAATGAGCTGCAAGTGGGCGTTCCTCCCCAGGATAACAGGAGAAATGCATCTAGCGACATTTCTCCTATTATCAAGCCTCAAGCAAAGCAGCATAGAGACAAAAGTAGCGATAACCTCTGTTATCGCTACTTTCCTTACACCTGCTTTGAAACTGACTTAGCCATGATATCCACCTTCCATAGGATATCATGGCCATCGCCAAAAGTGATTATCGCTGGATTTCCAGTGATAATCGCAGTTAGGCAGCTTGCACTCTGAATTTTATCGCTGTGGAGATAAGCGTTGCTGATAGCACGTTATCTCCACGATAAAATTCAGAGTTTGGTGGCAATAATTATCCTAGCACTAAGTGCGCTTAGCGATAATTATAGCTCCCTCTTATTAGTTAACTAGAGGCACTAAGAGGCTGCACCTTTAAAAGGGCCATTTGTACTGTGGTCTGATGGTCATGAATACTTTAATTGAACTGGTTAAGTGTTGAACCTCGGGTATTCTTAAGTCTGCATTAGTTCTTGCATGTCTATTTTCCTAGTATTCAAACCTTTTTTTACTCATTCACTATGCATCCTACTTCGTGCTGATGTATGTCAAACATGAAATTGTTTTATTCGTATGTTCAAAGGTATGAAGTGTGTAGTGTGGCTTGACGCATGCTTCGTAGCAGGTGGGAGTGTTCATGACATGTAAAACTTTTTTTTTTCCCTTTATATACTTTCTGCAGAAGTTCAGCACGGAGTACCGCGGCGTAGTATTTCTGAAAGTGGATGTTGATGACAACCCGGTAAGTGAAATGGAGCACTTCTCAACAACACTGGTACTATGGTCAGTAAACCTCACTTTCCGAAGCAGTTTCCCATCCCACCAAAGTTTAAGTCACTTGGCACTGATGCAGGCCGTAACATTGTAAGTTTGCGTTTAGTTTAAAATTGTCCCTGTCTTTGTTTATAACTGTTCTTCTCTGAATTCTCAAATGGAGCGGAGCAGAGCAGTATTGGGCAAACATCCTGAACAGCACATTTTTCTATTTTCTATATTATATCATTGTACTGGTACTGTCTCAATGGTCAGATGGCTGACTTAGCGAGAGGGTGCTGTCTAATTCAAGTTAAATTTAGTTACTACACCCTGAGCACTTGAGTCAACGTGATTTTCATACGCCTAGGCTATATACGCATGTACGTCGAGGATACATTAGCATCAACCTCCATTAGCCTGATTTAATGTACGACGGTAACTATCTGAACTTGTAGCAGTCTGCAGGCATAAATTGGTTTCAGTGACTCCTGGAGTCACGGTTTGCTTTGCTCAGTGTGTAGAATGTTTTCAAGTAGTGACATGATATCATTTGCATTATAACGGCGTTTGCCATTAAACTAATGTATACTGAAATTGTCTTACCAACAGGTGTTGGCCGAAAGATACAGAATAGAAGCAATGCCTACATTCGTTTTCATCAAGGATTTTAAGAAGGTATGTTTGGAGTTCTGCTTTACTACCAGTATTTGAAGCTCTTTGCACAGCAAATTAAGACCCCCACTATCAGCTGATATTGTTTCTGCGGAAAACTGGAACTAAATTCCACACAATAAGCAATGCCAACTAAATACCTGTATTGTTACTGGCCTTTCACGAGCGACAACTTTGTACTAGAGCCCGACAAAGCCTTCCGGGCCTTCATGGTATCAAGATTACTAGCTGCTCCCTGTATGTTAATGGTGTTATCTAAAGAATTACCTGCTATCTTCCTTCGCCTGGTTGAAGTTGTGAGCTACAAGAGGACTAAATCTTATCTGGTTAATGGTTTTGATACTCTAGTTTATTCATGGAATTTTAGACTACAGGAAGTTTTGTCCTGCCCTTGAGCTGTGATGTTGGTGTATACAAGAATTTGTAGCTTATTTTGTCTTTTTTTATTTTTAGGTTGCTACAGTTAGAGGAGCTAAGGAGGCAGCAATCAAAGCAAAACTGAACGCTCTTTGCTGATTTTAAGTTTGTTTTGCACCATGTACATTTGGAGTTTCACTGATCCAGGACCACGGGCAAAAAGGACATTTGATCTCATGTTATATATATTTTATAAACCTTTATTTATATAAATAAAAACTAGAGTTATAGCAGGCCCTTTTATTAGGGACTGATTATTTAAACATTTATTTTTCTAATAAATCATTTACTTGAGTACCTTCCATCTACTGTATTTCATATCAGTGGTATTTGTGATCTTATGTGGGAGAGATGGCTTGGTAAAATTTGCTATCCCTTTTCGTGGCGAGGGCACTTTACCTGAAGTGAGCAGTAGTCTGGCTGGACAGGCCTTTTATTCCCACTGAACATTCCTTGGTGGGCTGGAATCCTTGGAGGCTGGTTTTGAGAGTCCGGGTGCCTTTAACTCTCCTGGCTTCCTGAGACTAATAGGATCAGGTAACCAGCAGTCAACAGAGCTCCGATTGGATGAGAAGCCCAGGGTCACAGAATCATCACAGCAACCTTATGCACAAAGAAATAAAATCAACATGAATGTTATCCAGTACTAATCCCCTTAAACTGACAGAAGAGGAAAAATAACAGTATTACAACAGACTGTAGTCCATCCTGGAGAAACTCCCTAAGACAGACATCTTCATACTGATGGGGAACTTTGTTGCAACCATTGCCTGGACAACATGAATGAGAATTGTGAAAGGCCAACAGATCTCTGCAACCTGAACAGTCTGATAGGCCACAGTGTATTCCCACACAAAAGAATATACAAGGCAACGTGGGTGTCACCGGACCATTCAACAGAGACCCAGATCAACCATGTCTGCATAGCCAAGAAGTTCTGGTAGCCCCTGCAGGATGTGAGAGCTATGAAAGGAGTGGATGCGGCATCAGTCAATCACCATGTCCTGGCCAGGCTGAAGCTAAAGAAGAAAACATGGATAGAACCAATGGGGCAATATAACAACACCCTCCTCAATGATTCACAGAATGAATAATCTGTCACCGTCAACAACTAGACTCAAATCTGTTCCCGGTGGTTGTGGAGGCAGGACCTCAAACCCCAATACTCTGCATGACAGGAGGCCACCCACATTTCTCCTTTGCGTCCAGAGGTGCTAATAAGATCCCGCTGGGCTACCGGTGCACATGACTCACCGGGCACCTGCCTGGGCATAGAGCAGGCCCATCCGATCATGTCATGTCCCGAAAGAGGCTGGGAAGGGACCCCTCTCTTGGTTCCGGCTCTAAAAATCTGTGTCATCGTTTTGATGGAGGATTCACAGAGGAGATCCTGTCCATCTCTTCCACTTTCTTATTGTACCTGTTTGGGTTGAAATGGGGAAGAGGAAGGTTAACCCACCTTCTAACTCAGACACACAATTTTTCCCCATGCACAACTAAAGACAGATTTTTGGTGAGGGCCATGGATTTAGTGTCTAACGAGATTAAATTGACAGAGCAACATCTTTCCTTAGCAACGGAAGGCCTTGCTCCTCCTCATTTACCTTTGACTCCCTCATGTAGTGTTAATACTTTGGAATGTGGTTCTAGCGCTCGTGCTCATCCAATAACCCTGGTGGTTTCCACAATGACAATTATGAGGGGCTCTTATACGGTGCTTCCATTTGTTGAGTGACAGAAGTGGTTGATTCTAAACACAGTTTGATTATTCCTGTTGGTTTGCCTGATCCAGGTCCACTGGGAAAATGAGGAGAAAAGCTGTCAAATATAAACCATCTATTCCTAAAAAAACTGTGGACTCAGATGTACAAAGTGAAATATTATGCCTGATTTCTCCTGCTGACAACTCCTGGGACTCCATAATTCAGTGTATTAGTGACCTGTTGGATGTTAAACTCCGATCCACTTATGATCGCCTTAAGTCTATAGAGGCTAGCATGGACAAAAATGTGATACAAGAAGCCAATTGTGTTACAAACACAAATAATGTTCAGTCACAATGTATCGATGCCTCTACCTTACCCCGTGATTGTGGAACGTTGCTTACTCCTCTGCCCCCTTCTCTGCAGCATGTTGTACAATCTGCTACACATAAGATTCCCAAGAGGGATTGCCATGGAGGTGGTACTCTTAATCTGACCAAAATTGAAGTATCCGCCTCAAATTGGTCACTACACAAGGAAGGCACTCGAGCAGCAGAGATGCATTCTAGAAACCTGTAAAGTGCTGCATTAACCAATTCCTCCCCTCTCCTAGTGACTGATCGGCCTCCAGCCTCCTGTCCTTACGTTATTATATTGGCTAATGTGCAGTGTTTGGCACCAGGTGTTGCTGAAACAACAGGGGCCCTTAAAAATAAGGTTCGTCATTGGCTTCATAATTCAGTAAGTTGCCATTGAAACCTTGATCATGTGATTTTATTTGTGCGACTTGTGGGTGGCATTGTGCCCCTGCAGTGTAGTTATGTAGGGGATACAGTTATCAACTTTTGAAAGCCTAAGGTGGCAGGGGACATTTTGAATGAAACATTCTTAGGGTTAACTAATTCAAGCTCTGTAACGATATTACCATTGGATTTATTTTTCAAACATCTAGCTCCAGGCAGGGCAAAACTAAACGTGCCCTACGGTCCCACCTAAATGCGAAATCGACTCCAGTAAAATTTTCACTTACCCTTTAACAATAGGTTTGGGGTCCTCTGTGGACTAGAGGATACTGATTGACTGTGTACAGCGAAGAACGCAGGTGCTTTTGCCAACTTAGCCAGAGAGCCACATCTAAAGAACCCAAATGTCAAGGTATGCAGATTATGTAAGTAGATATTAAAGGAATCTGCCAGAAACTTTTGAGCTAATTTTGATATTCTGTACTGCCAAGAAACATGGCTCTGAATCCCATTGCTTTAAATGATTTTAAATGTAATTGCTGTGATACAAGGTTGATAGCAGCAGCAAGAAGGGGGGGGGGGGGTGGGGTGGTTGGGGGACTTAGCCGGGTTTGTGGTATGTTCCATTAAGAATTTGAGTGTGAAAATACTGTCAGCTAGGCCATGTTACCCAGTTATAAATCTTAAATTGCCTAAGGAGTAAATGTTCTTTAAATAAATTTGTATTTTACTTTCTTCTCAGCACACCCAATTGGCATAATCCATGAGATAGGGACACTAGATTCAGACTTTGTATCTTCCCAGAGGAATTCTATTGCAATAGTACTGGCAGGTGTTTTAACATTACTAAATACCCACATAGTGGGAATGGCATATATGGATTCTCCAATATTCAAAGGGATGATACGACTCATTTTATACATTCACTTTATGGTGAATCTTTAAACCAGCTGGTATTAACACACAACCTTACATTTCTTCAGATTTGCAGGGAAACAGCACAAAAATGTACCCACTTTCATAGGAAGAGGCAAGGGTAGCTGTTTGCTCGCTGGACCTGACCTGGCTGGAGCTGTTTGTTGTTAAGGGCTGCCTTAACCCACGACTTGCGGAACCCGCTCCGCGGGTCCCGCTGCGGATTTGACCTTACTGTTTGCTGTTGGTTCGTGGTCTCCTGCCTGGCTGCTCTGTGGGGGCGTGTGAGGCTTCAGGGCTGCGAGCGTGAGGCTGAGTCACCTGGCCCCGCTCTCCCTGAACGCCCCGCCCCCACCTTCCTGCAATCAAAAAGGCACCTGGACTCTCCCCTCGTGGGACATTGTTTGCTCGCTGGACCTGACCTGGCTGGAGCTGTTTGTTGTTAAGGGCTGCCTTAACCCACGACTTGCGGAACCCGCTCCGCGGGTCCCGCTGCGGATTTGACCTTACCGTTTGCTGTTGGTTCGTGGTCTCCTGTCTGGCTGCTCTGTGGGGGCGTGTGAGGCTTCAGGGCTGCGAGCGTGAGGCTGAGTCACCTGGCTCCGCTCTCCCTGAACGCCCCGCCCCCACCTTCCTGCAATCAAAAAGGCACCTGGACTCTCCCCTTGTGGGACGCTGTTTGCTCGCTGGACCTGACCTGGCTGGAGCTGTTTGTTGTTAAGGGCTGCCTTAACCCACGACTTGCGGAACCCGCTCCGCGGGTCCCGCTGCGGATTTGACCTTACCGTTTGCTGTTGGTTCGTGGTCTCCTGCCTGGCTGCTCTGTGGGGGCGTGTGAGGCTTCAGGGCTGCGAGCGTGAGGCTGAGTCACCTGGCCCCGCTCTCCCTGAACGCCCCGCCCCCACCTTCCTGCAACACGCCCCATTGCTCTTGGCCCATAAAAACTAGAGAGACGCTGCGCGGGAGCGCCCGGGGCTAAGACCGGGCAAAGAGCGGGCCGTTTGAGGCCGTTCGAGGACTAAGAGGACTGGACTGGCCCACCCCTCTTGGCTTAATATTTTTGGTAGCTAAACTAGTAACTGGGGGGAATTAGATCTAGCCTCGTTACAGTGCCTCTGTATTATGGATCCAAGGGTAACCCGTAGTAAGTCTTCCAAACGCGGGTCACTAGTTAGTGGCCCCATGGATGACTTTATAACCCGCACTAACATAGCCATAGACGAGGAAATATCTAAGCTTCAAACCCGGGTCGCACTAGAATTAGACGCCGCAAGAAGAGTGTCCCAAGTAATTGCACTTTCCAAGAAATCCTCCCTAGGCCACATAGCCACCTCTGTTACCCCTGAACGCCCAGCCCGTCCAAATTGTATAGTCGCTCAGGTAGATATCCACCCTTCACCGACCCCGGCTATTCCCATACTTGTTACAGGAAGTAAAGATGAGGATACTATACCGACACCTCTTAGTACGCACATCCCTGCTCCCATTGTATCTCTCCCTAATCTGACTCACAATATCTCCAGTGGCAAACAACCAAAGAGGAAACGCAATTCTCGCTCAGCTTATTTTCGTAAAAAAGCGAAAATTGCTGTTCCTAAAGATTTGCCCACGAACAACATCACAGCACTTAATACGGGAGCTGAGTTCACTCTTAATACCCAGTCATGTAGTGAGGGACAGGGGAAAACCCCATCCATTTCCCACCTGAATACCACAACAGACGAGGTCCTTGAAGTAGACTTGCTAACTAATACCAATAAAGAATTTATAGAGGTGGTTTGGGACACACTTAAAAAACTTTTGTCACCCCTGGACCTTAGATTATCAAGGATAGAAAACAACTTGCTAGAAATGGAGAAGAGCATTATTGCGCTGGCCACTCTTGGATTAAAAAGTCTGGAAAACCAGGGCATTATTGCAGCTGACCCAATGCCACAACCTATCGCACCCCTAACCAATCTAGCTTCCTCTTCAGTACCACTCACAATAAAACCTGTTCCTAAACCAAGGACAGTTACGGGGGAGCAAGCTCGCGTTAAACCAAAGCCTTCTCCACGAGGCTCCACACGTAACTCGCAACATCCCAAACACGAAACAGCAATTAGATCCGCTCCCAGTGAAATTCAGATCCCCCCAGCTAAAGACAACTTTAGAGGTGGCTATATTGATCTTCCCCCAGAGGCAAACGACTATGTCGTTGTCTTGACGGGTGTTCCAACGTTAGGTAATGGCCAATTCGAAAATCACTGGTCGCTTAAAAATAAAATAATGCATTGGTTAAATGTCAACAGACCAATCCCCAATGGTAGAAGAAGTAGGGTACTGATGGTTCGCAGAACTCCCTGGGTTGGGCCAACGCTGAAATCCAGTCCGGGGGACTGCATAGTAGTGACCTTCGAAGATCCCCACACGGCGCACCACATCTGTAGTTGGCCCAGTAATGATGACTCCTTAGTTAAACCCAAGCTACTATCCTTCTTCTATCCTCCTCGACCTAGTTATAATCAGGGGGACAATTGGACATTGGTTCAGCACCACCAACGGCCGAATAAGCCCAGGGGCCACAGGGAGACCCTTCTACATAGGAATGGCCTCTCTACCTATAATAGATTTGGTGGTTTAGAGGAGGTGGATTGACTCCCTGTGCAAGCAGCCAAGCAATCCCGAAGGGTACTTTTAACTTCGCAAAGGCATCATTCCACTGATTGTCCTGTTCCTGAATCTGCAGCAAGCCGAGTAGGACGATCCAACAACGCAAGGGCTGATGGGGTGACAACGTCATTGGACTCTATAGCAAACTGTAACAGGGAAGATTGGCCAAACCCGCTTTCCGGGACCCTCCCTGTACCTACTCATCTTGAACAGTCGGATTCTACCTGCCTTGCCCCTTATGTGTCCTCCAATCTCCCGCAAATTGAGCAACTTGTGAGTTCTTCAAAACCAGTGGGAGTGACTGTTTCTCTTTTGCCCATGCCTACTGACCCCACCAGGGTCTCTCCACCAGCTGACTCTGTCCTAAAAATTCTATCTTGGAATGTGGCTGGTCTTGGTCGCAACTTTGACATCCCTGAATGGAACGACTTCCTGGAACCCTTCCACATCTGCCTTTTACAGGAAACCTGGTGTTTAGAGCCAAGGCATCGAGTGGGATTTACCACCTTTTTTATCCCCGCAGTCCAGGAACAAGGGTCCAAAGGTCGCCCGTCAGGCGGCCTTATTATATGGATTAGTATTGCTTTAGGCGTCAGGGTAAAAGAAAGAAATACCCAATCTTCAGACCTCCAGTGGTTAACGGTAACACACAAAGGGGGAAGAAGTATGGAAGTCTTCAACATCTACCTGAGGGGTGCCAAAGGCGGTGCATCTCATCTACCATCTACAGGTTTAAACCGCAATCTGGCTGCCTGCGATGCAGATTACCATATAATGCTTGCAGGGGATTTCAACTGCTGTTTCGAGCCCTTGGCCAGTGAAGATATCTTGGACACTTTTGAGGAGGACACCAGGAGAGGTATTCCTATTTTGAATCTTGACCCGATTCCCAAATGGTCGCAAAACGCAATAGAGATCAATGCCTTGTGCATGGAGCATAATCTGCGACCGACAAATGGCCGTTCCAAATCTGACCATATGGGTGCCCACACTTATAATAGACAAGACCACACGTCTAGGATTGACTATATCATGCTCAATTACAACCTTTGGCAATACCACCTAGATATGGAGGTTATAGTGTCGGGTGATAGCGATCACAATCCCTTATCGCTATCTATTTCATCCCCTTGGCAGGTTGGAAGGCAAGGCTTAACCGGTCATAAGTGGAAATCCTCTCGAAGTGGTCCCCACAAACTGTAGTAGGCGTTTAAAATGGGCAAAAGTCTTAGCCGATGATACAAGGATGGCCCAAGCCGGGACAATTTTGGAAGAGGTGGAGAACCGGAGGATCACTTTGAGCCAAAACGATAACAAGATCCTACCTCTATTCACTGAGACTGCACTGGCGCTGAGTGATTTATTTATTGTTCCCCAAACCGCCCGAAGGGGTCTCTCGAAATCATTGCCCAAACAGTCAGACAAGTGGTATACTCAAAAATGTCGTCAGGCCAAGAAGGAACTTGTCGTGACACTAAAGACCAAAGATGCGGTTGCTATCAGGGCTGCTAGAAAATTTTATAAAAAAACCATAACTGAAGCGAAACAGACTCATGATTTTAACTTCTGGGGAGATCTAGTAGAGTCCAGCACTAGGAAGGATGCCAAGAGGTTTTGGGACCTATTAAGATCCAGGGAAAAGCCCATTGACCAGCAGCTAACTTGTAACATTGAAGGGGGTGCATGGTTTGACCACTTTTCGCAACTGTATTCTGCTCCCTCAGGCCCAGCCCAGGTAGCTTGCCCACCCATGGATTTCACAATTAACCTCCCGTGCCATGATGGCCTATTTACCAACTTAGAAGTAGAAAGAGCAATCCAATGCATTGTCCCGAACAAAGCAGCAGGACCTGATGGAATCCCAGGAGACCTAATTAAGAACTATCCTTCTACTTGGAGTAGATTAATTGCCTCGCTTTTGAATGAAGTGATGTTGGGTGGAGTCTTTCCCGATTCATGGAGGGGCGCTGAGGTCGTACCTATTTTTAAAAAAGGCTCCAGGGACGACCCAGCGAACTACCGCCCAATTAGTTTATTAGACTCTTCTCAAAAGGTAGCAGGGAAGGTGGTATTGGGCAGGATCATCGAGTGGGCAAACGAAAATTACATCCTGTCAGATCTCCAAGCAGGCTTCAGAACAGGAACAGGCACAATCGAGCAGACGTTCCACCTTCTAATGATCTATTGGAAAGTGGTGGTGCTGGGAGGGGGCAGTCTGTATATAGTCTTTATTGACCTGCGGACTGCCTTCGACCTGGTACCACGCACGCTTCTATGGAACGTCCTCGATGGGTTAGGCCTTCCCCCCTATTTGCTGTCGCTGCTTGTAAAATTTCACGATAGGATTTTTGCCCAAATTAGATGGGGTGCACAGGGAGAGAAAACATCTCGTATCCCCGTGGACAGAGGCGTCCGCCAGGGGTGTGTGCTTGCCCCCACTCTGTTCTCTCTTTATATCAACGGAGTGGTGGAGCATCTTCTACAACAACCATCAGATGCACCCACCCTGGCTGGAAGGAAGATCCCAACGCTTCTGTTCGCGGACGATACACTCCTAATTTCAAAATCACCGATGGGCATCCAATTGTTGCTTTCCAGCTTTCAAACCTTTTGTTATGAAAGGGGCTTGGCCATCAACATAGGCAAAACCAAGTTTCTAGTTCTTAACCCGCCTAAAAAATCTGTTTATCCCCCGGTCCTGGATTCCGTCCCACTTGATCGCGTGAGAGAATTTGATTACCTGGGCATACGCATCAGTGACACCATGAGCTGGAAGGCACACCACCAAAAAGTCTTCCTTACCCACAAAAGGGTGGCAGGTGCGCTGCTCAAGGAGCAGCGAGCATCACCAATAAAACCCATTGGGGCCCCCCTAGATATCTATAGGGCAAGGGTTGTAAGCGCGGCACTTTACGGTGCTGAGCTGTGGGGCACTCAAAAAGTTGACACTCTGGCCCATCTTGAGAACAACTTCCATAAAGACCTAATGGGTTTGCCCCACAGCACGCCAACAATCCCATTGCTGATAGATGCAGGTACCCGGGCAATCTGCGACCAAGCGAAACTACACCCACTCCTGTTATGGTCCAGAATTTGGAATGTGCAGGAGTTAAGTAGTTACGCAGACGCTTTAAACGACATTTTGTCATTACCGGGTTCTCCATAAGATCATCTGGCTTAGGGAGGATAAAAAGCCTGCTTTACAAATTGGGCCTAGGAGAGGCTTGGTCCAACAAATCTGCACCCACGAAACAGCTAAAGAAGGTCTATTGGGCATGGGTGGACAGTGAGAGGGCCCGAAGTACAAACCATTGTAAATCTGTAGTCCTGTTTTTGTCAGCCAAGGAGTTACCGTTAAGGGAACCTTACCTAGACACTATTCAGAACCCAAGGGACAGAGCATTGTACATTAAGTTCAGGTTGGGGGTGCTCCCATTATGTGAGGTCACGTCCACTTGGAAACCGCCCGCTCAAACTGTACCCCATTGCCCCTTCTGCGATTTAAAGGTAGAGTCTGTCCCACATGTTGTTCGAATGCAGCGTTTATGTAGCCCCGAGACGTAGGTGGTTGAAGCCTATCTGCAGAAGTCTGGGAACTCGTTGTCACTTGGAAGCTCTGCGTATTTTACGTACAGATGCTAGACCCTTCTTTTCCACTTGCATGGCAAAATTTTTGGGTTGGGCTTGGCGTTTAAGAACTGCAAGAAAACTGTTAATCCAGTGAACGTGCTTACCCACCCAATATGCTGTTTTGGATATGAAATGTTTTTATGTCAATGATTGTTGTTAAAAATGTTTTTTAAAGATGTGTAAATGCTTTTATGATATGTTTTTTATCGAATAAAGCTATTACTACTATAATAGATTTCATTTTTTTATCAAGAGATCTTGCTCAAAGTTTGAGTTATGACATGCGCAGTGTTACAGTGATCATTATCCTATTACACTGGGTTTTTGTATACCCATTTCTTTCGGATCTTCCTGTCAGATTGAGTCCAAGATTATTTACTCAGTAAACAAGGGGGTACGTTTAAATGAGGCCACTATTGACCCGTCAAATGTTTTCATTGAATTTGTTAAGAGACTCCTGTGATGTTTTTTGCTGTCTTTCGTTAAAGGCTGTGCATTCTGGAATCCTTGACCGTTTTCTGGGTTCAAATCCAGGGGTCTATTTTCAAACAAATTTCCAAAAGAGCAAGCCCCTCGGGCATCATTTAGCTCAGAATGCAACACATCCCTGAAAGCCCTAAAGGTGGTCACCAATAAAATACTCTGACATAGTTGATGTCAGGGAAGCAAGAAACATTTATAAGCAGGCCATTGAGAACAGGAGATTCTAAGGAGGGCAAGGGAGGGTTTAAATAAAGCCACTTTGCAGAAAGATACCAGACGTTTCTTGGGATATAATACATCGCCCCTTTTTTTTCAGAAAGCTTGCATGGCATCAATGCGTGCTCTATTACAGAACAAGAATGGATTAGCCATTTTCCCTTATTTTTTTCTTAATAAATCTTTTTATTAAACATATGTCAGTTGCAGCATACAATACAGTTTTGGCTGTCATTGGAGATATAAACACAAAAAGAAACTTATTCAACTCTGTGATCCCCTAAACCAACCGTTATTCCGAATCTTATCTCCCTGACCCCATTAATCATTAACATCCCTGTGAGAACTGGGGGTCTCTAGTTGGCAGAGGTAGGTACAACTGTCCAAATAGAGACCTTTGCTTCTAGTCGGGGTAAGGAGGAAACCCTCTGAGAACCCCTGCTCACCCTCTAGGTAGCTTGGCATGAGCAGTCAAGGCTTATCAGAAGGCAATGTGTAAAGTATTTGTACCAACACTCACAGTAATACAGTGAAAACACCACAAACTGACTCCACAACAGTTTAGAAAAATAAAGGTATTTAATCTAAACTACACAAGACCAAAACGACAAAACTCCAACATACACAGTTCAAGAATATGGTTGCAAAAGAGTTCTTTAGCTTGCGATAAAGTAATCCACAGTTACGTGAAAAGTTCACAGTTGCGTCACGTTGAGTAGACAGTACCTTTAGTTGTGACAAAGTTCCAAAAGCAGAAGCTGGTGCGGTGGAAAACAAGCAATGCGTTGCTCCTGAGACCTTGGGGAGGCCATGCGACAACCCCGCTGCAGCAGCGGGCGTGTTGCGATGAATCCGGTCTGTATGGGGAGGAAGGCCACTTGTATGGATTCCGGTGGGTAGGTTCCGTAGGAAGTTTGTTCTCACACATGCACGATGCAATGATCTCGTAGGGGCTGCGACGATCTCCGGGGCGACGATGCACTATCCATTGGTGATCTCTCTCTCGCAGCTCCTCGATGCGATGATCTGTGACGATGTTTGCATCGACGTGATGCGGTCCACAAGCAAGCAGTGCAGCGTTCTCACCCAGCGATGACAGGCTCTGCGACGACACTCGCATCGATGGTGATCTTCCCGCAATCGAAGGATGCGTCGTCTTAGGCAGCAGCAACAGGCGCTGCGACTATCTCGACCTCCGTAGCAGCGGGAATTTCTTTGCACTGTCGGGGATGCGCTCTGCAGCGAGAGATGCAATAACTTTTCAGTTGCAAAAGTCTCTCAATCTTAGTTTCCAGCTTCCCAGCACAGGTACAACTTCCAGAGGCCCCACAACTGGCTCAAGCACTCTAGGAAGGACAGAACTCTCTCAGCAGAGTTCAGGGAAGCTGGGAGTGAAGTCCTTTTGTTCCTGGGACTTGAAAAACAGGGAGGCAGCTCATCTCAGGCCCTTTCAGATTCCTTCAAGACAGGGGACACAGCACAGCAGCAAAGTCCTTCCCCTCTCCTTGGCAGCAAAGCAACAGCAGGTCAGTCCAGCAGAGCAACAGCAGGACAGTCTTCCTTCTTCAGATTCAGCTTTCTTCTCCTTGGCAGAGGTTCCTTCTTGATTCCAGGATGATATAATTTTCTGTTGTCAGGGGTCCTGTACTTATACCCCTAAAAGTCTTTGTTCTCTTTGTGCAAGTGGGCCCTGAGCCCGGTCTGAACCAGTTCTAGGTGTTCCTTGAGCACTTTGTTTTTCTGGCTTCTCCTTTCCTTTCATAGTGAGGGGCAGGGTCGTCAGCCGCCCAGCTGGAGGTGGAGCCAGCTTTGTGGAAGGCAGGCACAGCCCTATTCAGGCCCAGATGCTATTTCCTCCCACCACTCAAGTTGCAAATGCAGTCATTCAGCCTAGGGCTGACTCAGCCAGCTTCTTGGGGAATCCCCAGCCCCTGTCACACTCAAACCAGACAGTCGATACCTAAACAGGCCAAGGCACACAAAGGTCAGACAAGAGAACAGCAACTTTCTAAAAGTGCTATTTGCAAACACAGGATTTAAAAACAACCTTTACTAAACGATGTGTTATTAAATTCTGAGTTCAGGGATACCAGACTTTTATGTCCTATCTTGTTCCTAGGGGAAGATATGCTGGTAGCCACTGTAGCCCGCATCGCCCATGATAGCCAATGGAGCAAGATAGCCTTGCAGCAGTGAAAAACGAAAATGGCTGTAAATCACTACCAGAGCATGTCACCTGCACAAGTACATGCTCTACCTTTCACATACACTGCACCCTGCCCACAGGGTACCTTGGGCCTTCCATAGGGGTGACCAATGTGCACAAAAAGGGAAGGGTTAGGCCCGGTCAGTGGGGACACTGACCAGGAGGACATGACAGTTCACAGACTGCACACAGGCACTGCTGTGGCAGGCCTGAGACACCATTTTGGGGCTACTCCTGTGGGTGGCACAATCAGTGCTGCAGGCCCACTAGTAGCATATGTCATCACCAGCCCTGGCACACCCAGTGCACTTTACTAGGGACTTCGTGGTGATACAAATATGCCAAACATGTATATCCAATCACAATAACAATTTACACAGAGAGCATATGCACTTTAGCACTGATCAGCAGTGGTAAAGTGCGCAGAGTCCTTTTGCCAACAGCCAGGGTCAGGAAAAATAAGGGAGGAAGAAACAAAAGTTTGGGGATGACCCTGCAAGAAGGGCCAGTTCCAACAATCCCCTACCCCCCCTGTTGTCCAGCGTGTTATGCTCCCTTCCCCCTCCCCACTTATAGGTCCCTATACGTCTCCCATTGGTGGCATATTTTTTTCCATTTGTGTGGGCATCCCTTGCTCCTGTATACTATCTTTTCTGCTGCGCTAGACAAATCAAGATCGGCCTTCCATGCCCACCTTCGGGAGAAGGGCAGCTCCCCACCCCCTGGCGATATTCCTCTTGGCCACCATTGCCACTATTAGTAGCCAATTTTTTTGATATTTCGGCCATTTCTGCTCCCCGTTACACATTATATATGCCATCTGGCATCTACGGGGATTTCCTGCCCCAGGGCTTCTGACTAGGGTTACTTTTCCCCAATATTGTTGTATAGCTGGGCACTCCCAGATGGTGTGGAAAAAGGTACCTCTTTGGTCACAGCCCTGTATGCATCGATCTGTGTGAGTGTGCCCTAACTTCTGCATATCTATTCTCGTGGAGTATGATCTATGAAGAATCCTTAGCTGTATCAACCTAAATCTCACTCTAACTGCTACCTCTCTTGGTATGGCCTCTGCACAATCATTGTCTTCCAGTAGGCCAATGTCAGCCTCCAAGGCCTCTCGCAGATTTTTCAGGGGACCAGGCAAGTTGTATCAATGTCATGATCGATCCCGCAAGGCGGCTCACCAAGACTTGAGCCAGAATTTTAACTTCCATATGTAATAGGGATATAGGCCTGTAGGAGCTACATTGATCAGGTGGCTTACCGGCCTTGGGTAATTAAAAATATAAATCCATATTTGTAAAGCACTAACTACTACTCACCCTTACGGTTCTCAAGGGGCTGGGTGCCGTCGTGGAAATTAAGTGAGCTATTGCCCCGAGTCACATGGTGCTGAGCTGAGCTGAGCTGCTGCTGGAGCCGGGAACCGTAAACCCTGTGCTCCGAAATCAGCTGCCCTGGTCGCTGCACTGCACCTCCCCACCAAATAGTGGCTGTTCATTGGTCTAGTGGTAGGTATCAGCATGAAAATGGGGACCCCCTCTAAATTTGCTTAGAGCCAGGGAAAAGAGGGGAAAATATAAACACATCAAAGAAAGGGTTTCCCTTATGGCTCACATATTTTATACATTGTGACCTAGTTCACATCAATATTACATGTCCTTCAAAATATACCAATAACACGTTTTTTTTGGATTTATCATTACCAGATTGTATTTCTTTTTTTTACGCATATCTACATCAAAAACTTTTTTTTAAAAGTGCTTTTTTAACATTTCGTTCTTACAAATTCATTATACTTTTCTTACATAATTTTAACACATATAAAGACGTGATTCATCTTTCTTTGATCTAGTGGTAAGCATCCCCTTTCTCTGGCTTCATCAAACATTTCCAGGAGATACAGCGCCAACATGCTCACTGTGCCCTTAAATAACTCAGTTGGCAGGCCATTCGGCCCCAGGTCCTTCCCCTGCCTGCAGCTCTTTTAAGGCTCCTGCTATCTCCTCGGTTGTTATATCTTTCTCCATACCCTCTCTATCCTTGTCAGACAGCATGGGGAGCCGAACACCCAGCAAGAGTTCCCAACAATCCGTTTCTGTTCTGGTAGGGTTGGAGGCATAGACCCTCTTGTAACATTCTGCAAAGGCCCTCGCTATCTCCGCACCAGTACTGTGCATTGCCCCTTGGGAATCATATATTTCGGCCAACCAGTTTCATTCCCTGTCCCTCTTTCCAACCATGCAATCATTTTGTTAGCTTTATCACCTAGGCCTTCTTTGTGTTGCAAGGTTCTTCACTTCCAGTCTTTTAATGTCAAGGCGATGCATGAGCGGTGGATCTGCCTTTTCCCCAGCCAATATTCTAGCCTTCAGTGAAGCTACTTCTTCCTCTGTGTCCCACTAGATCTGTTTTACTTTTTTGCGGCCTCCAAGGATGTGTCCCCTTATTACTGGCTTAAATGCTTCCCATAGGGTGCATGCTGATTCCACTGATCCCACATTTTCTTGAAAATAGAGTTGTGCCCTTTCTTTAATTTGGTCTGCTAACTCCTTATTCTTGAAGACCCAGGGGTTTATTCTAGGCAGCAGTATGTTTATTTTTATCGGGCCCTGCAAGGTCTTCTCCACCGGTGAGTGGTCTGATATTCCCAGTGGTCCGATTCGGGTGTTTCGGAACCATCCCTCACTTCCCCTATGTGTTAACACGTGATCAATATGAGTGTAACTGCCATGCACAGCTGAGTAAAAGGTATATTGTTGCTCTTGGGGGGTTATGTAGATGCCATAAGTCAAACACATGTCCTCTACAAATGCCCAAAGTGGCTCCACCCCCACCCCCTGTTTGCCTTAGTTTCTCTATCTCTCTCTGGGTCTGTAGAGGAGTTCATGTTCCCCCTAGTATCAAGATCCCTGCCAGGTGGTCCACCAGCAAGGCCCCTAACACCGACAGCACCCCTGTGTGATATAGCACAAAACAATATTCACAGTCAGTCACTCGCATGTCCCCTTGAGCGCGACATATTTTCCTAATGGGTCATGCCAGATCTTCACCACCAGGGGGGAGGGTTGTCCTAAGCACTATCCCTGCCCCTCTTGATCTTGTTGTGTAACCTGAATGCGCTACAAGTTTGTATCTGTATCTATCCAATTCTTTATATCTGTTGCCCTTCAAGTGTGTTTCTAGAAGTAATGCCAGGTCAGGGGCGTGTCTATGTAGGTACTGCAAAACTATTGTGCATTTAATTTGATTACCCAGACCGTTTTTCATTCAAAGACAGTACTCTAAAGTTGATGGCGCACATTTTTAGACTTTGATCCTCCATTTGGGATACATTTGCTTTTCCAATAACCATATATTGAACAGCATTTCAGTACGTACCCTGAAGTCTGCACTGATTCTGCAATCCAACATCTGAACAACAAATAATAAACATTTCTGAGATAACAAAAATAACACTTCATTCCCCAACTGTAACTCCTCCCCCCTCCCTGCTACCCTGCTGGCGGGTTCAACCACCACTCACCATGCCAACTCGCAGAGTGCCTTTCGCCCTCGAACTTGAGCACTAAGCGGGGTTTGGCAGGTGCCGAACAACGTGGAGACCCGTACCCGACCCCCCATGTACCCCAAACTCCCAGTGGGTGTAGTCCCATTCACAATGTCTTGTCTCTCTCCTCCCACCTATAGTATGGTGTCCAATCTCATATACAGAGTTAATGCACATTCACAATGCCTTCTTAGTCCAGCCGCTCCTCTTGCGCCTGTCCTATTCCGATTTATGGGTTCCCTCTGCCACAGATCCCTCTGACTTGCCTTTCTGTGGTTTGCGTCTCATATCCTTTTGAGAGTTGTGGCCCACTGTGCACCAGCCCTCCAGCCACTCCCAGGTCTCCTCTACTGTATTAAAGTACCATGTTTTCCCTTCTGCGACCACTCTCAACATTGCCGGAAACAGCATTGAATATTTGATCTCTTTGCTGTGCAGATCTCTTTTGACACCCTCGAAGGTTCACCTCAGCCTCTGGACTTGTAGCGTGAAGTCCGTAAAGAAACGAATCACTGCGTTTTTGTGGTGAATGTGTCCGTGTGCACGCGCTGCCTGCAAAAGTCTCTGTCCCTGAAATTATGTATCCGTGCAATAATTGTTTTGGGTGGGGCGCCAAGCTTGGACCTGGGTATGGGTGCCATGTGTGCACACTCTATTGTAAAATAAATAGTCGTTCAAAGCTTTAGGTAGTTGAGGATTAAGTTCTCCTAAAATAGGTCGACAATCGGTCCCTCTATGCCTTCCGGGACCCCCACCACTTTAATGTTGTTTCTGCGTGCCCACCCTTCCTGATCCTCCAAATTAGTGGCCATTACCTCTTGCTGCTTTGTGAGGAACAGGACTTTTTCTTCAAGGCATTTGGTGCTGGTCTGCAAGTGTGCCACCTCAGTCTTAATAGCAGCAAATTTGTCAGCTATTTTATAAAGGTCGGCCCGCAGAAAGTTTACGTTCACTGTCATTGCGTCTAATTTGGGCTCAATGGTACCTTTCAAATCCGTAATTGCTGCCATTATTGCACTCACAGAGGGTTCTGCAATCTCCTTTGGCTTATGTTCCTGGGCTGCTGCCATTGGCTTTCGGGACTGCATATTTGTCCATTTTATTGGTCTACATCCTAGATTGTCCCTTGGGCCTCATCTGTAGACCCCGTGCAGCAATCGATGTCTCCATCTTTGTTCTACTTAGCATCAAGCCCCTGGGGCTTCCCTCACTGTGGTTCCAGGTTCTCCCGACTCAGTGAGGCTACAAAGGTTCAGTAGTGCTGCCCAGTACTGCTTCCCTGAATTGACCTGGGCCACATATATAGCCGCCAAATTCACCAGTCAAGCAGAGGTCCTGGTCTGTTTTCCTTATTTGTGGCTCTTAGCTTTGGATCTCAAGCCACTGCTGTGCATTCCTCGTGGTGGTCCCCAGATGCAGGATATTGCATTCACCTGCTCACTTGGCTGTAGGCGTTATGTGTTAGTGCTTCGGTACTTTCTCCACCTCTGTTGCACCCCATGTGTGCACTTTAACACCCTCTAACTCCGTTGCTCTTCTCTGTGGCTCACCTCCCTCTTTTCCACACTGTCCCCTTCCCCGGGGCCTCGACACCCCCAACAGTACAGTTTGGAGTTTGTTGTGACCATAGCCAGACCTCTGGGGTTCACCGTGGTAGCCAGCCTACACTCCCTGGGAATACTGCAGCTTATTCAGCTACCTGCTTCACTCGACCGTGCTCTGTTGTGGCTGGGCTTAGAACGCGGGGGATGGGAGTCTCTTTCAACAATGGCACAGCTGTTACACGTCTCCCCTGCAGGTTAAAAGTATATTTTGGCCACGGCCAATTCCCCTGCTGTATGCGCCGCGTGTCGAGGCTCTACTTCTTGCCCTTCCGTAGTGCACCCCATTGTCTCCGGTCACCACCACCATCCGCTGTGGCTCACCTCATTCACGGCCACACTGCTTCTTTCCCAGCCAGTCCATGTGGCCGACGCTGTCTTTTCTCTCCAGATCTGTTGTAACCACGGTCAGGCCCCGGGGGCTCACCGCAATTGCTGGCCTCAGCTCCCCGGACTCAACGTGTCAGTTCTGTCCACTCAACAGTTTCCCGAGTCAGCCAGTTGTTGAGCACGGATTTCTTCTTCGACTGTGGGCCAGCTGTTGACGGCCTCCACCTTGCGATTGAAGGGCATTGCGGCCACTTCCAGCCATGCCCCTGCTCTTCGCTGTGCTGGTAACGCTGGTTAGTGTTGCGCAAACCTTCTGCCTATTGATGTTCCATGCCTGATTATTTACAGCATCTCACAGGCAGTGCACGGCTTGTTACATACCCTCACTGTTCCTCAGTGCATCACCAGCTTGTGGGTGTTGGCACATCGGATAAATGTGCGGATATTGCAATAACTCAGGATCGAGATCCAGAGCTCCGCTAAAGAGCCACCTTCTTGCTTGGCCCCTAAGCCACACCCCCATTTCTCCTTATTTTTAATTGCGATAAGGTGGAAGGAGGGGGACAATTAGCTAATAGGGTTGACCACCCTGCCCCCCCCCCCCCCCCCCCCAGAGAACTGGGTAAGACATTTTATAGATCTTAAATCTGTAACCAAAGAATTTAAGGATGCTGCGAGTGGGAAAGCCACTGGCCCAGATGGGGTACCCATTGCTCTATTTAAATACAATGTGGAGTTTTGGGCACCCATTGTCACTAATGAACTGAGGGCAGCAGTGAAGGGAGAGGTGATTGATTCCTGGAGAGAAGCTATCATAGTGCCCATTTATAAAAAGGGAGACCAAAATGTACCTTTATGTTACCGTCCAATCTCATTGCTCTACTCCACAGTAAAGTCCTTTGGGTGTGAAATATTGAATGATTTGGAAGATTAGGCAGAGGCCAACACCTTACGGTTTTCGCTCTGGCTTAGGAACGGTGGAACAAACATTACATCTCACTCATATCACAGGCAAGTATGTCAAAGCCAGGAGAGGTGCTCTACACATGGCTTTTATGGTCCTCTCCTGTGCTATCGACCTGATTGACAGGGATTTGATGTGAAACATTATGGCCAAAGTGGGTACTGAGGCCCTCCTTTTAGATCTCGTACAACGCTTACAAGAATGAATCTTCTATAGGAGTTTGTTTTATGAAGAACGGGGATTGTACGACCCCTAATAATGTTAATAAAGTTACAAGAGGGGCCAGGCAAGGCTGTATTTTAGCCCCTTTCTTATTTTTATTTTATATCAACTCCTTGGGTGAAGTACTAAACGCGTATAGTAAGGACACCCCAGAATTTGTTCGAAATCAGTTCCGGCTTTGCTTTATGCTGATGATGCAGTTCTTCTAGCTTTAACCGCTTACAGGGTTAAAAATCTATTAAATGGATTACACGATATAATGACGAATCTGCATTTAAAAGTGAACCAACAAAACATTTGTAATTATGATATGTGGGCCATAAAATAATAAATCTAAATGTTTTTTTATAGGGGGGTCCCCAATTGAAAAGGTTTTTAATTACCTTTGTATTTTGTTAAAGGCAAACTGTTCATGGGACAGATTATTAACTCACAGAGTGCAGAAGATGGGGGTGCCATGTGATTCAGTTTTAAGATTTGCCGAAAGATTGGGCCATAAGCCCATTAAGGAGATGATCCAACTGTTTCAAAGCAAATGTCTATCAGTGGCCATATATGGAGCTGGAGTTTGGGGGCTTGCTGCCCCTGGGAAGCTTCAGGTAGCTTGAAATAGTTTTTTATGCAGGCTCCTAGCTATCCTAAAATCTACCTCAAATTTCATCTCTCACTTAGAACTGGATATAGGCTTTGTGGAGGACCAAATTAAAATTGTTCCACTATTACTGTGGTTAAAGCTATGGCACAACCCTAGGGCAGAATTTTCCAGATAGGGGCCAATGGACGGTCTCTGTCTAGAAAATGTTGGCCATTCCATGGTTAACTTATGTTAAAGATACCTTTTATATCTTGGGTCTTTGTGAACTGTTTGACACACCGGAAATGATTACTGCCAAGTCTAAAGAAATAGTTAATCGGGGTGCTAGATCATATAGAGAGGACATGAGACTAGGAAGAACACTTGACATGAGTTCAGTTACTAGGTATCTGGAAATTGTTAAAACCCTAGGTGCAGAACCTTATTTATCCTGGGCCGTAAATTCAGAGCACAGATTCAACTTCACTAGGTTAAGACTGAATAAGAATCATTTTTAGTAGCTTTTCCTGTAGCTAATACATGGTTCAAATCTCTCCCGTGCTATCATTGTTATGGTACATCAGCTTAATCAACTGCATACTTTTTACTTTTTTGCTCCCTTTTTAACACTGTTTTCTACGGCCTATTTTAATTCAAAAACACTTTACTTCATATAAAGAATGACTAGTATATTTGCAATGCCTGTCCTCATTTGAATATTGTACTTCTGTTTTGAGCTATATTGTCGATGCTATTATGTTAAGGAAAAATATGATTTTTAACTCTTTGGAGGATGCAGTATAAGTGATGATAATTATTTTTACATGATGAAACGTTTCTGTTTTTTAGCTGTATTTTATATGTTTTATTCTGTACTTTTATGGCTTTTCGAACTGGCAGAATAGAGATAATAATGACTTATGAATTTAAAAGAAAAGTCCTGTAAGTTCTAAAGAACAATGTAGAGCCAGTAGAAAGTCAGTGGGAGAAGATCAAAGAAAGAGTGACATCAACCTGCAAGGAGGTACTGGGTCCCAAGAAACAACCAGCATAAAGAATGGATCTCTACTAAGACTCTCTTCAAAATCCAAGAGAGAAAGTAAAAGGAAGCTGCAATCAACACCAGCTGAACAAGGGAAGACAAAGCAAAAGCTCAGGGCAAGTACATTGAAACTAACAAGGAAGCAAAAAGAAACTTAAGAGCAGACAATCTAAGATTCATCAATGGTCTTTCCACAGAAGCCCTGGAGACAGCAATCTATGTAAATTTAAAAGAACTCTAACATAACAAGGAAACTCCCTTGCAGATACAACAAGCAAGAAAGACCGGTTAAAGACACATCTGGGAAAATAATCATGGGTAAAGAAGGACAACAATGAAGATGGGTGGAGCAATATGAAGAACTGCTGAACCAGCCTGTGCCACAGTCTCCACCAGACATTCAGCCACCTGACAAGGAAATGCCAATCGACTGCAGAAGACCAAACAAGGAAGAAATACGGTAAACCATCAAACATCTGAGAAATGGAAGGCAGTAGAACCTGACAACTGTTCAGCAGAGGCACTGAAATCAGACATTGAAACACCAGTACATTTGCTCTACCTCATGTTTAAAAGGATCTGGGAAAAGGATAAAGTGCCATCATACTGGAAAGAGGGATAGCTCATCAAGAGCCCCAAGAAATGTGACATAAGTAACTGAGCAAACTACAGAGTAATTACTCATCTATCAATCCCTGGCAAAGTGTTCATCAGAGGCATTGTTGAAAGTGGAGGGCCTTATCGCTTACTGTCATCATCAAATGCTGGAGGCGGGAGTCCCCGACCCCTCGCTTCAACGTTAGGCGGGGTAAGGACACCGTCTGAGATAGCCCTGCTTGCCCCATTAGTAGCTTGACACGAGCAGCAAGGCTTATCTCCAAGGCACGAGTGTACAGTATGTGCAACCACGCTCACAGTAACCCAATGATGTCACCACAAATAGACTCCACACAAGTTTTTATAAAATGAGTATAAACTTTATATAAGGGGGTATACAATATGAGCACATGACACAAAATGAACATACAAGAATGGGTAGTATTCTCTCTGGTGGGTTGGTAGGTTCTAATCCCAACCACAACTTCTAACCAACAGTTGGGCTCACTTCTAACCGTTTCCAAAAGGTTAGGCCAGTCGTATTGCTAGAATCACACATGTTGCAAAAGAAAACAAAAACTGCAATGGGTAACAATATTCTCTTGTACTGTTCAACAGAGAAACAATGCCATACATAGCGCCACAGTCATGAACTTTGCAATGTAAGAAATAATGCAATGCATATCACTACCAGCATGCCCTGTACTAGAAAGAAACAAAGCAATGCGTGACACTACAATCATGTATTGTGCAATGAAGAAATAATGCACTGCGCCACGTTTCAATCAGGTAATCTGCAAGGGAAAGTAACGCAGAGCATAGAGCACCAAGCATGTAGTTCATCAGGCACAAATGAGGTCAGGCATCATACGACAGTTCAATAGTTCGTTAGCAGCAATAAAGCAAAGTGTAATACGACAGTTTAGGTGCTCCGTTAACAGTGTCCCCAGTATAGATCAATGATGACACAGAAGTACTGCTTCCCACTCCAGCCCCAGTACTGCTCCTCTTTGGGTGAGGACGGGCCGAGATCCGAGCCCAGAAAACAGGCTTGCCCAGCTGACAGAAGTGAGAGGCAGAGAGAGTGTTCCTCCAGGCCCGCACCACACCCCAGGTGGTGATCCACGTTACCTGGGAGGGAGCGAACCCACTCTCCTCTCTGACTTGAGCGACTTGGGCCTTCATCCAGAACTCCATCACGGGGTGGGGCGTGCTTAGGCTGGCGGCTCAGCTCCTCCTGCCGGTCCGGGCCACTGCTGTTTTACTCCGAGGGCCCAATGACTTGGCCCTCCTTCCGGCGGTCTCGGGGATTACCGAGACCTGCCCTCAGTACTGTGGAGACTTTATTTCAAATTCGGTGCACACCCTACCCAGGCACTCTTCACCAGCGCTTCAGGTTGAACCCCAACACGCACACTGCGTGTCCAAGACTCGCCTCTTCTCTGGTGCTCACGAGCACCCGGTGCTCTTCACCAACGCCCTGCTTGCACCTCGACACGCACCCTGCATGACCGAGTCCCTCCTCTTCTCTCGGTGCACACAATGTCCAGGCAATCTTCACCAATGCCCTGGCTGCACCACAATACGCACTCTGCTTGTCCAAGTCTCACCTCTTCTCCCGGTGCACGCGATGACCAGGCGCTCCTCACCAACACCCTGGCTGCACCACGGCAGGCACTCTGGGAGTCTGAGACTCACTTCTTTCGGTGCACACAATGTCTAGGCGCTCTTCACCAACACCCTGGCTGCACCACGACACGCATTTTGCACGTCTGAGACTCACTTCTTCTTTTGGTGCACACAACGACCAGGCGCTCCTCACCAATGCCCTGGCCTGCACCACGACACGCACCCAGCATGTCTGAGTCTCACTTTGTTTCCCCGTGCACACAACGACAAGGCGCGCCTCACCAACGCCTTTGCCTGCACCACAACACGCACCCAGCATGTCTGAGACTCCGCTTACTCCTGCATTCCCACGATCACAAGGCACAACTTCTGAGGGTCTCAAGCTGCAAAGGCACGCGTGCACCACATTGCTTGGGACTTCTTCTGAAACTTTTATTATCCTGTATTTCCAAACAGGCAGCCAGCTCACCATGGGCCATTAGGGTTACAAGACACAGCACAAAGCACATTCTTCTTCAAGCAGGGGCACCGAGTGCCTCCAAGCACAGTCCCAACAGCCTCTCCCTTGGTTAGAACAGCAAACTGCAGACCAGCCACAGATCACGAAGCAAGGATTGGTCTTTCCACAGCAGTCTCTTCAGTTGCTCCTTCTTTAGCAGAGGTTCCCCATGACCACTGAATTGGTCCGAGCCTTTTCAGTCTCCATCCATTTCTGTTTCATTCTCAAGTTCAGGGGATTCAGCTCACATAGTTATACCCCTTAATGTCTTTGAAGTTCGTCTGTGCTCAGGGGTCCCTGACCCCCTCCCTAAATGAGTTCTGGCATCTCCCTCCCAGTGTCACCTCTCTTCCTTCGATACTGGGGGTCTGGATCCTTAATCACTCAGCAGGAGATGGGTCAATTGGTTTATAGCACCAGCCCAGGCCTTTTCAGCTCCCGGGCTTCTACTCCCCCCTACTCTCCAGATGCAGGGCAGCCTGGTGCCATCTCAACCCCTCCCTGGGACAAGACCTCTCCCAGCTCCTCTCACCTTTCAGATCCAGACAGACAATCCACCTTTCAGCAGAGACAAACAGAAATGCTTAGAGCACAAAACTCAGCCACTTTCTAAAAGAGTGGTTTCTGAACACACAGTGACAAAACCAACTTCACATAAAGATGTCTTATGACACTGTGAGTTCATACATACTAAACTTCACCTCTCCATTATTAACTGACAGGAAATAGGCTAACAAACACAACACCCAGCCTCTCCCATTCTGTCCTATGGGCAGGATGGCCTTTCAGCCGTGAAAAATGAAATGGAGTGTTTTTCACTGTCAGGACATAACACACCTTAGTGTATGTCCTGCTTTTTACCTGTACTGCACCATGACCAGGGATTACCCGGGACCTACCACAGGGGTGCCCAATGTGTATGCAAAAGGGAAAGTCAGGCCTGACCAGTGGTTGCACTTGTCAGGACAACATGCTAACTTTACTAAATTGTGCACAGGCCCTACACTTCAGGCCTGAGTTCCCTTCTCCGTGCACCTTTGCATTACTAGCCCTGGCTCACACAGTGCATATCACTAGGGACTTTACTAGTAAGGCAAACATACCAATCATGGCCAACCAATCACCATTACATTTTACATAGGGAACACTTGTACTTTGACATTGATCAGCAGTGGCAAAGTACCCAAAGCATCTAAATTGGCACGTCTATGTCAGGAGAACGGTCTAGGGGAAAGCAAAAAGTTTAGGGAACTTTAGCCAAAAAGGCCAAGTCCTACAGGCATCCTAAACAGAATGAAGGAACAAAGCTGACACTGAGTTGCAAGATAGAGCCAGACAGACCAGATTGCAACACTGAACATCATCATTGAGCAGTCGGAAGAATGGAACTGCCCTTCTAATTCAACTTAATCGACAATGAGAAGGCATTCACCAGCGCAGACCAAAAGACCATATGAAAACTCCCCTGCCACTACAGTGGGCCAGATATTATAATGAACTCTTAGGAGGGAGATATTGGTGTGTTAGTCCATGGAGGACAACTCATGGAAGTCTTTCAAGTGAGGTCTATTATGTTAAAAAAAATAGTCTTGTAGAGCGCTCGCCTACTCGGGCAGAGTGTCCTGGCGCTAAAAGAGACCTGCAGTGGCTGAACAGAGAGAGAGCGCAAGATTACTGTACAAACAACCACGTCTTAAGCTCCTTCCTAAAGGAGAGGAGATTGTTCAGCTCTCTGAGAGATAGTGGCAATTTATTCCACAGTTGGGGCGCCAAGAGTCTATACAAGTGCCCTCCAATACGAGCTCGGTTGACTGCTGGGACAATAGCCAGTGCCTGAGGGGCAGAGCGCAGAGATCGGGCAGGGTGATAGAAGAGCAGCCTTTTCCTTAAGTAGTAGGCCCCAATGCGGTGGAGAGATTTAAACGCTGTGATAAGTGTCTTAAAGTGGATGCGTTTACGCACTGGGAGCCAGTGAAGAGAGTTCAGCAGGGTGGAGGAGTGAGACCTACGGCTAAGGCCAAAAATAGCTCATGCTGCCGAGTTTTGAACTGATTGCAGACGGGTGAGTAAATACTCCGGCAAACCCAGGTAGAGTATATTGGCATAGTCTAGTCGGGAGCCAATCAAAGCTTGAACAATAATCCTCCTATGGGCAACTGAAAGAAAAGGAAGACATTTCTTGAGAGTTTTTAGAAGGCTATAGCAGTGGCCTACAACAGTGAGGATATGGGGTTTGAAGATGAGACCATTATCAATTTTGACACCCAGATTTTTTGCCAGTGAAGTAGCCAATGATGGGGGATACATATCAGAAGGCCACCATGATTTCCAATTGGCATTGGGAGGGCAGCCAAAAAAGATGACCTCTGATTTGTCGGAGTTGCATCCAAGCTGATTCAGTTGAAACCAACTGAGTCCACCAAAGTTGTTTGCTCTTGCCTTTTCTCTTCCTGCTGCCCATAGACTCCATCATGAAGACATTCACAGCAGAGAGAAAAATTAGATCCAGTGGACACTTTAGATGCAGCTGGAAGACCTGAACTTTGTAGACAACTTGGCCCTACTCCCCCATACCCATTCACAGATGCAGGAGATTACCTAGAATGTGGCAGCCACATCAGCACAACTTGGTCTCAACATTTGTGGCGGAAAAAGCAAAATCCTGAAGGCTATCACACCCAGCATTGCTACAATCATTCTTGCAGGTAATGCACTGGAAGAGGTTAAGGCCGTTACCTACTTGGGCAGTGTCCTAGACAAGCAGGGTGGCACAGACACCCACATTAAGGCAAACATCAGCAAAGCAAGGGCTGCCTCCTTCAGTTAAGAAGACCTGGAGCTCCAAGAACCCAACACTGCAAACCAAGAGAAGGCTTTTTAACACCTACGTAAAATCGGTCCTTGTGTATGCAGCACAAATTTGTATGTCAACAGTGACCACCACCAACAAAATCCAGTGCTTAATCTACATCTGCTTGAAGAAAATCCTCCAAATTCGATGGCCAAACACCATCAGCAACAATGACCTATGCAAGCAGACGTCCCATCTCCCAGCCAATGAAGAAATCATGAAAATACACTGGGGGTGGATAGGTCACACCCTCCACAAGTGTATGTTAAACACCACCAGGTAAGCCCTGACCTGGAACCCTCAAGGAAAAAGGAAAAGAGGAAGGCAAAGAAACACAGGGCACCGAAGCCTCGAGGCTGACTGCAAGGAGAAGGGCTACACCTGGAGTCAGATTGAAAGAAAATTCCAAGACAGAGATGACTGGAGAGTCCCTTCCTATACCCCAGGGGTTAGTAGGCATAAGTAAGTATATCTCAAAAACTATTGGGTGAATTTGCACCACACCAATAAAGCCATGCTTTCTGAATAAAGTTTGGTATAAATCCATTCAGTGGTTTTGCTATAGGCCTGGACAATATTTTGTATGGGAGATAAAATGGGAAAACACAACTTTTTGACCCACCCCCTCTTAACTTTCCCCCTGCACAGAAGTGCACAAAAGTTAGTATGCTAGAATTCAGCTGCCTAAACTATTGTATGGCATATTTTTTGTTTTTTATATATAGAAATCTTTTTATAGACATTGCTTTGGTGAACATTGTGTGCCATATTTCGTGCTTATCCATCCACAGTAGACAAAGTTGTAGGCAAAAATGCCTAGTCAATGGACGGTGCTTCTGAACCACAGCCACACATTTATGTGCATGTATACATTTAAGTCATATTGTGAAATTGAAATATGGGTTTCCTCATCATAACAGCCCCCACAACTACCTGTAGAGATCTACCAATGTCAGAGCCACTAGCTATATGTGGTATTAGAGGACAAATTAATGTGACAGGATAATTTTAATTATGTGCAAGAAAAGGCACATTATGCAGCATTATCTTGTAGTATTTTGATTCATTTGAGCTATGCACAAGATGTAAAATATTATTTGAGATCTACAAATTATGCGAAAAATTAAATGGCAAGTCCATCTCTGTCACTAAAGGTGGTTGATTCCTTGAGGCTAAAGTTTGGTTCAAGCCGGATGCGGATGTTGGACCTGGGGAACTAGGTTCAAATCCTTGCGTCGACTCAACATCCTGGGATTCTGGCCAAATCATCTACTCTCACTGTGCATAAAAAAATGTATGCCATATACTGCAGCTCTTGTGAGGTGCCCTAGTGCCTTCGAGCAAGATTTTCAGTACATACAACCACAAAAAAAGAGCAGGAAACAATTGAGAACCAAAGTCTAATATCCATTAGAACCACAATTATTCTAAGAGCTTAAATGACGTTACACGACCTGACTCTCCAGTCAGCACAGTGTTATGTATTTATAAATGTATATTTGCAACCAAGATTGCACAGGAAAAACCATATCTGGCCAAGATCACAAACTGCATCAGAGGTGAATGAAATGGTGATCTATGAATGGGATGTGTATTATTATTGATAACTGGGATATCAAGTGTGTGGTTGCAGGCAGAGCAGACACCATGCTTAAACCCTTCACGTGTTGAAATACTTACCTTGATACAGGCATGCTGTGGCAACTGTTAAAGAAGGTTGAATTCCCAAATGTTCAGTAAGCAAACATTTATTTTCTACGTTTTAAGGAGTCTTAGCCTATGTGTACCCTTTTTAGCACAATGTGCGTCTTTTCTGTGATCTTGAAAGAAAACTATGAATCCTTTACTGTTTGTTTTTATTTTCTTGTGTTTTTTGAGGGCTCTTCGTGCACCCAGGTTCTTAGAGCCCAACCTTACCGATGGCTCGGCGCTTCCAAGTTCAAGTTTCAAGTTTTTATTTATTATGATAAGGAACTCTTTATGAGGTCCACATAAAACAACATATACATACAAAACAAGAAATACGTAAAAATATTATTCCATCACAATTACAAAAGACATCTTAATACAGGTCCAAAAAACATTTAAAAAAGTTGTACAGTTTAAAAGCAAACATTTCATTAGGTGGGTTAATCAAGGCTGCCTTAAACGAAGAAGCAGATAATATGTTGAGTTGTAAGCAAATTGGTCTTAACCATCTACGCCTGCAAGGCATCAGTGTAGGACAAACAAACATGACGTGATCTAAGTCCTGATCATACAATTGACAAAGATCACAGCATGCCGAATGACCAAACCAGCTGGCATGTAGAACTTTCAGCGGAAGCAAATTATGTCTTAGTAAATATACCAGGCGCCTGGCGCCATGGGAGATGTTCCAATACATATACGGTTGAGCTTTCCGCAGGGTATAAGATTCAATAACAGGCGTACAACCTTTTTTAGCTAGACAGAGGTCTCTATCCTGACAAAACCCCAATTCCCAAGAGGCTGACCTCAGAACAGTTTTTAATTGATGAGAGGACAATAAGAATAAAGTCTCCTCGTCCAATTTCAATTGTAACACAGCAAATCTGAAGTTTTTTACAATCAGTGAGAAGTCATTAAAAGATCCTAATAATTCATTTTTTATAAGATCTCTTAAGGTATTAGGTTCACCTTTAGATAGAGCTACTACCCAACGTATGATACTTGCCAGACCTTGAACCCAGCTGCTACGTAAACCCAGTTCCTGTCTCAAGGAGGCAGTTGAATTTGCTGTGCCTACCGACATTAAACTACGTAAAATTTTCCCTTCCGCAGAGTTTAAAAAACTCCACTTTTTTAGATCAACTAACTCAATTCCGTATAACAGGGAGGCCGGAACTTTCGCTCTGAAAACATCTAAAAGAATAGAAAAATGCCTTCTACCTGTGGCTTTATACAGGGAAACTAAACTCTTTCCCTGCGAAATAGCCTTCCGTGAGTTAGTGTCAATGTGTTGTTTGTCACTTAAGTTATAAGTGACAATTTTGCCTAGGAAGGTATAAGATTTCACACATTCCAGTTTTTTCCCCCCCACAACCCATGGATAGTTAAGGCATTTAGGCTTCTGTCTACCGGAGAAACAAATCACCTTGCTTTTTGCCGTGTTTATTGATAAGAAATGGCTTTCAGCATAATCAGAGAGTGCATGCAACCGGTTGTTCAGGCCCTTTGGCGTGAGATCCAAAATCAGGATGTCGTCTGCATACATAAGGCATGCAATTGCAACTCCACCCAAGGACGGGGCAATACCGGTGCAAGCAGAGAGAGTGATGGGTAAATCAACTGTATATAAGGAAAATAGCAATGGAGCCAAAAGGCAACCTTGCTTCAACCCGTTGGAAGTGGGGATTAATTTAGATACACCACGTTCACCTCCAAGTAGAACTCTGCACCAAGTGTCAGAATAAAGGGCGCGAATTAACTTAATAAGGAATGAGGGCATACCTAAGTTAGATAACTTTCTCCACAACAAAATTCTATCTACCTTATCAAAGGCGGTGGAGAAGTCAATAAAGGCGCCATATACCTGACCACCACGGACTTTCACATATTTTTCATTGATAACTTGTAATGCAGTCAGGTTATCTAAAGTTCCATGATTTTGTCTGAAACCTGTTTGCTCCATGGGAAGGATTTTATGTTCAGATACCCATTGATTCATTAAAGTAAGCACACATTTTGCAAAGACCTTACCAATGGCATCAAGCAAGGCAATTTGGCGATAATTTTGTGGTAGATCTCTTGCCCCTTTTTTATATAAAGGGACAATAATACTTCCCTTCCAGGAGGGGGGGACTGTTCCGCTAGAGAAACAAAATGTAAACACTGGAAAGAGTATTTTACTCCAAAGTTCACTCTGGTTTTTTAATACTGAAATTGGGATTTTATCAGGACCCATCGCACCAGAGGAACGCATATTCTTAATGGCACATTCAATTTCCTTTTCCGTTGGACAGTCAAGTATATGTGAGACATTATCAGAATCAACATTAAAAACATGAGAATTATTGTTACTGTACAACTTCTCTATATAATGAACCCACACCTGTTCCTCAATGGCAATAGGCGAAGGACTGGCTCTGGTACCACAACCTTTGCCAATTAAGGACCAAAATGTCTTGGCTTGACCATTATAAGAAGCTTCCCTCAGTTGGATCCAGAGGGCATCTTCCTTAGAGCGTTTTAAGCGGGCCTTAAGCCTAACTCTCCTTCTTTTTAAAATAAACAATTTAGACTTAGCTTCTTGATAGAAGAGTAAAAATTGCCCCCTTACAACTTTGTTTATTTCTCTGTTTAAAGCCCGTAAAGAATGAGGAACTACGAGGGATTGTTTCATACCTGGTTTCTTTTTTGCACTAACAGTCACAGAAAAAATATTAAAACACAACAGCTCTCTCCCTTCCCAGAAGGGTAAATTCTCAACAGTAAAATTCAAAAGAGGCACCAGATTTTCAACAGTACAAGGGTTCCAAAAACATTTCCCTGAGCTGGAATCAAAATTCACAGAATCTGTATCCAGACTCCACGGATCCACTTTCGGAAGATTAATAGAGACAGAAAGCATCAATGCATTATGGTCACTAAGATTAGTCTCAATGACCTTCATATCCTTCAATAAGTGAAAACCGGCATAATCTACCGTGATAAAATCAATAATAGAATTTCCCTTATTTGATTTACGAGTATAAGCTGCCGGGATGTCAGATGGAAGCCTCCCATTTACTATTAAGCATTCAACTTTAAGTAAGCCATCTAATATAAGTTTACCTCTTTTGTTAATTTTAATTTTAGAGGGAAACTGGGCTGATGGTATATTCAAAGACTCTTCCAATGGAATATTTCTAAACAACTCCAACCCACAGTTGGATATATTACAATTTAAATCCCCAAACATTAACACATGCGGAGTTGGGGAAATATCCAACACTTTAGTTAAAAAAGTGAACAGAGTTTTTAGATCAGCATTAAAACTACAATTGGGGGGGATATAAATGTTTACCACAATCAACAATCTATTAGGGCAATCTTCAAATACATCTTTTAGCGTTATCGCTAGAAACAGTTTTCCTGGATCTAGATAATGTGAATAGTTCCATTGCAATCTGTTAGATAACAAACATGCTAACCCTCCCTTGGCATGGCCTCTTCTAGTGCTGGTTGCACTGTAATCCAAAACAAAATAGTCTTTTTCCAAAGCTAATCTTCCTTCAACCCAAGTTTCCTGCAAACAGATTATATCTGCTTTTAGAGAATGAAGGAAACCCAATTTCTCCTTATAATCCTTGAATCCGGCCGAGTTCCATGAGATAAGTTTCAGCTCTCTGTTAAAAATTGGAATGTTGTTTAGAACCAGGAGCTGATTTGCTCGCTAGAACACCGGGTAACCAACTCCATTTAGATTGATCATCCTTCACTGTCTGCTTAAGGGGAGGGTTTTTGTATGAAACTAGCCTTTCATTCCTAGCCACACAGATTTTTAGGTCCTCTGATCTGAGATTAGACCAATCTGACAACGGCACTCCCATATTAGAGGGAAGTGATAATAAAGAATTGGCAAAAATACTTTGAGTACGTTTTTCCCCAAAGTATGGCATGACATCAATCCCTCTAACTTGTAATTCTTCTGCCCACTGTAGAACAAGATTTAACACAACTTTCGAATGAAACTTCACCCTTGTTGATCTTAGTGGTTTCCCCATGTAGGAGTTAAGGAGAAATACAATGTCTAGATCGGACGTTTGAATTAATTTCAAACTTTCGATCTCTTTAAAACATATCAATAGGGCGGATCTATTTAAAATTAAATCTGGTTCAAATAAGGGAGAAAAATCGAGATAAAACGTATCCACATTTGTTTTTTCTTTTGGGACAATAACTGACGTTGAGGATGGAACCTGAAAAGGTGTTGCTGTAGGATTCAAGGAGGACGGGGACGGGATGACAGAAGGAGAGGTAACCTTAGAAGTAACTTGACAAGATCCTGCTTTAACATTACAATAAGAAAAAGGATTGGCAGAAGAGTAGGAAACCTTGGGAAGGAAAGGATTAGTAAAACTTATAGGACCTAAACCAGAGGAAGGGGCGTCTTCTTTGGACGAGACAACCCTGACTTCTACATGAGAGGTAGGAGACTGCTCCACCTGCGGGGAATCGTCTATACTTAATTCAGCATTCTTATCAAAAAGAAGTTTCCTCTGTCTTTTTTTAGCGAACCTTCGGATGGGTTTCCTCTTCTTCATTCTACTCTTTTTGTATTTCAAGGGGCTCACTTTTCCCATCAAACCCGTATTTACTTTAGGAATCTCCTCTTCTTTACTTGATGAATTTCGGATTTAGGAATGGGAGGAGATGTTGCTATTACCTCTATCTTGTCACTAATTGGAGCTATACAATTAGCGCCAGCCGAAACCACTTTGGGAGGATTGGAGACAGCTAAGAGAACTACAGGCTTCTTTTCCTTTTGATCTTCTGTCAACGGAGAAGATAGAGCTGAATCCAAAACTGCCGAAGCGGAAAGAGCGCTTATTTTCGGAGGCACCAACAGAGAAGCCGATGGTATGGGGAGATCTGGCACTAACTCCCTTTTACTTAACAAGAGAACTTGCAAAATTTGCGTTACAGTGTCAAAAATACATTCCGAACCTCCCACAAACTTCTCAAGTAAACTTAGAATTGAAGAAAGAATTGATTCCAAAGAGGACAAAGAATTAGAAATTAACCTCCCATTAATATTTGGAGACCCCTCAGCTGAATTGTTCAACACTGGACCTGAGCAAGATGTAAAATTTAATTGTGGAAGGGAAAAATCTAATTTATTAGAGGGTGTGCTACTTAGAGGACCGGTACTTGAAATCGTTATTGCTTCCTCTAAAGGCTCACCCTTAGGGATCCCCTGTAACGATCCCACCCGCGCCCTATGAGCTGTTAAATCAATGTCAGGCAGTGTAAAATCATTCCCTACTATAGGGGATTTAACTAACTCGGATGAAAAAAGATCAGTATTCACTGAGACTTTAGGAGCATCCATTAGTACAACTTGGGAGGGGACAATTTTGTCAGATTTTGAGGGCTTATTACCTAAAGATTCAAGGGGAACATTCTGTTACAGATGTACATTGTTTGACGCCGAAGGCGAGTCCCTTAGTACTTCAGGACTAACTAGAATAGGCAAAGATTGACTAGCAACCAAGCTTAAACTGGAGGAAACCTCAATGACCCCATTAACAGGCATCGATTCGTTAGATCCTGGGATTTCATTCGGGGACTGCAAATCAGTGGGTTTATCTTTCCCTTTGTCCCATAAATTGAACAGCTGGCATTGACCTTTCAATTGCATGGAAGAAGCAATTTTGTTCCTTAGGGGGTTGGATTTGGTTTTAGACCCAGATCTCCACACAATCACTCGCCCAGAGCGTAATTTTTTAGCCGTCATGAGACTATATTAAAAGGAGAGAGTAATAAAATGATAACAATTGTGACATAAGACGCCGAATGAACAAAACCTTAAAATGCAATACTAGCCTATGGATACAACAACACACAAATTTGATACCGGAGAACCAAGGGGGGGGGCCCAGCCCAGCCTTCTTCGGCCTCTGACGGCCTCAGACGGTCCCGCCCTTGTCCCGAGCTTCTCCCGGCGCGCTCCCGCGCGCTCCCGCGTTGCGGTGTCACAAAGGAGGTTTATAGCCGCGCTGAGGCGGGGGAGGAGCCAGCAGGGAGAGCGGGTCAGCTGCTGGTGATGCCGAGGGTCAGGCGCTCCTGGGACTTGAAGTCCTCGCCTGACCACGCTCGCAGCCCTGCCCACACCACCGCCACAGAGGCTCTGTTAGATGCAGTCCTCGCAGTCACAGCGCACTTCCAGCAGCGCTAGCGGAGAACCAAAGGCGAAGCGGGACCCGCGGAGCGGGTTCCGCAAGAAGTTGATTAAGGGATGAAGGAAGAGCAGCTCCTGCGTGCTCGCCGTCCAAAGCTCCCTCGTCAGTCCACACAGGCAACAGGTGAGAGAACAAACAAGGAAACTGACGCGCTGGTTTTAGCCGCGCTGAGGCGGGGGAGGAGCCAGCAGGGAGAGCGGGTCAGCTGCTGGTGATGCCGAGGGTCAGGCGCTCCTGGGACTTGAAGTCCTCGCCTGACCACGCTCGCAGCCCTGCCCACACCACCGCCACAGAGGCTCTGTTAGATGCAGTCCTCGCAGTCACAGCGCACTTCCAGCAGCGCTAGCGGAGAACCAAAGGCGAAGCGGGACCCGCGGAGCGGGTTCCGCAAGAAGTTGATTAAGGGATGAAGGAAGAGCAGCTCCTGCGTGCTCGCAGTCCAAAGCTCCCTCGTCAGTCCACACAGGCAACAGGTGAGAGAACAAACAAGGAAACTGACGCGCTGGTTTTAGCCGCGCTGAGGCGGGGGAGGAGCCAGCAGGGAGAGCGGGTCAGCTGCTGGTGATGCCGAGGGTCAGGCGCTCCTGGGACTTGAAGTCCTCGCCTGACCACGCTCGCAGCCCTGCCCACACCACCGCCACAGAGGCTCTGTTAGATGCAGTCCTCGCAGTCACAGCGCACTTCCAGCAGCGCTAGCGGAGAACCAAAGGCGAAGCGGGACCCGCGGAGCGGGTTCCGCAAGAAGTTGATTAAGGGATGAAGGAAGAGCAGCTCCTGCGTGCTCGCAGTCCAAAGCTCCCTCGTCAGTCCACACAGGCAACAGGTGAGAGAACAAACAAGGAAACTGACGCGCTGGTTTTAGCCGCGCTGAGGCGGGGGAGGAGCCAGCAGGGAGAGCGGGTCAGCTGCTGGTGATGCCGAGGGTCAGGCGCTCCTGGGACTTGAAGTCCTCGCCTGACCACGCTCGCAGCCCTGCCCACACCACCGCCACAGAGGCTCTGTTAGATGCAGTCCTCGCAGTCACAGCGCACTTCCAGCAGCGCTAGCGGAGAACCAAAGGCGAAGCGGGACCCGCGGAGCGGGTTCCGCAAGAAGTTGATTAAGGGATGAAGGAAGAGCAGCTCCTGCGTGCTCGCAGTCCAAAGCTCCCTCGTCAGTCCACACAGGCAACAGGTGAGAGAACCTCGGCGCTTCCATTTAATTCTCTGCCTTCCTCACCTCGATCTGTCACAGTTACATCCGGTTCCTCAGTTATGGAGTTTTAAGTTAGCTAGACACGTTTCTTCGTCCAGTGCAGTAGCTTTTCCTTCTCTGAGAGCTTTAGTAACCAGTTAAGATGTTTCCTGTTGTGCCAGGACAGCCAGGACGTCACCTGATTGGAAATGAAGAATTATAAAAGACAATCTGGAATAATAATAGTTTATACACCTGGCTTGCGCCATAGTATCTGCAGCTGAGGAAAAAACTGAATGTGTCCCTTTTAAGGAGCCTTTAGCCACCATTAAGGTCTGCCAATATATGACAGTACCATTTAGATGGTTAAAGACCCCAGTTCCTCATTTAGTTGTATACCTGAACGGGAGTCAATTTCCCTGGCCCTTCATGCAGCCTTTCGGGTGCCTTCTCTTGTACCGCGTCCGGTGCAGTCCAGCTAGGCTGGTATGTACCTAAACATTCAGGGCTTTAAGTGGGATGACAAAAGTGGAGAGAAGGAGTTTGTAAAAGGGGCTGCCCTTTTATGTACAAGGTTTAATAATTTCTGTGATTCTCATAGTCTGCCACCTAACCAGTATTTTCGTTCTTCTCTGAGCTCTCTGTTATCAAGCTATATAAGACATCAATGGACATACACCTAAAACATGCCAGGATTGTTGGCTGTTTAAGCTGCAGAAGTAACACCAATGATTTTGTTGTAAAAATGCATTGAAAATGTTTCGGTTTGGAAATTGTTAGACAGTGAATTAAACATTGCTGAGGCCTGTGGAAGGGTTAGCGGTCTTCAAAAGTGTCTCAATCGCTCACCTTATGCGCACTCTCGGTTACATATTGTTAGAACTGGGATTTCTGGTTGGCTAAGGCTGACGCCAAAGCCAGGCAGAAAACACCATTCTAGTCAGGGCGAGGGAGTCACATGCCAAGATAACCCCTGCTCACCCCCTTGGTAGCTTGGCAGGAGCAGACAGGCTTATTCCGGAGGCAATGTGTAAAGCATTTGTGCACGCACACAACAGCAACAACATCCTAGGCACCGCACAAAAGGAACTCCAAACAAGGTTATATAAAAATAACTTTTGTATTGTCAAAACACATCAGATAGTAATCACACAATATACATTGTGCCAACTGGCACGGGCAATATTCACAAGGGATTATTTACACCAGGACAGGGCCACGTGGGCCACTGTCAGAATCAGCACTTAGTAGAACTAGCTGTCAAGACGTCAAGTACCTGGTCCAAACTGTAGCTTCCACAGGAGCCGATGTAAATTCCTCAATTCCCAATTTCCCTATCCGCGAGTATTACTCACGTGTAGGAGAGAGGGGGAAAGGGGAGTTGGAGTGAGAAAAAAGAGAGACTGCACAGCTTCTCGTTCTTCGGACTGGATTCTACTTCCTTCGGTTGTGAAACCCTGTAACAAGACAATCATGCATTCACAGTGACAACACCTTATCTTATTATCTATTTTACTGTGTCCAGTTGTACCTGTCTTTCACCGTGCTTTTGCTGCTCTCCTATTAAGGATATATGTCTTATAACCTTACTCTTCTCTTCGTGGATAGGTATTTGCTGATTTGTTTGCTCTGGAAAATGAAATAACATGTAAATCCTGTCAAAGGCTAATTATCCCTATCGCTCAAGAACCCTAGTTATCTTGCTAAACCTGTCCAGTAAGTTGTAAATGTCCAGAGAATATTGAGCTTGTCCTTGTAAAAGAATTGGATTAACCTTCTTTCTTTCTCTTCCGCTAATGGGCTTAACACGTGTTGGTAAGTACAATTATATATATATAATCATATCTACTTCTCTTCTGAATTCTATCTGACATCAGTCTTACACTCTTAACCTTTTCTCAGAGTTCGTAAGTCTCAAGGCTTGGTAATACACCGCTACAAATACGAGTCTTTGGTCTCAAAACTTGACAGTTTACTCTAAATGTATCCACTCTAAACTTCGGAATATTCTGCCACTTAGCTGTAGCTTCAAACGCTGACTGAACTCTCAGCTTATTCGAGTTCTCCAAATGAATGTCAGCAGCACTCAGAAGTCGCTGCTGTCTCCTCAAGAATATCGTTGAAGTGTGCAGTTTAATTAACGAGCATTTGCCTTACTGCTGCAATCGCTCGTGCACAAATTAACTAGACCACTAACCCGACTTGAGATCGGGTGGCGGCCATCTTGGAAATCTGCGTCCGATCTCGGAGTAAAGATCGAAGCACCAAGCGGACCAAGGTTAATGACATTACTCTCTTCAACTTGCCATAGCGAGGTAAGGTGGGCCAGGGTCTATTTTGGCTGGAAAGTGGACTAAACTTGAGTGAGAAGCCTCCATTCCTGACAGTACCTCCCACCAAGGCCCTCTCCTCACCCCTGCTTGGTTTTCCAGGATGTGTCAAATGAAATTCCTTCAATAGTCTAGGGGCATGAACATTCTCGGCTGGCTCCCAAGATCTTTCTTCCGGGCCAAAACCCTTCCAATCCACCAAGTAATACAGCTTTGTTTTCTTGAATTAAGAATCCAGAATTCTCTTCACCTCAAACTCTTTAGTTGATTGAGTCTGAACAGAAGCTGGTGGCCCTCTTGCTCTCAAACCCACTGGATTTCTTTTCAATAAAGATACATGAAACACTGGATGTAGCCTTAATCTTGGTGGAAGTTTAACTTTTACACTCACTGGGTTTATCATTCTCTCCACTACAAAGGGTCCTACAAAACGAGGCTGGAATTTTCTATTTCCTTTGAGACGCATATTTTTAGTTGAAACCCACACCTTATCGCCGATTCATAAATTGTATTTGCTCGTCTTTTCTTGTCAGCTTGCTTCTTGTACGAATTCTTGGCCCTAATCAAATTGTCAGTAGCTTTTCTGTATGCCTCTTGTAACTCCTGCACTACCTTTTCCACTGCTGGGACCCCACTCACATGTTTTCCCACTAATGTGTTAGGGTGCCTGCCTGCATTTAGGTAGAAGGGGGAAAATCCAGTGGAAGAGTGCACTGCATTGTTATATGCAAATTCTGCAGTCCAAAGTAAACTCGGCCATTCTCCTTCATGATCCATCAGAAAGAGGCGCAAGTATTGCTCAAATTCCTGATTCACTCTCTCCGTCTGCCCATCAGTCTCGGGGTGAAAGCTGGTAGACAGACGGGAATCAACATCCAAACTTTTAAGAAAGGACCTCCAAAAATGGGAAACAAACTGGGGGCCTCTATCCGAAATTACCACCCTAGGGATTCCATGCAACCTGACTATGTGTTGTGTAAACAAGGTGGATAATTGTGAGGCCGTTGGAATAGATTTTAACGGGATGAAATGACTCATTTTGGTGAAATGATTGACCACCACCCAGATTGTATTGTAGCCCAGACTGGAAGGGAGTTCAACAATAAAATCCATGGAAACTCTATGCCATGGGTATGGAGCGGGCGGTAAAGGTTGCAACAACCCTTGTGGGGCCGTTCTACATGGTTTTTCCATCACACACTGCTTGCAAGTAGCCACATATTGTCTCACCTGAGTTTCCATGTCGGGCCACCAAAACTCTCGTTGAATCAGTTCCAATGTTTTCTTGAAACCTTTATGGCCGGCCAACAAATCATCATGACAATGTTGTATCACTTCTATTTGAAGCTTCTCATTAGGCACAAAGAGATTCTCCAAAAAATAGGGTTTCCCATCCTTGACCTTCCTTCCAGAACCTTCCTTCTCCCATTCACTAAGATCTTTTTCAGAGAAAGAACTTATGACCTTATCTTCAAACTCTGGATATGAAATTACTCCAATTATCTTTTCCACAGGTATTATCAACCCCTCTTTTTTTTACATTCTTCTTCTTCAGAATGGAGTCGAGATAAGGCATCTGCCTTTCCATTAGCAGATCCTTGGCGATAAGTCAGCACAAAATTATAATCTGCAAAAAACAGAGACCATCTCAATTGCCTTGGAGTGAGGGTTCTGGCAGATTTAAAAAATTGCAAATTTCGATGGTCTGTGAAGACTGTGACCTCATGCTTGGCCCCTAGCAAATAGTGTCGCCACTCTTGAAAAGCATCCTTCACTGCAAGTAACTCCTTGTCTGAAATGGAGTAATTGATTTCAGCTGGGGACAACTTCCGCGACCTATATGCTACAGGATGAAGTTGCCCGGTAACTTTATGCCTTTGCGACAAAACTCCTCCAATGGCCAAATTGGACGCATCTGCCTCCACGTAGAAGGGTTCTTCAGAGTTTGGATGCTGCAAAACTGGAGCTGTTATAAAAATCTTCTTAAGCTCCACAAAAGCCTTTTCGACATTGTGATCCCATTCAAATTTGATTCCTTTACTGAGCAGTCGGGTCAAAGGACAAACCTTTTCAGAGAATTGAGGAATGAATCACCTGTAGAAGTTGGCAAATCCCAGGAAATCTGCACCTCCTTGACACTCTGTGGGGACGGCCAATCAGTGATTGCTTTTACTTTTGCTTGATCCATCGACACTCCCTCGGGAGACCAAACAAATCCCAAAAACTCCACCTGGTTAGCATGAAACACACATTTCTCCAATTTCACAAATAATTGGTTTTCCAGCAAACGACTCAGTATTACTCGGACATGCTGAAGATGTTCCCGCATATTCGCTGAAAAGATAAGTATGTCGTCAATGTACACCACAGCGAATCGATCAAGAAATTCTCTCAAGACATCATTAACGAAATGTTGGAAGGCCGCCGGGGCGTTGCACAAGCCGAACGGCATAACCTGTTTTCAAACAACCCCAGCCGGGTTCGAAAGGCCGTCTTCCATTCGTCTCCCTCGGCAATGCGTACCAAATGATATGCACCTCTCAAATCCAATTTGGTGTATACTTTAGCATCTTTCACTTGGTTCAATAGCTCTGAGATTAAGGGTAAAGGATATTGATTCTTTTGGTAACCGCATTCAAGGCCCTGTAATCTATGCACGTTCTCAATTTCCCATCTTTTTTTGGAATGAAGAAAAGAGGCGATGAAATGGGAGATTGTGAAGGGCGTATGAACCCATTAGCCAGGTACTGTTCCAAATAATCTTTTAGGTGTTGATTTTCTGCCTCAGAAAGCGCATAAATCCGACTACAAGGCAACGATGCGCCTGGCTCCAACTCAATTTGACAATCGTAATCACGATGTGGAGGCAAATTCTTAGCTTCTTGTTCATCGAACACAGATAACAAATCCATGTATTCCGATGGAATGCGCGGAGTCTCCAAAGAACAAACGGAAGATGTGATACAAGCCAAACTCAAAGATGGAAATGACTCCTGTCTCTTCCAATCTCCTCCAAAACAATGTTGTTGGCAAAAGTCAGAGTTCATTTCTATGGATCTTGTTGCCCAATTAATCTTCGGATTATGTTCCGTTAACTAAGGTAATCCCAAGATTAACTGAAACTGGGGAGCATCTATAAGACTAAATTGTAACACACTGAGATGATTTCCTGGACCCCTCAAAGAAATCTTTTCGGTATCGAACACAATGGGTCCAGAAGATAAGTTTGTCCCATCCACTGCTCGTACTGCTTCAGGCTTGTCCTGCCTTACAAATTGAATCTTCATGGATTGAGCAAAACAAATGTCACAAAAATTCCCAGTGGCCCCAGAATCTATCATGACGGAAATCTTATCAACTTCTGAGTTTCTAAACTTAATCAAAACTGAAATTATTAAATGCGGAGCTGCAGATTGCAACGTATTTGCGATGAATTGAGAATTCGGAGTTGACTTAACATCAGCTTCCACCAGAGCAACCCCTCCTACTGGTGGAGCCTGTCTTTTACCCACGAGTTTGTCTTGGGTCTTTTCGGACATTCTTTTACAAAGTGTTCAGAATTTCCGCAGTACATACAAAGTTTCCCATCTCTTCTCTTTTCACGTTCTTCCTTAGTAAGAGGACCACGAACTGACCCAATTTGCATGGGTTCTTCCTCAGAAGGACTTTCCTTGGGTTTAGGAGTGTCGGATCTCCTTCTATCAAATCGAGGAGGGAAATATTTAACATCCTTGCAGCTTTCAGTCTTCCTTTCACTCTGTCGCTGATCAATCTGAAGAACCAGGTCTATGAGTTCGGAAACCTCAGTAGGACGTTTTGGAATTTGCGCCAGACCATCTTTCAGTTCGTCCTTTAACCCTCTATAGAAAATGGCGGCTCTTTTGGCTTTTGGCCAGTTTGTCTCGACAATTAATTTATTGAAATGAGCCGGATATGCTACTAACTCTTGACTGCCTTGTTTTAAATCCAAAAGTTCATTGTCAGTGGTTTGGGAAATGGACCGTCGAAAATCATACAAGATGGCGTCGTTGTTATTCACCAGAGGCATAGACCAAGCCGCGGCATCCCCACTCAGGTAAGACAACATGAAAGCCACTTTTGACTGGTCTTCCTTGAAAATTATGGGCTTACACAAAAAATGCAATGAACACTGAGTAGCAAAAATTTGAGATTTATGTGGGTTCCCACTAAACCGCTCCGGGGCTGCTAAAGGAATTGTTGGGGACATAGCATGTATAACCTGTGTGGCCAACTCTGTGGCTGATGGAGCTGGGAAAAAAGACTGCGGCTTAATCTCCTTAGACTCAGTAGGATTACCCAAAACAAATTCTTCAAAACGATGCCACAAAAATAAAGACTCCTGGTGAGATTTCTTAACCTCCTCCCTAAGGGCCTTTCCTTCTTCCATAGTGTCTCCTAATTGTTTCTGAATCCCATCCAAAATGGAAGCTAAAGCCTTAACGTCTAACCCTTCGGCCATCCTGCTCAGGTGGAAGCTTGGGAGGGCACTTCAATCTGTCAAGACGTCAAGTACCTGGTCCAAACTGTAGCTCCCACAGGAGCCGATGTAAATTCCTCAATTCCCAACTTCGCTATCCGCGAGTATTATTCACGTGTAGGAGAGAGGGGGAAAGGGGAGTTGGAGTGAAAAAAAAGAGAGACTGCACAGCTTCTCGTTCTTCGGACTGGATTCTACTTCCTTTGGTTGTGGAACCCCGTAAAAAGACAATCATGCATTCACAGTGACAACACCTTATCTTATTATCTATTTTACTGTGTCCAGTTGTACCTGTCTTTCACCGTGCTTTTGCTGCTCTCCTATTAAGGATATATGTCTTATAACCTTAGTCTTCTCTTCGGGGATAGGTATTTGCTGATTTGTTTGCTCTGGAAAATGAAATAACATGTAAATCCTGTCAAAGGCTAATTATCCCTATCTCTCAAGAACCCTAGTTACCATGCTAAACCTGTCCAGTAAGTTGTAAATGTCCAGAGAATATTGAGCTTGTCCTTGTAAAGGAATTGGATTAACCTTCTTTCTTTCTCTTCCGCTGATGGGCTGAACACGTGTTGGTAAGTACAATTATATATATATATATATATATATATATATATATATAATCATATCTACTTCTCTTCTGAATTCTATCTGACTTCAGGCTTACACTCTTAACCTTTTCTCAGAGTTCGTAAGTCTCTAGGCTTGGTATTACACTGCTACAAATACGAGTCTTTGGTCTCAAAACTTGACAGTTTACTCTAAATATATCCACTCTAAACTTCGGAATATTCTGCCACTTAGCTGTAGCTTCAAACGCTGACTGAACTCTCAGCTTATTCGAGTTCTCCAAATGAATGTCAGCAGCACTCAGAAGTCGCTGCTGTCTCCTCAGGAATATTGTTAAAGTGTGCAGTTTAATTAACGAGCGGTTGCCTTACTGCTGCAATCGCTCGTGCACAATTGAACTAGACCACTAACCCGACTTGAGATCGGGTGGTGGCCATCTTGGAAATCCGCGTCCGATCTCTGAGTAAAGATTGAAGCACCAAGCTGACCAAGGTTAACGACATTACTCTCTTCAACTTGCCATAGCGAGGTAAGGTGGGCCAAGGTCTATTTTGGCTGGAAATTGGACTAAACTTGAGTGAGAAGCCTCCATTCCTGACACTAGCACTTAGAATAGCTGTCACACCCAAATCACAATTATAGATCACAACCAGTAACCACTGGTAAAAGGTAGGTACACACTGCGCAATACTAATAACCATAGGCATAGATCACGCATGGACACATAACCTCTCTAGTATAACATACTAGGCAAAGCAAACTTCTAAGCATGAGCACCTTTAGAAGTATAACACAAGCATAAAGGCAAAGCACATTACGCAGCAATCACATGTAGGCCTAAACAGTATAACTACAGTAGGCAATCTCTCACTAGTCTAAACACATTAGACTCTGCCTCCTAAGAATAAATCACATTTAGGGGCGTAACTCACAGTGAAACATAATCTCATTCATATAAACCTCCCTAGGTAAAACCACCTCTAGAGGTATCAATACAGGGTGCGTAAAACATACTAAATGCATTACATTTCCTAGCACCTAGCACATTTCACAAACCTAGTAATCACATTGTGCAAAATACACATTAGGGCCTTGCGCCCTACCCACAAACCAGCCCCCCTGGCCAACTGGCCATCCAAGAAGGGGCTCAAATGCCTTGTGTCCAGAATGTCAGGGCGCGCTGCCATTGCAGCGGCAGCGGCAGTCAGGGGTGCGCCACCGGCCCAAACCTAAACGTTGCAGCTGCCCACTACTTGCTGGGCAGCTGGGAACAGTAACAGGGCCTAAACGTTGCAGCTGGCACTAAGTGCTGCGCAGCTGTAGAAGGCCTGGCACCTCTGTGCCACTCCATCTCTCACAAGGACTTTCACTTAAATGGCGCCAAAACGGTGCAGCTGCCCACTAATTGCTGGGCAGCTGAGAAACAACAAAACTGTGACAGTGCCCTCACTGACTCTAGAACAGAACTGCGCCAACACGTTGGAGCCACACAGGCTCTACATTAAAGGTGCCCCATGGAGCCATCTGGCTCTGGAAACTAATGGGGGTGGGAGAGCCACCTCGGCTCCCTAAACAAACATGCCCCCAGACATGGGAGCCACGGGGCTCAGGGGCCATCTACAAACTGTTGGGGCAGCCCACCACCAAACGGGGACGCCCTGAATGCTTCCTTCGTTGGAGTCCCTCTCTGGGTGACTCAAAATCTCTACCTCTGGGCTCAAAAAACAACTTGCCCCTTTGTTGGAGCGGCCCACTGGGCATACGGGGCCGCTCGGACTCAGTGCCTGCACTGGCACCACCCAAAATCCATCTGCTCCCTCGTGGAGCCGAAACAGAAATGCCCCCATGTCCCCCGGCCCAGCACTAACTCACCGGGCGGCTCACGGGGAAGGCGTGGAGACTCCTCATATCCAGCGCGGAGGGGCAGGCACCGTCAATGTGCCGCCCGCCCCCTCCGCACCAGCACCATCTCCTCTTGCGGCACCCGGGCCCCCACTCACCGGATCAGTGCTCCGGACCTCTGGCTTCAGTCATGTAGCGGGCGGGGATCTCCCTCACGCTGGGGAGCCGCGTTGGTTGCTGCACTCCTCACATGCAGGGCTCTCACCGGACACGGGAGTCCTGCTTCGCAGACACGGACCTGCTCTCTCCTCTTACGGGTGCCGGCGGCAGGCGCAGGACTTCCCTAGCGAAACCGGAAGTCCTGCCCGCCATCAGGCACCACACTGCCTGACTTCCGTTTTCACCGCGACTGCGGCGGCAATTTCTTTGTGGGGGCAGCACCTAGGGGTGGGCACCCTCGGTGCGAAAAACAACCAGAGAAGCGTGGTGGGCGCCCTTAAAACAAATAAATGGCGACCAAGGGACTATAATTTATTAACGAAGCCGCAGGGTGGGCACCTGCGCAATCGGGGGCATAAAAGGGCAGGAGCGCTTCCCTCAGAGGGAAAACGGCAGCGCTCTGCCCAGAAATGAAAAATAAAGCGATCTCAAGGCGCTGGGGCACAGGCAAGCCCACAGGAATGACCCCTCAACCAGAAGGGGTCCCAGAAACACAGCCCCGATAAGTGAAGGGGGCAGGGGGGCCCCACAAAGTCCCAGATCTCAAAACGATGGAGCAAGCAGCTCCCAACAAAGGAAAGTCCATCAGGTGTCCAGGAGCTGGACAGGGCCCAGGGAGGCAAGCCTTCCCCTGGGCCCCAGCAGCAGCACGCCCCTGGTTGATTCCAGTCAGAAACAAGAACATTTTACAAGAGGTCACAGCCTCTTTTTATACACAAAATCCTTTGTCTAGCAGGGTGCAGGCAATGTGAGAACTAGCTACAACTGGTTATGGGGAACTCCTTTCACTGGCCAGGCTAGGGACATCAGACGCACCACAGGGGGTGGAGCCAGCGTTGTGGAGGGAAAACCCAGCCCTATTCAGGTCCCAGGTGTACCCCTCCCTCACATCAGCATGCTAATCTCTCCATTCACCACCGGGCAGACCCATCCTGACTCCTGGAGCCAGGCTCACCAGCCAGCTCCAGCCAATCACACGCCAGACACAAATTACACAAACATGCCAACTTCTAGAAGTGGCACTTCCACACTAGACACAATCATGCTGCATACATCCGCGCAGCATTCAATCTCACGAGTTCGCACATACCAAACTTGACCCTGTACTCCCCACACATCAGGAACTACCATGGTCACACATATTCCCCATGAATTCCTATGGGAGGGCAGGTCACTCTCACCACACACACAGAGAGCGCAGCGGCGGTGCGTCCATTGGGGCGTTTGGGCGTTGCCCTCCCAATGCGCACCGCCGCCATCCCGGGACCGCCTCTGTGTGCCTAGAATCCCACATTCAACATGTAGTTTCTGGCCGGGCAGTCACCCGGCCGGACCAGAAACCATCGGGAAAAGGGGGGGTGGGGCTGTGCAGACGCGTAAGGGCGCCTGTCCTCTTTCGGACAGGCCATTTTCCTGCCCGGCGGGAACATGCGCAGTAGCCCCCCCTTGGGAAACCGGGGGTTGCCTCATGCCGCAGCCCCCGGCCTCCTAATGGGGCAGGTAATTTGGCTGCTCCAGCCAATCCTGAGCTGGAGTCAGTCAGTCCGACCTGCCTGTCTGATGACGTCTGGCATGACGTCAGCTCCTTAGTCACTCTCACCGCGGCCCGCACCCGCAGCCACTGCCACAAACAGTGCTGCCCGCTTCAAACGTGGTGTTCCGTGTTCGTGCTCCTGTCCTGATGGTGGTCGTGGTGGTAACTCATCTGAATCCTGCCTCGTCGTGGAGCTGGCCTGGACTACTACCGTAACTGGCGTTACCATACTGTAACTGGATATCGAGAACTACTGAGGTGAGGTGAGCCGTGATGGTGATCACAATGGCGATTACCGCCCTTTTCCTTGTGCATTGTTTTTCAAACTCCCACAACCCGTTAAGTTTTACCCATAATCCCCCACAGGCAACACTTGTTTAGATAGGTGTCTTTGCTTGTACTCCTCTTGGGCTGTTCGGCTATGGAAGGTACCGTGTGAATCATTTTCCTTTTTTTAAAACTTAATTCCTACTTGCCTATACCCGTCCCATCTGCTCTGTGTCTCTCTGGACCTCCGCTCTCAGCGCTCCTCTGTCCCTGCTGTCCGTCTCCTCTCTCTCTCTGCTCCCAGCCTCCCTCTCCCCTGGCCCTGCTCTCCTCTCTGTACTGCCCAGCACCCTCCTCCCACTCTCTGTTATGGAGACGGTAACTCCGCACAAGGCTAATCTACCGACGGCCCCACGGGATGCTCGAGCCAGCACTTGAAGTTTGCCCCTCTATGTCCATATTAATGTCACATGCATCCTAGTATTAAATAATCATAATAATGATTTATGAGACGTACATCACAAATTTAAATTATGTAAGTTTTCAGATAATGTGCGGTGCCATCACCCTGCTCAGTAGCACTCGTATTATTAGCATTGGGTGGATGAAATGCGGAGTCATCAGAAGAGTCACATTTCTGGAGATCAAAGTGTGTGAGCCTCGAGGCTAGGCTGCAGCCCTAAATGGATCCATAGGTTTCACTGTAAAAAAATACAAAATTGTGTTTCCAGAAGTTCTCCAGAGAATCTAAATAGTACCATTTTAACAAGTTTCTGTAAATCCAAATGAAAGGAGCTTTACCTTCAGTTGACAACTGCTTCCTGTAAACATACACTCCTAAATGATCTTCAGTTTAAGAAAATGTGATCTATTCTGAGATATTGATTCAGTTACCTTTTCAGTGATGCACTATGCAAGACCATTCACCAATCCATCCATTCATTCATTCCTCCATGAATGCACTCAGTCCTGTTATAAAAGTGGAGCACTCACACATCTGTTGGCCTGCAGGACAAGTTTCTTGCCCAACACATTATCCTATTATAATCCCAGGACATTGCTTTATTTTCCATGGAAACCATGCCCAGTATGCGCATCTCGTGCAAATCCTGCCCCATTGCTAAACGCACCCTATGCTTCATCATTCATGTTTCACAAAGTGAGGTCGTGGTAACCTTGCACAATATCTTCTCAGGGATAAACTGTTTCCATGTGTCAGCTTTTTCTTTGATTTTCTTTTTCTTTTCTTGAATGCAATTTACTTGGGAGATTCGAAATGAAAGACCTACCTTATTCAATCTTGAATGAATTTAAATGCTTCACATCTTATTCCAGAGCTTTGAGAGGCTAATTCATGGGGATTTTAATTAATAAGAAAGCAAGGTATTGCAACCTGTTTTAGCAGCAGATTCAGGCCTTGCTGAGACTGCCATGGGTTCAGTATGTACAACAGTATCTTCTTGCAACACACTTTGTAAAATATTTTTAAAAAATGGAAGCATCACAGAACAGTGCTCTAGTTGCATCTAAGTAAAGCACATTTCACTGTTCTAATGAATCATTAATAGCCTTCAGGTAGCACAACATATCTTTGATTATTATGTGACTAGTGTAAACATGGCGGAGGCCAAGAACTTAACATATATTGCTCGGTAACCTTTCTGAAGTAAAGATGTGGCTAGCTTCCGAAAGTGTTCATTGTGGGAGCCTGGGTACCACCTCCAGTCACTGGGAGGGCTGGCTCAAGTAAAAGCTTGGCAATCTCACTTTCCCATCAGATAGATTGGGTTATTTCCCCAACTAAAAAGTTCCACTTAAGCTTTTTTCCTGACAGCTCTGGCGATTGTAAAACACTGGCAAATATCCCCAAAGAGCAGGAGAATACGGTTGCCCATTAAACTGTCGTCACAGGGGGTTGGCCGGGGGGTGTTCGGGCACGCGCGCCGCGCTCGCGAGCTACAGTGCGGAAATCATTTTCTGCCCCACCAGGTTCAAATGTCACCAGCCGCCACTGAGAGAGCGTGCGCACTTTACACTGGACCACAGTGAAAAAGTCCGCAGAGACCTAAAATCACTAACACCAGGTTACAGAAACAGGCTGGGCAAAAGCAAAACGTTTTGGGGTGAACCTGCCAAAAAGGGCCGGGTCCAACACATATGTACGGCCTTTTTTTTTCTTCACATCTCGTCCACCTGCATAACTCACACTTCATCTTTCCTCTTCAGGGCCCTCTTTTCACGCTCTCCTGAGTTCACTTCCTTGCCATCGCCTTCACCTCGCCTCCCTACCCACTCACCTGTAACTACTGCATTTTCATTTTCTCTCAATAAGTTGACAACTGTGCACCTTCATCGCAAACACATTTGCACAGAATCACAATTGCAACTGGAATATGTGACTATTGATCTGTGTGCTCTGCAGAGAGGCCAAGGATTGGATGACCATTTATTCTGAGCACATTTTTGATTCTCTAAGGGGCACTCTGAATAACTTACACTGCCTTCAGACTCAACTCCATTGCAAAGTTTGCATTATAGAAGAGTAATATGTTACATGAAAAATAAATGCAGAAACACAACATCCTGGAAACACCTAACACTGTTAAGGAGTGCAAGATCGAGTAAAATGTGAAACTTTAATAGAAACTAAATCACTAGCATGGATTACAATAACGGTTTTTACGTTCTTTTTTCAGAACTCGAGTGTTTTTGCCAATGGAGACAAGGACATGAATATATGGTGTTTTAATATCTATTTTTAATTACTACTGGGTCTGAGACCTGGAGGGGTCCGGCCCACTTAAAGCCTAGCACACATGCCATTTTCCTTATCTGTAGAATCGCTTTGTTCAAATAAAATGAGCATAACATTTGGGATTTGACTAGTTTGAGTAATAATCTTCAATGGCATGCTTCCCTGCAAATCCTCTAGAAATAGATATATAGTAATCTGTATAAAAATCAACGTTTTTACCTATTACCGTTGTTTACATCTCCCAACACAACCATACTAACCATTAGACCGTGTATGCTCAGGAAACGAAATTCACATAATTTCGTATTACACTGACCTACCACAGGAGGGCAGTAGTCTACTTTCGCCAGTAAATAAGTTCTCTGCTGTTCAGGTTTAACGTGTTCCTTCGTTTTAGAAGTTCTGCATGACCCTAGATTAGTTCACTTCACACATGCCTATAGTGTTTAACAAATCCCAGCATCTATAAATAAGGTTTCTAGATTTTTTCAGAAATGTTTTAAGTTTAATTCTGGGTTTGGTCGGTGGAGTTAATGGAAACTCCTTATCCATACTGCTTAGCAAGAAAGTTAAACAGGAGCAGTGCCATTCCCCTGTGCTCACTTAGAATATAATTAAAACTGCCCTAATAATACAGCTTGGAATTACCCTGCCACACTTCTGAAATACTGCCCATTAACTACCATGATCCATCGAAATTGAAACCTCTATCTCGGTACGGTTGTTAAAATGCAGGTGAAGATACAATTTGCATGACAAATTCACTGAGATTATGTACTGTATTGTAGTGGCATTTATGTAGTGCTTCATAACTTCTGACGAGGTGCCAAAGCACATTTTGGAGAAATAGTACATCACTCTGGTTAATTACCAGCTTTCATTATCAGATGCATTCTAATTCAGGAGTTTGAGAGTGCAGACCGTGTTTTGTGGAGCACCGAGGTGGAGCGAGAGAGGCAGAAGCAGTTGCTGTAGCGGGCTGCGGGCTGTGGGTCGCGGTGTGTTGTGTGCTGGCCGACCTCCCATCTTTCCCGTCGAGTCAACCCCGCCTCCGTCGCCCCACCTGCCTCCGCCGCCCCACCTGCCTACTGCCTACCGTTTTCCCAGCGGTACCGGCCACGCAGCAGCAGCAGCTGGCGAGCGGGGTCCGAGCAGGGGGCTGAGAACGCCACTGCCTGCCGTGTCGACTCCAGTCCTGAGGTTCCGTGACGATTTGAACCCGTGTTTTCAACATTGTCGTAAAAACATAATTTTGGTATCGGTGAACCGCAAATGATCCATTTAGCATATCCTGGTGTTTTCGCTATGCTACGAGCAAGAGCACTCCAGTTATGAACACATTTCTGATCTACCCATGGCATCCATCTTCGATAACGGCCGCCATTTTGTTTTCTTGCCCTCACATAGTCAATGGACACGCAGTGACCTCTTTCACTTAAGGACACGTAAGCTTTAGCCAGAGATTCACCTTGCTAGTGACACGTGCACATTAGGACAGAACACGCCATGGCCGCATGACTCGACAGAAGTTGCCTCCTCTGCCTGAGGCCAGTCCTGCTATACTGGTTCTCGTGTTCGTTGGCCTGATCATGATTAGGCGGCCAAAGCTGGTAGCCTTGCCCATTTACGACCCACAAACATCTCTTATCCTGCTTTTCTATCTTCTACACCTGGCTCTGCTCCTTTCCTTCTGGGCCTTTATTAGGGGGAGGTAACGAAATTTACAATGAGGCGGTCCGGCTCTTGAATGAAAAGTTGACATGGGATTATGATGGAACAGTGGGAACCCCTCGTTCGTAATGTTTTGACATCAGAAATTGTTGACAATTCCTGTGCAACGCCAAATATTTATTGTTTAGGACACAAAGGTTTAGAAATATACTAGCATGTAAAGAATTTGCCTCAAGCCTAAAATTTAGTATATAAGGAGCAACCCACTTTGTACAAATCGAACAGGCTCCTAGATACTGCCCGTGTGTAGTTTCTGTGACTTCTGTGTCCCTGCAGTAATAAACCTTTGGTCTTTGACGCCACCATCGAGAAGCCCGTGTTTCTGTTTATTTGTGCACCGAGACAGGTAGAACTCCGGGGTCTTCGGGTGTTATCCCTGACACCTCTGGACGGAACCAAAAAGTCCAGAACTCCAATTGGCGCCCAATGTGGGGCGACTCATTCGGTACCGGTCCAAAAGCCTGAAGAGTTCGAGAAGCTTTGTGTGAAGATTCCTGAGGGAGGCGCCCCACTTCATCGATCCCGGCATATCGCAAAAGTCGCCCGACGTTCTCTTCCACGAGGGTTCCCGTTCGGACGGCTGCAGTGGTCCGTTGCCTTGACCGTCGCCCTGTCTTGGACCCGAGGTGCAGTCCTTAGTACGGCGAAACGTGACGGGTTTCTCCTTGGTGACGTCTTCAGTGCCTCAGTTAAGTATTAAGTGGTTGCTAGTTGGTTACTTCGTATGGTTTGCTCCTGTTTGGATAATCCTTTTTAGTTCTTGGTTTGGTTTGGTTTCGTAAGATTATCACTGGTTGTTCTAGTTACGATAATCATTTGGTTTAGTTTGGGTATCGATACATTTGTTCGCTTTGGTAGGCCTAAGTTCTTGGTTCGAGTGCGCACCTTTTGTGTTTGTGTTTGTTCTGTGTTCCGGATTATAAAATGGTAAGTCGGAAAAATTGTATGTTGTCGTGTTTTGGTTGCAACAGTGATTCCCGGTTGGAGGACTCATGTCTGGTTCCTCCGATTGGAACTCCTCTTTATGATCTGTACTGTAAGTTTGGTGTGGGTCCTATATCTTATAATGAGGTATGGGTCCGATATACATAGAAAGACGGTGTCCTTAGTTGGCCACTGCATGGTAGTTTTGAACCTGAAGTTCTAGATAATTTGGAAATGAAATTGTTTAAGAAGAAAGCCCGGCCGGCAATGTTTGATTCTTTCCGTTATTGGCGAAAAGAATCTAAACAGAGAGAAATTAAAAAGTTGAAGAAAGAACAGAAAGAGCAAGAGTTGACTTTAGAACAGTCTGCCAAGCAGCTGCAACTCAATGAGTCTGAGAAGGCGATGGAGGTGGCTAATAGGGAATGAAATTTAGCGATAGACAAGTGCTATCCTGCCTTGCCATCAAGTACAGCTAAGATAGTAGAGGACCCTGAAAACGATCCTCTGTTGTCTTACTTGTTGAGGTCACCCCCACCGTATGCACAGGGTGCTACGGCTCCACCTTTACCGAATGTTCAATTACCGGTTGCTGGACAACCTGGTGTTCCTGCTCCCCTGAATCAAGTTCTTGTACCTCCTGTGGTCAATATCAATGTTCCTCCGGCACCCCCTCTTCCAGGGTTGCCAGCTTCTTTGTCTATGCCTGTACCGCTCGTGCCTGTTGTTTCACAAGCTGTCTTGCCCGCTACTCCTACTGTTCCTGTTGTATCTGTTCCGACTGCTACTCTACTTGCGGCTTCTGCTAGCATTATGACTCCGCTTTCTGTTCGTAGGAGAATCACCGACTCTGTCTCTAATATTCTATCTCCCTTCTATAAAACTTTAATTAAGACTCCTGCCTCTAACTCCGTTCAGAGACGCAGTCAGCTTCCCAGTACTGAAGAACGGGGAATATTAGATTCCACAGCTCTTAGATGGATTTCGAAAAGTGGAAGATATAGTGTAAGAGATGTATTAGATACATTTATGCAATGGAATGAACCGACACAGCGATATGTGTTTGATGAAATGTGTTCCCTCTTGCGTGAGGAATTGGAAGAGGAAGACTCTGAATCAATTCTGGACGAATTAATTCGTGTTCAGAAAGAATTCGCTGCGGGTATGATAGTTGGTCAGAGTATAAAGGAAGCGATGGAATTGATTTTAAGTTATAGGAACGATCCATCCCTTCGCTCACCGAGGCAGTTAGAGAAACGTAGTACGAAGCAGAATCGCCAATATCCAATGAGGGAGTTTCCTCCAATTTGGCGCGAAGCTGTGCAAGCTGATGCGGCCCATGGTATTGCTGCCGCTCCGGCGCAATTCCAGAGAGTGTTGATACACATTCCGTGGAAGCGAGCCGAAGTGTTAGCAGTGAAACAGGCCTTGCCAGATCCACGTAAAAATCCAGCCGGATATTACAAAGAGTTAGCGCAGACAGTTGAAGCTTGCGTAATGAACTTAGCGGACATTGACATGTTATTTGGCAATGTAGTACCTCAACCAATTTGGGCCAAAATTCGTAAAGAGAATCATCCAGTTGCCCTAGGTGGTGATTGGGCGGCTATAATAGCGGCTGATGGCCAACAAATAGGTGGTTCTAAACCCGAACCTCTAATTGCTGATTTGCCCGGTAGAATAATCGATTTAATGAAGACTCTGATGCCAGCATCACGCGTTAACTGGGACAAGTTGTCCGCATGCAGGCAAAAGAAGGACGAAAGTGTCTCCGACTTTTTCACAAGGTTTGAAGAGACTTTCGTAGATCATAGTGGACAGGATATGAGCACGGAAGGAGGACAGAGACTATTTGTTGATAAATTTGTGCACAATCTGTTACCAGAGCTTAGTAATAAATTGAAAGATTCTGAAAGTGCGTTGGCTGTCTCTACGACTGCGCAAATACTTGCAACTGCTCAATACTATGAAAATAGGGATAAAGAGGAGAAGGAAAAGTCAGATAAAAGATTTAAAAACTAAAGTTCTCTTGCAACAAGCATATCCGCCTCGCACGAATCAGACTAATACACAGCAAGGGTCATATCAAAGGACAGATTATGGTTCTCAGAGACCGCAATATCAATGGAATCAGTGTGCTTACTGCAAGAAGGAAGGTCATTATAAGAATGAGTGTCCAGTATTAGCACAAAATAATGCTGCAGCATCTCAGAGAGGTCGTGGTGGTTCTATGCAAAATTCTAGAGGTCGAGGACGAGGTGCTATGCCTCCACAAACAAATGATCGCCCTTCTAATTATTTTGATCAGCGAAATGGACAGTCTGCCCAACAAAATAGATCTCAACAGTATCATGTTGAAGACTACTGTGAAGCTAATGAGGAATTTCAGCAAAGTGAGTACTAGGACAGCCATGGACAAAGAGAGGGAGTAGTATGAGTTCCAGTAGATCAGAGTGGGCCTTATGTCGCAGTAGCAACATCAGGTGTAGTTGAACCGTTTCTGTTGGATACTGGTGCAGCAAAAAGTTCTATCATACATGCGAAACTCCCTGGCGCACCTTTGTCTGGCTTAACAAATGTCTCTGTAGGTTTCTCAGGAGCCCCTGTTTACAACCCCGTATCTGGTCCTTTGTCTATTTCTGTTGGACCCTGTCAATTGAAAGCACCCTTGATTTTGACGACTTGTTGTAATGAAAATCTGCTTGGTTTAGACTTGTTAAAACGCCTGTACGGGACATTGTACTGTTCTCCGGCAGGAGTACAGCTTACATTGGGTAAAAGAATCATCTCTCCGATGTACTTGTCGATGGATGCGCTCCCACCAGAGCTGCGTTCTCTCCCTGATTCTCTTTGGGCGACTGGTCCTAACGATGTAGGTCTTTTAGAAATTCCACCATATGTAGTCACTTTGAAAGCGAATGTCAAATTTCCACGAATCCCACAATACAAGATCTCTAGTGAAGGTGAACGTGCGCTTTTATTGATTGTACAAGATTTGATCAAGAAAAATGTAGTAGAAGAAACTAGAGGAAATGTCTGTAACAGTCCTGTATTGCCAATTCTGAAACGCACTGATCCTTCAAAGTCTCCAGTCTATAGGTTTGTAATCGATCTTAGAGAGGTTAACAAAATTGTGATTCCGCAGTTTCCTGTGGTTCCAGACATTACTGCATTATTAACATTGATTCCTGCTACAGCCACATGGTTTTCAGTGATCGACTTGAAAAATGCCTTTTTCAGCATTCCGATAGCCGAGGAAAGCAGAGATATTTTCGGCTTCTCTCTAGGAGGTCGAAGCTTCAGGTTTAAACGTGCTCCACAAGGCTATTGTGAGAGCCCGTCCATCTACAGTCAGGCATTAAAAAGTCAGTTAGATTCCTTTGTACTTCCTCCTGGTTCTGCTTTAGTACAGTATGTCGATGATCTTCTAGTAGCTGCCGATGACAAGAAAACTTGCAAAGCAGCTACAATTTCCTTATTGCATCATTTGTCTAGTTTGAATCACAAGGTGTCACCTTCGAAAATGCAATACTGTTGCCAAGAAGTGACCTACCTAGGTCATCTCCTGTCAAAGGAGGGAAGAAAGTTGACCCCAGAGAGAATAAAAGCAATTACACAGATGAATGTTCCTAGCACACAAAGAGAAGTGCGTGCGTTTTTAGGTATTACCTCATACTGTAGGCAATGGATCCCAAATTTTTCTCTTTTGGCAAAACCATTGGTGGCCTTGACTGGGAAAGGTGTTCCGAGTCCGATGCCATGGTCTGCCGAATGTCAGGAGAGTTTTTCTGAGTTACGAAATGCATTGTGTTCAGCTCCTGTGTTGGGTACACCTGATTACAGTAAACCATTCACGCTCTATGTTCACGAGAGAGAAGGTTGCGCGTTGAGTGTTCTGACACAGAGATTTGGTGATAAACAACGCCCTTGTGCGTATTTTTCATCGACATTAGATCCGGTAGCTAGAGCGTTGCCTAGTTGCTTGAGAGCTACAGCAGCAGCTGCAGCTTCCATTCGACAATCTGCTGGTTTGGTCATGAATAACATGCTAGTGGTTATGGTTCCTCATGCTGTGGACACACTCATGAATCGAACTAAGACACAGCACCTTACCAGTGCTAGATTATCAGGCTATGAGCTGACACTACTAGCGAGTCATATTCAGATCAAAAGATGCAATGTATTGAATCCAGCAACATTGTTGCCGACTAATCAGGAGTCGAGTGATTCGGAACCACATGACTGTTGTTTCAGAACCGAGGAAGAGACAAAAGGACGAATTGATCTTAAAGACACTCCGTTACCAGATCCAGATGGCACGTTGTATGTTGATGGGTCATGTTTTAAATTGGAGAATGGTGATGTGACAGCTGCTTATGCAGTAACGACTTTGAGTACGATTGTGGAGACTGCGAGAGTGAGTCAGAATTCTGCCCAAGCTGCAGAATTGATCGCACTAACGAGAGCGTGTGTTTTAGCCAAGGGAAAGAGAGTGAATGTGTTCACAGATAGTCAGCACGCGTTCGGCGTGGCCCATAGTTTTGGCCGTTTGTGGAAAGAGAGAGGTTTCATTACGTCCCATGGGACTAAGATTCAACATGGTCAGCTAGTTAATGACTTGTTGGAATCTCTAACCTTGCCGACTGAAGTTGCGATTGTGAAGTGCAGTGCTCATCGAGCAATCACGGATGATGTTGGTCGTGGAAATGCTTTTGCTGATGAGACCGCTAAACAGACAGCTAGGAATACGATGAGTAGAATGTATGTTGCAACTTCTGCAAGATGGATTACTGAATCAAGAATGTGTGAGGATACAGTGAAAAGTGTGAAAGAAATTCAGAAAGAGGCGACTGAGGAGGAAAAGCTTGCATGGAAAGAGAATACGGGTAAATTGGACTCGAGTGGGTGTTGGATTGACTTGTCAGAACAACAGCGTTGGATGTTACCCGATGCGTATGTGCTTGCAGTAGTAACGATGGCGCATGGAGCAGCGCACATCAGTTCTAAAGGGATTTGTAAGATGTTGGCTCCAGTCTGGAAGAATGATGGGATTAGTAAGTGTGCAGAGAGAGTGGTGAGAAATTGCATGGTATGCCTGATGCATAATCCTGGCAAGGGAATCCCCACACCCGCTGGTCATTTCGCTCCTCCTTCTTGCACCTTTGAAGTGATTCAGTTAGATTTCATTCACATGGATCGTTGCAACAATCTAAAGTACGTCCTAGTGGTAGTTTGTGCTTTTTCCAGATGGATTGAAGCATATCCACTGAAGGACAATACTGCCTTGTCCACTGCCAAAATTCTTCTCAAAGAATACTTCCCCAGATTTGGAATGCCACGGATTGTATGGTCAGATAACGGGAGTGAATTCGTAGGGAAAGTTATGCAGAGTGTGTGTGCCGGCTTAGGGATAAAACAGAAGTTCCACAGTGCGAATCATCCCCAGTCTGCTGGTTTAGTTGAGGGTTACAATGGCACCCTCAAACTTAAACTTGCTAAGATACAAGCATCCACGGGTTTGCCCTGGCCAGATGCACTACCTTTGGCTCTGTTATCCACAAGAGCGACTGTGCATTCTAGAGTAGGGCTTAGTCCGTATGAGATAGTTTTTGGCCGTCCTGCAAATGTTTGGGGGGTACCTACTTCATCTGTCAGGATAGAGCATATACATGGCTGCCTGCTGACTTTTCAGGTTCATGTTATATTGCTCGACTGCTGCCTCCAACATACACTGCTTCTTCAGAATATCACAAGACCAGAGTAGCAAGAGGCGTTTTCAGCAAGGAAGATACTGCTGGTCAAGAAGCGGGAGACTTCTTCAAAGGTTTCCTTCCGTTCTGGGGGCCTATGGCCAATAGTAGAAATCTACGTCAACTAACACGGGTAGTTGAATCTACTATTACAGAAACTGCTGGTGCCCTTAGTAACTTAACAGCTGAGCTTCAGGCGGATCGTCTCATGACGTTGCAGAACCGTATGGTTCTAGACGTAATACTTGCAGTTCGAGGTGGGGTATGCAGAATGATCCAATCAAGCTGCTGTGTTTTTATTCCCAATAATGCTCCGACTGTCTATGAAGCGATCTCTAAGCTACACAAGATTTCCGACTCTATTCACGTAGACAAGGGAAATTGGTCCTTAATGGAGTGGTTTTGGACTCTGCTATCAGCGTGGGGATGGAAGGTTCTGATGGTCATTGGTATCATCCTAGTATTGCTGTTCCCGTGCTGCCATATTATCCAATGTGGTCCCGCTTTGTGTAGTCTCTGTGCTGCAACCTGTTTCAGAAAACTACCTGCGTTTGGAGAAAAGGTGCGAGAAAGGATGATGATGCAACAACATGTCACTGACCTGATGAGCATAGAGATAGACTCGGACATAGACTGAGTAATTGCCTATGTAAGGGCAAAAGGAGGGTCTGAGGTTCCGTGACGATTTGAACCCGTGTTTTCAACATTGTCGTAAAAACATAATTTTGGTATCAGTGAACCGCAAATGATCCATTTAGCATATCCTGGTGTTTTCGCTATGCTACGAGGAAGAGCACTCCAGTTATGAACACATTTCTGATCTACCCATGGCATCCATCTTAGATTACGCCCGCCATTTTGTTTTCTTGCCCTCACATAGTCAATGGACACGCAGTGACCTCTTTCACTTAAGGACACGTAAGCTTTAGCCAGAGATTCACCTTGCTAGTGACACGTGCACCTTAGGACAGAACACGCCATGGCCGCATGACTCGACAGAAGTTGCCTCCTCTGCCTGAGGCCAGTCCTGCTATACTGGTTCTCGTGTTCGTTGGCCTGATCATGATTAGGCGGCCGAAGCTGATAGCCTTGCCCATTTACGACCCACAAACATCTCTTATCCTGCTTTTCTATCTTCTACACCTGGCTCTGCTCCTTTCCTTCTGGGCCTTTATTAGGGGGAGGTAACGAAATTTACAATGAGGCGGTCCGGCTCTTGAATGAAAAGTTGACATGGGATTATGATGGAACAGTGGGAACCCCTCGTTCGTAATGTTTTGACATCAGAAATTGTTGACAATTCCTGTGCAACGCCAAATATTTATTGTTTAGGACACAAAGGTTTAGAAATATACTAGCATGTAAAGAATTTGCCCCAAGCCTAAAATTTAGTATATAAGGAGCAACCCACTTTGTACAAATCGAACAGGCTCCTAGATACTGCCCGTGTGTAGTTTCTGTGACTTCTGTGTCCCTGCAGTGATAAACCTTTGGTCTTTGACGCCACCATCGAGAAGCCCGTGTTTCTGTTTATTTGTGCACCGAGACAGGTAGAACTCCGGGGTCTTCGGGTGTTATCCCTGACACCTCTGGACGGAACCAAAAAGTCCAGAACTCCAGTCCTCCAGTCCTGCCGGGCTCCGGGATTTCAGCCCCGTCCTCCATACCGGCTAAGCCGCAGCAGCAGCATCAGTGGAGGCAGGGGGGGAGACCAGAGCGGGAGACGAAGATGAAGAGGCTACCTGCTCCACGCTCCATGCCGCAAACACCTGAACCGCCCGCCCGCCCGCCTGCCCTTGACTGAAGCTGCTCCAGTCGGCCCCTTGTGGCCTCAGATTGGGGCCGTAAGGCTGTAGGAGGGTTCCAGCACAGCTCTCCAGATCCCCAGCGTGGGCAAAGGCTTTGGCGGGCAGTGTGAAGCACATGAGTGAGTCAAGTAAGCCGAGGAGCGACGACGGTGGAGCAGCAAGTGGTGCAGCAAGTGGTGCAGCAAGCATGAGTGAGTAAGCGTCTTCCCTTGCTCCCAACCCCTCGCTCCGCTCCTACCCCTGCACCGGTCCTTACCCAGTCTCTATTCCAGGTCGGAACTGGCACTGTGATTGCATTCAGCCGTCTGTACCCCGCCCCTGAGAGCAAGGGGGGAAGCTTGTTCCCAGGAGGTGGCAGGGAGAGCAAGCCGCGAGCCGCAATATTGGTATAGAGCACCGGGATCACCTGGACCGCCGCAAACACACTAGCAAATACACCTGCAACCATACCAACAACCATACCCAGGACTGGAGGATTGGAGGAAGTGGAGCAGGGCCACAGGGTTAATCTCCTCTTTAGAACCGAAAGCTCACAACAATCTTTTCCCATTTATCACACTGAGACCAGAGCCTGGGCACAGGGGGAGAGGCCCGAACCTCACGAATCCACTCCGCAATCTTGTTAGCTACTGAAATATAAAAACGCACTAAAGCCAAACAAAAAGGGAGCGCAATGAGATCTGGCTTGATCAGGCAACAACCAAAACCCAACTCTACTCTGAGATCGCGGAAAAGAAAACTGGGGAAACCTGAGTCAACACTCCCAACAAATCCAAATAATCCCAAGGAACTTGGTTCAAGTATAAACGATCAAGAAAATACAAATACAAATAATATAGAGGCCTCACCCCTTACAGTAATGGAAACATCTAAGTTGCCCACAAGTCAACCGCTAAACAAAAACGGTCAAGTCAAGGTCCCCGCTGCCTCACCATCCCTAATTACTGCCCTCCAGCAACCACAACAACCACAAAGACCGGCACAGCTTGGACTATCTCAAGTACCTCAAATGAAAAAATCTTCATCAACGGACCCAGTTAATCTCGTAACGATCGACGGTACACCGGCAAAGAAAAGGATATGTTCACATCAACCTAAGATTTATACAAAGTTTGCCTTTCTTAAAGACCCTGGAACAGCTATATTCTCTATGACTGGGAACATCAGAGGTCTTCAATCTCCGCTTTTAAAAGACGAGCACGACTCCAGCCGCATGAACAGCAGCCAAATAGGCATACCCACCCCAGTGGAAATTCTGTGTCAACCCACTCATGAGATAGCGACTGTCATCCCCATACCAACTTCGCCGAAAACAAGAAGAGCAGCAGCATCCATCCTTCAGGAAGATCACAAATCAACCCCCTCCAATACGTGGGGACTGACGTCCGCTAGTCAAGCCTCCAAAAAAGACTGGAGTATACCAACTGAGGCCAGGTCTCCAAACACAGCGGCCGACTCACATCCAGTACAGCAGAGTGAGACCCACCCTAGCAAGATCAGCCCCCATCACCTCGGTAAACAAGACGCAACAATGGAAATCAAGGCTTTGATACATAAAGAGGATGAAAGGGAAATTCTACCACCGCCTCAACTAGTTAGCAGTTCTCCAAACCCAACAAAAGAAATCAGAGCCATTCGAGCAAAACCATCATTAGTAATTGAAGAGCAACAACGCGGTATCAAACTACCACCAACGCTAATCACCTCCCCGGCTCTATCCAAGTCACTCCAGTTAATCCTCAGTAGCACCACCGAACAAATAACGGCGATCAATAAGCCTGCAGTGCAAGGGGCCACCCAGGGCGGTACCTTACTATCGAACAATGATTCCCTGCCCACAAAAAACTTTCCAGACAATGACAATGATAATGACATGTCTTCTATAGCAGCACAGGAGTGGGGAGAACTAGTAACTACCTATAACCGTCACCCATCTGAATGGAAGCCCACTGCCGATGCCTTACCAAGATCCGAGAGAAGTTACAGCCCAGGAAAAACAGTTCCCGAATCAATTTGGGTGACAATCTAATAAGTGACCTAAAATCAGCAGTTCTACCAACCCAAACCTCGCAAACCTCCGATTCACCCTCAGATGTCCTAATGACACCAACGGACTTATTGATTGAACATCCAATCGAGCGGAGGTCAGATATCATCACATCTTCAACCGAAACATTACAAACCAGACCACTGGCAACTGAGCTAACCATCACGACTGCTACTACAGTCACACCTTTCTCACCAACCGCCCAGGAATCTTCTAAGTCTCGAAGAAAGAACAAAAGGAAAGGAAGGAATCAGGCTCAAAAAAGCTCAAATAAGAAGATGGTAATATATTCTAACTCCTCCCCTTTAGTAGCAACTCTCACAGGGTCTCCGACAGCCAATGAAGTTCAACCCCCTCAGTATAAGGCTTCCGAAACTGCACCATCAGCATCCCCATTGGCACACTCAAAAGTAACAAGTATGGTTACTAAGAAACCTGCACACAAAAACTCAAGCAGAAAACCTTACAATTCACAAAAACTCAAGTGGCACAAAACTCTATTAACCTGGAACCAACACCACCTGAACTCGTACCAATACGAGGATGAGTGGATACCGCCACGGCTAACAATACTGAGTCCTCCCTACATTTGACACCTATACCAGCTAGTACCACCGGGAATCCGCACATAGCCAATAATCAACGCGAGCAATCAAACGTCTCAGTCATATCAGACCCAAGCAACCTTTCTCAACCAATTCAACAGGGTGTCAAGAGACCACCGTCGGACCCAACCAAACTACAGTTTTTGAACAGTCCAACACCAATCCTTTTCATCCCGGAATATACATCCCGCGGCAGGAGTGACATACTGAATAGGGGAAACATAATAAGGCTAATGCATTCAATATCAAATCTATCAAATATCAGTTCATCTGATCTTTTGGCGATAGAATTCCAGTCAAACACCGAACCTCATCGCCCAGAAATCACAAAAGCAACTTGGCACTCACTTGAGACAGCACTTAAAATCATGGAAGAAATAGCGACGTTTCAGCTATGGGGATAGAGCTGAGACTTGAAGAAAGACCTCGCTATCCTACTCCTTTTCTTCCTTTAGACAGACCCCCAGCACAAAAAAGCACTACCTCAATACTAAAAGGAGCGAGAAGCAGCTCGCCTGGGCCGTGCCCCCGAGACCTAGAAAATCCCAATTCTGAACAAAACCAAAAGTTTAGCAGCTGTTCATCACGTAAAACTGGTCACAATTGGAACTTAATTCAACGCACATTCGCAAGTTCTACTATCAACAATTGACAGAAAGGGAAAGAGCTCACCAACCTATCAGAGGGATATATGGACATTTGAATTTGCTCTTGGAACATCAACGGTTTGGCGACCAAAAGAAATGTCCCTGAGTTTCTAGAATATCTGACTACATTTGACCTTATCCTGCTCCAAGAGGCTTGGGAAGAAAAAGCATTCGAGCTCCAAGGGTTCACGTCCTGCTGTATTCCAGCAAATAAAAACTCAACCTTTGGCTGAAGATCAGGCGGTCTGATGCTTTTTGCATCAATATCGACAATAGGCGAAATCGAGGCAATGGACCTTTATATCCCTCCCCCAAGCGTCATTCAGGAGGTAAAGATCCCACTTTGGCTAAAGAAGCAGCCCCAAGCTGTAACTATAATTAACACATACATCCATCCCAAAGACAAACAAAAAGGTGCGAAAGACCTAGCCAAACAGATGAAAAAAATAATGGAGGAAAGCGTGTCTGACTTATTCATCTTGACAGGGGACTATAATATGCTTCTAATTAATAAAGAGCAACTTAGCGACCTTACCCGGGACCTGAACGTTGCATGGGGCGTGTCGACACAAGGCCATACAAAAAACAAGAATCCAACGAAGCATTCAAAAATCTTACTTCGACATTTGGAACAACTCAACTTAAGGGCCCTGAACGGTCGCTATCCTGGTGATGATCCACCAGTTGCCACCTTTCATGCGAATAAACAATCCTCCCATCTTGACTACATGTTCACATCTCTAAACATGCTTTGTCGGGTAAAGTCCTTTAGAATAGGTACGACCGACCTCCGTGATCACTTGCCACAAGAGGCCATAATAAATACTACTTCCCACCTGGGAACCGAAACCTTCATAGGCCTCGACACAGATATTGCCCCAAATTTAAGGCGGCTTCGCTGTAACGCCGGGAACATCGATTCAATTAGCTCCATGGCGAAAAACCTCTTCTCCCAAGCCACCAGCTATGCATCCAAGGGATCGGATGTCTGGGACATTTTCATCAAAACCATTAGGGAGCAAATGGTAAAAAAGGTTCCCACCAATTTACATCATCAACAGTTGCCCCTCCGTGGGATTCACTCATGTCCAGAAATGAAACTACAAAAAAGATTAGTAAATCAATTACTGAGACAGTTGCGAAAGGATCCTACAAATCATAGCTTGCAAACTGCCCTATGGTAACCTAAAACAAAATTGAAACAGACAAAATGGGGCAACCAGCAGCGAAGGAACGAAGAACTATGGTGAAACTAGTTCACGAGGGGCCCATAACTGAGGAAGTATGGTCGAAATACCTACTGACGCACTTCAACAACGATGGGACCATAGACAAAGCTATTACAAATAAACCTTCCTTAACAACCACAAAGCATAACAAAAAAGCAAACCTCAACCATTACACCCCCACAAACCCCCTTGAAATGGGGGAATACATCGCCATGAATACACCAAAAATTGATAAACCAAAAATGGAAAAAAACTTAACAAAGGCACTTGAGTCAGGGCCTAAGCCAATTCTCCCATCAGACATCCAACGACAAATATCAAGGGGGAGACCAACCGGTGCTCCTGGGCCGAACGGCTTACCACCTATGCTCTACAAATCAGATGCCGAATTTGGGAGCACATCTTTAGCACCAGTGTTCAACAGTTTCAGACTCTCACAGACCCTTCCTGAGTCCTGGCACGGTTCAATCATCAGCCCAATACATAAACAAGGTAGCAAGAGGCTTCCAAACAACTACCGCCTTATTGCTCTCCTAGATGTGGAGGCAAAATACTTTGCTGGCCTTATCTTGGAGGAGCTAACATCATGGGCAACTGAGAATTCCATCATGCCAATCAACCAAACGGGTTTCTGCAAAGGCCAAGGGACCACAACCAATCTAATGGCACTATCACTGCTGATGGAAGCAGCAAAAGAAACTAAGTCATCTCTATTCTTTTCATTTATTGACTATACCGCTGCATTCGACCACGTGGATCGAAACAAACTTTGGTTGAAACGGGACAAATTGGGAATACCCAAATACCTATTAGACGTCCTAATACTGCTCCACTCAAACACCTGGATCAAAATCAAACTTGGGGCTGGAACACACCTTTCAAAACCCATAAAGACAAAAGAAGGATTAAAACAGGGATGTCTACTTGCACCGATCCTATTCAATCTTTTTCTAGCCGATCTACCTGGGCAACTAGACAAATGCTCCAACCATGCACCGAAACTAGGGAAACTCACCCTCTCAAACCTGTTATATGCAGATGACCTGCTGTTGATAAGTCGGACTCCAATGGGCCGCCAACATCTTTTGAACATAACCAATGCCTTTTCAGTAAAAAATGCACTACAAATAAACTTCAATAAATCAAAGGTGATGGCTGTGAATTATAAGAAAAAAAAGAACCCTTGCTGGTAATTGAATGGCGAAAAGCTCGACCAGGTCACCACATATAAGTACCTGGGAGTAATCCTGGATTCAATTAACACCTCGAGGGCGCAGTTCAAATCTTTGCGAGGGAAGGCTACAATGACTTACTTGGCTCTAAAATCATTGAAGGTCAAACTACCTGACCTGACACTTAAACCCCTTCTCAAAATATTGAGTGCCAAATTAAAACCGACTCTCACTTACGGGAGTGAATCACACCACGGTAAGGATGCGGCGTTACTGGACACACTCATTGCCAATTCATACAGGGCTATTTTCAATCTTCCCAAATACGTCTCCCCGGCTCAGATTCGACTGGAATTTGGTATCTTGAAACAAACTCTAGAGAGGCGGAGCGTATATGCAACAAATTGGCATAAAATTTGCAATGCAGATGCTGGATCTTTATGTGCAAACCTATGGGAAGAACTACTTCGGCACCGCAACCTCGCGCCGAGAGCCTACTTATATGAATCACTCAAAGTTCTAGGCCTGATTGATACCTGGGAAACATCAATCGATCTCTTGTCTTTTAAAAAAGTAGCCAAAAAATCAGCTAGTATCATCTCAGCGATAGAAGACAAGAAAGACCTAGCAAACAGAGCACACGGATGGCTAACGGTGGGTGCCTATGAAAAACTGCGGCCACAAGCGTACTTCAGCATCGGCATGAAAATAAATGTTAAAGAAAAATTCTTAAAATTACGCCTCGGGGTAATTCCCATACTTCCACTTCTTCCACCTTGGGAGAGAAATAACACTTCACAACAGTGTCGCATGTGCAAAACGGGCAAGGAGGACATAATTCATGTGATTTGCATCTGCCCTAGCATAAAGGACTTGAGGTTCAATCTCTTACGTCCTTTTTTTAACCTTCATGCCGTTCGGACCTGTCGACAGGCAGCCAAACTGTGTTTCTCTACTAGCGACACTAAATTGAACTGTCAAGTTGTGAAGTTCTTTGACATAATAAGAAAGAGACTTAACCATGCTAGATGAACTTTTTAAATCCCTTGAGGGTAACCATAAAACTGTTAATAACACTGTAATTTTATGCATCCTATTTTTTGTTATGTTTAAGTAACAACAACTATGGACGTTTTTCAATTTTGTAAAGATTTTAATTAATCATATACAAATAAACATTTACTTACTTACTTACATCACTCTGAGGCAGTGGTTTGGACAGAAGAGTGTCTCTCTTATGGGCACGGGTGTAATGTCATGCTGTCATATGGTTACTACGTTTCTATATATTGTGTTAAGTTAGCATGTGCTTATTAAATGTTTAAACGCCATATTTTCTTTCTGCTTCAGTTTGCACACGACACCTAATTCTTATTGTAGCTTTCAACCTAGACGAAAGATGTGATTTATTTGCGAATAATATGTTATTGCCCTGGTATCAGTCGTGCTTGGTACACTTGGTACAACTGTCTGCACACCGAGAACTGCACACTCTAAGAATAACCTAACACAAGGTTGCTGAAGGCCTGATCCTCGCACCACGTTAGACATAACACAAATAATGTTGCTGCCAACATTGGGCTCTACGTGGGTTTAAGATAGAGTTACAGGGAATGAAACAACACACTTGATGCTTGGCATGCAGAGAGCTGGTAGCGGTTGATGTGATCTCCTCCTACTGAGAATTAGAGGTATGGGGCCGCCCTGCTAAGAACCCAAACGAGACCTTCTTAGATATAAAATAATATGCTAATTAGGGTGCGCGAAATATAGGTGATACAGAATTCTATAGATTTTTGCATCATAACATGCTATCACCTTTTGCTTATTATGGATTAGTGACTATGCTACTAACTCTGATTTTTATAATATGTATGTTGATATTATACAAGATACTGCGTTTGAGAATGCTGCATTGAAAAATAAACATTTCAAACTTGCACGTGTGTTCTTTGCCTCCCAGTTTCGGTTTGTAATGATTATATAACGAAAGAGTGTTCATGTGTTCCACGATACCTGAGGTACCCTAAGTTCAGGTTCTGGATTGTCTAAGTCATTGGGAAGTATTTATTACCGATGAGACACTGTAGCTAGCTTGGTAAGGGGATTTCTGAAACAAAGGTGAGTTCTGGGTCACCCTGACTCACCCAGGTTCTAGATCTCTGTGCACAGTTCTGTGGGAGAACGGAAACCCTGCTACATGGCGCCCATACGTTGATTGGCCTTATATCATGACACTCGAGTAGTATATCATTCAAACCTTAACGCCTTCATTCCCGTTTCCGGAAAACGGCGGTGTCGGAAAAACCTGCCTATTTTTGAAATAGGTCTTTTTTCAAGCTTGAATCTATCTAAAAACGGTTTCATTGAATTACTACATAGTTGTGCTACAAAGTTATCTTTGTTTTTTCACGTTCCTGTGCTGACATGGCACAAGCCGTGGACATCCCGCAGCATAGTCGCATTGCGGTGCGTGACCATTTGCGGGCTTATGATGTTCCAGTAGAAGGCTTAGCTGTTGTTCTGGTGGTGAGTGCGGAACATGCTTACCCGTACGAACTGTTTTATTCGTGGGTGACATTTCCGCCAGTGAACGCTAATTCTGGAGTGTTCCATTCTTACACTGCTTCAGCTGTACCGGTTGCGTACGCTCCGTACAGGGCACTGGAAGTTCCTATTGATGCTTGGCAGCATGGAGTTTGGTTTGGTGGCGCCCTACCACACGCTTTGACCGCTCCGAGGTTGGGTCCTTTGTCCATTCCGGGCACACCTTGGCCCGCTTTGGCTGGATTCACTCCTCACCCTCTACGCGCCACTTGTAACGTGGCAGATCTGCGGCGGCTTCATGAAGTCGCGGTGGAAGTGATTAGAGCGCTTGTTCATTACACTAGCCGTAATGTTCAGGACGCGGCCCCTAGAGGCGCACAGCTTCGTGCAGAACATGCTGGTCTGAAAATCAATCCGGTCATGGTGAATTCCGTGATGGGTAAAAAGCCCCAGGACAAGGATGATTTTCCGTTCTAGCTTGCTGAGAAATTCGGCCAGCTGGAAGCTGTGTTTCCCAACACGAGTCCGGGTGATAAACACCGGATTCTTACACTAAGTTTGCCGAAAGATTTGGCTCCTGAACTTGTTGACTGTGAGACCTGGGGTAAGACTTTTGCAGCGGTCTATTCGAGGTGCTATGGCTCCCCGTCTGTGACCAATCTAGGTGGGGTCCTTAAACGTGTTCAAGACGAACACGGACCGGAGTCGGCTGTTGAATTGGGTATGCGCCTGTGTGGCTCCTTTGATGTAGTTTGCGATCTGATCCTTGCGAATGTCAAGGGGGATGTAGTGAACTTTCATGTTGCTAACGCATTGGCGTTGGTTCCCGAGGCCGAACGACCCCGACGGTTGGCAAGGATAATTGTGGCTGCTTACAAAACGGTAGGCCGCAATGCCATGGGGGTTAAAGCTTTTCCTGATAAGAAGAAGCAGCCCCAGAGTCAGACATCGGAAACTAGTGGTCAACAAAAGTCCAAAAAACAAAATTGGCCTAAAAAGCAGAATCAGGGTAAGCAACAACAACAACAAACACAGGTTTCTGCTCCTGCGACTCCGTTGCCTGCGCAGTCGGATCGTGTTTATGATTTGCGCGACCGCGCGATGATTAAATCGCCTGAGAGGTTTCAGGCTTCTGACCAACGCTCTCCTCGTTCCTTTCAGGACTCATCGGCTCCGTCAACCGGTGGTGGAGGGGGCGGCAGGGGCCGGGGTGGCCAGCCAGGACGTGGTCAGCCCCGCCCGCGAAACAGTGGAGAGCAGCAGGAAGGCTCTACGCCCAAGAGACCACAGTTTGCCACGAAGAAAGTCGCTGCCCTGACAGCGCATCGTTATGCCCCAGATAGTGAGAACGCAGCTTCGGAATCTGACGTGGGCTCTGACCTTGCTGGACAGCGCAGCAGAGATTACCATAGTGAGAGAGGCCCTCCGTCCACTGTTGAAGGTGACAGCGACTGATACTTATGTTGTGATTGAAACTGCTGATACGCATGTTGCTCCCCCTGAACGACTTTTTGAAATTGTCCTGTTAATTGAAGGTGACATGCAGCGAACTGTAAAAGGGGTATTTTGGGAAAATCTCTCGTCTACGTATGACATTTTGCTTTCAGAGGCTGACTGGCCCCCACCTTTTGTTCTCGCAGCTCCGCGAGGGGAGGAGGTAATCCTGCCCAGTTTCGCGCACACTGTGCCGAGGGTGGAAGCGCTGCATTTTGCAGAAGAGTGGGCTCTGGCGCTTGCGCCGGCTGTGTACCGTAATCAGTGTGGCTGGGATAAATTGTCACCAAGCCACGAGATTCCTTTATGGTCTCAGCCACAGCCTCAACCTCAATATCCCATACGGCGTGAAGCCAAAGCTTCAGTCGCGGCTATCCTTGAACAATTGGAATATCAAGGTGTAATTGAAACGTGTGTGTCACCGATGAATAACCCCCTTTTTACTGTGAACAAGCCGGACGGCTCATATCGTTTGGTTTTAGATTATAGGCATTTGAACTCGCATTGCCGTAACTGCGCAGTACAGAATACTCATGGCTCTGCGTTAGTGAATAGTCTTGAGCGTAAACGGTTTAAAACCACGCTTGACATTTCCAATGGTTTTTATGCCCATAGACTAGACGGTCTAAGTTCCCAATGGACCAGTTTTACATGCGGCGGTGTGCAAAAAATGTTTAGACGACTCCCAATGGGCTACAAGAACAGTCCAGGAGTATTCTCCGCCCGCATTGTCTCTCTTCTGGAGGGCTTCGACCCAGTTGCTTGTTCGTATGTGGATGACATTTATCTCACAGACGACGATCTTTGGGAGCATCTGTGTCGAGTAAATAGCATAATTTGTAACTTTGCTGACATAGGTTACAAGTTTAACTTTGCAAAGTCGCACATTGCAGAGTACACAGTGTTGTTTCTAGGTTACGAGCTTAACAACGAAGGGAAGGGTTTAGCACCCCACTTCCTGGAGAAATGCGCACAGTTGCGTTCTCTGACAACACTGAAAAAATTACAATCTCTGCTGGGCTTTTTGAATTTCGGGAGGACTTACATTCCGGAATATGCCCAGCGTATCAAGCCTTTGTATGCTTTGATACAACCATCTTTTTCCAAATCATGCTGGCTGCCTGAACATTCAGCCATTCTACAATCTTTGCAGGCTGATTTGCTCGCTTCTGAATACTTACAGACTCGTGATAACCAGACCAACCTGGTGATAAGAATTATCCCTGGGGCGGTGGGGTTCATGTACCTGACTTTTAATGAAGGAGATACAGTACCTATTGCTTACAAGTCACACTTGTACACATCGGCTGAATTGCGTTTTTCCACTGTGGAGAAGGTTTTGACGGCTGTACAGATGGCAATTCTTAAAGAACGTGCCCTGTCACAAGGAAAGCGCATGTTGGTTGTTACCCCGTGTCCTGCCTTAGAGGCAGTTACGAAAGCCAGTGTACCTAATTCCAAAGCTTTGCACCCTCGGTGGATTCAATGGGCTGCATCCTTGACGTCACAAGATGTCACATTTATTTTTGACGCCACTTTACGGTCGCAGGAGTATTTACAGTATGAATTTGTTCATCCTGCTCCTTTAGCAATGCGGCCGTTGGAGGATTTCCATTGCATCATTTACACTGATGGTTCGGCGCAGGTTGCGCATGGCTCTAAACATGCCTACGTTTCCGCTTGCGCCATTGTGGTCGGTGCCATGGTGAACGATGAGTTCAAGTCCAGTGTCGTGCACACGCAGACACTTGGGGACTGCACCGCACAATTAGCAGAGCTTCATGCTCTGATGCTTGCATTAGAGTACGCAGATCCTAGTGTGACGACTTTGATCGTAAGTGACTCTTACTACTGTGTCCAGTCTTACAATGAAAACTTGTTCTTTTGGATTCAGAATGAATTTCGTGACTCCAAAGGTAGCACAATAAAACATAAAACGATCTGGGTCCGAGTGGCGGAACTTAAAGAGAAGCTGCCACTTGTGTTTGTGATTCATACTCTCGGTCATCAGCGCGTGGGGGTCCACGCTGTTGGCAATTCGCTTGCTGATGAAGCAGCGAAGTCAGCGGTATCAAAATACTTAGTTGCAGCAGTCACGAGGTCCAAAAGCAAAATAGATGATGACATCTTGGCAGCAGTTGCTGCACCGGAGAAGGGAAGTAAATATCCTGCGGGGTTCCCTTCTAAATACACATACCACTTAAGTCCCGATAAGGTTCCTTATGTGAAAATCCCTGATGTTGGCGAACGTCTAGTTCCCAACTCGGATCGCAGGGCTGCTTTGATTGCAGCGGCTCATGAAGGTGTGGCGTCTGCGCATGCGGGCGTCTCGGCCACTGTAACTCAGCTACAACAAAGATTCTGGTGGCGGGGACTGTACAAACAGACGCGCGAATATGTTCTTCAATGTGACATTTGCCAGCAGATTAAACCTTCGACTGCTGCGCGTCCGCCTCAGACACAGTTGTACATCTCGAATAAACCGCTTGGATGCGTTTATTTGGATCACTGCGGTCCATTTTCTTCTGATACTGCGTATAAGTACATCTTAGTAGCAGTTGATTCATGCACACGCTTTGTGTGGGTATGACCACATCGGAGCGCTGATTCACGTACTGTCATTAAGGATTTGCGAGTCTTTGTGGGAATTTTTGCCTGTGGTACTTTCCATTCGGATCAGGGTCCGGCTTTCGCCTCTAAGGCGTATAAGGATGCTATGGTTTCGATGGGGGTCCAAGTCAAATTTTCGAGTCCCTACAGACCTGAGGGTAACAGTGTAGTTGAACGAATGAACCGCGACTTAAAGCAATCTTTGACAGCTCGAGTTATAGGCACTGGCAGAAACTGGTTAGCCCACCTCACAGGCGTGCAGCGTGCGCTTAATAATCTCCCTAGAAGGTCTCTGGGTGGGCGGACCCCATACGAAATGCTCTTTGGTATCAAGATGTATGTCCCTGACCTCGATGGGCTGGACTGCAAGGCCCAGGCCATGGCCTTTGACGTAGATGAACATTGCAATGTTTTACAGAATCTACAAAAGACCAGAGACAGTCTTGCAAAGGATCATTTGCCCTCCACATCGGATGATGCGCTGCAGATCCCGGTAGTTGGCTGGCTACCCCAAGTTGGAGAACTGGTTCGAGAGAACATCGATAACAAGAAAGAGTTTGGTCCCTCATATCGAGCACCGGTTCGAGTTCTTGGAGTGAAGGGAACAAGAACAGTCATTTTACCACCACTTCCAGGTCGTAAGGAAAACAGATTTATTTCTATTGACAATGTCAAGACACACAGGGTGGCCGATTCTTCATAGCATGACACCGGCTGTATCCTGTCCTTCCATGGTGAGGCACTCTGTGCTAGCAATAACATCTGGCGCAGAACAGGAGGTGTCCCTCGAGATGCCTGCCATATCCAGTCCTTTATTAAATACTATTCCTGTTACTGACATTGATGAGCTGAACTACACTTATCCTGCTGATTTATCGATGCCTGATTTGCAGACCCGTTTGGCCAACCAGTCCAGATTCTCTTTTGACTCTGTTTCGGAACCTTTAAAGAAACCCTCAAACATTGCAAGATATGCCACGTTGTTTAAAAAACTTTTTTTAATTCCCCCTTGGACATACATTTGGTTGATCCTATTTTCATTTTATCTTTTTATGTCAATTGGTTTTGTGTTTTATTTTTTCCGTCTGATTGATGGTCACTACGTTAAAGAAAGAACAGGAATTCGGTACCTTAATGGAAAGTTGGCCCCTCTTTCCTCTTCACATTCAGCGCACAGACTGAAACGAAACTTAAATACAGTTAACATTACTGCTTGGCCTGTCCTTGATGGGATTGTGTGGGATGCGGTTAGGTTTCAGATACATGGGCCCACTGAAGTGATTAATGTTCCAAATGTGCTTAGAGTAAACATGGGAGATGTAATTAAACAGAATATACGTTCTGATGATTGGGATATTCAGGACGTAGAAGCATTATTCTCTGATTTGAAGTATTATGCTGCCTTCGATGCTGAGGATCTGTATACAGATGCTATTAATAATGGCGATTTGTTTTGTTTTCAACACTATGGTAATCATTTTTTACATAAAACAAATTCCAGGAGGGTTGCTGTAAATTATACACAACGGGAACATTGCCCTGCTCCATTCGGTGGCAGCTCCAATACGTTTCTGAAAAAATACACCTATTTTACAGACTTTAATCAGTCTAATCCTGAGTCATTTTATTTTAAAATGACACAAAAGCCCATGTCCAAAGTTAAACTTACCGATACAAAAATGCTGTATTCAACGTCCTTTCTAGACAAGTTGGCTGTAGATGGCTACGAGTTTTGGAAAGGAACAATTGACCTTAAATCGGTTTGGGGTACCAAAGATTGGCAGGTACAAGGCACTGAGGCTTTGCACCGTGCATGTCTCATCCCGAATCACATGTTGTTTTTAAATTCAACCATTTTCCAAACAACATGCTTTGGATTGGCTACTTCTAAAAAGTTAAATACACCAACCATCCCAGATTTAGAGGAATATTCAGGTTGGGATAACTTTACTGATTTATCAATTCCTGAGTTGCAAACTCTTTTACACAATTCGTCCTTTAACATTTCCAGTTTGGATTCCAAGGGTTGGTTGATGTGGCATAGGAGTGCTGATTCTTGCCAACGCCGTTTTCTGGGTTTGGCTGAAGGGTTCACAGAAGTCAGACCCGATCCCCGTTTTGAAGAAGACTATACTGTCACAACTTATTCTGTGGGGAAGCTGTGTCAAAATTGGTTACAACATTCCACATTAGCTGCAGTTAAACTACATCTGTCTCAATTAAATGATAATGTGGATTTGAATGATTTTATAAAAGGCCCAGCTAAAGGTAGATCTAAACGATGGCTGTATGCGATTTACAATGAAATTTGGAAAGTTTCCCAAATTGAGGCTGCTAAACGCCTGAGAGCTATTGATCAAGCAAATTTAGAAAAGGTGCTTGCAGTTGTCGATAACAGTATTAACACGCTTTCTTCCCGAATTTACACGTTGAACAATATTGTGTCTTCTGTTGTTGACATTGTACATGATGAAGTGTCCGTGTTATATCATGGTCAAAATCAATTACGTTCTGTGATGCAGTTTGCTTGGACACTACAGACTCTTAAGTCTGGTCGAGTGCCTTGGAATTTTATGAATGTCTCATCACTATTTGCCCCATTTAATTTGACTGAAAAACAGCGAATGCTATCAATGAGAGATGCAACGTTTTCTATGTTACACATTGAAAAATTGGAATCCTTGCCCTTTTCTGTGGCTGAGGTGACTGCTGCTACATGGCTTATCCATGGTGTTATAACCTTACCTTTTGCTTTGTATAAATTTACGAATTGTATGAAATATATAGCCATTGGGCGATATGTACCATTAGGCAGTGCTTTCCTCCATGAGACATGGTCTTTACCATACACTTATAGATGCCTAAAAGAGGGAAATGAAGTGAATCTTAATGGTGAAGAATGTACACAGTCGCCTGACCGCTCGCTAATATGCAGACACATCCAGTTGCATGGTTCTTGTAATCAGGACAAACCTAATTTGGCCTGTGTTTTGAAAGGGACACCAGTTCCTGCAATAGTTCCCACGTTCACTTTGTTGTCCAACAATAGTTATTTACTTTTGAATAACGAATTTTGTTGTGGGTTAATGGTCGGTATCGCATATGTGGTTACCGTTTCAGAGAGGGTGGTTTGCTGCAAGAATGTGTTATATCCACCCACGCATGGGAATTCAGATGTTTTAATTTGGCCAAGAATACCAACCTTGAAAGCTGAGTTCAATGGTTTAGGCCGTATAAGAGCACTATTGTCTCAAAAGCAGGTGGCCCTGAGCTCTGCCCACGAAACTTATGTCCTTCACATAGCAAACACACGCACAGAGGTGCAGGCACTTTTAAGTACTGATTTGCCGTTTCATTTCTCCGAGCTGGTTCATCAAATCTTCAATGCCTCCTCCACGACCGGGCTGGCTCATTTTTTTAAAATGGTTAGCAGTGGTCTCGTGACTACATTTGAAAAAGTATTTGGTATTTCCCTGCGTTCTTTCATTCTATATTCGCTAGCCTGTTTGGCGGATTTCCTGTTTTGCTGGCTTTGGCTGCAGGTGTTCTGGTGATATTTTACTTTATAAAACATGGATGCCCATCCTGCGCAAGGAAACGCTCAGCCTCTACTGATGCAGTTTCGCAACCGGATGCTTGATTACTATGGCTCCTTACCGCTTGCGACTTTAAGCACTGCTTTTGGATTATCATTCAGATTCTCCTATTTCACATGTGTCCAGCCCGTGTTTCATTGCCTGAGCTGTGATTTCGACTGGGCCATTGATTTGTGTCTCTGTTTACCGACTTCTCCTGACGTCGATTTTGATCAGCTGATGAACCCCGTAGTGGCTCACAAGTTGGTCTGTTCTGGCGAAAGGGTTATGGCTGTGGCAGCGATGCATGGACTAATGGGTCAGTGGGACATATTCGCAGCGGCGCATGACTTTCTGGCACATAGTGTTCTCGAGAACCCACTGAGTTGTCCTCTGATGTTGCTAGAGGAATCGGTGTTGGAGGAGCACGTATGTTCTTTCCCATTGCTTAATTGGATGGCTGAACTGTTTTCGAATGATGACAGTGATTTCATGTTGGAAGCTGTAGCTACCTATTTTGCATATTCATTCAACCCATGAGTGACTTTGAAGACTTTCATTATTATGGCACGTGACTTTTAGTAATTCTGAATGGTGCCTTTTTCAATACGAACATTCGATTTTTCATATGTTCTGGGCCTATGAACTGAGAGTAGGCCTTAAGTTCAACTTTTATATTTTGTGTGGCCACTATAGGCATTCATACTTAACTTTTGTTTTTAAATTTTACTTACATTTGCATACATTTAGCTTGGCTCAATATCATTGAACTCTGCTTTCATGTTTTGCCTCTCATAGAGTATTGGCATATATTTTTTCTTTTTAACCGTCCTCGGATCATTGGTGTCATATGGTTACTACGTTTCTATATATTGTGTTAAGTTAGCATGTGCTTATTAAATGTTTAAACGCCATATTTTCTTTCTGCTTCAGTTTGCACACGACACCTAATTGTTATTGTAGCTTTCAACCTAGACGAAAGATGTGATTTATTTGAGAATAATATGTTATTGCCCTGGTATCAGTCGTGCTTGGTACACTTGGTACAACTGTCTGCACACCGAGAACTGCACACTCTAAGAATAACCTAACACAAGGTTGCTGAAGGCCTGATCCTCGCACCACGTTAGACATAACCCAAATAATGTTGCTGCCAACATTGGGCTCTACGTGGGTTTAAGATAGAGTTACAGGGAATGAAACAACACACTTGATGCTTGGCATGCAGAGAGCTGGTAGCGGTTGATGTGATCTCCTCCTACTGAGAATTAGAGGTATGGGGCCGCCCTACTAAGAACCCAAACGAGACCTTCTTAGATATAAAATAATATGCTAATTAGGGTGCGCGAAATATAGGTGATACAGAATTCTATAGATTTTTGCATCATAACATGCTATCACCTTTTGCTTATTATGGATTAGTGACTATGCTGCTAACTCTGATTTTTATAATATGTATGTTGATATTATACAAGATACTGCGTTTGAGAATGCTGCATTGAAAAATAAACATTTCAAACTTGCACGTGTGTTCTTTGCCTCCCAGTTTCGGTTTGTAATGATTATATAACGAAAGAGTGTTCATGTGTTCCACGATACCTGAGGTACCCTAAGTTCATGTTCTGGATTGTCTAAGTCATTGGGAAGTATTTATTACCGATGAGACACTGTAGCTAGCTTGGTAAGGGGATTTCTGAAACAAAGGTGAGTTCTGGGTCACCCTGACTCACCCAGGTTCTAGATCTCTGTGCACAGTTCTGTGGGAGAACGGAAACCCTGCTACAATGCTTGGGGAACAGAGCTGTGCTCTTCCTGTCTTTCGTCCTTATGCTTAAACGTGACTTTTGAGTGATAATAAGTGAGAGATAGGACTCATTAGCAGCTAGAGTATGGATGGGCACAGTGTCGACGGACAGAGGCTGCGTGCAGCTAGGCCCATATGCGAGCCTCAAGCTGCTTAAGAAACTGCTCAAACCATGTCAACAGGCGGATGTCAAGACCATTTTGCAGCTAGGCGCCTACCGGACAGTAGTCTCTTTCTGGCACTAAGTCCTAATACTTGTCATAACAAGTGGGTCTTTGAGGTCTATTTACTACTGTGACTGATTTGAAATATAGGCGTAAAATGTCATTCATAACTCTCTACCTGCGTTATATGTCAATGCCAACGCAGTTGTCTGCTGTAATACCTGCCATTTGTCATACTAATGTGATGTATGAACGAATGTTAAAAACTTTAATAACAGATCCGTACAAAAAAAAAGAAACTGCTCAAACCGCGTCTTAACACGTGTAGCTATGCCTTGGATTGGTATGTGACAAAATTGTGACAATAGACAGGTCGCACATGTGGATATCCACCAACTGTGACTTTTGCGGTGGGGAACGGGAAGTGCCTAGAGGTGAAGGTGCTACTTTTGGGGGTGCACTCTTCTATCAGCTGTAGTGTGTGCTCTGGAGTCCGCACAAGAGGGGCCCATGGGAATGGACTATTGCAGCCCACCATTTTATATGCTCTGAGTAGTCCATCCAGGACCTGCAGGTAGGGATGGGTATTCTGTGACCAGCCACAGAATATGTTCCGAAGTGCCCACTGCAGGGCGACATAGGAAGAGCCGTTTTACATGAGGAGCCACATAGGTGTGACAGAGAGCAACCCATAGGAACAGTTATGATATAGCCAGATATAATGTATGCATCTGGTGGGTCCACCAAGAAATGAGAGAGGAATCATTCTTCTGGAGTCAGCATAGTATTTGCCTGAGGTGGCAATCAAGGTATGGCAAGGAACAAGGTGGAGCAGTGGTCATTATATCAGTCATAGGACATGAGTTGAGGATTCCACCCTTCAAGGAACGGAGGGTCAGTTTATTGGCTTGACCATTGTATATACCCAGCAGTGCTGTGCGGGGTCATGAGTGGAATCCAACAGGAACGGGCAACTTCTAACTAGCCATGGTTTATGTTCTGCGAAGGCCTACATCTGTGGTCACATATCAAATGTGATAGTCTCTTATTTTCTATGCCCTAGTGTAATAGTTTGAAATTTACAAATTGAAATGATTCGATGTTGTTTTTACCAATGAACTAATATGGCTCACGGAAGGACATACTGTGCATGATATTGTTGTTAATTGAAACAAATACATTTATTCATGCATTCTGTCCAGGCGCTGCATATAACACTAAATACAGATGTGGATAATACAGCGAGCCATGGTACATGCTCTGAGGAGTCCACCCTGGAGGGGCAGAGAAGAAACCCCTGGGAATGGCAGGCAGAGCCGTGGTATGTGTTCTTAAGAGTTGGGCCAAAATGCACCGTAAAGCAATGGGCAAAACATAAGCAGCCAACATAATTGGATTCAGTCCACCCAGAATGGGCAAAAGAGAAACCCATGGAAATGGTACAGATACAACCTTCCTTGTGTACGCAGTAAGGAGCCCACCCAAGAGAGGAGAAGGAGAAACACATGGAAATGGTACAGATACAACCTTCCTTGTGTATGCAGTAAGGAGTCCACCCAAGAGAGGAGAAGGAGAAACACATGGAAATGGGTGTCATACAAGCTGCCACAGTATAAGATCAACAGCACTAACCTGTGATGCTACAAAAAAAGCACAGCAGAAACCTATGAATATCAGCCATCCCTAGCCTTTATGTTGTGGCTGCACACTGTTGGGGAAGACAAAGCACAGCCTTGGGAAGGGGATGGTGCTCTCTCTCTCCTGGACTTATCTAGACTCTTTTGCAGCCTGACCCGGCCTTCATGGTACCTTGCACCTGCATGTGTAGATAGATCAGAGTGTGGAAACAGACAGGGGTTAGAACACTTAAATCAACAGGAAGTAACCACAGCCATTGATAACTTTATTTCGGCCAAAGGGCATAAAAGTGCAATAAAATACATACAAAGCACAAAACTAAAACATTAGATAAGAACAATTGAATAAGAAAGGATTAAACTCATGGGTTATCAAAGCGAAGATATAAAATCAATACTTGATCGCAAAATATTATATAAAAACTTGCCTTCTACGCCACATACCTATTAAAAAGCGGGATACTGCAAACACAATCGGAGGATGGGTATCAGAAGTCAAGACCCAACAAGCCTGTGCACAATGTCTAAATCCCATAATACTGCATAGTGGAATTATTCAACATTTTCTAATTGATGCATACGCAGGACAAAAAAACAGAACATGAGGAACATCTTCTCTTTCATAATTACATGCAGGACAGGCTTCCCCAACAGGTTTTAACCATTTACAAGTAAACATCTTAATGGGGAGATTGTCATGCCTTAGCTGGAGATAAAGCTTTCGTGCTAAAGGTGGTTGGATTTTGTCTAGAAATACCTCAAAACGAGGTTCCATTTTAACTAGAAGAAAATCTGCGGACAGCCTGCCCAAAGTTTCTGAACTCTGTAGAGCTTGCAAATTCTGCCTCCTCCGATCAATTCGTAATTCCTTTCTAGGGATCCCCGGACAAGACTGCTCAGGTATCTCCCAGAGCTGTGGCCTGCCTAACTGCATACTAAGTGTCCTAATGTGAGTCAGCCATGGAATATTTTTACTTTTTAGGAAGGGCCAAACATCCAAGAACTCTGCTCTGTAAGAAGCCAGTTCGGGAGCTGACCACAACCTCTTCCAATAGAACAAAGGCCTTGCAGCAACAAGCTCCGCTATCGACTCTAAACCCAAGTCATATTTTAGAGGAACAAGTGGTGTACTAAGTGGCAATCCTACCATATTCCTCATAAGATTTTACTTCACCCTTAGAATACTTAATGTATTTTTATGGCCCCAAATTCGGCACCATAGATTGAGGCCGTTCTGGCTTGTAGCCGATACATTTCGAGAGCTGGAGCTACAGGTTTGAGGTCAGAAATTCCGTGGACTTTATGAATGCCTCCAGTTAATTGAGATAACTTTAGAGCAGGTTTAGAAATTTGGGGGCCCCAATCAAAATTTTCCATTATCGTGATACCAAGATAAACGAAGGTCTTCACCCTCTCCTAGTGGATTCCATCTAAGACGGGATTTGGGCGCGTCCGCCTCGGGGGATTAAAGATCATAAACTTAGTTTTATCCAGGTTTATCTCCCATCCCCGGGAGGCACAAAACGCCCCAAAACCGTCAACGATGCGCTGAATGCCAGATGAAGTTTTAGATAACAACAAGGTGTCATCTGCAAACATCAGAGCTGGCACTCTCCCTGTCGCTAATCTAGGGGCATCATTGTCTGTTATACCAGATAAATGATCTACAAGGCCATTGATGTACAAACTAAATAGCGTTGGGGCCAAGACGCAGCCCTGTCGTACGCCCTTCATGACCGGGAAGCGTTTAGAAAGGTCCCCATGCCTCCCACACCTAACCTGGGCGTAGTTGCCGGTATGCATTCTAGTTAGTACAGCTGAGAGGTAAGTCGGGAGACCCATGTCCGCCAGAACCCTCCACAGCTTTTCCCTGGGCACAAGGTCAAAGGCGGCCCGCAGGTCTACAAAAACAAGGTAGAGGCTGCCACCCTCCACACTTATGGTTTTCCAAAATAGAACCTGCAGGCGAATTATTTGGTCCAGGGTGGAGATGCCTGTCCTAAATCCGGCCTGTAGTGTGGTCAGTACTTCGTTCTCCTCCATCCAGCCGAGAATCCTATCCAAGATAACCCTGCCCATTAGTTTTTGGGTTGTATCTATAAGGCTAATGGGCCTATAGTTGGATGGAGTCAATGGGCAGCCTTTCTTGTAAATAGGGACGATCTCAGCCCCAAGCCATGTACCCGGCAGATTAGTCCCCAGCAAGATCTCATTAAATAAAACAGTCAAGTAGGGAGCCCATATTTCAGGCTGCGAGCGAAATAGGTCTCCTGGTAGTTTATCCAAACCAGGGGCCTTATTTGGAAGAAGCCTTTCCATTGCCAACTCAACCTCCTTCAAGGTGATAACCTCATACCAATCATGAAGGGTTGTTTCCCCAGCCTCAGAGGTATCCCTCCTCCCCCGCCCCCCCCCCGGCGCCCACCAGTCGATACTCATGGTGGTCCCCGGGGGGGAGGCGGTGAGGTCTCCCCAGCAGCTCCCAGTCGCAAAGCAACCCTCCCCAGCTGTTCCGGGTCGCTACGTGATTCGTGGCTTGTGGCCGATATAGTCCCTGTTTCTGTACTAGCGTATAGAGACTCAAAATGTGACTTCCATACTGATGATGCTATATTAGGGGCACACGCTGGGCCACCTCCACCCGTGCTCATTGCAACAATGGCCCAAAATGTCTTAGGGTCCCTGCGCTTAAGTGCTGAAGCAAGGTCCTCCCACGTCTGGACCTCCCAATCCCTCTTGCCCCCTATAATTGCTTTTTTGTAGATGAGTCGGGATTTCTATATGCCTACTCTATCTTGGGCTTTGATTGCTGCCAATAGATCTAATTTTGCCTTATTACAGGCGGCATCGTACCAGGGGTGTGTCTTGATCCGCGGAGACTTTAATGCACCCTCAGATGAAAACACCACCACTAGCTCGGCTGCCAATTGCTCATGAATTTTAACTGCACTACCCGCGGAGGCGGCATTTCCCATTTCAGAAATCAATGGTATGGCTATATTATATACTTTAGCCAATTTGGTGGGAGAATCCTGTAGCTGCGGCCATTTTACCCTTTGTCTATTGTTAGCTAAAATAAGGGGGGGGGGATTACACTATTTGCTACGGGCGACGGATTAGTCAACCCGAAGCTTCCGGGTTTTAAAGTTAGCACAAGAGCATTGTGGTCACTGTCGTGTCTCAGGAGGACCCTAAACTCCAGCAGCCTATCCCAATATCTTACCTCCATCATTATATAATCGATGATGGAGGTTTGATGTGATGTATTGAAAGTCGGTACCCCGGGTCTGTCGGGCTCCACCCGTCCATTACACGCCCGCATAGACGTTGTAAGAGAGAGTGATTGAATTTGGAGCACCAATGGGGGCCATGCCTTGACCGGTTGAATCAGCGGGTCGGGGACGTGCCAGAACTTATCTTCATCATCCAGTTCACCCATCTCTGATCTCGCGAGGGGCTCATACTGGCAATTGAAGTTTCCTCCAATAACCAGGACGATTGTCAGGTCAAGTGTATGTATGAAACTTTTTAGTGCATCAATTGCAGCAGACTTACAACCGCTCTTTACTGATCTTGAGTAGATATTTATTATAGCGACCTGGGGCAAATTTTCTGGGGTTAAGAGTACACATTGCACGTCTGGTGAGTTGGTGGGGATTTGTGCGGCCCTGACGCCCAGATGCGTGGCCACCCATATTATAAGTCCACCTGATGGTCTCCCTATACCCCCAGTTGTTGCAAAAATGTCAAAGGTAGCATAACCTGACATTTCGCTCTCCTCTAGTGCCCATGTTTCCTGCATTAAACATATATCATGAAGGACCATAAAAGAAACCCACTCGGGCAGCGATAGTTTGCTTTTCAGCCCAGCCACATTCCATGACAACATTTTTATACTACCCTCAATTCTCCCATGACTAGATGTTACCCTTTCCATACCCATAATAGTCCCAGCATCGGGGGTTTGTTTACTAAAATCAGGTATCCCTTCACTTAAAACACCGCAGAGTGGTACATCATTTGATGCATTTTGCTCCGCGAGTTGTCCCAATGGCCTCAATTGCATCCTGTCTTCATGCATTCGTGAGTGATCTAATAGTGTATTCACTGGAACAGCACTGGGATCTTTACCTTCCAATTTGTCAACTACCATACCGACTCTTCTAACCATAGGTGAAACAAAATTTTTCCCCATTGAGCGTCAATCCTCCAAATCCATGATGCTAAGCCTATTTTTTCGAGGAAATAGGGAGAGCAGAGGAATATGGGGATGAATGCCCTCCCAGGAAGTTGTCCCCTGATAAACTCTCTGGGGAAATCTATTAATAGGCCCCTGATGGGTCAAACTCGTGCCCCAACCGATTTTCCTCTGTAAAGTGGGATAGAAATATGATCAGGGGAGAGGGAAAATGTGTGTATTCGACCAGACTGGCATCCCATTACATATATGATCTACAGCAGATGTGTGCCTAAAGTTTATAACTATACAGTCTCCTGCCGTAGTTTGGGGTCCAGATCCAATCCAGTCTATTCGTCTAACAGATAAAATCTCTCCTGAAGAGCTAGGGGGGGAGGCCTATTTGTCCTAAGCCAATGGATACATTTATTTTTAAGATCACTATGGTCCTCACTTTTTCCAGATGCTAATGGAGGAACCCCAGTAAGGACCACAACATATGGCAAACACTCAGGGTGTAGGTCAATAGTGGGCAATTTTTCCGGGCTACCTATAGCATGTGCGACCTGTGTGTTTGGGCCCGGTTTAGGAACCCTCCTCAACGTTATACTGGCACCTCCCACTGTATTCTTATTACTGGGCAGGGGCAAGACCAATCGCAGAATTAAATTAACAATCTCAGAGGAGGATGTAGCTACTGCTTTGTTACTAGTAGACAGAGGCCTAGCACCACCATTTAAAGCAGTGGCGTCCGGGGTCAGCCCAACTGCGGGATTCCCTTTTACGCCATTGCCAGGTCGGGTAATTTGATTTGCAGCACTAGGATGCAATCTATTAGTATCATGTACTGGGAAGCTCACAGGCAAGACCCTCCCTAGGCCAATGTTATTATTTGTAGATGTCAATCGGTCCAGCCTAGACGCCAAAGGTTTAATAAGTGAGGCAATAGTCTGTTTGATATGTGTCTGAAGGTCGGTGATTACATGAGAAACCCACACAGGTATTCCTGCCGATGGTGATAAGGAACCAACATCAATCAGTGCAGATTCAGGGGACAGAATGGTCTTTTTTGATGTTTTCTTTTGTGTTTTACATTTCTTGCTTCTAGGACGGGATTTGACAAGCTTTTCCACTAAAGCTGGTGGGGGGATTTTAGGCGGGAGTGGGCTATCAATAATGCTGGTAACAGCCTGGGCACATGGTAAATCTACAAAAGAGGATGTAAGGAGAAAGCTACAGTCAGGTGGATTAACTGTTGCTACAGAACATTCCCCCGCTTGCTGTAATAGAGGAGCAGCAGGGGTAATTGACAATCACCTCTCAGTATTCTCAATTGCCGTTGCTACAACCCCTATTGTTTGCTGTAGTATCCTATCAATAGTCGTTAGGCTCGGAAGGGGTTAAGTAGCAGCAGCGTGGTGCCTAGTCATTGGATATGGTTTATTATTCTTACCCATTTCAGACATAGAGAATGATAAACTATTCCCCACAAATTTCCCACAAGTTAATGTTTCCTGGACACCTCAAGAAAGCGTGATAAGTGAGATAGAGTAGAAAGAAATAAATGTCAGTTCGACGACCAATTTTATACAGTCTCAATGGCCCCCTTTTCTTTTTCTAGATGAAAGTACCTTTTAGTTCAGTTTATAGACCAAGGAAGAAATGCAGATGTTAGTGGGCTGGCCCATCCCAGCCTTGTCCGGCCCAGGCTTCTCCCGGCGCAACCCGCGCGCGATCCCGCGACGTGGGGTGCGAGCGCAATTTAAAGCACCTCCAGGCGCGGTGATTGTGTGGGCGGACCCCTGCCGCCTGGGAAGCGGCTGGAATGCCAGAAACCGGTCCTCGGAAGCTTGTTTCCGGTCCAGGGAAGACATGGCTTGGCAGTTCGGGCTGGACTGTTCCCATGAGGCACGGGGTCAGACTGATTTGCATATAGCCATGTCTGAACTGGGGTGGCAGAGTGGGCTAAAGAACGGTGATGGATTAAACCCAGATCTTTTGACTGGGTGTGAGTGTTTGATTGATTCAGATGCTCCGTCCATCACCACCCCCTTTTGTACCTCTTTTGGCCACCATAAGTGTGGCAGGGTATGCTCAGACGTGAGTCCCTTGCTCACTTTGCCACTGGATTCAAGCAAGCCGGGCTGAATACGGCTGGAATGCCAGAAACCGGTCCTCGGAAGCTTGTTTCCGGTCCAGGGAAGACATGGCTTGGCAGTTCGGGCTGGACTGTTCCCATGAGGCACAGGGTCAGACTCATTTGCATATAGCCATGTCTGAACTGGGGTGGCAGAGTGGGCTAAAGAACGGTGATGGATTAAACCCAGATCATTTGACTGGGTGTGAGTGTTTGATTGATTCAGATGCTCCGTCCATCACCACCCCCTTTTGTACCGCTTTTGGCCGCCATAAGTGTGGCAGGGTATGCTCAGAAGTGAGTCCCTTGCTCACTTTGCCACTGGATTCAAGCAAGCCGGGCTGAAGACGGCTGGAATGCCAGAAAATGGTCCTCAGAAGCTTGTTTCCGGTCCAGGGAAGACATGGCTTGGCAGTTCGGGCTGGACTGTTCCCATGAGGCACAGGGTCAGACTGATTTGCATATAGCCATGTCTGAACTGGAGTGGCAGAGTGGGCTAAAGAACGGTGATGGATTAAACCCAGGTCCTTTGACTGGGTGTGAGTGTTTAATTGATTCAGATGCTCTGTCCATCACCACCCCCTTTTGTAACGGGTAACAGCCTGGGCACATGGTAAATCTACAAAAGAGGATGTAAGGAGAAAGCTACAGTCAGGTAGATTAACTGTTGCTACAGAACATTCCCCCGCTTGCTGTAATAGAGGAGCAGCAGGGGTAATTGACAATCGCCTCTCAGTATTCTCAATTGCCGTTGCTACAACCCCTATTGTTTGCTGTCAATAGCTGTTAGGCTCGGAAGGGGTTGAGTAGCAGCAGCGTGGTGCCTAGTCATTGGATATGGTTTATTTTTCTTACCCATTTCAGGCGTAGGGAATGATAAACTATTCCCCACAAATTTCCCACAAGTGAATGTTTCCTGGACACCTCAAGAAAGCGTGATAAGTGAGATAGAGTAGAAAGAAATAAATGTCAGTTCGACGACCAATTTTATACAGTCTCAATGGCCCCCCTTTTTCTAGATGAAAGTACCTTTTAGTTCAGTTTATAGACCAAGGGAGAAATGCAGATGTTAGTGGGCTGGCCCATCCCAGCCTCGTCCGGCCTGGGCTTCTCCCGGCGCAACCCGCGCGCGATCCCCCGACCCGGGGTGCGAGCCCAATTTAAAGCGCCTCCAGGCGCGGTGATTGTGTGGGCGGACCCCTGCCGCCTGGGAGCCTGGGCAAGGTAGTCCTCCACCCAGCGGCCGCGTAGTTCTGAAGTCCGGCGGCGGGAGGACAGGAAAACAGGAAAGCAGGTAAGGCGACCAGCGTTTTAGGGGATGAACCGGCAGACAATGAAATGCCCCAACAGTTTCCAGCAAGCACCCTCTCTGCCTGGTGCAAGCGCAATTTAGAGCGCCCCCGGGCGCGGTGATTGTGTGGGAGGACCCCTGCCGCCTGGGAGCCTGGGCAAGGTAGTCCTCCACCCAGCGGCCGCGTAGTTCTGAAGTGCGGCGGCGGGAGGACAGGAAAACAGGAAAGCAGGTAAGGCGACCAGCGTTTTAGGGGATGAACCGGCAGACAATGAAATGCCCCAACAGTTTCCAGCATGCACCCTCTCTGCCTGGTGCGAGCGCAATTTAGAGCGCCTCCGGGCGCGGTAATTGTGTGGGCGGACCCCTGCCGCCTGGGAGCCTGGGCAAGGTAGTCCTCCACCCAGCGGCCGCGTAGTTCTGAAGAGCGGCGGCGGGAGGACAGGAAAACAGGAAAGCAGGTAAGGCGACCAGCGTTTTAGGGGATGAACCGGCAGACAATGAAATGCCCCAACAGATTCCAGCAAGCACCCGCTGTGCCTGGTGCGAGCGCAATTTAAAGCGCCTCCGGGCGGGGTGATTGTGTGGGCGGACCCCTGCCGCCTGGAAGCCTGGGCAAGGTAGTCCTCCACCCAGCGGCCGCGTAGTTCTGAAGTGCAGTGGCGGGAGGACAGGAAAACAGGAAAGTAGGTAAGGCGACTAGCGTTTTAGGGGATGAACCGGCAGACAATGAAATGCCCCAACAGTTTCCAGCAACCACAGCATCTCATTTACATATAGAAGAATAATCACCAACAGCCTAGTATTCATCAGAATACACAAAGCCTGTAGTGCCCGTTGTCTTGACTTTTCATTTCACTATAGGTGGGCGAGCCAACAAATTAACAGGGAGAGCCGAGCCGAGGGTCTGTTCTGACTCTAAGAGCCAATGCACAAGCCGAGCCTTGAACATATTTGCCATGAAAATCATGCTGCAACCATCGAGTAAAATATGATAGTCTATTCAAAATAGAAAATGTGTGTCTACCTTGCAGAATGGCTTCAACTAAGTACGTTAGTTTGTACCTCTACATTGAAAGACATTCATTAAGAGGCAGAATTTTCAAAGATGCGCTGAGAAACATTCCTGCCCCTACCCTGAGGACAATGCCATAAGAAAGCTAAAAGGCACCCTAGTCGTCATGTGCACCCGATAAGAGCCTAGATTCATATTGTAGATGGAGCAACCTTATAGGCTATTAACACAAGAGGGGTTTGTGTACAGCACACCTGCTGAGCTCATGTATTTGAAGGTACTCTCATTTGTAATAATGAACAGAGAAAAAGGATCATTGAAATAGAGTAATTTTCATAAAGTCACATAGTTTGGTCAAGCGGTGGAGCCAGGATCGATCCCAGATTTTCTAGTTTCACAATTTGGAAATCAGCCACTGGATGGGCATCTCTTTCTGACATCAAAGGTTAGTGTTTTGTCCTTAATACTTAGATAATGCGATTAAAGTGCGGGTGACAGGAGGATTCCATATTTTATGTTTGGCAGCTTTCCACAGCCCAAACCTTGCCAAGGATATACAAATGCTCCACAACACACACGGACTGGGTTGTTTTTTTCTTTTCCCCACAGGGTGGTTTACAGGATGATAAATCGAGGTGAGAATTCTAGCCTGGCTCCTCCTTGTGCACGTTCATTAACTGAAGCCACTAGACCACATTGTCTTCTTTGAAATCTCGGTTCGTTTTGGCTCAAGGTTCCACCAGGACCTCAAGCTGAGCGAGAGCCAGGCTTCTGGCTCTTGCCCAGAATGAGATTTTAGTGACTCGTCCGCCTCTACACTTCACAGCCAATTAGTGATGCCACTGGTACTTGTGAAATGCACAATTAGGGTGTTGGCGAACGGGATTGGTCAATAGGACAAACAATGTTTTTAATGAATTGCTAGTTGAACAGATGTTCGTAGTAGTTCAGTGTCCTCTTTTATCTGCAGTTTCGTGCAATTTTAGTATTGGTTTTGTTGTGATTTGTTTGGCTGTGCTTTTAGCACTGGTTGTTTATGTCCTATGCTTTCTTAGTAGGTATGTCCTTCACTTTTGCCAGAAGTTGTGCTAGGTGCTGCTCTTTTGTTGTGACATACTAGCATAAGCGTATATGTCAAGTGCAAACGTTGATATGTGATGTGATAAAAGCTAAAGCTACTCAAAGGCAAGAGATAACGAAGCTCAGAGCTTATGTCAGGATTTTCTGTCAGGTAGAACCCCACCCCCTCCACTGACCTCCCCCAAAAAACAAAAAACAGGCCAGGATGCAGAAGTAACTATTCTATACAGATGGAATGTCATGCAAAGTGAAGGAAGTCACAACCATCTCTGAGCCTTCCATACCAAATGAAGAGTCGGTTAGACAGTAGAAAATACAAACCAATATATGTTTATTCAGATACACTCGAGCAGAGCCCAGTCTGCCCAGTGTCTTAGGACTGCGGCAGAGGGACTGACATCAGCAAACATGGAGATACATTATGTACAATGCAGAACCAATAAAGGCACATGGCAGATGTAGCTAAACAAAGAAGTACAGTAGGATAGGTTTTGACTCTTGAGGCCGGGCACACACTATTTTCTACCCAAGGTCACTCTGTCCTTGCCCGCCACTAGACTGGTGGGAGAAGGCCTCTATCTGGTGAGAAAGGTATGCGGTAATAAGAACAGTGTATTCATTAGCAAAGCAAGGCCTTGGAGAAAATGAAACTCACCAGAAACGGTTTTTCAGAGAGACAGACATTATTTTCGAACAAGGTTCAAAATGGTGGCCAAACATAAAATGGCACAGCGAATGCTAACTTACATAGAATAATGCACAAGCAAAAATAGCGAAAACATTTTCATTACAACAAAAGGGAAGTCGATTATGGGAAGAAATGAAATAGAATTAGGCACATGGAGGAGGTTGAATGTCAAAGCATGCATCTGCTAGACATGGGATTCTCTGGTACTTGCCCAACTGAGCTGCGTAGGAGCGGTAGAGCAAATGGGGTCACTTGGGTTCGTAGAGGGGGGCTGGGTTCCATGTTTGAAGGCTTTAGGATCTGAGCCTACCACTTATGACACATGGTTGGGGGCTTGATCCCTTGGAGCGTTTGGTGGTTTGGGTATTCTGCCAGACCTGTTTAGTGGGTAGGCCAATGGGCAAGTCTCAAGGGGCGTTCAGTGAAACCTGGTGGGGCGTACAGTAAAACTTGATGGGTGGGTTCGTTGGGAATCTAAGAAAGCAGGAGCTGATGGCACAAGTAACAATGCAGTGTGTGTGTTTTGAGGAGTCAGTCAAGGAAAAGTCAATAGCAGCGCCCACGAATGAGTATTCATACAGCCAGCCATAGTATATGTTCTTAGGAAAACACCCATGAATGAAAGAAGAGCAACCCAAGGAATCAATCGACACCACATATAATGAGCCTGTGGAGTCCACCCAATGGCATTAATGGCACACCATAAATCATTGATGTGGGTGATGATAAGGAACCACAGAGAGAAGATCTGCATTTATGTTAGTGAAAAAGGGAAGGGGAGAGAGAAGATGTGGTTCAATGATGGCAATGGTTCTGGCTGTAGGCACTGCATGTCCCTAATAAGATGAAACAGGGTAGTCATCTTAGAGAAGCTCCTTTAAGCCTAGGCCCTTTACCTCTATGCTTATGCACTAGGTAAAAAGGTTAAGTGGATGAGGAAATCGCAGGAGGAAGGACAGCAGAGGTAGATGGGCAGGAGGTAGGGCTCGCAGTTCAGGAATGCTCAGGAATTTGAAGACATGGAAGATCGTGATGTGTGAGGCCCAGTCCAGCTAAGATACCAGGACAAGGAGATAAACACTAAGTGCACTGCCTCTGGAGTAGGGAAGAGGCTAGGCACATGGCAGGCTCAGGTAAAGGTTTCCAAATTGAAACATAAATGCAGACAAATTAAAAAGAATTCCAACAGGAAAGAAAGCACTGAATGTCTGTATGTATGTAGTATTTATATAGCATAACATAGCTAAAAGGCAGTGGAGTACTGTGCAGGGTTCAAAGTAAAGACACAGTCAAAGTATAATTGTAGAGTATCTGGTTTCTAAGAGTGAAAGATGGTGTTACTAAATACACACAAGAGGGACCCTGAGAAACCAATTCTTAGGGAGCATCCAAGAAGGGAAAAAGTACACTTCACGAACATCAAAGGAGGTCCCCAGCTATACTTTAACAGATAGGGCAATAGCTCCAAAATATTGAGAACATCCACCCACAGAACAGGTCAGTAGAAAATGTATTTATTTTTCATATATTGGATATTTTATAATTTTTTAGTAGAAATAGCATATACCAAATTTAAATCCATAGAAATACATCAGAAATATTACACGACACATAAAATGCACAAGCCCAACCCCAAAGAAACCTATCCAAGAGATCACATATAAAAAATATATACACACTATGTCAACAGCAACCACCATAAAAAACATGCACAAAAGGGAATAAACAATTAATCAAGAAAAAACAATAAATCACAAAAACTTAATAAAAACAACCAACAGTACATAAAGACCTCATGTGCAGTAGAGTATTTTTTTAAAAAAAGACAAAAGAGAACAAGAAAAGCGCTGACGCACGTTTCGGAAACTAGACAACACACATTAAAACTTCCTTCATCAGGGCACACATTTATATATTTTTAGATTCTAATTAGTGACCCGGAATTTGGCCATCAGAAGACTAGTAACATCACACAGTGTGTATGGCTGGGCTGAGAGCGCTGTCTTAAGCAAACTAGATGCACTGGTAAGTAATATTAAGGTAACTAAGAGTAGAGATAGATCTTGAGTAACTGCCAGATGGGCATAAGCATCCTAGTTAGTACCTAGGATAAAGGTACTGAGCTCCCTCAAAAACGCAATGAAACCAGAGTTTTCAGAAAATGTAAGCCAGTCAAAACACAGTAGGAGACGGCAGGGCTCTTATAAAATTCAGGATGCGACTTATTGGAGATAGCGAGCCGTCAATAACTATCAAGGAATGCTCACTTCTGCAAAGGATATATACTAGGGGCATCCATAATTGTGAACAATTTGAAGCCCTGTTAGAATAGTGAAGTCCACACACTAGAGGGGCAAAACAAATAAAGCCTTTGCTTTGTCGTCAGAAGAACCGTAAAGATGGTGTTACTGCCTCATAATGTATTGTTCTGTGATGAGGTGTGTCTTCTGCTCTTTATTACAATGGAGGAGGGTTGGTGCAGTCCTGATGGATATGGGGATGTCATTTCATCAAGACCTGTTGCCTTTTTTTTCTCTAGTCTGATGGTGTCCTGGCTGCTGGTGGGTTGAGAGCCACATAAGAGGGTAAGCTTGTCAACCATGTGTGCCTGCCATTATGGCTTTGTGTATGATGCAGCTGCTTTTTAAGATGATGCTGGCAATCGCAGCTTGGACGTTCCATCAGAGTAGGTTTCTTGTGGTCATATTTCTTAGACCTCTGATGAGGCCTGCTGCTGCATGTAGACTGCCCTCAAGAGAAGCCAGTGTAGATTCTGGGAGAATGTGAAGAAGAGCATTGCTAACATCCAGCTACAAGAGCATGAGAGCTTGGAGGGCCTGTTTGTAATCACTTTCTGTGAGGGATGGTTTCACTTTCTTCAGTTGAAAGAGCTGCTGTCGACATTTATTGGCAATGTGTTCTTTGAGGGTGAGATTGGTGTCCTGGGTGAATCCAAGAGAGTTGGCATTAGGGAAAAGTTGGAGTTTGAGTCTGTACAGTGTCATGTCTTCAAGACAGGTCTGAACAAGTTGTTGCTAATTCTTAAAGAGCATCAGTAATTCTGTTTTAGTCAATTAAGCTTCAGGTAGATGGCAGACATCCAGGTCTGGATGAGGCCCAGGTAGTGTTGAAAGTACTGGATAGTTTAACTAGAGGAGAACTTCAAAATACAGTTGCATGTCATCGACATATTGGAGATGTTTTAGGTTATCTGATTAAATGTACAAATAAGGCTGCTTCCCAGGATCTACTGCATTAAATTCTTTCAACAAAATCAGATATTGTAGACAGCTCCTTCTGAGAATCAAAAAAAAGCTTCCACTTCAAATTCAGGGTGCTCCTGTAATGGACTACTAGAATACTAGAGGACATTGGGACTTTTAGGTTTCTCTTGGTGGTTTTATCTTGGGAATGTGGACGGCAGAATGAATCTTCCATCTGTTGGACAATTTAAGCATGACAGCTGCAGAACACATGAACCCTCAATAGTGAATGGACCCACAAGTGGGGGAAAACTTGGGATGAGACCATGGAATTACTAAGTGTGTTATGGACAACCAAACAAGGCCCCTTATGGGTGATGGCATTCTATGCCTTTCTGCTAATTTCTTTTAAGAGGACTTTGCATGGGATAGATTGTAAATCCCTGGCTTGGGAACGTTTTATAATGACCATAGTGCATGAGCAAGTGGTACATTAACTGGTGTAAATACAGAAGTTCCGAGTCGAAACTGAAACACATAAGTGGAGGATACCATAGAACTATGCAGTGAATTGTTATAAGCAAACTCAGCTAGTGGAGAATAAGAGACCCGTTCCTCTCTGATGTTCTAATATGAAACACCATAAGTATTCTTAAAAAATCTGATTGAGCCTTTCAGTCCATCTGTCTGTTGATGGTAACTTGTGGATTTAAAATTGATGTTTCCTAATTGTTCTAATAAAGTATTCCAAAACCTAGAAATAAACTGTGTCTCCCGTCTGACATCGGGAAGTCCATGGCGTATTAATATTTCTTTCAAAAAGTACTACACTAACTCAGCAGCAGTAGGCAGCTTAGTCAAGTAATTCACTTTGAATTTATTTACAGTGTTTTTGGCCCACATACAGAGCAAGGCTGCCCTTTCACACAAGAGAAATGCATGTTTACAAAAATTCAGCAGTAACAATATATACAGTATAAAATATTAAAATAACAAAACACTTTTAAAATTATTAAATAGCCTTTGCTATACAAATGTGAAACACTGCTGCAGCAATAAAGAGGAACTCTGTATCCCGACCTCCTGCTTCTCTCGTAACCCCTAAAATTACTAATTCTGGTGTCAGGGTAGTCTTTTCTTTTTTTTTTTTTTTTTGGAAAACCTTTATTTAAAATCCAAAGCACACAGCTGTTCAGCCTTACATCCCTGAGGCTAGGCAGCATTGTAGAGAACGGATGAAAGGTGCGCACAAATCAGATCAAAGAAACATATCAGGTTTAATTTTATAGTATGAGAACAATAAACCTATAAAAATACTAACGAAAAAGAAACACTAAGAAAAAGGAAATGGCAAAGAATAATACAAAAGCGACAACACATAGTCCCGTGAGGAAGGTAGGGCCAAACGGCTTCTTAGAGTAACTATACCGTAGAAAGCAAACGAACATGGGGGGAAGAAAGCCAGGATGCCAGCTAAATGAGAAGATGGGTGGAAGGGAGGGCTAGGGAGAAAGACGAACTTCTATCGGATCAGCATCGGGAGGTAAACAAATGTCGCCCCTATATTCGTTCCAGGCCCCCCAAACCACCCTCCACCTCCTGGGTTTACCCCGGGCCACGTACACTGTCTTCTCACGGAGCATGCACCAATCCATATTGGTCTTCCATAGTTCCACGGAGGGGGGAGATGGGGCCCCCCACTTCTGGGCGATATCCCGCTTAGCCACCATGTTCCCCAGCGTGACCCATCGAGTTTGGGCATTATTGTAGTCCGTAGGACCCCACACATTTAACAAGCAGCACCGGGCCTCCGCTGGCAGGTCTACCCCCATTACCTCACGCATCACTGCATGCACACGTTCCCAGTAAGAAGCTATAACATGGCACTCCCAGATGGTGTGTAAGAATGTGGCCAGTTCTCCACAGCCACGCCTACAAAGACCGTCCACTGAGAGTCCCATATGAATTAACCTGGGGCCAGTCACATAGACTCTGTGGAGAATCTTCAACTGAACCAGACGCAATCTAGCCGAAATTGCCACCTCTTTAGGGGAAGACACCGCACCCTGCCAGTCCTCATCGTCCAGTTCAATCCCATCACGCACCCACTGGTCTCTCACACCCAACAAAAGATCCGTGCGAACATTGATCAACTTTTTATAAATCAGGGAAATGGCACTGTCTGGCATATGGCCGTCCAGTACCCTATCCTCCAGCGGGGACGATTCGGGGATCTTCTCTCCAACCGGCAGTGCTGCTGCAAGGGCGTGCCGCAATTGAGCGTATCTAAAATACTCTGTGGCTCCCAATTGAAATTCAGTTTGCAGAGCGCCAAAAGACTTTATCTCAACCCTGGCCATCATATCATCGACTTTGGAGATTCCAATGAGGTCCCACCAGTCAAACCCCTTCATATGCCACATCCTGCCCAACAAGTCATAGTCATAGAGTGGAGTGGCCATAGTAAGTCTACCCTGCCACCCCTCTGCTTTCGTAATGGCCCTCCAAATGTGCACAGCAGTCTTGGTGGGGCCAGTCAGTCTTCCATCCAGAGATCTTGAATATAGTGCTCTGTAGTACTTCCCATCGTCCAAGAGCCACCGATCCATGGCATACCCCGGGCTGTCAGCCGGTCCATAAAAGCCATGGTTAAGAGCGGTCAGTTGAGAGGCCCAATAGTACCGCTGGATATCAGGCAAAGCAATACCGCCGTCGTACCAAGGGATCGTCAGCTTGGCAACAGCAATACGCGGCCTGCCCTCCCATAAGAGGGTCCGCTGCAAACCTTCGACCTCCTTAAAATATTTGGAAGGGACAGGGTCCTGTGTGTTCTGGAGCGCATACAAGAATCTCGGCAGGGACATCATCTTAAACAATGCCGCACGTCCGAGCAAGGACAGCGGCAGCCTTCTCCAACCCTCCACGTCGCGCCGAAGGCGCGCAAGAGGGGGAAGCAAATTATTAGAGTATCGTGTCCGGGCATCAGTTGATATATAAATACCCAGGTACTTGAATCCCTGCAGCGCGATCTGTATAGCACAGCCCCTAGGAAGACGTGGGGTCTCTCCACTAAGTACGTAAAGGTAGGACTTCGACCAGGTAATAACTAGGCCCGAATATCCACCAAAAGTACTCAGCACGTCAAAGGCCACAATCAAGGACTTACAAGGGGAGGTAAGGTAGAGCAGCATATCGTCCGCGTACAACGACACGCGGTCCTCGAAGCCCGGCGACCACTTAATTCCACAAATATCTGGGTGGGTGCGTATCCAAGCAGCGAGCGGCTCAAGCGCTAGAGCAAAAAGAAGCGGCGACAAAGGACAGCCCTGTCTGGTGCCCCTGCGCAAGGCAAAGGAAGCTGATACACGGCCGTTGACCGTTACATTGGCCAGCGGGGAGGCGTACAAAAGTCTAACCCGACTGAGAAAGTCGGGGCCAAACCCAAACTTAGTCAACACTGCCCACAGGTAATTCCATTCGAGGGAATCAAACGCCATTGTTGTGTCCAGTGATGCCAAGACGGTCGGCTCACAAAGTTTGTTAACCCATGCCATGGCCGCGTGGAGCCTCCTAAGGTTGAGGGCGGTGTTGCGATGGGGTATAAATCCCGATTGGTCCGGGTGAACCAGATCAGCGATCACACCCACCAGCCGGTTGGCCAATAACTTAGCCAGAATTTTAGGCTCGGCGTTCAGTAGGGAAATCGGACGGTATGACCTACAAAGGTCCCTGGGCTTTCACTCCTTGTGAATAACCACAATAGTAGCCAATCGCTGATCCAGCGGGAGCTCACCGGCCTCGCGCGCCTCCAGGAACATACATCGCAAGGGTACAGCAACGGTATCAGCCTTAATCTTATAAAGCTCTACCGGAAGACCGTTGGGGCCGGGAGCTTTGCCAGAACGTAAGGAGCGTATCGCAAGCGCCACTTCGTCCGCCGTAATGCCTCTGTCCATGTCATCACGCTCAGCGTCCGACAGGCAAGGAAGCTCAATCCCATCAAGGAAAGAAGCCGATTCCGACTCAGTCGAGGTAGAAACCGACGTGTAGACGGACTCGAAGTAGTCGGCAAAGGCCGTGACTATAGCGGTGGGGTCAGTAACAACCACCCCGTCGTCACCCAGCACCTCGGGCACCACACGGGAAGCCATCTCCTTCTTATCCAGCCAAGCAATAAGCTTGCCTGCCTTATCCCCTGCGTCGTAGATCCTCCCTTGTTGTTCTCTGCCCATCACCTTGGCTGCGTCAGTAGCAGCGGCCCGGTACTCCGCCTGCTTTAGAGAGAGAGCATGTAACAGGGCAGGCGTCGGATCAGTTTCCAGTTGAGAATCGAGATCCTCAATCTCCGACTCCAACCGCACCACATCCTCATCCCTGCGTCTGCGCACCTCGGTTATTAAGGAGAAAGCTTCTCCTCTCAGGACAGTTTTGAAGGCCTCCCATAGGGACAAGGCCGACATCACCGAGCCTGTATTCTCGAAGAAATACAGGTCAATGGCTTTAGCCAGGAGTTCACGAGTTTTAGGGTTACGAAAGTACCATGCATTGACCGGCGCTACCCTAGAGGCTGCCACAATACCAAAATCAAATGACACCCAGACCGGGGAATGGTCCGATATGCCTCTGGCCATCAGGTGGGCCCCCGAGACTGCCGAAGCCTGGACAGCTGGAGCCAAGATGTAGTCAATCCTGGAGAGGCTACCGTGCGCACCCGAGTGAAAGGAATACTGTCACTGGGCGGGATGAAGAAGCCTCCAGCAGTCAATAAGTCACATGGTACTGTAGTGTAGTTCCTAGATTCCCACTAGGCCCTGCGCATTGGAATAACATAAACAGTAGTATTGACGTAGAAGTGCAGATCTTCCAGGCCTCTACTGACTATGCTAAACTTAATTGGGTTTGTTACCAACTAGCTCAGAGGTCACTGGAAACTTTCTTGACTGAATAGGAAGTGATCATCTTCCCTGGCACAGACAAAAAGGGATTCAGTTTTCCAACAACCGTGCAACATGACAACTTTGCTCCTCAGATTAAGAGTCAATCTCTAGGGTCGTGTGAAACAATAGACAGTTATTGTACTCAGTCAGGTTAGTGCAGTTTACTTTCACAATATGTAGAGAACAGAGAGACGGGCGTTTGTCAATAAAGAGTTAACATTTATTGAACAGTCTTTCATCTCGTACAAGAGAAATGTATTGCCACAATTGCAACACTTGTTATGATAAAAAGTATGTACAGTAAGATAAGTATTGCGAAATAATACTGTAAAAGCATTGATATGGTTTCTTAGCCATACAATGGTTTAAAAGTAATAAAACATATATACATTCATATATACATTAGGCTTAAATACTCAACTGGTGCTTCTAACTACGCCTACCCCAGTGTACCTGACCTAAGCCTAATACTTGGGAGGGGAGTAAGTAAGTAGCTTTAGTTTAAGTTGGTTTTGCCAAGGTTTGCTTCAAGAATTCTCACTAAGGGTTTAGTCAACACCATAACTCTGAATAGAATGATGGAGGTCTGGTATCTCCTTCAGGGGGAACTCGGTATCCCAGTCACCCGAGAGGGCAGACCAGAAACGCTGGAGCTGGATTTCTCTGCAGGAGAAAGACAGCGTCTCTCTTCAGTGCGTCGAGGAGAAGGAGGGGGGACAGCGTCCGCGGGCAGCTGGCATCTGCTGGGCTTCTTCGCAGAGGGACGGCTGTTCAGCTCCTAGTTACACCACACCATCATTCGCGCTTTAGCAGCGATAATGGTATCAGCAGCTTCAGGCGACGGGCAGCAGGCTGCAGCAACAGGGTGCTAGCTTCAGCTAACAACGGCAGCAGCAGACAGCTAGCAACAGGCAATTGCTTAAGGCAACGTTGGTAATATTTATACCTGACAGGTGCCTGGTTTGACGTAAGTTTGCTGGACATAAGACGTCAATTTAAGATGTCACTAGGAAGTGATAGCTATCAGTTGCTCATTAGAGTTCCATTACTAATCAAAACACAGCAAGCGGGGATTGCCAGGTTTGCTGAGTTTTTATCTTGTTGAAGAACTCGGAGTGTTAATCTAGGAATCTTCAGATAGTGACTTCTGCTCTGTCATTGCACTAATTGGTTGCAAAGGAAGTGGCAGAGAACTATTCTGGAATGTGGCTCTGTTCGTGTGAGGCCAGAGATGACTTTCTGAATATCGCACTTGAACGGTTATGCCAATATAGGGAATAAATGGATTTATAGCCGAATAGGGGCATAAGGTTGCAGTATCGATCAGGATCCTAGATAAGCACGCAACAGTACTCAGGAAGTCAGGGAGCCAAGATTGCGCACCACGAAGATCTCTGGATGGAAAACGGTCAAGGGTCCCCGACACAACTGCATTGAAATCTCCACCAACTATGAGCAGTCCGTCCGGCAGGCCCAAAATGGCGCTCCCGAGATCTTGAAAGGTCGTCGATTGTAAGCCAGGGGGGACATAAACCGAAACCAAAACCAGGGTAGCCCCTCCCACCTACCCGAGACGGCAACGTAACGGCCTCTATCATCAATTACAGTAGTGTCCACCTCCATCGGGAGAGACATGCGCACCATAATCCCCACCCCACGGGACCCCGAAGAGAACCCCAAGTGTGCCACCATTTTAAACCCTTTCCTATTGAGTGCGTGGCACGTATTACCAATGAGATGCATTTCCTGTAACAATATGACATCGGGCACACACCTTTTAAACATTTGCAACACCACCCCACGTTTTATGCGATCCCCCAGCCCATTCACATTCCAACTCAGTACGTTTAACGTCTTACCCCCCATCATCAAAGCACGGGCCCCCACCCCCCCCAGAGAACAGTCACCGCTACATAGTATTCAGAAGAATAGTCACCTTGCCTTGAGAAAAAGGAATAAAGAAAAACACAAAGAAAACAATCAAGCCAACCACCCCCCACCCTGCACCCCTGCATTAGACTAAAAAGCCCCCCCAACTAGCAGTGTGCCTGTCGCCCCAAAAAACTACTCTACGGAAAGCAACCAGAGGAGAAAGGAGACAACCTATCCCCCCCTGTATCCCCCGATCCTGAAAAAGAACAATAATAAAAAGACAATAGTCCGCGACTGATTGCATGTGCAGGCCCATCCACCGAAGGCAGTCCGAGAAAATTCGCTCACTCCTGAAGATCAGGTCCGCCCGACGCCCCCTCCGACTGATCCTCGGGGGCACTCCGTCTTTGAGGCAAAGTGTCCAGCCAGTCCCCAGCCGCCTCCGGCATGTCGAAAAACATCGCCCGGCCGTCGTGTTCTATCCGAAGTTTTGCCGGGAATAACATAGAGTACTTCATCCCAAACTCCCTAAACCTACGCTTGACTCCCATGAAACTGTGCCGGCGTTTCTGCACCGCTTGAGTGAAGTCTGGGAAAAAGTTCATATCAGCGTTTTTAAACTTTAGTGGTCCACCTCTCCTCGAGGCCTGCAGGATAGCGTTCCGGTCCCTAAAATTGAAGACTCTGGCAATGATGGGGCGCGGAGAGGCTCCCAGTTTTGGCTGGCCTCCAGGTATTCTGTGCGCCCGCTCCACTGAAAAGAACTTGCTCAGTCCACCGGGAGCTAGGTGATTCAGTACAAGGTTCTCAACAAAAAGGTCGGTAGCATCTTGCTTGGCGCCCTCCGGCACACCTATGATACGGACGTTCTGGCGCCTTGCCCGTCCTTTGAAATCGTCGAGCCTGCGGGCAAACAACGTGTTCGTGGCCTTCAGGTCCCGAATCTCCGACTGCAGGTTGGTCACGTCAGAAGTTAAACTCGACGCCTTTATGTCGAGCGACTTGACCCTGTCATTAGTTTTGCCGAGATTGGCCCTGATGAGGTTGACTTCAATCGCCAACGTGTCGACCTTATGCGTTAACACTTCATGTTGTTTATGCATTTCGGCCTTGATGCCCGCAATGGCTCCCATGACATCCCGGAGGGTGGGTTCCGAGTCGTCCGGTGACACATCTCGCTGCGTGTCTTTAGTGCGGCCTGAGGCTCCAGGCGATCCCTTCGGGAGGGTGAAGCGCTCAGAAATAGTGGGCTGCGAAAGGGAGGGTTTTCTGCTGACCCTAGGCTTCCCTTTGTCCGGATCACCCCTGCCCGCCATGTTGGGTGACGGGGGGCGCTCAGTCCGGAGAAGGGTCCAGTCGTCCCCGCAGCCCCAAGTCGGTAGAAATCAGTACTCGCCTCCACCGCCTCTCCAGCGCTTCAATCCGCTGGGTAATCTGGTCCGGCCGCTGTTGCAGAACGGGGCAGTTTCCACCTCATCATACTGCCACCGCGTAGAAGCACCGCCGTCGCCCACGTAATGCCAGGCTGTTATGGCGTCGTCATACCCAATCTTCTACACGGTTTAACTCCGCGTAGGAAACTCGGATCATCGATCAGAGAACGGGTCTCGCATCAGCAACAGTTCAGCGACAGATTCCCACTAATGTGGGACAGGATAGATAGCAGGATTAATTCGGAGGATCGGAGGGTCTTCGGAGCTCCGAGCTCATGCGGCCATCTTGGTTGCCCGCAAAGCTCCTCCCCCCCTGTCAGGGTAGTCTTAACCCCCAGCGATTTATCCCAAAATTTCTCGATTGACCTGAGAAGAGTGTATAATTGTGGACAAGCAGCAAAAATGTGGATAATATCTGCATCTGTTGAGTCGCATCGGGGACAAGTTATTCCTGTTGTGCCCCCCACTGTGCTATTCTAACAGAGGTGTAATACAGGGAGTACAGGGTCTTGTAGTGTTGTGCCTGTAAGGTGGCTGAGCAGAGTATAGTACGTCCAAAATCCAAGGATCCCTGGAATCCCTCCTGAGTAGCACCTACTTTCTCTACCCATTTAGCGGCATATTTGTCTCTATCATCTGTTTTTAGGACATTCAGTTCTCCGTATAGCTGTTGAATTGAGCAGTTCCCCCTGCCCTCAATGCTGTCTAATATTCGATTTTGGCCAAATCCTAAAGGTCCCCCTCGTTTGCCAGCAAATAAACTACTCACCTGTAAGTACTTAAAAAAACTCCTACTATTTATATCAAATTTAAGCTGTAGTTCCTGGAACTGGAGCATTCCCCAAGGGCCCAAAAGGTCTCCTACTTTGTATATGCCATTGTTCTTCCAATCTAACATAACTGGATCTCTAAATATTTCCCCTAGTAGAGAGACATTTGTTGTCATGCGGGTGTATCTATTGTATCTACCAAGCCCAGTTTTTTTAGAGAAGGCCATCCAGATTTTGTACACTGCTTGTAAAGTCTTAAACTTAGTGTGTTTATAATAGCTGAAGTCAATAGTGTTCGAAAAACAGTTATCTGCGTCTCCCCCCAACAAAATGATATAAAGATTTTTGCAGGTATGCCTATTTCTGGGTTGCACACTCCCATCACTTCCACCCCCTATTAGCCCCTGAATATATTATAGCGCCGCCGCCAAATAATATAGCCTAAAATCTGGAGCCCCCCCCAGCCGCCTCTTTCTTTTGGTAGGGTGATATAAAGATATGCCCTCCTTGTTTTCCCTTGTGCCCAGATAAACCTGTTCAATATATGTTCTAATTTATTAAACCAGGCATGCTTAACAAACAGGGGGATTGCTCTGAATAAATACAAGAATTTCGGCAGGATAAGCATTTTGATAACATTAATACGCCCCACAAGAGTTAGATGCAGATTCTGTATCCTTTCGAGATCCCTTTTGACCTTGGTTATTAATGCCCAAATTTATCTCTACTAAACTATTTAGGTCTGATGTTACCCTAATCCCTAAGTATGTAGCTGCTGGGACCACTCTCTCATCCACACACTCTGTAAAACTGTTTTTAACTATTTGTGTTTTCCCTTTGTTGATCGCGTACCCTGAGATTGCCCCAAACCTCATTGCCTCTGATTCGATTTCTTTAATAGCATTAATTGGGGCTGGGGTGATAATGGCCACATCGTCTGCATAAGCAAATGCTTTGTAGGCAATACCATGCATGCTGACTGGGGGAATTTGGACGTTAAATTCCAACCTACGGAGTAGCGGGTCCAGATACAACGCAAACAACAGAGGTGACGAGGGGCATCCTTGCCTGGTCCCTCGCTTGATCTGTAGTGTGCCAGTAAACCCTTTATTCATTTTTACTCTAGCCGAGGGGTCTTTGTATAAAGCCTGCATTGCCCTTATGAATCCTAACCCAATGCTGCACCATTCCATGGCCTTCCAGAGATAGTCCCAGGAGACCCTGTCGAAGGCCTTCTCTGCATCTAGGAAAACAGCCGCGGCAGGGTCCCCTGAAACCTCAGCTGCGTCCAGTAATGTAATCATCTGCCTCGTATGTTGTGTGGTGCCTTTCCTGGGAATGAACCCATGTTGCGTGGTGCTGACCAGACTCTCAATTACCCTCCCTAATCTAGTTGCTAACATTTTAGAAAAGATTTTCGCATCTGCATTCATCGGCGTGATGGGTCTGTAGGAACCCGGTTCCAGGGGAGGTTTAGCATTTTTTTTAAATAACTAATATGTCCGCTCCCCCCATGAGCAAGGAATCAAGTTCCCTTGTTGTGCTTGTATTAGGGTCATGTGAAAATCTCTGCAGAGTGACCCCCTGAATATTTTGTAGAATTCAGCAGGAATTTGATGCGGACCTGCTGCTTTCCCCGAGGGGAGATTGTCTATAGCTTCCAACAATTCCTGAATTGTGATTGGGAGATCTAACGCCTCTTTTTCCTCCTCGGGAAGCACCGGGTGTGGGGTACCTCTGAGGTACTCCTGACCCAGTTTGCAGTAATAGGTTTGTTGTTGATTGTATAGGGTCTTGTAGAACTCTCTAAAGACTTCCCTAATATCCTCGGGGTTGTCTACCACTCCCCCCTTACCATCTCAGATTTCCCTAATTTCCCCTGCTGCCAGTTTCTGCCTTGTTCGGATTGCCAGTATATGCCCAATGCGCTCGCTAAACTCATAGCATTTTTCCCTCTTTATTAAATAATCGGTAGCTGCCTTGCTCGAAATACTTTCAATGGCCTCTCTTTTGTTAAGGTCAATCCTTAGGAGAATATCCTCCGGGGGGTCTTTTCTTACTATAGCCCTGGACAGTTGATCTTCTAAATCTGCTAGGTCTTTTGTGATTTTAGCTACTCTGGCCTCCTCTTGCCTATTTCTGTATAGTGTGTAGCCTAATGTTTCCCCTCTAATGCCAGATTTAAATGCATCTCAGGTGACCCTGGGGGGGCACTTCCTCTATTGATTTCCCAGAATGACACCATCCAATCCTGCATATGTTTAATGTATTTCTCGTCTTTCAGAAGAGCTCTCTCAAATGTCCAACTGGATTCTTTCTTCGGGGTATTTCCTACTCTACGCGTTAATACTAGTGGGTTGTGGTCTGAAATAATTCTGGGTAGCTTATCTAGCTGGCTACTATTTACCAGAGAGCTGGAGATCAAGAAATAATCCAGTCTAATGGTCACCCTATGGGGGCCGAGTAAAACGTACTTCCAGAGCCAGCTGGGTTACACCGGGCTTACAAATCCACCAGGGCATTGTGGCGCGCCAGATTAAGTATTGCTTGGCAGGTCCGTTTCTTCCAGCCAGAATATATCTGTCCAGCCTCCGTACCCAAGCCATCCAGCCCATTAATATTAAAATCCCCGCAGCAGATGACTGGTTCTGGCCACAAAGGGAGTTTGGAGTCCAAGAATTCGAATAAGTCCGGGTCATCCTCAGTGGAGCCATAGACAGAGACTATCATGAAAATTTCACCCCTGGCTTTACCTTCCATTATTACCCACCTACCCCATTGATCTTCTTTTTTCCTTCCAATCGTGATATCCCCCCTTTTGGCATGTATGGCTACCCCTCTTGTTTTGGTCCCCTATTTTGTGAGTGCCAATACTTCAAAACCCAGCTGTTCCAGCAAGTATCCTTTGGTTCCCTCAATATGGGTCTTCTGGAGACAAATTATGTCTAAACGCATTGTTCTCAAGAGTGCTGCCACCCGCTGCCTTTTATTCCCGTCATTTAGCCCGCAGACATTAATTGAAGCTATTCTTATGCTCATCTATGCTTACTGGAAATTTCCTCCTCCTCTGCCAGTCCTATGCCATTCTTGCTCACCCAGTGCTTAAGAGTGTATATAGTACCTATGTGATGATGTGCTATGCTACCATGTGCTGTACAAACCAGACCACCAACGACTTCCCCCCGCGCCACCCCGCCCTACCCTCCCACCTAGGTCCCCCTCCCCCTGAGACCCCCCTGCCCTCTTTACAGGCAAATAGGTCACACATGACCTATGTGTGGCTGCTATTGGATCTCGGTTGTCGCATCCCTCTCCCTCCCAACCTACTCATTCCTGTTGGGCTGACCCCCCTCCTGTGTTTGAAGCCCCTCCTACTTCTGCTGAACAACTGATAACATTAACTACCCGCCCTTCTGCCCTTTTAATTCCTCCAGAAATTGCTTTGCTTTAATCTCCGAGAAGAACATCCTCATGTGTCCCCTTGTGATAATCTTAAGCCTGGCTGGGAACAAAAGGTATGCCTCTGAACCTACTGCCTGAAAGGGCGCAATTAGCTGCCTATGTTTCCACCTCCTCTCTACCGTGACATGGCAAAAATCTGGTCTTGCAAAGAAGGTGGTATCATTGAATGACCGTTTGGAGTCAGGTCTAGCCTTGTCAATAATCTCCTGCCTCAGCAGATAGTCACCTACGTACACCAGCATAGCCGTGGGCAAACTTTCTTGACCACCTCCCCTACCTTTCTTCAAGCTAAGTGGAAACCTATGTGCCCTTTGCACCACGCTCTCCCATTGCCACTGCGCTTCTGGAAAGGCCCCCTTTAGAAGCTTGATCACAAACCCCCTAGCGTCCTGGCCCTCCTCCCCTTCTGCAACGCCAAGAAGTCTAACATTGTTCCGCTGTTGGCGTTTTTCAAAATCCTCCATTTTCCAATGTAGATCCTCCGCCAGTTTTTCCTGAATTGCTTTAAAAGACTGCCAGCCTGCCATGTCGTCCTCCAATCTCCCAGTCCTTTCCTCCACATGTGCAACTCTATCCACCATTTCTTCATATAAATTATTCACCTTCCTAAGTGAGGTCTGAATTTTTTTAGTGGCCTGTCTTGCCCTCCGACTCTCCGTTCTTGCTTCCCCCTGCATTTGTTTTAGGGTATTAAACAGCAGGTCCATTGAAGCATGTTGGGGTGGGGTCTTGGCAGGGGTCTCCCCTGTTTCTGGTGGTGGGGGGGTATCTTCCTGGTACACTTGAGAGGTGGCGGAATAATCCCATAGAAGTTTTTTATTTGTGCTTAACCCCTTAAGTGCTGCCTCGGTGCATTGGCCGACGGCAGCACTACCTCCCCAGTGCTGCGCACGACCATTGAACGTCCATTCAGCACTAGTTCTAATGGACAGCGCAGCACTGGGGAGGAATGTGTAATAGCAGCTATGAGGTTAAGGGGGATTCTAAGCCGTGCATCCTAGCCTTGAATCTCTTTTTCTTCTGGGTGCTTTTATCGCCTGAGGTGGTTGAGTATGTGACCGAACTACCCCCCGAGCTTATTTCACTGGAGAGTAAAGACATTGGGTGAACCTCCCCATCTGTCCAGCCTCCCCTGTATTTTGTCCTCTGAATTGTCCTCTGAATTTAAGTTCTATGCTGCCAGACTTACTTCCCTTCCCCATTTAATTACAGTAGGGTGCGGGGTGCTCAGGCTCGCCTCCACCAATAGCAGGGCATCCAGCATGTCGGAGTTGCCAGTGTTAATCGCTTCCACCTCTGTAACAGCCCCCGTGCTTGCGTCTTGTCTCCTACTGCTGCTTACTGCCTTGCCCGGCAGTGTATCCGCCTGTTTCCCCGCTGCCGGAGTTGTATTCGGCTGTTGCTTGGCAACCACGTTCCTAGCGTCCTCTAGGACAGCTTCTCATCAGCCTGTGCTGACATCCGTGTGAGCTGCCTGCACTGACTTCGCTGGTGTCAGGTCTGGGGCCAATTCCGCTGGCTTGATGTTGATGTTGAAGGCTTCGGTAAGGGTAGGCTGTATCAGGGTTGTATCTTTCTGTGTCATAAGCAAGTGGGGTTGTGTGGCACTCTGTTAGATTCTAAATTAGTTTAATTCTTAAATCACTTGGGTGCTGATCGGTTTACTCCCTCTGGCCAATGGGGAGTTATCAGAATGAATTAGGTTGAATGCTGTCAAGCTTGACAGGGTGACCAATCGCACTCCTTAGGGAGATGTACGCTCTCCAATGTATAGACCAAAGTAAATGATGGCGTACTCAAAACTGTACCACAAAATAGCGACTTTTCACTCAAATTTATTGTTGTGTTCAAAGTTATTCACGATGTGTACTGTTACATCACAGCTGGGTAATAATTCAAAAAAGTTTCAAGATATTCAAATTATCCATTCAATAGGTATTACAATCCTCCAAATACCCAATGCATTTCGTGCAGTCCGCACTTTGTCAGGGGAAATACATTGTTATCTATAAAGCAAAATCAAATGAGGTTTGTCAAAGATAATGGAGCAGACCACATACTGTCACAAAAGAACAATAGAAAGTGTCACAAAACATTGGTAACCATTCTGTTTATATGCAACATGGAGAAAAATGAAATGGTGAAAGTGAAATAATGCGTGAAACCGATGATAAAGTAAATGATGATAAGGCATGTTCTGAGTGGAAATATTTCTAAAACTAGCGGATTCGCCTGTGTGTTAGAAAACCCCATCGTGAATCAAAACTAAAATTCCGGAGTGTGTAAATACTGGGATAGTGAATCAAAGGTGGTGGTGCACTCGGTAGTTAACTCAGTTGCCCAGTATGTGTGGAATGCTACAAAAATGGTCACTGTGCCGGAAATTACATCAGGGTGGTATTGAGTGTCTAAATCTTCGGAGCTGCGCCGGAGTTTAGTATAAACCTGCACCGATTGTCACTTACCGGCGGGTAATGGGGTGTGTAAACGTCCTGACTGCTAGCCCAGTCGGCATCGATATGGAGCGTAATGTGCATGCGCTTGCACGCGAAGTAAATATCTAGTGTCGATTGGGCTATCGAAGAACTTTGCTCTCTTTGTGCCCTTGTTCCTCCTGGTTCGACGTTGTGGCTTTGGCCTATCATCAACCAAGCAGTAGAGATGGGAACCATTACAGAAAAAGACAAAAGATTCCTGTTACAAGATCATCCGAAGTGCCCAAGCATCCACATGCTGCCAAAGATACATAAGGACTTAAGGAAACCACCTTTCAGACCGATCGTGTCGACAAGAGGTTCAATTCACGAACCCATAGGAAAATATCTAGATCGACACTTACAACCACTAGTACAGAAAATGTCTACTTACTTACGTGAAACGACAGACTTTCTCACTAAACTTGATGACACTAAACTTGATGCAACTATGGAGGTCACTCTCTGTACCATCGACGTATGTTCTCTTTACACGTCAATCCCACACAACAGGGGCATTGAAGCCATAGAGTCTTTTTTACTCAATCACAACATTAAACAAGATTTGAAAGTGTTTCTTTTAGAGCTATTACACTTCACCCTATACCATAGTTATTTTTCTTGGAACGATCAACATTTCCAACAGTTACCTGGAACTTCCATGGGGAATTGTGCGGCCCCCAGCTACGCAAATCTCTTCATGCACCAATTGGAACTTGAGAATATTCTTGAGAATCCCAGATGACAGAATAAAATTCACAGATTTTGGAGATACATAGATGACATCTTTCTCATATGGAAAGGACCATATGCAGAAATTGAACACTTCATGAAATACATTACAACATTGATGACCACATTCAATTTACACACTCTATTAATACTGGGTCCATTCCATACTTGGATGTACGAGTTTCCCTAGTGAATAATTGTTTCCAAACAGATGTATACACCAAAAGCACAGATAGGAACAACATGCTGATATTTGACAGTTGTCATCCCATGTCTTTGGAACGCCATTTACCGTATTCCCAGCTGCTAAGAATGAAAAGAATATTACAAATACGAACAGAAGACATACTTTTCTGCAATTCATATTAAGGCAGAAAAGTATTAAAGTATCAACTATCCCATGTAAATGTAGCATACTTTTACAAGGTTTCTGAGTACTTTGACCAAAAACTGCACAAAGCTCAATTTTCTAACCGAATAAGTACACATTTCCATAAATGAAATTATGTATGCTACAGCTGCTCACTGTGGAATTGAGGAATCACTCAGGGTCATGGGCAAATGTACTTAGAGCTATTGGGGTCACAGACGTTTTGATTCTCAAACTCCCATTCTTTGCGAATTCCAAATCCCTTTTTTTGTTTTCTATGCTGTGGCTTTTGAGCCAGTAGTTGTAGATGGAGCCCACCTGCACATAATTTTCCATATCAGACTGGCACTCAGAGAAAAAGAGAGAGAGAGAGAGAGAGAGAACTCAAAAGGGGGAAAGAAAGAGGAAGTTAGAAACTGAAAAACAGTGACCAATGGAAAAAGCAGAGAATGTCGTAATTATAAGCTCGGTCTCAACCTCTCCCTAAATTAGGGATTTTCAAGAACGATCCAATATGATTGCATATATCGTGAGGTGTAAAAGTTGTCTTTCTTATTGACGCATTCTTTACAATTTGTTCATGCCATTCTTTCATTCTGCATTTACTTGAACGTGGTTTCAGCTGTTTCAAACGATGTTCTTAAATCCTTCGCCGATTCCCATTCTTCTAGCAAACGATTTAACACTATCTTCCTCGGAGCAGGGTTGCCTTGCATCCGATTTTCAGGATAGGTGCTTCTGAACTGAATTGCTTCCATAGTATTTCAAAAGCACTGTGGCGATAGGAAGCATCTTGTTTCCTAGTGCAGGGGACTCTTTCACAGTACTTCAGTTTCCAATCAATTATGTATTTAAGCATCCATATATTAGTTACTTTTTATACTTGTTATGTTCTTATCACTTCACTTCTCATCCTGACCATAGTTTTTAATTACTCTGAAAGTGTAGTTTCAGACAGGAGATGAATACATTGGAAACCCCTTATAATTAGTAAGTAATATTAAAATATGGCAAGCAAGGTTTGCATAACTATGCAGATATTTATGTTTCTCCCTAATGAAAGCAAATTAAGAAAGCACTTTGTTATTGTAATTTGTCAATATATAGTGCTCCATATTGTAGATTTCCGATTGCTAAGTACTGTATTTACTAGGCATTACCCAATTTGAAAGCACTCGAATCACCGGTCTTAGATGTATTATAGGCTCTGGCAATCTAGCTGCGATTCAAACGAGTGACTTGCAGGTGACAGAAGATTCTAGCAGCTACAATAAATTAACCCACAGAGCAATTTTGCTGGTAAAAGTATGTGAGCTAATTTCACTTTGACGCATCACTCACATAAAAACATTAAGTAGTTCTGTTAGATGGCCAGTTGATGTCATCAGAAAAAACGTATCAGTTCTCTTGATAATGCTACATAGGCTCTAAATCTAAAAACCGATTGCTAGATGACATAATAGCAATTGCTGCATTATAAAGGGCCTCTTTGAAGCTCAGCACTCGAGTACCAAGGTTGCTTCAGGTCATAGCCGTAGTCACGTGGCTAGCAGAGATCTGTGTTGCAACTTAGTATTGGAAAAGCAGAGGCATTTTCACCTAATTGTTTGTTAGGAACGAGGTGCTTTCGCAGAGCTATGTGTTGGATCCTAATACTGGAATACCAAGGAGCTCTGCGAGTCATGAATGTGGTGCAGCGGATGCTTTCTGGAGTGCCAGTGATGGTTAGAATTGTGGTGTGTAATGATAAAGAACCTGCACCTGCACCATGTATGTAATGTAATGTAATGTATAGGCATTTATATAGCGCACTACTTACCCGGAGGGTCCCAAGGCGCTTCGACCGCTGCGAAACCCTTCCTGGCTTCCCTGAGAGATGGTCCCTTAATGGGTATCTCCAGGGTGAGACCAGGCATCCCCGGCGGTCTGGTGGGGCCGTTAGTGAAGATGAGGCAAGCTAATGCCCAGAGTTGCCGAGTGTGATCGCTGATCAGAGTGGGCACCGAGGCGAGAGAATTATCGAGTCCGCTGACCCTGGTCCAGAAACCTGCCGCGCCGGGAATCGATCCCTTGTCCCGGGCCGTCCTCTGCTCTCGGGTCTGCCGCCTCTAACCAGTGAGCCACACTTTACAGAGCCCTGAGAGCTCTGGAACCAGATACTTGATAACGTCACTGATTTATTACCAATAGTCCACTGATCTATTTTTCGCAGTGCAGTTGTCCATAGATTTAGATCACTCTGCATTTGGGACAGCTATTGATTAAACCTAGTAAAGGCCAGCTTCAAGAGAGGACATGAATATTCAACATCATAAGACCACACAGTGTTTTGAAATGCATGCCAGATAACTGCTGCTGGTCAGGAGCCCATTTCTAGTGATTTTCTGTAATAGAAAAACATAACTATAGAAATGTTTCTGATGCTAAGCCCTGCTGGCACACAGCATGTATATTGCTCAGAGGTGCGTGGAACTGGCAGGGCCAAGCCTCAGAAACATTTCTATCTGCATGTTGTTATAGGACATCCCTTTATTAATGTAATAACTGCACTTTCACAATCGCTTTATTAACCTTCTTGCTTCTCAAATTTGCTTGAAAATGCACAATTTACCCACTCTTTTTTCAAAATGTTCTCAGGGGGAGAATCCCCCCGAACCCCCTTAAACTGTTCGGGCTTGCGTGCTGCGCACGCTCGCCGCTGTGCTCTGCGACTGAAAGTTTACGCCCCACCACTTTCAAATGTCACCAGCCACCACTGCCAACAGTTCAGGCCGACTGCAAGGTCGCGGGCCAGCTATGATGTCGGGAAGACCCACAAAAAATACCTTGTAAATGTAGAGAGTTGGGGCACTTGCGATGAGCTCCAAAGGTAGGTGCAGGAGTCGTTAGGCCCTTGAAGTCACACACGTTGCAGATCGAACTCCGTAAGGTTGAAGTTAGGAGCTCTGGCGACAGCAGGCATCGGGCTGAGGTGCGAAGTAGAGTTGTGCGGTCCCCTCAGGTTGCAGAGCAGGCAACGTTCAGGTGATGGCATCCAGCGGCATCAATGAGACCAAAGCTGCTACGCAAGGCGGTGCTTGTTGTGCTGCTGGCAGGTTATCGCACGAGCAACAGTGTCATCATTGCGAAAGCACTGTCGTCGGTAGACGATCGGGAGTCGATGGTGCCAGCATCAGTGGGCCAAGGCTGCGGTGTGGGACGGGGCGGTGTGTCGAGTAACTTATGAGTGGTGGGTGGCCCCAGGCCACGGTTCAAGCAGTGACGTCGATGTCGGAGGGGAGCGTCATCGGAGGGGATACCAGGGTGGCGATACGAAGCGAGGTGGTGCGAAGTGCTGTTCCCTCAGGTCACAGTACAAACAGCGACTTGGTGGCGGCAGCATCGGTGAGACCAGGGGTGCGGTGCAAAGCGGGATGTGGTCTCTGTGGTGCCAATAGGTCACGAGCCGGCAGCAGCATCATTGACGGCATCAAGTTGCTCTTTTCCTCTGTGGCAGCGGAAACACGTAGTTCCAGATGCAGGTACCCAAAGGATGGTGAAGTCTTTGGTGTGTCTGAGACTTCCAACACGAGGCAAGCTCTACTTCAAACCCTTGGAGAAACATTTAACAGCAGGATTCAAAGAAAGTTCAGGCCAGTCCTTTCACTGCCCAGGCAGAAGCAGCAACTGCAGGCCAATCCAGCAAAGCAACAAACAGCAAAGGGGCATTACTCCTCCTCACAGCTCTTCACGCTCTTCTACTTGGCAGGGTCCTTAATCCAAAAGTGTTCTAAAGTTCTGGGGTCAGGGCCCCAATATTTATACCACGTTTCTCTTACACTTTTGGGCAGAAAGTCTCTTGGCTCAGTAAAAACCAGTTCTATCCTCCCTGGTACAGCTTCACTACAGGGGGTGGAGACAGCATTGTGCTGAGCAGACACAGCCTATTCAAGTGCTAGTGAAAACTCCTGCCACTACTCTAAATGCAGAAAGGTCTATTCAGCCTTTCTATGAACCACCCAGTAAAGACAGGACACACCTCACCCCCCCCACCCCCCCGGTATCAGTCTAGAGTAAATGCACATCCCCAGCCCCTGTCACTCCAAAACCAGATGTTGAATACACAAACAGGAAGAGGCACACAGTATGCTTAACACCTTGGCTGCTAGGTGTTTTCCCCCCGGTGCTGAACTCATAGAGTTCCCATTGTTCATGATGCTCAACCGTGCATCATGACGAGCTGAGCTCGTCATGAGCATCGAAAGGGTTAAACAAGAGAGCACCAACTTTCTAAATGTGGATTTTTCAAACATACAATTATAAAATAACCTTCACTAAAATTCTGAGTTCAGAGAGCCTAAACTCCACATCTCTAACTGTTCCCAATGGACAGTTAAACTTGTAAAAGGCAGCTCCAATGTTAGCCTACAGGAGAACAAGTCCTTGTAATAGTGAAAACGAAATTGGAACTATTTCTCTATCAGGCCATGTAAAACACACCAGTACATGTCCTGCCTTTCACATACACTGCACCCTGCCCATGGGGGTACCTTGGGCCTAACTTAAGCAGACCCTCCAGTTTATCGCGATTTCGCGATTCACGAAAAAATCGCGAAATCGGCAGACTACCGCGATGGCCGCGATAATAACCATATTGGCCGCGATATTTAGAAAAAAGTGTCTCTACCGGCGGGAGACTGCAAAACAAACAATGCCTTTAATTGGCTGTGCGCCCCTCCCCACTCGTGTGTGTCAGCAGCTTCCCGGGGACACAGAGACAGTCTGTTTTTTAGCTGCCACCCGCAGCCGAGTGCTTACTAGGTCTTTTAAAAGACCTTTCACTTGTTAATGAGTCTTTGTGTTTCACCCTTTCTTTGACCTCTCTGCCTAGGGCTGGAATAATTAACCTCGGGCGATCAGGACAGTCGATGTAAGCCACAACTCTTGGAGCCTTATCTTCCCCGACTCTGAAAAGAGGGAAACGGACTGTTAACCAGCACTACAACTGCACTACAGAGCACAAACTATACAGATTAAATTTACGAAATCTTCTATCGAACAAACCATGCAAATAAAATCAGATCTCAGTTAATGAGGGTTGACACCAGGTCTCTTTTTACAAGCGAGCCTCACCAAGACAACAAATGCGGCAGCAAGGTATTAGTAACTTCTCCGCAGTATAAAAAATGCCTTTAACAAAAAAAAAATGTATTATATGCATTTCCATTATTGAGACAAGATTAGAGACAAAATGCATGTCTTAGAAGACTAACGGAAAACAATAGAAATCTTCAACGGGAGATGCTACGTTTTCCAAGAATGCTGCCTCACAGCATGGGCATCAGAAAGATGGCTATGACAATAGTTATGTTATATTCTTCATTCATATGTATTGTTTGTCTGCTTTTTGTATAATTAGAAATGCATCTCACATACATGAGCCGAGGGGAGCTGGGGGGTGGGGGAGGGGGCTGGGGGAGTGGCTGTAGTGTAGCCTTTTGAGTTCAATGGATGTTGCACACCTGGAGCTGTGGGTCCCGTGACACGTCCCCCGCCCCCAGCAGAGAGGCACAGAGATGCCCTCCCATGAGTGGGAAAGAAGAAGGAAGATGACGCAGAGAGATACTGAAAAGTTGAGAGAGGCACAGAAAAGGTGGGTGGATGAATGATGGGTGGATGGATGGATGAAAGGCTGAAGGATGGATAGATGTGTGAAAAGGTGGGTGGATGAATGATGACTGGATGGATGAATGAAAGGGTGGATGGATGAATGATGGATGTATGGATGGAAGGATGAAAGGGTGGATGGATGAAGGATAGATTGGTGAAGGATAGATGTATGGGTGGAAGAATGAAAGGGTGGACGGAAGAATGGGTGGATGAAAGGGTGGATGAATGATGGATGGATGTGTAAAAAGATGGGTGAATGAATGAAGGGTGAATGGATGGATGAAAGGGTGGATGGATGAATGATGGATGGAAGGATGAAAGGGTGGATGGATGAAGGATAGATTGGTGAAGGATAGATGTATGGATGGAAGAATGAAAGGGTGGACGGATGAAGGATGGATGAAAGGGTGGGTGGATGGATGAATGATGGATGGATGGATATGTAAAAAGATGGGTGGATGAATGATGGGTGAATGGATGGATGAAAGGGTGGATGAATGAATTATGGATGTATGGATGGAAGGATGAAAGGGTGGATGGATGAAGGATGGATGTATGGATGGGAGGATGAAAGGGTGGATGGATGAAGGTTGGATGTATGTATGGATGGGAGGATGAAAGGGTGGATGGATGAAGGATAGATTGGTGAAGGATAGATGTATGGATGGAAGAATGAAAGGGTGGACAGATGAAGGATGGATGAAAGGGTGGATGAATGATGGATGGATGGATGTGTGAAAAGGTGGGGGGATGAATGATGGGTAGATGGATGGATGAAAGGGTGGGTGGATGGATGGATGAAAGGGTGGATAGGTGAAGGATGGATGTATGGCTGGGAGGATGAAAGGGTGGGTGGATGAAGGATGGGAAGATGAAAGGGTAGATGGATGGATGAATGGATAAAAGGTTGCATGGATGAATGATGGATGTGTGAAAAGGTGGGTGGATGAATGATGGGTGGATGGAAGGAAGGGAGGATGGATGTATGGATGGTTTTTCCCCTATTCACAAACCTAAAATTATACTGAGAGAGGGCCCTTTTCCGCGGCGGGCCCTGGGGGGATTGCTTTGGGGCATTTATTCATTAGTTTATGTCCTATATGCAGCCTTGAAGCCAAACAAAGTGTCTACATTGTAAATAAACCAAAAATACATAGTTTCATGTTGTTAAACAACTAAAAAAACGAAGATATCTGTTTGTTGTAGGAAAAACCGCCAAATAAAATGCCGCTAAATTGCCGCTAAATTTCCATATTTGTGCCGCTAAATTTCCATTTTTGTGCCGCTAAATTTGCTAATCCATGCCGCTATATCCTGGGGGGTCTGCTTAAGGTTGTCTTACATGTAGTAAGAGGGAAGGTTAGGACCTGGCATGTGGGTTCACTTACCAGGTCTACATGGCAGTAAACATTGCGCACAGACACTGATGTGGCAGGTCTGAGACAACTTTGAAAGGCTACTTGTGTGGGTGGCACAACCAGTGCTGCAGGCCACTAGTAGCATTTGATTTACAGGCCCTTGGCACACACAGTGCACTGTACTAGGGACTTACTACTAAATCAAATATGCTAATCATGGAAAATCAATCATAACACAATTGTGCAGCAGGAGCACTTGCATTTGAGCACTGAATATCAGTGAAAAGGTGTAAAAAAAAAAGGGGGATCAGAAAGTAAAAAGGCAGGGGAAACACACCAAAAGATGTCAGGTCCAAGAATGCAGCAGCTGGTGGATGATGCTGCAAGGCATTTTCTGCTTTAATTAGTCTATAGCAAGTGAAAACTACTTTATAATGTAAGGAAAATAAGAATTTAAAGAAATACACACAAAAATAATTCAGATTTACTAACTTTATTACTGTTAAGTACACCTGCACTCATGCCTTTTATTTTCTGCCCTGGTGTATTTAGATCTAATAAAAACAGCAAAAATATCCACCCAAATTACCTTTAACACCATTTTTCTGAAGCACTTTGTTTGCCCAATTGGATGTTACAGGCGACCCATGTAGTAGCTAAATAGTTTTCACTATTCAGTAATCAGCCAAAAGGCTCAGCATTCCTGATGAAAATGCAACCAAATTAGTGGACAGAAAATGTAATTTTGTTAATCCCTCTGAAGTAATCAGATGGTAATTTTAAATTATCTTGAAGTCATCAGGAACACTGTCTGCCTAAAAAGTAATCCTCAACTCATTTCCAAATCATCCTCAGTCATCAGGAAGATCTTGTGAAGTAATCAAGAGGTCATTTTCAAGCCATCCTGAAATCATCAGGCTCAAGTTTCTAAACTTTGCAGATGACTTCAAGAGCTTGATGATGTCTGAAGACGCGAAAATGACTTCTACAGTAATTGAATGATCATCCAATCACTCTGGGATGGCTTCTAAAGTAATCCTGTTTGACCTGGGATGGCAGCTTCGTTCTTCGCTTCGCTCTTTCACCATTTCGTTGTGCGCGCACTTACTTGTGCTAGGGTCTTGCCAGGGGGCTTAGGGGAGCAGTGCGGTGTCGCGCTGCGCTTCCTCTGCGCTCACGTAACGCTCTTTGCTGGTCAGCTCTCTTACGGTGTTCTTCTGTTGTTCCCGGTCGCCATTTTGCCGCTACCTCGTCACAGTTCCACGTTGGGGCAGAAGAGCCGGATATTTCCTCAGGGCGCTCGTTGGTTGGGTTGTCGTGGAGCTGGCTTGTGCCCCAGATGTTCCGACGACTTTAGCGGGTCTTCTTAATTTGTGGTGAGCTCGTTTCGCTGGTCAATTCGCTGTTTAAACCCTCGGGGGTTGCGGAGGTATCGGACCTCGGCTCTATTTTCTCTGTAACCTGCTCGTGCACCCAGGTTTTAATGCAGTTTTACAGATTCGCAGCAGGTGGCGCTGCTGCCGAGGAAACTCACACAATCTAAAATCATCTCGCGGTTCAGGCGAAAGAAAGAAAACTATTCCCTGCCGTCTAACTTCAAACACCGCTTGTGCAGTCGTGCCTAGAACATACTATATAAGAATAAAATATAAGAATAAAATACCTACCAAGAGAGGGACAGCCGCTCAAACACGCCCACTCTTTCTCATACACACTTCTGTTATTTCCATCCATTCATTACGACTACACAACACCTCTTTTTAGTTTTCGTCACAATTGTTTGTTTTCCAACAAAAAAAAAATGAAACACTCTCTAGTTAGGTCACACGTATGATTTACTTTTGAGCTAACAATATACGCAGTGGTATCCTGATTTCTAACTCGCTGGCTGGTTTAAACCTCCCGAGTTGGTCTTGCTGTCCGAGCAGCCCTTCTCCCGCTTCACAAACATTATAAACACACCTCTGAAATGGGCATAGAGCACTGTGGACGAGCAGCCCTGGAAATGCTTTTTGTTTTCAAGTTTGTAAATTAGAGTATGGTAATGTGTCACTGAAAGTGAAAATAAAATATCCTGATAGCGGTGGGATTCGAACCCACGCCTCCGAAGAGACTGGAGCCTTAATCCAGCGCCTTAGACCGCTCGGCCACGCTATCGTGTCCATCACAGCACTCCAATGTTTTACATGATGTCAAAAGTGACACAGACTGGGACACATGGTGATACATAACACCAGTCTATAAAGAACTTCAGGAGTGGGGAAGAACAAGATGGTATGGTGGTCACTGGATGTCTGGTTCTGGGTGATGCCCAGACTATAATGCGCAGGTGGATGTGGAGCGAGAGGTGGGCAAAGGGAACTGCTCAACTGCTCACTAAGGTATAACTTGCAACAAAAACAGCTTATTATTAATCATATAGGTGAAACCGATGCATTACAAATGCTTGTGCACCAGGGCATCCCTCAGTATGCCTGTAAAAGTGCGAAGTTATTTAGCCCTCCACAGACTCTTCCAGTACAATAGAGGTGTGAGATGTCGTTATAAACCCTAATTCATAATACAAAGGGACATTAATGGTACACTGCAGTACGCCCAGGAAGTTTTTAAAAAACCTGTTCTGTAAAATGTCAGAATGTCCCCAAATCTCTCTGCCATTCAAACTTGGACCCTGGGCTTGATCCTCGTGCTTTTTCAGGGGGAGTGAGATATTCCACTCACCAATCTTTTGGCGAAACGTATGTAGCCCTGCTTCTAGTAATAAATTGCACAATTTTCGATTGCTCCAAGAGGTTTTATTGGGGTTAAGGGCCACGCATTTTGTTTGTGTCATTGGCCCCTAACTCCTTCATTTTACAGAAATCTCAACAAGAAGTTGCATGTTCTGCTTTCCAAGTAGCTGGCCTGAAAGTTAATAATGTGTCGCCAACAAAAAAAAGGGTTGCGATTTTTTTGTCCCCAAGAAGTTGGCACATTTTTAATACAATGCTTAGCCAGCTTAATATATTGGGGCTTACTTATGAGACCTTGCGTCACTTTTGCGCTGCCGGTACATCACTTTTTGTGACGCACCAGCAGCGTAAAAATGCACCATGTTGCGTCATATTTACAAAGCGACGCATCTAGGTAAATGCACCACTTTGTAAACCCATGCCCCACATTATACCTTCGCCACGTATAATGGGCCTCATTTATTAAAAGTGACGCATTGCTGCGTGAAAACAGCGATGCGTCACTTTTCATTGCGCCCTCCTTGCGACATGCCGGATGCGTCATATTTACAGTATGATGCATCATGTCGCAAGGAGTTACAGATACGTCAGTATTTCTGATGTATCTGTAGGCGCAAAAATGACACTTTGCTGGAGTGTGTCACAAAAGTGACGCAAATCCATCAATGAGTCATTTCACATGGGCAAGTCCCATTTCAAATGTGCCTGCGTCAGTCTACGCTTGCTGTGCGGCAGGCGTAAGATATTGAAGCATTTGTGTCCTAGAAGTGACGCAGTGAAATCTCATAGATTTCATTGCATGACTTCCAAGAGGCTTACTTGCGTTGTTAAAGATTGCAGGAAACGCTGTTAGCATGAGCTGAAAGCCATTTTGTTCTTGGCAGCCATTTTAGTTAGCCATCTGCTCGCCATGTGCTTTCTGCCTCTTCCAGAGCCTTGCACATGCTCAGAAAGGCCTAGCTCCGGGGTTCCCAAAGTGTGCGCCGCGGCGCCCCAGTGCGCCGTGATGAGAAGCCAGGGGCGCCGCGGCGCCGCCCAGGATGTGGCTCCTTTGTTCTGAACGTGATCCCAGCCCTCGACCTCTGCATTTAAATGGCTCAATTAAGAGCTCGGTGAGCGACGGCCAAAAGGGAAGATCGTACAGAAACGAAAGCCAAAGGGAGACAGGTAAAGCTCTCTCTTTTCCATTTAAACAGTGATTTAATTAGATATTGGGTGCACGTTGCCGAGTATATTTCTTTTGTTAGGAGAGCATAAATGTTAATCTTTATCTATCCCTTGTTGCAAGTGGTTGTAATCCTTTTTTTTTATCAGTTCCGTAATAACTTTATTTAGCGTTTTGATAATGTAACTTTGCTTACATTTTGTAAAATTTCTGACAGAATGCAGTCTAAAAGCAGTTTGTATTGAAAACAGTTGTGGCGCATTGCGCTCGTGCTCTTAAACATGCATGCGCATTTAAAATAATCAGTGTTTACCACACTTGTGTACCAGTTACCTATAAAATAGTTTTGGATATCGTATTGCCTGGGATCACTGAGGCAGCAAAACTACACTTCTCTGTGTGCGTTAATATCGTAGTTTTTCAGGAATTAGGAGTCATTTAATATCTTTCTTATTTCTGGCCTAGTAACGATTTTTATTCTTAACTTGAAAAACCAATGCATGTGAGAAAGCATCAGACATTGTCCCTGTCGCCCCTTGTTGGTATTTGGAGGTGGAATAACATTTAACACATGTAACTTCGCTCCAGTAACTCATGTAACTTGTAATTATGCTCTGAAACAATGTTCGTCCTCATGTAAAGCGCTCTGATACCTCCGGGTCTAGCCAGCGCTATATAAAACTTTTCAAATAAATAAAATACAAATAAAAAAATTGTAGCAGCGGGCGAAATGGCTAAAACTGCAGCTGCCTAAAGGAAGAGATAGATAAAATGCTGTATGCCATAAAATGTGCAGACTTTGTCTCCTCGACTTCCGAAGCACGATTAATTGAATGCATGCGTTCCCAAGATTGCACATCTGACTCGGTGCGAACAGATAGGTTTTCCTTGGGCCACGTGTTTGTCTCTGAAATGAAAAGTTACATGAATTCGTAAGACATGACCATTGTGTTTTTGTGTGTGTAATTTTACAAAACGGGAAAGACGCAAACGAGTATCGCTTTGCATATATCACATGGTTCCTAGGGTTTAAGTGTGCTTCATGAGACAGTGAAACATAATTGCAATTAAAACCAAGCAGAAGAATCACTACATTAAGATACATATCAGAATGTACACCCTTCGGTTTTATTTTTATTTAATGCGGTTTTATATAGCGAAAACATTACCGGAAGGTGTTAGAGCACTTTACATAAGAACCAGTTGCGATAAATAAGGATTTAGGATTACATGAGTTACATAAAAGATACAAGCAGAAAAAAATTGCAAATGTACAAGTTATAAAGTCACACAGGGAAGAGATAGAAACAGAAATAAACTGCAAATGTACAAGTAGTAAAGTCACACAGGGAAGAGACAAATATAAAAAATTGCAAATGTACAGGTTGTAAAGTCACTCAAGGAAGAGATACAAATGGATAAGCTCTAAGAGTCACATAGGAATAGTAGAGAGTACAAAGGTCTACTGCGGTGGTTCCCAAAGTGTGCGCCGCGGCACCAGGGTGCGCCGGTAAAAAAATGGTGGGGAGCCACGGCCAACTGTCAATTAGGTCAAGGGAGCCACGGGTCAAAAAAGTTTGGGAACCACTGGCCTAGCTGGTAGAATGCACCTGCTCCTAGTATAGAACTGTCAGGCTATTCTTAATGATGTAAGCTGTTTAGTCTCCCCTCCCACTTTGTTGAGCAAGCACATTTTGTATACCCATATTAGCCTAATAGTATTCTTGTATGTGCCAGGACCTCCCCTTGGTTTTATACTGACTATGTAACAAATGCATATATAAGGCCCCTGTTCTCTGTACTCCTTAGACTGACTCCTACAGTGGCCTGAGGGTACTATATAACTCAGTCTCCCTCATGTGAGGTTATTAAATATGTTCCTTTGATATTACAGCTTCCATGCCAATCTCTTCTGTGTTAGTTTTAAGGGCCAGGTGTATCAGCGCACCCCTAAAAAGGTTTTTATTTCTTCAGTGTCAGAACGCCCACCCTGCATACATTGTACCTGGCCCAGGTATAATGTGGCGCAGGGGTTCACAAACTGACGCATCTACCTAGATGCATCACTTTGTAAATATGATGCAACATGGTGCATTTTTTACGCTGCTGGTGCGTCACAAAAAGTGAAGCACCGGCAGCGCGAAAGTGACGCAAGGGCACATAAACAGGCCCCAATGTATGCAGGGTGGGCGTTCTGACGCAAGTAAGAAGTCAAGCAGGGAAATCTATGAGATTTCACTGCATCACTTCTAGGATGCAAATGCGTCAATATCTTACGCCTGCCTCACAGCAGGCGTAAGACTGACACAGGCACATTTAAAATGGGACTTGCCCATGTGAAATGACTCATTGATGGAGTTTCATCACTTTTGTGACACACTCCAGTGATGCATCATTTTTGCGCCTCCAGATACGTCAGAAATACTGACGTATCTGTAACTCCTTGCGACATGATACGTCATACTGTAAATATGACACATCCAGCATGTCGCAAGGAGGGCGTAATGAAAAGTGACGCATCGCTGTTTTCACGCAGCGATGCATCACTTTCCATAAATGAGGCCCATTGTTTATATGCTGGGTAAACAAAGTTGGAGCTAGTACACATCTCTGGGGTACAAACAGATTTACTGATTTAACTAAGAAATAACACCTCCCTGATTAGAGGTCCTGATTTAAATAAATCGACATGGATTGTATCTAAACCAGGGACTCAACAGCCTTTTTGACTCTAGCCAGCCTGCGTTGCCACCTCTATTGTGAATGGTGGGAGGAGTGAAGGAAGTGACCCAATTAGGGTCAACCGGGTCAGTCGCGACCACCTCTCAGCCTTCCATGCAAATGAAGAGTCGGTCAGACAGTGGAGAATACAAACCAAAGACATTTATTGAAAGTACATTCATGTGGAGTCCGGTCTGACCAGCCTCATTAGATTGCGGCAGAGGGACTGACTTCAATCAGTATGGTAAGGCATAAAGTACATTTCCAACACCCTTAAAGACACACCCAGACTGGAATTTTACAATTAGTAGCAGGTGAACAGAGGAGATACAGAAGGATGGGTTGCAATCCTGAGACCGGGCACACATTATCTTACAGTCAAGGATACTCTGCCTACCCTCTTCGCTCTGAGCGGTCGGAGCAGACCTATCTAGACAGAAAGGTATGTGATAATTAAAAAAACTGTCTATCCATTAGCACCGCAAAGCTCAACATTGGAGAAATACGTAAACAGGGAACGCATTGGCAGCTGCTTTTCGGTGAGGCAGACACAAAATGAGATATAAGTTAGTTTCAATCATTGCTCAAAATGGTAGCTAATCCAAATGGCGCAGCAAATGATAACTTAAATCATACAGTGCACATAGGGCCTGATTCACAGAACTAACTGAAGACAAAATTCTAAACTTACTACCATTTTGGTACTCACAGAAGGCACTTACTCATTTTGGTATTCACAGAAGGCACTTACTCATCAAGGAGTAAGTGCCTTCTGTGAATACTAAAATGAGTAAGTGTCTTCTTTGAATACCAAAATGAGTAAGTGCCTTCTGTGAATACCAAAATGATAGTAAGTTTAAGATTTTGTCTTCAGTTAGTTCTGTGAATCGGGCCTATTGAATTCGGCGAAAGCATTTTTCCAGTCCAACTGACCCTCCTTTTTGCATTAGCTAAGCAATTTGTTACTGCCCAAGAACAACTAACATCATAGATGGAGGAAAGGGACGAAGGAAAAAGAGGTCACATGTACCTGACCACCGCTAGGAAGCCAGACATAAGCTTGAGACCCACAAACGAAATAAACCTTGTGCAGTGGGAGCAAAGGCGGACTAGTGGCCGTACTCAATATATAGGTGTAATTGCAATTTCTCTCTCCTACCTTTACCTTCACTATTTCCTGTATACAAAACCCAGCAGTTGTGTTGACTACCGGTATTGGAATCACTTTGTCCTCATTAATATTGCGTGTTTGTAAACATTTGAAGTATTCAGACTCATTGAACCCCTGGAAGTCTAACATTTCATTCGAAGCCTTGTTGCATTTTTTTCCTGCTCATATACATTCATGCAAGCTGTCGTGGACAATGTATCGGGGCCCTTGTTCTCCTGGAGTAAACCCTTGGTGGACACATATATATTCTAACACTGTGTGATAATCAGCAGATGACATATTCATAGTAGAAGAATGAAAGTGAATATATACCATAGTAAACAGTTCAAACAACCCCTCGCAGCTCCCCAGATATGATACTGGCATTGATAACAGGATATCACTTCTATGTGTAACTGAGGGGAGTAAACCATAGATCCAACAATTAGAAGCATTTGACGTATCATGAGCCTGATGAAACATTTGCAAAAATACATTGTCTACATATGTTTTGCGATGTTCCCCTTTGTGAGGGGCCAAAATGACGAACATGTGTTCTGGGGGGACAGGCGTTGTACCAACCAGGGAATGCACTGGGTATTTCTCTTCCAAGAGCCATACTACTCCAAGTAATGTTACTAAGAAAATCACAAAGATCATTACAAAAACTATTTTGCTCTTCATGGACCAGCCTGACCAACTAGACTCATCCCGCTGTAAACCCGGTGATCCAAATGGCTGTTCCTTCTGAGTAATGGGTCAACCAAATGGATACAGTATGAAATCAAGGGGGAAAGAATGCAAGAAAACCAAGAGCAAAGGGCAAATGTTTCCAGCACCCGTTAGAGCCTCACTGGCAGACTCCTATTGTTCATCAATGTTGGGGCTGTTGAGCACTGGCAGTGGAGCTGTCGGACCAATTCTTGAAGAAAATCCCATGTCGTACAGGATAAAGTACACCCCTCCAGTGGAGCACACTCAAGCTATCCTGTCCAGTGTCCGAACAATGGACCAATCTCGCCTCTACCTACGCTATTGTTGCCTGGCTTATCAAGTCCATCCCTGATAATCTGACTTTTCCTTTGGTGCACTGTTCCTCCCACGGGGGCGCAAATTGTACCTAACTGCTCCAGGCACAGAGGGGTCAGGAAAAAGGGGCTCAGACACAGAGGTGCCAATGGACTGGGACTGAAGCACAGATGGGCCAGTAGGACACGGCTGCTGAATGGCCCTGACCTCAGGGGGCACTGCCGCGTTCAACACTGCATCATTCTCATCTTCCGTTTGGTCCCAGGATAGCTGGGCATCTGAAAAAGGGACAAAGCGGGACACTGCTCCCCATCTGAATCCCCAATGCCGTCAAGGACCCACTGGTTGTACAGCAGAGTAAGAGGTATTTTTCAGCAATGCTGGCTGTGTACCCAATTCTTTCGGCCAGCAATCTTGACTGCTGTGCGAGTAGCAAGGCGCACTTGGACTGACCAATTCCACCTCGACTCCAAGGCTATCTTCATCTGTGTGAGAAGTTGGGCTGGCATATGCTGTCCACTATTCTAGTGGGCACCTTGCACCAGTCCAAACAGCCCTTATTGATGGTAGTTTAAAGACTACCTTTATAGAAAGTATCCTAGTGGTAGCTGTGGAGAGCAGCCTTCAGGCTAAGTCTTGGAGGAATGCTTGTTTTATCAGTCTATAATCTTGTGAATGATCAAATGAAAGGAGAATCACACCAGATATATATATAAAATATATGTATTTATTCTAAACACATCCCTCTAGTCTCTTTATGAGGCTAGAGGCAAAAGTATTTTCAAAAAACTCAATAACACACAGTAAATTAGCACAATATACATTGAGCCCTAGGGGTGTACCAAACCATATATCAAGAAAGTGGTATAAGAACCATAACTTGCATAGATACAAGGCCTAGAGCCTTTAGAACTGCTGGGGCCACTAGGAACGACCCAAGGTAGTGACACAGGGGACCCATGGGGGATGCGTGCAGTGTCTAAACACAGCCGCGAATCACCATTAACTTCTATGGGGAAAGTCGCAGTTGGAATTTTAAAGATAAAGGACACTTAGAAGAGGACTTGAAGCAAATCCCGTTAGAACTAAGAGGTTATAGAGTCAACACCCACGAAAGCACCGGAGTACTCGAGTTACCTCACCCAGGCAAGCCGGGTGCAAAGGTGTCTTTTCGTGTCGGGTTTCGTCGTCGTTTTCAATGGCGATCTGCTGCAAAGTGCTGCTGGCATCCAAGTGGAAAGTGTCCGGTGTGATCCAAGCCTGGATCAAAGATGTGAAGAGCCTGAAAGCAGAGGGGACAGAGTCTGGGTCACTTGCCAGTGACCAGGAAGACGATAGGCGATGCCCACTGATGTCAGGTGATTTCAGTTGAAGAAGGTGAAGCTTGACTCTTCAGCCACAAGGACCAGGAGGCGTTGATGATGACCAGGTTCTGGATTCGAGCTGTCCCACAAAGGATGTCGAGTGCTGCGGTAACGGTGTCCAGGTTGGAACCAACAAGCCTTGGCAACAGCAACCCACACAGAAAGCAGAGATAGGCTTTGGTGCAGACCAGCAAGGTCTGAGGGACTCACCACTTGGTAGGGAGACAGGACACATATGGAGCCACCAGGGAAGCCCACGGAAAAGTAGAATTACCTTCAAGGGGATCTTCCAGTCAATGAACCAGGGATAGCAAAGGAGCCTCAAGCAGAATGCAAGAAGAGGGCTCAAAGAACACCTGTGGAGTGTAGGCCCACAATCATTGGTGCAGATGGTGCTCGGGGCTTGGGCTACATGTAACCCAATTCATAACTTCAGAAAATCTCAGGAAGTTGATGCACTAGCAAATGTGCACAGTGTCCAGGAGTTCCGGTTTCGCATTACTCGTGAGGGCTGCGGGTCTCGACTTTGCTGGAGACTCGGGTCGGCCTTCAAGAAGTCTAGAAATTCTGTTCCTGGGCTGCAAATACTTTGGAGTCCGGCGGGAGCTTCGGAGATGCAGACTGGCAAATGCTTCACTGGTGCCTGTTTGAACAGGGGAGTCACTCCTTGACCCAAAGGGAGATTCTTCCATCCTCTAGTCTTTAGTAGAGCGTTGAAGTTCCAGGATCCAGTTTCAGAGTTTCGTCCAGGTGTAATCTAAAGTCCTGTTGCCAGAGTTCCCTTACTTATACTAAGAAAAGGTGTTAGAAATACTCTGGGGACCCACCTATGGGAGGGTCTGGAAAGAGGGGTGGCTTCACCCATTTCTTTTGTCTAGTTTCGCACCAGAGCAGGGGCTGGTAGCCCCTGCAACTGATTTGGACTGGACTTTGCACAGGGACACCAAACGTTCCCCAGTGCAGACTTCAAAGCACTCTCAGAGTGAACCCACCCAGCCCCAATACACTAAATCCTGTCTGGGAGGTGGTTACACCTCCCTGTGACAGGAAACATATTGTCCAGGCCTCCCCTGCCAGAGTTTCGGGCAGCAGCAGGAGGCCAGACTCGTTTCTGTGGATGCAGCATCTATTTTGTGATGCTGGGGCACTCTTAAACTATTGCCGGGCAGACCAGTGTTTACATGTACCCCCCTCTAGAAGGGTGGAATTCTACCCCCACTGCCAGGACTGGTGGGGGGGGGGTAGGATTACAAAGTCTATGACACCAAACATGACATGTTTCCATGCAGCCATTCCAAAGTTAGCATTTACCGCAAGGCTATAATACACTTAAGAGTATATGGTCTGGCAGCATCACAGAACACCCTCTGAGAATAGGCTCCGAAAGGTGAAAAGGGGTCCAGCTCATGCATGAGCACCCTCTCACACAAAACCAAGTACTCTGCCTTCAGGATTGATTAGGTCTGCCATAGGAGTGACTGATATGTTTATATGTGTCAGTGATTAAAAGTAGATATAGGTAACCTACATCTTAGTAAGGGGTGCATGCACCACCTTACCCAGGCTGCAGTAGCAGTCCTGTGGTGCCATTTTGGAATGCTTCTCAGGGGTGGCATCATACATGCTTCAGCCCCTGGTAGGTCTCTGGGGTACCTATGCCCTGAGTACTTGGTGTACCATATACTAGGCCCTCACAAGGGTAACCCAGTAACCAATCTGGAGTGTAGCTAATGTACATGCAATCAATTTAGAGAGGAAGCAGCTAGGCTGGGGTCCTGGATTGCAGGGCCCCAGCCAGAATAAATTGGAAAAACAGAGAAGCACCAGCAAAAAGTGGAGGTAGCCATAGTAAGCAGATCCTACTCTCCTACACTCTGGAAGTTGCGCGTCAGGATGTAGTCTCCAGGCTGAATGTCATGCCCGGGTCCCTCAGGTGCTGGCAGAAGAGTGTCCTGGATCTGTTGGTGAATAGAAAGCAGACTTTTAGTTAACTCATACAAGTAGTCCAGCAACAGAGGATATTCAATCTCAGAAAATTTCTGAGGATGCGGGATGCCCCATACATTTACCCGGCACCCAAACACGACCTCGTATGGTGACAATACTGTCCTAGAGTGAGCTGTCTTTCTTGTACACAAGATGGCTAATGGTAAAGCATCTAGCCACTGCAACCCTGTGTGCGCCAGGATATTTGCCAATTTCAGTTTGAGAGTACAATTGTACTTCTCAACCAAACCCGCTGAATGGGGGTGATTCGCAGCATTAAACTTTTGTTTGATGTGTAGCCCCTTGCAAACCAACTGTATGACTCTTCCTTTAAAGTGGCTTCCATTATCACTCCAATCAAATGGGGCGAGAAGAAGCAAGGAAAGAACTTTTTCATGAGTACTTTTGCAGTCGCTATGGCTGTATTTTCTTTAGTGGTGTAAGCCTCAACCCATTTACTGAATGTGCAAACAACCACTGTTAGAAATGGGGGTCTCTGCTTGGCACTGGTAGGAACTTGTGACAAACAGAGACCCTCTCCTCTAGTCAGGGCAAGGGAATTACTCTCTCAAAATAACCCCTGCTCACCCTCTAGGCGGCGTGTCGCGAGCAGTCAAGGCTTATTTCAGAGGCGATGTAAGTTAAGCAGTTGTGACCACATACAGTAACCCAGTGACAATACTACAAATGGACACCACACAGGTTTTATATAAAAAATTATTATACTTTATATTGAGTTATCACAAGAACAATAAACGACAAAAAGAATCCACAGTACTATTACGTTTCGAGAGTTCCTGTTAAAAAGGCTTAAATTAAGGTTCTGTGCGAGTCGGTAGCCCAGGCGGACTACAGCGTCTTTAAAACTAACAGAGTCTAGCAAAATCCAGCGGGCTGCATTGGTACTGGCCCACTCAATGGTCCACAGACTAAGTCACAGTACCTTTTACTTGGGGCGGCCGACGCGGACGTGCGAGCTGGTTCTGGTGATCGTCGCGGTGCAGAAAGGAAGCGTTGCAAGATGCGTTGTACCTCGATGCGGTGCAGGCAGTGGCCCGAGTCAGTGGATCCAAGGCTTGCGTTGCAGGGAGAGACGGTGCTTCGATGCAGTGCTTGCAGCTTGTGGTGTGGCGAACGAGCCGGAGTTCGGGAGCTTGCGTCGATCAGTCCGGACAGCGGTGCGAGTGACCGCGTTGGTCAGACCAGTTCGATTCGGTGCAGCGTGGCGTTGCACGTCGTGGTGTCCTTCCAGTCATGGTGCAGGCTACTGCTCGGTGACGGCGTCAGGACGGAGTCGGTGAGCTCAGAGTTTGGGTTGTTCGAGGCAGACGTTGCTTGATGCGGTGCCTACAGGACACCGGACCGGTCGTGAGAGTCGGTCACAGCTCCCTGCCTCTGTAGCCACTTGTTTCCAGCAGCAATTCACAAAGGCTGGTGAAGTCCACTGGTCCTGGGACTTCAGTCAGGGGGCAAGCTCTCTTCCAAGCCCTTGGAGATCTTTGCACAATTTGAAATAAAAGTCCACAAAGTTCTTTCTCCTCTCTTTGGCAGTCAGGCAACCATTGCAGGCCAATCCCCCAAGCAGCACTTCAGCTAGGGAATAGTCTCTCCTCAGTTTCTTCAGGTTCCTCCTCCTCAGCAGAGGTTTCGTCTTGTAAGTCCAGAAGTGATCTAATTTCATGGGATCATGGTCCCAATACTTATACCCCTAAATCCTTTGTTCTGTGAGTGGAGAGGGGCCTGTGCCCAGTTCGAGCCAGTTCTGAAGCACTCTGTTCACCAGACTTCTCCTTTCCTTTCACAGAGCAGGGCAGGCACATCAGACGCCCCACAGGAGTTGGAGCCAGCATTGTGGAAGGCAAGTACAGTCCTGGAGCACTTTGTTGACAGTCTTCCTCCTCTTCTTTCAGTGTGCAGGGCAGAGACATCAGACGCACCACAGGAGTTGGAGCCAGCATTGTAGAGGGAAGGCCCAGCCCATTCAGTTCCCATGTGCAACTCCTCTGTCCCATCTAGATGCAGATCTCCCTATTCCCCACCAGGCAGCCCCAGCCTGTCTCCTGGAATTCCCCAGCCCTGTCACACACAAACCCAGACAAGGAAGACACACCGTAGCAGAGGCAGGCTTAAAGGATTAGGCAAGCAAATACCTACTTTCTAAAAGTTGTATTTACAAACACAGAAAATTTAAATAAACTTCACTAAAAGAGGTATTTTATTATTCTGAGTCCAGGCATACTAAACTCGAATTTCTACTATGTTCTCTGAGCCTGTTAGGATTATAGACTGTAATAATTCTAACAGCCCATTCTGGCCTATGGAGAACAGGTAGCCTTGCAATAGTGAAAAACGAAAATGGCTGTAATTCACTATTAGGACATGCTACAAACATCAGGGCTTGTCCTACCTTATACTTACAATGCACCCTGCCCTTGGGCCTACCACAGGGGTGACTAATATGAAGAAAAGGGAAGGTTTAGGAACTGGCAGGTGGGTGCACTTGCCCAGTCAGCATGACAGTACCAGACTGCACCAGGCTCTGCAATGGCAGACCTTAGACACATTTTACAAGGCCGCTTCGGTGGGTGGCACAACCAGTGCTGCAAGCCCACTAGCAGCATTTGGATTTACACGCCCTGAGCACACTCAGTGCACTGTACTAGGGTCTGACAAGTAAACCAAATATCCAATCATGGAACCACTAATCAATACATCCATTCAAAGTAGGCAGCACTCGCACTGTGGCACTGGACAGCAGTGGCACAGTGCCCAAAGCAGCTAACACCAGCAAAAACACACGAGGCAACAGAAAAAATGGAAGAGAGACCCACACCAGTGGTGCCAGGTCTAACACGTGTCCCCTCCAGCTGAAATGTGGGGAGAACTACCCTACCTCCCGGGAGTTCTCATCACTAAGGTGGAAAAATCTGGACAGACCATCAGCGTTGACGTGTTCTGTACCAGGGTGATGTTTCACCGTAAAGTCCATACCCTGCAGGGAAATGTACCACCTCAACAGCTTTGGATTCTCACCCCTCATCTGCATCAACCATCTGAGGGGCCTGTGGTCTGTCTGAACTCAGAAGTGAGTCCCAAACAGTTATGGTCTCAGCTTCATCAGTGCCCAGACAACAGCAAATGCCTCACGCTCAATAGGACTCCACCTCTGTTCTCGTGGAAGTAACCTCCTACTGATGAAGGCTACAGGTTGATCTAGGCCTTCTTCATTCATCTGTGACAAAACAGCTCCCACACCATGCTCTGAAGCGTCTGTTTGAACGATGAACTCTTTTGATAAGTTGGGTGTCAGGAGCACGGGTGAAGTACCATAAAAAAAACATAAAGGGCTATACCTACCAATAGCCCTGTAGGAGAGTAGGGTCTGCTATCCTATGGTCACCCCAAATTTTTGCTTTTTGCTTCACTGGTTTATGCCTTAATGTGGCTGTGGGCCTGCTAATCAGACCCACAGCCTGCTGTTCTCTCTCTAAATTAATGCCAATGCACTCTAGGTGCATTACGAATTGGATACTGGTTCACTTTATAGGCCCCTGTAACAGTGTACCCTAGGTACCCAGGGCATAGGTGCATCCAAGGCCTACCAGGGGCTGCAGCCTGTATTGTGCCACCCCTGGCCTGGCCTCCATCTTTGACACAACTGGCTGATCACTCAGCTGGGGTAAGTTGGTGTAATCACCTCTTGCTTAGATATAGTATCCCTAAATCTAACCTTAACTGGACACATGTTAACCTGTAAGCCATTCCTATGGAAGGCCCCTGCAATACTGGGGGCAGAGTGCGTGGTTTCATGTGAGATGGTGCTCTAGCATGAGCTGAGCCTGTCTGCAGCTGTCGGGAACAACTCCCTTAGCTGTTCCGGGATATTGCCATTCCATATACTCTTAAGTGCATTATAATCCTCGCGGTTATATGCTAACTTTGGTTTGGATTTATCAAAACATGTCGAGTAAGGTGTCATACGATTTGGAATACTATCCCCTCGACAGTTCTGTCGACGGGGATAGCATTCCACCCTTCTAGAGGGACACGACATGTACATAGCCTTAACCACGGTTAAAGTTAACCAGAGCCTCATCATCACAGAACGGATGCTGCCACCACAGACACAAGTCTGATCTCCTTCTGCTCGGAGTTCTTCCAGCGAGGGAGGCTTGGACAAAGGGATTCCTGCCTTGGGAGGTGCGAGCACCACCCCGGACAGGATTTTGTGTATTGGGTAGGACAGTGCTGAATAGAATCAGACATGCCCAGGGCACACAAGGTGTCCCCGTGCATAAGCCAGTCCAAACCGGTCCTGGGACTTTCCAGACCCAGGTCTGGCGAGGAGCTGGAGAAAGGAAAAGGGGTGTAACCGCCGCCCTTCCTGGTCCCACCCAGAGGAAGGACCTAGCAGGTGATCCACCCCTCAGATTGGGAATAAGAGTGGGAGCAGTGCCATAGCACCTCAGATCATCCTGAATCAACTTGAAACTAAGAAGACGACTGGACTCTGACATTCTGTTGCACAGAAGACTGAAGAGCATCTCCCTTGTGGCCTAGGAGTGGCCACCCTGAGAACACAGGCACCATCCAGCAACTCAACGTCTACTTTGCCGCTGCCTCCCGTCGGAGCCCGAGCCCAGAGCCTGACGAGACCCAGACTCCCAGACTTTTCACAGCCCGATCCACAGTCCCTGCAAAGAAGGGACCCGTGGAGGCACCGAGAGACGTGGGACCGGACATCTCAAAAGACCCCCGAGAAGCTGACTGCGCAGCACCCGAGGCACACTCGATGCTGTGCTTTGGGGTTGGAGAAGCCTCACAACCGAGTAGCCCTTGCACCGAAGATCAGCCCCCAGCATCTCCACGATCTGCGTGGGGCCCTTTTGCATTGTGCCACTGGACGCGCCATCCCGGCCACTTGCCACGTGGTCAGCGGCCATCTTGGCGACAAAACCTACAATCTACACTGCGGTTCTGGTTGCTCCAGACTTGCCCTCGCTCCTGTAAAAAGGAGCACCCGCTCTGACCTTGCTGGTTCGAGTGATAAGCCTTTTTCACTTCCTGCGTGGCTTGCATTAGCCAAGGCCTGTTTGCTCCGTTCAAGTTGCCGACACCGCCATCAGCTAGAGCCTTTGTGATACAGCTTGTGATCGACTCCTGGACATCCTCGACTTCTTCGTGTCTACGTGGCTGCTGAGAGAAGCTACACCTCATCGCCTGTTTGCACCCAACATCGCCTGGTTCCAATCTGGTTCCACGGTAGTCACTGGCTAGTGACTTTGAACATTGTCCCCTCTGCTTTCAGGTCTTCACCACTTCAGATCCACCCTTGGATCCACCGGAACTCTTCACATCGAGCCGCCTGCAGCATCTTCAGCTCCAAGCACCATCGACCTGCGTGACGAAACCCGACACTACTTCGCATCTGTGCAACCACTTCCTGTGGGTGAGGTAACTCAGCAACGCCGGTGTTCCCACACTGGTACACACCTCTAGTGTCTGTGTCTAAAGTTTCACTCCTCTAGGTCACTCGGAAGGTTTCTTAATACCTAACTTTGTAACTTTTACGCACCATAGACAATGCATTGGTGAATGCGTGCACTTTAAACACTGCACCCGAGTCCCGCGGGCCTTTCCTGACTTAGTCACTGCTAGTCCTGATCAGCTCCAGCCTAGGCCTACTTCCTTTTCGATTGGTATCTCTTATACCACTTTCTTAATATATGGTTTGAGTGGCCACCCGCCCTCATCCATATTGTGCAACTTTTGTGTATTTTAACTGTGTTTTGTTTTAACGCTTGTGCTTCTGTGCTCATAAAGAGTATAGGGGATATTTGTAGTTAATAAATATATATATATATATTCAATATATATCTGTGTGGTGTCCTTTCATGTGGTATTCAAGGGGGTTGTATATGGTAAAACAGCTTGCTTCACATGCCTTTCAGAGTTTAGCCTAAGACTGCTTTGTCCACGCTACCACTAGGATAGCTGGTCTATAAAGTTGACTTACAACCAATCATCATAAGGGTTGCTTGGCATGGTACAAGGTGATCACTAGAACTAGTGAGCATCATATACCAGGCCAACTTCTCACATTGGTGAGCAGCGGATTGGGATTTGAGCTTGCTGTTGTTTTACCATTACAGTCTTTGAGATTATCATTTGAAAGATCATACAGGTACCTGCTAGGTACATATAAAACAAGACTAGTATACTTAAGTTCTACTGAACTTAGTTGTTGTAGATAATAGGGAGTAGCACACCCTGACTACAACTACTAGATAAGTTCAGTAGGTAAACACCAGTGTAGGTAGATTGGAACATATCCACCCACACTAGAGCAATGTCTAGAGCATAGGGTTCCACTGGGAATGTCTCTGTTGAGAGTGACCCTCCAAGGGCACCATCCAAATTTGCTATATTCTCCTTTAAGGAACTAAGGCAGCTTTGTGCCTTAAGAGGTCTTAGGACAGGGCAAACCCCTACTACAGACCACCTTAGAGAGCTCTTAGACCAGTCTGAGGCGCTAAAGACCTCTAAGGCCAACCCCACAGGGAATGCTGATGGAGGCTCTCCCACTGAAGATGACAATACTGACACCCCTGTCCCCATAGTCCAGGTAGATGAGGATGACCAAGTCACTGGAGATATTCAGCCTGATGAGGAGGAAGAAGAAGAGGAGACAGAAGGGGGAGCAGTGATTCTGATGATGGCAGAAATAGTCAGGTGCTAGTCAGCAGGCTTAACCAGGCTAACGTAAGCCTATTTGTGACTGAAAGTGAGTCCAACCCATTCAGACCCCCTAGTGGACTTAACCAGGAGCAAAGGAGGAGGAGGAATCACTCAGGTGAATCCAACACCTCCCAAGCTTCTAGAGGTTCTCATGTTCACTCCAGAAGGGGGATGACTAGCCCTCAGAGAAGGGAACATGAGGCCAAAATGAGAGAGGCTGAGCTTAGGATCCAGAAGCAAGAAATAGAAGTTGTCCTGGCCCGAGAGAAACTTGCTAGAGCAAGACAGCCTAGAGAGAGTGGGTTAGTACCCACTGGTGGCAGCATTATCCCTAAGGATAAAGACAGGTCTTTTGATAACAGAAACCTGAGTAAGATTGTGCCCCCCTACAAAGCTGGGGATGATATCCACAAATGGATGACTGCACTTGAGAGAGCCTGCAAAGTACAGCAGATCCCTCAGGAGCAGTGGGCAGCAATCTTGTGGCTCTCCTTTGAAGGTAGAGGCCGAGACAGACTCCTCACAGTTAGTGATGGGGATTCTAGAAACTACTTGGTCCTGAAGAGTGCTCTGATTGATGGGTTAGGCTTAACCACTGAACAGTACAGGTTAATGTTCAGAGATACCCAGAAGACACAGACTCAGGACTGGTCTGAATTTGTTGAATGTGCCACTAAGGCTCTGGAGGGATGGTTACTGGGAAGTAAGGTTACAGATTATACAGGATTGTACAATTTGCTTATGAGAGAACACATTTTAAATAATTGTCAGAACCAGCAGTTGCATCAACATTTGGTTGACTCAGATTTGACCTCTCCCCAAGAATTGGGAAAGAGGGCAGACAAATGGGTTAGAACCAGAGTTAAGCAAAAGAACCAGAACTAGAACCAGGGTGGTGACCAGAATAAAACAGACCAGAAGGGTGGGGAGCAGAAAGCTAAAGACCAGAAGTCTTCAACAGGGCCCCAAACTAATACTGAGGGTGGGTCCCAAACTTCCAAGAAGAAGAAGAAAGAAGGTCAAAGAAAACCCTGGTGTAGTACATGTAAAAACACCTCTCACTGGACAAGTGAGTGTAAAAAGGGTGGAGCCCCCAGCACTGCAGCCCCTAAGGCACCTGCACCCACTAGTACAGCTAGCAGTGCTGGTCTACAAACCAAGGGGGTAGTGGGTATCACTTTGGGAACTGAGGGAGATTCTGGCCTAGTCAGAACCCTCACACAGGCTGTTCTGGTTTGCAATGGGGAACTAGATTGGACCCCTACTGTCAGCCCCAGTAATCTGGGCAAGTACAGGCAGATGCCTTTGATTAATGAAAAAGTGGCTCAAGCATACAGGGACACGTGCCAGTGTCACTATGGTGACACCTAACTTTGTGGACCCTGGACAATACCTGCCAGGTGATAATTACCTGGTGACCAATGCCAGCAATGTCACCACTACACACAGTGTGGCAATTGTTAACTTTTCCTGGGGAGGGGTAACTGGCCTAAAAAGAGTTGTGGTTAGTGCTGATCTCCCAGTTGAATGTTTGTTGGGCAATGACCTGGAGAACTCTCTATGGTCAGAAGTTGAGTACAGGATTCATGCAGAGATGCTAGGGATATCATCACATGTCCTTGCTGTGACCAGGTCACAGGCCAAAAAGTGCCCCTCTGAACCTCAGGTCTTGGATCCTGGAACAATGAACCAAGCACCTTCCAAGAAGAAGAACAGGAGGGTAAAGGCTGTGCCTTCCCAACTGCCTACAAGTGAGGATCAGCCTTCACAGGAAGCTGATCTTGAGACCCCTGAAGGAACTGTCCCTGAAGAACTTGAGCCTGACCAGGTTGAGTTTCTGGGGACAGGGGGGCCTTCTAGGGCAGACTTGGGGCAGGCTCAGTTAACCTGTCCTTCTATTGAACCCCTCAGACAGCAGGCTGCTGCTGAGGCTGCTGGGAATGCTCAAGGTACCCATAAAGTATATTGGGATGATGGGCTCCTTTATTCAGAGGGTAGAGACCCCAAGCCTGGTACAACCAGGAGGTTGGTTATACCTCTGCATTTTAGGGGCTTCCTTCTTACCTTGGTCCATGATATTCCTTTAGCAGGACACCTAGGCCAGAATAAGACTTGGGACAGGCTTGTCCCTCACTTTTACTGGCCTCACATGTCTGAAGACACCAAGGAGTTTTGTCGCTCCTGTGTAACCTGCCAAGCCAGTGGTAAAGCAGGTGGCACAACAAAGCCCCCCCCCCCCTGATACCACTACCTGTGGTGGGGGTTCCCTTTGAAAGAGTGGGGATTGATATTGTAGGTCCAATGGATCCCCTACAGCATCTGGGCACAGATTCATACTGGTGGTGGTGGACCATGCCACCAGGTACCCAGAGGCAATTCCACTTAGGACCACAACAGCTCCTGTTGTGGCCAGGGCCTTACTTGGAGTTTTCTCCAGAGTCGGGTTTCCAAAGAAGGTAGTATCTGACAGAGATGCCAACTTCATGTCAGGATACTTGACAGCTATGTGGAAGGAATGTGGTGTCAACTACAAGTTCACCACTCCTTATCATCCACAGTGTAATGGGCTTGTTGAAAGATTTAACAAGACCCTAAAGGGTATGATCAAAGGATTACCTGAAAAGCTCAGGCGAAGATGGGACATCCTTCTACCCTGCCTTCTGTTTGCTTACAGAGAGGTCCCTCAAAAGGGGGTTGGCTTCAGCCCCTTTGAATTGTTTTTTGGCACCCTGTAAGAGGACCCCTACGTCTGGTGAAGGAAGGATGGAAGTTACCTCTTAAAAAGCCTTAACAAGACATAGTGGACTATGTACTTGGTCTCCGCTCCAGGATGGCTGAGTATATGGAGAAGGCATCCAAAAACCTTGAGGCTAGCCAAGAATTACAGAAAGCTTGGCATGACCAAAAGGCTGTCTTGATTGAGTATCAACCAGGACAGAAGGTATGGGTGTTGGAGCCAGTGGCCCCAGCAGCACTCCAAGACAAATGGTCTGGACCCCATACAATTGTTGAGAAAAAGGGGGAGGTTACCTACTTGGTGGACCTAGGACTCCCAGGAGCCCCCACAGGGTGCTCCATGTCAACAGACTGAAGGCATATGTTGATAGGGCAGACATGGGCTTGCTCATGGCTACAGATGAGGGGCAGGAGGAAGAGAGTGACCCTCTCCCAGACCTGTTAACTCAGAACCCTGAGGATGGATCAGTTGATGGTGTGGCCTTAGGTAGCAGCCTCACTGAAAATCAGCAACATGACTGTAGACAAGTTTTGCAGTCATACAGACATATGTTCTCATTGACACCCAGTCAGACTAACTGGTGTACCCATGTGGTGGACACTGGTGACAGTCTTCCTGTAAAGAGCAAGATTTACAGGCAACCTGACCACGTCAGGGACTGTATAAAGACTGAGGTGCAAAAGATGCTGGAATTAGATGTTATTGAGCCTTCAGAGAGCCCCTGGGCTAGCCCAGTGGTTCTGGTCCCCAAACCTCACACCAAAGATGGCAAGAGAGAGATGAGGTTCTGTGTGGATTACAGAGGACTCAATGCTGTCACTAGGACAGATGCACACCCTATTCCAAGGGCAGATGAGCTCATTGACAAGTTGGCTTCTGCCAAATATTTGAGCACATTTGACTTGACAGCTGGTTACTGGCAAATCAGGTTAGCTGAGGAGTCTAAAGCCAAAACTGCATTTTCCACCCCAGGTGGGCATTATCAATTTGTGGTGATGCCCTTTGGTTTGAAAAATGCACCTGCCACCTTCCAAAGGTTGGTGAATCAAGTCCTTACTGGGTTGGAGGACTTTTGCGCAGCATATCTGGATGATATTGCTGTCTTCAGCTCCACCTGGGAGGATCACCTGGTCCACCTGAAGGAAGTGCTAGAGGCTCTGCAAAAGGCAGGCCTCACTATCAAGGCCACAAAGTGCCAGATAGGGCAGAGTAAAGTTGTATACTTGGGCCACCTTGTAGTTGGCGGCCAAGTTCAACAACTGGAGAGTAAGATCCAGACCGTCAAGGACTGGTCCCCTCCAACTACCCAGACTCAGGTCAGAGCTTTCTTGGGCCTGACTGGGTACTACAGGAAGTCGTTAAGAACTATGGGTCCATTGTGACTCCTTGTAATGATCTGACACCCAAGAAGATGCCCAAAAAGGTTCAGTGGACAGTAAACTGTCAAAAGGCATTTGATGGCCTGAAGAAGGCCATGTGCTCTGCACCTATCCTGAAGAGTCCTGACTACTCAAGAGAGTTCATTGTCCAAACAGATGCTTCTGAATTGGGAGTGGGAGCAGTGCTTTCACAGCTTAATGTAGATGGTCAAGACCAGACCATTGCTTTTATTAGCAGTAGGCTGACCCCCAGAGAGAAACGTTGGTCAGCTATTGAGAGGGAGGCCTTTGCTGTGGTGTGGGCCCTGAAGAAGTTGAGACCATACTTATTTGGCACTCACTTCAAGATTCAGACCGACCATAAGCCCCTCTTATGGCTTAATCATATGAAGGGTGAAAACCCCAAACTACTCAGGTGGTCCATTTCCCTAAAGGGGATGGACTTTACAGTGGAGCACCGCCCAGGAACTGACCATGGCAACGCAGATGGTCTCTCCAGGTACTTCCACTTAGAACATGAAGACACAACTGGTCAAGGTTAGTCTAATGTCCCTGCGTTTGGGGGGGGGGTTGTGTAGGAGAGTAGGGTCTGCTATCCTATGGTCACCCCAAATTTTTGTTTTTTGCTTCACTGGTTTATGACTTAATGTGGCTGTGGGCCTTCTAATCAGACCCACAGCCTGCTGTTCTCTCTCTAAATTAATGCCAATGCACTCTAGGTGCATTACGAATTGGATACTGGTTCACCTTATAGGCCCCTGTAACAGTGTACCCTAGGTACCCAGGGCATAGGTGCATCCAAGGCCTACCAGGGGCTGCAGCCTGTATTGTGCCGCCCCAGGCCTGGCCTTCATCTTTGACACAACTGGCTGATCACTCAGCTGGGGTAAGTTGGTGTAATCACCTCTTGCTTAGATATAGTATCCCTATATCTAACCTTAACTGGACACATGTTAACCTGTAAGCCATTCCTATGGAAGGCCCCTGCAATCCTGGGGGCAGAGTGCATGGTTTCATGTGAGATGGTGCTCTAGCATGAGCTGAGCCTGTCTGCAGCTGTCGGGAACAACTCCCTTAGCTGTTCCGGGATATTGCCATACCATATACTCTTAAGTGCATTATAATCCTCGCGGTTATATGCTAACTTTGGTTTGGCTTTATCAAAACATGTCGAGGAAGGTGTCATACGATTTGGAATATTATCCCCTCAACAGTTCTGTCGAAGGGGATAGCATTCCACCCTTCTAGAGGGACACAACATGTACATAGCCTTAACCCCGGTTAAAGTTAACCAGAGCCTCAGCATCACAAAATGGATGCTGCCACCACAGACACAAGTCTGACCTCCTGCTGCTGGGAGTCCTTCCAGCGAGGGAGACTTGGACAAAGGGTTTCCTGCATTGGGAGGTGTGAACACCACCCCAGACAGGATTTTCTGTATTGGGTAGGACAGGGCTGAATAGAATCAGACATGCCCGGGGCACACAAGGTGTCCCCGTGCATATGCCAGTCCAAACCGGTCCTGGGACTTTCCAGACCCAGGCCTGGTGAGGAGCTGGACAAAGGAAAGGGGGTGTAACCGCCCCCCTTCCTGGTCCCACCCAGAGGAGGGACCTAGCAGGTGAACCACCCCTCAGATTGGGAATAAGAGTGGGAGCAGTGCCATAGCACCTCAGATCATCCTGAATCAACTTGAAACTAAGAAGACGACTGGACCTAGACATTCTGCTGCACAGAAGACTGAAGAGCATCTCATTTGTGGCCTAGGAGTGGCCACCCTGTGAACACAGGCACCATCCGGCAACTCGACGTCTGCTTTGCCGCCACCTCCCCCCGTAGCCCGAGCCCAGAGCCTGACGAGACCCAGGCTCCCAGATTTTTCACAGCCCGATCCACAGTCCCTGCAAAGAAGGGACCCGTGGACGCACCGAGAGACATGGGACCGGACATCTCGAAAGACCCCCAAAAAGCTGACTGCGCAGCACCCGAGGCACACTCGACACTGTGCTTTGGGGTTTGGGAAGCCTCACAACCGAGTAGCCCTTGCACCGAAGATCAGACCCCCAGCATCTCCACGATCTGCGTGGGGCCCTTTTGCATTGTGCCACTCGACGCGCCATCCTGGCCACTTACCACGTGGTCAGCGGCCATCTTGGCAACGAAACCTACAATCTACATGGCGGGTCTGGTTGCTCTAGACTTGCCCTTGCTCCTGTAAGAAGGAGCACCCGCTCTGACCTTGCTGGTCCGAGTGATAAGCCTTTTTCACTTCCTGCGTGGCTTGCATTAGCCAAGGCCTGTTTGCTCTGATCAAGTTGCCGACACAGCCATCAGCTAGAGCTTTCTTGGAACAGCTCGTGATCGACTCCTGGACATCCTCGACCTCTTCATGTCCACGTGGCTGCTGAGAGAAGCTACACCTCATCGCCTGTTTGCACCCGACATCGCCTGGTTCCAATCTGGTTCCACGGTAGTCACTGGCTAGTGACTTTGAACATTGTTTCCTCTGCTTTCAGGTCTTCACCACTTCAGTTCCACCCTTGGATCCACCGGAACTCTTCACATCGAGCCGCCTGCAGCATCTTCAGCTCCAAGCACCATCGACCTGCGTGACGAAACCCAACACTACTTCGCACCTGTGCACCCGCTTCCTGTGGGTGAGGTAACTCAGCAACGCCAGTGTTCCCACACTGGTACACACCTCTAGTGTCTGTGTCTAAAGTTTCACTCCTCTAGGTCACTCGGAAGGTTCCTTAATAACTAACTTTGTAACTTTTACGCACCACAGACAATGCATTGGTGAATGCGTGCACTTTAAACACTGCACCCGAGTCCCGCGGGCCTTTCCCGACTTAGTCACTGCTAGTCCCGATCAGCTCCAGCGATTCCCAAGGCCCTAGGCCTACTTCCTTTTCGATTGGTATCTCTTATACCACTTTCTTATTATATGGTTTGAGTGGCCACCAGCCCTCATGCATATTCTGCAACTTTTGTGTATTTTAACTGTGTTTTGTTTTAATGCTTGTGCTTCTGTGCTCATAAAGAGTATAGGGGATATTTGTAGTTAATAAATATATATATATTTTCAATATATATCTGTGTGGTGTCCTTTCATTTGGTATTCAAGGGGGTTGTATATGGTAAAACAGCTTGCTTCACATGCCTTTCAGAGTTTAGCCTATGACTGCTTTGTCCACGCTACCACTAGGATAGCTGGTCTATAAGGTTGACTTACAACCAATCATCATAAGGGTTGCTTGGCATGGTACAAGGTGATCACTAGAACTAGTGAGCATCATATACCAGGCCAACTTCTCACAAGCCCCAATCCCATTATCAAATAATCAGTCAGTTGGCAGTGAAGAAAGTTACATCATTTATTAAGCAAAAATACTCTATAGAGGAGCCTCTCCAGGTCTCACCCATCAGGTGCGTGTAGAAGACTGTTGGCTCACATTCACACATGAGGTTTTATACTTTTCAGTTCAACACATATAATCACTGTAAAAGGAAAAACACCAGTTGGCTCTCGAGCTCCAGGAAAGGACCATATATGGCACACATGATTAGTTCAAAGCTTAGCTATTTATTACTGGGGAGGTCAGGAGGGGTGACTCCCTTTCGTTTTGGTGCCCGGGAGTGTAGGCATGGCGCCTCCAAGAATGCGCTTATCGCACCCAAAGCCAGATGCGACCTTGAGTATCAGGACAGTCGAGTAAACAGCCTACAATCAGCTGCTCCCCGCAATTCAGATGAACTGGGGCTTGACAACTGCCGGAGACTAACACATGATCACAGCCCGTGTTCGAGCATAGATTCGAAAATGGCGCCTGTATGGTTCTCGGCCTACTCTGTTAGCAGTGTTAACGCAAGTTGTGAATAAATGCTGTCCTCCCTGCAAAAGCAATATATATATATATATATTGAGAAAAAAGGGTACATATAGATGCATCATGTTAACACAATATGGTCCGATACTCCTTATGTAAGGGAAATCAATTTTTTTATCCCTCAGAACGGTCCTTTTAGCATGATGTAGCTAACTAAAACAGCTCAATATTTAAATATTCACTCGTCAATCTGCAATAACTCTTTGAGCTCCTGCTGAACTAACTGAGCCTTTACTGCTGCTGGAGATGAACCGGCCAAGGAGGAGGTGAATTTAGTTGCGCAATAGGAGCAACATGCAGGTCAACATTGTACACAAAGGCAACACCTGAATATGATACCGGCTATACCTGCCGGCACCATCAAAATTTTCCATCCCCAAGTAGACAACAGATCCCAGAACCAACCAGAGAGGGACCATGTACCTGTCTCTAAATGTATTTCACAAGCCAAATGATGTAGCTTTTGGATAGCCAAATGAATAGAGGGGGCGGAGCAGGGAACATCAACACAGCAGGAACTGCCGATCACATGGCATGCTCCTCCTCGGTGATTATAGGCCCCCAGATGGGAAACACTCTTTTTACAATGTCGGTAAAATGCTGTTCAGGAGTATCGGTCTGATCTATATCGGTAGTGTCTATCATTCTTTTATTTCTCTTAGCAGGCATACTTCGTTTATCTAAGCGGTGATCCTTGTGATAATTAGAAGGGGCAATATAGATTGGAGGGTACAGGAAGGACAGGTAGCAATGTCCAGCCCAACCTTGTGGAAGCCAAGTATAGGCATTTTCTCCATAAACAAAATATACATTAGGAGGGGTAATCAATGGGGGGTGCTAAAGGTACGCAACTGATAAGTATAATTACATTGGCTGTCTCCTACGGATATGTACCCTTCTCCCTGAACACAGAATGCAGAGGTACTATTTAGTATAGGCACTGGAATAGCCCTATCTTCAGTAACATTGCAGTCTTGAAAATGTCGAAAATACTGAGTAAAATTAAACTCAGCAAAATCCCAAATTTCATTTTTCAACCAAGTGATATTTTCATGCGTTGTATACATATTCATACATGCATTCCGATCCAAGGTTCCCTCTCCATTGTTCCCCTCGGGGTCAAATCCTTGATGAACCTCAATATATGCTAAAATCATTTCATAATCTTTTTCCGAAAACCTTTTAGTGTCCACAGTATAATGCATATACATCATTGAAAGTAATTTAAACCAAGCTTCACAACTCCCTAAATGAGACAAGGGTAGGGATATGAATAGGTCGTGCTTGTGCATAACATATGTTAAAAGACCACAAGCCCAGCAATTTGTAGCATTGATGGCGCTGTGCGTTTGATGAAGCATTTCAAGAAGTACATTTTTCACATAAGTCTGACGATGCCTTTCCTTATGTGGGGTTAAAGTGTGAAACACATGTTCCGGAGGTTGAGCAGTTAATCTTAAAATAGTATGCATATGGTGGCGAAATTCTAAATAGATGAATACTCCCATCAATGTGATTAATAATATCGCTATAATAACTATAAATGCAATTTTAACACGATGAGTCCAACTAGAAAAGACAGGCATATATGCAGGGAAATAACGCGGTACAAAAGGACGTTCCTCTTCAGAAACAAAACGGGCAAAGGGATACATACTAACTAAAAGTCCAAAAAATAACCTCGGGCAATGCAGTCCAACCAGAGGGTGCTTCTTTCTTGTGTCCGTTTAGAGCCTCACAGGCAGGCTCCTATTGTTCATTACAAATAATACCCAAGCAAGCCTCTCCCGTTGGAGTTATGTTCTCACACAACCCTTGAAGAAAACACAACCTGGGCCTCTTTAAACAAGAAATTCAGTCTTTCTCTCTGAACAAAGCAAGCAAAATTTTCAAGGCTCTCAACGCGTTCACTCCAGTGTCTCACTCAGAACCCCAGAAGCGCATCTAACAGACATTCATGGACCAGGTCTATACCCTATCACTCAAGTCTATCCCTACCTCCTACCATATTCACCTGGGGTACTGCGTTGTTTTCTGGGCCGCCGGGTGTATCGAGCATGGCCAGGCACTTCCTGATCAGAAAACAAAACAGAGGATGATGAATCTGGTGCAACAGGTGTACTGCGAGCTTCTCGTTCGACTGTAGGGGCAGCAGAATCTGGGGCAATCGCTTGTGCTGATGACAGAGCCCCTTCCGAGCCCGAAACACCTTCTCCTTGCCCTTCTCCAATTACCTGGGCGTCAGAAAAAGGGACAAAACGAGGAACTCGCTCGCTCACTTTCCTGGGTCAGGACCCCTTCCTTGATTCGCTGATCATATGGAAGCGGGAGGGGTAGTTTTTTCAGATGTGACACATGGATCCAGTGTCTCTTGCCCTTCACCTTTACCGCCGTCCGCGTGGCCAACAAGATTTGAAACGGTTCGGACCACCAGGGATCCAAGCTGGATTTTCGCTGGTAATTACGGACCAGAACCCACTGTCCTGGCTCCAAGCGATGTCCAGGACCCTCCGGCAGGGGCTGCAAAACTGTTGAGACCTGTTGATGAATGGAACGGAGATCTTTAGTCAAAGCATACAAATAGTCTGTCAACATAGTATACTCTATATCACGGAATGTTCAGGGTCTCTGGATGCCCCAAACATTAGCAGGGCGCCCAAAAATGACCTCATATGGAGATAAGCCAGAACGAGAATGTGGGGTAACCCGTATTGACATTAATGCCAGCGGTAGAGTATCTGGCCACTTCACTCCGGTACTTTCTTGGATCTTTGCCAATTTGAGCTTCAGTATCCCATTATACTTCTCGACCAACGCATCGGACTGGGGGTGTCGAGCCGCATGGAATTTCTGTTTAATCTGTAATCCATTACAAATGTGACTGATAAGATCTGCATTAAAGTGTTTTCCATTATCACTTCAGATCAGCGAGGCAATCCATAGCGTGGGAACTATTCCTTTACCAATGCCTTTGCCGTTGCCAAAGCAGTATTTTCCTCGGTCGGGTAGGCTTCCACCCATTTACTGAAAGTGCACACCACAACCAGGACATACTTCAAATTATCTTCACGCTCCAGCTGGATATAATCGATTTGGAGCACCTCAGAAGGCAAAGATGGTGGTGCAAAGTTTCCACTCAGAACAGGCTCCATGCCCCCAGGATTATGTCGTAAACAAACCATGCAATATTGCACCAAATGAGCACCGGTCTTTGGAATATTGGGATTGTACCATACAGGATCTAATAATGCACAAATACCCTTTGCCCCAATATGCACTGAACTATGTGCCATTGTTACCATCACATTCACAAATGCATTGGGCAACAACCATCATTGTTTTTCTGTCAAATCAATCCAACAATCATCTGCATCTAATTTCCCCACTTTCTCTTTACAGTGAGCCAGCTCAATAGGGGTAGCTTCTTTCTGTATTTCTCGGACACTCTCCACTGTGTTATTAAACATCTCTGTTTCTGCTACCCACCTAGCAGAGCTAGTCACAAACATTGAGGTCATTTTTGATTTCGCAGTTTCATTAGCTACTTGATCAGCAAAGGCATTACCCTCACCCACTGCATCAACCACTGCCTTGTGTGCACTGCATTTAACTACAGCCACCATCTCTGGTAACGTCAATGCTGTTAGCAATCGCAAAATCAAGGGGCCATGCTGTATTCGCTGACCATGGGAAGTGAGAAAAACTCTTTCGGCCCAAAGTCGGCCAAAACTATGAGCCACTCCGAAGGCGCACTGGCTATCGGTGTAAATATTTACTCTCAATCCTTCACTTAGCTCACAGGCCCGAAGCAATGCCACTAACTCAGCTGCCTGAGCTGATTGATAGGGTACTCGAGAAGCCTCAACTACGGTGTGAAAAGTAGTTATCGCATATGCAGCAGTTGTCGTGCCATCTGGCAATTTGAAACAATAGCCATCGACATACAACTTCCCTTGAGGGTCAGATAGAGGATTGTCTGTCAGGTCTACCCGTCCCTTCGTCTCTTCCTCCATCCAAAATATACAATCATGAACATCATTGTTCTTTTCGTTCGAAGGGAGGGTTAGTAACGTGGCAGGGTTCAGAGTGGCACATCGTTTAATCGTAATGTGGGGAGCAAACAAAGTCAATTCATAACCTGTAAGACGCACACTCGTAAGGTGCTGGGTCTTTGTTTTGTTCAATAATGTATCCACAGAGTGCAGTACCATCACTGTGAGATCAGTGTTAATAATGAGCCCTTCCAACTGTCGAATAGGCACTGCGACCGCAGCAGTAGCCCCTAAATACCTAGGGAGTGGTCTGGCGGCGTTATCCAACACCACAGAGAAATAGGTACAAGCTCTCTGCTTACCACCAAATCCTTGTGTTAACACAGAAAGCGAGCAACCGTCCACCTCGTGTACATAAAGCACAAAAGGTTTTTGATAGTCAGGGGTACCAAGAACGAGTGCAGAGCAAAGCGCAGATTTCAAAGAGTCAAAAGCATTCTGGCAATCATCAGTCCAGGGTAAAGGTTCATGCACATCTTTAGTGGTTAAATACAGGAGAGGTTTACTGAGAAGGGAAAAATTAGGGATCCATTGGCGACAGTAAGAAGTTATGCCGAGAAATGCACGAACATCGCACTGAGTACAAGGTACAGACATATTAGAAATGGTAGTCACACGCTCAGGGGTTAGTCTCCTCCCCTCTTTTGACAGCAGATGACCTAAGTAGGTCACCTCCTGTCGACAATATTGGAATTTAGAAAGTGATACTTTATTGCCATTAGCTGCCAAATGAGACAATAATTGTACTGTGGCTTCCTTACAACCCTCCTCAGTATCAGAGGCCACTAACAGATTATCAACATATTGCAAAAGCACAATACCAGAGGGTAGGAACAAATCATCCAACAATGTCTTCAAAGCTTGACTATAAATACTAGGACTCCCCGTGTACCCCTGGGGAGTGCGACAAAACCGGAAGCTGCGACCAGATAATGAGAGGCCGAAAATATGACGGCTATCAGGATGTATCGGAATGCTAAAGAAAGCATACATTAAATCGATCACTGAGAAATATTTTGCAGTGGGAGGAATCATGGTAAGAATAGTAGTGATGTCAGAAACCACAGGGTATTTGGGCACCACTATTTTATTAATTTCATGCAAATCAATCACAAAACGATAAGTATCAACATAGTCAAGATCACTTCCAACAGGGGCCTTTTTTAAGATCGGTAAAATGGGGCTGTTGCATATATTAGCAGCTGCCTCTTCCACCACACCCTTTTTGATCAAATCTTGTATGATGGAGAGCAAAGCTTTCTCGCCCGCCTGAGAAATTTTGTACTGAGGTATACGTGGAAGCCAAGCATTTTGTTTCAGAGTAATAGAAACAGGTGGAATCCTTAATAATCCTACATCTGTGTCTCCAGTGGCCCACAGCGTCTCTTGGATAGCAGCAAACTCAGGAGGGAGGGGTTCATTTTTGGCGAAACACTGCAAAGTATGCTTGCCAAGGGTATTGATAGTCAATCAAACACCATCAGGTGAACAATTAATTTTTGCATGTAATTTCTTCAACAAATCCAAGCCCAATAAATTTTCACCACAATGAGAAGTCAAGAGAAACGGGGAATCTACAGTTACTAGACCAATTGTGAACGGAATAGGTTTGGAAATGGGGCTTACCACCGGAATTCCCGAGAATCCCACCGAAACATTATTGTGCCCGGACAGAGCAGCCCCTGGGACCAGAGAACGAGAAATAGAACTATTCATCGCACCTGTATCAACTAAAAACTTTTCAGATGTCCCCATGAAACGCGCTTTTACATAAGGACCTTGCTGATCAACGGGTACTGACACCTGGCCCCCACTCTGTCCTTGGCTGTCCTATGTATAAGAATACCCTTTGGTTGCATCTATCGCACAGTCCTCATTATAGTACTGCCTACCTCTTGGATTATTGAAAAATATATTTTCTGATCCGACATGCACCGCCTCCTCTCGTCGCATATCACTGCTATCCACACCACCTCAACCTCTTCCTCTCATAACCCCATTCTGACCCAGCAACAATGGACACTGAAATCGCCAATGCCCTTCCTTCCTCCTTACACTAAGCGCACTGGTTTGGTCCCAGAACAACAGCCGGCCCTCCGCCTCATCTGGTTCCTGCCCCCCTCGGGACAAACCCTCTACCGCCTCTCTCTCTGCCTCGTCCTCGAATGACTTGTTGCAACAACACCCGTGTCTAGAGATCTTTCGTTTTCTTTTCTGTCTTATCCTTACTCTCATTTTCTCTATGCTCGTAATATTGGGCCATACTCAATATTACCGAGGGCGTAGACGTAGTCCAAGTACTTTCAGCGGTTTGTAGCCGCGCAGAAACTTCCAGTAACAAATTGGTGAGAAAACGATTAACAAATAATCGTACACCGCCTTCCAATCAAAAATCCTGTCCACTAAAGTCAATGAATACACCCTCAAATCTAGTGAAGAAATCAGAAACACTTTCGTCTTTCTTCTGCTTACATGCTGTCAATTTATCCCAATCCACCTTACGAGGCGGAATTAAGGAATGCATGTAAGTAATAATATGGCCAGGTAACGCCAATAGTTCGGGTTTTGGTTTATCACCAGGCTTACGTTCCTTAACCCAATCTTTTATCTGTTCCCATGTTCCGCCTAACTCCTGAACATGGTCCTGATCATGCACCTGATGCCATACATCAACAGGGACTAGCAATGCAAAAAATAGTTCTATGTCAGCTAGGGTCATAACGGCTGAGGAAGCCGCTTCTGTGAGTTCTTTATAATAAGCCGTGGGATTTTTTGGGGGGTCAGGCAGTTGTGATTTTAGCAAGAGGACTTCACTCCTCTTCCATGGGGTATAAACCCATTGTTCCTGCACTCGTGCCTCTACACGAGGTCTAGTCTCTACATCCTGATCATTTTTTAATTCCGGATTTTTATGGTGAAATATAGGATGGACTTCTCGCATAGGGTGCTCAGAGTCCCATGAGTAACATTTTGGGTGCATCCGCCCACGATAACTTAATAAAACCTCAACATTTTTGTACACTTCCTCTAAGTTCAGACTTATGAGCGCTGTCCCGAATATCATTCATAACTTGGGGGACCATCCCCCCTGCAAAACACTGTTCCCATAAAGTAATAAGACATGTGGCCATGTGTTTCAGGGCATGTTGCTGCATAACAGGCTCAAAGTCTCGGAGCGTGCTCCAGATATCAATTATAGTATAAATAGGATGTCGCATCCACTGGGATGACTGATTTTCAACCATCTGTTTCTCATTTAGTCCTACACTCGAACGAGCGAACGAGTAAACAACTTCCGTGCGTCCAAATCCCCCGGAGCACGAGCTGGATTTGAAGCAGCTAGGGATGGGGTCGTGCTCGTGGACTGGGAAGCCCAAGCAAGGGAAGGGGGAGACAAAACAGATGTGGACATAACCGAAGATGGCAATGTAACAGACCATAAGGTAGCTGTCTCAGACACAGAGAGAGATAAAACAGAGGACGTTCCCGGAGAGACAGGGGAAGAGGAAACAACAGGGGCAGAGGCTAATGGGTCCTGTACAGGAGTCGGGGGAACAACGGGATATATACGTTGTGGGGCATAAGGTGCAGGTGGACAAGTATCCAATAGATCCTCCATCTCATTCTCCGCTTCAGTCCTAGCCACATAGGTCTTATCCACTTGTAATCTAAATTGCCTATCTGCACAATCAATTCCCTGTTCGGTTTGAGCTTTAGCATAAGCAATGGCTTTCTGCGTAATCGTCTGACCTCCCTTCATTCTGCATAATTTCTCCTCCCATATACGTCTGCACTTTGCTTCCTTCTGCCATAGGTTTAGGGAATCAAACATTGACTGTCGACTACGTTTAGAAAACAATCGATCCTGCAGAAAATGTATCTTTTTCTCATCAAAAGACCCGGTTAAAGGCCATTGCAACTCTACATTATCCTTAGTATATTTATGCCATAGTGTGTTAAACAAAATAGGTGTAAAACCATGCTTTTCATACATATCATAACTCGGGCTGACCTCAGGTGGGGCAGGTTGACTTTCAGCCAATCGCATATCATTAGGACGGTGACAACATCCAAAACAACTAAAGTTGCTAAAACACGGCATAGTGATTGTTGTCACATATTCCTCATTCAATCATCAAAACGTACTTTCAAACATGGCCATGTTCAAACATTCACAACATATTCAACCTCACTCTTATTCGAACACACACAGAACAATAATATATGTACATACAAAGATATTCAAAACAACATGTCTCTTTTCTGTCTTTCTAAACAAAGAACAGAGCCCTTCAACTCTTGTTCATGGAGAATCAATCAATTCAGATTCCAGACCAACAGATACCAAATTCATGCAGTCCAAAGACTACCAAGAGACCGTCGGACAGGTATACCCACAGACTGTCATACAGACCATCCTACAGTCTTCCTGGTTCACCCTTGGGACTATTCTGATTAAGCCTGCTTCCTTAGCATCGTTTCAGATATGTCCCCAAGGCTACCCAGGTTCAACCACAGGCCTTTCCAAGACCAGTCCGGCCGGGTGCGTACCACACGAGCCACACCAGGGCATCCGATCGGCGTATCTATTGTTCACAAAACAAGTCCGTGGAACATCTACCCGTGCAGCCACAAGGCTAGCCCGTCAGACGCCCAAGATTCTCTATGGTACACCGACCACCAAATCCTACACAGTTAACTGCTTCAAAAGCACAGCTCAGCAGCGTGTACCAAAGGAACACCAAAAACAATCCACTCACCTGGTGCACGCAGGTACAATTGCGTATTCTCCCCTGCCAACTCCTGAAGACCAACACGGTCAGCTCCTGGGTTACACCCGTAGGACTCCAGCGAAGGGTCACTAGCAGCTGGGGCACTCTGATCGGGAGAGCGGAGTAAGTCAATAATTTTCGGTCTGTCCACTCGCTCGACCAGAGCTCCCCTTTCTTTGTCCATTCTACCCAGTTACGGGAGGACGACCCTATCACGGAGTCCCACCAGAGTCTCCAACTGAAGTACCATAAAAAATAACATAAAGGGCTATACCTACCAATAGCCCCAATCCCATTAGCAAATAATCTGTCAGTTTGCAGTGAAGAAAGTTCAATCATTTATTAAGCAAAAATACTCTATAGAGGAGCCTCTCCAACCCTCACCCATCAGGTGCGCGGAGAAGTCTGTTGGCTCACATTCAAACATGAGGTTAGATACTTTTCAGTTCAACACATTTAATCACTGTAAAAGGAAAAACACCAGTTGGCCCTCAAGCTCCAGGAAAGGACCATATATGGCACACATGATTAGTTCAAAGCTTAGCTATTTATTACTGGGGAGGTCAGGAGGGGTGACTCCCTTTCGTCTTGGTGCCCGGGAGTGTAGGCACAGCGCCTCCAAGAATTCGCATTTCGTACCCAAAGCCAGATGGGACCTTGAGTCTCAGGACAGTCGAGTAAACAGCCTACATTCAGCTGCTCCCTGTAAATCAGATGAACTGGGGCTTGACAACTGCCGGAGACTAACACGTGATCACAGCCCGTGTCAAGCATAGATTCGAAAATGGCGTCTGTATGGTTCTCGGTCTACTCTGTTGGCAGTGTTAACGCAAGGAGTGAATAAATGCTGTCCTCCCTGCAAAAGCAATATATATATATTTATATATGTATATATATATCGAGAAAAGGGGGTACATATAGATGCATCATGCTAACACAATATGGTCTGATACTCCTTATGTAGGGGAAATCTATTTTTTATCCCTCACGGGCGCCGTGCACAAGGCAGCTTTCAGGTCCTCAAAAGCTTTCTGACAGGTGGGAGTCCAAATCTCTTTCTTGGGCTGCTTCTTGGAAGTCAGCTCTGTCAAGGGTGCAATCATTTTGCCATACCCCTTGACAAACCTCCCGTAATACCCTTTGAGTCCTAAGAAGGCCCTCACCTCTGTCTGGGTATTGGGGAGATCCCAAGCCAGGATGGTTTCAATCTTGGGTTGTAGGGGCGCCACCTGGCCGCTTCCAACTTGGTGTCCCAAGTACACCACAGAACCCTGCCCGATCTGGCACTTACTCACCTTGATCGTGAGGCCTGCCTTCCGCAGTGTCAACAACACTTCCCAGAGGTGGCACAGATGTTCCTCCCAAGTGACACTGAACACTGCGATGTCATCCAGGTAGGCGGCACTGAACTCATCCAGTCCAACCAACACTTGGTTGACCAACCTCTCAAAGGTGGCAGGGGTATTCTTCATCCCAAAGGGCATAACACGGAACTGGAAATGCCCATCTTGGGTGGAGAATGCTGACCTCTCCTTTGCCCCATCAGTCAAGGTGATCTGACAATACCCAGACATCAAGTCAAACGTGCTGAGGTACTGTGCAGCCCCTAGCCGATCAATGAGCTCATCAGCTCTGGACATGGGGTGCGCGTCGGTCTACGTGACCAAATTGAGCCCTCCGTAGTCCACACAGAACCGGAGTTTGGGTGTGGCACCCGGGGCCGCAGCCTTCGGGACCAAGACCACTGGGCTGGCCCAGGGACTGCCGGAGGACTCAATCACCCCTAGTGCAAGCATCTTTGAGACCTTGATGCAAGCCCTTACCCTGTCAGTTACCCTGTAAGACTTGTGCTTCACAAGTAAGCTGTCTCCGGTATCCACATCATGGACACACCAATCTGTGATACTAGGAACCAGGGAGAACAGATCAGAAAACTGTCCCAGCAACTGGCAGTAGTCATTCTGTTGCTCATTGGTCAGGGTGGACAAGAGGTTAATACCATCCACTGACCCAACTTGCTCTGTGGCTGCCAGGAGGTCAGGAAGAGGCTCAGTCTCCTCTTCCATTCCAGCATCCGTCGCCAAGAGCATGCCCACTTCAGACCTCTCTAAGTGGGGCTTAAGGCAGTTGACATGCATGACCCTCAAGGGGTTCCTAGGAGACCGCAAGTCCACCAAGTAGGTAACTGGACTCTTGTGCTCCACAACCTCAAATTGACCGGTCCACTTATCCTGGAGTGCACAGGGCTCCACTGGGGCCATGACCCACACTTTCTGACCAGGTTGAAGCTCTACCAGAGTGGCATTCTAGTCGTACCAGCGCTTCATCTCCTCTTGGCTGGCTTCCAGATTTGCCTCAGCGAGTTGCCTGAAACGCCTAGTCTGGTTCCTGAAGGCCAGCATGTAGCTATATACATCCTGAAGAGGTTTCCTGGGAGATTGCTCCCAGCCTTCCTTGACCACACTCAGAGGTCCTCTGACCGGGTGCCTATAGAGAAGCTCAAAGGGACTGAACCCTAGAGATTTGTGTGGCACCTCCCGGTATGCAAACAACAGTCATGGTAAGAGGACGTCCCGCTTACGCCTTATGGGTTCCTCAAGACCCATAATCATGCCCTTCAGGGCTCGGTTGAACCTTTCAACCAACCCATTTCCTTGGGGGTGGTAAGGAGTGGTGAATTTGTAAGTTACCCCACACTCCTGCCACAGGGACTTCATGTACTTAGAAATAAAGTTGGTGACCCAATCAGACACAACCTCTCGAGGGAATCCTACTCGAGAGAAAATTCCCATCAGTGCTCGTCCCACCACGGGCCGTCAATGTCCTCAGAGGTATGGCTTCTGGGTACCGGATGGCATGGTCCACCAAGACCAGGATGTATCTGTTGCCCATGGCTGTCTTGGGGTCCAGTGGCCCCAAAATGTCAATCAACACCCGCTCAAAGGGGGCACTGACCACAGGGAATGGGTGGAGAGGAGCCTTCTGCTTCCTACCACTCTTTCCACTTGCCTGGCAAGTCTGACACGTCCTGCAATGAGTGTCTGGAATTCTTGCGCATTTGGGGCCAATGAAAGTGGGTGACAAGCCTCTCAAAGGTCTTGTCCTACCCCAAATGTCCTGCCAATGGCACATCATTAGCCAGCCTAAGTAGGAAGGCTCTGAAGCGCTGGGGTACCACCAGCACACGGGCTGACCCAGGCTCAGTTAGCAACCTTAGGCTCGCTATACAGGAGAGCATTCTCCCAGTAGATCCAATGTGACCCAGACTGATCACCTGCTGCCTTGTTTGTAGCCTGCTGCCACAAGCCCTCAAGAGAAGGGCATTCTCTCTGTTCCCTGCAGAATTCTTTCCTGGTGTGGCCTCCTTCTAGCTGCCAATTTGTCAGCCCAGGCAGGTCCCCCAGTTCAGCTACTTGGTCCCCAGTAGGTTTCAGGGCATTCCCCTCGGGGTCTACCTCCTCCTGGGCTGTGGGAACTTCAGGGGCCGCCTGCCACTTCTCTCTAAGGCAAGTTCCTGGGCCTCCCTCTCAGGCTCCAGGTCCTCTTGAGCACCCCTACTGGCTGCCATTGACCGTGTGTCACGCACGCCCAGTCAGGCAGACCCAACATCCTCAGGTGAGTACTCTTCTCCACCTTCTCCCAAGGTGAGCTCTCCAAATTGTTCCCCAACAAACAGTCAACAGGCATGGTGGGCCTCACAACTACCTGAAGAGTACCAGAGACCCCCCACTCAAAGGGAACCTGAGCCATTGGACAATGACTCTCTGTGTTGTCGGCGTTAACAACTCGGCAGGATGCATGTGGGACAACCTGCTCTTGAGACACCAGGTGACACCTGACAGCTGTCACACTGGCTCCTGTGTCTCTAAGAGCCTCCACCTTTTGGCCATTGATGGTTACCCACTGCCCATATTTCTTAGTGTTGTTGGGCAGTTGGTTCTCTGGGACCACCTCACAGTCTCCTAAAGAGACAAGGGACATCTCTGTGGAAACTCACCCACCTTGGACTTCCACCTCCTACCCAAAGGCTACACTAGCCATCTGCCGGGGCGGGGCACCAGTGGGTGCTCGTTTACCAATCAGGCGGCACCTGGTATCATTCACCTTATGACCCAGGTCCCCACATCTGTAACATTTCAGGGGTCCCTCTGGAATAGGATTACCTGTCGGGACCACTGGCTTTTTCTGAGGGGGAGGCTGGGAACCTTTCCCTTGGTTCCCTTGGGAATTACTTTGGGGCCCTCTGTGGAACTCCCTCTGTTTATCCCTGTCCCTCCCACTCTTCTGCTGGGGACACTGCCCACCTTTGGCTGAGTCTCCCACGTGACCCTTGTGGACCCTGGTACTGACCCAGCGATCAGCCTCCTCAGCAAGCTTCCTAGGGTTAGTCAGCTAGTTATCAATCAGGTGCTGGTGCAGCTCTGGAAAACAATTATCAGACACGTGCTCCCATGCAATAAAATCCAAGAGACCTTGAAAATCATTAACTTTGCTGCCCTTTACCCAACCATCCAATGCTCTGCAACAGAAAGTGATATACTCTACCCAGGTACTATTATCTATCTTTTTGCACTTCCTGAACCTCTGCCTATAGAGTTCAGGGGTCAAACCAAACCTAGTCATGAGTGCCTCTGTCATGTGGCTATAGGAATTATGGACTTCAGAAGGCAAGTCCAACAGTGTGTCCCGCCCCTCACTAAGGAACCTTCCCCACAACCCCGCTCCCCAATCTCTCTCAAGGACCCCGTGGGAAGACATGGCTACCTCATAGGCTCTGAACCACTGCCCAATATCATCATTCTTAAAAAACTCCTTTACCACATCTTTGGGGATGTACACTCTACCTTCCCCATGTGCTGACGCTGTGCTGCTTCCAGAGGGAGAAATCTCTAGGCTCCTGGCTTTCAGATCCAACTCCCTCAAAACGTTGTCATGCTCCAATTGCAATCTCTTTTCCTCTAGAGTCATCTTTTTGCTTTCTAGCTCCAGTTGCCCATTCAATTTGAGCTTGGCCATCTCCATTTCATGCATCCTGTTTTCTTTCCTGTCTGCCAACTCTTCTGGGGACAGACCTCAGGCAGAAACACTGCTACCCACTGGGGACGGCACACCCCTCCTTTCAGGACCCAGTGGCCCACCAATCTGCTCCTCTGCATCCTCATAATTCAATAATGAACCAGGAGCATTCCTTGCTTCCACCCAGGCCCTCAGCGCCTTGTGGTATTGCTCCCATTTGGTCATTCCGGCCACGGAAATTTTAAACTTTTTGCAGAAGCTTTTGAGCTGGTTGTTGGTGTAGCTTTCTACTTTCTCTTCTTCCAAATCACAGTCAACAGATGCAATGGATGCTGCCTTTTCCATCCTGACTAAACCAGGCATGATTAAAAAATGGCAATCTCTGGCAAAAACAAGTATCAGAAGTATGTGGTTGCGTTATGGTCTGCACTCACTAAGTAGTGTTTACCACTCACAGTACATGAGTCACAAATGCAAATTCGGAATCCTTTCCGCTTAACTTCCAATGTTAGAATTGGGTATCTCTGGTTGGCACAGGTAGGTACTTGTGACAAGCAGGGACCCTCTCCTCTAGTCAGGGCAAGGGAATTACTCTCTCAAAATAACCCCTGCTCACCCTCTAAGCGGTGTGGCGTGAGCAGTCAAGGCTTATTTCAGAGGTGATGTAAGTTAAGCAGTTGTGACCACATACAGTAACCCAGTGACAACACTACAAATGGACACCACACAGGCTTTATATAAGTTTCAAGAGTTCTTGTTAAAAAGGCTTAAATCAAGGTTCTGTGCGAGTAGGTAGCCCGGGCAGACTACAACGTCGTTGAAACTAACAGAGTCTAGCAAATCCAGCGGGCTGTGTTGGTACGTGCCCACTCAATGGTCGTCAGACTCAGTCACAGTGCCTTTTACCTGGGGCGACCGGCACGGACGTGCAAGCCGGTTCCGGTGATCGTCGCGGTGCAGAAAGGAAGCGTTGCAGGACGCGTTGTCCCTCGATGCGGTGCAGGCTGTGGCCCGTTGACAGAGTCGGTAGATCCAAGGCTTGCGTTGCAGGGTGAGACGGTGCTTCGATGCAGTGCTTACAGCTTGTGGTGCGGCGAACGAGCCGGAATTCGGGAGCTGGCGTCGATCAGTCCGGACAGCGGTGCGAGTCGTACGGGGCGTCGCAAAGCATGCGAGGCGGTGCCCAACTCCGGTGCGGTCACAGGACTCGAAGTCAGCAGCAGTGACCGCGTTGGTCAGACCAGTTCAATTCGGTGTAGCGAGGCGTTGCACGTCGCGGTGTCCTTCCAGTCGCGCTGCAGGCTTCAGATTGGTGACGGCGTCAGGACGGAGTCAGTGAACGCAGAGCTTGCGTTGTTCGAAGCGGACGTTGCTTGATGCGGTGCCTACAGGACACCGGGCTGGTCGTGAGAGTCTGTCACAGCTCCCTGCCTCTGTACCCACTTGTTTCCAGCAGCAATTCACAAAGGCTGGTGAAACCCACTGGTCCTGGGACTTCGGTCAGGGGCAAGCTCTCTTCCAAACCCTTGGAGATCTTTGCACAAGTTGAAAGAAAAGTCCACAAGGTTCTTTCTCCTCTCTTTGGCAGTCAGGCAACCACTGCATGCCAATCCCCCAGATAGCACTTCAGCTTGGGAATAGTCTCTCCTCAGTTTCTTCAGGTTTCTTCTCCTCAGCAGAGGTTTTGTCTTGAAAGTCCAGAAGTGATCTAATTTCATGGGATCAGGGTCCCAGTACTTACACCCCTAAATCCTTTGTTCTCTGAGAGGAGAGGGGTCTGCGCCCAGTACGAGCAAGTTCTGAAGCACTCTGTTTACCAGACTTCACCTTTCCTTTCACAGCGCAGGGCAGGCACATCAGACGCCCCACAGGAGGTTGAGCCAGCATTGTGGAAGGCAAGTACATTCCTGGAGCACTTTGTTGACAGTCTTCCTCCTCTTCTTTCAGTATGCAGGGCAGAGACATCAGAAGCACCACGGGAGGTGGAGCCAGCATTGTAGAGGGAAGGCCCAGTCCTATTCAGGTCCCAGGTGCAACTCCTCCCTCCCATCTAGATGCAGATCTCCCTATTCACCACCAGGCAGCCCCAGCCTGTCTCCTGGAATTCCCCAGCCCTGTCACACACAAACCCAGACAAGGAATACACACCCTAGCAGAGGCAGGCTTAAAAGGTAGGCAAGCAAATACCTACTTTCTGAAAGTGGTATTTGCAAACACAGAATATTCAAATAAACTTCACTGAAAGAGGTATTTTATTATTCCGAGCCCAGGCATACTAGACTCCAATTTCTACCATATTCTCTGAGTCTGCTAGGATTATAGACTGTAATATTTCTAACAGCCCATTCTGCCCTATGGAGAACAGGTAGCCTTGCAATAGTGAAAAATGAAAATGGCTGTAATTCACTATTAGGACATTCCACAGACATCAGGGATTGTCCTACCTTATACTTACAATGCACCCTGTTCTTAGGCCTAATATGAAGAAAAGGGAAGGTTTAGGGACGGGCAAGTGGGTGCACTTGCCCAGTCAGCATGACAGTATCAGACTGCACGCAGGCTCTAGAATGGCAGACCTTAGACACGTTTTACAAGGCCGCTTCGGTGGGTGGCACAACCAGTGCTGCAAGCCCACTAGCAGCATTTGGATTTACACGCCCTGGGCACACTCAGTGCAGTGTACTAGGGTCTGACAAGTAAACCAAATATCCAATCATGGAACCACTAATCACTACATCAATTTACAGTAGGGAGCATTCACACTGTGGCACTGGACAGCAGTGGCACAGTGCCCAAAGCATTTGACACCAGCAAAAACACATGAGGCAACTGAAAAAATGGAAGGGAGACCCACGCCAATGGTGCCAGGTCTAACAACCACTAACACATATTTCAAATTGTTGACTAGATCCATCTCTATGTAATCTAATTGGAGGACCTCAAAAGGGATAGTAGGGGGTGCAAAATTGGGCAGCTGTCTTCAGGATGTTATCATTCTGCCTTACATGGTCTAACAACTTACAAATAGCCTTACCACTGATATGAGCTGGCCTATGCACCATGGTGACTACGGGGAGAACATATGCATCTGGCAGGATCCATCTCTGTTTTCCTGACTTATCAGTCCAACACCCATCTTCATACAAATGTGCTGTGTATCTGTTTGACACTTTCCAGTGTATCCTCAAACATGGTAACCTTTGGCACCCACCTAGCAGGACTTGCTACAAACATCTTCTTCATCTTCATTCGGGCTGTCTCCTCAGATGTCTGATCCACGAATGCATTCCCTTTACCCACATTGTCAGTAATGGCCCTGTGGGTAGTGCACACCCTATCGCAAATTTTTTGGAGAGTGTCAAAGCCGACAAAAGCCTATGTATAAGGGGGCTGTGCTGGATCTTCAACCCATGAGAAGGGAGAAACCCTCTCTCTGCCCAAAGTCGTCCAAAATTTTGGCCGACTCCGAATGCGTATTGGCTGTCAGTACAAATATTGATAGCAAATCCCTCACTCAACTCACAGGGTCGTATAAGGGCAACTAGTTCTGCTGCTTGGGCTGACTGATAGGGAACTCGTGACGTCTCAACTACTGTGTGCAGTGTCGTGATCGCATATGCAGCAGTTGTAGTGCCATCTGGTAACTTAAAACAAGAGTCATAAACATATAGTTCCCTTTGGGGTCAGATAAGGGAACATCAGTCAGGTCTACCCGTCCTTTTGTCTCTTCCTCTGTTCGGAAGATACAATCATGTATGTCAATTTCCTCACTCTCAGAAGGGAGGGGTAGTAACATGGCTGGGTTCAGAGTGGCACACCTTTTGCTCATAACATGTGGTGAAAAAAGAGTTAGCTCATACCCGGTCAAAAGTGCACTGGTGAGGTGATGCGTCTTGGTCTTATGCAAAAGGGTATCCACAGCATGAGGTACCATAACTGTGAGGTGAGTATCAAGTACGAGCCCAGCCGATTGCCTTATTGAGATGGCCACAGCCGTGACTGCTCCTAGACAGCTAGTGAGGGCTCTTGCAACAGGGTCCAAGATAGCAGAAAAATAAGCACACAGCTGTTGCTTACCTCCAAAGACCTATGTTAAGACAGAGAGTGCACAGCCAGCCGTTTCATGAACATACAGCACAAACAGCTTCATGTAATCAGGTGTACCAAGCACAGGAGCAGAGCAAAGCATGACTTTTAATTGCTCAAAAGACTGCTGACATTCATGCGTCCAGGGCAAGGGATCATGCACATCTTTAGTGGTTAGTGCTAGCAGAGGCTTTATTAGTAACAAGTAGTTAGGAATCCACTGACGACAATGGGAAGTAATGCCAATGAAAGCACGCCCATTCCTCTGAGTTTTGGGGATAGGCGTTTAAACAATGGCATTGATGCGTTCAGGAGTCAATCGCCTACCCTTCTTCGACAGTAGGTGACCTCCTGTTGACAATATTGATATTTGGAAAGGAACACTTTATGTCTGTGTCGAAACAAATGCAACAATAATTTAACCTTGCTGTCTTTGCAACCCTGTTCAGTGTCGGAAGCAATGAGAAGGTCATCTACATATTGGAGTAATATATTACCTGAGGGAAACGTAAGGCAGTCCAATTGGGCTTTTAAAGATAGGCTATATAGACTAGGACTTTCAGTATAGCCCAGAGGAGTGTGACAGAATCTAAAGCTCCTACCAGCTAGTGTAAAACTGAACAAGTACCTGCTATATGGGTCCATTGGAATGCTAAAGAATGTGTTTTTGAGATCCATGATAGAAAAGTATTTGGTAGTAGAAGGAATCATCGTCAAGAGAGCAGTAATGTCAGGAACCACAGGAATCCGGAGAACTACTATCTTATTAACCTCACGAAAGTCAATCACAAAATGATAAACATCAACATTATCATCAGAGGAACCCAAAGGTGCCCTCTTAAGAATAGGAAGAATAGGACTATTACACACATTGGCTGTGGTCTCTTTGACCACTCCAGACAAAATCAAATCTTGTATTATTTGCAGCAAGGCTCACTCCCCTACTTCTGGTATTTTATACTGGGGAATACGAGGCAAAATAGCATTGTCTTTACCTTTGATCAAGACTTTGGGATCTGCAATAGTTCTACATCAGAGTCACCTGTTGCCCACAACTTGGCGGTACATCCTTAGATTCAACGAGAAGAGACGCATCTTTGGACTAGCACTGTTTAGTACTTGTTACATTGGTGCCCATTGTCATATTATGACCTTCCGGGGAACAATAAATGGTAGCATACAACTTCTTTAATAAATCCAAGCCCATCAAATTTAAGCATGGGCGGAAAATCCGTTTCGCTCGCGGATTTTGCGGATTTTCGGTAAATTCGCAATCCGCGAGATTCGCGAATCTCCCGCAAAATCCGCAAATCCGCGAGCAGCGGATTTTATGGCTTGCTCGCACTGTTCGCGTGAGTTCGCGGCTTCCCAGTACAACTTCGCGCCCCGCGAATAAGCACAAAATTGCAGAAATACGATCTTAGCAAAACTGAAACTACTTACCAGGTTCAAAAGTTCAGGCTCATCATTAGTAGCCATTTCCTGTAGTGCTTCCTGAGGGGCCCCTCCAGAGTTCAGTTGCCAGTTGCAACTATTATGTGACCCTGCTCTGAACCTCAGAATAGTTACACATATGCCACAAAGGTCCTGAATTACAGCTAAGGGAGACAACCGGGAGCCAGGCTGGAAGTTCAAATCCATTAATCAGCCCCTAATTCATTATTGTCAGTTGGGGCAGGGCAGGTGTTTTGCAACAATGAAAGCACTTAGCAAGCGCAAAAGATCACTAATCAGGAAGCACTAAGGAAGCAGGTGCCAGCTAAAAAAATATTCTGTGACACATTAATCAGCCCCAAATTAATTCAGGTCACTTGAGGCAGGGAAGGTGTGCTTGCTTTGCCACAATAATGTACACTGACTGGACAACCAGAGGGTGCTGTGATGAAACAGAGGGTGGCATGGGTGGGCCAGAGGGTGGCATGAGTAGTCAGAGAGTGGCAGTGGTGACAGAGAGTGGCAGTGATGAAGAAGAGTGTCCCAAACAGGCTGGACACGTAGAAACAACAAGTTCGCGAAACTTGCGACCCGACAGGTAAGTTCGCGTTTGCGAAATTGTACAAAACCCTCGCGAACTGGCAGAAACCCGCGCGAACACACAAAAAAAATTCCGCAAATTCGCGAGAATTTGCGGATTTTGCGAATTGCGAGTTCGCAAATCCGCAAAATTCGCGAACGCGAGATTCGCAAAATTCGCCCATGCTTAATCAAATTTCTCCGCAATTAGATGTCAACAAAAATGGTGTATCCACAGTGAAAGGACCTATAGTCAGCGTGAGGGACTTGGAAATGGGGCTTACAACTGGTAAACCAGAAAAACCTACCGAAACATTAATATTGCCAGATAGAGCTGCCCCAGGAACCAGTGAGCGGGAAATAGAGCTATTCATTGCACCTGTATCTACCAAAAACTCCTTAGCCGAGCCATGCAAATCTGCTATAACAAAAGGACCCTGCTGATCTACAGCTATCTGAACTGGTCCCTCACTCCGTCCCTGGCTGTCCTAGCTATGGGACATCCCTGTCACCTCATCCATATCATAGTCGTCATGATAGTACTGACTGCCCTTGTTATTGTCGAGATAGTTACTGTCTGGACGATCCCATGAGGCTGCACCGTGCCCGTCTCTGTCTTGGCCACCAGCTCCACGACCCTGTCCATGGGAACCTCGTCCCCTAGGGGTCACAATTTTTTGCAACAACAAGCGGACGCTCGCTACGCCAGTGCCCCTCCTCCTTACAATATGCGCACCGATTCAGCCCTACAGGCATAGCATTCCAGCTGGTCCACAGAAGCTGCCGGTTCAAACCACCTAGTCCCCTACCATTCCCCCTAGAACTCTGCTGCAAAAATACCTTTGTCTTCCATTCCTTATGCTTTTACTCCACCTTCTCCTTCTCCTCGTTCTACCTGTTCTCATAATACTGCTCCATACTCAATATTACAGAAGGTGAAGAAGTAGTCCAGGTGCTCTCCGAAGCCTGCAACCCAGCCACAAGCGCAGAAAGCAGATTTGTAACAAATCTATTGACAAACAATTGGATGCCTCCCTCCACCCATAAATCCTGCCTTCTAAAATCCAAAAATACCCCTTCAAAATGAGTAAAAAAGTCAGACACACTCTCATCTTTCTTCTGATGACATGCCTTTAACTTTTCCCAATCTACCCTTCTCAGTGGAATAAGAGAGTGCATATACATAATAATACGACCAGGCAAAGCTAGTATCGCAGCCTTAGGCTTCTCACCAGGCTTCCTTTCTCGGTCCCATGCTTTAATCTGATCTCAGGTACCACCCAATTCCACAACGTGGTCCTGTGTGTGCACCTGCCTCCAAATATCAATGGGCACCAGTAAACCAAAGAATGTTTCAACATCCGCAAGCGTCATCACTGTTGATGAAGCAGCCTCAGTTAATTCCTTGTGATATGCAGTGGGATTTTTTCTAGGGTCAAGTAGCTGAATCTTAAGTGACAAAACCTCACTCCTTTTCCATGGAGAATAAACATACTGTTCTTGGAACCAGGCCCCTACCCTTGGTCTAGTACCAACATTGTGCTGGTCCCGTTGCTCTGGTATTTCAGGGTGATATTGTGGGGTGCACCTCCCTCATCGGAAACTGAGACACCATCTTAGGGATCTTCTCAAGCCGCCTACTCCGAAAAGCAACCAACGTTGCAACATTACCAAAAACCTGACCAGGCGCCATATCAGCTACATAGACGTGATCCTTAATATCGTAGATAATCTGCGGTGCTGCCTCATTGAAACACTGCTCCCAAAGCTCAATCAAAGTATCCGACATGTGTTTAAGGGCATGCTGCTGTACAAAAGGCTCATAATCTTTCATCACATCCCACACAACCTTCATGCTGTAAATGGGGTTACTAGCCCTCTGAGCTGCTTGATTAACCACCACCTTTTTCTCAGCTTCCCCCACATCAGATCGTATCAACGTCCATCCTAAACAGTCCTTGAATTTCGTCGAGTCCCTATCATCAGGGCCACGTACTGGTGTCTCAATATTCTGTAACATCAGGGGATAGGGAAAACAGTGGGAGTGATAACAGAGTTACCGGGCAATAACTTGCTACTGCCTGGGTCTTGGGCGTAAGAGCTGGCGAGAGGAATGCTAAAGCAATAGGTGTTGCCAGAATGCTAACAGTTGTAGTTGTCACAGACAGCGGAGACAGAGAACCGAGTAATTGGTGCTGTGGGGGAAGTACAGGATATACCCTCTGCGGGGCAGTTGGAGGCGGAGGTTGAACATCCAGCAATTCCTCCACAAAAGTATAATTTTCTCCTTGAGCAACATAAGACTTTTCACATTGCAATCTAAACTTCCAATTGCTACACTCTATTCCTTTTTCTATTTTCTCTCTATCATACGCTATGGAATTCTGGGTCAACGACTACATTCCCTCCTTTAGGACCTCTTTCTCTGCTTTCATTTGTCTCTGTTTAGCTTCCTTCTACCACGTTCTGAGAGAATCAAACATCGACTGCCTGCTCCTTTTTCAAACAATTTATCCTGTAGAAAATGAATTTACTGTTCATCAAAGGTGCCCGTCAAAGGCCACTGCAACTCAGCATTGTCACTCGTATATTTGTGCCTAATGTACAAAACATATAGGGCCAAAGCCATGTTCATATACATGTCGAAGTTTGGGGGGCCTTCTGGAGGAGCTTGCTGACTTTCATCGAGCATCAGCAGAATAACAACGGCAGCCTAAGCATTGAAACCAGCTAAAACACAGCATTTTCAAAAGAAAACAAGCTCACTATTTATACCAAACAGATGGTTGCAAATACTTTTATCAAAGTCCGTTCTCAAATTATTCAAATACAAATCAAAAATGGTACCATGTTCATAAAGAACTCAAACATATTCAAGCTCTTGTCCAAAACGGTCCTCAGACCATACCAAATACAAATCAAAATGGCGCGATATCCACAAAGAACCAAAGCAAACTCACCTGGTGCACACAGGTCAAACGTAGTTATTCTCCCCTGCCGACTCTTCGGACCAAACGGTCAGATCCAAGGGTTTCGCCATTCAGGACCCCAGTCTGGATGATCACTGGACTAGGCATCGCCTGGTCAGCCAGACGGGGCAGCTGCTAGTACAAGACTCTCTCGTGCAGGGATCTCCAGTCTGCCCTTCCAACCTGATGTGGACCGAACTCCTCATCCATCCGCGGGCGAGGATGGGTCACCAGATGGAGTCCCTGTTCTGGAGCCAACTGAAGGAAGTGACTTAATTAGGGTCACCCGGGTCACTCACGACCACTCCACAGCCTTCCATACAAATGAAGAGTTGGTCCGACAGTGGAGATTACAACTCAATGGCAGTACACTCGAGTGGAGTCCGGTCTGACCAGCCTCCTTAGATTGTGGCAGAGGGACTGACTTTAGTCAGCATGGTAAGGCATAAAGTACATTTCCAACACCCCTAAAGACACGCCCAGACTGGAATTTTCCAGTTAGTAGCTGGTGAACAAAGGATATACAGAAGGATGGGTTGCAATCCTGAGGCCGAGCACACAATATCTTACAGTCCAGGTTACTCTGCTCACCCTCGCCGCTCTAAGCGGTGGGAGCAGGCCTATCTAGACAGAAAGGTATGTGAAATAAAAAAAACGGTCTGTTCATTAGCACAGCAAAGCTCAACCTTGGAGAAACACGTAAACAGGGAACACATTGACAGCTGCTTTTTGGTGAGGCAGACACAAAATGAGACAGAAGTTAGTTTCGATCATTGCTCAAAATGGCGGCTAATGCAAAATGGCTCAGCGATTGCTAATTTAAATCGTACATTGCATATAGAATTCGGCGAAAGCATTTTTCCAGTCCAACAGGAGGGTGGAGGTTTATTATGGGTGCCAGATGAGGGCCAGGACTCCTCATTGCCAGACTCTGTGATTCCATAAAAATACACTGAGGCAAAGTGCGTGTGTGTGTGTGTGCCCTTTACCTCCTTCCACGTTAGACTCAGAGTCAATTCCTTGCAAGTGGGGAGGGTCAGTAGGATGAGGCCCATTGCCCATGAATCAGCACAGCTAGCCCAAGTAACTGTGATCAGGCTAAAAGTGGGAGTGGATAGTGTGATTTTACGTTGCTGGCAGGGCTCGGCACACTATCACCTTCTATTGTCAATATAGGTGGATTGCGGGTCATTTGTTCCCAAAGGCTGGGGTCAGAAGGATGGAACCAAACACCCAGGAATCATCAAGGCTAGGAGGGAACCACAAATCCATTTTTGTAGCGCAACAAAAGGTTACAGTGATAAAATTGAAACTACACCGATTCTGCTAAAACATTTTTTGCTACAGAAAAGATCCTCAGTAAACCTGAGTGTAAATATGCACTTTCTCAAGTGCTCTGTGAAAATGTAGCTTTATGTTTCAAACTGTAGATAAGATGAGCACCAAGACAGCTCAACTGGCCTTATCCTCATTTGCTATCACCTGTTTCTTAAGTCGGGGATTGTGGTAAATTGGGTTGTTGGTTGAGGGAGATGTGTACAGAATCGGTAATGTGGCGACCGCAAGGTAAGTGTTTTTTAAAATTATTATTTAATTTTACCTATCCCGTCATCTGTGGACTTCCGCCCCATCCCCACACCACCCACAGCTCTTACCTGTGCCAGCCGCCACTGTGCTATTTTATCCTATAAGTATTTGCCAAGGGAAAAGTTGATATTTCAGGGAACATGCCTGCTATTAAATGCATTATGCATTCAAAATATTCCCTTCTGACTGTTATTAAGATCTCAGGATTTATTAGAGTGTAATTTGGAACTTCAGTTGCTATGATATTTAGTTGTCATTATGTCTGATATGGACTTGTAATGGAAAATTATTGTAAGACTATCTAATTTCCATCAATATCATATTTGAGCCATGATCCTTGTAATAGATTCCAGGGGTTTGTCCGCTAGCTGTTTTAACTTTCCTTCACATAATGCTCAGTTTTATATTATATTCATTTAATGTTGAGTGGTCATTAGACATAGCTGTCACCCTATTGAACGTGGCTGCCATTCTATGTCATTATACTCCTAGTTCATGCTTCTACACTAAGGAAGTATGATATGATCACTACTTAAAAAGTGGGTGAGTGCCCGGTGGCGTCTTGGCACTGCAACTGTTTTAAGAGATCTTAGATGTCAAAAAAGAAAAAAAAATCTTAATAATTTACAACCACGTTTTTAAAGCCTTTCTGAAGAGAATGAGATTGGTCAAGGATTTCACATTTAGATATAGGCTGTTCCATAATTTGGTGGTACAGACAATAAAACATCTGCCACCCCAAGAAGAATGCCCGAACTTGTGGGCTATGCCATTTTTGGCGGAAGTAGAGCAGAGCATCCTGGTGGGAATATACCATTTAAAGTTACATTTAAGATAGTCCGGGCTAGTATTGTGAAGGGCCTTGTAAGCGGAACACAGAGCCTTAAAGGCAATGTGCTTCCTGATTGGTAGCCAGTGTAGGTTAAGTAGGGCTTGTGATGCCGATTGGAACTTGGGGATCCCTTGAAGCATGCAGGCTGCTGCATTCTGCAGTATCTGAAGTTTGTTCAGTAGCCAGGGGCCGTATTACAGAGATTGCTTTGGTGCCCCGGGCCACTTTGGTATTAAAGAAGGGGCCACAGACGCTTGTGCGGCCCCTTCTGTACTACAGATAGTGCTGGTGCACATAAAGAGCCTAGGCTGTCAGCAGGGAGTGTTCCCTCATGTGCATGGGGGCTTGCCCTATGCAAATGAGCGTATCCCTTTGCCTCTGCGCTGGCGCCATATTACAGACGCAGGCTCAGAAGCAAAGAAACATTAAGGAGGCGCACTGACAGTGCGCCACCTGAGAGCAGCCCTCTGGAGGGAGTAAAATGGGTCCTATGGACTCCCCAGACATCCTCTTGCATGTAGGTGCAGTCACTGACTGCACCCACCTGCACGATGATCTCTAATTCCCATTTAAAGTGCAGGCAGGTGCCGTCTGTACAGTGAAAACACAGAGTGGCTTCAAAGCAGACACTCCATTTTTCACAGGAATGCGCTGCCCTGCGGCAGCGCGAGTTGGCGTCTGCCCTGGGGGCAGCACATTCCCCGTAATGCAGGGAAATGTCATTGTTCGCACTGGGCACACCTTTAAAAAGTTGGGCTCGGAGCAAACAATGAAAATGTGCTATTTACATAATACGGGCCCAGATGTCTCCAACTTTATCTGTAATAGGAGCTACTGACGTTCAATAAAAAGCATCCCAAACTACTAATATTAATGTTGAAATAGTGAACACATCAGAAAATATTACATTAGTAGCCACCACATACTAGATTACCAGCAGTGTCACCTCAGGGTATCAGGTACGGTTGCCAGCAGCAATGTGAAAATGCTTTGTCAATGTTATGGAATGCCTCTAAGTAGTACATCACAGCCATAACTGCAATGCCTTGGCACCAAGATAAAAATATTAGTTAAAATTCCCCTCAATGCTGCATAATGCATCAGACCAAGTTAATCATATAAGTAATACTTCTTCTCAATGCTGCATGATGTATCACTCAAATATAAGCTTTAAATATAATTTGATATTCAACCATTTTTATTCACACATCAGCTTGGGAATTCTGAAACAACATTTTCATCTTGAATAGACACTTTTCAATTTGGTATACATATACCATTTCAAACAAGCAAAAGCTTCTAATTTAGTAGGCTGTGCTGCACACAGGAGAGCTACTTAAAGCAGTAGAGGCGGGTGACTTTTGAAAGTGGCGGGCTTAATAATTGATTTCATCTTTCGAAAAGCGACAAAGACCAATAGACACAAGAGGATTTGGTGGGCAAGGTGGGCTGTTAGTTCTAGAACATTTTGGCAAGGAATTCGTATGAAAATCTAAAGCTTTAGAAGGCAATTTGAATTAGAAAAATTGAAGGCCTGTGGCACTGACTAACACTCAGTAGGAGATGTAAATGATAGCCTATGGCTCCAAGCTATGGTGGTGCAGAGAAGAGAGCAATGAATTTTAGTCAGGGATCAATATATGTTTGTTATTGTGGCATTCCATTGATTTGTGATAATATATAAGCTAGACAGGTCGGCAAATGTAGGTAGAGTAGCTGTAAGAGTGGCTACATTAGTCTAAATGAAAGGTAATAGTTTGACATGTTGGAAGGCAAACCATCACTATAATAAACACAATAAAATAAATGATGGAACACCTTTAGCCTTATACAATAATTCACCAAATCCTATGTACTATGCACTACTTTATACATATTACCAAACTGATCCAGGTAGACATTATATGTGTGTGAGTGTGTAACAGGCCTTTGTGGAAAAAGGCATTTTTTATCAGCAGAAATTCTAGCCTACAACCTCAATGCAACGTGATGCAACTGTTTCAGGTAATGATCAAAAAACGGAAATGGGTATTGTATCTGCACTCTCCAGACAAGCAAGTGTAAAGGTAGGTCCTTTACATGTTGTCTGCACAGTGATACTTAATTTACATTCCATTTTACACTTTACTTGCCTGTATTTGAAATTCATTGGAATATTTTCTGCCTGTTCTTGATATTGAGACAGTGCATTTTGTTCTATATGTTGCTGGATGATTTTTGTTTGATATCTAGATGGTCTTGTCTCGTGCTGTGCACTGTGGAATTAGAAGTGGAGAGGATGTACCCTAACAGTTAGGGCGGTATATCTCAAATGGGGAACTAGGTTCGAGTCTCTGCCATGACGCTCACCTCCCTGTGATTCTGGGTAAATCACATAATCTCCCCATGCATAACAAAAAATGAGTGTGTCCTTGTATAAGCAACTGGGGCTCATGTAAATCGCTCTGCTACCCGATACCTTTGGGTCAAGTTCGTGCTTTATAAAGTTACAGCACAATAAAGTGCCCTGCTATGAAGAAATCGGGCAAGACCCTCCCAGGAGCAGTTTGTCCATGCTGGTGTAAACTAAGTTCACTATGTGAGCTTATGCAATTAAAGAAACAATCAGTGTGCTTTAAACCATAAGTGCACAAAAGATGCTAACTATTAACATAAATATTTCTTTATGTGTTTTTCATATCCTTGCTGTCGTCTAGTTTATTTGGTGTTGAAGAACCGGGTTTTAGAACCCAGCGGCGCCAGGGGCACGCCCAAAGTCTTCGGGTTCACCTGTCTTAGAATACAAAGACACAGGATACTTCTTGGTGGCGTCAAAGATCAAATTTATTGGCTGCAACCAGGAACAGAAGTCTACGAAGTGCCACCCAAGTATGTTCCTCAGAGACTGCTCAATTTTGTATAGCGAGACATCGTCTTTTATGCCAAAAATCACATTCCGGACAAACACCCACTAGTTACAATTTGTCCAATCACAGTTATCATCACAAAAGGTATCGCATGACGACAAACCCACTTTTCAGTTGGCCAGCCCACCATAAATTACACGGGAAAGCCCAACATTCTTTCTCGAAGAGGCAGGGCACACCCATAATAAAAGACCACAACCCATATCATAAAGAAGCCATAAAAGAAGGAACAGAAAACAGATGAGAAGTAGGATAAGGGGTGTGTGCATGCATACCAAACTTTACAATGTCCTGTGCTCTGATCCTTAATCTTGATCAGCTACCAGGCAAGGAACTGGCTTAACAAGGTCAGCTTCAGGCAACGAGGTCAGTTCACTCGGGTCATCTAGGAGTCAGCACAAACTCGAGCTAACGTGTACGTGTACTAAAGACTCGTTCGGCCGTAGTCATCGGCCTATGTGAGGGCAACCACAAAATGGCTGCCGTACACAAAATGGAACCCAAGGGTTCAGAACGAAATCCCTAAATACGTAGTAAATCCATCAGTCTAACACAGCGAAATCACTCGTACTTGCCGCACTCACTAGTTACGGTTCGCTACTATCGAATTCGTAACGAAACCATGACCTTTATAAAACGGGTTCAGAATTCACGGAACCTCAGTGTCTCTTATGTTTTGGGTGTTTGGGCGTGCACTGGTGATTGTAATATAAGGGTGTGCACTGGTGGGTGCAATGCAAGGTCATGCACTGGTGGGTGTAAAGCAAGGGTGTGCTCTGGTGGATGTAATACAAGGGTGTGCACTAGTGGGCGTAATACAAGGGTGTGCACTGGTGAGTGTAATACAAAGGTATGCACTTGTGGGTGTTTAAAAAAGGGTGTGCACTGGTGAGCGTAATACAAGGGTGTGCACTGGTTGGTGTAAAGCAAGAATGTGCAGTGGTGGATTTAATTCAAAGGAGTGCACTGGTGGGCGTAATACACAGGTGTGCACTGGTGGGTGTGATACAAGGGCGTGCACTGGTGGGTGTAAAGCAAGGGTGTGCACTGGTGGGCGTAATACAAGGGTGTGCACTTGTGGGTCTAATGCAAGGGTGTGCACTGGGGGGTGTAATACAAGGGTGTGCACTGGTAGGTATAATACAAGGGTCTCTCATGCCACTGGAGGTTATAGTTTTGAGTTAATACTGGCCGGTGCTGGCATGTTGTACTGATCTGGAACATCAGACATCTATTTGACACAGACTAGACATGACAGGCTTTTTTAATGCAAGCTCTGGGGAGGTCACATATGGCGTTGGGTGATTCACTCTACACTTGATGAATGTCCCACAATAAAGATATATGAGTTTGTCTTTAAGCTATAGCCCACAATTGACAGCACATCATTGATTAACTCACACTGTGTACTTTATGTACAAGAGTAAGAAAAACTACTTTTTTTGTTTTTAAGTCTTGCCTGGCATTGCAGCGCGCATGCGCTGCCCGCTCTATGAGGGCTGTTTGGAATCAATATACTTTTAGAAGCTGAGTTTTGGTTCCGCACGTAATTTCTATTGGCGGGCGCCATTTTGTGTCACTGATTAGGCTAAACGTTGTGTTCTGATTGTAACTGAGGCTTTTTAGTCCCTCCTGGTTACCACCCTGTCCTCTTTTTGACCCGCCCACCTGGACTGGATCTTTTATTGGCAGACTGACACAGTGGGTTTAATAATTGCAGTTGCCACTTGTTTTTTACCATTACTTGCGTGTGGGTTGTGCGTCTACTATTGGGTTATGTTTCACTAATAATGTTTTCTTTTTAACGATAACTGACCTGATTGCGAAGAAAGCTTGCACCGCGGTACACAAGTAAAACCAACGCTGTGTGCTACTGCCACTGTCCTGCATCTCGAGAGGAAGCCTGCACTGCCAGCATTGTCTGTCGGCCATGAGATAAATGCTTGTTTCATTTGGCTTTCGGAAAGGCAGCAGTGTGTTCATTTTTGCATCGCGCTTTCACTTGAAGTGAAAGCGCGATGCAAATATAAACAAACAGCTGCCTTTGTAACTGGGCTTTAGCAATCACAGCTGCGTGTTTATTTTTGCTCATGATTTAAAGGGCCGAGAGTCCCTATGCCCCACTGAGGTGCAGTGGTCGCAGGAGGCATACGGGGCACACCCGGACTCGATGCATTAGCGGCGGCTAATCGCCCCACGCTCAGGAGCCCAAAATATTTGGTGAAGTCATTGCGGAACTTAAAAAAAAAAGTATAAATACTCCACAACACGAAGAAGAGGTGAGTGCTGGGCGGCCCTGGTTGAGGGCGTGCACGGGAGGACACAAAGGGCTGAAGAGGGCGCCCCCTGCAGGGACGTGCTGAGCGAACACTGCATGGGGGTCATGGCCTCTCTTCCGCAGGTCATTGTGTGCATGGAGGGATCATTGGGGGTCTCTGTATCTGCACCTAGACTCTGCTTCTCAGTATCCCACACCCCTCCCCTCACATTACTCTGTTTTCAAGGTGTTCAACTCAGCCATTGCACCCTGCATTGGGTGCCCACTAGTTCCTGCAGCTGTGCATACCATCCGCGCACTAATGCACGCCGGTTCCCTACTTCTCAGCCTTCTCCTACACCCCCTCACTACTCTGCATTCGAGCTGCACTTCATGCTCCCTGTTTTCAATGTGTTGTGCTCCGTACTTGCTCCCTGCATGTGGTACTCAGTGGTTCCTGCAACATTGCACTCTTGCCATTTGCATCCACGCCCTATAGACCTGTCTGCTCCCCCTCCCTTGTTTTCAAGGTGTTCTTATCCTATTTTGGTCCCTCTATAAGGTGCCCACTAATTTCTGCAGCATTAAAACCCTACACACTGCTCTGCACCAACGCCTCCTGCTTCCTCTAAACCCCAACCCCGCCCTTCTTGTTTCCACTTCTCACTCCTCATTTACAAAGTGTTATGCTAGTTCCTTGCTCCCAGCATATAGTGCCCAGTGGTTCCTGCAACAGTGCCTTCTGCACCCACTTCCCCTGCTCTCCCTCCCTTGTTTTCACGGTGTCCTGCTCGCCCCCCTCCACATGCGCTTCCGGAGGGGCTCAGTCCACCTCTCCCTCTCGGCCAGTTGGCCAGTGCCCCAAGGTTTGCTTGGCTGCACACGGAGAGGGTGAAGCTGTGTGTGCCTTCCCAGCGCCCTCCGGATACCTGGACTGTGGGTCTCACTCACATGCTGTCTGTCTCCGGGGGAGGGGGTGGCGATGGATCCTCAGGAACAGGGGCCAGGGGGTGTGCCTGATGCGGTTTACTTGAGCATGTACGCTCGGTCAGTGGAGAATTTAATGATGTCCTTCGTATTCTGATGTTATGTTAACAGTCCTGTGTTTTTATGGTATATCTAAATGCTGGGCTCTCTGCTGTGCACGTTATACAGCAAGCGCCTCTTGTTTGGGGATCCAGGTTGCGTCCAGTTTCAGTTTAAGGATAATAGACCATTGTGCAGGAACTACGCGCGGTCCAACAAGGAGGTGTGCATGGTACGGTAGAGCAGGAAGGAACATGTATCCTATCCCTGCACAAGGTCTGCATGGTTCAGTATGGCAGTGCCCACACTCTCTCCCTGCAGGAAGTGTGCATGGTACGGTAAAGCAAGACCATGTATTCTAACCCTGCAGGAGGTGTGCGCAGTGTACAGCCAGGTACCAGGCGTCTTCCTTCAAATCCAACTTTTTGCTGCTGTACTGTCCCTCTGCTAAATATGTGCACACTCCGCCACCAGTGTGTTCCCACGAGCGCGCCACCCATTGCTTCCCCACTTTTTTTCCCCATCTATCCCTCTCAGCCAGACAAGCCAGCCAGCCACGCTACCTCATTCCCCTGCTTCAAAGTCTGCATATATGAGCCCAGGACTCCCTCCCTTCCCCCTCATCCCCTTCCATCCACTGCTATATTCCCACCAAAAAACCCTTCGCTCCTGTGTCCAACCACCAATACCAACCTCCCAAGCCAAGGCTCCCTCAGCAGCCCCACCCTCGCTGCTCCCACTTGTGAGTCATTGTCCACCCCTCAACCCATCTTTGCATTGAAATCTTCCACCTGACTCTCCGTGCGTACCCTAGGCCAAACACCCAGTTTGGGGCACTCCAAGAAGACCAAATCATCTGCGCAGGATCGCAATGCGTACCAAGCGAATACAATACCACTAGCTCAAACTCGTCTAAATGCAATGCAATAGGTCTGGCTTTTACAAAAGTTTAAGCCATCAGCATTGTAAATGACAATGCCTTTTTTACGTTTTAAAAAAAACACAAAAAACATTGCCATCTGCAATCTCAATAGCTCAAAGTAATGTAAATGCGAGACCTATTGCATTGCAAATGCGTGTTGTTTCTGCTGTTTTTATATAGCTCGAACTCGACTCAAAGATATTGGAGTGCTCTATGTGAACACCAGTTACAAGACCTACTTTGAAGCAAGAGCAATGTATCTCCGCAATTGTTATGTGAATGTATTTAATGGCGCTTCACTTAGGCCCTTTTCCCAGTTAAAGAACCCATCATCAGACATACACACTGAGACAGGCGGACTTACACACACAAACACACTCTCACACCTGTTACACACATCAGCACCAGTTACACATCCAGCACTCATTTAGTCTACTGCATGGCGGGCTCGCTTCTCTCTCAATTGACTGCAGCATGTAGCGTTACACTAGGCATGGCCATGGTCTTTTAACTCCTGCAAGTCACAGAGCTGTGGGACCCCTGGTGTCATACCCCCTGGCTGTAGGCGGTTAACGAGCCTGCCATGCGGCAGAGTAAAGGAGGGCTGAATGGTGGTGAGTATGTTCATTCGTAGCACAGTTATAACGCACCTGCTGTCAATGTTCAGCATGAACGCCTTACCATGGATGGAAAACACAGCAGGCCGATCAACAGTACTTAAAACAGTCACCGTCCATGAACAGCGAGTGTCGATAAGCCAGTGAAAGGATTACAAGGTGCTACACAGGTGCATCACAAAAATCCTGAGTCCATAGGCACAGTGACTCCACCAAAGTTTTTGCAAATCTAACGAGTATTAAAAAGATAATGGGGGGGGAGTGGCTTACGCCCGATGGAAATGGCCGCAGTTCCGTAGCTCTCCGGATGACGGGGAAGAAGACCGGCCCGCTGTTCCCTTTCTAGATGTGAACGGAGCCTGGAAACGGAGGATATGCTCCAAGAACGAATGCTTTTGCCTTCAGCTACGGTTTGGTTGGCCCGCTGACTGCCGTTATTATAAAAGCGGCAAGTGAGTTTTGAGGCGTTGCCGATTTAATGGACGCCACTGTGTATTCCAGCTGACGGAGCGAGGCTCCTAGCGGTACCTTCAAGGGACTCGAGCGACTTTTTCTCTTTTAGCGCTGCGTTGCTTGGAGCAGCTTGACTTTCCTGAAGCTTTTGAGCTCTTCATTTCTCTTTGGGCAATTTCGGCTAGCTGCGCCTTTGCTCATACATATGCTCCTCACAACCGGCTGCCGCCATTTTGTGCGCTGAGAGACACAAACTGCCTCATAATGTTTGAATAGGGTTTTGACAGTCTTCCCTCAGCAATGTGATTATTACAGGCATGTTTTTCTTCATGACTCACTAAAGGGGTTACTAGGACTTTAATTTCCTCATGCCAGCTCTACAAAATAATTTACAATTTTTGTTGTTAACTTAAAGTGCTGCACTTACATTTTATTGTTTCATATGCTCATGTTGTGCCTCATAGTTGTGCACGGGCTTTCGGTCACTGTGTGCTTGCAGGTTTTTGGCTCATGCTGTTCCCCTTTTATGATATATACATTGTTATGCAAACTTGTTATAATTTCTATATGTGTTGAGTGACTGTCTTCTCCCATGTTTCACGCTCGTTTCCTATTGAGGTGGTGCCATACTCTCATACATTTACAAATGTTGTCCTTTGGAGCTTTGTATTCTTAACCTTGCTGGGTTACTTCTCAAGTGGGCTCTGAGAGGTTCATTACCTGCTTTACATATTTTGTGATCACACTTTCTGTCGTCCAATTGGGCTGGTTATCCCTACACATTTTAGAGTCCTGCACTTTTTATTCTTTTGTATGGGGAGAATATCTAAGGATTTGCGCAAACCCTCCACCACTGCTAAGAAATTCTTAGTTCATACAGGCTCCCGCTTTCAGTGTTTGGAGATGGAGGACCTACCCGATACTCCGTCCTCGAAGGGCTCAGCATCTTCAACTTCATCAACGCCTGCTACCAAAAAAGGCACCATCAAAAGACTGAAAAAGGATCCTCCTTCGCCTCCTTCACAGGCCCCTGCGTCCGCTTCATTTGACTTGTTATTAGGTTAAATAAGGGCTTTACATCCTTTTGTCGAGGAAACTAAATCTACAATGCAACAACTTTCAGACAAATGGCTTTCTGTAGACAAAAGGATAACTGTGCTCGAGCAAAATGTTGCCTCAATGGAGCCCTCTGTATCCAAAGTTGAACCAGTTTGTGCACAGGTTTCGCTTTTATGTAAGCAGATTGAAAACTTGGAGAATAGGAGTAGGCGGAACAACCTCCGCCTTTACAGCCTTGAGGAAGGTTTGGAGGGGTCAGATTCCGTCGCCTACTTTCAATCTTTTTTGCCAAAGCTCCTTAATCTACCAGAAGGCACTTCTCTCAATATACAAAGGGCACACCGTCTGGGTTCCATTAGAGGCACGTCTTCTGCTGCAACAATGAGGAGTCATTAAGTATTTCCTTGAGTACACAGACTTACTTAAAGTCCTCTCTGCAGCAAGAGCTATGAATTGTATCACGTGGCCTGGTCACCCTTTATACTTTTCGCAGGACTATGCTAAATAAACAGCTGATCGACGCAAGGAGTTCTTATCTCTTCGACCACAATTGCGTTCCATGGGAGCACAATATGGGTTGTTTCATCCATGCCTTTTTAAAGTGACTATCAATAATAAGACCACTACTTATGATGATCCATTGAAATTGAAAAGTTTCCTTTATTCGCATTCTACTGACAAGATGGATACCGCTTCTACTTCAAGCTCTTAATAACTTTCTGCCTAGTGTACCGTTGTTGTTTCTCTATTTTGCAGTTTGCGTTTATGATGGTTGCTTAAGCTTCATAGCTTCTACACTATGTTATATGAATTGTTGTCAAGTTTAACCTTTTGTTCCTCTTTTCTTACACAGATCCTTCCCTGCTCTTCAGGCTCCTTCCCTGTGTTATTGGAGTTCGTCGGGTCCGACCCCTTCCTTCGTCTTTTCCTTTGAGCTCTGGTCACGCCATTGTTCATGTGGCTTCCACCCTCCCACCCTTTGTTTGTCCCGGATGTTATGTAAGTTCTTCGTCTTTCCCCCCCCCTGACCAAAGTCACGCTTCTTCCTCTGCTCCAAAAGGTGAAGTCAGGTTCCCCTCTGGACTTTGCCCCTGCCCATATCCTGAGAGAAATCTTCCTAGCCTGTCCAACTCCACCCCTTACACTTCTGAATGACTCACTTAGTAACGGAGTGGTTCCCACTGCTCACAAATTTGCGGCTGTTATCCCCATCTTAAAAAAGGCCGGTGCCGACCCCTCGTCCCCTTCCAACTACCGTCCCATCTCCCTCCTGCCTTACCTGGGTAAGGTCTTAGAAACCCATGTTACCAGCACCCTGAGCACCTATGTGGAAACCAATCACTGCCTCTCCCCTCGGCATGCGGGCTTTCGCCCCCTCCACTCCACGGAGAAGGTGGTGATCTCAGTGATGGACAGCCTACGCGAGGGCATTGACACCAATCTTCCGCAGGCCCTCATTCTTTTAGACCTGTCCGCCGCTTTTGACACGGTGGACCACTCCATCCTTCTCACCCGTGTCAGGGCGGCAGGCATAGAGGGCCTAGCCCTCGCTTGGCTCGAGTCCTTCCTGAGTGACAGGGCTCAGGCGGTCCACCTAGCTGGTTTCACGGCTGCCTCCCGTAAGGTTGTACGCGGGGTTCCCCAAGGTTCTTCACTTTCCCCTCTTTTGTTTAATTTATACATCTACCCCCTCATTTTTATGTTACAGCAGCTCGAGGTCACGGTGTTCAATTACGCCGATGACCTCCAGCTAATTTTCAACCTTTCTCACTCCCCCTCATCTTCCCAGAACGTTCAATCTGTCATGTTGTTCATCCAGGATTGGATGAACTGCAACCACCTCAAACTCAATCCGGACAAGACGGAGTTAGTCTTGACCGGAGGTGGTTGCAGCCCCTGGTCCCCTTCTCACTGGCCTCTGTCACTTGGTGTTCCCCCGCTCCCTGTTCCCAAGGTCAAAACCCTCGGTATCCTCCTTAATCCTTCAATTTCTGTTCATTCACAGGTTAATTCGGTTGTTTCCTCCTGCTTTTTCTCCCTCAGAACCATCAGGAAGATCTCTCGCTTTTTCTCCTTACCTGCCCTAAAGATCATAGTGATGGCTATGGTGCTCTCGCGCCTCGATTACGGCAACATCATTTACAATGGTGCTCCGGCCTACGCCATTCACCGTCTGCAGCTAGTGCAGAACCAGGCTGCCCGCCTGATCCACGGCCTGCCTAAATTCCACCGTGCCACTCCTCTACTGCAGGCACTGCACTGGCTGCCGGTGAAAGAGCGAGCCTTGTTCAAGCTTGGCTGCCTCACCTTTCAGGCCAAAATGGGCACCGCCCCGGAGTTCATTTGCTCCGCCATTAAGCCTTACACACCGGGCAGAGAGCTCCGCTCCACCCATCAGTCACTCCTAACCACCCACCGATTCAGAAAGAAAAAGGCGGGCGGAACTAAATTTGCAGTTCTCGCTCCTATGTTTTGGAACTCCCTTCCTGCGGAACTCCGCATGACACCTTCTTACACTGAGTTCCAGAAAGGTCTTAAAACCCTGCTCTTCTCCCGATCTCACGCTGTCTAGACTCCCTCCGCTCCTGCTGCCTCCTCGCAATCTAAAAGCGCCAAGAAACCGCGTGGTAGAAGCGCGCTATACAAATGTTTTTAAATTAAATTAAATTAAATTACCGTTTTCCTAATGTTTTTTGCAATTTTGTTCTTTGTATGTTTCACTCTTTCTTCGCACCTTCTTTCTTGCCCTTTTTCTTACTTAATTTGTTGCGCCTTTTCCCTGGTTTTCTCTCCTTTCCCCTGTCAGTTTTTTGTCTCTTTTCTATGATTCATCTAGGACATTTGCTCTCTTTTTCTCACTTTGTCATCCCTTTACTTTATTGGTTGATGGTGTCCTATTACTCTTCTTTCCTCTTATCCCTTTCTGAATGGATTTTGGTGTATTCCTATGATTGCCATATATACTTTTTTCTAAGTTCATTTCTATTCTGCTTTTTCTCTCTTTCTTTCTCAGTTTTCCTTCATTCTTTTTATGTCTCTCTTTTTTGGCTTTCTTTCATTTTCTTACTCCGACTTCTTATCTACCGCCATATATTGCATTGGGCTCCCTGTTTTCCAGGGCTCTTTCTTCTCTGGTTTTTGATGAATTCTCTCTTATTTCCCATATGTATGGTTTTTGCATTTATTTCTTATGTATTTCATGACTGGATTGTACTGATCATTGTCATCATTGTTATTGTATGCCTTTGACAATTGTCTCTTGGAATGTGAGAGGTCTTCATTCACCAATTAAGAGGCAAAGAGTATTGTCCCATCTTGCTAAACTTAACGCTGATATAGCTTGTATACAGGAATCCCATCTTTCTGCTAAAGAGTCTGTTAAGTTAAAGAGAGGTTGGGTGGGGGAGGTTTATTTTTCTCCAGGTGATGGAAAGCGAAATGGGTTTGTGATTTTGTTTCGAAAATCACTTCCTGTCAAGGTTTTCACTTGTAGTACTGATCAATTAGGTAGATGGGTCCTGGTAAATTTCACCCTGGATAAGGTCCCTACGTCCATATTAAATATTTATGCCCCAGTGACCGGAGACGCCTCTTTTTGGCCCTCCTTGGTTCCATACATCACGCTACATTATGCTGACAATTCTATTTTGGCTGGGGATTGCAATGAGGTTCTCGACCCATTCCTGGATAGACATTCATCTACTGCTTTTGTTCCCCACAAATCTCACAAATCTTTCACGCAACTCATTCACCAATATAAACTAATCGATGCCTGGAGATTATGTAATCCAACTTTACGAGAGTATTCTTTTTTCCCCTCCGCATCACACTCAATCACGATTGGATTACTTTTTTGTTTCACACCACCTCTCTCAATCTCTCATTTCTTCTGACATTGGATCTATATAAATTTCTGACCACGCGCCGGTTTCTATATCATTAGATGTTCTTTGTAATCCCAAGTCCGCTAAGAAGTGGCGTTTTAACAATTCTCTCCTCCTTGATCCTGCTTTTGTTTCTTCTTTCACTTCCTTTTTCCATGAGTTCTTCTTGTTAAATCAATCTGATGAGATTCAATTTTCGGTAGTATGGGACGCTTTTAAGGCTTCGGCTAGGGATTTTATAATTCGCTATGTCTCCCGTAAACGAAGGACAGCGCAGCAAACCACCAAAGATCTCTTTTCTAAAATTAAACGTTTGCAACACGCTTACTATACTTCAAAATCCAAAGATTGCTTGAGTGAACTTATAGCCACCAAATTTCAGTTTAATACAGACTCCACAAACAACGCTTCTAATTTTCTGCTAAAGTCTAGCGCCAAATTTTACGGGGGTCAAAATAGAGCTGGAAAACTACTGGCCAATTATTTAAAAGCTAAACAGAACCGAGTCAATATAGACTCCATACAAGGTCGGGATGGTTCACTTAAGCATAAGGATAATGACATCCTGCAGGAATTTCATCATTTTTACGAGTCACTCTATTCCTCTGAATCGAACGCTTCCGATGACTCTATTTCTCAGTTCCTTTCTAAGATTCATTCTCCTTTTGTTTCGCCCCCAGATCTTTCTCCATTGGAAACGGATATCACGCAATTAGAGCTCTCCCGTGCGCTAAAAACTTTGAAACATGGGAAGGCCCCGGGTCCCGATGGTTTCACAGTTAAATTCTTTTCTTACTTTTCCAAATTGCATATTCTCAAATTGCATTCTCTAATCTCTACTTTTCTTGCTTCCGGTTCCGCCTCGGGTACCTTTTCTGATGCTCTTATTTGTATCCTTCCAAAGCCAGGTAAGGATCTACAGTATTGAAAAAATTATCGTCCAATATCTTTGGTCAATATTGATTATAAAAAAATGTCTAAAGCTTTGGCACTGTGTTTGGAGTCTTACTTACCTGAGCTTCTAGGCAAGGAACAGTCAGGTTTTGTTAAAGGCAGATTCCTTGCGGATAACACTAGATTGTTTTTTGATATCCTCTCTAAGACTTCTCATTCTTCTCTTTCCCTCGCAGCCATTGCTCTAGATGCTGAGAAAGCTTTTGATACGGTTGAATAGCTGTATCTTTTCCGGACTCTGAAATGGTTTGGCTTTGGGACAAAAATATCCACATTGATTTCACTCTTATATTCTCACCCAAGGGCTGCTATATCGGCAAATGGCGGCTTATCCTCTTATTTCTCTCTTAATAGAGGGGTTAGACAAGGTTGTCCTCTCTCCCCTTTCTTGTTTGATCTTGCCCTAGAGCCTTTCCTCTTAAGAATTCGCCAGAACAATGATATTCATGGATTCCCCTTCCAACAAACCAATATTAAGATGGCTGCTTACGCAGATGATGTCTTGCTGTTCTTGTCCCAACCAAGTTCCTCCCTTCCTGCAGTCCTAACTGAGGTAGACTCCTTCACTCATGTATCCGGATATATATTAAATAGGGACACATGCGAGATTCTACCCCTTACGAAATTTACTCTTAAAAATGATTTCACTGCTTCGGGTTTTACGTGGAATACTGAGTCTATTAAATACTTAGGTCTTAATTTCACGGCTTCTCTTAAGAGCACGGTTGTTAGATCTCTAGATGATTGTATTAAAAAATTAAGTGCCCTTACCTCCAAATGGCATCCCCTTTATCTGTCTTGGTGGGGGAGATTGGATACGATCAAGATGATGCTTTAGCCTATCGTCCTATTTACCATATCTAATATCCCGTTTTCTATTCCCTCAAAATACTTTAAGAAAATTAACTCTATTCTCTCTACCTTTTTATGGGGTCACAAAAAGACTCGCATGTCCTTGACCAACTTGATGCGTCCTAAGACAGAAGGTGGGGTAAACTTTCCTAACTTTTCTCTATACCATAAATCTTTCCTGCTACATCAGGCGTCTAGATGGATTTTGGATTTAAATTCCTCGTCTCCTCTTTGGTTGGACCTGGAGCGTTCTTTCATCGCACCTTTCTCTTTTGCAGAATATCTAATGTTTACTCGCAAACCACATTTTATCTCTACCCCTATTCTCAGGCATACGTCCAAAATTCTTCCAAGTCTGCCTATTCCATCTTTTTTCGAGCAACCTATTTGGCATAACATGTCTATCCTAATTAATAATAGACCCATTTTTTGGAAGACATGGAGGGCTCGGTGTCTCATATGGGTTCATCAATTATATTCTCACGGTCAACCCCTTTCTTTTTCATCAGCTGTCTCTTCCTTCAATTTTCCTTCTTCCTTTCGCGCTAAATATGCATTATTACTTACTGCACTTCAGGATGCTCATGCTGCATACCTTGCTTCTCCCTTTTCTGTTTATCCAGAACCTTCTAGCGGGCCTGAATTATATTCTTTACTTCTCAAAAAAGCCTGAGCTTCCCAAATGTATGCGTCCTTTTTCGTTTCCTCTCCCTCCCGCATTAAGACTAAGACGGGGGAGAGATGGGAGGAAGATTTGCATGTCTCTTGGCCTATCAACTTATGGGAAAAAAATATGGCTGAATCTACGCAAGTCCTTTAGGGCTGCTAACTCGACTCAGACATTGTTTTTTATTTATAATCGCCTATTACTTTCACCACTCACTCTCAGCAAACAGTTTCCAGATTCCTCTGACTTATGCTGGTCCTGTTCTATACCACATGCACACCTTTTTCACATGCTTTTCGACTGTCCCCTAGTTCTCATTTTTTGGGTGCAGGTATGGTCCCAGATAAATAAAATTTTCTCTTCCACTCATCCCTTTTCTATTTCTCACATTTTCTTGGGAAGTGTCTCTCCTATTTGGAGTCGATGTCCATTGCGCACAAAAATATTTTATTTACTGCTAGCAGTTGCTTTTCAACAAATCACCAAAAATTGGAAAGACTTCACCAAAAAATTGTATCAGGTTTGGTGGTATGCGGTCTGTTACAATCACAGATTAGATACGACTTTTGTTTACCCATTGACCCTAGCGACAAAGAGAAAGGAATTGTGGGATCCAGTTACATCCCTGTTCAACGAAAGTGCTAAACGCTCTTTGCCACTATCCCCCTTGCAGCAAGAAGTACCCAAACCTCCATGAATGCCTCTTCATGGTTCCATATAGTTCCATATGATGTGTGTTTCATTTTCTATCTTTGTTTTTATTCACATTGTATATTCCATTTTCAGTCATGTAGACAGTTCATTGCCTAACTTAAGTTGTTTTTTCCTCATTTTTCCTTTTTTATGCAAATTCTAGTCAATTTTATGGTGCTTGTTGTTATTGAGATTATCATTCTTTTTTTTTTCCCTTTTCGTTCTTTTTATCATCTCAGTGATTGATCTTATGTAACGTCTCTATTGATTGACTGTGCATATTTTATTTGTACTTACTTTAATAAAATCTGTTTTGAACTTTAAAAAAAAAGATAATGGGAGGATTCCAGCTTGCATACCCCACCTAGAGAGTTCACCCACCCCAACCAAGACTCCAGTCCGCCTCCTGCCTTTCCCAGCTCTCTATGCTCGTCATGCGGTCTGTTGACTCTGCCCTGATCCCCAGCCGTCCACATCCCAGGGCGGACAAAATTAACCAAACTGAAAGAAGGTCAGACACCCCAGATGGTGTAACTGCCCTGGCTTCAGTTCTGCGGGAGAGGCAAGTCCGCACACGAGTCTGTGCAACAACACACCCACTCCAAAAATGAATCTCCAAACGTTTTTGATACGGAACAGAACGCATTTTTCTGAGCTACCCTTTCTTTTCCATCTCTTTCCTTCTCACTTACCATGAAAGGTCGGTAACAGAAGATTAGCACTCTAAAACGTACCATTCCCGAGGACAGGGCACCAAATCACACATGCTTGCCTACACTGTTACGAGTGACAAATGGGAAAGGGTGGGATCTTTGCCTGTGAATGACGGAGGGCTGCTCTGATGCAGGGAGGGAGACTCCAAGATCCCAAACCATGACGCTGACAGCGTCACAGGCCTACAGAGAATACTGCCAAAGACTACAATGGCAATGATTCATTATGAAGGAGCTGGAAATCAGGGTTCGGCCTCAAGGTCGCGTCCACATCCTGTGATTCTGGGCAAATCACTTACTCTCCCCATGCCTGAATGTGTAATGTAAATACGGTGCTCATGTAAAGCCCTCCAATACCTTCGGGTCGAGTTCGCACTATATAAAATATGCAACAAAAAATATAATCCCTGTGTTGTGAGTACCAGTTCAGAAAGTTGATTTACTGCCTGGCTTCCATCCCCTGACTCAGAGCAAGGCAGGGCAGGCAGCCTGGGACAGACAGCCCAGACTTAAATACATCGATTTGTTTAGAAATACAATTGTATCTCTAAAAAATCGATCAATTTAATACTTGTGCAGGAATGTGAAGGAATATAAGGGGGGCGCAGCCACAGAGCCCTAATGGAGAATCCGGTAGTTTGGTTTCTTCTAGTAGCTGATGAGTTACTCGTTAGAGAAGCCTGCAGTGGTCTATTTTAGAAAGAACAAGGGTCGTCACTACAGTTTTTTGCACTTCAAAGGGAATACAAGGAAGAATGTTTCTTATTGTCCTTAAAGTATACTGAAAGTATAGAAGGTGGCTGAGATGACTGTATTATTTTGATCTGTCCCAAAGTTAATTGACATTTGTTATCCTTCATCTTATGTTTAAATAGCCTTATAGTCTATCTGGCTCTGTCCTGAAAAGAACTGTCATTGTACCAAAAATAGCTTAAACTTCATTTTCTTTCAAATATAGCACAAGCTACATTAATTGGGGATTACCTGTGCCAAAGAACTTGGGTGTTTCTCTATATGTAGGTTTTACTGCACCTTCATTTTGTATGCAAATGGCTCTAAATTCTGTCACCCTCTGCTGTCAGATCTTTTGGGATGCTCTAGCAACAGCCACCCAGTCACAAAAGAACCCTATGCTTATCCTGCTCTCCTGGGCTGCCAGCTCCACCTATGCAGATGAGACAGGCCCCGCCCATCTACTTGGCAGGCAACCTTCATTTAGGAGGAGTTGAACCACACCTCCAGAACTCTGGGGAATAAATCGCAGCACAGCGTTCTGTCTTGTCTCTCTTCTCCACCTGCAGGCACCTCTCCTGAGAACCTTCCCAAACACTCTCCCGCCTCACTCCGGGTCGCACGCGCCAGCAGGATGATCAAAGAAGTGCGCAGCTTGGTAAGCTTGGGACAATCCACCACAGACATCTGGAGCAGGATGGCTGTTCCTTTCTTACTTTCTTTCTTCTTGATGAAACATGCATGTTCACTTGAGGGTATATCAGCTGCTCTGGGCACCTGGCTGTCTTTACCATGCATTTCATCCTTTGGGCTTCCTTACTATTCCTTCAGGTAGGAGAATGCCTTGAGTCGCCTCCTGTTTCACGGTGGTGCTTGTTCCTTCAGGTAGGATTATTTTTAAAGGCGCCCCCTGTTTCACGGTGGTGCGAGTGACGCGTGCCCGTCACAGCTCTCTAAAAGGACCGCAAAGGAGAGGCTGGCAGTGGAGCCTCCACAGTACTGGCTGTTTGCCACTTGGGCTACCTAGCCCATTTCAGAATGAAGCCGCAAAGCCTTGCACAGAACGAGTTTTGTGTTCATGTCATTATGAGCTAATGCAAACTTGGATGTGCTCAATCCCCTTAAGCAGTTGGCTACAATGTGTTTGGGTGTGCCTGGCATGTGATGTGCTACGTTGATTTGCATCAAGCACCTCTTTTTGCATTCCTGGTGTGTAATTTAGCAAATAATTATAACTTGTTTTCATATAATATTTCATATGCCGGGGCATTGTGAGTTTGTTGTGAAATAAATACCAGATCAGCTGGAAAACTGAGTCTGACTCACGAACACAACACTCGACCTGTAGATTGAACAGGGTTTTCTGTAAGGAATGGGATAAAATATACAGTTAGGGATGAATAGTATGGCACATGAATTTATTTTTGGAACCATAAAACGTTTTAATTTGTAGGTTTTGTATAACAGAATTTAATATATATCGTGACAAGAGATAATTTTGCTGATGGTATAGTCTAAATCCCGGGCTGATTCACAGAACTAACTTAAGACAAAATGCTAAACTTACTACTTTTGGTATTCACAGAAGTTAGGATTTTGTCTTAAGACAGACTTAAGACAGAATTCTAAATTAAGTCTGTCTTAAGTCTGTCTTAGGACAAAATCCTAACTTCTGTAAATAACAAAAGTAGTAAGTTTAGGATTTTGTCTTAAGTTAGTTCTGTGAATCGGGCCCATACAGCTCAACGTGTAACATAACAGAATAATACACAAACAAGTTTTCGGCCTGGACAGAGTACTTTAGTGGTCGTCTTCTATAGCCTGAAGGATGCACTCAGAGTGGTTGATAGAGACGATGTGTGTGTCCAGGTTCTGTTCAACATATTAGCAGCATTCCTCACATTGAAACACATCATTTTAAAGTCGTTAGTTGAAAAAAATGGTCTTGGATGCATGGCTTTGAAATTCTTTCCGTTTTGACTGGTCATACTCGATGTGTGACTTCGAATTACATTTTCTTGAATCCCTCTAAATTCTCTTGTAGAGTACACAGGACTCAACCATGGTCCTTTTCTAATGTACCAGTGCCTTCTAGTATATCATTTATTACTTTGTTGTTTTCATTTTTGGATTTAGCGATTTAGTGCGAATCAAGGCAAATCAATTACATATTCAAAGTACAAGGACTGAGGGCAAGTGTGCGAAATTGTACACTTCATAACCAGTGCAAACGAGGTTTGCAAGTGTTGTGTATAAGGACTAGAGTTCAACTGTAGCAGCTTCCAAATGAGGCATCTGATATTTTTAATAATGGTGGTGTTAAAATAAGATATCCTGACTATAACACCTCTGTTATGTCGCCTGGCATTTGATGTAATATCTTTTGTCATTTTACTATATGACTTGACTGAAACACATATTTAAATTCAAAGTGTTTTCACATCAAAACAATTTATTTCATGGTACCTTCATCCCTGAGAAAACAGGAAATCCCTTGGTAAGGAAAATGTTTGAAATGCAAATAGAGAAATATAATTTGTCCTAAAAGTAATTCGATTTTTCATCTCTTCCTTTTATTTATTATTTTATATTGCGTTTCAGTACACTTAGCCCTGATATAGAGCATAGTGGAAAAGATACACTGTTGCAAAGATGAGAAAGTATCCTTTCCACCTACTGAAGGTCTGCCCACCTCATATTTCTAATTAAAATACAATCTTGGTGTAAACAGCGGTGCAGAAAAACAGCCCCTGCTGAATGAAATATAAATATGTGATTAAGAAAGATCTGTACATATGTGTCATTATTTAATTGCCATTTATTTCTCACTTTGACACTAACATTAGATGAACTTGTCAATTTGATGCCAAAGTGCGAGAGTCTCCAAGGATGCGTTGTTATGACAAAGAGCAGAGGATTGATAGCAAAAGCAGTGTAGCCTTCCCTCAATGTGTAGTTTATGCTCAGCTTGAATACCGCACAGGAGTAAAACTCAAAGAAGAGATTGTTGACTGTACTTTGCGCCCTTCCACCACTGGTTCTGGAAGCACCTGCCTTTGCCTTACATCGGCAAGGAGTCTTTAATTTGGCTGTAACTCATCACTAGAAAAGTGGAGGATATCTGAGAACAGTCCAAGACCGGGTTGTTTCACTACCTGATCTAACACTATTTTTGAAATACAGTAATTTTCAGTTGGCTGCAAAGTTATTTAGACTTTGCCTGCAAAGCTAGAATTCAATTGGCTGGCTCACGACATGAATATATCTGTCCATTATTTTGCACCTACATTTGATTGTGTGCTAATTCTGTTCATAATTACTACAAAGAATTTTCTCACTGTCATCCCACCCATTATTACTTACTCAAAGTACTGTTAAAGATATAAAAAAAACTGTTTAAAGCAGTAAAACATTTCTAATTTACTGTGGTAATACCACCTGATTTGTGCGTTAAGTTGTTGCCCCTTGTTTTGACTATACGTGTTATTGAACACTAAAAGCCTGTATACAGTCATCAAAGTTTCTGCAGTTGAATCTGGGTGCGGTGACCCAGTAAAGTGAATCATCATATAAGATGTGCAGCTGGAAGTGAGAATATAGTAGAGCCCTCAGGTAGTCTTTCTTCACTATCAGTGACAGCATGCACACTAGCGAATTCTTACTTCTATTCCCATCAAACATTTTTTAATTGTCAAAGGACTGACTTTGTATGCTTCCATAATTTGAAAGTGGAGAGTACATTAATATTATTCTATTGAGGAGCATTAATCTCGCATCTTGCCCTATATGAGCAGTAGGAAAGGTGGAAGAGTGATGATGAAAAATCTTATGATTTATATTGCTGCTTTTGCCACTGATTGGTCTATATTTTTCATTTTCTTACTTTTAACTTATTATACTTACATTTTTGGGGATTTTATTTTCCTCTAATAAGATGGCGTCATGTCAACATGACAACAGTTCTTTATTTTATCACTTTACTATGGACAGGGTGTCTTCGTGAAATATATTTGTATTAAATGTACCCTTTAATCATACTTACATGTAATATGCAAGCCAATGTATTTACTCAAATAGAACAGTGTGTAACCATTTTGAATGATGACTCAAAAGGGGGGGGGGGTGTAAGAGGATATACTCGGTTCGTCCTCCTCAACTATATACTGTTGTTGAAAAACCAGGAACCCAGCAGAGGGACATTTCATAACTCTCCAAAAGAAAGAAAAACGTTGTTTTTGTTATAAAACCCTCACCCACCAGGGTTGCCCCTTGGTGGCATGCTTCCTCATCAGGTCCATCCCGATCCACTGCAGATAAGGGCGTGCTGCGACCTATGGCTACGTGGGAACACTTGATTGGTGTTTTATATAATGATAAGGAGGATCTTAAAGGAGTGGAGTGGGGGATAGTTATAACCTAAGTAAAAAATACCTGACTAGTAAGTCTATCTACTTTATTCCTGCCTTTAGGTGGTATGCCTGTATGCAGTTTTAAACTGCCAATTCGACCTGGCAAAACAAACCTTTTCCCTGGCCTACACCTCACTTTTTAATATGCATATAAGACACCCTTAAGGTAGGCCTTAGACAGTCCATAGGGCAGGCTGCATTGTATTTAAAAGGTATGACATGTTTTTAAGTTTTACATCTCTTGGTAGTGAAAAACTCCCAAATACTTTTTCCACCAGTGTGAGGCCAACCTCTTCCATAGGATAACATTAAGTTATCTTATTACATGTAATAAGTGTTAGATTGTGATTGGGAACAGGTAGAAATGTTGTGTATGGTCTTAAAATAATTGCAAATAAAACCCCCTTGAAATGTAAAGTTGGATTTAAGCCACCATTCTGGAAATGCCCCTTTTAGAAAGTTGTCATTTTCTCCTGCATTTGGTGCTTTCAGACTGTGTGCTGTTTCACATGGCTGTGAATATTTGACAGTTGGCCTTTATTATTCTTCCCAGACAGTGAAATAAAGGGAGACTAGGTGTTGGCAGGATGGCCCATCCTGCCAAGGTGGGAGGGGTGGAGCTGGACTCTGCTCCACTTACATTTTAAAGGGCTGCCCCAAGCACACTAACAAATGATCTGGACACCAGCTTTTTGTTACCCTAGACCAGTGGCTCCCAATCTATGTCACCCCGGTGCGCCGTCAAAACTAGCCAGGGGCGCCACTCACCAAGCACACAGTTTAGGAACCATTGGACGGGGAATTACATGCCTGTCCTTCAAGGTCTGTGTTCGTGCAGTCCTCTTTCTATTTCTATGATTGCAAGCGTGTTGAACAAGCTTGCGGTCATTCTAAACTGAAGTTTTTCATGTGTTGGATGCACGCCAGGCACCCTGCAATACAGGATGAGTATTCTGAGGCACAGAGGCCTCTTACAGTTCTTGTCCTTTCCCTGCTGGTTTTCTGCAATATGGAGTCCTAATATGGCAACAGCAGTGCCTGATGCACCGTGCAACCCGAGGTTCAAGTATTTCTGGCGTGGTGCAGGATGCTGTTATTTTGCAGCCTGCTGGGCCCATGCCCTTCTAAGTCCTCACGCCAGCCCAGACACAGTTTGACAAGAGATTGTTTACAGAAAAAGTCAACTTTGCAGCTCCTGCCTTCCGGTCATGTGTGCATCAGGGAACCAGAGGCACAGTATTGTCTAGTCACTTGATACCGGGCCTTGACAGTTAGCAGAGTGCCCAAATGTTCAAGCACAGTCATGACCAGTGCTGTAAACATCTCAAGTCCAAAGACGTTGGACAGGCTCCCTCCCAGAACAAGCATTGGCATAGCCAATAGATTTCGCTTTTGGGACCTTATAAGTATTTGGTCTTGCAGCACAATATCCTTGGTGCAACAACATTAGCTGTTGCATGGCTAAACACTTATAATGTCCCAAAGGCGAGACCTATTGGCTATGCCAATGCTTGGCTGGTTTGGGCCCATCCCAAACATTCAATTACATTTGTCATTTTTTTTGTTTTTAAAAAAAACATTTTATTTTGATTCTTATACAGAGCAACAGTTCACAAGTATTGGCCGTTACATAGAGTAGTAGATATATTATACCAAATGATATAACTGTACATAGTAAGCGTAAATGTAAATACATTTGTACCCATCTCGTCGCCGTATCAGTTTTGAAATCTTAAGCCTCACGCGGGGGATCGCTCATGATGTGCCTGATTTCTGTTTATTAGTCACTTAAGTCCGGATCTGAGTCTTTGGGTGGAGGGGCACATGTATTACCTCAATAATTGTTCCACCTCCCCCATACTCGTGTCCATTTTCAGGGGCATCCCCTATTAATAAATACTGCTTTTTCCGCGACCATGGCGCTATCAAGGTCACGACACCACTGCTGATGGGAGGGTATCGTTGGGGCTCCCCAGTGCTGTGCAATATTTCTTTTGGCTATTATAATACTGAGGGTTGCCCTATCCTGTGGTGCGTGGTTGTGATCATTGGGCTCCCACACATTAAGCAAGCTTCGCCGAGGTTCAGGGGGGACCTCAAACCCGCATACCTGGGTGATCGTTGCCATGACCACCCTCCAATATTGTGTAATGTGGGGACAATCCCATATCGTATGATAAAAATTACCCGTGAGCCCACAACCCCTCAGGCAAAGTGGTCTGTCTGCCCTCCCTATTTTGTGTAGTGCTGTTCTTGTGTAGTATGTTCTGTGCAGTATCCTAAGTTGCACAAGTTTTAATCTGGAAGGGGTCGCCACCTCTCATGGGGACGCCACCTCTCATGGGGACGCCAGCGCCTCCTGCCACTCCTGCTCATCCATCTCTCCCACATCCACCTACCATCGCTCCTTTAGGGTTTGAGTGGGATCTTTCTGATTGTCAATCAACTTTCGATATGTCAATGAGATTATCTTTTTAGATAGTGAGTCTGTTAATAAACGATCCTCGAGTGGGGAGGACTCTGGCAGTTTGGCTCCCGTAGGTATGGCCTTCATCAGGGCGTGTTTAATTTGAGTGTATTGGTATTGTTCCTTCCCTGCCATCTTATATGTTGCCTGTAATTGTGTGAAATGAATCACCTCTCCCTTTTTCAATAGGTCGCCAACCCTGAAAATGCCTATAAGGTCCCATTTTGTAAAGCTCTTGCTCATGCGTAGCCTGCCAAGCCTGGGTGAGTCCCACAGTGGCTTGTGCTGTTATCACCCCCTCCCATCCTAGCGCACATTGCGCCACAAACCAGGCCTGCACTGTGTGGGCCGTGGGTCCTAATAATGTGTTCTTGTTTGGTTTGTCATATAGGGCACCCAGTAGACCATTCCTGCTTAGTGTGTGCCTGTCATTACGTAGAGCTGGATCGTCCTGTGGGGCATGTAGACGTTTCGTGATTTTTACTAGTGCACATCGATTGCTTTTTTTCTTTCCTTTTTTCCTTTTTATATACGTTTGAGGATCGTGGTAGCCTTGCAGCAGAACTAGTATTCATTATCTGTTAAAAGCAGTACTGATGGTTCAGGTTGAAAGCGTGTATAAATCCTAAACACAGGAAGTAACAGAGGGGCATATTATCAAGACAGGCAATAAAATTATCGCTGTTTAAGCGGCAGAAAACTGCCGCTAAAACAGCGATAATGGGCTTGATAATATGTTCTATGGAATTCCAATTGAAGCCCATGTTAAATGTGAAGGACATCTAACATGGGCCTCAATTGGAATTCCATAGAGCATATTATCAAGCCCATTATCGCCGTTTTAGCTGTAGTTTTCTGCCGCTAAAACAGCGATCATTTTATCGCCTGTCTTGTTAATATGCCCCAGAGTTCCAAGTTTTAGGTGGTGAAGAAGGCATGTATTTATTTTTGATCGCTTAAATTCTGAGGTTTTGAGAGTAGGTTTAAGAAAATGTAAATATTATAAGTGGCCTGAAAGAAACAGAGGTTTCGATGCTTTATTTGCATAGCAATCTGTTTTGCATGTTTGAGCGCCGGTTGGAAAGACAGAAAATCATACAAAAAAAGTTCACTTATTATGCTAAAAGACCACTCTTACTAGCAAAGTGTGCTTTGTTAGATGCAAAACTATAAGTCCACCAATCGAACATTATTTTGGATAATAAGCCTGGAGTGGGTTAGCATCTCACGTACGACATAAGATCACGTTCATCTTTGCACCTAACAGACCCCCCAGTTGCATTCACATGAATTCTGTTTCCAGCCATTGTCCAAAACAGGAAACTGGGTAATAACAGAACCCTGTAAACATGGCAGGATACTAAAGGGACCCCTAGCCAACTGTGAAACTTTCAACTATGTCATTTGCATTTTGGGATTGTACAGACATACAAATAATGGAAAACTGAAACTCCATGTACCAGAATGCAATATGCTTGTCAGGCGCATCTGTGGGCCGGCTGGCTTTTGATTTCAAGGGGATTTTTTCTTGAGTGCAAAGTCTTCTGCTAATGCTGACATAGTAAGATAGCTGGTCCTCTGGCACTCAGATAGGGTTGCAACATGGCCATTATTATGCCGACCCGGCCAGCACGTTATCAATACAGCCAACGCTTTCATGTCAAAGCCAGTAAAATAAATGAAGACAAAAAAATCTGCAAATGCTGGTAATTTCTCCCACTTGAAATGGAATATAAAGGAAGCACTCTAAACTATTCTTGTAAGTTTACTTAAAGCAAACACACGTTTGTCACATTGCCAAACTTAACAGAGCATTTCACACAAAATCCTAACCAGGTGCAACAAGTATTGGCTGCGCGGCCTTGAAAGTGACACGGCAGCACGGCCGCAAAGCCGCAAAAGTGAAAGTGATCACAATCATGATCAAGTGCGGCAAGCAATGCGCTTAATGAGCATGATGAGGAAAACCATATGATGTCCCTTTTTGTAAGCGCGCATCCGTCCGCATAACCCCATGCCCTAGGCCACAGTGATAGCATTTTCTGAAGCCCTTACTAAAAGCCTCGACAGAGCAATGCAGGCACTGGCTCAGGCGAGACCTAAAAAGCAACCTGACTGCACAACACAACCTGGAAGGTACCCCAGCCTACTGTGGTGATACAGTCAACCTGCAACAATTTAAAAGCAAGTGGTGATGATATGAGTGCAGTGCACTGGCTGGTGGCAGCTGAATTGGCAGTGATTGCAGTATTTCAAAAGCACTGGTAGTGGTATGTCATGTGGACACAGCTTTTTATGGTGGTGAAGAGGACTGTGTTAGTCGTGATCAACCATAAGTGTAGTCGGAGCATCTCACTTTGTTTCACATTCAAAGCAGAAGCCTCTTGTTAAATGAAGCTCAAGAGTACAATCCCTGAAAGACTAAAGCTGCCATCCATCCTTCAGAGATAAGAAAATTATGAGTCATTAATTTTGGGTAATATCAACAAGTATCACTTGAAGTACTTTAGATTACCAATCTAGCATTTTAAATTTTTTTGTATGCAAAATTGATATCTAATTTACAGATGAAAGGCTATATAAGATAAAAAAGCTGCCATCTGATAAAGATTGCCATCTGCATTTATTTAATGCAACTTTAAAATATATGGGGAAGGTATGGTACCCTGGCAGAAGACACATGGCAACTTCAGAAATCACAAAGTATCCCATTTCAGGTAAAGGTGGTTTATTTAATCCAGGTACTACACTACATTTCACCAAACAAGATTTTAATTTTGTACACATGTTTCTTAATCCATTGCTCATGATAGTGTCCGGCAAGGTGTCATATATGAGAAACATGAATGTCACTTAAGGTTGCCCTAAAAACATGGAAATGTCACTGATGTGCACACTGAACACATGGCGGTTAAGACAACTACATCCCATTCTGCTGAGGTGAGCTGGATAATCTCATTACACTAAACAGCTTGCCTAAGGAGCTTGCTCTCTGTTTTTCATTTCTGGTTTCTAAACCTCTCATTGCACTTAATGTACTAATCCCCATATTGTCCTCGTGTATATTTGGGGGCGTGGTAGTCCCTTTTCTCTGCCATATTACTAGCATGGCACATTCAGAAGGCTATCGCTTGGAGGAAGTTGAACCATAGCATTTACCCTCTCGATGCTTTTCTAGGATTTCTAAAACGCTAGACTGCATCGTACAAACACTGACCATGTTCGGTGTAGGCAAAGGGGACCAGTATCCTCTGTGCAGGGGAAATTCTTTGACTCATACTCATGGTTACAGCTAAATTAAATTGTGATGGTCTAGTCATATGATTAGAATACCTTCATTGGCTTCATTTCAATTATTTTCAGGGATAAAAATGGAAGTACTCCTGAGGCATGGGCCTACATCCCCCACTCACAAAAAAAAGTAACATAGTGGGGAGCCGCGGCCGATGGCCAATAGGTCAAGGGAGCCACAGGTTGAAAAAGTTTGGGAACCACTGCCCTAGAATACTTGGAGCCTGGGCAAGGAAAGGAAAGAACTTTCCAGAACCAGATGTAGAGATATCGTAGATGTTTCGCCCACTTCAAAGGCTGACAACAGATATGAATTCTGGAATCTCAGACACATTCTTCAGTACACCCCTGGACCTTTGGACTACAGAAGAAAGACTGCCTTACGTCTACCAGAGGATTGCCCTGCTGATTGAGGCCTGCATTTTCTGTCCTGCTACCTGAAGTCTTAACTGCACTCTGTAAAGGAAGCCTGGACCTGCTCCCTTCCTCCCAGACTAACCTGAGTGACTCCCAGGGTCAGTTGTCTGGGGTTCTGTTCTGAGCTAAAGAGACATAAAAAGTTCCAGAAGACTCCCTGCAACTGCCCGGCTGACCTGCTGCAACAGAACCTGTCTGGGCCTGCAACTGGTCCAACTAGCCTGAACCGTGCTATCTTCTGCTAGAGTGTGTCCCACTTCTTGGCTTTAAGCTGATCATGGCATGATGGTCAAATTTGGTGGACTACTGGGAGCATCAATGGCATGAAGTAGGTCATTCCAGGCCTAATGCTGAACTTGGCATAATGGTGGAAATCACTGGTCTCCCATGTCCTGATGGTGCCCATGTCCTGAGCTGCTAGTGGCGTAATGGTGGGATGCTTAGCATAAGGTGGTGAGTTTCCATGTCCAATGCCAACATTCAATTTAATGCTGGTCATGCATAAAGGTAGCACTCTTTGCTGTGAAAGTGCCCATTGTGGCTTAATGCTATTATTATAGTAATTCCTGAATTTATGTGGCTATCCATGGCATAAGATTGCCGACCCTAGGTGTACTGTTGTCCCTTTCATAATAATGATAATTATTGAATATTGTGGGTATCCTCCTCTAGAAATGTATCTATGTTTGGTAATAGGGCTTCTTTAAATTGATAAATTGATGTTTGCTCAGAAAACATTATTTACAAAAACTAGAAAGCTGGTATTTCCGGACAAAAATCTAGGTCTTTTATTTTATTTGTTTATTTTGTTTCGGGGATTTGTGTTTATTTCCCAAAATATAAACAATGTATTTGATATCAAAATGCTTATGTTTACATAACTTGATAAACTAATGTTTGGTGACAAAATTATATTATTACCAAATATATATATTTATGGGATATATTTGAGTGACTGGCACTAACACTGTGTCAATTGATCATCTGTAAGATTAGTGTATCAAGTCTGATTTCTGAACTTGCCAGATCTTTGTAAACTGAGCAACAGCAATGGTGTAGATGCTGCTTGAGCCTGTAAATCTGTCTGACTGACAATGCAAGATTTGTGTATGTTTTTATTACACTGCACCTCCAAGCAGATTTATTCATTATAAGATATGATTGGTAATCTAGTTGGAAAGGTTAGGATGTCAAATTAAAAAAGTGTATGGTAGAGGGGTAAATAAATGCAATTGGGAATGAAAGGCCATTTGAAATTCCATTTTTTGTACGGCCTATACCATCTATGTGTTTTAGACGTGTTCAAAGGAGATTTTTCAAAATGTATCACAGGTTGAGAAAACCTGCCAAACTCATGTGGATCTGGTCAGGCCTTGCTGATTCACTGTAAACATAATGGAATATTTCATAAATGCCTTCTCAAAGAGTCAATCTTTTTTTAGCAGATATATGTGAAATTCATTGTGTAAAATGCATTATTTAAGTCTGATTCATAAAATAAGTTTGCAGCTATTAAATAGCATTTTAATAGTTTCTAAATACATTTACAGATTCAGAAAAGCATCTCTGAATGAGGTTTAGAAAAACATTACGAATCGATATTTGGAAAGGGCATTTTGTCGCTGTAACTTCCAAATTCCGTGAAGTATCAATGGATGCGACTGTATTTCTGGCTGCAAACAATTGATCAGTTACGGACTACTAAGTTCGAGTGGTATGTGATTCACAAAAAGGTTGATTCTTTTCACTTTGTGAATCTTCACAAACATTTTAAGGCGAGGAGGCAATGGTCTACAGGACCGCTGCCAACTCTCAGGGAATCTTAAAAAAAAAAAACGTTTCCTTTAAGGACCACAGGCTGCATTCTTTGCATTTGTCCTGCAGGCCACCCGTGATGTGATTGTTGCCATTCTCAGAGGGACACAAAGTGTGACCTGCCTAATGGATATCAATTAGGCAGGTCGTTCCGCGACCCCCTGCTATTTGGTATTTTGTGAACCGGTCTATTTTTACTTAGATCAGTTTGCAAAACCCTATTTCTTTTTACAAAACGTGGTGTGTAATCTGAAAACCACTTTTTGGGTATGGAGTAATATTAGCTCAGGCCCTAAGTTCTGCTACGTTTACGGCTAAGAAGCCTGTGGATGTTTGGCTCTGAGTCAGATCCTGGCAGGACAAGTTCTTCTGTTTCTGGTTTGATTCAACACCCCTTCATCAGGTTTTATCACATGATGGGCGTGCTCCTAGCAGGAGAGGGAGAACAGGGCATGCTGGAACACAGTCAGACCAAGGACCTGGCTCCTACACAACAGCCCCTGGGTAGAAGCTGTGCTTTATGGAATGGGCGGGTGGAGACAAGGGGCGCACCATGAGATTCCAATCTGGGATTGAGAAAGAAGCATTGTCTTTGTACAGTTGTAATTAAGTTGGCAAAGACCAGTCAAATGTGCTCACAAGTGAGTAACGTTTGAAACGAAGCTTATTGCTTGGAACTTCTTTGAAGTTTTGTATATGTTATTTGTAGGAAGGGGGAGGCTCTAGTTGACGCAGTGCAACACTAGCGACAAGCAGGGACTCTCTCTTCCTCGTCAGGGCTGAGGGTTACCTTCCAGACAACCTCTGCTTACCCTCTAGGTAGTGTGGCTTAAGCAGTCGTAGGCTAATCTTTGGGGCACATAGGGTTAAACACTTGCAACAGTACACCTTTACAACCAACCCACCACACAACGAGACCAGACTGTATTCTGTAAAAATATATATCTTTATATAGATTTTAAGCAGGCTTGTGAATACAGTCAATGTACTTTATGAAAACGGTTGCAGATTACTTAATTCGGGTTACCACAGTTCTTATGCAGTTCTCTTGAGGCCCAGAGGCCGGTGTTACTCAAAGTTCTTGTGGAGCCGGCGGCTTCCAGGGGATCTGTCCCACGTCGCGTTGCCTTCCCGGGGTCGCTGATCGTTGCGGCTCTTCAGCCGAGCAGGTCACTGGTCATCCGGGGCAGCGGTGTTCTGTGGCGGCAGGGCCCTCTCCTCGTCGTCCGCTCCGACCCTGGAGGCGGCGGCTGTGCGGCGGTGGCAAGTGGCAGTACGGTCCCCAAGTGCAGGACGTACCCAGCCAAGTGCCGGTGCAGCTGTGGGCTCACAGCTGGGCTGTCGGGCAGGCTACCGACCTTGCGGATTCTCGTAGGGCAACGGTCCGTCTTTGCAGGTGAGGGACTGCTCGCTATGCAGTCCCCTCGAGAGCTCGGACCGGACGGGTCCTCCTTCCCTTTGCTCTCGGGCTCCCGGTGCAGTTGCGGTCACGGTGTTCGGGCCAGCGGCGGCTGGTCCTTACTTTGCTCTCGCTGTTGCTTTGGGCCCCGGTCACGGTGGTCGGGATGACGTGGATGCCTTAGAGGAGATTCCTCTGTCGATACTGCGGCGATGGTCAGCACCCGCAGTCGCTTTCTTCCAAGGGGGTAGCGTCCACTGGTCCTGGGACGCCGGTCAGGGGGCAAGTTCAGTTGCAAGCCCTTGGAGATCTCTTCAGCAGAGTTTGGCACAAGTAAAGCAAAAAGTCTTTTCGTAGTCTTTTCTTCTTCCTCTCCTTCAGCAGCAAGGCACCAGACACAGGCAAGAGTCAGCACCCTTCCTTGTCTCTCACGGTCCTTCTCGTAGGGCAGAGTCCTTCTGTGGCCCAAACCGGATCTAACTTTCAAGGAGCAGGGCTCCTTCTTTTATAGGCCAATTCTTTTGTTCTCGCAGGCCAGGGGGGCCTTTGCATAGCCACTTTCAGTTCTGGAGTACCCCGGCGGGTGTACTCCGGCTTCTGCTTTCAGGGTGAGGGGCAGGCGCATCAGACGCCCCACAGGAGGTGGAGCCAGCATTGTCGGGACAGGGGTGGCCAGAGTACCTTGTTGATGGGGGCTTCGCCCTTCCTGGGCCAGGTGCCGGCAGAGTCATCCGCCGCTCCCCAGGAGGGTGGAGCCAGCATTGTGGTGGCCGAGCACAGTGACAGTCGAGTCAAGAGGCACTCCTACCTCCCACTAAGGTGTAATCTGCGCATTCACCACCTGTCATCCCTCCAGCCCTGTCACTCACACATCCCAGACAGTCAGATACACATACCAGCAGAGGCGGCTGAAATGGTTAAGCAAGCAAATGCTAACTTTCTAAAAGTAGCATTTGCAAACCCAGGATACTAAAATAAACTTGACTACAAGAAATATCTTATCATCCTGAGTTCAGGCATACTAAACATGGCTCGCTACCATGCTCCTTGAGCCTGCGGGGATTATAGGGTGTAATAATCCTCGCAGCTCAGTCTGGCCTAATGGAGCAGGTAGCCTTCAATAGTGAAATACGGTCTTCGTTGTAAGTCACTACTAGGACATGCCACGCACATCAGGGCTTGTCCTACCTTACACCTACAACGCACCCTGCCCGCAGGCCTACCATAGGGGTGACTAATATGTAGTCAAGGGAAGGGACGGTGCTGGCAAGTGGGGACACTTGCCCAGCTAGCGTGACAGTACGAGACCGCACGCGGGTTCTGCGGTCGCAGTTCCCAGACACATCTTTACGGCTGCTTCGGTGGGTGGCGCAACCAGCGCTGCAGGCCCACCAGCAGTATTGGCATCTACAAGCCCCGGCACTCTCTTGTGCACTTTACTAGGGACTAACAGTAAATCCAAAGAACCAATCATGGATACCAATCTCATGAACAATTTACAGTAGGGAGCACTTGCACTGCGGCACGGATCAGCCGTGGCGCAGTGCCCTGAGTATCGGAAAACCAGCAAAACATCGGAGGCACATCAGCAAAAAGTGGAAGGGAGACTCACGCCAAGGTGCCAGGTCTAACATGTGTCCCCTCCAGCTGAAATGTGGGGGGAACTACCCTTCCCCAGGGAGTTCCACATCACTAAGGCGGAAAAATCTTGACAGACTGTCAGCGTTGGCGTGATCGGTGCCAGGGCGGTGTTCCACCGTAAAGTCCATACTCTGTAGAGAAATGGACCACCTCAACAGTTTCGGGTTCTCACCCCTCATTTGCATCAACCATCTGAGGGGCCTGGCCCTGTGGTCCGTCTGAACTCGGAAGTGAGACCCAAACAAGTAGGGTCTTAGCTTCTTCAGCGCCCAGACCACAGCAAATGCTTCACGCTCTATTGCACTCCACCTACTTTCCCGTGGAAGTAACCTCCGACTTATGAAGGCTACGGGTTGGTCAAAGCCCTCCTCAGTCATCTGTGAAAGAACAGCCCCTACACCATGCTCTGAAGCGTCTGTTTGCACAATGAACTCCTTGGAGAAATCGGGGGCCAGGAGCACGGGCGCCGTGCACATGGCAGTCTTCAGGGTGTCGAAAGCCTTCTGACAGGTGTCAGTCCAAATCACATTCCTGGGCTGCTTCTTCGAAGTCAGCTCTGTCAAGGGGGTCACGATCGTGCCATAGCCCTTGACAAACCTCCTGTAATACCCAGTGAGCCCCAGGAAGGCTCTCACTGCAGTCTGGGTCTTGGGGGGTTCCCAAGCCAGGATGGTTTCGATCTTGGGCTGCAAGGGGGCTACCTTGCCACTCCCAACTTGGTGTCCCAAGTACACCACTGAACCCTGCCCAATCTGGCACTTGCTTGCCTTGATTGTGAGGCCTGCTCTGCGCAGGGCCATCAACACTTCCCAGAGGTGTCGCAGGTGTTCGGGCCAGGTGCCGCTGAACACCGCGATGTCATCCAGGTAGGCGGCACTGAACTCGTCCAGTCCAGCCAACACCTGGTTGACCAATCTCTGAAAGGTGGCAGGGGCATTCTTCATTCCAAATGGCATAACCCGGAACTGGAAATGCCCATCTGGTGTAGAGAATGCCGACCTCTCCTTTGCCCCATCGGTCAAGGCGATCTGCCAGTAACCAGACGTTAAATCAAACGTGCTGAGGAACCGGGCCGCCCCTAGCCGATCAATGAGCTCGTCAGCTCTGGGGATGGGGTGCGCGTCAGTCTTCGTGACTGAATTGAGTCCTCTGTAGTCCACACAGAACCGGAGTTCGGGTGTGGCTCCCGGCGCAGCAGCCTTCGGAACCAAGACCACGGGGCTGGACCAAGGACTGCTGGAAGACTCAACCACCCCGAGGGCAAGCATCTTGGAGACCTCCTCCTTGATGCAGGCCCGTACCCTGTCAGTTACCCTGTAAGCCTTATGCTTCACCGGTAAGCTGTCTCCAGTGTCCACATCATGGACGCACCAATCTGTGACACTCGGAACCAGGGAGAACAGGTCGGGAAACTGCCCCAGCACCTGGCGGCAGTCCTCCTGTTGTTCGGCGGTCAGGGAGGGTGAGAGGTTAACTCCATCCACTGACCCATCCTTCTCACAGGCCACCAAGAGGTCAGGAAGAGGCTCCGACTCCTCCTCCATTCCGTCATCGGTTGCCAACAACATGCCCACTTCGGACCTTCGCAAGTGGGGCTTGAGGCGGTTGACATGTAGGACCAGCAAAGGGTTCCTGGGCGTCTTCATGTCCACCAAGTATGTCACGGGGCTCTTGCGCTCCAGAACCTCAAATGGTCCTGTCCACTTATCCTGAAGGGCACAGGGCTCCACTGGGGCCAAGACATACACCTCCTGTCCAGGCTGAAGCTCGACCAGAGTGGCATTCTGATCGTACCACCGCTTCATTTCCTCCTGGCTCGCTTCCAGATTTGCCTCGGCAAGTTGTCTGAAGCGTCTGGTTTGGTTTCTGAAGGCCAGCATGTAGCTATATACATTCTGGGGAGGTTTCCTGGGAGATTGCTCCCAGCCTTCCTTTACCAAACTCAGTGGTCCTCTCACGGGGTGGCCGTACAGCAGTTCAAAGGGGCTTAACCCTAGGGACTTCTGTGGTACCTCGCGATATGCAAAAAGCAGGCATGGCAAGAGGACGTCCCACTTACGCCTCATCGGACCTTCCAGGCCCATGATCATGCCTTTGAGGGTTCGGTTGAATCTTTCAACCAACCCGTTACCTTGGGGATGGTAGGGTGTGGTGAACTTGTACGTTACGCCACACTCCTGCCAAAGGGACTTCATATATTTCGATATGAAATTGGTCCCCCTGTCGCTCACCACCTCTAGAGGGAATCCTACTCGTGAGAAAATTCCCATCAGTGCACGCCCCACCACGGGAGCCGTCACTGTCCTCAGAGGGATGGCTTCAGGGTACCGGGTGGCATGGTCCACCAAGACCAGGATGAACCTGTTGCCCATGGCTGTCTTGGGGTCCAGAGGCCCAACGATGTCAATACCCACTCGCTGGAATGGCGTACCGACCACAGGGAAGGGTTGGAGGGGAGCCTTGTTCTTCCCTCCCGTCTTCCCACTTGCCTGGCAAGTCGGACAGGTCCTGCAATAAGCGTCTGAGCTCTTACGCATTTGGGGCCAGTAAAAGTGGGTGACAAGCCTGTCATAGGTCTTGTCCATCCCCAAATGTCCTGCTAAAGGCACATCATGAGCCAGACCCAGTAGGAAGGCTCTGAACTTCTGGGGTACCACCAGCACACGGGCTGACCCAGGTTCAGCAGCCTTAGGCTCCGAGTACAGGAGGTCGTTCTCCCAGTACACGTAATGCGTTTTGGCCTGAACACCATTGGCCTGGTCTGCAGCCTGCTGCCGCATACCCATGAGAGAAGGGCATTCTTTCTGCTCCCTGCAGAATTCCTCCCTGGAGGGTCCTCCTTCTTGCTGCCAATGGGTCAGCTCAGGCAGGTCCCCCAGTTCGGCGATCTGTTCCCCTGTAGGCTCCAGGGCATCCCCCTCAAGGTCTGCCTCCTCCTGGACCGTAGGAACTTCAGGGGCCGGTTTCCCGCGCCCCCTGCGCCTTCTCCCTAAGGCCGGTTCCTGGGCCTCTCCATCAGGCCCCAGGACCTCTCGATCACCCCTACTGGCTGCCATCGACCGGGTGGTCACGCACGCCCAGTCAGGCAGACCCACCATCCGCAGGTGAGTCGTTTTCTCCACCTTTTCCCAAGGGGAGTGCTCCAAGTCGTTCCCTAGCAAACAGTCAACAGGCATGGTTTTTCTCACACAGACCTGCAGAGTACCAGAGACCCCCCCCCACTCGAAGGGAACTTGAGCCATCGGACACTGACTCTCAGAATTATCAGCGTTGATAACCCTACAGTAGGCATGGGGTACAACCTGCTCCTGAGACACCAGGTGCTGCCTCACTGCAGTCACACTGGCTCCTGTGTCTCTAAGAGCCTCGGCTTCCTTACCATTGATGATCACCACCTGCCCATATTTTTTAGTGTTAGAGGGCAGGTAGTTCGTAGGGATCATCTCGCTGTCTCCTAACGAGACCAGGGTCATGTGAACGGGATCTCCACCCCGCGGGACCATCATTTCTTCTCCCAGGTGAACGCTAGTCACTTGTCGGGGCGGAGCACCAGTGGGTGCGGGTTTTCCAAATAGGCGACACTTGGGGTCACTGGATATGTGCCCAGGCTCGCCACATTTGAAACAATTGAAGGGCCCCTTTGGAACAGGTTTACCTGTCGGGGCCCCATTCTGCTTCGGGGGTGGGGGAGGCTGAGAACCCTGCTGCGGATTCCCTTGGGTACTACTTTGGGGGCCTTTTTGGAACCCTTTCTGTTTTCCCCCCTTGTCCCCCCCACTCTTCTGCTGGGGACCCTGCCCACTCTTGGCGGAATCCCCCACGGGACCCTTGTGGACCCTGGTGCTGAGCCAGCGGTCCGCCTCCTCAGCAAGCTTCCTCGGGTTGGACAGCTTGCTATCGATCAGGTGTTGGCGTAACTCAGGAAAACAGTGATCAGACAAGTGCTCCCATGCAATTAAATCAAAGAGACCTTGAAAATCATTAACTTTGTTACCTTTCACCCAACCATCCAGTGCTCTGCAAAAGTAAGTCACATACTCCACATACGTATTCCCAGGCCGCTTAGTACATCCCCTAAACTTCTGTCTATACATTTCGGGGGTAAGCCCGTACCTGTTCAATAAAGCTTCTTTCATGTGGGCATAGGATCTCTGATTCTCAACGGGCAAATCTAGCAAGGTATCTCTCCCTTCGCTAAGGAACCTTCCCCACAACCCCGCTCCCCAATCCTTGTCAGGGACCCGGTGGGAGGACATGGCTACCTCGTATGCCCTAAACCACTGTCCTATGTCATCCCCCTTAAAGAACTCCTTAACTACGTCCTTCGGGATGTGCACTCTTGACTCTACCTGCACTGGCGATGTGCTGCCACCAGAGGGAGGACGATCCAAGCCTCTCTCCTTGAGACTTATCTCCCTCATTTTCACTTCATAATCCATCTGGTGCTTTCGCTCTTCCAGCGCCATTCTTTTGGTTTCAAGCTCCAGCTGGATTTTCATTTCTGCCAACTTTCTCTCGTGATTCCGGGTTTCCTTCCTGTCCGCCAGCTCCTCTGGCGACAGGCCTTTACCCAAGCTGTGCTCGCTGTCTTGCCTCTCTAGATCGATCAGATCCCCAAGCGCATTCTGCTCCTCCGTCGTATTCTGCTCGGCGAGGACGTCTTGCTCTTCCGGGGTCTTTCTGGACTCCACCCAGGCTTTCAGGGCCTTGTAGAATTCCGGTTTGTTTTTGCAACCAGCGTGCGGAACCTTGAGTTTCCTACAGAAAAACTTCAGTTCCATCTTCGAGTATTTGTCCAGCTTTGCGGCGTCCCACTCTACCTCCAACACCTCGGAGGTCGTGGACTCCGCTCCATCCAGGCTCTTTGTGCCCGGCATGGTTTCTGCACTCGGAATCTTCTTTCGGCAAAATTCAAAAAGCAAAGTCTGTGGCTAAGTAACTGGACCGTAATCCTTGTGTAGTGGTCAGAAGCTCAGGTATAGATATCGCAAGTGTAAATTCGAAATCCTCACCGCTGCGTCCAATGTAGGAAGGGGGAGGCTCTAGTTGACGCAGTGCAACACTAGCGACAAGCAGGGACTCTCTCTTCCTCGTCAGGGCTGAGGGTTACCTTCCAGACAACCTCTGCTTACCCTCTAGGTAGTGTGGCTTAAGCAGTCGTAGGCTAATCTTTGGGGCACATAGGGTTAAACACTTGCAACAGTACACCTTTACAACCAACCCACCACACAACGAGACCAGACTGTATTCTGTAAAAATATATATCTTTATATAGATTTTAAGCAGGCTTGTGAATACAGTCAATGTACTTTATGAAAACGGTTGCAGATTACTTAATTCGGGTTACCACAGTTCTTATGCAGTTCTCTTGAGGCCCGTAGGCCGGTGTTACTCAAAGTTCTTGTGGAGCCGGCGGCTTCCAGGGGATCTGTCCCACGTCGCGTTGCCTTCCCGGGGTCGCTGATCGTTGCGGCTCTTCAGCCGAGCAGGTCACTGGTCATCCGGGGCAGCGGTGTTCTGTGGTGGCAGGGCCCTCTCCTCGTCGTCCGCTCCGACCCTGGAGGCGGCGGCTGTGCGGCGGTGGCAAGTGGCAGTACGGTCCCCAAGTGCAGGACGTACCCAGCCAAGTGCCGGTGCAGCTGTGGGCTCACAGCTGGGCTGTCGGGCAGGCTACCGACCTTGCGGATTCTCGTAGGGCAACGGTCCGTCTTTGCAGGTGAGGGACTGCTCCCTATGCAGTCCCCTCGAGAGCTCGGACCGGACGGGTCCTCCTTCCCTTTGCTCTCGGGCTCCCGGTGCAGTTGCGGTCACGGTGTTCGGGCCAGCGGCGGCTGGTCCTTACTTTGCTCTCGCTGTTGCTTTGGGCCCCGGTCACGGTGGTCGGGATGACGTGGATGCCTTAGAGGAGATTCCTCTGTCGATACTGCGGCGATGGTCAGCACCCGCAGTCGCTTTCTTCCAAGGGGGTAGCGTCCACTGGTCCTGGGACGCCGGTCAGGGGGCAAGTTCAGTTGCAAGCCCTTGGAGATCTCTTCAGCAGAGTTTGGCACAAGTAAAGCAAAAAGTCTTTTCGTAGTCTTTTCTTCTTCCTCTCCTTCAGCAGCAAGGCACCAGACACAGGCAAGAGTCAGCACCCTTCCTTGTCTCTCACGGTCCTTCTCGTAGGGCAGAGTCCTTCTGTGGCCCAAACCGGATCTAACTTTCAAGGAGCAGGGCTCCTTCTTTTATAGGCCAATTCTTTTGTTCTCGCAGGCCAGGGGGGCCTTTGCATAGCCACTTTCAGTTCTGGAGTACCCCGGCGGGTGTACTCCAGCTTCTGCTTTCAGGGTGAGGGGCAGGCGCATCAGACGCCCTACAGGAGGTGGAGCCAGCATTGTCGGGACAGGGGTGGCCAGAGTACCTTGTTGATGGGGGCTTCGCCCTTCCTGGGCCAGGTGCCGGCAGAGTCATCCGCCGCTCCCCAGGAGGGTGGAGCCAGCATTGTGGTGGCCGAGCACAGTGACAGTTCGAGTCAAGAGGCACTCCTACCTCCCACTAAGGTGTAATCTGCGCATTCACCACCTGTCATCCCTCCAGCCCTGTCACTCACACATCCCAGACAGTCAGATACACATACCAGCAGAGGCGGCTGAAATGGTTAAGCAAGCAAATGCTAACTTTCTAAAAGTAGCATTTGCAAACCCAGGATACTAAAATAAACTTGACTACAAGAAATATCTTATCATCCTGAGTTCAGGCATACTAAACATGGCTCGCTACCATGCTCCTTGAGCCTGCGGGGATTATAGGGTGTAATAATCCTCGCAGCTCAGTCTGGCCTAATGGAGCAGGTAGCCTTCAATAGTGAAATACGGTCTTCGTTGTAAGTCACTACTAGGACATGCCACGCACATCAGGGCTTGTCCTACCTTACACCTACAACGCACCCTGCCCGCAGGCCTACCATAGGGGTGACTAATATGTAGTCAAGGGAAGGGACGGTGCTGGCAAGTGGGGACACTTGCCCAGCTAGCGTGACAGTACGAGACCGCACGCGGGTTCTGCGGTCGCAGTTCCCAGACACATCTTTACGGCTGCTTCGGTGGGTGGCGCAACCAGCGCTGCAGGCCCACCAGCAGTATTGGCATCTACAAGCCCCGGCACTCTCTTGTGCACTTTACTAGGGACTAACAGTAAATCCAAAGAACCAATCATGGATACCAATCTCATGAACAATTTACAGTAGGGAGCACTTGCACTGCGGCACGGATCAGCCGTGGCGCAGTGCCCTGAGTATCGGAAAACCAGCAAAACATCGGAGGCACATCAGCAAAAAGTGGAAGGGAGACTCACGCCAAGGTGCCAGGTCTAACATTATTCTTAAATATAGAACTATGGGGCATATTTCCAAGCTATAGCGATAATTATCGCTAACTCTGGTTAGCGGGCAAAATAATATCGCCGAGCTTCGCCTATTTTTATCGCTTAGGAGCCTTGATATTATCAAGGTTTATCTCCTAAGCGATAAAAATTGTCCGAAATGCATGAAAATCGCTGTTAAGTCAGCGATATTCATGCATTACCGAGCAAAAGCTCTTAGCCATGTTATCCACCTACCATTGGATAACATGGCAAAGAACATCTCAGGCCAAGCGTTAGCTTTTGGAGATAATCGTGCTTAGCGCGATTATTTCCAAAAGTTGGTAATAGGAGATAAAGATGTTAGCGACTGTTTCCAGTCGCTAACATCTTGGCACGCCCACTTTGCATGTCATTAGCGATAATTATCGCTGACATGCAAAGTGGGCACCTAAATGCCCGCTATCTCCTACTAGTTGTCGCTAACTGGTGTTAGTGACAGCTAGGTAATAGGGCAATACAATTATCGCCGCTTTAGCGGGAAAAATTCCAGCTAAAGCGGCGATAATGCCCTTGGTAATATGCCCCTAAATGTGAGGTGGAGGAAATGAAGCCGGAGCTGTCAGAGGTACATATCGCTGTGAAAGGGAGCATCAAAGCATTTCACTACTTCAACAAAAGCAGTTCGAGTCCAAGCTCACTCGTCTGTCTTTTATGTCCATTTGGCTCAAAAAGACAGTATAAAGTTTCAGAATATTTTGTTTTTTTAGCCACATTTCTGAACCCGTCCCCACGTTTACTCAACCTGCTCCAGTGGTTAATTTGTAAAAAAAAATAAGTGCTGTGGCTCTCGTCGGGGGCAGCTTGCACCAGCCCATTTCTCCTGTTAGCTCCACCTAAAACAGAACCAACTGCTAACCATGAACGTGGGGAGAGGATATGGAGTAATGGCCAGAGCTGCCGATTTCACAGCTGGGGGACCAGGTTCGAGTCTAGGCGTCTTCACAACGATTCTGGCCAAATCCCTTAATCTCCTCAAAAATGAATGTGTTCTTAATTAGTACTCATGAAAAGCACAGATGCTGATAAATAAGTGCTGGTGCTGCGCACCAGAAACCACTGGCTCAAATTAAGCACTGCACTGCTCCCTTTGGGAACAGAATTATAGTTTCCATACTTTTGTAATGCACTAGGACCACTGATCTAGACGTTGTGCTGTTGCAAAGTGACACAAAGCATCTCAAAACCTTGAAAATTAATTTTCTTTCCAGTGCAAAATTGTACCCTTTTTTCAGTGCAAATAGCGATTTGTACTGCTATTTGCCACCCTGCATCAAGGGTACGGCACATGGGTGGTAACAGGTTGTTCTAGAAAAGGCACCAATGTTTTTTGACACAGCGCCCTATCTACTAAAATTATCATACCAGGCTTCATGTAATAAAAGACCTTCTCCTTGAGGCAGACACAAAGTTGGAGAAATATATGTACTTTTAAAGACAATTTACATATTGCATGTGTGTTGCACTGTGCAACGCGTATCAAATGTGTGAAATGTTTTAAACATTACTCATCTAGTGTACTGGTAGAGTATACATCCATTACAAAAGTTATGCTAGACATCACACAAACACTTTCGCACCATGGCGCAGAGGTCTGTGAGTGGTGCTAGACTATCTATTTGTCACATTCCTTTCAGGTACACAGCTCTTCAAGGTCCCATAATGACATGAGGTGCCTTTCTCTGAATCCACTGCTTTAATTTTAGTGCATGACTTGCTCATCAAAAAGCAGGAGCAGTGTATCCATTACTTATTGCAGTATCTTGAAATACGTTGGTTGGGCTGACATGTGTCATGCATACACTAAGTTAGAATGCAGCACTGTTAACAACTTCACCAGTGGAGGCCCTGCTATCTGTGTACTAGTATTGGGTATTAGGTCTTCTAGAATGGTATGATGGACATTCTAGACTATTGTAAACTTACTAACCCTAGGCAGAGATCACGGAGTTCTGCTAACTCCACAAAGTACCCAAAAAACTCAGTTGCGCTACGCGGAGCTCCGAGAGCAGCGGAGTTTCTTTAGATGAATGCAGTTCGCGGTGATTCTCAGTACCAGGTGCTTGTCCACACTAAGCAATCATCATGACCGGCATCATGCGTGCGCTCAAATGAGAAGATTTTTACTCGAGCTGCAGCTTTCTCAACGCGAGCGGGCGCTTTCTCAACACGAGCGGTCGCAAGCATACGCGACCAATCGCAATGAAAAATCTGACCGCCTGCATTCAGAAATCCCTTGTGAGGTTGATTTTCCATGTTCACGCTCGCCAACTTGATGTTGACCATCGCAAATGAGGAAAAATCTCGTTGGGACGTGGATTTTCCACGCATACGATTGCCAACTTACATTGACGAACGCGAGCGAGAAAAATAACTCCGCTCCGCAACGCGAAGCAGAGTTTTTCAGAACTCCACCAGATCCGCGTAACACGGAGTGTGGAAAACTCAGCAAACTACACGAGCGGAGTGGAGTTCACTGCCCAGGCTTAAAACTGACATTGACATCCATAATGTTCATTTTGGAATAGGGTGGAATCCCTCTCCCTCTATCGGCGGTGGGTGTTGGGTGTTTTGGAGTGTTGGGCTACTTTGGATGGAAAGTCAGGCACACTGGCTTATATCTACTTAGTTGTGCCGCCTTGCACCAGTAGCAGTGGCAGCTGGCATCAATGGGAAAGGAGGGGCGCACACACTAAAATAAATTAAGTTAAATTAAATAAACGGGCGTGCTCGCAAATATAGACTTAAAATATATACTATTTAAAACTTACCCGACAAAAAGACATTCTGCTCCGGAATATAAAATGACAATAACTTAGAGTTATTGTCATTTTATGAGTTGTGTCCTGTGATTTGCGGCAGCACTGCCCTGCTCTCCGAGCAGGGCAGGGGAGGAGTAGTTTGACCACTCCTAATGTGTGCAATGACTGTTTGGTCGACCCTCTCCAACCGCCCAAACCAGTCATGCGCACTTTCCTGTTCTCCATCCAGGCTGCATTACTGCCTGCATGGAGAAAATGCCCACCGCTTCAGCCCCTGGCTGAGTGCCGTTTCACCGCGCTCAAACCTATCACAACACTGCATTCCTGTGTTGTGATTGGCTTGGGGAGGGAGTTTGCTGCCTGCTTCAAGTTGGAGGCAGGAGAGCAGGAGCAGAGAAGATGCGGGACCCGGCCTCGAGGTACATTTTTCTTTTTTTTTATTTCCGATCCCCCACCCCCAATGCGCAAAACACCCAGACACCCCCCCCTCGCACCCACCCCCAGCTCCCGCCCGCCACCCACAAGCCATGCCGGCTGCGATTGTCACCAATGCATAAGCATTTCAACCTAACAACATTACACTTTGAGATGTGGCAAACTGAGAGAGATTTTGAGGATGAAAAGAGGGATAAAGAAGAGATAGATGCAGGGAGGGGTGTAACTTGGTCAGTAAGATTGGAGGGTTGTGAGCTTCATATTTTCTGACAATCACACTAGCACATAATGTTAAAATATATCATACTACCAGCAGGATGCTGGAAAGTGACTGAAGGGGTAGTGGAAAGGGAGACAAATGTGGATTGGTAGGGGCACAAAGTAAGGGAAAACACAATATTTAGCAAAATAAACAACAATTTTGAAGTCTTTCAAAACAGAGAGGGAGAGTGTATGTGTGTGTGTGTAAGAACTCCTGGTGAAATCCAATGCACACCTCACCATAACCGTCTCAAAGCACCTGTATCTAACTATTAATCAGAAACTACATTTATTAGGGGGTGTAACACCCCAAACAGCCCCCATGAAGCTATGCCCCTGGATAGATTGTCCATTAGAAATGGAGAGTCTTGCCTACACCCTCAGGTTTAAGGAGCTAAAACTGGAGACTGTGAAGGCAGCTTAGGCCCCACTGCAGCTCCATCTAAAATTAATACTCCTCCTGTGTTGGGGTTATTTACAAAGGGGTGTGGGGGTGTCTATGTAGCACTTCACGATTTGGCACTGTGCGTGCAGGCTTTAAATGATGGTAGGTAAATCAATGATGGGAACAGATGACTAGGGTGGTAACACTGGCCCGGGTACTGCTGAAAGAGAACCGGACCGCCTCAGTACTGTGATAACCTAGGGAGGTTGAAGGTAAAAAGTAACAGCTGTCTAGACAGGTCTATTGATTATGAGCATAATAAAACTGAAAGCAATAGCCCCAGTATGGGAAGACAGATGTTGCAAAAGTGTTCTATGACGAGGAATGGCAGGTGATATACCGCAAAAGTACCCTGCAAAGCCAGTTTCAATGCCCGATTTGTGTTAATCCAGAAAAACTTTGTTCACTCTTCAGTTACCAAGATTATCTCTCAGGTCAAGCAGGTAACTGATTTTTTTAAGCCTAATCTGCGCACACACACACAGACGCTTATCGACCTGCAATACAGCTAGATAAGAACATCTAAATCCGCTTCTCTGCTGTCCACGTGGAAGTTAGATTTGCTTTGAAGGATAGGGTACTGCATTGAGAGAATACTCTAGTTGGTCGGGGGTTCACTCTTGCTACACATTGGGACTCATTATTATCAGAGCTGGAATGAAATCCTGTCGACCTACCCAGGTAGTCACCATTTTGGAGGACCTAGATGGTCTGTGTGCCTGTGAGGAATATGAGAAATTGCTGTGTTCAAATGTGTATTTCTAAGTGATATTTGGACTTTTCCAGACTTATAAAGATCCCTGCATGGCCACATTTGCATTGGAACATTGCAAGTATAAATTGTCCCGTAAATGTCAGAACCTGACTGGAGCTATGGGATGCAGGTGATGCGGGTGTCATTCTTATCCTCTAGTGATTTAATACTGATTGGCTTGCTCCCAGAACCTAGTGAAATCTTTGATGTACTATTTCATGTTGTAACCTGTATCATGAGGGTTTAATCATTTGCTATTTGTGGAAAATACATTTTAAAAGATGTGCAAATCTTTCAGAAAATGGAAATGTTTCAGGGGTAGTCTACAAAGAGGTGTAGCCAACCTAAAAGAGGATGGTGGTCTAACAAACATCAACTAGAATATTTTATATCTTTCTGAACTGAACTTTCATATGAAGAGAGATGAGCTGAAATTAGGAAAGCATGAAGGTAGGTAACAGTATAAAAGCATGATCATTGATGGATATTATCTATAATCATTATGACTAGGTTTTACTGAGTATATATATAAATGTCAAATCCTAGTAGCAGGTTCTGTACAGGGTGAGCCCTATAAAAGCTGTTATATAATACATCAGTGCAGCCAACCCTCCCCCGCAAAATAGTTTACAAAGTGAACTATGTCAGCATGAAATTGTCTTTATCACCAGCAAAAACCCAAAATGCAATTGATCTCTGCCGTTATGCTGCAGAGTATTGGCCTTCAATGCCAGTGTTATCTGCATAGGTCCACAAAACACTGCCTGCAGAAAAAATATCAGAAACGACAAAGCAGCTGATAAAATATCTCAGAGTGCTAATGCACCAGCTGCAGAAACTTTTGAGACACCGAATGCAGCTAGTTCCAGGACACTCGGATCAATCTGAGCTACTTATCTGGTGTTGTTTGTATGCAACAGCAGACCACTGGTGGATGTGGAAGTCAAACCATGAGTATGGTATTTCCAATATATACTTAATCTTAGACCCACCAAAGCATTTTCACAATTTCCTCTACCCACTTTGGTCAATTTTCACTCCTCAGTTATTCTGCCATTGTTTGTCACTTTCATCATATTAAACCTTCGTCCACTCTACGAGCTGGCGGTAAAACCAAAACCCATTGCTAACGTGATTGACTCCAGGTTTACCTCCCAGTCCGAGTGCAAATTATTTTTTACCCATTGATTTTAGAACTAGAGCTAAACACCCCAGGGCAAAAGCCACTGGGGATTTTAGCACAAGCGCTAAAATCAATATGATAAATATCACACAAACACATATATGTAAGAGCAAAAATCTTGTTTAATTTAACAGTACAGTACAAGCAGTATGGAGAAGCTTTCGTTACAAACAAGCTAAGATAATTCGTCAGCTGCAATATTACAGATACCGCGGAACCGAAGCCCCACAGCGTAAGACCACAGGTCACTGTAAAAAGCACGAAGCTGACGAAAGCGGAGTATTCGAGCTTTGTCTCGTAAGCACCAGATAATACTGTTCCATCAAGCGAGACCAACGCTACACAGCTTAGGCTCGCAGGGAGAACACCACAGATAGAAACAACATCTTGATACCAACAGATCAATTCGAATCAGGAAACAGATCACAATATAATACCAGGAATCACACCCGCTAAAAGCATAAAGTTTCCCTCAAAGTTTGAGACCCCCGACGAAGGGGCTTTCTAGCCCCGAAATACATTGGGTTCATGTATTGAATAGGATTTGATTATGTCATTATTTTGTTGATATTGATTTTATTGAAATCATGTCATAAAAAATATGCTAAGATAAATGTTGATTGTGAAGTGAACTGAATATCAATGGTTTAAATACAATTGAAATGTCAAAAAAGGAGTAATTGTTCATGGCAAGTAGTGCACTTTTGAGTTCTGGCAGCCATTAGGGGCCAGGCCCTATACATTATTTTAACAGAGGAGCTTATGCAAACTGATTACAAGGTGCAGTGTATAAGTAGTTGTAAGAAATTGGAATATTATTTGTGGAGTGTGACAGCAGACAGGCTTTACTTACAGTAATGTGCAAAGTATTTATGAAGAACCAAACCAGTAATAAAGATAAAATGTAAAACAATACAAATCCTAAAATGACTTCAAAAATTATATTAAAAGTTAATAAACAAATGGATACAAAAATGAAAAAAATCAAATACGTGGAACTGGAGATATGCATTTTAAAAGTTTTAAGTAGTTTTATGTAGGTCTAGAGCTAAGAAGCATAAAGTGCCAATGATAGCCCAGGTCATGGTAGAATGGGACCTAGGGGAAATTTGACGCTGACCACAAATGAGCATCAGTTGGATATACCAACCAGGTTCATCCTGGTAAAAAATGTTAACTTTTGACTTTAGTCCTTTAAATACCAATCCACCACAGGAGTTTATTTCCAAAGAAAGGCACTTTAAGACTCATAGGGTGTCAGGTAGAGGCCAACAGGATGGTCCACTCCAGTTCCAGTTGCCACTGACCATCTGGGCAGTTGCATAAAGGCAATAAAGGCCTCTTCCAAACTATTTTCTCCCAGTAGCTTTAACAGGAGGCCAGCCTTATGACCCTAAGAGTCCACTTATTTGTTGTGTACAAGAATGAGCAGGTCCAGTCCTTCATGGATCTTTTCAGTTCGCAGAGGTTCAGTCCTCTTCTAATCTTCCTCAGGTCCAGGACTGTTTTGGAGTGGATGCCTTGAAATGTCGCATTTACGTCTGGCACGCAATAATGGGCGGGGAGGACTCCAGGTTATAGCCTGGCTAATTAAGTAGCAGTAGCTACTTTGGGCATTTTCAAGTTGGCACAAGTCTTCGACCACACGAAAAGCGGGGCTCTCAGGGTGTGGTTGTGTGTGGTGGGTCTGTGGTGTGTGCGTGTGTGTATAGTGTACCATGGGAATCTTGGAGCCCTTCCACCATGGATACACAAGAATTCTTTTGGCATTCTCTGTCACTTACTTTCAAGTATTGTTTATGTAAAACTCAAGAGGCAGAAGTCTGGTAGAATAAAAGTAGGATTTTCTGCAACCAGACAGTGGATACTCAAGAATTTTTTAGCATCTTGTTTCCTCACTTTTAGGTGTTATATTTAAAACCAAGCAGACCTGTTAAGCAGGATTTGACATTCAAGCAGTATTTAACACTGTAATGTCACAGCTACGGCCTGCATATTCTCTCTTGCTCAGAGGAGTTATCTCTGCCCATCCAGGTCAACCTATTGTTTGCTTCTGGAAAGCATTTCACACCTTTTCCACATCTATACAAATGCTAATTACTGACTGACAGAAGTGGGAGAACAAATGCAAATTTTGCCTCCAGGAACTTCAGGCAGGGAAAAGGCAACTTTGTAAAAGTTAATTTTCCTTAATAATTACTAAAAACCTACATTAAAAAAACCTCATACTAAGGCAGGAAGAATAAAGCTGTGCTGGGGAGCAGAAAGATATCCCATCAACCCACAAGTAATCACACACAAGAGAGTTTCTGGCTCATGTCTCAGGAACAACAAGCAAAGAGCAATCAGTTGTGACTACAGTCTTATCATCGATAATGATTATGCCATATGTAATATGGTCAATGAGGTCAGTGACAATGCATTTTCTGATGCCATAAAAAAATCATGCCCTTATTATAATCATTAGCAATATATATAATTACAGGCTTCAAATATAGATGGAGCTGTAAGATTATGTACACGAAGATACATGCAAAGCCATGGTACACATTTATCGACAGCCAATTTAGTTATTGTTAAGTTGCTTTGTCTATACGGAAATCACTTTTTGATAGAATTTAGGTCCATTTTGACACATTTACAAAGAACTGTCCAAATTAAATGCAACCAGCATTGACCATGGTGGGTTTTCAAGTGGACTATTCAAAATGGAAAAGTTATAGGGGAAGTTCCGACAGTGGCATTTCTCTTTCAAAGTTCCAGAGGAATATTTGCTCTTTTTAGAACAAAACTGCTGGAATTAATTATAACAAACCTGGTATGAAAATAAAGGGTTAGTCCAACACTGACACTTGGCTTGGGTTGGTATAAACATGTTCAGTACCTTTCTATTAGCAGCAAATACATGAAAACAGAAGCAGATCTTGTGCCTCTAGGTAGATCTTGTGGCTCTAGTTAGATAAAAATGTGTTTTTTGTTCTTGTTATTTGTTACTGTTCCTTTCCAATTGGGTCTTGATGGTCTTTAACTTAGTGCTTATTATTTCAAGAGGTCTTTGGGTATAACTATTGCTGATTATAAAAACAGGCCTGTGTTTTTTAAAAGCAGAAGATGTTGTAGAAATCAAATCATATTGTACCCAGGTTAAATGCCATTCCTGGAGCAAAATCATTCAAGCTCAACTAATCACACATCCAGTAATTTCACTTGTAACACCAGTTGGCCCTTATGCTTATATCTTCAAAAGAATAAGTCAAATGAGTTCAGCTTGCAGTATTCATGAAACCAATCTAACAAGCATTGGTAAAGCTAATAAATCTTGCCATATTTAAAGAAGAAATGGCATTCAGATTATCACGCACTTTAAAAGCTGCAAACAGCACTTTCCCAATGCAAGATACATTATGTTATGCCATTACTAGAGGCCATTTAAGTTAGACATGCATGCGTTGTGTACCATGCTGCAGGATCTTAAACTCTTGCTAGACATCCCATAGGCATAACTTGACCCTTTTCCCACAAATAAATATATTTGCTTCTAGCCAATTGATAAAGCCTGGGCAGCTTCCTAAATGTTTTGCAAAAACCATGACAAAACAAAAAATGCCTTGACAAATCCAAAAGGCGAGCGGCAAGTACATACTTTCTGAATTTGCCAATGCACGATAATACTGAAATCAATCTCAGTCTTGTAGTGAGAACGTTTTAACACAGTTCATATTTTTAGAGAAAGGATGCATGTCTAAACCACAGACTTTATCTAAATGCCCAAGTCCAAAAAGCATTTCCGAAAGCAATTATGACTGGTGTGCTATAGTTCCAAAGGTGTCCACTTGCCCACTTGTCAGGTACACTTATTCGGACACTAGGCACAGGATACAATGGGGAAAGGCTACTCAATCACTCTCCTTGGTGCATATGATATATGCACTGCAGAAGTGGAGATAGGTTAAGTATGGTTGGTATCCAAGGCTATCTATGGTAATCTAGGTATGATAGGTTAGATACGGTGGGTGAAAAGGTTAGGAAAGGTATGTGATAATAAGGTTAGACATGGTAGGTAGATTATGTATGATAGGTTACACATGGTAGAGTGGTTAGGTATGGTAGGATAGCTATTGCAGGTATGTTATGTTAGGTAAAGTTGATTAAAATAATGAGTATGGCAGCCAAGTGCCTGAGGTTAGGGATAGGTGATACATAAGTATGTATAAAAAGCAGGGTGTTTTTGATTTGGTAGGTTTGATAGATTAGGTATGGTAGCTGAGGTATGTGAGCCACAAACATTCTAGTAAATTAATTATGGTACATAAGATCAAGTATGTAAAGTATGATATTTGTTGAAAATAGCTTAGTCACAGTAGCCTGGGTATGATAAGTAGGAATGGCAGTTACAGTTATTAAGTATGATTATTTAAGTATGGTATCTTAGGTATGATATAAGTGGGTAGATATGGCAGGACATAACAGTTTTGTCTGATATTTAAAGGTATGCACTATTAAATCATTTCCTTGACGTTTTGTCTACAAATTATGAGAAGCACAAATGCATACCATTTTTAATGAAATACCTTTTTTTGCATATAGATAAGGGGTTTATTTACATGTTGGCATGTTTTCACATACTAATCTTAAACTTACTCAGAATAATGATAATCTAAAAGGATGACTTTGCTGAACATATTGCATTAGCAGAATTATTCCATATTCTCAAAGAAGGGTTTTTGAAATAGAGGTAGAAAATTAATTGTTCTTTGGTTGCATGTGCGGAAGTTAAAGGCATACCCAGCATAATATTACATAATAGACTATCATAACAAACATGTTTGTTGGTCTTTAAGGAAGCCTTTGCCCCTTTGCTGTGTAAAAATAAATGCCATAAATAAAATTAGTGAATAGCACAGTGCCTTCATTGCATGACATACATAGTCACATAAACAGGCTGTAGTAAAGCTGTAAATCGACAATTAACTTTCATTGTTCCAGCAAAGTAAATACATCAAAGAACATAGACTGAATCATGTGTTTCATCATGTTGAATCAATGGTTTAATAAAAAAACTACTTGATGTAACCATCCTCAAAATGCCAGTTCCTTGATGGACAGGAGATCCAAGCAATGGCAAACTGTGAAAAAACACTTGAAAGCCAATGGCTGGAGAGAGCTGGCAAAAAACCCCACACTGTATAAATACTTCTTTTTGAGGTATTGATGACATGACTGACAGTTAAAGCTATCTGTAGAAAGGCCTAAACACAACTGACATTTCCTTGACTGGTTTGCTAGAATACTATAATCCATCTCCTCTAACACACTGGTTGTGACCCTTTTAGTACCCCATGTCTGCACTGTAAAAGTAACTTAGAGAAATTGGTAATCAATGCCCGCATGCAAATACAACTGAAAAATGAAAGATATAGAGGACCCACTGAGACTGGAACCTATGACTTTTCGGTTAGAATACAAAGTAAGCATATGAGTTTAAGAAGATATCTACCAAACTTGAAGATCTAGAAGTCCCAGCTTTTCCACTTGTGTAAATGTTGTGTAATGCTGCTCAAGTTCAAACCTCCACAATGCTCTCAAGCATCCGCTCCCTGTTTGAAATCAGTGCCCTGAATGAAAAAATATATATATCCAATTGCCTTTCCTCCTCCAGCCCTATCTTCCACAATTAGGTATCTCAAAATCCAGCAGAACACAAGCATTAAACAATAACCTTGTTTCCTTTAATTAATATTTAGTTCTGACGTTAGCCAAAATATTTCAAAAAATACTTAAAAGGGCTTTCGGATCCCTCGCTTCATCCATTGGGCTGTTTTTGTGTCATTCACATTTTGCTTCCGCCCACTACATCACACAGCATGGGGCAATGAGTGAGCCTACTTAAGTCACTGGTTAACTTCACTTTGAGTGACTGCATTTTGCTCTTTCACAAGGAGCACATCCACATGAAACACCAGTGCATCTGTTTTTTCTTTGTTATTTCTTTAGTGTTTCCTGATGTGATAACAGCATGCATTTGAAGTGAGCACAGGGCACATTGTAACACTTTTATTTAAACAGAATTGGTTTAATTTGCATTAGATAAACAATTTGTTATACTGTAAACCATCTTTTCTTCCTTCTTTCCTTCTTCTTTCTTCCCTCTGTCATTCTTGTCATCTTATTTCTCTCTCTTGCTTTCATTTATCTTTCTTTTGTTTTTTGCTTTCTTTTTTTCTTCATTGCCTTCTTTCCATACTTCTATCTTTCCTTTTTCTGTTTGCCTTATTCTTTCCTTCTTTTTTTACTTCCTTCTTCCCATCTTTTGCCTTTTTTCAATCTTTTTCCTTTTCTATTTTCTATTTTCTTTTTGACATCTTTCTTTCTCTCCAGTTGTTTTACCTTCTTTTTGACATTTTCTTTCTTTCCTTCATTCTTGCTTTCTTTCCTTTTTTCTTGCTTTTCTTTTTCTTTCATTCTCACTTGTATGCCGTCTTTCTTTCCTTTTTGCTACCTTTTTTCTTTTTTACTTTGTTTGTTTGTTTCTTTTTCAATCCTTCTTCCTTATTTGCCTTTTTTAATTTTTTATTTTCTTCTTTCATTATTTTTTCTTTCTTTTCTGCTTTTTTAATTTTTCTTTCTTTTCTGCTTTCTTTCATATTTATTTACTTCCTTCCTTTCACTCATTCTTTCCTTCCTACTTTTTGTCATCTTTCTTATATTTCTCCTTTCCTCTTGCTCTCCTTCTTTCACTTCCTTTCCTTTTCTTATTCCTTCTTTTGTCTTCTTTCTTTTTTCTTTCCTTTCTTTCTTTTACTCCTACCTTCCCTTTTCGCTTTCTTTCTTTCCTTCCTCCTTCAGTTTTTTCTATCTGTCTTCATATTTTTGCCTTCCTTCCTTCCATTCCTTCTTTTTGCCCTGCTGTTTTGCCTGCCTTCCTTCCTTTTTGCTTTCCTTCCTTCCTCATTCATTTTCTATCTTCCCGTTTTCTTGTCTTTTTTTTCTTGCGTTCTTTCTCAAAGAAAGAGGCTGCCAGACCAAATGGCTTTTTAGGTCTTTTGATTTTACGAAAGTTAGGTATAACAAAGTTACTTACAGGGGTTTTAATCCAGGATTCATCCATTAGTCTGTGATTGTGTCATTCACATTCTCCTTCCACGCATTCCAGCATGCATTAAGTGTCCAATGTGCCAGCCCACTTCAGCCATTGACTGACTTCACTGTGAGTTATGTAATGCTGCCCTTTCACCTGAAGCACATACACACCCAACGTAGTTTTCTTCAGTGCCAGGGAGTACTATGGAAATTAGTACTTTTTGAGACCCCAACATTTTTTTTTGTCTTTAGCCAAAGTCTTTGTTCTTTAAAGAATTGACGATGTTCGGGCAGCTTCCTGAACAATAACGTTTTGTAGAATGTAAAAAGAAAACGTCAAAGACAAAAAGAATTGCTAATGCCTGAACTATTGACTTTGTCAATGCTTTTTAAAATATACATGTGATAAAAATCCGTACTCAAACTTTTCTTACTACTAGGACTGCAATGTATCTAATAAAAAACAGAGGTCCAAAATAACTACTATATTGGCACTCAATGTGGCACACATGTCAGATAAATCATCTTTGTCACACAAAAGGTACTTTGTTCTCAATGTTGAGATAGCTGAGTGCCACAACTGCCTTATACAGTGTGCCTATTTTGTAACAGAATCAGTTCCCAAAGCTCTGTTCAGAGGCCCGCGACCTGGTGCTATTAATGGCTGGGTAGTCTTGAATTCCCATAATTAGCATCGAGATTATATAAAGGGATTGGAAATGCAATGGTTCCAATAAACATTCAGGGGCATATTACCAAGCTATAGCGATAATTATCGCTATTGCTTGGTTAGAGATAAAAATTTACTGCTGAGGTGCGGCGATTTTTATCGCAGATAAACCTTGGTATTACCAAGGTTTATCGCAAATGCGATAAAAATCGGCCGCAATGCATGAATATCGCTGAAATGTCAGCGATATTCATGCATTACCGAGCTAATGCTCTTAGCCATGTTATCCACCTCCCATTGGATAACATGGCTAAGAACTGCTCAGGGCAGGTGATAGCTTTTGAAGATATTCGCGCTTAGCGCGAATATCTCCAAAAGTTGGTAATAGCAGATAGCGATGGTAGCGACTGTTTCCAGTTGCTAACATGTTGGCACTCCCACTTTGAATGTCATCAGTGATAAATATCACTGACATGCAAAGTGGGGCCCAAGATGGTCGCTATCTCCTACTAGCTGTCGCTAACTGGTGTTAGCGACAGCTAGGTAATAGGAAGAATATTTTATCTCCGCTTTCTTGGCTTTTAAAGCCAAAAAAGCGGAGATAAACCCCCTTGATAATATGCCCCTCTATGCCTAAGAGGGGAATAAGGGGGAGAAAGTAGGGGGAAAGGGGACAAACAATATATTATTGCACCATAAGGGCTGAGTAAAAACGAAATATGAGATTAAACACTGTATGCATGTCAAATATTCCTAATAAAATATTGTAATATAATTACGCAGGCTTAAAACAGTAACATCTTAAATGTTTTAAGAAAAAGACAACAAAGTGATTTTACGGCTTGACACTGCCTGTCCCTTTATCTCACTCTCACCGGTCTCAATCTTGTCTCTTGGTGACGGTTTTTCCTTCTTTCTCCTCCTCCTTCTTTTCCGTTTGAGTCTTTCTCTTGGTCGGTATCTAAAGAGGAAAACTAAATGCCGGTCCTCAAAAATGATTTTTGGTGGGCCCCTTAAATTAAGCACTATCAGAGAGTGGCCAATGCAAAACGGCCATAGAATTCGATAAAAAGGCAGTAAACTTAAATAGGTTAAACCATGTGTAATATGTGTAATTTAAGGAAAACGACACTTTACACAGCTTTATCTTTGCAATTTCATGTAGGAATTTGAACCCCAAAATGTACCTCAAGTACACGTTCCGTTCAAGACAAACTGGGGCACATTAACAATTGTCAGCGTACAGAGCTGCATCAAATTTGGCAGCGCCGTGGTCTGACATTTTCAAAATGCAGCGATGCATACTACTGTGTTTCCCCTAGAACTGGTGCAAAAAAACTGTGTAGCGCTAGTGCAGGCACCCTGCCGCCATGTTGCAAGGGTGGCTGCGCTGCACAGACAATTGTTTATGAGCAGGAAGGGACACCGTCCTGCACATGATCAATCAATAGTAGAGATTTGCATCTTCTATGTGGAAAGAGCAAAAAACGAGGAGAAATTAATCATTTCTTCTTTTATCACCATTCTAACGCCAGGTGAGTCCATGGCTTTAGTTTTTGGTGCTGCCTAAGCCTTGTAAATCTGGGACAGCGCCAAAAAGCCATGGGTGTTAGCGGTGGAACCCCCACAGCAACACCCATTGCACTTCCCTTTGCTGCAGAGGACTGCGGCCGAAGGGAGCATATTTACAAGGTGATGTTAAGCCATTCAAAGTGGCTTAGGGCCAACTTGTAAATATGGAAAATGGTGCTGCGCCACAAAAGTGTCAAAAAAAGTGACGCTCCAGTGAGGGCTTGTAAATATGCACCACTGCCTCTTGCTTGTGCCATACTGCAATGATCAAAGATGCTCTAAACTCCATTTTGTGTGTGAGTGATGTCATTGACATCATCAGTGTATGGCTGTAGATTTGCCAAACAGGTGTGCAAATTTGACCCAGTGCTCTGTTTCATGAACGATTGTAAATCTGGGCCACGATTTTCAGTCTCCCAGGTAAAGTGCAAGCTGCATATGCACTCTCACACTGTAGAAGATAACTTTAAACTTTCTGCCTGTCGTTTGCATTTACTCATATAATTATTTCATTATTATATTCATATATTTAATTATTTATGTATTTATATACATTTAGCCTTGAGAGGAGCAATATCGCTTCATTGAAGTTAGATCAGACAATTTTAGGCAGAAATTGGAAGAGGTTAATTCCATGCTTAACAAACTACTATATCTCCCCATCTCTGCAATAGGTAAAATACGTTATGCTAAAACGGCCCTTATACCTCTTCCAGTATGGGCCAGTTTATGTTCCAATATCATATTTCCAGTAATTGTAGCCTCGAATCATCACATTTATCTTGACGGTGATATACATATCGAGCAGTCTGCACAAAATTCAATATCTATTGGCTCAGATAGAATTTGGCATACTAATTGTATATGGTAGACCTGTTATTCACCTATCCACCAGCAGGTGTGCTAGGGTGAATTCCCTAAACACCTAAAATTAAGGCTAAAGACAGTGATAGACATACGTCAAATAGCGATTTAATACTTTCGCCAGGGTTTAAGGGGCACATACCAGTTTACTAAACCCAAATTTTAAGAAATTATTGAATGTTGGAAAACAGTAACCTAGAACAAAATTAATGATTTATGGTCTAATACAAATTAATTTAAACAGATCCGAGGAACGCAATGTTCAATACCCTTTCATTTTTTATGCTTCGAATACGGTCTGTTTCAACCGAACAGCTCATAACTAAAGACAGCATACATCATCCCCAAAAACTTTTTAAAACATTGACAATAAAAATTTCCACAAAGAATGTTGTGTCTCAATTATATGCTTTCTTGCTGGAAGTCAGTATGAACTGGCAGCAACACACTGTATGTAGACAAATGGAAGAAGGAAGATCCGTGTATGTCCAGAATTGCAGTTCAGCATCAATAATTACAATATTTTCATAGTTGACACATGCCATATGCTACTAGTGATGTTAATTTACCTATATTGACATACAGTACAAACCTGCCAGGATCAACAAATTGAACTCGTGGACAATATCTGCCTGCCCACAATGTGATCTTATTATGGTGGGGCACACTCATTTGCCACTTTCATGCTCACAACCAGCACTGTTTTTCGGGTTAGAGGCAGATGGTGACCTGTATTTTCATTAGAAACTGGTCACATTTGGTCCAAATTCCACCGCTCTTCTGTTATCTGGCAAAACATAGAAATTTGGTTCAGTGTCTGCAATGTTGCCATTCTTGCTAGTTGCTAGTTGTTGAAATAATAAATGGACAAAACATATTAATCTTGATTAGTAAAAATGTGTCAGATTTAAGCAAATATTTCAGGAATGAAAAGAAGATAACTACGTGGACCATGGGTTTTAAGGGCCTTTCGGGCAGTCTTGCCCTGCCAGATAGGCTAACTTAGAAGGGCCATGATGTGGACCAATTTTCTTTGGGCCTGTGTGTCATGACAGAACCAAACAAGCATTGGCATAGCCAATAAGTCCGCCTTTGGGACCTTATACGTGTTTAGCCATGCAGCACATTTTCCTGGGTGTTGTGTGGCCAGGATTTAAGAGCCATACAACTGCTACACACTAGTTCAAGTAGTCGGACATATAAATATATGCTTGCCTTAGTAAACATTTATGGACACATTGTAAGGCACTTTAAAGCACAAAGACAAGTGCCTCGATGCAAGTCAACAGAGCTATAACATTCTTTATGCGGCCATCATAAAGCTGTTTTCTTAATAAATGTTACAAATAATCCAAGTCTGAGCCTCGCAATGAACAGCTGCATTCAAGCTGAATCCACCGGCCAAGGATCACAAGTATAAAAGTAAACAGCTCTCTAAAACAAGCAGCGGCTACAGCAGCAGAGAGTCTCGCTTCAGCACCTAGGGGGAGTAGGGGAATGCTGTACAGGCAGCTAAGACTGCATGGAGAGTGCAAGTACGGGTAGATAACAGTGCTGTACATGGAGCTGAGTTCCTGGAGAGTGCATGCAAGGGTTGATAACAGTGCTGTACATGGAGCTGAGATACTGGAGAGTGCATGCATTGGTTGATAACAGTGATGTACATGGAGCAGAGTATCTGCTAAAGACCAGATCGGGCTCCCCCTTAGACCCTTGCCCCTTGAAGCTCCTCAAACAATGTAAGGAGTCTCTCCTGCCTATATATCTAGAGATCATGAACAGGGCAATGAGGGACGGTACTTTTCCCGTACAATGGAAAAGAGCGGTGGTTAAACCACTGTTAAAAAAGCCCACATTAGATCCGGGTGCCCTCAAAAATTTCTGCCCCATTTCGCTGCTCCCAGCCCCCGCAAAGATGCTGGAAACTCATCTAAACCAGCATCTTGCAGCCTTTGTGGAAACCTCTGGCCTTTTAGATCATTCGCAGCATGGATTTCGGAGAGAGCATAGTACTGAGTTGGCCCTCACTATTGTGCTTGACAACATCCGCACAAGAGTGGATAAGGGCCAGACTACCCTCCTCATTCTGCTAGATCTCACGGCTGCGTTTGATACCCTGTCTCCCTCAGTGTTAACATCTCGACTGAGGGAGATAGGGGTTGAGGGGCCAGCACTTAGTTTGCTGACCTCTTTTCTTGGCCAGAGGGAACAGAGAGTCAAGATGGGGGAGTTTCTATCTCCATCCCTCCCTGTGCAGTGTGGGGTCCCTCAGGGGTCGGCATTAAGTCCGACCCTGTTCAACATCTATGTGACCCCACTTGCCAGGCTGATTAGATCTTTCGGGATGGAGGTAGTCTCCTATGCCGATGACACGCAGATCTTGATGTCTATCGCCCAACCTGTCATCTCGGCTGCCTCCAATTTTAGACACTGTATGGAGGCAGTGGCTCAATGGATGATTTGCAATTCATTGAAGCTCAATGGCGAGAAAACAGAGATTCTGGTGTTCGGAGGTAAGGAGGACATCTGGTCGGCGGAATGGTGGCCCTCATCCCTGGGCCAGTGCCCTATACCTACTGCCTTGGCCAGGAATTTAGGAGTCATGATTGACCCCACCCTGGGGATGGGTTATCAAGTAAACAGGACCATCTCTACTTGCTGGGGCATAATAAACATCTTGCGGAAGATAAAACACTATCTGTCCCCTCAAGCCAGGAAGCAAATTTCAGTTGCTCTAATAGGCTCAAGACTCGACTATTGTAACGTCCTTTTCTTAGGCATTAACAAGGGCCTTATAAGGCGACTTCAAATGGTACAGAATGCTCCAGCGAAATTTGTACTAGATTTACCCAAGCGGGCTTCCGCTACGGCTGCCAGAAAAAGTTTGCACTGGCTCCCGATTGAGTCCAGGATCTCTTTTAAGTCCCTATGCCTGATCTATGGGGCTTTGGCTTCAAATGGAGCTAGAGGCCTGAGGGACCTGCTGGTTCCCTATTCCCCTTCTAGAACTCTGCGCTCAGCCAACAAATCTTTGTTGGCAATCCCTCATGTTCGTAGAGCCAAGTGGGGTGGCAGAGCCTTCTCGACTCTGGCTCCAAAGCTGTGGAATGCTCTGCCAATTGAGATTAAATCCCTCCCCTCTAAGCAAGCCTTTAGGAAGACGCTCAAAACGTGGCTATTTGCCAAAGCCTACCCTTAGCTCTGGATTTGCCTTTTTTGATTTCCTTTTGATTAGGCGCCTTGATGCCTTCGGGCTTAGTTGCGCGTTTATAAATTTCATTTCATTCATTCATTCATTCATTCATTCATTCATTCATTCATTCATTCATTCATTCAGAGTGCCTGCACGGGTAGACTACAGTATTGTACATGGAGCTGAGTTCCTGGAGAGTGCATGCGTGGGTTGATAACAGTATTGTTCATGGAGCTGAGTACCTGGAGAGTGCATGCACAGGTAGATAACAGTACTGTTCAGAGAACCAAGATTGTCTGAGAGTGCTGGTATATGGAAAGTGCCTGTACGGGTAGATAACAGTACTGTACAGAGAGAGAAGATTGTCTGAAGAGTGAATGTATGAGTAGATAACAGAACTGTACATGGAGCAAGCCTTCTTACTGCACTGCCATGCATCAAAAGAAAAGGGCAGGAATGAGCTGTATCTATAAGAAACTGCACATTTTTGTCCTTGTCCACTGCGCTGATGCACAATGGCTGCCAAGTGCCAATGCAGGCACCCTTGTGCCATGGTGTAAGGGAATCTTCATTGTAGGGGTGATTTTATTTATGCAGGAAGGAACACCTTCTTGCACAGAAACAATTGTGAGAGGTGTCTTCCTCCTTCTATGTGTTCTGCAGAATGCAGCACAGATAGAAAAAGGAAAAATTAGGAGAAATAACAGTATTTCTCCTCGTTGCACCTCCTTACGCCTCCCCTCCTTACCTATATTTGCCCAAGACATGGTTCCAACATTAACTGGAAAACCAGGAGAGGATTCTCCATGCTTTCATAGCTGGATGATGTCCATAGGTGAGGAATTAGCTCCCTAAAAGGTGTTCTGCCAGGAGAAGCAAAAGAAAACTTCATAATGATCCATAGTTTACGAAAGAGTTACAGGGACTTCACTTACACTGTAAACAACGTGAACGTAGATGGAGAAGGGGATATGAAGTATCTAACTTGCAGATCTTCAAACTTTTCAAGAAGCAATATCATTCAGCTATTAAATTAGCCAAAAAAGAGTACTTTAATAATAGAATTACTATGGCAAAGCATAACCAAAAAGAAATCTTTGAAATTGTAAAATCCTTCACAGATCCAAAAGACCTACATTCAGAAATTCCCCCTTCCAAAAGCTTTGCAATGAGATCGCATTATATTTCGAAGATACGATTAAGAACATTCAAAAGGATTTCGGAACCCATAGTCCATTTGAGCCCACTAATGAATATGAGCCAGATCACAGGAAGGGCAGACCTGTCCTTCAAGCCTTCCAAACTGGTACGTTATTTCAGACTAAGGAGGCCATACTGGCCTGTAAATCAGGCTCTCCATTGGGCGCTTGCCCCCCAATAATATTACATCATATTATTGACATAGTGAATCACGTGATCGACAATATTGTGAATTCCTCTTTATCCAGTGGCATAGTGCCGGATGAATGGAAATTCGCTATTGTGCAGCCACTTAAGATAAAACAAAATGTAGATTCATCTAATCTTTTCTAACTACAGGCCCATATCCCTGTTACTGATTTTAGGTAAGATTACAGAGAGAATGGTTTATAAAGAACTTTCCAGAGTCAGCTCTGATCTTTCACCCCCACCAATCTGGGTTTCGCCTAAAACATTCTACGGAATTAGCGTTATTGAAGATATCGGATACCCTGAAATTCATAACAGACAACAGCAAGAAGGCAGTTCTGATTCTTTCGGCTCTGTCTGCCGCATTTGATACCATCTCTCACAACATCTTGCTAGCTAGATAGAGAGCTGTGGCATTTCCATTTCTGCCCTGGCATGGATCACATCCTTCCTGTCGAATAGAAAGCAAGTTGTCTTCTTCGGATCCTTTCTCTCACCAGAACGCACCGTCACCATGGGTGTCCCACAGGGGGCCTCCCTCAGTCCACTCCTCTTTAATATGCATGTGACCCCACTTATCTCACTTTTCGGCTTTTGGGATCTTACGCTGATGATGCCCAGCTGATCCTGTCCTTGGAAAATAACTCCACAGAAGCTGAAGAAAACTTCAAAGCCTGTCTTACAGCAGTCATCAAATGGATTAAGAATACTCTCCTGTAATACTGATATGACAGAAATCTTACTGATTGGAAAAAATAATCCCTTCTACACTAAGAACTAGTGACCAGAGGAGACTGTAGCTATCCATCTATGGTGGAGGTGGCAAAAAATCTGGGAGTGTAATTTGACTCTTCCCTCTCTTTCAAACCACATGTTTTAAAGGTAGCAGGGATATGTTTTGGCTTAATTAAAACTCTTTTAAAATTATTTGACTTGATTCCGCTTGCCGCAAGGAAAACCGTGGCAGTGGCTTTAATACTCTCGCGGTTAGACTACTTTAATAGGCTTCTGGCAAGGACTAATAAAAGCAACCCTAAGGAGACTCCAGTAGTACAGCATTCAGCAGCCAGACTGGTGCGAGGGCTCCCCCGTAGAACGTCTGCCTCTGCTGCCGTGAAAACCCTTCACTGGCTCCCGGTTCATAAAAGAATTTTGTTTAAACTATTGTTGACAACCTTCAGAGCAATTCGCTGGATGGGTTCTGTATACCTTTTGACACAATTTAAGTCACACACGACAATGAGGACACTTAGATCCAGCTCAGCAAACCTGCTCAAATGGCCAGGTTTCAAACTGAAAACTAAAGGAGGGAAATCTGCTGCAGTTTTAGGGGCAAAGGCTTGGAATTTCATCCCAAATTAACTCAGAGCAACGGAACATGAAGAGCAGTTCAGAAAGGCACTAAAGACATGGATCTTTGGAACATCGGATGCCTCATGCCTTGCACTTATCTAGACTCAAATCTGTTACTGCTGATTTTCGTTATTGGATAGCCCCAAGAGGCTCCAGTGGGAGTGGCAGTTTGCGCTCTATAAGCAACACATTTCATTTAATTTCATTTCTGGGAAGGCATAGTATTCTGATGCATTATCAGGTCTACAAAACCTTGTAATTCTGTGAATGCGTCAGGTTCCATGGACGTTGCGTGGAAACACCCACAGCAACACCTATGGAACCCCCCCCTTTCACGCAGAGAAATTAGTTAAAGGGGGCTGTATTTACAAGGCTATGAAAAGCCACCTGGGGTGGCTTTATGTGGCCTTGTAAATATGGGCAGGCAGACTGTGCCGCCTGTGCACAAAATAAGTGATGCACTGGCGGCGTAATGGCCTTGTAAATCAGCACCACAAAACCGAAGTCTAAGCTTTGTGCAATTCTGTGCATAATGTGTTTTCAGATAGTAATTGTATATGATTTGGGCTTATTTATGACCAGAGATGTTGTTGCAACATCATGAACTGCAACATAGGACCAGCTTTAGACAATGAATTGAGAATAAACTCTGACACTCACAAAAAGTACGAAGCCGCAGGGTAAATCATGAGAATCAACAAGGCTGCCTCCTACGAGACACCAGTGGTTTCTCTTACAGGGACAAGAGGCCAGATTGCATCCCAAACTCATAGAAAAAAAAGATGCCATGGGTCACCAATAAAACAACCTGGACTGGTTCGTCACCGGCTTCAATTATAAAAGGAGTAGTTTAAAGTAAACCACCGTCTCAAGCTCATGTACATTTAATAGAAAGTTTGACCCTCCCAACACTGGCATCTAAGAACACTAGACCCCCATCCTGAAACATCCCTCTCTCTTGTACTCACTTTTCTCTCGCTCTCTCACGCACCCTTCCCGTCTCTCTCATGTGCTTCACTTCAGGCCTTTATGCACAGTTTCTTCCCCATACATTTTCAAGATTTCCGACCCTCAAACCCATGCTTTCCTCCTCTTGTTAGGGTGTCTTCTGTATACGTAGGCACTCCCTCTTTATGCATCTATTACCTGCTCTCCCCTTCTTTTACACATACTCTTTCTCCTCTTCAGTCTGGAGTTCATTCACCACTTTGTGCACAAACAACTTATCCCTCAATGGCTTTCTTTCTATCTATTCTGTGACGCTCTCACCCCTATCTATTCACCATGGTACATAATTTCACTACACAAATACACTGCACACCACACAATCCAACCCCACTCAATTCCATAACTAGCATTTCCAATTCAACCCACATTATTGAATTCCACACTACGTACATCTACTCCACTCCAAACAATAGCACATGGGTAAAATACATTTTTATTTACAATACCAATAGCACTAACTCTCACAAACGCGATACCTATTGCATTGCAAATGCTTCTTTACGATGGGAGGGCACCAGTATGTTAATAAAATTGATTAGAAAACCACAGAAAGAAGGTATTTTGTGCACTCTAGCAGTCCCGTAGAGACTGATTATACAACGGCTTTTGGGTTTATATAACATATACTTGGTGGCAAGTCAAAAATCCTGAGGAAATAGGACAAACTCACATAATGTGAGAAATATTGAAAAGCCAACACATTTGTTTTTCGTCATATAATAATTGTGTACCCTGTGTCAGATGTGGTTCTATATACCTGATAGAAAATAGTGAAAAATAGGGTATTTTTATTATTCATTGGTTACGATGCACTTTTACCCCTTTGTTCTGGTCTCTGCACCGTTTCTGGCATCTCAGTTTATATTGTATATAATTTTAACAGGAAGGAGTGTGTCAAACAGGTATAGCCAGACTTTTTAGTTTTAATGCCCATCAAAGGAAAATATGATGGTAAAACACATATGCAAGGTTTGTATTTAATATTGTATGACAGATTGCTGTGTGAAGTTTTATGTCTACAAAACGCTGTATCCAAGAACTCTGCAATATAAGGCTGTTTTTTTTGTATGCATGAAAAACTTATAATAAATTTTTAACCTCATTAAATAGCATAGCATAGGTGCTGCAATGAAATCAACAGTCGAAATTTCTTCAGTGTGTCTCAAATCTGCAATTCTCTCTTTTCTTAGGGAGAGCTGGATTCTGCATTGAAAAGTGCAGGTAATAGGCTTGTCTTCGTGAACTACTCCTCTCCGAAATGTGGACTGTGCAAGGGGACAGATAAATTAATTCAAGTAAGTACAATAGGAGGAACACCATTTTATGGTTTGTTTATTTATTACATGCTGGCCTTCGAAGTTTAAGAGCGTGTCAGTAGTATAATTTCCCTGTGGAATAAAGTTCGTACAAACTGTAGCATTTTTCTGGTCATAGGTCAGAGAGCTTCTTTTTGTTATGACTGGATCACAGAATAACCCATGAATTGTAATATTTCTGGGCCCGATTCACAGAATGAATTTAAGACTCAATCCTAAACTTACTACTGTTTTGGTATTCACAGATTGTACTTACTACTTTTGGTATTCACAGAATGAACTTACTACTTTTGGCATTCACAGAATGCACTTACTACTTTTGGTATTCACAGAATGAACTTATTCATTTCGGTATTCACAGAAGTTAGGACTCCTAACTTTAGGACTCCTAAATGCCTTCTGTGAATACCGAAAGTCTTAAAATTAGGATTTTTCTCAATTTAGTAGTAGTAAAGTTAGGACTCCTAACTTTAGAACTCCTAAATGCCTTCTGTGAATACCGAAAGTCCTAAAATTACGATTTTCTCAATTTAGTAGTAGTAAAGTTAGGACTCCTAACTTTAGGACTCCTAAATGCCTTCTGTGAATATCGAAAGTCCTAAAATTACGATTTTTCTCAATTTAGTAGTAGTAAAGTTAGGACTACTAACTTTAGGACTCCTAAATGCCTTCTGTGAATACCGAAAGTCTTAAAATTAAGTTTTTTCTCAATTTAGTAGTAGAAAAGTTAGGAGTCCTAACTTTACTACTACTATATTGAGAAGGCATTTAGGCGTCCTAAAGTTAGTAGTCCTAACTTTACTACTACTAAATTGAGAAAAATCGTAATTTTAAGACTTTCGGTATTCACAGAAGGCATTTAGGCGTCCTAAAGGTAGTAGTCCTAACTTTACTACTACTAAATTGAGAAAAATTGTAATTTTAGGATTTTCGGTATTCACAGAAGGCATTTAGGAGTCCTAAAGTTAGGAGTCCTAACTTCTGTAAATACCGAAATGAGTAAGTTTATTCTGTGAATACCAAAAGTAGTAAGTGCATTCTGTGAATGACAAAAGTAGTAAGTTCATTCTGTGAATACCAAAAGTAGTAAGTGCAATCTGTGAATACCAAAACAGTAGTAAATTTAGGATGAGTCTTAAGTTCATTCTGTGAATCGGGCCCTTTGTCAGCATGCCGTGCTCTTTCATTGAAACTGGGATCTCTGACAGCAATCACATGTTGTATAAAACGGGTTTCCTGTGTCTGATGAGCAACCGAACCAAAATGTATAAGAATATTTACGGTGGTGTAGCGCGGTGGGGCCTAGGGTGATATAAGCCGCAGCGCTGGTATGAGGACACACTGACGCCAGTATAACTCTGCTGTCGGGAAGACCCGGAGCGGTCTCCGGCCCCTTTATTTATGCCCTCGGGGCGAGCCCGCGCCGAGGGATGACGGGATGCGTGTAAATATGCAGCATTGTCAGAGAGGCCGGGTGGCTCTCTACATCCCTTCCTTCTTTTAGTCCTGTACCATCAAAACTATTCACTCACGGAGAGGTGTACATAAAGTCCTTCAACCGCTGACTGGGTGCTGGATTCAGCCAGAGACCATATCTCTGGCTCCGGGAGGAAAAGTATGTCGTCACCCCAGCCGGGGTGTCCTCCACCGATTCGGCGCCAGTGCTTTGGAACGTCGGCCTTGCATCTCCCGGACTCCCTGGACTTGCGGTCCTTGGTGACTCTGGCACAGAGCTCCTTGCTTCAGGTGAGCCCGTGGGAGAGAAGATCAGCGGGAGCCTGGACACTCCGATGCCTCCGGATCTGTTTCTGCCTCCACTGTCTTCTTGAAGCTTGATACGTTCATCGTGACGGACTGTTGTCCTCTTCGGACAGTAACCATGGTGCCTTGGACTTTTACGACTTCCCATGCTTCAGGCTCATACAGCGTCCGCAACTCCCACCCAGGGTGTCGGTCTTTCATCACTACCCGGTCCCACACTTGTAGCTGGGGTTCCTGAGCCCTTCGGGCCTCACTGGCCTTCCGGTTCATCGTCTCCCTCCTTGCCTGGATGGCAGCATCTTTCCGCTCCACGGGCACCCACGTCGGGTCATCCGGGATGCTGTCTCTTGGGGCACGTTTGAACAGCAGATTTGCCGGAGCACCTTAGTGGTGCTATGAGGAGTCTGACGGTACGCATCCAGGAATTGCTCTAAAGCCGCTTCAGAATCTTCTCCGTTGTCCACAGCGATGTGTAATGCCCTGTTGATGGTTCGCATCAGCCTCTCTACTTCCCCATTTTCCTGGGGCCACAGTGGGGTGATCTTCCTGTGCCGCACCGCTCGGTTCTCGAGATATTCCTGAAACTCCCTCCCTTGGATAGGGGGTCCATTGTCGGACTTAATCTCTTCGGGCAGCCCCATCATCGCAAAAACCCTGTCCAATACCTTCTTCACGTGGGGAAACATGGTGGAAGCCACCACCTCAATAACCGGAAACTTCGAGTAGGAATCGATTATGACCAGCACGGGCCGTCCGTCTGGAAAGCAACCGAAGTCCACGCTGAGGTGTGTCAATGGGGTATCGCTCGGCTCCTCTGTTAGCACAGATGTGGGGGCCGTTTCTCCTCCTGTGATCGTGCAGGCATGGCACTGCCTTACCATCTCTTCCACCAGAGAGTCCATCGCTGGAAACCACACTTTGTCCCTCAGCCTGGCTTTGGTCTTAGCCGTTCCCTGATGCCCGATGTGAGCCAACCCGAGGATCCTCTTCTGGAGCTTCGCGGGTATGACGATGAGATGTCCCCTCAGAATCACTCCTTCCGCTCCTACGCTCAGCTCACTTCTCACTTGCCAAAGCTGTTGACGTGCATGGCTGACCTCGGGACGTAGGGCACGAGCCCCATCCATGAAGTGAGCCCAGCCATTGTTCTCCAGGGCCTCTCGCACCCGGGAGAGAGTGGGGTCATCTCGAGTGGCCTGGCTAATCGCTTCCAGCATCATTGCTTTGGGGCATGTTCCTTGCGACACCATGTGCACGAACTCTTCTGTGCTGTAGTAATCCGCATCCGACTTGGGTGACATTGAGGATTCTTGGTGACGGGACAGGTAATCGGCCGGGTTGTGCGCCCTGGGGCGGAAGACCACCTTAAAGTTGTATCCTTGCATCTGTACGGCCCATCGTTCAATCCGCGGAGGGGCGAGCCAAGAGGAGCCTGCAAACAGCGGGAGCTTGTGGTCAGTCACAACTCTGAACTCTTGGCTGCACAGATACAGATGGAAGTGCTGGCACGCCCATTTGATCGCCAACGCCTCCCTTTCGATCTGGGCATATCTGGTCTCGGTGTTGATGAGGGCTTTGCTGGCGTACGCTACTGGCCTCCATACACCCGTGCCATCTTCCTGGAGAAGGACTGCTCCTAGGCCCACCGGGCTGGCATCAACAATCAGCTCTGTTTGGCTTTGTGGGTGGAAGTATGCCATCACGGCCTTGTCCAGCAGGCCCGACTTGACGTCCTGGAACGCTTTGTTGGCCGCCGGTGTCCATTCCCATTTGCAATTGTGCCTCGTGAGGGCACGCAGTGGCTCGGATATGGCGGCCAGGTTAGGGATGAAACGTCTGCAATAGATGGCCATACCGAGGAAACTCCTCACCTCGGTCGGGTTTTGCGGCGTGCTGGACAAGGCCGTGCTGGCCGTCCAGATGGCTTACGCCTTCTTCTGATCTACCTGGAGTCCTTCCCGGGTGAAGGTGTATCCGAAGAAGTCTACACTCTCTTGATAGAAAGAACATTTAGCTTTGTGTAACATTAGGCCGCAATCCACCAGTCTTCTCAGAGTGGCCCGGAGATGGGCATGGTGTTCCTCAAGCGTGTGGGAATATACCAGGATGTCGTCGCTGAGATTGATCACGCCTTGCAGCCCAAACAGTGTCTCCCGGATGGTGTTCTGAAAAACCTCAGCGGCCGACGACACCCCGAAGCTGAGTCTCTTATATCAGCAAAGCCCTACGTGTGTTGAAAAAGTAGTTATGTACCGACTCTCTGGTTCCAGCTCCAGCTGGTGGTATCCAGCACTCAGATCTAGTTTCGAAAACCACTTCGCTCCATTCAAGTCGGCCACAATATTGTCCATCGTAGGGGTAATGTGTTGCTCCCTCTTCACTGCGGTATTAGCCACTCTCATATCAACACAGAGTCAAATGGCTCCTGGCTGCTTGGGTTTGGGTACCACAACCAGCGGGGACACCCACAGTGTGGGCCCGGACACCTTCTCGATTACTCCTAGTTCCTTGAGCTCCTCAGCTCCTCCTCCACTTGCGTGCGGAGGTTAAAAGGCACACGTCGGTGTCTGAGGGCCACCGGCCGTACTGACAGATCAACGTGCAGCTTGAATCTTTTGCCTTTCAGCTTCCCCAGAATTCCTCTAGCATTGCTTCAGCGTGTGATTTGTGGACTTGGTTCGCAAAGAAGACAAGTCCCAGGTCTTCCGCTGTGTGGTAACTCAGCAAAGTCCCTTTCTTGCCTTCCGTGACGTGGAACCTTGCCTCCGTGGTGTAGCTGCCGCTTGCGACCGTGGCTGGATGACGCAACGTAGAGGAAGCGGGTCTGTGCCTCCGTAGGTATAGATGCGGGCAGTAGACGGTGTTAGAGGAGGTCGCGGTGACAGGCGGTCATACTGATCTGAGTCCATCACGTTGACCGAAGCTCCAGTGTCTATGAGAGCTCGCACATTCGTGCCATCGATGGACACAAAGAACATGGGAGGAGCCGTCGACGAGTTCCTGTCCGGCTGACATACGACACCACAAATATCTCTTTGTCGTCTTCGTCTTCATACATGGGACGCCGTCCCTTCGGTTAGTCATCCGGCACTGGTGAAGGGTCCACCAGGGATATTTGTCACACCCTCTGTGACATGTTCCGCGGTCTTGATGTTGCCCGTCGAAACCGCCCACTGTGGCATACTCGGGCATAATGGTTTAGTCGTCCGCACTGAGAGCATGTTTTCCCCTTTGCCCCACAAATGGCCGTTGCAGGATGGTCTTCACCGCAATATCCGCACAGCTCACTCGTGGTTGGTTTCTGCACTGGGTGAGGCGTCGTGGGGCATCTCTGGATGGCTTCTACTCCCTCCTCCTTGATTGTCGGGGTCTTGGGTGCCTGTGAAGTGACAACCGGGGTATGTAGGACGGCCTCCATTTCTTCCGCCCTAGCATCAGACAGTTTGTGGGAGCAAGCAAGAACCAAAATCTCATCCAGCGAGATCCCAGGTTGTCGGAGGATCAGTTTCCACAGAAGCTTTGAGCGACAGCCAAGGATGATCTGTTCATGAATCTCTTCCAGCTGGTCTGAGGAGGGGCACATGCTAGCCAGCCGGCGTAGCCGCGTGTAGAACATGTCGACAGATTCAGTCTCGGTCTGCCACACCCTCCTGAACAAGAACTTCTCAAAATCATGATTGAGTTGCGGGTCGAAGTGTCTATTGAGAGCGGCAACCGCCGCCTCGTAGTCGTCTTCCCTCCCTGTGTTGGGGAGTGTCTCGAATAGGTCGTATATCTCTGCTCCACCGTAATACATGAGGAGTGACCGCTTCACGGTGCCATCCGTCTCCCTTGTCCTCTTAAAGTAGTGTTTGAGCCGTCCGACCCAGGCCTTCCATAGGGTTGCGGCTGTCGCGGGGTCCGAGGCTTCGCTGAAAGGCGGTAGCAGCGCGACCGCGGTATGAGTGTGTACTGGGGGCGGAGGATTATTGGCGACCAGGGGGTTCTGTCCTCCATCTTGCTGAGCTGTGGTGCCTGCCGCTGGATTAGACATCTTAGTATAGCTGCGGTGGTGTGCACAGACGCGAGGGTATGGTCTGCGTGTAGACGCCCTGCGCTGGGGTGGACGTTTCAGCACGCGGCTCTGTGCTGCGTTACTGGCCTGTGTCAGCAGGGGGCGTAGTTGCCCTTCGTGACCCGGTCTTGCAGGTGTGCGTGTGTGGGGGCAATGAGGCCTGCGTTGGCCTCGCTCGGTCACTGCCGATCTCACGCGCGAGGTGCGCCCTTTAGACCTCCTTTTTGGCTTGCTGCGCTCCTTCAAATGGTGTTACTCAGGTCATGTAGCCCCTGCCAGAGCTGGCTGCACCCTTCCTCCAGGTCTCCTTGCCTCATATTCCCTTTCTCACCAAGCTCTCTAAAAGCTGGCCCTGCTGTCTCCCCAATCAGCCGCTCAAGGCTTGGATGTGCCAATGCTTGATGGACGGATGATGGGTTCATCCAGTGTGCACACTGGCACCTTGAGGGAGTGCCGGCTCCTGTAGGAAGGCGTCGCAGGGTGCTTCTTGAAGACATCACCGGGTATGCAGGCACAGGAGGGGCAGCCTCGCCTCTGGGGCCTCTTCCCTCACCCGGGAATATTGCTGGCGGACACGGCAGGGGAGCAGACGCGCGGGACCACAGAGGGCGGGCGGGGCCGTCCTCAAACTCACCCTGCTCCAGGCGCTGCCCCAGTGAGTACCAACAACCGAACGCGCTCCCAAAGGCACGGGAGGCGCGTGGGCAGACTCGAGCTGGGCAGCGCGGGCGGTAACAGCAGATCGACGCAGGTGAGCTCTGCGATGCGATCTCCGTCGGGCACACAGTACCGAGGGGCAAACCAGGCAGACCAGTGCGACTTTCCACAGACGCAGCAGGAGCACCATGCAAGGTGAGCAGGCACGCGTGGGGTGCTACCGGCCTCATCACCAGTGTAGCGCGGCGGGGCCTAGGGTGATATAGGCCGCAGCGCTGGAATGAGGACACGCTGACACCAGTATAACTCTGCTGGCCGGAGGACCCCGAGCGGTCGCCGGCCCCTTTATTTATGCCCTCGGGGCGAGCCCACCCCGAGGGATGAGGGGATGCGTGTAAATATGCAACATTGTCCTAGATAGGCCGTGTGGCTCTCTACAGGTGGGTGTACCTTGATGCTCCCGAACTCTCTACTTTCGTGAGAGCTTTGGCATTTTGTGCTTAAAGGAGATGCAAACTGTAAAGTGAAGGCACAGCGACAGCAATAATGTGAATAAAAAGACCAATGGCAGCATCTGAAGATCTGAAAAACAATTAACAAGAAATGTTTTGTAGGAGTGCATCACTGCCCCACATTAGGAAGTCTTCCCACTGGCTTGTTGAATGGCACCATGGGATAACTCAAAAGGCCTGATTATGATGACGGTCAGACCACCACGACAGGCCGTCGGTGGCGGTCCCACCGACATCCAGCATAATAGTCCCACCGCTGCATTATGATGCAGTCAGTCAGACCGCAGTGGTCAGAGGGACTGACCAACACTTCTGACATGCTCAAGGAGCCCATCAGGGCATCTGTTGGATTGTAATCCCACAATGAAGGCGGTATCTCTGTAACACTGACATAGGGTTTACGATGTCCCTTTCCAACAGCCTTTCCAGGGCGGTCCAACTGCCATGGAAAGGCTGTTGGAAAGGCTGTTGGAAAGGGACTTTGGAGGGCCCTAGCAGGGGCCCCGTCCCCTGTGGGCATCCACTATGTGGCTTGGGTTCCCCCACAAACATCCATGCACCGTGTGACAGGCACCACATGGTGACTGCCATACAGTGCATGGATGTTTGAAAAATACTCTTTACCATTGGGGATTGTACAGCAGCCTTTTTTCTGGGTGGCTGCTCAAGCCACAATGGTAAACAGTATTTTATGACTGCCTCCATCGTAATTGGGTTGTCGGGACTGCCGACTTCTTGTCGGATGGTCCCATGCCTGAAACAATGGCGGTCAGACGGTCATCCGACCGCCATCCTAATGAAGCCCGAATTGCAGTTCAGGCACATGCATTGATATTCTTTTAATAAAGCCACTTATCTACTTGTTTCCAGTGACAATGATTCTGATTCGCCAGAAAGGAGATCAGGTGAAACCTGCCTTGTGAAGTCCTTGCACTCCCAATGAGGTTTAGATTCAAATTCAAGGTTCTGTTTTCAATTCACAACTCATAATGGTACAAACATGTCATTACCCTAAAAAACACCTGTCAGACACTTACATTCAACCAGTTCTGTTCTGACTAAAAACAAAAACTTCAAAAGGTTAAAGCATGCAGATGGATTCCTTGGAGTATAGAGATGAAAGACAGAACCCAAACCACGAGAGCTTCATAAAACCCCTAAAGACAGAACTGTTCACAGAATCTGCAAAGAGCAAGGTGGAAAAAAAGCTGAATAAAGAATCTTGCTTTGCATCCTAATGGTCTCTAACAACCTTTGCCAAGTTCCCAAATCATTGTGTGCCCCCAATGTTCCAAATTAAAGACAAGGGGGCACTGTATCACTATGTGAAAAAAATCTCAGAATGTCTGATATCAAATACTAATATTAATAAGCCATTTATGATGGCTACTTCAACAGAAGTGTCCCAGCACTGAAACAGTCTAGATTCCAAGGTGAGCAGAAGGCTTAAAGAAAAAACTGGAAACTACCTGAACAGCCAGGTTTAAAGATTTTTCCAAAAGGAAAGGTCTGATCCTGCCAGAGATCCAGTGGAAGTAGAGTTCCACAACTTGTAGGCAAGAAAACGAACAGAACTGCCCACAATTCATACTTTTTTGAAAGCAAGATTCACTGCCAACAAAGACCCTGAGGACCTCAAACACCTTGAATGAAGTTAGGGTTTGATAAAGTGATGGGGATAGCTAGCACCAGCTCTATAAAAGTACCAGAGAGCCTTGAAAGACAAGCACTTCTTAACTGGAAGACAGTGCATTTCATGCAGGGCAGAGCTGATCGAAGCCCTTCTGGGAAGGTTCAGTAATAGATTAGCTGCAGAGTTCTGAACGCGTTGCAGCCTCCTAAAACGTGACCGGGATGCTCCCAAGTATACGACATTACAGTAATCCAGCCATGAGATGATTATGTCCTGGATAACTGTTTTTTTCACGTCTTCAGGCAGAAACCCCATAATCTGTCAGTCAAATGTCAGGCTCGCATCAAACTGGATGCCCAAGTTCTTGACAACTGGCTTTGGCTCCAGAAGGAAGCCAATTGATGGTGAATACCAGTCTGGCGTCCAGATAGAAACCAGACCCCCCAGAAAAAGGACCCCAGTCTTGCCAGCATTTCATTTCAGGCAGTTGAGGTCCATCCAGACGGCCACCTTGGACAGGCAAGTCCTCAGAGAGGCTGCAGCTGTATTCTGAGACCGGGTGACAATAATCTGAGTATAATAAGGCAATTCATTATTTCGGTCCATGCAGTGTTATGGTCAATGGTGGTAATTATGTCTGCTGTAACTTTGGGGAAAGAAATTCATTTCAATAGGGAGATAAAATTGTTATTACGCATTTTATGTCCCTAAGATTAGCAGGGTAAAACACGTTATAAAGTTTTTGACTCCGTTTACATTAGTTAACTATGAATATTTTTTATCTAGTTTTGAATGTCATCTCCTTAGTCTGATTTCTTTTAAATAAATTTGATTAGTCATCTATGCATCATGAAACGCAAGGTTGTTGAAAATATTTCGGATTTCCACCCCCTTTAGAAAGAGAAAACCCCCCTTTTCATCTCCACTGGTGAATCATCTAGGGGCAGATTTACAAACATTTTCTCTGGGTTTGCACCACAAAAGTGACACAACCATGTGCATAAAGTTTTCTTAGTTTACTTTTCAGAGCAAAGCTTGTTTGGTGCTGGAAAGTTGTCTGAAAGTGTTATTCTGCAACAAGGGGCGGTTCTGTCAGTGGTACATGGGTGTTCCCATGCAACCACCCATGGTTTTTCATGCAAAACCCGGGGGCATATTTGCAAGAAAATGGTGCAGTGTGGTGCTGCAAGCAATTTTGCTGTATCGAGCTGCATCATCAGGAATGGCCGTATTTTCACCAATGTGGCTCATTCCAGTACTCACCCCTGCGCCGGTGCAAAAAAAAGAAGCCTAACACTAGCACAGGCACCCTTGCACGATGATGGAAGGGTGCCTGCATTACAGGGATGCCTGTTGTTGTGCAGGAAGGGACTCCTTCCTACACAAAAACAATCATCAATTTTGTTTTTCTCCTTCTATGTGTGCTGTCGGATGCAGCACACATAGATAGAACAAAACACAAGGAGAAACAAAGGTATTTCTCCTCGTTGCACCATTCTTTTACCTCCCCTGGGGAGGCGTGTGTTTTTGGTGATGCCTCAGATATACAGGTCTTTGTAAATCTATAGCAAAGTCAAAAACAAATGGGTGTTGTATGGGAATGCCCACAGCAATGCCCATTGCCCTTTTGTCGCAGAAACTGCTTAGTGTCAAATTGTAAATATGGAGCAGGGCACAGCGCCACCAGAGCATCACAAAAAGTGACGCTCCTTGGCACAATGCCCTTATAAATTTGCCTCCCTATCTTCTAACAATCGTAGACAGGGTTTTGCACCCAAATATCTTGTCACTTGAAAGCAGGCCCTAAAAAAGGAGAAATTATTTTATTTCCCTAACTTTTCCCACTTTGCAAGTGTGCCACAGTGTACAGCACACATCCAATGTGGGAAACGTTCTAAGATTTAGTTCAAACATAGTATTTTTTACTGGAATTATATGCTTCCAGTTCAAAAAGTATGCTATGGACACCTTTGCACTATGGTGTGAAGGTTTGTGTGTGGCGCTCCGCAGCCTAATTGTGTATCAGTGCTCAAGAGAAAGCAGGCTAGCGGTATATCTTAGTGGATAGGGAGCTTTCCTGCTCCCTTCCTGTCACATAACGCAGCGCAGCAATTTTGGGTGCTGCGCTGCATTGTGCGAAAGTTTTCAAAAACTAGTCCGCAGTGTCCACTATAAGTGGATCTCAGTGTTGCCACTTGGTATCTTCTTTGTGTGGAAGCAACCACAATGAAGCCATTATTAACCCCTTCTGTGCGGCGCTGATTCCCCCCCCGGTGCTGCGCTCTAATAGAACCGGGCGTGGTCATGACGGAAAGGTTCCGTCATAAGCACAGCTCGACCGATGCTCATGACGGAACCGTTCCGTCATGAGCATGGAAGGGGTTAATTCAAGGCACATATCAGCATTGTATATAATAAAAAGTATTAGGATCCAGGGAAATATAGACAATTACAGAAGAATTAATGCAGCTTAAAATGCAGAGAGTCTTCAAAGCGTTCCAAAATCCTTCTCGTTAAGTAAATGAATGGAGGGCAGGTCCACTGGATTCATGCGGCAGGGAAGGACCAAATTATGCAGCATGATTGACTAAATTATACGGGAAGAAAGGGCAAAAAATGCAGCATAATATGGGACATTTTGGTTAGGATTGCCTTATTATTTTGTCTTTTTTACTCCTTAAAACTTCCTGGGCAAAGATTTCACCTCACTAGTACCACTTTGGCACTCAAACATAGAAATATGCAACAGAAAGGTGACCCCATTAAACCTTTGAAGAGGACCTTCCACCGCAAGGCAACATGTGTTGTTGCATTTTTAGTAACCTTTGAAGAAACTTTCTTTTGCTGTAATCTACATATTATCTGGCAGATGATGGATTGTTTGGCAAATGCAACAAATGCATAACTAAGGGGAAAAGATACAGCAAAATCGCAGAATTTCAGTGGCTGTGATGGAGCACATCCCAAACTGGTGGAAGATTTAGTCCACTATAGACAGCATTACATAGATGTTAGTAAAGCCACGCACAAACTTCCCAGGCAACTAGCCTTTTCAAATACAAGGGTTTGATGCTGGGAAGAAAGCATAAACATTATCATATACTTGTCCCTCCACCATTAGCCAAACAAAGCCCTTTCTAGATTTAGACCCTCGTCATAGGCTGACCAGGAGCATCATATCAGAGATCCCACAGTCAGAATTACAGATTCTGAGACACATGGGGCATATTATCAAGAAAAGGAGTTAAAATTATCGCCGCTTTAGTGGCAGAAAACTGCAGCTAAAGCAGCGATAATGGGCTTGATAATATGCCCATAAGAATTCCAATAGAAGTCCATGTTCTGGTGTGAACATCGGCTTCTATTGGAATTCTCCAAAGCATATTATCAAGCCCATTATCGCCGCTTTAGACTCTGTGCTTGATAATATGCCCTGGAGAATTCCAATAGAAGCCCATGTTCACACCAGAACATGGTTAGTCCACGGTGTGGAGTTACTGCAGGATTATAAACTCTCTCATAAGGAATGGGAAAAACTGGAGGAATCGTGTTTTCATGCTGATTCCCCGGGGCTTTCCTACATTGTGACATGTTTTCCCTGCACACCTTCTGCAGGTTTTAATTGCTGAGAACTACCCGGGGAAAGAAATAAGGAGTCTGGTACTCCTGCTCAGTTAGTAACCCCAGTTTCGCTATCAACCAAAGCCGAACTACAATAGAAACCAGTTCTAGTACACTTGCTCAGAACAGCCCCATTAAGTTGAAGATGGGAGTAGAATCGGACAAAATGGTTTTGATGTTTCGGTCATGGGGACCGACTCAGCTGTGGAAGCCGCCTGACACCGAAAAAATGTAAGAGTGGCACAATGTCCAGACCGACTGTGCCACACTGACATGCTCCCGGTGCCAGGGTGGCACAATCGGTCGAGTTCAGAGCACTATTGATCTTGTAATAGGGCTAGGAGACAGCCTATCAACCCACAATCTGCAGTGCTCTTTTCGTGCTGAAGATAGAGAGTAGACCTTAGGGAGAAATCAAGATTATAAAACATGCCTCAATTTAATTACTGATTTTATCAAGTGTGATGGATAAGCCGTGGTTGAGTGTCGCTCTTGATTGCACTAGACACGGTCCAAAGTGATGAGTGAACACTATTTCATGTGCTGCCTATTTGAAGGACGACTGTATCACCACTACTAAGGTATACCAGTTGTCCCCCACCCAGGATTGTTGTCAGCTATCCCCAAGCATGACGCATTCCCAGACTCCTCTTGGAGAGCCGCTATGATCTGAGAAGTGCGGAGACAGTGCAGACCCGAAAAATGCCACATAAGAACTCTTTCTACGCCAGTGTAAATTTTCACAAACGTATTGTTTCAGCCCTCTCAGACATACATGCCCAGGTTTACAGCAAGTTTGACTCACGCCAACCAGTGTCCTCCACAAACTTGTGCAACACCTCATGGTTCACCATAGAAAAATCCATCGAAAATTCAAGAGGAGTCAACCCGGCTGTTTTAACAAGGATAGAGAGATAGAAAGTAGTTATTCAAGTATCAATTCCATACGGGGCTAAAACCCAGCATTTTTTAAGGTGAGGGCCTGGTCAGCTTTCAAGCGACTTTGTAGGCAGGGACAATTGAAGGGCTCAGGATTATCAGGGTCTACCCGATCAGTAGAATGGGGAATGCCAAGACTTGCTGTAGCTGAACTTGAACCTGACGTGGAAGAGACCTGGAGCATTGTTGCGATTCCTGTGGGAATACTGAGTCAGGATTCTAGGTCTGCGGCAATTTCCGCACCCCTGGGATTTTCCTGGTATGCTTTCACTTGGTAAATCCATACGGAATTCATCAAGGGAAAAAGAGCAGAATTCCAATTTATCGCACCTCAAAATGGGGGAGCATATGCTGTGTTACCACGTTATCTCGTGAATTCTGTATTCACCAATATCTCAATGTCCCAGGTGTGATATTACTGAATAAATACAGCATTCACCAGTGTCTCAGTGTCCCAGGTGTGGCATTACTGAGTAAATGCTGCAGTCACCTGTGTCTCAGTGTCCCAGGTGTGACATTACTGAGTAAACGATGCATTTGCCAGTGCCTCAGTGTCACAGGTGTGACATTACTGAGTAAATGATGCATTCGCCAGTGTCTCAGTGTCCCAGGTGTGACATTACTGAGTAAATGATGCATTCACCAGTGTCTCAGTGTCCCAGGTGTGACATTACTGAGTAAATGCTGCATTCGCCAGTGTCTCAGTGTCCAAGGTGTGACATTACTGTGTAAATGCTGCATTCGCCAGTATCTCAGTGTCCCAGGTGTGATTTACTGCACCAAAAGTCCTTGGGAGTTAGAATGAGCCTCTTAGTACTGATTGTCGCCTTGAGCCGTTCTACCATAGGGAATATTGGTATCATGTTTGAAGGAACCCGCCGAACAGCGGGTCGGATTCGATTTCTCTACGTTATAAATTAACGAAATCGCAATGGCTGCAAATACATTGGTTTTGAATTTTATTCCATATAACCAATTTCCTGTGTAACGTGGCGGCTATGTAACACTATGTCGTGGACCGTTGCATAAACATGATATTGTTCCAATTTAAATGCCAATTGCCGACTTGGTATACACATGTATCTCCACTCCTTAACATGACTTGGTGATTGCATTACCTTTAGAATTTTAGAAATATTCAGCCCAGTTCACCACTTTTCTGGTGATTGTGTGATCATTGTAAACCACTGTTTTAATCGCTTAGTCCCGACCGCTAGTCAAGATGTTAGGGCATGTCCAAGAGTCTGCTTTGATAAACAAGATTTGGTGATAAGCTCAAACATTTAGGATTACTACCCTTTTGTTTATCACTGTAATACTGTTTCATTTCCTGTATCCTTTAGGGCAGCATTGTTGCCAATGCCAACTCTAACAGAAATGTCAAAGGCCATTGGCACACCCACCTACACACTTAACACACTATGGAGATAAAATCTATTTTGCTTTCACATTAACCAACACAACTCATTACTTAGGTAGACATTTCAAAAGTCACCATCTAACAAATCACATCCAAGCAACCATACACTGCACATTTTCGTTACAGAACTGCGCAGATATACCGATGTGTGTAGGAGCTCTAGTTAGCAAAGAATATATCAAATTTAATTCAATGCACATGGGACAAAGAGAAGTCCAAGAAAAGGCCACATAAAAAACATACATGAATAAGATGATCGTGCAGAAAAATGTAGATGATCAGCGTGTTTTTAGACATAACATAACATTACTTGACATACCTCAATGAAAAGCACTTTTAGATAACAGAGTTACCTGTTATGTTAAATATTTAAAGCATGCAGATGGAAAAAGTACCAGGGTTTCCGAACTTCCATTTTTCAGCAATCCAAAGGCCTCATCTATGAGTTTTTACAGTAGGTCAGATCGTCAGGCCTTCCTGCTGGGCTGCCCTACGGCAATAGAAAATGGCAGGAATGTGCCGTATCTATCAGAAAACTGTGTTAAATGGAACAATATTTACAAGGCAGCATTAAGCCAAAAAAAAAGTGGCTTAGTGCTGCCTGGTAATTATGGAGCAGGCTCCTGCGCCATCAGAGTGTCCGAAAAAGTGATGCACTGGCGGCACAAGGGGCTTATATATAAGCCTCCATAATCTTTTTTTCCAACGTTGTGTTATTTTTTTCTAATCCGCCAAAACAAAGCTACAATAACCTCTGGTGTATCATGATCCAAGATGGTCGCCTTGTGCGCACATGTGTACACATGCCAATCGATGAATGAGCATGTATTCATCATGACCCACTTTACCATTGCAAGGTGGCTGACGGTATACTAAAAAAAAATCAACACTTACCTTTTAACTTCAAAACCTAATGGCTTTGCTCATTAAACATAAATCATTGCCGAAAATACAATAACAGTGGCGTAACGAAACTTGAGGGGGCCCTCCCCCCACAAGGTACATGCAGGTTCCCCAACCCCTCTGGAATCAATCAGGAGCTCACAGGTCAGAGCAGCTGGCAAGCATCTGCCCCTGTCAGTTTCGCTTTGTGTTTTTTAAAGTGCTTTTCTATCTTCTTGGTCTCCCACCTTGGTTGCATCATTCTTATCCAATTACCAAAAAGAAGTTCTAATTATCTCCATTAATGATGGTGGCATGCAGGGTCATAAATCGACCGTCTCGGTCTAACTCGAAGTTCAGTTCCCCATTTCAGATTCTCATGAAGCAGTATGTTGAGCCACTGTGAATAAGACTAAAAGCGACAGTGAACCTTACCTCTTAAACCATGGGTTCTCACAAACTTTCTCTCAGGGGCCAAATTTACAGTGTAGTTTGTGGCCGAGTGCCGCACCGGTGGGGGCGTGGTCAGTGAGAGAGGGGGCGGGCTAGAGACAAAAAAAAACCTGTGACCATGAGGTTGAACACAGGCCCTGGCAGCGGATGTCTTCGTCCACTGAGCCACCAGACCGAGCATACACACATATCTCTCTCTCTCTGTCTCCCTCCCTCTCTCTCTTTCTCTACCTCTCTCTCTCTCTCTCCGTCCCTCCCTCTCTCGTCTCCCTCCCTCCCTCTCTCGTCTCCCTCTCTCGTCTCCCTCCCTCTCTCTGTCTCCCTCACTCTCTCTGTCTCCCTCACTCTCTCTGTCTCCCTCACTCCCTCTCTGTCTCCCTCCCTCTCTCTGTCTCCCTCCCTCTCTCTGTTTCCCTCCCTCTCTCTGTCTCCCTCCCTCTCTCTGTCTCCCTCCCTCTCTCTGTCTCCCTCCCTCCCTCTCTCTGTCTTCCTCCCTCTCTCTCTACCTCCCCTCTCTGTCTCCATCCCTCTCTTTCTCTCAATCCCTCTCTTTCTCTCCCTCCCTCTCTTTTTCTCTCTCTCTCTCTCTGTCTCCCTCACTCCCTCCCACTTCCTCCCTCCCTCCCTCCATCTGTCTCCCTCCCTCCCTCTCTCTGTCTCCCTCCCTCTCTCTGTATCCCACCATCTCTCTCCCTGTCTTCCTCTCTCTCTCTCCCTCTCACCCTCTTTCTCCCTCCCTCCCTTTGTCTCCCTCCCTCCTTATGCCTCTGCATACCTCCCCTCCCCTGACTCTCCCTCTCTCTCCCACCCCTACTCTTTCCCTCCCTTGCCTTCCCCTGACTCGTCCTCTCTCTCTCTCTCTCTCTCTCCCTCGCCCTCGCCCTCACCTGACTCTCTCTCTCTCTCTCTCCCCTGCCTCCCCTGACTCTCTCCCTTCCCTGACTCTCTTCCTCCCTCGCCTGACTCTCTCCCTCCCTTGACTCTCTCCCTGCCCTCACACTCCCTCCCTCCCCTCACACTCCCTCCCTCTGTCTCTCCCTCCCTCGCCCTCCCCTCACACTCCCTCCCTCGCCCTCCCCTCACTCTCCCTCCCTCTGTCTCTCCCTCCCTCGCCCTCCCCTGACTCTCTCCCTCCCTCACCCTGCCCTGGCTCTCCCTCTCTCTCCCTCCCCTGACTCTAACTCTCCCTCCCTCCCCTCACTCTCCCTCCCTCCCCTCACACTCCCTCCGTCTCTCCCTCCCTCGCCCTCCCCTCACACTCCCTCCCTCTGTCTCTCCCTCCCTCGCCCTCCCCTCACTCTCCCTCCCTCTGTCTCTCACTCCCTCGCCCTCCCCTGACTCTCACTCTCCCCACCCTGCCCTGGCTCTCCCTCTCTCCCTCCCTCTCCCCTGACTCTCCCTCCCTCTCCCTCCCCTGACTCTCCCTCTCCCTCTCTCTCCCTCCCTCACCCCCCCCCCCCCTGGCTCTCCCTCTGTCTCCCTTCCCTGACACTCCCTCTCTCGCCCTCACTCTCCCTTCCTCAACCTCCCCTGTCTCTCCCTCCCTCTGTCTCACCCTCCCTCGCCCTCTCTCTCGATCTCGGTCTCCCTATCTCTGTCTAGGTATTAATTCTATTAGAAATATCACGAAAAGCAAGAGCTATTTGCTGCACACATCGAACCACCTTCCCCAGCCTTCCCAAAATCTGCAGCACATTATTAGTGACACCCTAATGTAGAGGGTGCACGAGAGCTGGCTGGACCACTGCAGCAGAGATCAGGTGTAATCCGGAGGGCAGAGATTCCAAATAAGGCTGGGCTGATTCAGACTTTCATCCCTTCAGTGTCGATAAAACAAATGCTACTCGAGGCTGCGCAGAGTGATCTCCAAGTTCATGCTCGGCTTGGTTCAATCAGTCACGGGGTTTGTCCTGGTCACTGTAATTGTCCAAAAATCCCCCCCCCCCCCCCCCCTGTGGCAGCCCGGGATGAGTCAGCTTGCCTGGCGCGCACACAGCCGGAGCACTTCACAGGTCTTTAAAAGACCATTAAATCGTTAATGAGGCTTTGTTCTGTGTTACCTCTTCTGAGGCCCCTGCAGCTCCACTCTATGGCTGGAATTTCCCGGCCCCCCTAGAGCAGAGCCTCTCCGAGTCAGGCTGCATCAACCGGCGGTGTTTACTAAAACTCTTGAAAAAAAAAATTTTAAACTGGTACATGTCTGCAAGGTCCGGCGGGCCGCCAAGGAAGGCTTGCCGGGCCGCTGGCGGCCCGCGGGCTGTACTATGAGTACCCCTGTCTTAAACAATCCTTAATCCATCCCTCTGCCATTTTATCTGTTAGGTATGTTTCCTGTTATATCTTCATCTTCAGTTCTGATGTTATTGACGTCCTTGTTCTTCAATTGATTATTGAATCCATAAACATTCAAGACATCAAATTTAAGGAGAGGGAGCATATCTCACAATTTTTCATTTCCTTCTATCTTCTTAAAAGGAATACCCAAGACAGTAAAGTAAATCACCTACATATTCATGGTCTGACTCAGCTGACCCTAATTTAGCTATTTCGATGTAGAGACCTGCCCAGCAGAACTATGGGAGAATGAGCATTCAGTCTCGACTAAGCTGGACCAAGCTCGCTCACCGCCCAGACAGGCAGACCGATGGGTTTGGCCCTCTCTGTAGGATCACCTCTCAGAACCTTTTGCCTTCACCATTCCTATTTTTTCTGAGTTTGTTTTTGCTAACCTTAGGGCTGGGCACACTTTACCACTGCTCACCAGTGCTAACATGCTTTTGCTCACTCCCTAATTTTTTTTACAATTGCCAAATTTATTTTACTCAAAGTCCTTGGTAAGGTGGCATATCATATACCCAGGGTCTTTTAATTGAATGCTACAATTGGGCCTGTACAATAAATATACAAAACAGTGTTGGAAGAAATGCCTTAATTAATCTCAGCCACTGGTAATCACTTGGGCCACATCCCAATCCATCGTTATATATTGAACACCACTCTACCTCAGTTTGGATTGCGTTATATGCAAATCAGTCTTGATCCTGCTCCAATAGGAAGAGTCGAGACAAAACTATCAAGCCAGGTCCTCCCTGAATTGGAACACAAGCAACCCAGGACTGGTTTTACCCTAGTTGTGGGCTCATCAGCTGTATACAGCTTGATTCTAGTGAGACAGAGTGCATGGGACCCAAGTCTGGGCATACACTTTCCACTTAGGGCGACAAAATAAATATACAAAACAGAGGTGGATGGAATACTTGAATTAATCTGATCCATTGGTAATCACTCGGACCACATCCCAACCTATTGTTTTGCACACCATGCCACCTCAGTTTGGACCTAGTTATATGCAAATGAGTCTTGATCCTGCTCTAATGGGAACAATCTTGACAAAACTGGCCCTCCATGAACTGGAACACCAACAACCCAGGGCTGGTTCCGCCCTAGTTATGGGCTCATCAGCCAGGTACAGCTTGGTTCCAGTGACAGTGTGCACAGGACCCAGGTCTGGGCATACCTGTCCCACTTAGGGCAACACAATACATTTGCAAAACAGTGATGGATGGAATGCTTGTATTAATCTCAACCACTGACAATCACTCCCAGCTGCATCCCAATCCATCGTTATTTTGCAAACCATGCCACCTACGTTTTGACCCAGTTATATGCAAATCAGTCTTGATCCTGCTCCAATAGGAACAGTCCAGACTAAACTACCAATCTAAGTCCTCCCTGAACTGAAACAAAAGCAACGCAGGACTGGTTTTGCCCTCTTTATGGGCTCATCAGCTGGGTACTGCTTGGTTCCAGTGACACAGTGTGCACGGGACCCCCTTCATAACGCTTTGGTATAATTAGGCTCGTAAAACGCAGCTCGAAAATCCACAAATCAACAGAAGAAGTTGCCCCTTAGCTCCACTGACTTTTGAGCAAATCTCCATAGGCTAAACAATGGTCTATTGTGGAGTGTCCTTTCTTAGCTCCCCCCCCCGTTCTCTGGAAATTATGTCCTTTGAATGTATCCATTCTTTCAGTGTACTCCAAAAATAGTTTGGAAAACAATTTCACCTACATTAAGTAGGTTAGTTAACCTGTAGTTTTTCTTGCAATATCCTTTTTAAAAATTGGTCTTAAAATTGCACCTTTCCAGACCTAATAATGTTATTCTTTGAAACACTAAACAAAACAAATTCGCCCACCAAACTACATTTGTTTTGATTATAATGGCGGGTAAATTATCTGGACCTGATGCTCTTGTTAGTTTTAAAGATAGAATAATATCCTTAATATTGTCTATCTAGAACTGCGATAACATATTGTTTTTTATATTACATCTTTCCTCCCTAGCTCTTTTACCTTTTCTGTACCATATATTTCTTCAAAGTATGTCACCCATACCACTTCTTCCACAATATAGCTAACTTTTCCTGCCTCCCTCCCTGATCAACGTTGCACAAATTGCCAGATCTTGTAAAAATATTTTACTACAATTGCTTCCAACAGATGTTTTCAACAATCATCATTATAAGCCCTTTTCTTACTATTTATCAAAAGTGTATACCTCCTTTTAGTACTAAGGAGAATGGTATGGATCTCATAATCATACTTAATCTTAAGAGTTCTCTACAATTTTCTTCTTTGTCCTTCCAATGCTTTCCAGGGTTCTACAATCCATCAAACCACATTTTTCCTTCCCTTAGCAATGCCTGGTCCATTTTGTACTGTTTTGAACCCTAGAAGATGTCTTTCTATAACCCTAGCTGTAAGCTGTCTAGGGAAATCTACCTGTAATGGGAGGACCTTCTCTCTAATCATAAAATCTCCTACATTTACTTCAAGAATCAGGGGGTAATGGTCACCTCCACACATCTGTTTCACCATAAAATCCTCAACTTTATAAAAGAGCAAAGTGTGTATAGAAATATAGTCAATAGAACAGATTTGATTCCCAGTTGTACAAGTCTGCTTAGCTGGACGATCTCACTCAGTAATATATGTCCATTTCAGCTGAACATCCCAATCGAGCAAAGGAATTTGACCAGTGTTGCATGATATGCTGTTGCCGCCCCTGCTGGGAAACTTGCAGATTTAATGTTACATGCTGATATAATATCTTTATACAATAGGTCACAACTTTCTGGATCCAATTTATTGTTAAAATCTACCAGTACCAAAACCATGCATGTGGGATTGCAAAAAAAATAGCTGTTATTTGTTCTCCTTAATTGCAGCCAGTCTCCATAATCTTCCATATTGCCTAAATGGATGTACACATCATAATGACCATACTTCCCCTCTTATTGACCATTTTATATAGATGCAACTGATAAGCCACAACCTAACTGCTTCTTACTTTTTTAGCATTGTCACATTTTTAGATATTTTAGGGGAGATTAGTGTTAGCATTTCTCCCGAGGCTGACCCCAGCTTCTCTTCTTGGCTTTTTTATAAACCTGCATAAATCCATTTATAACAGGTGGTTCATTGCACAGTCATGTTTCCTGTAGACATTTAGGGCCTGATTACGATGTCGGTTGGAGTTGCCTCTGACCGACATCCCTGCCGTTATGGAACCAACCGATCTTGAGTCAACAGTCTGAAACCGCAATTACGATTCGACTGCACATGGTACGGTCGCAGACTCCCATTTCCCTATGGGAGCTTGTGTGGTGGTCGGAAACCAACCATAGTGCAAGTTCCCATAGAGAAATGAGAGTCACTGTAAATCCCTGCACCCTGTGGCAGGCACAGGGTGCAGGGATTTACAGGGGGGCACCAAATGTGCCCCCTTGGCCCCCAACTGGAGACTGTGGAAGAGGGGCCGTGCTAGGGGCCCCCAAAGTCATTGTCCGACAGGCTTTTGATGTCGGAAAGCCCAACATGGAATGCTTGTCGGAAACTGACATCATAATCCCGATGGTGGATACTCGGTCCGTATGGTTTATGTGCCGGTTCTAAATGGCCAACAAGTTCCTTGAGCCCGTCAGAAGCCAGTCAGATTGACCGACTGGTTTCAAATCTGAATACTGTTATTGTGATACGGCGGTCAGATTTGTAACCTTGGATGTCGGTCGAAAGCCTCCGACCTGTGGTCGGAGGTTTTCCAACCGACATCCAAATTAGGCCCGAAATTTCAAAGACTTATGTTATTTCATTAAAGATTTCTAAACTTAACATTCTACTCAAACCCCCAAACATTCCATGATTGAGTTAACAAGTTGTACGAACAAACTCTATCCTAATCGGGATTGGTATCGACTCAGGAGCTGGGGATCTAGGTTTGAGTCTCCGAATGAGCTCAACTTCTGTGCAAATCACTTTATCTCTCTGTGGCCATGGACAGCGCCTGGATACCCTCACAGGTGATAAGCAGCGCTATATAAACCTACAGATATATTAATCTAGATCACTCAACCCCCCAGACTCTCTTGCAGCGGGAGATGCTAAGAGCACATATTGATTCCTCTTCTCAAATACCCTCCAGCACTCGTTTAGACTATCGGGAGGAATGGTCACCCTCAGTGATCCTATAAGCTACTCCACACCAGCCTTACATTCTTGGTTTCTTGGTGGTTTAATCTTACTTGATATTTCCCCTGGCCCGCATGATTATTCAGGAAGATCTTCCTTATTGTGCCCTCATTTGCAATTTACCTCTCAGGTACTTTATACCTTCTTTCAAAATCTCTTTGTCTACTTTTTCAAACTCCTTTATAGCAGATTCTGAGAAAAGCAGTGCCTTTGTTATTTATTTCCCTGCTTTATTGCTGTTAAATCCAACTTGCTCTATCTTTTGAGAATATTGCTTTCAGACTTGGCAATTTTGAAAGGGAAAATAATATTTGTGATGCTTCAGGGGGTTCATTTTCTGGCTCCATTACCCTTCTTTTTTTTTTTGCAGTGGCTCAAGAAATACCCATTCTTTGTTATCTTACTCACCATTCTCTCCCAATCTTTTCACTATTGCTATCTCCTTGCTTCCTTTTCCTCTAGATTTCGTATCCTCTATCTTTTGGCCTAAGCCATTGTTCGAGCTCTGAGCCCACTCTCCTACCCTAGTCGCCTCACTTCTCCCCCTGCCCCACTTTGTTCCGTTTTTAGTTTCCTGCACTCTCCTCCCTTTCCTTTTTAGGTTTCGCCTGGGGCACGGAGCTTTAGCTCCGCTCCCAGGAGAAATCTGTAGTTTTCAGTAAGGGACACTTGAATACGCCCCTCTGTTCCATTGGCTAGCTCCATAAATGGAGGCTAGCCATTGGAACAGAGATCTGTCCGTCAAGGCCGGACCAGATTCGGGGGCGTTCCCGAGATTTTTTCCATGGGCGGAGTTTTGTTTTTTCCCGTTCCCTCCCCTTTCACTGAAAGTGATTTGTTTCTGGAGCTATTTCCGCCCCCCTCCGTGTGCCTCCCCACCCCCGCCCCCCTCCCGCTGTCCGTGTGCTTTCCTGCCCCCCCCCTCCCGCTGTCCGGGGCCTGAGACTGCCCTAGAAATCGCCGCCCGCATCTCCAGAGCCACGGAGACCAAACCGAAGGGGCAGCTAGCTGATTGGTGGCTGGCACGCAGGAGCCGTGCTCTGATAGGCTGCTGGCACGAGGGAGCCGCACTCTGATTGGTCAAGGAGCTCTGACGTCATCGGGGGCTCGCCTCAGGGCCGTGCTGGGATTGGCCCATCGCTCGCAGAGGCCATGTGAAGCCGTCCATGATCCCTGAAGCACCGAGGGTTCGCCTGACCCCGAGCCGCTGCAAGGCGCCCGCCGCGGGGACTGCACCACCTTTACAGCCACACGCTCTCGCCCAGCCGACAAGCAGGGGGGCAGCGAGGAGACCTTCCCGGAGACGGCTGCGGAGAGTGAGGCCAATGGGGACAAGCCCCCCACCAACCCTAGTAAGTGCCTGATAGAACCGATTTTTGAGAACAGAGTCCACCTTGGCCTCCCCCACGCCAACCAGGGCTGCTCCAGAACTCGGAACAGACCAGGTCAGCTTATGACCTTTTGACAGAACAAATAACCCAATGTCAACAGGGAACACTTTCTGGGCACGGAGGATGGGGTTAAAATAGGGTGCGATCTCTTAAGGTAAGTTGTAGCCCCCCCCATCTTTCCACCCCCAGCAGATCTGATCTTACATAACACTCATTGGCACCTTAACCCGTGGGTGGCACGCACGGTGCCACCCACTACAAATTTAAGTAAATTAACGCGGAGGGTTAGCCTTTTCATGACGTCGCACAATAGCAGCTAATTAGACTGGTCTGGAAACCACACCTCAACGTGCCACTTGCCTAATGTGGCAAATCCAGAGACAGCGTCAGCTGACACCTCCCTTCCCCCTTCCCCCTTTCCCCTCCCTGCTCCCCAGCACCACGGAGACAAGACCCAGGCGCATGGTTAATTGTTTAACGCATAATGACGATACCACTTGAACCTTCTAACGCACACAGGGGCCACCCACGAGGGACCGCTCCCCCGCACTCACCACCTTGCAACCCGTGCACAAGGACATCTTGCACCTGAACACATGATCTCTTCACTAGTTGATCTAGCACGAGAGGCCTACAGGACGCACACACTAGGGCACACCTGCTGCGCCTCAATGAAACTACACTGCAGTAGTTCAGTGGAGTCAGAGTGGGGTTTGGTGTTGTTACTAAAGATGCACCAGAATGTCTCTAGGCTAGAGTTTTTGCTGAAGTGTCTAAATACGTTGTTGCCGTTCAGATAAACTCTCGCCAGCTTTCATTTCTCCAAAAAAGTGAAGCAAGTCGGAGTTTTTTTCTCCCCCTCTCTTTCCCTCTCCCCCGCACCCCCTCTCTCTCCCCCGCTCCCCGTGGCACTATTGATAGCTACATCCAGATGCAAAGCTACTATGCACCTCAATGCCTGGCTCTTTCTTATGGGGTGGGGGATACAAAAGGCTCACCTTAAGATCAGTACTAAAACTCCTTGGCAGAGTTACTGTTGGCGATAGGTTGCATTCGAGTTTTAGTACTCGAGGAGCTATGTCATTTAAAAACTGGTGCTAGCAAAAACAGCCACTGAACTGAATGTCATCACGCAGCATATGCCTACAGCGTCATTGTGCCTTCGCTCCATTTTTTTTACTCAATGTTGCACAGCATTGTCCAAAAATAGGGAAACAGGGTGAGACCCATTGGCTTTGCCAAGCTTTGTTGCACTTGTGCTAACTAACAGCAGCTCAAATTGCACTTGCTTGCGCTAGCTGTTATGCCCTACATTTTCAGTGGCAGTAGTAGCAAGTGCAAAAGTATTAAAATAGAGGTTATAATGCAAGAATAACAGGCACAAGTTTCAACTGTGTGCTTTAGGACCTGTTACTAAACGCAATGGTAAAAAACAAAAGCGCCACACACCGAACACACGTCACTGACACTAGTGCCAACACTTATCAGGTATGTTAGTCTAATTAAGCCAAATGACCTAGACATAGTCTACAATAGAATGCATTAAGTTGTCACATGGTAATTTAGGACTAGAAACAACGTTTCTAATGACAGAAATAGGTGATCACGCTATTTAGGGTGTTTTACACATTTAAAATACAGATCAGTTTTCCATGACCTTGTTATTATTTTTGCACAACAATTAACCACTTCGACACGGCTGGAATTCCCCGGCCGTGAGTTAGTGCATCAAAAGGATGTTACACAGGCAATAAATGCTGCACGGGAGGGGCAAACACAAGAGGAAGGAAAGCCAATGATTGAGAAGCAAGTGTGACTGTTAAAGTAATTGCACGCACTTAAACACGGAGTCCTTTTACACCTTTTGCTGCAGTTTGTAATAAAAATGTTTAACTACTTCGATATGTACGGTGCTTGATGTCACTCTCTGGCGCCTCGTAGCACTATAAATGCAGATTGCTCTTCCTGAATGCACCAGACAGAATCAGTGACCCTCTAATGATCGCATTAAAACTCAGCTTTGTGCGTTTCCCACTGATGACTTTAATCTGCGCTTTCAGGTGTGTACCTTATATTTTATATGGAGCTGCCTGTTGATGAAAGGCCGACAAAATAATGACCGAATATTGTGTCCTTTCTAGCCGTTCCACCCCTCTCTCCTCACTCCCACTGTCTGAGAATCGCAGTTTTCAGTCGTTAATAGCGCACTTTGACCCCAGGCTACAGCCGCCAGAATGCCGTAGGCTGTGCTACCACGCAAACGTCCACGACTGAACCCGCCTCCACAATGACCCGGACAGCGGAAGGTCACCCTAGGCTCGGCCCCTTCGTATCCATCCGCCGGAAGTTACCGCACAGGTGACATTGTGGTTAACACATCAAGGGTCATGGGCGCATCATCTTTGGAGGCAGTGCACCGTTCGACCTTACGCCTTGAATGTATCCGAAAATCTGCTTTCTCAGTTTCTCATTCTTGTCTCCTCCATGGTTCCGCTGGAAACTATCCTGAGCTTAGAACAATAGTTTATGCTGATAAATAATGTAATTGTTACGCACCGTACGTACACAGCCAAGAAGAACTGTTTGGGATTCTGAAAAGTAAGATTCCTGACGGAGAAACTGAAGTGCCGATGCGCATTCCCAGACTGCAAAAGCGTGTAGCGGTGCCGGAGCCTATTGCCCCCCTGTCCCGCACGTCACTGCTGGTTTCTTTTTACAAACTAGGTCAAAAAGTAAGAGGGTAACAAGAGCATCTTCCTTCTACATCTCTCCCCTCTTTCATGTCACCTACTGGGGTGCGTATGTGTTGGGCTATCTGCTATGAACTGTGCTTAATGAGAAAGACAAAAAAACAAGTTACTTGCTTTTGGTTGCAATCTTTTTGGTGGATACTCTATCCGCAGATTCTTCATCTTGTGAATACTTCCCAAGCTCAGAATGGGTCAGTAAACTTTAAAGCAGCACTCCGGCACACCAGTAGGTGGCCTCTTGCAGCTATGCACCAACAGCATTCCGCTCTGGAAGTGATGGGCAGAGCAGCATACAAGTGCCACTCGTGCGCTGATGGCAGTTGGTTTCTTAGGCTGTCCGCTCCCTCAGATGCTTCGCACCACATTTTCCTCACCTTGTGAATAGACACAATAGCAGTATGCCCCTAGGTGGTGGGTCTGTAAACAGGCTCAGGCCACAACGTCCAGCAGAAATTGCTCCTCTCAACGTACTTGACTGTCAAGGCTGTAGTGCTTCGTGAACCTACGTATCCGCATCCACGTAGCCTCCTGATATGTCTCCAGGACTGGTAATCCGGGTGCTGGCGCAGTGGCAGCAGCATTAGCTATAGTGGGAATGAGCCCGTAAGCTTTATGGAAGCTGCTTCTTCAACAGTGCTTAACAGATCTTTATGCAGACAACAATCCATTGGCAGATGGTCCGTTTGTGCAGTGCCTTGCTGTAGGAAACGTGTGCTCTCTGCAGGGTCACCCTGGACTTTTCACCTTTAACATGACCCTACATTTTAGATAGCTGTCGAATTTTGTGCACTTTAAAAACGCTAATCCAGGTAATGAGGGACAGACTTCCCGTGGAAAGATTACCAGATACACGGCACCCTTCTGAGGAGGAAGAGATGAGGCAGCGAACGGCAATAGGCCAATTCAAACTGTCCGATAACAAAACCACGTTTGAGTGGAAGAAAATGCAAACTCTCCCCTATCGGTATAAGTGCACTAGTTTAAGCTTATTAACGGCTTGGCAATCCGTTTAAAATAAACACTGAAATGAAGCACGTTCTAAATTGTCGTGTTTTCTCTTTCTTGGCTCGTTATCTGATAGTCTCAAACTGCAAAGGGGGTGTTATTTCTGACAGAGTTCCCCCATGAGGACAAATGGCACTGCAGATGAGGAGTGCAAAATCTGGGCGTGCAAATAAACACTGAAACAGGATAGCTCCCAGCACGAGACGGGCAGGCTGAGAGGAGTCAGCAGGCGGCTGTGTGTGTGTGTGGGGGGGGCTCTGTGTGTGTGTGTGGCTCTGTGTGCGTGTGGCTGTGTGTGTGTGTGTGGGTGCAAATGCAATAGTTCTTGCATTTGCGAAAGATTAAGCTAATGACATTGTAAATGACAATGCCATTTATTTATCTGTTTTCAAAACCAACACATAAATAAACAATTTGTCATTTACAATGCCAATAGCTCAAACTTTGTCAAAGGCGAAACCGTTGCATTGTAAATGCTTGTCTTTGTTGGATCTGTTGCCTGTGTTATCTCAATTTTCCACTTATTTCACTCTCTTTTTCTTTTTTGCCTTTTTTCTTAGATTTCTCGCAAAAGCTCTACTCGACCTATTTGAGCATGGCATATATATTTTATACACAATGGAGTCTCCCCTCTTTTTGATCAGCATTGGAATTCTGGAAATAGATACTTCTGGGGTACCCTCCTTTGTTATTCCGCCCATGCCTCTTATTTCTTATTCCTGTGGCTTACTTTCCATATTTCCTTCCACTGGTCGCACTAGAGTGGGTATCCGTTCATTTATTTTTATTACTTCACCTGCAATACCTTGTAACATAAAGTTATATATATAATTGTTAAGCACCATCACTTCAAAGGTACCTTGCAATGTTTTTTGCAGTATTGACATAATATCTAAGATGGATGACGTTGACGAGGCTGACATTTCCATTACTAAGGAGGAATGTTGGTTTGCTTCTCTTAATCCATTCTTAGCCACCTTGGGGCTTAAATCCACTGAGCCACTTATCTTTCTCCCCACGTCAAGATTTCCTCTGCACTCACTCTCATGTCGCCTATATTACCTGGGGCTTCTTCTTGCCTAATCGTATCTGCTGCAGGTGAAAATAACAGAGGCGTGCAGAAGTTTCTCGGTTCCAGCAAGGACTTATTACCAGCATCCGCTCCTATAGAAGGGAGCTGAGGCTGCATTCCCACTTCTTTTATGGCTTCATAATATAAAAGCTTATTTAAATAAACACATCTAAAATGAAGGTCTAAAAAGTAGGAATTTTGGGGCATTTTTACAAGGCTTTTTGTTGCCCTTGCATGAGCGTGTGTCTTGTTTACCCATGCACAGCCCTTGTTTTTTCTCACAGTGTTGTGACGTCCATTTGATTTCTCCACCTACACCTAGAGCGCCGATTAAAAACAGCTGTCGGCATTTTGCTTCTAAGCCTGGGCTGTACAAGTCTGCCTGCCACTTAGCAGTAGTTACCCCGCCCTCACAGGGTGAGGTGTGGCCTCCAAGCTTCACTGACCACACCTACCCTGTGATGAGACGAGAAAGGGCGAACAGGAACCATCCGAAAGACACCACAGACAAAAATATTTCGTCCGTCTGTCGTGTCAGGTCACGTTTTATTTAGTGTATTGAAAGTCAGAAAAAGAGCCCATTCATAATCAGCACGAGCACGTACATGAATCTTAGTTGTAATCGTGCTGACCTGATATTTTCCAGCAACATATGTAATTGCTGCTCTCTCTCGCCTGCAGCACCAATGGGGTCACGAGTACATAGGGTTGTTTTATCTCCCTTGCATATTACATATGCTTATCGTTGGGACAGTGGGACATCTAGATGGAATCTGCAGGGAGAATAAAACAAGCACTAGCAGAGCCACTAAATGTAGCTGGTTTCTCAATGAGTGATGTTTTGTCTGTTTCTGCAAATGGGTGAGTTATTGAATGTGAGGGCTGTCTGAGTGGGTAGGTAAATGTGATGAGTGGTTATAACAATTGGGTGAATGATAGTGGGAAGCTTGATGCGGATGGGTGGATATGAGTAGGTTGATGATTGATGGATGCCGGGTAAGTGAAAGTGAATGAATTGTTGAATGTATATAGGTTAGTGTGTAGGTTAGTGAATGGTCTTGAGGAGGGAGTAAGAAACTGAGTGGATGACTATAGGAATGATAAGGTGGGTAGACGAAAGCTCATGAAAACACCATGAATTGGCTGAAATGCACCCGGCTGCCATCAATACCATATTTTATTAATATAATGGAAAGTACAACAGTGAGTGGGTGAGACAATGTGAATTATGTGAATGAGTGGTAGGGTAGATGAGAATGCATGATTGAGTGTTTGAAGGAGTATGAGTGAGAGGGTGAATAACAGAATGGGTGTGTGTGGATGGGAGTGGATGGTTCAGAGGGAGAATGAGAGTGTATGGGTGGAGGGATGAATGGGAGAAAATTGTGCAAAGCATAAACTGGTAATACTGGTGAAGGTGTGAAGGGAGTTTAGATAGTTTCAGGCCTTTTAGTTGGGACTGAAGGCTCATTGGAATAATTCATTCAAAAAGCCTCCAGACAAGGCAATGATCTGTATTTGACTCCATGCTTTGAACTCCAACTCCTCACTCAGCTCTTCATCCTCTCAAGGTCGATGAAAAAACGACTACAGAGTTTGGTAAACATGAATATCTCCCACCCCAATTACCAGTCTCCACAGCTTAATACATTCCAACAGATCTTAATCAGTTATACACAACAATTTTCACATTGGGCTAGACATGCAATGCTCTCATTGCCAGTAACTGCTTGATTTAGATTATCATTTCTAAATGATGTTACTTCTGTTTGTATTTGCCTTTTCTTAAAGTGTTTCCCCACAAAGTAATTTATGGATTTGGTAACTGACATGATATTTGACCCATCAAAGACATTCTGTCAGGGCTACTTAAAATCTTCCTCATGGTCCTTATGTGATCAAAATTCTCCCCCAAGATCCATTTGTTCTCCAGTTAGGCTCTGTGTCTCTGCCTTCTTTCCCCTTCCTTTTCGTTGTTTAGGCGTTGTTATCTGTCTAGATTTTGCTTTAGCTTTAGTCGGAGACATTCTATTAACATCCAAATAACCTTAGATGTGGACCTTCAACTTTAGGCCGATGTATATGCCCTTGTCGAATGCAGTTGTGATGGAAAATAAAGTGTTCAAGTGAGTTGTAAAGTGTCTTTCTGTTAAGACCTCATGTATGCATTTCTGCTCTGTTGATAATCTGCCCCTTGGTGATTGTGAGGTTGTGGAGTAACATCTTCATCCACAAATTCAGACAGTATCTATTTGCAAGAATGAGGAACCAATTTTGTTGGAGGGTGTGTGGCAAGGTTTCATTGTTCTCTCCTGCTGGATTACTGCCTAGACTGATACAGATTGGGTATTGTGTTTGCATTTGCATTAACTGCTTTTGGTCTGGTTTGCAGTACAATAGCATCTTGCTAGAAACTCAGCAACATTTTTCAGTATGAAGTGAATTATATATCCTGGAACAAGTCAAGGTGTCAGGAGGAGAAGAAGGCGACTGGGGAATTAGTTGATAAAGCATGAACGAGATTTGCTTCATCAATTTTCAACGTTTTGGAGTGAATAACTGATATTTTTATTAGATGAGGTTAACCTGTGCAGAGGATGTTTGCAAAAGGGAAGTGAAGATGTTGCAGGGTAGATGGTATGATAATAAAGATGTCATTGAGGAAAAAAGTTCGAAGGAAAATTCAAAGTCAAGAGATGAGAGTAACTAATAAATAGAGGAGCAAGAAAGACCTGTGCAGAAATGTCAGTAGAGCGTAGACAAATGGGGGAAAGCATAAAATGTAACGGGGTTGATGTAGTAGTGGAGGAATAAAGAAGGAACAAACAAGGTCATCGTCATGAAGGAAGAGTAGAGACAACACTGAGAGTTAGAGATGCGGAGTGGATGTATTAGACAGGGAGAGTGACTGAAAAAGGCTTGTTGAATGGGATGCATGTTGAAGTGAACCAGCCATAAATGGGATGATGGGATGTTAAAAGAGAAGCAAAGAGCTGAGTTAAGAATTCAGATCATCACAGAAAGAAAGGAAAGCATCACCTGAACAGACTATGATTAGAAAAGAAAGACAAAATGGGATGGGAAACCCAATAAAATGAGGTTCTGACTTGGAAGACTTAGGGATGGAAAGAGGATTGCTGAGACAATTCTATGAAAGATGGCAGAGGGTCCCCCCCACTCATACCAATGTGGTGGAGTAAACTGGGAAACACAGAATGAGAAAGCGAAAGTGAATTAAAAGTGGTCTGGCCCAGTTAGCATCCCTCTTAGTCCGTCCTACAGGGTCATTGGGTTTCGTGATGTAATAGATACAAAATACCTTCATTCCAATAGCATTAACACCAGCTATTTTGTGTGTTTTTGAACTCAAGTATGATGTAGATGGAAGGTAATGGCGAATTACATGGATAAAGTTATCCCTGCGTTTTTAGGGCTCGCCTGCTGTGCGCATGCGCATAGCTGGCGAAGCTCTATAGGGGCTTAAATAGACTTTACCCGACTTGGCGATTTGGTGCTGTGCCCGTGGCTTTTAGGTCAATGCGCTTGCGCATTGACCTAAAATGCGCGTGCACATCACCAAATCGCTGTCTGTTCGCCGTCTGTTCCCTCAGCCGTCTGTACCCTGCTGCTTAACACCCTCTCCCCCGCTCCGCCCCCTCCCCTGCCCGCCATGTCGCATTTCTCCTCCCCCCTCCCCACAGCAATGCCCTCCTAACAACACATAGTGCTCCCTGATGCAATGTACTTATCTTTACTGAACACTGATTGGTGAAAGACTGAGACATGCATGTCTGGTTCAGGCCTGCGGGATACACACAGGCCTGAAGCCGACTCTTTCGCCCACAGTGCTGTTAAAAGAATGGTTATCACACTTAAATGGATACCGACCTGCGCACGTATCCTTTTGGTATCCGAACCCTTCCCACAGTTACTTCTTACGCTATTCGACCTAATTATTTTACGGTGCTATAGCCCTGTACTTCACACAATGACAACTCTGAACTGAACTCCCTCGGTCTTTACTTCGACTGGTATGCCTGAATTGGCGCGACAATGCATGGGTTTTTCAGCTCACCCCGTTTTCGCTGTGTCATGTGATGCCGGCTTTTCCATAGATGACGGTGTGGGAAAAAAAATCGCTTGCGATACATAGAGATGCTGTGGTTATGTCTGTACTCCGATGTAAATACCAGGATAAGTTGTTTTGACTGCGTGTTTTTAGAGCCAGTCCATAGATACCTGCCCATTTTTTCGAACAGGAAAGTGGGCGGTTTTAAAACCAAATAGGGGGAATGTCTTTTTACCTTTGACTTCTAATGAAGCAGAGCCGTCTGTACCCTGCTGCTTAACACCCTCTCCCCCGCTCCGCCCCCTCCCCTGCCCGCCATGTCGCATTTCTCCTCCCCCCTCCCCACAGCAATGCCCTCCTAACAACACACAGTGCTACCTGATGCAATGTACTTATCTTTACTGAACACTGATTGGTGAAAGACTGAGACATACATGTCTGGTTCAGGCCTGCGGGATACACACAGGCCTGAAGCCGACTCTTTCGCCCACAGTGCTGTTAAAAGAATGGTTATCACACTTAAATGGATACCGACCTGCGCACGTATACTTTTGGTATCAGAACCCTTCCCACAGTTACTTCTTACGCTATTCGACCTAATTATTTTACGGTGCTATAGCCCTGTACTTCACACAATGACAACTCTGAACTGAACTCCCTCGGTCTTTACTTCGACAGGTATGCCTGAATTGGCGCGACAATGCATGGGTTTTTCAGCTCACCCCGTTTTCGCTGTGTCATGTGATGCCGGCTTTTCCATAGATGACGGTGTGGGAAAAAAAATCGCTTGCGATACATAGAGATGCTGTGGTTATGTCTGTACTCCTATGTAAATACCAGGATAAGTTGTTTTGACTGCGTGTTTTTAGAGCCAGTCCATAGATACCTGCCCATTTTTTCGAACAGGAAAGTGGGCGGTTTTAAAACCAAATAGGGGGAATGTCTTTTTACCTTTGACTTCTAATGAAGCAGAGGCAATTTTAGGTGAGAACAGCTAAAATGAAACCATGCTTTAGCCATTTTAGACTTCAAAAATCGTGAGTCTCCTGCCTGAACATCCACCATCAACACCACTACCACATCCACCGCCACATCCACCACCACCATATCCCCCAGATACACCACATCTATATGTGTGTGTGTGGGTGGGTGTGTGGCTCTGTGTGTGTAGGTGCACCCACCACCACCACATCCACCACCACATCCACCATCACCTCCACATCCACCACCACCCCATCCATCACCACCACCGCATCCACCACCACCACCGCATCCACCATCACATCCACCATCACCTCCACATCCACCACCACATCCACCACATCCACCACCACCACATCCACCACCACCCCATCCACCACTACCACCACCACCGCATCCACCACCACTGCATCCACCACCACCACACCCACCACCACATCCACCACCACCACATCCACCACCACCACATCCACCACCACATCCACCACCACATCCACCATCACCTCCACATCCACCACCACCCCATCCATCACCACCACCGCATCCACCACCACCACCGCATCCACCATCACATCCACCATCACCTCCACATCCACCACCACATCCACCACATCCACCACCACCACATCCACCACCACCCCATCCACCACTACCACCACCACCGCATCCACCACCACTGCATCCACCACCACCACACCCACCACCACATCCACCACCACCACATCCACCACCACCACATCCACCACCATATCCACCACCACCTCCACCATGACATCCACCGCCACATCCACCACCACATTCACCACCGCTACATCCACCACCACATCCACCACCACATCCACCACCACTACCACATCCACCACCACCAGCACATCCACCACCACTTCCACCACATCCACCACCACCACATCCACCACCACCACATACACCACCACCTCATCCACCACCACCACATCCACCACCACCACCACATCCACCACCACCACCACATCCACCACCACCACCACCACATCCACCACCACCACATCCACCACCGCATCCACCACCGCATCCACCACCACCACATCCACCACCACATCCACCACCTCATCCACCACCTCATCCACCACCTCATCCACCACCGCATCCACCACCACCACATCCACCACACCAACCACCATCACTTCCACCACCACATCCACCACCACTTTCACCACAACCACCACATCCACCACCCCCACATCCACCTCCTCCACATCCACCACCACATCCACCCCCTCATCCACCACCATCACCACCACATCCACCATCAACACCACTACCACATCCACCACCACCATATCCCCCAGATCCACCACTACCACATCTATATGTGTGTGTGTGTGGCTCTGTGTGTGTGTAGGTGCACCCACTACCACCACATCCACCACCACATCCACCACCACATCCACCATCACCTCCACATCCACCATGACAACCACCACAACCACCACCCCATCCACCACCACCACCGCATCCACCACCACCACCGCATCCACCACCACCACATCCACCGCATCCACCACCACCGTATCCACCACATCCACCATCACCACCACATCCACCATCGCATCCACCACCACATCCACCATCACATCCACCATCACCTCCACATCCACCATGACATCCACCGCCACATCCACCACCACCACATCCACCGCATCCACCACCACCGTATCCACCACATCCACCATCACCACCACATCCACCATCACATCCACCACCACATCCACCATCACATCCACCATCCCCTCCACATCCACCATGACATCCACCGCCACATCCACCACCACCACATCCACCGCATCCACCACCACCGCACCCACCACCGCCGCATCCACCACCACATCCACCACCACTTCCACCACATTCACCACCACCACATCCACCACCACCACATCCACCACCACCACCACATCCACCACCACCACCACATCCACCACCACCACCACATCCACCACAACAATATCCACCACCGCATCCACCACCACCACATCCACCACCACATCCACCACCTCATCCACCACCTCATCCACCACCTCATCCACCACTGCATCCACAACCACCACATCCACCACCCCCACATCCACCACCCCCACATCCACCACATCCACCACCTCCACATCCACCCCCTCATCCACCACCATCACCACCACATCCACCATCAACACCACTACCACATCCACCACCACCATATCCCCCAGATCCACCACTACCACATCTATATGTGTGTGTGTGTGTGTGTGTGTGTGTGTGTGTGTGGCTCTGTGTGTGTGTAGGTGCACCCACCACCATCACATCCACCACCACATCCACCACCACATCCACCACCACATCCACCATCACCTCCACATCCACCATGACAACCACCACAACCACCACCCCATCCACCACCACCACCACCACCGCATCCACCACCACCACCGCATCCACCACCACATCCACCGCATCCACCACATCCACCACCACCATATCCACCACATCCACCATCACCACCACATCCACCATCGCATCCACCACCACATCCACCATCACATTCACCATCACCTCCACATCCACCATGACATCCACCGCCACATCCACCACCACCACCACATCCACCGCATCCACCACCACCGTATCCACCACATCCACCATCACCACCACATCCACCATCACATCCACCACCACATCCACCATCACATCCACCATCACCTCCACATCCACCATGACATCCACCGCCACATCCACCACCACCACATCCACCGCATCCACCACCACCGCACCCACCACCGCCGCATCCACCACCACTACATCCACCACCACATCCACTACAACCACCACCCCATCCACCACTACCACCACCACCGACGCATCCACCAACACCACGGCATCCACCATCACCACATCCACCGCATCCACCACCACCACATCCACGACATCCACCACCACATCCACCATCACCACCACATCCACCATCACCACCACATCCACCACCACATCCACCATGACCTCCACCACCACATCCACCACCGCCACATCCACCACCACATCCACCACCACCACCACCACATCCACCACTTCCTCCACCACCTCATCCACTACCACCACATCCACCACCACCACCACATCCACCACGGCATCCACCACCACTTCATCCACCACCGCATCCACCACCACCACATCCACCACACCCACCACCATCACTTCCACCACCATATCCACCACCACTTTCACCACATCCACAACCACCACATCCACATCCACAACCACCACATCCACATCCACCACATCCACCACCTCCACCACCACCACCACATCCACCACCACATCCACCCCCTCATCCACCACCATCACCACCACATCCACCATCACCACCACCACCACATCCACCACCACCATATCCCCCAGATCCACCACTACCACATCTATATGTGTGTGTGTGTGGCTCTGTGTGTGTGTAGGTGCAAATGCAATGTTCTTGGATTTCCGTCACAATAAAATACACTGAACATAATCTTCACAAAAGTTATTTACAAACATTTAAGCTATTGCCATTATAAATTACAATAACTTTTATTTAAGTATTAATTATTTACAAAATTAAAAGCCATTGTTATTTGTAATATCAAGACATCTAAGTTACGTAAATACAACACACATTGCATTACAAATGCTATAGGTGTCACATTTGCAAAAGTTAACACTATTGACATTGTAACTGACAAAGCTATTAATTTTGCTACTTTCAAAACCAACACATAAATAAAAAAAGTGTCATTTACAATACCAATAGCTCAAACTTTCCTAATGCGAGACCTATTGCATTTCCAATGCTTGTTTATCCTTGCAAACTGGCTTCCACTGACAATTATAAATAGCTTTTAGTTAGTGAAAACTGACTTAGCAGATACTGGAACAAGACACTAAGGGGCATATTTACAGGCCCCCTATCACCACCACAGCGTCACTTTTCACAGCTTGTGGCAGCAATAGGGGCTTTTCTCTTATTTACAAGGCGCTGTTAAGCCACTTAACATGACACACTTTAACGCTATACGTAGTGTGAAAGGGGAGGGCAATAGGTGTTGCAGTGGCCATTCCACCGCAATCCCCATTGATTTTGAGGCTGCCCCATATTTACAAGGGTGGTATAAATATGGGGCAGTGCCATAATTAAGACAAGGGAAACCTGGTGTTACCCTGGCGCAATGAGGAGAAAAGTTTAATTTCTCATCATTTTTGCTGGTTCCATGTGTGCTGCGTTGTGCAGCACACATGGAAACAGCAAAATGCCTTTGATTGTTTATGTGCTGAAAGTTGTCCCTTCCTGTACAAAAAAATATTTAAAAAAAGACGTTTTGCAACTTCTATGTGTACTGCATTAAGCAGCACACATAGAAGTTACCAAACGCCACTATAAGATTGTGTATGTGCAGGAAGAGACATGATATTTGTGCATAGTTTAGCACTCGCTTGCAGTTCTAAAGCATCTCATGAACGTAATGAGTACTGTTGCCAGGACGTGGCTTCTTGTCCCTTGTGGTGGATCAGGGTTATTGCAACATGTAGTGACTTACAGCAATAGGGTTCTCAAGCCTGACGGTGGATGAGGACGGTGACCTGTGCCCCATGTGTAATGTCCCAAGATACCAACGTTCCCCCAGCTTCAGCGACAGGTTCAAACAGTCCCAGAACTGTATTATTGCCCTGCCTCCGACAGAACACAAGCACCAGCAGTACAAATCTAACTCCTTTGATGGAAAGACATACAGCTGTGCTTTCTTTGCTCTCCCGCTGGAGTACAATGCTGTAACCTGTTGAGGGGGGTGAGTCTTAACAATTTATTCAGGAATCGCACTCTGGTCACACCACATATGGCCATACATTTGAAACGTCTTATTAATTCTGGGAGAAAGTACCCCTTAGGCTATCCTCTCTCTAGCCCTAGTCTAATATGGAATTCATATGACCAAGGACCAATATACATGCTGTACAGGGGGTTGTATTGAAGAGAAGAGACACCCCTCACTGGTCATATTTGGATCATTTTGTATATATTTTTGCTCCTTCACTTTTGAACACTGCTCTGTTATCATCAATGTCAATTGTTACACCAACCAAGGAAAATACAATAGATGTGCATTCTGAAAGGCCTTAATGAAGCTTTCTCTTGATGATTAAAAAGGTTGGCACAAATCAAATACATTTACGTAAGACCCATGGATCCATTGATCCATTGTTCTATTTCTTCCCAAGTCCTAGGATATTCAGCTAGCAAGATATTCCTGTGTCCTTTGGGGGGGGGGTGGGGGGGGGGGGGGGGGAACCCAGCACAGAAAGCTGGATGGTGAAAGACCTTTGTCGCTGCTCCACCACTCTCAAGAAGAACAACCAACGCTGGGTTGCCTGTGCTTCTAAACTGTTGTGTTTTTAGACCTTCCCTTGTTTTGGGGCAGACAAGGGGTCAACACAAACAAGGACAATGTAAGGTAAGCCCCATACCAGAATGCGATGACCAAACATGTCAAATTAATGACAGTTCCATTAGGGTTACAGAGCACTTTGTTACCAGTGGGTCAAGACCATTGAGTTCTTGGTGTGTCGGGGATCCAAGGATTTCTGACCAGCGGCTCAATCTCCCTACTCGTCTATATACTTAAGCTATTCACTAGTCTTGGAGTCAATGGAGCATTCCCCAACCCCTACATCCTAAAGGAACATTTGTTCTCTACAGACTCTATTTTGAATATCACAGGTGCGTTCTCTGAGCATTCTGGCACCTCCTTCAAGTTACTTTGTCAATTACACATTATCACACAGCTTTGAAATGCAAACACATCAGTTGGGTAGATTTAACAGCTAATTATATCCCACTGTTTAGGGCTATAATGGTTATTAAAGGCCCTCTTCTCAAGTTATAGACCTGATTCACAGGGCTGGGCCTATATCATGGGAGAAAGCCTTTAACAACCATTATAGTCAGTGTCAGATGGGCTATAACGCCATTAGAACATTCCACCCACTGAAGACATAACGACAAGCATTGGGATATTGGGGTAGAATGCATATTCCAGCTATTATCAGCCACCAGTTGTATCATCGAAGCTCTCTTGGTACTTTGTGGTCTATGCTATCCAATAAGTTTTAGATTGTGTAGACTTTCCATTGTTTGCTACTTAATGGGGAATGAGGTGTGCCCCAATCTGTATTGACAGGACTTCGACCAGTCCATATTGCATAACATTTTGCTCCAGGGTGAAAAGAGAAACAATCCACCATTGCTTTACATGTGCTCTCTTTCCATGCATAAGAAGTGAACAAAAATGTGTTACTATTTTGAAAGTGAAGCTAGAAATTAAATAAAGTCCAGGGCAACATAAGATTGCTCTGCATACACAGTGCCATTTGATATAGCTCCGTTTATGCCATTATGCTCAGCTATTCAGACAATTTGCAATTTCCTGACCCTAGGATTATCCATTTTTTGGTCGTATGCAATGCCCTCGATTATATAAGAGCAATAAACAGGACAACACATAATTTACACTTCTCAAAACTAAACATGTTTTATTATTTATTTAACAGGGATTGTGTGAAGAACGCCCGCACATAATATTCCTTAAAATTAACACAGAAGAAGCAAAGGTAAGAATTTTAATTTTAGCTGGAAAGAGCATGCAACACCACGAGAGGCAAGTGAGCTGTGTGTATGCTTCTGTTCTCAACTTTTATTGGCCTGCAGGTCTAAATTCAAATTTTGGCAAGGCTGAGAGTACATTGATCCCTTGGGGGATAATATTTTAAGTGTCATTAAAGTGGGACCACAATGCTGCAACACAGCATGTCCTGCTGTACCAAGCAATGTATATGCACATGAAAGACATATGGGTGCTGTTTAATGTTCTACCAGTGACTAATTCTAACAAAGAGCCACTTACTGAACTAACCCAACAGGTTATAACAACCAGTAGGTCTCCATGCAACCTAAGTGTGACTCGTGTTAGTTTAGAAGCTCATCGACCAGCTAGTGGTAGGTAGATGCCCTGGTTTTTTCCACACCAATGCATGAGAGTGGGCTATATATAAAAAGGGTTTTCAAAAGAGGAAGATGGGTTGGAATACCCTAAAGTTCTTAGTATTTGTACAGATTATAAGAATTTTGTGAAAGAAGAAAGGGAACAGTTATCAACTCATTAATTCACTGGGTGTATAATAACTGTATATTAATATTAATATAATATAATATAATTGAAAACTGGCTGAGGCAGATGAATGAGCTATTATGCTTTAAACAGAATAGCAGCAAAGTGTGATTTGATGCCAAGAAAGATGCTTCTTTTATTGCGGCACATTCTTTGACTGGGCTGTCCTCTTTTTTTTGTTGCAGCCAGAGTCGAAACTGGGGTGATTGGGGTTACTACTTTAGGTAGACAAGGTATGCTGGCATCTGCAGAGACTGATAGCCAGCTATCTCATGCAACTTGATGGGGAGGGGATGAATCGATCCCTCCTCCAAGCCGAATCTTTCCATCTAGACATCCCTGACAGCCCGCGACCTGTCAAGGATCACTTGAACCTATTTACCACTTGCTCAGAGCAGATGATAAATGTGACCCAACAAAGGCCCTCATTACGAGTCACCCAGAGCGGAATTGAGGGGTGGGGAGAATTAATACTTTCGGAGGAGAAGGTATGATGGCATCTGCACAGCCTGGTCCCCAACTATCGCCTGCAACTTGACGGGGCGGGATGAATCTACCCCTCCCCCAGGCCGAATCCCTCCCCACAACCATACATCCTCAACAGCCCGCGACCAGTGAAGGATCACAAGATCGTTCTTACCATTTGCTCAGAGCAGATGATAAATGTGACCCGATAAGGCCCGGTTACTTTGCCAAGGATAGGAATCAGATGCGGTTTTTGGGCTAGTAAACCAGACCCATGTGTTAATCTCCATTTTAGGCTAGATACCTTTGAATAGCTGGACTGAGGCTCTAACACCAGTGACTGCTTGATGATGGCCATATTAAATACAGTAATTGTCTTTACAGTGATTCTTCCTCGTTTCAGTTTTCCAGCCCACCCCCCATATTACACCGACACTGCTGAAAAAACTACTTGCCCTAGGATGACTCTTCTCACAGTTGAGGCCTATAATAAGAAGTAAAGGTCAATTGGAGGTCAGGAGGCTGTTTTCAAAAGCATTTACATTGACTGATCTTTGGTTCCCCCAGGGTGCAGCCATCCTTCTGTGGAGTCAGTTACACTACCCGGACAGGAATTAACTGGGAGTAGTAGGTCAGAGTGATCCTTTGTCACCGCAAAATATACCAATAGTCTAAGGCTTGGAAATCAGCTGCATGCATAAGATTGGTAGATATGGCCCTAGCCACAACTGGCAAGAGAGGCTCCTACATACTGCGAGGAGGGATTAGGATGAAAAAATTGCAAACTGCCCTCCAGATTGTGTAACAGCCAGATTCTACCTTTGGGCAAAATGTAGGAGAGGTGCATAGGACATGTCAATATCGCCCACTAAAATGCTTCCAGATAGCACCATGCCTGGTCCCCCGAGTAAGATATTGTATGATTGCGAGTGTGATGGTGCAGTACAGATGGATGTATATTGTCGGCGAAGATTGAGGCGTGTTTTATTTTAATGCAATATAAAATGCTAATTGAGGCTGAGATCCACCTATGTTTCCTTCCCCCATCTGCTACCTCCCACACAAAACACAGAGGAAAATCAGCAAGCGGCAGACAGCAGTGGAACATTTAGAGCTGATTAGCTCTTAAAAGGCTGTCTGGGAAGTAGACTGGCTCACCGGTGGTGCCTTGGTTTCTGTTTCCAGTGGATGTGAATAGATACCACTATTTAATGTATATGGAAGATACAATGTTATAACCCCCTTTTGCCAATGTTAACCAGACTGGGAACAGGCAATGCTTATAACATTTGCTTTTGCCACTACTATCCCTTGCCAATTTGTTGATAAATTTGGCTCAATACTTCAAGATGCATTGTCTTTTTCTTAAAGGTTTTTCTCCCCTTTGGTCCATAGTGTGCATGTATAATTGTACCCCTAATTTATGGATTGTAATTCATATTAATCATAGTTGATGATTGAAACTATTCATTCTTTCTAATATTCTGCTCAAATTACATTATTTGTTTTAAAAAAGATGCACTGTAGGACATGACACTACTTGATCAAAGTACTGACAGGGAACTAGACCAAAGATCAAAGGCTAATCTGCAAATTCTAATTAACTGCACAAAGAATGACAGCAGGCACACCACCATTAACTTCATGCAAGACCCGGCTACTTACACATAGGCTCTAATGAAATCATGATCCAACACCAACCATGCTGTCTGGACACTCTGATTGGTCAGTTCAAATGTAAACAGTGTCTGTCTTCTGGAGGCATTATACAGAACCAGAAAAAAGGTCCATGCTTTGTAGCCTGGACAGATTATCTTGTCCTTCAACAATGAACTCTGCTTCAATAGCAGGGAACAAGATTTGATTCAGACACAACACAGCTGCCATTCTACACCTTACAGGACAAGAACTTGAATCATGTCCAAATATCGAAGAACCCCTCCAGCGAATTGACCAGGGGGTACATGAGCGGATTCCTGCTCTAATAATCCTTCCACCATTGACCTGGATGGTATGGGATTGTTATTTATTTACAGTTAGAGGAGCCAAGAGGTCTCGCAAAGGAGAGAAAAATACCATTAGCGATGCGCGAAATGTGCAAATTTGCTTTCCCGTAATAATGTGAAATTTCAGGAAAATTACACAAAAGTTCACATACTTATGTGAAATGTAAATCTGTCAGTCAACTTTATATCTTAGGGCAAAATGCATCCTCACATCAATTTTTGATGTAACAAACCATAGCGCGAAAAACACAATTGCCACAAATAACAGTCACTCGTGTTCAGGTTACTTGCATTGTTCCCACCCTATAACTTCTCTGTGAATGGCAGCGTAATTACATGAAGTGGCCTAATAGCGTAAATTTGGGAATTTCACGTAACAAGCATAATACAAAATTCCCCAAATCATCCGAATTTTGCTAGAGTAATTTAAATTTTAATTCACATACAACACAAATACAGAGCACCTGATAAAAAACAAACTGCTCTTTCTCTTGTCTGTTGTACGGCACTCTTAAATTTACAGAGGTGTAGCGCTTGTTTTGCAGGTAGTTTGAGGTTTATCGCTCCTCTGACTAAATGGACAGAGTCTGATCTCAGTTTTGTTTTATACAAGGAGACACGGGGTGAGGTTGCATTTGCACTTATTGGATTGGAATTCAAGTGACCAGGTCACCCCTATTTGATCATTATTAGTTGAGCCATGTTACGCACTAAAGGTTTACAGCTATATGCAGGGTTTTTAACTGGTTCCCCTCCCTGTTAGGCCTTGTTTAATAGCATGGGTGGTTGTGTACTTTTCTGCTGTCTTCCTATGGTTTTGTTTCTATAAATGCAAATAAAATTGATTATAAAAAAAAATAGTATGGGTGGAAGGCAGTACAACAGTCCCTTTGTTAGCTCGTGTGCTAAGGGATTACCAAGTCGGACAGCTTTAGGACGCCGTGGCGTGGCATAACTTGAGAGCCCCCTCTGCAAAGTAGATGTAGAGTAGTTAGGAGCTTTCAGGCTAGGAGCTAGGAGCCTGCCGCCCATCCACAGTGCCAGAGGGGGCCTCATGGAGCTTGGGGGCACCATCCCCCACCGCGGGGGCTGCGGGTGCTAATGTTACGCCACTGTTAGCGCCCCGTTGTAAAAGATGCCTAGTCACAGAAAGTAAATGTCTTGCGGTGCCCTCTCCTCAGTAGTGTTCATTTACAGTCAATTGACCTGCGGTGCATCACAACAACTCCCACTCTAGGATGAGACTCCGCAGACGGCAGCGCTGTGGGTCAGCACCCACAGTACTGGAGCGCCCACTACCCTATTAGTTATTGTAATAACCAACCTAATTATTCGAGTTTTTGATCAACGACATTTGCAATGGTAAAAGTGTCTTAGAAATTATAGTGTGAATTTATTGTGGTTATTTGATGATTAAGCGCACAAGTTACCACGGGACGGTCCCTATTGTACACAAAGGGCCTCATTTCTAAAAAAGTGCTGCATCACTGTGAGAAAACAGCGATGCGTCACTGTTCATTGCACCCTCTTTGGGACACCAATGATGCATCATATTTACAGTATGACACATCATGTCGCAAGGAGTTACAGATACGTCAGTATTTCTGACGTATCTGTAGGCGCAAAAATAACGCATTGCTGGAGTGTGTCACAAAAGAGACTCAACTCCAGCAATGGGTCATTACACATGGGCAAGTCCCATGTTAAATGTGCCTGCGTCAGTCTTATGCCTGCAATCAGGCAGGCGTAAGTCATTGATTCATTTGCGTCCTAGAAGTGGCACAGTGACATCTTATAGATTTCACTGCGTCACTTCTATGACCATTTCTTGCGTGGGAACGCACCCCTTTCATACATTGTACCTGGCGCAGGTATAATGTGGCGCAGGGATTTACAAAGTGACGCATCTACCTAGAGGCGTCACTTTGTAAATATGACGCAACATGGTGCATTTTTAACACCGCTAGTGCGTCACAAAAAAGTGACACACCGGTGGCGTAAAAGTGATGCTAGGCCTGGTAAATAAGGCCCAAAGTCTGTTGTTCTTACTGTCTGAATGAAAGTGGAATAGTCTGTGTGTAGAGAAATGCAAAACTTAATCCATTTATATTTTTTTCAGGAATTTATTGATCATTTTAAAATCACAGGTTTACCTGCATTCCAGTATTACAGGGGCACTCAAAAGGTACAGTATTGTTTACACAGTTATATATTTAATGTTAAAAATGGTAATTATGGTCAAAACCGGAGTTATAAATATCTACCTTTGTATGGTAGGGAACTGTATTAGTGATTTGCTTTCTTTCACTTCATGCAGACGTTAAATAATTGCCTCAGAGCCTGTCTGAAGCAAGTCAGGTTGTAAGGGAAGATCAGGGAAGGGGAAAGGTATATCCTACTGGAGTGGCAGAGTTAGTGTTGAGGTGCGCTTGGAAAGTCGATGTTGAACTTGTTCCCATAGCTGAGGTGATCTTCCATAGTTTTGATGACTCCAGGAAGAAAGCTTCAAACCTTTGGGGTGAAAAGGAAAATCTCTTTCCCCCACTATTAGATTTATTTTCCGTCAGCATGGTGAGAATTCTGCCTGGCTTAACCCGAGAGTCATGGTTGGGTATGAAAGGAAGAACTGAAAAAAGCAGGTCTTCCAGATTCTGAATTATACGGCACAACACACGACGCATTATATGGAGTGTGCAGCACGTACATTTGTAAAAAAAATATATTTTCTGCAACCCCAAATATTCTAAAACCCAATTAGTGGAAAAAAATAAAAGCAATGCAGTTTGGTGGAAAATAGTGGAAAAACCCAAGAACAATTAAAAATAATGATAGAGAGGGAGGTATGGTAGCGAAAGGCTTAAGCAGAGGATTGAGAGTACAGAAGGCTCCCCGCCCCCAATAAAATGTTGGAAAAAAGGCACGAAAGGGCAAGAAAATAAAAACAAAATAAATAAATTGGTGAAGTATGGCGGTTGGGGGAGTATCACCACAAAAAAAACGAAGCTGGAGGGGGAAATGAGATGATGGAGAAGGGAGGGAAAGAGGAAAGTGGGCGCTAAAACAGTGGAAAAAGGAAAGGGATATTTAAGGTCTTGGCATACTTTTAGGAGTGTGATGGTTTGGTGTTATGTTGGTGCTGTCATTGGCATCGCTGGCAGGGGCAATGCGTGTTGCAGGCTGCAGTAGCCTTCCGAGAAGGGCCGAAGGACTTAATATTTGACTAAGTAACCACTGCCATCACTGCACCAGTCCCATCTCTCCCGAAGGCCAACATTATGGGTGACACTACAAAATACCATTAGCACTTGAGAAATCTCAGGCCTGAGGAGCTGTCTGCTCTCACACCTTCAGTAGACAAACAAGCACTGTGCGTACTTGTTTCTAGCAGTTACCGATGCTCAGGGCAAAGGGACTATGGGGCATATTACCAAGGGGGGCAATAGGCAATTATATCCGATTTAGCGGCCATTTTCAGCCGCTAAGCGGCGATAATTCTATCGCCCTATTAACAAGCTGTCGCTAACTGATGTTAGCGACAGCTTTTAGGCGATAGCGAGCGGTTTGGGGCCCGCTTTGCATGTCCGCAATGTTTATCGCTAATGACATGCAAAGTGGGTGTACCCAACCAGTCAGCGACTGAAACTAGTCGCTAACGTCGCTATCGCCTATTAGCAAGGCAGGCGTAGCGTTGGAAATATTCGTGCTAAGCGCGAATATCTCCAAATGCTAACATCTGCCCAGACCAGTTCTTAGCCATGTTATCCAATGGGAGGTGGATAACATGGCTAAGAGCATTTTGTCGCTAATGTGTGAATATCGCTGTGTTCTCAGCGATATTCACGCATTTCGCCCCTATCGCTGGATATTTTAGCACAATGGAGAAAAACGTTGCTAATAGCATGTTTTTTCCGCTAACATATCCAGCGATAGGCAGCGATAAAAAAATCATCGCTAAGTCTATTTAGCGATAAATATCGCTACTTGTTGGTAATATGACCCTATGGGTTCTCCCAATCCAGGATGTGTGACGTTACTACGCAAACTATTACAACACATGCTTTTACAACACAGTTTTTACAACGCAAGCTTCACAATGCAAGCCATTTCAATGCATGCACCCTTACAACATCATTTACTATTCTTACCTCAAAGACGGTGCTGGTCAGCGTTGTAATGGCATGCACTGTAATAGCATGCATTGTAATGGAACTTGCGTTGTAAAGGCATTGCGTTGTAATGCCTGCGTTGTAATGGATGTTTCCCTCCAATCCCAAACCTGTGTACATGATTGAGAAAGTAAGTAGTAGCCCAGAATGTCATTTCAGGCAAAACCCGATTCGTTTTGATGGACAGCCAACATTTAACAGGTTTCAAGATTCAGGAACAGAGACATTTTCAGAGTAAAGCCAGAAACTCTCCATTTCAGACACCTAGCAGGTTCACTCACATTCTTTGCTTGCTCGGCTGGAATTTAGTGCTCTATATTAGTAGACTTACAAAAGCAAAGGCCCTGATTTAAATGCATTTTCGTGTTCAAAGATTAAATACAAATATTGAAATGTATAAAGATCCGCATTACCATAATGTAATGAGGATATAAAAAAGGACTAAACAAAGCATTGCTTCAATGGAAGCTTAGGGTATCTGGGATTACTAATTTTACTGATAGAACAGGCCGTTTTAGGACAAGACAATTGTGCTTTAACTTGTGAACAATGTGAAAACCTTCAGGGCACTGTTGTTTTAAATACTGTTGCAAAATGCAAACAGAATTCTACTGGTAGTTTATATGTAATGTAATGTAATGTAAGGGACATTTCTAACGCGCAACTTTCACTCCAAAGAAAGGTTCCGTCATGAGCATCGGTTGGTTGAGCTGTGCTCATGACGGAACCGTTCCGTCATAACCACGCCCGTTTTCATTAGGGCTCAGCACTGGCGGTAAATCTGCATCGTACGGATGAGGTTAAACATGGCATATGAGATCAATGTGGAAATTGTATTGTAAGTGGTTACATACTGGGTGACTGTGGGAACTGCAGTGGTATTGGTGTTTTACACACTGTGGTATTGTATGAAATAGCATAGCAATATATGCACTCCAGAGCAATGGGCAAACTGGATAGTTTAAAGTTTTTGTCCATAATAAGCCTTAATAAAGTACAGTATTTTCCCCACCGATTGAGATCTTATTGGTGTTGACACTCTTACGTTTCTGAAAATGTTTGCAATGATTTCACAATGCCATTCTCTCATAGTTTAATATTGACCGGTACTTCGGAGTCATAGCTTCGCTTTGATCAATTGGGTTCTGTTGGTTCTCTTTACCATACATATGTCATCTTTTTTCTCAGGCTCATGCTTATCCTCAGGCCATAAGGAGTCCTATTATTTCATGTCACAGTCCAAGATTTCCATAATTTCACCCTCATTGTGCAGTCACTGTATTTGCTTGCTCTTAGCTCTTCTAGTTGAGGTTCTAGTTATTAGCGCCACAAGGTTAGGTTGAGGTACCAACAGTGTAAAATCTAAAAAAGGACACACAAATTGCTAGTATAGTGACTAACCACCCTGTAGTTTGACCACACTGAGGCAAGGAAGGGTCAAACTAACCTGAATAAAGATTATCTGTAGTTACATAATGCACTAGTAAAGCTAGACTCGAGCCAGTATTTTCTCTCCGGATTTGATAAAAATAATGAAATGTTTTGAGAGATTGTCCACTTGTTTCCAAATTAAAAGGGAGGAAATGTAATTATTACTAATGGTTTAGCATGGGACATCGCCACATATCTGTACATTCCAAATGGGTACTCTCCTTAGCTCTGAGTGCATACTACTTTCCCTGCATAATATGAGTGAGGCACTTTTTCCTGAAAATTGTTAAATGTTTTTGAAATGTAAAAGTTAAAAAATATGCTGCAGAACATACAGTCTGCTGCAGCGAATTTATTAGACATTAAATATGACGGAGTCTTCTTGATCTGAACGTTTTAAAATCCTTTGTGAGGAATTAAACTGCAGTTAGTTTCCCAGTGATAAGAATAATACACCCATTGATCAGCAATCTAGAATTGATTTTATAGTTTGAACTGTACAAAATAAGAATTAGGACATTTGTAAAGACAAGTAGTCATTTTCAAATGAAACAACTTCAGTAGCATTTTTTTTAAATCCATCACTGCATCTTTCTATGCTCAGATTTCAATCTCTTATCATATCCCAAGTAGAATCTGTGCAGTTGTGCATTGATTCTTGGGTGAACAGTACTGATAACGGGTTACCCACTTAGGAGTGTTCGTGAAACCAAACAAGTATCGTGAAGAATAATTTTTCATATTTATGTTTTAAAAATTAAAATTAATTGAATCCGTCTCTAGCACAACATATTGGAATCGCCCATGTATATGATGACTATGATTAATTTTCATTTTTTTTTACCCTTTGCAAAATTTCTTCAGCTCTATGAATTTGCTGGGGCCAACAAAGACCATATCATGAAGATGTTGTGTGAATTCGATGTGGGCTCTTAAGTACTTTTGAACCATTCATGGCCTGAATTATGCACCTACTCCGACAACAGCAACAGTCTGCATACTATTTTTACTATAAAATGTAATAAACTTGATTAATCCCACCAGATCCACAGTTCTTTCTCATTGTATGTATTTGAACAGAGTGAATTGCCTTGTTTTAATAAGAATAAACAATATACAACTGTGAACGTGTGTATTCCTCTCATAATCATTAGTTGTCAATTTCAAAGGTTATATTGGCTATACTGTGAACATCATCAAATGACGAAAACTGATGTCAGCTCACCTCGCTCATACTAGAGACGTGAAGTTATGTGTTTTTAAGCAGGTGCTCCAATCGGAATGGGGCATAGCGTACCATCTGGCAACACCACTTTCTTATCTAGTAACCAGTGATAATGCGCACTCACTGACTAGAAAACACAAACTAGAAAGGACCACAGACTCGACAATTAGGTTAAAACCAGCAGCAAGATGACATATTAGCAACGAATACAGTCTATTTGGCCTATAATGGTTGGGGGGTAACTTTCTTTGATTCCGAGCTTGGTTCAGAACCTTTTACATTTTTCATGCATTTTCAAATATATTAGTTTTATTTCTAAACTCTGACATTAATAACATCATGAATTGGAAAATATTTGAAAATTGGGGAGCGAATGTTCAGATTCTCAATCGTGTAGAAGCCATCAATGGAATGCCATGCCTATCACTCAGGTGCCCCAGAAAGCCCTTAACATTGTAAACAATCGGTCTCCAAAGATTGTGTCTGTCATGCACCTCAACCCTCACTCACATACGATAGTTGATGTTACTAATGGACTGGAACCAACACTACTACCAGGTTGCAACACATTGTTACTAAACACCCTTGTTGAGACCTACAGGGATGTCTTTTAACCTTCCTGTACTTTACACGGGAAACAACCATTACAATGCAGGCTTTACAACACACTACCTTTACAATACAGTCATTATAACGCAACATCCTTTACATCACATGCCATTACAACGCATCCATTACAACGCATGTTACTACAACACATGTAATTAAAACGCATACCATTCAATGCATGCCATTACAACGCATGCCACTACAACGCATGCCATTACAACGCATTATAAAGTAAGTAATGGGAAAATGTATTTTTACCCCTACACTATCCAACACTTACCCTACTGTTGCACTCACTGGAGTGGAAATAGTAATTTTACCCCTACACTATCTAACACTTACCCTACTGTTGCACTCACTGGAGTGGGAACAGTAATTTGTATCCCTATACTATCCAACACTTACACTACTGTTGCCCTAAAAGTATTATGTGTTGCAATTGTATGCGTTGTAATGGAATGCGTTGTAAGTGTAGTTTCTAAAAATGCATTGTGATGGCATGCGTTGTAAAATCATGCAATTTTTTTTATGCAATCGTTTAAATTATCCTGCATGTATTGTGTTGTACTTTTTAGGTCATATTGACCGAAATAAAGTTGTATGAACTGAAATCAGGCAATGTAATGGATGTTGCAATGTAAAGACCATGTTGTAAAGGCATGCGTTGTAAAAGTTTGCGTTGAAACGTGTCCTATTCACTTTACACAGGTTACCCGGCATTGAGAGAGCTCTGTTTAAATGTCCCTACATCTGTTTTTGTGCCTTTCATAAAATAGATCCAAATTGTCTTCAAGACCACCTTCAGTGGTACATTTCCTCCTGAAGTCTTTAATCAGCGTATTTTTTTCATAAAACTTCTCACACTTCGGTCTGAAATTGCCTATTGCCCAATCTCCACAGCAAATAAAGGCCTTGAAAAAGGGTAGATCTGTCAGTTTACTAGGCTAACACACAGTAGAATACAGCAGCATTGTTGATCTTGCAGAGTGATATCCCTTCAGGTTGCGGTCATGCTTAATAAAGGGGTTTCATCATGATAATTATTATTCTTTAGATGGTGGGTTTGTTTTACTCATTCCGTTCATTATCTCAGCCCCAAAATCTAAGAAGGTGAAGTTGTGGGCACTACTGAAAAACCACGGCCAGGTGTCAGCATAAACAAGGGTAAGCTCTATGGTGTCAGCCTCAGAGTGTCATGCATTAGCAACAATGGGGTAACCCTGTGTCCCTCAGAACCTGGGCATGTATGATACATAAAGAAGTGGTTCTGTCAGGAAAGTCCTTGTGGTGTGTTCCTCGTACCCCAATTTGTTTTTTTAAAAGTGATGTTAAACTGTTTTCTTTCATTAAGTTTGTAATGTTTGCTACTAACAATTGAATGTTCAGGCTATATTAACTACATTGAACAAAGAAATGGTCACTTTCCTGACAGAGACACGTCTTTATATATCACATTGTCATGCAGAAGTTGCCAAGGCCATCATGCAGGGTTGGTCACAGTTCAGGTGAAGGAGTGCGTCCCTATACGTGCATCATTCTCAGCCTTCCCCTTCAGCCTCCCACGCTCTCCTGCAGCAGCCTTTCACAGTAGATACACGCACAGCCACCCATTGATTAGAAGTAGTCAATAGAAGTAGCACATAAAAGCTAAATACACAAGTTCATGAACTACGTCTATATCGGCTGAACCTGAATTTACATCTTCTACCCACCCAATCTAATTAGTCTTTCATGGTGCTAGGGTAATCTTTTAACTCTGCTTTCTTAGAACCGATTACAATTGCTTTATGACTGAGCCACCAGAAACACTTCACTATTAAAAGTTTTTTTAAAAACAGGCATAGGACAACTGTAAGCCAAGCAGAACCCCAAATTAGAAAGGTCAGCAAAAGAGGTTGTAATCCATTGACCAACTGGTTGGACTCAAGAAGGCCTTTAACTTCACATATCTTCAGCTTTCCAAGAATATGATACCTTAGACCAAATTGCCTGGAACCCCAAAGACAGTTGGTTCTGCCAGAAGACCAAGCTAGTATGGCCACAGGCTGATCCATTAGCTGCTAAAAACATGCCAAGCTGACAACTGAAGAAGGCCCAGGCTCTCGACCTGCCCCTTATAGCATCTTTGATGGCTAAGATGTTTGCACTGTGACTTTTGACATGACACAAGTGTCTCAGCACACTCTTTTTTTGCCCCACAGTTCTTTCCACTCTGCCAGTAGATAAATAATCCATATCCAAAGAACCCTGTGGTAAAAGAGTTGAAATCTTTTCCTGGGTTTACCCAACAGTGACCAGTTGAGGTCGGATCATCAGCTTGCTGAACAAGAACAGTTGTGGGTATTCGTGTGGTAGCATTTTAAGAGGGCACAGGTCAATCAATCAATCAATCACAGCATTTATAAAGCGAGCTACTCACCCGGGAGGGTCTCAAGGCGCTGGGGGAGGGGGTTTGTTACTGCTCGAATAGCCAGGTCTTGAGCTGCTTTCTGAAGGAGAGATGGTCCTGGGTTCGCCGAAGGTGGGTGGGGAGGGAGTTCCAGGTCTTGGCTGCGAGGTAGGAGAAAGATCTTCCTCCAGCTGTGGCTCTGCGGATGCGTGGTACGGTGGCGAGGGCGTGGTTGGTCGATCGTAGCTGGCGGGTGGGTGTGTAGAAGGTCATGCGGTCGTTGAGGTACTTGGGGCCCAGGTCGTGGAGCACCTTGTGTGCGTGGGTGAGGAGTCTGAACGTGATTCTCTTGTTGACGGGGAGCCAGTGCAGGTCTCTCAGGTGTCCGGTGATGTGGCTGTGTCGGGGGATGTCCAGGATGAGTCGTGCGGAGGCGTTCTGGATGTGTTGGAGTCTTTTTTGAAGTTTGGCTGTGGTTCCGGCATAGAGGGTGTTCCCGTAGTCCAGTCGGCTGGTGACGAGTGCCTGGGTAACGGTCTTCCTGGTTTCAGTGGGGATCCATCTGAAGATCTTGCGGAGCATGCGCAGGGTGTTGAAGCATGAAGATGAGACGGCGTTGACTTGTCTGGTCATCGACAGGGAGGAGTCCAGGATGAAGCCCAGGTTGCGTGCGTGGTCCGTTGGCTTAGGAGCGGTGCCCAGGGCCGGGGGCCACCAGGAGTCATCCCAGGCGGAGGGTGATGATCCCAGGATGAGGACATCCGTCTTGTCTGAGTTCAGTTTAAGGCGGCTGTTCCTCATCCAGTCGGCGACGTCTTTCATCCCTCAATCAATCAATCAAAGACATTTATAGAGCGCACTACTTACCCGTAGGGTCTCAAGGCGCTGGGGGGAGGGGGGTGCCGTTACTGCTGGAACAGCCAGGTCTTCAGCTTCTTCCTGAAGGAGAGGTGGTCTTGGGTCAGGCGCAGGTTGGTCGGGAGGGAGTTCCAGGTCTTGGCGGCCAGGTAGGAGAAGGACCTTCCTCCTGTCGTCGCTCTTCGGATGCAGGGGACGGCGGCGAGGGCGTGGTTGGCTGATCGGAGGTGGCGTTTGGGAGCGTAGAAGTTGATTCGGTTGTTGAGGTAGCTTGGGCCTTGATCGTGTAGGGCTTTGTGTGCGTGGGTGAGGAGGCGGAAGGTGATTCTTTTGTTGACGGGGAGCCAGTGCAGGTCTCTCAGATGTCCGGAGATGTGGCTGGTTCGTGGGATGTCGAGGATGAGTCTGGCTGAGGCGTTCTGGATCCGCTGGAGTCTCTTCTGGAGCTTGGCGGTGGTACCGGCGTAGAGGGCGTTGCCATAGTCCAGCCGGCTGGTGACTAGGGCCTGGGTGACGGTCTTCCTGGTCTCGGTGGGGATCTACCAGAAGATCCACCAGAAGATCTTTCGTAACATGCGAAGGATGTTGAAGCATGCCGAGGAGACGTTGTTGACTTGCCTGGTCATGGAGAGGGTGGAGTCCAGGATGAAGCCCAGGTTCCGTGCGTGGTCTGTCGGTTTGGGTGCGGTGCCCAGGGCTGAAGGCCACCAGGAGTCGTCCCAGGCGGAGGGGGAGGAGCCCAGGATGAGGACCTCCGTCTTGTCTGAGTTCAATTTCAGGCGGCATCCACTCGGCTACCACTTTCATCCCTTCGTGCAGGTTGGCTCTGGCGGCGGCGGGGTCGTTGGTCAGGGAGAGGATAAGCTGGGTGTCGTCGGCATAGGAGATTATGTTCAGGTTGTGTTGGCGTGCGATGGCCGCAAGGGGGCTCATGTAGACGTTGAAGAGGGTGGGGCTCAGGGAGGATCCTTGAGGGACGCCGCAGATGACTTCGGTGGCCTCTGACTTGTACGGTGGTAGGCGGACTCTCTGTGTTCTTCCATCGAGGAAGGAGATGATCCATTCCAGAGCCTTCTCCTGGATTCCGACGTTGCTGAGGCATTGAACTAGGGTGCGGTGGCAGACAGTGTTGAATGCCGCGGAGAGGTCCAGGAGGATGAGGGCCGCTGTTTCTCCGTTGTCCATCAGGGCTCGGATGTCATCGGTGGCGGCGATGAGGGCGGTCTCGGTGCTGTGGTTGGCTCGGAAGCCAGACTGTGAGGGGTCGAGGGATCCATTCGTCTCAAGGAAGGCGGCCAGCTGCTTGTTGACGGTCTTCTCGATAACTTTGGCTGGAAACGGGAGGAGCGAGATGGGGCGGTAATTCTTGAGCTCGGTGGGGTCCGCTGTGGCTTTCTTGAGTAGAGCGCTGAGTTCGGCGTGCTTCCAGCTCTCAGGGAAGGTGGCGGTGTCGAAGGATGTGTTGATGATGTCTCGCAGGTGGGGTGCGATGACAGCGTCGGCTTTGTTGAAGACGTGGTGGGGGCAAGGGTCGGTTGGTGATCCGGAGTGGATGGAGTTCATCGTGCGGGCGGTGTCTTCGGTGCTGATCGGAGTCCAGGCGCGGAGGGTGGTGGTGGGGGGTGGTGGTTCGGACGTGGTGTGCGTTGGTTGGTTGTTGAAGCTGTTGTGTATGTCCGCGATCTTGTTGTGGAAGTATGAGGCGAGGGAGTCGCAGAGGTCTTGCGATGGGGTGATGTCGTTGTTTCCTGCGCTGGGGTTGGATAGCTCTTTCACGATGTTGAAGAGTTCCTTGCAGTTGTGTGCGTTGTTGTCCAGCCGGTCCTTGAATGCACTTTTCTTGGCGGCGCGGATCAGCTGGTGGTGCTTCCGGGTGGCAAGCTTGAAGGTGGTCATGTTGTCCGGTGTTGGTTCCCTTCTCCAGACTTTCTCGAGGGCTCGGCAGTTCTTCTTGGAGCTCTTGAGTTCGTCGGTGAACCATGGGGCTTTCTTGCTGCCGGGTCTGCTGGGCGGGGTCCTCAGCGGGGCGAGCTCGTCTGCGCAGTTGCTGATCCACTTCGTGAGGTTGTCGGCGGCCTGGCTGGGGTTCGCTGAGCTGGCAGGAGGGTGTTGGCTCAGGGAGGTGGCGAGCTGGTCGGCTGTGATCTTGTTCCAGCTTCTGCGGGCAGCCTGTTGCTGGTAGTGGTGGGTCATCGTTCTTTTGAAGGTGAAGTGGACGCAGCTGTGGTCCGTCCATTGAAGCTCTGTGGCGTGGCTGAAGGCGATGTCTTTGCTGGATGAGAAGACTGCGTCGAGTGTGTGTCCGGCGAGGTGGGTGGGGGTGGACACCAGCTGCTTGAGTCCAAGGTTGGCGAGGTTGTCGAGCAGGGTGCTGGTGTTGCGGTCGTTGTTGTTCTCCAGGTGGAAGTTGAGTTCTCCCAGGAGGATGTAGTCAGCGGAGGGGAGGGCGTGCGGGCTGACGAAGTCGGCGATGTCCTCGCTGAATTGGGTGCGTGGTCCCGGAGGTCGGTAGATCAGAGTGCCTCTGAGGGTGGTCTTCGGGTCGGTGTGGATCTGGAAGTGCAGGTGTTCGGCGGTGGTGAGGGTGTTGTCGGTGCTGGTCGTGATACGGATGGTGTTCCTGTGGATGATGGCGATCCCTTCGTGTAGGTTGGCTCTGGCGGAGGTGAGGGAGAGTATCAGCTGGGTGTCGTCGGCGTAGAAGATGATGTTGAGGTCATGTTGGCGTGCGATGGCTGCGAGGGGGCTCATGTAGACATTGAAGAGGGTTGGGCTGAGTGATGATCCTTGCGGAACGCCGCAGATGACTTTGGTGGCCTCGGACCTGAACGGGGGGAGGCGGACTCTCTGGGTTCTTCCGGCGAGGAATGAGATGATCCACAGGTAGAATCAAAACACCCGAACCCCCATTGTCCCACCTTTAGGGTCCTGGCACAGTTGCCACAAAACGGACCCGACATCTCCCCTCTGTGACAAAATATCCCCATATAAATGTGATCATTTATGATTTCATTCATATCACCATTCCTGTGTACCTCTATAGCATAAAAAATACCAGTTAAAAACAACATTTTTAACATCAATCCATAACATCAATCCATAAAAATATATTGTACACTACAACCATAAAATAATTCAGAACGTTAACAGGATCCAAGAAACATAAATAATCACAATACTGAACATCACATTCCTCATCTCACCGTTTACCAATAGTTCATACAAAATTAATCATGATCAAAATATAATAATTTTGTATGAACTATTGGTAAACGGTGAGAGGAGGAATGGAATGTATGGTAATGTGATTAATTATGTTGCACCGGCTGCCTCATGGCTCACAATCTATTCCACATGTCAGTATAGAGCTCTAAGGCCTGACTAGAACATCATGGCAGATTTATGAAATATTAGCACAATGCTGACCAGCAACCAAAGTTGTTGTGCTGCTGTTTGCCAGGAGTGAGAGCTTCACAGAACCATGTCTACTAACATATGGTGCTGCTGCTGTCTTCCCATTGCAGGAGCTCAAGCAGGCTTCCTAGCACCAAGCACACACCATATTTTTGCTGTACAGTGTAGAACACATGCAATATATGAACATTTCAAATTTAGGAGCCATTAAAACATTTCTCCTTATTTGTCAAAGCATCAAGGAGGCATTTATTTCTAGTACACAGCCCACTCTACCAATTTAAGTAGAAAAGGCTTTGAGTAAAAAACTATAGGTGGAAACTTGGCAACGTTCATACACCGTGCATGGGATATTCGTTGATGCAAGTAGTGCAAAACACTTTTTTGAATTACTTTTAGAGCTACTTTCCAGCAGTTTTGTCCTAGAAAGTAAATATGTTTTGCACCAGAGTGTGTCACTTTTTGTGACTTTGCACCAGCACAAAGTGTTGATAAATCTGCCGCTTCCTCTCCACAGAGAGATAAAATCGAAATCCGTCATAGGGCCGATTCACAGAACTAACTTAAGACAAAATCCTAAACTTATTACCATTTTGGTATTCACAGAAGGCACTTACTCATTTCGGTACTCACAGAAGTTAGGAATCCTAACTTTAGGACTCCTAATGCCTTCTGCGAATACCAATGTCTTAAAGTTAGGATTTTTCTCAGTTTAGGAGTAGTAAAGTTAGGAGTCCCAACTTTAGGACTCCTAAATGCCTTCTGTGAATACCGAAAGTCTTAAAGTTAGGATTTTTCTCAGTTTAGTCCTAAAGTTAGGAGTCCTAACTTTACTAATCCTAAACTGAGGAAAATCCTAACTTTAAGACTGCACAGGACACAGCATGTACCTTGGGTAGCTCCTGTTTCAATAGAATCTCCTTTCTGCCATGAAACTGTCAGTTGAAGCTGCAAGAGGAAGAATGTAAACTTGATGTCAGCCTTCATCATAGAGGTGCCAGCATCTTCCTCCCTGTCCAGACTCAACCATCTCATATTATGTATTTTTTAGGTTCAGTGGGTTCACTCCGGCACATGGGAGATAGTGAATTACCCAACATTCAATCTCTTCTTTCTTGAAAACCACAGATAGCAGTCAGACCTTAAAACTCTCCTTTGGCAGTGAGTCAAAGAGGTCACCCTTCTCCACCAGCATGAAAGGCTCTCCCTAGCATACTTCTGGCTAATAGTTGTGTATCCAACCAGGGAGCTTAAGGAAGGAATTCCAAAACTATGACCACAACCAACTCATACTATACACTGTCAATACTTCACATCTATCGAAACCATTGTGCAATTCACCTACCATCACAGTAATTGTCAATCCCTGGCACCACAAGTCACCTAGCATGCACCCACTACTTCACTTGTTTCTCAACTTACATGATCCCCCTCCCCTTGAAAAATGTCAGATTGACTTCATATGTATCCAATGGCACTAACTGAACATGCCTCTTCAAAACCTGCTGAAATGAGCTGACCTGGCTTTGATCCTTATCAAAATCTCCTTCATACTCACCCTACGTCCTATCTGCTTTGTGCTCACCTTGTGGAGGGGCTTGATGCAGGCATTCAAGTGGGGTGAGTCCTGCCATGTTTTATACCTGGCAGTAGTTAGAAATTGACTTTGAAGCAGGTCTTTCTCTCTGGCCTTATATTCATATACATAACTTTACACGCATAAACACATATAGAAAAAAACCATTAAGATAATCCATGCCAACGATGTAGTGCTTGTTTATATTTTACAGGTATTATTTCATCTTGAACTCTAAGTATTTACTTTTTCCAAATGCTGCGTTTTTTCCATACAACACAAGACTCCTGTACAGTCCATACTGTGAACTTAGCCACCTATATTTGTCTAGTTGCGTAAGGGTTGTGGGTAGATGTTTATGACAAGGCACAATTGGGAGCTCTTGAGTTGAGACTGAAGGCACTGCGAGTTTCTAACAGTGCCTGTGAATATATATATATGACATGCTCATCCAACTTTGGCTTCTAAGCATAGGTCAGAGAGTGATTGCCGCTTGTGACAACTGTAATTACAATTATATGTGAAAATGTGTAAAGAAGAAATACACAATGCCAAAACAGAAGAAATAGCTGTGTTTACATGTGAGTAATGCCAGTATGTTTGTATGTGTGTGAGAGAGACACAGAGCATAGTGAAGGCAGTTTTCTGCCGCTAAAGCGGCGATAATTTTATCGCCTGTCTTGAGAATATGCCCCCATGTGTTTAGAATAAAAATATTTTAAATCTAATTATTTACAACAATGTCGGCTCCCAGAAAAAGTGAAGGTCGCAGACCAGTCTTCTCCCAGGGTGCTTCGTAATAGCCTCAGGACAGGAAGGGGGTACGTTAGAATGGGGAAATGTGCGGTTTGTTGAGGTTGCTATATAGGTGTCAGGTGAGGCATTTCCGGCCTCATCCTGACAACTAACGGTGTTGGATTAAGCCCTGATCTCTTGACTGGGTGAGAGTATTCTGCTTAATTCAGAAACTCTGTCCATCACCACCCCCTGTTGTTTAATTATTTTGTCCACCATAAGCGTGGAAGGGTATACTCAGACGTGAGTCCCTAGCTCATTGCACCATCAGGATTCAAGCAAGCCGGGCCGAAGACGGCTGAAATGCCAGAAACCGGTCCCCGGTAGCTTGTTTCCTTCCCAGTGAAAGAATTGGCTTGGTAGTTTGGTTTGCCCTGTTCCCATGATACACTGGGCCAGAGACAGACTAATTTGCATATAGCCAGGTTCTGAGCTGGGATGGTGCAGTGAGCTAAAAAACGGTGTTGGATTAAGCCCTGATCTCTTGACTGGGTGAGAGTATTCTGCTTAATTCAGAAACTCTGTCCATCACCACCCCCTGTTGTTTAATTATTTTGTCCACCATAAGCGTGGAAGGGTATACTCAGACGTGAGTCCCTAGCTCATTGCACCATCAGGATTCCAGCAAGCCGGGCCGAAGACGGCTGAAATGTCAGAAACCGGTCCCTGGTAGCTTGTTTCCTTCCCAGTGAAAGAATTGGCTTGGTAGTTTGGTTTGCCCTGTTCCCATGATACACTGGGCCAGGGACAGACTAATTTGCATATAGCCAGGTTCTGAGCTGGGATGGTGCAGTGAGGTAAAAAACGGTGTTTGATTAAGCCCTAATCTCTTGACTGGGTGAGAGTATTCTGCTTAATTCAGAAACTCTGTCCATCACCACCCCCTGTTGTTTAATCATCCTGACACCAAGCATCACAGGGATAGGGAGTTTTTTAGGCAGAAAGGAGTGGTGCAGGAGCCTCAATGTGAAGCGACAATGTATTGGACTGGTCCCTGTATATAGTGATGAGTGATGAATGGGAAGAGGGGGAGTTGTGTGATGAGGAGGATGTGCGTGTGGGGAGGCCCCGGAGGAAAGAGAGGTGAACGAGCAAAGTTGGCGTTTTGAAGATGCCAAGTGCAGACAAAGCAACTGCCAAGACTAAAGAGCCCTGGAGACGTGATTTACAACGTATGGATAAAACTGTGGGAGGTGCCTTATCGACAGGTACAGGAGATTAGAACTAGAAGGCAGCATGGGACATTGAGGACTCTGAGATGGGGTAGAACTTGCAGGTCTGTGGGTGTGGGGGATGGAGTGGTGGGCGATTCACAGGCCGCACTGACGGACGTAGCAGTGGTCCCGGGGGCGCCAACACGGGTAGGCGGCAGTAAGCAGGTAATGGGTACTGAGGACCAAATGTCAGTACGGTAGAGCATGGCGGAAAAGAAGGTAAGGATGAGACTGAGGAAGACAAACATAAAAAGAGACTACATTACAAGGGGTTGGCGATGCCTTTGGGGTCCCATTTGTTGGAAAAAAACAAGAATAGAATTTTGTAGCACGAATATGTTGATGTCTTCAAGCTCCTCCACAGGGAAATTCTGGCAAAGGAAGTATCCAAAGAGGAGGAGTGGGAGTTGACTCTGAGGCTGAGAGTTTCCATAAATATGGAGAACTGGACCTCAGCCTTTTTGATTTACTCTAGAATATATTGTGAGCGCAGTTTAGATAGGACAATTGCGCTGCTGAAGTACATGGACATTTTTCGAAAGGTTTTGTGAGATATCCCCCAAAATCCATTTTGGGTGATATGTCTGGATTTGTCTGTCTGAGCTACAACAAAGAGTTTAGGCAAGGGTCAACCTCAACCGGCATAAGCAATGGGGGTAGGTGGATTCAGGACTGTGAATGCAGTGAATGTGCTCCACTCAATCCTTGAATTCAACACATACAGTCAGCAGCCTGCTAGTGCTGTACTATTCCTTTCAGTCCTGCCCCCCTCCACAGGAAGCGGGATATACACCGAAGACAACAGGACCCATCACTGGGGCACGTTGGAAGTTCAACAAGGCTTTCTGCTCCAGACACCCCCATACGTTTAAGTATCACTTTTCCAAGTGCAGTTGACACCATCCCATCACGCAGTATTTTACACGTGCCAGTCCCGTGGAACAATGGAAGCATCTAGAGCTCAGAGCAGTCTGGACCCACGGGCCCCTATCCCAATTAAGGCGGAGGCCTGGTACCTTGTCTCTGTGTACCCTGACACGAGTCAGCTCTGCGATTGGAACAGGGATTCACTGAAGGGTTTTGTGTGGGGTTTCAAGGTCCCAGGGGTCATCGGTGGGTGGACTATGGGAACTCAGCTAGGGAATACCCTCAGGCGGTAGCTGCAAAATTTAACAAATGGCTAAGGGCAGAATAGCTGATCCATTCTTTGAGTAGTCCCTGCTAGACTTGATTATTTCTCCAATGAGGGTGGTGCCCAAGAAAGAGGTGGGTGAATACACGATGATTCACCATTTATCTTGGCTGGAGGGCTGGTATGTCAACAATTTCATTGCCATGGAGGATACCAGGGTGCTGTATGCCTCTGTAGATGATGCTATCTGCCTGTTGCAGAAGTGTGGGTGGGGGTTGAAATGGTGAAGTTGTCGTGTAGTTCCAAAAAATACATAAGATCTGTGCATTTTGTTGGACAACTTAAACTGAGGGATTGGTGTCTAGACTGATTCCAGACACCCCCACAGGAAATGTAAGCCTTTAGACCAGCTAGTTCACAGCCCCCGAACCCTACCAAGGAGCGAATAGTTTCTGGTAACCATTGAACATGATAACCCTTGACCCTTCAAGGGCAGTGGAAACAGTACAGTACTTTTGGTTATGTCAATCGTGCTCACTTAGTCTCAGGGAGATGCACAGAATAAACATTAGGGACGTTTTCAATAAGCACCAACAGAGTAAACAGTAGATACTTTTCTACCATGGTGCTAAGCAACAAATTTATGCAGGCATATATAAAAACAGTCATCTTAGCATACTTGTACTAGGTGTACCCCACCCTAAGTGCACCTTACTGTACCTAGCATGTATATGGGTGTGAAGCCAAGAAATCCCTAGGAAAGAGCCAACCCCATTACCTGATGGAAGAGAATGAAGGACCCCGTCTTGGTTACGAGTTGGATATCCTGCAAAGGTTGTCAGACTGCTGCGTGTTGAAGTCTCAGTGTGCCTGGACCTCCGTGTCAGAGTAGAAGGGTCTCCTCCAGATACCTATTGAAGGTGTGGTTCTTTTATACCATAAAGATACCCTCAGGGTTCCTACCAAAATCAATATGTTGTGAGTGTGATTTTGTATATAAGCCTAAATTCATAATTGGAATTATTCAAACTAGTTCAGTCGCCCTAGAGCAAGGTAGAACAAATTTAGGCAAAAGGTCACTTTGCTCCTTAGGCCTAGGTTGGGGTACATAGCACCCACTCCTCATCTGAAAGTCGACAAGGTCAACTAATGCTAAAATAAGCCTACTAACAAGCACAAAGACATTGTCATAAAACCAGTGTCTAATAACATGTTATATGTGAAAAAAGATGCTATTAAAATTAAAAAAGCGCTACAGGTCCACTAAAGAGTCAATATATTATCAGACTGACTGAGCACATCAAAATCCATTGTGCTCAGTGAGGGCAGAAAAATAAAACAAAACAATGTTTTTCATTCAATTTGGTATTTTTTTTAAAAAAGGCCGATTTGTTCGGATTACATGGAGAGCCAAATGTTTATGTGTCCTGTGTGGGACCTGCAACTCCACTGTCGCTTGCATTAGCAGATAATGGTCCCTGTAACACCTCTTGTACCAAATCAATATAGCAAAGATGATCTTCTTCAGCTCCCACAGCAGCCGCTGAGAAAACACTTGATACCTGTGAGCCTGTTGTAGAGCCGTTGTCTGTTCCGCGAGGAGCTGAAGCATCCCATGGAGGCTCTAAGAATGCTGTTAGCAACATGGGAATACGCTAAGGACACTGATACATCTGGACCTGTAAGGGGTCCAGTAGTATCTCTATGTCCGGTGGCGCAACCGATGGAAAGGTCAGACACATGTCCAATGCACATTCAAATACGCAGAATAGACAGCGGAACACAGGCAAGATGCAGTCAACCCAGACTGGTCTGAACGATAGGAACCAATGATCACGTAGCTCCCAAAGCCACGGTGTGCCCAGATGGCGTACCATGAGCTCACAACAACATCGAACCTGTAGTGCGTTTTCCATCTCTCGATGAACAGGGCCATGCATTGCGTAGCAGGATGCCCACTACAAGTAGTAGGACCAGTGGAAGCCCTCCAAAAACGCTTCCCAGTACGGAGTGTATGAATGCTAGAATCACTCAGAAGATTGTGTAAAAAGTACTCAATATTCCAGAATCTATACTTTTATATAGATGCACAATCCCCCTCGTATCAGACATGTTAAAGATACAATTAACTATTTCCCCCGAAATGAACCTGGAAGTTTATACAGACTAGTGCCTGTATCTCAGATGAAGACCTTGCAACCTGGAGATCAAAAGTTTCTCGGGCTGAGGTTAAGGCCATATCCTTCAAAAGGAGCATGGGTTTCAGTCTGCTCAGAGAATCAAACCATATAGAGGAAACATTCATAGCATTGCCTCCCTAACTGTGTGGGTCGGTGAAATCAATATTTGCATACAACAAGTAACCCCGGAATTTACTGTGAACAGATATACGACGCTTAGCACCATCCCACAGCAGCCTTGATCATTCAGAATCAAATAGCTCCCATTCGAGAGCAGCTCGGAAACCAGATGAATCATAGCAGCTGGGGGAACCCTTTAAGTGAAAAGACAAGTTAGCGACTGAAGCATTACAGGCCCCATGAAGCGAAATGTCCCCACTTAAAGCACTTTCACAGAACCTCTGAGAAAAACTTCAGTGTCCCCATTCCTACTTCGCAATCTACAAATACACCTGAGAAGGGTTTCTAGTTCAGGGATTAATTGGCGCTCAGCGGTTAAACGCTATTGAGTATAATGTCAAAAACAACTAGATGTGATATGGTGCTAGCTAGGCAAGGGGATAAGCCCTATAACCCATTAATTGAGTGTGGAAAATCCACACCAAGTAAACAACAACAAATGCCTGAGCACACATAAAAGAAAATCAAGTTCAAGTGAATAGCCAATTGAAAGATGCAAAAAGTTTCATTCAGATGGAAGGAAAAAAGGTCTTGAGGTGGTTCTAATTCAAAGTTCAATCAAGTAGACTCTTTTTATTTCTTTTCAACAGTAAGGTCACGTGGAATAAACCAGCCGACACGTGTTTCGTCGCACAATGGAGTGAAGCTCCGAGGCTTCTTCAGGGCATTAGGCCGGTGATAATTCCAACCCGGCCGTGCTTATGTGCGGCAGAATAATAAAATAATCAGGATACTAATATATAGAAGGTTGAACACAAACGTAGCTGATACTTAATTGTGATCTATAAAGGTTTTGTGCAAGTTGCGTTTGAAACAATATGAGTCGTGGGCGAGTCTTCTGCGCTGTGTATCTGGTGCAAACACATCCGGGTTCAGAGTGTGCAATCTCGTCAAGGTTTATGGTAGAAGAGCAGCCTCACGACTCCCCACTGGGTACCGGGTAAGAGAGTCGTGAGGCTGCTCTTCTACCAAGAAATAAAAAGAATCTATTGTCCATGCTGTAGAATAGACAAATCCTGTTCTATTATATCTATTGCAGAAGACTCACTGTTGCCCAGTGAATAAATTCTGGATGACAGTGTGGTCATACCATTGTCAACAACTGCCAAAGCCTTTTCTACGTTAACCATATCAATCTCACATAGTCTCTCAGCAGCCTCCTGCTGAGAGATTTTCCATGGCTCATTGCTAATAGTATACAAGAAGCGCTTGCAAACTGGCTTCTAGGGACCTAACATAAAATCCCTAGGATCCATGTCATCCGAGAGAAGAGATACGTTTTGTTTCAACTGGGAAAGTATCGAGGTCTTTAGCCACTCTAGGCATAACTTCCCAACACTCCAAGATGTCACTACCCCAAGTGTTCTGATTCTACATAACGCTGGTCAGGCCTATGGATACTTAACCCTTCGATGGTACCACTGAAATCTCTTCAGATTGGGGTCTGATGCATTGTACGAACCAATGTGTAGTATGGCATCTAATGTATCCTCACTTTGCAGTATAAAGTTTTGCCATCCCTCAAAGTGTGTAAGTGAGGGAAATCCGAAAGTGAGTTCAGATCCTTGATATTGTCTAGCCCATGAAGTCTTTTGCTCTGTCTCATCCAGGAAACTCATTTGAAGTGGTATGAGGCATGCCCTAAATAAGGCCTCAGTTCTCTGAACTTGCCAAGCTGTAGTTCCCCAGACAGATTTTGTGTCTATTATGTCCCTCCAAAAGCCAAAACCCTGTAAAGACAGTTGGGAAATAAAGGAAGCAGAGTATATCAGCTCAGTGTTTGTGAGGATATTTTTCTTTGCGGGTGTAGGTGCAAGCTTATAGTAATAAGTGGTCAGGTCTGAAGTGTTAAACCCAGAAAAATAAGCAAACTTCTGTGCAAATGAGGTTGAACTACATTTAGGCGGTGTTGGGCAATGTTTCCATTGATGGTAAGTGAAAACATTATGTGGGATACTTGCTTTGTGCACAAAATGGTGACCATAGTGTTGGTAACAAAACATGGTGTCAAAATTTGATGCACCATCATACAATTAATCATTTGTAAATGCAGCAGCTTGTTCTAAATCAGAAAGCATAGTATGTATAGTTTAATTGTCCCAATCATCGGAGGAAGTACTAGAGGTGAAGATATTACTAAGAGAAATTTTGAATAAATGCTGTATTCTCAAAAGTTCAGTAGGACCATATATATCACAGGAAACTTAGGGCCTGATGTAGGTAATAGGGAAATGTCGAACAATTCGGTATTTAGAAATCGATATTTCAGATGAAGGTAAGAATTCGGTAAAAAATACTGAATTCTTAATATTCATTATTACCGAATCGTTAAATGGGATTCGGTAATAATGAATACCTACTCATTCATTCCTATGGGCTTGGAGGCCCATAGGAATGAATGTGAAGACATTCGGTATTACCGATTCCGTTTCACTGAATCGGAAATACCGGTAGGTATTTCGAGGGTGCCAAAGGACACCCTGTTGCACCCCTGAAATGTGCATGTGTGCACATGTGGCACACATGCATACCCTAAGGGCATGGATGTGTGCCACGTGGCACTTCAAAGAATTCGATAATTACCACCAACTTGAAGTTGGTGGTAATTACTGACTCCTTAATGCCCAAAAGCACTCTTTTATGTGCTTTCTACATTGCAATTAAGGAATCGGTATTACCGATTCCTTAAATGCAAGGCCAATAAGGAATCTGTATTTTTCCCTGCATCCCACATTGCTAAATACCGATCGGTAACGGTGAAATTTACAGAATTTCACCATTACCGACCGGTATTTGCCCACCTACATCTAGCACTTTGTCCCATACTATTCCTTCAGGAACTGGATTTGCTGTATTGTTCATTAAGGACAGGTCCCTCTGTTCACGGTGTGATGATAAATGCGGTTTCAGAACAAAGCTCACATGTTGTATTGCAGAGCGTTCTGGGAGGCAATGTCCATTCAGAAGAAAGGAGAAGACAGTCACCTTACCAATTCAAAGGACTAAGCACAGTAGACTAATTGTAATCCAGAGCTGTAGTCAGAAAAAATCTAAGTCTTTTTTAGCCAAAGGTAGAAATAACCAATTTATTGTTGTTGGGGAACAGGTGGTGGTGGTAACTTGGGTTCACCTGGATCCGAAGAGAAATTGTCAGAATTGATGAAGTAACCAGACGCTGTCCAATCTATCTTTGGTAACTCAGCAGATTTTGTAGAACTGGCAGATGCCTCAGTTCCAAACATATTCACATAGACGTTTGTGTTAGGCAGAATTGAGATCTGTGTTTCATTTATAGTTTGATGCTGTCAATTTCAACAGGTAAGATTTGCATTATATTGTTGGTAACTCCTTCACTTCATCGAGTAGAGTCTTCAAAAGTTATTAATATTTCCATCTGAACTTCCTGTCATGTAGCGAGAGGAGATCAGTGAATACCCAGAAGCCCATGCTGCCCACTGTTGAGTAGAAAAACGATTTACAAAAGGGGGTGGTGATGAACAGAGTGTCTGAATTGAGCAGACCACTCTTACCCAGTCCAAAGATCAGGGCTTGATCCATCACCGTTATTTATCTCTGTTGAGTATCAGCCATATAGTGTGGTTTGATCAGATCAATTGAGACAAATCTCTTATTGTTGTAGCCGGCAAGAGGCAGAAGAAGTACTGTTCTCGTTCCTTTGACAGCCAGGACAGGTACAGGCACTCTGTAAGATGGCCCAAATTCTTTTTTTTCCACTATCTTTTCTCTGACCAGGTCTTCAATGTTCGAGACCCAGGTAGGCCTTGTCAGCCCAGCTTACACTTCTCCAGTAGTGGTATGCTTTACTTGGATGTTGCTTTGTAATGCCCGGAAATCATTGAGTTCCTGTAAAACATCCAAACGATCATTGATGTTAAATGGTTTTTCATCCGCCACTGTGCTGGTATCGAGGTCTTATACCTACATTATTATCCCAAAGAGTACTTCATATGGAGTACGGCCCACCAGGAGACCTCTTGGCATGTTTTAAATGCCCTCTGGAACCCATATAGGTGATTGATCCAACTGCCACCCGAGCCTAATACCCTAGCTGTTAAGGATTGCTTTAAGTCCCGGTTCTTCCTCTCTACAATCTAAGTTTCTCAGGATGATATGTAAGGAGTACCACAAGGCCACACCCAAACTTCCCCTGGCTTCTTTGTAAATCCCTGAGCTAAACATAGAGCTACGGTCAGAATGTAATGTGCCAATTGCATATGTCCATATGAAGACTCGCAAATCCTTTATAACAGTTCGGGTATCAGCCGAATGTTGAGGCCATATCCACAGGAATCTAGAGCATGAATCCACTGCCACCAAGATGTACTTGTAAGCACTGTCAGATTTTAAGGGCCTGTAGTGGTCCAAATAGACACATGCAAGAGGTCTGTCTGATATCACTAGTGGTGTTTGAGGTGGGCGTGCTATGGTGGATCCTTTCATCTGCTGACAGATGTTGCACTTGAGGACAAAACTCTTGGTCTGTTTCGTAAGACTCTGCCACCAATACCTCCTCTTCAGTAGTGAAACAGTTGCAGCGATACCTGTGAGTGCTGAACCCAGACCCTCATGTGCAGCTAGAACTAATCCTAATCTGTGATCCATGTTTGGTATTACTCTATCCCCCCCTCCAGGAATTTTAGCATACGGGATGTTTTGTGCATCAAACTTGTAGTAGTACTTGAGTGGAAAACCTTTTGCAAGACTGAGCTGTTGCGCATGGCGTTTACAGCTATCATTCTTTGTTCATCGCTTTGGTGGCTTCATCAGCCAATGAATTTCCTTCAAAGTGCACGTCAACCCTCTGATGACTCAATATGTGAATTACATGAGCCAATAGCAAGCATTCTTTCAGCTTTGCCACCTGTTCTCAAAGCAGTTTGTGCTTTATTGTAAATCCTTTGGAATCGCTAAACCCATTCTTGCCCCAATATTCATTGTATGACTGGACACAATTAAATGAATCACACACAAAGAGTGTGGAGAATTCACGATCCATATTTGTAGTGCCAGTATGAGGGCTTTTTAGTTCTGCCAGCTGTGCGGTGCAGTCCCCTAGGGTTTGCAAGTGTGTTTTATCAAGTTGGAACTTTCCGTAATGCATGTGTTCTTTAACGACTGCACAAGCCGCAAAGAATTGCTTTTTAGTTCCTATGGTGAGCTGAGCAGATTCATCAGTTTAAATGATCCATTCATACTGATCGAGAGGCAGTATTTCATTCGGGAGAGGATATTCTTCTTTGTACTGCAGAAATGCTGGTGTTTTCAGTGCAGGATCATATATGTAATCTACATCTGTTGTAGTGAAAGAATAAATTAACCCAATGTACCCAACGTGGATGCAGTGCGTTTGCATTTGGAACGCTTGCTTTGGTAACAGCCTTTAAGGTTGGTACTGGAGTCATGACAATTATGTGTTTTCCCTGTGCTAGTGCTCTTTCTCTCACTACAGCAGTTTGTACTTTTCCGTGGATGCAACATACATTTCAGGGTTCATATACAAATGTGATTTGTATGCTATGGGTACTGTTTCGCCTTCATTGAAGGTGATGTAAGTGTACCTTGATTGACCTGCAGCTACACGGATCCCCAATTTAGTAGTATTTACACGTGTGTGTAAGTATTTGGAAGTTATCATGTCAGCTTGTACGGAACTGAGAATTTCTGTGTGTTCCTGTGTCCAGTGTTCTCAATACTAAAATCTGCCCACGGTCCAGTTCATGCAGGAAACGATCAATTAGTAACAGAGAATTCAGTCATCATGACTGACGACTAGGCCTGGCTCCCAGTAGCACTTTCAGGGGGTACCCCAGATTGAAACAGCACTCATCTTGGTCTCACAGTGTGTTCCTGGAATATTAACGGCCTTACTGCAAAATCTTAATCACCGGATACAATAAAGTTCTTAAAAAAATATGAGATCATACTCCTCCAGGAAACATGGTCAGAGACAAGTATCCCAATAGAATGGTACTTTGAATTCCGGTCCCCCGTCTTAAGACTGCATAAGTACAGTAGACCCAGGGGTGGTCTCTTGATATATGTTGCCAGTAAGCTAAACGCAAACATGAACCAGCTTGTATTTGAAGAAGACTGGATCACCGGCATCACGATCAGGAGTTCCCACCCCATCAAACAAATGGTCCTGATTAATGTATACATCCCACCAAATGCTTGGGAGGAAAGGGCCAAGCTGGAACACCTGATCCGGATCACGTGCAACTTAATAAGTGAATATGGATGTACACCTTGTCTAATCTCAGGTGACTTCAACGCAAACCTCTTTAAAGATCCCCCCAACGAACTCGACGATATATGCCCGGGGGGTAAACAATATATTATGGAACAAATAAAGCCGACCGGTAATAGATACAGCAAACTAGGAGAATACATGGTATTACAACATAGCAGTTTGGGTTATACAACTTTGAATGGCTGTTTTTCCCTGGATTAACCCCCAAACTGTAAGAGAACAAATGGATACACTCAAAACCTCTTAGATTATACCTTATGTAAGGAAAGTTCTCTTTGACAGAAAATTATACTATCGTGGCCCGAGGATAGAGCAATCATCACCCAAAGTAATTACTTTGTCTTCCAGTGTTGCTCAGCACGCTACTATAAGCAGAATCTTTACAGAGAACCTCAAAAGGTTAAAATGGACAGATTACTCCACACCAACATTATTGATAAATTGTAGAGGCTTCCTTGGAGCAAAGGGCCCTAACGATATTTTGTCCACTGCAGTATGGAAGTCTTTCTTAAGTCAATTACTCAATAAATTCCTGTCCATTTCATGAAAAACCACAAACAGGAACGTACCATTTATTTCTGCAGAAACGAGAAAACTGAAAACCCTACGCAATTCAGCTATAAGGCAAGCTTAGAAGCTCCCGGGGATGAACAGTTAAACAGCAACTACAATCAAGCTCAAAAAGCTTTTAGGCAAGCAATATTTAAAGAAAAACCAAAAAGCTCTGACCAATTTTGGACAAAATTAGTCTATGCAGGTAAAAATCCTAATCCAAAGCTTTTCTGGTCCCTTGTGATCAGGAGGAAACAAGGTCCAAGGGAGCAAAGCAGTGAAAACATTTGCTAAGACAAATGGGTATCAGTCTTAACAGCTCATTTTAAAGTGCCCAAAAAGGAAGAGGGCATATCTGCTAAACACATACGATCCGCCCTCTCAACCACCCCAAACCATCTGCAGCCCCCCCTTGGGCACAACACGCCCGAAACATTAGAGCAACTAACAGTCATGCCTTCCCAGACACAAGTCACAACTAATACATAAATCTCGCCCCAGCAAGAAGAGCTCCTATTTCAGGGATCAAAGGCACCTGACATAGTGATGATCTGAACGGCAGGAATCATAACCAACAGCCGGTCGAGCGGGGCCCCTGGACCAAACTGACTCCCTGTATAAGGTGGATACTAAGTTTTGGGCCAAACATATGGCACCCCTATTCTCCTACTGTTGGTCTAGCCAGCACATTCCAGAGAGCTGGCATGGAGTCATCATTCATTCAATTTTTGAAGGGGGCATGAGATCCGACCCTAAAAACTACAGGAATTATTGCACTCTTGGATGTTGAATCAAAATATTACGCCCGGTAGCCTGCTGCTTGAAGATCTTTCATCTTGGACCACAGAAAATCACTCTTTACCTTTTAAACAGACCGTCTTTGTGGCAAAATCAGGAACTACAACACACCTGCTTGCCTTATCAGTATTGACAGAGAAAGCATTGGTTTCAAGAAAGCCACTTCATTATTGCTTTGTCTACTTCAAGGCGGTGTTCGACCGCGTGCCCAGGGATCAACTATGGTTTAAATTGCAGAAATGGGGAATTTCATCTGCCCTATTAAAGGCCATAATTCAGCTCCATTCTAACACTTGGATCCGTATAAATTTGGTAGATGGATCCCACATCTCAAGGAAAATACAAACATCCTAGGGTGTAAAACAAGGGTGCATGTTGGCACCCCTTCTTTTTAACCTTTTCATCTAAGATCTATCACAGTTACTTGATGATGTTAATTACCACACTCCAAAACTTGTCGGAAACCGCATCAGCAACCTGTTATATGCAGACGGTCTTGTCTTGCTTAGCCACACAAGGGTCAGCTTGCAGAGGATTCTTGACCAGCTGCTCCTCTACACAACCTGCAACAAGCTGGAATTAAACGTATCGAAGACAAAGACAATTACGTTTGGGAAAAGAAAGCTTCAAGGTGGAGAGTGATAGTTCAAAGGTAAAAGCATTGAAAGCACAGCCACTTACAAATATCTGGAGGTTTATATGGACGCAAGGGGTACCTTCTGTAAACAGAAACAAGTGGTCGGGGCAAAAGCCCTGACAATCGAGGTAGCACTAACGAAGCAGTAATCCGGCCCATGTCTGTTCCCCTTATTAACTGTCATGAAAGATAAAATCTCCAACTGTCTATCTAATAGCCAGGAGATTATGCTGGAGAAAGACTCCTGACTGGTGAACAAGATAATAACAAGAATTTTCAAGCAAATATGGATCTTACCAAAAACCTCAGCCCCAGCTCAGATAAGACTTGAGTTCGGCCTTTTAGATCATCGAAGTGTTGGGGTCGGTGCTTTTTTCAAGTTGTGCAATAAGCTGCACATCTCAAGTGAAGGAAGTCTGGAGGCTATGCTGTGGCAAGAAACAACAGCTAGCCAAATGGGAGAAAAACACTGTTGCCACCTAGAACACTCAGTGCAAATGCTGGACGCGAATGAAATCTGGGGAATTAATCCACCCCAGCAGTTCCTCAAAAGGTACATTAAAAAAAGAGTCCAGTCCTGGTCTTTTCACTCTGAAAGGGCACAACTGGCAAAATGCAGACACGCCTGGACTGTTATATTGGGGTTCAAGCCAGGGACTGCAGTGCCATACCTATCGTGCAGTAGTATGGAAAAAAAGATTTTTGGCCCTTAGGATGGGGGAGTGGCCTTTTTTGTACCAATTACTAGATTGGCGCTTTTCAAACGACAATACAACATTCAGGGGGTGTGGGTGCAGCCCAGAGTCGATTGAGCATGTGGCGTGTGTCTGCCCTGCCCTACTTAATAAATGATTGACTTATAAAGCACAGCAATACCCTGAGGTGTCTAGGTGCTACCTGAAAGCACATACAGCTAGGTTACATGGGGAAAATAGGTTTATACCCTAAAGAGCCATGTTATAAGCTCTTTCCTAATATTGGCAAGTTTGTATATTTCTTAACAGATCTTGGCAGGGAGTTTTACAGTTTGGGTGTGGTCGTGGTGAAACTCTTGAGACCCTACTTAGTCTTTTTTATCCTGGGGACAATCAGATTTCCGAGCTCTGTTGATCTTAATGACCTGGCTGGGACATAGGGTTTTAGACAGCTTGCTAGTTGGGCAGGGCCCATTTTGTTGACTGATTAAAAGGCAATGAAGAGGGATTTAAATTAAATCCACTTTGCTACCGGCAACCAGTGAAGTTGGAGGAGAGCGGCAGTTACAGACTCTGAGTTGTGACTTCCCAGGAGAAGCCTGGCTGCGGTGTTTTGTATAGTCTACAGTTTTTGAATGCTGCGTTTTGTTGCACTGGTAAGTAGGGCATTAAAATAATCATGTCTTGAAGATATCAAGACGGATATGACCGTTTTCCTTAGTTATAGAGAAATTGAGGGTAGTACCTTCCTCAACATTTTTAAGAAAAAAATAAGCAGCTAGAGGTGGTGGAGTTAATCTGAGCTTCAAAGGACAACTTAGTGTCCATAATAACTCACATACTTTTTTGCTTTTGAAACATGTGCAGGTGGTGAAACGAGCTGGGTCTGCCACCAATTGTTAGTCCAGATGTGAGGATTGTTACCAAAAAGCAAAACCTCTGTTCTGGAGGAGTTTAATTTCAGACAGTTGTCTGACATGCAGTTCCTGATGTGATTCATGCAGTCATTGAAACTGCTTGCTGTGGAGTTGGATGATCCACTTGTGGAGACAATTATTTGTGTATAGTCCATGTATGATACTAGGTCAAACCCTTGGCTTTTTATTAGTCTGGCCAACAGGTTGACGTAAAGATTATAAAGTGTGGGACTCAGGGATAATCCTTGAGGTACCCCACACGGCAATGAGAAAGGGAGGTATACATAGTCACCTAGTATGACCCACTGAGATCATTCAGATAGAAAGGAGCCTAGCAGGGAGTGTACCTTATCCATGATCCCGATGGTGGCTAAACAGTCCATCAGCAGCCTATTATTAGCAGTGTCAAATGTTGCTGATAAATCCAACAGTATCAGGGCGGAGATCCCCCTGCCATCCAGTGTCTGTCTGAGCTCCCTTGTGGCCATGATTGGCGCCAGTTCTGTTCTTTATTGTGCACAAAAACTGAACTGCGAGGGATTCAAGATTTCGTTTTGATTGATGAAAGCAGATAGTTTTAAAATAATGGCCTTTTCCACCACCTTAGATGGGAAGGGGGGTCTGGAAATAGGTCTCTAGTTAAGTGGATCCTTGGTGTCCAGCGTGTTTTTTTTAAATAAAGGGAATTGGGCGCTTTCTTCCATTGTGATGAAAAACTCCCTGAACTGACCTTGGCGTTGAAAATCACTGTCAAGGGAAGTGCAAAGGTCTCAGGCAATAGACGTAGAATATTGGGGGGTTAGCGGTCTGCTGGAGAGCCCGATTTAATAGCTCCAATTATTTGTGATGTTTTATAGGCTGTTAAGGCCGTGAAAAATGACAAGGTGGAAGATATTACCTCTGTTGTTGGTTTTGTTTTGTTAAGTTGGGTAAGTTGGGTAAGAGTCTGTGCCTGGCCATTGGACTTTTGTAGGAAGGTATCATAGACAGCTTTGACCTTTTTTGAAAGGTGTCCGCTAAGGTATTACAGAATCCCTGGCTGGCAACAGTGTCCTGAGAGGCCATCTGGGACATCTGTTGGCCGCTCTAATTTGCTTTGTAAAATATACAGCTTTCTCCCTGACGATGAGGGTTTTATACGTCTGAAGGGATTCTTTATATTTCTTTCTTAGTGACAACATTATCGTCCAGTCTCCACTTCCTCTTGAGTCAGCGGCAAAGTTGTTTGCAATTTGAGCATGTCACTGAACCATGGTTCAGAAGGGGTGCGCCTAGAACAACAGCAATTTTTTGGTGGAGTCAAGTCTTTCATGGCTTGATCTAGCCAAAAATAATAGTTCACAACCGCTAAATCTAAGTCAGAGGACAGATTTGGAGAAGTTTTTGATAGCCGGGATACTAGCTGATTTGCCTCAATTGTATTTCAGGGTCGACTAATAAAAGATTCTCCTGACTGTTTGGAACGTGGTCTTAGTGATAGCGTGATGTTAAAAAGGTCTGCATAATGGTCAGACCAGGTCAGAGGGAGAGATTTGGTCCAGCTTGAGGATTATCAATAAAAATCCCATCCAAGCAATGGCCTGTGGTGTGCGTCGCGCCTTCATTCAGTTGGTGAGAAACTGCACTATGGTATATGGGTCTGAAATATTTTCTAGTTGAAAATTGAAATCATCTAAACACAAAAAATTGGGATGATCAGCTTTACAAGTTAGAAGATGATCAAGATTGTCAATAAAGGAGGCTTTAGGGTTGGCTGGTCTGTAAAGAAGGATACCATTAAGAGAATAATGTTTGTCTAACTCAACTTTGAAACTCATGGCTTCACGTCTTGGATTCCTAAGTAGCTTTGATGTACATGATTTAAGGTTAAATTTAAGGACGAGCGCTAAGCCTCCACCTTTCTTACCCACTCTGTTCACTTTGTGATTTTTAAAACCCGCAGGAAGAGACTGGAGTAGGTCAGGGTCAGAGGAGGCCCCTGCCCAGGTTTCTGTAACAACTCTAAATCAATCTCATGGGAATCTAAGAACTCCTGAAATAAGATAGCAATCTTAACTAATGATCTAGGGCCTCATTTATGAGAAATGACGCATCGCTGCGTGAAAGCAGCGATGCGTCACTTCTCAGTGCGCACTCTTTGCAACATACCTGAGGAGTCATATTCACTGTATTTAGACTTCATGTCGCAAGGAGTTACAGATATGTCAGTATTTCTAACGTATCTGAAGGCGCAAAGGTTACGCATTGCTGGATTGTGTCACAAAAGTGACGCAACTCCAGCAATGCATCCTTTCACATGGGGCAAGCCCCATGTGAAAGGGCCTGCGTCAATCTTACGCCGGCTGTGAGGCAGGCATAATATGTTGAGGCAACGGCGACCTAGAAGTGACGCAGTGAAATCTCATAGATTCTACAAGGCTTTTTGCGGGGGAACACCTCCCCTGCATACATTATACCTGACTCAGGTATAATGTAGCGCCGGGGTTTACAATGTAACACATCTGCTTAGATGCGTCACTTTGTAAATAGTGTGCAACAGGAGGCATGTTTTACTCCACCGATGCGTCACAAAAAGTGACGCGTCAGAAGCGCAAAACTGACGCAAGGCCTTTTAAATGAGGCCCCTAGTGTTTATCAGCACGCATGATAATGACAGTCTGTGTTTATCTTAAGAGGGTGCTCCCCTAGGGCAGTGGGGCAAAGAGAAAGTTATGGTCGCAGAGGTCGCAGTGCGTTTTGCCCTTGGCTGTACACGGGTCAAAGAGCGGGCCAGGGCATTTATTACCTGAGCTTTTAAGATCCTTCAGGGTGTCTTTGGAGTACTGCAGTGGGTATTTGAGTGGAGGGTGAACTGGAATACGACCGGCAGCATGGCTGGAGCTGAGCACAATCCGAGTGCGGATGGGCTTGGACGGGCGCCAACGGGTGCAGACGGGCTTGCCTTTGGCGTCTAATGACCGAGGGACACTGCTGCAGGGCAAATGGAACAAACTTGGAGTTCGCTCCAGCCGTCAAGCCATCTTAGCATTCATGAACCCAGAGAACCTGATGCTCAACATTTGGTTCACTGAGTTCGTCACAAGAGCGGCAAAAAGGCTCATGCAGTGGGAGTACCTGTAACCAAATCCCCACTACATAGCACCAGGTTGCTTTCCACTCAATATACAGTTAATTGTCACCCTCTTTCTGGTCTAATTGTTGGCGGCCCTGTGTGGCATACTGGCTGCTCATCTCATGGCTCAGAGTTCTGTTGCGAGTCTAGAGTTTTTTCCTCCTCATGGAGGGATTATTCTTCTTTCAAACAGAGCCCCAAAGTGAGTGGCACTGATAGTTGGACTTCTCTGGACTAGTTCCTCATCCATTTATTTTTTCAGCTGGAAGTTAAAATGTTATCTATTTTTTTAGTACTGTAGCTATTCTGTTTCCATTTCGGCATAGAAATCTAACAGAAAACACATGGTACTAGGAAAATTATGAAAAATCAGACCCGGTGCCCTCTTGGTTTTATGTAATTATGCGTTGTCAAACATTTTAACTTTTGTAACCACCGAATTGCTTTTATACATTTTATAATCTGAGTGTTTTTCTATTGTAAAGATTTTAATTAATCATACAATAAAGTTGATCTATTTCAATGTTGGACTGAAAAATTAGTTCTTATTAGGTCGTAGAAAGGTTTAACCCTTTTAGCATAATCCAAAATGTATGTTCTGCCTTAATTTAGGAATCCTAAAATGGATTGTAACCCTTTCAGAGTCATTGGAGGTTGGATCAGTGCACATTTTTCTATACAATTAGCTGCCCATCTTTTCCCTTCACTTGATAGCTCATATCCCAAAAATAGGACATTGTGCTGGGCAATTTTTGATTTTTTAAAGTAAAATTTGTAGCCCAAATTTATGAATCCCAGAGTTATCTTGTTCACCCTGTTCAAGTGTTCCAATAACTCATTGTCCATCATATAAATATCATTTACGTAGAACAATGCCTCCTCCTCACAATTGTGAAGTAACTCTGTTACTCTTGCTGAGAACAACCCAGGGCTGTTCTTATACCCTTGGGACAGTCTACAACATTGGTGTTGAATGCCTAGAGCAGAGAATGCTGTCAAAAATCTGCTTCCAAGCACTTTATTTTGACATAACAAACCATTTGAGATATCTAGTGTTGTTTTATACTTTTTTCTCACAGTGTTATTCATTAATGTGCCACTGTGCGCATTTTGTACAGCAAATGTTCATGGGCATGTGTTCAAATGTCTTTAGTCTAAAATTAGTCAGTATGAATTGTCGGTTTAATTATGGGAAACAAAGGATTATTCATGGAAGTGGTTTTTCAATCACCCCTTAGTACTCAAGCTGATCTAAGATCTCTCTCACTTGTCTCTTTGTGTCATGGTTTATTGGGTACTGCCTCTGTGGAGGAGGAGTAGATTTGAATGGGATTTCATGGTGAAGTGACTCAGCATCCCACCGTACATGATAATAGTAAAGTGTGGGAGCTAGCGCAAATGCCCAATTCAGTGCGGCTGAATTTTTAAGGGACTCTGGAAAGAGGAAGGAGAAAGCTGGTAAAATTAAATTTTCCTCTATAGGGAACTCCATAACGAACTCAGGCCGCCAATCTCTTTCAGTCAAAAGAATGTTGTTTCCATATGTCAGGTTCTCCCAAAGGAGACTTTTCACTTTCTTGGGTATGTCCACTTCCATTTAGAGCATAATTTTGTATAAAAATGTGGGACACTTACCCTTATATCTGGTGTCTCCACCGTGAAATGTTCATTCAACGCTGCTGTCACCAGAAATTCCATCATGTTCTGGCGAGCTATTGTTACTTCTGCTGCACTGACTAACATTGTCAGAGTCCATTCCTCATTCAGAAGCAGAGCCCTCAGGAGCCTAGGCATTTCTTATTTTAACGCCAACTACCTTCTTTTTAAAAAATTGAGGTTTAGTTTTGGGTTTATCTTCTTATTTGATGATGTAGTCTGAAGTGCAATGTGTCTCCTTTTTTGGCTTGACTCGCTCTTCTGATCTGTGATCTGGCTGTCCTTCCCTCTCAGAGTGTTTTGATGAACTCTGAAAGTAACGAGTGGAACGCATACCAATATCTTGATAACTGTCAGGTTTTTTATTATTACAATTTCTAAGATTGTATCTTTTTTCAGCAGGGTCCTGCTGAGGAGACCCATCCCGTGGTTGTGATGCATTCGGCTTATTATTTTTTGATTGTTTGTTATCTCATGTCTTTTTGGAAGAATCGGGTGCTTGCTTCAAGTCATCCTTTTCAGAATGACTTGCCAATTGTGGCTCCCAGGTCTGGCTCCCAAGCTATCTCTACCCAGCGAAGCATGGATTTCTTCGATAATCTTAGGTAGTTCTTGCTCCTGTGGTGCAGGAGTGAATTCCCTCAGGTGTTGGCGTATAGCCACCGCTGCTGCCTCCTTTTTTATGTTAATTAACATAATTGCTGATACCTGGGCAACATTGCCATTCAATTTCATCCCCAAGTCCAGCGCAGGTTCTGCCCTGTAATCATTCTGTATTTGTTTCAATACATCTGGTGAATCTTATTGAGGGGGTACCATGAGTTCTGGTATAAACTGCAGCAAAAACTGTACCCCAAGTGGTTCAATCCTCTATCGGGAGTGCCATCCCCATTGGCAGGCAAATTGTTAGTATTCTGTGCTTTTCCTGTGGGCCCGAATGGGGAAATACTGCTTTAAGCTGTGCCATTTTTCTGTGCCATCAAGAACAGAATTTGCTCCTGCTTGGCGGGCATTCTTCCAATGAGCGCGTTCAGCGTATGTGGGCTGATAATTGGTGTAGTCAATTGAGGTTGACCAGCTTTAGGAATCCGTGCAGGATGAATTGTAAGTGTTCACATTATGAACTATGTAAGGTTTCTCTATAATTTCACCACGCCTCTGTAAAGTGCATGTCATTTTGCTGCTGACAGTGTATCAATGTCTGGATTCAGTGTATAAGCAGCTAGGACCGGCCAGGTCACTCCTTCTCTGCTGAGCGGACCAAACCTCACATTTGTTGTGGTGTGGGGTAGGGCACCTTTAAACCAAATAATGTGCTCTTGGTACGTTAACTGGACTTCTATGTCCACGTATGGACAGTATTCTTGAGGTGTGTCATCTTCAATGTAAGTATGAAACAATTTTGTGCGGGCATCTGCAGACAGGAATGTGACCCAAGAATAGAATACTTCAGTTGTAAATGCCTTGTGTGCCCACATAATGAATGTAAACCACTACCCATTGGCAGGAGGAGGTATTGCAATAAATTCATAGTAACTTCCTGTCTGCAATTTTCTGTAATATTAACAGCAACTTCCTGATCTTCTTCCATTGTATCTGCAACACCGTCTCCATTGACAGCCATTGTTGGAGGAAGCAGTAAGGAAAAGAGATAAGGTTTTTCACAGTGTGGGAAATTTTTAATCCTTCAAGCTTGCATTACCTACAGCCATACATAGGTTTTACCTACTCAATTGAGGCAAATTTCCCTTCTCGCTACAGACGTCTCTGATTAAATGTGAGTAGGGGTCTCTGAGAAGGCACGACTAAACTACTCAGATTTGACCGTTAAATAAGAACCAAACCAACGTTGGTGGCACCATGTTGTGTAGTTCCTAAAGATACATAGGATCTGAACGTTTGTTGGACAACATAAACAGAGGGATTGGTGTCTAGACTGATTCCAGGCACCCCCACAGAATATGTCAGCCTATAGACCAGCTAGCTCACAGTTCCTCTAGAAGCCCCTGAACCCTACCAAGAAATTAAAAGTTTCTGGCAACCATTGAACATGAAAACCCTTCACGCTTCAGGTATCGTGGAAACAGTACAGTACGTTTTGCTCAGTCAATCATGCTCACTTAGGGCCCGATGTAGGTGGCCCAAGTACCAGTCGGTAACGGTGAAATTTGGTAAATTTCACCGTTACCGACCGGTATTTAGGCATTTGTGATGTAGGGAAGGATTTGGTAATAAGGACTCTGTAAATACCGATTCCTTAATACTGATTCTTAATTGGCCTTGCATTTAAGGAATCAGTATTACCGATTCCTTCAATGCAATGTAGAAAGCACATAAAAGAGTGCTTTTGGGCCTTAAGGAATCGGTAATTACCACCAACTTCAAGTTGGTAATAATTACCGAATTCATTTAAAAAACCACATTCTTGGGGTTTATCATCACACCGTGAACAGAGGGACCTGTCCTTAGTGAACAATACAACAAATCCAGTTCCTGAAGGAATAGTATGGGACAAAGGGCTAGATGTAGGTGGGCAAATACCGGTCGGTAATGGTGAAATTCTGTAAATTTCCCTGTTACCGATCGGTATTTAGCCATGTGGGATGTAGGGAAAAATACAGATTCCTTATTGGCCTTGCATTTAAGGAATCGGTAATACCGATTCCTTAATTGCAATGTAGAAAGCACATAAAAGAGTGCTTTTGGGCCTTAAGGAGTCGGTAATTACCACCAACTTCAAGTTGGTGGTAGTTATCGAATTCTTTTAAGTGCCATGTAGCACACATCCATGCCCTTAGGGTATGCATGTGTGTCACATGTGCACACATGTGCACTGACAGCTAAAGAGGAGATTGGCCCTGGCACAGCGCTATGGTCATCACCTACCCAGCCTGTTCACGGACATTTGTCTCGTTTTCTTCCCTGCTGCTGTCTCCTCCCTGTGGATTACCTGCTGTCCCCGGTCTTTCCTATCCTGACTCGTGTTCGCTAATTTACTCCTGTATTGTTTATTTACCCATTAAGTAACTACTGTGAATAATGTAATTTTTTTATCTTGTAACTCGCTGTGTCACTATGTAAAGCGCTCTGATACCTCCAGGTCTAGCCAGCGCTATCCTACCTTAACATCCTCGCCAGCGCCTACCACCGTCTTTGGTTTCTAGCCCTCTGATCCCCTCCTGATCCTCACTCTTCTCTGACGGAGCCCTAAACGCAAACATGGCCGCTTCCCGGTGGAGCTGCACCGACAGCTATAGGGGAGATTGGCCCTGGCACACCGCTATGGCCATCACCTACCCAGCCCGATCACGGACATTTGTCTCATTTTCTTCCCCGCTGCTGATGGACATTTGTCTCATTTTCTTCCCCGCCCGCCCACCCATCAGGACCTTTACGCTGCTTACTTCCCTAAACAGCTGAGACCTAGCTACCTTTGTCTGATTCCTGGTGGAGCAACCTCACTAGCTAAAGGGGAGATGGACTTTGGACTCCCTCCTTGACCATCACCTACCCAGCTAGACTTTGGGCAAACGCTCCCACGTCTCTCCTGACCTTATCTCCCCCCTCTCCTTTCCATTCCCCCCTCACCCCTCTCCGTTCCTCCTCTTTCCAGCCTCTGTCCTTTGCCCTCACCTGCCCTTCCCCTTTGTCCCCACCCTTTTTTTCTGTGAACTTCTTCCCTCGCCACTTGAGACCGAGCTATTTTGTCTGATGCCCGATGGAGCTACCTGTTTTAGCTATAGGGGAGATGGGCCGTGGATTCCCTCCTGGTCGTCACCTACCCAGTCGGTCTTTAGACAGACTTCCTTTCGTCTTTCCTGTTGCCCCTTCCCTTATCCCCTTTCTCATCTCCCCTACCCCCTCCACTCCTTTTCTCTCTCCTTTCTCTCCTCTCCTAATGTATTGCTTCTTTTTTTGATGTAATGTGTAATTGTTGATCTTGTTCTGTTACATTGTTGAAACTCATGTAAAGCGCTCTGATACCTTCGGGTCTAGCCAGCGTTATATAAAACTCTTTAAATAAATAAATAAAATAAATAAATGCACATTTCAAGGGTGCAGCAGGGTGTTCTTTGGACACCCTGGCACCCTTGAAGTACCTCCTGGTATTACCGATTCAGTAATACCGAATCGGTAATACTGAATGTCTTCACATTCATTCCTATGGGCCTCCAAGCCCATAGGAATGAATGGGTATGTATTCGTTATTACCGAATCTCAATTACCGATTCGGTAATAATGAATACATATTAAGAATTTGGTAATTTTTTACCAAACTCTTACCTACATCTGAAATACCGATTTCTAAATACCAAATCGGTAAAATTTGGTATTTAGAATTCGGTATTTCACTTTTACTTACATCGGACCCTTAGTCTCAGGGAGATACACAGAATAAATGTTGGGGACATTTTCAATAAGCATTTTTTGAACCAGCGCCATTCTAGTGTAAAACATATTTGCTGCTGCAATCAATAGACAGAAGTAAATATAAGTGATTACAACCACAAGCACCAACAGAGTAAACAGTAGATACATTTCTATAATGGAGCTAAGCAACGAATATATGCAGGCATATATAAAAAGAGAAATCCTAGCATACTCCTACTAGCCTTACCCCACCTAAGTGTACCTTAATGTACATAGCATGTAAATGGAAGTGAAGCCAGGAATCCCCTTAAGAAAGGGCCAACCCCATTACCTGATGGGAGAGATTTAAGAACCCTGTCTTGGTTATGAGTTGGACAGCCCACAAGGGATATGACACCGCTGCGTGTTGAAGCCTCAGCTTGCAGGGACCTCTGTGTCAGTGCCAGCATAGAAGCGTATCCTCAAGTTACCTAGTGAAGGTGTGGTCCTTTCATACCACAAAGATAGCCTCTGGGTTCCTACCACAATCGATATGTTGTGAGTACGATTATGTAAATTTGCCTAAATCAATAACTGCAATCATGCAAAGTAGTTCTGTCACCCTAGGATGAAGATGGCATGCCTTTTGTACAGAGTATGTTAATCCTGTTATGTACGCCGTGTGTAGGGGATTTTACTAGGAATCCTCATGCATAATAAATGAGGCTTGTTTCAAGAAAACCAGACGAAATTTATTCAGCACATAACTGGGTAAAAGGTCAATACTAGACCGTTATGCACAGCAAGGTAGGCCAAATGTAGGTAAAAGGTTGCTTTGCTACTTAGGCCTAGGTTGGGATACATAAAGTGTGATGTCAAATCTGCCTTTTGATTGCTGCCCATTCATCCTACTGATTTCTCTCTGCTTGGCATGCAATTTGGGGGCTCCATATATGTGGACAAAGTGCTGCCGAAGGTTTATGCCATTTCTTGTGCCCTGTTTGAACTTTTCAGCATGTTTTTGCAGTGGATTTTCACCAAGAGCAGTGGGCACCGGGAAGTGTCTCACTTCCTAGACAATTTTTTATTTGTTGGTACATGAGCTTCGGGGAACCGTGTCCGGACGTTGCAGCATTTTGAGTCTTTAGCACAGGATTTTGGAGTGTCAATGGCTCCCAAGAATACGGAAGGGCCAAGTGTGGTGTGGATGTTCCTGGGTATAGAGCTAGACTATGTGCGATGGGTGGCTCATTTGCCAAAGGAGAAAGTGGTGAAGATAAATGCTTTCTGACACATGTGATTGGGGAGAGGAATATTGAACTGAGGGGAGTGCAGAAGTTGCTGGGTTTCCGGAATTTTGAATGCTGGGTGGTAAGAGAGGGAAGAACCTTTTGCAGGTGTCTCGGCAGGGCCATATCAGGAGCAGTTATGCAGCACTGCAGGGTGCAAATCCTTTGGGCTGTAGGAGCTGACCTGTGTGTTTGGCAGACATTCCTGGATAATTTCAATGGTGTGTCCTTCTGTGTTTTGGAGGAGAATACAGTGTTGCAGGTCTAGATATTCTTGGATGCGGCTGGAACCCTCGTTTTATTTTTGGGGGGGATTGGAGAAGATGTGCATAAGAGTACCCGGAACATTGGATGACTCAAGGCCAGATCATTACTTTATTGGCGTTTTGGTGGCATTGGCAGTCTTAGGCAGTGAATTGAGGAACAGAGCAGTCCTTTTTCATGTGGACAACATCACTGTATTGGAGCTGGTGAACTGGCAGCAAGCAAGGGATTTGAGGGTGTTGAGGAGGTTGATGCTGGTGTGCTTGTGGCTTAATGTGGTGTTCGGGGCAAAGCATGTGCCGGGGGCCAGCAATGATATAGCTGATTCCTTGTCCCGGTCACAGTGGCAAAGATCTGCTAGCTGGCAATATCTGGGCCATGGGGAGTGAGAGTTGTGGGACTGGTGGAGAGGTCATTGGCAGAATCCATCGGGAGGATTTACAGACTGTCATGGAGCGCATTTGGGGGGTTTTCAGGCTTTTCTTTAAAGAGGATGCGGTTGGAGTGACAGGACACTAAGCAGGGTATTTCGAGTTTTGTTCTATTTTGTATTGAAAATGGTTTGTCGCGCATGACTATTTCAGGCAAGTTGGCTGGAATCTCTTTCTATGGCAAGCTTTATTTGGGCTTAGACCTTGCTAAATATGAGATTCTGGGCCGGGTTCTGACAGGGTGGGGCAGGGGGAGGGGTGTGGGAATGGTGGGATTGCGGGAAGCTATTACATTTGAGCTGGTACAAGATGTGTTGGCTGTTTTGCCTCTTTCTTGCTACGATCCGTTTGAAGAGGCCATAAGTACCTCTCGGCAAGGGGAGTATTGTGCAGGGAGGTTCACTTGGAATAGAGGAGGTTGGGTATTTGACTGAGGCGGGTAGGGGGAGGTGGATGTGTCTCTGTGAGGCTGACAGCAGTGAGGTGTGCCTGTCCGGAAGTGGCGTGGTTTCCAGTTGCTGCATTGCAGGTGTTTATCATGAATTATTTGTCCCACTGATAGCAGCAGGGTCACTGCCTTTCATTTGTTGGCAGTGTTGTGCATAGCTTTGTGTAGGCTTGGTAGAGACTCAACTAGGTTTGGTATGCATTCCTAATGGATTGGGGTGGCCATGGCTGCTGCGCGCTTGGGATGGTCCTGGAGACAGATTCATCAGATTGGCAGGTGGATGGTGAGGTGCTGTGAGTGCTATGTACGGAAGTAGTGGGTACTTTTCCCAGTGGTAGGGGGAGGTGGGATAAGTTGTCTGAGCCAATTGCCTCTTTTTTCTGACATAGGGTGCTTGAGTGGTCCAGGGACTTACACGGTACCTGAATTGTTAGACATTCCTTTGTGCACTTAGCAACAAAGTATATGGACAAACAGGTTTATGGATGAACCCTGGGCTTGCAGAGCAGTCACCATAAGGTGCTTTGGTAGGGTAAAGGGGGAATGCGTTGGGAGGTATTGTTACTAAGCCTGACAATGTTGGTTCTGCAGAGGGGCTGCCTGGACAAGCTCCTGATTCATCTAGGGGAAAATGACTTGGTTCAATTATCAGGACTGTCCTTGCTCCATCATATGCAGAGGGACTTGGAGGCGATCAAAATACATTTGTTAGGAACATGTGTGGTCTGGACTGACCTAGTGTCATGCTGCATTTGGCGGGGGGCCTTGAAACATACTGCAATTGACAAGGCTTGGAGGAAGCTGAAAAGGGCAATGAGGGTTTTTGGCCTGGCTCATGACACCAAGGTGATTGCACATAGTGGGCTCAAGGAAGAGGAGCCGGGCCTTTTCAGAGATGATGGGGTCAACCTTAGCTCTTGGGACATGCTTATTACATGATGGAATTGTGGGAGGTGGTGAGCGCTTAATGGAATGAGTCAATTTGGTGCGGATAAGTGCACGTGATTTCTAGTGGGGCAGAAAACCCTCTATGGCGTTTTCCTGTTTGGCGGTATTTTAGGTGGGGTGGTGAGTCACATGTGTGGATATCTACCCCTTGTGGGGTAGAAGAAGCACAGGTGATTTATGGTGGTGTGAGGGATGCAATGAGCAGGGGAAAGATCTTCAAGGAAGGATGTTTGTTGGGCAGGTGAAGGAGTGACTGGGTATATGGAACGAGTTGAGTGAAAGTGGGAAGAATGAAGCAAAGAATATGGACTATCTGGGGAATTGAAATCTGGTGAGTTGTGAATGGTGGGGTGAGAATGAAACTGTCTAGTTCTATGTCAAGATTTATAATGTTGAGATAATGTTAATAAAGTTTAATTGAATGTTAGCAACCCTGTCCTAATAAACTGCCTTTTACGCTAATTCAACAACGTGGAATGTGGTTTTTGCATGATGTCCGCCCCCCGGGGAAGTGAAGTTAGCAGTCCAGTCTTATGCAGGGGGGCTGCGTGCTAGCCTCAGGACAGTGTGGGGAAAAGTTAGAATAGGGGGAAGGGGCAGGTTGTTGACGGTGCTAAAAAGGCATCAAGAGAGGGGTATCTGGCCTCTGCCTGAAACTAAGCACCACCGGGATACGGACACAGTTTTTTGGTCCTCCCACCAACCCTACATTTTGTAGGAGGCTACTGGTGGAGGTTGATTCACAGCATGTTGCTAGTTTTGGGTAGGTTGCAAGGTGTAGCCGGTATTTTGGGGGGAAGTGATTCACATTTGGGTATATACACCCCTCAAGGGAGGGGGAAAAAGGGAGAGCAGGTGATGATTGGTGGTGCCCGGGATGTGACAAGCCAGGGAAGGATCTTCAAGGGATGATGGGGCATATTATCAAGACAGGCAATAACATTTTCGTGGTTTTAGCGGCAGAAAACTGCTGCTAAAACAGTGATAATGGGCTTGATAATATACTCTATGGAATTCCAATTGAAGCCCATGTTAGATGTCCTTCACATTTAACATGGACTTCAATTGGAATTCCATAGAGCATATAATCAAGCCCATTATCGCCATTTTAGCAACAGTTTTCTGCCGCTAAAACAGTGATAATTTTATCGCAAGTATTGATAATATGCCCCGATGTTTGTAGGGCAAGTAAAGGAGTGATTGGGTATATGGACAGTCGCGGTCGGTAATGGAAGTACCTGCCAGGCGGGGACGTGGGAAGGGGCAGGGTGGGGGGTAGTAAACTATGGATTACGGAGGTTCAACGGTAAGTAAACATATAAATCAATCAATGACATTTATAGAGCGCGCTACATACCCGTGGGGTCTCAAGGCGCTGGGGGTGGGGGGGTGCCGCTACTGCTCGAACAGCCAGGTCTTCAGCTTCTTCCTGAAGGAGAGGTGGTCTTGGGTCAGGCGCAGGTCGGTCGGGAGGGAGTTCCAGATCTTGGCGGCCAGGTAGGAGAAGGACCTTCCTCCTGTAGTCGCTCTTCGGATGCGGGATACGGCGGCGAGGGCGTGGTTGGCTGATCGGAGGTGGCGTTTGGGAGCGTAGAAGTTGATTCGGCTGTTGAGGTAGCTCGGGCCTTGGTCGTGTAGGGCTTTGTGTGCGTGGGTGAGGAGGCGGAAGGTGATTCTTTTGTTGACGGGGAGCCAGTGCAGGTCTCTCAGATGTCCGGAGATGTGACTGGTTCGTGGGATGTCGAGGATGAGTCTGGCTGAGGCGTTCTGGATCCGCTGGAGTCTCTTCTGGAGCTTGGCGGTGGTGCCGGCGTAGAGGGCGTTGCCGTAGTCCAGTCGGCTAGTGACGAGGGCCTGGGTGACGGTCTTCCTGGTCTCGGTGGGGATCCACCAGAAGATCTTCCGTAGCATGCGTAGGATGTTGAAGCACGCCGAGGAGACGCTGTTGACTTGCCTGGTCATGGAGAGGGAGGAGTCCAGGATGAAGCCCAGGTTGCGTGCGTGGTCTGTCGGTTTGGGTGCGGTGCTCAGGGCGGGAGGCCACCAGGAGTCGTCCCAGGCGGAGGGTGAGGAGCCCAGGATGAGGACCTCCGTCTTGTCCGAGTTCAGTTTCAGGCGGCTGGTCGTCATCCACTCGGCTACCTCTTTCATCCCTTCGTGCAGGTTGGCTCTGGCGGCGGCGGGGTCATTGGTCAGGGAGAGGATCAGCTGGGTGTCGTCGGTGTAGGAAATTATGTTGAGGTTGTGTTGGCGTGCGATGGCCGCGAGGGGGCTCATGTAGACGTTGAAGAGGGTGGGGCTGTAAATAACACGAATTTTGATGCGTGTACTGCATCCCCAAATGCTATGCAGTGCGCTCAACGAAATTTGTGTTATTTATTTATATGTTTACTTACCTGTATACCTCCGTAATCCATAGTTTACTACTCCCCACCCTGCCCCTCCCCCTCCCCACGTCACCGCCCCGCAGGTACTCCCACTACCAACTGCAGCTGTATATGGACCGAGGTCAGTGATTGAAAGGGGGAATATTGAAGCAAAAGATAACTTGGGGCTATCTGGAGAATTGAAAGAGGGTGAGTTGTGAAAGGTGCGGGGAGATTTACTGCCAGCCGTTACCTGATATGGCTTCTAGCCCAACTAAAACCTTGGTGTTTCGTAATCTCTTGTCACTTTTCATGTTAAAACTGTGCACCTTCCTAACATTTTCTCCATAAGTCTGTAAATTATACTTCAAGGAGATCTTTTCCTTGTATTGTACATGGACATTATCGCCAGAGCAAACCCCCAGTGTTCACCTGCTCATTGTACAATTTTAAATCAGACTTTTATTTCGGGACTACTCAGTATTGCACATGCAATATTTTGTCCCTTGCATTCTTTTACACGTGCGAAGACAGATTTCGTTTTGCCCAATCTTATTCCAAGCTGGAAAGCCTCCACTTTACATCTATTAATATTTGAAATTCCCACATTGCATAGTCACCAAAGAACCCTGGTCCTTGAAATTTGTCTGTTCTTTTTCGGACCTCATTGGTACATGTCGCTCCCACGACACAGAAAAACGACTTTCCAGGCTGCAGGTTTGTGCACTGGGGCGTTGTGAACATTTGAGGCAGATTTGCAAAGATATTATGAAAGGCAGCACAGCAAGCAATGTTTATGTGCTGTATTGTGTGAGAGGTAGAGAACAGGACAGCACTATATCTACTAAGATATGGCACTACCCTGCTCACACCCTAGTGCTGGCGCAGCACCAGGCTGCTTAGTGCCACAAACACACCTTTACGCCGCAGTGCAAAGGAGTGTGCTTCATGTCTAGCATAGATTTTGTACTGAGAGAATACCCTTCCAGTACAAAATAACATGCCTAGACAAACTGTAAAACTTTTCACACTTGTAATGTTTGGTGTACAGCGCAGCACACCTGCAAAGTGGAAAACGCTGGGGAAAATAGGAGCATTTCTCCTTACCACCAGCTTAAAAGAGGGGTTATTTTTTTATTACATAGCCCTGTCTACTATTATTAATAAACAGAGCATTATGTCAAAACCATTGTTGGTTGCATGGGAATGCCAATGTACTACCCCCGGAATGCTCAAAGTAATGCAAAGCACAGCAAAGCACTATTTTGTGTTATTTTTTAAACTACTTTCTGTACTGGAGAGTAAATCCAAAATATAAATTTTTCCCAAGTTGACATCAGTGTGGTGCTGCAAACCCAGTGCAAAATATCAGTAAATCTGCCCCTTTGGCTCCATGCACGCCAAATTAAACTGCTGCTGTAATGCCACACGGCTATGCATCTTGCACGTAAAAAAGCAAAATTAAAAAGGGATGCTTCACAAAGAATTTACTGCAGGTAAAAGGTCCCTAAAGCTAGCAAAGGATACAGCACCAGAACCTACCTTGTGGGTTGTGCTGAAGACAGAAGCGACGTGGACATGGCTCCTAAAATCGCCACGGCGTCGGCAACGGCTGCAGCTTGGGCCAGAGCTGCGAGACTGGCACAACGGGAGATCGCGGAGCGGGACGGCAGGACGGAAGGAGGAAACGCAAACGAGGCTGTTGTGACGCCGAAGCGTGGAGGAGCCGCGGCCCGGAAGGGAAATCTGACCAGCCCATTAGTGGTGATCTGCTGTGCAGGGACCCAGGACTGCTTCCGGATCGTGATGGGAAGCGCAAGCCTGTAACCCCTAGCGAGCAGCAGACTGTGGAGCTGGCGAACAAAAGCCCTGGTGTGGGAGATACACATTCAGAAGGACTCATTGCCCCAAATACCCCTAAAGTATTGATTACAGCAACACCAGCGACACCAAGAGGGCATATTGGGAAAGCTTCAAGCCCCGTTCTTAGCGTGAGTGCTCCCCGGGTGGCGGACGTCAGAGAAAACAAAGGTATGCAACCACCTCCCTCCCTTACGATATGGAACAATGACACTGGCATAAGAGCTGATGGGGGGGCACTCAATATAACTACTAGTAGCAATTCTAGAAGTAATGACCAAACGCAGTCTCCACAAAATTCGGCCTCAGATCTTCAAGCACCTCAAAACCCCCAATCTATGGTAGCAGGCCCCAGTACAGCTATAAGTACCAGCAAATACTGATGTGGCTGACTCGAATAAAATGAATGAAATAATATGAAATGAAATGAAATGAATGAAGCTTATATAGCGCATGACTTACCCTGGGGCATCTCCGCGCTTGCTTAGGGAACCCGTCCTGGTATTCCCCTGTGAGATAACCCTGGCAGGGTATCCACAAGGTGAAAGCCAGGCATCCCACCGCGAGGGGCCGTTGTGGAGATTAAGCAAGCTATTGCCCAGAGTCGCAGAGTGTGAACCCGTGAGTCGAGAAGGCACCGAAGCGAGAATTAACGAGTCCGTGGAATTTTTGAGCCCAAGACCCGCCGAGGCGGGGAATTGAACCCTGGTCCAGGGCCGAACTCAAGCTCCAGGTCTGCCGCCTCTAACCCCTGAGCCACACTTCTCCACAATAATTAATATAACAATTAATATTGATATCGATGCAGACTTTGAGAAGTACCCTAGTGATATTTTTCCCTTTTCCGAGGAAGCCGAGTGGTCTGATGACACTACGTCATGCTTGACGGACAAAAGTGTTAGTGGCGAGAAAGCAGAAGTAAAAGCTGATAATGCTAGACCCAAAACGACTGTGAAGCGGAAAAAGAGACGTAACAGGGGGACAGACCTAGATTGGGACTATACCCCGACCAACCAACTCACGAGTCCCCCATGCTTGCCTAATCTTTCACAACAAACAGAGCACCCAGCACTCGCAGACCCACCGGCCCCAACCCTTGATACTGTCCTTCAAGCAATCGCATCTCATCGCGATGAGACCGCGCAGGACGGGCGCAAGGCACAGGCAGCCCTACGTACAGTACAAGGGGTTGTGCGCAAACTGACCAAGACCTGTAGCACTTTTGGGGATCGACTGACTGAGCTTGAGTCTAGAATAGTATCTAATGAGTCAGGGATTATTTCGAACCAAGAACGGGTAGAATCGCATGAGGCTAAGTTGGCAGATGTCAGGTGGAAACTTGAAAAATTCGAAAATCGCCAGCGCAGAAATAACTTACGTATTTTGGGGGTCCCCGAGGCAGCGGAAGGGGAGGATGTACGCTTATTTGTGGTGAATCTTTTTCGGGACTCATTGCCTGAGCTCTCTAGTTGGAACTGGGATGTAGAGGTTCAGCTCGCCCATCGTAGGCCATTCACTCTGAAGCTGACAGCGAAACCCGGTGCATACCCCCACGCTATCCTTGGAATAAGATTACCTACTTTGCGCGTCCTGATTTTTGCCATTCCACTGTTGAAAGACGGTGGAGGCTACGCCAACTAATCAAGCCATTTCAGGATAAAAAGGCACAGGCCTATCAATAACCCAGCATGGCTTAAAGTGATCTATGGGGGCCAAACAACATTTTCTATTTCTGAAATAAAAGCTGAAGAGTACCTTGATGGGCTAAGCTAAGCTAAGTCCCCTTTGCTGAAATCGGAATAATGTCAAGAAAATATAAGAATGAAATTAAATGAATAGCATGTAACATATCTAATCTAATGTTTGAGTCTCTCTGGGGGGGGGGGGGGGGAGAAGAGAAAACAATGAAGCCCAGTATCAGCATATATGATATGAATAATTCGGTATTTGTATGTGTATAAACCGAAAATATTAGGTCAGGCTCTGAGCACATGTTGCATGCTCATCACCACCAGACTCAAATAGAGTCTGTATGCCTCACTATGGGTTAGGGGAAGGAGGGGGGAGGGAGGAGGACGGGGGGAATGGAGGTGGGAGGGCAGGGGGCCAAAACATACAAAAAAAGCAACTCCAATTTGAAAACGGAATTTAAAAATGATATAATTAACTTTGTAAAATTAACAAAAGATGCACAAAAGATCAAGATGTCTGGGCTGGAAAAAAAAATTACCAATCTGGGAATACAGGCTCTAAGGAAACTGCCTAGCAAATTATAATGGGGAAGATAACGATATGTACATGGAATGTGGCAGGGCTCAATGATAGAAATAAGCGTGCCCACTTGAGCGAATTAATTAAGCAAAATTTGGCTGACATGATCTGTCTCCAAGAGACTCACCTGCCCTAGGATAAGAGGGATCTATTAAAAATTAGTGGATACAATCTGCTGGTCTGCTCCACACAAACATCGAATATTCGTGATGTAGCTATTTTAGCCAAAATCTCTCTAGGAAAAGACGTACGTAAGGCAGCGGACACTCAGGAGAGATGGGTTATTGCAGAGCTGGCCCTGGGTATAACTATTTGCTCAGTCTATGGGTCAAACCAGGACGACCCTTACATTTTTGAAAGTCTAGAATTGGAACTTGTTACCTGGCCAGGATTGCTTGTATTTTGTGGGGATCTTAATATCTCTTTAGGGCCAGTATTTAGAAAACAGTGCCAACAAATTTATTCAGGCCGTAAACCAAGAGTATTTAATGCTATCAGTCAGCTTAGAGATAGCTATGATTTTGTGGATATCTGGGATCATAAAAACCAACCCGATCCAGGATACACTTACTACTCACACCCCCACAATAAGTATGTCAGAATAGACTACATATTAGTCACATGGGACCTGTCTAATCAAGCAACAGTGTGTAAATGGCAGAAAATAATTTTCGATCACAATGCTTTAATTCTTACAATTGATCTAATTAGTTTTACCAGACAACGCTCAAACTGGACTTTCGATAGGAAACTCTTGTTTAATAGAGGCTACATAAGCTTTATAATAAACTGGGCACAAGGATATTTCAATATAAACCGTTTTAGTGCTTGATATGGTCAAGTGGGCAAAATTCAATTGGTCGAAAACAAGTTTCTTAGATCTCTGTTGGCGGTACCTCAGTCGTCGACGACTATGGCGGTACACTGTGAACTAGGTGTGGGTTATATTTCGGACTATCTTAAAGTAGCCCCCTTAATTTGTTGGGTGAAGACATGGCTCAATGAGGACATTACTCTTAATCACCTTATCCTTAAAGACTGCCTGGCCCTTGATAAGGCTTACAGCATCCCATGGCTGGCATACGTTAGAGCGGCGTGTGCCAGGCTGGGACGCCCTGAATTGTTCACCACCCCAGAGGGAATTAAGAAAGAGGACCTGAGATGGATCAAATACAATTTCCGGATCATGGCTGAGGCAGACAGGGAGGAGGTGGAGCTTAAAAAATCAGGAGTAAGAAGCATCTATGCTTTACAGACCTCGCCTTATATTGAACCCTACCTTAAGATTGTCACAAAGCCGTACCATCGCTTCCTGTTGATAAGGTTCAGATTTAATCTAATTCACCTTGTACTGGGAGACCACCAACAATGGGGCAAACCAGTTGATTCCCCACCATGCTCTTGTGATAACTTCTAGACACAGGACACACTTCACCTAATTATGTTTTGTGAAAGTTTTTCTGAGGCACGAAAAAATTCTTGTTGCCCATATTACGAGAAGCGGGGTTTCTACAGGTGAGGCCTGCACTGCTACATTTGCAACTTCTGAACAGTGTGCGGGTCATCTTTAGTGTAGCAAGTTTTCTGGTGGCTGCAGCAAGAGCAAAGAACAAAAGAACACTAAATATGATTTGAACCCCTGCCCCTGCCCCTGCCCCATAATCATGGAATTGATGATATTATAATTTTTAAAATTTTAATTGTATTTTATTAGTAGTTTGTAGGCTATTTGTGGATAAACTTGTATTACCTGTTTTCCCATGAATTATGTAATATAAATAGTGTATATACATGAATGTCTGTATATATATATGCTTGTCTATTTTAACTGTACATATAATTTTATTTATCTTGTATGTATGTATTGCTGCTTCTTTTATGATTTTAATTAATTGAAATAAAGAGTTTTGACTGACTGACTGGCTTCTAAGGGGGTGGTTTGGGACTGTGTTAAAGCTACCCTTAGGGGGAGACAATTAGTTATGTGGCCATAATTAAAAAAAACAACATGACAATGAAAATCGTTTACTGATGACAGAGCTAGCCAGAGCTGAGGAAGAACACATTGCATCTATAGCTCGGGGAGAGGATGGGAAGCATACGATGCGCCGAATGCTGCTATTAAAAACAGATCTAAATAGCGGGCTTACACCGAAAGCGGCAGAAACTTATCGAGCACATCAAAGCAATATGTATGAGAATTAAGCATGGGCGGAAAATCCGTTCCGCTCGCGGATTTTGCGGATTTTTGGTAAATTTGCAATCCGCGAACGCTCGCGAATTTACCGAAAATCCGCAAATTCGCACACAGCGGATTTTTTTTTCTTGGTGATACAATTTTGCGGCGTGCAGCGTTCACTTACCGTCATTCAGCGTTTGGTGAGTTATTTTTCTCGATATTTTGCGAGTGTGCGCCATTTTGGATCTTGCTGCGGGATCCCGCGGGAGTTTGGCGACGCATCGCGAGAGTTCGCAATTGCGAACATGTAGGCAGCAACAATCTCGCACTCGCGAAATTACAACATTTGCAGTTCTGCACAAGAAATCCACTAGCAAGCAGCATAGACCTTCTGAAAATGATGATTTTTATCAGAATAACTCCTCAGGTTGACATTTGTCTGCACTTTTTTGGATTTGAGGCCTTTTGACTTTCTTTGGATCACTTTTGGATTAGAAATCAACTTTCACAAGTAAGTTTGTTTGGGGCATTACAGTTGCTGTTCTGCAGAAAAACGAGTTTTTCAAAACTGAAAGCACTCAGCAGGTGCAAAAGTTCACTCATCATTAGTAACCATTCCCTGTAGTACTTCCTGAGGGGCCCCTCCAGAGTTCAGTTGCCTATGTTTGTTTGGAGCATTACAGTTGCTGTTCTGCAGAAAAACTGAAAGCACTCAGCACAGCAGGTGGAAAAGTTCAAACTCATCGTTAGTAACCATTCTCTGTAGTGCTTCCTGACTGGGGCCCCTCCAGAGTTCTAGTTGCAACAATTCTATGACCCTGCTCTGACCCTCACAGCAGGCTCATAGAATAGCTACAAGTAGACCACAAAGGTCCTGGGAAAAAAAATTACACTGCATCAGAAAGCAAATTACAGATAAGGAAGCAGGTGCCAGACTGGAATTTTAAAACAGTGACACATTAATAAATCAACCCCAAATGAATTCATGTCAGTTGAAGCAGGGCAGGTGTGCTTGCTTTTCCCCCCCATAATCTACAGTGATGATGAACCAGAGGGTGGCATTGATGTACCAGAGGGTGGCACGGGTGAAACAGAGGGTGGCAGTGGTGAAAAAGAGGGTGCTGGGAACCTGTGATGATGAATCAGACGTAGAAACAACATAGTCGCGACCGTTGCGAGCCGACAAGTAAGTTCGCAATTGCGAACTGGTACGAAACCTTCGCGAACTGGTTAAAACCCTTGCGAACACAAAAAAACGCCCTAAATTCGCGAGAATTCGCTGATTTTGCGGATTGCGAGTTCGCAAATACGCAAATTCGCGAACGCCAGATTCGCAAAATTCGCCCATGCTTAATGAGAATGGAGAGAGGGTCGGGAAACAACTTGTTCTACGTACTAGACAGAGGATTTCTTATAATACGATTACATCTATTAAATCAGAAGCCCATGAATACACTAAACCAGCTGGCATAGTTGAAGTATTTCAACAGTACTATCAAAAACTTTATCAAACGGATAGAATAATCGACACTGATCAAACTGGAATATTCCTAAGGGAATTTACAACTAGCACAAGATGGAATAGGGCCATAGATATCACAATGAAAGAAGATCTTGAGAAAGAAATCACCCTTGCAGAACCACAAACTGCTCTATCCGGCCTTGCCTCAGGGAAAGCAGCAGGCCCCAATAGATTTCCCATAGAGTTATATAAAATTATAGGAGCATAAATACTGCCTGTCCTACTGGATCTGTTCATTGGTAAACAGTGGAGTGGTATTCCGCCAGATTCGAGGAAAGAAACTAATATAATCATCTTCCCTAAAAAGGGTAAACCCACAGATCTTCCATAATCATACCGTCCAATTTCCCTGGTCAACTCTGACTCAAAGCTATATGCTAAGATCTTGGCTAATCGGCTCGGGAGGGTCGTCGAAGGTCTGGTCTCCCCCTAGCAACATGGCTTTATTCCCGACAAGGGTACCACGGACCACACTCGAAGAGCCATCTCACTCTTTGATATCAGGGCTGGGACGGGGCCGGATGTCGATGATCCTTCTCGATGCTGAGAATGCCTTCGATCGGGTATCGTGGAAATTTCTTTGGAGTGTATTGGAGCAGAATAATCTTGGGCCCAGGCTTGTTAACCATAACACAAAAGGAGCCAAGAGGGAACAAAAAGATACAAAAGGGATCGCCCTCCACTCTAATCAATCAATTCACAAAAAAGATCCCTGTACCAAGGACAGATAGTGTAGTCTATTTAATCAACATGAGTATACACTTGTTCTGGACCTATTACTACAATGTGCCAGAAACAACCCCCTTTCTCTTCACAGTGAGGTGTGTTTTCTCTAATGTCTTGCTGTCCATACACAAAGCAATGTTTGTATCTAAAAAACTTAAAATTACAAGGTGGCAATCAACTCAAGGTGTCCAATGATGCCTGCCCTCAATCAGACAGTGCATCGATCCACACTCAAACAGATAAAGAAATGAAAAAATGTGTGGTGGAGAGGAAGGCACCTCACGGGCGAACAACCCTCGGGGAACTTGGCAGATGTTTTTACCAATTCTATGCACCTTTCTCATCATCGGTTACCATTCCAATCCAAAAAGAAATGAGTGTACAAAACACAGAAAATGTACAACACAAAAGCAAAACTGCGTGTAAAGAGGTGCTAGACAGAAAGCTTATAACAATAGCCAACTGGTGTGACCAACATAAACGAGTGACATAAAATCATCAGACACACTCACTATATATCTTTATTATTCGTATTAGTGTGTGCTGGTGAATTAAAACGGCTGGTAGCTTAATAATGCATACCAATACCTTAAACCGACATGTTTCACTGCCCCAATGCTTTTGGCAGATTCATCAGGGTATTAACACTCGGTCACTGCACCGATTGCGGACACCTCTTTTTTTGGACACTGTTGAGTTGAAAAAACATACACCCGTATGAGACCATTAAAACCTATTTCTGAAACCAATCTGGAAATCTTATTCTCTAGAAAATTAAGGTCGAAATAAAGAACATTTACCCTGATTCAGCCCTGTCTTCTCATACCAGCTGATCAGGCCGCCATCCACTTTGTTTTGTGTCGATTGATACATCAATCTGCAAATAGTAAAACCATCAAACCGTCAACCTGTGCTGAAAGCCTGCATCGGTTAACTGTGAGGGTACTAACTGCAAAGCTTGCTCCTAAGCCAATTGATTCCCACTAAGCCCTCCTGTGGGAAAATCTGTCCCTCATCTAGACAGCGCTCAAAGGCAATGCAAATCAATGTCCCCGTGGAAGTCCTAATTGGCTCCCCTGCAACGGTGGAGCTGCTAAAGACTCACAGCGCCAGCGTCCAAATACTTAAAAAGTAAAAAGTAACCCGTAGTCCCAGTCTCTCTTCCTCCTCGCTAGGTACATTTATTCAAGCCTTACACCCCTCTCCTCACCGTACGACTTCGTAACCAGGACGTCAAATCATCCCAGGAACGCTGTGTCCTCGCTGCTGAGGTTATTTAACTGGATGTTGATTGCAGCGAGACCAGGCTTGTTAAGGCAACTAGAGTAATCTACCAAGAAACAACAGCTACGCTCTAGGTAATGGGTATTGAATCAGGGATAATTAAGATAACGAGGGGAACAAGACAAGGCTGTCCTTGCTCCCCGATACTGTTTGCTATGTATATTAACCCCCTGATTGTGAAACTTTTACAGAGCCACACAATAAAACCAGCTGCTGTTGGTATATATGATACAAAAAAAACTCGCTTATGCTGAGGACGTGGCAGTACTAACTCTGAACCCGTCTGAAGCAATTGTGGAAATAGAGGCTATTACACAGACATGTGGTCATTATTCCAGATACTCTCTTAATAAGGACAAAGCGATCATCTTATGTACGGATAATATAGATTATGTTGATCCCAGAAAAGCAGAAACAGCAGTTTACCTTGGGGCATGTATAAGCACAAAGATCCAAAATATTTGTAAACTAAATTATGAACCCCTATTGATGAATATAAGAAAAGATTTAGTGTGAGTCAATAGCCTTCATTTGTCAATCATTGGTAGAGGAAACTTTCTAAAAATGAATATAATTCCCAGGGTATTATATCTGTTCCGTGCCATACCTTTACTTATTGATGACAATATTATTAAATCTCTTGTATCACAAATGGCTAACTTTATCTGGCAGTATGGAAAAATCAGGAGGTCTCTGAAATATTTATCGCTGCCACAAGATAGGGGTGGTCTAGCAATCCCTAAAATGATGCTCTATCTATGGGCTGCCCTTCTCCAAAAAATGTCTCCACTTTTTTACACCTCGGATGACACTGAGAACACAGGGGGCATAGAAATACCATACATTTTTGAACTGTCAATTGGAGAGAAAGCCCAAGGGCTCTTGCTGAGAAGACTAGAGCCAAGTTATTTAAAAATTTTTTTAATTCAAAGTCATCAGTAATGCATGGAAGGTATGGGGGAAAGTCTCTAAATACATGGTAATCCCTAAATTCAACAGGTATACACCCTTGTGGCATTCCTCGCTATTACCTGGGCAGGCTATTGACAATATCGCTAAGAAATGGGAAAGACTGGGGATTGTTACAGCATCTGACTTTTTGGGAGATGACCCAAATGTCAGATTTTAAATTTACAGAGAAACTTTGAGGTCTCTAATAATGAGTATTTTAAATACATTCAAGTTAATACTATTTTAAGTTGAAAAATTCCCAAAATTACACTAGAAAAGATCCCACTCCTAGAGACTATAAATAAGCACACAACCAGAATTGGTACAATATATGGTTTGCTTCAAGACCACCTTGAACATACGGAAGTATTATGGGCTGGTAAATTGGCTAACCCAAATGTTGATATTGATATGAGTATACAGTCAATGGGTCGCTCACTACTGACCTCACCAGCGGGTGTAACCCAAGAGCATCACGGTAGATGCAGTTCTTCTAGGCGTGTACGCCTTTCGTAGCTCTGGAAGTGTAGAAAGTAAAGTTGCAGCACCAACTCTGTACACCGGTGTTTCGGAATTGTTGTTCCTCATCAGCAGAGTGTAGGTTTCTTCAGAGTTTGCTGGGCAGGCTGCCAAAGTATTCACAGGTATGGTACCACTCAAGGCACGTAGGAGCGGTGTCCGAGCTCATCAGCTCAAATGGTTCAAGGGAACCATATATAAGTATACAGTCAATGGGTCGCTCACTACTGACCTCACCAGCGGGTGTAACCCAAGAGCATCACGGTAGATGCAGTCCTTCTAGGTGTGTACGCCTTTCGTAGCTCTGGAAGTGTAGAAAGCAAAGTTGCAGCACCAACTCTGTACACCGGTGTTTCGGAATTGTTGTTCCTCATCAGCAGAGTGTAGGTTTCTTCAGAGTTTGCTGGGCAGGGTGCCAAAGTATTCACAGGTATGGTACCACTCAAGGCACGTAGGAGCGGTGTCCGAACTCGTCAGCTCAAATGGTTCAAGGGAACCATATATAAGTATACAGTCAATGGGTCGCTCACTACTGACCTCACCAGCGGGTGTAACCCAAGAGCATCACGGTAGATGCAGTCTTTCTAGGCGTGTACGCCTTTCGTAGCTCTGGAAGTGTAGAAAGCAAAGTTGCAGCACCAACTCTATACACCGGTGTTTCGGAATTGTTGTTCCTCATCAGCAGAGTGTAGGTTTCTTCAGGGTTTGCTGGGAAGGCTGCCAAAGTATTCACAGGTATGGTACCACTCAAGGCACGTAGGAGCGGTGTCCGAGCTCGTCAGCTCAAATGGTTCAAGGGAACCATATATAAGTATGCAGTCAATGGGTCGCTCCTCTAAGGAAAACAGGCTGCATTTTTTTAAACTGCTTTATTAAGAAAGCAGTCACAGACATGGTGGTACCTGTGAGTGCGGGCCATTCCCAATGGTTAGCAAATTGCGACCTGCCTCATAAATACTAATGAGTCAGGTCCAGTGCGAGCCATTTGGGAATCTGTTTTACATTCCACTTTGTCAGTCGCAAATTGAAAGATGCAAAAAAATCGCAATTTGCGATTCACAAAATGGAATGGTTGGACAACTGGCCCAGCATCTCTAATGAACAAATAGTGAGACATTCAATATCGAAGAGAGCTATGCACTTTAAGTACTGTCTAATGATTTAGTAATGATTAAGTAATGATTTAGTAATGACCTTTGAGAAAAAAACAAATAGACCCAGACGGGTTGGCAGGTGAGTTGGACTTTAATTTAGGATGTAATACTTCTTGTTGGGCCATGATAAAAAAGCTTTTCAGATACATTTTGGGCTGAATTATTATTCCTAAGGCAATATAGTTGTTTGCTATCTTTAATTACAATAGAATACTTAGAATAAATATTAATGAGGCAGGTCCCCTGCGACCCATTTGGGAATTGCAAACAGTGTCTCAGACACTGTTGAACATTCCATTTTGTGAGTCGCAAATTGAAAGTCGCACAATATCGCTATTTGCGACTCGCAAAATGGAATGGTCGCACATCTGGCCCAGCATCTCTAACATACAAATAGTGAGACGTTCAATGTGGAAGAGAGGTATGTTCTTTAAGTACTGTCTAACGATTTTGTACAGAATTATACTAGAACATTTAGACATTTCTGGAATATTTTTTTTCACCTGAGGAATAAAAAGGCCTTTGTTTTCCACAACTGGCTATGAGGTTGGTGAATTTATCTTTATATTTGGCCAGAAGGGCATTGAGTTGTTCAATTGTGGAGCACTACAAAGAAGAGCCGGAGCCTGCCAGAAAATTGGGATAGATTGGCCAATGGTCTATTGCTGTAAGTCTCTATGGGGCATATTATCAAGACAGGCGATAACATTATCGCCGTTTTAGTGGCAGAAAACTGCTGCTAAAACGACGATAATGGGCTTGATAATATGCTCTATGGAATTCCAATTGAGGCCCAAGTTAGATATCCTTAACATTTAACACAGGCTTCAATTGGAATTCCATAGAGCATATTATCAATTTTAGCAGCAGTTTTCTGCCGCTAAAACAGCGATAATTTTATCGCCTGTCTTGATAATATGCCCCCATGTTTGAGCACAGGCTTCAACACTGTTTCGAAAGGTAATGGCCACTGAGAAAAAAAAACACGTAGGCACCCAGACGGGTGGCAGGTGATTTGGACTTTAATTTAGGATGTAATACTTCTTGGGCCATGATAAAAAAAAATTCTGATAAGTTTTGGGCTGAATTATTATTCTTATGACAATATAGTTATTTGCTAGCTTTAATTACATTAAAATACTTTTTAGATACTCTCTTTCAGCAACTAGTTCAGAGGCTTTATGCTTATGCTACCTTTTAAGTCCAGCATATAAATAGTGTTAGTTGCCCATAGGCAGACCTATTATCCCCAATACGCTACATATATTTATGGTCTGCTTCCGGTCAGCTCCCTGCTCATAATTAATGAATTTGAAGTCTCTCTCAGGTGCCTACTCTTTATTCGATGGCTTTCATCCCCGTTCTTGGCATTCTGAATGGATGAGCAATATACTTTAAGTCTGGCTTGTGACATTGTCAATCAAATCAAACGCTTTTTTAGGTTTGACCTGACCGCTTTAGCAGTCTACCAGTGTCTCACATCGCCTCCCTGCAGCTTTGCACTGGCGGCTTATTTACAAGCAGACAGAAGTCGGAGACTTACTGGGGAGAGGCGTTGGCCTTACTTTTTTTTAGGGCATGCTTTCTTTTAAGGACCTGACCTTGAAAGTCCATTGCAAGGCATTGACAGTTAACTGGGTGCTACAAGTACTGCCACTGTGACAGGGAAACAAACCCTTATAACCACCAGACTCCGTCGAATGTGGATGGCTGTGTCTGCCATCGTGCAGCAGTAAACTATCCAGATTTTAAAATAAATGGATATAAATGGAAAAATAATCTGCACATAACTACCTTTACACTTGTAAAATAGTTGCAAAATCTAAAGCGATATACATTTAATAGTACTTAATTGTCAATTCATCACACATATGCTTGTTATTAGCATGTGAAGTGTAGATTTCACTCAATTGAAAAATTACAACGTATGCATGCAGCTACATTTTCATAGCCAAATAATGCAGCCTGTCTGTATCAGATAACAGCTGTGTAGAGCAGAATAAATATTGGTGGGGCACACTGCAAGGTGTTAAAAGCAGTAGTAATTATTTCAGAGGGCTCAACGTATGTGATGGTAAGCATACAGTTTCCACATAATAATGCACATATGTTAAGTAGCATAGCCCTTCATACAAGCAAGTGTCAATTGATAGGCATTTACATTTATTGACGTCGCATCTCTGCTGCTTTAGGACTGGCAGAGGGTTCTTATTTTAGTGAAATTAAATGATACATTCCTGGCTTGAATATCGACTGTAACCACTATGGAAATGCATTGTGCTAGTAAACTGATGTATGTTCTCAACCAATGAGCCTATCTAATCGCTTTTTTTTATTTTGAGACTTGATGATTATCTTTTTTCTTTATTAGAGGGGGTTAAAACACAATTTTGGCAGTCCTGGCAGGGTGAGAAGCACATGACCGGTCTCATCATAGCTGCTCATTTGAGAGGGTAGTGGAGCAGGATTAGCCATACCTGCACTGAAGGAAAGGGGGTTCCGCTAACTGGGGGGGAGAGGATGACTGTCTGTGGTGGAACACCTTGACTCTGATTCACTAACATTTTGTGTCACATCACATTTGTGTCACTTTTCTGATGACAACCCTGCACAATGTATTAGGGTCGGATTTACCAGCCAATAATGAAACCATTTTTCTTTTAATTGAACTTCATTGCTAATTGTTATGCCATAGGCATCTGAGATAACACAGTGCTAAGGGAAGCAGTTTGAAAGCTCAACATATTAACTTTTACAATCTCAAATATGTTGTAAGCTTTTTAACCTTGCAAAATATAAGGGTGGAGAAGCTTTAGATACTATGGCCCAGATTTACTAACAATTCTCACAATGCAACACAGCAAGGGAAGTTGTTGTGCTCCATTGCGTGAATGGGAGAGAGCTGAACTGCACCATATTTACATAGATAAGGTGTTGTTCATCTCTCTCCCTGTGCTGGTGCACTTTTGGTTGCCTACTGTCAACGCATACTTCCCTGTGCCATGATGCAAGGGTGCTTGAGTTGTGGGCAGGCTAGTTTTTGTGCAGGAAGGCACACCTTGCTGCACAAAAGCTATCCTTAGAGGCATATTCCTCTTTGCAGGAGTGCCGCAGAATGCAACACTCATGCAAAGAATAGGTAATGAGGAGAAATAAAGATATTTCTACTTGTTACACCACTGTTAAAAATTGGGTTACTGGTTGACTGGGGTGTGAGTCCTGGTCAAGCAGAAACCACAATCCTAGTCAGGTTCAGGCACAGGCAACCCCAAAATGAACCTGTGCTCAGCCCTGTGGTAGCTTGGCAAAGAGCAATTAGGCAATATGTAAGGTATATGTGCAGATATTCAAACACTAAAACAGTGAAAACACCACATAAAAACATCCCACATCAAGTTAGAAAACTAGAGCACAATGTAATAAATAATCAGTAGAACCATAGTTATGAATTTTTAAAGAATAAACTGTAAAAGAAATGGAGTGTGATACAGTCCCAGATTAGTCCCATTGAAGGCTTACCTTCTCAAGTTTTGTGTCATGAGTCCCGTTTGCATTGGAGAGGGTTGAGGGGAGCAAGAGGTGGGAGTGTGCATGGTGCAAAGATCAGATTGGGTGTTGTGAACAGGAAGGCTGTAGCCTTACTGTGGTGGTCCTCCATGGCGTTGATGCTTGCTGTGCAAGGTCGTGGGCTTGCAGCGGCTTGTGCTGATTTTCCGTGTGAGTGGCGTGGTATCGGTGTGAACGGGCCCATTTGCAGTAGTGAAGAGCCCAAATTCTTCATTTCAAAAGCTCAAGAATAGCACCATGGGTCCAGGACCTGAGGGGCTCTTCTTAGGGGTAAGGAACTTGCTGAAGACAGGTCCAGGAGCTGTTGGGGAACCTTTTATGTCCCTGAGGCTCAGATCAGGAAGCCAGCAGACTAGTCCTTTGAGGCGTTCTTGAGTCCTGGGTTCAAGATGAAGGTTGCAGTCCCAGTTCTTCTTACCCAGGTAAGAGGGCAGCAGGCCAGCACAACAGTGAAGCAGCTTCTTCAGTGTAGTAGTCCAGAAGCCTAGCAGTATTTGTAGCAGCACAGCAGTCCTTCTTCCTGGTAGAGTATCCACAGGTCCAGAAATGTACTGTAGTGGTGGTGTCTGCGGTCCTTCTTATATACATAGTTGTGCCTTTGAAGTGGGGAGAAACTTATAGAGGCATATCTTTGATGTGCACAGATTCCCACCTTACCTGTGCTGGCTTCAAGCTGGCTGAAGTGACAATGCAGGGTTCTTAGGCCCTTTGTGTGGAGGCAACAAACAGCCTATGTGGGTGTAAGTGAGGCTGGGCCAAGCTCCTCCCTCCCATCCTGCCAGTGATGGCTCAGTCAGTCACACCTAAGCTCCCATTGTGTGTGGCTATCTGGGAGGAATACAAAAAGCCCAACTGCCAACTACACGCAGTTCTGTGACCAGAGACAGGCTGCAGGTACCAAAAGCCTATGGCAAGAAAATGGCAACTTTCTATAAGTGTCATTTTCAGAATTGTAATTTAAAAATCCAACTTTATCATAAATTTGGGTTCTAAATTGGTAATCCAGAGACACCAAACATGAGCCAGTTATCTCTTACCATTGGGAAATCACACTTATAAAATGTAATAAGGCAACTCCAATGTGATTTTATGGGAGAGATAGGAATTGCAGTAGTAATACACTAATTTAAGTTTTGTACTACCAGGATAAGTAAAACTTAATAGTACATGTCCACCTCTTTCACTTTTCAATACATTTGCAATGAATACCCACGTTTGTTGCTCATGTGAATACAACCCCCAGTCCAGCACCCTCACTAATGCTTGTTCCTTTCCCTTTCACATTCTGAAACCCTTCCTTAAGAGACAATTTTCAGGTTTGTAAATAGCCTACACAGTTTTGTAAATGCCCACAAAGTTGTGAATTTTGGGGTGTTCGCCACCTTTTGCTCGTGCCTTTGTCCTGATATACTGAGTAGAAGCCAAGAGAGATGATTTACACACACATAAAGTATGCTATACCAGTGTAATTGCATGTATGAATTAACGCTTAACAAGGGCAAACTATATAACGAACCTGTTAGACCTGGCACCATTGGTGTGGGTCTCCCCTGCATTTTTTGCCTTTACCTCCTGTGTTTTGGCTATGTATTGGACTCCGTTTTGCTGGTCTAGATTCTTTGGGCACTTTGCCACTGCTTTTCAGTTCCAAAGAGCAAGTGCTCCCTTTGTAAATTACTGTTATGGATTGTTGTTTCCATGACAGGATATTTGCTCTACTAGTCAGTCCCTAGTACAGTGCACCGTGTGTGCCCGGGGCCTGTAAATCAAATGCTGCTAGTGGGCTTGCAAATGATTTTTGTGTATAAAAAGAGGGGCCCAGACTTTTATATCACTTCTGGTAATCAAGAGGAACCTTTGCCAAGGAGCAGAGCCGGAGAAGCTGAGGAGGAATACTGCCCCTGTCCTGTTTGCTATCTGGGGTTGGCCTGCAGTGGCTACTTGCTGCCAAGGAAAGGAGAAAAGGAATTTGGGGGCATATTACCAAGCAATAGCGATAATTATCGCTAATTCTTGGTTAGCGGGAAAAAAATATCGCCGAGCACCGAGGATTTTTACCGCTGAGTTACCTTGAAATTATCAAGGTTTATCTCAAAAGCGGTAAAAATCCTGCGAAATGCATGAATATCGCTGAAAAATCAGCGATATTCATGCATTATCGTGACAATGCTCTTAGCCATGTTATCCACCTTCCATGGATAACATGGCAAAGAACTGCTTTTAGCAGGCGTTAGCTTTTGGAGATATACGCGCTTAGCACAAATATTTCCAAAAGTTGTTAATAGGAGTTAGAGATGTTAGCGACTGTTTTCAGTCGCTAACATCTTGGCACGCCACTTTGCATGTAATTAGCTATAATTATCGCTGACATGCAAAGTGGGCCCCTAAATGCCCGCTATCGCCTACAAGCTGTCGCTAACTGGTGTTAGCGACAGCTTGGTAATAGGGCGATAAAATTATCGCTGCATTAGCGGGAAAAAGTCCCGCTAATGTGGTGATAATGCCCTTGGTAATATGCCCCACACTCTTTTGCTTTGTCATCTGCTTGAAAGAAGATCTCCAAAGGCTTGACACTGAGCTTGTCTCCTTTTCTGAAGTCTCAGGGACACAAAGACTTCACCACCAGCTCGCCTGAATTTCCTTGCTGGAAATTCTTATCTGTGAAGAGATGCCTGCTGCTGTTCTGGACCTCTAGGGACTGTTTTCCGCGGGGAGCTGGAAAACTAAAGAAGCGAGACGCATCCGCACCTGTTTCTGACACATCGCTGAAGAAACCGTCGCAGCGCCTGACGCGGCTCGAAAACTCGCTGCACGCAGCATCGAGTGCACTGATCTCCAAAGTCCAAGATCATCGCACTGAGTTCTATGCAAGGCCTTCTATGCGACTGCACAAGTTCACGCATCATCACCGGATTGTCTCCATGCTGCGCCAAGACTGTCGCATCGTTGGGGAATGCAGTAAGAAACTGATGCATCACCTCCCCACGCACTAAGAAACTGACGCATCACCTCCTCTTTGGTAGGGAACCGACGCATCATCTCCCCGGAGCAATGAACCAACGCATCCCCTTCCCTGAGTGTAGGGAACCGACGCATCACCTTCCAGACAACCCATTTTGTTTGTTTGCGTGACGCATCCCAGGTACTTTGTGAGAAAAGTGTTGAAGCTGAAATTTGTTTGAACTGAACTATTTCTACCATCTGAAAGTCATATTTTTATTACTGTATTGTGGATTTATGTTGAATGGTCTTGTTTTGGTTGAGATAAAGATTACTTATTTTCCTAAACATGCGTGGTGTCCATTTGTAGTGTTTTCACTGTATTACTGTATGTGTGACAAATGCTTTACACATTGCCTCTGAGATAAGTCTGTCTGCTTGTGCCAAGCTACCAAGGGGTGAGCAGGGGTTATTTTAGAAGTGTGTCCCGCTTACCCTGACTAGAAGCAAAGGACCCTATTTGGACAAAGTTACCTACCTCTCCCAACTAAACACCCCTTTTTCTAAAAGAACCATATTCAAAAGCAAGGGAATAGGCAATATCTTACAACAAATCGCTGAAGTTACTTTGGATGGTGAAGATTTTCAGATTTCCATAGCAGCCAGAAGATTTGGTTGCATTTATAGATCAAACAGTATTTAGTTTACCATGACCAGGTCTGATGAATCCTAAATCAACAATCCATTCCTCATAGATAGTATTCGAAGCGAGCATTTTATTAGCATATGGATAAAAAAATACACAACAATGTTGTTACAGGAAAAGTTTTCCACAACTGGTCAATAACTTGGTATGCATACAACATAATATGTTTTTTATTGAAATGGTTGTAAAAGTATTTCTTTTCATCAAAACCACTCCAACATGACAAATTGTCCTTAAGACCCATTCACTTTTAATAGCACTTCACATGTTTGAAAGTAATCCCCAGCAAGTAAACCCATTAAAGATTTCCTACCTTTCCAAATGGTTTGCATTATAATACAAATATATAAACGCACCAGAACAGTATATCAAGGTAGATAAAGAGTGTTCCAAAGTGACAATAAGCAGTGAGAAACATGCAGGGAAAGATAAAGGTTGCAAGAAATATTGTTCCCTGTTTCTTAATTAAAGGAGAGACATGGTTTCCCCTACGAAGAAAGACAGTGGCCTAACACTAAAGTAAGAAAATAGAACGTGCATCATATTTTATACAGTTATGATTGCTTTCCCTGTGTTTTCTCCTCTTAACATTCCCATGAAGGCTGCAGGCATGTTGTCAAATCCTTTAGTGATATGCTCTCTGTACTTGAGTTTTCCCTGTAAATAAAAGAAAAAAATGTTACTCTGAAAACATACATTCTCATAATATTTTTGCATAACATTGTAAATGGTTGCAGACATCCTTTGACTTTAACACACTGTCTTCCACCCAGGTACTTCAGTCAGTTGGATATTCTTGGGACTAGCTAAGTTGTAGCTAACATGTTTCATATCACTTTACCAAAGAACAGTAACTGTATTCTAAGTTGAAGAGAGGTAACAATGGAACAGGTTTTTAAAGAAAACCTAAATATTATTTGTATACAGTTTAAAAGGCAGGCTTCGTCATCCACAATCAACTAATTGATGTTTACGGTAACATCCATTGAGTAATAAACACAACTTGACGTCCAAGTGTAATTTCTAGAGGAGAAAGCCTCACATGTGAAGCTAACAGATAAATTGAATAGTTAGGAGTCTGCATATACCACAACAATCCCAAATATGTTTCAGCAGCAGCAAGGTTTCTTGATTATCTCTTGTTTATTTTTAAATTAGTGTCCCCACTTTTGTTCTTTAAAATGCCAGTCTTCTTGTTCTTAAATTAATGTCTTAATTTTTATTATTTTTATTGCCAGTTTTTTATCTTTTTTAGCGACTTGCCTTTTAAAGATCACAAACACAACAAGAAAATGGCAAGTAAAAAGGCAACTCTGATCAAAAAGAAGTGAAATATTGTAGTGAACATGAGAACTATTGGTGGTTGACTTTTAAGCACTGAACCTGTGTAATAAATGTCTCTAGATTACAAGCAGTAAGTCAAGAACATGCGGCCACATGCATCATCCCGGCCGTTTGCGAATTCCAAATTGCGAAAAATAGGGAATCACAATTTGGAATTCGCAAAATGGGATGCATGTATATTTTGGCATAATATTTGCGATTCAGTAAAAATCGCAATTTTTACCGAATCGCAAATATTATGCGAATTCTAATTTGCGATTTCGCATTTCCCATTGATTCCTATGGGCCAAAAGGCCCATAGGAATCAATGGGAATTGCAAATTCGCAAATTAGAATTCGCAAAATGTTAATGCATTTCATGGGTGCAGGAGGGGGGTCCAAAGGACCCCCCCACTGCACCCCTGAAATGTATTTTAAAGTGGATGTTTCACACACACATGTCCTAAGGACATGTGTGTCGGTAACATGACAGTGTTTAAAATGCTAATTTGAGCATTTTAATTATTTTTCGCAAATTACCACGAGGTTCACCCTCGTGGTAATTTGCACCCCATAATTGCAAATTCGCAATTTTTTTTTTTTTAATATTTTATTTTTGTTGTTGCTATCACATGGTACACAGTAACGGACAATAGGCCTTCAGTGCGGCGTCAACATTCAGCTGCCCATAATCAGTAGAGCAACTTTTATATTTTACCCCCCCAACTTCAACTTGCTACTTTTAGGGTTAAAATCCACGATTCATAACATTGGTCTATATCAACATAGGTGTGTCCAAATGCAACTATCAGTTCTTGGTTCAGATACACATTTCAGCATGTTCATCTACATGTAGGTTCCTAGGGCCCTGTAACATGCACTGTCTCCGCATTCCACTCCCCCCTCCCTCCCATCAATCTAGATCTTCGTCATCCCCTGAGCTGTCCCCATCCTCCTCTTCAGGCAGAGGCTCACAAATGTCTCCTCTATATGTGTTCCAGGGTGACCAAATCCCGTTCCATTTTCGAGGATTATGTCTCTGTTGATATACTGCCCGCTCAGTCACCATGAGCACATCCATATTTCTGCACCATTGCGCCAGTGTCGGTGTTTCCTGTGCCCCCCAGTTTTTCGCGATATCTCGCTTTGCCAGCATTACACCAATGACCACCCACCTTTTCGCATGTAGTGATAGATTTGTTGGGCCCCACACATTCAGGAGACAAACCCTAGGGTCAGGTGCGAACGGGTTCTGGAGGGTCTGGCCGATCGTGCGTGTGACACGCCGCCAGTAGTCCTGTATATGTGGACAGGTCCATATAGTGTGATACAGCGTACCCTCCTCCCCGCAATTCCTCAGGCAATGTGGGTGTTCTGCTCTGTGTATTTTATACAGTGTCGTGCGGGTGTAGTAGACCCTGTGTAGTACTTTGAATTGGACCAGTCTGAATCGAGTGGAAATACCTGCCTCCCTGGGCGATGCCAGGGCTGCGTTCCAGTCTGTTTCATCTGGGTCCCCTATCTCGTCCTCCCAGTACTCCTTTAGCTTCCCCAGGGGATCCGGCAGATTATTCATGAGTTTGCGGTAAGTGAGGGAGGTCGCACCGGACTCCATGTAGTCTGTAAGCAATCGGTCCTCTAACGGAGCCGACTCCGGAAGCGTCACACCAGTCTCCAACACCGACAGGAGTGCGTGCCTGATTTGTATGTATCTGTATGTTTCGGTCTCCGCAAGGCTGTATTGCTCCCTTATGGTCGTAAAGGAGAGCACACCCTCTCTGGTCCATAGGTCGCCCACCGTGGAGATCCCAATGTTGTCCCATTGATCGAACCCTTTGGAACTGCGCAGGTTACCGAGGGCCTTGGCGTCCCATAGTGGCGTGAGTCTGGTGATCACTCCCTCCCATGCCAACCGTCTCTGAGCTTTGTGCCATATGGCTACAGTGTGTTTGGTAGGCCCCTCCAACTTTCTCACCATCCCTTTGTTATAGAGTGGGGCCAGCAGGGTGGACATGCCCAGTTGGTGTCTATCTGCCCTGAACGCCGGGTCGTCCTGCGCTGCGTGGATCCACTGGTTAATGACCTTAAGGTGAGCTGCCCAGTAGTATAGTTCAAGGTTGGGGAGGGCTATTCCCCCACTATACCAGTCTCTGGTTAGTTTCAACTGTGCAACCCGGGCCGGTTTGTCTCCCCACAGAAGGCTGGACAATTGCGCCGACACGTGGCGGAAGAACGAGACGGGGACCATTGCCGGCGTGTTTTCCAGAACATAAAGGAAGCGAGGGAGCGCCAACATCTTAAAGAGCGCCGCCCTACCTAGCAGTGTTAAGGAGAGATTTTTCCAAAGGCGCACGTCAGTCTTCAATTTGTCCAGCTGGGGCTTAAGATTCAGGTCAAGGAAGGTCGAGTGCTCCCTCGTAATCCGTATCCCTAGGTATTTAAAGGCGACGTGTTCTACGAGTAATTGGCAATCCTCAGGCAAGGCTGGAAGGTCGCCCTTTACCATATAGATAACGGACTTGGACCAATTGAGTTTATAGCCCGAAGCCGTACCGTGGCTTTCACATAGTGCCAGTAAGACCGGGATACTGTTCGTGAGGTCCATGAGGTAGACGAGCATGTCGTCGGCATATAGGGATACCCTATCTTCGCCTCCACCTTCCCATTGTATACCTTTCAGCAGCTGGGTGGTTCTGAGAATCGTGGCCAGGGGTTCTAGCACTAAGGCGAACAGTAGTGGCGAGAGTGGGCACCCCTGTCTCGTGCCCCTTGCCAACGGAAACTCCCTTGATATGTGTCCGTTTGCGGTTACTCTTGCCATGGGTTCGGTGTATAGTAGTCTGACCCACGATATGAACGTTGGGCCAATACCGATGTGTTCCAGGACCGCAAAGAGATAGCGCCACTCCACCATATCAAATGCCATTTTGGCATCTAGTGACAATACGGCTGCCGATTCTTCCAACTGCGGGGCTCGGGCTAACACCCCGTGTAGCCGTCGCAAGTTCAGTGCCGTACTCCGGTGTGGCATAAAGCCCGATTGGTCCGGGTGTATGAGGTGTGCCAGATGGGGCAGTAGCCTGGTGGCCAACAGTTTCGCCAGGATTTTACTCTCGGCGTTAAGGAGGGAGATCGGGCGGTAAGATTCGCACTCCTCAGGGGGTTTGCCGGGCTTAGGTATCGCGACGATTGTGGCCGTGTGCTGATCAGGAGGCAGTCGCCCCTGTTCCCGACACTCCTGAAACATATCGAGCAATGGCGCGGACAGTGTCTCGGACATGAGTTTGTACCATTCTATTGGCACACCATTGGGGCCCAGTGATTTCCCGGGGTGTATTGCTGCTATGGCTGTCTGTATTTCTTCCTCCGTCAGATCGGAGTCGAGCTCGTCCCGTTGGTCTGGGGAGAGAGTGCGGGTCGGCACTCCCACAAGTAAGCTTTCTGCCATTTCCCGTGTGACCTCATAGTCAGGGGAGTATACGGAGTGGAAATGGTCTGCCAGGAGTTCCACTATATGTGCCGGACTGGTTTGTATCTCACCCTTAGAGTCCTTCAATTGCAATATCGCCCGCTGGCCTCCCCGCGCCCTCTCCAACCACGCCAGGAGCTTCCCTGCCTTATCGCCTATGTCGTACACCCTGCTCGCCGTTGCGGACATATTGTCCCGCACTCTGCGGCGCAGAAAGTCGGTGTGACGCTGCTGGGCCAGTCGGAGCGCGTGCTGGGTGTCTCCAGTCGGGTTCCCTTCGTGTTCCTGTGTTGCCTTATCAAGTTGCTCCTCTAGATCTGTCAGCTCCTGACGTTGTGTGTGCTTGTGCTGTGCGATCACCAAAATCGCCTGCCCGCGGAGGACTGTCTTGTAAGCCTCCCACAGTATTGTAGGCGACTCCACCGATCCCACGTTCTCTGCAAGGTAGGATCGTGTACTTTTCTTCAAGGCCTTGGCTACGCCCGGTTCTCTAAGGTAACCCGGGTAAATAGGGTAAACCCGTCTGCGGGTCCTTCCCTGACTGAACAGAGTCAGTGTAAGCGGGGAGTGGTCAGAGATCCCTCTTGGTCTAATTTGGGAATCAGTGAAAGTGAGGAGACCCCCCCCCAACGTCAGGAAATAGTCTATCCGCGATAGGCTGTCGTGGACTGCCGAGTGGTATGTGTATTGCCGGACATCTGGGTGTAGCCGCCTCCACACATCCACTAAACCCTGCGCTTCCATGAAGTCATGCAATTTGGAGGGCCCTGGTGTTCGTGTGCGCATCGGGTGGCGGTCTAGGGAGTCTTGTGCCACTGCATTAAAATCACCCCCCACGACAAGATCCCCTTCTGGAAGGTCTAACAAGAATTTTCCTAGTTCCGGGAAAGCTATGGTGTGTAGTGCTGGCGGGATGTACACCGAGACCACATTTAGCGGTTTCCCCTCCCACTGGCCATGTATCGCTGCAAAGCGCCCCTGTGTGTCTGTTGCAGTTGATTGGGTTATGAACCTGGACGAGCGGTGAATTAATATCCCGGTGCCCCGGGACCCCTTTGTAAATCCAGAGTGAACCACCATGCTGTATCCCTTCCTGTCTAGGGCCTTCGTAGCTGTGCCGGTGAGGTGTGTCTCTTGTAGTAGGACCAGGGCGGGGTTCAGCCTCTTTATACTTTGCAGGACCAGCCCACGTTTAATTTTGTCACCTAGGCCCCTTACATTCCAGGACATGAGGCGTAGCGGGGATGTCTGCCCTACATTAGTGTCCTCCCCCATCCTGTTTGGGTGTACGGTCTGTAAATTTGCGCTCGTGGACGACCAGGAGGTCTGTGTAGTGACCCTGTGTGTTGCATTGTGACAATACCATCCTATACTTGTGTGCCCCATCGTAGCTACCCTGCCCCTGTGCAGAAACTAAAAACCAAAACCCCCTCCTACCCCCAACTCCCCCCCTCCCTGCCCCCCTGCTCAACGGACTCAGAACTGCCCGCCCCCCCAACTCAGCAGAGTGCCTGATCCCAACCCATAACATAGTACTTGCTCGCTGGGGTGAAGGTTTCTCCGTGGTCAGCGGCCCCCTTCTTCAGCTGCGGAGGCCCTTCCGCCCAGTGTCCAAGGTGGCGTTGCCTGCTTATATCATCTTCCGTTCAGCCGGACCATGGCAGTGACTTATTGATCCCCGTCTGCACTGTCCTCATGACGGTCGGATAAAGGGGAATGTAGCTCTGCATCTTCGTTGTTGGCTTGTGAGCCCTGTCGGGAGCCAGCTGTACGGTGTTTGTTCTGTCTATTGGAGCGACGAGGGCCCGCCGCTCTCCATCCCTCCAGCCAATCCTGCGCCACCTCTGGGGAGTCAAAAAACCAAGTTTTGTTGTCTGCTACGACCCGAAGCTTGGCCGGGAAAAGCATGGAGTATGGGATTTCTCTGGCTCTGAGTTCTTTTTTGACCTCAAAAAAGGTTTGTCTCCTCCGTGCCACCTCGGCCGTGTAGTCAGGAAAGAATGCCAGCGTCGCATTCTGGAGCTTAATGGGGGGGCGAGTTCCTTGCCGCTTGTAGGATGGCGTCCCGATCCCTGAAATTGAAGAGCCTCGCTATGATCGGTCTGGGGTTAGCTCCTGTCTTGTGGCGTCCCCCCGGCACCCGGTGCGCCCTTTCCACTGTGAAAAAGGCGGAGAGTCCTTTGGGCTTCAGGGTGTCTTTGATTAAACTCTCCACATATAGGTCCATCGCCCTCGTGTCTTCCGATTCTGGCACACCTATTATACGGATGTTGTTCCGCCTCGAGCGCCCTTCCTGGTCATCGAGCTTATCGCGCAGTTCTTTGTTCTCCTTCGAGATGCGTTCCATACTAATCTGGAGTTCCGAGACGTCTTCGACCAAGGATTTGGTCACGACCTCCATATTGTTCACCTTTTCTGTCATTTTATGAAAGTCCGCCCTTATAAGTGTGATCTCGGCCGAGATCGACCCCACCGTGGCTTGTACTTGCGTGAGGGCCCGCATGACGTCATCAATGGTCGCTTTCTTGCCTCCGGTCACTTCGGCTGTCTTGCCCGCTTGTGTTTTGGCGTCCTGCGAAGGAGAGGGAGAGCCGGGTTTGTCATATGCAAAGCGGTCCAGGCGTGATTGTGTCGCCCCGTTTTTGGGCCCCTTGCCAGCCATCTTGGTGTCGCCTGGGTCGGGCTATCTCCTTCAGACGGCTACCGGGGGTCGTCCCTGGGCCCACGCTGTGTTTCGGGGGGTAAGAGTGGCCCCTGTGAGGTGCACCGGTTCCCGCGTCCAAGGATGTTTGCAGATATGAACGGGCCGGTGGTGTGCGGTGGCCGGTCGAGTCCCGGACTATTTCGTGGGGCGAGCAACCGATTGTCGCCGCCCTGGAGGAGTTCCTCTGTCCCCCTCTGGCACCGCGTGTACCGCCCCTGACTCGTGGCCGCTGGAGCTACGTGCTTGGGTCCCCTGATGGCGATGGGGGGCCCGAGTTGTCTTCAGACAGGTCCTACCGCTGTGAGGACGAATGCCCTGCGTAGATGCTCAGCTGGTCTCCGGGCCCAGTCCGGGCGGGGGTGTCTTCAGGTCCGTTTCGTCTTGTCAGGCACTCCGGTCGGCGAGGGGGAGCCGCAGTGCAGTCAATGAGGCAGCGCGGTTCCTTCGCCGCCAGACTCTGCGCTCTGGCCGCCGCTGCTTAAGATGGCGGTGCCAGGTCCCCACGTCGTCGCTCTGGGCGCCGGACTCCGTCCTCGCCGGGCGCCCGGGTTCGTGTCCCCCTCACCTCAGACGGGCCCCCCGTCAGGCAGATCGGCCCCCCGCAGTCCGGTGACGGAGGCTGGAAGGCTCGGTCTCCGTTCACCTCGTCGCTCTCCGTGGCCGGGTATTTCCGCTAGATCGCTGCCCGACACGGGCCACTTCCTGCCAGTACGCCGCTCACTGTGCTCCCCGGTCCGGATGTCGCAGACAGGCCCGCTCGGGGCGCTGGCAATAACTGTATTTCCCGACCTCGGATTGAGGTCTCGCTAATCCGAACTGTCGCCGCCTGGTCCTGGGCTTTGTTGCCTTCCCGCCTGGGAATTTTTGTCAGCGGATAAATGTGCGGATTTAACTGGGAGCCGCTTCAATCACGGAGCTCTCCTTCTAGGCTGCCGCCATCGTCGGCTGCTAGCCACGCCCCCGCGAATTCGCAATTTTAAAAACAATCATGCATTGCTTTTAAGGAATCGCAAATTTGCGATTCCTTAGAAGCAATCGCATTTTTGGAAATCGCTAAAATTAGCGATTTTGCCAAAAATGATTGATGCATACTAAAAAGATATTTAGGAATCGCAAACGGCCGATTTTACCGAATCGCACCGTTTGCGACTCCTAAATACCTTGATGCATGTGGCCGTTAGATTCTAATAGTTTTTTCTATAGTGCCCGGTTTGTGCTATAGAGTTTTCTTTTAGAAGTGAGTGAGAAGTGTGAATTAGGCATGTCTACTACATATACGCACAGTGGCAGGGTATATCTTGCTTCACCAACTACCAGTGTTTGTTCTAAGTAAATCACAGTGAATTCAATAATACTCCAAGCAGTTGCTAAACAATCAATGCCCATCTCCCGAAACCAGCCACCCACTATGGTTTCAAATAAAACACAAGAGTACAAAAGATGAGAGGGGCATTGTTGTAAAAGCATAAATTTGAAGGGTTTTAATCCCACAGAGGATGGAGAACAGTGATGACAGAAAAGGTAAGTCTTTCACTCTGTGGTATTATAGATCCTTGTATTCATTATTTATTACACAACAGCTAACGCCTTTCACCCTTGCGGGCTTCTTCAAGTAAGTTGTCCTCTCAGTCGAGAAAGAAATTTCCAAAGGGTAATAGCCCAAATCGTTTGGCACTTTCTTTATTGTTTTTCCAATAGCAGTGAGTGTTTGAAGAAGTAATTTCAATGTGTCAAGATCCATTTGTATTGAAACACTCGACTTGACAAGAGTCTCCACGATGGCCGTGTGATTAGGCCGGCGACTGAGCGTGCAACACTCTACACACTCTGGTTCTTGAAAGGGAGATTCAAAAACAAAAGGAGCTTAGAGGGTAAAGCTAGCCATAGGTTGCCCTCCACTCAATATGCAACTAGTACCACAAAAAACCTAAACTGTATAGGCACTTATAAAGTTTACCTTTATTTTAGATATACCATTTGTTGCATTGATATTGCAAACCTAACTCCCCTTTCACTAATTAATGGGGTAGTTGATATATCTTAGGATTGTGCCTCCTTTAAACATTCACCTGGTTTCCCAATAGCTAAAAGACAGTTGTGAGACCACTCATACCACACACACTTTCAACTCAAATTGTGAAGTGCTAGAAACGAAAAAAGTGTGAGAGAGCAAGATGGCACCTCACGGGCGCACCACCAATGGGAACCTGGCTGGTACTCGCCAGGATAGCCCTGTTCTCATCATTGGCACCATCAAGCTCAGAAAGAAAAGAATTGGTGTCCACAAACTCACAAGAAGAGTTTGTGAAAAGATGCAGTGAAAAACAGACAAAAAGAAGTGACCTGACACAGAGCAATTCCCACAGGGATAGTGGCCTGTGAGACGTGGTTTGCTGTTGTCTTTAGATGTTTGTATGCGGGTATGTACTAATTTGTCTTTCAGATTGCTGGCATGTTTGAAAGCAAACCTTGGTGGTGGCATTTTGAAATCTTTGTTCGACAGGATCGCCCAGTGTTTACGTATCGACTGTCTGATTTTGGAGGCGTTTTTCCTTTTAATTGAGATCTGCACCTCCTTGGCTGGTAGGAGCACCTATGGCTAAATGAGGGTAATTATCATGAGGTTATATGATAGAGATAGGAGAAGGCACGCACAATGTTATCAGGTTCATTACAAAAGTGTGTTTTCATGTGTCATTTCAGTTGTGAAGACTTATCGGTCCATATGCAGTGGCTTTAATACATATGACGCCCTGAAGAAATTGCCTAAAATTCATGTGGCAAGTGAAGTAGTATTGGTTATATAGGTGACAACCAAAACTACTTTTTCCTTCTTTTTAACCCCATACCCAGCACAAGAGACAGAATAAAATTGCATTTCTGTGTTGGTCTGTGTGGTTTATATGTTGTTTGACAATTTATTGGTCACTTCTTTTTGTCTGCTTTCACTGCATCTTTACACAAACTATTCTTGTGAGTTTCTGGACACCAATTCTTTTCTTTCTGAGCTTGATGGTGCCAATGATGAGAACAGGGCTATCCTGGCGAGTACCAGCCAGGTTCCCGTTGGTGGTGTGCCCGTGAGGTGCCATCTAGCTCTCACACACTTTTTTCGTTTCTAGCACTTCACAATTTGAGTTGAAAGTGTGTGTGGTATGAGTGGTCTCACAACGGTCTTTTAGCTATTGGGAAACCAGGTGAATGTTTAAAGGAGGCTCAATCCTAAGATATACCAACTACCCCATTAATTAGTGAAAGGGGAGTTAGGTTTGCAATATCAATGCAACAAATGGTATATCTAAAATAAAGGTAAACTTGATAAGTGCCTATACAGTCTAGGTTTTTTGTCGTACTAGTTTCTTGAAAGGGAGAGTCATTACGGAGCTTGACACATTGAAATTACTTCCTCAAACTCTGCGATTGAAAAAACAATTAAGAAAGTGCCCAACAATTTGGGCTATTGCCCTTTGAAAATTCCTTTCTCGACTGTGTGGACTACTTACTTGCCCTGAAGAAGCCCACAAGGGTGAAACGCGTTGGCTGTTGTGTACTAAATAATGAATAAAAGGATCTACAATACCACAGAGTAAAAGACTTTCTGTCATTCTATCATCACTGTTCTCCATCCTCTGTTGGATTAAAACCCTACGAATTTATGCTTTTACAACAATGCCTCTCTTATCTTTTGTATTCTTGAATTAAGCATGTATCCAACATCAATTTGGAATTTTGTATTTTTCCTTAGAGATACTCAGTTGGACCTATGGGCACACAACGTTTTGTAACTTGGGCCTTAATTATACAGCTGCAAAACCAGGATGGCTTAACAATTCAATGTTCTTATTGATCAGGCATGGTTTGCATTGAAGATGAATGTGCTGTAATGTGCATTGATTACTCTGTTCATGTTATGAAAGCACTGTAGAAAAATACCCGAGTTCACAGAAATCATGAATGTATCCATAGTAAATGACTACAGACGTGATGCAAAATTCTGCATGTTTATTGATGGGTTTTATTATTTTGGTACAAAGGTTGGTGGATGAATGTGCTTTTTAATATGTTACTTTGAGTACCCCACCCTCATTATCCTTAATTGGGTCAAGCCCCATTAGGTGTAGGCAGCTTTTGGTTGGGAGCAGGTAGGAAATATATCTTTGGTGTCAGAGAAATTGTAATCTAAAATCATTTTTTAATGGTAAAGTCGGATAATAATTCGCAATTTTGAAAATGCAGTTTTAGAAAGTTGGCATTTTCCTGCCATAACTCTTTGGTGCATACAACATATTCCTAGGTCACATGACTGGGTATAGTTGGCAGTTGAGCTTTGCTTACTCTTCCAAGACATTCACACAATGCAGGGATTATGTGTGCCTGGGTGGGCCATCACTGGCAAGACCGGGGGCGTAGATGTGCAAATCCCCACTTGCACATTTATAGGCAGTGCCCTTCCTTCACAGAAAAGACTTCATACTACCTCATTGTTCCTGTAGTCATCCTGGAGCCTGGGCAGGAGAGGCAGGAAACTCCAAGCACTTCAAAGAAAATCTCTAGAAACGTCTCCTAAAAATAGGACCATCAGACCCAAGCTTTAGTACACTTTACGGACCTGGGGAAGGACTCTCAGAGGACTACCTGCTCTTGTGGGGTGACGTGTTCTTCAGAAGACTTTGCTGCACCTGGAAGTACTGCTCTGCTGCCTGAAGCCTGCATTGAGCCCTGCTGCTTGCACCCTGTTCCACTCCTTAAACTGAATTCCCAGAGTGACTCAAAGGGCTAGTTGGCTGGCTTCCTGAGCAGAGCCGCAGGAAAGGTATGACGGTACTACACCATATATTACCACGTAGTAGGTTATAATGCTGACGTTACATCGTCCGCGTTGTTACCACGCATGGCTTAACATCGCAACTCATTTCTATGACGTGCACTAGATGGCACGCTGAACCTAGGAATAGTATAAATTACCATTCCTACTCCAGTTAGTGGCAGCGCTACAGCAGGGAATGTGTTGGATTTAAAATCCAACACATTCCCTGGTGTAGAAATGACTTGCGATGTAATACTATGTGTGGTAAAAACGCGGATGATATAACATCCGCGTTGTAACCTACCCGCGTGGTATTGGCAGTGTTGTACATGCTGTTTCCCGCTTCAGGTACAGAAAAGTCTCCAAACATCTTTAAGCTGCACCTTGACCAAGCCTGAATGAGTCCTCACCCTCCAAGTGTTTCCTCTTCAATCTTGGACCTTTAGAAGTGGTGCTAAAGGTGCCAAGATATCCAAAATCCAAAACTTGTCGTAAAATGTGCTATGAGAACAGAGAGGAGACCAAGAACTACCCGCACGCCGACCTGCCCTTGATGCATCGCCGGTGGGCCTGACTTTGCGGCAGCTCCTCCTACGCTCTTTTTTGCAGCAGCACATCCTGTTCTGAAGTCCTTTGTAGAAGGGTGTCCAGCCTCATGGAGCCCTCATCAGCTACAGCTTCTATCTTCATACAGCTGGAGATTTTCAACTTTAAAAAAAAGCTTCTAAGTCTGAACATAGAAATGCTCACTGTGACTTCGTCCAGAAGCTCCTTGACCACCACACCTCCTCCACAGACACCGCCTGCAGCCTTGCCCTGCTCACTTTACCTTCTCAGGCATTTTCCCCCCAATTGTCTTTTACAGTAAGCGCATACTGGGCCCATGCCACTTTTTGTATCCAACTCATGCTTCAACGCAGTCGCCCATATTTTTCTTTTCTATGACCCGGCCTTAAATGACTAGATGTGTGCAGTTGGTACTTTGATCTTTAAAGCACTAGTTTTTACCTAAACATTTACAGATTTATAACTCAGGTTCTACTGATTGGATTTTTGTTGTTTGGTGTCAAATACTTTATTAAAATTTGCTCTATCTTTCTAAATCGGTGTGCTGCATAAATACTTTACACATTGCCTTTAAGCGAAGCCTGTCTGTTTTTGTGCCAAGCTACCAGAGGTTAAAGCGCCGGTTAATTTAGTCACTTTAGTGGTTCAACCTGACAGGAATTATGGCTGTTGCTTTAGCAGGGTTTCCACCCCACTCAACCAACAACCCAATTTCGCACATGGTGTATTTTCAGCCTACTGCAATAATACTGCATATATTTCAGATTTAGACTGCAACTTTTTTTGCCGCAAATTTTGCCAACACAGGCCGCACAACCCTGGGGCTGGGGAATGGATGATCTATTAAAAATACTAACTCCAAACAACAAATATCCATAAACATAACCATTTCAGAGATGCAATTTTATAAAATGCTATTTCTCTATAGCAGAATAGTATATGTATATGCACATCCTGTGTCTCACCAGATGGAAACAATAGAAACCATTTACGACGGGTTGATTGACATTTACACCAACACCAAGTGCAGTTGCTTGTTGCTTCAGCCCTAATTTAGTTTTATGCCGGTAAATATGTCAAGTTTGGTATCTGCTCTCAACAGGTGCACCATCTTCAGAAGTGTGTTGTGCGCTTCCATCTCTGCGACAAACCAATACGGGGAAAAAGCTTTACCTCCAAAATCCAGGCAAGCAGCTGCCTTAAGCCTTCATCAAATCTCTTCATCCAGCGATGGACAAGGAATCCTTCCATGCGAAGTTCCTTCATAACTAAAGGAACCTGGACATAAGGGCCTGATTAGAGAAAAACAGAGAGATTGATGAATAATCAAATTGACACAATCTTGATTATGTGTCTAACAGGGTGGTTCAAAAAGTTATGTACCCTCAAAAAACAATCACAGGTCTTCTAAAATTAAATAGCATATTGCACCATTAGCTAAAACATTTTGCACGTTCTGAATAACTTGAACATTTGAATACATTTTATCTCTGGCTACATCAGAAAACAGACTTCCTCCGAAACATAGACATGCAACGGTTCATACTTGGTTTGATCGATCCACATTTAATGAGCCGCAGAGGCCTGGAGGAGCTCCTTACACATAATCATTTTCAGGTATTTTAAGTCTTTCAAGGTTCCTAAATGTTTAAATTATTTATTATGTACTTGAAGCAATACACACTAATTTATTTTTCAAATTGCACAACAAATGGCAAAATAAAATGTAAAAATACATACCTCCTTTACAACCTATTTCCCTATAGCATGTTAACAATGCCTAAAAACAACTAATTTAGTGATCAAACTTTCTATTTATTTGTTGTCATTGTATTTCTTGGTGGTTCATCAACCGTGGTTGCATCTATTCTTTAGCACATTATGCAACCATGCAGGTATCTCTAATGGCAAATTTGTGTGTGTTGCACTCTTCTACTCCAACATGGCTGTGGCAAGTTTGCACTTTTTAAAAATGTTATTTTGAGTTCTATAGAAACATATGCAAAATGTACATTTTACAAATCAAAGCTCAGTTGTCTAAAGGCGTGCTCTTGATAATGCATACACCGAAAAATGAAAGTCTATTTTACCCAACATAATCAACATATTGCAGAGAAAGAAGCTCTAACTAAATAAGCGAGCATGTCTAGACTGCAAAAGTGATAAACGCATAAAAATAATGAAGATATCTAATGGTGTCAAACATACAACAAATTCACAACAGCACTAAGCACAGAACACCTAATCATCTGATAATACCAATACCAGGATCAAACTTTACGAGTCCACTTCTACCCAGTGTATAACAATGCTTGTAGGATCAATCATTATTATTATTAGTTAAGAGTGTCTTTGAGTCACCACCTCCTCCCTCTATTAACAGCACCCCCAATATGCCTTCAAATCTAAGTGCTATCATTGCCTCCCATCAAGTCATCAGAGGAGCTTGGATCTCAAACACAAGATGTACAGATTATTTTCAGAATACATCCTGAACCCAAACCAACTTTCCCGTGGCATTTAATAGGAGTGTGGAATAGGGACCAAATCACTTTAAACCTCAGGATCCTGTCCCTCACCAGTGCTGTTAGCTTTTCTATAGCATATTTTGACCAAACATTTGGTCACCATAGTTGCAGAGAGAGATGGGTCTGAGATAGCCAATGCTGGGCTAATGCCAGACGTGTAGATATGGTAGTCAATGGATAATCAGAATCTTGCCATGTATGGCCCAAAATCATGGCAGCAAGAATGAAAACAATCTCTAATCCTACAATTTCCTTAATTTGCTTTACAATTTCCTCCTAAAATGACTGAAATATTTTACAAAACCCATATATTTGTCCAAATACCTCGCTTTTTCATACAAGACCAGCATTCTAAGCGGAGCCAAAAATATCACACAATTGGACCAGCATCAGATACCATCTCAATATTATTGTATAACTATTTTTTTACATGATGTGTGTGATGACCTGTCTCTGTGTGTGGTCTGGTTCCATGCTAGAACTTAGTTGTCAGTTGTTAGCTGACTGTTGGTTGGGGCTGAATAAATACTACATGTTAACCTTATCCTGGATGAACTCTACTTTGTTACAATGTGCATATTGAGGAAGTCGAGGCCCGCTCCCATATATGGTTCAAGGAGACTTCATCAACGGAGTATCCTAATTCCAACTCCATTTAAGGGTATACTGAGGGTTAAAATCTACTGGTAAGCTATCAGTAATTGATACAATCAGGTAATGCCTTTCATAGACACATTGCTCCATAGAGGATTTTATGGGCGTGAGATCCCTTGTAGCCTGACACTGGCTTGACCCCAAGGCAACCAAATGCAGCAGTTGCATCAAATAAAAGTTGTGGTTGCCATCCAACCTCAAGGGCCGAAGAATATCTACAGGTGTTAGGTGTCTACCCTTATGATAAAACTCTGCAAGAGTAGTTGTGATGCTACGAAACCATCTGTGGAACCCCACATCTACTAGTCGCGATAGTAAATCAGGATTGTTTAAGACCGGAAACAAAGAATATGCTGTCGCATTAGAGCATCTCACACAAGCTGACCAGAAGGTCAACAAGAATAGAGTTGTTTGCACAAGCATTTTTTGGGATCTCTGGTTCAATGGGAACCAGAGTGGTGTGTATATTGACATGACTGAGAATTGTCTTCCAACTTGAATCCAAACATTTGGGCCAGGAGGGTTTGTTAAGGCAACAATGGGGCACAATTGGGCTTCTCGGACATATCTATCAAGAACCCCACACCCCCTTCATATTTGCTTCTAAGAAGAATTTTCCAGGATATTCCAGGAGTTTTCCCATTCCAAGTAAAATCGAAAAGTCCATGCATTAAAGTCCGTAGTACATGCTAGGGTATTAGCAATTGCAGAGTTTAAACTATGGAAATTAACCTGGGTAGAAAAGTCTTCTTAACGCACACAATTCTGTCAAACCATGAAATTTCCAACTTCCCCGATCTGTATAGGGCTTGAAAAAGGGTATCCACCAAAGGGGGGATCTTAGCAGAGTATATATCTTCTCTTTGTGCTGTTATGGTGATCTCCGGTTAGTCTATAAAGTCGGGTGCTATTCTGATTTGGGAATCCAGTAAGAGTGAGAAACCTGCCTTTGTCCTACAAAGCAACTCCATTATTATTGATTTAGAATAATTCATTTTAAGAGACCCTAGACAACCTGTCCAGTTCCTCAATGAGAGCTGCAATCAAACTTTCTGAATTAGTGATATACCAAAGTATATCACCCGTACATTGTACCAATTTGCCTCCAACTTAAGCGTGCAATTGGTGGATTATGATTAGTTTTCTGCACCAAAGGAGTTCCTAGGTGTTGGGAAGTGGTTTATTAGTAGGGGCAAATGTAGGTCTGCCACTGGCAATAAGGCCACTCACACATGATAGGACCCAGCATAGGTCTTAGCAAATTATTCCTTTGCTCAGCCCTTGGTAACGTGGCTGCGAGCAGAAAGGCTTAACTTCAAAGACAGGTATGTAAAGCATTCAAAAACACAATTTCAGTAAATAATTAAGACAACACAAAAATGAAAATCCAACACCAATTTATAAAAATAGGTAATATTTTTATCTTTTAAATGACACCAAAACGAAAATAATCCACTGTAGGGAACCAGAGACATGAATTTTTAAAGATTAGTCACTTTCTAGTGCTTCGAAACCAACAGCGCCCCTTTAAGTCATTTCGTTTTCTCTGTCAGGGACACACCTTTATAAATTGTTCTGAAGAATTCTCACCACTGTAGTTGGTTGCCTTCTTCAGCAAGTGGGGTCCAGTTAGAACACCTTCCTGGCGTTCTGCTTGCGGGTCCAAAAGTATCCAACACACAATCCAAGGTTCCGGAATCTCCAAGAGGGTCCTTGAAAGTGCGAAACTTCAATTCCACAATCCAGTTGAACAAAACCCTTACAAATCCACTGGTACTCCAGGCTTTGAATTTGTTGTGGGGCTGTCCAGGTGAGCTCTGTTTAGGGAGCTCCACTTTTGAGTCCTTTGGCAGCAAGGTAATCCACAGGGCTGTAGTTTCACTTGGTGCAGTCTCCAGAGGTCAGGCCTTAGAGTTCCTTGCACAGCAAATCATCAGCAGGGCACTTCTTGCTTCATTCAGTTTCAAGTAGCAGATCTGGAGGGCTCTGCCCCTCTCATATACCTATTCAAAATTCTCTGGGTCAAGCACCAGGTCACTGCTGACCAATGAGAGCACGGCAACTCCTCATAGTTATGACCACATCCGGTGGAGTGTGGCATTAGTTTGTCCCAGAGTGCATCATTCTTCCAAATCCATGAAGGCTAATTTTCCAGCGTGGAGGTAAGAGTTGTCTAAACACACCCCCTGGGATGTCTTATTTCCAAAGACTCTCCCTCTACAATCTGCACATACCTTCCTTAAGCCTAACCTTGACTCTGGTTCAAGACTGTCATAGTGGACTGAAACCCAGGCCTCCCCTCTGCCTTTGAAGAGCATAGTTTACGACGCCACCTCCTGACCTGGCATTCCTATAGAACAACACACTACCCTCCCAGCAACCTGGCTAATCCACTTAACTCTGACCAATCAGGGCAAACCACTGAAAGGCTGAATTTTGACTTACAAACAAGAAAGTCTCATAACTTATTGTATGTACACTTTAGGAGAAGTTCAACAATATAATATTGTTGGATTTACTACTACCATTCTGGGAAGTCTTTGAATGGTCTGGCTAGTCCTCTCCTATCAATATTTATTAATTAATCACTTCCTACCATGTTAACCTATGGGCCATGGGGTTTGCAATGGGGAAAAGGACCTGGGCCACTTTTCAAGAACCAGGGCTTATAAAACCATATTTAATAAGTATTTCCCTAATTTCTACAGGACCCCCACCCCCTGTGCAACTAGGGGAGACTTAAGGGGTTCTGCAATATTGCAGATCATCCTTACCCAGTTCTTCTAGCATCAAAGTCGAATTTGAGCAGCTCTTTAAATCAATGTGGGGATTGAAATGTAAAATTTCACTTTACCCTGGCATATAAAAACTTATTTTATAAAAGGCGCTCCTTATAGAAAATTGTCCTCCCACCCCTGGGATACCTAGGGGGGACCCTGGGGGTCCCTAATATGCAAAAACGTGGTAGGTTTTTCATTTGTGAGGGCCGCTACCCTCAAAGTCGAGTTTGGGCACAATTTAATGTTTAAAAGTTGTCCTGCCCACCAGGGATGCTTATAAACTGACCTCAGGCTTCAGCACTGCACACATGCTAGTGCAGAAAATCTGCTGGCCTCTAAAGTGCCGTGACCCAGGATACTGGGGATTTCTAGGTAGTTTCAATCCCCTGCCCTATTACATACTAGGGACTTATGGGATAGGTCATGCCAATTACAGGGGTACCCCACCATACCACAGTGTACCCTAGTGTATGTTGGGTGTCTTAACTGTATTCTAATGTGATCCTTTTAGCTTGGCACTGGCACTGGGCCTGGTTAAACAGAGCCCCAGGTCAGTCAGAGTCGGTTAACACCAGTTCCAGTCAGCAAAATGTTGGGGGGTGCCCAGGGCACATGATGACTTTGCAACACTAGGTTAATCTAAGAAATGATACAATTATTGATTTTAGGACTAGTTGAGGGGGACACCAATTCTTTTTTTATTAAATCCCTTAGTCTTTGGACCCACAGCAATTCTATTAAGGACTTTAAACATGTAACACTAGTCTAACCTGTTGAATAACCTTCTGAGCATAGGGGAAATCATAGAAGTAGCTTTCACTATGTGACAGCTGTTCATGGTCAATCATATATTATTGCCCATCTATCTCTCCGGAATAAATTCTGATAACAATGGGTTGAAGAATAAGGGGCTAGATTTTCTCCAAGCGATTACACAGGACTTTAAATCTATGAATCTGTATTAAATAAGCTATCGCTCAGTACACCTCACAGGTTACTGTGTTTTACTTAGATTTGAATATTAGAATGATTTCCACTATCCTTTATAACTCCAGAATCAAAGAAGGAGTTAACGGTGCATGCAGTGGGATCAACAAGTTTGTCCCACAATGTTTTATATAGAAGGAATAAACAAAGCCATCAGGTCCAGGAGCTTTCTTGCCTGAAAGTAATTTAATTGCCACACTGACCTCTCCACAGGTCCTATGAGTTGCCCAAGGGGAGATGAGAAGTCCAACCAATTGAGATAATCTTCTTGCTCAGTTTCATTAGTCGGCTCAGCAGTATAGTGTATCACATTATTCAACGAAAAGTTTGCAGTGTATCATGTGGCTGTGTGAGTATAGCCCCAGGTTTCTATTGTATTATGTGGATTCTATTTATATTTTGAGTAAGCTTAATGTTATAAGCAAACAATCTACCTGCTTTGTTTATTTTATTCTAATAGGTGTGTTGAGTACATAGCATTCAGCAGGCTGTCTCACTCATTGCAAGTTGTTGTCCTAATTGGCCTCTAGCTTCCTGTAGACCCCTAAATATCTTCAGTGATTCTGAAGCATCCTTTTTTGCCTCCAGTGGAGGTATTTTTTATATTTGTTAGAAATGGGGGTCTCTATCTGGCAAGGGCTTGCACCTTTGTCCAAATAGGGACCCTTCTTCCTAGTCAGGATAAGGGAGTTATACTCCTAAAATAACCCCTGCTAACCCGCTTGGTAGCTTTGCATGAGCAGTCAGGCTTATCTTAGAGACAGTGTGTAAAGCATTTGCACATAACCAACAGTAATACAGTGTAAGCGCTACAAAAGGACACCACACCAGTTAAGAAAACTATCCAATATTTATATACAAGACCAAAAAGATAAAAATACACAATACAGTACGAAAAATCGACAGTTATCGGAGGAGGAGCTTCGCGGGTGACCAAGATGGCCGCGTAAGCTCGGAGCTCCGTGGACCGTCCGACCCACCGCAACTATCCTGCCTGACATCCTGGCCCACATTGGTGGAATTGTAATGCTGGTGGCCTGCTGAGGTGGGGACTGCAATCGGCTTCCGAATCGGTGGATCCTGAGCAAAGTTACGTCGAGCTGAACTCCGCTCCGTGACGGTGCCATTGTCCCTCCGGACTTCGTCACTCCGCACGATCGGACTGCGTAGTGCCCGCCTGCCGCCTTAGTTGGTGAAGTACCTGCGCTCCTGCTTGAGCCTTCGGCACCCTGGTCTTGCCTACTCGATCCGTCTGCCTCTCGGCTGTGGACCCGGACCTGTTGCCACCTCGCCTTTGTCCTCACGTACCCATCATGGCGGGCAGAGGTGATCCGGACAGGGCATCGAATAAAGGTGGTCGGGGCAAGTCGCAAACGCAGAACAATCGCATGGAGCGATATGTGAATCTCAAGTCGCCACCTACATCTGGGGCCGTCTCTAAAGGGACCCCATCGACTAGCCCGCCGAATGGAGCGGACCCCACCCTCATGGACATCATGGGTGCCATTACTAGCCTCCGTGCCGACATGCAGCAGCAGCACGAGACCCTGACTCATAAAGTGGACTCCATGGCTGTTGATATCACCCTCATTAGGGCCGACTTGGGCAAGACCAACGAGCGTGTGAAGGCTCTCGACATCAAGACCGCCAGCCTAACCTCGGACGTTTCTGAGCTACAGACTGAGGTCCGCAACTTGCGGACGACCGCTGATCTATTCTCAAGGCGGCTGGAGGACTTTGAGGGGCGAGCCAGGCGGCAGAACGTCCGCATAGTAGGGGTACCGGAGGGATCCGAGAATGACGCAGCTGACCTATTTGTGGAGGACTTGGTTGAGACTCATTTGGCGCCCTCTGGACTGAGTAATTTTTTCTCAGTGGAGCGTGCCCAGCGTGTGCCGGGGGGCCCGCCGAAAACGGGAGCGTCGCCGCGACCGATTGTGGCGCGCCTCCTCAACTTCAGAGATCGAGACGCGATCCTCCAAGCATCCAGATCGCATGGACCACTTCACTACCAATTGCGGAGGTGCACTTTTATCCGGACTTCACCAGGATGGTGCAACGTCAGCGCCTGAGCTACGCGGGGGTGAAGAGACGCCTCAGAGACTTGGGTCTCAAATACTCCATGATGTTCCCTGCGAAACTCCGTGTTGAACACAAGGGACGTGCCCTCTTTTTTGACTATCCTGAAAATGTCAGTGAGTGGCTGGACACTGTTTCACCTGCTCGTGACGAGCAAGAGGATGAAGTTGGAGGCGCCTCGGGCGGAGCGGAGCGGCAAGACTGAACTAGGAGCTGATGCTGCCCCCGCCTCGAATGACCGCCGGACTGGTGCTTTTGTTACTTAATGATCTCTCCTTCATTTACATGGTGGGTGGCGGGACGATTTCACGGGGATTCCTTACTCCTCTGGGTCTTTCGTAGAGTAGTTAATGGGGCGACAGGCACACTGCTGGTTGGGGGGGCTTTTTAGTCTACTGCAGGGGTGCAGGGTGGGGGGTTTGTTGGGTACAGTTATTTTGTGTGTTGCTTTTTCCTTTCTTTCTCTTGTGTGGCAATGGGACATTGGTGCTCCTGAACTGTTTTTGATGCGGGTGTCGTTAGGCATTGGGTGGGGCGGGCAGTGGGGGGATGGGGGGTAGGATGTTAAGAATTCTCAGTTGGAATGTTAACGGGTTGGGTGACCGAATTAAGAGAGGGGTGGTGATACACCTGATTAAACGGCACATGCCAGATATTGTCCTTCTTCAGGAGACGCACTTGGTGGGCAACGCTTGTAAAGCTCTAAATCGTAAGGGCTACAAAATGGTGGCACACTCGGGGTTCTCTTCCAGCTACCGGGGGGCGGGCATCCTCGTGCGCGCGTCCCTTCCCCTGGAGATAGAGACCACCTTGATTGATGACAGGGGGCGGTACGCCGCCGTGGCTGGTAGATGGGAAGGGCGTTCCCTCACATTGTTTTCTGTGTACGTCCCCCCGGGGCTCCAATCTAGTACCTTTCAGGACCTTGGTGGTGCCATCTTGTCTATGCCGGCTGGCCGGTTGATAGTGGGGGGTGACTTTAATTCAGTTTGCTCTGGTCTGCTTGATCGCCAACCGCCCCGCGACCTACGTAGCCCGCAGATGTGGCTGCCATCCTTTCTTGAGTCCATGGGTCTGGTAGACGGGTGGCGACTTCTGCATCCCACGCTCCGTCAATTTTCCTTCCTATCGGGTGCACACGGGAGTCTTTCTCGCATTGACTATGTCCTTACATTGGCTTCTGACGCACTGGCCGTTTCCGAAGCCCGCTTTCTGGCGCGGGGCATTTCTGATCACTCCCCGTTATGGGTCTCCTTTGACTTTGGGGTGGTACTGTCGGAACGACCGGCAGCGGTCAATCCGTGGTATTTCCGGAACTTCAAAACCCGCTCCCTCCTGGCCAAAGCCATTGATCTTTACTTCTCGGAGAACGTGGGCTCGGTGAGGTCGGCCGTTACACTCTGGGAAGCCTTCAAGACGGTGCTCCGTGGCGAGGCCCAGGCGCTAATCACTGAGACCCGTCGGACTAGGGATTCTGACATGCTGGTTGTTGAGCAGGAGGTCCTGCGACTCGAGGCCCAGCTGGGGCCCGAGCCGGACCCCTCTGTCCTGCATACCCTCTCGCTGAAACAAGCGGAGTACCATGCCCTAGCCACTAATGCCGCCCTCGCACTGGCCAAGGAACAGCGAGGCCGCATCTACGACGTGGGCGATAAGGCCGGGAAGTTGCTGGCTTGGTTAGACAGAAGGGAGATGGCCAGCCGTGTGGTACCCGAACTCCTCGGAGATGACGGTGTGGTCCTCACGGACCCTAGTGCTATCGTTGACTCATTCGCTGGCTACTTTCAGGGGGTCTATGAGTCTGCCTCGGACTTTTCGGAGGCGGACTCATCGGCCTTCCTCTCGGATATTGACCTACCCTGCCTTTCCGAGGAAGAGAGAGCGGACCTAGATAGAGACATCACCGCTGACGAGATTGATCTTGCGATCCGCTCCCTACGGACCGGAAAGGCCTCCGGGCCTAACGGCTTACCGGTGGAACTGTATAAAATCCGCTCGGACGCGATCTCCCCGCACCACAGTAAAATGTTCTTGGAGTCCTTTGAGAGAGGCCGCCTCCCCCTGGATCAACGACTAGCTACCATCGTGGTCATCCACAAGGAGGGTAAGCCACGGGACGTCTGTCGATCGTACCGTCCTATCTCTCTCCTTAATGTGGAGCCCAAGGTCCTCGCCAAGCTGCTCGCCAACCGATTGATTGGCGTCATTAGCGACCTCGTGCACCCCGACCAGTCGGGCTTCATCCCCCACCGAAACACTGCCCTCAATTTGCGACGCCTTCATGGTGTCATGGCCAGGGCCCACACTCTCGAAGAGCCGGCTGTCCTGGCGTCTCTCGACGCCACTATGGCCTTCGACTCGCTCGAGTGGCCATACCTCTGGGCAGTGCTGACCAAACTCGGGTTCGGACCTGTCTTTGTGAGCTGGGTGAAGCTCCTGTATGCGGACCCGATGGCCAATGTTGCGGTCAACGGTCACCTGTCGGCGCCATTCCCCCTACGTCGGGGAACTAGACAGGGTTGCCCCCTGTCGCCCCTTCTGTTTGCCCTGGCCCTTGAACCGCTTGCAGCTTTACTGCGTGTGCATCCTGACCTGCGAGGCATTACGTGGGCCGCTGGCTTCGAAGACAGGGTCTCCCTGTACGCCGACGATATCCTGCTTTATCTGACTTCCCCCTGCAGGTCCCTCATTGTGGCCTGTGATGTGATCAGACTTTTCGGGCGGTACTCTGGCCTGATTATCAACTGGGCCAAGTCCTCCCTATATGTCCTCAAGGGGGATACTCCACGTCTCCCCAGAGGCTGCAGGATTCAGATTGCCACGCGCGGCTTCGAGTACCTGGGCATCTACATCTCTGGTAATCCCAAGTTGAGGCATGATAACAATCTACTCCCCCCTCTTCAGCGGTTACGGCGTGATGTGGACAGCTGGCGTAAACTGCCGCTCTCCCTTCTTGGCCGTGCCGCTCTATTCAAGATGATGGCCCTGCCCAGGTTCCTATACGCGCTCCAGAACGCTCAGGACCCGGTCCCGGCGCGCTACTTTCGTGATCTTGAAGGCCTTCTCCGGACCCTCCTCTGGGAGGGTCGGCCCCGTGTTGCCTTTCACAAACTCACACTCCCCTGGTACGACGGTGGCATCGCCCTCCCAGATGTGCGCCGCTACTATTGGTCTTCGCAACTAGCTGCCCCCAACCACGGCTTCTATGGCCCAGTGGGGAGCCCCGGCTATGCCATGGATAGATGGTTGATGGGCGATGGTAACTATTATCGGGCCCTATACTCGAAGTCCTTTGACCGACGGTTGACGGGCCCCACCCGTACGGCGGTCCGCACTTGGCGGGCGGTTACTAGGGCACAAGGGTGGCAGAGCAGACTCACGAGGTTCACTCCCCTCTTTGATTCGGACATCCTGGGTAGACTATGGCACACCAAGGGATTTGATAAGTGGGACCTTATCGGCATCAGCAGGGTTGATGACATGCTCTCCAGGGGCTCCATAAAGACCTTCCCCCAGTTACAAACCGAATACCAGCTGGGCGCGACGGAGTTTTTTCGCTACGCTCAACTGCGACACGCGCTGCTCTCGGCCTCTCCGCCGGACGGCGTCATTCCTGAGAGTTCCCCTCTGGAAGACAGGATACTAGATGGGCACATGCCGGACAGCGCAATCTCCCTCTCCTATAAAAAATTAATCAATGTGCGCACGGACCTCCTCCTTAGTTTGAGAGACCAGTGGGTGGCGGATGGCCTTGAATTGGACGATGAGGATTGGCAGAGCGCAGTTTCCTCCCCCAAGGAGGTTGCCATTTCTTCCCGTCTTCGCCTCGTGCAGTTTAAGATCCTCCACCGGGTGTATATGACAGGACCCCGATTAATGCGCATGGGTTTCTCGCCTGACGGTCTCTGTCGTAGGGGTTGTGGAGCTCTGGCCACTTTCTTGCACATCCTTTGGGACTGCCCGGTGATCGCCTCCTACTGGAGAAGAGTGCACCGCGTTATGGAGGAGGTGACTGGAGTGGCTGTTCACGCCGAAGCCCGTCGATGCCTTCTGAACGTATGGGAGCCTTCTGATCACAACGTTGCGCAGACTAGGTGGGTCACCCTTGGGAACATGGTAGCTAAGAGGGACATAGCCCAGAGGTGGGGTGCGTCCGAAGCCCCCCTGCTGGTACAGTGGAAGGCCAACATGGACTGGTGCATGTTCAGGGAGAAGACAGTCTATGTGGCCAGAGGGAGACCTCGAACTTGGACTAAAATTTGGGGAGCATGGAATGAGTACAGGGGAGATGTGTGCTTACCACCTGAATCAATCAGCCTGCATGATACTATGTCTCCCTAGCCTGTGACGCCAACTGAGCCCTATTGTACTGTATTCTCCTGTCACCTTCCCCCTCCCTCCTCCTGTTCATTCTGCAACCTATCCTTGATGCACGTTTCCCTGCCTTTTTCCCCTACCCATCCCCGGCACCCAGCGTCACACTATTCCCACTGCCACTTTCGCACCCGCGGGCGCCTTGTTGTTGTATTCATCTTAATATAAAATTAACCTTCGACGACTATGTCTTAACTGTTTGACACTATTTCTCTCCTGTTGTTCCTGCTGCCTTGCCTCCGGGATGTCGGGCTGAATAGCTGTGTGTTCTGATTTCAATAAAGGTTTTCAAAAATTAAAAAAAAAATAAAAAAAAAAATCGGCAGTTATCAATATATGCTTTACAAGCAGCTCCTTGATGTCGATAGCTCCATCCGGGGCTATTTCGGAGCAAACAAATCCAAACAGTTTGGCTGACCGCAGCGTCGCAGGCCAGCTAAGGTGTCGGGAAGACCCGCACACAGTACCTTTTAGAAATGTAGGGTGCTGGCGACCTCTCGTGGAGTTTTGGAAAACACGGCGTCCGCAGGCGTCAGTTACGGAGGTCGGTGCAGGAGTCGTCGGGACCCTCGAAGTCACACGTGTTGCAGGTCGTTCTCCTCTCTGTTGAAGTCAGTAGCGCTGGTGTCGGCAGGCATTGGGTGCTGCGGTGAGAAGTGCAGTGGTGCGGTATGCAGTGCACTCAGGGCGTGGTGTGAGCAGCGGCTCAGAGGCGGCATCAGATGGCGTTGTCGGTGAAAACAGGGTCGCGGTGCGGGGTGAAGGCGGTGCTCTTCGCGGTGCTAGCAGGTCACGATGCAAGCAGAGGTGTTGTCGTTGCTGAGGTGCTGTTGTTGGCTGACGAACTGGAGTTGATGGCACCTGTGTCGGTAGGCCAAGGCTGCGGTGCGGGATGAGAGTGGTGCATCGTGTAACTTTACGAACGGTGCCCTCGAACCACGGTGGAAGCAGTGGCGTCGATTTCGGTGGGAGCGGCGGCGTCGGAGATACCAAGGCGTCGTCGTGGAGCGAGGCGGTGGGGAGTATGGTGCCCACAGGTTGTGGTGCAATAAGTAGCTCGGTGGCAGCATCAGCAGGCGTCGTCGGTGAGACCAGGGTCCTGGTGCGGCATTGCGGTGCCGTCAGGGCATGTAGTCGGCAGTGGCGTTGTCGATGTTGTCAAGTTGCTTTTCTTCTGTAGCAGCAGAAAATACACAGTTCCCAGTGCTGAGGGCATAAGACCTTGACATCTTTGCTGTTCCTAAGACTTCTTGAACAGGGGGCAAGCTCTACCTCAAGCCCTTGGAGAAACTCACAAAAGTAGATTGCAAAAAGTTCAGTCCAGACCTTTCACTGCCCAAGACAGAAACAGCCACTGTAGGCCAACACAGCAAAGCACACAGCAAAGGGGTAGTTCATCCTCACAGTTTCTCCAGCTCTTCTTCTTTGCAGTCTTCTTCATCCAAAAGAGTTCTAAAGTTCAAGGGTCTGGTCCCCGGTATTGGTACACATAAATCCTTTGATCGGGCAGGCAGAGGGTGTCTGTGCCTGGCCTGAACCAGTTCAGTCTTCTCTGGTGTGATTTCCTGGCAGGAGGTGGGGAGGTTGTATGTTGGTGGCAGCTCAAAGGATAGAGGCTCATCGTTCACACATCAGATATGACATTCCTTTCTGTGAAGGGCATAAGGTGACACAGAACGACTATTCATCAATATTGCCCATTCCAATCTTTTAATTTTTTGAAAAAGGCCCACAGTTTGTAAATGGCATTATTGTCTGGTGTTACCTGTAACTTTCAGGAACTCAGTAGTGAGGAAATAGCCGGAGGGGGGCCACCGTATTTTAAAGAGTATATCACTATAAGGTAGCATATGATAATATGAGAGTATGGTAGAGGGTTATTTATACTATATAGAGCGTAATTACATGCAAACTTTCACATTACAGCTGATGAGTCCGATATTATTAAAATTATTGCCTGCACGTAAAGAACAGGGAGAAATGTATGTGAAAAGACTAATGTGGTCTACTAGCTACCACCAACATACAACCTCCAATTAAAACAAGAGGGATAATTAATTAATCTTCGCAGGTATGCACAATGGTCTATTTACCTATAGCTACCTAATAGTGACCCTAGGGCACATGCTTAGGAATCCAAATGTACAGCCCTTTATAACTCGAATGCCATATTATTTCACCAATATGAATGTATATTTGTGTAGAAAATATAATATAATAATATGTGAGAACATGACTGTGCCTTAGAAAATTAAAAAGAAATGTTTATCTATTAAGACCTAGGATGGTATCTAATTGTATGTTTTCTCTGTGTAGAATTGTTTTGTCCTGATGAAGGTAATATCGAAATACACCGAAACGCTCCGTCGACAACTGTGACAACTCTGATCTTTGTGATTTTTATTGTTAAATATATGTATTGGTATTTTTTAATTTAACATGATTTTAATTTTGTGCATGGCACCGTACTGATGTTACTGAACATCGATTTTAATGATTTGTAATAAATTGCTCAGTTTTTAAACAACACACAAAGCTTTTTCAATTTTTAATTTTTATTATTCCTGTGTTTTCACTATATGTCCAAGATAGTTGAAGATTGTATATTTTTCTACGAATTTGGCATTTCGAGTTGTTAGGGCAATGCACTAAAGGGTTTCTTCAAGAGTTGAACTTTGGGACTTGTTAAGTTCTTTACCTCTATTCTCCTTGTCCCCAATTGCATTTATAAGGAGACCTCCCTTTTTCTTTTACCATAGGGTGCTTGCCACAGGGTGCAAGGTATTCTGCTACACCCTTTTTTTCAATGGAGCCTGTGTTGTCGGTCGTAACATGGCTCCCATTGAAGTCTAACCGAGCAGTGTTCGGAAATATCGAAAAAGGTTGGTCGGACTCCCAAAACCCGAGTCGTTCAGAAACAATTCCAACAAGGAGTTGTCGGAATGCTTTCCAACCGACATCGTAATGAGACCCTTTGTCTGGAAGAGGTTCCATGAACATTTGAAAAGAACGCTTATTCCCTATCATTGGGATACTGTGACCTCCAAATATCCAGTAATTTCACACCCTTAAAATCATCATGACAGGTGCACCGTAACCATACCCACATGCATGCAACTTGTCTTTTTGTGGATTAAATGATATATTGAAATCACCACCAATTATTAAGAGATCTTCGGTGAGCTCAGCTAAGTGTTTAAAGAGATCCTCATAAAATGTTGACTCACGATTTAGAGGGCCATAAACATTGGCCAGCATAATTGTAGCTTCTCCCAATTTCCCTTTGAGAATACGCATTTTCCCCTACTTATCCTAGATGGTGGACATCTTTTGAAAATGTATGCCCTTTCAAAACAAAACCACAACCCTTTTAGTCTTTGACTAGAGGAACGGTACTGCAAGGGTTAGCATTAGAAATAAAGAGGTTGAACAGCTCTAGATACTAGGTAGGTTTCTCGAATAAATGCCACTGATAAATCCCTAGAATAAAGCCACCTCAGCAACATATTCCTTTTCATGAGACAGTTAAAGCCCTGAACATTTTGTGTAAAAATCTGGAAACCAAGCATTGTGACCATTTGACATTAAGAACTTATACTGCAACTTGCAGAAGGCTAAGTGAGGTAGAAGGAAGTACTGATGTTGATTGATAACATTCATAAGAATCTATCCAGTGTGCTGTACAAGGCAATCAAGCATCGAGCTATTGCGATAAAAAAAACATACAAATAATTATTTGAAAGATGCATCAAACATAATAAATCCAATATCAATACTCAACCCAATTAATAATATTAAATTCAAGTACAAATAATCAAGGGCAAACTGCAGATTAATAAGGGGAACCGACCATAATGGTCTCTGAGTCTAGGCAATCCAAACCATGAGCATTATAGTTAAACCAAAATACACCAATGAAACAACAACAATTGTACAACAATTTAGGCTGAGCAAAATGTTCAAAGTATAAATATGTACTATAACGAAGGATACATATTCTGTCTTCTGATAGTGGCTCAACTGGAGAGCACTCTTTCTGTGCTCTAAGCTGCTTGTCTGAAACAAAAATGGGTCTGGCTCTTATCAGTAAGGCTGAGCCTTATAACAAAAAAAACCAACATTGCCAATACTGATGATTAACTCCAAACAATTCCAATGGCTTACAAGCTGACAAATCAATTGACACCTTTACTATTTAATAATATTTATTATCAAAAACCATCATTTAAATCACTTATTTCTTTAATGCAATCCACTTTTTTTTACATATATGCTTTCTACAAGACACACCGCAACAAAATATTTTGAAAAAAGTATTCATACACATAACACAATGACCAGCTCAATGTTCGGCTACACACACAATTTACATTCATTCTAAATCAGTCATACCACATTCCTCATTTATACTACCTTTCATCACACAAACACTCTTAATTCACCTCCTTGGTGTTCTAAAACGTCTTTTTTCTTCCACTTAAGAGGACCAAGGATACCTAACCAAACAAGGGAAAATGTGTGAATTTTTTAAGTTGTGCATCAAACCTAATCAAAATATAATTTGTTCAATGCAAAAAACTGTTTCCAAACGCACAACTACACTCCCAATTTTTCAAAACACAATTGTTTGTTGAAAAACAGGTCTACGCGTTTCAAACCCACTGATTCCTGGAGTTCTCTTTAGGACCAAAAACGCTTATAACACTGATCACCAAATGATCTTCCAAATCTCTGTTGCCAGGGGGGCTGTAACACCCTCCGCCGGAGCTTAGCCGGTCGCGGTGCACCACCGCAGAGGAAATACGCCCTGCGGGGCCGGGAAGGCTTTGGGGTGGCACAAATTTTCCCTTTTTGGTTAGGTATCCTTGGTCCTCTTAAGTGGAAGAAAACAGACTTTTTAGAACACCAAGGAGGTGAATTAGGAATGTTTGTGTGATGAAAGGTAGTATGGATGAGGAATGTGGTATGACTGATTTAAAATGAATGTAAATGGTCTGTGTAGCCGAAGATTGGGCTGGACATTGTGTTATGTGTAGGAATTATTTTTTCAAAATATTTTGTTGTGGTGTGTATTGTAGATAGCATATATGTAAAAAAAAGTGGATTGCATAAAATAAATAAGTGATTTAAATTATGGTTTTTGATAAGAAATATTATTGGATAGTAAAGGTGTCAATTGATTTGTCAGCTTGTACGCCAACGGAATTGTGTGGGAGTTAATCATCAGTACTAGCAGTCTAAGATGCTTGTGGCTTTTTGTCTTTTCGGAATATGAGGAGTTTGCAATTGTCCTAATTTGTCTGGGACTGTCGCAGGGATTCTGCTCCTACACAGAACTGTGCATAGAGACTTGGAACCTCAGTGAATTAGGGTGTACCAAAACTCACCTTAGTAGCCAAAATCCCCTACCAGACTAGCAATCAGTGTCTCATTGGTTCTTCCATACCCCCAATGATTAGACAACCCAGAACATGAACTTAGAACACCTCAGGTAATGTGGAACACATGAACACTCTTTCGTTATACTAACATGCCAGTCCAAAACGAGGAGTAAATGAGGACACTTGCAAGTTTGAAATATTTATTTCTAATGCTGTGTTCTCAGGCGCAGTATCTTAGCGAATACAAGCAAACATATTATAAGCAACATTTTTACTATTCCATAAAATACAAAGGGTGAAAGCATGTTAAAATGCTAAAGGGAAGAATTCTAAATAGCACCTCAGTCTTACCCTCCCTTGCTAGTATATTGTATTATATCTAAAGAAGGTCTCCTTGGGTTTTAGAAGGGCTGCCCCATACCTCTGGTCTTAGTAGAAAGGGATCACATCATCTTCTACACCAGTTCTCTGCATGCGAATGTTCATCAAGTGTGTTTGCATGCTCTGCGCAGTGCATTATTAAACGCGCCAAAACCAGAGTTGGCCACAGCTGCCTATGTGTTATGTCTAGGACGTGCTCTGATCAGACCGAGCAACAACCACTGTGTTGAAATACCCTGGAAGGCCTCGGCACTCACTGTTCAGACATAGCTTACCAAGCAAAGCTGATACAATAGGAAAACATATTATTCTCGTGTGAAGCAAAATATTCTACTAGGCTTAAAGCATTAATATCAATATGTGCAGTGTGCAATAATGCAGCAGAAAGGAAAAATGGCGTTTAAATTTCTAATAAGCTCATGCTAACTTAACACAGTGTGAAGACAAAGCCCATCTCCAGACAGGACCAATGACTGGGATCGTGGGTTTGGCATCTCAACCCTTTGAGAGGATGTGGCAAAGCTGCTGACTTTGGTACTGGCGATCCAAGTTTGAGTCTCTGTGTCGGCTCAACAGCTAATGAGTCTAGACAAATCACTTAATTGCGCCATGCCTAAAAAATTAATGGTGTGTCCTTCTGTAATTTAACAGGTTTTCATGCTAAACGCTCCAATACCTGCAGGTCAAGTTTGTGCTACATAAAATTGCACATCAAAAATGCTGAAGGACAATTTCCACCTTCACCAAGGTGTGAGGTGTGCAATGTTTATTTTTAAAAGAAAGCAAGAATTTGGGAGACGAATATTCAATGATAGGGAATGTTTTTCTCCTACAAAAAATCTATCACCACTTTAAATTCTTTGCACTTGGATAGTGTTTAGGCCACGATGTACTGAACAATATGAAAGTCATCGCCTCTTGATGGACTTCCCTTTAAGTGCGCAAAACCCCAAAAATCTCTTTTTTATTTGTAGTAATGGATTCTCGTTAAAACATCTGGGCCGAGATTTCTCTGCCTGTGAAATTACGGGTAGATTCTGAGTATTATACTACATGCTTTCAATGTCATCAGGAGCAGGCAGTAATTAGAAGAAGAGTCTCAGAACATAGGCAATAAGTTATGAATCTGGGACTCATACAATTATTCATTTTATGCTGAGGTTGTTTCGATGGCTTCAATGTTCTCCATCATCAGTTTTCATAACCACAGTTTGGTGTGAGCGTTCCAACACAGCAACTCTCTTGAAGAACCTACCTTGTTCATGATATCACTCACTCACTGTACCCTTGAGTTGATCCAACTGATCCTCTCTGTAGATGATGAATAAGATTGCGAATAGATGTAATAATGTCTTGGTGAAGCAAGGTCTTTTCTTTCTGACATTCTTGCATGAGATCATGGAAATCATTGTTGGTAACAGGAGCTGTTTTTTTCTGGTCTCATAGATCTATGACCTGCACAGGGGATAGCTTTTCATATTTTTGGGTTAGAAATGCTACTTTGTTAGCCCCTTTAGGAGGTTTAGTTTTGTCAATAGCCACCGTACAAAATAAGAGGTGGTAGGTTACAATGCTCATGATTGGCTGAAATACCACAAGAAGCAATTGTGTTGTTAGAAGGCACTATGTCAGAATGTTAGTAAATCAAAACCGTTCAGGCCACATGGCTAAGTAATAGGAGGCTGGATCTGATGAGCATTTCTCCCACTGTTGCTGACTCATAAACATGGACTGTGTCTCGCAAGGTCAGCGTGGCAAGGGAAATTTTGTCTAAGCCCACCGAGCAACTAACATTATAAAGATGCGTCATGTATAGATGTTGACTTCACCACCAGTCCTGGCAAATCAACCACTGCAAAATTACCACAAAAGGAAGGATGCTGCTTTGGGCTACACCATGCAAAAGGCATCGGACTTGATGAAGTTCACAACCAGTCGGCCAATTCCCACCTAACTGAGTCTTGGCAGATTTATCAAAAAAACGAAGATTGAGAAAGCAAGCCTCAAAAAATATCAAAATATGCCCTTATAGTGGCTCATGATATGGATATATCTATGGCCAAGTACAGCTCTTTGCTCCTACCAAACTAAATGGTGACACCGCACAACTGCACAGCCAGCTTCCATTTTGTGAGCAGCCAATCTAAAAAAAGGTCAATTTTGAGTGAAAACTTTCAAAAAAGCATGATCGGGCACAACAACTTTATAATGTTATTAACATTGTTATAAACTTTCATTGCCACGTCAAATTCTGCCACTCTGCTTAGTGTTTTAAAAGTGTATTTCTAAGCAGCAAAACAGTTTTTTTTGCCACCAGCGATTTTTTTGTAAGGTTCCGGTTTACAATTCACCTTTTGAGCTCATATGGTGGAAGCACAGGTTTTAGGTTAGTTGATATGGCTCAGGGAAACAATGTCTTAAGTGTCTTTCACATCTGACCTCCTCTGTCAAAGGATGTCACAGTGTAATAGTGATCTGGGTATGATCCCAAAAGCATAACCTGGGGCACTCAGACGGTCACCTCTTAGAAGGTGATGAAAAAAGAGATGTTTGGTTTCTGTTGGGCTAACACATTTTTAATGAAGGTCGCTGGTAATAGGTACTTCATGAGGAAGAAATGTTTTTCAACAAATACCACTGATTGAGTTTTTCTAAACATGCCATTACCTGCCATGTGATATGCTATCGTTCTGAGTGATGGACATATTCTTTAGTAAACAAATAACATAACTTGGAGAACTGCAATGCTTATTCGAGTCGGTGGGTGCCAGTGACGTCCACCTATATTCCATTTTGGGGACCAGGACTTATTTTTCCACCTCAAACATTTACCGAAAGCAAGAGAGGGAGAAGCACATAACATGGAAAGACGGATGAGGAGACAGATGGAATAACCACCACAAAGGGAGAAAGCAGGAACCTGTAAGAGTGAGACAAAGGGTGAGGGAGCATCTGGTAGTAGATTAAAGAGGCATTAGGTGGATTTAAGACTGCACAGCCTTGGCATCCTGTCTTCCTCACTAGACCAAGAGATGTAGCTTTTGACAAATTTCTTTCTATGGCTATGCTTTAACGTCCTTGTATTAGAAACATTTGGATTATGTTGAAGCAATTCAATCTGCAGTTAGCTATATTCAAGAGGGCATTTTCATATATTCATGACCACATACGATTTTGTGGAGGAATATCTCTAGCTGAATTTTAAATCTACTGTTACCTCATAACTAATTCTTGATTGGAGAGTTCAGCGTGGAAATTAATCGACATGTGAAGCTATGGCCAGCTGCACTAATACACTTTTCTGTAAAACCAGCTATATGTACAGGGGAGTTACTAAGTTACAGCCAGGCATTACAAACAACACGTAGTCAATCAGGGACAGCACATTTCAGGGCAGGAAGGAAGTGATTTCCAGAGTCCTTACCGCTGGGTTGTCAAAGCAGAAAACAACAATATTTGAAAAATTGGTGAATGGATTGCTATAAATTTAGGCACCGCCCTATCATCTAAAAAACAACTATAGTTTTGCACCCTGCATACACACTTGTCAGGAAGGCAAGTTCAACCGCTTTGAGTAAATAAAGTAACGACCGTCCTTCCAAGGATTTAAATACAAGAAATCCAGTGAACAGTAATAAATCACCCAGAGGGTCTGTAATAAGCAGAAGAGAATATAAACTTTCTCGACCAGAAGCAACAGTCATAAAAACGAGTAATGATGCAAAAACTGGGATAGCCTGAAATCGCCCATTGACAAAAGCGACTTTCCAGCAGCTCATTCAGAGTGGTTTTAAATGAAATATTGTCCTGAAGAAGGTGACGATCTATATCACCGAAACGCCGCGTCGACATATTTTCTTTGTTCATATATATACTGTTTTTAATTATGAAATGTTTTCTTATGAATAAATGTAATGTTTTTAATCAACATTTGTATAAATAGATAATAAATCTTGGAGATATACTCAAACTTTTTTTGTCTACACATTATCATTGGCTCCACTCGATGTATGATTTAAATTCTTGAAATTGATTTATTTTGCTGAATTTGTAAATTTGTTAATCCTTATACAACCTCAAATACAATTTATATCTCACCAACTATCCCTGAACTGTACCCCTTAGACACCTGAGTCTCTTTACTAAAAACAGATGAAAAGGGAACCTTTATATTTTTCATAGTACTTAACCCCTCCCTTTTCACAAAAGGGTTTCTCCTATAAACTTTTTTTGATTGTTCTGAAGTAGGACAAGTGTGAATTTGTGAAAAACAGTTGAATACTTGGGTCATGTCATTTCTGGTCCTGGCCTGTTCATGCCATTATTGAGGTCCAGGTGCCCAAGGACAGGTCTGCACCTAAGTCAATTATGGGGATGTGCAAATGTTATTCCCATTTTGTTTCTGAGTATGCTTACCACATTACACCTTTAATCAATTTACTCAAAACAAACTTTGATTTTGTGTGGGATATGTCATGTTCCAATGCTTTTGAGTGGATTAAACAAACAGTTAGCTAGCTCCAGAATGTTGATACTATTTGATTCCAGTTTAGAATGTTGCATTAAGGTTGATGCATGTGGATACAGTTTGGGGCTATACTTACGCAACAAAATGGGACTATTGAACACACTGTCTGTTATGCATCTAGAGTTTTGCTGGATCTTGAAATGCATTATTTTACCATTGGAAAAGAATTTATGGCATGTTGGTGATCTATTTAAAAATGTAAACCATATGTTTGTAGCTAACTTGTCTTCTGAAAAAATGAAGGAACAAACTATTAGAATTTCAAAATTACCCTCCAGGTTGTTGTATTATAATTTTGACATTGTTTGTATCAAAGGAGGCATGAATGTACATGCAGATTTTTTGTCTCGCTTTTCCATTTCAGAGGCTGATCCGGATTATGTAGACGACACGGATGAGAATTTTTTTATTGCCTCGTTAGATTTGGAAGGCATGTTACTGAATGTGATGGAAAGTTGGAATGGTACTGATGAAGTCATGAAAGTAGTCATGGATTGTGTGTCAAAAGAGTGGCCCAAGGAATCACTTTCTACAGCCTGTCAACCGTTTTGGAAAGTGGCAGATGAATTATCCTTTAATTATGGTTTCCTTCTTACAAATGATAAATTAGTTCCCCCTGTTGGTTTGCGATCTAAGCTCATCAAATTGGCACATGAAGGCCATATGGGCGTTACTTTTACAAAAAAAGTTTAAGAAAGACTTTGTTGTGGCCCTCGATGGATATTGAAATTGAATCATATGTGGGCAATTATGTTATATGCATGTCTTCTGAGAGGAATCTGTGTGTCAGAAAACAACCTTTGACTCCTACTGTATGTCCAGAAAGACCTTGGGAATAAATAGAAGTGGATCTTGTTCGAACCTTTAATAGATTGCCTGCTCAATCCTATTTTGCATTGGTAGCTGTAGATCTATACTCAAAGTTACCAGAAGTTAAATTTGTGGCTGAACCCAATGCCAATACTGTGGTTGATTTTCTCTCTGAACTTTTCTAAGTGAAGGGTTCCCTCATTACTTGCTTTCAGACAATGGTGTTCAGTTTTCTAATGATGACTGGAATGTTTCCTCAAGTCTGGTGATGCTACCCATCTTAAAACCTCCTTTTATCATCCTCAAACCAATGGGCAGGTTGAACGTATGAATCGTGTTTTAGTCCATTGTGTCCAATGGGCTGTCCAAAACAGCTGTGTGGTTGGCAATGCTCTAAAATCAATGTTATGGTTTTATCACACTACTCCACAGTCTTCCACACAGGTTTTTCCCTTTGAATTGTTGAGAGGGAGGAAACCAGCCACCAAAATATGTCTGGGATGGATGAGCAATTGTTTATTGAACTGATCTTTCAAAATGTTGGTACTAAATTGCCATTGAATGTTTCAGTCAATTCAAGAAGCCTGTTAAAAAGTGGGAAGAATTTGAATTTTTCAATATGCCTTTGTTGCAAAGTGTAGAAATAACGAATGAGTTTTCAGATGCTCTGACATTGTTCATTCAAATTTGTCTTTAAGTTAAAAGATTTAAAATAATCTTCAAAGAGTATCGCCACCACCTCAGACATTATCTTTAGATAGTTTCAGAACCATTCAGAGAAGTGTTCCAGTATTTGCAAAAAATAAGTAAGCATTAGAGTATTTTATGATGTTTCTAATTCTTAACCAAGTTTGGAATTATGTAGAAAACTAACATAATATATACGGAAAACTCAATTGTCTGAAAGGATTACCAAAGTATTCCAAAATTATAAAACTACTAAACAAATATTAAAATGTTAACAAACTACTCAAATGTAGCTAAACCATTCACAACAATTTAAGAAAATTGCAAATGTTTAAATGCATTTGAACCTGTTTTAACACACTGCCTCAATCTTTTTTATTCCCACTGGAATAGGTAAGCACTTTTTATTGAACTTTTCAAACTTATGTTCAACAAACCTGAAAACAAGCTTAAATAAATATTTCACTATTTTAACATTCTTATTAAAAAAAGATAAATTAAAGAATTGTAATTATAAAAGAGTTATACGTTTTGAGATGCTTAAATAAACCCTAGCACATTCACTAAAAAACAACTTAAGATAAAACAAGTTCATTAAAAAAAGCTTGTAATTTCTGTTGAATGATTCCCTCCTTCAAGAAAAAGATCAAACTGTTCTCAAATCAATAAAAGCCTAGGACTTGCCCAACAGTCAAGCAACTAACTTTTGCTAGTTTTAACTCATCTAAAACAATATAGGTCTAATACAAGAAAAATAAAAATTTTCATTAACATCAGAAAACATATTATGTTATTATTAAGGATATTATACGTGTTTAAATTTGAGAAGGGTAACTGGAAACATAAATTGAAAAAAGTTACCTTTTGCAGTTTCTTGCTCGTTGTATTCGGAGATGGCTCCACACACAGCAATCCTTCCAAATGTCTTCATCTGGAGCAAAGCAATGCTTGAAAATTCTCCACCTACCTAAATAAAATTACATAAGTGAAAGATGGGTGTCTTTCACGAATAACAGTTTTGCACAAATCAGGCAAGCCTCCTGTTATCGGGAGGGTGTTGGCCAAATGCAGAGAAAATGTGCTCAAACAGGTAATTATACACACACTAAAAAACCAAAAAGTATAAATGAGCAGCAATAAAAGTGAAAGACAAAATCAATTCAGCTCTAAAGAAAAGTAAAATAGCACATCACCTGGAGATGATTGTTATCAACTGGGGATATTGGAACCATACCAATAAGTATTACTCAATCAATTCAATGTAATATATTCAACCTTGCCATAAAGACATAAAAATATAGAGGATGTTTCACAATGAAAACCTTAGATACACAAAATGGATAAACGTGCATTTACTGATGAGCATAAATTAGGACGTTTATCTAATGTATTTACTTATTCATTGTCTTTGTGTATTTTATAAAATTATGCAGTGCATAAAGTGTGCACATAACTGCCTTGCATTCCCGTGCATTAGGGAAAAGTCTGTTTTAGTAAAAACAGATTGCATAGTGTAAATTAGGTGCGAAAAGTTGTTAGGAAAACACCTCAAATGTCAAATTATTTTCATTTTACGTTTTTGGAGCCTATATATTACTATTATCCCCTCACAACATATCTGTTCCTAAATTAGTCTTGTACAATATTGCATGTAAGGGAGTAGAAAACTGCATTTGCTACAAAGTGCCTGCAAATTCCACTTGAGTGCAAGTTAGCGTCGTCTAGTACGTGTATTACCATACCGTAGAACACCCACACAGGTATACAGATGTTACTTTTGAGTTTTTACCCAATTTGTATTGCTGAAACTTGACAGCCTCTGCCAACCCCTTGATATGCTCACTTCAGCACATCAAAAAATTACATGTATGTAAAGTAGAATTACACTGCTTAGAGTACAGCATAAACACAGGTTGCTTGCTTACTGTTTTTGTGGAAAATGGGGTCTTTATGCAAGGGTTTTTTCAGGTACAATTGCAGCGTATGAATGGAAAAACATTGTGACACAACTCCAAAGTACTAACCTCTGCAGTTGTTTGATTGTTTTAGTTGCCTTAAGACAACAAGCAAATAAAACACTCAAATAACTGAGGGGGCCAGTAACCCTTCCCACTCTTTAAAATACAGTATTTAAGGAGAGACAAATATAGAGCTAATAAAAAGATCATGTGTGTCCGAGGAGTAGCGATTTAGCAACTGGATTGCATTTACCACAATGCATAGTGTCTCCTTCGCTTTATGAATAAAATGGGCGTTGAGTTTGGGCACGGCTTTATTGCAAAGGCGGGTATCATTTTAACCCAACACTATGTATCAGCTCTTGGTGACTGTGAAAGAGAGCAGAGGAAAGGTGCTCTGATAGGTTGGGGAAAGCGATATGGAACGGAGGTGACCATGATCTTACAACCAATGGGCCCCGAGTGGGAGACGTGGATGCAGGTGCAATGTCTGAAGATAGACCCGTCATGAAACAGGTAGGACTACGCTTGAAGCAAGCAGGTACGCTCTTTCTGTGTAAATGATTTCCTCCAGCAAAGATAGCAGGGCACATCAGCTAGACTACCGTAGCAAGAGCTGTTTACAATACTGTTGCAGCCCTAAAGCAGGGGTTGCCACTAACCTGCCATTTTTTAACAAGCTGTAGAGAGGGGCAATCTCTGAAATAAGTTAGACGTCACTGGTGTGGTCTGGTGGCAGCATCCCTTCAAAGGTACAGATCATACCAGTTGTAGCTTGGAGAGCTGAGAATGTTGCAATTCACATGTAAGGCCTTTGTGTGGCACACACACTGTTTAGAATTCACCACTGCTGGCAAGGAAAATGGCTACAAATGTGTCTCTTTCAAGTATTACAATAACAGAAGTAAAAGTAAATGTGGATGCTGAGGAGGCAATGTGACTTCTGGCAGAGACAGAGGAGGGCTAGTACCGAGCTGAGAGAGCATCAGCTCCTGCATCCCAGGGTCTAGTCATTGATGATTAGTAAGACTGTCCCACCTGCACCACCACCACCTGCTGCACTAAGTCAGAAACCTAGGAGAGAGACGATATACCTGGTTAGATCTGGCTTTATCTAGTATTTAAAAACCCTATCAATGCAAGCGTAGCTCCTGGAAATCCACAACAAGGTCTGGATTCAGGAAGCACACCCACACGTTTGTGAGGGACAAAATACCACTCAAAATGTATAGAGGCAGTTTATGAGTCTTGAACTCATGATTCTTAATCACAGTCAGAACCTGCAAGCTGGTGGAGGGCAGTACAAAAAACACAGGCTCTGCACTAGCAGTTTCAGCCTGGCCATTCACGCACATTAAAGAGAAGAGGACACGTATTGGCTTCCAACAGCAACATGGATGGAGGTATGGAGAGTGATGATGTCCGCAGATTTCCACCCTTTCGCCCAACCTTGCCTCCAGTTGGAAGGGCACATACATCAACAGGCCTTAAAAACGACCATGCATGTTACTTCTCAGAATTATTGCAAGTACTTTAATGTATAAGTTAATTAAAACCAATTACAATAAAAAAGAGTTTCTAATGAAAATAGTGAAACATGAAAAATGTGTGAAACACATTAAAAGCATACACTGTAATAAAATCTGAGATAGCCTATAAGTTAAGGTTAAGTTCCTCCTTTTGAGGCATCTTTAGGGTATGAATTTTCGTCCAACGCTTAAAATGTTACTAGAAATTCAATTTCTTGTTTTTTACTTTTTTTTTTTTTTTTTTTTTTTTATCCTCATCTGCCCGACACACGTCCCTTAGATGCGGAGAGAACCAACCAACCATCTCACTGCCTTTGGGAGCAATGCCCGGAGGATTGAGCCGCTTCACAACTCGGCAGAGAATTATATGAGTTGATAGGAACAACCGTACATCTTGTGACGATGTCTCAAAGCAAGTTCGTGCCAGAAAATTCAGTATGTAAATATCGAAATCTGGGCAGACCACAATACTGAACTATTGAGTGGGTGGGCTTAATCATCAAATATTGGGGGGGAAAAAAAAACCAAAAGGACCTCACTTCCACGCTGTCAAAAGTTTCCAAAATGTGAGATTCTGGACTCTGCATGATCTTCTCAAATCTACCTTTGAGGTTTCATATAATGAGGTTAACCATGCTGAGTGGGTGGGGGGGGGGGGTGGTGTCCACCCAGTGCATGCATATCTGCCGTCTTGCCAGCAAAATGGCGTAAAACAGAAAGGATCGTGCTGCCCCAGTTATGTTCTGGTCTAAACCAAGAATGACAAATGGTAAGGATAAGGAAATGTCGGTTTTAATAATTGAGTCCAAAGTTACTTTGATCTCCGTCCAATAGGTAGCTATATGGGGGCAATCCCAGAACATATGAATGTCAGATGCTGAAGGCAGTTGGCATTTGTTACAGCATTTCCCCTCTTGAAATTTGGATAGACGTAAGGGGGTGAGATATGCCCGATGTAGAGTAAACAGATGGTTTCGTCTAAGCCAAGCAGGTTTTACCAAATTATACAAAAAGGTGAAAGATTCTGTCCAACTGTCCTCATCCATTGCTCAATTTCTCTACCCCATAGCTCTTTTGGGAGGTGAAAATCCCCATCTATCTCCTCATGTATAGACCAATACCAACAAGCCACCTCTTTACCACCTATCTGTTTTTCGACTAGCTGTTGTTCTAGAGGACTAATTCTCCCGATATTAGGGACTTTCCTGATTAATTCTCTGGCCCAGCTACTAATCTGTATGTATTTAAATCTTGACAGTGTCAGCCCTACTTTCTCCCTAAGAACTTCCCACGATGTCAAGATGCCTCCACAAAGTAAGTCACCCCATCTAGAAAGCCCAGCTGTTATTAGGGGGGTTGCCAGAGAATCCTGCAGGCAAGGTGGAAGCCCGGGAAAGTCCCAAATTGGTGCATGATTAGAATAATACGCCAACCCCACTCTACGCTTAATTTGTACCCATGACTTCAGTTACGTTAGTAGAGTCTTCAGCCTCACCTTCTTGAAAAACTTTTGTTCTCCAAACTTGAAAAGAAACCCATCCAATGGGAGGTTTGCCCCTACCAACATAGCTTTAAATAGTTTCCCATTTGAGGTAAGGTCTGGTGACTTCAAAAGCATTCTTGAATGGGAAAGCTGAAACGCCCAGGAATAGTACTGTAGATCTGGGAGGGCCAATCCACCTTTTTCCCTCCTCCTCCTCAATTTTTTCCAAGCCAACCTCGTGGCTTTGTAACCCCAAATGAGAGTTTATTTCTTGTTGGCACTTAAGAAGTTGTTTAGAGTCAAAAGCAATGGGAATTGTGTTAAAGATAAAGGTCAGTTTCGGAAGGATAGACATCTTTACGATGTTGACCCTCCCATAAATTGATAATCTAAGACCTACCTTATGCTTTTAATGTGTGAAACACATTAAAAGCATACACTGTAATAAAATCTGAGATAGCCTATTAGTTAAGGTTAAGTTCCTCCTTTTGAGGCATCTTTAGGGTATGAATTTTCAACACTTAAAATGTTACTAGAAATTCAATTTCTTGTACATTTCTTTTGACACATAACTGAGTAGCTTCTGCAATAATTCTAATTTGTGTATGGCAAATTTGGTGTAAATACTTCTTATACTGCTACAGTGATTTAGGACACATAAAGAGAATATGTTCAGTCATTTCCTCATAAGAATGACATAGACAACAATCCTTCCAAATGATGTAGAGGAATATATAGTGACCTAAACCTTAAGACGGCCATTTTTGTTACTGTGTGAATTGTTGAGTTTAAATAAGGGTTTCGTTTTGGCGTGCACATATAGTTTGTAGATTTTTATTGGTTAATGATTTAGTTAGGTTAATGGAAAAATGAGCAGCCATGTTAGTTTTCTTGATTAAGTATTTTCACTTTAACTTGTCCATCTTTGAAAGTTCAATAGTTGGTGGTAAATCAAATCCATTAAACAATATTTTGTACTGAATACATAAATAATCCGAACACCTTTGAAGGTAATTCCTTTTCTATTTAGGTTTTGATGCATTTCCTTATTAGAGGTTATACAATCACAAACATACCTTACTTAAGGCTGTTGATGTTGTTTGAAGCAATTTTATAACAAAAGGCCCAGCTCTAATCTTAATCAATGGTTGGAAGAGGAGGCTCTTAGGTTAAATATGCTTCAAATCGTTTTTATAAAATTTCTTGAGGTTTCATATGGCTTGATCCTTAGAATCTCGGGCTCCAAATAAATCAATGGTAGTAGTTTAGTAGTTGTGACAGTAATTGTTGATCCAGATGCTCCCCCTTTGTATTTCCTAGAAAAATGTTTAATCAGCCCACAAACATAAATGCTTTTATTGTAGCAAATCAACAATATAGGTGTTTCATGTGAGCTTGTTGTTGATTTCCTTGATGGTTCTATGATTTTCAAGGACCCAGCTGAATCTTCATTTATTACATACAAAAACAGGATATTGTCTTTTTGTAATTTATCTTTAGCCCTAGTTGCTAAATCCTTGAAGTTGGTATAGTTGTGGCTAAACCCCATTTGTGTAGCAGATACAACCACCAGGTTAGCAGCATAAACTAAGAGCCCGAATCTGATGCGGGAATGTGTCTTTCTGACCCCTTTGGAAAGGTTTCTGACTGACTGAGTACGATGCAAGTTAGGCATTGATATCCCAATCCGAAGCAGACAGCATTCGGAATGACTGACCAGTATGGAGCAGAATCGTACGTCTCTAAGGACCCCGTTTCCGAAACGACCATTTACAATGCTGGATTCAGACAGCCTTCCGAATCGTGCCGTCCAACTCGAATTGGTAGTCGGAATCAGACTTTGGGGGCCTTAGCGGGCCTTCTGCACCCAGAGCCTTCCCAAACAGACCCGGAGGGGTACCGATTGGACCCCCCTTACCAGCCATGCACAGCGTAGAAGGCATCAGGGGGTGCCCGCCACAGGATTCCCGATTTTCCCCAGCCACCCCTTTCTTCAATGGGAGCCCATGCATTCGGTCAGAACATAGGCTCCCATTGATGTGAATGGGAGTCCACCCAAATTGTATCTGGAAGCATTCGGATGCATTGTACTCGGTCGGTCTGACTCTCCCGATCCGAGACTGTCGGAAACCATTCCTAAACCGATTCGGTCTGAATTATTTCCTAACTGCATTAGAATCGGGCCCAAAGTGAGACATTTGAGTTTCTCTATATTTTGGTGAGTCACCATTGCTGCTGTTTAAGATTTCATGTAGGTCAGCAATGTATACTGGGAAAAGAAGAAGGCCAGAATACACCTTTCCTATAATAAGTTTACAGACACAATTCTCAGTGTCTGTACTGTGACCATCAGAGAGTTTTACTTCAACCCATGTGTCAGCATAAAATTCAATCAGTAAAATGTAGTAATGTGAGATTGATTTCCCAAACTGATAATTTGGCCCATAGTGTGTTTCTGTCAACTCTTTCAAAAGCAATTGATTAAGATATATAGCATACAAATATTTTTGTATTTTATAGTCAATGCTTTGTTTCCTAAGAGTGATATAAGCTATATGTTATCAACTGGTGAATACTGAGGTCTAAATCCTGTTTGATGGTACTTTATGATCTGTTTCTCTGTGGCACATTGAAAAATGTTTTGTTCCCTTCTGTATCTAGTAAGGCAATTAAACGTTACTCTAGTTGCATTGGATAATGTCTACGTCTTTATTTGTATATTGGTTGTACAATAGAACCATTGAAGGGAAGAATTTGACTACTGATGAGCACAGTATTACACAGAGGAGTCAGAATCATTCTCCATTTAATGGGGTTCATTATTATTACTGCTATGGGTATTCCATTTGGTCCAGGGGTTCCAGATGGCCTGCAGTCATTTATTACATTGACTATACATTGCTGGGTAATTCTATAAGAGTCTAAATTCCTACTGGGCTCTGTTCAGGGGGAGGATGCATTGCCATTCCATGCTCCAAATCGCATTTCGGCAATTACTTTGGCTAGAAATGTAAAACACCTCCCTACTGCTCATACTTCTCGTCTTAAATGGAGTACAAGTAATGCAAAACAGGCAGAGCACAGTTCTTTCCCCTGTCAATGTTGGACATTGCTTTGGGCATAGAACAACTTGAGCACTGGATAGATTTGAGAGCTAGGCTCATAACTCAATGCTTGGAACACTTATATTTAAATGGTATCGCTAAACTAATAGAACAATCTGAATATTTTCTATCTTGGGAATGAATCGTGTTTCATAGATGGTCTACTATGTGGTCCTTACTATGATGTGGACTGTCTATGAACAAAGTTTAGTGAGGTAAGTAGTTCAAGAAATTCTTGTGAGTTACTATCAGAAGGGTCATATGCCCAATATTTAAAATCAAGAATAATCAACAAGCGAGCAGTTGAATTTAACAACGAGCAGACCAACTCACATTAGTTCAATTTGCCATATTTTATATTGAATAATAGTCTTACAATTATTTAAATCTATAAAACATTTTGGACATCCTACTTATTGTATGTCATTCAGGGGTTAACAGCATCTGAGACTATACTACACACTACTCTCAGGCAGGCGCGGTGCGTCCATTGGTGCGTGGGGGCATTGCCCCCCGCCCGCAGCCGCCCGTAGCCGCCCGCAGCTCTATCGGCGTTTCTGAACTTAGGTAAACTGAATCCGTTTACCTAAGTTCAAAGACACCGAGGGAGAACTGACAATGCATGTCAGTCGGCATGACGTCGGACCGCCCACCCCCTTCAGAGTCTGAAGGGGGTGGGCGGTCTGGAGTCATGTTGACTGACATGCATTGTCAAACATGGGGCAGCAGGCAGCAGCACAACACAAGTGCGCATGAGTGGGGACGGAGGGCTAATTTTTGGCCTGTGTCCACTCATGCGCACTTGTGTTTTCACTTGTTTGCGCCTGCCCATTAGGATCCCCTCAGTCTCCTAATGGGCAGGCAGTGGGCGAGGAGTAACCATGCCCTAAGCCACTCCTGGCGCTGCAGCAGCGCCAGGATTGGCTTAGGGGTTGCAACTCCAGTGCTGCTGTTCCTGTTCCTGTTTGAAGAGGTGCCAACGCAGACCAGGAGCAGAGGCGGTCAGGTAAGTTTTCTAAATTTTATTCTCCCTCTGCCCCCTCCGCAACCTCCACCCACGACCCGCCCTCCCCGCGAGTACTGTGAGCCGTGACTGCAAACATGAAATGTCTCAGTCCGATCAATGGTGATTAATCTCGGTTTGTACGTTCCTGAATGTCACTGGTTAAAGAACAGCTAACACCCCTTATAATGTAAGAGAAGTAGTGAAAGAAAAATAAAGAGAGGAGAGTAATGGAAACGTTTTTTTCTGTTTTGGACAGCTAGTGTGAAAAATGTAAATAAAGCAGTTAATGCAGTGTTACGCTTCTATGTAAGATGATGCCTTCCATTTGCACAGCCTCTTGCCTCTGATTTGCTATGTTCCTGCAGATTGCCATCTGCTGTGGTGGCTAGGACTTCGATTTAAATGTCTCTTAATTTCTTTACCGTCCAATGGCCTTTCTCTCTTCTTTTACATGATCTCTCTTGCCTTCGCCCTGTTTGTTCACCTAACTATCACTCTTTTCATTATCTAACTGGAATGCACTCACATGTCTCTTCTAAACTTTTCCTCTTATATTTAGGGTGATGCATTCATGCTATGTCCTGGCACTTCCTTTTTGTTTGGCACATTACTACGGTTTCTATGGCCTTGACGGGCTTTCGAATTCTAAGTGACCTGGTAAACAGAATCTAATTGTGCTTGGTTGTGTTTCGTACTGTATAAGGGTGAACAAGGTTCAGGTAGATTACTGGGTGTTTACTGGTGGATTACACAGGAAGAGGCCCAGTGGATTTTTTCATAAATAATGTAAAGCATTATGTGGATGGATGCATGTGCAGAAAGTCACTGCTGTCCATTCCAGTCGCCTGGCGTGCATAGAGGTCCATTGTTTACCTGCACGTGCCTGTGATGTTTCAAGACTTCTTTGTCCATTATGTGGGTTAAATGCATTCCACATTGGTCAATATGTGGATTATTGAGGTGGTGAATGCTTAGCTCACTATATCACTTGGGACTATGTTGAGTGCTGTGCTTGGAAGGTGCTATTGGGCATGATACAAAATACCACAGTTGTGCAGATGTCACACACAGTAAAAGCACCACACGCTCAATGGCAGTAGGCTATAGCAAAACATGTGCTTGTTGCGGCAGAAGCAGGTAGTTCAGGAGTAGTACAGACAGGTTGTCGCAAGACTGGCACATGGTACCATCACAGATGCAGAAATAACGCAGTAAAAGCTACAGACTTTGGCCAAGAATGAACTTAGTGCATGTATTCAGTGCAGCAGAAGCAGCAATGCGCGAGCGAAGCTGGAGGCCAAAAGGTATCCAGGAGGACTAATTGGTTGTCTGCCCTTATGCGCCACTACTTTGAAATGTCAATAGCCGCCACTGAAATGACACAGGGGTCAAAGGTGTGGCTGGGCCTGGAGGAATTCTAGAAGATGTACCCTAATGAAGAAAGATAACTTGAATAAAGCTAGCCAGATCTCTGATGCAGAAACGGGTCACAAAGGGAATCCGATGAAGTCTCACAGTTCTTGAGGCTGCTCAAAATATTATTGGAGAGCTGGCTGGTGTAACAGGTGCAACATAGAGTGGTGCTGTCCCGTGCTGACACTGTCACGTAATTGTGGTTGACACTAATGTTTCTTTCACATTTTGGAGTTTTATATTACGATATCCTTAATGTGCTAGCGGACTGTATGGTGCAGTCTACACCCATGCCCTAATTCACATTTTTTTTGTCCCGGGAGCAGGCATGACTTAGACAGGCATACTTTTCCTGCAACTTAAAAAAATATATTATGCATGCTAGGTGTAAATTAACTGTGTGCAGGGTGTGCAAGGTATTCATAAATTAGGAACATTCATTGTTTCACATGCATGCGGCACAGTAGGCATTCTCAGAAAGGTGGCCGGAGACAGACAATGAAAATTAGGTTTTTATCCACAATGTAATAACTTTAAGGGTGTTTGCAGGAAATGTAGGCCTTCTGCAATGTTTGGTGTGGGGTTGGGTAAGGGGCCTGGCCTGCGGCTGGGATCGGCACCCACCCCTCATGGTGACCCAACCCCTTGTGGGTGACCAACCCTTTTATTGTGCACTGCCTATAGTACACAGCGTGCAGTTGGGCTCCTGCCCTGAAACCAAACCTCAGCAGGCAGCCAGTCCCTACCGACACCAACCCCACATCTTTTTTTGCAATTCATTTTAGCAATCCTTCAGAGGTACCCTTATCGTGCCCCCTTATATGGTATTATTTTTTAAAACTTTTCAGTACAGGGGACCAAGTCCCACATCAATGGCAAATGAAACATTTCCGCTACCGTTGCGGTCAGCCATCAGAGGGTCTAAATCAGAAGGCCTGTATTTTATTATTTCAGCCCAACTGTCAATATAGCTATATATTTTAAATCTTAAGTTCTCCAAACCTACTGAACAGGTTTACACCAAATCCCATAAAGCATGCTTTCTCAGTCAAGATCTGGCTCCGAGCTATATATGGTGTAAATCTTTTCAGCCATTTTGGGTTTAGGGCCGTCTAAAATTCCCTATGGAAATGGCATGGGAATATCGCATTTTGGGAGCTGCCTTTTTTCTCAACCTATGTTTGACAGATCACCCTAACACTCTCCAGGTAGAAGTTGAGGTGGATAAACAGTTTTCAGAAACTTTCATGAAAAGTCATCAAACAGCACCAACGTCATTAGCAAAAAAAAAATGCTCTTCCTATGGAAAATCTGATTTAACTTTAACTACAAAGTGGTGACCTCTACTGTCTATGAAACATACACACACACATATATATACATATATATTACAAGACCCTTTATAAAGCTCCTTTTAAATCCCAGCAGGTCCACTCAGCCTTTCATCCATCTGAGGTCAATAAAACGAGTACCATTGAATTGGGTAACAATAAACATCTGTTATTCAGCACCAAGATACCCTTGGGTGAACATGAGCTTTACAAATATGTTACGTGTACCTGGGAAGGGCACAGTATAAAGATGGAGCAGAATGTTGTGGTTGGTACATGTGCTGTGTGCATTTATGCCTGAGAGGAATATATTACATTAGAGATGTAGTGCTCTGCAAAGCGTGTGCAGGGACCAAATGTGCTATGTGTATGTGTGCTTGCATGGAGTACAATACATGAAGGGTGAAGAGATATGCAACATGCACGTGGTGACAGTGTGTGTTGGTAGTGCATGTCTTTTGAAATAATACAACCTGATTGAAGACAGAAGAATTTCAGTGCTGAACAGTGCATGCAGACTGAGTGTTTGAGCTATTGGCATGTGTAAATGTGAAGGTACAATGCACAATGGTATTAGTGCTGAACAGAATGTATGCAATGAATGTACACTGAAATCCCCCCTAAACACTGTATTGCTGAATTCCTCAGAGCTGGGTGGTGACACACTGGAGAGAAGGAGCAGACTCCCTTTTCATTTCAAATGACTGCTCTTTGATTCAGTGATAGATCAAAAGGAAGGTCAAGAGGTCTGGATTGAACAATTGACGATTATATCACTGCAGCTGACAAACAGGTGTAAAATCTGGTTACTTCCATGAATTATGTTGTGGACAATCAGATTCTGAGTCGGCCTGCTGTGACAGACCTCTTTCCTGAAGGAAGATGAATAGAAGAAGAACCTCAACATTAAACTCAAAGACTGAGACCCTAAATTACATTTGGTGTCTGGAAAAGGACTAAAAGAAGGAGAGGTAGAGTCCCCAAAAATGTGTCATCTGCGAAGCAGCCAAACGGCCTTGTGAGAAGGGGAGCTCTGCAAGACTTATGGGTGGGATAAGGCCTGCTAGTTTCGCGTCTAGGTGGGGGGACATCATCCAGGGAAACCAAGACCACCTGCCCAGCAAACTGGAGCACCAGCCCCTGCCTGCTTGCCAAGACCAGTGTGCCCTGTGAGAAATAGGAGACCATTGGAGGGAGTGAGATTAAGTACGGATCCCTACCTTGAGGACTCCCCGAAACGAGATGTGAGGATTCAGCTGTGCACTTATCGGGCCGTAGCCCATGTACAAGCCTGTTTTCAGCAACCCCTGTATGCCAGGAGAGAACCACAGTAGACTGTGCCAAGTATTGAGGGCAGTGTGGAGGGCCCCAAGTCCACACAGCCTAGTTGTGGTGACCTCACATGCAAGAGAGGACTGCCATTGAAGAAGTTGTGTGACCAGCATGCAAGGATTTATGAACACCTGAGTGGTAACCTCATTTGTCAGGATGGGCAGCTGGGGTGTTGGTGATTGGATGTTGTGTCCAGAAAGTATCACTGCAACCCCGTATGCCGAGGGGGTCTGCCAGGATCAAATCATCAAAGACTTTGAGCTGTCGCCCACAACTGAAGTGAGACTTAGACAGGCAGTTTCAGCCGCTTCAATGGATCTACCCTGACTGGACCAGGAGGATAACGCGCCTTCATAGGACTGCATTTGGGAGCCAAAGGACTGAATTTACCCCATCAGGGAGAACTTGATTCTCTGCATCGCTGTGAGCTGGAAGTTGCTCCGCTCGCAGGGGAGAGCAGCCATGCCGCTCCAGAGAGTGAACCTGCACCACGAGCAGCCTGACTTCTCAAAGCAAGATCGTATTTGGAGAGTGCTCATGGTGAGGGCACCCGCTGTAACACAGACTACTTCCGTGCTACAAGAGCAGGTAAGACTTGAGCTACAGCCTTTGGAACCCCAGGGGATTCACTGCTAAAGATATTGCGACACCACAGACACTTTTGACTTAAAATATGAAGTCAAAACTGAACTCGAGTATAGCCTATAGTTTTCATTACATAAAGGAGGGTGGGACAGTACTTTGCCATGACGGTTAATAGAGCCCTGACCTCAAGGGGGATTGTGTTGTTGCATGTGAATGTCGTATTTATTTGCATGTGTAGAGTTAGAAATAATGTACGACTTTTTCTAACAAAAGCAAGTATTTGGCTGGACATCGGTTTATTGTTCATACTGTTTGCACTTTGAGTTATAATTCATGGTCACTGTTCTGTATCTGCATAAACCCAGGGAGTTGTGACTGCTCGACCACAGCGACCACAAAGAGTCAAGTCGGGAAGTGGTACTTGTCCTAGTTGAGCAGGATCCATAGAAGGTCAGGCCCCTGGAACATCACCAATAAAAGACCTCGACCACCACAGATGGGCCCTGCCCCTGCGTACCATGTGGCCTTCTGAAAGTAGGGACATAGTTTGGCTGTTAAGACTTAGGGGGTGTGAGCTTCAGATACTCCGACAATCACATATCCTGTTTATCATGAATGTGTGTTTCCATCAGAGATAGCATTCAAAAATCCAAGGTGACATCAAACAGGCATAATTCCATACCGAACTATTTATTAAATAATACACTTATTGAGGGATTTAACACCCCAAACATACACCTGAAGCTACGCCACTGCCTGAAAGGGGTTTTGACAAAAACTTCACCTTGTTTGCCTCCAGTTCAGTTCTCAAGTTATCACTTCTCTTAATGACAGATTGCAAAGTATGGCATAATACTAGTTTCTAAATTAATCTTTTTAATTATCTGTCCCAGGATGACAAACGTTGATTTGCTCCTCCTTTTCCTTTGAGCGCCAGCCAGGGAAGGTATTCCAAGTCACCTGTATGCTAGTAATTTCAATAACAATGACATATCCACCTGAGATTAATATGTCTATATTAAGGGGCACTCCCACACCTTGTGATAATATCTGACTCCATCATGGACACACCTAGAATATTGTTCTGAAATTATGTGTTCAATTCTATGTAGTAACATGTATATAAATCCTATGAAATTGATCTGACTTGTGGATATCCCATTGCGCATTCCTCTATTTCCAACCATAACCTGCACTTAAATGGCCATGAATTGCTGGCAGCCAAAGATGCCCCACATAGATTAGTGATTGGGCACCCTCCTTTAGACAGATAGTAATGCTTCCAGAGCAGTATCGATTTCAAGTTCATATCAAGAGGGAAGCACAAGCTAGGCACTACACCTTTAATACAGTCTGGACAGCAGCAGAACAGCTCACTGGATCTCTCAGAAACAGCATAAACTGAGAACAAATACCAAACTGGAAATGGTCAGCCATCTTTGCGGTACAAATTTCGCAAGACTAATCTAGTGTTGGCAACGCCAATAGACCAAGCTTCAATAGGAAAACACATGCAAAAATAATTTGTAGAGGTCTGTGTTTTTAACCGAATGTAAGGGATGAATGACGGCTAGCAGAGAATGAAAAGAAGGCTAGGCCAATGTCCTGAATGTGCAGTTGCTCCAGTGGTCAAACTTACATAAGACAGCAAATGCGCAACTGCAGCTAAACTAGAATTGTTTAAACATCTAATGGTTTAACAAGGTTTCTAGTCCTGTTCTGATTAATGAAGGATTGACAAGATTGAAAAAAACTACAGAAGCTCGACCTATTGTACAAAAAAGGTGTTGCGTAAAGAATAGGTGGTGGCATGGTGCCTATTCCACAAATGTGAGTGCTGAATGTTATACAAGACATCCTAAGGGAATCCGCATAACATCATCACTGGCCGGATCGCAAATCAAGATGTGCAAATCATTTTAACTTGGGACCTGCACAATAAAGTATAAGTGATTGTCTCTGACAATGTTTGGTAATAATAAGTTGAACAATTTGTAGTTTACCTGGATAAAGGCTGCACTGTCTTTGCATGTGCAGTTGTATGTATGAGGGTGGGTTCTTTCACAGGGATGGCCTGAAATCAAAATTGTGACCACAAAGTTTTGTAAAATTATGGCTTTTGGTGTTGATCATGAAAAATGTAGGAGTGGCCAATTTAGGATCAGCCCATAATCAGGTTTAATGGAGAAAAAAAATAAGTGGCCCCTTCTTTGTCAGGACCGCAAGTCCTGACAAAGAATAAGAATATTAAGAATAAAATACTAATAATTAAGAAAAATGGTCGGTGAGCAATATATAACCTTGTGCAGGTAAATAAGTATGTTGTACTTATTTGCATCTCAATATGAATGTAAAACATGGAATATTTGCTATAAATGTGTAAAATAAATATTTTTTAAAAATTGCACAATTTATTATTTAGATCAATACCGTATCACATTGACAAAATAAACCCTTGCACAAAGGTGACACTCTAATATTTAAAAGATACAAAGGCTATGTCATGCTAATGAGACCAGTCTCCTTTTCAAGATGGCCTCTGCATTTGTCAAATATTCCCGGTGCCATGCTGAAAAAACACCTCACATGCAGTGGGAAAGGCTCATTCTTTTGGAGGCAGAATACTGTATCCAACATACACTAGCAATAATTTACTAGTCCTTTATAATGTTTTGGTAGATGAACATGCGCCATACCACCATCAACAATTGTTGCTCTGTGGGTTGCTCAACCCTGCAGAATGGACTGAGGTGTGAGATAGCACAGCAAGATTGGACATCAAAGTGGGAATAGAAAAACACTACTGATCATCATCAAATAGGTATATGGGACTAAGCTGTTGCTGCCATTTCTTTGACTTGCTTACTTTTTAAAACTGTATTTTACCTTGTAAAGCACCATTGCACTTTAGGGCATCACAGAGCGGATCTAGCGCTCACGTGACCCCTCACACCGGCGTCCTTCGCCGCTGGCCACGCCCACCGATAGGCCACGCCCCCTTCCCGCCCTACATAAGCGCCGACCTACGAGCGCTCGGTTGGGTTGTCTCCTGAGGCGAAAAGCCGGGAGTAGACGCTGTTGCTGCCATTTCTTTGACTTGCTTACTTTTTAAAACTGTATTTTACCTTGTAAAGCACCATTGCACTTTAGGGCATCACGGAGCGGATCTAGCGCTCACGTGACCCCTCACACCGGCGTCCTTCGCCGCTGGCCACGCCCACCGCTAGGCCACGCCCCCTTCCCGCCCTTGAGGCCTCCTATATCAAATGTGCATCTACAGAACGCGCAGCGGACGTGCGCAGCGGGCGCGCCGCTTGCGCGCCAAAGGCGCGCCTAAGGCAAGCCCGTCTGCGCCCGTCCGCGGCCGGACGGGGCTAGGGGCACGACTCCATGCCATATTTCATCTCTTACTCCTCTGAGGAGCTTACCGCCCTCCAAGGCCATTGGCCACTTTCGGATTCTATCCGTAGGCACATTATTTCACTAGGGCTTGTACCTTCTTCCACTCCTACTTTGCCGTCTCCTCCGCCCGCCTCTCCCCTACAATGTCCTCTCCCACCCGACCCTCTTCCTCCTACGCCGTCACTATCCATTCTCTTACTTAACTCCAGGTCAGCGGTCAAGCACCATCATGAGCTCTTTGTCTTGCTCGATTCTGAGAAGCCTGACTTACTGCTCTTGACCGAAACCTGGTTCTGCGATTCTTCCCTTCCCGTTCTCTTGGCTACCCTTCCCCCCTCCTACGTGGCCTTACGCGCTGATCGTCCGGCGGGTAGGGTTGGCGGCGGAGTGGCGATAATCGCTCGGTCGGAACTAAATTTTCAAACCATCCCCTCTCCCCCCATTCCTTCCACTGAATTCCTTACAGTTCGCTCCCTCGCCCTCTCCCCCCCCATCACCTGTCTTCTAATGTACCGTCCTCCCCAGTCTTCGCCTCTATTCTTGCCGGCTTTTCAAGACCTATTGGCCAACATAGTGGTTAACTATGCATCGGTTTTGGTACTAGGGGATTTCAATTACTGGCCATCGGACCCTTCTGAGTGCACAGCCTCGAAAGAATTCACTGAGTCTCTCACATCTTTAAATTTTATGTCGCACATCTCTGTCCCCACTCACTCTCATGGTCACATACTTGACCAGGTCTGGTCCCTTAATCTTCCAGTCTCCCCGGTGACGGTTTCCCCCTGTCCTTGGTCTGATCATGCCCTTATCTCCTTCTCCATCTCTCTCAACCCGGTTTCCAAAGTCCCCCACGCCAAAAACACCTGGGCGCGGAACTGGAACAGAGTTGACTTTCCCACCCTGACGTCTCACCTTCGGAATTCTACCCCGTCCCTCTCTGGTCTTCCGTCCGACTCTCAAGCCAATGTTATCAATACCTGGTTGGCTAGAGGGTGTGACTCAGTGGCTCCCCTGCGCCGCATCTCCGTTCGGCGACCCAAGGAGTCTAATAGGTGGTTTAATGACCACCTAAAAGAACTTAAACTGTCCGTTCGACAGGCAGAAAGGCACTGGAGGAAAAATTATTGTCCCTCACTTAAAACCCTCTATCTGACATCACTCGCCGACTACAAGACCGCAATCCTTGCCGCCAAAACCTCTCATTTTTCAACAAAAATAATCTCTGCTGAAAACAAGCCTAGGGAGATCTTCGGCATAGTGCAGGACCTGGCTTACTCTGATAGGGCTTCACCTCAAATCCCCCCATCCCAGCCTCTATGCAACCAACTCAACACTTACTTTCTTGACAAGATCGCTACCATTAAGGCCAACATCCCCCCCCCCTCGCCTGCCTTTGTTGACCCTTCTCCTCCTACTATTCAAAACCTTCTCACCTCCATCCCCCCCCCCCCTCACTGAAGAGGTATTTCTGGGGATACTTCCCAAAGTAAAATCAGGTTCCCCGGCAGACATCTGTCCGGCGCGAATCCTCCAACAAATCTACTCCTCCTGTCCTGAACCCCCCATTACCTTCCTTAACAGCTCCCTAGCACAGGGAGTAGTGACCCCTACGCTCAAATCAGCCACCATAGTGCCCATTCTAAAGAAGCCTGGCGCTGACCCATCCATCTCAGCCAACTACCGTCCCATTTCCCTGCTGCCCTACCTGGGCAAGGTGCTGGAGCGCTATGTCACCGCGGTATTCAGCACCCACGTAGAGGCCAATGGGGGACTGGCTTCCCGCCAGGCTGGCTTTCGACCTAGGCACTCGACTGAATCAGTCGTGGTATCAGTCCTGGACAACCTCAGGAAGGGTATGGATCACAACAAACACCAGGCGCTGGTACTCCTCGATCTCTCCGCCGCATTTGACACGGTAGACCATACCATCTTACTGTCCCGTGTCAAGGCGGCTGGAATTGAGGGATCAGCCCTGGTGTGGCTTTCCTCCTTCCTGAGGGACCGCACTCAGGCGGTCCGGCTAGGAGACTTCACAACCACCCCACTCCCCGTCACGTGTGGTGTCCCCCAGGGTTCTTCCTTGTCTCCCCTACTATTCAATCTTTATATCTTTCCCCTCATCTTCGCTCTTCAGCAGCTGGAGGTCACCGTTTATAATTACGCGGATGACCTCCAGCTCATCTTTGACCTATCCTCTTCTCCCCTCTCTGTCTCCAGCTTTCAGCACACCATGACATTCATCAGGGACTGGATGAACCACAACCATCTCAAATTGAACCCGGACAAAACCGAGTTGGTTCTCACCGGTGGTTCTTCCAGTCCCTGGAACTCTCTCTTCTGGCCCCCAACCCTTGGTCCTGCCCCCACCCCTTCTACCACGGTCAAAACACTGGGGGTTAAAATGAATAATCAACTTACCCTTCACTCCCAAATCAGCTCTGTGGTTTCCTTCTGCTTCCTCACCCTCCGAACTATCCGCACTGTCGCTCGTTTCTTTTCCCCCCAGGCACTCAAAATGATCATGGCCGCTCTAGTGATATCACGGCTGGATTATGCCAACGCTCTTTACAATGGCATACCAGCATACAGTCTCAGGAGGCTGCAGTTGGTCCAAAACCAAGCTGCCGGCTGGTTTTTGGACTCCCAGGCTATCACCACTCCACACCCCTCCTCAGGGAGCTTCATTGGCTCCCTGTTAAAGAACGTTCTCTGTTTAAAACCGCCTGCATGGTTTTCCAGGCCCGACAAGGCACCGCCCCGCCTTCATTTCCTCACTAATAAAAGAATACGCTCCCCCCAGAGAACTTCGTTCCTCCACCAAATCCCTCCTTCAAATCCCTCGCTTCAGACGCAAAAAGTGGGGTGGGTCCAACTTCTCCACCTTGGCCCCCACTTTCTGGAACTCCCTCCCAGACCACCTTCGTGCGGCTACCCATTATGTATCCTTCCGTAAGGAACTAAAAACGTTTCTTTTTAAACAGGCATTCCCTGCGTAAACCCCCTCCCCGGCTCTACCCCCGGTTCTTACTTTTGTCTCTGTAGCCAATACCCTCCACTAGCGCCAAGAAACCGTTCGGTGCACGCTGCGCTTTATAAATGTTTTAAATTAAATTAGCAGAGATCATAGAGGACCGGAACCAGCAATCACCAGGATATCAATAAGGACTGAATGGTCATATACAAAAAGAAAATTATGTTTCTGGTAGAATAATCTTGTTATCATGTTCTGTGCATTCTATACAAAATGCCTTCCGATTTCACCAATGCGCTTTATAATGTTCCTTTAGAAGGCTGTATTTGATTTTTACTGAAAGTGGGGAAATTCTTCTAAGCTAATTTGGGAAGGCTAGACTCACGTGTATCACAAACTCTCCCCTCAGTAAGCAAGATGCATTATTGACCAACTACCACGTTCTGTTTTTTTGTTCCCAATCTGGTCCTGGCCTGGCCCCTGAGAATTTACTCACGGAGTTCTGTTCATCTGGCAGAATGTGTTCGCCTTTTTCCGCCCTACTCGGAAAAACAAAATATTTTTCAACTGAACATTGTTATCACCAGTCTGTCCGTGGTGCAAAAAATCTTAATTTCTTAGTAAGAAAAACATTATAAATCTAGTTTATTGTTTTGGTTTATGCGCCGAGGAATGAAAAGGTAGACACACATACAAAACAGACATCATTGATCTAATAAAATATTTTGTGTAGGAAACCACAAAGCACATTCAACAATATAAAGTCTCTGCTTCACAACTCTCATGTATTTAACAACAATCAAACTTGTAAGTCCCAAACTAAACTGTGCATGTCCCATGTGAAAGGATGTCTGTAGAGGCTGTTCCAGCAATGAGCTCCTATTTCAAATAGGTTCTGATGTGGGACTAGGGAGTAAATAAGGCCCAGGACTGTGGTGTGCATGTAAATAGACAATGTTGTTCTGATGGTAAGGAGAGGTGATTGGTCCGGTCCGGTCCTGTCCTGGGGGGTGAAGGGAAGCAGGACTCTGGTATGCATGCCAATAGAGTGCACCCCAACCATGACAGATAACATTAATAAACATAAGTAGTTTTATGGCTTGTGCTTTGAACTGAAACCTTGTGATGAAGTAAGCAAAGCAGGTGTGTTGTTTTTTGGAATTGTTGCCTAACACTTTTAGTGTTATATTATTGTGGTCATAATATGGTGACTTACATTCTTGAACAGGGAGCTGTTTTCTAATCTTGGGGTCAGTAGTCCTTCCCAACCCCCCACTTCAACTTACATTGTCAAAATAGCAATCATAGCCATCGGGTGATGCCTTCTTCAGAGCTTCTTCCAGACAAGGTACTGTTTTGTAGTTGAAGACTTCATCAAAGCCAATCTCCTTTAGATAGGCAACCTTGTCATCAGCTCCAGCACAGCCAACTACCTTGCCACCCTAAGAAGGTAAAAAAGGAAGCATGAGAAATCTTGCATTTGCTTCTATCAGATAATAAGTCTCCCAACTAATATTTTATTTTCTCTAATTGCCGTTGGTTGTATGAAGTGTGGAAGATGGAAGCAGCCTTTATCTCTAAAGTGCTCCCTTTCCTATCAGGGAGCATTTAGGAGGGGTTTAGATAACTTTGGGACCACTCCTCTCTTGACCAACAGATCTGTGTATTATTTTATCAGCCATGAGAGTTTGTCGGAACCATGGTATCCACCTGGATCTCTGGATCTCATATGATTCTGTGCGTTATATACCTCCAGGTGGTCTGAAGTGAACATAAGGCAACAGGATTCAGCAATAGACAATACTCCAAATAATAATAGTAATGAGGTTCTTTAATTTTGACTTCATCTTACATTTGTCATCAATTTGTGTTGCCTTTACACAGACTGCTCTATTCATGAAGTGTTTCTGCCCTTTGGACTGCAACGTGTAGAAAACCCCCCTCGGTCCTTGCTTTGAAAGCAATCCCAGACACTAGCTGGCGTAACTGTATACAGACATGTTCTGCCATTACTGATTGACTTATAAGTGCTGTAATTGATTGACTTATGGGTTGGGCAGAAACACGAGGTAAGGGGGACATTCTGGTTACATGATGTTTTTCTATTGGCTAATATTTTGCAGATCTTGTATGTCCATATTAGGTATTTTGTATGCTTGCAAAAGCTAGGACTGCCCCTTACTTTGATGCTGAGCTTGTAACTCTAAACATATAAAAGGCCTCTGTGTTTTGTACTCTTTAGACTACATCATTCAGTTGCTGCGGCTTCTGTGTGACGTGGCCTCACTTATTAAATTTAATAAAAATGTCTTTTGATATTTCAGCTTCTGTGCCAGGTTCTTTTGTATTAGTGAGACCCCTGAGAATGAAGATTTCAATTCTTCAGTAATGATTTGGTTGCCTAGCATCTGAAAAGCAAAATCACTGCACTCATTTTGCTCTAAATTGGAGCTATGTATTACAGTAAGTAGGGTGTATCCTTTGCTTGTGAGGATGAGTATTCATGCATCATTTACTTTTCGATATTATGTAATCAATAAAGTGCAGTTTACTGTACATTATAAATATGTTTCAGTTCAGTAAACTGTGCCTTCCTCAGGTCCTATAGCAGCAAGATGACTTGTAATATTATTTTAGGTACATGAGGATGTCGCTTATAATAACAGGATGACTCGTAATATCATTTTATATAGATTGCGCTTCTGAATATTGAACACAGAAATATCGTAATGTACGAATATAGTGGAAAAATATTGAAGATCAAAAAATCAAAAGGTAAGTGCAAAAAGAGGAAATATTGATTTATTATTCCTAACTCCTAATCCATATACCTTTAAGATATATATCCGTGATCAAGGCAGGTGTCAGGCCACAAACAAATATGGATACAAATATGCACAATTGCCATTAAAAAATAATTTGAAGGGCACCCTCAGGAGTGCGGCTCCATTTTCTTCCTGATTTTGCACAAGTGTATGTTGGAAGCTGGATGGAGCGCTAACCACTTTGAACCTGCATCCCCTCATTCTGGTGCTCACTTGCACTTCTGCGCCCTATGGAGTTTGCTATGTGGACTTAGGTTTAGAAAATCTATCCTTACCTTTCAATATTTCGATTCTGATATTTTGTCCTCAATATTTTCATGGCACAATATTCTGTGTTTGACATTCTGGAAGCACACCTTTTAAAGTACAGCTGTATGTGATTCTGTTTTTTTGTTACATAACTGCAAGATGACTTATGATATCATTGTAATGTGCACAAGTCCATGGTTCAAAGAGTAAAATCCATTTTTCTTCACTACACACAGGTAAATGTTTAGATGTTTGAGGACTAATTTATGAGAGCCCTGCATCACATGTGCACAATTTAAAGTGGTACATGTGTTATGCAGAGCCCTAAAAAATGTTTGAAGCCACGCAAAGCCACCCTGCTTGGCTTGGAGTTGCCTCATGAATCATGAGTAATGCTATGCAGCACGAATCGCTGCATCGCCTTACTCTGCACCCAGGAGGCATTCCATGGTCGTTGTGGTGGGTTTTCCCACTCAACACCCATGGAATATGACGCTGCCCCAGATTCACAAAGGGATGTAAACCTGGGGAAGCGTCAAATCCGTACTCCTCCCCAGGTGAGGCGTAACAAGGAAAAATATGCTTATTTGTCCTTGTTTTTTCCTCTTTCCTTGTGTGTTGCATTCTGCACACATAGAAAGAGGAAAATGCTTCATAGGATTGTTTGAGTGCCAGAAGTTGCCCCTTTCTGCACAAAAAAAAAATCCTGCCTGCAACAGAGGCAGCGTTGCGCCATGGTGAACTGGGGCCTACGTTGGCGCTAGGCTGCCAAAATGACACCAGCACAGGCAGAAAGAACAGGAATGCACTGTATTGCTTAAATACAGTGCATTCCTGCCCTTTCACTATGCCATGGGGCAGAGCAGCTGCGCTGCTATACACCAAAATGCCATAAATTAGGCCCTTATTGTCTTTCTCTTTCTCATCAGATATCCTTCAGTTGCTCATATGTGGAATACTTGTGGAACGTGTAGCTTAGAATAATCTAACTAATCTGCAATTTGCTTAGAACAGTTTGAAGCAAATCACTATTGAAATTGACTTTCTGATTAGGAAGATTCTGTAAGACTCATGTTTTCTGGTAGTGAACTTTAGAAGTGCAATAAATAAAAAACAATACTGCTTTTAACATCTTATTCCCAAACAAAGATTGGAGTTTCAGTGAAAGAAACATTAAAGTTTGCTGAAAGGCTGTGCGTCCTTTTAATTGTTTAATTTCTTATTTCGTTGAAGTTCTGTGAAGAAAGTGAAGTCTTAGATCACGTGCGCTGATATTATGCATGTAAGGCCTGGAAATGCAGCTGTATTTGATACTACTGCTGTAACGTCTTCAATATTCTCCTCTAGTCATCACTTAATAGAGCACACAAACACCCTGAGGTTTCATGGCATTAAGAAGAGGAACAGTCCAATCAAGGCAAATAAAGAGCTGAATAGAGAACCATAGTTGTGAGCATGTCCACTGTAAATCAGTGTCCAAAGACTAGTCAATAAAGGTAAAAAGGTTCTTTTACAAACACTTGGGACCAGATAAACTAATATTTTGCCTCATGGTTGCACCACTTTAGTGGCAAATCCGTGACGCAAAATGCTAGTAGATATTTACAAAGCCACGCCAGGGACGATTTGTGCTGCTTATGTGACTTTGTAAAATAATTAAATGAAATGCAGTGACTTGCACTGCATTGCATTACATTTCATTCTGGGAGGAGTTCCATGGGTAGAGCGTGGGTGCGTGCTCAAGCATCCACCCATGGATTTCATGCAATCCCAGATTAACAAAGGTTTGTAAACCTGGGATTGCATGAAATCATTACACCACCCAAGGATGGCATGACGAAGAGAAAAATATTTTTTCTCTCTTGGTTAGTTCCCTTTCTCTGTGTGCTGCAGTCTGCAGAACACATTGAAAGAGGAAAATGTCTGGACAGATTCTTTTTGTGCAGGAAAGTCTCTCTTCCTGCAAAAAGTTAATTCTCCTTGTAACGCAGGAACCCTTGCACCTGCATTGGCACTAGGCTACCTGAAGTGCACCAGCGCTGTGAGTGAGCAGGAATGTACCGTCCCTCACTAGATATGGTGCGTTTCTGCTCCCTCTCTTTCAAGCAATGCAGCGCAGATCAGCCAGTTGACTTGCAACGCTGCGTTGCGTGAAAGCATGATAAATCTGGCCCTAGTTCCTAAAATAAAGAAAAGGAAAAATGTTTATTGGTTTGGCTTTTAGCAGTGAGCCCAGAGCAGCAAGGCAAACTATTCCACGAGCTGTTCAGTGCAACAGCCAAAACAAAAAAAAACAGATAAGAAAGATCTTAACTGATTTCAGTTAAAAAGACAAGTGTTTAATTAAAAAAATACTTCAGGTTTACCAGCAACTGCCAAACCTATTGTGATGCCCTGAACTTTATTGTTAAGAGAGATAGTTGTGCTAATCGTGGCTAGCACCTTTGCTATTAATACATACCTCCAAGACTTTTTTTTTTTGATACTCAAATTATTCTTGAAATTTTCAAAACACAAAATTCTTTGGTAGCATATTACATAATAGTGGTGCATTCCTTTCCCTTCTTGTCTACAACATTGAGACATTAAGATCCTCTTAGGCGGATACGTCCTCAACCGGATAGTGTACTTCAAAGGGAAGGTGGACCTCTCAAGGTGGTAATAGACCAAACCATTTTCCCCACACCCTAGTAAACATGTCGGGGCACCCCCGGGCCTCAAAGAGGGATTCCTCCTGGACCCCACACCAATCCACACCTCTCTTTCATTTTCGTAGCGTCGGAGGCGCACGCTGGGACCATCCGGCGGCAATGTCCCGCTTTGCCACTGCCAAGGCGGTCCCCAGGAAACGTGTGTTGATCCTGGTGCCGTCCGGACCATCAAATACCCCTAACAGGAGACGTTTTGGGTCATGAGGAACTTCCCACCCCAGGGTCTGGGTTTGCTCGCGTTCCACCCCCTTCCAGAAGGGTTCCAGGGCCGGGCACAGCCGCACCACATGGTAGAAGTCTGCAGGGGCAGAGTCGCAGCACTTACATGCCGGGGAGGCCCTCAAGCCGGCTCTAAAAAGACACGCCGGGGTAAGGTATGCTGCGTGGAGGTGGTAAAGTTGGATCAGGCGTAGCTTGGAGGAGGTTGTGAAGGTTTTAGGTGCCATAAGGGCGTCGCGCCAGTCCGCATTGTCTAGAGGGCCCACCCACCCTCCCAGCGCACCTTAAGCCGATGCAGGGAAGTGGGGGTGTTGTTTACCAGAGCTCGATATATACGGGACACACCTCCCCTACCCAGGTTGCCCATCTTCACCTGAGCTTCCAGGGGGCTGAATTCCAGGAGAGTGGCAGGTGTTGGGAAGTGTGTGCGGAGAGCGTGGCGGAGCTGTAGGTATTTGTAGAACTGGGAGTGGGAGAGGGCGTGCCTGTGTTGCAAGTCCGAAAAAGAGCGCATATGGTCCCCCACCCACACATCCCTGAGGAGCGAGATCTCCACCAAATCCCAGCGACCGAAATCCTCCAGGGACGAGAACTCCTGCAACCAGGTGCCATGCCATAAGGGTGTCTGTCTGGTCAACCTCTGATCCCACCTCACGTGTCTAAGGGCTGTACGCCAAGCTGTAATCACTGTCCTGGTAACTGGAGGCATAGCCTGGGGCAACTGGGAACCATAGAGGAAGCCCTGGAGCTGTGCAAAATCAAGGGTGGTGAGTTTCACCCGATAAGCCGGGTCAGTCCAACCTCCAGCAAACCAGTCGTGGATCACAATGAGCCTTGTGGCCAAATAGTAGAGGTGGAGGTTGGTAACACCCATGCCCCCCGTCAAAGGGGGGGACCTGACAATGGGACAGGGACAAGAGCGGACGTCCATCGGCCCACAGGAATCGGATAAGGGAACTGTCCAATTCGTGAAACCAACTCCCCGAGAGCTGTACCGTGGTGTTTTGTAGAATGCAGAGAAAGCGGGGGAGGACCATCATTTTAAAAAGGGCGCTCCTACCCAGCGGGTTGAGGGGGAGGGATTGCCAATTCCTGAGATCGGTTTTCATCCGGGCAACCAAGGGGGCGATGTTGAGGGCCCATTCCAGCACCGGGAGGAGTGTCACCCAGACACCGAGGTATTTAAATGATTGTCTCAGAAGGGGGATCACTTCCTGCCAGTCGAAACATGCCTGGGAGGGGTGCAGGGGGACCAGGGTAGACTTTTTCAGATTGAGCTGAAGCCCTGAGACTTGTTCTAATGCCTTAGGGCCTCGAGAACCCTAGGACGGAATGTGTTCTGGGTCCTCCAGGTAGAGCAGGACATTGTCCGCATATAGGGCGATTTTGTCCACCTGGCTCAGATCCCAGGCCCAGCCCTTGATAAGGGGGCTCGGCCGAACGAGCGCCGCAAGGGGCTCCATCACCAGTGTGAATAGAAGTGGTGAGAGAGGACAGCCCTGACGGGTGCCTCTTCGAATCGGGAACGGTTCCGACAGCTCGCCATTGACAAGCACCCGGGCTCTGGGGGTATGATAAAGGATGCCAATCAGGTGGCGGAAGGGAGGGCCGATACCCATTCTCTTCAGGACGTCGCCCAGACACCCCCAGTCCACCGTGTCAAAGGCTTTCTCGAAATCAACGAGAAGCAGCGCGAGGTAAGGGGACAGCCGATGCCGGTGAGCCAACGCCAGATGAAGGCGACGAATACAGTGGCGGGTGCCCCTGGCAGGCATGAAGCCACACTGTTCAGGGTGGACAAGGTCGTGCAGCAATGGTCGAAGTCGTTGGGCTAATGCAGTGGCGAAAATTTTAATTTCGGTGTTGATCAAGGCGATCGGACGGTAGTCCGAGCATTCCAGCGAGGGAGGCCGTGTCTTAGGGATGACCACAATGGTGACCACATCCGATTCAGCTGGAAAGCAACCCACCTCGGTCACTTGGTGGAAGAGCTCCGTCAAGAGGGGAACAAGGTCATTCTCGAAGATCGCATAGTACTCTTGGGGGAACCCGTCAGGTCCAGGCGTCTTATCGGAATGCAGCAGGGAGATAGCCCCAAGAAGCGCGGCCAAGAAGCAGCCTGCCTGAAACTTGGAACCACCCCCCCCCCACCCCCGAGTTCCCCGATCCTACCTCGATACGGGGACCCGGTCGACGGCTCCAACTCGGAACAACAAAGCTGCGGAGTCCTGGCGGCGTGCTGAAGGCTTCCCCTCCTCCGGGAAACACGGAAGTCAAAAGAATTAAATGCAACAGGAAGCGTGTCGAATGTCCTCAAATACCTCCCATCCTCCGAGGAGTCTGGGAGATGTCGTTTCATTGTCGGTTCGGGTTTCTTGCCGTGCAAGGCACAAATAACACCCACATACCACACAGCAATGCAGGCGCAACTTGAGAAACCTGACAGTATGTCCTCCCCCTAGCGCCTTCTAGGACCAGGCCGCATAGGGAATCTACGGTGATAGGAACGGATAGCATTAGGGGCATGTATGTTGTGCACAGGTTCCCAAGAATCATCCTCAGCCGAGTACCCCTTCCAAGAAACCAGATACCACAACACACCCCTCCTGAATTTGGAGTCTTTGATGCTCCGCACCATGTATTCAAACCCACCATTACAAAGCACTGGAGGAGGTCCAAGCCGCCTGGCAGCGAATGCGGGTTTCAGCAAGCTGCAATGGAACACAGGATGTATCTGAAGCGTAACCGGCAGCTTCAATTTGTAAGCCACAGGATTGATCTTCTTCAGAACGACATAAGGACCAATGTATCTAGGGTGAAAGATACTGTGCAACTTGAACCTGATGTTCCTGGTGGAAAGCCATACCTTATCGCCTACCTCATAAGACGGGCCCTCTCTCCGATGTCTGTCCTCACCTCTCTTGTACTCATGTTTGGCCTTTTGTAAATGAGTTCTGATCTTCCTGTGTACAGCCTGCAGTTTCTGCATTTGTCCCAATACCGAAGATTGATCAGCCACCCCCTCTGGAATGCTGACAGGGAGTATTCGGGCATCAAAACCATAAGAAGCGCAAAAAGAAGACACACCCCCAATGAACTATGCCATGCATTATTGTAAGCTACCTCAGCCATCCATAACAAAGAGACCCATGAATCATGAGCCTCAGTAGCATAACACCGTAGGTCTTTCTTCAGGGTCTGATTTAGTCTCTCCTTTTGCCCATTCGTCTGTGGGTGGAAGCTTGTGGAGAGCGAGGGTTGGATTTGCATGGCTTGACACCAGACTTTCCAGAACCTGGCAATAAATTGTGGGCCCCTATCAGATACTATGACTTCAGGCACCCTGTGTAAACGTATAACGTTACTCAGTAGTAGTTGCGCCGTCTGTCCAGCAGTGGGAAGGTTCACCCAAGGAATGAAATGTCCCATCTTGGTGAGACTATCAACAACTACCAAGATGGCGGTTTTGCCCTGATCTGGGAGTAGGCCTGTAACGAAATCCATGCTGATGGTCTGCCAAGGTCTTTTAGGAGTGGGTAACGGCATCAGCAGTCCTTTCTTTTTTCCTGTCTCATTCTTTGCTCTAGTACATTCTTCACACTGCCCTACCCATTTGGACACATCACCCTTGAAAGTCTCCCACCAGAAATGGCATTGCAACAACTGAACCGTTTTGCACACCCCTTGATGACCTGCCAACAGGGAGTCATGGCACCATTCAAATGCCTTCTTCTGCAAAGCTGCAGTTGGTAAGTATAGTTTGTTATCTTGGAAAGGCAGCCCTTGTTTTAATGTATGACCGCTTCCTCTCGTGGCCCACTTCACCCATGAGTCCTGATCCTTCGATCGGCGGACCAAGTCCAAGAAAGTGTTTGCCTGAACAACACAGACGACTTTTCCTGGATCCACAATCGCATCTAGGGCATTCTCACTACGCGCCTTGTCAACATGATCCTGTCTGGATAGTGAATCTGCTTTCCGGTTGTCCACCCCAGGTCTGTAAGTGATTACAAAGTCATATTCTGAGAAGAAAAGCATCCACCTCATTTGTCTCTGAGTGAGGTTTCGGGTCGTTTTCATGTATTGCAGGTTTCTATGATCAGAAAACATAGTGACCGGGAAGGCAGCCCCCCACAGATATTGCCGCCATTCTTGGAAGGCCCTCTTTATCGCTAACAGCTCTTTTTCCGCTATTGTATAGTTCTTTTCTGCCATGCTCAATTTTTTGGACAAATAGGCTACTGGATGCAACTGCCCTGTGGTCTGGTTTCTTTGAGACAGGATAGCTCCTATTGCTTCATCAGAAGCATCAGCTTCCACTATGAATGGATATTCGGGTTTAGGATGGGCCAGTATCGGGGCTGTGGTGAAAGCCTCCTTCAGTTTCTCAAAAGCTCCTGCAGCTTCATCAGTCAATTGAAAAGCTACTCCTTTCCTGAGTAATCTTGACAGTGGCACAGCTACCTGAGAGAACTGAAGAATGAACCTGCGATAATAGTTCGCGAATCCCAGGAAACTCTGGACATCTTTCACACAGGAGGGAACAGGCCACTCTTGAACTGCCTGCACCTTTCTTTCTGACATTTGAAAGCCTGTAGGGCACAGAACCACCCCAAAAATTTCCACTTCAGGCACACTGAATTCACATTTACTTAGTTTACAGTAAAGATTATGTTCTCCTAACTTCTGTAGGACCTTGGAAACAGGGTGTCTGTGTATCTTGGTTTCTTCTGAGTAAATTAGAATATCGTCTATGTAGACAGTGCAGATGTCTACAAACTCCTTCAAGACATCGTTAAGGAAATACTGAAATGCCGCCGGGGCGTTGCACAGCCCAAACGGCATAACAGTATACTCGTATAACCCGTAACGTGTCTTGAAAGCAGTTTTCCACTCATCCCCCTCTCGAACACGCACCAAATGGTATGCGCCTCTTAAATCCAAGCGGGTGTATATCTTGGCATCCCTTACTTGATCCAGGGGAACTGAAATGAGAGGCAAGGGATACCTGTTTCTCACAGTGTTCTTATTTAGCACACGGTAGTCCACACATGCTCTCAAATCACCGTTTGCTTTTTTTAATAAAAAACAAAGGAGAGCAGTGGGGGATCTGGAAGGTCTAATAAACCCGATCTCAACATAATGATCCAGATATTGATTCAAATGTGCAGTCTCTGGAACTGATAAAGCATAAACGCGACATGATGGGAGGGTGGCACCCTCCACTAGGTCTATGCGGCAATCATACATCCTATGTGGTGGTAACTGCTCTGCCTTGCTTTCACTAAACACTTCTGCGTAACACATATATTCAGGAGGCAAGATAACCTTTTTCTCGGCTGCTGTAGCCACTACTACTGGTAAGAATAAAGCAGCTGCATGATATGCATTGGGAGTATTTAAGTGTTCCTTGCATTCATCAGACACAAACTGGATCTTTTTGGCTTTCCAATCAATCAAAGGGTTGTGGTGGCTTAACCAAGGCATCCCCAAAATGACCTCATATTGTGGTGCCTCTATGATGTTCAATGTTAATTCTTCTCTATGTCTGCCCTCAGGTACTTCCACTGACAAAACAACCAAGTCTTTCTGTTCGGTAATAAGACCGGATTTCAACTGTTTCCCGTTTACAGCCAGTACTTCCTCAGGTATGTCTCTGGGCACTCTGTCTAAGGATAAGGTGGACACTAATCTGCTGTCTATAAAATTCCCAGTGGCCCCAGAATCTATCATAACTCTGACCTGGTGTACCTGTAGCTGACTCTCCAGACTCATGGGAAGAACAATATGTGTCTCAGTGTCTTGCAAGGTTAGGATTGTTAAAGAAGGGATCTTTAAAGGCTGTGTCTCCTTTTCCTTGTCTTGAGGATTCTCGGGTTTAGCCTCGGGTGCTCCCACAACAGAGACTGCTAGCCTTTTGCTTCTATTCCATACACCTGAAGTCTTAGGCTTTGTGGGGCACTCTTTAACGTAATGCCCCTTCTTTCCACAGTACATACATAACCCCATGGCTCTATGGGTCTCTTTTTCTTCTCTGGATAAGGGTGCCCTCACTGCTCCAATCTCCATGGGTTCAGAGCCTACTTCGGAAGAAGGTAGAGCTCTCCGAAGGCTAGCTTTGAATCCAAAAGAAACCCTGTCCCACCTTCTTCCATCACCCCCTCTTTCACTTAGTCTGCCATCCAAACGCAGAGTCAAATTGATCATGTCTGTGCAAGTAGCTGGTTGTGGATCGATTTGGGCAATGATATCTTTTAATCCGTCTCTCAACCCTTGATAAAAAGGGGACATTCTTTTTTCTTCGGGCCAAGCCGTTTCAGCCACTAACCTATTGAAATCGGTCAAATATGTCTCGTCTACCCTGTCTAAGGGTGAGAAGGTCTCTGTCAGCGCTGTAGGTGGTGGCACGTCGGTCAAACACCCTTTCAAACTCGGTGCGGAATGCTGCCCAATCAGATAGGATGGCGTCATTCTTCCGCACCAGAGGCACAGCCCAATTCGCGGCGTCTCCTATTAGGTATGAAATGGCAAAAGCCACCCGTGAGTGGTTATTCGGAAAAGAGGCTGGTTTACAAGAGAAATGAAGCATGATTTGGGTTAGAAAGACTTGAGTTTTAGCCGGATCACCAGAGTATTTCTCCGGGCTAGCCAAAGGAATAGGTGGTGGTACCGTAACCTGTACCTGAGGGGGGGAAGCATCAAAGGGATTTCTATTTATTCTGTCTACCTTTTCTCTTAATGACGATGTTTCTGCCTTGAATGAGGCTAACTCATGCTGAACCATAACTAAGGCCTGGAGTACATCCTCCAATGTGGCCATTATAAATTCAACCGGATCGGGTAGAGCTATATTCGTGGGCGTGTAATTCTGTCCAGGTTTGCTCCACGGAATCCGGTTGATGCATATAATGGTCCACCTCCAAACGTCACAAACACTCTTGTAGAAATACACACAGTATTTGAGCCATTAGGCGAGGGATAAAAGGGAAGGAAAGGGAAGGGACAGCAGGGAAGGGGTAAACCTGTTAGTATAATGGAATGTAACCCTGGGTTAAACGTATCCTCAATCACCACCTGTCTTGACTGGTATGCCATAACAAAGGTAATTGTATGTTCAGAAACGGTGGTGTGTAGGGAGCAAGAACCACAACACTCCGCTCTGCAAAACAGTGGGGAAAAGAGTCTCTTCTTGATCACACCAATGAAAGACTATAGTAAAATGAACTGCAAGCCGCTCTGATGGGTGCGGAATTGTTAATGTCCGGAATAGAACAAACACAGTAGCGCGTAGTTGCGACCGCTACTGCGCTCTGTGCGTATACCAGATAACAAAGATGCTCCACAGAAATAAAGAAGAAACAAACCAAGGAGCTCCTAGAAGTTAGTAATCACTTCTAGAGCTTAGAACGGTAACGCGTAGCATAGACTACCGCGCTCCGCTCTCTTTGCAAAATGTCAATAATCCACAGAAGCTCGGCCAAGAAGCAGCCCACCTGAAACGTGGAACCACTCCCCCGAGTTCCCCGATCCTACCTCGATACGGGGACCCGGTCGACGGCTCCAACTCGGAACAACAAAGCCGGGAAATCCTGGCGGCGTGCTGAAGGCTTCCCCTCCTCCGGGAAACACGGAAGTCAAAAGAATTACACGTAACAGGAAGCGTGTTGAATGTCCTCAAATACCTCCCATCCTTTCATTGTCGGTTCCGGGTTTCTTGCTGCGCGGGCACAAATAACACCCACATACCACACAGCAATGCAGGCGCAACTTGAGAAACCTGACACCCAGAGGGTTCCTTGGGAAGGGACCGAGTCCATGTTAGTGGAGAAATAGTGACGCAGTTCCTGACCCAGGGACTCCACCAATGCGGGGTCCTGCAGGAACCAAGCGTTCAGCCTCCAGACCGCCCTGGGGCCCGTGGTGGGGTATCCTATACGGATAGAGATAGGGGAGTGGTTGTAAATTCTTCTGGGAAGGATATCCGCCCTTGACAGTCCGTGGCGGGCATGAGACCAGGTCTATGCGGGAGTGGGTATGGTGAGCAGCTGAAGTATGTGTGTATTGCTCCTTACGGGGTGCCATATCCTCCAAATGTCGCAAAGACCCACAGCTGAGGTCCACCCCGCGAGGCTCCTCGCAGAGGCCAACCGCTGTGCCATCAGGAGGCCCGACACATCATGGGAAGGCTGCAAGACCGCATTGAAGTCTCCCCCAATGACAGTGAGTCCCTGGGGAAGGGAGGAGATCACCTGCGGAGGTGAGGAGCTAAACTAGAACGGTTAGCGAGTAGTACAGTGGGACATGGTTGGGTCGGACCCCCCTCCATGTGGTCGGATGAAATGCTAACAGCAAAACCAGACATGACGCAAATAGATTGCAAAGCCCCAGAACAGATTCAAAATAAGTGACCCATCAAGGCAGTCAGAGGAACTCCTCTAGAGTCGGTGTGCGGGGTCCTGGGTAGTCACAGTGGTGAAGAGGCCATGGGTGGAACCTCAAGCATCCGAGGCAAGGACACTCAGGACCCAGACTCGCCATCCGAGCCACGGACCACCGGGCTCCCCGACAAGTCAGAGTCTGATAGCGCACAGCGTAGGATGGTACTGGGGCCGGGGGCGCTGCTCAGATCAATTGGGGACGAGGCCCGTGGTGGAGGGTCGGATCTCTGCTCTTGGGCCCAAACCTGCAGGCCTCGGGCGATGTCTCTGGCGACTGGGAGCCCCCAGCTCGACGGCCTCCCCTCCGCCGGGATCCGGTCCTACGTCGCTGAGGTTTTGGTGCAAGCCGACCCTTTCACCCCGGAACTCCGTAGGAAGGAGAGTGGGACCCCCCAGACCTGAGGGGACGTTCCTCTGTAAGCCAAGTCTATGCCGCCTGGGGCAAGTCAAAGAAGAAGGATTTGTTTTGAAAGATGACTTTGAGGCGGGTCGGGAAGAGTCCATATCGGAGGCCCATCGCTCTGAGCTTTTGTTTGACTTCGTCGTACGAGCGACGCTGTGTCTGGACTTCCCTGGAGTAATCTTGAAACACCAATATTTTAGAGTCCTGATAGTGCAATGGCCCCAGCTCCCGGGCTGCCCCCAGTATGGTGTCTCTGTCGCGGAAGTTGAGGAGCCGAAGAATGATAGGGCGCGAGGGGGAGCCGGGCGGCGGCTTTGGGACAAGGGAACGATGGGTCCGTTCGACCGCGAACCAGGGGGAGAGTTTCTCCTTAGGCATCCAGGAGCGGAGCCAGGTCTCCATAAAGGTGGCAACATGGACCGTCTCCACCCCTTCAGGGAAACCCAAAAGGCGCAGGTTGTTGCCACGCGCCCTGTTTTTGGCATCCTCTGCTCTCCGGTGTAGCTCAGAGGTCTGCGACTGGAGTCGGGCTACTTGAGACTTGAGGGTGTTCATGTCGTCTTCCAACGTGGAGGTACCGGTCTCCACCTCGGTGATGCGTTCTGCAAAGGTTCTTGCAAAGGTCTTGGCGGATTAAATTCACGTCTACACCAACCTCGCCGATCTTAGTCTCCACAGATGCCTGAGACGTGGAGATCGCCTGCAAGATGGTCGAGAGATCACCCCCGGCCAGGCCAGAGCCTGTCGACGGTCCGCCGCCAGGGCCTTGGTCGGTCTTCGCGAATTGTTCCATCGTCGTTTGAGTCGAGGGGTCGGGCCGGAAGGGCACGGGGCTTCCCCATGATCCCGGGATAGGCAGGCCAGTCTGTGCTAGGGAGAAGTAGAAGAGTTGTTCGGTCAGCATCTCCCACCACCCGATGCAGTGGCCGAATCCCGTCCCAACGACAAGTCTGTCAGCTCCCCGGACTCCCAGTCCAATGTGCCGGGGAGGGGTAGGGAGGAAGGAATGCCACCCGATAAGATGGCCGAGTTATCCCCACCAGGCCACCAGGCAATGCCTCTCACAAGGGAGAGGGGCAGCCGGGCTGGCGAGTCAGCCACCAGGATAAACAGGAGGGGTGCACCACGGCGGATGATAGGACCAAGCCCCCCGGGCCCCTGCCAAACCAGGCCCACCTCCACCCCGCCGAACAGCAGGCCCTCTCCCCACCAGTCCAGCGGGGAGGCGAGGCTCAACCGTCCAGGGAAGAAGGAGGGACCTGAGGGCCAGCCTCCGCAGGGTCAGGGGCCCCTCCACAGGGTGCAGCGGTGCGAAGCTGGGCAGTCCAGGGCCACAGGGCCGACCATTCAGGCCTCAGTCACCCCTCACCCTCCAATTACTCCTCACCGCCGGGTGTTCGTCGGCCGTCACTCCACCTCAGGGGGCTGCGCAGTGGCCCAGCTGCCTCCCGCGCAGTGGCCCAGCTGCCTCCCGCGCAGTGGCCCAGCTGCCTCAGAGTCCTCGGGTGTCGTCCCCACTCGCCGCCGCAGGCTCCCGCGTCAAAGGCCACCTCCACCGGGTCACCGCCTCTCCCCTCAGCAAGAAGCCAGTGTGCACAAGCCCACAGGGCCGCGATCGGCCCGACCGCAGTTCACGCTATCTGGGGGCCGCCATGTTGGTAAAGGCAGCCCCGGGCAGCAAAGGAGTCAGCAAGCTGATGTGGGAGACGCCGTGGCCCTCTAAGGACACCAGGGGGACAGCGGGCAGTCCCGGGAGCACTATCCAGTGGGCAGATTGGTCAGTAAAAGTCTGGCAGCGGTGGATGAAAGGCGGATGACGGAGGGGGTCCGGAGCACTCTTAGAGTGCGACCGCCATCTTGACGCCTCAGGCCACGCCCCATACCTCCAAGACTTAAACTGGAAATGCAGTAGTAACCCTGAAAATACCGGCTTTTCTCTGATAATGTGCAATTGTGTGTTGGGTTGTATTCCAGCAACCATAAGTGGCAGTTACTTTAAGGTTTTAGCTTCGTTTTCTGCTCAACATGATCTAATGATCTAAATACGTGTTAAAGAAATGTTGCATGACAAAGAAACACATCTGGATATAGTGGAAGGGTCCAAACACCTAACCACTTCCAAGGGCAAACTTACAGAGCTCTGGCTTGCCCCTGTCAGAAACAATATTCACTGACTCGAGTCAAGGGGTAGAAACAAAGTGTACAAAACACTGGCTCTGGCCAGCACCCCTCTGCCTCAGGGCCAGGAGAAGAGGCCTCACAAAGGCACCAAGCCCAAGTATTACTACATGACAGCTCATCAGAGAAACATCATATAGATCAAGAAGCAGCACCCTTCCAACCACAAACTGAGATGTGCCAAGTTGATGGTCGGCGAAACAGATATTCAAAAATGTGCAGTAAGCTCTACCTACTCCATAATGGGGAGGCCCCATTCAGGAGAGATTGCCAAACAAGGTGGCTAAGGGTTTGCATTTATTCAGGAGAGGTGTAACTGCTCAAAGTCAGCCAGCACCATACCTGGGGCCAGATGAGGAGAGGGAGTTGTCTCTTGGGTAGGTCTTGCAGGAGTGAACTGGGCAGAGTGGAGGGTTGCCTGTTGGAGAGAAAGTGGCAGCAGGGAGAGAGTGGTTAGTTGAAAGTGGACCTCTTCTGAGTGCCGTAAGATGAGTCTGATGGCTGAAGAAGTGAGCAGTGTCTAGTACATGTCCAGATGCAACAGTCCAGTTCTGCCAACTCTATGTTAGAGGAAACTTGTAGCCGGGCCAAACAGCAGAGTGTGCTGTCTGGCAGTAGGCACGGCTTTAGGAGCAGCACCATGCCCCATTCCTGGTGTGAGAGACCAAACAGTTGCCAGAAGTACTAACCAAAATCTGAATGGGTGTTGCAAATGTTACTTGCTCCACCTAGCACATCTGGCAGGCTGTACTTGGTAGATATGGTGATAACAATTCTTGGAACTTATGAGGGCAGAAAATGTACAAATTCTTGCTGTTAAAATGTTACACACACACGTGTTTTCTTTCTAAGTGAAAATGCATAGAGAAATCAAAGTTTGTTAATTTTCTTCAGTTTGCAGTGTAAGCATATTCGTTTCTAATTATGTTTACAATTTGTTAGGTCAATACATTTTAATCTAGCAACCTCATCCCTACCAATAGTGCCTTCCAAAACTGCAACCTCCCCTGTATCAAATACAACTTTCCCTGTCTCAGCTACAATCGAACCTGCCTTAATTAACCCAATGCCTGTTTCAACTATGTACCCACTTCTACTACAAACCTGGCTACCTCAGCTACATCCTTGGCAGTTTCTACTGCAATGTAACCTTACATTCGATGGTGGTTGGATTAAATGTGATGCTCTCCATAACTGTTCCATTATTTTTGTACAAGTGACCCTAGTGGACCGTCCGAAAAAATCTAGAGTATCAGATGGAGTGCCTTCAGAAAGCAATAGCCCCGCCCAAAAAATAGTGCATTTAGTTGCAAGAGTGCGACAATAAAACAGACACAATGGCTGCTGGTTTGAAATAGCCCCTAAGTGCGGCCAGCTCTCTCGTTTGTTCTGGTCTCATAGGAGTTATCACCTTCCTGGTGTGTGTCTCTATCTCATCCCACTCCACGTGCACATTATAACGTGTCACAAGATGTTTGCAACAGACCAGACATTTTGGAGAAAGCAACACAGATAAGAGTGGGCATGTCATTGATGCGACTATTTACGGCACCTGTCTGGTGGCATATAATCTAGGCGAGTGAGGAAAAGAGAGTTTTGGTGAAAGCATCTTATTGTGTGAGTCACAGGGAGAATGTGCTGGTGTGAGGAAGCAGAAGTGCCAGTGTGTGTGAATGGTGTTGTCCGGCTGTGAGCGAGCATGGTATGCAAGTCCTTGGCTCTATCTCCCTGGTTGTCTCTCATATTTCATCACCTTGACAGATATGATGGACCGGGGGGGGGGGGGGGGAGAGGGGGGTTATGGGACAAAGAGGAAGACATTAGTGAGGAAGTTTCAAGGAAATTAAAAGCACAGGGAGTTTTCACAGAGAGTTTTCACAGAGATAAAATGGGAGATCTGGTGGGCGGGAGATGTTATGTGACTATTTTGAGGTGTCTTCTCTATTTTATGCTTGAACAACGTTATAAAAGCATGTTGCTACCTGCCAATGGAGAAGGTATGGATTTTGAAGGAAGTGGATTAGTTTGTCATAGTTTTGAAACACTCTTTCTTGAATTGTGTCGTGGCTACTTAGAGGTGTGGTTCCTGTGTGTTGGACGAAGCAGTTTGACTATGCTACCTGGCAATGGTGAATCTCTCGACTCCACAGCAGTGTGGATTAGCTTAGTGTAAACCTGGGACCACCCATCTAGATCAGGGTTTGGGATCACAGTGGGAAGTAGCTTCCCCTGCAGTGGTAACAGGACTGTAATATTTCCTGGAACTGTGATTGGAGTGTGTGTGATATCTAAGATGGTGTGATGTGTCACCTGCCTGTGGTTATTTGCCAGAGTGATTTGGGGTCTAGAGTTGGTCTTTGGAGCTAAGCGTACTTGGCTGTGTCTTGTTTACGACTGATTGATATTTTGTACAGCACTCTCACTCTGTTACCACAAGGGTGCCCAGGTACTGCACAGTCAGCTGATGTAGAAAGGAGAAATCAAAAGACTAAATGAGAAGGCACCAAGACTTGAGAGAGTTCCTAAAGCAAGAACAGTGAAAGGGGGCGGGTACTTTCTTGTAAAAAGTGCTATAAAGAATAGATTGCAGAGAGATGCCTGGAGTGTACTGGATCCACTTGAGCAGCTAAGCTAAATATCAATACTGAATCATTTGAGCGTTCATGTCCCTGCCACTGTATGTGAATGACAAAAATGTCGATATTGCATTTATTACCTTCCTTCCATCCTTTTGTAAAGCGCTCTGATATCCTTCGGGATCTTGTTTGCGCCATATAAAACGTTATAAATAAATAAATGCAATAAATAAAAAGCAGCAAGTGGGGAAAGCCTAGTTCGTGGGAACCTGTGGACTTTTTCTGGAGTTTGTTTTAGCAAGGTGGGGATTTGTTTGTGGGCTGATGAGTTTGCATTTGACCGTGGTGCAACCATAGTCTACCTAGATCTCCCTGCAATGCTGAGCACAGATTGCCCCACACCAGAGAAAGTCAGCGCTTGATGGTGGGGTTTTCTTAGTTTATTGCGTTGATGAAGTTGTTGAGATACTTCAGTGTGAACATAGTTGTTGCCCATGAGGAGTATGTGGATTTGAGGTTGGGGGGAGGCATGGGTCAAATATGCAGACATTGGACCAATGTATTTCGGTGGCTGCTTGGGGGCCCTATGAATCTTTCGGTATTAGTGACAGATATTTAGCATGCTGTGACATGTTTAAATTACTTAACCTGAGATTTGCTACATTCCTTTGGAAAGTCCAGCTCTGAAACGATTGTCCAGTAATATTCGACACAGCAGCGCAGCTTTGTGTCTCTTTTTTTCTTGAGGCTTAGCCGGCCACCGTTATGGTGTGCGAAAAGGAAGGGAAATCCAAAATCTCGAAGCATTTTCTGCAATGTTGATGCGAGAATTAACAGGTTATAAGGCTGGTGATTAATGTAACATTTTTAGCAAGAGCTAGCATGTTTAAAACCGAGGATTCCGCACAATGATTGCGGCACAGACGTCTGTGGTTTCCACACAATGGTGCTAGGAGATGGCAGCATTTGCCTTTTGACTGGGTGGGTCAGTGGTGAATGTGGAATGAACATGTTATGTTCAGTGAGTTCACCAGAATTGTTCATGGCAGCCCATCCCACACGCTCAACGGGAACGGAAGAAGGGCAATGCAGCAGGACTTGCAACAAGCAAGAAAAGCTTGCCAGAGCATTCCCTAGATCTGATGGGTGTGGTGTCTATTCAGGACCCAGGGGAATGGGCAGGGTTAAAATTACATTGAAAGCGCCCTGCCCAGGTGACTCACAAAGCAAGCGTAACGCGGTGTCCCAGATCCATGACTAATACGGAAATGAAGTCTATTTCTTCTGACTCGCTTCCCACTGCAGTGTCTTTGGTGGTTTCTCGCTGTTCAGCCAGGCGGGAGCAATCTCAGCTTTCCTTGGTTGTGTCAGGGGCCACAGCCGGAGGCTCTTAGGGCCCCTGTCAGTAAGACATTTGAGCACCTAGGTGGAAAGGTTATATGCAAACCGGAGTGTTTACAAGGACAATCTGCTGTTGATGATATTTTGATTTTGCAAATTGGATTATCTGACACAGGGATCCTGCTGGCATGGTGAAATTTCCCTCAAGTTAGGGTTTGTGGCCATTGGAGAAAAGGTCTCCCTGTGAAAGTCAAACAACCTCTACTGTGCTACCTTGAGGATATTCACAAACATTTGGCATGCACGTCACACCCAAAAGAGTAGTCGACTGACACCTATGGGGTAGGAAAACGGGTTTCCCTATGGAGAAAAAAAAAAACTTCCGATGAACTTCAGTGCTGTAATACACATGAAAAAATACACTCGCCCTGTGTGCGTAAATTAATGTGTGCTGTGAGTGCTTCCCGCAATTATTTCTGAGTTTACTGTATGGTGGAAATGGACTCAATGTGTAGTCAGAGGCATGTAAGCACATTTCTGACTTTAAAACCAAGATTTTGTGATCCAGGACCCTGCTGTCTAATCTTAGCCAATGCCAACGGTTGGTGTCTCTGTGAGGCAAACGAATACATGCTTATGGATAATATTTTCACTGAGGCGGTGCCTGGTAATTTGTATAAAGTGTACGCTCTGGTAACACTCCGGACCCCATCAATAACCCTATCAATATGGCAAGACGTTAGCAGCGGCAAGCAACAGAACTACCTCAATGATAACTCTCATGAGAAGAAATTACTTTTTTATGCTGCTAATTTACTCCTACGTCTGCTGTCATTTTGGATTCTTTCTGTTAGAGGTTGTTTTGGCAAAGAACGATGCTACTTATGCCCTGAAAGCCACTTTTTTTATATTAGCCCTCTCAACCGCCACGCCATTATCAAAGTATCTGAGAACAGAGCGCACAGAATTGGAAACAGAACAATGAATATATGTAGTGCATGTAGCATGTAGTGCATACAAATATGCAGTGCTTTAAATGGGCCGGTACTCACTGGTACTGAGTACCGGCACTTCTCCGTATTCTCCCACTGAGTACCGGGACTTCTCCTGGTGTTAAGAGAGTGCCGGTACCCCAGTGGCTGGCATGCGGTGATCAGTCTCTGTGTTAATGGCCAGTGTATCCGGCGCTAGGTGCGGCTGCACCCTACACACAGAGCCGGCCTTTGGAAAGATAGCGCCTTGGGCATTCGGCGCCCTTGCTAATTGTGTCTGAAACGAGGCAGCAGGGGGTCCTTGTTAAGTTGGCTGGTCAGTCCCTGGATGAGCAGTGACTGCCCCGTGAACCTAAACACCTCGGACCCCCCAGCTCACCTAACTGGCCGATAGCTTAGCTGCTAAGGGCGATGGGTCTGTGGCTGCGCGTCAGGGGGGGGGGGGGGTGAGACAGCGAAAGAGGGTGAAGAAAGGGACACTGAGGGGTTAAAACATGGCCCAAAAGCCTCATCAATGAATTCAATCAACTCTAATCTGGCAAGTCAGACAGAGGGGCAGGGACATGAACAAGGCGGGGGTCTGTATTGCCTTAATGTGCACAGCTCCATGCGCCCCTCGGAGTACTGGCGCCCTGGGCCACTCTACAGGCCAGCCCTGCTCACACCCCTACAGCGCGGCAGGACAGACGGACCCGTGTGGTTTGACAGCTAGAGCTCTCCACATTGGAACTGCAGCTCCAGTGTCTGTCAGAAGCCCGACAGGACAGACGGACCCGTGTGGTTTGACAGCTAGAGCTCTCCACATTGGAACTGCAGCTCCAGTGTCTGTCAGAGGCCTCACGCCCTTGGCCAGCTTCGGCTCGTGTGTGCAGGGCACATTGGTCCATTCTTTGCTTCTATATAGTGCAAACTTGGCAGGAGGGCATTAAAGTGCTTTACATGAGAAGCACAAGTTCTACTTGAACGCATACTTTTTGTTTTTATGGCACAGGTGAAATCCCAGCGTGGGTTCAACATCCTGTGATCCGGGGCAAACCACTTAAATCTCCTTTTGCCATTAAAAAAAAACAGTCTGCTTTCGCGTATAACTTCTGCTTCTCACGTTAATGCCCTCGGGCTAAATTCATGCTTTATACAATTACAACAAACACCAATTACACCCCGCAGCTATGAGCAGAACTTGGCCAAGGGCACAGGGGCCCTTTACATTAGAAAATGCTGATAGTGTACAAGGCTGCCTCGAAGCCTCGCCCCCAGACACCCCCTCCTAGGCCCACCTCAATCCATTTGAGGAGTACCGGCACTTCTCTTTCACCATTTAAAGCACTGCAAATATGATAAGCATTTTATCAATATACTAGCACCACAACTTTGCTGCTATAGAGAAGGATGGGAACCCTGACCATGGACAAATCCCTGCTCCTTTTAGTTAGGTTTCCACTATACAAATACCTACAGACATAGATTATGCTCTCGGCAAAAATCGTGGAAGACGCTATCAACATATATGGATGAAAACTGTCTGCCTGTTCTACAGTCTTTTCTTTATGAAAATGTGGAAGTATATCTGGGTCATATCTGTATCAATACATTGTCAGCCTATTTCAATGGGACTTGATGTACATCTTCAAGTTCTTATATGTGTTAGAAACACTCCTAACTGCTTTTGTTGTTCCTCGCCCAATAGCTCACATCCCTGACTCTTCTAACTTAGTGTTTCTCTAAGGCCTGCACCACTCTAGGAGGCATATTTACAATATCTGGCGCATCTCTGCAAATCAGCAGGGATGAGCCTGAATAGATGCGACATGCAATTCTCCCCTTGCGCCACCACGGATCCTTCGCATTTACAATGCCGTTTACCATGGGGCAAGGATAGGCAGGTGCGTGTCGCATCTTGTGGCGAAAGGGCGGCGCATTGTTGTAGTCGTGTCGCAAGCGTGACACAACTCCAGCAATGCACATGGGCCGCCCATACTTAACGTGGTGTGTCACTCATTACACCTGCTTCAAGCAGGACTAAGGGTTTGACGCTGAGGCGTCGTATAACTAACTCACTGAATTCTTGTGGATTTCACTGCGTCAGTTTTACGAGGCTTTCCAGTGACGGAATGCCCACCCTGCAACAGAACGCCCACATGAAACCTGATGCAGGTTTCATGTGGCGCAGTGCTTTATAACATGACGCATCTGCCTAGATGCGTCACATTGTAAATAAGTCAAAACGTAGCGCATAGTTTATGCCGCCGCTGCGTCACGGAAGTGACGCAACGGCGGTACGAATGTGTCGCAGGGGGCTTGTAAATCTGCCCCTAGGTATTTGCCTAAGCCTTTCATTCCTTTTAGCCATGCCCATTACTCTGCTAGTTCATAGTGTTTATATATCACTAAAAGCCTTCTATTGGTTGGAAGGTTTTACGGGTTAGTGTGGAATCCAGCTGCAGCCCATGCATGTGTGAGCAGTGTGGGGGGAGGGTTTCAAAATCCGACGACAAGGGAAAATTAATTATTTATTTAATTTTCTTTTGAAGTCATATCTCGAACCCCCAACCCAAACTACCTCCCTCCCACCAGGCCCCACCGCTTTTACCTGATGGGCCGCAGCTGGTGGAATCCTATGGAAAGTAGGAAGGGAAATTCTATGATTACTAGCAACATCCAGGATTTCAGAAGGGAAAATTAAAGGTAAAAGATTCACTATCTTTCAATGTGCAGGTTAGTGAAGCTCAGAATGCCAACTTCAAGAAGGCGTCCACCAAAACCTAACCCATGTTAGACTTCCACGGCCTAACCAAATTGCCATTTTACACAGCAAAAGAAGACAATGAGACCCCTTAATCGATGAGACGCCAAACGAAAATGGTATTTGCTCATTGTCCAACCAACTTTTTTTCTTTCTAGCACTAACCATGATGGAGCCTCCTTTGCCAACCCTGAGGCAGTTCCTGACAGCACAAGGTAAAAGCAGAAGTGCATTATAACGTGGTCAACTTTGCAATGCAAAGCAAAATTCGGACAGACTCCTCAGTCTTGGTTATTAAGCCCTTACAAAAATGACGGTGGTACATTTGCAAGTACATGGTAGCTAGACACCCTCAATGGGACTCGAGTGAACATGTTTTGCTTTGTAACTTCGATGTGTTGTGGGCGACCTCTACTCAACTCTCACTGGTTAGTCATTTTATGCGATGGATTTACACATTCCAGTTTGTGTTTTTTTCAATTTCAATGCACTTTCAGGGGTAAGAGAACTTATTTGTTGTGATGAAAAGGTTGCTGTACACATGCATGCGCAACTCTTCCTGAGACATTAGTTTATCACTAGACATCTGCATTATAGTAGTGGGGATACATTTTTCATCCACAAATGGGTGTGTAGGATTTGTGATCTCACACTGAGGTTGAGGCACATCAATGTGTAATCTTCCTCTTGAGGGCAAACAGATGAGGTCAGGAACTATTGTGTTTCACTTTCTTCTGGCATTACACATTATGATATGGTGTGAAACAACAGTAAAACTTAGACCAATAAAGGTGTTTTTCATTCACCCCTTTCAAGTTGCAATGATTTATAGGACCATGAAGGTACAGGAGATAAAAATGTATCATCACACAAGATGGTCAGAACTGAGGGAGCAATTGTTGTTGCACCAGTTTCACTAATACTTTTTAAGTGACGGTGAGGGTTGCGTGTGTGTACACACACACACACACACACACACACACACACACACACACACACACACACACACCCACACACACCCACACACACACACACACACACACACACACAAACCCACACACTTGGAATGGTTTCTCCTTAAGTCACAGTTCTCCCACATAAGTGAGTAACCATGGCTAAGGGCTCAGTAGCAACACAAAATATGTTAGGTTTATGTCAATCTCTTCACATTCGATCGCCTGCATAGTGGTTGTATGGACTAAAACATGTAATCCATGCGCCCATGTGCCATGAACAAAGCCTAATTTCTATTCACTTTGTGCTTCTAGGACTGCTGAATGTAAAACTAAATTGCAACATGGATTTTGCATGTTTGTTCAATGTATCATTTGTTGGTTAATCACTAAAGGTCGATTCACAAACTACATTTTGTAGAATGTGAAATAGTAATACAGTAGCACTACTTGGTTCCTACAACATGCTTTTCACAAAAGCTATGGGTGAAAACTTTCATCTCCAACTCTCCTATCTTTTTTAAGGAGAAATCGCCACACATGTAAGTTTACTACTCAGGGGCATATGTGGGAGAGAACAGGGAAGAAGGGCTGGGAAAATGGGGAGTGTCTTCTAGAAAATGGGAGGGATTTAGGAAGGGGTAAGGAGGGATCTAGGGCGGTAAATGCAAATACAAACATCCATCCATAAAAGACCAAACAGATTGCTATTATCATACTACAATTCTAATGTTACAACAGCCCATAAGGCCACACAACAGTCATAGACACTCGCAATGCCATTCCACAGAAAATAATATGAAGGGAAATAGAACTAAAAATAAAACAAATGCTTACTATTTTATTAATAGTTTAATCATGTTTGAAAGATTTTCCTATATGTTACCATACCATCATGCTTATTCTTGGCTTGAAATTCTTGATTACATCACAACAGCATTAAAATATAGACTAAATGCTGGCATCTTAAGTTATATGGCAGAGCATGTGAGGGGAGACAAAATCATGCAGAAGGTTTTCATGTTGAGCCTTGAGTGGAGGAACTGGAGGAAAGGTTTCACCTTTGAAGACAATGTTGCACTCTGCATTTGTTGGTTAACGTTGCAACCATGATTATGTGGCTAAGTGCCAGGTCTTTAACATGTAGTACTGAACCATGCATTCCAAACTCAGACAATAAACTTACTTTGATTTTTGCAATTTGTCCAACAACTGAACCAACGGCCCCTGCTGCAGCATTTACTAGGACTGTTTCTCCATTCTTCATCGAGCAAACATCCAACAATCCAAAGTAGGCAGTCAACCTATGAGAAAGAGTAAACAAAACAGCTTTTCAATACAGATTATCATGTTTCCAACATATTGCTAAATGTGTTGTCTCAGTATGGCTTACAGACATTTAAATCTCTTCTACTCCGTCCTAAAAATAAAAAAATGTGATCGCTCCCTTAAGGCCACCTGCTGGTTTCAGCAGTCTGGTTCAGCACAGCGTTTATACCCTGGCTAGAGGGTCACCTCAAACTATTTCCACTGACAATGTCCATGTTAAATCCTAAAGTGACATGATCTCCTCACTCCATCACACCTCTAGTTTCCTTCCATTGTTTGCAGAGCATCTGCTTTTTTGTTCTTCCCTCCGGCTTATGATGATGATATACCTCTACTAAGAAAAGTTAGGTTTCTATTTTCATCCAAAGATATGATTTAGCGATGTAAACAAGGTGTTATTGTCAGAAGAGTGTATGATGCTAAAGGATAGTTTGTAGCGAATAATTCTTGGTTTGTAATAGTGAAACATGATGAGAAGGAGACAAAGGGGGTCACAGGGCGTGCCCAAACAGCCTGACTGTCAACTTTTCAAGGTCAAAATAAGGGTGATATATGCTCAGTTCAGTGCCCATCATCATCAAAAAGCTAAGATATCGAGAAACGAGAACTGCTAATTGGGGTATCTCCATGGATTTGTTTGTAGTTCATGGGAAAGAGTGCATTATAAGGTTTATTACAGGGTATTATCATAGGTCAGAGTTGATATGGAATGAAGCCCACTTTCCAGGGAAATTTAAAGGAAAAGTGGGAGATTGCTACTACCCAAACGCGCATTAAAGTGCACAATGTTCAGAACAGATTTGGCTAAAAGGCCATTTTGAAGCGGGAGCTTTGAGTAAACTCCCATCAGGAAGATTTTTTTAAATGTTGAGAGAAAATATTACTTTTATAGGCCACAATGCGAGTAACTTTGATCAGAAACGGATTGAACGTAAAGGCAGAACGTTACTTGGATGCTGTGGACCTATAGAAATAGAAGGACTGATTCGGGTCAGTAAGAATGAGGAGAAATTGGTAGCAATACTTGAGGAATACACAGTGCATGATACTTTTTAAAACATATTAGATATGTAGGAGTGCTCCCTGTTTTATTTCTTTTCTTTGTATGTCTCATGGGTTCATGAGAACTCGCATGCATGAAAGGGATGCAGAAAACTGGGAATTGTGCATTATATAACACTGTAATATAATAAGACAGTGTTTCCCTCACTTAGTAACATTGTGTTTAGACATGGGAGTGTTCTACTATGGTCACTATGCTAAAAATAAGGCTGGCTGGGTGTTTCAAGTGTTTGCCACTGTTGTTTAGATGTACACAAATGCATCACTCTGCATTTGCATAGCACATTTAAAATGACCTCTCTCGAAGTAGCTGATAACACAGACTCTATTATTACTATAATCATGAGTGGGTTCCTCCTTGAATTTAAAGTGCCACTCTGCAGGTTAAACAGATCTTTGGAGCAGATATGTCATTCTGCTGACCTACAAACAGATGGACTCGCTTCAGCTCCCTACTGGCAGGCAATAAGACACTGACTCCAACACACACTGCAACCCAGAAGAGAGATGGGTTGTGGGAGCTCAGTGGATTTGTTTGCATTTCAACACCTGTGCATTCTACAACTCAGAATACACATGCATTATCATAGCTCTGTGGTTGTTTCATTTCTCATTTACTAATCGATCATGCAAAGATGCAGGAGTAGTTTAAGAGCCCTGTGGACTTGTCAGTGCTGTGATACTCGGGTGGGTGAAAGGGACACCCGCACTCACTTTTTATAGCCAGGTGTGCAATGGACTTCTAGTTGGTCACATAGTATTGGTTCTGTACTGGTAACAATTCTAAGTTGGTTTCTATGGCCATATGCCTTGTGGCAGGGACTGTCAGGATAAAGAGTAATGTTTCTATTGGAGGTGATGGGAAGGATGAGTGTGGTCCAGAAGACAGTGTAGGAAAACAACATTGTACAAGTATTTTGCGGAGGATGGACATGGCAACTCTGCATGGCATGATGTAACACTGACTACAGTGGAGTATCCTGAAATTAAGGTAACAATTATTGAATGTATATAGGACTTAAATTAAAGAAAGAAAAAGTACACGCACCCAATTTTCAGTGGCTAAATAATTGGGGTTGACGTGAAAAATAAAGAGCATTTTTGAACTGCAGTCTCCCAATGTAGGGTTTCAAAGAAGCCATTATTTACATTTTTATGTAGTGCTGCCTGAAGTGAAACTGGGTAGTGCTGAAAGAAGAGTCTTTAAAAGGGAAATCAACGAGAAATCTTTAGCATTTAATTTGCCAATTCTGAAGGTAATGCAAGTTAATTTGTAAGATGTTTGCAACTTTCTCAAAACCAGAAATGAGGTCCGAAGTGTAGTAAAGTATGGCTTTTTTAGGACAGATGCAGTAGTCATGGATACCCGCGAAGAAGGAATTTTCAGAGTATAGTTTGGAAAGATAGATGATCATGGATTTAATTAGGTAGCAGAAGTCATAGACTAGGACGAGAAGTAAGATATGACAAAAAGAAAGGCGTTAGAGATGATACAGGCAGGACATACATGTTTGTCAACATTTCTTTAAAATTTAGAATAGTTTTTTGAAGTTATGCAAGAGATTAACTGAGGGAGACAGCAAACGTGCAGTGTAATTATGGGACAATAGTTGCAAGCAGTTATCAACAAGGATAGGTTGAGAACTGTGGAGGAGAGCAGGAATTTGATCTAACATGGATCAAGTTGGAGATATTTGGTGGACCTTCAGGTCTTCGTGTCATTGAGGCATTCTCACTCAAATCTGGCACATATCAAGTTGGGAGTTATCGATGAATGGATAAACATGGACTTTAAATGCTGTAATAAAGTCTATTTACCACCAGGTTATACTAAAACTCCATCAAATTTGCATAATACAGACTTTGAATCAATATTTAAAAGATTTTTGGCAATACGGCTCAATCAGGAAAATGGTTTCAACAAATAAAACCATACAATGTATGATCAGCACCAACCTCCTCTGAGGTGTCAAATCCCATACAAGATGGGACTGGTAGAATATAAAGAACTGTTCAAACAAGATATTTGCAAAGCTAAATTAAAGATTGTGAAGATGTTTCTTTGTGAGTGCAGACCTCAAGATATAGACTTCCCAATGCCACTGATCCAGAATGTGTCATTACATCCTTAATATGGGACCAAACTGAATAGTTATAGTTAGGACCCTTTTTCCATTACCTTTGGTGCCGTTTGCCGAATCTTTACAAAACTATTTTAAAAAAAGGTTAATCGATCTCAACTACTTCCCATAATGTTTTGCAGTGATTTCCCAAGATGGCGCAGAGAAAAAGGGGGTGTGGGGAGCTGAAAAAAAAAAAGTACGGAGCCTTGGAGATCTGCAAGACCATGGGAGCTGGCCAGCAAAAGGGTCTTGCCCGCCCATGGGGGTTGGGCGCAGTACCTTTGCCATGCACTGCTTATCACCTCACATATTATATCACTCATGACATTTTCAATGACATGATTGATAACATCAATGTGACACCTGAAATGGCATCATTGATGACAATACTGAGCATGGCAAGGGCACAAGTTATAGTTATTTCAGTTAACTATAACTGGTGACTTTCAGTGTGTTTTTGAGTTTAAAATGTAACAATTCAATTCACATTTTCATCTGCACATATCATCACTTTAACCTATGGTTTTTTAATAACCAGTGGCGCTTGCCTCTGTCAGCTGTTCCACTGGAAATGCATTTTTTTTTGTGGCTTTTACCTTTGGCCGTGTTTGGCGATTCTCCACAAAACTTTCAAAAAGGGTGCTACTATTGACTAGTTTGTGCATGGAAAGTTTTGGGGTGGTCCATCAAGCAGTGGCAGAGAAAAAAAAAAGGGGGGGTCCAGAAACTCTAAACCCACATGCATTTTCCATGAGAAGGGCTACAATAAAACTTCTGAATGGAATGACACCAAATTCGTCAGGAAACTAGATCTTGGTCCACAGATTGTGCTTTATGTGATTTGGTGTAAGTCCATCAGGTAGAAGAATCAAAAATATTTGTATACATGGATGGTTGGGTCTGCAAGAATCTCACAAGACATTTGTGGGATCGCCAATTTAAAAAAAAGATCATTCTGAATGGCCCAGGGAGCATTATTTCCTTTGAGACAATTTCCTCCACTGTGAGTCAGACTTCCGTGGTAGCGAGTGCGCTGACTGGCCGTCAGCATAAGAACAACAGGAGAAAACCCATAGACCACGTTGGGATGGGTGTGTCGTGTAAATAGAAACAATTCCCAACAGGTATCATGTAAGAACAATTTAAGTAATGTATGCAGTCTGCATTACAAATTAATAAACAAGGAGTCACTGGATGTTTTTAGAACAAAGGTGGTATTATTCACCAAAAAGGCACGGGGAGAGGTCTTTCACATGGTAATACAGTTTAAACAGCACTGTACAGAACAGATCATGTGACAACCCTAGTGGCACTTGGTGCGTGATGCTATATACAGTGATGATAGTGAAGGTGCAAGTGCTCAAGTGAACAGCGTGATCGGTGCATAGAACAAAGTTGGTACATCAATAAAGGCCCCGTGAACAACAAGTAGTAATCACTTAAAACATGTTTGCATAAATTTGAACAGGAGCACAAAGAGTGACATGCGTCGTATTTGTTTATGCTGTAGAGTCGACGGCGTTTCGATCCCCGTTAGTCAGGATCGTCATCAGGACAGGGTTGTAGATGGATACAGTGCTGTGGGGGAGAGAAGGGCAATTAAGAAGAGGACCAGGGACCGGTTGCGGGGAGGGGGGAGGGTGATGGATAATGGGAAGAGACTCATGTGTGTGTCACAAGGGTTATTGAAAAAGCCATAGGTTAAACTCGGCCGCGGGTGACTCTGTGAGGCAATTGAGACAATTGGCAGTGAGGAGCAGGTAAAGTGAATGGGGAGTGACTGTGAGTGAGAGTGACTGAAGGAGTGTCAATATCGAAATTGCTATAGGTCAAAGAGGACATAATGTGTCATAAGGAGGTAAATACAGTGATTCGGAGTGACTAGAAGTGTGTCAATCTCCAGAGTGGCTATTAATCAGGTGGGAGATCAAATTTAAAAAGATCGTGAGTGATAGTGAGAAGCAAGACATGAGTTAAGGGGGTGAAGGCAATTAACAGTAAGGAGCGCTGGAAGGTATGGAAACTTACAGTACACCCAGGCAGGGAGGCGTGGGCGTCTGGGGTCCAAGCGGTCGATAAGGACTCGCGAGCTGCAGTGAGGCAAGGGGGAGAGAGGGCGGGGTTAAGTAAAGTATCCCGGCTAGTAAAGACGTCTCTTAGGTTCAAAAGAATTCCAAAGGTATTACCTGATCGTGGAGATAAGTCCGATCAGTAGGCAGGGCATGCGGCGCCTAAGGGAAATGAAAGCGGGGTAAGCGAGAGCCGTTTCCGTATGACATCACAATAAAAGGACTGCACGAATCGTGTGGGGTCCGAGCGTACCTGTATTAATCAGGGCGGCGGGCGGCAATTGGGGCTCTACAGAAGACAGACTGCAAGCAATGAATGCAGGAGCTAACTGAACCCGTTCGGCAACTCTATCTAAAACAGGAAGACGGGAGCCGGGGGCGGGGTCAAGTCGGCGCGGGAGGCAGGGTGAGGGGCGTGTCAGGGGGTTACCTAGGTAACCAAGGACAAACAGGAAGTGACATGGTGTGGGCGGAGAGTGTGTCACGGTGTTGTCAAGGCAACACTGACACGAAGAATACAACAGGGTCTCCGTGGAGACGGGCTTACCAAGGTTAAATTGGATGAGACTACGTAGGCGGAGGGTGTGTCAAGATGTTGTCAAAGTAACACTGACACGAACAATGCACCAGGGTCTCCGTGGGAGCGGGCTAAGCAGGGTTGGGAGAGCTGGAACTACGGAGGTGAGAAGAGCTCAATTTGTGCTAAGGCAAGATGTAATTGGTAAAGCGAGGAGAGGAAAATGCTGTAAGGACATTATTTGTACTGTTGCTGTGGTGTCCAGTTATGGTCGGGGCGCCTCAGACAACCGAGAGGCACAGTAGTTTGAGTGAGGGGAAGCTCGATTCTGGTAAGCTAGACCCTCGGGGAGGGGTGGGTCCCAAAAGAGTTCTGATACAATTTGTGATGTGAGATAAAAAGTTATAGACAGTAAACATTTCAAATTTCACATTATTTACAAATCTAAACATAGGAGCGGGTATATTTACAGGGGATTGATGCCCAGATGGGTGTTAGGTCTGAAACCAGTAGGTTATTTAACATCATGATAAACTAAGTTGGAAAAGTGTTGTATACATACGCCAATGGCAGTTACATATAATTAAGATCCAACTGGGCATGTGGTCTGAAACCAGAGGGTTATGTACATAAAGTATTTATATAGGTGGGCGTTCAAAAGGCAGATGCCTTTACACAGTAATGGTGTTTGTCCATTCGTCAAGAGTGTTTAACCCATGGTTGACCGAGTCAACCCGTGAAATCCATTTACATTCAGCTCTATTGAGAAGAGTGGTCAGATTACCCCCTCTGATGGGTAGTGTGGGTTTTTCAATGACCATCCATCTCAGGTCTGTGTCTGCGTGTGATTTTTCCAGAAAGTGCATGACCAAAGGAGCAGTGAGAATTTTACAGTTAATTCTGCTCTTGTGTTGAATTATCCGTTGTTTGACCATTTGGGTGGTCTGCCGAATATAGATTAAGTCACATGGGCAGCGGATGGCATAGATGACGTTTTGCGTTTTACAGTTCGAGTGGTGGGAGAGTTGATGGATGTGTCCATTGTAGACAAATTCTTTGGTATTGGTTGTTAGCTCACAAACACTACTGGATTGGCATTTAAAATGTCCGATCACTGGGTTCAGACCCCAGGTAGCTGTGATAGTGTGTTTGTTAGCTGTGGGGATGGGCCAAGTAATTGCATGGACTAGGTGGTTAGCGATATTGTTTCCTCTCTGGTATGAAAATAGAGGTGGTGCATGGAATTGTTCATTAAAGCGTAGCACTGGCCAATTTTTCTTGATTATTTTAGCCACCTTGTTGCTGTCAGGGCTGAAGACAGAAACAAAGGCGATTCTGGTCATTTGTTTTTTGTTGGTATTGGGCACTAGTAAGTCCTCGCGGTGATTGTACCATGCCCGTTTCTTTGCTCTCGTAACCAGGCGTCGTGGGTAGCCTCTATTAACGAGTTTAGTTACCAAAATGTCTGCCTCTCTAAAATAGTCTTTTCGCCACTTGCAATTGCGACGGATTCGCAAGAATTGGCCGAAGGGAAGTCCATCACGCAGGCCTCTTGAGTGATTACTAGAGTAGTGTAGCAGGGTGTTCCGTTCTGTTGGCTTGCGGAAGAGGGAGGTACCCAGGACACCCTCTTCAGCATGGATAGTGACATCAAGGAACGGTAGGTCATTGGACTTGGACTCACTAGTAAATTTTAGGTGTTCTTGTGACGTATTGAGCCAGTCAATGAAGGGTTGAAGAGTGTCAACTGGTCCATTCCAGATCAATAAAATGTCATCTATATATCGGCGCCATAGATGGATGTTGGGCCGATGTGGGTTGATGGGGTTTAGGATCAACGATTTCTCCATATCGTGTACAAAAAGGATCGCAAAATTCGGGGCGAAACAAGCGCCCATGGAGACTCCCTTGATTTGCAAGTAGTACATGTTTTTGTACATGAAATAGTTGTTTTGCAGGGCCACGCGTAGAAGGTCCATGATAAAATCAGTAGGGATCTTGGTGGGTTGAGGTCTGGCAAGTAAAAGATTTTTAATTACTTCGAGACCCTCCCAGTGAGGGATGTTGGTGTAAAGGGACTCGATGTCCAAACTTGCCATTAGTTGGGTTTCCGGGTCAAAGGCCTGGTCTTCTTTGGTATTAATAAGGTCCATAGTATTGCGTATGTAGGTATCGGTTGCAGGTACAAATTCTTTGATGATAGCGTCCAGATATTTACCGAGAGGTTCCAGTATGGATCCACAACCTGACACAATAGGTCGTCCAGGTGGGTTCCTTGTGTCCTTGTGTATTTTGGGAAGGACGTATAGAACAGGTGTTCTAGGATGTGGGTTGTTCAAATACTCAAATTCCTTCTTGGTTATAATATTGTTGTCTTTTGCTGCTGTGGTGATTGAAAGAATCTTTTGTCTGATGTCCGTCAAGGGATCTTTAGAGAGAATGCGGTAATGTTCTGTGTTGGTGAGTTGACGTTCAACCTCTTTGTCATATTGTGTATTGTTTAAGACCACGATCCCTCCACCCTTGTCAGTGGGTTTGATGACAATTTCAGAGTTATTTTGAAGGGAGTTGAGGGCTTCCTTTTCAATCAAGGGAAGGTTGTAGGGGATGAAGCGTGGTATGGTTTTAAGATCCATTACTTCCTTCATGACCAGTCGTTCGAACGCCAGTATTTCCGGTGTCATTTGGTTTGAGGGGGGATTGAAAGTAGAAGGTAACCGGAATGGAGAGATTTGGTCCATTACTGTCGGGAACGCTCCAGTCTGCGACCACGTCCACTGCCCCTAGCACCTCTCGTGTCCTCTTGGACAAACTTGAAAAGTTGAAGAAGAAACAGATCAGGACTGATCTGCATGCGCGAATGTTAACGGACTATCTACGCTCAGGCGTCATCCCCCTAGGGCTTCAAATCCGTAACACCCCGGCTATCTTTACACAGGACCCCAAATTCAGAACCAGCTTTAGCCATCTAGCGACCACCTGTTCTCGCCATTGGATGGTCCTGGGGATAGATACAGCGATAGAACATAGCCGGCTGGAACTACAATAAATTGATGAATTAGAAAAACTCATCCAGGCGGACACTACCCTCACTGATGCCAAAAGCCTCCTAGACAAAATTAATAGTACCATCGCCTCCTTTAATTCCTTTGAAACCAACAAAAAGGTCAACAAAATAGAAAAAGACATCAAAAATTACAAAGTGGAGAATACATACCCCTATCTAAACGAGGAATTCTATAACACCCAACAGAACCCTCCAAGAACACAGAATTGGGGACGATTCAGAAACAATCAACGCGTCACTTTCTCTGTCTCCTCCAACAGCTCTGCGGACGACACAGACGCCCAATCCTCTGGACCTCAGCCACTTCTACCACCCGGTTTTTTAGGACGAGGCCGAGGACGCGGCCAACAACCACCGCCACAGACCCGCCAAACCAGGGGCAAACAGTACCAGCTTCAGGCCCCAGGCTACCGTCAAACCCGCAATCGTTACTACCAGTGGGGTCCACCACAATAATTAACACCCAGGATATAACCTCAAAGGACATGATTATCCCCATTTTCAATCTGTCCGACCACATCCTCACCCCAGAGGAAACCAGTCTTCTATCACGAGGTCTTTCATTCGTACCGACGGTTAGGACGAACTTCCTGGAGCTACAAGCCAATCTTCTTAAATTCTTTAGAAGAATTCGATTAAAGTACTTCTTTGCTGATAAACCAGATTCCAGAATGGACCAAATCTCTCCATTCCGGTTACCTTCTACTTTCAATCCCCCCTCAAACCAAATGACACCGGAAATACTGGCGTTCGAATGACTGGTCATGAAGGAAGTAATGGATCTTAAAACCATACCACGCTTCATCCCCTACAACCTTCCCTTGATTGAAAAGGAAGCCCTCAACTCCCTTCAAAATAACTCTGAAATTGTCATCAAACCCGCTGACAAGGGTGGAGGGATCGTGGTCTTAAACAATACACAATATGACAAAGAGGTTGAACGTCAACTCACCAACACAGAACATTACCGCATTCTCTCTAAAGATCCCTTGACGGGCATCAGACAAAAGATTCTTTCAATCACCACAGCAGCAAAAGACAACAATATTATAACCAAGAAGAAATTTGAGTATTTGAACAACCCGCATCCTAGAACACCTGTTCTATACGTCCTTCCCAAAATACACAAGGACACAAGGAACCCACCTGGACGACCTATTGTGTTAGGTTGTGGATCCATACTGGAACCTCTCGGTAAATATCTGGATGCTATCATCAAAGAATTTGTACCTGCAACCGATACCTACATACGCGATACTATGGACCTGATTAATACCATAGAAGACCAGGCCTTTGACCCGGAAACCCAACTAATGGCAAGTTTGGACATCGAGTCCCTTTATACCAACATCCCTCACCGTGAGGTCTCGAAGTAATTAAAAATCTTTTACTTGCCAGACCTCAACCCACCAAGATCCCTACTGATTTTATCATGGACCTTCTACGCGTGGCCCTGCAAAACAACTATTTCATGTACAAAAACATGTACTACTTGCAAATCAAGGGAGTCTCCATGGGCGCTTGTTTCGCACCGAATTTTGCGATCCTTTTTGTACACGATATGGAGAAATCGTTGATCCTAAACCCCATCAACCCACATCGGCCCAACATCCATCTATGGGGCCGATATATAGATGACATTTTATTGATCTGGAATGGACCAGTTGACACTCTTCAACCCTTCATTGACTGGCTCAATACATCACAAGAACACCTCAAATTTACTAGTGAGTCCAAGTCCAATGACCTACCGTTCCTTGATGTCACTATCCATGCTGAAGAGGGTGTCCTGGGTACCTCCCTCTTCCGCAAGCCAACAGAACGGAACCCCCTGCTACACTACTCTAGTAATCACCCAAGAGGCCTGCGTGATGGACTTCCCTTCGGCCAATTCTTGCGAATCCGTCGCAATTGCAAGTGGCGAAAAGACTATTTTAGAGAGGCAGACATTTTGGTAACTAAACTACCCACGACGCCTGGTTACGAGAGCAAAGAAACGGGCATGGTACAATCACCGCGAGGACTTACTAGTGCCCAATACCAACAAAAAACAAATGACCAGAATCCCCTTTGTTTCTGTCTTCAGCCCTGACAGCAACAAGGTGGCTAAAATAATCAAGAAAAATTGGCCAGTACTACGCTTTAATGAACAATTCCATGCACCGCCTCTATTTTCATACCAGAGAGGAAACAATATCGCTAACCACCTAGTCCATGCAATTACTTGGCCCATCCCCACAGCTAACAAACACACTATCACAGCTGCCTGGGGTCTGAACCCAGTGATCGGACATTTTAAATGCCAATCCTGTAGTGTTTGTGAGCTAACAACCAATACCAAAGAATTTGTCTACAATGGACACATCCATCAACTCTCCTACCACTCGAACTGTAAAACGCAAAACGTCATCTATGCCATCCGCTGCCCATGTGACTTAATCTATATTGGGCAGACCACCCAAATGGTCAAACAACGGATAATTCAACACAAGAGCAGAATTAACTGTAAAATTCTCACTGCTCCTTTGGTCATGCACTTTCTGGAAAAATCACACGCAGACACAGACCTGAGATGGATGGTCATTGAAAAACCACACTACCCATCAGAGGGGGTAATCTGACCACTCTTCTCAATAGAGCTGAATGTAAATGGATTTCACGGGTTGACTCGGTCAACCATGGGTTAAACACTCTTGACGAATGGACAAACACCATTACTGTGTAAAGGCATCTGCCGTTTGAACGCCCACGTATATAAATACTTTATGTACATAACCCTCTGGTTTCAGACCACATGCCCAGTTGGATCTTAATTATATGTAACTGCCATTGGCGTATGTATACAACACTTTTCCAACTTAGTTTATCATGATGTTAAATAACCTACTGGTTTCAGACCTAACACCCATCTGGGCATCAATCCCCTGTAAATATACCCGCTCCTATGTTTAGATTTGTAAATAATGTGAAATTTGAAATGTTTACTGTCTATAATTTTTTATCTCACATCACAAATTGTATCAGAACTCTTTTGGGACCCACCCCTCCCCGAGGGTCTAGCTTACCAGATTCGAGCTTCCCCTCACTCAAACTACTGTGCCTCTCGGTTGTCTGAGGCGCCCTGACCATAACTGGACACCACAGCAACAGTACAAATAATGTCCGTACGGCATTTTCCTCTCCTCGCTTTACCAATTACATCTTGCCTTAGCACAAATTGAGCTCTTCTCTCCTCCGTAGTTCCAGCCCTCCCAACCCTGCTTAGCCCACTCCCACGGAGACCCTGGTGCATTGTTCGTGTCAGTGTTACTTTGACAACATCTTGACACACCCTCCGCCTATGTAGTCTCAGCCAATTTAACCTTGGTAAGCCCGTCTCCACGGAGACCCTGTTGTATTCTTCGTGTCAGTGTTGCCTTGACAACACCGTGACACACTCTCCGCCCACACCATGTCACTTCCTGTTTGTCCTTGGTTACCTAGGTAACCCCCTGACACGCCCCTCACCCTGCCTCCCGCGCCGACTTGACCCCGCCCCCGGCTCCCGTCTTCCTGTTTTAGATAGAGTTGCCGAACGGGTTCAGTTAGCTCCTGCATTCATTGCTTGCAGTAGGTCTTCTGTAGAGCCCCAATTGCTGCCCGCCGCCCTGATTAATACAGGTAGGCTCGGACCCCACACGATTCGTGCAGTCCTTTTATTGTGATGTCATACGGAAACGGCTCTCGCTTACCCCGCTTTCATTTCCCTTAGGCGCCGCATGCCCTGCCTACTGATCGGACTTATCTCCACGATCAGGTAATACCTTTGGAATTCTTTTGAACGTAAGAGACGTCTTTACTAGCCGGGAAACTTTACTTAACCCCGCCCTTCTCTCCCCCTTGCCTCACTGCAGCTCGCGAGTCCTTATCGACCGCTTGGACCCCAGACGCCCACGCCTCCCTGCCTGGGTGTACTGTAAGTTTCCATACCTTCCAGCGCTCCTTACTGTTAATTGCCTTCACCCCCTTAACTCATGTCTTGCTTCTCACTATCACTCACGATCTTTTTAAATTTGATCTCCCACCTGATTAATAGCCACTCTGGAGATTGACACACTTCTAGTAACTCCGAATCACTGTATTTACCTCCTTATGACACATTATGTCCTCTTTGACCTATAGCAATTTCGATATTGACACTCCTTCAGTCGCTCTCACTCACAGTCACTCCCCATTCACTTTACCTGCTCCTCACTGCCAATTGTCTCAATTGCCTCACAGAGTCACCCGTGGCCGAGTTTAACCTATGGCTTTTTCAATAACCCTTGTGACACACACATGAGTCTCTTCCCATTATCCATCACCCTCCCCCCTCCCCGCAACCGGTCCCTGGTCCTCTTCTTAATTGCCCTTCTCTCCCCCACAGCACTGTATCCATCTACAACCCTGTCCTGATGACGATCCCTACTAACGGGGATCGAAACGCCGTCGACTCTACAGCATAAACAAATACGACGCATGTCACTCTTTGTGCTCCTGTTCAAATTTATGCAAACATGTTTTAAGTGATTACTACTTGTTGTTCACGGGGCCTTTATTGATGTACCAACTTTGTTCTATGCGCCGATCACGCTGTTCACTTGAGCACTTGCACCTTCACTATCATCACTGTATATAGCATCACGCACCAAGTGCCACTAGGGTTGTCACATGATCTGTTCTGTACAGTGCTGTTTAAACTGTATTACCATGTGAAAGACCTCTCCCTGTGCCTTTTTGGTGAATAATACCACCTTTGTTCTAAAAAAATCCAGTGACTCCTTGTTTATTAATTTGTAATGCAGACTGCATACTTACTTAAATTGTTCTTACATGATACCTGTTGGGAATTGTTTCTATTTACACGACTGGCTGTCAGCAACATGAGAAAAATGTTGCTGGCAGCCATTACAGGACTCAGCGACTTAGTCCACTGTCCTCAAGTAGTGAATAAAACAAAAAATTAAAATAAGGGGGCGGGGCAGGGCAGGGAAACGCTGCTCCTCTAGTCCCCATGGGAGGATCCAGAGGGATACACCCTCCCAGGCCTAAATAAAACAAAATATGCAGTTTCTGTGGCGGTATTCCCTCAGGATCAGTAAAAAAATTGCAACTGGGGCTTACCATTCAATTAAAAGCCCTGGAGAACCCACCACCAGGGCTGCATTGTTTATTTAACAGTAGCGGGTGTGCGGCGAACCTCCCAGGGCCACTATAGCCCCCAGAGATCCACCACTGAGGTCACATTCAATAAGGGGTGGGGGCACATTGACCCCCATCCCTGAGCCATTAAAGGCAAGAGGAGCCCATCCCAAGGACAACATTTGCATAAAAGGGGGCGTGCATCCCCCACCCTGATCCTCCAGTAGCCCCAGGGACCCCATCCTTGGGCCAATTTCATTAATAAAGGGGAGAGGGAACACAAGGCCCCCTTTTCGGGCCATTATAGGCTGCTAAGAGCCCACCATGGGCCAAAATTCTCTCAAAAGAGGAGGGGGAACATGTGAACCCTTCACTGAGCCTCTAAAAGGCCCTGGGGACCCCACCCCCAGGGGCGCAATTTACATTTAAGGAGATGTTGGGCGCAAGGCCCCGCTCCTCTAGCCTTCTGTTACCCTGCAGACCACATCTCCCGGGGCCAACACACAAGCTATGTCGAGAAGAGCCCACCCCTGGTAAACAGCAGTTTCCCTGCCTGAAACTATGCAGGCAGGGAAAACCGTGTTAGCTTCTGCCTAGCAGGAGCATTTTTGAATCACAAGCAATGCAGGAGCAAACACAAAGTCTGTTCCTAGCCGGCGGGAGCTTTGAAAATGCTCTTCCTGGCTGGTAGAGAACTTTTGATCAATTTCCCTGCCTGCACTGATTCAGGCTGGGAAACAGATCCAGATACTGCTACTGCCCTGAGGGAACAGCAGAAATAGCTGCTCCCTGTAGGCAGTAGCAATGGCGGCTCTTCCAGCATGAGGGGAGCTGGCTGGGGCCCTAAGCCTCCCCTGTATCCACCAGGGCACCCCACTTTAATTATTTCTGGCCCCATGGGAATGGGGTCTCCAGGGCTGGTAAAGGTGTGGGGAGGGAAGCTGCACTGCCTCCCTCCCCTTTAATAAAAAAACACAGCCCTGGAGATAGGATTTTAAGGCTTGGGCAGGCTGTGTAGCCCCCTCCCCTTAATTATCACATTGGGCCCTGGGGGATGGGGTCGCCGGGGCCAAAATAGGCTCTGGACGGGGGCTGTGCGGCCATCTCCCCTTCAAAAAACAAATGACCCTGGTGATGAGGGGCCACTTAGCTCCTTTACCCATGAACATACATAGGGACATGGGGGATGGGGTCCCCAGAGCCTAATAATGCTCTAGGAGCGGGACCACTTGGCCCCCCTCCCCTTTAAAAGAGATATGACCCTGGGGTACCCAGGGCCTTTTAGAGGCCCTTAATAAATGTCCCTGGTGGATGAGGTGCCCAAAACCTTATAAGACTTGGCAGGGGACTAATTTGGTCCCCCGCACCTTAAAAAACCATAAGTCCTTGGGGGATATAGTCCCCAGGGCGTAGACTTAAAGAAAAACACTTTTTTCAAAAAGGCCCAGGATGGGGTCCCCAGGGCCTTATATGACTCGTGGTGGGGACCACTTGGCCCTACTCCCCTTTAAAAAACATAAGGCCCTGTGGGTGGGGAAGCAAAGGCTGTGTGCTGAGTGGGATTGGCTGCCTGTGTGGGGGGGGGGGGCTTGGGGGGGGGGTTGCTGCAGGGCCTGGACACAAGCCAGGCCCTGCGAAAAAAACCCTGCTGCCTTTATTTATGATAATAAAATATTACTTTATGTTTTTAAAAAACCTACAAATTCAATGAAAAAACAAAACCTAAAGTAACGTTTGTAGTTAGGCGTGATGAAAGGATCTGTTTTTGTTGACATAAAGGTCCTAGAAATTCACTGAAAAGCCAAATATTAAAGTAAAATTACAGTTAGGTGAATAGGTCAGTAACAACAATGAACTAAACGAATCACTGAAATTCACCAGTTATAGTTAGCAGCACTGTGAAACTGATTTTGACATCTCAAGTGACATCATTGATGGCATGGTACTGGACAAAATGCTTCCAACAGAGCAAAGATTATTCGTAATACATACTAAGTATTGTAAGCAGCCTTGAGTTATTAGACTGAACAGTCTCAGTATCATGATTTCTACCTAACATAGAAGACTGTGTGCAGCAGGTACTAAACTATTTGCATGTGCTTGTTTTTCTTCAGAAGATGGGCTATCTGTAAAGTTTTCAGCACAGTATGAAGGCTGCAGGTAGCATGATCGTTAGCACTTTCAGACCTTTGCTATTTTAAGTGAATAGTCGCTCTTTGGATAAGTATTGCTTACAGTGTACACTTAGTAGATACTTTTTAAGACTCTCTGGTGTGTTTCTCATGAGAGTTTGACTGTCTGCAAACAGAGTGGCATAAAGTAAACTCTTTCTCCATAGAGTAAACCGTGTTAACAGTACCCACTTTTCTACTCAAATTCACTTAATTTCTTAGTGTAGGTTCAGTGACTGGCACGGGCTTGAAACAGTTATATAGAGACTCAACACCATCATCGGTGGTTCATAGTCAACATGAACTCGACTACTCATGAAGTGTATGCTATAGGTTCAATGTTGCACATAACACAAGCTTGCTTTACCTATGGGGGCTGTATGTATGATGCCAGTAATTAAGCTTTGTTTTATTTTGAGCTATTTTGAGCTTACTTTCATAGCTCTAATGCTGCACCCATTTACAGAGCAATGTGTACAAAAGAAGCTTGGATGATGTCATGAGTGATGTAATAAATGATGTCATGCTCCATGTCATGCATGATGTCATATGTGAGGTCATAAGACGTGCAATGCGAGGGCGCTGCTAACTATAACTGGTGAATTTCTGTGTTTTTTTAGCTCAAAACTTTAATGCTTTCACTAACAAATTTACCTCACTATAATGTACTTTAACCTTTGTTTTTTAGTGAATTTCTAAGGTTTGTTTTTTTAATGAAAACAGATCTTTTATCACACCTAACTATAACGTTACTTTAACCCTTGTTTTGTTTCAGTGAAGATCTAGGGTTTTTTAAAACATAAAGTAATACTTAATTACCATGCGTCAATGCAACTCCATGGTGTGCATGGCCTGGCGTGCAGCCATGCCCGACAGCCAACACCCCCCAAGGACATGTGCATTGGGACGTTCGCCATAGGGCTGTTTTTTATGTAAATTAAAGGGGATGGGTACACAGCCCACCTCCCTCGGCCAGCTGCAATTTTTGTGTGGAGGGGGCATATGGGCCCACTCCCGGGGTGATTTCAGCCCGGAGACCCCATCCCCAGGGCAAGGTGAAATGTGTAAGGGGAGGGGAGTACACAGCCCTCCTCTACTTGCCGATTTCAACGACAGGAACCCCAACCCCTGGGGCCGGGTGGCATTTTTCTTTTGAGGGGGGCATGAGTCCTGCCTCCCCGGGTCAATTTTGGCCCCAGGGACCCGATCCGGCAATTTTGAAGTTGAAGGGGGTCATGAGGCCCCTTCCAAGGGCCAATTATGGCACTCCGGACCCCATCTACAGGGGCCCGACACCAATATGAAAGGTGAGGGGACACACAGCCACCCTCCCTGGGCCGATTTTGGCTCCAGGGAACCCACCCCACGGGGCCTAGCACAATTTTAATTGGGAAGGGGATGAGGCCTCACCTCCACGGGCCAAATTTAGCCCCCAGGGCCCTAAACCAGGGTCTTGAAGTACTTTTATAGGGGAATGGAGTCAGCAGCCACCCCCCTTGGACATTGCACCATTATAAAGGGAGAGAGGAGCACAAGGACCCCATCCCTCAGGGCCCAGGAGAATTTTAAAGGGGGGCACATGGCCCCCCTCCCCATGGTGTTTTCGGCCCTGGTGCCCCATCCCCCCCGCCTGGTAGAATTTTAAAAGGGGAGGGGGCACAAGGTCCCCCTCTATGGGCCGATTTCAGCCCCACGGACCTTATCCCTCTAGGCCCAGCAGCATTATGAAGGGGCACACAGCCAACCTCCCTGGGTCGATTTTGCCCTGGGAACCCCATTCACTGGGGCCTGGCAGTATGTTCTAGGAGGAGAGGCACGCAGCCCTCCCTCCCCAGCCATTTTCGGCAAAGGGGACACTGTTATGAAGGGGGCAGGCGGCAACCCTCCTGGGCCGATTTCGGCCCTGGGGACCTCATCCACCAGGCCCAGCAGAATTTTAAGGGGAGAGGAGGACATGCAGTCCACAGGCAATTTTGGCTTTGGGGTCATCATCTGCCAGGGCATGGTTGAATTTTAAAGGGGAATGCAGCCCCCCTCCCTGGCCTGACTTTGGCCCTGGGATCACATCCACAGGGCTCAGCAGCATTATGAAGGTGGAAGGGGCATGCAGCCCCTCTCGCTGGCTGATTTTGGCCTGGGGACCCCATTTCACAGGGCCTGGCGCTACAAATGATGGGTGTCCACGGCACCCACCACAATGTTGTTGGGGATCATGAGGGGAGCTCCAAGGCACCCACAGCCTAAGCCAGCTCTCCACATCTAGCGAGAGCCGACATTGCTCTTGCCAACTGGGAGCAGCTAATAATGCTGCTAATTGTGGGCGGGAGCAATCTTTAGGGCCTTATTATGAGTTTGGCGGTTCTCCTGTGGTGCCGCCACTGCACCGTCTGCAGAAGGACCACCAAAGCTGTGGTGCACCTGCCTTCCAGAATACGATTGTAATCCATGACGGGTGGGCAGTGCTGTGGTTGTCTCAGGACAGTGGGCTGGAAGGCTCATAGGAGAGCCTAACATGCAGCCTGCTGCCGTGACAGCGCCTGCAGCATGTTCCTGCACTGTGTGGCATGCATGCCACACCACACAGGAACAGGGCTGCAATTCCAGGGGGGCACAACATGTGCCCCTCTGCATGTGCCCCCAAGCCCAGGAGAGGCACGGGGCCTTGTTAGGGCCCCCTTAGTTGCCTCTACATCAGCCTTTCCATAGCGGGTTCACCGCTGTGAAAAGGGCTGTAAAGGGCAACTCAGAATATACTCGGCAGTGCCGCAACTGCACTGCCAGTATATTCCTGCTCCTGACTACTGCTCGACCACCGCAGGATTGGTCCATTCACTACACTCATAATATTGCGGGCGGACCAGCAGTGTGGCAATGGTCAGACCACCACCGCGAGTAAGATGGCCCTATGGACCACCGTACTCGTAATAAGGCCTTAGATCAATTTCCCTTACCTCAACACTGAGATCAGGGAAACAGATCTAAAGTCCGCTCCCAGTAGGCGAGAGCATTTTAAAGCTCCCACCAGCTGAGAGAGGACTTGGTGTTTGTTCTACTTGGGGAGAGATTTTAAAATGCTTCCGTCAAGCAAGCTGTGGGCAGGGAAACTGCTATGTCCCTGAGGTGGGCACGCTAGAACATAGCTGCTGAGAAGGCCCCTGGGCTCTCCAGGGCCATTAGTGGCTCAGGGAGGGCCCCCCTTCCATAAAAGGAATCAGCCCCGGGGTTGGCTTCCCTGGGGTCTCTCCAGGCTCAGAATGGGGCATGGAAACCACTATGTCCCATAGGTTGGCACCCCGGGACATAGCTGCTGAGCCATCCCCGGGGGAGCTACCCACTTCCTTAAAGGAATCGGCCCTTGTTTGGGATCCCTGGGGCCTTTTCTGGCCCAGGGAGGGGGGCCAAGTGGTCCCCATCCCTATTCTGTGCATTTTTGGCGCCAAGACTGGTTTCCACTCGAGTCGTGAGGAAGGGGCCGCACGGCCCCCCTCCCCATAAATAATAAGACCACCCCCTGCGACAGGCTCACCCTGGCGTCTAATGACTTAGGAAGAGGGGCCAATCAGCCACCCTCACATTTCTTAACACAGCCCGAGGGTAGGCTCCCCTGGCGTTAAAATAAATAAATGCAACCCGAGGGTAGGCTCCCCGGCGTGAAAATAAATAAATGCAGCCCGCCCGCTATTTTTTTTTGATCCCGCAAGAGTTTTGCAGCATTTTTTTGCCATTTATTTTCTTTTTTGGACCCTGGGGTCACTCTTGGTCCCCCTCTCATGGAGCCTAGGGGATCAGGGGATCCCTACTCTGCCCCATATATCTTTTTTTTACTGCTTCTGGACAGGGTACTAAGTCTGAACATTTTCCTCATGTTGCTGGCAGCCAATCAAAGTGGTAGCTCTCACGAGAGTGTGACTCCTACTGGAGCGAGATGGCCCATGGGAAATAATGCTCCCTGGGCCAATCAGAACGCTCTGGGGCAGATTTACAAGGAAGTGCAGCAGAGCAGCAACGCAAGCCCTTTGGCTTTGCCACGCTGCGGCACTTCTGAAGCACAGGAATGCAACATATTTACAATAATATGTTGCATTCCTGTGCTCTCCCTTGCGCTGGTGCACAAACTGCTGCCATGCACAGGCACTCTTGACCCATGGTGCAAGGATGCTTGCGTCCTGGGGATATTGTTTTTGTGCAGGAAGGGGCTGTAGAATGCAGCAAGCATTGAAATAGGAAAAAACAGGAGAACTAAAAACATTTCTTTTCATTGCGCCTCGCTACGAGTAGCATTCAGACGTACTTCCAGATTTATGATTCCTCATAAATCTGGAAATGTGCCTTGTTCCATGGGTGTTGCATGGGAACACCCACAGCAACACCCATGGAACGCCCTTTTCACACAAAGTGCTGCATGTAAAGGGGCCATATTAACAAGGACACCTGTCCTTGTAAATATGGAGAAGTAACATACGCCTTCAGTACGTCACAAAAAGTGGCGTACTGGTGGTGTATGGGGCTTGTAAATCTGCCCCAATATTTTTACATTTGTGCTTCTGCGTGATTGTCAGAGACTTTCCTGAGCGCACCCATTCAAAAATCTACATATTTAACCTTAACATCTCAGAAAGTACTGAATAGATTTACAGCAGATTACAGACAGCTCAATTTGTGGACCAAGATCTAGCTTCCTGCTGAATTTGGTGTAATTCAGTTCAGCAGTGTTTGCTATAGCCTTGTCTAAAGAGGTCTATAGAAAATGCATGGGTATTTTGTATTATGGGACCCCCTTTTTCTCAACCCCCGCTCAATGGATTACCCCAAACTTTTCTAGGAAATAGCTGATGTGGATGGACTTTTTTCGGGGCAAGTTTTGTGAATATTCCTCAATGTCATTAGTAAACCAAAAAAACACACATGAAAAAGCAGATCTAATTAGAACTACCTTGTGGCAATATATATAGTTTGCATTATAGGATTTATTCATTTGCATCTTGAGACTGGTGATGACTCTTGAGGCGTTGATGTCTTTTCTATAATGTTCATAGTTCACCACATCAGCATAGGCTGTATTCTGCACTAAATAAAGAACTAGATAAGTAATGTCTTGAGTACTCAAAATGCAATTTCAATAAAAAAATAAATAGTAATAGAAATTATAGCATTGTAACTCACCCAGGCATGCCAAGCATTCCAAGAGCCAGTGACTTTGGAATCTTTTCTGGCCACTCTGGAAGCAAAGGGGTCAGACCGGTGCCATTAGAAATGGAGTGAGTTGTCCATCCAGCACTGGAAACTACATAGCCACCAACTGGGAAGGTTGGATTCTTACTTTCTGCGATTCTGAAACAAAAATTATGATTTGAGATAGAAAAAAGTGCAATGGCCACTGAGTCACTGATTGATTCTCAGCATTATGCATACATATAATAAAGGTGACCTATGTTTACAGCGCGGAAGCTAGGGATTTGGGGTTCGTGATCACATAATGTTTCTGCCACCGGCATCAAATCTTCATTTGAGTATGCAATGAGTTAACAGATTCCAGGAGCTTTGATCAGTTTAGAAAATTACGTTTCTGGGAGGAAATGTAGGGTAAACATTTGCCTAATTTTCTCAATTGCTTCAGTGAGACTATGGGCCGGAGAGAGTTTGGCCGACCCAGCAGTCCTTTTTGTGAACTGAAAGGAACCACCATCTGAGCAGTTCCTATTAATGAGCTAAAGCTGTGGTGGATAGTCACTGTCAATTTTGACAACCATCCATCAAACGTTTGAAATATTTATGTTTTCCATAAATAAACTCTCAAAGTGGTAGTCTGTTTATAAAAAAAATAATAATAATAATTATAAAACTAGACTCCCCACACCCTGGGATCTTTTTTCCAGGATGTGGTGGTCATTATTGTTTGTTTCGTACTGCTCATTGCCACCCTAAATAGGGTAGATGATTTAATGTTATTCCTTCGAAAGCCCCTACTATGTCAGGTCATTGGAGGAAGTATTCTGTCTAGGGAGACAAAGAGGGCTCCGTCGATGGAATACATAAGGGCCATTCATCTCTAAATGAAGTTTGCAATTGGTGCATTTGCAACGAAGTACCCTTCCCACCAAACTCTGTCCCTTTTTCTTTAACCATGAACCTGTGATTCTCCAATGCATCATCTTTGTTTCTTTACTTTTTCTGTTGCTCTAGACATCTATCTGTCTCAAACCAAACCTGTTCTGCTTGGCCCTGCCGGTAGCACCTTTTTGTCTACCTTATTTTTGACTTCTGTTTCTCTTGCTACCTTTTAACTTCTGCAACCCATGCTTATCCCATGATCTTGGGAGAGGATGTGGCCTAACGGATAGAGCTATCGACCTCGAAGCTGGGGAACCGGGTTCCAGTATTGGCAGAGATGCCTAACATCCTGTGATTCTGGGCAAATTACTTAATTTCCCCGTGTCTCACAATATTAATGTGTCCATCTATCGCAACTGGTGATCATGTAAAGTGCTGTAATACCTTTGGGTTGAGTTTGTGCTATATAAAACTCTCCCCCCCCCAAAAAAAAAAACTTTCACTCATTTATTCACCTTATGCTCTCCCCTATCTCTCTCTTATTCTTATTTTTTATGTCTTTAACTCCTCATATTGCTTTCTTTCTATTACTTTCTCTGTGTAGCTTCCTCCATGTTTTACTCCCTTATTGTACCACTCTCCCATTCTTTTTTCCTATTTTGTTTGCCTTTTCCTATTTCTTTTAGCCTTTCTTTACATCGATACCACCTTTATTATTTCACCCTCATACTTCAGCCTTTCTTTCTTATTTCTGTTTTCCTCCAGTATGTTTCTTTTTACTAACTGCTGCTGTCTTTCTTAATCCCTTTCTTTCTCCATTTCTTTATTCCTTCTGTGTCCATCATTCTCTTTTACTCTTTAGAATTTTAAGTCTTTTCCTCCCATCCTTTATTTTTTTCTTCCTTCCTGTATATTTTCTTTTCCCTGTATTATCTTTCCCTCCTTCTTCTGTTCTTTTTCTTTTCTATAGGTGCATGTCTCGGTTGATTTAACTCAACATTCAACTCCTCTACCTAAGCACAGCAGAGTTTCCCCTCATCATTCATGACCTTTAGCACAAATATTTTGAGCACTGACAGAGGAAGCCATGATAGTGATAGGTGCCTAGTGCTCAAACTGACTCCCAAAGCCCCTGGAGTTTGGACAGGGCCAGACAGATTGAAATGGACAGTAAAACAGTATGTGTATGGGACACCTGGCACCAGACAGGAGTTGTTGTCATTTACGAATTCCCATTCTAGTATCCATTATCTCTTTCAGAAGATCACATCCACGAATGAGGAGATATAAAGAGGAAAGGAGGATTCCAAATCATACTACACTTCCCTAGTTATGCAGGAGTTAACCTACACATTACTTAATTCCTTTCCTGCCCTGATAATGCCTATGTATGCCATTACAATGTGTAACCAATACAACCTCATAATGTGAATATATGTCAGCCATCAACTGAAAATAGACTTAGCACAAATTATTGGAAACAATTGCTAGAAATGAGTGGCAACATTTACGAGCCATTGCTTAATTTTTTTATGCTCTGGCGGCGCAGTGTGCCTGCTCATATTTACATGGCCACGTAAAGTCACCCTGCGTGACTTTTCATGGCCTTATAAATATTACTCTGCATGAAAGGGTTGTTCCATGGGTGTTGCTGTGGGTGTTCCTTCACTCATCCATGGAACCTGACATTCCCAGATTTACAAGGTTTTGTAAAGCAGGTAATGCTTCACAATCCTATGCTTCCCCAAGGGAGGACTAGGAGGGGCGCAACTACGTGACACACTTATATTTCTCCTTGATTTTCCTTTTTCTATGATGCTGCATCTGCAAATATAATCAAAGATTGTTTGTGTGCAGAAAAGCGTCCCTTCCTGCACCAAAACAATCATCCCGCAATTCTGGCAACCATGCAACATGACCCAATGGTGCCTGCACTGGCGCATGGCAGCCAAATGCAGGCCAGCACAGGGGAAAGCACAGAGATGCATTGTATTGTTGTTAATACAACGCATCTCTGTGCTTTTAAAATGACACCGCTCGATGCAGCAAAATGACGTGCAGTGCTTCGTCATTTATGGTTGGTTGGTTGAAAGCTTTTATTCGATATGCAAGATATCTTGAAAGCATACATACAAGTAACACATTTTTAAAACAGTAATATGCATGTCAACATTTAAGTACTAAGACAGATAAAAATGGGAATGACCCAATAAATTAACTAAAAGTGGATTAAATTGAAACTGACAGTCTCTTGCAGCGAATCAACCATGAATGTTTTAAAAATTTCGAAACACCACAGACTATTAAAGGGGCGGTATCAGTCAATAAGATACGTAGTGCAACCAAGTGCCTACGTGTTCCCAGGCGTTTAAAAAGAGGTTTAAGCCAATGCCTCCTAGGTTTAGTATAGTCCGGGCACTCAAAAAATATATGTGCTAGCGTTTCTGGCCTAGATGGACAAAAGGCACAGAAGGGGGATCAATGAGCACCATTCCATTTTGATACAAAGGCCCCGATCGGAAGCGTGCCTACCCTGAGTTTAAAATACAGGGCCCTATCGGCTGGCAAGGTGATTAAGTCCAGGAAGGGTTCAAAAACAGCCACATCCTTTAATTCCAAAAATGATGCGGTCACATTACAATGGTGTTGGTTCCTGATGAGTTTGCCAGAGACCCAGTCCCAATAAAGTTTTTTGAGGACCGCCTTTGGTGGAGCAGATTTTGAAGACCAGCAGTCCCCCAGGCCCAACTCCCCCAAAAGATTTTTAGTGTCCTTCAGCCACTTGATCTTGGCCCAACCTCCCATGTTCATTACCTCTGTCAGGCCGTCGGCATAGGACTTTAGCTCTGGGACCCTCCATATGCGGGACCAAAGAAGCAGTGGTCGAAGGCGAGCCTGGTCTTTGATACTCTTACAGCCAATGTCCAGGAGCACAGGGATTGTCGGGTACTCAAGGGAAGGCCTAGGAGATCTTTCAAAAATTTCTTTTCAGCCTTAGATAGGGACTCCAGGTTGCAGTGGCCCCACAACTCTTCCCCATACAAAGCTGATGTTACGCCTCTGGCCTTATAGATCTCAATTGCAGGACTCACCACTTGCCTCGGTGATGCTCGAAATTCCCTAAGCAGAGCACCTCCTACCTTTTTGTGGTTACATACCATTTTATCAATATGGGCGGACCAGTTCATGTTGTCCGTTATGCGAAGCCCTAGGTAGTCAAATTCGGAGACTTTCTCCAAGGGGACGGTGTTCAAAACAGGGGGGCTTCCTAATTTCCTTGGGGGGTGCAAAATCAAATATTTGGTTTTGTCCACGTTGATAACCAGACCTCTGGATACACAAAAGTCCTGGAAGCGAGTCAATAGCTTCTGTAGGCCCTGGGGAATTTTTGAAATAAGCAAAGTATCATCTGCGAATAGCAGAGTAGGGATCTTTACTCCCCCCAGACAGGGTGCATCCGCTGGTTCTTGCTGGAGATGCTCAACCACACCATTAACGTACAACGAAAAGAGTGTAGGAGCTAGCACGCAACCCTGTCTGACTCCCCTACAGACCGGTATCCTATCCGTTAATTCCCCATTATTCCCCCATCGGACCTGGGCATAATTACTGGTGTGGAGTTTAATAAGTAGGGATAGAATGTGTGGGGGCAGCCCCAATCCCTGAAGCACCCTCCAAAGTTCCTCCCTAGGTACCAGGTCAAAGGCAGTCTTCAGGTCAATGAAGGCCAGGTAAAGACTGCCCTTGCCTAGTTCCACGATTTTCCAATTTAGGAGTGCTAATCTGAAGACCTGCTCAATGGTCCCCGTTCCTGAGCGGAACCCCGCCTGGAAGTCAGATAGCCCTCTATTTTCCTCCACCCAGTTGAGGATCCTTGACAAAATTACCTTTCCTGCCACCTTTTGCATGGAATTAATCAGGCTTATTGGCCTATAGTTCCCTGGGCTATTTCTACAACCCTTATTATAAATGGGGACAACCACCGCCCCTTTCCATGAATCCGGTACAGGGCCACCCTTCAAGATGTCGTTTAGGAGGGCAGCGATTACTATGCCCCAGTCAGATGGATATGCACGCAGGAGGTCACCCGGAAGCCCATCCGGTCCTGCTGCTTTCCGTAGTGCTACCCACTTTATAACTTCCTCTACCTCCCTACCTGTAAACAGATCAAAAGAAGCCCTGGGCGTAATGTGCGGAGTGGGGCTACGCGGAGCTACGCGAAGTGGGCACAAAACTACGCCCACCCGCGCACTCCGCGTAGCCCCACTACGCGCCGCCCGCCTCCCTCCCGCCCTCCCTAAATACTGCAATAAACGGCTAAAAAGCTTTTAAAAACACTTACCTTGTCCGCCGCGTCCCCGGGCTCCCTCTCGTCGTCCCTGGCTTCGCGCCGTCATTTCGAATACTGATGCGCATGCGCGGGCGCCCGCGCATGCGCATTAGTATTTGAAATGGCGGCGCGAATCCAGGGACGGCGAGAGGGTGCCCCGGGGACGCGGCGGACAAGGTAAGTGTTTTTAAAAGCTTTTTAGCGGTTTATTGAAGTATTTAGGGAGGGCGGAAGGGAGGCGGGTGGCGGCCGGCTACGCACCGTCAGCGGAGCGTGCGTAGTGCCGCCTGGCTACGCCCGCTACGCAAAATGCAGAGTAGACGGCACTACGCACACTCCGTGCACGGAGCGTAGCTGGCCGCCCACCCCTAATCAAAAGTGACTTCCCCTAACAAGACGGGGCGGGGGCTGGGTTATTTAAGGGGCCTTCTACAGGAGCATAAAGGGACCCAAAGTGTTTCGACCAGTTCTGGGGAGGGATGTTACATGTCCTCAGAGTGTCATCGGGTCTGTTGCGGGCACCTACCAAATTCCAAAACCCTCTTGCGTCCTTGCTTTTACTGGCGGCCAATAGATCCTCCCAGAATTTTTCATCCCAGTCCTTCTTGGCAATTTGGAGCGTCCTAGAGTAAACCTTTCTAGCCTCTCTGATCTTCATTTGAGATTTAGATTTGACTGCCTCTACCAGTCTAGTTTTTGTCACCCTACATGTGTGGGTATACCATCCCTTAGTTCTTACCTGTCTATCTTAGGTCCCTCGTCTACTTGGTGGAGCAGTGAACAAGTTAATTAGGGCCTTGGTAAGCGTACAGAAAACCCCACAAGCCATCCCCATCCCTCCCGTCCTGGTCCCCAGATTACATTGTGCTTGGGCTAACAGTTGCGTTATTACTGCAACCTTCTCCTCCGAGAGGATCAGTTTTGTCCACTTTATTCTCCTCCCACACAATGCTACTTGCGACTCACCCAATTCCGCTAAGGAGGAGGGGACCAAGCTTCCCCTACCGGCTAGCCACCAAAAGTCTAAGGTGAGGGAGAGCAAGTTGTGATCACTCTCTACTGAGGGGACCACAACCATGTCCTTCACCGAGTTCCACAAGCACACATCAAGCAAGATGTAGTCAATTCTTGATGTGTGATTGGGCCTATTATAGGTATGGGCCCCCCCCTTATCTGACTCTGACCTCCCATTAAGAGCCCTCAAGTTAAACTCCATACTGATGGTGTACACCTGCAGGGCCACCTCAGTCTACCTCTTTATGGGGGCTATTTCTAGAGCGGGAATTCCCCTTCTAGCGTCCTCCTCGTCCTGGTCCAGGGAGACATCTGAGCCTAAGGGCTCGAATGTACAATTAATGTCACCGGCAACCAGGGTGCAAGCCTTATATGGGGTTGATCTTAAAAGACCCTCCAGAAGGGCAATTGTAGGGGACTGCCTTCCCCCCTTGGTGCCTCGTGCATAAATGTTATAGATATTTAGAACGGCACGACCCCTGGAGTCCTTCAAGGTAATATTTCGGAGGTCCGGACAACCAGTCTGATGCTCCACTATCCTACAATTCAATGAGGCAGCAACCCAGATAAGGAGGCCGCCAGAGGGGCGTCCCCTCCCGGATTTTGAGCAAACTGCTGGGAAAGAGAAGGCAGAGTAACCCACCCTATAAATGGGATCCATGCTCCATGTCTCCTGAAAAATGCATATGGAGTGCTCGTCCACCAATGTATTCCAGTCGGGCAATGTCAACTTCCTTGTAATTCCAGCTACGTTCCAGCTGAGAACCATAAACACTGGGTCCGTCACAGCTGGGACGCTACCGGACACAAGGTCTTGACAAGGGGACACCTCCTGTAAGTCCACCGGTGGTCCAGTTGTGTCTAAGGTCTCAATCATTCCCGGTGCATCTAATAATGTAAAATGGATTTCAGTAGGGGGCGGGGATAAGGGCTGCACCATGGGAGGGGGCAAAAACTCTCTCAACTCCCCTACCATCGTCCCACCTCCACCCTCGAGTCAGTGTCCCCTGGAGCCCCAGATCATCTCCGGCCATCCGGCTTGGGGAAAGAAGAGGGGCGCCACAGGATGTTGCGGGGCTCCCCAAGGGCCCACGCAAGTTTCCCCATTTACAGGCCTAAGAGGATTGCCAGCAGGCCTAGGGTAGAAATAAGTCAAATCCACTGCTCTGACACCAGGACCATCCACATCATGTTTTTGGCCACAGATTATCTCTGCCACTCTGCTATCCTGGAAATTAATAATAATACAGTCACCCTCCAACCGCTTTTTGCCCTGGCCCACCCAACCAACCCTTCGAACACCAAGAACTAATCCATCCATACCTATTGGGAGTGGTTTGTTTGCTTTTAACCAATGGAGACACTTGTTTTTTAGACCCCGATGCGTCTCAGGCTGATTTTCCTTCAATGGTGGGACATTAACAAGGACTACTACATAGGGATGGCAATCAGGGGGGAGGTTAACCGGGGGAATCCGAGTGGTAACCTTTGGGGGAACTAATGCGGCAGCATTAGGTGCCAAGTTGGAACTAGGAACCTTAGCTGACGATGCTGTCCCAGCCCCCTTGGTGTTAGCATTCGGCTGAGCAGTTTGACTGCTCTTGACCAACCCCACGGCAGCCGGTAATTTTGTTTGAGATGGTTTATTGGACTGGTTTTTAGAGACCATAGGGGGCTTTGGTTTTCTGTGAGTAGTACAAGGGACAGGGCCTGGCTTAGGAGGGGGAGGGACCAGGGGGACTAAGGGAGAATCCCTGCCGGGAGTTACCTCGGGAAGAAGGGTTGAACTCGGAGCGGCCTGCACTTGGACAGGATTTGGAGGCAGTCCTTTTCCCGTGTTCCTACCCACTGGATCCTCACTCGCTCTAGACTGGTGTTTAATAAGAGTCTTAAGTGAGAAAAAATTATCTAGGGTGGATTGTTCGAATTTGTCTACTCTCGCCCCCAAACCCTTAAGTTGGTCAATCATCGGGACAATTAGAGTTTTAATCAGGTCCTTAATTGGTTTGAGGGAATCAGATTCAAGGGTGACAGCTGTACTATCGTGGGGTTTAGAAAGTGCTCTGGGCATGTCAGAGGATGTTCCCGCACCCTGAGACTCCCCTACCCTCCCATTGTGAGTTGGAGCTAAGACATTTTCAACTTTTGACCCAAATCCCATTAGCCCCTGCTTTCTTGGGCGCTTATAAAGTGCGGTGTGACTACCTTTGCGGGAGCTCATGACCCTTTTCCTTTTCGCCTGTTTGGAAGTGCCTTGGGGCTGGCTGGGCGGTAACGACTCCGTGACGGGAGCCTGATGTAACAGAGGGGAGGTCTGCCCACTAGCGGGACACGATGGGATTTGAGAAATCGTAACCTCCCCTGTCTCAGTGCCAGCCACCACAGGCAATAGGTCGGCAAGATTCTCTAGTCTATCTATACTTGCTCCTATAGCCGACAACCGTGGCTGAACAGTGGCATCTATGGGGTCAGCTGATGGGGCCCTTTCCGATGTTGGAGTCAAGGCCTGAGCCACAGCACCAAGGGAGGAGCGTCTGGTAGGTAAATAGACCTCGGAGAGGCGACGTTCGGTCATCACGATCTCCTTCTCGATGACCGCAGCTACTCTGGTAATGAAACGGTCCATAGTTCCTATTGTGGAACTCCCAGCCTCTCCTCCCTCAGACCTTAGCAGTTTCCCAGAGCGGGTAGACATCGTAGGGTATACTCCCTCTTCCACAGTCACACACCCTACCAGAAGCGTAGGCAAGATGTTAGGGACGTGACCCAGCCCAGCCTCTGTCAGCCCCTGACTGCCACAGACTGCCCGCCCTTTGCCCGGGCTTCGCTCGGCGTCCCGCTCGCGTCCCGCTGAGCGTCAGGCGTGATGTTAAATAGGGGGCGTTGCAGGCGTGGTGGGCGTGTCTCGCTGGGGGCGCGGCCGTGCACACCTGTGCAGCGCAGGGACTCCTGGTCTTCTGAGTCCCTGCTAGCGCGCTCCCTCTACAGCCAGTTGGTTCCTCCCTCCTCCTGACGACTTCAGGCGGCCAATCAGCTCTTGCCCCTCGCCTCTAGCCACGAAGCGGCACCCGCGAAGCGGCACCCGCGAAGCGGGTGCGGCAAGCAGTGGCGGGAAGCGGCAGTGGCGGTACCCTCGGGGGTAAGGGCAGGCTAATCTCGGCAGCTCTGCAACTCCGTGGCTCCCAGGTGAGGTTCAGCGTTAGTGAACCGCCGAATTAAGGAAGCACACGCCTTTTGAAGCTTGGTCAGGCGGGGTGGGCGTGTCTCGCTGGGGGCGCGGCTGTGCACACCTGTGCAGCGCAGGGACTCCTGGTCTTCTTAGTCCCTGCTGAAATGAAATGAAATGAAATTTGGGACTTCTATAGCGCATGGCTGCCCGTGAGCGTCCCAGCGCTGAGATTGCAAAACCTCTGGGAATAGAAGCAGGGGGGTAATTAGGAAAGGTTATTGCGGGAAAAGGTGTGTCTTGAGTAGTTTCCGGAATTTCAAATAGTTGGGCTCGGAACGAAGATGAGATGGCAGAGCATTCCAGGTGGAGGCGGCTGTGACCGAGAAGCGACGTCCTCCAGTTCGGGCTTTTTTGGTCCTGTGGACTGTGGCCAGATGACCTTGGGCTGAGCGTAGTGGCCTGTTTGGTCTGTATGGGAAGATCATGGTCTTTAACATTGGGGGCCTTGATTTTGCATGGCTCTATGAGTAGTGCAAAGGGCTTTAAATTTGACCCTTTCGCGGATTGGCAACCAATGTAAGGCCTTAAGAGCGGGTCTGGCTGAGGCTCTGCGGGAGGTCCCTGTGAGGATCCTTGCAGCGGCATTTTGTGTTCTTTGAAGAATATTGATCGTAGATTCTGGGGCAGCCAAAAAGAGGGCGTTGCAGTAATCTAGTCTTGATAAGACTAGACCTTGAATGAGCATTTTTTGTGAGGGTACCGGGAGTAGTGGGAGGATCTTTCTGGTGGAACGCAGTAACCCCACACACGTACCTGCTGTTTTTTTGGCCTGCGTTTTCAAAGAGAGGTCCTGTTCAAGCCAGAAACCCAGACTTTTGAGTTCCGTCTTGGGTTGTGGGAGGGGTCCTAGGCATGCTGGCCACATAGCAGAGGGAAGAGAAGATATTTTGTTTCCCAGCAGCATAAGCTCAGTTTTCGAGCCGTTGAGCTTGAGCCTTGAGATTGACATCCAGGCATGAATTCCTTCTAAGCAGTCGTGGAGGTTTTTAAGTTTGTCCTCTTCCAGTGAGAAAGATACGATCATTTGGGTGTCGTCAGCGTATGTGACGGCTTTTATCCCAAAAGGAGAGACCACATCTTCCAGGGGGGCCATGTATGTGCTAAAAAGTGTAGGGCTCAATGACGAGCCCTGGGGGACCCCACACTGGAGGGGAAGGATATCGGATCGCATATTCCCTTCGCAGACCTGAAATGTTCTGTTTTTTAGAAATGAGGAGAGCCAGCTAAGTGCTGTGCCCCTCACTCCTAAACTGAGGAGGCGCTGTATCAGAGTTATATGATCCACCGTATCGAATGCAGCAGTAGGACCGATCCTCCCGAATCCAAGATGCATCTGGCCTCCTCAACCACTTTCAGGAGAGCTGTCTCAGTCCCCTGACCTGGACGGAAACCTGTCTGTGAGGGACGGAGGAGATTGTTGGTTTCAAGGAAGGCTGACAGTTGCTGGTTGACCACCTTCTCTGCAATCTTACTTAAGCCTGGTAGGAGAGAGATTGGGCGGAGGTTGGTCAGATCTGCGGGGTCCATGCCTGTTTTTTTCTGTAATGCCTTGACAATGGCGTGTTTCCAATGGTAGGTCCGACTTGTTTTAGGATGCGGATAGGTGCTGGGTCGTTGGGGGAGCCACTTTTCAAGTCTGAGAGGGCTTTCAAAAAGTCCTCATTGGACAGCTGATTAAAGCTGTCCAGAGTTGGACTGGTAATGGGGGCTGATGGAGCGTCCAGGGGGTTGTTATCAGCTTTAGGTGGGAGTGAATGCAAAATATTAGAAATTTTGTTTTGAAAGAAATTAGCTACTTGGTTGCATCTGGCAACTGTGGGTTGCTGATTCGAGGGGGGATTGGGTATTTTGAGGAGCTCTTTGACTATTTTGTAAGTCTCTCGAGATGAGTTGGAGGCAGTTTTGATTTTTTTATCGAAGAAGGAGGCTTTGGCCGCTTTTCGCGCAGCTTTGTATGTCCTCATCGCTAATTTGTATTCTTCCTTAATGAGAGGGTCCCATTTTTTCCTCCATTTACGCTCATGAATTTTGCAGATTTTTCTTAGGTTCCTGAGTTATTGCGAGTACCATGGTGATTTAAAGGTGGTACTTTTTTTCTTTAGATCTTTCTTAGGGGCGACTATATCCAAGGTGGAGGTAAGCCAACTGGTAAAGTTATCGTCAGCTATCACGGGGTCAGGGTCTGCTAGCGGAGCGGAGCGTAATAACTCCTGTGTCCAGCATTCAAAAGATATTCTGGACCATAGTCTGTCACATTCTCTCGGGATTGGTATATGACCAGTATTTATGATGGTTTGCCAAATAAAAGGGATGAGAAAGTGATCAGACCATGGGAGGGGAAGTGAGGGTCGAGCTTTAATTGTAGGAAGATTGGCTAGCGCGCTCCCTCTGCAGCCAGTTAGTTCCTCCCTCCTCCTGACGACTGCTGGCGGCCAATCAGCTCTTGCCCCTCGCCTCTACCCGCGAAGCGTGTGCGGCAAGCAGTGGCGGGAAGCGGCAGCGGCGGTACCCACGGGGGGTAAGGGCAGGCTAATCTCGGCAGCTCGGCGGCTCCCAGGTGAGGTTCAGCGTTTGTAGTGTCCCGTCATTTATTTGTAAGTGAGGCCTCCGGTCTATAGTTGGCAGTGGTATGCACCTTGTCCAAGTAGGGTCCCTCACTCTGGTCAGAGTAAGTAGGTTACGCACCTAAGATAGCCCCTGCTCATCCCCTTGGTAGCTTGGCAGAGAGCACTCAGGCTTGTCCCAGAGGCAATGTGCAAAGTATTTGAAAACACACACACACACACAGTAACACAGCGAAAACCCAACAAAAGGACTCCACACCAGTTTAGAACAATAGTCAATATGTATCTGCTCAAAATAAATCCAACATGACAAAAATTCAAAAGACACAAGTTTAGATATGAATTTTCAAAGATTAAATAAAGTTGTGGTTCTTAAAAATAATGCTTGCAGTTGATAAGGTCAAGGTACCTTAGATGCATTAAAAACCAAAGACGCTGTGAGGCGTTTGGTTCCTTACTGCTACAGGGGAGGTGATGTATTAGTTCTTTACTGCTAAAGGGGAGGTGATGTGTCGTCTGCTGTGTTGTGTCAAACAAAAAACGGCAGCCAGTGATGATGCATCAAAAGTCAAGTCGCGTTGCGTCGATTCCAAAGCATTGAAGGCGCTGCATTGGAGTCAGGGGCGATCCATTAGGGACTTCAGTGATGTAGTGCTTGAGACTCAAGCAGAGGCAGTTCTTTGGAAGTACTGTGACAAAAAGCTGGGGCCTGCGTTGTATGCGCAGACCACGCTCCAGTTTAGGCAGCAGCGATGTGTCGAGTTTTGGCAGTGCTACGCCGATTCCAAATGACGCTTGGAGTTGATGCATAGATTTTCTTCTTTGTATCACCAGAACTCACTTCAAAGGGCCCCGGAACTGGATTTGGCACCACTTGGCAGAGTAGGACTCACAGCAGCAGAGTCCAGGTGATTGCAGGTGAAGTCTGTGATTACCCTGAGACTTCTTAACAGGAGGCAAGCGCAAATCAAGCCCTTGCAGAACCTTAGAAGCAGAATGTGGAAAGCAAAGTCCAGTCCTTTCACTCCCAGGACAGAAGCAGCAAGCAGCAGGCTAGCACAACAAAGCAACAGGCAGAGTAGCAGTCCCTCCCTCTTGACAGCAATCCAGCTCTTCTACCTGCCAGAATCTCATCATCCTAAAAGTGTTCAGAGTATAGGGTTTCAGAGGTCCAGTACTTATACCCATTTCAGCCTTTGACTGGCTCCACACACACTACAGGGAGTGGAGACTTCTTTGTGTGAGCACAGGCACAGCACTATTCAGGTGTCAGTGTCAACTCCTCCCACCGCTCTAGCTCTGGAAGCCCATCACCCGGGTAGTGGGCCATCAGGATATGAAGGGCACATCTCAGCTTCCTTTGTGTGACTGTATAGAGTGAATGCACAAACGGCCCAGCTGTCATCCTAACCCAGACCCAGACGTGTCGTCAGAGACAGGCAGGGGCACAGAATGGTTAAAGTAAGAAAATGTCAAGTTTATAGAATGGCGTTTTCAGACCTGCAATTTAGAAAACAACTTTACTAATGTATTTTTTAAATTATGAGTCCAGAGACAAATAACTCCAATTTCCTATCAGCTCCCAACTGGCAGATGCACTTGTAAGAGGTTACCAGTCAGCTCCAATGCTAACCTATGGGAAGGATAGGCCTTGCTGTAGTGAAAAACAAAATTAGCAGTATTTCCCTACCAGGGCATGTAAAGCACAACAGTTCATGTCCTACGTTTTAAATACCCTGTAACCTGCCCATGGGTCTACTGAGGGCCTATCTTAGGGGTGCCTTACCTGTAATGAAAGGGAAGGGCTGGCCCTGGCAAGTGGTTGCACTTGCCAGGATGAAATGGGAGTTTCAAACTGCACACACGGGCACTGCAGTGGCAGGCCTGAGACCTTATTTGCAAGGCTACTCTTATGGGTGGCACAATCTGTGCTGCAGGCCCACTAGTAGCATCTGATTTACAGGCCGTTGGCACACACAGTGCACTGTACTAGGAACTTACTAGTAAAGCAAATATGTCAATCATGGAGAAACCAAACACCATTACAATTTAGACAGGGTTCATTTCCACTGTAGCACTGGTCAGCAGCGGTAAAGTGGTCCCAGTTCCAAAACTAGCAAAAATGAAATGCAGCAGAGAGTCAAAAACAGGAGGTCAGAGGCAAAAAGACAGAGAAAACCATGGCAATTGTACAAAGTATGCTGAATGTAGTACATCACTGAGGCATTGTGATCAATGTATGGATCCGCCTACTGTAAGCCATGGTCCCTCCCCACACCCAGCAATGGTCGTAGCACTCTAAAATTTGTGCATCTCCATTTATGCTGTACATGCCACGGATGAATGTTTCCAACACAACCTTATGATGTGCATACATACAAGTCATGGTCAGATGTCCCAAATATCAAGAGAAGCTGGCCAAACGGCTAGGGCGGTCAACCTCAAATCTGGGGAAATAAGTTTGAGTCTCGGCAAGGACACGCAACATCCTGTGATTCTGGGAAAATCGCGTAATCCCCGTGCCTAACAAAAATGAATATGTCTTCGTTTAACACAACTGGTGCTCGTGTAAAGCGCTCTGATACCAAGTACCCTCGGGTCAAGTTTGAGCTATATAAAACTCTATAATAAAATAAGTGTCAAACATGTATGTGTAATGGGTCAGTGCAACCTGCTGGGATGAAGTCTGACATGGATGTACAAACACAGAAATAGTAAAAGAGTAAAACGATTGTCAGTGTGCCTGTAAGATTTATTGATCTGGATGTGATAAAATTGTCTGAGTGGGTGCAAGTCCAAGCAGCTTTCATTATCCATCTGAAAACTAGACACTCTCTCTTTCTAAAAGCAGAGACGAGGTTATGTATCATAATTTCTGGAAAAGCCCCCTTTGGTAATCCAAAGTTATGATGCTCTCTTCTTTCTCAAAACGCAACTCTCCAAGATGACAATCCACTAAATCACCCTTCTTTGTATATCTCCAGTTTGTAAGGCCCTCATTTAAAGCTGTGAGGAATATGGTCGGGTATATACCAAACCTGGTATCTACCATTAACCTGGGGCAGTGGCGGCTGGTGGAATTTGACAGTGGTGAGGTATAAGACCAATTAGCTCACTTTGATGAGCGAGCGAGCAAAGCGAATGAGCTGGACATTTCCGAGTTGGGTTTGGGGGGTTCCACCTTGGAATTGTTTACTAATTGGTGTAAATTGGTGCAATTTTGATCCATGTATAATTACAATGTGGTCCTTCATATAGAGAAACATGACCTCTAATTTGCCTCTTAGTTCACGAATAGTATTGTCATCAGAGCGGGGGCACGAATGTTGCTCAGTTCATGTTAAAAAACTCTCACTTTTAACATATACTTATCAATGCATTGATATAATCTGGTGTGGCAAGGTGAAAAGCTTTGGTGTATTAAAGAAATACCCTTTTAATGACACCTTATCATATTTTTGCAAGACTTATGTGGCATGATTTGCATGCCAAATATTTTTGAGGTTTGGCTGGAGCACAGGCTGTTAGAGCCAGAGCAGACACTTGGCTCAACTCTGGCTCGGCTATTCCTTTTAATTTGTGGGCTCGCAGGCTTCTAGTTCTAATAACTTCATTAACACATATGAGGATGTCTTAAAGTATGTGAATTAAGATGTGTGTTGCACAAAAAAGAATCCTTCTTGTACAGCGCTCAGTCTGAGCTCACGTATTTCAAAGCGTTCTCATATGTGCTAATGGAATTGTAATTTGTATTTATATAGTGCGCGCTACCCCGGACGTTGAAGTATAGTGCTATACACCAGGAAGCATGTCAGATACAGGTCCGTGAAGATTCTGTGGCCACGGATACTGAGGAGTTTCTAAAAAAACTTGACACTATCATCACTGATTTTCAAAAGAACAATATCTTTAAAAAAACTGAAAAATTACAAAAAGATATAAAAAATTACAGTAAGGAACGGACGTATCCCTACTTGAAAAAAGATTTTTTTCAGTCTACTAATAACCAGACAAATCAGGTCCCCAGACATATCACCTTTTCCGAGACTGGGTCTTCAAGTTCTGACGAGACTCTACATCGAGGTGGTGGTTCAAACTATAGAGGAGGAAGAGGATCCAACACCCCTTTTTTAGGGAGGGGTACACAACATCAGAGAGGTCGGTCCCGGAACAACAGGAGGGGTTGGTACAGGAACCAGTATACCCCGGGGTTCCGCCAAACACGGAACAATTATTACGAATGGTAACTCCAGAATCTGATACAGAAATGTTAAATAATCAGAGTTTAGCCATTGTTCCGATTTTTAATCTATCCTCACATGAGTTAAGTTCACAGGAAGTGGAGATACTGAGCCATGGGCTGTCTTTCGTCCCTACTAATAGAAATGATGCTTTTCTGACATTTGTCGAGCTTTATAAGTTCTTCCGTACTATACGTTTGAAGTTCTTTTTCTCTGAAAATCCCCAAACAACATTTGAATCCAACATCAGTGGTCTAAAGTGTCCCACAACCTTTTTTCCACCTACTAATATGATGCCAAAAGACCTTATCACGTTTGAGAATGCTGTACTTAATGAAATCCAACAAATGTTTCAGAATAAAAAATATGTTAAACATAATTTTTCTAAAGAGGCCAAAGTAGTGCTACAGTCCCTGTCCAACCTGGATGATCTTATAGTGAAGCCAGCAGATAAAGGGGGTGGGATCATCCTGGAGAATAAAACGGATTATGATAAGGAGGTTCTATGTCAGCTTAATAACCCCACACACTATAGAAAACTTAGAGGGGATCCCACAATGAGAATACGTAAAGAGATCTTAGCACTAACAACCATAGGCCTGGATGGGCTTTGGTTAAGTACTAAAGAATTTGACTATATGAACAAAAAGGATTTTGTGATACCAGCGTTTTATACGCTCCCTAAAATCCACAAAGACAGTCAAAACCCCCCCGGTAGGCCTATCGTGGCGGGATGCCAGTCCATACTCCAACCCTTAGCGGAATATGTCGACTTCTTCTTGAAACCTTTTGTTCCTTTGACTAAGTCATATACCCAAGACAGCAGAGACGTGATCACTAAACTTGAAGGCCAACCATTTGATTCAACTAGCGACATCCTAGTAACTATGGATATCAATAGTTTGTATACAAACATTCCTCAAGCAGATGCACTTTCTATAATTAGTGACACTTTGGAGACACGCATACGACCACACCAGGTTCCCACTGATTTTATAGTTCAATGTGCGAAAATTGCTCTAAATGAGAATTATTTCATCTTTGACTCTGATTTCTATTGCCAAGTTAAGGGCGTGGCAATGGGCGCGATTTTCGCGCCTGACATAGCAAATCTCTACGTGGCAACCTTTGAGGAAAGGGTAGTATATAACAACAATCCCTATGCCAATAATCTACGCCATTATTTACGTTACATTGATGACGTCTGTCTAATCTGGAATGGCACAGAGACCACACTTAAAGAATTCCATCAATGGCTTAATAGACAAGACAGCAACTTGCAATTCACATTAGAGAGTGACAGCTCTACTATCAATTTTCTTGATTTATCCATTTACAATGATAACAACATCTTAGCTATGAGGCTGTATACAAAACCTACAGCGAGAAATACCCTCCTAAGATATGAGAGTCATCATCCGCGTAGCTGACGCGATAATCTGCCTTTTGGTCAGTTTTTGCGTCTTCGACGCAACTGCACCAAGAAGGCAGATTATTTTCGCGAGGCAAGAGTACTACAACTAAAATTGATAATGCGGTCTTATCCACGTAGACTAGTGAAACGGGCTATGAAGCGGGCCTGGTATTATGATCGAGAGGCCCTGCTGACAAAAAAAGAGGAAAAGACTAGCCTATCTGAGATTAACACAAGGCCTTTGACCTGTGTTACTACGTTTGGTTCTGAATCCCATCAAATCAAAACCATTATAAAGAAGAATTGGCACCTTATCTGTAAGGTTGAACCTCAATTGGAGTTACCTCGTTTCGCCTTCAAAAGAGGTAGAAACTTGAGAGATTATCTGGTGAGGGCTTATAATGAACCCTCACCCAACACTATTCAGTCGCAATGGGGGTTGCCACCTGTGATCGGGCATTTCCCATGTGGCTCATGTGCAGCATGTGGGACTACTAAAACACTAAAAAACTGTACTGTGAATGGCAAAAACATTACACTGTATCACCACTCAAATTGTAACACTAAGAATGTTATTTATTGCATACAATGCCCGTGCATGTTATCATACATCGGTAAAACCACACAGCAAGTAAAGAAACGAGTGTTACAGCATCAATCTAGAATAAGATGCAATGTCTTAACTGCCCCTCTAGTAGAACACTATCAGAAAAAATTGCATATGCCCCATGAAATGCAGTGGTTTGTAATTGATGTCATTAAATGCACCAAACGTTGCCAGAATGTTGATCGCCTACTCACTTTGAGGGAGAATAAGTGGATCTGGACCTGTGACACTGTAGACAGAGGTTTAAATTCCCTTATTGAATGGCATACTGTGGCCATGATGTGAGTCAACGAAGGCCTTTGTTGACCTCATTTTGTGTTTTGTTTCCTTGAACCCTCTGATTATGGTTTGTCTTTCCTGAAAGAGTTTGGGTATATATACTGCTCCATTTAGTAGATGACCTTTGGAGAACGTCAATACTAAATAGTGCTCTTAAAGTGGAGTATGTTGAGCCCACTTCTCATTGAATTTTGTGCTTAGCTCTGTTATAATGGTAGCTAATTCAACTGGTCTATTGGCCCCGCTTCGAGTTCCCATTCATAGAATTTGTATGGGACATCAACATAAGATGGTTCCATTGTTGACAACCGGAAGTGGAAAGCTGTTATTCATTCACCTTCGATTTATATATGTTTTACCTTCCACGGACTGATCCCCACATTAGAGCTGTAATTCATAGTTAGGGCGATTCGCGCAGTACTTCTGCTTCATACTGTATCAATATGGTCCCCGTGACGCGGGACGTCCCTGCGTCTCAGACGCGGACATTGAAGCTCATTCATGCCCCGTGCGTGTGACGTCATCACGCGCTGCACGCATATACGCGGAAGTAGCCGCTTCTCCAGTTGAGATGCCGATACGAAGTTGTTGACGACGGCCTCCTCACCAACGCCATTAAGTAAGTATACTGCTAGGGCTGGAGGGTAGATTTCTAAGCCGGCTTACCCTTCTGCTTACACCTATGTGACGTGGGTCGTAGTTCTGATTCTTGTGGGTTTTTCATTGCAATTTGTAGGTGTTGCGAGTGACTCGGACTAATGTCGAAATCTCGCCCTTGGTCTACATTGATTTTCACATGAATCATTGGAGTTGGAATTTGAATTTTGAGAGATAACATCTACATTCTTGGGTAGGTGCAGTATCATGTGGCGTTTGTTGATCTTTGAAAGTGAGATTAGCTTGTGATACTTATGGTGATTTCTTTGTTCAGACAGGAGGTTTATGCAGTGCATAACCTTTTGACTTCCGGCTGGAGGTCCTGGGTAAGCCCCCCCGTTTTTTGTGTGTAATGTCTTCTAATTAGTTTGCTTTTGGGTGTTGGCACATGGGATAATGGTTTCCTTTGGTGTTGGGTGTCATTTTATGTCTCACACCTCAAGCATGTGTCACAGGTTCAGTCACAAAATATTTTTTGGACTGGGTGGATGATGCTTTAAGGGCAAGGTTTTGACACTGATATGTATATTTGGCTTTTAGATTAATATGTGCAGCGCATGGTCCTGAAGATGGTCCTATGGATTGTTTTAACCAATTAAGGACCGAAACGTCGACGCCTGGCAACGTTTTGCTTACTGCTGTTACATTATTTTGAGTACCAAATGATTGTATTTTTGTAAAATACCGTTTGACATGATATTTAGTTTTTCATGTGTATAGCAAAAGTTGCCTGATACTACTGAGAATTTTTGTTGCTTGTATAGTAGTATTTTTGTTGCCATATTTTAGACTTGTGTATGAAAAAGAGAAAAAAAGATCCAAAAAGAAATAATTTTGAGTAATAAAAAAAACAGTTTAAATCTGTTTTCTTTTTTCCTTGTTCTTGTTTCAATTGCTGACCACTTTTGTGGCAATATTACTAATCTACTAAATAGAAATGAAATAATTCCTTCAGGGACACCTGTTTAATTGTTATTGATAATACCCAGTCCCTGTGGGAATATTGGGTGGCTCTATTTTATTAAACAAAGTCAGTTTTCATGCAGCATTTTTAGGATTATTGTGGAGGCTTTGTGTAGACCACGCGACCCCCGGCAAGCAAGCACACCACCATCACCCATTGGTTAAACAGAATTAAAACATTTTTAAAATGCTTTAATTTTCCCCCAAGAACCATAAAATAGGAATGCTGTGTTTTAAATGTCTGTTCCAGAGATGCTCTTCCATTTTCCCTCTGATGATCAGGGCAGGATGACGGAGAAGAGTTTGTTTAATGAGTTTGTGTAATGCTTCTCAGGTCAGGTATCACCGGGGCTGTCTTCAACTAGGAACAGACACAACATAGGCAAAATGAAGAGTAAGATCTTACGCCTGGCTGTCATTCAGCCTTCCTGTGACAATTATCAGGCACACAAAAAAGAAAACTCTGCCTAGAAACTTCCTCACCTGAACAATAGAAACTGAAGTCACAGCTCTCACATCTGCCATCTTCAAAACCTGCAGTGCTCAGTAAGAACAAGCAATCAGTAGTCCCTCCCTAATGAGACACTCATTGAGTTTCTAAGAGGAGCTGTGTCTTCATTATTTCTCACTTCACTGTCTGGTGTTCATCATCAAGCCATAGTAATATAGTGAATACACTTCCACAGTCTCTGAAAGTCTGCATCTCAATGTATGTTCCTCTCCTTGGGTTGGCATGCATGTGAATAGAGAATTTGGTAAAGAAGTGGCTCCACTGCCCAGGTTCTTGTGCAGTTCTGATCGAGGGTGGCAGTATTTAGTACTAACACTAATATAGATGCTGATGGAAATGGCCCTTTCTGCAGTGTCACCCCCAACCGTTTTGCCTTCCTCCTCCCCTTTTTTGTTGATTTTTGTTGTTGTTGGCTTTAGGACTCTGTGCACTTTACCACTGCTATCCAGTGATAACGTGCTTGTACTCTCTCCTTAAAACATGGCAGAATTGGCTTTTGTCCATTTGACATGCAGAATGTACTTATAAGTCCCTATTAAAGTGCACTACAGGCGCCCAGGACCTATAAATTAAATGCTACTAGTGGGCCTGCAGCACTGATTTTGTCACCCACCTAAATAGCCCTGTAAACATGTCTAGGCCTGACATTGCAAACCCTTTCTGTGCAGTTTTCAACTACCATGTCAACCTGGCAAGATACACCTCTAGTCAGGCCCAAACTTTCCTTTTTAATACATATAAATCACCCCATTGTATGCCCTGGACAGCCCAGAGGGCAGTGTGCAATTTATTTTAAAAAGTAGGACATGTATTCGGTGCCTGCAGCCTATCCCTGGTCACATGTTTGGATGTAGTTAGCAGTCGGGCTTTGTGCATTTCTCCTAGACAGCCACACACAATGGGAGCTTAAGTGTGACTGAGTGAGGTTTCACTGACAGGATGGGAAAGAGGATCTGGGATCCTTCTCACTTAAATCTGAATAGGCTGTGTCCTGTCTCCCATGTCCCCTGTAGTTAGCCCAGAGCCAAGGCTGGCAAGATAGGTCATCTGTGCACTTCAAAGGCATGACTCTATAAGCTTCTCCCACTTCAAAGGCAGAACTGTGTATAAAAGAAGGACTCCAGACACTACCATTTCAGTACACTTCTGGATCTGTGGATACTCTACCAGGAAGAAGGACTGGTTTGATGATGAAAGGACTCTGCCGAGCTGGTGGAGCAAGGGTAGGTCGACCGGCTACTGAGCCGCTGCTCAACTGATGTTAGGATATCTTAACTGTCCCTCTACCAGCAATCGATGTAGCTGGTGAGCCACCCAAGACAGGTCGGTATTACTACAAGGTACCTCACTGTTAGGTTGCTTGTGTGTTTGGTCTACCCTGGATACTAATTAGGAAACCAACCACTGTGTAGATAGTTATTTAACCCATGGTCCTGAATAATTGCCAATTGATCTTGTGACAACCTAGGCAAGAAACATGATGACCTTTATATTGCAGCCACCGCTGAACATTATATCAGTGGCGTGCCATCCCAAACATTATCTGGAACAAGTGGGCTTGCTGGTTAAAATTAATTTTGAGTACTACTGTGCCATATTTTATAATCCCCCTGACTTCTCACTCACACCCTTTACACTCATCTACACCACAAGGCCCTATACTCGAACCAAACCTTGCGGCTTTGTTTGAGATCTTTTATTCCCAAAGTGACCCTCATATGGTGCCCCTCAGCCAGTGCAGCACCATCCTGACAAGGAGCATGCCCTATGTTCCTAAAGAGGGAGTCACCCCCTCCCACTTTTGGACATTAACTTACAACCATCCAGTCATCTACTTTTCTTTTTAACATTCCCAAGGAACTGCATACCTTTGTTTTAATACATGATGAAAAGATTGACACTCTGCTGGACTGTTACTTTGCAGGACTCCTGCTTTGCTAACCTGCTGCCTGCTGCCCTATAAACCAGAACCCAGAGTGGTTCTGAGGGCTACTTGGCTTTCCTCTGGATCTAAAGCTTCAGCAACATAACAGGCTTCCTACAACCGTGCATTTACACCTGGACTCTGCCATCTTTAAATCTATCTTGCCAAGTAGTGCCAACCCAGGCCTGGACCCTTGGAAGTGGGCCTAAGGTGCTTACCAGCAGAAGTGACGCATATTCTCTGCTGAGCAGTGTATCCCTGAGCCAAACCGACGCATCACCTCTGTTGAGAGGCGCCTCCTGTAAATCTGTTATTTAGCACAATACATTATAAGAATGATGCTGAACATCTACACAAATACTTTGCAGCACACCTGCATTTTAATATTTTTTAAGGGGAATACCTGCAGGTCTCAGTGTGACTACAATAAATAGAATAGGTAAGAATAGATGCCTCTGAGCAAGATTACAAAATGTCAGGAAAGTAAAGGGACTTCATAGCACGATTTTAATACTTTATTAGATGGGTATTGGCAGAATTCTGCCAGCTATATGTGACAGTAAGCAATTCCACTTTGTACAAATTCACACGTCTTATCTTGACTCTTGAAAATTGTGGGCAAAATGCTGATGGTCAAGGAGAACTAAAAGTTGCAAGGTTACATGATTATGTCATCGCTGGGGCCCACAGTTGGAGTTCTGGAGGCGGCTTTTGTAGACCACTTCCACTCTGGTCCCAAAGTGAGCAATTTCCTTCACCACCATGCAGTAGAGGTAAAGGGAAAAGTCGACCAGCATCGAAGAGGGGTATTGGACAAAGGGGTCTGCAATTGTAAGGATAAGTGGGTTGGGGTACCCCATAGCCTAGCAGCATAGGTCAAAGGGAACCTGCACTATAGACAGAGTAGCTGACCACCAAAGAGGTGAGGAGGGGGGCAGGAACTGACTGCTTTTTGTACAGTGCACATCCTGAGTGCTCGTATTTCAAGGAGATTTAATTTGTGCTAATCACTTCATCAGCACATATGAGAGTGCCTTAATATAGGTGAGCTCCGGATGTGGGCAGTACAAAAATGATTCCATTTTGTACACCGCACATCCTAAGTGCCCACCTTTCAAGGCACTCTCGTATGTGCAAATTACATCATAATGACCAATCGGCTGGCCTTGTACAGCCCATGATACTCTCATATGTGCTAATGAATTCACAAGCACATATGAAAGCTCCTTGAAATATGTTAGCTCAGGATGCTCACTGCACATAAATGGTTCCCTTTTTTGGCACAAAGGCAGACAGCAGGCTGTTGTAGGAGACCACAGCCTGATCAGAGGGTTGGTGATACAAATGGAGGCACTGCACTGAGGGAAGCTATGAACAGATACACTGCACATGCTTCTACCGCATAAGCATGTGCAGTGTATGTCTTTATAGCATGTATGTGACCCCCACGTCACAGTCATGATTTTTGACTGTAACCCCACCCTTGAGTAGCGGAAATAATGCTTCCGACCCCACTCCACCCCCCCCCCCCCCTTGTGCTGACTTTGGAAAGGGTGAGATGGTGAGACAGCCACAGAATAATGGACAAGCAGCCCCGCGACATACAGGGCTGATGCCCTAGATGTCCGGGGCTGCTTTAAAACGTTAAGCTACTGTGCATCATCTCTGGGTGGTCCCAGAGGATCCCCAGTATTGAAAGCCAGGGCTGGCAGTAGGTTAGCTCTTCTTAGCCTGCAAGTCAAAGGCCCCCCAAAAAGACTTAGCTGTCACAGGTACACCAGCGCTTGTGCCTCTGGAAACTGCCAGGCTGCCTGACCCTCAAGTGAGCAAGGGTGAAAGGCAGCCTGCACCGCGGCACACATTGTTATGTTAGGCAGTGATGAGGATGATAATTGCAGTTAGTAGTTACCATACACATGCCTCACATAATTGACAGGGTAGAGCCCCCATGCCCATACATAGAAGCCGCCGCATCCTGACCTGGGGTGAGGTACTGACCATATGCTGTAAACCCCTCTCACTCTTTGATTAGGTCGAGCCTGGCATACGCAGCGCGAAGCGCTGTCGCCAGCGAGGCTTATTGTAATGGACTTGCCTCGGAAGTGGGACAGGAGATTGGCACGCGCAGAGCTTTTACCAATTTGAACAGGTGCACACGCACGTACAGCCACGCGCTGTGCACATCTACTGTCCCGCTTCTGAGGCAAGTCAGCCTCCTTCAATAGCATTTTTTTTAATGCTCACACGCGCTCCACACATACAGCAGGCCCCACTTACCGGCTCTTGTGGGAACTCTGCGCTGCTCCCCGGCTGGTCTCCTCGTGGCAGGTGGGCCTCTTCACCCGGTCACTGGCTCAGAAACACGCTGGGCTCCCTCAGCTCATGGGAGCCCCAGACACTGCTGCGCGCTCGACAGCACGCATGCTCAGTATGTAAGAAATGCGTGTCAGCGTGTGTGTTCCTGTGAATACGCGCATCACGCGCTTTGAGTTACTCCCCCGCCCCCCCCCCGTCAGCTTGTCTCTAGTTTTGTTATTGAAGCACAACAAACTTTTTAAAGCATACTGGCATGACACATTTAAACTATGTTGGCCATGAGCAATTCTTATTGAGCGGCTCACCATTTCATTTTCTAATTAAAATTATACTTTGTTATGCAGCGGCACACCACGCTTGATCTGCGTGGCGGCGCACGCATTTCTTTTTTTTGCTTCACAATGTTCACTTTGTGAAATGGATGGAACCACTTTACTTCAAGATGGCGGCTCTTCTCAGTTTGATGAGAGCATTCTGGAAAATAGTAGCCAAGAGGCATGAATATTACTCGGACACAATTACGCAAATAAGGTAACTTGGGCTGCGTGATTTGGAGGCGAGTGGAAGTTCTATGTTGGCAAGAATTCGGCCTTCCAGGAGTCTGACTATGTGCTGTGTCGGAGGTGGGGAGGCTGGCAAAGGCTTTGGCTCCTCGTCACCCATCAAATCCTCCCACACTACTTGATAAACGCCGTCTCTTCGGCCGTCAAGTCGGCTCCCCGATCTGCTTCATAAGCCGTTCATCTCCTTCCCCGCTGCACACTGGAGGCCCTCCCACCTCCCCGACCCAATCCGCTGGGAGGGCTCCAGTGCCCCTACCCCCGACTGCCTAGGGAAACACCTGCACAAGTCTTTCCCTCAAGCTACGGCTCTTCCATACCCCGCACACGTCCAAGAAGAGTGCCACCCCTAATTCTGCTGGCCATATGAGTGCCCGTCTCAAAAAGCAACTGTGTAGCTAATATTGGTGTTGGAACCTGACGTCCGCTGTCATCAAAGTGGTGGTTTAATTTCTATATGAGTACTTAAGGATCAATGGGTTATTGGTTACTTCTTTTTTAATATGAGGGTTGGTAGCAATGTGCAGCACTCTTCCATACCACGTGGGATGAAAGAGGAAACTGTACAGTACACCGTCTGAAAAATACCCTCGTTGGTTCTTTACAGACATTACATATTCAGACATCACTATAAATCACCCACAGCTACTGACACCTACTGCTTCTGTCCTCTATAGTAAGCCGCCCGATTACACAACAAGCTGTTACCACCACTGAACCTCCGGTGCAACACAAGATGACATAATGGTATCTATGCCAGGGGTACTGTTAAGTAAAATACAACAGGTGTGAAAAATTAAACTCTTCCTATTGGTGGCCGTCAGAGTTCATGTTTTATACCCTGTTTTCTAACCTGAAATGCATAGGCATGATCTTTAGCTCGAATCTTCTGGCAGCTCTACAATTACTACACGTTTATTGTTTTCCCATTTTTTTTTTAATGGTAGTTGGTAATATTTGGGTACCTATGGTCATTGTTTTACCAATGCCTTTTCCTTTTGCTTATTTTCAACAACTCCAAAATAGCCCTCGCAACTGATAATTGTAAATAACCTTAAATGTTTTCGCTCCGTCTGGGTGCTTAACATTGCACCGTGTACTGCATATTTTACAATTTTGAGTAGTGCTTGTTTGTAATAGTTTATTCCATTTTTGTTTGGCTGTCCCGCTCTACTATGGTAAATTTAAATAAGTATTTGCATTGCAATAGGTCTCGCATTTGCAAGAGTTTGAGCTATTGGCATTGTAAATGATAATTACTTTTTAAAGTATTTGTTGGTTTGTAAAACAGATAAATAAAAAGCATTGTCATTTACAATGTCAGTAGCCTAAACTCTCACAAATGCGAGACCTATTGCATTGCAAATGCTTTTTTCAACTTGGAAATGAGGCATAACATGCAGATTAGGTATTTACCAAACCAATTCAAAGTATGTTTACTTTTGTCCAAGCCTTTTCCCCAGGACATACTGCAGGTTTGAATTGCCGAAATCTATCAGGAAATAGTAAGGGTTTGATAGTTAGTACAGAGCTTGTGATTTTGTTTCCTATGCACAGGAATGGGACTAAAACCCCAACAGGCACATGCATCAAGGAAAGCTTTTGCGAGTTCTTAATTGTGATTATTAAGGAATTGCAAATAAGGATTCTCAAAATCCCTTCACAATCATTCCTATGGTCCTACAGGCCCATAGGAATGAATGGAAGATTGCAAGCGCAATTTGCAAGTACCAATAGTTACTCGCGAAATGTGCATGCAATTTCAAGGGTGCAAGGGTGTCAGGACACCCTGTTGTACCCCTGAAATTGCTCTGTGCACACATGTTGTGCACACACATGCTCCAAGGGCATGTGTGTGTGTAACTTACAACTTTGAAGAATGCACTTTAGTACATTTTTTAAAAGTTTTTGCAAATTACCATCAAGTTCAAATCATGGTAATATGCACCCCCTAGTAGCGAAATGGCTATTTAAAAAAAAACAAAAAACTTTTTATTTCTTTTCTTGTTAATCATACATTTTACAAACATACAACAGAAACATGCAGTACAGCATCCCACAGCGTTAAAGTACATATTTGTAATTTGATCCTGTTCCAAACTATACATTCGTATAATAACTGAGACCCCCTAGTCTTTATGCTGTCTTGGGGCACTAGACCTCCTCCAACTCCGAGTCACTGTCTTCTTGGTCTGATAGAGGATCATAAGGCTCATCCCTGTACTTATTCCACGCCCCCCACAAAGCATTCCATTTTTTAGGGCAACCCCTGTTACGATATATCACTCTCTCCGCAATCATGGCTGCATCCATGTCCTTGCTCCATGCCACTAGGGTTGGCACCTCCGTCCCCCCCCCCCATCTCTGTGCTATGTTTCTTCTGGCAATTATCATGCCCAGTGTAACCCAGCATTGCCCGATGAACGTGAGGTCATTAGGCTCCCAGACATTTAATAAGCAGCCCTTAGGCTCCGGTAGTAGTGAGACCCCCTCTACCTGTCAAATGGTCCGCATCACTTTAGCCCAGTACTGCGCTATCCTGGGGCAGTCCCATATGGTATGGTAAAAGCTATCCTCTTCTCCACAACCCCTCAGGCAATAGGGATGCTCCACCCTCTCTATCTTATGCAGGGTGTGTCTAGTGTAATAGGAGCGATGTAGTATGCGTAATTGCACCAGCCTAAGTTTCGAGGGTATACCCACCTCCCCTGGGGATTCTAGCGCTTCCTGCCACTCTGCGTCATCCATGTCACCAAGATCATGGGTCCATTTATCCATTAGGGGTACCATTAGGTCAGGTAGGTTATTTATGAGTTTGCGGTAGGTGAGAGATGTCGCCCTCTTCGGCATGTAGTCCATTAAGAGTCTGTCTTCCAATGGGGACGCTTCCGGGACCTCTGAACCTGCCGGTAGCACTGCCATTAAGGCATGCCGTATTTGTGTGTACCTAAATCGTTCCGAGGGGGCCATCCCATATGTTTGTCGTAGCTGCTCGAAGGAGATCACCTCCCCCTTTTGCCACAGGTCGCCTACAGTTGATATCTCAATGGCGTCCCATTGGTCGAAACCCTTGCTTTGTCTGAGTTTACCCAGTCGTTTCATATCCCATAATGGTGTGAGTTGAGTTATAACGTCTCGCCATCCTAGTCTCGCCTGAGCCGTATGCCATAGACCAAGGGTATGCTACAGCGGTCCAAACCGCGTCCCCACCAATTTTCTTTCATAAAGTGGAGCCAACATATCCTCCATGCCCAATTGTGGTCTGTCTGCCTGCAGTGCCAGGTCTGAACGTGGAAAGTGGACCCACTAGTTAATCACCTTCAGTTGCGCTGCCCAATAATAAAGTTGTACATCAGGGAGTGCTATTCCACCATCATACCAGCAGCACACCAGCTTTGTCTGTGCAATATGTGCCGGTTTATTGTTCCTTAGTAATTTAGATACCTGCGCTGCAATCACCCTGAAATAGGAGGGTGCGACTGTATATGGTGTGTTTTCGAGAATGTATAAAAAGCGAGGCAAAGCCATCATTTTAAAAAGCGCTGCCTTTACCAATAAGGTTATCCCTTGCTTTGTCTGAGTTTACCCAGTCGTTTCATATCCCATAATGGTGTGAGTTGAGTTATAACGTCTCGCCATCCTAGTCTCGCCTGAGCCGTATGCCATAGACCAAGGGTATGCTACAGCGGTCCAAACCGCGTCCCCACCAATTTTCTTTCATAAAGTGGAGCCAACATATCCTCCATGCCCAATTGTGGTCTGTCTGCCTGCAGTGCCAGGTCTGAACGTGGAAAGTGGACCCACTAGTTAATCACCTTCAGTTGCGCTGCCCAATAATAAAGTTGTACATCAGGGAGTGCTATTCCACCATCATACCAGCCGCACACCAGCTTTGTCTGTGCAATATGTGCCGGTTTATTGTTCCTTAGTAATTTAGATACCTGCGCTGCAATCACCCTGAAATAGGAGGGTGCGACTGTATATGGTGTGTTTTCGAGAATGTATAAAAAGCGAGGCAAAGCCATCATTTTAAAAAGCGCTGCCTTCACCAATAAGGTTATCGGCAGCGCCTCCCAATGACGTATGTCTCGTTTGAGATGGTTGAGTGGCAGCTGTATATTTTTGTCATAAAAGATTCCCGGGTCGGTTGTGATGTGTACCCCTAGGTATTTGAACGAGTGTATCGTCACTTGCAGCGGGCATCCAGCAGGGAGACGCGGTGGTGGGCCGCGCAGCACGTACATGGTGGACTTTGACCAATTTAGAGTGTATCCTGATGCCCGACCATATGCTGTACATACATCTAGAAGGGTGTTAATGGAGCACGCGGGGGAGGACAGATATACCAGGATGTGGTCAGCATAAAGTGAGATGCGGTCTTCCCAAGTGTCCATCCACTTGAGAACTTTTATTGTTGGATCCCATCTTACACATGCCACAAGTGGCTCCAGTACGAGGGCAAATAGTAGTGGCAAGAGAAGGCAGCCATGGCGCGTACCTCTTTCCAGATGAAAGTCCACCGACATGTGGCCGTTCGCGGCCACGTGTGCCATAGGTTTGGTATATAGCAACCGGACCCAAGAGCAAAACTTCGGACCAAATCCCAAATGGCGCAATGTTGTGAATAAAAAGGGCCAGTGCACCATATCGAATGCCATATGTGCATCCAAAGACAGCACCACCGCCGGCTCCTGTAAGTATGCTGAGCGTGCGAGCACTCCATGCAGCCTTCTAAGATTCATCGCTGTACTCCTGCCCGGCATAAAGCCGGACTGGTCTGGATGTATGAGGTTTGTCAGATGTGGTGTAAATTGTAGCGCTAGCATTTTTGCGAGTATTTTAGCTTCAGCGTTAATAAGATAGATAGACCTATACGAGGCACAGAAATCTGCCGGTTTTCGGGTTTTAAGATAGTCACTATGGTGTCTGTGCGTTGGTCCAATGGCAGTTCCCCCACCTGCAAACTGTCTGTGTACATGTTTAGCAAATGGGGCGCAATGGTATCTGTCATTTTTTTGTACAATTCAATCGGCACACCGTTTGGCCCCACCGCTTTGCCCGGTTGTAGTGCCCGGATGGCTACCTGTATTTCTTCTACAGTCGGATCAGTCTCCAGCGCCTGCACTTCTTCTGGAGACAGCTTGGGCATGGCAAGGTCGTTTATATAAGTCATCGCCTCATCTTCTGAAATGTCAGAGTTAGAGGCATATACTGCCTAAAAGTGCCGAGCCAGTGTTTGCACTATTAAGCGTGGGTCTGTCTATGGACTATCCCCCCCCCCGGTGTCTAGCTGTGCTATCCATCTGCCGTCCTTTTCCAGTTTATCTAGCCATGCCAACAGTTTTCCGGCCTTTTCGCCAATTTCGTATATTTTGTGTCGCGTGGACGTTAGCTGCTGCCTGGTTAGTTCTGTCAGGTGCTCTTTATGACGTTGCTGGGCAAGATATAAAGTATGGGCCGAGTCGTGGGTTGGGTCCTGATTGTGCTGTGTGTCCGCTATGATCAATTCAGACTCTAGAGTTCGCAATTCCATTTGCCCCTCCCGCCTGTGTGCAGCTATGGACGCTAGAGCTTGTCCTCTCATTACTGTTTTAAAGGCTTCCAACAAAACAGTGGGGGAAGCAACTGATCCTTCATTTTCTTGAAAGTCATTTTTCGTCCCTTTCCGGATTCCCTTCCTAATCTTGCGTATTTGGAGGTAGCCGGGGCGTATTTGGTAGATCCACCTCCGCTGCTGTTGGCGAGTGGTGTACGTGAGTATTAATGGGGAATGATCTGAGATGCCCCGTGGTTTGATCTCTACACTGTCCACCTGTGGAAGGCCACCCGTCAATCCCAGAAAGTGATATATTCTTGAAAGGCTATTATGAACATTAGAGTAGTAGGTGTATTGGCGTTCTGTGGGGTGGTATTTCCTCCATATATCTACCAATCCCAGCGCCTCCATGAAACTCTATAACCTTGACATGTCAAAATCACTATTTTAAAGTGGTTCTTGCATTGCATTTAAGGAATCGCAAATTGCGATTCCTTAAATGCAATTGCAATTTGAGAAATCACAGTTAATTACGAATTCTCAAATTGTAAGTGCCTTGAACCTTGCTGCATCACAAATGCCCTTTTTGCGGGCGCAAATGGCTGATTTTTGCGAATCGCACTGTTCGCGTTCGCAAAAATTCTTGATGCATGTGCCTGCAAACATGTAATGATGAGCTAAACATTGCTTCCTATTTGAATGGCCCTAACCGTCTGTTGGTGCGATCATTAAGGGCAGGGCATGACCATCATTTCTTCCTACGTCTTCATTAAAAAGTCATCCACTAACTGAAATGACCATCTGCAGGCTACATTAACTCCATCAACTCCCAGATTTAAAATGCACTCAAGAATTGTACAGATGGGAGTGGTTCCCTAATTGTCTTGCATCTAAATTATAAATCAGACACCGAGAAAGGAAGGTGCAGTCAATTAGACGCTAGAACACATTCCTCCATCCAATTTTCGTAGAGATTTCTGATTACTGTTTACGCACGCTCCGGACTCTTCGATATACATTTTGTGTACGTTGTATTTTTGAGCGTTAGGAGTAGGGCTGGATGGATTTGCTAATGTGTGAATGTAAGATGATCCTTTTGGACTATTGCTGAGTGGTCTATGGGTCAAAGCACTGTGCCTAACTTTACACTTTACTGAACTAAACAACTGCATTGGTATATTTTGGAAGAGGGAAATTATTTCATTTGGTGTATTTGGTTGTGATAAATAAAATATAGTTGGTATTCTTCGATAACTAATCGAAATGTCCAGGTTTAGTAAACTGATCCTTTGAGAAGTATTATGGTCAAATGTTAAATATATTTACATGCTCCAATTTAAGACACTTGTGAAACAAGACCTAAACAGATCGGTTAATGTGAGCAATGACCTATCAGAAATTAGAATCCATGATTATAATTATTGAACATGTTATTCTATTTAAATATAGTGGTTATACCTGGATGGTGTTCAGTCTGCAGGAAGAGTTGATCATCGTCACGGAGGTGATAGGACACCATCAACAACAGTTCGGCACCTCCACTATGGCACTGGCAACCCAATGGAAATATTGCAGGCCATCATCACCAACATCAATGCAGTCGGAGTGTTGAGGAGGTCACTCAAGGGTCAAGAGGCGCTGGCATAACGTGCACAGCCAAACCAAGGAGAAGCTCACCGCCAACAGGAAGGCAGCAAGGGCTACAGGAGATGGGAGTCCTGCGACACAGGAGAAGACTGATGAGCTGGAGGAAATGGTGGCCACAGTGAGCAGTGTGGAGACAGTGGCAGGAATAGGGGGTCCTGGACACAGCACGATACGACCGGACCCAACAGCAACAGGGTGAGTAGCAACCAGGGATGGGGGAGATGGGCACAATGGCACACATGCACAATTATGTGTAGCACATTGCACACTTACAATGATCGTGGAACATGTCACTGATAGCCCTGGCACACTGCAGCACACATAGAAACCCCAAGTAGGCCCCTGTCCACAATGTGCACAAAGGGGCCCCCCTCCATATCACCAATACCACAACAGACCCATGGACATGTGCTGAATCCAGCAAAGCAGCGGCTCTGTGACCTACACTGACTATGCAAGTAACACTGCATGCCTGATAGCATGGCAGAAGGCCAAAAACATGTGATGGCCCACGATTTGAAATGGAAATAGCTCAATGCGGATCAGATTCGTAAAGGAGCAGGTCACACCCTGACATGTGCACGTGCACACACAACCAAGGTCGTATAATACAAGCAGCAGACAAACAATGCCCCAGGCCACAAAATCTGTCCGAGTGCACATATGACTCAAGTCAAAAACGAATCAGGCCCCGAAAAGCACACAATTCAAAGGCACTCCGCCACAAAGGGAGAAGGCTACACGAAATCAGAGCTGCAGTGGCAACTCCCCCACAATACAGCACACACACATAGCAATCACAGAACATCAGCAATGATGGCAATGAAGTACAAAGTGCAACACCAAAACCATAGGACAGAGCTCACAACAGGTCCTGCACTTGCGTAGTAACTGCCATTCACATCTGGCATTGCCTGACACTGTGTGATGATAATGCACGGTACTACCAGACATCCGTCAACTAGTGGAAAAACAAACTGACTGCCATCAAATAGCCAGCTCCACCAAAACAGTGACAATGTACATAGGCATGCAGTCTGAATGGAAATATCTGCAAATCCTCAACATACATGTGTAACTCTGATAACCTGCATCTCCCCTTTCACATTGCAAAGGGACAATGAATCGAATACAAGAACTGTCTGGTCAGACAGGCACCAGCAATTTCAGCACAGAGTTGGCACAGATGCGGAGGTCAATGGAGATCATGGAGCAGATACAGGCTGGAAGTATGTCTGCCACGGATAGACACCAGCGAGTAGTATCTGGGAACTACAATGAATGCCCTGCAGTACTTCGTCTTGCCATTGCTGCCACAGCCGTTCACAGATGACTGCAAAGGGAACATCGACACACACAGCTCCGACCCCTGATGTGTCAGTGGCACACAGTGATGCAGCCATAATCCCGCCACATATACCAGACACAGAACCTGTGTCTGGGGAGTAAGAAGGAGATGGGAATTACTGTGTGAGGAAGGAGGCAGTAGCATCCATCACCGCCATATGCCCTGTCCCTGCCTCGTTATGACCTATGCATCATGCCCTGGAAAATACCTCCTACTGACCCCCAGAACCCTCTGCGACATTCACCTGGACCCCGACATAGACTCCCATTTCATCACTGCTGGCCAATGACACAGCAATCCTGCTGTGGACTGCACTCTTCCACTTCCTAGTCACTTCACAATCCCCTAAGGACTCTGGTTGGCCCACCACTGGGCCTCCATGTGATGTGGGCTTGGATGGCCATGTACAGCTCCAAGTCCGTCAATCACCTGAATGTGAATAAAACATTCTAAATCACACAGATGTGTCATTACTATGTCCACTCACGAATGGTGGTATGTCTGGATGTAGGGACAATGATTGCACATGAAGGCACACCATGGTAACTGACATCTATGCGCATGTGCATTCCTGAGACACATGGCAAATTGGATGACTGTGAATGTGAGTACTATCTGTGTCCCCATTGCACATCAACATCAATCTCATGACCCCCCAACATAGGCCCATGTCCATGTGTTGAATAAGGCTGTTTGTAGAAGTGATCAAATCGGTAGCAGGCAGGCCAGGAGTGGTGTCCTACTTCACATTTGTCAACAGAACTTCACAACGCATACCTACTTACACACATCTGTGTGGACACATTCTGTTATGAAATGTGACATTGGTCCACATGGTCAGAGGTTGGACACCATACTCAAATTGCTGAAGTCACGTTAGTGCACATGTCTGCCAGCACCTATCCCATAACAATGTCTGGCTCATAGAGGTTGAGCTTGCAAAAGGGACACACCCCCATTGCACATGCATCAGTCAGTTCCTCCCTGTATAGGGACAATGCTCATTGTGGCACGCCAGTGGACAATATAATGAACTCACCTCACAGTTAGACACCAGTGGGGGGGCATAGAGTTTATTGGCCTGTGCGTGTCAGCTAGAAAGAGGCAATGGCCACAACAGGCAGGGACATGCTTAAGACACTTAAATGCAGCATGGGTACATGTCGAGGTTCAGAAAATGTTGGTACAAAAATGGTAAACAATCATCACGGATGGCAACGCCCCACCTCACCTTGCCTTCCTGGATGAGTCGTGTGTTGTTTGGCGTCTGCCCATTGCCCCGTGTGAGGGGGCACAACTCACTGCCCATGGTATCTGCATAGTGCTCTGCCACAGGAGTGTGCCGATTGACTGCTCTGCTGACAGTGCTCAGGTGAAAGGGTCTGACAGGTACACATGTCGTGCTAGGTTGCCATGTGTGTGCTCTCTCCCAGCAGTGTGTCCCAATTGGCAATGTTACAAAATGACACGGTGTTGCTCCGACCATGGACCTGCATCACCTTGCCCGGTGTGTGTACACGCGCGTTGTTCCACGCACATGAATCCAGAGTCTGGACAATGGCAGACGTGTCCACTGTTGTCGTGGGCTATATGAGCAGTCCTCACGACGCAACAAGTTGTTGTGACCTGTGCTGTGGCCAACAATCAGATGTGGCTGCAGGAACGTAGTTACTCGTCCATGAATGCGAATGCAGCTTCATGTGCCATGTGTTCCAATAGTACGTCGTTGTTGTGTTTAAGGAACTCCAGGGTGAGCCAATCCATTAAGTGGTCCAGGCAGGTGTGCTCAGCCCACGCTGTTTCACCAATCCGCAACTCAGCCCATTAAGGGAGTGCCTCGATGTGGTCACTGCACACGAGGAATTGTGCAAGCTCCCATGCACAACTGCCAATACATACGCAGTATGTCAAGGCATCCCATGCACGGCTGTCTCGGTTACAATCCTGTTTGTGATCCAGCATGGGGGCGCAGGCACAAGTCATAGCCCAATTCATCTAGGGTTGTGTTGGATAGGCAGACTTCCACGGGACACTCGAATGTGCATGTTCGGCAGTGGAACAAGGGAGGAACGCAGGTGACGTAAGCAATGCGGAAGCCAGTAAATGCAGCATACGTGCACGGTAATGTTCCACGTGACGGGGGTTGTGCATGTGCCCGGTATGGCCTGCCATTCCCTTGGTTCGTCTCATGGAACCAGCACTTTTCTGAACTGTGGCAGTTGTGTGGAGGGTATGCCACAGGTCTGGGCAATGATTTGAATGTGTGTGCTACGTTGGACTGAATGGGTTGCTGTTTCCGTGTGTGTCAAAGGCATCCCATGCGGGGGTCCCTCAGGCAGGGGCTTCTGTCGGATAGTTCATTGGCGCAATGCGTGGTGTGGGAGTCATCCACATCTGCCATGGCATATCTCTGAGGGTGTTACAGATGCATTCTGGACCAAGGTCAGAGGTGCAGGTGTCCTCCCGCCTTCTACATGGGACAATGGAGCTTTCATCCCTGTTGTTTGTCTGACTGCTACTTGCATTTTCAGAATGTGATGTGGCTTTGGCGCGGAGATTGGGACATAGCCTTGGGTTCATGCGGTACAGATGGCGATACACACAATTATTGGCATGTGGAGCCTAGTGCCCAGCAAGGCCTTGCACTACTTGTGCAATCTCACTCCGTCTCTCTCCCTTGCTCTCTTGCTCTCTTTCCTTTGTTGGGCACATGGCACACCTTCTTCTCCTGGATTTAGTCTTCCAGGCTGTGTGTTACGGATTGTCCAGTGAGGACCCGCTAGGACTCACCCAAATGGTTGTTTTGGCTTTTGTTTGTACAGTGTTTTGTGTTGGAGCTTACATTGCTGTATGACGGATTCTCCATTTTCTGGGCACGCATGTATGTTGATTTTCCTGCTTGTGTGACATCAGGCAAAATATTTGTTTTGGGATTCATGGTGTTGGTGTGCAGTTTCTTGGGTTGGGGGTGGACTTGGGGTGGTGTTGCGGGCCTGGGTGGCGGTGTGGGTGGGTGTTGTGGCCCTCTTGGGTGACGGTGCTGCATGTTCAGTTGCTCCATGGCATCTGTTGCCCTTCAGGTGTAGCTGTGCGCTGGGCTCTCTTTTGTGGTGCAGGCTGTGGTCTGATTTTGCACCAGGTCAGAGCAGGTGCTAATTTTCTGCTGCTAACCCGCCTTATTGCGTGTTTTGTGTTCTTATCGCCGATCTGGCTGGTCGTTGTGAATGTTGAGGTGTGGTGTTGTCACTGCTTTTTGCTCGGGAATGCCTACTCTGCATCTCATTAGTGATAGCTGCGGGGGTCCTCTGTGACGATGTTTTTTGTGGCTGCTATCGCGGGAAAACTGGTGCTGTGGGCTGTTAGCACCAGCTTGTGAATGGGGGGGGGTAAATTTATCACGACTTTGGCTGCAATAAAGTGCTGTTAATTCAGCGAAATCTCCTTGTTAATATGCCCCTAAGGATTTTCCCACATAACTGTTCCCCTACCCTCTCTCTGGTTTTGGTAAACAATATTGCTGGGTCACAGAATGGCAACAACGTCTATATGACGAAGCACCTGGCTTTCAACTACCTGCGCATATGATAACAATATGTGAGTGTGAGCAGCAGGGGAGACCGAGCTGAGACTGCATTAATAAGACAACTTGAAACACACGTTTTGTTTTTATATTGTGGGAGTACCTGGACATATAAGAACTCCACCTGCTTTATAATATGCCTGGTGTACAAAGATTGAACCTTTGGCACCGAGCATGCTGTGAGACAGCCAGGGATTATGATGACAACTTCTGACGTAGGGTGGGAGTTATTTGGCACATCATGTCAAATACTGGCATTTGATGGGAAGACTGTGAATCCCTGGTCAAGGCAATTTGTGCCATTTGAAGGAACCTCTTGGACATAAGATGACAATACATTCCATGGGTTGAGATTAAATTTGCACATGTCAATACCTAGCTTGTGGTTTGGTGGGAAAACTGATGTGGAAAATTACCAGGACATTCCACTGCAACACCTGACATATGTTGGCATCATACATGCATATAAAAGTCCTAATTAAGGTGGTATTATATTTTATGAGACATTCCAAAGAGTGAAAGGTAAAATGGTCTGAATTAATATCAGCCAGTATTAATCACTCTAGGTCATTAAAGGCTGGAGCTGACCGTATGGAAATTAGTGTTGGCCACCACAAAAGAGAGAATCTAGCCTAAACTGCTAAGCCTCATCCCTCTGACGGGGAACACAAAACACCCAAACTTGCAGTTTTAAAAGTATCGAGTCTCTTCAAAAAGTGCAGTTTGAATTTACAGGAGCAGATTAAGTCCTATGGAACAGCTAGCTGGGGGATCACATCGGGATATACCTCTTCTGGTAGCCTAGCTTAGTATAAAAACTGATGGGCGGAACGCTTGAATAACTCTCAGCCACTGATAAACACTCTGTGCCCCAGTCCATACTACTGTTTTTTCAGCATTGCCTGTGCCTTAAAAGGCACATGTGAATAGGCCACACCCCAAGAACTTTAATGTCAAGCAAATAAATTTCAAAGGAACAGACCCTCAATAATTTCCATAATATTCATAACATTTATGCGTTTCTGGTCGTTTATTTGGAAAATAAATATTCCTTGAGGACAGCAATCAGAATTCTCTCTTCGGAGGTGTGTAATAGCTTACTAGGCTTGATTTTTTTAATCAATATATTTCTAGAATTTTCTCGCCACTTGTATCAAGGTTTATCCTCACCACTGATTCGTGGATGGTGTATTGGACGCTGAGCAACCTATGGAATCTTTAGGACTTTTCTGCTTTAAGTTTCCAACCATGCGACAATCTTTGGGCCTGAAGACATCCATAGTTTAAACTTTAATGCAGAACAATTGGACTGATTTCCATAATGAAATGTGGCCTGATACCAGTACACCTTCAATATCTCAGAGTAATCTTAGAGGAATGGAAGTATGAACAATTGCGTTGAAGTTTGAAGGAAACTTGATAGCTAGATACGTAAAAGATAAATCCTCACCCTGGTACACTCGAAATCTCCGGAAACTCAAGTAAATATGTAAAAAAGCTGAAATGATTTGGTGAAGAGATTATGGGGAAATAAGTAGACAGAAATATCAGGATACTTTCAGAGTCTACCATGCTGAAATAAAAAACATACATGCAGTATATTTTGAGGAAAAAATGAATTGTGTTGCCAATTCCTCACATTGTGAAAACTCTCTTAAAGCCCTCTTCCACTGACCCACCCTGGAACCTTCACCTTTACGGTGCAATGACCTGGTGAGAAATTTTCAGAAGAAAATCCAAAATATCTATGATTTGTTTCAACAATCTTCCCAAATTGGCAATGCTAGCCATAAGGATGACTTGTTGGTTACTAACTTGACCACGCTTAGAGATGTTCCTATTCTGACACCAGATAATCTCACAGATATCTTGAGTAAAATCAAATCTGGTTCTCCTAAGGACCCCCTCCCTCACATATTTTAGCTAGTGTAGCAGAGCAGATACTTCCAATCCTTCTTGAAATGGTGAACCTCTCTTTAGCCACGCTAAGGGGTCATTAGGATGTCGGGCGGATTGCCTCGCCAGGCAATCCGCCTGACATCCTTCCCTGAATCCACCCCCCCCCCCCCCCCCTACCATATTACCATGGCGGGGGGACCGCAGCAGAGCAAGACACCGCCCACCAGATATTATCCTTCCCTTTGGGATCTCAATTATGTCATCTGCAGATGATACGCAACTGGTCTTCTCTCTTGACCGGAACAAAGATTCTCTCTGCCCTTCATTAGGCCCTTGATTAGAGAAAGTTGTCAATTGGATATATAGCTCCTGTCTTAAACTGAATGGAGACGAAATAGAGCTGATGCTCCGTGGCAACAATCCTAACTTTTCTATGAGTTTCGGATGGTCGAGCTGCTTAGGTCTTCCTACTGCTCCAAAAACAGCCAGGAATGTGGCTAGATAAATCCTTTAAATTTGATGGCAGACATTTGTTATGGCATGCTCAGAATGCTTTTAAAAATTCTCCCTCCTCTTCCTCCCACTTCAAATAGGTTGGTGGTCCAGGCACTCATTCTTTCCTGCCTGGACTACAGGAATTCACTCTGTTCGGTAGCTTCGAAAGCTACAATAAGGAAACTGCAGGTAGTACAGAATTCTACTGCTAGAATACTGTACAACATATCCAGACATCAATTCACCAGACAAGCCGTGAGCTCCCTTCATTGGCTCCTGGTGGCTGAGAGAATTGCATTAAAATCAATATGCATGGCCTACAGGGCACTTTCTGAGAAACAGCCCTTGCTCTACCACTCTTGTTATCTGCTTACACTCCAGGAGAACTTTACGATACTCCAATGCTCATTTGGCCAAAATACCCATGGTCAAAAGGGCAAAATACGGAGGGCGATCCTTTGCATAAAATGCAGCACTAATGTGGAACAGCCTTCCCCATTCTTTCCAATCAACCAAAAAAGGAGCTTCAGTTTCAGAAATTATGAAAGATTTGGGGGCATATTATCAAGAAAGGCGGTAAAATTATCGCCGCTTTAGCGGCAGCAAACTGCCGCTAAAGCGGCGATAATGGGCTTGATAATATGCTCTGGTGAATTCCCATAGCAGCCCAGGTTCTGGTGTTAATCTGGGCTGCTATGGGAAATCACAAGGGCATATTATCAAGCCCATTATCCCTGCTTTAGCGGCAGTTTCCTGCCGCTAAAGCGGCCATAATTATATTGCCGTTCTTGATAATATGCCCCTCGGCTCTTCCACAATGGGTCCCTTTACATCTCCTTAATGATTCTATGCTGCACTATCAGCGCAGGGATGCCTAACAGTAACTAGGCGCTCAATAAGTGCTGTATGGAATAGAATAGAAAAGTGAAAGGGTCAGGGTTGGGCTGGGAAAGAACATAGGCCCATGCACAAAAAAAAACAAAAGCGATCCCCAATTACAGAATTAAATAGCTAAAATTGTAGGCTACATTTGCAAATCTGGGAAGATTTGAACCTGTAAAGATACGCTATATGGTTGTGTTCCTGTTGCAGGTAATGTGTGTGGTAATATCAGGGAAATGAGCAGCAAAAAGGCGGCCCACCAGACCCTGAAAACAGGCCCTCAAACAGCCAAAGAAAGAAAGAAAAAAAACTGCCCACACACTGACATGTCAGACCAGCCCTTCCGGTACGGCCAGAGTGCCCTCTAGGCCAGTCCAACCCTGAAATATGTAGAAGAATCCAGACAAACGTCGTTGACCGCAGTACACGTCCCCTCTGCAAAGAGGTGTTAGGAAATGCTTCAGTGAACGGTTGACTGTGTTGTAATCCATAACAAATGAGAGAACATGATATGTGAAAACAGTCGGTTTAACCACAAAGGGATATTTGTGCAGATGTGAAGTAAGTAGTGCATAGGCCATGAACGCAGGGTTGCAGGGGTGCTGCAGCAACCCCACAAATAACCATGCTGAAGTTCAGAAGATGAATTAGCAATGCAGATCTATTTACATTTTGTTTCCACCTTGACTCATTTATTGTGCTTTAAGAGACAAAAGTCAAATGTCAGACTGTGGGCCTGATTTACAAGTCAGTGGAGGGAATAGACCGTCTCAAAAGGGTAGGCTATCCCGACCGTATTACGATCCAGTAGTATAGAATGCGATCGTAATAAGGCAGGCAGGATAGTATAGAATGCGACCGTAATGAGGCAGGCAGGATAGTATAGAATGCGACCGTAATGAGGCAGACAGGATAGTATAGAATGTGATCGTAATAAGGCAGGCAGGATAGTATAGAATGTGATCGTAATAAGGCAGGCAGGATAGTATAGAATGCGGTCGTAATAAGGCAGGCAGGATAGTATAGAATGTGATCGTAATAAGGCAGACAGGATAGTATAGAATGCAATCGTAAAAAGGCAGACAGGATAGTATAGAATGTGATCGTAATAAAGCAGACAGGATAGTATTGAAGGTGATCGTAATAAGGCAGACAGGATATCTGTTATGTTTGTGATGGAGTGCTCCCCTCTGCAGACTTCTAAATCAGGCCCTATGTCTTTTGACAAATTGCTGCTTGTTCCTTTAACATTGAGATTGATGTCTACTTTTCATTCTATGACTTCAAAGTGAGATTTTGTTTTTTAATTAAATATGCAACAATCTTTCTTGAGTACGAGGAGAGTGAAAGAGAAGGCTGTAGGATGTCGTTTTTTAACAGCAAAATGTAAATACTTCTAACTAGTCTCTAAAAATATTTCAGAATATATCAGTAATTAAGAAAGCACACATTCAAGCTTGTTCTGTAATTCAAAAGTGTGATGGAGACAAATATTTTTAATTGGATCAAAATTAATTAAACACTTTATTTAGTGACCTGCAAGTGGTAAATATTCGTTGCAACCCGATTTCGATACATTGTCGTTTCAGTGCTACATAGTTTTTGTCTGTGAAACTGTATGTCTGACCAAATTTAGTTGTAATTTCCATTGAAAATATGCAGTCTGTAAATGATAATGCACCTCCACACCATACTTTAGCAATATATTTGTGAGGGGGATCGTAGGTTCTAAAATGCATCGTCCGCTACATACCAAGGGGCATATTATCAAGAACGGCGTTAAAATTATCGCTAAAGTGGCGATAATTTTAACGCCGCTTCTTTGTAATATTCCCCCAAATCTTACCCACTCTCGAAATAAATTGGCGTGGCTCATTTGCTATACTTCTACTCTGTGTAACGCTCAGATTTTTCAACAATCCCTATGATTTCAGTGATATACATTGAGAGCAGCACCCCGACTCTGCTAGATCAAGAGAAGTCTTGAACTTGTTCGCCATCTAGAGGCAGTACTTGATAATTACATTTACCTAGAGCACAAGAAAAACTGCTTCTAGAATAGTGTTTGTGCAATCAGGGGTATAGAAGGCTACAGCTACCTCGCAATAAGAATAACAGCAAAAAAAACGTGGACGCTTCCAAAGCCTGACAGAGCTAACCTCAAGGAATGCTGGTTTGCATAAACACGATTTTCACTTCCAGACGCTGTCATGTGACTCGCCAAGTCTGCCCACTCTCTGGGCCTCGACACCCACAACACCAAAACTAAACACTAATTAGGTTACACTCTAAAGCACATTCCCTCCTCCTTGCACTGGAAGATTGAGTATTACCAATTCGACCAGTTGGAGAGCTATTCTCCTGTAGAGAAAGTTGGAAAGCTCTATAGAAATGCTTCAACAAAATGCAAGGTTCGCTATCTCAAGAGGCGAGCTTAGTAATAGCTATAATTAACAATACATTCTACGGTATAGATGCATATCTGCTGTTAACAAACGCTAAACAGCCATCCCTGCAACATGAGACTTCCTACAGAGCATCACAAGAGAGGAGGACGAGATGTGGCTCAACGTCCTGTGATTCTGGGCAAATCACTAGATCTCACGGTGTCTTTAAAAAACAAGCACTGCAAGTAAATGTGCACAGTTCTGGGCGTATGGAAGTTAATGACGACCATAGCATTTCTATTGCAGAACAGAGAGCTGCTATTTCAGATTGCTAAGTGCAGTGGCGGCTGGTGATATTTCAAAGTGGTAGGGCGTAACAGTTGGAGATGAGTGTTTTATCGTAAAGCAAGCGAGTGAGCCAGAGTAATATAAAGGGGGTTCTCTCTACCCTCACATAACATTTTAAAAAAAGCATGTGGCAAATTGTCTTATTACAGCTTCATTCTATAGCTTACACCTGACAAAAGCAGAATGAATTAGTCAAGGCTGGAGGATGGGGAGGAGTGGTTCATTGCATATCAAAAAGTGTTTTCATTTCACAGTGCCTCTTTTCACAAGGTATGTGGTAATGTTGTACGTGCAATGTTAACTGTAAGCATAGCTGAGAAACCACGGCGTTATGCAAACAGATTTATCAGGAAGTAGCAGTCTGAAGGTAGTTTAAATACATATTGCCCTTATTTTAGGAGCAGGTGAGACCCGCCCTCTGCTTAGAAGAATAATGCTCCTTGAAGCACCCCACTTTGCAGTTCCCTTTCGTTGTTTATTGACAGGCAGGGCTTTTTTTGCAGGCCTCAAGTGAGCCAACTGGCTTTGGAAACTTGCTCGCTAGATTGTTGTCTAGTCATCTGTTTGTGTGTGAGAGAAAAGTGCTGCACATTATTTGTGTGTTCACTGTTCCGAATCGAAAATTAGGGGCGCACAGAGCACCTTGAGAGAGAGAGATAAGAGAAAAGGGTGCACAACAGAGATAGAGTGAACAAGAAAGAGAAGAGAGTTTGTGTGAAGGTGAGAGAATAAGGGCACAAGAGTGAGAGATATAGAAAGCGGCAAGGGCTCTGTCCCTAAGAGTATTAAAGGCCTCTACCTTTTCCCTGCTGCAGATGTCACCGAGATTGCTTGAGATGTCCCTAAAACAGAAAACAGAAAACTAGAAAAATGCAAATGCCCTCCTCCTCTTTCCTCCCCCAACGTAAGACGGACTGCATACGTCACACACAGAGCGGCACATGAGCCTTCTGTTGCTCTCAGGACCTCTCAAAATAAGTCACATGCAGTCCCAAGAAGCGTAAGAGGAGGAGTGGGTGAAAGGGTGAAGAGGGATGTGGCCCATGACTTTGGAACTGGGAAACCCGATTCAAGTCTCGGCATTGGCTCAACATCCTGTAATCCTGGTCCTGGTCAAATCACTTAAACTTCAGGTGTCTTCAAATTGAATGTGAACTTCTTTAATGTAATTGGTGGTCATGTACAGCATTTAAATAACTTTAGGTTGGGCCGTTTTTGCACTATAAAAAAAATAGCAAAAAGAAGAAATATCACCTCAGTCACAGCGCGAGCAGCTGGTGGACACTAATTAATGTAAATTAAGCTCTACTTGCTCCATGTGCCACAAGAAGTGACACTGACTTCATTATTTCATTTAATCTACTCAATGGTGGTAGATTAGGTTGGCAAGTCCACCCAAGGCAACTGTGTCCTTGTGCGCTGTTTGCTGAAGCCAGCAAGTCAGGTAGACACTAACTTCTTTCGTGCAATGCCATATTCGGGAGTCAGACCTAAAGGCCCGTGGTGGTATTCAGCAAAACCAGTGTGCTACTTCTGCCTAGTTCAATAGTGCACATATAATGTACTGAGAAGAATGAAGGTCTAACTGTAAAGTGGGGGCAACTAAAATGTAAAGTGCTTGTCAGAAAGAGCGCAAAATGTTTGTAACAATGTCAACCCTATACAACTTTGCATTTCTGTGACTTTCTTTCATACAATTATTTTGGGGTGTTAGTCGATTGAATTGATTGTAAACTACACCCCCGATTCACCACCGACTTGTTCAATAGAAAGCGAAATGGAAACAACGTAACATTTGAAAATCTGTTCATTTAGGAGCGCGTGATTTAAATAAATCCCAGAGCCAAAACACTTCCGCCAAAAATATGACAAAATTCAGAATAGAAAGTAGTTGCATAAATTTCTCTAAAAACGTCAAAGGCTGTGGACTGAGATATAGGGACATCACAAGAGTGGGAGTGGAAGCATGGATGCTGGAATAGGGGGAGGGGGTCGCACAGACCTGAGAACAGGACATTACCTCCTCGTCCTGTCTTCCCGTCCAATTCCTTACAAGTGAGCAGCTAGTCTGCTCCACAGAACCCTACAACCTAGCTGAGCTTTTCACACCTCCCCCAATATGGCGTCACCCCCAGGTGACCATAAAGGGGGAAGTGCATCACCGCAACATCCTGTTCTTTTTTTTTCTGCATGCAGTGTCTTCGTGCCTGGCTGAGCAATTCAATTCAATTCATTTTATTATGATTTGGAATTCCAAGGAATTCCACATAACATTACTATAAAACATGATTCATAAAAAATAGTATTAAAAAGCACGAAGAGTTACACCCCTAAAATCTTATCTATGGGAGATAAATATTAAATGAAAGCAGCGGCAGGATTTTTATAAAGTGCCGTATAAAGGGCACATGCCATCTACAATATGCAGACGTAAAGAAACCATAATCCTAATCCAGGCCTAATACCTGAATCAACCCTTTTAGCTTAGCCCAAGATTACTAAAATCATATACATTTGTGCAATTATTATCCAATATACAGGCAGTAGTTAACAAAAGCAATTAAAATATTTCTTATGTCGAGGACAGAGAACAGTGTTAACAGCAGATGATTTATGCAAGATGATACTAAAAGTGCAAATATATCAAGATAAAGTGCTAGTGCATCGACACCCTAATCCAGGACAGAACTCAGGATGATTATCTAGCAACAATTTAGCCGAATTAACTCGGAACAAAGAACCGAAAAATTTGAGTAGCAAACAAAATTGTTAAAACACACTACTAAACAATGATACTTATCCGATGTTGCAAGTATTAAAATTCTTAAAGTGCTTGAAAAGTGCTAAGACAAGGGAAGTTATACCAGGTACTACATGAACCACTGTTCCCCCTACTTCTAGACTTTCTAATATACATTTAAAAATTCTTTAAAAAAACAGAAAATCTTAAAACATATCTGTTCTGACGGGGGATGCAGAAGAAAGTTGCGTGCCTGATCTGCTGTTGAAATATTATAATGTAAAACACCAGGCCTTAGAAATTTGCGTTGCATTGAACTAAGTGCTGGGCACACAATCAAAACATGATTAAAATCTTGGATACCTCCATTGTATAAATCACAAATTCTTTCATTTTTTGGGATACCATCCCAAGCTCCTTTTACTATCCTCACCGGCAACAAATTCATTCTTAGGAGTAAAATCACTCTGCGTACACCATGTATCAAGTTCCAAAGAACATACGGCTGAGGATTTTTTACAATTGAACTCTCCGCTAAGCAATCCAGTTTTCCATTCCCTCAGCATATTTCCAGATCTCTTTCTCGTGAGATCACATATATGGTTTTTTTAATTAAGTGCTTTAATTCTAATTTGTTTAAACCTGCTGCCCCTGTTATGTCCAATCCAAAAGGTACTTAAAGCTTTTAAATAGTTTCTAAATATTACACTTTTACACAATAAGTTATCAAAAATTTCCTGGTGCAGAGCTAGCCTGGCTGAGCGGATGGGGTGAGTTTTCCTTTCCCTGTTTTTGTTTTAATTATGTTCGGCGGCCTGCTGTAGCGGCCGCACTTTTTTGTGTGTTGTGCTTTGCCCCATATGCTGCCTGTGCCTCTGTGATTTTCACGGTTCGCTTTAGCGGCCGTTTTTCTCTATTTTTCGCTCACCTTATTCAGGCATGCTTTAGCAGCCGTTTTTCATTTCCGAGCCCGCGGCGCCCTGCTTTAGCGGGCGGGGGTTACGGCGGTGGTTTCTGGCAGCGCTTGTGGTCCGTCTTGTTTCTGGCTGCCTGGGGTGATTTTGGGATGGGCGGCTGCCTTTTCTAGCGCCCGCCCCTTTTTTTCTGGTCCCGCGTGAGCTTGGGCCCTCAGGACTTCCACTGTATTTAATGGGGTCCTTTTTTGCTGCCACTCGTCCTTCTCAGTGCCTGTTCTCTGGATTGGTGCTGGTGTTTTTGGACTTGTGGTTGAGGTCTTTGTGTCTTGCTCCTGTGGTTCTTCACTGGTGCTGTCATGTCTTCAGGTGCCTCTTCCTCTGCTCCTCCTCTGGATGCCCTGCACCTCGTGATCAATGAGGCTGTGGCTGCTGTTTTTCAGGCTCAGGAGTCTGCTGGGCCTCCTGCCAAGGTTTCTCGCGGGTCTTCGGATCCTCAGGATGCTCCTGATGGCGATTTGGGTCCGGATGATGAGGAGTGTATTCGTGGGCGCTTTGTTCAGGGTGCTGAGCTCTCTGAATTGTTTGCCCATGTCCTTGATAATTTGGGATTCTCTCCTCCTGTGTCGGATGTCCTGGAGGATGACTTCTTTACGGAGTATCACCAGCCGAATCCGGACTCCTTGCCGTTGCATGGTGCTGTGCGCAAGGTGCTGGATCATGAATGGAAGGAGGTGGATAAGTCTGCATTCCTGCGCTTTTTGTCCAAGCGCTATCCTTTGGAGGGTTTTGCTGCAGAGTTTCCTGAGACTGTCAAGGTTGACAATTTAATGGCTGGACTTTCCTCTCATGGTCTGGTCCTATCGGACGACACACTTCCTTCGGACGCTGTGGATAAGCGTGTTGAGGGAGCGGTGAAGCGTTCTTATGCTGCTTCTAATTTTTCTGTCAGGGCGACGGCCTATTCGAATTACATGGTCCAGTCCCTCCTCAAGGATTTTCAGACCCTGTACTCTCTTTTGCAGGAAGGGGAGGATGCTACCTCTCTTTTGGCCCTCATGGAGTTACAAGTGCGTTACTTGTCTGATCTTTCCTTTGACAATTTTAGTGCGACGGCATCTGCTTCTGGTGCTTCCATCGCTGCACAACAACATATCTGGATGCGTTCCTGGAAGGCTGAGTCTTCCCAGAAGTCGGTCCTCCTTTAGTTGCCCTTTGGGGGTTCCAAGGTGTTGGGTCCTGAGCTTGAGGAAATGGTCAAGCAATCGGCGGAGAACCGCAAGCTTGTGGCTCCGGTCCGCCCTCCTTCTCGGGGGCGTGGTTTTGGCTACCGTCGCGCCTTTGGGCCTCCTGCTCGGGGCGCTTCACAGCCCTTTCGTGGCAGGGGTCGTGGCCGGGGGGCCCCTGGAGGTGCCAAGTACCGGGCTCCTGCCGGTGTTGCTGCCACCGCTTCCTCCTCTTCCCAATGACTATCTGCCTTTGCCAGTTGGTGGTCGCCTCCAGTCGTTCCTGTCCCAGTGGTTGTCGGTTCCAGATGCCTGGGCGGTTCAGACTGTGTCGGAGGGTTTTCAGATAGAGTTTTCCTCTCCTCCTCCTCAGGTCTTCCTTCTGACTCCCCTGCCCAGTCTTCCTCTGCGGAGGGAGGCGTTATTGCCGGGTGTGCGGCTTCTGTTGGAGAAAAACGCTGTTGTGGAGGTTCCTCCTCTGGAAAGGGGCAAGGGTTGCTATTCGATCCTCTTTCTCGTCTCCAAGAAGGTTACTTCGTATCTGCGTCCTGTTTTGGATCTGAAGCGGGTCAATCGCTTCGTTCTCCATCGTCCGTTTAAGATGGTGACTCTACAGTCAATCCTGCCTCTGGTGCTTCCAGGGGGCTTCCTGGCGACCCTGAATCTGATGGATGCGTATCTGCACGTTCCTGTCCATCCGGCAGACCAGAAGTTTCTCCAGTTTGCTGTGGGCTGCCATCACTACCAGTTCCGGGTGCTCCCATTCGGTCTTTCCTCGGCGCCCAGGATTTTTACCAAGCTCTTGGCCCCTCTGGTGAGTATTCTTCATTCCAGGGAGCTACAGGTGTTTCCCTCTCTGGATGACTGGTTGATTGTTTCTCCTTCTTTTTCTCAGGCTCTGTCGGATGTGGACCAGGTGTGTCTTCTCCTGGGTTCTTTTGCGTTCCTCATCAACCACCGGAAGTCCTCCCTGGTGCCCTCCCATCCCTGAAGTTCCTGGGGGCTTTCTTCCGCATGGATCTGGGCATGGTGTTCCACTCCTTGGAGCGCCAGTTGACTTTGTTTCATCACCTTTCTTGGCTTCTGTCCCAGTCAAAGGTGTACGCCCGTCTCTGGTTGCGGAGTCAGGGGGAGATGGCGTCCACTTTGCATCTCCTTCCTTGGGCCAGATGGCATCTGTATCCCCTGTTGCATCATGCCCTGTCACACTGGGATCCTGCCTCCCTGGACTAAGACTCTGATACCTGTCTCTCCGGGGATTCGGGTGGATCTCCAATGGTGGTTATCCCCTCAGTCTCTTTCCCGGGGGTTCAATCTACTTCCTCCTCGGTCTGTGGTTGTGTCCACGGACGCCAGCGCGGTGAGTTGGGGGCGGTGTTGGGTTAATCCAAGGCTCAGGGTCGGTGGTCCCGTTTCGAGTCTCTCCAGTCTTTGAACTGGAAGAAGTTGAGGGCGGTCTGGTTGGCTCTTCAGTGGTTTGCTCCTCTCCTTCTGGGCTGTGCGGTCTCGGTGCAGACCGACAACCAAGTTGTTCAGTCTTATGTCAACCGTCAAGGGGCATGTGCTGGTCTCTGTTTCTCCTTTCCAGGGTGATCGGTCTGTGGGCGGAGCGGAACCTATTGTCTCTGATGGCGGTCTATCTTCCGGGGAAGGAGAACGGGCCTCCTCGGTGACTATGTGTCTGTCCACGGTTCTGTTCGTTCTGATTGTCCTCCGGTTCCGCCCTCCGTGGTTGGATCTTTTTGCCCCGGAGGATTCTGCTCTCCTTCCTCGGTTTTGCAGCCTTGTGCCCTCCAGTCTGGCATGGGCGATCAACCCTTTCTCCGTCCCTTGGTCGCTGGGGCTTCTGTTTGCCTTCCCTCCGTTTGCTCTGATTCCACGGGTCCTCCGGAAGATTCGGTTGGACCGTGGGGAGGTTCTTCTGGTGGTGCCGGAATGGTCTTGTCAGCGTTGGTTTCCCTGCTTCTGACCTTGTCTGTATGCCCCCATTGGAGGTTCCCCCTGTGTCCCTCCCCTCTGTGGGCTCCTCTTCTCAGGGTTGCCTCACTGCGCCGCCTCCGGCTGGGGGTTTGGCACTTGAAAGGTTGAGTTTGTTGGGTCAGGGTTGCTCGGTTGAGGTTGCCCAGTGCCTCCAGTTATCTCAGCGCCCTTCCACCTTGAGGTCCTCTGACTCATTGGAAGAATTTCTCTTCCTGGTGTCTTGGGAAGGGTCTCTCTTCTTCCTCCTGTGAGGGTGTTGGATTTCTTGAGGGATGGGTTCATCTTGGGACTCGCTGTTTCATCCCTACGTGCACAGTGGGCTGCCGTTCTTGCCTTTCGGGGTTCCTCTGTGTCCTCTGTCACCCCTTTGGTGGCTCGCCTTTTGAGGAGCTTTTTGATTCAGAGTCCTGTGTCTCACTCTCCTGTGCCTGCCTGGGATCTTCCCCTTGTTCTCCAGGCCTTGACAGGTCCCCCCTTCCAGCCTTTGGTCTCGGTCAACCTCAAATTCCTTTCAGCCAAGGTTCTTTTCCTGGTGGCCATTACTTCGGGACGGAGGGTCGGTGAGATTGATGCCTTGATGGCTTCGCCTCCTTTTTTGCGTTTTTGCGCAGACAAAGTCCTTCTCCGTCCCAGTCAGTTTTTTCTGCCCAAGGTGTTGTCCTCTTTCCACGGTCAGGAGGATATTGTTATCCCAGTTTTCTTTCCAGATCCTGTTTTCCCGGAGGAGTTGGTCCTCCATTCTTTGGATGTACTGAGGGCTCTCCGCATTTACTTGGATCGGACCTCAGGTTTCCGTAAGGTTGATGCGTTATTTGTCACCTACGGCATGTCGGGGTAGGGTCTTCGCCCGTCTTCGCCCGTCTTTGTCCACTTTGACTCATTGGGTCAAGGGTGCTGTGGTTTCGCCATACGAGGCGGCCCACTGTCCTCTCACGTCTTAGGTACAGGGTCGTTCCACCAGGGGCGTTTCCTCCTCCTGAGCCATGTTTAAGGGGGCCTCCTTGCGAGACATTTGTAATGCTGCCACATGGGCTTCTCCCCATACGTTTGTTTCCCATTATCGTCTGCATTTGGAGGTGGCGGCCTCGGCTGCCTTTGGCTCACATGTGTTGTCTGCTGTACATGGTTTGTGATTTGTACTGCTTTCTGTTCATTAAATGGACCTGTTTCTCACACTTTTTGGGTCTGTTTTATTACAATCACCGTGTGCTTGGGTATGGGCTCACTTGTAAGGAATGGGACGGGAAGACAGGACGAGGAGGTAATGCCTGGTTACTCACCGGTAATATTCATTACTCAGAGTCCTGGTCTTCCCGTTTCATTCCTGATCCCTTCCCTCCCTCCCTCCCTGTCTTGGATTTCTTTGGGTGATTGTCTGTTTTCGTTCTGGGTTTTCTTTGGTATTCTCAGGATGTTGCGGTGATTCACTTCCCCCTTTATGGTCACCTGGGGGTGTCGCCATATTGGGGGAGGTGCGAAAAGCTCAGCTAGGTTGTAGGGTTCTGTTGAGCAGACTAGCTGCTCACTTGTAAGGAATGGGACGGGAAGACCAGGACTCAGAGTAATGAATATTACCGGTGAGTAACCGGGCATTAATCTCCACGGTTTCCATAGGTTCGTCGAACGGCTGATAGCCTACTTTCTGAAGCTGTATTTCCACCCCACGCGCTCACCAAAATCATTGTTCTTAATCATTTCCTGGGTGACCTCATGTACTGAATAATAAAGTTCCATGGAACATGTAAATGACAGGGACTAATTGCTTCTCTGCCACCAGCAGTGAATGTGGGCATTCATGCTGGCACGGTAATCCAACAGAGAACAAACCCCTCACTCAGCCATCGGCGAAGAAAAAGCGCTTTGACTTCGGCCTTATCCATTATCAGCTCTGAAAACGCCCAGGCATGTCTGCGGCGACTGATGAATACAGCCGGGCTCTGGAGTGGAGCCGGATATGGAAATCTGAAATATGCTTTTATCATCGGCTGCCGGAGTGACGATAAAAGAAATTCGATGAGATATCAGGAGAGGACTCTGACGCGATAGGAGATGTTCACGCACTTAATTGTTAACATTAACAAGATGGAGATCTGTTGAGACGGTGTTCTGTACATTTTGATCTGTCTCAGACCTGGTTCCCTGAAATGACGCCACGTGCATCCATCGAACTGAGAAGAGGTTTATATATTTGGAGTCGCTGCGCAATATTTGTGGGGGGTGTTTAAAATTAAAATAAAAACTTACCTGGTCCGCACCGCCTCTGCTCCTGGGCCGGGATCCAGCGTTGGCACTCTTCAACAGAAACAGCAGTGTCACTGGCTGCAACCTTATCAGCCAATCCTGGCGCTGCTCCAACAGCACCAGGATTGGCTTAGCAGGGATACTCGCTGCCCTGCCGCCCATTAGGAGACCAAGGGTTGCGGCACTGAGCAACCCTCGCTGTCCTAATGCACAGCCACCAGCCTGAGCAGACACTAGTGAGCATGACTGGGCTGGTTGGAAAAATTCTCCAACCTAAACCCAGCATGCGCACTTGTGCAGCTGCCTGCTGTGCTCTCCGCGCCACCCTAATGTCTGACAATGCATGTCAGTCAGCATGACGGCGGACAGCCCACCCCCTTCAGACTCTGAAGGGGTGGGCAGTCGGGCGTCATTCTGACTGACATGCATTGTCAGTTTACTTCAATCAGAGCCGCCGAGGGAGCTGCGGGTGAGGACGGCTTGTGGGTCAATGCCCCAGCACCCTAATGGATGCACCGCCACTGGCTAAGTGTAAAATCCTGACAAGTGCCACGTTTTTCATTGTTATGTGAAATCACATCAACCACACGAACTGCATTTGTTACCGCAGATCAACAACTGAATAGCATCCTGAAGGCATAAAATAATATAGGAAAATTCTGGCAATGACGTTAGAGACCACCTGAATTTTTTTTTATTCTTTGCAAGAATTTTAATGGGCTCTTATTTCAAGTTTCGGTTGAAAGAGTTCTGGCATAAAATAAACATCACAAAGTTGCTGTAGGACATCACGCACTATAGCCCACAACTCGGGCCTGACAACCAGCACGTTCACAAGCAGAATGTTTCAATAATAGTTACATGAATCCACAGCATCACGTTTGCCAAAGCATATTAAAAAGAGAACCAAACTTTGATGTAAATTGTTCTATGTAACCAGTGGTGGTCGGCATGACCAGCGGGTGGTGGGTGGGGGCGAACTCAGGGGTGTTGAGGGCGGTTGCGGGGGGGATAACGTGAGGCTTAAGAAAAAAAATATTACAAACTAACCTTGCTGCGGGTGCGGAGTCCGGTCTCTGCTCCTTGCTCCTGCTCTCCTCATGTGACAGGAAGCCAGGAACAGCCAGGTTCCCCTGACCAATCTCAACGCTGCAGTGCAGTGTTGTGATCGGTTTTTAGCGTCCTGGTTCCACGCTCAACCAGGGAATGGGGGCTTGGGCTTGTTCTCCATGTAGGCTGTAATGCAGCCTGCATGGAGAACGGGGAAAGGTCGCATGACTGGTTTGGGCGGCCCAAGAGGGCCGACCAAACAATCATTGTGCACTTAGGAGCGGGGAAACCACTCCTGCCCTTTTCCGTGAGCAGAGCAGAGCAGCCACACCCAACCGACCACCCGCAAAGAAAACATAAAATGATAATAACTGAAAGTTCTTATCATTTTATATTAGCTTTCCTTTCCACTACCCGAAAGCAGTGGGGAGACGCTGCTCCACCATAGCGGAGGAGCCGCCACTGTATGTAACGTCTATCCAAGAGACAGCAAAACCAACTTAGGGCCTCATTTATGAGGTTTTGCCGGAGGGCACCCCCGTAGGCCGTCCTGCTGCACTGCCCTACGGCAAAAGAAAAGAGCAGGAATGCACTGTATCTATGAGGTACAGCGCATTCCTATCCTTTTCCCCTGTGCCGGCGCACAATTGGCTGCCATGCGCCACTGCAAGCACCTCTGCACCATGGTGCATGGGTTTCTGCGTCAATCACAAGAGGCTTTTTCCTCTTAATATGTGTGCTGCAGAATACAGCACACAGAGAATAAGGAAAAACAAGGAGAAAAAAAGATTTTTCCTCGTTGTGCCTCCCTTACACCTACCCTGGGGAGGCGTAAGTTTATGGTGCTACCTCAGATTTACGATTTCTCTTAAATCTGGGGCAGTGTCAAAAAGCCATGGATGTTACTGGGAACGCCCCCAGCAACGCCCATTGCACACCCCTTTAATGCAGAAAACTGCATTAAGGGAACAATATTTACGAGGCAGCACTAAGCCAAAAATAGTGGATTAGTGCTGCCTCATAAATATGAAGCAGGCTCCTGCGGTACAGAACGTCACAAAAAGTGATGTTCTGGCAGCACAAATTGCCTAATAAATGAGGCCCTTAGAATATAAAATCACAAACTATCCACACAAGGGCCATGAAGGTCAGAAAAGTCTTGGAAAAAAGATAAATAACATGATAATCAAAAAACTCTGTGACAAGTTATTACAAACTCCAGCAACACAAGGCAGAGGTTGCCAGTGGGGACAGCCTTTCTGAGAAGTCCTGAGTTTCAGAAAGCAATGAGGAACAACTAGAAAGAGTCAGTGATACCTAATAAAAAAAAACATTTTGCTGTGTGGGAGGCAGTACTCCAAAATCCAAGCCTCTTCTTTCCACCTGGACCATCACACAGAGAGGGGGAAGAGACACACTGGCAGCCAGTGTATGGCACCGTCCCCATCAGTTGGCTTCTGCTGATGGCATCAGAGAAAAGGGCACCTGAAACAGACTGCTGTCAGCCTACAAGACCCTGAAAAGCGGCTAGAGTTTGGGGGGGGGGGGGGGGGGGAGTTGTATTAGTCGTGCATTAAAGTGTTTCTAATTAAGAAAGTTTCAGTGAGTAATGGATATCAGTGTCTGTGTTGCTTCCTATACAATTATTCCTGAAATTGAATCATGGGTCTTCGGATCAGGTTTGCTTCACTCACACACAAGCACAATGCTGGTGAATCTTTGCAGCAGGAGCAAGAGTCCCCTGAGGTAGCCTGTTGTTTACCGACTCTTACTATGGTTTTAAGTGGGCATCTGTAAAGACCAACATAGGAGTAAAGGGGTTTGTTTAAGCTCTGGTTTCTTGAAATGGTTTTTGGTGGATGGTCTGGAAATGCCGGGAGGTTATTAAGTGTTGTAGTGTTATTCCCCTATGTTATGCCTCCTTTGAGGACGTGGTGAAAGCACAAGAATCTAGCACGTTTTAAGGAAAATCTCGAAAGTTTGGCACAAACGCCTCTGCGGGGAACTGCCTTTCATAAGGCTAAATGGATATGTGAAGTGCCCCATATGTGTAACCTTCCTCCAAAAGCAACCTCATAAAAGTTGCAACCCGAACAGGTGTGCAGGGACTCCTGTGAAAAGAGCAGGCAACGAAAACAGGCCAAGGCTTACAAACTCCCCACAGGAGTCAAGAGGACCCATTCCAAGGTACCTTTTTTAGGTAAAGTCCTCAACTCAAGACGGACAACCACATCTCACTGATAAAAATACAATTTAAATCCTGCTCTTCAGTGCTTCATTCTACCTTTTCTTTCTCTCTTCACAATGAATACATATCCTGACTGATGTTAAAGATCTTTGTGAGGATAAAGTACCATTGTTAACTTTGCGATGTCCTCAAGCATGAATTATAGGGGAGAAAGGCCGCTGAAGCAGCACTCAGAATTCACCAAAAGCTCTAAGTATTACTCTTCCAAATACCGGATGTTATTAAATTCTAGATATGTATGTCTTTATGGGAGAGAGAGTGAGTGTGTATTTTCTTTTCCAAAATACTTCCCATTGAGCATATTTAGGACCTTTGTTTTGGGTCCTTCGTAGCTAAGGTGCATTACTTCTGTATATGAAACTCAAGCTGGTTCAAGTTACATCATCAATTATTAGAGTGGAAGATTACTGTTGATTTAAGGTAAACATTTGTATGTTGCTCTTTAACTTGTTTAATCCTAACTTAATCCTTCTCTTACTCAAAATCTCTGTGTGTTCTCCCAAAAACAAAATATACTCAATTTAGAAAGGAATTCACTGTCCTTGTCAGGTCACTATTTGTATTCTGTTGACATAAGGCACATGATAACCCTCCATGTCAGGACACGGCACCCCCATCATTGAGTCAGAGATACAAAGAATATCCTGCACAAGGAGTTTAAGAAACCCGAAGGATGTGCTCTATCACATTCAGAGAAGGATGTGGACACAGAACAGTCCCCCACCATCCAGTAAAGAAACATCTCACCCGTGCTAGAGCAGGTGACAGTCTTGCAGCAGAGAATCAATCACTATAGTATGCTGTCAACAGGCCACACTCCTCTGAACCATACAGAACTCATTTCAATATCCATTTAGGGATTAACAAAGGGAAGTAAATATGGCAAAAAAGGATCATTTCATAAAGATCCTGTATGTATTCAGCTAACCTAACAAAAACATTTCTCAATAACAATGGACCCAAATCCATTAAAAATCACCCTCATGCTATCACACCAACTCTGCAGAAAATTTCTGATATTCTTCAAGTACACATATGTTAGGATACTTAAAAGCAGCAGGAAAGAACTCTCACTACATTATTTACCCTCCCAACATCTCCATGAGCACAGCTAAGACTTTTAAGCACAACCTAATGAAAAAAAAACACAGAGACACTGATCTCAGACCCTTACTTTAACATAAAAAATGGCATATTGGTCAATGATCTTATATTCTTCACAAGAAAGCCGGCAAAATGGCGCTTGACCATAACCGAACTATCGAACAGGCAATTTATAAAAAACATACTATACGGCGTCAAGCTTCTGCTCTCTCCCTTGCAGAGACTAAGAGCTGTTCTGAATACTAATCTATAAAACTGGCGCAGTACTCATTCAAGCTAAGGACAAGGATCTAAACAAATTTGATTAATACTTCTCCACGCTTTAAGAAAAAGTCTATTACTCCACTCGTACGAAGAACCAAGAAAGCCACGGCACAAGTTTAATTACACTCCACAATAATGCAACAAGGAGAGAGGAACGTGAGAAGACAACGGTCCGACAGAGGTCAAACCCTTCCCCAACAAACGCTGCAGAGCCGTACAGGCGCTCCCCAGAATAAATGTGCCAAGTACCGAAGTTCACGGGAAATCCTTCATCAAAATCCCTCAATGAAAGGCACAGTCCTTCACAACGAACAAACACGTCAATGTCCATGCCGGGAGCCAATCGCCACATTCAGCAAGAAATAGTGGGAAGAAAGTCGAGAAAATCTGCTATGCCACCAAATTTAGGGAATTATTCTACACCAGTCAACGCTCTGGGTACATTAAACTCGCCAGACAGCAGGAGCCCAACTCCTATTCTATTAAAAAGTCGCATACCTCCCCCGAGGTCAGATCCCAGGTACTCAGAAGCCAAAGTCCAACAACCTTCTACAAACCATTTACAAAGCGATACTGGATCTGAAAAATATTGTGCGCCTCACAGAAAACGCACTCTCCAAAGTCAAAAATATGCAAGATACAGTACTCTCACTACATAAAACATAAAAACAACACCAATGTCTTTATCAAACAGACATAATCGACCTCGAAAACTCCCTACCTACCTATTGGACGAGGAAACGCAATTACTACTGCAGGCCAGGTCAGCCCCCTTCCTGCCGGATGGCTCCACCCGTGTGTGAGCGCTCTGCTACTGCCGCTCTGAGCTGGTGCTCGCTCCTTCTCTGCCCGGCTCGCAATTGAGTATCAGTGCATCTGCACCTGTAGTTTTCCCGCTTGCTCTGCTCTCTGTGCCTATTGTTGTGCTCTTGCGCCCCCACCCCCTTCCTGCTTCTGTACCCTCGCTTCCCGCCGTGGACCCCCGCAGCCACGCCCCTCACCGCCCCGTCTCCCAGCTGCTCCTCCCTCCCCGCCTTAAATGGCGCCCGCTGTCCGGCCACGCAGCGGACGCGCTGCTGGCGCGCCAAAGGAAAGCCCGTCTGCGCCCGTCCGCGCCTGGACCGCGCCCAGCACCAGAACCCCTGGACCCCACACCCGCAACTACCCCAGACTCCAATACAACGCCAACACCCTCCACGCTCTCAACACCGGCCGAGACCACTACTGCTTCCAGGCCACCCCGAAACGCACCCACCGACCCTTCCCCTGCCACACTTGCAGGTTCACCTGCGACAGAACAACCAAACCTCCAAGGACCAGATCCAACCACCTCCACTGCATACTCCTCAACACCTGCTCAGCACGCAAACACGGCTTCGAGCTCTGGGACCTGCTCGACACCTCCGCCCCAGACGTTGCCTTCCTGACCGTCATCTCCATAGCCATCCCTGACGGCTACAAGATCTCCCTCAGAGTCCGCACCAACGGAATCGGAGGATGACTAGCCATCATTTACAAGTCCACCCTCCAGGTCCACACCCTCGCAGACGACTCCATCCACTCTGCCGAACACCTTCACTTCCGGATCCATGCCAACCCCAATACCACCCTCAGAGGAACACTTGTCTACAGACCAACCGGACCACCTTCAGCGACTCCATCGCCGACCTCGCCAGCACCCACGCTCTCACCTCCACAGACTGCATCCTCCTCCGGGACCAGAACTTCCACCTCGAGAACAACAACAACGCCACTCCGCCACCCTGATCGACAATCTCACCAACCTCGGCCTCCGACAACTCGTTACCAAACCAACCCACGCAGACGGCCACACGCTCGACCCAGTCTTCTCCACAAGCACCCACATCACCTTCAACCACACCACCGAACTCCACTGGACTGACCACCGCTGCATCCACTTCACCTTCAAGAAACCAACCATGCACCACCACACACAACAGCTGCCTCCCTGCTGCTGGAGCAAAGTCACCGAAGACCAGCTGACCACCACCCTCGCCCAGAACCCACCCCGACCCCACCAACACAGACCCCGCCGCCCGAAACTACAGACAGTGGATTGACGACTGTGTCAACACCCTCGCCCCGCTCAAGAAACCCTCCATCAACCACTCCAGCAAGAAAGCTGCCTGGTTTACCGAAGAACTCCTAACCTCCAAACGCACATGCCGGAAACAGGAGAAGAAAAGGCTCCACGACCACACACCAGACAGCCACGCAGCCAACAAGGATACCATCCGCAGACACCACCACCTCATCAGAACAGCTAGGAGATCTTCCTTCAAAGCCCGCCTGGACAACAATGCACACAACAGCAAAGAGCTTTTAAACATAGTAAAGGAACTCTCCAACCCCAGCGCTAACAGCAACAACATCCCGCCCTCACAAGATCTGTGCGACTCACTGGCCACCTTCTTCCATTGCAAGATCGCCGACATCCACAACAGCTTCAACACCTCAACCACCCCAACCGCAACAGACCCCACCCCGAAACACCACCTGCACCAACCAGCTGACCTCCTGGTCCCACGTCAACAACGACGAGACACGCAAGGTTATGAACTCCATCCACTCAGGATGTCCATCAGACCCCTGCCCACACCACGTTTTCAACAAAGCTGATGCTACCATCGCACCCCAACTACGGAAGATCATCAACTTCTCCTTCAACACAGCGACATTCCCACTCCTCACCCAAGCACACAAAGCTCAGATCATCGCATCATAACCAACAAATTCCCAGAGCACTAAAGAAAAGAACCACTCAACCAATCAAACCCAAACAATGGGTGAGGACCACTAAGAATGTGGACAAGGTGAAGCTGGCATCGCTATTCAGGAGAGATCTTCCCCCTCCCAGAAATATGTCAAACGCCAACAAACTCATGGAGCACTACAATGCGAAGAGGTCACAGATAATGGACACCATGGCACCGCTAAAACTAAAACAAACATCTGACAAAGATAAAATCCCCTGGTTCAGCGACACGCTAAATGAAGAAAGACGTAAACTGAGACCAGCAGAAAGGAAATGGAGACAGCTGCTATCATCCCCACAGCTTAAACTGCTTAGAAAAACCAGAAGCGCCTACAATAAAAATTTTCTGAAGTAAAAAAAAGAATTCTTCAGAACGAAATTGGAAAACGCGAAAAACAGACCTCAGAAACTATTTGAACTGGTTAAAGAACAATCAAACAAAACGTACAAATCCGCACAAGACGCAACAAAATCTCAAATTAGCTGTGAGGAATTTGCAAATTACTTTATTTCCAAGGCCACGTCCCTGGAATGCGAGCTTAAGTCAGCAGCTTCTGCATGGGAGGCTTCTCAACCAAATATTCCATCAATGCCCAACGATTCAATACTCAAAAATGAAGCTCATAGGTCCACTTTTGAACTATATGACCAAAACGACATCCTGAAAACCCTATCGGCCATTAAGCCTAACAATCACTTCAACGGCCCACTCCCTGCAAAATGTATGCAGTACATAGACCAGGAGATCATCCCCAGCTGGACATCAATAGTCAATGCTTCCCTGTCTCAAGGATACTTCCCAGACTGTCTAAAAATGGGACAGGTCATTCCCATCATAAAAAAAAACGACAGAGAATCCCGCTGATCCTAGCAACTTTTGGCCAGTATCCAACATTCCCCTATTAGCTAAAGTGATTGAAACATGTGTTCAGCAACAACTAAACAAGTCCCTATTCAGAAATAGTGAGTACTAGTGGTCAGAGTGAAAACAGAAATCCATACAATTTTATGGTAAGACCGGAGGCTCCTGTTATGCTTTTCATATCTTACATTTATTATGCAGCAGCCAAGATAAGTGAAAAAACTACAGTTCCCAGGGGCCCAGGTAAACAAACTGGCCAATGAGAACACAAGAAAAACGAGACCTAATAACCAATCAGTACATATCAGCCTATATAACGTTACATCTGACTACGGAGCTTCCTCTTTTCTTGCTGCTCGCAGTCAGATAAGTGACTTATCTTCTTTGCTCCCATTGCTCTATGTTTATATAACTTGTATATGTATACTGTTTATGGATTTGGTTTATTGTTCCCTTAAATTCGTAGCGTTTACGCGCTCCCGTTTGGCGTTTCACTGCTGCCGCGTGAACCCGCTCCACTCCTTTTCCCCCAGCGGGTATGTTTTCGTTGGTTTATGACGTTGTGCACTTTGCCGGTCCGAGTTTCTCAGAGCGCTCGCGCTTACCTGACTCCGCTCCCTGTGTAGTGTAGGTTGTTTTATTGTTCGTGTCATTGCTAAGGTGTAGTTTCCCTTCCTGGCTTCAGTGCTCCCGGTCCCTGCCTCGCGGCCGCATTACGGTCCTCCTGTGAGCTCGGAGGCTGAGTCACTCCCCTGTAGGGAGTGTTTCCTTCGCATCCCTCACTCCTGCCTGCCTATTAATCCCTTCTTTTACACTGCTTTAACATGGAAATTGACAGTTCTCCTGAACTTGTTCAGCTTAATGAGGAAGGCAAAGCCTTTAAACACTTTAACACTTTAAAGCACTGGCCCAGTCTGCGGGGGATAGCCGATAAAGAAAGGTTGTTTCCTCTGCTTCATTGCATGCTTCTAAAACTGTGTCACTAATGACTTGCGAGGTTTCCTCGCGCTTGAATGAGGATCAAGTGCCTCCCAGGCCTCCGGCGAAGGAGGGAATTTTAGGTTCCGAGTGCAAACGTAAACATAAAGTGAAGCACGCAGAGTTACCCAAGAAATAAGTTATTTCCACCATATGGACACTGATGACGACATGGATGATGTAGATGACCTCTTTGATGTTTCTGACCCTTCCTCCCATCCCTATAAAAAATCCAATTCAGATTATTTCGCCTTTACCCAGTTATAGATTCTGAAGGGGTTCCTATGTCTGATCCTTCAACAATACGCCATCCTAATTCCACTGAATGGTTGCTTGTCCCTCATGTGGGAGAATATATATCGGCCAGACTGCGCCTCCCCTTGGATGCCTCGGTCAGGTCGAGGTTGAAATCACAGTGCCCTAAACCCTCCTTGCCCGAAAAGGTTACCATGGTCCCTTCCATTGATCAACCCTTACTTAACTTCTTTTCAAAATTTGGTAAAGATCCTCGTAAGCTGGTGGACAAAGCCTGCTCCATCTGTCAGGATAACTGCTTGACGTAGTAGGTCCTTTGGCGCACAATTTTCAACTTGGCCAAAGCTGCCCGTCTGGATGGCTTGAGCTGTCAGCTGAGGCTGTCTCGATGTGGGTGCAGCAAGCCTTTTGTCTGCTTGAGAATGCCAATGCAGCCATCACGCATGAACGCCATAAAGGCCTTCTTATCAAGTTAGACCCCAAGCTGGCCAATCTAGCTCCCCAAGATCTGGGCAGTAAAGCTAATGGTCTTCTCTTCGGTGAATCTCTTGTTAAGGACCTCAGCATGTTTGTGTCTACCTTTGCGTTGTTGGACAAGGCACAACAATCCATAAAAAGGTGTTTTCGACCCGGTTTTTGGACGGGCCGGCAGAGGCAGGAATCACTCTTCCGGCTGTCCCTACCACAACCAAGGGTCCAGGGGGTCCTTCAACTCTACCACACAAGAATAGAAGCCTCAATTCTACCCTTAAAGGGGTAGGGGATTCGGAGGTCGAGTCCAGAAGAACTATCGCAACAACAACAACAACAACCAACAAGGGATGTCTTTCGTCCCCTCCTCCAGTGGGAGGACATTTTTAAACTGTTTCTTCCAAAATGGCAAACTATCAGCACAGATTCTTGGGTGCTAAGTACTGTTCAAGGCTATCTTATAGAGCTTTATTCACTATCTTCCCCAACTATGTTCCCTCCTCCTCTGTTTTTTTCAAACGAAATGGCTCATCTGATCTCTTCGGAGATTCAGACCCTTCTCCAGAAACAGGCCATTCAAATTGCTCTTTTTGATCCTACAGGATTCCTAAGTTCCATCTTTCTTGTTCAGAAAAAGAACAAAAAGCTGCGTCCAGTGCTCAATCTGAAATGGTTCATCCAGTTCGTGGTGTACCGCCATTTCAAAATGGAGACTATTCTGCATTTAAGAGATACCCTTCATCCAAACGACAGGATGGTGCGATTGGATTTACAGGACGCATACCTCACTGTTCCCATTCACCCTTCTCATTCCAAATTTCTCCAATTCCAGTGGTCGGTCGTGACTTACCGCTTCACCTCTCTCCATTTTGTCTCTCCTCAGCACCCTGGTGCTTTACATAGCTCTTGAAACCGGTGGTGGCTCTTCTGCGGTTCCCCGGGATCAGGCTGATCATTTATTTGAATGACATTTTGATCATGAATACAGACAAACAGCTTCATCTGTCTGATCTTTGTACCACTCAGTCCCTGCTCTTGGATCTGGGTTTCCTCCTCAGTCTCGAAAAATTGATGATTATTCAATCTCATGAGCATAGAGTTCTTGGGTTTCCTTGTGGATTCCGCCGCAGCTTCAATTCTTCTCCCTCAGTCAAAAGTCTTGACATTCAAGGCGGAGATTTCTTACGTCCTTCGGACCTCTCTTATCTCTCTTAGATAGCTTGCGAGAATAGTCGGTCTTCTCTCCACTTCAATTGAAGCCATCTTTCCAGGCCCCCTCCATTATCAGGCTCTCCAATGTCTAAAAATCAGACATCTGCGTCAAGGCTTGGCTTACGCCAATCTTATCGCCTTGGATCAAGAATCCCGTGAAGAACTTCAATGGTGGATCGACCATTTAGATGCGTGGAATGGGCAAACTATCTTCGCTTCGGCCCCAGATCTTGTATTAGAATCAGATGCAAGCCTGTCAGGTTGGGGGCACCCGCTGTGGTCCAATATCGACTGGCGGTACATGGTCTCGCGAGGAGTTGAAATTGCACATCAATTGTTTAGATATGCTTGCAGGTTCCTTTGCAATCCAAAGCCTTTCAAAGAACAGAGTATGATGTTCCATTCTCCTTCGCATGGACAATGTTTCTGCGGTCCGCTGCATCAACCATCTTGGCGGTACCAAATCCAAACCCCTTACAGAATTCGCAAAGAGCCTTTGGGAGTATTGCCTGTCAAACAAGATTTCCTTGACGGCAGAGTATCTTCCAGGAGACCTAAATCCTGTGGCAGATTGGCATTCTCGATATCTTCGAGATTCCAGTGACTGGAAGTTGCTTCCATCCGTCTTGCAATCCCCATCTCAAAAATGGGGTCCTTTTTATATAGATCTCTTCACTTCCCGCCTCAACGCTCAGTTGCCCCGTTTCTTCAGCTGGCGTCCAGATCCTTCAGCCCTAGCAACGGATGCTTTCCTTCAAGATTGGTCCCTCCACCTCAACTACGCATTTCCTTCTTTCCTCATGATCAGCAGGGTACTTTCCCAGGTGCGTCGTCAGTCGACATCCCTGAACTTGGTAGTCCCTTTTTGGCAATCTCATATCTGGTTTCCATCCCTGTTAGAAATGGTGGTAGATTTTCCGGTGCTTCTTCCAGCACGCGAGGACTTGCTTCTGAACCCTCTAGGACTCCAGCACATTCTCATTCTGAACAACTCCCTGATTTTGTCTCCCTGGAAAGTTTCCGGCCTGTCCCTCCTGACATCCTCATTTCAAAAGAGGCTTCAATCTTTATCAGCAAGGCCTGGGCCCCTGGGACCTCAAAAGCTTACAAGTCCGCTTGGTCTCTTTGGGCAAGCTGGTGTCTGGAAAGGCATATCGATCCCGTTTAAGCCCCTCTAAATTTTGTGGTCAATTTCTTGGCCTCTGAAGCTAGTGCAGGTAAGTCTCACAGGACAGTCAACTTGTACAGGTCTGCCAACTCCCTTAACCATTCTCCTATCGACGGCAAGCCAGTAGGCGTTCCTCCTTTGATCTGCCGTCTTCTGAAAGGAGTTTGTTGTTCCAAACCTCCGTTGGCTAAGTATTACAGTTTATGGAATGTTTCTGTTGTTCTCAATTTTTTTTCAAACTGGCCAGATAATGCTGCACTTTGTCAAAGAATGTTGTCTGCTAAACTTACCACGCTTTTGTGTCTAGTTTCCATTAAACGTGTTTCTGATGTTAAAGCTTTGGATATTTCCTCTCGTCAATTTTCTCCTACAGGTGTTGTGTTTCAAATTCATAGGCGAACTAAAACAAATTTGAATTCTGTGTTTTACCCTTATTTTCCCTCTCATCCTAAGTTATGTGTAGGCCAATGTTTAAAAATATATGAACAAAGGACTTCTGATCTCAGAGCGCCCTCTCATTCCCAGCTCATCATTTCTTTCCGTAAACCCCACCTTCCCGTCTCTTCCGCTACCCTGGCCGGTTGGGTGCGTTGGGTTATGTCCCTTGCGGGCATTGATGTATCTGTTTTTGGAGCTCACTTTACCAGGGAAGCCATGGCTTCTAAAGCCTTTTGGTCAGGCTCCCTTCTAGAGGACATTCTGAGATCAGCTGACTGGACTAATGACAATGTTTTTTGTATGTTTTACTGCAAACCGATTGATACTGTGGCTTCTTTGGTGGTTGATATGCTTTAAACAAGCATAATAGGAGCCTCCGGTCTTGCCATAAAATGTAGAATTTCCTAGTTGTTATGACGGAAAGTCTTACTTTTAGTAAAGACACGGAGGCAAGTATTATCCCGCCTCTACACAACTAATATGTGTTCTCCCTCCCTTCAGCGGGTCCGGCCTTGCCGCCTGCTTCTTCGTGATGGTCCTGCTCAACAACGGATAGGGTCTCCTCCCCGTCACTTCACCTCTCCTTCCTGTTTTGAGTCGTCTATGGCGAATCCTACTATTCATTTCTCTTAGATGGATTTGGCTCAAGAAGTTTGTTCCTGGACTTTGGCTCTCTCTATTGTTTTGGCGATTGTTCCACTGTTTTCTGCCTTTATCTGATCTGCTCATCAGCGAAAAGAGGAAGCTCCATAGTCAGATGTGACGTTATATAGGTTAATATGTACTGATTGGTTATTAGGTCTCATTTTTCTTGTGTTCCCATTGGCCAGTTTGGTTACCTGGGCCCCTGGGAACTGTAGTTTTTTAAGCTGTATAATAAATGCAAGAAAAGAAAAGCATAATGCTCGCCTCTGTGTCTTTAATAAAATTAAGACTTTCCATCATAACAACTAGGAAAATCTACATTAAACAGTATCAGTGAGTCAATGCAACATAAAATATTAAAACCAAACTAACAGAAGGCATATACAAATTAATATTTATTAGTATATATATATATATATATATATATATAATCAATATTAAACACATTTCATAATAAAATACATAATCACAAGAAAACATAATTGTATGGATTTCTGTTTTCACTCTGACCACTAGCACTGTGCAGTATTTTAGTTATAAACTATTTCTGAATAGGGACTGGTTTGTTTTTTCGTATGTACTCACCCTGTCCCTGACTGGATTTTAAGGGTACCTCCCTTGTTTATTCTTTACTTCAGCAACAACTAAGCCCGCATATATCTAAATTCCAGTTACTAGACGATTGCCAATCAGGATTCAGACCAAAGCATAGTACGGAAACGGCAATTCTGTACATAGTAGACGATGCACTACTCGCTCTAGACCAAACCAAACCATGTCTGTTAATCTTGCTTGATTTGTTATCTGCGTTGGACACAGTTAACCACAAAATGTTGCTAGAACGTCTGGAGAACAGGATGGGTTTTTCCGAGAACATTCTTGAATGGTTCAAGTCCTACTTGAAGAACAGATCACAAAGATTTCTGGTGAATAAGAGCCTGTTAACATACTCCCCCATCCAGATTGGGGTTCCACAAGGTTCAACCCACTGCCCCTCACTATTCAACCTATACGTGGAACCACTAACGGTAGGGGTGAGTGGAATTTGCATAGTCGCGCTATGCAAAACTCCGCGAAATGGTAAGAAATCTCCGCAAACACGCAGAAATTCCACAAAACATGCGGAATTGCTGGTTTGCGATGCTTTTTTCCTGTTTGCTATCGCTGTTTGCGTGCTCGGGGGGAAATATCTTGCAAACACGCATTTTGAGAACGCAAACAAGCAAAAAATTCCACAAAGCCGCAAAACGTAGAATTTTGGGCAATTTATCGTTCTCCGCAAAACACAAAATTACCCAAATTACCCAAATTCTGCGAGCGGAACAGAATTTACCGCCCCGGCCTAACTAACGGTCATACTCCAGCGTGCCAACATCCGTTTCCACATGTACGCCAATGACACTCAGATTTACATTAGGATCACCTCCTTAGAGGAGATCAGAACAATTAACAAGGCTCTACAGGCGACGATGCAATGGCTAACAAGCAATCAGCTTAAACTAAATGCAAAATAAACAGAATTCCTCCTAATTTCACTCACCAAAAGTCTGCCCATCATAAAGGAATGAACCAATTTTATCACCGCACTCAATTGCACCCGATCACTGTAGATTCAACCAAATCTCTAGGAATAACGCTAAACCAAAGCTAAACATGCAGTCACACATTAACACACTGGCTAAAAGTGCAAGATTTCACCTGAGCTACATTAAGAAATTGAAACATTTCATTAAAACGGTGGCCCTCAAAATGGCAGTTCAAGCGTAAGTAATCTCGAGGATCGAATACGGATGCACAACACTTTCTGGGCTTCCAAAAATTGCAACAGCATCTCTAAAAGCCTGCCTCAACGCAGCAACAGGGCTCATAACAGGGTCAAAAAATTCGACCACATCTCTCCTCACTTGAAAGCATTGAATTGGCTACCTTTTGAAGCCAGAATTCAGCTCAAACTGGCGTGCATAACACACAAAGCTCTACACTTCAAGTCAACAAGATACCTAGCACAGAAACTGGTGATTTCTGGGGGGAAACAGACAATCAAGGAGCGCCAGAGACCTAGTACTGAAACCACTGATTTTTCGCAAAAAAACAAAACTTACAACAGACGTTCTCAGGTGCCGCACCAAGAATATGGAATTTGCTACCCCCAGACATCAGAAGACTACCCAACCACGCAAGATTCAAGAAAGAAACCAAGATATTCTTAATGAGTAAATTCCTACCGTAAACATTACAGAGTATCCATACATGGCTCGCCCAAATACTCTCGCTCAAGGACACAAGCGTTTTAGAGGTAATGTCGTTTGGCCATTACAGGGCTCTTGCTTCCCTTGGGGACATGGTCCCTCTAGTCTTACTGCATGCAAACTTACTATGACAGTTATCAAAAGAAATAGAGATGTCAACTTTGAACTAGACTGAAATATATTAATGCTATACAGAACTATGTACCGGAAAAGTTACCATGTCCTGAACTGTGAAGTGCTCTGATACCCTACGGGGTCAAGTTTGCGCTATACAAAACGCTGAATAAATAAAATATACACAGGATCCCTAATCTCACCCATTGAACCACTGCTAATTTGTAATACGCACCCCACATGGTGTCTCCTGTTCTGCTTTCACACAGATCAGCCCAGCAGCTAATATCACAAGTTCCTCAACAACTGAGACAAGTGTGTGGGCAGCATCAAGGAATTCAAATCCACATTTGCTCCAGATCTCTAACGGATGGTTATTCTTACCTTGTAACAGGCAAGATGTGGAACCTTCTAAATCACGGTGTGATGACCCATTTCTTTATGAAACCCACCGCTGACTCAAAAGACTTGATCAACTATTGTCCAATATTTACCTTACGCAATGCACACAAAATCCTCAAGAGGAAGGTAATTAAACAGCTGCAAGAATATGTGAAGGGCTCCCAGATACTTCAGCTTTTAAAAAAAAGTATATTAAACACTAATGAGGAATGGAAGCCATGCTGACTGACATTGGTGAAGACCTCATCATCACAATGTAGGACAGGGTCACCTCGCGCATCTAATCTCTTGTGATTTTTCGTCTGAATATGAACTCATGCTCCATTCGTTGCCGCCCAAGAAGTTGAGAGGGGAACTGGAACAGTATCAGACAGTTCTGAACCCTTGCACTTGAGAAGAAGCTTACACAGAATTGTCCCAGCCCACTTTAGCACAGAAGATTTTGCATGCGGTGTACCACAAGTGCCCGCCCCGTCACTGCTGCTATTTAACATGCATATGTGCCCTTGGTCATCCCCATTGAGTCACATATCTTGCATTTCCAAATGTACTCCCAAACAACACCCAGCCTGGTCTAAGGGTCACAGAGAGAGTGGGGATTAATTGTAGTCACACCCAACATCTCTGGGTAACTGCAGCCCATCAGTCATTGAATGAAGGGAAGCTGCCTGTGCCTAAATGTAGTAAAGACAAAGAGGTTGACAATGGGAAATGACAGCATCACCCTCCCTTTAACCATGCCAAGAAGAATGGGCAAGGCCCCCACACCTGCAGGTCATGGTAAGTGACCGAACACGTTACTCAACACTGCCACTTTCTTCATTCTCAAATCAATGGAGGGGTCACATGCATAAGGCAACAGCTAAATATGACATAAAAGCAAGTTGTGCCACTACATTCCTGCCACTGAGTGGAACTACCTAGAAATCAACACTACTAAGATTGGACTTCTGCATCATGGACCCCGAATATCACGTCCTTGTAGCAAAAGAAAATGTACAAATGGCTATGACTTAATATATCACATTGTATGTTTGGCGTTGTGTTTGAGAATGACTGATTTGTGGGCTCAAACTTCAAATAATCCTGAATCAACAGGAATTGCAGAACATTGTAGCCAGTGTTTACCTGAAACTCAAAAAATACGAAGATATATAAGCGAGCCTTAAAAACAATTCCTTGGCTCAGTGTTGAGCAATATGCGTGTAGTTTTAGACTACACCAAGCTTTTGGGTGGATGGTCATTGACACATGTTTACAATTCAACTCCACTCACACTAAGCCCCAGCAAAGACATTGCTTTCCAGCTATGCCACTATGATGCGTTTGGTGAGGTAAAAAACACAGTGAAGGCATGATTCGTGGGACCTATGCTATGGGACAACGTGGACCTTCTCCTGAATCATCAACAAATTCGCCAAAGCTTCAGTAATGCATTAAAAACCGTCCTTTTAAAACAAACCTTTCTGAAGCAACACTTTAGTGGAGGGTTGCAGTAGGACTCCTTCACTCTTAAATTCTTATAACAAATGGGCTCAATTGGCCAATAACAGCGCGATGGGGGCAGTTTACCGCTGTTCTGCATCTCTACAGAATGACACTACAAATGCACCAAACCTACGGAAAGATATAATAGTCTGATTTCTAAATCCTTAACTAGATCTGGCTTGAAACTCTCTTCCCCTACATTTGTCCCACATGTGAAATCCAGTGTTGGACTCTGCCCACCCATATAGCCAGTATTGCCAGAAGTAATATATTTGTGTGGTGTATATGATGATGTGAAAAGTGTAATTTGCTGTTTATTGCCGTTCTTGAGTATGGGGAGGGGCAATGACCCACGAGAGGCAAAGCCTCAAGTGAGACATGAGTACCCTCCCTCCATCAACCATGGTAATGAAAAGCATGTTATACGCTGTGCATCTGCAATTAGCGTTTATGCCACGGTATTTTTTCATATGTACCTGTTTTAACAAAAGTTACTTCATCGAAAACTGATGCAAAGGGTTACATTTGTGCAGTATGGTAACATTACGATGAAGGGACCTTGTGACTATTAAGAGAGGTGTTTTGCATTGTAAAGTAATTGTTACATTTAATCTGTGAGACTGTAAAATGTGTTTTGCTCATGCAATGTTGCTACATAGTGGAAATAAACTTGTATTTGATGTTTGCACTGTATTAATAAATGTGTACATGTGGCTATATGTATTTATGGATGGGCAGATAGAAGGAAAACAAAGAGGCAATAGTCATTGTGTAGTTTTGCTTTAAATGATTTTCCACTGAAAAAGTATTTTAATTTGTCTATAGCTGTCAGCCCATGGATGGTTTGATATGAAACCTACTCCGTCTGCTAAGTTTCGGGAAAAGCGATTCACAGGATAAAAAAAGTTACGAGGGGTGAAAATGTGTATCATCTCTCATTCGAGCTCTTATAGGAAATGTTGCTGAAAGATAGAGCAAAAACTGCAGATTGAAAATTGTAAACTTGGCATGAATTTATAAATGTACTCACAAAGCATGCTTATGATTTTGTTGTAAATCCGTTAAGACGTTTTTTTGCAATATTAGCATCAGAAAAAGATGCTGCCTGAGCTCATGAAATGTTAACACTTATCTTGTCAGCTGAAAAGCTATTTCTGAATTTGCTTATAAGTTTAGCTCCGTTTTACGAATATGCCTGAAATCTGGCTTCCAACATGGCCTATATCCCAGAGGACACTATTGTTTGATTGTACAGTTTATTGCTGTATAAATATATTTTCCGCTGCCACTGTTTTTTGTTTTTTGATTTTTTCTTAATGTTATGTGTTGTCCTATGTATAGTAGGAGTGTAACTGTTTTAGCGCCCTTTAATCTTCATTAAAATTAAAATTATTTATATCATGTACATGGTCACTCATGATATTATGTTTATATCAGGCTTTTTCTTTTTCTTTTCCTTCTTTTTGTGATTTAATTTTATGGGTATTCAATCACACATTGTATAAGTATAGCTCAAGAGCCACTGTTCGGATAATACTGATTTAGAGTATGGCAAACAGGTTACTCCCTCACTAACGTGATGGCTATTCAATGCACTCAGGCCGGGACTGGCTATTGCGGGCACCGGGCAATCCCCCGGTGTACTGCAAGGGTGGGGGCCGTTTTTGAACCCAGGGGCTGTTTTATCAGCATAGCTGCAAAAGCGGCCATGTAACAAAATCGGCCGAAAACTGGCCCGACAAAGAGCTCGGTCGCACCCCCAGGGGCCGGCCGAGCACTTTGCCAGGGCCGGTTTTGGTTCTCAGTCCGGCCCTGAATGCACTTGAAATAGGACAGACAGGATATCCATCACGTTTGTGGCAGAGTAACCCATCTGCTATAATCTAATCAGGCTACTATTACATTAAAATTGCTATTGGTATTTTCAAATGTGTGCATATCCATACAGGGGGGGCTAAGTAAATGCAACTTCATCGTAAGATTGGATTTTTATTAGCTATACAAATGGGCCTTCAAATAGAGTCTGTAGCTGGTACAAGTCAAAAGTTATAGATTGAAGTCGGTCATCAACACTTTGACTTTTCCTATGCACCGGTTACAGTTTCACCACTGTCTGTTATTTGTTGGCCTTGTCCCTTTGAGAACATGCCATTTCTAATCTCACACATCCCCACTCAAATATTAAGCACCCTACTATGTGGGAAGAAAGGGTGTGCAGGGGTGACATTTCATATTTAGAATAAGGTTTGCATACCTGTCAAATGGGTGATATTGAAAGGTCTGGGCAGCAGGATTCAAGATACTGCTGCCATGTAACACATGGTAGCCTTAAATACATGTTTTCAATGCCACTGAAGTGGGTGGCACAAAAGATGCTAGAGTCTACATGTGGCACTTAACTTTCCATGCCATTGGTGCAGTTCTGTATAACATACTATGATCTTATATGAACGTAAAGTGTGACAATCAGGGTTTAAGTCAACTTCAACATGTTTAGGGGTCAGATCACATACACTGAGCAGAGCTGAGAACAAAGATAGCAGGGTTCAAGAGTTAGAGTTCAGGATTACCAGCGAGTCCCATACTAAATGGAAAGCTGAGGGTGACCCCAAAAAAGGGATCACTTTGTAACAATAATCAGCCTGCAAGACACCCTGTCTGAGGTAACAGCATGGGTAGACAAAAATATATCCTGCAACCTACTGGCTGCAGATGGCCCTCGATGAAGGAATCATAGTGGTGTGGGTGTGGCTGAAGCAGCAACGCAGGAAGAGGAGGACTTGTCTTGCTGGTGGCTAAGCCCTGTGCTGCCTCGTCACCATCTGGAGCCACAAAAGGGCTGAGCTGGTGCGTAACAACCCAGGAAGGCTGTCTCTGGTGGTAAGCCAGACCCAGGGGCAACCTCTAAATATCTGGTAGGGTTGTGGAATTTTCAGGAGATATTGTGCCCCTAGAGCAGACTGGCTTTTCTACAAACAGGCGAACAGTGAATCACTATATTTGGGCTCACTGCATGGCCCACATGACTATCTATAAAGCGCCTCAACACTGAATCTGAATTTTCTCAGCCAGACTGGGAATCAATACATTAGTGCTCAATGCATGGCCTACTCGGATTGTTGTGTCCAGATTGGCCCACAAAATAGTCTTGTCTGCAGTGTCCTGCTGGACACGTTCTAGTGTCTCAGCAGACACTGGGTTGGTTAGCCACTCCCTTGGGGGAGTGGACATACATATACCCCACACCCATACATCACAGGTGTCATGAGTGACGTGACACTGTTAATAAAAGGGACCGGGTGCACGTGTTCGTGGCCAGTTCCAGTACCTTACTTCAGTGTCTATATAGTCATTACGAAAAGCATGTGGGCCTAGTGCCCCAGACACAACATTGTCCACATCCAGGCCTTCACAGACCATCTGAGTGTACATATTTTGGAACTCTTCAGAGAGGGCAGACAAGAGTATCTTCCCAAAAAGCAAACCGCGTTCTGACACCTCAATGCAGTAGAGAAGAAAACTATTTTACCAAGCATGTCAATGGGTTTGGATTCTGTTAAGTGAGGCAGTAGAGAAGTCATTTGGGGTCACCTTGTTGGCCAAAGCCCGAATTACAAGGCTCTCTGGTATGGGATCCTTTGTCAACAAGCATTGAAAAAGCCTGTAGGTCTTGCCTGTGGCAGATATTTTTATTTAAAAATGTCTTTTTTGTGAATTTCCATAATACAGTACAGTCATTACAACTGACTTTACAGTCGACTGCAGTCTCAATTCCAACCACCAGGTGGTGCAACAGTACCAAATATTTGGACACATTTCTTAGTCCTTTTTCCCATAGAAGCACCGGCGTGGATCTTGGAGAGTCAAACTTCCCCAAAAAATATTGCATTTTGCTGAAAAAAGAAGTACCAAAATTGAAAGAGGATGGAAAAGAAATGACTAGTTTTTATAGTGGCGTCCAGTCAACCAATTTCCTTGATTCTTCCCCCTCCCTGGTCTCCAACAGACCCCTTGTTTCACTACTATTTCTCGGTGTCTGCCCAAAATTACATTCACAAATCGGAAGTGGCGGTACAATTACGCGTTCCGGTATGTCCGATGTTAGAGCACGGCTTGGTAGCTTGCACCGCAGGAACTCTAGCTCACTGAAGATGACGCTTTGCTGCCTTAATAATGTATCTCAAATACTGGAACAATGTGTGCTGCAGAAAATGCCGTGATATGTGAGTCGAATCCAAAGATGTGAAACCAACATCTTCCCAAAGCTGTCTGGAACGGTTCGCAAAATGAAACCATCACTGACGAATGGAAATCAAAGCATCTAGAGTGACGAGGAAGCCAACCAATCGTAGGTAATGGGTGGGCTCGAGGCCCTTTTTACATATTTTTAAAAGTACAGTAGATCTTGCAGCAATAGCGCATGTGCTGTCTTTGAGCGAGACCTAAAAAGGCCAGATCCCCTGGAGCAGGTCTACAGCATTTAGTAATGGGGGCCTTATTGGGGGCGCTAAACATGGTTTCCACCATGCCACTGTCATGGCGTCTGGCAGAACATCACCGAAGGGCAGAAAAGGTTCTTAAGTTGGTGGGTCTAGTTGTAAGATTTCCATAAGTTTGCTTTGTTTTCCACACCTGGAAACTGTAGTCCCCACACCGCTGTGGCTCTATGGACAACCACAGCTAAAGAGGCTTTCCTCAGTGATTGCTGCAATGGGGAACCCAGTTCCATCTCTGTTGAGGTACCAAGGATACTAGTGTTCAGAAGGTCTAAATATAGAGCAGAATTAGAATAGTGAGAGTTGGCATGTTACCAGCCTCTTCCTCCTCATCATCCTTGCCATGCAGAACATGTCAAGGCCTTGTAGCACATCTGAATCTGATGCAAACGACCTCAAGTTCATGGACATACTGGTGTTGAGGCAAAGGCCCAGCCGGAGATCCTTCCCACAATAAAAGTGGTGTCTGAGTGATCACATAATGAAGCACTGACCATGGTCTAGCCAAACACAGCTCTGTCTTCATGACGGACGGAGTCAGATTATGAATAAGGTTCCTGTTTTTCCGGATTTTTACAGATAAATACAGACAGAAAACAATGTGTTTTCTGTCTGCATTTACTTTTAGAAGTGGATAAATACAGAAAATTGGGCTTCTTTTAAGACACTCTGTGCTGCCTTTCATGAACTATATGCCAACAGCCGAGTAGATGGACAGCACGGGAAATAAAAAAAAGATGCAATTTCATTAAATAATGCCATGTGTCAACATACATTTGTGGCATAATTCTAATATTTACCAGTGGATGTTTTGTTATATAATATGTGGCAGCTGAAATAGCTAAAACAGACAGACATCAAACTATGTGTTCGCGTCTATCAGTTAAGTAAATATGGAAATGTAGTTTTACCACTTCATTTTTCCTCAAAACTCAAAATAAATATGGATAAATACAGATAAAGTGGGCAAATAATAAACATGGATAAATACAGGTGGAAATGCTAAAAAAATAAATACCATAAAACTGGGAGCCCTAATTATGAACCAGCACCTCTGGAGTCGTGGAACACCAATTCGACTGAAATCAGTGGCCCTTTGGCAAAGGAGTAGAGCACAACTGGGTTTAAGGGATCCGATCAGAGGCCTAAAAGGGATCAGGGAGAGCCGGGGCAGGTTCCCCCAGTGGAGGTCCTACTGCGGGTCCTGGAAGATCCATGGAGCCCAAAGGCACTCAAAATGGACCAAGGATTGTCTGAAATAGTTGCAGCATTGCCTCATTAAGGGCCTGTACCTACTGCGGAGTGGAATAGAGCGCAAGAAATTTGGAGGGCATCAACTTCAACTGCTGGATGGGGTCAGAGTAGGGATACAGGTGGGTAACTGGGCCCTTGGAGTGTCAACTGCACAGTCTTTTTCAGGAGCGGTAGCAATGGGAAGATGAAGTCAGTGCTTGTGTCAAGACTTGTCTTTCAACCTTAAATTGGGCCTTACCTTAGGATGGTGATCTGGACCGGGAAGGAGAACGTGGGGACTAAGAAATAGAGAAATAATGATTTTGCTAGATGCATCAGTGAGCTTTTATCACATGACTTCGAATTAGACTTAAATCTGAGAAACCCATGGGAGACACTGTGCAGGTCTTTAACATATATTTGCTTCCTGCAGGTACTGAATCGCTTTAAGACTGTGGTCTTTGAGGGAGACATACACTGTTAAGAAAAATGTTTTGGAGGCAGGGAAAGTGCTGACAAAAATTTGGGAATGGAGTTCCAGATTTGTGTCACTGGCTGTGGAAATAAAACAAACGGATGTCCAGCACACATGGGTGGTGCCTACATATGGCTTTGCACTATCAATTCAAGAGGCAGAATAAGGCTGATGTAGACATCTTTGGCACCACCTATCAGCTCAGAGGACCAATTGATGAAAACATATCCAGATCCAGTCCTGCGCCAAGGAATTAAAAAAGATGAGGAATTGGATGTGGCGATCACACATATAACCATATAGTAATATCACTTAAGAAACCATATTCCCACCAAATTACATAATTGAGACATTCGTAATATTATATTGTTTCTAAATGTCAATAGCCCATAGTTGTGCCATTGAGTACTTATAAGTATTACCATCAATTTGCTCAAGATGTTACAACTTTGGATCTGGCCATTCTTTCATAATTCCTACACAGCAATCAGCAACATTCACTTCATGGTGCATGGCCTCAGTAAAGAATTGTTTGCACTCCACCTAAATACTTATTTGACTTACATTTCCAGACCACATTTGATGAAACTTATGCACAACCTAGACTAGAGCATCAACACACTATATCTCCCTGAAGTAACAGAGAGGAGCAAACAAAACATTTCTTTTATAGCAGGATCATACACATGGAGTGAGATTGAGTTTGGGGTCTGGAACACACCACATTCAAAGCAACAGGATTGATGGAGAAAGGTGGCTGATGACAAGCCATTGGACTAGACCTAAACAGCACATTCTGTAACTTTGTGCATTTTTGCCATAAATAAATGTTTGCTCAGACGAAGGTAAAACATCATATGATTTGGGTTCTCACCCCAGAAAGTGTACCCCTTCGTAAACTGAGTTTAGGCAGAATTTTTCATTATTGGTTGCATCAATGTGACAAATTCTGTGGCACAATTTCCTCTGTTATATTGTGGTGCTGAAAATATCTAAATAAGTCTTATTTTAGACTGCCAGCGTGGTAAAGGAATAATCTTACTATTAGCAAGGAAGAATTTCCACAATGAAAGAAAAAGCAGTTTCTGACTGTCAAATTTCTTACTCTACATCAAGATCTTAGGCTTGTTTAATGCACTTTGATATCCTTGTGAAAAGGTCTGTGCTATGGCGATACGTTAATGAACTATGTCAGTGAACCTGGGAAAGATCTAAAATGACTACACATATAGACAATGAAACATTTGTTTCTGCAAATCGTTTAGCGTACTCTGAGTTTTAAGACTTTGGGGCTAATTAGGAGTATTGCAGTCCTCAGGACCGCCTTATTTGTGGTGGTGGTCTGACCACTGCCACCACTACGGGACCACTCCCAGTATTTTGAGTGTGGCTGTCAGACCGCCACAGGACCGCTGATCGGCTGGGATCAAGGATCCCACACTGGTGGGGTGTAGACAGGGAAAGTAATATGCTGGCAGTGCTGATGCCGGCAACGCCGAGCATAATAATACTTGCCTCTCCACTGCCCTTTTCATGGCGGGGAGCCTACCATGAATGGGGCAGCAGAGATGCAGGTAAGGGGGCTCCTGACAGGGTCCCTGGCCGAATCTGGACATGGGTGTGTGTGCACACGTTGTGCCCCCCCCTACACCCTGCACCATTGTTCCTGCACGGTGTGGCATTCAGAACATGGTGCATGCTACACCGTGCAGGAATGTGCAGTCGGTGCTTTCATGACAGTGGTCTGCATGTTAGGCTCCCATGAGCCCAACAAACCACCAACGTGAGACTGCTGCAGCACTGCTCGCCGCAGGCTTGGCATTCCTCCTGCTGGGCGCAGCAGTGGCAGTCCTACAGGAGGACCGCCAAAGTATTAATAAGGTGCTTAGCATCACATTGAACCTTTAATGCGTTTTAAATGAACACTAAGTGCCCAATTCAAAAAGGTAATCTTAGACTTAAGTGTAAGCTTACTACTTTTTTGGTATTCAATGTACTAGTAGTAAAGCTCCTACTAGTGGAATTGCTAGTAGTAAAGTTTTTAGTAGTTACTTACGTTTGTGAATACCAAAGTAATAAACTTAGATTTAAGTCTAAATTTACTACTTAAGTGTAATTTTACTACTTTTTGGTATTCAAAAAGGTATTTTACTACTTGTAACTATACTACTACTAAAGTTACTACTAGTAAAATTACTAGTAGTAAAGTGACTAGTAGTAACTTACCTGTTTGAATACCAAAAAGTAGTAAACGTAGACTTAAATCTATGTTTATGTTTGAGAATTGGCCCCAGAATGTTTGTGCTATAGGAGATACTACAATACCTTTAGCATACAGCTCAATGTGTTTACATATTTTAACACAATAGCAAAGGGAATTCCACAAATAATGCGACACAGAAAAAGGTCTGAAAGTAATCATGTCAGAACATTTTAAAATTGTATTCCTGTTGAACATGCTGTGACAATTTGCATGGAATGATGATATATTTATTTAATTTCCATATCTATGACTTCTAGTGGCTACTTAGGTAATTTGTTGTTCAGCCTAGGCACAATTTGCATACTGACTTCTTGAAAAAGTACAAAAAATAGACTTTTTGGATGTATTATTGGTGGACAAATGTATCTCGCAGTGAAGGTTCTATGCTTACACCGGACAGTCTTGTACCTACTGTTACTGTTCAATAAATTAGGAATTACCTGGCAACTTGAGTGCCCATCATGATGTCCCCCTCCTTCAAGGCACGCCGACTGTAAGGCCTGGGAAGGAAATTCACAAATATCATGGCAAAATATACATATTCTTCAGCCTGTACACAGATATTAATGACTCCTGGGTTACACCTTAAGAACAAATGTACAGTACCAGATTTGTGTTAAATCAGAAAGAGCTAAAACAGTTTGAAAACTTGAATTGATTATACTCTATAATCACACAAAAGATTATCACAATTTTTAGGATCCAATGACATCCATTAAACACAATCGTCACACACAGATTCGAAGTGGCCATGTGCTCTCTTCTACAGGAAAGTTAAAGTGACATCCATGATTCCATGCCGACTTTAAAATCATTGTTTTCGTTAGCTTACCAATAATTGATGAAGTTAGATTTTCAAAAAAAATTCTAATTTTACAGTATTCACAGATAATTACAGTGCAAAGTCACAAACTAATATTGTAAATCCTCCCATCAAAAATAATAAATCCAGCATTTAGATTGTGAAACGTTTGTGTAATATCTAAAACATATCCCATAGCAGTTTAAATATTCTCAAAGTCGTGCAAAACGAACTAGTTTAGACATTGGGACGTCAAGTGCAGGGCACTCCCAAACAATATCAACAATTGATTTCCTACAATTCTGTCTGCAAGGTACAGCAGAGGGAAAGAAAGAGAGGATGCTTATGAGGACTGTGAAGATGAAGATAGGGATGGATGGAAAAGTTTACAGCAGGAATGGGAAGGAGTGAAAGTGATGAGATGGATGGAGAATGGATGGATGAGGGGGATGGGCTTGTTTATTGGTAATTAAAGTCATTGGAGTTGAATTTGTTATCTTAATAAAGCTGAGAGTATTTGATAACCTTGTCCTAATAAATGGCCTTTTACGCTTCAAACCAGCTTGGAGTGTAGTTACTGCATGAAGTATGAAGCGCGCACGTCACTGTGCATCGTTCACATACAGCATGCGCGTTACCACTCTAACGAGCGGCATTTAGCACCTCTTCACAGTTTATAGCAACAATATGCCATTATTAAATTAATGTTATTAATTTTGTTTTCGCAATTAAGCGTTTGTCTTTTGTTGTCCCATAAGCTACAATGGTTTCAAAACTCATTTTAGATATGACCGATGCCACGTCTCTGAATGTTAATAATACTTACAGCCACTGTTCCCACTAACCTGCGCGCCTGCGCTCGCGCGCATTGAAGGCACCCCAAGCGCGCAGTGCTTATTATTTAGCGCGCACATTCTGAGACTGTTCGCGCCGCCGCTATTAACGTGCGAGCGGCGCGAAAACCCGTAATTTGCTGTTCACTTTCACGTGCAAATGGCCCTAGCACTTGCACGATTCCTTTCCTGTCAGTGCGCCGCTGCGGGGCTGATTGAGGGCCATTGAGTTAGTATTCATTTTAATTGCAGCGCACACGGAATGCAATTAATATGAATACTACCTCAATGGCCCTCAATCAGCCCCGCATCTGTGCACTGTTAAGAAAAGAAAAACTGAGTTTCAAACACGACGTGTGCTTTAGCACACGCGGTGTTTGACACTCAGTTTTTCTTTTCTTAACAGTGCACAGATGCGGGGCTGATTGAGGGCCATTGAGGTAGTATTCATATTAATTGCATTCCGTGTGCGCTGCAATTAAAATGAATACAGACGCTGAAGAGAAAGGGAAGAGGCGCCTGTCAGACAGAGGTTTGGAGAGGAAGAGGGCGGCGGATCCGAGCAGGGGAAGAGAGGCCGGAGCGGGAGGGGCATACCTGCCAAGGTTTAAGATTCCCATGTGTGACAGTTTCATAATTTCAGTGCGATTATAAGTAACATTTCAAGGACTATGACTGACAATTTATCGTGAGGAAAATCAAGCAATGAAGACACAGGAAACATTAAAATATTAGAAATTACAAAGGAGAGTGAGGCTGTGGCACGCACAGATAACAGGCTGTATTTCATTATGTAGGAGTTTCAATCCCAATAAACATCATTACCCGAGCTGGGTGGCCGACCCCAATCGGTGAGCGGTGCCCCTACCTGCCCAGCAGCAGGCACCAGATCACATCAGCTGCTGCAGGCAGCCTGAAACTGAGCTACAGGCGCTTCTGGCAGTGACCTCCAGCTCAGCTCTGGAGTTGCTGTTGGATCCGGGCCGAAACTGCAGGCAAAGATGATGGTAAGGGACCCAGCACCAGCACAAGGACCACAGATTCCAGACCCTGCCCTCTCAGTACATTTGTGTTAACAATGACAAAAACTCAGGGCTGGCAACTAGTAAAACACGGTCTACTTACGGATCTTTAGTCAGATTGGCCCGTCAGCGAGTCACACTGCAACAATGCAGCTGTGTACTCAGGCCGCAAGCCGCACACCCTGCGGAAATCTGCCTTGGTCTTAGACTTTGGTCTAGGTTGCTGGCTGTCCTTGGCCGGCTCGGAAATTATAATTGAATGCCGCTGACCGTAAATAAAGAAGAGCACCGGTGGACAGGCTGGTCATATGGAAACAGTAGCATTGTAGACCGAGCTGCAGCATGATTCTGGACGGCCTAAGTTCCTCGCAACCAAACTACCCGCTCTGGCAGTGTCAGCCAGCAGGACGTGACGTACTACCGCTGCCCCTCGGTAAAAGCTATAGGAATGCATAGTTTTAGGAATACAGAGGAGGCCTTTTGAGAGCATGCAATCAGAAGATGTTAAATTCTAAAAATAATTATGCCATTTGCATATGGGATTTCGCATTGCACTGTAGTATTTGTATAGCACGTAGTCCCCCTCACTCCCCCAATGTGGGGTACCCAAGTGCCTACTTACATAGACTGCGTGCTACTCTTGTCTAAGTCATACACTTGGAGTCATACCAATATCAGAAACCTCATTTCCAATATATTAAATCAAGACTCTGTACATTAGCCTAGGAGCTGTTTTTTTTGGCTGTACTGTTGTTTGGAGGCTTTTGCTACCAGCCTTTGCCAAACACAGATTGCCAGCCTTTGTCGTGGGCCCCTCCTTCCCATAAAAATCAGCAAAACATAGGGTCTGGGCCTCTCTCTGATGTCACGTGAGTGACCCGGCCCAAGAGGGAACCGATGTCAGAGAGGCCCTACAACATGAAACATGCAGTTAGATACCTCACACGGCGCTGGTCCGGCCATCTATTACACCTTCTGAGCATTACTACCAGCTAGCACCTGATCGCGCGGTGCGAGACACAGGCTGGTAAATTTAACATGTTTCAGCTGCAGATGGGAGTCCGATTGTGGTGGTTATGCCTCTCCATTGCCATTGGCGGCAGCGATACAGACTCTGCCAAGGCCACCCAGGAGGCTGCAGGCACTGGCAAGATCAGGGCACGAACCACTGTGGGCCACTGGAATAGGAGTTTACCGCCCGGTGGCCCCAGCCCGCCTCCAGTGTTTTTAAGGATGGACAGCGAGTTCCCCCACTCACAGGTAGCCATAGCCACGCCGCGATCACTGAGACAGAAGCCATATCACACACTGTGCAAATAGTGGAACACCTTCCAGTACCCAAATGCCCGTGTTATCTTTCTTATTAGCATACCAGCTTGAATACACACCTCCCGCCCAGCATCCAATGAGCACCAGACAACTGGCAAATGCCTGAAGAAAAAGTCAACACATAAATAAAAGGCATTGTCATTTACAATACCAGTAGCTCAAACTCGTCGTAAATGTGTGACCTATTGCACTGCAAATTCTTGTTTTATAATGTTTTTCCCATCCTGCTGGAGTCTTGCTGGAGTCAATGCGGCCTCTGTACTCCTGTGGGCCAGAAAATTTTTCAGAATTTGGCCCCAGGGGGGTCTCTCTGATATAAAATACTGTATGTAATATCTGTTTTAATATTCAGAAATTTGCACACGTACAAGAAATAATACTTTTAGAATGTCAGAGTTTTCTTTATGTGAAAGAAAGAGTATGCTGATATCTTGGAATAGCTGTGATGATGGGGCACGGAGGGCCTGGAACAATGTAGCCATGCATCACCCCGAAGGTAATAAAATGCTCACTGCCCACATCCACGTGCATTTGGAGTTTCTATGATTGTATAATATTGCTTGCTATTTCCATTCCTTATAAATGAGGCGTGGTATATAAAGGGCTATACAAAAACACATTATTGTTCCTGCTATTATTATTAGCACACCAGAAGAGGTTGGGCATCACAGAGAATTGTGGGACAGGTGACAATGAGACAGAAGCCAGGGCGGAGGCAGGCCGATTAGGGAATAAGTGCCAAAAAGAGAACCGAGGGTGGAGGGTGAAGGTGGGATGAAGAGGAACTGCGCCGTTGTCGGTAGTAGCTGAGCTCTGGTGGCATGGTGCCACCCCTCCCACAGTATGCCTCACAGCAGCTGGCAGGCCATAGATATCCACCAACACCAGCTCCTTGTGATCGGACCAGTGACACTGTAACTCCTCTCTTGGCCTTCACTTCATGCACCACCCACCGCCCTAGCCAACCACAGGCTGGGATTTCTCATCCCTGCTTTGGCGACAGTTGTTGTTTCAAAGGAGGCGACAACGGAGAGAAACCGCAGCTATACCGAATGTGCATGAGCAACATTTCAGCGCCGGTGCACGGTCAGAAATCAAGGGACCCAGAAAGACGTAACCACACCGACGTATAAAAGCAGCGGAGCAACAGCCGGGCAAAATGATAGCTGCCTCGAAAGAAAACCAAAGTGTGAACGCACTTCTAGATGACATAGCCTCATTCCATAACCATGGTTAATGTCACTCAGCGGATTTAAACAAGCATAAGCCTCTGTGTATCCAAATTGCAAATCTGCCTTAAGACCCTTAATGTGGCGCCGTGGGTGTTGAAAAGCACAGTATTTTCAACAAAAGTTTGGAGGGATATTTGGCGCTGCACACACGCGCAGTCTGGTTTCTGGCGCACATAGCCATGGCTGCAGCGCACAGAGACCCTAAACTACCGCACACAGAGGAACAAAAATTAGAGGGAACATTGCTTACAGCAGAGGGCTTCAGAAAACAAACGACAACACACATAAAATATGCAATCCAAGGAAATGCAACCGAGATGAAAAATCACAGCACCCACAATTTCTAAGAATCCTGACACAAGTGGCGCTGAATTAATAATTATGTTAAAGTCCACCAATGATGTCTGGAAAGTAAAGAGGGCTTTCGTTTGATCAGATATTATATGTGACTCCAGGGCAGGCTGTGATGAATAGTAATATTATTTCTGTCACATTTATTATTACCCCATTATATTGTATTATTGGTATATTATTATAGTAAGTGATTCAATGCATGCATTGTTTCACAAGAAGCTCGAGACCGGAGCAGCAGAAAGAGTACCTAAATGAGATCCATTCCAAGCAGTACAATGCCCTGTTCCAGCTGATCCTCACAGGGGACTTTGGTGTGTCTGCTTTGAGGATTCACCACCAACAAGTTCACTCATCGCACATCTACATGGAGCTGTGGTCGTTTCGCTTTCCATGAGTAGTTTCATGTCCTATGCTGCTGTGTGCACTGTGCGTTCAGTGAGCTGTCGACATCTGAATCAGTGTTTTCTCACTCGCCCTCTAGTTCAAGCCCTCTAATGTCCCTCTGCAGCCCCCGTTCTTCCTAACCAATGAGTGGGGGACTTTACTATCGCTGTTTTGCTTCTTTATTTCTTTTTTGGATTTAGTGAACCTAGTGTGCAAAACTTGTTAATAGGAGAAAAATCTTAATTTACATAAAGCACAGGACGGTTAATCAATCTTAAAACTTGAAATTAGTTCACCAATTACAAAGTCAGCTGCTTTACATGTCACATTACTCCACTGCAAACAAAAACATGAGTTAAAACATTATCATTTACAATGCCAATAACTCTAGCTTTCGCAAATGCAAAACCGATTGCATTGCAAATGCTTGTTTATTGTGGAAAAAAATTAATAGTATTAATTATGATGCACTATAAAAATGAGGACAACTAAAGAAAGGAGTAGTGTATTTATTTTGGATGCACTGTAAAAAATTACGACAAAATCAAAGTGGTGGTTTGGGTAAAATTCAGATCATTGTTTTCACTGTGCCACCTTTACCTCTAGATTTGGTCTGTGAAACCATGTTTTTAAAACTGCACCATCAGGATTCAAGCAAGCCGGGCCGAAGACGGCTGAAATGCCAGAAACCGGTCCCCGGTAGCTTGTCTCCTTTCTGGTGAAGAATTGGCTTGGTAGTTTAGTCTGCCCTGTTCCCATGATGCACTGGGCCAGGGACAGACTGATTTGCATATAGCCAGGTTCTGAGCTGGGATGGTGCAGTGAGATAAATAACGGTGATGGATCAAGCCCTGATCTTTGGACTGGGTTAGAGTGGTCTGCTTAATTCAGACACTCTGTTCATCACCACCCCCCTTTTCTGAATTGTTTTTTTTATAAAGCAGCATACGAAGACTGCCATGGGTACCAGTTGTCTGTGTGAACAAATGGACCAGATGCTCTCTGTACTGCCCAGCAGCCCAAACCCCAGCCATGTTTATTGTCAGGCAGTAGCGGCTTTAGGGTGGTGCAACTGGTGCAAAACTCAGGTTGGATGGAGCGGCACCTATTGCTCTCTGACCCTCCTGTATCTGTATTGTCTTTTATATGTGTGTGTTACTTGCACGTGTGGTGGTTTGCAGACCAGCATCTCACACCCCATTACCTGCACCTGCACAGCCAGATACCAAAGTCACCCTCTTGCTCTGCCCTGCACAGCAGATATCTCTGGCTCTCCCAAGTTAGGTGTGTATTTCTAGAGGGGGAGGGGGGTTTGCAAAAGTGAGGAGATGAGTCTTGTGTGCTTTCTAAGGAGAGCTCAACATGTCTGTGAGTGTTATCTGGCCCCGGATTGGTGCGCGTCAAGAGGGGAGGATGGCATGGTAGACCTATGGGGAGGGGCCATCAGAGATATTGGAGAGGGGATGGTATGAGGATTACATGGTTCTTGAAGGGCTGTAAGAGCTGTTTGTGTTTTTAAAATGTCAGTAATTAAGGTTCTCAGATTTCTTCTCATCACCGACGAAGGTGTGCTGTACTCCCGGCTTCAGACTAAGCATTTGGGAAATTCTGGCACTAGTAGGGATGTATGTCGTTATTACGCATGCTTTTACAACGCATGCCTTTCACACGCAACTTTTACAATGCAAGTCGGTATAACGACTTGCGTTGGGGGGCGCTGGATAGTGAATAGTTTAATTTACTATTCCAACTCCAGTCCCCGTGGATAGTAGGGAAGGTTTTGGATAGTAAATTAAACCATTCCCTATCCTACAGCGCCCCCCAGCGCAAGTCGTTGTAACGACTCGCGTTGTAAAAGTTGCGTGGTAAAGGTAGTGCGTGGTAAAAGTTGCGTTGGTAAACGCTGTTCCCCCACTAGTAGTTCAGGGGTCGTTCAGTTCATACAAGTGAACAAACACATGAAAACTTTCATTTGTGAAAGAAAAGTCCATTGCATCATCTGGTAGCTTAAGAGGTAAAAGGGGGAATTGCCCTGATAATGGCTGTTGAAGCAGTGGACAGGAGCTCAAACGCAGCCGCTAGAGGGGTGCACATGCTTTGAGAATGGTGTATTGCAAAGGAGGCTGTTGTAGATTATTGCACATAGAACTGAGAAGAATGAATGGTTGCTTGGGTTTCAAAAAGGCTGAAGGGGTGCATACATGGCTGTGAGAAGGAATGTAGGGGGTGCCTTGCTGGGGATCAGTGCAAGAAGAGTTCATGGTTGTGGGAAGGGTTATAATAGCAATGCATGCATTACTGGAAGGCTGTACGAAGGGTGCCAAATGGGAATACTTGACCAGGAGGGCATGTAAGAGGTCAGGTGCACTGATAAGAGGGCTATGAGACTGCTCCAGTACCTGGATACCCTACCAGGTGATTAGCTACACTAGACAAACCAACATAACAAAACATAACTGATACACATGCTAAAGGGGATAGTGTACTGTAATTTTCATTAAAATAAATTGTAGTAAATGTGTTCTGTACCATTCACCATTTGAATCTATTTTTTCGAAATGCACGTGCGGGGACCCGCTGCTTTCTCTTTCACTTTAGGCTTGTTTGCAACGCACGCTCGCTCACGCATTTTATTTAGGTCTGAAATTTACGCCTCACCAATTTTAAAATCCACCAGCCATCACTGCTAAATTTAAAACAGACAATCTGAAGCGTAATAGATCATGAACCATTTGCTTGTCTCTTCTAGGGCCAAACAAACTCACTATACCAATCAAATTTTAAAATATAAATACAGATTGTGGTAGTGCTCAAATAAAACAGCACAGAGCGTTTCATGTGTGTTTCCCTTCATTAATGCTGCCTTCGGTAAGCCCCATAGCATTATGGGATATTTAGTCACTGCATCTTTAATTTCAGTTTCAGTATTCAGTTAACAGTAAAATGCTAACCAGTTTTCGGTGAGGTAACCCTTCATTTATAGAGCTCAATTCATGATGAAAACATCATGTCAGGAAAATACCGTTGTGAATTAGCTTCCATTAAAGATATTCAAAGGATGTTACCCTGGTTAGGTGGTACTGCCTTTTAATGCAAGAGATTATTAGGTATAGGTAAGAGTGGCAGTTTGTTGCAATAAACCTTTACCTATTTCATAAAAGCAAATATGTTGACATAGCAAGCAAGTCTCTCACTTGTATTGTAGTGTGGCATTGCTGCAACGTTTCCTACTTCTTGTCGAGACCCCAAAGTGCTCTACCTCTCCCCAAGTTAAGTCATTTAACACAATTATTGAAGGCTTCTTGACACTTCCAAAAGCCGTGAGGTGAACGGCCAGCTAGGACAGCAGACAGCTTGCCATTCCAGCGCTCCAGCGCCATTAACAACGCCGTGAGGGAAACGGCCAGCGCTAGCAGCGCTCAGGGCCATAGCGCTCCAGCGACCACCGAGACTACAACACCCAGGTGCCCCGGCGGCGGAAGTGACGCCGCACGAGCGCCCGGAGGCGCTTGAAAGAACGGAACGCCCCTCGCCCCCGCGAGTCGCGCGCGGGAGCGCCCGGGGCTAAGCCCGGGCAAAGGGTGGGCCCTCTACAGCCCTCATCGGCAGGAGGAGGCAGGGGCAGGGCCCGACCCCCTGTGCCATCAGAGACACGCCTACAAGTAAGACTCTGCTGTTGTCCCTGTGTTAATTGTCAATAGCATATTATACATAGATTATGTCTAAAAAGAAACCTGCTGCTTTGCCCGCAAATACTATGGACAACTATGTTGTGCAAACTGTCAAGAAAAGTAACGAACAGAGGAGGGAATCACTTGGGCTAAGTCAGTCACCAGACTTGTGCAGACTAAGCCCTACCTTACCACTGTCTACCGATGATAGCCCTTTCGTGTTGGTGGAAGCCAGGGTCTCACCAACTGTACCACCTACCATTGATTCTAACAGCCAGCTATCGGTCATGTTACCATCTCCCGTTATTCTGGACGGAGACTCAGAAAATGTTATAGATTCAGACCCAGAAATTGAAACTGGTCCTCTGGAGGATGACTTACCACCGACTGAGTACACACCCCGGCCTGTGCGCACCTGTGTGAAGAATCAGCGGAAGCAGGGCGGCCCTAGGCCAAGAGTGAAAAGGAAAAGAACATTATCCCCAGGTCCTTCGAGAGCTCCGCAAAAGACTGTTGGGGAAGGGTCTATAAGAAATAGAGGAGAAGATGAATTGTTGAGTAAACTGCTCGAGGTTGTAGAGGGTAAACTTATTGAAATTGTAAAACCTCTGATCTCCAAAATCGATAAATTGCAGGCTGAAGTGAAAAGACTTGGAGGCGTGCAAACTAAACTGACGGAGGAAATAGGCAACCTTAATACTTTATTAACAACGAGAAGTAGTACCGAAGGGATTAACCTAGTGGGAGAAGGGACATCTGGTGTGCTGACTAATCCAGTACACATGCCGCCCCCGAAAGTTAATCAACCTGTAACAACAGCAGAAGGGCGTCCGTTAACAGTAAATTTACCGCAAGCACAAGTTCACGGTACAGACCCACTGCAGTTTATCGAGGAAGCCTCACCCGTTGTACTGGTGCTAGCTAATGTACCCCTTCTGGATGACGGTATCACCGAGTCATCTAGCTCTCTGAGTAGTAAGGCCCTTCATTGGCTCTCAGGTAACATGAGGTTAGCACCTGGAGGGTTACAGCAACTGGCGCATGATATTAAAACAGTTAAACGTGTCCCTTGGATAGGGAACCGCCCCAAAAGATTTAAAGGGGATTGTGTGGCGGTAACTTTTGCACACCCCGATGTACTTCCAAATATCTTAACACATATTCTCCCGCCTCAGCGTAGAAGAGGTACGGTGGTTCCCCTAACATTAAAATTCTTTTATGGGGAACAGCATAATGTAACCCTGCCAAAAACGCCAGCACTAGGATGGGACAATAACTTAAATATGCATAACCGCTGGGCTACTCCTCTAGTACCAAGCCTGCTATTACATAACAGATTTGATGCCCTGTCTGGTCTTAATAACTGCGATTGACAAGAGGTTAGTCATGAGATTGCCGAAGTGTACGCAGGAGCAGACTTAAATCATTCCCCAAATTCTATAGATGGTATATTGCCTAAATCTGTGGGTACTTTTTGTAATACCGTTATGGGGACATCAACAACTTGCCACATTGCTAGTTGGAATATAGCAGGACTAGTTTCCAAATTTGAAGTATTAGGGTGGCTAGAACTTATTAGAACATTTGATATCCTCTGTCTACAAGAGACCTGGTGTTTAAATTTTAAGGGCCTTGATGGTTTTGTAGCATATGAACTACCAGCAGTAGCAACTACCTCTGGGAGGGCCAAAGGTGGTTTGCTGACTCTGATTTCTGTGAAAATGCGAATTAGGGTGAAGGAGCATATCACCGTGGGCAATAACTCCCAACTGCTGTGGTTAGCTGATGAGGCAGACAAAAATATCTTGTTAATAAATATGTATAATAATGTTTTTGATGCTAGTAGATATCTGGTTATCTCAGAATTAGACGTCGCAATCAAACAACTGATGAAAGCTTCTAATACAGTTTTTGAGTTCATATACGTTGGAGATTTTAAAATTTCTGTTTGCCCACTCTCTAATCAAAAGTTGTGTGGCACATTGAACCGTGTTGGAGAGCCAGCCACACATTTCCAACACAATATATATGGAGAAACCCTGAACTCTTTCCTATTGGCCCTTGATATGGAGATCATAGAGATTGAGCAGGACGATAAGGGTGATAGCCTGCCAACTTTTGTGGGGAGAGGGGCGAACACTGTAATTGATTTTATCTGCATGTCTTCCGAACTAGCTATTTTTAGTTCTGGTGTCAAGGTTGTAGACCACATGGTTAGTGATCATAACTGTCTTGTTATTGAAACTAGGTTTTGGGAAGCTTGCATAACACCAGATAGTAGCCCTATCACAAACATTGAGGTACATAGGCCGAATGGATTCAGAATAAGGTGGACCGGGGATAAGGCTGAAGTAACCTCAAATTGCATTATCTCAGGCTGCTTAAATGACATCACATCAATAATTGATGAGAATTCAAATATGGAGGCCTGTATTTTTCACTTTTCAAAAATCAATGTTTTTATCAGTGATAAGTTTACCAGGGTTGCTGGAAATTCTAATAACAAAGCAAGGGGATGGTTCAATAATGCATGTACTGTGGCACTGAAGACTCTAAAAAATGCATTAACCATTAAACCTAGAGATAAAACAGTTATATCTAAACTCAGATTTGACTATAATTCAGCTCTTAAGCAAAGGAAAGCTGAACTACGTGAGGAAGCTTGGGAACGTTTTGATCAAGCGGCTGTCTCGAATAACTGTACTCTTTTTTGGGCAGCAGTTAACAGTCCCTTTTTAAAAGATGACAAACTCCCAGTGTTGACCTCAAACGTAGGTAAGGAATCATGGGAACAGCATTTTTCTGGCATTTTTAATCCTAAAACGGTATTGCTGCCGATAAATTGCTCTTGGCCAGTACTTAGCCTGGATATCACCTTACAGGAGGTCCTAAGTAGTATCAGGGCCAGTAAGGGCGGAAAGGCCCAGGGACCCGATGGTGTCCCAGTTGACGTATACAAATTTGCACCGGACATTTGGGGGCCAGTACTGGTCAAAGTTTTTAACGCCGCTGTTCACTGTACTATCCCGTGCACTTGGTCTGAATCAATAATAGTTCCGATTCACAAGAAAGGGGACCGAGGAAACGCCAAAAACTACCGGCCAATCTCATTGCTGGATTCGTCCGTCAAGATTATGAGCCGTGTACTCCTCGTCCGATTAGAAGAGTGGGCAGAGTCTAATCAGATAATGACAGACTGCCAATACGGGTTTAGGAAAGGAAGAGGTTGCATTGAACAAAGTCTAAACCTGGAACTCCTGATTGGGAAATATACCCGAGCAAAAAATGGGTCACTCTACCTTTGCTTCGCTGACCTGAGCAGCGCTTTTGACCTGGTGGACCACGCCATACTATGGACTACCCTGCTAGAAATGGGAGCACCTAGGGAAATTATATATTTTCTGGCCCGCCTGTACGAGAGACTCAGCTCGAGTGTCCGGTATGGGCCTTCGGGCGAATGTACAGATAAATTCTGGGTCAGGAGAGGTATTAGACAAGGGTGCGTTTTGGCACCCCTGCTTTTCACTCTATTTATTAATGAAGTAGACTCGATCCTTAAGAAGGCACCAGCGGACGCTCCTAGAGTAAACGCAAGTACAATCCCCGTGTTACTCTATGCAGACGACGCTGTGTTGCTCTCTAGGACTCCCCGGGGTCTACAGCTCTTGATGGACAAATTTGTGGCCTTTATAGAAAAAAGAAAGCTGGTCATTAATAAGAGCAAGACATATGTGATGGAGTGTGGAGCTAGTAATGTCAAAACTAAAAAGCCCTATAGGTATCACATTGATGGCCAAGTGGTGCAGTGTGTGGAAAACTTCTGCTACCTGGGGGTTACCTTTTCCAAAAGCGGCCGCTGGGATGTCGAGCACAAGGTGGTGCGCGACAAAATGATCAGGAGTGCCAATGGAATATTTGCTTTTGCAAGTAAACTAGGTAGTAGAAGGCCTAAGGTAATGCTTAAGATCTTTGAAGCCAGGTGTCTCTCGGCTGCTCTCTACGGAGCGGGGGTTTGGGGGGTATCCAGGGTAGAACCCTTACAGGTAGAAGAGAACACATTTCTGAAAAAATTATTGTGCCTCCCGACATCCACTGCCAATAGTCTGGTTCACAAAGAATTAGGACTACAACATCTAAATGATCTGTTATTGTTGAGACCTTTGATGTTATGGCGTTCGGTCTGGATGAAAGACGAAACCTCATTTAATAGGGCTATTATTGAGGATTGTCTACGTCTAGACTATTTTCTCAAAATCCCATGGATTAAATACATAACTGAATCCTTTTCTAATGTGTTTGGATTAAACGTTACATTAGATCACTGTTCTGCCTCGGATTTCTCTAAAGAGAGTCTGAAATTAACTTTTTTAAATTATTGTGCAGAAAGACGAGCCACGGATGATCTTAAACTTTCCACCTGTATACGTTATAACCAACTGAACGAATTTGAGGGCCTACACCCCTACCTCCCCCAGGTGACCAAAGGGCAACATCGGTTTGTCCTCACCAGGATGAGGATGGGTACGGTCCACTTATTGGTTGCATTTCCTGAGATTAAGATGCGCCCTATAGGTCCATGTCGGTGCGACAATTTTTCAGAACAAAGCACAGAGCACTTTCTACTTGTATGCAACCTCTACGGTGAATATCGCAAATTCTTTTTAAAACCTTTATTTATTAAATTTGGAGCAAGAAGTATTAAAGCGGCAATGAAGTTACTTTTTAATTTGCAACACCCTGACATCTGTTTTTATACGGCTAGTTATATACTCAGGGCCATCAGCTCTAGGAAAAGCATGATTTTTTAAGTTATCAATTTTAAAGTAATTTATTTATTGGAAACCTTTTAAAAAGAGCATTATTTGACACGTCATATGTATTTTACTGTATTCTTAGCGGATTGTGATTGTTATGTGTATATTTTTTCTTTTAACATGTATTGTATGTATGTACTTTTATGGACATGATTTACATGTTTCCGAATAAAGTTTTTGACTTGACTTGAAGGCTTCTTGATGCTTCAATGGTTGGTCAGAGACTTTCATTTTGCGTTCTTTTTCTGTGCTGCTTTGGGTGAATAAGGACCCACAGACATGCACTCGTAGGCCATTTAGGCCTGTTAGTAATTTAACTCCCAGAAAACAGTATTGGTTAGACAGTTGTGCCTGAGGCTATTGTGAATGAGGCTGTTGTGATGATATGTCCAGCAAAAATACTTATAAAGGGAATATGTTTGAAAGGGAAGGCAAACGTCATGCTAAACTGGCACGGGTCAGCCCACACTCCACACACATTTCTGACAGGTGGTGTTGCCATCTTCACTTGAAGCACAATGCCATAAGAACCTCTGGTTTTCCAAAAAATGAGATCTCTGGAGACTTCTGGATACACCCGGCTATCAGCCGCGACCCGAACAGGTAACAGCTGTTGGGCAGTGTGGAATTGGGGGAGGGGATTTGGACGTTGCGCTCTTACCTGCTCGGGCCGCGGCTGCCTGCTAGGAATGGTACTGCCAAGGGGCGGCTCTAGGCTCATGGTGGCCCTGTGCAGGGAGCGTAGGTAGGGGGCCCTGGAAGAGGGGGTCCTGGCGAGGTGGAGCGCGGAGGCCAGTGAAGAGGGGGGGGTCAGGGTGTTTGAAAGTGGAACAGAGCCGGAGCCCGCCAAATCCCTGCCAGGGGCCGCCATGCAAATATGTATTATATTAAGGATATATATTGGCATTGTTGCCCCTGGGGTTTGGTGGTCCTGTACAGGTGCACAGCTTGCACATGCCTAAGGCCGCCCCTGCCACCCCACTCAATCCAACCCACTCTACCCCAATCCAATCCCCCTCAATCCACTCCAACCCACTCCACCCTATTCCATCACACTCCACTCCACTCCAAGCCACTTCACTCTTCGACACTGCACTGTATGACAGACTCTGCCTATGAACCACTGAACTCCACTTCTGCTACTCCACTCTACAACAAACCTAGTCAACGACATTCTACTCCCACCACTCCATTCTATGACTCTCCACACCACTAACTTTTAGCCATGCTGAACAGCAGCCACAGTGGTGTACAACACGGCTAAAACACAGTGGCAAAGCCAATAGCTCTAGTATAGGAGAGACCTATTGGCTTTGACAGTACTTGACTCATGTTGCAGCACGCCTGCCCTTAATTCCGCCATTAGGTACGGTGCCTTCATATTGTTACATTTAGAAGCCATGAGCAATCATGACAAGGAGAAGGGAGCCTAGCGAGGAGCGCCTGGGGCACGCTTTATTTGTGGCTCCGGTGGGGTGACTATGTCGGAAGAGCGCAATGCCCCGCTTGTGGCGAAAGGGAAAAGTTCGGTGATGGTGGGGGGCTTTAAACTGACCCTGTGTGTACACTTTTCTACAACGTTCTCGTGACCTAAATAGCCACACTGTGGAAAGGATTCTGGAGAATTATTACTGGGCTGAGAAATGTTTTACTTGGAAATGGTGTTTCAGAAGTAAATACCTCCGGTTAATGAGAAACAACTTTAACATTAACTCTTAAGGAGATCCAGGCATTTGGCTCCTTATCGCATGTGCACCACGAGTGCACTACTGACAGTGCGTGCTCTCACCACTCCACTTGGGGGCGTGGTGCGTGCGTGTGGCTGTAGTTTTGCTTTTCATATGGCAGGCCCTGTGGCTAGCAGATTAATCAGTGCACGACTGTCTCTGTGCACAATCACCACTTTGTGCCATTTAGAACTGCCTGCAGTCCGACTGCGGAGTGAGACGGTGTGGGCTGCCGGTGACACTATTGTCTGGGGTCGGAGTGGTGGAACAGAGCATTTTCTCTGAGCATGAGCATCTATTGGAAATAAAAATAAAAACCCTTGTGCTAACTCGGGCAGCATGTAGTTCATAGCTGCCAAGGTTTCAGATTGCTACGTGTGACATTCTCTTAAATTCATTGTAATTATATAGTGATATTTCAACAAATATGAGTGACACTTTCTCACGAAAAAAATCTAGCAATGAAAACAAGAAAAATATATACATTACAGAAATTACACCCATTTGAGCAACAAGGACCTCTAAGACAAGTCACATCATAATCCACGAGCTGTATCACTGAGCAGTGTGCCCTGGTCCTGCATGCCGCCCACTACCTGGTGGCACCATCACCCCATTCGCATTTTGTCACACAGAGCTACACTACAAGCTCTGCCGACTCAGTGATGCTTGGCGCACTGAGAAGGTACGTTGGCAAGCACCACAGTGGCTCTCACAATCACCTGACCCAGGTGCCAGCCACTACAAACACAGCTTACAGTCAGTGAGAAGACATACTGCTATGTGATGTACAGTCAGTTCTCAGCTCTAACAGGGCAGACAGGTGGCAACTCAGAAGAAAACCAGGGCTGTGGCACAAGACATTTTTTTTTTACTATCAAGGGTATTGCCAAGCTGGCCTGCGCACATGAACAAAAACAAGAAAAATAAAGATGCAGTTAAATTCGGCCCAAAGATGAAACATGGACTTCATGAAAACTTAGAAAACGAGCTGCTCAATACCTTCTCTGCTGCTGTCTGACCTCAGTAACCCCTGCTCAATGCAGACCTTCTTGCACCCCCTACTGCTGCGTTCTGGAGACAGAGGGCGAACGGTCCCTCTTACGGTGCCGCCTCTACTCGGCAATTCATCAACTGAGGGCGAACGGTCCCTCTTACGGTGCCGCCTCTACTCGGCAATTCATCAACTTTAAACCGGCCAAGTTGTTCCTAGACCTGCTCTATTGGTGCCTGTAGTTAATATCCAAGCTCAATCATATTAGCACAAGCAGCACTAAGGCGCGTTATTATTAAAGCAATTTGCAGCATAGAGATGCATCTCGAGGCACTACTTACAAACTTTGCTGACACGATTCTTCATACGGCACGGGCCGCACCTTGCCTAATGACTCCCGCAGCAGCAAACCCCGGCCTGGGCATGATGGGTGGCTCAGCAACTCCAGTGGCTGCCCGGGTCTGTGCAGGGGTCTTAGCTGAGCTGCTGGTCGAGCAGCACTGCTACGAGTTTCATTGAATTGTAGCCACCCCGCACTTCTTAGTTTGCACAGGCGTCGATCACAAAAACACATATTGTAGGTATCAGATGCGGCTTAAACTAAATTTTAATAAACAGCTGTAGGTAACACAGTATTTATCCGACTTACTTCAGATTCGGAGTCCTGCCTGCTTCCTCAGACTCCAATCCTGGCCTGCACAGTAACTCCCTCTCACTTCACGGGGGTGGCGGAGTGGAGGGAACGGTCATGATCAGGGTTAGGATCTTTAATTCACTGGAGCCAGGCGGTGGAATGAGCAGCACTGCCATGATTTTCCACAACCAGGAGGGAACTCCAGCTCCAACAGCACTACCAGAACGTGAAGTCACTGCGGGCTCGCCTCGGCATGATTCAAACATAGCTAAGCAGCAAAGCTGGACAACAGACTGCTCAAGACTTCCTGTCCGTTCCTGGCGGCCGGCAGACGTAACGCGGGAGTACCCATACTCCGATACATTGTAGCGCCGGCTCTCAGAGAGCAGCGCACTGCTGTTAACTGTTTGCTGGGACACAGGCGGCCGGCACCTCGAGCAGCAGAGAGAGACTCTGCTGCTCAAGGTGCCGGCCGCCTGTGTCCCAGCAAACAGAGAGAGCCACACCGTGACGGGCACAGTCAGTGACAGGCGCCGTTGGCAAAATGCTTGACATTAGTCCAGCTGCAGACGGGACATTTATGCCGTGAAATAACGCACCTACGTCACGAGAGAAGGGGCATTTGGATCTCATCCAAGAACCAGTGTTGGGTCCAGGTGGAAGGCAGGAAGCATCGAGTGAGTGGTGGTTCTCATGTGCAAAGAGACAAGACCCCAAACTCCTTTCTCAACTGCAGATGTAAGGGTGACAGTACGTGATGCGAAAAGATTTTGCTCCATATTCCTGGCGCATGGCCTGAGAAGGATTGTGCTCGAGCATTGTGAGTGAGAACTGCCCTGGAAGAACAGGAAATATCAGTTGGGCAATCTTATGTTGCCGGTGGGGGTGAAGGGAGGACTTGAGGGGGTGAAGCGGGGGTCAGGGTGTTTGCAAGTTAGTGGAAGCCGGAGGACGCCAAATCTCTGCCAGGGGCCGCCACGCCCACGAATATGTATTGTATCCGATTCCTCGTGGCGGCCCCTGGGGTTTGGCGGCCCTATGCAGGTGCACAGCTTGCACATGCCTAAGGCCGGCCCTGCTGCCCGCATGAAGCAGTGGGTTCCAGCGGGCCTTTCAAAACTGAAGTCGCACCTGCGTAAATGGGGCTGGCGCTCTCGAACAATCTGTCAGCACTCTGCCGTGCTGTGCAGTGAGCTCGCTCTGGAAGGCTGTGACACAATGAGGGTCTGTATTTTTCTTAATGAGGCATTAAGTACATTTTTTAGCGAAATATTTGTGGTTTCATTTGGGTGGCATACTGCACATGCTGCTTTTCCATGATTCATAGTTTTAGAACTTTCAAGTGTTAGAAACGGGCCATGCAGCATTCGTTGAAGTGTAAAATGATTTACTGCAGAGCACCCCAAAGGCTTAGCCACTTTTGCATTTTGGACACTGTTCGGTTGTCCTTGGGCATTTCAAACTTCAAACTGAGCAGGGACGACAGAAAAATGTATCCAGCAAACGTGGAAACGTAGTATTGGCAAGGAATCGAAAATAAAATAACACACGCAGGTTGCATTGGATCCATTGCAAAAAGCTAATTTTTCACAAATTAAACTGAAATGTTTTGATTTAATTCTGGGCATATTTCTGAAGTTTGATGCCATAAACCGTTCCAGAACAATTTTATGCAATGACCGTGGCCAATTTATTACACATTCATATTTCATGTTCAGTAGAGAGGTGTGCCATTGTTAATGCAAAGTGTGAGCATGTGCTAATAACTTTCATCTCCTGTAGACTCAGGCAAATGAGGAAAGCTGCGAGGAAAACAAAAACGTGTTTGGTGGAATTGTTGAATTAATCTCAGCCACTGGAAATTATTAGGAGGGATCAGAAAACTGCTTCTTCAGCTTGCTCTTAAACATGTGTGATTTACGTTAAAAAAAATGATAACCTCACTGCTGGAAAGTAATGTAATAAGCGCGCGCCTCGTGCGGCAGCAGGGGAAGGAGGCCTGCACGATTCCCTTGTGGGAGCGTGCAGCAAGGCACCATGATTGCGACCATATGGCGCCACCATATGGTGCTGCGCACTCCCGCAAGGGAATCGCCAGATGTGCATGCGTTGCCATTGCAAGAAATGCAGCGTGTGCAAGTTTTTGCCCCCACAGCTGTGTTGATGGCTAAAGGTAATGTAATGTAATGTAATGTATGTGGTGTCTCTCCTATGTAGCGCATGCACGCTACGTAGGCGAGACCTAAAAAAACAAAATCATTGTTTAAAGTGCACTTTAAAGAGCTTTAGTATTTCTTAGCTGCCACAATGTTCCTCCTGTTTATGCTTATTCGACACCACCTGTTTCTCGCTGTAGAGGAAGTTCGTTTATTTTTATTCTTTTGGTTTCTATTTTCAAGATACCTATGGCATGAACGCTTGCACTTTAGAAATAATTAAATAAGTGCCACTTGAGTTTACCTTTGAACAAGCCTTCAAGTAGAAGAGCTAGTCAATAAACATAGAAATACAAATAGACGTTTTACTCTATTAAGCAAAATGGTCTCACCTCATGTATGGATCAACACTGAAACACAGAGCTTCAAGCAGCACCTCTGTGAAGAAACAGAAATAGCACAGAACATTATTACAGAATGACTGTTGTTTAGGAAAAAGGTACAAAATCTATACATACAAATGGGCCAGACACACTGCCGGTGGCCTCCAAGGGGTTTCTATTTGTTTGATTTCACAGCAATGAACATTGTTTTTACAGCTCTACTGGACAGACACAATACTAGTTGCCCAGGACTGATGCATAAACGTCTTGCTAAGTGAACATTGGAGTACCAATACATAAAGTAATAGTAAAACATGCTATTTAAAGCCCTTAGAAATGGTAGACATGCAGGATTTAAAAAACAAGTAATTATTGGTAGTAGTTGGAGGAGGAGTGATCTAGGTATTATTGTTGCTTCCTCAAGAAGAATCTGCCAAATCTGACTGGACTATGTGGTGTAGAGGGTGTAGACTTGACGTGGGCTTCAATTTATCTCCTGCACTGCTGAAGGAGCAATAGCCTCAAAGGTAACCTGGTCTCAAGACGTTTAACCATAGCTCACATTTGGTAGCTTGGCCTGAGCGGCAAGGTATGCCTCAGAAAGAAATTGTGTTGGAACAGCCATCCTTAAATTGTTACAGCACTAAACAAATAACTTACAATTTTGTTATGAATGTAAGTAAAACATGTTCTTCTACTTGAAAATACAATGAAGAAATACAGATGTGGGTAAAAATGAAACTAAACCCCTTAATAGGTATGGTGATAAATAGTTAACTATAAATAAAAATACTCAGCCAGCAGCTATAATAAGAAAATACTTTTGGGGTGTCAAGAAACCCTACCCTTTTGCTGATCAAGGAATTGGAAAGGATGGTACATAAAGCAACAACAAAATAGTATTGTCAAAAAGAACAGTAGAGGGCAGCAGTGCATCAAAATAATTCACTACAGTACATTCCTACATGGACATTCACAGATGTTAAATGGCTGCAGATAAGTCATTTGCTGGGTGCAGCAAGCTTTTAGAAATGTGCTGCCTTTCAAATGTGTGTGACGCTACTCCAGTATTGGGAATAGGACTAGGGTCTAACCAGTTCTCTTTGATTTTACATTTGGACTAGTCAAGTCAAGTCAAAATGTATGTTTATTATGACCATAGTCTTTAAACAATGCAATGAACATAACACAAAATGGAGTATGCACAGTAAATTCATAAGCCTATTTTAAAAATTACAACCGTTAAAAAATCCTAAGGGCAATTACAATATCAATGGAAGGGATTTCGGTTAAAAGCCTGGCTGCCTGCGTCCTTGTTTTTATATCATGTTTTAGAAAGACTGGGCGCAGCCACAGTTTTCTCTGATCTAAGTGTCAGACAATCTAGCAGGATATGTAGCAGGTCTCCTTTAGTTCCCAACTTACACCTACAAAGACCTTGCTGGTCTAACATTTTTGACTTAAGGTCTCTGTTTATTAGCCATGGGTTAATCCCGATCCGAAGCCTCAGGATCTCTTGCCTGTACCCACGGTTTGGTAGCCTATCAAGGTAGGGGAACCAGTTTTCATTGGACCAAGCGTTTAACATATGCGCTACTGATTTTTTCTTTACTAAATATTCAATGTCAGTCAGTCTAGAGACTTCTTTCCCCCTTTGCTTCAGCTCACCTTTGGTACTAAGAACTTGGTACGTTTCCTGGTCCACATCAATCTTTAATAATTTACAAATTCCCATCAATTTTTCCCTACTGACCTTTGCCCATTTTAGCTCACTTTTCTGAATTTCTGTACGACACCAGTGTGCTACTTTTTGCCTTTCTGGATCTTCCAATCTCTTCCAAAATCTGATCACAGCCATCTGAGCTTGTATCGCCCAGGACTTTGTACCTATTTCTGTTCTTATGGCTTGTATCAAAGAAGATTGAGGAAGGGATAAGAGCCTTTTTATGCATTTCCCCTCTATCACATCCCAGGATCCCTTACCGCTCAAATAAAGGATCTCTGCTCCATACAGGACTTGGGAGGGGATCATTGCCTCAAAAGCTCTAAGCATTGGTCGGTGTGACATCTCTCCATAATCCCCATTAAACCTTTTTAAACCACATATGGAAGAGAGTGCCTTTGCTTTTTGTGTTTCCAGGTGGGTATTCCAATTTAGGGCCTTATCGAACCATATACCCAAGTATCGGTACTCATTAACTATCTCCAGTTTGAGATCACCTATGTACCAACTGAACCTACTTATCTTTTTTCCGAAACATAAGGTTTTGGTTTTATCTAGATTAATAGTTAGGAGTTTACTATCACAATATGTCTTAAAGGCATTAAGCTTTCTGTGGAGACCCCTCTCGGTCTGGTCTACTATTACCAGATCGTCCGCGTACAATAAACAGGATACCTTATTTCCATCCATTTTAGGGCTGGCACTACCCTCCACCTCTAGAAATGCCGGGAGATCAGACAGAAAAATAGAAAAAAGCTGGGGAGCCAACACGCAGCCCTGTCTTAATCCATTGACAATAGGTATTTTTGGGGTCAAAGATCCCACGGTATCCTTGATAACTTGCCCCCAATTTTCCCTATGTAGTTCCTTTATTATTGTGAGGAGATCTTTGGGAATATTTAACCTCTTTAGGGTATCCCATAGGCAAGCCCGATCTACTGAATCAAAGGCTGCTCTGAAGTCGACGAAACCACAGCATAACTTGCCATTTTGTTCCGTCGACTTCCTAGCCATAGCCCATAGGGCAAATCCATGATCTATTGTGGAATGGCCCTCTCTAAATCCACCCTGTTCTGTGGGTACAATTTGGAACTCTTCGACCCATGCATTCAATTGTTTCAAAACAATTTTAGAGAAGACTTTTTCTCCTATATCTAAGAGGTTGATCAGCCGGTAATTTTGTGGCACCTCTTTACTCCCTTTCTTGTGGATTGGCCTAATTATGGCACCCTTCCAAGTAGGTGGCGTTACTCCTACTTTTAAGACTATATAGAACATCTTAGCCAGAAATCTTGCCCACCATTTAACCTCCGACTTCAGAACTATTGCAGGGAGATTATCTGGACCTGCAGCACGGGTTAGCTTAAGTTCTTTTATTGTAAGCTCTACTTGTTCTTCGTTAAATTTGGTTATTAGGTCTTCAGAGATTTCTAGCCATATTTTGGCCTCCACATCCTCTCTGGGCGTTCTTACCCCATACAGTTCCCTTATGTACTCTTCCCATGCGGCCTCACTCACCACGCAGTTTAATTCTCCATCCGCTGTTCCGGCTGCTGCTTTTACTAGTTTCCAAAATTGCCTTAAATTTTTATCCTCTATGGCTTCTAATAGATCTAACCAGCATTTCTCTTTTTATATCCTTTTTGCGTTATTTACCATTAATTTAAATTCTTTTTTCTGCTTGATTAGTTGTTCCTGTCTCTCTTGTGTGAAGTTCTTTTTTTGTCTTCTTTGTACTGCCCGTATCTCCTTTTTCTTATTTTGGCACGCCACAGAAAACCCTTTCTCTCGGTTTATTTGTTTTACCCTTGTGGATTTCTCCCTATTTAATTCTATTCTTAGGCATTTCTTCTTCTAATTTCTCTATAAACCATTCCAGGGTTTTATTCTCGCAATCTTCAGGTGCCGTTTTTATTTGCATGACCTTCAGTTTTTCCATATATTCATCAGTTAGTCGTGTCGTCACCCGTTTGGGGTACTCGACCTCCTGGGTAATCACCATTTCTCTCTGCAATTTCCTTCCCCCTGATATTATTAAGTGGAGAAGTTTGTGATCACTCACCTCTTTTTGTTCTATCTTAAAACCCCTAATCTGGGGGAAGTTCCAGGCTTGCAAAAATATATAGTCAATAGGGCAGTTCTGTTGCCCTAGATTAAACGTCTTTCCTGCAGGGGAGTCTGTCTCTATTCTGCCATTTACACAGTGAAGGCCCCTACCTCCTAGGGCGTGTACAAGTTCTGAGTCCTGTTTCGAAATCTCCCCAGCTGGGAACCTAGCTGGGTTTATTCCGAACACCTCTAACTGTTCCCTATTCCAGAGGTCTGCCTTTTTTGGATTTAATTTATGATTGAAATCCCCCATTATTATTATTATATCTGCGGGAATTTTTTCTAAAGTACTGTCTACATCCTCATTAAAACACCTCATCTCCCTTTCATACTCCTCCCCATTATCCCATTGCATATATACATTCATTAAAATCAACATTTTATGATTCGATTCCACCGTCAGAAGTTCAGTTCTACTTGATTGGACCCATTTACATTTTGTTTTCAACAGTTTTACTTCCCTCATTACTTTTGTTGATACCAGTGTCAACAGACCCCCCTGAGGGCCGCCCCTGATTTTTCTTTGTGGCGGGGTGATGTAACTGTAAGTATCCTTCAAAGGTTGGGGTTTCGTCGCATAACCAGGTCTCTTGAAGGCAGGCAATGTCCACTTTATTTATGATTTCCTTTATATATTCCCGTTTTTGCTCATTGCCTAGCCCATTCACATTCCAGGTTAAGACACCTAGTTCTTGCGACCCCCCCCATCCTATTCTACGTCACTCAGCCCGCCCTCTTCTTCCGTATCCACCGTGTTACTGTCGTTGGATTCTCCCACGGGATTACTGTGTATGGACCAATTGGCCCATGAGGAATCGTTCCCTGTATTATCTATCACAACATTCAGACAGCTCCGGTCGCCTTCTGATTCTCTGTAGAGAATCACTTGTCTCTTCTGTAGCCCGGCGTGCTGTTTTAAGAAGGTATTGTCTTTTGGGTTTTTTATTTCTCTCTCAGGAATAATCCTTATTCCCTGTTGAATTATCTCATTTGAGGCTTTCTGAATTGCCCTTTTTACCAGGTCTGAGTAAAGGGTGATTTTTGTTATTTCCTTTCCATTCCTGTTCTCTACAAAGCCTACATGCTGGAGGTCTTTTGTACCGATCCCCCTCAAGCTACCGCATTTTGCAAATGCGGTCAGAATCAGTGCCCTATTCAGGGGTCTTGTTTTCCTTGCCAGCTTTTCCTTCTTCCCGGCTGATACCAGATCCAGATATAGCCATTTATTATTGTCACTCTCATGTAAATTCATCTTTATTTCATGGACCTGTTGTCTGGCGATTGTTCTCCCTACTTGCCGTCCTTTCTTTCTTATGCTGGATAGTTCTTGTGCCTGAGGACTTACTGACCTTTGTTCAGTTACTCGATCAGCCATTATCCTTACTTTCTGCTTCGTCGTGCGAGTAGAGGGGGGTTTCTCAGTTGCCTCCTTGCGTATCTGCTTTTTCCTTGATTCTCTCGGAGACTTTGGGGTTTTTGCCTCTACATACGTATGTCTATGTGTTATAAAAGTCGATGCTGAGGCATTTAATCCTGGCTGCGCCCCCCCGCCGCTGTTTCCTTCCCTTTTCTCTTTCCTGCAGGATTCGGTTGCCTGGATTTTTCTGCCCTGATCCTGGCCCCACGTGTGACATACCCCCCACGCCTTTTTATCAGCATAGGTCTTTTCGAGATATAGACATTGTCTACAATCTCTGCTGCATCCTTTGCCGTTTGCTCTGTGGTCTGAGGAGATCTTTCGAGAATTACCATGCTTTCTTCTTCAGGTACTAACATGGCACTTTCCTCGATGGATGGGGTTGTCTCAGTTGGCCTTAACCTGCTTGGCATTTGGCTCTTTATCTCCCCTAATTCTTCTTCTATTTTCTTTAAATCTTGTTTCTGTGCTTTCAATACTCCGTTGTTTGAGAGAGTTACTTCCAGGATTCCTTGGAGTGCCTTCTGAAGTAACAAGATTAAATCCATCAACGAAGATGTGGGGGTTTCTGAGATCACTGTGTCCTGTGTATTGTTTCTGACTGGGTTTACCTGATGACCAGTCCTTATGCTCTCTTGGAGAAGTGGGGAATTTTGCATTGAATAGTGCTGCTGGAATTGATCTGGCGCACCTCCCCACACAAGACTCTGGTTCTGGCCTTCCTTTCCCCTATGTCCTTCATTCCCTGGTGACAGCAGTGAGAACATTTTTGGGGAGGATGATAGTCGGGGCGCAGAAATATGGTGGTTTTGGCTCTGCAGTGTCAGGTTTATAGATTTGGGGTTTTCCCTTTCTTCTTCTATGTCAAGATTAACTTCTTCCTGGGATTCTCCCTTGTCTGTCCGTCTTTGATTTTCTACTGTCATGCCTGAATTTTCGCCAATCTCCCCACCAATTTCCACAATTTCTCCGTCTAAATCCGATGTTATCGCTGGGTTTGATGATTTGTAGTGTTTCCCCACAAACTCCTTTATGGATTTTGACGCTGCCATGTTCTCTTTCTATTTCATAGTTGTTTGATTACAACCTCTCTTCACCTTCTGGGCGTTCTTCGTTGCCCTTTTGACTTTCCTTTTCTTGCGTCTCCCCTTACTATTGTCCATAGAGGATACATGACTTTCCTGGCTTTCTTCCAGGGATTTTGAGCCCTCCATTGATTTGCTCCTCGCTGGTTCATCCACTGTACGTGATTTTAGCCCTCTTTTGGGTACCATTTCCAAGTTTTAGTGCTAAAACGGTTGTTAATTAATATAATTTTTACTCGTATTTAGGAGTTTTTCACTTACTCCGTTCTCGCTCCTGCACGCTTAAATGCAGGCAAGCGCTTCTCTGCGCTAAAATATAATGTAATTGCCGGTAAGCGCCTCACGTGCTGGGCTTTAAATGCCAGTGATTGAAAAGGAAAGCATTACTCACAGATGCAAAGGCTTTCCTTCATGGGCGCTCCTTCTCTTTCCAACTCTGGGCCCCGACACAGCAACCTCCCGACCCAGAAGACACTTTGAGAAGCCGGGAAGGAAGGAACACCCTGGCACACACCACCAGCGCTCGAGAATATATCCGAGGCACCGCGGATGGCGGATGAATAAAGGACGGGTGCACTGTGGGCTCAGCGACCTGGCTCAGAAAGGTGTCAACGCCAAGGCACACAAGCTCAAGCTCCAGCAACTCCTGCTGCTCTCCGCACGCTGCCCATCGCTGCAACCTCTCCGCCGCTGTTTGCAGCCTTCCCGCAGCTCTCCCCGCTCCTTGCTCCTCCGCTCAGCCCAACAGCTCCTCGCAAAACACGGAAAAAAAAATCCAGCTAGCTGCAGGATGTTAGCGGCGGGGGCCCGCAGCCGCTCCTTGACTTTGCTTGCTTGCTGGGCTCGATATTGACTTTGCTAGCTATTAGATTTTGAATCTCGTACCCTTCGCGGCTCCGGGTTTGCGGCTTTTCCCGGTTTTTCCCGATCCCGATCCAGTCGGGACGCGGCTGCTGCTGCTTCACTGCACGCCTGCTCCTGCACACACTCGCTGCTCCACTGCTCACTAGCGCCGTCACTGCTCCCTGTGGGTCAAAGGTGAAACATATTCTGGTGCTCATGTCATTTGGACTAGTTTGCGTGCGCCATAGTTCAGTCCTCTTGAAAACTTTGTTGGGGTGGATCCTTCCACAGCAACCAAGGCTACAGTAGTCCTTTGATCACATTAGTTAACTGGCAATTCCAACTAGTGGCAAGAGGAGTCCTCTGTTCTAGGATCATCTCTACTTTCAGGCACTTGAATACTTCAGAAAATAAGTTTTGCAATATAACCCTGCCGTCCAGAGCCACGCATGGCTCACCACATGGCTGATATAAGCAATGTTGACTTTAGAAGTGAAATATAAGGGGTCCACACATTGAGCAACAGATAAAGTTGATGATTGAGGCCACCTACAAAGGTCTATCATAAAGTGCGTATGAGTGTATATGCCAGTGGGTAGTTATAGTTAAGACTTAGGGCCAGATGTAGGAGCCCTAATACAGGTCGGTAACGGCCGATTTCGCCCGTTACCGACCGGTATTTGGCTTTTGAGATGAACATACCATAATTACAGACGGTACAGAGAAAGTAATATTTCGATAGAGAAACATTTTCAGACTGTAGATAAATAGAATGTTATGGTACTTTTGCACCTCAATAGAAACTGTAGACAGGCAGATTTTTCACCAAAGAAAAATAAAGAGCCATACAGAGATGAGTATGTGAATTTTGTGAACGTAAGTGTGCCCATTTTGGGGATTTTTGTGAGTTTTAAGACACACCCCAAATGTTCTCTTATGCATTGGCCTCGATAAACAATGTGGATAAAGTGATTGAACTCTCTGATGTCAGAAGGCTTCCATTTTTGCAACAACATCACCAAAGGAACCACACTGACCTCTAGGTACATTAAAGGGTATGTACACATAAATGCAAATAATTACATTTCCTCTTCTGCGTAAGAAGTGGAAATACAATTCTGTGTTCTTTCTCACATACATTTTATGAAGGGTAGTGTGGTATCTGTAATGCTGAATGGAGGTATTTTCAACGGTATGTTACTGTTACATCGCATTTTTTACATCGTAATGCTGTTACAACGCAGCTATTACAACGCTGGTTCCTTTACATCGGATGCTATTACAACGCAGGATATTACATAGCAGATGCTATTACAACGCATACCATTACATCGTAAGTATTGGTAAGTATATAATTTTTTTTTTTTATTTAATAATATATAACTAATTTAATTATTTTTAATTATAAATAAATATATTTATGTTTTTTAATATTATAAATTAAATATATTAATTTAATTAATTTTTATAATAAGTATGAGTATATGTTTTGGGGTACTGAGGTATATGTTTTGGGGTGTTTGGTTATTTTTAGGTTTTAGGGTTTGGGTTTTGGGGTACAGGGGTATTATTAGGTTTTAGGGCAGGGTTTGGGTTTTGGGGTACAGGGGTGTTTTTAGGTTTCAGGGCAGGGTTTGGGTTTTGGGGTACAGGGGTGTTTTTAGGTTTCAGGGCAGGGTTTGGGTTTTGGGGTACAGGGGTATTTTTAGGTTTCAGGGCAGGGTTTGGGTTTTGGGGTACAGGGGTGTTTTTAGGTTTTAGGGCAGGGTTTGGGTTTTGGGGTACAGGGGTGTTTTTAGGTTTCAGGGCAGGGTTTGGGTTTTGGGGTACAGGGGTGTTTTTAGGTTTTAGGCCAGGGTTTGGGTTTTGGGGTACAGGGGTGTTTTTAGGTTTTAGGGCAGGGTTTGGGTTTTGGGGTACAGGGGTGTTTTTAGGTTTTAGGGCAGGGTTTGGGTTTTGGGGTACAGGGGTGTTTTTAGGTTTCAGGGCAGGGTTAGGGTTTTGGGGTACAGGGGTGTTTTTAGGTTTTAGGGCAGGGTTTGGGTTTTGGGGTACAGGGGTGTTTTTAGGTTTTAGGGCAGGGTTTGGGTTTTGGGGTACAGGGGTGTTTTTAGGTTTTAGGGCAGGGTTTGGGTTTTGGGGTACAGGGGTGTTTTTAGGTTTTAGGGCAGGGTTTGGGTTTTGGGGTACAGGGGTGTTTTTAGGTTTTAGGGTAGGGTTTGGGTTTTGGGGTACAGGGGTGTTTTTAGGTTTTAGGGCAGGGTTTGGGTTACAGGGGTACAGGGGTGTTTTTAGGTTTTAGGGCAGGGTTTGGGTTTTGGGGTACAGGGGTGTTTTTAGGTTTTAGGGTAGGGTTTGGGTTTTGGGGTACAGGGGTGTTTTTAGGTTTTAGGGCAGGGTTTGGGTTACAGGGGTGTTTTTAGGTTTCAGGGCAGGGTTTGGGTTTTGGGGTACAGGGGTATTTTTAGGTTTTAGGGCTGGGTTTGGGTTTTGGGGTACAGGGGTATTTTAGGGTTCAGGGGTAGGTTTGTGTTTAGGGCTGATTAAATTATATTTACCATTTATAAATTAATTAAAATATATTTATTAAATTAATTATATTATATTAATTACATTTTTTGATTAAATTAATTAAATAAATGATTTTAATTAATTTAATGTAATTACTATTTAAAAAAATATTTAAATCAAATTAATTTCATTATATTTTTTAAATAAAATTAATTATAATTTTTTTTCAAATTAAATTAAATAAATTAATTTATTACATTAAATTAATTTAATTAATTCCGATGTAACGGAATGCGATGTAAAAAACCGTGTTGTACTGACACCAATCCATTTTCAACAGAATCGGGCATTTTCATACTATGAAGCGCCTATCTGGTTTCCCATGTGCTGCTGTGGTTTACTAGAGGTGGGGGCTAGCCTCAGGCACGGATTCCAACACATCCTTCAGTGAATGAGGGCTGTTATGGAAGCTGTACCTGCCTCTAACAATTGTGTGTGTGTGTGTGTGTCTCAATTTGATTGTGCATCAATATTCCAAGGGAATTCAACATGCACAAAATGCATTTTTTCTTGCATCTGCATAAAATCCAATGACACACACACCATAATCACATTGTGGTTTCTATAATTGAGAATCATTGTCCACCACACACCATATTGTTCAGCACCTCATGTATGAACTCCTTCTGTAACAAAAGAAATGTTGTTTCTAAAGAGTCTTGCTGGTCTTTGAAGGCACAATCATATCACATCACATAGGAGGGAAGAAATGGAGGAGGGTAACCATGCCGAAGGCAGCAATTGGATAATTTTACTCACCTCCATTTTTTATGTCCGGGAGCTGTCTCTCCACCAGTTTAAAATCAGATTGTTTAGGAAAGCCTTCAAAGTGCTTGATCAGCAGCCACGACCTTGATGCCACCATCTTGGACGATCTGTAGCAGAAAATATCATGTTATGGTAGCATATACAAAGAATATACTGTGCTCAACTCTAGAAAAAGAACACTACTTGGTGCCTCTTACGAGTTCTGCATTGGATTTGGATATTACACCTATTAAAAGCAGTTTCTCCAGGATTCGGAATTCGCCAGTTGAGATAAATAGCACCAAATACAAGTTTGTACCGAAAAATGGGGCATAACCAGCAGCGGTTCCTCCGCAATGGCAGAGAAGCTTTGCCCCACTAGCTCAGAACCAGCAGCTGAAAAAGAATACAATACTTTATTATTGTTTTATCTTTTAGCTGCTGCCTGAGCCAGCTTGTGTTGGTGGTGGGCGGGGCCGGGCCATGGGAAGGAGGAGGAATGAAGTGGTATGTGTACTTCTATGTGTGTATTTCTGATTGGCCGGCCACCTTAGGCCAGTCACACAGACATGCACGGTTAGGTTTCTCCAGTCCAGGTGTTTTGCACAGCCTGGTTGGAGAAGCAGCACTGACTCCCTGTGCTTGAACAAACATTTAACTAGCCCACGCAGGCCAATCCCCGCGCGGCTCTCATACTATTGGTAGTAGCATGAGCACAGTGCGGGGATTGCACAGGGAGTCTCAGATGCTGTCCCAGTGTCTGCTGGGTCTTTCTGCAACAAAGTCTTCATGTCCCAATATTATGCAGATCCTTTCCCCCCAATTAAGTTTTGTCATGTTTAACCTTCCAAATGTCACCGGGGTAAAAGTTGAAGGGTGCACATTTTATCACACCACATGTAATTATGATCTCTGCCTGAACAGGCATTTTTGCACAGGTGCCGTAATTTGAGAAGATGCTAGTAATCGAGGCCCTACATTCTTAAAAGGGAAACATTCTGTATGTATGCTAACAAAATGCCTTACCCAAAGGTTGTCTCAACACGTCATAGGAAACCTATTTTTACACAATTCCCCTCTACCAACAGCCTTGAGCACTTTGTACTACTGCAAAAAAGTATAGGAGACTCACGTTCATTTAGCCAAATTTGATGCAAATAGGCCAAGGTGAGGAGCAAAGTTAGATAGCGGTTCCTAAAAAAACGTTTTACGTGTTGACACTGAAGTCCCCGTAGGCCCCTTTTGCCTCTAAAACCAGACAGCCAGCTGAATGAAAGTGTATTGCCATGCTTGTGTGTATTTAACAAGGACCCCCTGAGTAAATGAATTAAGAAATTCCTAGGTCAGGGAAATAGTACAATTGAGAAATAACAACCTAGGTAATTTTTAAGAGTGAAAAACTGTAATGGTAAGGATTAATGAAGGTATGACTACAGCTGGCTAAAAAAACATGATTTTATTTATCAATTGTCACAATAAAAAGGAGATTCATTTATATAACACACAATCAAGAGAGGGTAAGTGGCATAAAAATAGGGTCTCATATTTTTATGCCACTTACCCTCTCTTTTTGTGTTTTACTTTTATGCATTGATGTCCATGTCATATGTTTACTGTGAATTTTTAATCTTGATTGTGTGTTATATAAATGAATCTCCTTTTTATTGTGACAATTGATAAATAAAATCATGTTTTTTTAGCCAGCTGTAGTCATACCTTCATTAATCCTTACCATTACAGTTTTTCACTCTTAAAAATTACCTAGGTTGTTATTTCTCAAGTGTATTGCCATGCGCCATACTTCGTGTCCCAGGATTCTCCTACACACTGGACACTCCTGCCACAGGTTTGAGGGGGGGAAGCATTGAGCCCTCCTCTGTCAGCTGCAGCGACCTTAAGTGCATTTCATCTCCTGCGGCTTGGGGCAGCATAATTTCAGGATTTCGTGTCCCAGGATTCTCCTGCATACCAGACACTCCAGCCACAGGAGTGGTGTGGGGAGAGAAGAGGCATTGAACCCTTCTTTCTCTGCCACAGCACTCTTAACCCCTTCGATGCTCATGACGAGCTCAGCTCGTCATGCAGTACACTGGTCGTGTGCTTATGAAGAGCTGAGCTCGTCATGAACAATGGTAATCAAAGGTTCTCAGCACAGGAGGGGAATTGCTGCAGCAGTGATGGTGTTAAGCGCATTTCAGCTCCTGCTGCCTGCGACGCGCCCAGATGCGGCCCGTGTGAAGACCGGGCCAAGAGCAGGCTCATCTGCACCCGTCAGAGTCCAAAAGAGGCTGGTTGGGCCTCCCTCTAGTGACTGTGGAACCCATCGGAGTATAGCCAAGATGGGCAAGTAAAAATCCTGTCGCCCCTCTGGCCATGTTGTCTCCAAGGGACCACTGAAAGGTTCTTCTATATTTTCATTCAACACTTCTGGGTTGGGGCTTTAAAAGAAGAAATTCTTTGAGTAGAAGAAGAACTGGGGCTACGGAGTGATTTGCACGTATTTTCCACCATTACTCACCCGAAAGACAGGAGCCGGGTAACGATTAATGAGGCAGGTATTTTAACCAAGAGAACTGTAGAAGACCCCCCTCCACCCCTCACCCCAGAATCTTCATCAGTTGTCACGGGGGCAGAGATTTATCATAATCCAGGTACTTCCCCCCTGATTTGGTGCCACTGGCAAGGAAAAATAAAAATAAGTACTTGGGAGCAAAAAAGAGATTAGCCGACTTGAAAGCTAGCCCTAGTAAGGACAGTAATGCCACTTTGGGAAATTTGGAATCACACAATGATGACTTGATAACTGACTTTTATCGGCCACAGACGGTTTCACAGGAGAATATGGAACCTTTTATGACCAACCTTTATCAGAAAGTGGAAACATTAATCAGCAGTGATGTCGGAGGTTTATATGATAAATTATTTAAGATAGATTTATATATTAGGAATTTGGGATCATCATCAGTTGGAACAATAAGCCCAGTTGTTGATGGGACATTTACATCTTCGCAACAGCCCAGCGTGGCTTCTGGAGACAATACAGCCCTGCTCCCAAACCCCCATCCCTCAAATAAATTTTTTAACATACACGCAAATCAGAAATGTTTAAGAATGTGGGACAAGGTAGACTCTTGCATACTATATTCAGAGGGCCACCTGAGAAGGATCTATCCCTAAGTCAGATAAGGGTTCCGATTGTATGGGTCTCTTCTTCCAGCGAGGCTTATCTACACAGGAAAGCCAGGAAGGAAATATGAATCCTCATACCAGCCCTCACATTAGCAAACCAAAGCCCACAAATAGTGTCCACCTTCTAACAGAATCTTCACCTTTAGTAGCTGTCCTTACTAGAGTTCAACCGTTGAGATCAGATGTAAGTGAAACGAGCCTTCAGCTTAAAAATAAAGTTGTTCATTGGTGTAACAGACAAGTAGGAAGAGGGAATTATCTAGCCTCACACATTAAAATGGTTAGAATAACAGAATGGGTCAGCAGTAGGGAGGAAGAGTAGGAAGGGGAATGTGTTGTTATCAATTTTGATCAACCAGATATCGCTGGCCGTCTTATGCAGCAAGTCCATCAGAGTAATTCTTCACTGTCTAGGATTAAGGTTAAGGTATTCCCATTAGATTACTTCTATCCACTGCTAGCTGAATTTAATGGGGCAATCATAAGAGGTAGTTAGGGAGTTGCCCAAACCAGCAGGCCACAGCTTTGCAGTTATCAAACAGATTTGAGACCCTTAGTTCACTCTCTAGTAATGACTGTTTGAATGTTTCCGGCAGAATTCTTTTACCTCTGCAGGAGGTGGAGGCTCAGTTGGAAATGTTCTACTGCGGGACAGAAATCAAATACACTTAAGTCCCTAAGCTTGAATATAGCTGACCTAGGAAATAAGAAATCAGGTCCAACATGGTCTAATTTTATTAAAGGTTATAATATTGTTGGGCTGCAGGAAACAGCTAATTCCCTTTGCAAAATGTTAACAAATATTCTGAATGCTGCTTGCAAGGTGGGCATTCCAGGAACATGGTCTAGATCTGTTATTGTGCCGGTCTTTAAAAAAAAGCAGAGGGATAGCCCGGATGCCATAAGTCAATACTTCTTATTGACTCTGCGATCAAGGTTATGGGACGAGTCATCCTTTCTAGGTTAGCCACTTGGATGGAAGAAAAGTAATATACTGTCTGACCTGTAATATGGTTTTAGATCAGACAAAGGGACTTTGGATCAGAGCTTAAACCTATAGACGATAATGGGGAATATACAGTTGCAAAGGGTGGCCCGCTCCAAATGGCGCTTATGGTCCCTATGTCAGCTTGTGATCGAGTTAACAGAAGTAAATTATGGATACTCCTTCTTAACATGGGAGTTGATAGAAAAATAGTCAAGATTTTACAAGATTTACATAAGGATCTAACAGCTGTGGTAAGATATGACATAGATGGGAGTTTATCCACAACATTTAAGCTTCTGTGGTGGATGAGACCTAGGTTAGTTTGGCACCTCTCCTTTTTACCCAGTATATTATTGGTTTGCGTTCAACATTATGCGCAGCACGTAAAGATATTCCAATGTAGCAGCCCATCTCATCCCGTACTACTGTACGCCAACAAGGCAGTGGTAATAGGGAGAAATGCTGTAGGCTTGCAGCAGCTCCTTAAGTTTTTTGTTGCTTATTTGAATAGTTTGGATTTAAGCACCAATTATAATAAAGCACACGTATTGATATTGGAACCCAGGGGCACTGGACATAGAAAGTGCATCTTATAGGGGTGTCGGATCTCCAGGGCCAAGGCTTTCCACCTATCTTGGTGTCTTAGTTGATGAAAAAGGTACATGGGTACCTTAAGTGACAGGTAAAAGAAATGTGATGGTCAGGGTGGGTACATCTGTGTTCGACTTCCCCACTGGACTGGTCAAAACCACAATTGACGCTCTTATTAACATTTATCTCACAAATGCATTTTTATGGTGAGTTATAGCAGTCATATTGAGGGATATAAAGATGCCTCTGAGACTTACAAGTAATATGATTTTTTTTATTAGCTGTGCCCCATTCTACCCCTTCTTGTAATGTCCATGAAGAACTAGGAACAGGATACAAATCCGATCTGCTTCCCATGCGTCCCTTGCTTAGATGGATTTGGGTTTGGTTAAACACAGAGCTGGGACTTAATCAGTCCATACTAAAGGACAGTATGAGCCCAGACAGGGGTGGCAGTATTCCATGGTTAGGGTACATTAAGTCCTCATTCACAGCACTAGGACACCAAGATCTGTTAATGTTCCTGACTGGATCATTCATGCTGACTTACAATGGGCTACAGCACACTACATGTCCTTAGCACAAGAAAAGAGAGAAATGTGGGAGTTGTGTAAACCATCTGTATGTGCTTATGTTACGCTGATAGCCTCAGTGTCCACTGAACCACACCTCACAGTGGTTACAAACCATCTCCACACTTTCTGTGTACTAGATTTAGATTAAACCTATTGCACTGCCTTCTGGCTGAACCTTGTGGGTGGAATAAAGTTGAAAATGTAGGACCACGCAGTTGTGACTCCTTCTCAGCTCAAGACAACGTGCACTTTGTATTGTTTCGTGAGCACTTTAGAGTTCTTCAACAAAGGAATATTTCACCCTTAATGGGAGGAAAACAATATACCAGAGCGAAATTGATCTTTTTACAAATGGTAAAAAATTAATTTGTATATTTTAAGGTAGATTGCTTTTTAATTGGGACTGTGTATTGGGAGTCGGTCCTTTGAACAGGGATTAATTACACTTTATTAGGAATTAGTTGAACTGCCCCCTTTTAATAATGAAGGCTGGTTTACCTTCAGTGTATTTTTTTTTTAATTATGTGTCTAGAAATTTAATTGAAGCGAATGTATGATGTTACAACGCATACATTTACAATGCATGCCTTTACAACAAAGTTTTTACATCAAAACATCCTTTGCAACGCATTCTATTACATAGCATGCCATTACATCACATTTTTAGAAACTACCTTTACAATGTATTATACCTTTACAACGCATACATTACAATGCATACCATTACATTGCATTTAAGGTAAGTATTGGATAGTATTGGGGTAAAAATTACTATTCTAACTCAAGTGATTGCAACAGTAGGGTAAGTGTTGGATAGTGTAGGGGTAAAAATTACTATTCTAACTCCAGTGAGTGCAACAGTAGGATAAGTGTTGGATAGTGTAGGGGAAATATATTCTAACTCCAGTGAGTACAACAGTAGGGTAAGTGATGGATAGTGTAAGGGTACTATGCGTTGCAATGGTATGCGTTGTAATGACTTGCGATGTAATGCCTGTGTTGTAGTGTCTTGCATTGTAATGACATGCATTGTAATGACATGCAATTTAATGGCTGCGTTGTAATGACATGCGATGTAAAGGATGTTGCGATGTAATGACTGCTATGTAAAGGTAGTGCGATGTAATGACTGCGTTGTAAAGGTGGTTTCCCAAGTGCAGCTAATGACATTGCTGTGTTATCCTTCTAGTAAATGATGAATGTTGGAAGACGGTGTCAGAGTGAGTCACTGCCGCTCGGCCACGTACGCTGCGCACTTCGGTAATCAGCTATGCGGACTGACCAGTGATGCGGAGCCCGGGAGGAAGCAGGACGTCAGCTACCACTCTCCATTTGTAGCTTGTTGCAGAGTATTTGCCCTTGGAAGAATGCTCTGGACTTTTTTTAAACGCTGGCTGCTTTTCTGCATCATACCTGCTGTGCTCGCCTCTATTACACTCAAGCTGGTGATACGACCGAGGGAAGATTTGCGGGAAGACGGCAGAGGAGCTGCATTATGGTGGCCAGAGGTGCCAAAAATAACAAAGGCCATAAAAAAAAAATGCCCAACTTGCCCATGTTAGTGCTACTCATGGAGATGCTGCGACAGACGCTCTATCTAGAGGTAAACGGGAGACTAACGCCCTTAAAAAACTATGGGGAAACTCGGGGGTGGAGATGCTATAAAAGCAGGTGTAAGTTCTCAACTATCTATAGCGAAAAAAATTCTGGGGGTAAAACTCCATCCCTTACGCTAGATAGTAAACTGGACTCCACACTCCCCAAAAATGAATCCGAATGCTCACCAGTAGAAGCACAAAGGAGCCTGTACCCTAACCAAATGCCTACGGCCTTAAAGGAGGACTGCACCTCTGTGCAACAAGAGATAGGGGTATCCCCAAATGAGCAACCGGAAGCAGTGATGGCATAGAAGGACTGGTAGATCCTAGCAATCTACCTTCAACTTAGCCCACATGGCAGATGGCACTGGAACCATAGTAGATCTAGGAAAGACAGCACCTTTAGCTTCTGCTACCCCTGCCTTGGGCCTTACCCCACTAAAAGATGTAGCAGAGATAAGGCCAGCACTTTTAGCAACCTGTACCACAAACTACATCCTCAGCCTAGAAGATAATCTGGGTCTCCAAGCCCCTTGGACTCCGGAGCTTAGTGCTGAAAACTTTTACTCCGAATCAGATGGCTCCCTGACGACTACAGATGAGGGTGGAACCAGCTCAAGTGAAGACAACAGTATTGATCCCTCCAACGACACTGGAACTGTGCTGCACCAGAAAAAAATAGGAAACAAGACAAAAAGCCGCAGCCAGCTTAAATGGTACTACTCAGACTCTCAGACGTCTTACTCCTTTGGAGAGGAAACAGATCGGACATCGCTCTGGGAAAATTCAAAACCGACACCAGAATCCATAGCAGAACCTTCTCTAGCCTCTATCCTAAATTCAATCAAGGAATTCTAAAAGGAGGTTCGCTCCGATAATCGTGCAGCCAAAGGGGCTGCTAAAAAACTACAAGGGGGCTTGAGAAAGCTAAATAAAATATGCACTGATATCAGCAACCAAGTCAACATGGTGGAGGGCCGCACAGAGAGTCTAGAAACTGATGTGACTACTCTAAAAAACCAAGGCTCTTCTCACGATGCATGTCTGACAGACTTAAAGATGAAGATTAAAGAGCAGGAGAATCGACACAGCATGAACAATCTTCACCTACTTGGTATCCCGGAAAGAGTGGAGGGGGGTGAACCAAGGCGCTATATCGTGAAACTCCTATGAGAAACTTTCACCGATCAATCGAACTGGAACTAGGACCAGGAAATCCAGTGCAGGCATCGCTTTCCCTTTAATAGAAAACAACGGTGAGATGGTAGTAACTTACCTGGAGAGAAACCCAGGACCTTCCCCGTGTCTTTCTGGAACTTTCTTCTTAGACAGCTAGTATACAACCAAGTCCAACCAAATTCACAGAAAGGGGCTAATGTTTTTGCTAAGCCCGATTTTTGCCACTCAACCGTAGAGCGGAGATGGCGCATGCACCAACTAATTTCTCAATTCAAGCAGCTGGGAGCCCAAGTGTTTTTAATGAATCCTGCTAGATTGAAAGCCATCTTTAACGGGGCCACCCGGGTTTTCCTGTCTGAGATCAAGGAGGGTGAATTTCTGGGGGAAGTTAAGGCTAAAAGAAGGGCTGAGCCAAAGGACAAATGAAACCTACATGGCTGAGAGAAACATATTAATTCAGTAATTTTTGACTAGTTTATTGTAATGCCTTTTCTTTAACTTTTCTGACTTGTTTGGGTACTATGGGCCCGATTCACATAACTAATTTAAGACAAAATCCTAAACTTACTACCATTTTGGTATTCACAGAAGGCACTTACTCCTTTTGGTATTCACAGAAGGCACTTACTCATTTCGGTATTCACAGAAGTTAGGAGTCCTAACTTTAGGACTCTTAAATGCCTTCTGTGAATACCGAAAGTCTTAAAGTTAGGATTTTTCTCAATTTAGTAGTATTAAAGTTAGGACTCCTAACTTTAGGACTCCTAAATGCCTGCTGTGAATACCGAAAGTCTTAAAATTAGGATTTTTCCCAACTTTACAACTACTAAACTGAAAAATCCTAATTTTAAGACTTTCGGTACTCACAGAAGGCATTTAGGAGTCCTAAAGTTAGGATTCCTAACTTCTGTGAATACCAAAATGAGTAAGTGTCTTCTGTGAATACCAAAATACGTAAGTGTCTTCTGTGAATACCAAAATGAGTAAGTGCCTTCTGTGAATACGAAATTGGTAGTAAGTTTAGGATTTTGTCTTAAGTTAGTACTGTGAATCGCCCCCCCCCCCCCCTGTCCAGCTAGATATATATACAAGGGCCTATGGTAGACTCTTCTCCCTCCTGCTTTCTTCATGGTTCTTGGGGGTTCATTTTTTCTTTCTTTTTATAGATTTTTTCCTTACTTTCTTGTTTCTTCTCTTTTTTCTTCTCTCTCTAGGGCCTAATCATGTCTGTTAGGAAATAAGTCATGTTGTTATTCTACAAGGGGAAAGACTACAACAGATTCAGAACTCGGCTGCTAGACTACTCTTGCATATCAAGCCGCGAGACCACATCTCCCCTGCCTTGAAAGCCCTGCATTGATTAACGGTTGCCAGAAGATCCACGCTCAAGCTGCTTTGTATCACCCACAAAGCAATACATGGAATGGGACTGCTCTTCATCAGGAATAAAATCACCAAACACATTCAACAGAGGAACCTCCGCTTTAAAGGAGCATCTCGCCTAAAAATCCCAAGATACAAGAAAAAAAACATGGGTGGCACATCCTTCTCTGTTCAAGCAGCCAAACTATGGAACTCTTACCCCCCCCCCCCAACAGAAGATCCACCAACAACGACCTTATCTTCAGAAAACTACTCAAAAATGGCTCTTCCCCACATAAGCACCATATGCAAACAGAAATTTAAAGTATATCCCTCTGTATACAAGCATTTGTTTTCACTGGAGATATGTACCTTATCTTTGTGTATTCCTTTGTATAAACATGTAGAATAATTATGTTGTTGAGAAAAAAAATAATAACTTTCATGTTTCACCAAACTAACCCAATACTAATCCTTATGGGTTCCAGAGTAGCGTGCTACTTACGCTTCAAAACCCCAACAGGGCTAGCAAGCGCTATATAAATATAAACCTCTTTCCCTATTCTATCCCGCCACCTACCCTTCTCAACCCAAATAACTGAATAACATATCCACTAGTCAAATTACTTCATATTTCACTACACTAATTTTCAACACTAATCCTTTATGGATTCCGGAGTAGCATGCTACTCGCCATAAAAGCGCTTCATCACCCATCAGGGGTAACAAGTGCTCTCTGAATGCAAACCTTTCTTCCCCTTTTATCCCTCCGCTATCCTTTTCACTCCAAATAACTGACTAATATACATCACTGAAATTACTTTCATATTTCAACATATTAATTCCCCACTAATCCTTTATGGAATTACGGAGTAGCGTGCTTCAACGCCCCATCAGGGGTAACAAGCGCTATATAAATACAAACTTTTTTTCCTCCTCTATCCTTCTGCTATCATTCCAAATCCAAATACCTGACTAACTTATCACCACTTAAAATGTACTTGCATGTTTCACTATACTAATTCAATATTAATCCTCTATGGGTCCCGGAGTAGCGTGCTACTCGCCGAAAAAGCGCTTTGACGCCTCATCAGGGGTAGTAAGCGCTATATAAATGCAATTACAATACAATATAATACAATACAATGTGTGGCCTTGTGGCGAGGAATCATTACTGACAACCATCAACCAGGGTTTCCCTGATTACCTTTTTTAGGGGGGGGGGGTGGGGAGGATCATGATATGGTGTTAGAGGGACCAAAGATATCAGTAACTATTGTATTGGTTTGAAAGAGTGTGAAAACAGAATCTGAAACTAAGAGGTTCAAAAATGAAGAATAATGTGCAAAATGAGTAAACATATGATACTGACAAAGAAGACATTTTTTAAACAACAATAAATTCAAGATAATAATGTTTATATAATAAATAATATGGGGTAATTAAATGCTATGTTGGTTTATCTGGATCATCTGGAAAAAAGGAACCACTTTGCATGAACAAATATTGGTCCTGGAATCCTGACCAAAACGTAAGGTACCTAGCGGCCCGCAAAAGGAAGTAAACAAATCCTTAAAATGCTCATAAGCATATCACTGATGGATATAATACTGAAGTAAACAATTAGAAACCATTGGAGGGCTTCTTAGTCCCCATCACTATATATCTAAACTAGAGGATTTTAAACCATATGGGATATTCTATGGTGTGGCGTTAAAAAGTGCCTTGAACATAATTGAAGCGGACTGCTCAAAGATTTGGAAAACATTTGAATACAATGTTGAAGTGCTATGGTGGGAGAAACTGAAACACAGATTAGATTGAGATATAACTGATATCCCCCTAATCGGCAAGAATACTTTATTTATAAGGTGTATATTACTCTATTTTCGAGAGGGACAAAAGAATTGTTAGTCCTGAAGAAGGTGGCTTATCAATACTTTGTCCACCGAAATGAGTTGACGTGTCTCTTTTTTGTTAAATTCGAGGAACTGTGGAGTCTAAACACAGCAAGATTTATAGACTCGGACAATATGGATTCAATCGAATTAACATATTTATGATGATAGATATTTGTCACTCTGCTTGTCTCTAGTTGTTGGATTACTTTTTAGATAATTGAATATTGAATAATTTTTTAATGTTTAATATTATTGTGGTTATGAATTGTGTTTCATATGATTATAAATATAATTTTTAATAAATGTGTACTGATAAATACTTAAATGTATTTTTAACTGTCTTTTAGGGTCCTGTTTTGATACCCTGATGTGGATATTGGAACATTGCATACATGAATGAGTGTATGATGAGATCAAGGATGTAAAGTTATTCACGATAAATTATTTTTTAATACATTAATTGTATCTGGTAACCTGTCTCTTGATTTGCTGGCCACTCTCTTTTTTAAGTCACTTATGACAGTCTGCCACTTGGTGGCGCTGTCTGGCTAATTTAGGTATGAGCACAAGAACAGCCGTTTATTAGTTAAATTTTCATTTACAATGACTAATAGCTGCCTCCCAAGCCATTTTTAGGTCTTGCCTATTCTATCCCGCAGGGATTGAATAGGCGAGATTATAGGAAGAGGTCCGAAAAGTCTACCTAGCTGCAGATCTCATACAGTTCATGTGAGACAGGTACATGCAAATCGTGCACCCACACCATTGCCAGCCACATCCCACACCATTTGTCTGAGCCTCGGCATCAGAATTCAAAGGAAACCGCTCCCCCGCCCCCTCACCAGACTTCAAGGGAAGACGCTCCACTTCAAAGGAATGCGCAACTTGAGGCTTGTTTAATTACATTTTCGCCCACCTCTAATTCCATTCAGAGTGTAGATGAATCGTGTATCGTGAAAAAATTCACCATGCTCTGGAATGGACTGCGTCCCCCAGCGTGTTTTTTTTCTCTTCTTTTTACTGATTCTCGCTAAAATCTGCCTAGCATGCTTTCTACCTTCCGTCAGCGCCCATGCTTGTTTTACTTTCGCTTTCATCGTTACTTTGCTTCTTTTTTTTAAAACAAACGATTATTCATGATTAAAATGAATTTTCTACAACGCAAATGAATTTGAATGAATAAACTAATCCAATTAAAGAACAAATGTAATCAACAAACTTATGACTTAAGGATTTATGATTATACAGTTCAACAAATTATGATTAATATCACCAAAATGAACGAGTGAAGAAACACCCTTGTTTCATGTTAAAGGAGCGCATCCTTTGTGGTTTGCTGATCACACAATCAACGCCTTAAAATAAATCACATATGAGCAGAAAACAAAGCAGATATAAGTGCCTCTCCTAACACACGAAGATGTCTCTTTCATTTCATCCGAAGTGTTTTACGAGCTATCGCTTGCTGATGGAATTAAATGAGAAGCAATTTCAGCTGTAAAATGACCCGAGAACGGCTCAATGTAATTTCTTTCCCTTCCAAGCCTCCTCCATTTTAAAACAGGCCCATCCTTCTTATCCATCCATTTTTTTAATATTCCTCCGCTTATTAAGATTGCATTTTATTTTATTAAAGACATCCAAAGCACCTATGGCCTTCTTAGAGCAAGTTTCCTAGTGCTAGCTAGTCCATGCAATACCAATAAGTAATACCAAAACACAACAGTATCTCCCCAAAAAAGACTGGTTTATCTTGCCACTGCTCCCTCTCTGCTGTTGACGAACTTCCTGTCGCACGTCAGTCACATCTTGTAGTTAGCACCATCATTGGAAAGCTGCAACGCAACACACTTATAAGGTCCTCTCACCCTCACACACCCTCACCCTCATTCCCTCTCACCCTCCTACCCTCTCACCCTTACACCCCTCACCCTCACACCCCCTCACCCTTACACACCCTCACTCACCCTCACACCCTCACTCTCACACCCTCCTCCTCACACACCCTCACCCTCACAACCCCCTCACCCTCACACACCGTCACCCTCACACCCTTACACCCTCATCCTCACACACCCTCACACACCCTCACTGACCCTCACTCACCTTCACACACCCTCACCAGCATAGCATAACACAACATAGCATAACAAAACACAACATAGCATAGCATAACAAAACACCGCATAGCATAACAAAACACAACAAAGCATAGCATAGCATAACAAAACAAAGCATAGGATATCAAATCAAAACATAGCATAACAAAACACAACAAAACATAGCATAGCATAGCAAAACAAAGCATTGGATAGCAAAACAAAACATAGCATAGCAAAGCATAGCATAATAAAACACAACAAAACATAGCATAACAAAACTGAGCATATAGCAGCTCAGGTGATAGCATAACAAAACATAGCATAGCATAACAAAGCATAGCATAGCAAAACACAACAAAACATAGCATAGCATAACAAAACACAACACAACACAACATAGCATAGCATAACAAAACAAAGCATAGGATAGCAAATCAAAACATAGCATAACAAAACACAACAAAACATAGCATAGCATAAGAAAACTGTCACGTTTCAGGCCATTGACGACTGGACTACAGTTCCCAGAATGCCCACAGCCCAGTCTGTTGTTTGTGTTGCTGAGTGTATGGAGGCTATATCTTTTCTTTCTTTCCCCTTTGCAAGTGCTTGTCACTTAGAGCCTGTCCTGTGTATTCTTGGTGCTACGTTTTCCAGTGACTTTCTGTTTGCTGCCTCGTGTCACTGGTAGTCGGATTCACGGATTGCCTTGGACCGTGAGAGGCTGTACGGAAACTCGCCCTGCTGCACAGCGCCATGCTTGAACTCTGACCCGGAGCTGTGCTGGGACTTCGAACGGAGCTTCTCCGGAGCCGCGGTGGTGAGTTAAACGGAGCCGCGTTGAATTTACTGAAACTGCATATTATTCCGAGACGGCGGCTGCCGTTTACTCGGGAATGCGAATGCTGAGTCTTTTGTTCTGGTGAACAACGTGGGAACGCTGAGGGCTCGCGCCTCATTGCTAGAAGCGGCTGCTTTTGTGTGATTACTTCCTACGCTGTACCCGTTCATTTGGGAATTATACCTCGGACTGCATCCTGGTAACTTGTGAACTACGTTAGAGCAAAGACTGAGCTTGTAGTTTCAAAACACTTTGAATAGTGTATGGAGCCCAGAGACACTATAACAGGCTATGGAATAAAGACTTCAGAAGAAAAAAGCACATTAGTCTTGAATGTGCATTGGGGACTAGGATTTTGTTTTCATCTGGAGCACAATTCCCTTTGGTTTAGTTTTCCTTTCTTTTTCTTCTTCAACTTCATTATTTACGTATCTTGGAGTGGTGTGGCAGTTCAGAGCTGTGAGTATAAGTGTGTACATTTGTCCTCTTAGTCTGTTAGCTTGTATACGGAGGGGGTGTGCAATTACCTGTCTTTTCTTGTGTATCCCTGCAGACCACTGCTGTAGCAAACGAAGGAAGAAGGAACAATTATTCTGTCCTCACCTGCTGTAGATGGTTTAGGCTGCCCGCCTGTTTTATTTATTTTCTCCATTTTTTCCCCTTCCCTGGGAGAGGTTGTCCTAGAGGAGAGTTACATTGATGTCTCGTCTGGGGGACCGTTCCTAGGGAGGAAGGAATTAGGCTACGACATCGCTCCTGCTGCATCTGGCTATTAAGGTTAGTCATCCTGCTTTGATCGTGACAGAGTGACAAGCCTACGTTCTTTTGCGGCCCGAGCGATGGATACCAACACTGTATTGCAGACCTTGTTGGACTCTTTAACTGCCTTACGTGTAGAGGTAGACGCAGTGAGAGGGGAGAACCATGATATGCGGAATGAGATGGGGGCTCTTAGACGTGATGTGGAAGGTCTGGCCCAGGTCAGAACTGCTGGGAAACAGTATATTAGGGAGGCCACTTTACCCCCCCCTGTCCAAGCATCTTCTCATTTAGCTCCTGGAGCACTGGCTCCCTCTACCATACAGGTTATACAACCTGTTCAGTTACCTTTGGCACCCCCTGAGAGATTTTTGGGAGATCCCCGGAAGTTTAGTACTTTCTTAGGGCAGTGCAAGTTGCACTTTATGTGCAAGCCCGCTGTTTTTCCCGATGATCATTCGAAGACCGCTTTTATGCTGTCCTACTTGGGGGGCAATGCTGCCAGTTGGTCTTTTCCATTGATTGAGAAAAACGATCCTATGCTAGCCAGATTTGATGATTTTTGCGATGAAATGCGCAAGTTGTTTGATCGCAAGGCTCATATGCTATCTCTGGATCGAGAATTAATCACTCTCAAACAAGGGTCATTAGATTTATTAACATACATTACCCACTTTAACCGTCTTGTTGTCGAGACTGATTGGCCTTCTGCTAAGCGTGTATCCTTGTTTTATCAAGGACTGAGAGGGGAATTGAAGGATGTACTTGCTCAGGTGGTGAACATGCCCACTTGTTGTGAAGAACTGATAGACCTCACCATACCAGAGAAGTGGAGTTCCTGGGTTATGTCATCGGCCCTAATGGAATTCAAATGGACAAAAAGAAAACACAAGCTATTGTCCAATGGGATTCGCCTTCATCTGTAAAAGCTTTGCAGAGCTTTTTAGGTTTCGCGAACTTTTACAGGAGGTTCATAAAAGACTTCTCCAGGATCATACAACCATTAACCTTTTTGTTGAAGAAAGGAGCTACTTTCAAGTGGACCGAGTCAGCGGAAGATGCTTTTCGAACTCTAAAGACTTGTTTTGTGACCGCGCCCATACTACGTCATCCTGATGCGAGCCAACCATACATCATGGAAACGGATGCATCATACTACGCTATTGGAGGCATTCTTTCCCAGAGAAATCCGGAAACAGGTCAACTGCATCCTGTGGCGTATTATTCTCGTAAGTTGTCCTCCTGTGAAGTCAACTATAGTATTACCGATAAGGAATTGTTAGCCATCAAGAGGGCTTGCGAAGAATGGAGACATCATCTCATGGGGGCTCGACATGTCGTGGAAATATTTACCGATCATCGGAACCTCCTCTTTCTAAAGAGTGCCAGAGCATTAACACCACGCCAATTACGGTGGTCATTGTTCTTTTCGGATTACGATTTTGTAATCAAATATCGTCCAGGACCCCAGAATGGCAAAGCGGATGCGCTGTCAAGACCAGAGGGAGCGGGGAGATGTTTTTCCACTGAAATTGAGAATCCTCCGGCCATCATTTCAGAGGCTTCCTTCTCTTCATCGGCTTCTGCTATATCAAGTTCTCTTGACTTCTTGAAACAAGTGGAAGAGGGAGTCAAAACGATGGAGGTTCAAACCTGGATTGCAGTAGAACCACAGAAGAGAACCTTGCGGAAAGGATATCTATTTAGAGACAAACAGTTGTATGTCCTTACGACAGAACTACAAGAGCAAGTTTTGAGATGGACTCATGATTCCACATTAGGAGGTCATATGGGTGTGCAGAAAACCATGCAAACCGTCGTCAGGTATTTCTGGTGGGAATCCATGAAAAAGGACATTGTGGACTATGTGGCTAAGTGTCCTGTATGCTCTCAAGCGAAGGCGTTACATCAACGAAGCAGTGGTTTGTTACGTCCTATACCCATACCCCCTGCGCCTTGGCACACAGTTTCTATGGACTTCATAGTGGAAATGCCTCTCAGTCACGGCAACAACACCATCTTAGTGGTTATAGACCATTTAACCAAAATGGGCCATTTCATAGCCCTAACCAAATTGCCTACCTCTGGGGAGTTGGCCCTGGTTTTCCTACAGAATGTGGTTAGGTTACATGGGGTGCCTTCAGTTCTTATTACTGATAGAGGAACACAGTTCACCTCTAAGTTCTGGAAGGCATTGTGTGACATCTTGGAGATTGATGCCCGTCTGTCAACAAGTTACCATCCTCAGACAGACGGGAAAACAGAAAGACTCAACCAGACACTGGAACAGTATTTACGGTGTTTTACCCTGCAACACAGTGAGGAATGGAGAACACTGTTGTGGATGGCCGAATTCGCCTACAATAGTGCTACCCATTCCTCTCTAGGATGTTCCCCTTTCTATTGTCTTCAGGGCTTTCATCCCAATTTCCTGCCTTTTGAACATCCTGGGGTGTCTTCCCTTCCTTCTATACAAGAGCACCACACCCACCTTATCTCAATAGCTCAGGAAGCCAGAGAGCAGTTGGTGGCAGCCAGGGATCATGATAAACTACAGGCTGACAGAAAAAGATCTCCTGTGCCTGAGTATAGTATCGGGGACAAGGTGTGGCTGAGTACGAGATATCTGAAATTGAAAGGGAATACCAGATTGCAGCCCAAATTCGTCGGCCCATATGCCGTTCTTGGTATTATCAATCCGGTAGCGATGAAGTTGGACCTGCCCTCTACTTGGCATATACACCCAGTGTTTCATGTGTCACTATTGAAGCCTTATGTTCCCGGTACAAGAGTCATGGGGAGGCCACAGCCAGTGGAGATAGACGGGGACATAGAGTATGAGGTAAGGGCAGTACTTGATTCCCGAAGAGTGAGAGGTGTGTTACAGTACCTGATTGACTGGAAAGGGTATGGGCATGAGGAACGTTCGTGGGAGCCTCGTTCTAATCTGCACTGCCCTAGTCTTTTGAGGCTTTTTCATGCTCAGTTTCCCTCTAAGCCTGGTGGACCGCCGAGACGTCGGTCATAGAGAGGGGGTTCTGTCACGTTTCAGGCCATTGACGACTGGACTACAGTTCCCAGAATGCCCACAGCCCAGTCTGTTGTTTGTGTTGCTGAGTGTATGGAGGCTATATCTTTTCTTTCTTTCCCCTTTGCAAGTGCTTGTCACTTAGAGCCTGTCCTGTGTATTCTTGGTGCTACGTTTTCCAGTGACTTTCTGTTTGCTGCCTCGTGTCACTGGTAGTCGGATTCACGGATTGCCTTGGACCGTGAGAGGCTGTACGGAAACTCGCCCTGCTGCACAGCGCCATGCTTGAACTCTGACCCGGAGCTGTGCTGGGACTTCGAACGGAGCTTCTCCGGAGCCGCGGTGGTGAGTTAAACGGAGCCGCGTTGAATTTACTGAAACTGCATATTATTCCGAGACGGCGGCTGCCGTTTACTCGGGAATGCGAATGCTGAGTCTTTTGTTCTGGTGAACAACGTGGGAACGCTGAGGGCTCGCGCCTCATTGCTAGAAGCGGCTGCTTTTGTGTGATTACTTCCTACGCTGTACCCGTTCATTTGGGAATTATACCTCGGACTGCATCCTGGTAACTTGTGAACTACGTTAGAGCAAAGACTGAGCTTGTAGTTTCAAAACACTTTGAATAGTGTATGGAGCCCAGAGACACTATAACAGGCTATGGAATAAAGACTTCAGAAGAAAAAAGCACATTAGTCTTGAATGTGCATTGGGGACTAGGATTTTGTTTTCATCTGGAGCACAATTCCCTTTGGTTTAGTTTTCCTTTCTTTTTCTTCTTCAACTTCATTATTTACGTATCTTGGAGTGGTGTGGCAGTTCAGAGCTGTGAGTATAAGTGTGTACATTTGTCCTCTTAGTCTGTTAGCTTGTATACGGAGGGGGTGTGCAATTACCTGTCTTTTCTTGTGTATCCCTGCAGACCACTGCTGTAGCAAACGAAGGAAGAAGGAACAATTATTCTGTCCTCACCTGCTGTAGATGGTTTAGGCTGCCCGCCTGTTTTATTTATTTTCTCCATTTTTTCCCCTTCCCTGGGAGAGGTTGTCCTAGAGGAGAGTTACATTGATGTCTCGTCTGGGGGACCGTTCCTAGGGAGGAAGGAATTAGGCTACGACATCGCTCCTGCTGCATCTGGCTATTAAGGTTAGTCATCCTGCTTTGATCGTGACAAAAACAAAGCATTGGATAGCAAAACAAAACATAGCATAGCATAACAAAACACAGCAAAACATAACAAAGCACACCAACACATAGCATAGCAAAACAAAGCAAAACACAACAAACATAGCATAGTAAAACAAAACATATAATAGCATAGCCAAACATAGCATAGCATACCAAACACAACAAACATAGCATAGCATAACAAAACATAGCATAGCAAAACAAAGCATAGCATAATAAAACACAACAAAACATAGCATAGCATAACAAAGCATAGCATAGCAAAACATAGCATAACAAAACATAGCATATTAAAACGCAGCATAGCATAGCAGAACACATTAAAGCATAGGATAGAAAAACATAGCATAGCAAAACAAAACATAGGATAGCAAAACAAAACCTAGCATAGCATACAGCTTCACTCAGCATCACCACAACATCACTCAGGGGGACCACAACATCACTATGCTCTACCACAGCATCACTAAACGCCACAGCATCACTTGTTCGCCACCACAACATCACTCAGCACCACCACAGCATCAATCTGTGCAACCATTCAACAACAACTGATTCAAATATGTTCTCTCAATGTTTCAAGCTTTATTACAAATGTAACAAAAAAATGTTAATATTTCACTTCTGTTCTTGGATTTTCGTCACAATAAAATACACAGAACATAATCTCACACAAAAGTTATTTACAAAAGTTTAAGCTATTGCCATTATAAATTACAATAACTTTTATTTAAGTATTAATTATTTAAAAAAATTAAAAGTTATTGTTATTTGTACTATCAATACATGTAAGTCACGTAAATACAACACATATTGCATTAAAAATGCTATAGGTGTCACATTTGCGAAAGTTATAACTATGGGCATTGTGAATGACAAAGCTATTAGTTTTGCTATTTTCAAAAACAAAACATAAATAAAAAATGTGTCATTTACAATATGAATAGCTCAAACTTTCCTAATGCGAGACCTATTGCATTGCAAATGCTTGTTATAGCTTTGAGGGCATGGAATAATATGAATTGTCGCACTTGTAAGAGTATGATAGTCAGTCGCCGTTTTTGAACTGTAATTGGTGCAATGTGTGGTGCAAACTGGATTGGGCTGCTGACCTCAGCCCTCAAATCGTAGGGGGGCTTTGCTGAGCAGCTGCAGTCATATACTGCAGCAGTTCACGAGTCAGGTCATGTGCATACTGCCCTCAAATGCTGATCTTGGTGCAAAGCAGGCTGTGTTCTTCAAGGCTGTCATCGTGCAGGGCATGCAGCATTGATTTCTACAGATTCTGATTGCACTATCAAAGTATTTTTATATGTTCTTGAACCCAAGCCCTTTGACAGCTAGGACAGGCATATTTAATATTTAGCTGGTCTTGCAAATGGATAAATGCCAAATAATAGTGCACTGACGTGCAGAGCTGCATGAAGGTGCTGCAATCTTGAGGCTGTAACTCTAACCCTTCTCCCATCTACATGTATTTTGCATTGGATTACCCTATTTGGCGTATTTAAATTTCCTGGAAGTCCATTATAAAGAGCGCTGTAGGTGCATCCATGGTATGAAAGTTAAATGTCATATCTGGGCTATAGTATTTACTTACACCAGCCATATATGTGACAAAAATATATGGCTGCCAGGAGCACCAAAGTGCTCTGGCTGGGCTTCAGCTTAAAGCCACTGTAGCAAGGGCAATTGCCTTTGCCATGCAATAAAACATGTTTTTATATATTAATAGGTCGCCCCTAATGTGTACTTTGTAAGCCCACAGGCAGAGTGTGTAACATATAAAAATTTGAAATCGGTATCTTCACAGTCACCAACTGCCTAAAACTGTATTCATTGTGTAATTTCAACTAGGTTATCCACTGACAGACTTAGGTGTGATACAAATTAAAACATATTTTACATCTCCGCAATGAAAACTGCTAGAAAACTTTTTAAAATTAGATTCAATGGTGAAATCTGATTTTTTTTATCAATTAAGTGAAAAAGTAACTTTGTAAAGATGTGCTTTGTGCTGTCCGCGCAAAAACTGGCCTAAACCCAGTCAGACACTAATTACACCTTCTGATGCCATACACATTCTTGGCTGGAATTTATAACCATGCTCTCAAGAGGATAATTGCTTGGCACTTAGGACGAGGGAATGTTGTAAACAACTGGCCACTCAGCAGGAATCAGCCACATGAAAGTGGTGCATGAGAGTATGCAGAACACTTCTTGTGTAGGATCCCAAACGGGGCAGTCAGGGTGTGCTCTCATTAATTGACATAATGCTTTTAAAATCTTTGCTTCCAATCTAGGTAGGCGGGAAAACCAATTCCGGCTCTGCCAAAGGGGAGAGATTATCTAAATATGGAGTGGCTAAGGGGAGCACCGGCTCATTCATAGGAACATCAGGGCACCACCCCAATCCCCCTTCAAAGTCTACAGACACGTGCTCTAGTGCGCATGTACCCTCTGTGCAGCTTTTTCAGGGCTAGTCTAATGTCAGCCCAGAGACTTTGGGTCCTGTGACACTATAGCGCCACACCCACCTGTGATGCATAACACCCTCGCTGATTGAGCACAGTACAGGCGCTTTATGTTTATGACGTGTTCTTCCCGAGGCTGTGTGTCAATCAGTGAGGGTGCACCTTACCCAACTTGGCACAGTGTTGTGTACTATCAGAAGTCGTCGCTGAATGCGCTTCGCCCTGTGATAAGCTAGTAAAGGGGTGGGTCTCGCAAGGAGGCCTGGAGTACTTTGAGAGCCTCTGACTCCTTGATGCCAGGTTAGTTTGGTGAAAACCACAACTGTTTTTTCTGTCGCTTTTTTGGCTAATTGATTCCTTCCCCCTCTGCTGTCGCCACTATATTGAAATATTCAGGGGCAGATTTACAACTTCAGGCATCCCTGCAAATCTGCAGGGATGCGCCAAGAAAGATGCGTCACCCAAAACTACCCGTGCGCCACCATGGATGCGCCACATTTACAATTACGGTGCGCCGTGGTGCACGGATAGGCAGATGCATGATGTATCTGCCTGCGTAAGGTTGGCGCAGTGCGAGAGTAGTGTCGCTGCCTGGCGCGACGCAACTCCAGCACTGTTCCAACCCGGCCTATCTCCAACATGCTGTGTCACGCCTTACGTCTGCTTCCAGCAGGCGCAAGGTTTTGACGCAGCGGCGTCGGAAACGTGACTGAGTGAAATCTCTTTTGCTATGCTTTCCTCCGACGGAACGCCCACATGAATCCTGATGCAGGTTTCATGTGGCGCAGTGCTTTACAATGTGACGCATCTGCCTACATGCAACACGTTGTAAATAAGTCACAACGTGGTGCATGGTTTACGCCACTGCTGCGTCCCAAAAGTGACACAACGGCTGCGCAAAAGTGTCGTAATGGGCTTGTAAATCTGCCACCCAGTTTCAGCTGCATAGGTTTTATTTTTCTGAAGACCAGCTCCCCAGTTCCACATTCTCGGCCCCCGTTAACACCCATTTGAGAGCAGAAACACTCCATTAAAATAGAGGTGGATGTCCACCTTTCTCAAAACTGTATGTTGTCATTAGTTTTAATTAAATTAAAGCGTAATCCGGTTGGGGGGGTGGAGAGAATATGCAAAATGACCCGAATACTTGTAACCAGAATGCCAAACCTTGGGTCCTTGAGGTGTGAGAGACAAAGCTCCCTATTGACATTGTTAACGTTCTGCACAGCAGGTGATTAGCTAAATAATGCGCTCATTAGCAAATCAATCCCTCCTTAGGCAGTGCCCCCCCCCAGAGTGTCTGAAGTGCAGTGCTCCATTGCCGGATGTGTATTAGCTGTCTAGATCTGATAAGCAGGCAATTTGAAAGGGTTGCGGTGGTAACCACAGTTTTAAAATCCTATAGTGAGCAGACCCTTATCTCTGACCTTACCCCAAGAAGCAGCTTGCCCAACACATTGGCCTGAAACATTAGTCATTAGTGTTTTTCAAATGTGTGTTTTGTTTTTGTTAAAGTGTGTGGGCATGTGTCAATGCAAGTTAGTGTGTTTGCTAGCATTTTGAGATCAAACGGGTGAAACCCGATGAAATAAGTTGATTTGTCTAGTTGTACAATTTTTTTTGAATGATTCACAAACGCGAGAGGCATGATGTCGTGGCATATCTCTTTCTTCAGTTCCAACTTCATGAGTGTGGTTTTGCACAATCTGCATTTGCACTCTTTCGGTGAAAAAGACTGCAAAATATTTTCTTTCCATGGAAAACATTGTTTTCATGTGCACAATGGGGTGTTTGGGACACTTCCTCACCCTCAGGAGATCATTTATGTGTAGAATCGCAATGGGTGTGAAAAATTCAACATTTTGCCACACTATTTTCCAAATAATTAAAAGTTGGAGGAACCACTCTACTCACCTTGCAATAGACATGCTCCATTTTCACACTTGAATGATTAGGCAACTCATGGTTGCCTTTATGCCCACCACTTTTAAAATTCACCAGCTGCCCCTGGAAGATGGTGTGTCCAGAGCATTTCTAGAGGGAATAGGGCTTCAGCTATCTTGAAGTTAGGGTTTCTGGGGAATTTTTACAGTATAGCCAAAAGGTTGTGCTGCAAAAAAAGGTGGTATGGGGTAGAAAGTAGATAGGGCTGTACATGGAAAAGTCTCCAATCTCTGATTAGTGTACAGGATAATACTGGCACTTCACCATCACCTTCTCAGAACATTAACAGACTAGAAAAACGACACTCAAAGAAGATTACGGACTCTAAGAAGATAACTCAAAGATACAAGAGTGTTTGAATTGGGGGTCTCTGGTTGACACAGGTATACACTTGTGTCAAACAGGGACCCTCTCCTCTAATCAGGGTACGAATTATCCCCCTAGAATAACCCCTGCTCACCCTTTAGGTTGCGTGGCGCAAGCAGTCAAGGCTAAACTCGGGAGGGACAAGTTAGTTAAGCATTTGTAACCTTTCGCAGTAAAACACACTGACTCCCCCCACAAATGGACACCAGGCTTAGGTTCTGTAAAAAAATATGGTCACTTTATGTAAAAGTATATATAGCTATGCAGTTAAAATTATCACAAGACCTTTTTAACACAAGGCAAGGCCACAATACTTTAAATATGCCAGAGTTCTTTGGAGATTGGGCAAAACAGGCTTAGTTCACTTGGCAATGGTCTTAGTATTTTAAGAATAGTGCTTCTAGGGTGTTGAGTTACTTTCTCACGTCTCACAAGGATTCTGGTAGGGCTTCAACCCCTTTGGTGCCTCTTGAGCAAGTTGTACGTTTTGTAGCGCTTCGGTGCGCTTTGAGAGGGCAAAATCATGACACCCCTTCCGAGGCTCACGCCTCCCGCGTGAGCAGGCGTACACGGCGTACCGCTTCAGGCTACGAGGCGTACCGGGCAGTCACTAGGTCGCGCACCAGCTTCGATAGGATACTTCAGCGTACAGAGTTGTAATGGGCTTCCAGTTTCAAATGTGCTTCAGATTGACAATGCGCTTCGAGTCTCAAATGCGCTTCAGATGGACAATGCACTTCCTTGAGGGACAAGGTGATGCGTACAGCTTTAACTACGATCCTCAGTGTATAGTTTTTCTAAAACCATCAGAAGCACACAGTTTAGCACTACGGGGAAAGGAAACGTTGCGGGCCCTGAGCCCGTTGTGTGCAGATCTTGGAAGTGCACGGCGTCCTCTCTTGGGTCAAATTCCCCGGCAGGCGGACGCGTCGTCGAGCAATTCTGAAGACAGACGTACCTTGGGGTCTGTGGACTGCGGGTGGCTTCCAGATGGCGGGACGCGACACGGGGGCCTCCAATACAGGCTGTAAAGATGGCGAGTCCCTTTGTTGTGCGGCGCGGCCTCTTCCAGAGGTCAGAGGGCACAGCGGGGCGGCCGGGTGCGTTCACAGCTCACGGGCGGCCGTCCAGGCTTGAGAGCGCGCTCGTGGAGACCAGGATTCCGGCGGGAGGGGGAAAACAAGAGCTCCAGGCACTCCAGGAATGAGAAGGGGCAGAGGAGCAGGTGGCCTAACCCGAGGGGCAGAGAGCGGCTCTAGCAGAGCGAGTCTCTCAACGGACAGAAGGGCGGGCTGCTCCAGACTGCCACAACTCTAGGATGGGGTGAGGGGGCGCAGGCTTGCCTCCGGCGGGAGGAAACGCATGGCTCTGTTTGCAGATGAGCCAAGGCACAGAGAACCCACTAGTCCTGGGGTTCAGTTCAGGGGGCAAGCTCAATCAAGCCCTTGGAGAAAGTTTCAAGCACAATTCAGCAAAGTCCTTTCTTAAGTCTTTTCCTCTCCTTCCTCAGAAAGGCAGACAGCAGGCCAGTCCTTCCAGCTTCTTCTTCTTCCTTCTAGTTGGGCAGAGGTTCGTTGTGGGAAACAGGATCTAGTTTGTTAGGAGCAGGGCTCCTACTTTTATATAGCTTTTCTTTTGTTCTGACAGGCCAGGGGGGCCTCTGCATAACTTCTTTCAGTCTCTGAGCACTGTGTTGGGTAAACTCGGGTCTCCCCTTTCAGGGAGCAGGGATGGCACATCAAACGCTTCACAGGAGGTAGAGCCAGCATTGTGGGGACAGGGGCAGCCAGGTAACTTTGTTGACAGGCTTCCCTCTTCCTGGGCCAGGTGTCGGGCTGAGTCATCAGTCGCTCCCCAGGAGGTGTAGCCAGCATTGTGGTGGCAGAGCACAGCCCTATTCAGAGTCCAGGGGCACTCCCACCACCCACCTAGGTGCAATCCTTGTATTCACCACCTGTCATCCCCCAGCCCTGTCACTCACACAACCCAGACAGCAGATACACATCCTAGCAGAGGCGGGCTGAAATGGTTAGGCAAGCAAATGCTAACTTTCTAAAAGTAGCATTTGCAAACACAGGATATTAAAATAAACTTTACTAAAAGAAGTATTTTATTATTCAGAGTTCAGGCATACTAAACATGACCTTCTAGCATGTTCCCTGAGCCTGCTGGGATTATAGGGTGTAATAATTCCAGCAGTCCATCTTGGCCTAAGAGAACAGGTTGCCTTACAATAGTAAAAAACGAAATTGGCTGTAATTCACTATTAGGACATGCCACACACATCAGGGCTTGTCCTACCTTACACTTACAATGCACCCTGCCCTTGGGCCTACCATAGGGGTGACTCATATGAAGTAAAGGGAAGGTTTAGAGGCTGGCAAGTGTGTGCACAGCTTTAACTACGATCCTCAGTGTATAGTTTTTCTAAAACCATCAGAAGCACACAGTTTAGCACTACGGGGAAAGAAAACGTTGCGGGCCCTGAGCCCGTTGTGTGCAGATCTTGGAAGTGCGCGGCGTCCTCTCTTGGGTCAAATTCCCCGGCAGGCGGACGCGTCGTCGAGCACTTCTGAGGACAGACGTACCTTGGGGTCTGTGGACTGCGGGTGGCTTCCAGATGGCGGGGCGCGACACGGGGGCCTCCAATACAGGCTGTAAAGGTGGTGAGTCCCTTTGTTGTGGGGCACGGCCTCTTCCAGAGGTCAGAGGGCACAGCGGGGCGGCCGGGTGCGTTCACAGCTCACGGGAGGCCGTCCAGGCTTGAGAGCGCGCTCGTGGAGACCAGGATTCCGGCGGGAGGGGGAAAACAAGAGCTCCAGGCACTCCAGGAATGAGAAGGGGCAGAGGAGCAGGTGGCCTAACCCGAGGGGCAGAGAGCGGCTCTAGCAGAGCGAGTCTCTCAACGGGCAGAAGGGCGGGCTGCTCCAGACTGCCACAACTCTAGGATGGGGTGAGGGGGCGCAGGCTTGCCTCCGGTGGGAGGAAACGCATGGCTCTGTTTGCAGATGAGCCAAGGCACAGAGAACCCACTAGTCCTGGGGTTCAGTTCAGGGGGCAAGCTCAATCAAGCCCTTGGAGAAAGTTTCAAGCACAATTCAGCAAAGTCCTTTCTTAGGTCTTTTCCTCTCCTTCCTCAGAAAGGCAGACAGCAGGCCAGTCCTTCCAGCTTCTTCTTCTTCCTTCTAGTTGGGCAGAGGTTCGTTGTGGGAAACAGGATCTAGTTTGTTAGGAGCAGGGCTCCTACTTTTATATAGCTTTTCTTTTGTTCTGACAGGCCAGGGGGGCCTCTGCATAACTTCTTTCAGTCTCTGAGCACTGTGTTGGGTAAACTCGGGTCTCCCCTTTCAGGGAGCAGGGATGGCACATCAAACGCTTCACAGGAGGTAGAGCCAGCATTGTGGGGACAGGGGCAGCCAGGAGTACTTTGACGACAGGCTTCCCTCTTCCTGGGCCAGGTGTCAGGCTGAGTCATCAGTCGCTCCCCAGGAGGTGTAGCCAGCATTGTGGTGGCAGAGCACAGCCCTATTCAGAGTCCAGGGGCACTCCCACCACCCACCTAGGTGCAATCCTTGTATTCACCACCTGTCATCCCCCAGCCCTGTCACTCACACAACCCAGACAGCAGATACACATCCTAGCAGAGGCGGGCTGAAATGGTTAGGCAAGCAAATGCTAACTTTCTAAAAGTAGCATTTGCAAACACAGGATATTAAAATAAACTTTACTAAAAGAAGTATTTTATTATTCAGAGTTCAGGCATACTAAACATGACCTTCTACCATGTTCCCTGAGCCTGCTGGGAATATAGGGTGTAATAATTCCAGCAGTCCATCTTGGCCTAAGAGAACAGGTTGCCTTACAATAGTAAAAAACGAAATTGGCTGTAATTCACTATTAGGACATGCCACACACATCAGGACTTTTCCTACCTTACACTTACAATGCACCCTGCCCTTGGGCCTACCATAGGGGTGACTCATATGAAGTAAAGGGAAGGTTTAGAGGCTGGCAAGTGTGTGCACTTGCCCAGCCAGCATGACAGTACCAGACTGCACGCAGGTTCTGTAATGGCAGAACTAGACACATTTTAAGAGGCTGCTTCTGTGGGTGGCGCAACCAGCGCTGCAGGCCCACTAGCAGTAGTGGTATTTACAAGCCGTGGCACTCCTGGTGCACTTTACTGGGGACTGACAGTAAATCCACTGAACCAATCATGGACATCAATTACAGGTACACTTTACATTGGGAGTACTTGCACTGCGGCACGGATTGGCCGTGGCGCAGTGCCCTGAGCAGCGAACACCAGCAAAACATCTAAGGCTCATCAGGAGACTCACGCCAAGGTGCCAGGTCTAACAAAGAGATTCCTGAGTTCTGCATGCACTCCAAAGAACATAACTACTCTCCACAGGTCTCATAGCTGGCCTGCTATGGGCCTTCTTTATTGATACAAAAAGCAGACAGAGTCCAAAAAAGCAGAACTCCTGACTACAACATGGGCCTGCTGATCGCTGCAGAAGTCTGGCTGGAGCGAGGCCTGTTACCTATAAACCTGCCCTGAGGAAATAGTGAAAGAATGAGGTTCCCCTGTAGCTGGAGAAAGGTATGACATACATTTGCGACCTATGGAGGACTACAACAAACTGATGTAGCTTGCCCAAGGAGTTTGCACCCAAGGCATGCAAGAAAACAAGATTTGTCCCAGTCTGAGCTTTTTACCATGCTGAAAACACGTTTTGTGGGACCTAACTCCGAAGGTACCTGGCCTCATGCAGCCCTGACTGGCTAGAACTTGGAGCTTTTACCCACTGGAGAATTCTGAAACCCAAACAAGTGACTAAGTCTAAAGATAAAACCTTGGAATGTGGCAAAGCAGCAAATCCATTTCCCAGCCACAAAGAAACCTTGATGGCTACATCATGCAACTTTCTCCGGCTCTGGGCTTTTGAAGCCAAAACCAACAGTTCAAGCAGGAGCTCAATGATGACATATTAACCCCAAGGGACCTTTACCAGCCAAAGGCTTTGACCATACCCTATTGAAGGTATTTGACTTTATTTTCAGTAGCTAGGATCATAGGTGAAATCCTTGACAGGGAAGACATACTTCTGTATCTTGAACTCTCCTCCATCGTGTTAGGCCTGAAATCATGCATAGATTTTGGTAAAGCTTAAAGTGCTTTTTTCAAATGGCACTTTCTGTAGACACGTTTTGCCTTAATATTTTAAAGATACACAAAACTGGTTCTCCTTACCCAGTTTCAATGATTTTGATGTATTTTTGCTCTTTAAAGTTTTCTCACTTTTCCAAAATTGGATTGGGGATTTAGGGGCATATCATCAAGGGCATTATCGACGCTTTAGCAGCACTTTTTGCCACTAAAGCGGCGATAATTTTAACGCTCTATCAGCATGGACACCCTAACACGTGTTTCCATGCCTCGACCCCATTTACCTCAAGGCCCAGCTTTGCATCTCTAATGAAATGCAAAGTGGGCGTTCCTCCCCAAAATGCAAATCAGTCTTGACCCTGTGCCCAATGGGAACAATCTAGCCCAAAATACCAGGCCAGGTCCTCCCTGAACTGGAAACAAGCATTCTAGGACCGGTTTCAGGGTTTCACCCTTCATCAGCCAGGATAGCTTCACTCCAGTGGGATGGAGAGCACAGGACCCACGTCAGGGTATACCCATCCCAATCGGGGTGACAAATGCAAAAGAGGACCTGGCTTGGCAGTTCGGGTTGAACTGTTCCCAGAAGGAACAGGGTCAAGACAGATTTGCATATGGCTGGGTCCAAACTGGGGTGGTGTGGTGAGCAAAAGAATGATGGATTTAACTCAGATCCTTGTGACTGGGGGTGAATGCTTGCATTGTCCAGCATTCGATCCATCAATTGTTACTTTTGCATATGTCGCCCTAAGTTGGAAGGGTATGCCCAGACGTGTGTCCTGTGCTCACTACATCACTGCATTCAAGCTAGCCTGGCTGATGAAGAGTGATGCTCTGAAACCGGTCACAGTATGCTTGTTTCTGGTCCAGGGAGGACCTGGCTCGGCAGTTTGGGCTTGACTGTTCCCATAAGGAACAGGGTCAAGACTGATTTGCACATGGCTGGGTCCAAACTGGGGTATTGTGGTGATCAAAAGGATAATGGATTTGACTCAGATCCTTGTGACTGGGGGCGAATGTCTGCATTATCCAGCATTCCATCCATCAATTGTTTCTTTTGCACTTTTAAAAAGTATGCATATTCTTGTCCTAACCATTTGGTCCCCGCAGCCTGTATCCTGGGTAACATGACTGTGTTTAGAGTGACAGTTGGCCTTTGTGGTTTCCTTCCAGTGAGACAAAGGGGGATTCGGCCATCCTACCAGGATGGAAGGGGCGGAGTTGTCTCCACTTACATTTCAAAGGAGCTGTCTCAGCACTCTCACAAAGAACCTTACACTGGTCTTTTATCATACTAGAACTCTTGGACACTGGACAAGGAGGAAGGAAATTCCAAAACCATCTCCAGAAGTTAAATTAGGACCCTCAGAACCATTCTTCAGTTCACTCCTGGACCTGCAGTCGATGCTCAGAAGGCCTTCTTTGTACTTCAGAGGACTGCCCTGCTGCTTGAACCCTTCCTTGAACACTCAGAGGACTGCCTGGCTGCTTGATCTCAGGACTACCAGAGTGACTCCACAGGCAAGTCGTCTGGCTCTTGTTCTGAGCTACAGGGACACAAAAAGCTCAAAGAACATGAGCCCTGCACCTGGACCCTGCCTGAAGTGAGTCCTACTATCCAAGTGGTGCCCACTCAGTCCTGGATCCTTCAATGTGATGCTAAAGATGCCCAAATAACCAAAACCCAAAACATAGGACTTGAAAAGTTTTCAGCCAAAAGTGCTGTGAGAAATGGCAGGAGACTGGGGCCTACCTGCTCATCGATCCACCAAAAGTGCATTGAAGCATGGTCAAGACTGATTTGCATACAGCTACGTCCAAGATAAGGTGGCATGGTGTGCAAAATAATGATGGATTGGGATTGGGGAAGTAATTTCCAGTGGCTGAGATTAATGCAAGCATTCCATCCATCATTGTTTTGCATACTCAAAGTGCATCACCAGTTGGCCTGACTTCGCCGTTGCTCTCACTAGGTACTTCTCTGCAGCAGCAAATCCTGTTCAGCAGCTCCTCCAAAAATGAGTATCAGGCCTTGTGGATCCCATGTTGGCCACAGTCTGCAGTTTCGCCCTGCTGGAGATTTTAGTCTTTAAAAAAAGGGAATAAGTCTGAACATACAAATCTTCACCACAACTTTATCTAGCGGGTCCCTGACAATGATGATTCCTCCTCAGATGCCGCTGGCTGCCTTGCCCACTGAACTTTACCTTCTCAGAAGTTTTAACTCGAAAGGACAAGCCTAGACTGGGCCCAATCCACCTCTTGTATCTAAACCGTGCTCCTTTGTAGTCTGCCATAACTTTCGACTTTGCCCTGGTCTCATGTGACTAGACGTTCACGGTTGGAGCTTTGATCTTTTAGGTGCTAGTCTTTACTAAAAACTTAAAAAATACATAACTCAGGTTCTACTGATTGGAGTTTTTGTAGTTTTGGTCTTAAATATTTTATTAAATGTTAGTCTATGGTTTTAAACATCTGTGGGGCTGTTCTTGTTTTCACTTTGTCACTCTTTGTGTGCTGCCTAAATACTTAACTTAAAGCCTCTAAATTAAGCCGGACTGCTTTTGTGATAAGTTACCAGAGGGTTCAGAACAGGTTAATCTAGGTACTTTTGTAGTTCACTGTTGTACATTGATTCTTTTGTAATATGGCTGACTGTAGTCTTTAGTCCTTCCTTAGTGTTTTCACCTTCTCAGCCTTCCCGTGTACCTGTGTGTGTTCTAACCTGTACCAGTGTGTTCTACCAGTGTCAGTTGATGGTCTGGTCAGCTGGCGAGGTTTTTGTGTACTCAGCTGTGTCCTACAATAAATCTACATGTAATCAACCAGAAGTATCCTGTCATCTATCACCATCTTACTTACAACATTTTAGCGACGTTTTCTGCTGACCAGACCAGAGAAGAAACCATCTAACAGAGCCTGAGCTACACCTCGCAGAAAGAACCCACTGCTGTCCACCTATCTACTGCCAGTAATATCATCAAAAGAAATTTGAAACCGGATGAATCAGGAAAAATTCAAAGAGAATTAAAGCAAGAAAAGAACTGTGAGTACATTACTCATCTCTGGCAGTACAGCCCAATTTTAACTGTGGCAAGAAGTAAGGTGTAGGAAAATAAAAGCGGTGATGTAACCACAAGATTTTGAAGCGCTCTGGAAAAGGAAAGAAACCAGCCGCAAGTTTTTGTAGTGCATCAAAATTTTAAGAAACCTGTCTAAAGTAGCAACTAAAGTTGAAATGAACTACATCTCAAATAACCGGCTAAAATCCTTCCTTAGTGTTTTCACCTTCTCAGCCTTCCTGTGTACCTGTGTGTGTTCTAACCTGTACCAGTGTGTTCTACCAGTGTCAGTTGATGGTCTGGTCAGCTGGCGAGGTTTTTGTGTACTCAGCTGTGTCCTACAATAAATCTACATGTAATCAACTAGAAGTATCCTGTCATCTATCACCATCTTATTTACAACATTCACCCTGACATGGACTGTGGTTGTTGCTTAAGTAGGGTTTTCACCCCCTCAAGCAACTGAATTTCTAACACATATTACATTTGTAACTCTTTATTAGTGCAGAAACCTGCGTTTTTAGCAAGATCTCTTGCAGGGAAGTATTACTGTGCGGCTGCAGCCACCATACAAGTCCATCAGTAAAAGATAGAAGAGTCCTTCAGCATAAACCACAAGGAACAGCAGATGTGGCAATGTGCCACACACTAAATCCACCATTATTGCATCAGCTTTCCACTAGTAAAGCAAGAATTTTAGATAAATCGAAGGTCTAATTTTAAAGGCCTTCTTGAAACTCATGCTGTTAACACAATGTGTGCACACACAGAAACAATGCACAAATACAGATCATGTTTTTCTACGACATGAGATATATAGGTTCTCATCATCATCATAAAACACAAAGATGATGCACGCCACAGTGGGGCCACGGATATTGGTTACCGCGAGGGGCTATCAACTGTCATTTTTGTCTATGTCCCATTTATGCAAGGGACATTAAAGCTACTGACTGAGGCCATTGGTGATCCTCACCAACCAAGCTCACTGATTGGCACTGTGGGCCACCATTATTGGTCACTACTGCAAGAGGACATTAATGCCTAAATGTATTTAAGAGCATGAATGGCCCCTGGCAGTGAGTATCAATAGGCCTAGAATGAATGATAACAATTCTGTACTCATTGTTGAGTAGAGACTTGAGTGGTAACTAGATTTTTTGGGTGTGCCAGTAACCTTGGTGACAACTGGTGAATCTGAACATATTCATCAATTCAAATTCGTGCAAATCATTCTAGGAAGAAAAATGTATTTGGGGTGAATACAGTACATTACAACGTGATGTATTACATTGTGTGCTTTTACAACATGGTCGTTACAACGACCGCCTTGTTAGTACTCGATGCATTTACATTGCAAGTCATTAGAACAACTTGCTGTAGGGGGCGCGCTGGACTTAGGAATAGTATTATTTACTATTCCTACTCCAGTTTGCGCAACAGTAGGGAAGGTGTTGGAATTCATTTCCAATACCTCAGCGTCCCCTACAGCAAGTCGTTGTAATGAATTACGATGTAAATGTATCCCGTTCTAACAACGCAGTCATTGTAACAAACGCGGTGTAATAGTCTTGCGATGTAATGACAGCGTTGTAAATGCTGTTTTCCATTTGGGGTTGTCTAAAAATAGATATTCCCTATTTAAAGTCGCATTGATTGTTTGCTCGGCACCACCGCAAAACTGTGAATGGAACTGCCCACCAGTGCTTTAGAATCAATGAGTTACTCACTCAGTAAATCCGTCCTCATGGAAAATATGTGGCATCTCTCCTTGGACTGCTGTAAATGGCTGTGGACTGGTGCTATTTGACAAGTTGGTTTTCCTTCAGTGCTAAAGTCAAAATATTCTACACTTGTATCACACTGTGCAGGTGAGCTCGATTAATAACATATTTTCCATTTGCACTCTTAAGTAAATCATGTTTCAAACTTATAACAATGTGTTCCACATGAGGTATGAACGGTAAAGGAAGTTTTTTGGAGAGTCATCTCTAGGACCGTGCTGCAGTCTCTGGCCTAGAATTTTAGTTACAGAAATGCGGGCGTAATCTAATCACAAACTCACAATCTGGTGTGCAGAAGAACCACCTTAAAAATAAACAGTAATAAAGAAACCATGTAAGAAATATTCAGGTAACTCAAGGGTCTCAAAACAACAACAACATTTTGTGAGTAGTTGTGGTATACTACAGTTGTAGGTGTGACTTACTTGTGTATTCCAAGAAAAGAAACATGCTCGCTCGCAGAAAATAAAGGTTTTGAGGAAATGAAGCGTGTCTTACTTCTGGAAAGCCTTGGATAAATCACACTTTACCCTAGAGTATGTTACATCTACAAACAGGAAATGCTGTTTAAGTCAGGCTCTTAATATCGAGGGGATTCACACCATGTACAGAATAAGACTCAACTACTCTTCGAAAAAGCTTTGGGACCAAGGCCCAAAATGTTTAGTGCACTTGTTTCCTGTTAGTAAAGCGTAGAACCGCAAAATCACATACCTTTGCATCGGTGCTTAATTTGAGCCGGTGGTTCCGGTGCTCAATACAGGCACTTGATCATCAACACTGCCACTTGAGCATCAATTAAGGACACATTAATGTTTGGTGGGCACAGGGAGATTAAGTTATTCGCCCAGAATCACAGGACGTTGAGCTAACGCTGACACTCGAACCTGGTGCCCCAGCATCTAAGCCGTCAGCTCTGGCCATTAAGCCACATACCTTCCCTACTTTAGGGTTGGTTGGTTCTGTGTTAGGCAGCGCTAACAGGAGAAATGGGCTGGTCGAAGCTGCCTCCTGACGAGAGCACCCGCACTTTTTTTTTTTTTTTTTACAAAATTAGCCACTGCTCTGCATCTTAGATAATGAGTAGATAATCCTGTCAAATCTAATGGGAAAGAAAAGCTTCTTTGCAAACCTGTGAATCATAAACAATTAACGTGATCACTCCAAAACAGGTGCAAAAACTTATCAAATTTAGTATTAATTGCTTATGAGTGCGTGGATCCCTCCACTCAAATACCACCCTACTCTATATTAGTTTTTATAGTTAATTTGCTTTATTAATAGAATCTGCCACCGATATTTGATATGAATGATGTACTGTTATCATTAAATTGCATATTTGTTATGGTGTTTATGTGGAACATATTGGTGAAATGTATAGATTGAATTTTTATTATTTTCTGAATATTGTGTGTATGGCAGGTGACTAACATGGTTTCAGTTTATGTGCCCTCTGCCCCTCATTTAAATTATGATTAAATGTTTGTAACAAGGGGTTTATACTATTATATAATAATTATGAATCTGTTGCTTGATTCCATATACCTTATAGTGTTTTAGTGTGTTCTTTCTATGTTTGTTCATTTTTCTAGCAGGGATGAGACATTTTAATAATTTTGGGAGTGCCATGGGGCAGAAGGCTTATATTGTGCGCATATAAAAAAAACACTGTCAACAAAAAGGCAGCTGGGCAAATATTTACTTTACACCCCATTGGAGGGCCGGAATTTCATAAAGACAAATACACAAAGGTAATCTTTCTGGAATTTTCCAAGTTGAATTTCTGCCTTCGTGCCAGATTCACGGGGAGTTTGCTGCGACTTGCTACTGGGGTGCTCCTGGTTCACTCCTGAATTCATGAGTAAGCCATAAGTACTACATGAGTAAGTCAAACAAACTCTTAAGTGTGGGCCAGATGTACTATTTGCTGGTGTTGCTCGAATATGATTTTACCTTAAACAAATGAAAAGAGATGTTTGGCAAAAACAGGAACAGGTTGGTTTAATTAAATACAGCGACCAGGAAAGTTTCGACAGAGTTGCGTCTGAAGACAATCTCAAATTACAGACTTTTTCCCTGCACATATATACATTTTGTGAGTACAATAAAACACTTTGACATTCTTTAAAAATCATCATAGTTATAAACAGCAAGAAAAAACCTCAGATAAGTGGGACACAGACGGCTCTCAACCTTGAGGAGAGCTAGTGTGGGCCAGTGTGTGTGTGTGCCCAGATGTCCGGTGTGGTGAGCACGTGATCACCTCATGTGGTGTGCATGTCGTGTCCTGATTGGCTGTGTGTTCCTAACTACATGTGGAACCTAACTATTGGGGTAATTTGGCAACATGCACCTTTGGCCAACCGTGCTTTATTGGGGACAATATCCTGGGGCCGGTTTGTGGTCTGACTACCTATCTGTGGAATCGATCAGGGCTGTCCTAGGGTGAGCATTTGTCTTTGGGCCAAGTGTAACCCCACCTGTGACTTGCCAATCGGTAGGCTTGGGTTTTGGTATCGGTAACGCAGCCTTGTAAATATTGTTCACTTTGTTGCGGTTTTCTGCATTAAAGGAGCGCGCAATGGATATTGCTGTGGGCGTTCCCAGAAACACCCATGGCTTCTTGACACGGCCCAAGATTTACAAGGAATCGTAAATCTAATGCAGGACCAATTAATGTACGCCTCCCAGGGGAGGCATAAGGATGCTGCAATGGGTAGAAATACTTTTGTTTCTCCTAGTTTTTTGCTCTTGCTATGTGTGCTACATTTTGCAGCACATAGAGAAGGAGAAAAGCGCCATTAATTATTGTTTTTGCGCAGGAAGGTGCCAGTTCCTGCAAAACAACAATCACCCCAGCAACACTTGCACCCTTGCACTATTGTGCAAGGGTGTCTGCGTTGGTGTACGGCTGCTGTTTCAGTGCAGGTACAGGGGTTAGCAGAGGAATGCGCTGTATTCTTGTAAATATGGCACATTCCTGCACTTAGACAATGACGCAGCTTGATGCAGCAAAATTGCTTGCGGCACCAATCTGCATCATGGTCTTGTAAATAAGCTGCCTACTGACGAGAGCCCCGCACTTCTTGCTTTATACATATTAACCACTGGTCTGCACCTTAGATAATGAGTAGATAATTCGGTTGAATCTATTGGAAAAGAAAAGCTTCTGTGCAAACCTGTGTAATCATGAAAATGTAACATGATCGCTCCAAAACAAGTGCAAAAACTTAGAAAATTAAGCATTAATTGCTATGAGTGCATGGATCCCTCTCCTCAATTACCACCCTACTCTATTCTAGTTGTTATAGTTAACTTGCTTTAATAATATAATCTGCCACCGATATTGGCTGTGAATGATGTACTGTCATCATTAAATTGCACATTTTTTAATGGTGTTTTTGTGGAACATATTGGTGAAATATATAGACTGAATTTTTTATCTTTTCTGAATATTGTGTAAATGGCAGTTGACTAACATTGTTTCAGTTTCTGTGAGCTCTGTCCCTCAAATGCGTTCTGATTAAATGTTTGTAACCATAATTATGAATCTGTTGCTTAATTCCATATAAAATGTAATGTTTTAGTGTGTCCCTGTTATGTTTGTTCATTTTTCTAGCAGGGATAAGAAAGTTTAATCATTTTGGGAGTGCCATGGGGCAAGGGCTTTCCTTGGGTGCGCACTTGTCTTTGGGCTAAGTGTAACCCCACCTGTGACCTGTGAAATGGTAGGCTTGGGTTTCAGTTGCAGGGCCTATCTGACCCCGTATCTCTGACTTGGGGTGATGAAGATGTCCTCTCGGATAAATCCAACAGCAATGACACAAGTTTGTGAATGTGAGCATGTGTAACATGGTGGTCATTGATATCATATTTACCAATATTATCATTATTACACATACAGTCCTATATTCACAGTTCCCCTATGTATCTGTTTTAATAGCCTGAGACAGCCCAAGTACACATTTCAGTTATTTGGTTTTAAGAAGTATACCTTTTGCAATTAAATTATTCCTTATCATGTTGCATCTTGTGGGCCTATTTTAGCGGGAATAAACGCTACTAAGATTAAATGACAGATACTATATTCCCTCATACTGATTTCAATATCAACAGCCGTTTTCCTCAGTCTAGTAGGTCAACATTTGCCCGGAGATATAAAACAAGGGGTAAAAATCTGTTTTCTCTGCATGTCCCCAGATTTCTCCTAACTCCCAGATTTCTCCGTTATTGCCCCTGTACTTCCTCTGAGCGTAACCGCAGAAGGGTGGGCCACAGGGCGATGTATAACTTGCTTACTGGAGGGCTGTAATGGCAGGACATTACATCTACTTACCACCCTGTGCTTCCAGACTCCCAGACTGGCATCCTCTTCAAATAACTTTAAAGTTCCCATTCTAGATTGCTTACTATAGGAGCTGCTGTCACCTTCTGTCCTTGCAGAATGGCTGCTGACCCACAGAATCCATTTGTACTCTAGAAAGCCAATATGGCATCATATGTATACCTATAACCTTATTTTGTTGTTTTAATTGCCTCTGTGTTACTATTTACCCCCAAGCAAGTGTTTGTGCTGCTCGCCCTTTAACAATGTAATTCCAGAGTTAAGCAGTGCACCACTGGCTCAGATAGCTTTTCTGAAATGGATGCAGGGATATTTACTACGTAAAAAGATGTAGCACTTCCCCACATGGTTTCCACTGTTATTCTCCATATCGTCATTCTCACTATCTAATGAACTATTTGCATTATTTGATATGTTGGTAACCAGGTCAGTCTGAGACTGTATTCCAATGGTCGACATGTGTCATAAATTAATGACTTGTTTAACAGTTATTCCGTGAAGCAACTTTATGGTATGCAATGATTGCCCATTAATATAGATTATTTTGGAAAAAAGATCCATTTAACTTCTTTCCTCATTATTTTCCCAGGTATATAAAGAAAGCTTCAGATTAGCATTACTTTTAGTTATCGGACAGCTGGATGGGATGCAGGTCAAGTCTTAGAATGACCTGACTCCAAGGTTGTTGCCTTCCGGATTCCACCACCTCTACTGATGTGGTAGTGTCCGCTCCTTCAAATATATAGACTTTAAAGTTCAAAGCACAATAAAGGCAGTGGCGGATGCTTTTTACCGAAGGTGGTAGGAGGGCGGGGGAAGAGGAGGGTTGTAAATGAAAAAAAAAAATCACTTACCTTCAGGCATGCCACCTGGCCGGCTGCCACCTCTCGGTCACCTCCTACCACCTTTCACTCCTCAGAAGCAGGAAGCACCTAGGCTCCTGACTCCCCTAGTCAATCACAACGCTGCAGTGCAATTGTAGTTATTAGCAGATTTATACAGTGCGTAGCTGCCCCAGCTTCGGGGCATCCCATCGCTACCAAAAATGCTGTGAGTAGTGGCATCCCGGGAAAAGGAAAGAGTTAAGCCGGGAAAAGCCAAGTCTTTATGACTTTCCAGAAAGCTAAGTGATCTTGGAGCCCTCTAATAGTAATCGGAAGGCAGTTCCAGAGTTTGGCCCCCAAAACTTTGAAGACACGACCACCAGCTCTGGCTCTTAAGACTCTGGGGGTGCATACCAACCTTCGGTCAGCTGACCGCAGGAGACAGCTTGGGACATACGGTGTTAACAAGTCTGCTAGGACCGGAGGAGCTTGTTGAGTCAATATTTTGTGCGCAACACATAATGTCTTAAACTGGATTATTTTCCCTACCGACAGCCAGTGTAATTTAGGTAGAGACTTGGACACTGAACATGATTTCGCAAGCACCAGTAGAGTACGGGCTTGGCGTTGTGTATTCTCTGAAGGCCCTGAGTACAAGATTTTTTGGCGCCTAAATATAGGGAATTGCCATAAATCATTCTGGATAAAATTGTAGCCTGTGATTGGTCTGAGCACCCTGATTCGGTGCTCAGACGGGGAATGGGGGACTGGGCATGTCCTGCACACAGGCTGTAATGCAGCATGGGTGTTATGGTCAGCCCTAGAGGACCGGCCAAACAGTTATGCACACTTTAGAGTGGAGCAACCACTCCTCATCCTGGCCCCTGCTCTGCCTTTCCAGCCCCACCCCACACCAAGAAATACAAAACTAAAATGATAATAATGCTGGTTATTAACATTTTAGTTTTCTTTTAACTACTGCTCGCAGAGCAGTGGGGTGACGCCCCTCTGCCATAGCGGAGGAGCCATTACTGAATAAAGGTCCAGGACACAGTCTGCCATCGCACCCTAATCACTCGCCTCCACAACGCCGGGATCCGAGGTAACGCCTTGGATTGGATCACCTCGTTCCTCTCTGACAGAACCCAGAGAGTCCACCTTCTTCCCTTCGGCTCAGCTGCCACCAAGATCATCTGAGGTGTACCCCAGGGTTCTTCGCTCAGCCCAACCCTCTTCAACATCTACATGAGCCTCCTCGCCGCCATCGCACACAAGCGCAACCTCAACATCATCTCATACGGAGACGACACCCACCTGATACTTTCCCTCACCAAAGACCCAGCCACAGCCAAATCCAGCCTCCAGGAAGGAATGAAAAACATTGCAGAATGGATGAAACTCAGCAGTCTCAAACTGAACTCAGACAAGACGGAGGTCCTCATCCTCGGACCATCCCCATCCACCTGGGATGACTCCTGGTGGCCCGCAGCCCTAGGCAGCACAACAACACCCACGGACCACGCATGCAACCTAGGAGTCATCATGGACTCCTCCCTCATGATGACCAAGCAAGTCAACGCCATCTCACCCTCATGCTTCAACACCCTGCGCATGCTCCGAAAGATCTTCCGGTGGATCCCCACCGAGACCAGAAAGACCGTCACCCAGGCCCTCGTGACCAGCCGACTGGACTACAGGAACGCCCTCTACACAGGAACCACAGCCAAACTCCAGAAAAGGCTCCAGCACATACAGAATGCATCCGCACGACTCGTCCTCGACATCCCTCGCCACAGCCACATATATGCCCACCTGAGAGACCTGCACTGGCTTCCCGTCAGCAAAAGGATCACCTTCAGGCTCCTCACCCACGCACACAAAGCGCTCCACAACACGAGCCCCGAATACCTCAACCGCCGCCTCAAGTTCCACACTCCAACCCTCCAACTCCGCTCCGCCAGCCTCGCCCTCGCCAGCATACCACGGATACACAGAGCCACCACCGGAGGAAGATCATTCTCCTACCTAGCTGCCAAGACGTGGAACTCCCTTCCCACCCACCTTTGATTGACCCAGGACCATATCACTTTCAGGAAACACCTCAAGACCTGGCTCTTCCAGCAGTAGGAGCTCCCCCCCACTTCCCTCAGCGCCTTGAGACCCTCACAGGTGAGTAGTACGCTTTATAAATGTATTGATTGATGGATTGATTGAAGGTGCGTTCAAGAGATTTCTCACTCTCACCTTTGCCAGGCATTACGTTTATATGGTAAACAAGCAGGCGGGGAGGAGTCTGCTTTCCAGATTTGCCTGGCGCCATAGCTGTAGCCTTCAGGACGCTGGCGCCTCTGTTGATGTTGTAGAGACCACTTCTTCAAGGTCATAGATTTCAAAGTGCAATAAAGGTGCGTTCAGATTTAAAGAGGAACAGTTTCTCCCCTAAACAGATTCATTTATAAATTCTTTACCTAGTGCAGTGAGCCTATTATACAAGCTGGAGCTTCAATCTCATCTACTAACAAATCACTCCTTTACTGAAGCTCCTTTGCTTGGCCACATCTCTGAAGACAGAGGACGGTGTCTCCAATCCCAAACTTAAATAACAGCAGTCGAGAGTGGTATGTCCTATGTAACACTTTAATCTTATGGGTACATTAATCTTTAACTCAGCATGATCCACCTCCCCAAATCAAGGGCCCAACTCATTCTCATTTTATGTAGTGTGTGCAGTATTGATCAGTATTTTCTAAGTCAGAGATAGGATTTTTTACATTGGAGCGCTCTATGGTCCATTGATGATCTGTTAGGGATCTGGGGACATCTAGGTATACGTAGCTTCAGTATGTTATAATTTTAGGTTCATGGATGGCACCAATTGCTCGATTTTGTATTCACCTCTAAGTTGTGCTCACCATGCCATTCCAGTTTGATCCCAGCCATATGCAAATCAGTCTTGACCCTGTGCCTCATGGGAACAGTTCAGCCCGAACTGCCAAGCCAGGTCCTCACTGGACTGGAAACAAGCATCCTAGGACCGGTTTCGGGGTGTCACCCCTCTTCAGCCAGGATAGCTTGATTCCAGTGGCATGGAGATCACGGGACCCACGTCTAACATACCCGTCCCACTCAGGGTGACAAATGCAAAAGGAGGGTAGCCATGAAGTGAGCCGCCAACGTTGCTACATCGATCTGGTCATTACATATTTGCAGGTTTGAAGTTGGTGAACGCATATGTTAGATTTGGGGGTCTCTGGTTGGCACAGGTAGGTACTTGTGACAAATAGGGACCCTCGCCTCTAGTCAGGATAAGGGGATTACACTCCTAAAATACCCTCTGCTCACCCCTTGGTAGCTTGGCACGAGCAAACAGGCTTTATCTCAGAGGCATTGTGTGTTAAGCATTTGTGACCACATACAGTAACCCAGTGACAACACTACAGATGGACACCACACAAGGTTTTATATAAAAAATAAGTATACTTTATATAGAGTTACCACAAGACCATAAACGACAAAAATACACAATACTATTACTTTAAGATGGTAGATTAAGCTTAATTCAGTTCAGTTCTTAGATGCGACACTTTGCGTCAATGTGCCTGAGGTTGTGTTGCGCTTCCACGACAGGCAATGTTGCAGCGAGGGAAATGCGGCAAAGTTCAAGTGCAAAGAAATAAAGACGTGAAGATCTTCCAGATGCGGCACGCTTCTCAGGGATTCGAGAAGATCTCGGTTCGATGTGTCGACTGCAGCGGCGACACCCTTGCGATGCAACGGCAACAGCTCCAGAGGTGACACTCTTCTCCCACGATGCGTGAAGCTTCCGCACAATGCGACAACTACAGCGGCGACATCCAAGATGAGACGGCAGCAGCTCCGATGGCGGCACGCTTACCGGGGATGTGAGGTGCTCTTCTTCGATGCAGTGCAATGCGACTTCTACAGCGGCGAAAAACCTCTTTTGGAGTTGTGACGGCAGGCACAGCGACGGCGACATGCTCCGACCTCGTTGTGAGATTTTTCTCTCGATGTGGTGCAATGCGACAGCTACAGTGGCGACACCCTCCTTCGGAGTTAGGAAGGCAGGCCCAGCGACGGCGACACACTTCTTCTCATTGCGTCGCGCTTCCAACTCCTTGCGACACGCAGTTCCTCAGAAGGCCCAAAACAGCAGCAGGCACTTCCAAAGAACTCTGGGGAGCTGGTGGTTGAAGTCTGTTGTCCCTGAAACTTCAGCAGGAGGCAAGCTCTTTTCCAAGCCCTTGGAGATCCTTCACAAGTTGAAAGCAAAGTACACAAAGTTCCTTTCGCCTTCCTTTGGCAGTAAGGCAACCACTGCAGGCCAATCCCCAAAGCAGCACTTCAGCTTGGGAATAGTCTCTCCTCCGTTTCTTCAGGTTCCTCTCCTCAGTAAAGGTTTCTTCTTGTAGTCCAAAAGTGATCTAATTTCATGGGATCAGGGTCCCAATATTTATACCCCAGAATCCTTTGTTCTCTGAGGGGAGAGGGGCCTTTGCCCAGTCCAAACCAGTTCTGAAGCACTCTGTTTACCAGACTTCTCCTTTCTTTTCAGAGTGCAGGGCAGGCACGTCAGACGCCCCACAGGAGGTGAAGCCAGCATTGTGGAAGGCAGGCACAGCCCTATTCAAGGTTCAGGTGCAACTCTTCCCTCCCATCTAGTTACAGATCTCTCTCTTCACCACGGGGTGACTCATCCTGTCTCTTGGAATCCCCCAGCCCTGTCACTCACAAAACCAGACAAAGGAATACACAACCTAGCAGAGGCAGGTTTGAATGGTTAGACAAGCAAATACCTACTTTCTAAAAGTGGTATTTGCAAACACAGAATATTAAAATAAACTTTACTAAAAGATGCATTTTATTATTCTGAGTTCAGGCATATTATAATCGAATTTCTACCATGTTCTCAGAGACAGTTAGGATTATAAACATGTAATAATCTAACAGCCCATTTAGGCCTATGGAGAACAAGTAGCCTTGCAATAGTGAAAAAACGAAAATGGCAGTAATTCATTATTTGGACATGCAACACACATCAGAGCTTGTCCTACCTTATACTTACAATGTACCCTGCCCTTGGTCCTACCATAGGGGTGACTGATATGAGGAAAAGAAAGGAAGGTTTAGGGACTGGCAAGTGGGTGCACTTGCCCAGTCAGCATGACAGTAACAGACTGTACGCAGGCTCTGCAATGGCAGACCTTAGACACATTTTACAAAGCTGCTTCTGTGGGTGGCACAACCAGTGCTGCAGGCCTACAAGCAGCATTTGTAATTACACGCCCTGGGCACACTCAGTGCACTAGACTAGGGTCTGACAAGTAAACCAAATAGCCAAACATGGAACCACTGATTAATATATCGATTTTACAGTAGGGAGCACTTGCACTGTGGCACTCGATAGCAGTGGCACAGTGCCCAAAGCATCTAACACCAGCCAAAATACATGAGGTACCAGCAAAAATGGAAGGGAGACCCACGCCAATGGTGCCAGGTCTAACACCGTATATAAAAGTGATGTCTAGTGATGAGACAAGCAGTGAAATACCAATAAACATGGATATAGATTCTATAATAACGAAGGAAATGGTGGAAGTGTCTCAAGTATACATTTTCAAAGGCCATTACCATTTGATATATCAGAACAACAAAATATTGAGCAAAGGTGGAATAAATACTCACGATTTGAACATTATTATAAAGCAACATGCAAAAAATAATCTAATAAACAGCCAAAAGATTTGTTACTCAATTTAGTGGGAAATAAGAAGATATAATAATAACATTCCCTGTACAAGAACCAAGTACATTAAAAGGACTCATGAAATGCCTGATGAGAAATATAATCCTCAGAGAAATTTTGATTTTGTAAGTTATACTTTCAACACAGCTTTTCAAAGAGAAAATTAAACAAAAGATGAATATGTAAGAGAATAAGAAAGTTAGTGACTTTCTGTGAATTTGAGAAATTCAACAATGAGGAAGCAATAAGAGTTAGTAAGATACTGGATGCAATTCAGTGAAGTTTAGGAAAAGGTTGTTGGAAAACATAGCATTTGGAAGAAATGTTATGCAAGCTGGGACTGAAATGCAAGCACAAAAACATGCCTCAAATATGGAAGAAGGCAGAATAAAACTATAGAACAAGTCAGATAAATGTCTAAAAGGGGCTCTATTAACTGCAGACCTAATTATGAAACATATGCATTATTCTGCTTCCAACTGTTGTTTCATTTCAGTTTTTACGGGGTGCCTGGACAAATAGTCTGCTGGATTAAACTCTTTCCCTGGTTTATGAATGATTTAAAAATTGTTTTTGAGTTTCCAACTATAGAAGTAGACTTGTCTTTTATGTGAATGTCCTACCAAAGAAATGGTAATAGAAGAATTGCACATGTCTGAGTTGCCAAAAGATGCATAGTCTAATGTAGCATCATGTTTTTATGGACCATTAGATGATTCAGAACATTACTTACTAGCAATAATGACGAGTATTCCCATTTTCCTGTAGTAAAAGTATCATCAACGTCTGCTCTGCATCCGTTGACCTTCCAGTTCTTGATTAAATATATTCCACATAGGGAATACCAAATGTATTAAAAATAGATAATTGGGACACCTTTCAGTGCTAATGAATTTCAGAAATGTATTAATTATTTGTGGATCATACACAGAAGTGTAATTCCAATATGGCCTCAGTCGAATATAATAGTGGAAAGATTGATGCCAGCCATTAAAAAGGCCAACACCTTCCCAGATTTTGATAAACACAGCTCTATGTCAAGTTCTAATTGATTATTATAATACTCCTCATGGATCAAGTGGAAAATGTCCTTCGGAATTGATGTTTGGTCAACCTGGGAAAACTCAGTTACCACATCTCCGAGCAGATCTGCCAAAAGATCATGCTGAGATAATGGAAAAGGAAGCAAAAAACAAAAATGAAATATTATGAAAATTGTGAAAGAAACATTCAAGACCAAGAATATCAACTTAATTTGGTATTAGCGAGACAACAACAAATAAGGAGGCACCTATGGAAGTGAGAACAATTCAAGGAACTGCGGTTACAGCGAATAATGATAATAGAATAGTAACAAGAAATAAAACCTTGTTCAAGAAATTTGAAGCAAGAGTTACTGCACAAGAAAATACACAATTGGATAATCAACAAGAAGAACAGTCAGGATTTCAAGAATACCAGATCGATTTAACATTAAGCCATTAGATAGATGTGTTATTTCCCTTTCTTTCTTCATTTCCTTAAAAAAAGGGGGGGGTGTAGTAAGGTGATGTAAGGTTGGAATGTGAAAGATGTAATAACTGTAGGTGGAAGATTCTGTGCTGAAATGAAAGGGGTTTCAGAATATATGTAAGGCAGTTATAACACGTTATTGAAGGCAAGAGGCCGCAACGTTGTATATGTTGAATAAAGAAGTTCAAGCCCACTCTGGCGTTCGAGTTATATATTTTGTGGGTTATCACACATACCAGCCCAATCTGACGCAGCAGTTCTCATGCAGGTCTGGAGCAGGAAGGTAAGAAAGGGAAACAAGCATTTGCAATGCAATAGGGCTCGCATTAGTAAAGTTAGAGGTATTAGTATTGTAAATGACAACTTTTTTATTTATGTTTTTGTTTTGAAAATAGCGAAATTAATAACTTTGCAAATGTGACACCTATAGCATTTGTAATGCAATATGTGTTGTATTTACGTGACTTACATGTATTGATATTACAAATAACAATGTTATGCTATGCTATATTTTGTTATGCTATGTTTTGTTGTGTTTAACCCCTTCCATGCTGATGACGAACCCCAGCCGTCGTGCACTACGGTGCTCGTGTGCTGATGACGGCTGGGGTTCGTCACGGCCCGCCCCTGTTTGTGCTGTTTACAGCACACCAGGGGAATCGCGGCCGCATGGAAAGGGTTAATTATGCTATGCTTTGTTTTGTTATGCTATGTTTAGTTATGCTATGTTTCGTTATGCTATGTTTCGTTATGCTATGTTTCGTTATGCTATGTTTCGTTATGCTATGTTTCGTTATGCTATGCTAAGCTTTGTTTTGTTATGCTATGCTATGTTGTGTTTTGTTATGCTATGCTATGCTTTGTTGTGTTTTGTTATGCTATGCTATGCTTTGTTATATATGCTATGGTTTGTTGTGTTTTACCATGTTTTGTTTTGCTATGTTTTGTTATGCTATGTTATGCTATGTTTTGTTATGCTATGCTTTGTTGTGTTTTGCTATGTTTTGTTTTGCTATGCTATGCTTTGTTATACTATTCTATGTTTTGTTATGCTTTGTTTTGTTATGCTATTTTTGTTATTCTATGGTATGTTTTGTTGTGTTTCGTTATGCTATGCTTTGTTATGCTATGCTATGTTTTCCTATCCTATGCTTTGTTTTGTTATGCTATGTTTTGTTATGCTATGCTGGTGAGGGTGAGTGAGGGTGGGTGGGTGAGGGTGGGTAAGGGAGGGTGGGTGAGTGAGGGTGGGTGAGGGTGGGTGAGGGAGGGTGGGTGAGGGTGGGTGAGTGAGGGTGGGTGAGTGAGGGTGGGTGAGTGAGGGTGGGTGAGGGTGAGTGTGTTAGAGCGAGGGTGAGGGTGAGAGGTTGTGTATCCTATGCTTTTTTTATTATGCCATGCTATGTTTTGTTATGCTGATGAGGGTGAGTGAGGGTGAGTGAGTGAGGGTGAGTGAGGGTGAGTGAGGGTGAGTGAGGGTGAGTGAGGGTGAGTGAGGGTGAGTGAGGGGGGGTGAGGGCGAGGGTGTGATGGTGTGTGAGGGTGAGAGGGTTAGGAGGGTGAGGGGGTGTGAGGGTGAGGGTGTGAGGGTGAGTGAGGGTGTGTGAGGGTGTGTGAGGGTGTGTGCGGGTGAGGGTATGTAAGGGTGAGGGGAGTGTGTGTGTTTGGGTGTGTGTGTGTGTGTGTGGGGATGTCTGTGTATGGGTGTGTGTGTGGTTGTGTGTGGGGGGTTGTGTAGGTGGGGGTTGTGTGTGTGTGGGGTTGTGTGTGTAGGGGGGTTGTGTGTGTGTGGGGGGGGTTGTGTGTGTGTGGGGGGGGTTGTGTGTGTGTGGGGGGCTGTGTGTGTGGGGGGGTTGTGTGTGGGGGGGTTGTGTGTGGGGGGGGGTTGTGTGTGGGGGGGTGGTGTGTGTGTGTGGGGTTGAATTATCATTTAACTTGCAACCAAGCAGCTTCTGTTCACAAGCTTGAAAGCAGCAGTTCCATAAATCGGGAGCTGCAGCATGCCCTTGGCTTGCCAGTGCATGTTGCAAATGAAACTAAGCATAATGTGTCCCGTCACACCTTCTTGTTTCAGAATACAGCAGTGCACAATGTATTAATTAATGCAGCTGTCTGAAAATTCATCCATCTAACAAAGAATGTGTGACAATAGATAGGTATAACAAACTTTCATAAATAGATTATTGATTTGAACAAAAGATATAATCTGTAAATTATATGTTAGAACTACACAGCACTGTAATAAGACCGCTGGAGAGTCTCCTTGTCTGCTGTGTAGATGTTTACAACCTGCAGGCCAAAGATGAGGGAAGTGGCGGAGCAAAAACGAGAGAGAAAGAATGGAAGAAGAAATGGCAGATGGAGCTCAAGTGGGAGAGTGAGTGACAGAGAAGAGAGAGTGAAAGGAGAGAGATTAAAGGGGAGAGAGAGTCAATGAAGGGGATAGAAATAGAAAGAGAGAAAGGGGAGGAGAGAGAATATAGGGGGAAAAAGAGAGAGAGAGAGACAGAGAGAGGGGAAAGAATGAAGGAGAGAGAGAATTAGAGAGGAGTGAGAGAGAAAGAGATAAAAAAAAGAGAGGGGACAAAGCTAAAACAATGCCACATTTTTTTTCAGGGACATCATATGTAGCAAATAAAGAACCCAAATGCACACATTTGGGAACCCCGAATATTCCTAAATACTGCCATGTAAAATGCAGCTCTGCATGTCAGCGCCAAGTGACGGATCACGCGCCTGGAAAAGCTCACAGAGAGGGTGAATTGGCGCCACAGAGAGAAATTAAACGAAAGGACGCGAACAGATAACCCAGGCTTTTGATAGAGGGGGCAAGCTAAAGCAATGCGCCTATTGCCTGTCTTTGTGAGATGCACCGTCTGTTGTTCCTGTCTGTGTGAGAAGCGCCCTCTGTTGTTCCTGTCAGTGAGCTGCGCCCCCTGTTGTTCCTGTCTGTGTGAGATGTGCCCCCTGTTCCTGTCTGTGTGAGATGCGCCCCCTGTTGCTCCTGTCTGTGTGAGAAGAATCCTCTGTTACTGTCTGTGTGAGAAGCATCCTCTGTTCCAGTCTGTGTGAGATACACCCCCTGTTCCTGTGTGTGAATGAAGGGGAGTGAAAGAGAGAGAGAGAAATGAGGGCAGATAGAGTAAATGAAGGGAAGCGAAAGAGAAAGGGAGAGAGAGAGAATGAAGGGGGGAGAGCGAGAGGAGAGACAGAATTAAGGAGAGATCGAATTAGAGAGGGGGAGAGAGAGAAAGAGAGTGAAGGGAGAGAGAGAGAGAGTGACCAAGTGATACAAAAAAAGTAAGCCATGCACGAGTGATTAACTAATGCTGATATTTTTAAGCCCACAGCGAATGTTACTTTGCCCAGTGGGAGAATATAAAAATGTAACAAGTTATGGAAAGTGAGGGGTGGATCTTCTCTTAGAGAGTGTGTTTCAGGGAAAATATACCTGTGGGTGTACGTTGTACTCTACAGCACATGCTAAATAAATAAAGTCAAGCGCTTGCCTGTTTACTGGAGTGGGACGACAGACACACGTCACCAAGGAACTCATCAGACATGTGCAGGCCAATACTGCCAGGAACAACATGAAGCATTAAAACTGAACAAGTCTGTAGCAGGAAACCTGTTTACTGCATCAAACACTCACGCTACAATGTTGTCATACAAACAAAATGCCGGCGACCACAAAACCGTTCGAAACCAATAACAAACATCAAACTTAGACCCCGCTTAGACCCGGCTCACTTAAAAGCGGTTAAGTAAAGTGTAATGATAATAATTTTCGGGGCGAGTGGAAAGCGGGAGGGGGCGGGGGCTGAATCCTTTTTACAGTGCTTTGTGTATATTCTAAATGTCACTAAGCAAAACACTAAAACAAAAAAAGAAACATAAACGTGTGTAGAGGCCCTCAAGTTAATCTACTAAATATTTCCTAAACGTACAAAAGGCTAAAGTGTTCCATTTTAAATTGTGGTTTTGGTTGGCCAAAAGCAGACCGAAAGTCTGTGATAGTGTGATGTTTTGGAGTGAAAATCGACATTTTAGAAAAGAAACAAGGGCAGGCTAATGAAGCGCTAACAAGCAGAGAAGGACAGATTGAAATCTATTCGTAGGCAGCATATGTGGGATGCAAAACAAGCACAGGAGGCTGGTAAAGTTGTGTTCACACCGAGGCACGGCAACAACTATTTAAAAAAAAAAAATTGATGTACAGCTCGCACATGATAATAATTACAAAAACTCTTTAACCAAATTTATTGAGACTGGTATGCACTCTTCGTCATTGTTCCGAAGGGGGGCTCAAGGAGGTGGGGTCGACTTGATTGAAGCGCGTTTGCACATATGTTTATAATTAACGTGTGACGCGCGTGGGGGAGAGGCGGAGGAGCGTTTAGAGAGCGAGCAAAGCAATGCATCGGGCTTTGCAAGCTGACGTATGTGCACGGTATATCCATCTAATTTGCATAAATGATTTGACAACAGCCTGCCCGCAAGTATACTAAAGCTAAAGGTAGCGTAATACTTTTGCCTGCACTAGGGCATTATTGTGAAAAGTATTTGCTAGTGATCTCGTTTTGATGTGCCTTTAATCACTTTTAATGTGTTGCCTCCATTTTGGGAGGGAGCGGGCTAGCTAGGAGACCGAAAGATGTCAACACTGTGTCTGAGAGTGGGGAGAATCGGGCCTCTTACAAAAGCCTGCAGGATGAAGAAAACTCATAAGTAGCATTATTTTGACTCTGTGGGAAAAGCCGCATGTGAAAGCGTGTTTGCACATATGTTTATAATTAACGAGAGATGCGGCGGGCAGGGGCAGTGGAGCGTTTAGAGAGCGAGCAAAGCAATGCATCGGGCTTTGCAAGCTGGCGTATGTGCACGGTATATCCATCCAATTTGCATAAATGATTTGACAACAGCCTGCCCGCAAGTATGCTAAAGCTAAAGGTAGCGTAATACTTTTGCCTGCACTAGGGCATTATTGTGAAAAGTATTTGCTAGTGATCTTGTTTTGATGTGCCTTTAATCACTTTAATGTGTTGCCTCCATTTTGGGAGGGAGCGGGCTAGCTAGGAGACCGAAAGATGTCAACACTGTGTCTGAGAGTGGGGAGAATCGGGCCTTCTACAAAAGCCTGCAGGATGAAGAAAACTCATAAGTAGCATTATTTTGACTCTGTGGGAAAAGCCTCATGTGAAAGCGCGTTTGCACATATGTTTATAATTAACGCGAGATGCGGCGGGCAGGGGCTGAAAGCACTTAAGAGCACAGGCCGGAGCCCAAACAGGATAAGAGAACTGGCCACACAACACAATCTCGAACTTCCCAGCCCAAGCCCCCCTCTGGGCTGAATGTATAAAATGTGGGGATAGCGTTTGGCACACATAGCCATTTGACCAAGGGCGGTATTCTGAGTTCCATTATCAACACTGCAGTGAGGTGGCTCTGGCAAAGGCCTCCTTAGCCCACTGAGAAGACCAGCGAGTTGATAAAGCGCTGGTAACCTTGTTATTGTGGTGACTAATTTGTGCTGCAGTTTGAGCAACCCGCCCCTGTCCCCACATCAAAGAGTTAATTACAGAGATTCCAGATAACAAGCTAACATAAAAAACAAGCAACAATACAGCCCGCAGTGGATCCTGATGTTAGCTGAGGGCCTTTTCCAGCAGTGTGACGGTCGGGGGGGGGGAGCACTGATGCTTGCGGCGAGGAAGGCAGGAACAAAGGGGCTGAGCCCTACCTCACTGTACCTTAACTGGCCATGCCCCACTGCCACACTCGACGCCGCGAGACTTCCCACGATGCTGGTCGGCGCAGGGTGATTGACGAGAGGGCGGGTCATGCCCATGGCAGAAGCATCGTTTTATGGCCCACGATCCTGACAGGCCCCTGCCTGGCCCTACAGCGACCTCCATATTTGTCAGCTCTCTCCATTTTCGGGGAGAGCTAGGGGCAGACATTCATACATTGCGTACATATGTTTGCTTGTACATGTGTATGTATGCATGTTTGAAAAGAAATACAGAAAAATGTAATGTTAGTGAAAACTATCACGTAGTAAAACTTAAAACCTCAAATGTCATGCGCATTGCTAGAAAACATCATTTGGAAAGATGTGTGGCCTGATGTACGAAAGGATTTTGCGATTACAAACCGTGACACTCGCAAAATGACTGAATTTGCTCCAACAAATGCCCTTTTCTAATTAACAAACCCCGTTTTATGAGCCAGAAAGTGTTTGACGCTTAAAATGTTTTTTTTTTCGACGGGATTTCAGTCATTTCAATGAAATCCAAGAGAACTAATTCAAGTACAACGCGATTTCTACATCGCCATTAGTTACATTGTCAACATGGATACATTTTGAGAAGTCAGAATACAGAAGAATGTAAAATTTTACACAACAGTGGCCCCGTAATCTGAAATTCAAGAAAAACAAATTAAGTAAAATAGCAGTCAATGGTCATTTACTGAATAATTTGAAAACAACAATTAATATTGAACAATGTGCGAGGTGAAAGACGTGATGGATGCACGTATGTGACACGACGGATGCAAAATCGGTGCCTCGCACACAGTAAGAAACCACTCTAGCAAGATAACAATAGTAATAAGGTTCGTGAGTCCAAAAAGTTGATGGTCATTTGTTCCTATAGGGATAAAGGATGATCAGCAGGACTCCGAACATACTTGGCTTGTTTAAGGGTAACATAGTACCTGCCAGCTCGCCAATCAGATTAAAATGCTCGAATTCCACGGATAGAAGGAGGATGATTAATCGGGCAGAAAAACAAGACGCATGGGGAGCAGCAGCCTTTGATGTGCCGGCCGGTAATTAGGGGAGGAGAAATGCCGGCCTGAGGCCGAGCGCAAAGCAACAGATGGCTTTGTGGAGGCAGGCGGCAAGCTCGTGCACGAGGCGTGCACTTCCGAAAATCCGCTGGAGAGCCCTTGCTTGGCCTGAAGTATGGGTTGACTGCATTAGGGCTCGTTTACTATTCCTGCGGAATAGGAAAGGACGAGCCCTAAAAAGGAGTCAGAATGACATCTGCAACATACAAAACAAGCATTTGCAATGCAACAGGTCTCGCATTTAGAAACGTTGACCTATTGGCATTGTAAATGACAATGCCTTCTATTATTGCAGGTTTTTTAAACACATAAATAAAATGCATTGTCATTTACAATGCCAATAGCTCAATATCTTACCATTGTGAGACCTATTGCATTGCAAATGCTTGTTATGTACTTGTAACCTTTGTAACTTTTATAGTTTTTTGACGTGAAAGCGAATAAAGTTTATTTGAATTGAATTGTATGCTTTTTGATTAACATGCAGTTACCTCGAGTTAAAATCTAACAAACAATATTGTGTTCAAAACTTTGTTTACCACAATATTGTGCTCCTATATTTATAAGGGTATGTACAAAAATATCGGAAAAAATATCGTTCACAATAATATCGATTAAAAATATACAAAAATATCACTTAACTATGTACATTTTTATAATCTTCAGAAGAATCTAAGACTGAGTTGGTGGCATTTTGATCTAGACGCTTGGCAAGTAATTATACGTTCACCTTCAATATCCGAAAAATTGCGATGCATGTGAATCTAAAACTCAAGTAATCGTTTGGCAGAGCGCTATACAACGTCTGTCGGCTATTCGAAGTGCTATTTGATTCCCTTGCTTTCATTCTGTCCCAAAGGACTGAATTGTCAAAACGTCATGCGTAGCACTAGCGTGGGATGGCAGCATGTGGATAAAACAGAGACACACTAGGACTATCGAAAGAGGAACAAGTTCTGTGAGGTTGGATCGGAATGACTGGGGGGATTATTAGTCAGCATTTTATGTTTCAACCTAGCCCTAGCCCGCTTTCCTACTGTACAAAAGGACAATAAAATGCACTTGTACTAAAAGAGACGGGTCACTTTGTTCAATGTTCTCTTATTTGTGCCACTTCTTATTCCGCTGCTCAGCTGCTAGTCACAGTTCAACAAGCAAAATAAAAAAACTCAGGACTTAAACTTCAAATGCACGTTCGATGAAATAACTAATGTAAGCACCCTTCTGAGCATAGCGCATCACGTATGAATTCAGTTTTTATTGGTGGACTTCCTTACAGTCCTATTGCTAGCTCTCGGCCGCTTCAGAGCGCTAGTGGCAGGACAACGCATGCATACATTCATTTTATATATCAGACATTCCTAACAACTACATATACATGGGTGGGTGCGCATGCGTCCCCTGATAGACAAAAGCATAAATATATACCTGAAAAGCGTCAGTCTTCCCCACCTGCCGGGTCCACCTGTGTCCTCACGAGCGCAGCACTCCCAGAACACACTTGTGCGGTCCCTTGTGCAAGCCTGGTCACTCCTTTTAACTCCTCGGGATGCGCTATGATGGGCCAGCCCCTTTTCTTCCTTACATAACTGAAACATCAGAGGGATCGGGTTTCGATGCAGGTAAAAGTGCTTCTCGTCAGTCAATGCAAAGGGTCAAAGGAGTTCCGCCAGAATGCATGAGCTTGCCTCGGCTCTCATCTGCATTGCAGGACACGTCCCGGGGCCACTGGGTGGACTCGTTCTTAGCTTGTCGTCGGTGAACAACGGATGAACTGGGTTCTCCTCGACTTACTTTAGCCTTAGCGACTCGCACCTGGACAAACCCCCTATCTTCGCTCTGCTGCGCTTTGAATCGAAATGCTTTATGCTTACATCATAGAGGCTCGAAGCGCGCTTCGTGTTGTCGTTTGCATATGTCATGCGTAGCCAACTAGCCATCCTCCAAGCAGTCATAGATTTCAAGGGACATCCAACTCGGTGCATGGTGGGACTTGTAGTTTCCCTCTTCTCATTAGAAGTAAGGTATTGAAACTACCGGTGCAGTCCTCCTTAATACTACGCCACATAAATGTATGAGGACTGTATACCATAACATAGCGCCCTAACAGATGCAGACGCAATTTTTCCAGGTAATACCTCAAATAAATCTATTTACAGAGTGATTTACGCAACACCTACTGAATGCATATGGACCATTATTTTACACATTTGATATATCGCGAACTCGACCCGAAGGTGTCAGAGGGTTTAACATGAGCACCAGTTGTATTACAGAAATGAAATTTGTCGGCAGGGGTGATCAAGTTTCACTGGTAGAACCAGCTTGAGGTCCTCGGGCTGTGGTCGAGTAAAACAAGCCCCAGAAGGGAATTCCAAATGACTACAGAGGAGCGTGTGAGGCAGCGGCTAATGGAAGCCTCTGTCAACATTACAGACTTCTTTCACAAACTCCTGGTTACCTACATGAATCTCAAAACTATACATTTGCCAAATATAACACGTGTGTGCACTGATGTAAAACGTAGTTGCGCTGTGCAGTACTGTCCCCAATGCATGATCCCACCTCACCTCAGCTTGAAATATATAATCATGTGGATGTGAGGTGAGGGCAGAGTTGTCGACCTAGGTTCGAGTCTCAGCGTAGTCTGAACAGCCTGTGAGTCTGGGAAAATCACTTAATTTATCGTGCCCAAACATAAGGCCATGAATCAAAATCAGGTGTTTGTTAATCACAACTACTCACACGTAAGGGTATCAAGGCGCTGGGGGGGGGGGGGGGGTTTGCAGGTTCCAGTCCATCAAGGAGGGGGTCTGTCAAAGAGCGAGGTTTTGAGGTTTCTTGCGAAGATGGGGAGCAATGTTATCTGTCTGAGGTGGAGTGGAAAGTCGTTCCAGGCTCTGGCCGCGTGGAAGGAGCGGACTCCCGATCTGGTCTTTCTGGTGTGGGAGACCACGGCGTAGGAGAGCTGGGCTGATCGTAGGGTCTTTTGGGGTGCGTGGAATTTGAGTCGGCTGTTCAGGTATGCTGGTCCGGTGTCGTGGAGGGCCTTGTGAGCATGGGTTAGCATCTTGAAGGTGACTCTAGCTTCGATGGGGAGCCAGTGAAGTGTGCGCATGTGCTGGGAGATGTGGCAGTGTTTAGGCATGTTGAGGACTAGTCTTGTGGCGGCGTTTTGGATGTTCTGTAGCTTGCGGTGAGGTTTTATTTATTCCGGCATAGCGTGTGTTGCCATAGTCGAGCCTTGTGGTGACCAGGGTGTGAGTGACGGTCTTTCTGTGTTCGAGGGGGATCCATTTGAAGGTCTTACATAGGAGGCGGAGGGTGTGGAAGCAGGCGGACAAGAGAGAGAGTTGATCTGGTGGTCCATTTTGAGCTCTGAGTCCAGGATGATTTCCAGGTTGCGGGCGTGGTCCGTGGGGGTGGGCAGGCTTCCGAGGGCGGGGGGCCACCAGTTGTAGTTCCAGGCATCTGGGTTTGGGCCCATGATGAGTACTTCTATTTTGTTGGTACTTAGTTGTGGGCAGCTGTTTTTCATCCATTTTGCGACGGCTTCCCTGCCTTCTCGAAAGTTGTGTGTGGTGGTGTTGGGTTTGTTGGAAAGGGAGAGGATGAGTTGGGTGTCGTCTGCGTATGACACAATAATGAGACCCTAGGTTCTGACGATGGCAGCTAGCGGAGACATCTAGACGTTGAAGAGCGTAGGGCTGAGGAAGGACCCCTGGAGGACTCCGCAGGTGGTAGGTGTAGGGTCCGAGAGTAAAGGGGGGAGTTTGACCCGCTGCGTTCTGCCGGAGAGGAAGGAGCGGATCCAGTCGAGGGCCTTGTCTTGGATCCCTGCGTCATGGAGTCTGCGTATTAGGTTGCGGTGAGAGACTGTGTCAAACGCCGCTGAGAGGTCAGGGAGGATGAGGGCTGCTCTTTCTCCTTTGACCAGTAAGGTACAGATGTCGTCTGTCGCGGCGAGGAGGGCGGGTTCCGTACTGTGGTTTTTTCTGAATCTGGATTGGGAGGAGTTGAGGATGTTGTGCTCTTCGATTGGCAAGTTGGCTGTTAATGGCTTTCTCAATGACTTTCACTCGGAACGGGAGCAGGGAGATGGGTCTGTAGTTTTTGAGGTTGGTGGGGTTCGCCAAGGGTTTCTTCAGGAGGGGGTTGATCTCAGCGGGTTTCCAGTCGTCAGGGAACGAGGCGGTTGCCAGGGAGTGGTTGATGGTGACTGGATCATGCGCTTACACACAGTTAAGTATGGTCAGAACATCGACTACGAACTTTAATACTTCCTGGGTACTTGAGACACTACCACGCCCGGTGAACCCACAGGTTGTGGTCTCTGTGTAATTAAACCCCTCCTTACTGTGGAAAAGTTCACCACATGCCCTGCAGCGTCTGCCTTTTCCCCCATCAGATTGATCTCCAATAACATTCATTTGACACATTATGTTTTGCCACTGAAACCTTAAATGTGTAATTTAGCCCATTCTTCATGCAATGTTTTTCGAATATGTTGTTCTGTATACAAATGTAACTTACTTGTTTCTATCGCCAAACCGTTTTTTAGCGATCACTTTGTGTATGCACTAATCAAGATGACGAGTCAGTGTCACACTTTGACACTTTAAGAGTTTTAACCTTTTGTGCAAATATGATCCTGTATCTTTATACCTATCACTGGTCTGTAAATGTTGAGAGCGCTTCGATCACAGACACTCTCACTTCCTTTTGACATTCCCCTTCACTAGACCGTCTCTTAGATTATACCCACTTCCGGTATATTTCACCAACACTCAACGCTCTGGTTGTTCAGCCATGCCCCCCCCCACCTCCCGCGGGCCAACTTCCTTAATAAATCCGACTCCCGCCCCCTTTTCAGCCTCACTTACTCCGAGGCGAGAGGAGCACAGCCCAACTCTGAATCCCAGAGGTATGTTCTTACTACGATGGCCATCCTAGTCTGCACTCGGTTCACGGACTTTCTGTCTGCTGACCGATCTTATACTTTTCTCCACAGGTTCGAATGGACACAAGCGCACCCGCACGTGTACCAACTTTCAACCCACCATTGCCCAGCACGGACTTACTCGTTCGGCTATTATATACATACCTCAACCACCCACACCTGTGGCCCAGTGACCCCGCTACCGGGTCGGAATTATCACCGGTACTCTGATGAGTGGCACTACCCTTATCAGTACAAGCCCCGTTTCTGTTTACAGATCTCCAATTTTCCATGTACTCATTCCGGCCATCCTTGTGGTTTTTACAGAATCGCACTATCACCGCGCCACTGCAGGTATTTCTTTGTTAAATCCGCTCTTATCCGCACCTGCACCGGGTTACAGTGCATGTCTCGATCACTCATTTTATAATCAAATCTCTGCTCTATTATCGAATGTCTTCTCCCCTATTTTCTTCACACAGGATCATGTTTTAGTCAGCAGAGCACATCTTGCTCTCATATCCAATGTATTGCAGCGGACATTAACTGGTATTACTTATGCATTGTACTGTTTGAACTCCAAAGATGACCGGTTGTTGCCGTTTTGCGCAAACAGCCCTGCGTTTCTTCTGATAGTAACTTTTATTGTGTGGCTTTACCATTACCTCTACAACATTGCTTGAACTATACATCCAACCTTTCGTGCATTATCAGTGTTGCTGTTTGTGAAATTTCTTCCCTCTTCGCTTTAAATCAAGTTGTCAGAGCTCATCTACCCTACGCCATTAACAAGGCTGACTGTAACAATGTTCCGAAACCACACCGTTTTAATATATTTTCGCTCGTACTTTTACGTGCATGACTATGTTATGATAGCATTTTGGTCAACCATTTCAACCACTTCCATTTCTCATTTCTTCTCCTTTTTATCATCCTTCACATGAGACAGATCTACGGTTAGATCATGCTCCGCCACAATTTTTAAACATTTCCAAGTTACCACTTGTACCAGTAGGGTTTCCACATTGTAGCGAACAAAATGTTTTTGCGGTGCTATGTCAAATCTCAGTGTTGCTGTTTGTGAAATTACTTCCCTCTTCGCTTTAAATCAAGTTGTCAGAGCTCCTCTACCCTACGCCATTAACAAGGCTGACTGTAACAATGTTCCGAAACCACACCGTTTTAATATATTTTCGCTCGTTCTTTTCCGTGCATGACTATGTTATGATAGCATTTTGGTCAACCATTTCAACCACTTCCATTTCTCATTTCTTCTCCTTTTTATCATCCTTCACATGAGACAGATCTACGGTTAGATCGTGCTCCGCCACAATTTTTAAACATTTCTATGTTACCACTTGTACCAGTAGGGTTTCCACATTGTAGCGAACAAAGATTTTTTGCAGTGCTATGTCAAATCACCCACCTTTTCACTCACCTTTTTTGCTCCATTATTCACTCATGATATGTTTTCAATATTTCATACATGTATACATTCCTTGTTCCTTTTATTATGTTATTTACAGCCCTGAAGAGTCACAGGCTTGGTCCTGTAGACGAAACACGTGTCGGCTGGCGTTGTTTTTACGTATATGAAGAATTCCATCCATATAAACAACTGATTTTGAATCACCGGTGTCACCTCACTTTTAAACACGCAAGTGTATCTATACTGTTTTGAAAAAACGTGTGCCCAGTATTTGTTGTACAATTGTTTTGTGTTACAGGCTTTTCGTCCCTAACTCATTTAGAGTTTTGGGGTCTTCCTCTACACTGGCTGCACCGTTAATTTAACTTGTCCACACCTATACCCTCCTCCAATAACTCATTCCTGCCTAAAGCGCCATTGTCCTGCTCCTCCCTAAACCCACGGCAGAAGTACGATGGTGAGGCAGAGCATGAGTGCGATGGTGTCGGCGGCTCTGTTGAAAATGTGGTGAGGGGCGGGGTCCGAGGGGACCCCGGAGTGGATTGACTTAATCGTTTTCAATGTGTCTTTGGTCGTGAGGGCTGTCCAGTTGTCGATTGCTGGGTTCAGGGTGTCGGTTGGTTGGTGAGGGTTCAGTGTGTTGGTTGTCTTCGTCGAAGTTGGCATAGATGCTCTTGATTTTTTGGTGGAAAAAGGTGCTGAGTTTGTCGCAGAGGTTTTGTGAGGGAGGGATGTCGGTGGACTCGCTGGTGGGTTGGGTAAACTCCTTGATGATGTTGAAGAGTTCTTTGCTGTTGTGTGCATGAGTGAAGATTCTGTCTTCAATCGCTTTTTTTCTCGTTTTTTCTGAGGACTTGGTGGTGAGCGTTGGTGGCGGCTCTGAAGTTGTTGTGTGCTTCTGTGGATTTGGTGTTCCTCCAAGCCTTTTAGAGGTGGCGGCAAGTGCATCTGGACTCTCAAAGTTCGCTAGTGAACTATCTAGCTTTCTTAGCGTGGATGTTGTTGTTTTTCTTGAGGGGGGCTATGGTGTTGGCGCTGTCGGAGATCCATCTATGCATGGTTCGGGCTGCGGTGTTGGCGTCATCGTTTTCCACGATGGTTGGGGTGGAGTTGCTGAGTGATGAGGTTAGCTGGTCATCGGTGATTCTGGTCCAGTTTCTTTGTGGGAGCCGGTTCTGGTGTCTGTGGATGGTGGGAGTTCTGAAGTTGAAGTGGATGCATCGATGGTCAGTCCATGGGAGTTCAGTGGTGTGGCTGAAGGTGATGGAGTTTCCTGTTGTGAAGAGGGGGTCGAGGGTGTGTCCTGCTGAGTGCGTCGGTTCGGTCATGATCTGGCTGAGTCCAATGCTGTGGAGGTTGTCCAGGAGGGATGTGGTGCTGGGGTCCTGGTGGTTGTCGAGGTGGGAGTTGAGGTCTCCCAGTAGGGTGTAGTTGTTGGACGCAATGGTATACGGGGAGAGGATGTCTGTGATGGAGTTGGTGAAAAGTTTGCGGGGTCCAGGGGGTTCAGTTGATGAGGGTTCCTAGGAGGGTGGAGGTAGGGCTAGTCAATATCTTGAAGTGAACGTGTTCCATCAGGTCTGTGGGCTCGTTGGGGAGTGTGCTCAGGCGGAGGATGGATTTGTGGTCGATGACGATTCATCTTCCTGTGCGGGTGGGGCGATCCTTCTGGAGATCTTGTATCCTTGGGGAATGGCGATGGCGGTGTCCGGTCCCGAGGTGGTGTTGGTCCAGGTTTCGGTAAAGAATGCTACTTCCGGGGTAGTGCTGTCGAGGAGGTCCCAGATTTCTGTGGCGTGTATGTGGAGGAATCGGACGTTGAGGAGGATGCATTGCAGGGTCTTCGGTTCGGTTGTGTTCTTGCAGGCGGATTGCGCTGGGTCAGTGGTCTTGGCGGTGCTGCAGGTGTGCCCGCAGTGGTGACAGCTGAAACGTCCGTGGTTGTCGGCTGGTGATGCTAGCTTGCAGTTGTTGTTGGGGCCTGGGTTGAGAGTATGGAGTGCCGCTGGGTCGTAGCGTTGGTGGTGCAGAGATCCAGGGTTCCTGGCGCTGGTTGCAAATGGGTCACGGACGGGCGCAGACAGGCTTGCCTTTGGCGCCTCGGGGGCGCGGCCGCCATTAAGTAGGTGTCGGGGAGGGCTGGACAGCTGGAAGGCGGGGAGGAGAGCTGAATTGGAGTGGTCGTGCTGGGGGGAGGGGCCGCAGGTGCAGCAGCGGCAGGGAAAAACAGGCTGAAAAAAGGTAAAAGTAAAAAGGCAAAAAGAGAGAAAAGTGCAAATAAGGCAGCAAAAGTGCAAGAAAGAGAGGAGGAAAGACGCAGAGGACACAGGAGAGTGAAAGGGAGAAACTGAGATGAGGGTAAAAAATGAGTGAAAAATGGAGGAAAGACACAGAAGGAGAGTAAAGGGGGAAGCTTGAATTGAGGGGAAAACTATAGAAAATGGAGGAAAGACCCAGAAGGAGAGTGAAGGGGGGAGATAGAAGTGAGGGAAAAAAACGAGGGAAAAAGGAGAGAAAAAGCTGATCGAGAGAACGGAGACAGAGGTCCACTGGACCACCAGGGATGAGGCGCAGGTGAAACCTGCGGGTGGAGGAGGGCCTCGAACACCAACTCTCTAGAGTGCAGGGGCTGGGGGAAGGCCTCACTTAATGGTGGAGCTGCGAGGGAGGGAGAGCAATTTCACTGACAGAAAGTCAGTGGTCTTGCTCGCCTGTCCCGCAGCGGCCGCCATTAAGTAGGGGTCGGAGAGGGCATGACAGCTGGGAGGCGGGAGCGGGGAGGGGAGCTGGATTGGAGTGGTTATGCTTGTGGGGAGGGGCCGCGGGGCAGCAGCAGTGGGGAAAAACGAGCTGTAAAATGAAAAAGTAAAAGGCAAAAAGAGAGAAAAGTGAAAATAAGGCAGCAAACGTGCAAGAAAGTGGAGGAAAGACACAGAGGACACAGGAGAGTGAAAGGGGGAGATTGAGATGAGGGTAAAAAATGAGTGACAAACAGAGGAAAGACACAGAAGGAGAGTGAAGGGGGAGCTTGAAATGAGGGGAAAATTACAGAAAAAGTGCAAGAAAGAGTGGAGGAAAGACACAGAAGACACAGGAGAGTGAAAGGGGGAGATTGAAATGAGGGTAAAAAACGAGTGAAAAACGGGGGAAAGACACAAAAAGAGAGTGAAGGGGGTGCTTGAAATGAGGGGAAAACGACAGAAAAAGGAGGAAAGACCCAGAAGGAGAGTGAAGGAGGAGATAGAAGTGAGGGAAAAAAAACGAGTGGAAAAGCAGAGAAAAAGCAGAGCAAGAGAATGGAGACAGAGGTCCACTGGACCACCCGAGATGAGGCGCAGGTGAAACCAGCGGTTGGGGGAGGGCCTCGAACACCAACACTCTAGAGTTCAGGGGCTGGGGGAAGGCCTCACTTAATAGTGGAGCTGCGAGGGAGGGCGTGCAATTTCTCTGACAATGAGTCAGTGGTCTTTCTTGCCGGTCCCCGCAGCGGTCGCCATTAAGTAGGGGTTGGGGAGGGCTGGACAGCTGGAAGGCGGGAGCGGGGAGGGGACCTGGATTGGACTGGTCGTGCTGGGGGGGGCAGCAGCGGCGGGGAAAACAGGCTGAAAAAGGCAAAAGTAAAAAGACAAAAAGAGAGAGAAAAGTGCAAATAAGGCAACAAAAGTGCAAGAAAGAGTGGAGGAAAGACACAGAGGACACAGCAGAGTGAAAGGGGGAGATTGAGATGAGGGTAAAAAATTAGTGAAAAATGGAGTAAAGGCACAGAAGGAGAGTGAAGGGGAGCTTGAAATGAGGGGAAAACAAGAAAAAAAGTGCAAGAAAGAGTGGAGGAAACTCACAGAGGACACAGGAGATTTGAAAGGGGAGGATTGAGAGGAGGGTAAAAAACGAGTGAAAACGGAGGAAAGACACAGAAGGAGAGTGAAGGGGCGAGATAGATGTGAGGGAAAAAAACGAGGGAAAAAGGAGAGAAAAAGCTGAGCGAGAAAATGGAGACAGAGGTCCACTGGACCACCAGGGATGAGGTGCAGGTGAAACCTGCGGGTGGAGAAGGGCCTTGAACACCAACACTCTAGAGTGCAGGGGCTGGGGGAAGGCCTCACTTAATGGTGTCTGGGCACGATAATTGAAACCACATGGCAGTGGTGCGGGTAACCGACAACAATAGGCCATGGGCAGAGTAATGCACCCGCCTTTGGCCAATTGCGTGCTGTCTTTCATAAAAAGATGCAAGCAAAGGCCAATAGCGTGGGCCATAAGGAAAAGCAGACGCACAAGCGTGTGCGATTCCTAGGTCTGATTTGAAACCCCCTACTAGAGATCTCTCGCTGCACGACAATGCTGCACATTGCAACGCAGGCGCGAGACCTAAAAACACAATGACAGAGAATTTGTTTAGCAGCCACCTTGCTCTCACATCATTTAAGAATGCACCCTGGGAAAAAAGGGACTATATATTTCATTGGTGCATCTATGACTTCCCCAAATTTGCCTCTCAATAAGAGTAAGAGAGAAGAAACAAATGAATGTCAGACCAAAGAATGTGGGTGTTCGAAAAAGGAACTGTCATACTCGCTGTAAAAACTCTCAATTGTTTCACCTTTTCACATGATAATAATATCGTCAATTTACATAATCTGCACCATGAACTTTATTTTCTTTTAATACGTGGTGAAATTATTACTAACTCAATGGTACGGATTTTATTGACCTAGGAAGGATAAAAAGTTGAAGCGGCCTTGCAGAGTTACAGATGAGTCCTGCTGGTTGTACAAGATCAATGGAGCTCAACCTGTCCATCTAGAACTAAAGCAGTGGGAGGGGCAGAATTAATAACAGACTTCCAAACTATACAAATGGCATGGTAGCCCACCCACACAAATCTAATGACACAAAAAACCTTGCCTGGGATATATATGCATGAAGCCCAGGGCTTGTCACAGAATGGCATAACGCACGGATTTCCTTCTCCCTCGACTTGGGTGCGGCCAATATTCCCTCCCCCCCCTAAAAACACCTGGGCTCGAAATTGGAACCGTGTGGACCTGGCCGCTTTAGGTCACTCGCTAGTCTCTTCCGCCCCTGCCCTGGCAGACATTCCTCCTAATACTCAGGTGACCACCCTTAATAGCTGGCTATCAGCCGCTTGTGACCAACTTGCTCCTCTTAAACGGGTTAGAACGCGCCGCCCCCATTATGCCAATAGATGGTTCACCAATGATCTCATTTCCCAGAAACGGGCGCTCAGGCAGGCTGAACGCCACTGGCGATGCAGATATTTTCCTGACCTTAAGGTTCAATATTTGATCCTTCTTCGGGCTTATAAAAAAGCCATACTGGCAGCCAAACCGGAATATTTCTCCCAGAAAATACATCAGGCGGCCAACAAACCCAAAGAGATCTTTACGATCGTACATGAGCTAGCAGCCTCTGACAGAGCTGCCCCAAGCCCATCCCCTCCCAACCTCTCTGCAATGCTCTCAATGATTTTTACATTGAGAAAATAACCACCATTAAGAGTAACATACCCTTGCCTTCCCCCTCCTTTTCCGGTCCTTTACCGCCGTTATCCCTTTCCACCCTGGACCAATTTCCCCTGATTTCAAAAGAGGCCTTTCTTACTCTGCTATGGAAAATCAAGACGGGTTCCCCCGCGGACCTCTGCCTAGGCATGAGCGGATTTTGCGGATTGGCAATCCGCGAATTTGCGGATTTGCGAACTCGCAATCCGCAAAATCCGCGAATTCCCGCGAATTTGCGGATTTTTTTTTTTTTTGTGTTCGCCCGTGTTTCTGCCAGTTCGCGAGGGTTTTTACAATTTCGCAATTTGCGAACTTACCTGTCGGGTCGCAAGTTTTGCGAACTTGTTGTTTCTACGTGTCCAACCTGTTTGGGACACTCTTCTTCATCACTGCCACTCTCTGTCACCACTGCCACTCTCTGACTACTCATGCCACCCTCTGGCCCACCCATGCCACCCTCTGTTTCATCACCACACCCTCTGGTTGTCCAGTGTACATTATTTTCGGCAAAGCAAAGCACACCTTCCCTGCCTCAAGTGACCTGAATTAATTTGGGGCTGATTAATGTGTCACAGAATATTTTTTTAGCTGGCACCTGCTTCCTTAGTGCGCCCTGATTAGTGATCTTTTGCACTTGCTAAGTGCTTTCATTGTTGCAAAATTAGTTACAACACCTGCCCTGCCCCAACTGACAATAATGAATTAGGGGCTGATTAATGGATTTTAACTTCCAGCCTGGCTCCTGCTTGTCTCCCTTAGCTGTAATTCATGACCTTTGTGGCATATGTGTAACTATTCTGAGGTTCAGAGCAGGGTCACATAATAGTTTCAACTGGCAACTGAACTCTGGAGGGGCCCCTCAGGAAGCACTACAGGAAATGGCTACTAATGATGTGCCTGAACTTTTGAACCTGGTAAGTAGTTACTTTCAGTTTTGCTTAGATCATATTTCTGCAATTTCGCACTTATTCGCGGGGCGCGAACTCACGCGAACAGTGCGAGCAGTGCGAGCAAAATCCGCTGCTCGCGGATTTTGCAGGAAATTCGCAAATCTCGCGGATTGCGGATTTCCCGAAAATCCGCAAAATCCGCGAGCGGAACGGATTTTCCGCCCATGCCTACCTCTGCCCCGCTTACATTTTGAGGGAGATCTTTTTCAGCTGCCCGGAACCCCCCATTACTCTCCTCAATACCTCTATTACTCAGGGAGTTGTTCCTGATTTGTTTAAATCGGCTACGGTCATTCCCATTCTTAAAAAGCTGGGCGCTGACCCCACTCTTCTCTCCAACTTTAGGCCCATTTCCTTGCTCCCGCTTCTGGGTAAGATCTTGGAGAGTCATATCACCTCCTGTCTCTCCACCTACATTGAGATTAACCATCTCCTGGCTGCTCACCAGGCTGGTTTTCGGCCCGCACACTCCACGGAGTCTGTTGTTCTCTCTGTGGTGGATGAGCTCAGGAGAAGTGCCGACATCTACTCCCCACAGGCCCTGGTCCTCCTCGATCTGTCCGCCGCCTTCGACATGGTTGATCATTCCATTCTTCTCGACCTTGTCGGGGGTGCCGACGTTCGGGGCACAGCACTTGCCTGGCTTACCTCCTTTTTAGCGGGTCGCACCCAGGCCGTGCGGTTGGAGGGTTTCCCTGCCCCCACCTGCTCAGTCCCTTGCGGGGTGCCTCAAGGCTCGTCTCTTTCCCCTCTCCTCTTGAACCTTTACATACATCCTCTCATTGTCGCGCTACAGGATATGGAGGTCACAGCGTTTAATTATGCCGATGACCTCCAGCTCATTTTTAATCTTTCTTCTTCTCCTGACTCTATTTCTAAGTTTCATTCCACGCTTACATTCATCTATAACTGGATGAATCTCAACCAATTAAAATTGAACCCCGATAAGACGGAGTTGGTTCTTACCGGTGGTCCTTCTAATCCCTGGACTTCTGCCTTTTGGCCCCCTACCTTTGGTTGCTCTCCCCTTCCCTCTGCCTCCGCGAAAACCCTGGGCATTAAAATCAGCCAAGATCTATCTATGCGCCCCCAGATCAGTTTGGTGGTCTCCTCATGCTTTCTATCCCTCAGAACCATCCGCAAAATTTCTCGTTATTTCTCTGTTGAAGCCCTTAAACTTATTATCTTGGTGATGATTTTATCCCGCCTGGACTATGGAGAAGTGTGGCTCAATGGTTAGAGCGGCAGACCCTGATGCAGAGGTCTAGCCTGGGACCAGGGTTCAGTTCCCTGCCTCGGCGGGTCTTGGGCTCAAAATTCCACGGACCTGATAATTCTCGCCTCTGTGCCTATTCCAATCATGGAGTCCCACTCTACAACTCTGGGCAATAGCTTGCTTAATCTCCACAACGGCCTCCACAACGCTAAGGATGCCTGGCCTCCACCTTGGGGGTGCCCAGAAGTGAACGCCTCACAGGGAAAGCCAGGATGGGTTCCACAGCGGTATTCGTACAAGCGCCTTGAGACCCTTGTGGGTGAGTAGTGAGCTATACAAGTATCAATTTACATTCACTATGGCAACGGCCTATATGTCGGTATTCCTGCATACGAGCGCCGCCGCCTGCAGCTCATTCAAAACCAAGCGGGCCGCCTTATCTACAGGCTTCCGAAATCGTGCAACATCACCCCCCTGTTAAAGACCCTCCACTGGCTCCCCATATTGGAACGCTCCTTATTAAAGATGGGCTGCCTGATCTTTATGTCGCTAGCCGGCACAGCCCCAGACTTCATCAGATCAAAGATCAGTGCCTACGTACCCGGCAGTAGCCTCCGTTCCTCTACCCAGCTCCTCCTTAGCATTCCCCGCTACCGTAGGAGAAAACTTGGTGGATCCAGATTTTCTATTCTTGCCCCCCTTTTCTGGAATGCGCTTCCTTTTGCGATCAGATCCATTCCTAGTTACATGGATTTTCGTACAGCTCTTAAAACTCATCTCTTTTCTTTAGCATACTTATCGTAACTCTCCCCCTGCCCCCCTCAGGACAGTCTTTCTGTAGCGCCAAGAAACCGTTTGGTAGTAGAGCGCTTTATAAACCTTTTCAACTTCAACTGATCCCGGATGACGGTAGTGTCTTGCTGCACACGTCATGAAGCAGCCCCTCCCATGAGGTTGCACTAACACCCACCCTAAACACATCTAACACAAATGTCCCCAATCAGGTGAGCCTGCCAATAAAAAGGGACCAGGCGCACATGCTCGTGGACAGTTGAGTGACCAAACAAGCAGGGTCAATGTCATCATATACTTTAGCATGTGTGCCTAGGGCCCTTATTTAGGCGCTTGTATTAATGACAGAAATGTACAGTTACCTGATTGCCACACTGCTGTCGTTATTGTAGTTTACGAATGATGTGGTTATATTGTATCATCTCACACATCCTCTGTGAATAGTTAGCACCAGTAGCCGCCTGATGGTAGTAGTGGGCACACAAGTGCAGAAAAACGGGCAATAGCGTTGTGTTCGCAAGTTCTTCCTGTTTTGCGGCTTTGGGGTATTACCACTGGATTTCTCATTCCAGTTTAAATGAGGGGCGCAGATGGTTCAAATTGTTCAAACCTCTAGGGAAGGTAGTGAACCGAAATGGGCCAGTAAGATTGCGGATTTAACTAGTTATTCTATGCACAATGAAAGACTGAACTACATATTGTTATAGGCCCTTTGGGAACAACACTGTCCCAAAGTATGAAGTTCAGTCTCTCGGTACCAACTAGTACATTCTTGATGTAAACACACGTTATTAACACTCTAATCCTAGAGGAAAGGCTGGAGTTTATTCTGTGTATAAACATTTAAAAATTCATATTTGTGCGCAAAAGAACTAGCCGTGATAAATGTCTGATCTATGTTCTATTACTATTTTATGTTCCCTGGTCAGATACACATTAGCTTGCTGATTTTTCTGTGCAGAAGCCATTTACAATACCCTGAAATTATTTATTTTTCTAATGGTAGGGGTCAGTTAGGTTTCTGAACACGCATTTGTTATCTCTAAGGAATTATTTGAAAATGCTTTTACCTAAACTATGTTCTGCAAACAGATCAGTCACTGAAAGAATCACTAATGTTTGTTACCTTGAATGGCCCGCCTCAGACATTTTCTCTCACATGCATTCAATGATTTCTGTTAATTTCAAATATGTCATTCTTAACTTTGTAAGTTTTAGCATCTCACTCATTTAAAAGGTAAATAAAAAAATTTAGCGTGCGGTTGCTACTGCGCATACCATTACTTCGCAAGCGTTACTATGCCTGCGATGTTACAACACATGCCATTAGTACGCAAGTTGTTACATCGATAGCGTTGTTTATAACGCATGCGTTGTAATGGTATGCGCTAAAGAACTTTCAAAAAAAGATCCATGTCGTTGTTAGGAAACTGAGGTGGTTTCCTCACAACAACGTGCACCGCCCCTAGGAGGCGACGTGAAGAAGGTCCTAGGAGGAGAGAGGAACCACAAGGAGAGTGAGGTAAGGGGCATGTACTGTGTTTTTGTAGGGTAGGGGGGTCGCGCTGGGGGTACTGTTAAAGGGTTGAGTGTAGTGTTGTGGTGTTTGTGTAGTGTAGGGGGTCGTGCTGGGGGTACTGTTTAAGGGTTGAGTGTAGTGTTGTGTTTGTATAGTGTAGGGGGTCGTGCTGGGGTTAGTGTTTTAGGGTTGAGTGTAGTGTGGTGGTGTATGTGTAGTGTAGGGGGTCGTGCTGGGGGTAGTGTTTTAGCGTTTCGGGTAGTGTTGTGGTGTATGTGTAGTGTAGGTTAGTGTTTTAGGGTTTAGGGTAGTGTAGGGGGTCGTGCTGGGTAGTGTTGGAGAGTAGGGACAGGAGTGGGGGTCAGGGGGTCGTACTGGAGTAGTGTATTAGGGTTTAGGGTAGTGTTTTGGTTTATCTGTAGTGTAGGGGGCCAGGCTGGGGGTAGTGTTTTAGGGTTCAGGGTAGTGTTATGATGTTTGTGTAGTGTAGGGGGTCGTGCTGGGGGTAGTGTTTTAGGGGTTAGGGCAGTATTGTGGTGTTTGTGTAGTGTAGGGGCTCATGCTAGGGGTAGTGTATTAGGGTTCAGGGTAGTGTTGTGGTGCATGTGTGGTGTAGGATAGTGATTTAGGGTTTAGGGAAGTGTAGGGGGGTCGTGCTGGTTAGTTAATGAGTGTAGGGACAGGAGTGGGGTTCTGGGGGGTTGTGCTGGAGGTAGTGATTTAGGGCTTAGGGTAGTGTAGTGTTGTTTGTGTAGTGTTGGGGGTAGTATGTTAGGGTTAGGTTATTTTATTTTAAAATTATTAAAAATGGTCCATGTACATGTAGTAGTGGTATGCAAAGTAATGGTCTACGCTTTTAAATACATTTATTATATTTTAAATGCATTTGTGAAGTAATAGTAAGCGTAGTAAAAATATGCGTACTAATGGCATTTGCGATGTAAAAACATTGCACTAAAAACATGCGTAGTAATGGCATGCTAAGTATCGTCATACATTCGTTTAAAATGCTTGCGATTAAAGGCAGTCAGATGGTATTCAGGTTTGCTGATCCAAAAATGAAAGCAGTAGTCAGGGCACCATAACAAATCTCTACTTTATTGAATATAAAATAGCAAAGTTTTAGAAGCTAAAAACTCAAACACCATCATTTAGAAAATGTTAGAAAATTCACTGGGGTACATAAAATTTGTAGTTGCATTACCGTACACGTTATTTGTAGCACCACTGCTAAATGATCTTCAAATTGGGACTAGTATATAGAAACCCCGAGCATTATGTACAAAAGACTTTGCAATCGTAAAGTCAGTGTAAAGTAGTGCAAATGTACACAGGAGCGCAAATTTCGATACGGAGGAATATTGCAAAAAATGTTTGCACTACAACTTCATTTGCAAAATGTTTTAAGTCAATAGGGACTGAAAATCTTTGCAAATCGTGACTGAAATGTACAAAAATACTACAAATAGGGCCCTTGTAGCGTTTGTATATCCACGAAGATGCCGGTCCTTGTAATGTTTTGCATTTTGCTGTGACCAACATCCCTCTTTGCTATGCAGGGGATTCTCAAATTCCTTGCAAAGCCTGGAGAGTGTTCCCAAAAAAGTCGAAATCCATACACTTTATTGATAGTAGGGAGGTGGGAATAAGCAGGCAAATGCTAGAATGTAGGCCTGCATGGGAGGGCAGACCTCCATCCAAGTATTCACATTCACAAGGTGGTGGGATTGCAACCTTGGTGGTTGCAATGTCAACTTCTTGCATCTACTGGGAGGGAGGTCTGGTGTCCCCTACAGGTTTCCATCCAAGCATTCACAACTTTTTGTAATGAGTCTTAAACAAATTCCTGACCTATTAGTATTAATGAGATGAGTGGTGTTTGACTTTTTATCAACAGTTCCTTTGAACTAAGAGGGATCAGAGCATCACTCTCACCACAATTGGGGAGAATGGGTTTAATGGAATTCCTCACACGACAAATGGGAAGGCTGGCCTCAGCACAATGGAAAACTGCAATTGGACTAGACTGTTTTGTCCAAGCTTCACCTCGGAAGATGCTCAATACTTTGATCTAACTCACTACCTTTTAATCTGTCTCCCATGATTGGGTTTGCGGATAATATGAGTAAAATTAAAAATAGTTTGAAAAAGAAATTTACAAAAATTCTTGGTAAGGATATCCTTTGCAAACTACATATACAGAGAACAAATATGATGCATATAATACAGAGAACAAATAAGCTCCCATTTGGGGAACATACTTATGAACTGGGTGGCAGTGTATGCTTCACACAATGAATTTAAAGAAGGAACACCTGGTAATAAATCACTGCATTGCTCACTGGAGTTGTGAATGTTCCAAGTTGCCTGTTCATGTGTGAGCAGCAGGAGTCATTCGTGTTTCAGATCTCTCAATAGGGAGTGAGCGTCCTCAATATTGAAGATGGAATATCGTGGTACAGGAATATCGAGGACAAAATATTGAATCCAAAATATTGAAAGTTAAGTAGGTATAGATTTTCTCTACCTAACTGCACATATATGTACCTTGCAGCAAAATATACCTTCAAGATAAGTAGAAGTGGAGTTAGGAATAGTGAATCTATAATTCCTCTATATCTACTTTTTGATACTTTGGTCTTCAATATTTTGTCCACAATGTTCATGTATCACAATATTCATATTATCGATATTCAGTAGTACGATCATTCTGGAACATCACAGTGTTGCATGAGGGAAAGTGGCTAGCAGCTCCTGCATTCTCCGGGGTAGAGGATCAGCATTTAAAAGAATTAGGCAAATCACAAACTGCTAAACCAAGTCCCATCTGAAGGTGAATTGAAGCAATCTTAGATGTGCATCATCCCAACAGGACCTCGTTGAGATGCAATGTTGGTCCCTACAGCACTTCAAGCTTACAAAATCAAGGGTCAGTGTATCCAACTAAATTTAGATTGAAGGAACTGGATATGGGTTGGATATACAAGTAATAGATATTAAACTTGGTTCAATCTAAACCACTGGTAATTACATCCATTGTGTGATTACAGACAGGCACAACCCATTAGCAAATCATTCTTAGCCAGCGCCAAAATGAACAATTCAGCCAAAATGGCACAGAAAGAAATGAAGAAAAAGCTGCACTGCATGGATTTTTTATTTTCTTTGATCATCTCCAATATTGTCCACAAAGAAATGTTAACTTGATGAATACAAAATTTCCCCCTTTTCATGTGCATGCTGCCCCAATAATTTAATCTCATTACTTGTTATTAATAGTTCTACTGAGATTCTTTTTTTAATTGTCTACTGTATTTATTTTTGAAATTTCAAAAATACATATCATGTTTCAATAAAGGGTGGACACTCATTAGAAAAGCATGGTATCTTCCTTTTAAACAGGAAACAGTGAGATGTTGGTGAGTCAGTGTGACGTCATTTGAGGTGAGATGAGAGGGAGAAAGTAAAAGAGCTAGAAAGAATTAGAGAAAGAAGAGGGGAGTATGGAAGTGGACAAGGCATGATAGGTAGGTTGCAGGGAGCTAGAAAGGTGGGGGACAGGTATTATTCATGTTGAAGGTATATTAAATTGACAAACAACTGTTGTTGTGCACGTCTCTAAATTAAATAAACAGCGCCACCATGTGGCAGACCATCATGAGTGCCGATTTTGCCATTTAAGTGCCAGTGCCAAGCACTGGAAACAACCAGCTCAAATTAAGCACTGGGTGGGCAGTAATCCAGAATTGACGAGAGTGAACAATAAGCAAAGGGAAGGCAAGAAAGAGAGGGATTTGGCAATAGGTTTGGAAAAAATGTGATCAACACAAAAAAAAAAAAATCGAGATTAAAGTATGAAATGTACTGAACGCAGTCTTGAGTACAAGATACCGACAGGAAAGAACATTCATGGACAAAGGGCAAGAGATGGAAATTAGGTGGTAGGAGAAAAGCAAAATGAGAAAGGGTAATAGAGAAGAACTTATAGTAAAACTGCCAAAACAGCATTTTTTTCAGTATTGAAAAGGTGCAACCTGTGATGCCGATAACTGAATTTAGCAATTTGCTAATGGTATAATATCACAATACCAAATGCAGTAATATTATATTACTTTTAGGGGTTTACTTTGTGTGCCACAGTAAAATCATGCTGAAATAATGTGCCAGAAATTGCTGATACCCAGGGTTCGGTTGTGTCAGGTTTGGTATCACTATATCAGTATGCTTGTGATGTGAAGTTTAGGGTGTGCACATTGATCTCTACAACTATTTCACCTGGTTTGTCCTAGCAAAATGTGAACATTGATGTAGGGGTTTTCACTAAGGTAATAGGGATTGAAGTAAGAATCTGAATGAGCATGTGAGTCAAATTAGGATGGCCGGGGAATCGGACTGCAACCGCGTCAGGCGCAAAGACCGCCCATCATGCATCTGCCACAGGCAATCGGAACGTTTGCCTGGCGGAGCGGTCTGCAACTGTAAAATGGTGGTGTTACTAACAGGCACCGTCTGCCAAATTACGATGCTGGCCTCAGCAAGCCTTTACATGGCGGTAGAATCGCCATGGAAAGGCTGGCGGGGATTGGTTACGGGGGACCGTTGATGGCCCCCCTTTTGTTGGGGGAAGGTGGTGGTGCACTGGGGTGGGTACCCATGGTACCCCTCTGTATTTCCCTGCACTACGTGGCAGGCAACGCGTGGTGCCAGCCACGTAGTGCAGGTAAATGCACGGCATGGCAATTTCACAGTGCGATGGGTGCTGCTGCCAGCAGCACCCGCTGCAATGGTAAAGTGCCTGGATGTCACCGCCATGGTGGCGGTAGCATCCTAATGTGGGGTGCAGGACTGACGCCTTACAGGCACCACTACTATGGCAGGCGGACTGGAGTCTGCCCGCCATCGCAATCACCCCCTTAGTCTCTGAAATGGAAGTCAAAAATCTCCAAGCTGAGGGCTGTAGCCGATGACAGGTCCACGATGTCTGATACCCCTTTTGGTGAAGGACCTCTAAAAAGGATTTGCTGCTGTGGAGAAAAATGCTTCGGTGGAAGCTGCAAGGTCACTCCAGCCAGCGATGCACCCAGGTGACTAGGTGGGCAGGTTGGTCCTGGTCTCCTCCTGGCTCTTAGAGCAGTTATTAGTCAAAATTATTTTTTTTATGTCCCCACTTTTGGATTCCAAGGGTCCAGGACTGGACGGGCGGCACCACTTGGAGGGTCAGGATTCCTTCAGGCTGGGTGCAGGTGTTGTTTCAAGATGGAGGAAGTCTTTTTTTACTCTCAACTGGAGGCCAAAAAAACCAGCCCTTGTGAGTCACTCTGGAAGACCTGGGACAGTTGTAGATCCAGTCCTTGTCCACAGGCAGCAGGTAGAAGAGCAACAGGACAATCAAAGATGCAATCCAGCAGGGCAGCAGTCCTTCAGCACAGAAGTCCAGCAGACTGGAAGTCCTTCCACCAACACAGCAGTCCTTTTTCTTGGCATGGTATCAACAGGTACAGGACTGTACTGAAGAGTTGGTGTTCTTACTTTTATACCCTGGTTCGGGAAGGTGGGAATGCTGAAGGCACAAAGGTACATGCCCAACCTTTTCAGTATGTTATGTTATGTTATGTTATAAGCCATTTTTAAAGCGCTCGTACGCCCATGGGCTTCATGGCGCTATCGGAAGGAAGAAGTAATACATGTTGCTGTGAAAACTACTATAAATAGGCTTGCTCAAACAGCGAGGTCTTCAAGGCATGTCTAAACGTGAGCAGATCTTTACTATGTCTGAGTGGCAGAGGTAACGAATTCCAAAGGGTGGCAGCGAGATGGTGAAAGCAGCTGCCCCCTTGTCGTTTCCTTTTGAATCGAGACACCACCACTAGTGTTTTCTGGGCAGATCGAAGGTGTCGTGTGGGGACATATTTTATCACTAGGTTTTTAATAAAAATATACAGCATACTGCCCTATGGGCTGCCTAAGTTTTCCCTCAAGGGTGACTTATATGTAATAAAAGGGGAGTTGATGGCTGGGCAAAGGGTTTCTAATGTCAAGTAAACATAGCAGCATAAAACTACATTCAGGCTGCAATGACTGACCTGGGACATGTTTTAAGGTGCTACTTAAGTGAGTGGCACAATAAGTGCCGCAGTCCCACTGATAAAATTTAATTTTCAGGCCTGGGTATATAGTATACCACTCTCCAATGAACTTATACTTAAATTAAATATGCCAAATGGGTATAAGTCAATGTAGCCATGTTTCAGAGGGGTGAGCACAAACCCTTTAGCACTGGTTAGCAGAGGTAAAGGCCAACAAAAGTAAAGGAGGTGAGATTAAACATTTGGGGGAAGACCAACCTAAGGTTGACAGATCTAACATTTACATATGGAGTCGCCTTTACAATAGCATAGCCATTCCACTTGGAACATCAAATGCAATAGTATATATGGGGGTGGGGCTCAATCTTTCTTCTAACACAATGATGGCATACCAGAGCTTGCTGCGCTCTCACACTTGCAGAAAACACTGGGGCTTGCCATGTCTCAGCTAAAGGGTCACACCTAGTGCTTTGTTTGTAAAATAATAAGTGCAGAGGCCCAACCTATTGCTCAGAAGCTGCTGACAGTGCTGCAGAATGTTGTGGTGCCCAATACCAAGGCTGCATTTTCCTTATTCCCCCTCATGCATCTTTAATCCACCACCAGACACTCCTTGAATCTCAAACTTAACCCAACACATTCATTTTCATTCCTTTTTTCTCTGTGTGTTACTTTCTTCCCTTATTTCTCCTCCTACTGTTCCCCTTTTGTGTTTTTCTCTCTCTTGTTCTGGGTCAAAGCATGATGAGAAAAAATAATTCCTTTCCCCAAAAAGAATGCTGGTGGGCACCACCGGAACCATCGGCTTAGATTATGCACTGGTCACATAAACACAGTGTGACAGACTGCCATGCTCCCAATCTCTCTGCAGCGAAATGTGGTAATCTGTGGCACCACACTGCATGGGTAGAATCCTGTGGTGTTTGGGGAGAGGGGTAACATCGTTTACAACGCGGTGTTTACACCGCACTACCTTCACCACACTGCCATTACAACGCAAGTCGCTACTACGACTTGCGCTGGATGGCGCTGTTGGTTAAGGAATATTGTAATTTTATATTCCAACACCTTCCCTACTGTTACGTGGGCTGGTGTTGAAATATTAAATTATAATAATCCTCAATCCGCGCCCTCCAATGCAAGTCGTTGTAATGACTTACGTTGTAGAAACCGTGTTGTCAAGTACCGCGATCTAAAAGATCGGGTAGTACTGACATACATCCTGGGGAGAGAGGAGGGCAGAAGCCCGCAGTTTTTCTGCTGAAATGCGGGCAGGACTGGCAACTGCCTCCGGCGGCATTCACAAGTAGATTACTTTTCATCTTTTTTTGTTGGTGTAAGGAATCTTCCAGAAGTTATTTGGGAAGCACCTGTGTGCACAAATAGTGCAGAGAGAGGCTCTTTTAAAAAAAAACCTTTTTTTGAGCTATGCATAACACAGCTTATTGATATCATCCATTGAAAATGATAATATATCTTACAAACATCTGATGACCATTATATGTAGGAGAACATTTCCAATAATACGTGAGAACTAATCATCCCCAAAACATACAATACCCCACCCCCTCCCCATCTAAATCACCCTCCCCATCCAAGAGTTGAATATAATTACAGCCTATCAACATGACTACGGTAATGCTGTACTGTTCCCGATAATTTATGAATGTAGGAGGAGAGGTATGTGCGAGGTATCACTCGCTATCAGGTAATCTGTATGGGAACATATTCCACCAGCAGGAATTTAAGTGTTGCTTTGTCCCTCTAGTTCCTGTGATATTGGTGGGAGGCCCCTGGGGAATTCTCCTTCGAGGCCCGTGGCTGTCCACTAACACCTCCCATGGCCGAGCTGCCTCCATTGTGCCCATGCCCCTACTAGCCTCCCTCAGTCGAATAGGCCCTTCACAAAAAGCCAATTTTTCCAGTTCCCTTTACCAAGAGGAGAATATAGGACCCTGTGATTTTTTCCAGTTTAGGGCTCTTTCATGTTTGGATAGCACAAAGGCCAGGTCCTGGAACTAACTGGTCACTTTATTTTAAGATGCATGGAGGAACCAAACCAATAGACAGTGACCCAGAGAGCAAGGGATCTTACCCTCTATAACTGTGGCAACTCTACCGGTTACTACCTCCCCTAAGCCACCAACTGAGTGGCATGTCCAAAGCATATGCATTAGATTGGCTCACAGGGCACTGCACCTAAGACAAGCACCCCCTCAGCGTGGAAGTATCGTGCATTGCGCTCATGATAAGGTATGCCCTATCGAGGACAGAGAAATTGATCAGAGTAAACAGAGCATTGCAGGATGTCTTAGGGGCTCCGGCCAGTATCTTCGCCCAGGCCGCTATTGGCAGGGGACTTCTAAATCCTCCTCCCATACAGTTCAATATTTTCCAGTGAACCTAAAGTATCTTCTCTGCTGACTCTGTAGAGGCAAGAGACAGCCTTAAAAGTGCCTGACGAAATAACCATATAGTGACAACAATGATATGAAGGGGGTTCTACCCTACCCTTGGACCAATGCTTCCTGAGGGTGGTCGTGATCGCCCTATGTTGCTAGAAGTGGCTCTGCGGTAGATCATGTTCCAGGAAAAAGTCCTCAAAGGGCATCAACGTTCTCTCTCTAAACAGGTCTCCCACCGTAGAAGCTCCCGCCGCCACTGCCTCTTCTAGCCGCCCCAGGTCCAGTCATGTGGTAATTCACGTAGCATTGTGATGGGCAAATCAGGGGAGTACGGCATTTTCATGCCTTTCATTTGAAGGCATCCATGCCAACATTTCATGACAACACAGAACTCCTGGGAGTCCCTTGCACATGGCCATCGTACCCTAAGTAGCGTTTTAGTGAGGGCCAAGAGCTCTGGGGCAAACAGTCTCATGACCGCCCTCCCTGGCTGATGGTGGGCAAGCCCTTGGATATACCATTGTAGTTGGGCTGCCAGGTAATAGGATTCAAAATCCGGGACCTCCCATCTAAGTTTGGCATTTCAGTGTTGTAAGCGCTACTCTTCTTCTGCCCTGGCCCCATATGAACTCTATAAGGACAGAGTCGAATTCACTGAAAATGGCTTGTGGAATCCAGAGCATAAGAGTAACAAAGAAATGTAAGAGACAGGGTAACACAACCAATATAATCAAAGCTATTCTCCCCATCACAGACAGCGGAAGGGTCTTCCAATAGGAATATGGGATCTGAGTTACCTGAGAGGCTGTACAATCGTGATATATTTTCCAAAGTTGTCAAGTATGGACAGTGCTCCAGTCAAATCCTCCCTCCCATTGCATAGAAAAAGCAAAAGGTCATCTGATATATAGCAATGCGGTGCAAAGTGGTTTCCAACTGTAATTCCTGATAAGCCACACTGATCCTCGCATAGCTAGCCAATGGCTCCCTGGCCAGAGTAAAAAGCAGGGGCGATAGGGGGCATCCCTGCCTAGGCGCCCTCCCCACCACATTGCTCTCTGAGATGGTTCGGCCTGTCCTAACTCTTGCTGCTGGGTCAGTATACAGCAACCGTGTTCATCCAACAAATCTCCCACCTAAGCCCATACGAGTCATAACCTAGGTATGACAGAAAGCACCTAATGTTATGCGCCATTTTGTGACTGGGATCAAGCCCAGCTTGGTCCAGATGAATCAGCGTGCCCATATATGGAAGAATTCTACTTGCCAGATTTCTTCTTAAAATCTTATAATCAATGTTAAGCATTTAAAATGACCGAAATGCTTTATGATTCTTATGCTGTTTTCAGAGCAGAACCACCATGGCCTCCCTGGTGGTAACTGGGTGGCACTCATCAGCCAGGGCTGTTCCACAGAGCGCAAGAAACACAGGGGTCAGGTCTTCAGAGTAAGTTGCATAAATTCCACCAGGAGACCATCCGTACCCAGTGTTTTCCACTGTGCCATGTGCTTATTTGCAGTTTTCTTTCTTGTGGGGTAATATCTGCACCGATGTCCTCCACCTCCTCCCCAGTGAGCCCTGGTAGCGTAATCAATGCCAGGTAGTCTTGTATAGCAGCTGGGCTATACAGTGTGATACTGCAATATAGTGTTGCATAGTATTGGTAGAAATAATTATAGATCTCCATCTGGCTATATAACTTGCCCGCTCCCTCCACATCACTATCTAGGACGGGTGATCCCTGCACAGGATTGATCATGCACCACATGTGTAAGATCCATGAATTTTTTATAGTCAAACTTCTGGAAACGCTCCACCTGAACAGCTACCTCTTCCTTGGCCTCCAGCACGGGCCCCTCCAAATCCTCCATTCGAACCTACGGATCTCCAAATCTCGGAGTACTCCCTCTGCCTCAGAAACATCTCAGAAGAGGGAGCTCCATATACCTATGAACATCAACATGCATTGTCCCCTAACCGTCGCCTTAAAGGCGTCCAACTCCACTTGGGGGGGGTAGAGGCCGAGCTGTTATTTTCAGCAAAATAGTTTACTATGGTGTCGCGAATGGACTCGCGAAGCACTTGATCTTCCAGGGCCTCAGTTTCAACTTCCACAAAGATACACGGAGAACACGACGTGCCCATCTCAGACGGAGAAGGAGGGGGCCGTGATCCAAGATTATGCGGGCCAAATACTCAGTATCCAGTACAAGGCAGTGAACGTCAGGGGTGCACAGGAACACATCTATCTGCACATGCAGTTATGTAGTGCAGAGGAAAAGGAGTAATCACGGGTATATGGATGCGCCACTCTCTATGAATCAACCAGTCCCCATCGCAACTGCCAATCCCTAAACACTGCATGAGAAGCTCTTGTGAATTGTAGGAAGTGAGATACAGTCCCTAGGGCTGTTACCTCGCCTGACCTTAGCTGAACTCCCTAGAATGACAGGGAAGATATCCCTGGATCCGCAGTATGAATGCTTTGTTGGTTTATTATTCATGCTGCTACCTTGGAGTTTGGCAACTTCTAGGGAGGGCTCCAGTCATTCTTTATTACCGAAGCTAAAAAGACATAAAAATTGGGGAGTGGCGGTGCATTTTTGGCATCACATCAGCAAAGGAACCTGACAAACATTTATGAGTTATCCTGCAAACAGCAATGCTATGATCATAACAAGGTTATTGTTATTTTGTTTTAAACAAAAACAAATGGGTCTAAACAAGTAGTGGTACTGCATAAAGACAAAAGCACAATTGTCACTCATTTATCAAGTAGGAGTGATCATGTGAACATTGTTGTCCCTTAATGGCTAAACCACCCATAATAAAAAAATATGTGTTTTTGTTTCCTTACATGTTGCTTTTAGGGGTTGTTATTTACTGTCATAAATACTGTGAGTTTATAAGCAGGGTATTTGGTTTGAGAGTTATGGTTTGCATGGCTATTGTGCATATTATAGATCATGGTACTAACCATAACGTGCGAATGTCAGTATTTTTTAAATTTTACATAGCTGCAATTTAACTATGGTTTTTAAAGTGAATGTAAACGTTTTTTAGAAATATATATTAGTGCGATTTCTCCAAAGATAATAGTAACCTCACTTTAACTTTGTTTTTTTTGTGGAATTATGAGGTTTTTTTAATCATACACAACATGTACCAGTACACTGCGTCCCCCCAACCGTGAAGAGCCAGCCCCAACTAATCATGGCCTCTTTCCAAGCTCAGTGAGAGGTGGAAGCAGAGAATGCTTCCATCGTGCTGCATGTGGTCAATGCTCCTGTGTGGTCATTGGTCAAGCTGAGTGTAGACCACTAGGTGAGACATAAAGAGGGCTGGCCATCTCAGCAAGGCAATCGCTGTCTGCTTACGATAAAGTGGGTTTCAAATTGCCACCGAGGTATACAAACAAGACACTGCGACTATAGATAATTCACACATATACATACAGAAAACCTGGCTGCCATGATATGCTCCTTGACTGCATTGTGCCTGCACCTGTTGCAGTCTAGCTTCAAGCCTGAGTGGTAAAGGAAAAGGACAGGAAGAGACAGTGCACTGGCAGGCCCATTCTTTCTGTGAATGAGGAATGTACCTGTTTCTGTGACTCCCACACAGCGGACTCTCCCCATTGGTGGCTGGTAACCCCCGAGAGTGGTTGGGCAAATGGGTAGTGGGTGCAATCATGCTTGGTATATAATAAAATAAAAAGCCACTTACCGCAATGCAACAGATGACACATCCTCCTCTATAAGGTCCTCTTCTCTCGTCGAGACCCAAGTGCGGGCCCTAGCTAGCTCCTTTAACCAATCCTGGCGCAGCTCTCATTCTTTTACCCAGCACGAGAGCAGCGCCAGGATTGGAGAAAACAGCCTCTCTTGATGCTCCCCAGGGCAATAGGGGTCTGTGCTTACTGTCAGCCCAGCTGGGTTGATATGTTTAAAGTGTGCATGTCTGGTTGGCCATGGCAAGACAGCCGGCCAAGGAGACATGCACACTTTAAACTAGTACGCAGGTAGTCCACTACCCCTCCCTGCTACTGCCACTCAGCAGATCCTGCCCTGTCCTGACAATTGGTTCAGGGCGGGTTGATGAAAAATAATGGACATTTTCCTGGAAGTTATTGAATCTGAAAACCTCCTTCTATACATAGCAGTGCCCCAAGCAAGAGGCAGGAGGGTTTGCTCCCTACTATTAATACGTTTTTGCGACAATAAAGGCGAAAAAGCAAACCTGTCAGTGTGAAAAAAACAAATGGGTTGGATCCTCCTCTTTGTATGTCAGGTCCCTAGTGTCTATAGACAAAGTCATATTACAATATGGAATCATGGCTTTACTCCTACTGTCTAAAGACTGAGCGACAGACCTCCCTCAGAAATATCACTTTTGAGGCCAGACATATAGGGCTTTAAGTGGGACGGGTCCTGCTGGTTCTAGACCTGACAGTAATTAAATAGGTGACTGAGACAGGTGCCTTTTGGGCTCTGTATTCATGTTCTTAACTTCACTTCCAAAAACACTAATCAATTTTTCAACAGTAAATGTAACCCCGATCCTTGGCCTTTTTCCAGAGCATGCCGAACAAATGTGCCTATTGTAATTATGGCAAAGTGAGGGATATTGAGATGGAGGATTTCAGAAAGATATGGGTAGAAAATTAGCACAAGTGTCTAACAAAGTGAGAGAATTCAGCATAAAGTGGTGTGAAGGGGTGGAAGAGACAGTGCATACATGCCTGAGGCACTCCGAAGGCCGCACGCCTTAAACAGACCGTACTAACATTTCATTAACCGTCTCAGATCTTTTTAGAACTGAACCATTTTCAATTTTAGTTAGTCACAACATAATCGTTGTTATTCATTCATCTTATACAGATAACTGGCATTTGCAAACTAAATGGTTTAGGCTTGATTTGGGAGTATGTGCTAGTTGTTCTGTGACACGTCTGAATGCACTAACAGTAAACGTACTGAGAGGTACCCAGTTACTGGACAGGCGGCATGCTGTGTGAAGCACATGGGTATATGGATTTAGTGCTGGCTTTTTTTTTTATTTGCCTATTACCTTTTCTCCACCTGCACGGCAGCACCTAATTAAACAGTGCTGCAGTTGGAGGTGGCAAAATGCCAATGATCAGGGTGGGAAGGGGAGTGAGTGCACAGTGGGGCACCCCTGCAAAAGAAAAAGAAGTGCTTACTTTGTAAAAAAAAAAACAAGTGGCAGGGCCCTCGTCAGGAGGCCAAATCAGCTTGCATTGTCCATTGCCCCTGCCAGCGCTGCTTATGACCGTACCAGCACAACAGCAAACCACCTCATTGCTAAAGGTGTGACAGCAAAGACTATTCCAGGCCACTAAAAAATATAGAAATGGCTCAGGCAACAGGTATTTGTCATTTTAAATGCATATTAAATAACTGTTGTACTAATTTCAAAAGTAGCAAACAGCGCCTCAAGTGGCTGACTGCCATATTAAGTGCCAGTGCTCAGCACTAGAAACTACTGGCACAAATTAAGCACTGAAAAAAGGCAATCACCGCTGGGCAAACACCGGTTCAGAAAAGGTGGTGGTGATGGACTAAGTATCTGAATTAAACAGAACACTCATACCCAGTCAACAGATCAGGGCTTGATCCATCACCGTTTTTTAGCTCACTGCACCATCCCAGCTCAGAACCTGGCTACATGCAAATTAGTCTGTCCCTGGCCCAGTGCATCATGGGAACAGGGCAGACCAAACTACCAAGCCAATTCTTATACTGGGAAGGAAACAAGCTTCCGGGGACCGGTTTCTGGCATTACAGCTGTCTTCGGCCCGGCTTGCTTGAATCCTGATGGTGCAATGAGCAAGGGACTCACATCTGAGTATACCCTTCCACGCTTATGGTGGACAAAACGATTCAGAAAAGGTGGTGGTGATGGACTGAGTATCTGAATTAAACAGAACACTCATACCCAGTCAACAGATCAGGGCTTGATCCATCACCGTTTTTTAGCTCACTGCACCATCCCAGCTCAGAACCTGGCTACATGCAAATTAGTCTGTCCCTGGCCCAGTGCATCATGGGAACAGGGCAGACCAAACTACCAAGCCAATTCTTATACTGGGAAGGAAACAAGCTTCCGGTGTCAAGAGTGAGTGGCACAAGGCTAAATGTCTGCAAATCAAGCACGGGATTTTACTTTACACATTTTAAGTGACACAATTAATTACACTGGTCACATATCTTTGAAAAGATTCCTAGTAAAGCTTCATTCAGCCAACACCCATGGACCCTTCAGCTGTCACTGCTGCCGGCACACCTGCAGCACTGCCAAGAACATGGATCCAGCACAACCCGCCCACAAGAACACAACTAAACCAAAGACCCTGCAATGCATCCTCCTCAACATCCGATCCCTCCACAAACACGCCACCGAAATCTCGGACCTCCTCGACAGCACCGACCCGCACATAGCATTCTTCACCAAAACCCGGACCAACACCACCTCGGGACCGGACATCACAATCGCTATCCCCCAAGGATACAAGATCTCCAGGAAGGATCGTCCCACCTGCACAAAGGGAGGAATTGCCATTGTCCACAAATCCACCCTCCGCCTGAGCATTCTCCAATAACAAGCCCACCGACCTGATGGAACACCTTCACTTCATGATACTGGCCAGCCCCACTACCACCCTCCAATGAAGCCTCATATACTGACCCCCTGGCGCTTTGCCAACTCCATCACGGACATCATCTCCCTGCAGGCCATCGCATCCACCAACTACACCCTGCTGGGAGACCCCAACTTCCACCTCGACAACCAATTGGACCCCAACACCATATCCCTCCTGGACAGTCTCCAGAACATTGGACTCTGCCAGATCGTAACCGAGCCGACACAATCAGCAGGACACACCCTCGACCCCCTCTTCACTACAGAAAACTCCATCACCTTCAGCCACACCACCGAACTACCATGGACTGACCATCGTTGCATCCACTTCACCTTCAGAACACCCATCATCTGCAGACACCAGCACCTGCTCCCACAAAGAAACTGGACCAAAATCACCGACATCCAGCTCACCTCCTCACTCAAAAATTCCACCCCAACCATCGGGGAAAACGACGACCCAAACACCGCAGCCCGAACCCTGCATAGATGGATCTCAGACAGGACCAACACCATAGCCCCCCTCAAGGAAAACAACAATACCCGTGCCAAGAAAGCTAGATGGTTTACCCCCGAACTTCAAGAGTCCAGACGCACTTGCTGCTGCCTCGAAAAGGCCAGGAGGAACACCAAATCCATAGAAGCCCACAACAACTACAGAGTCGCCACCAATGCCCACCACCAACTCATCAGAGAAACAAGAAAAAAAGCGATTGAAGACAGAATCTCCTCCCGCGTGCACAACAGCAAAGAACTCTTTCAAATCATCAAGGAGTTTGCCCAACCCACCAGACCTTTGCAACAAACTCAGCACCTTTTTCCACTACAAAATCAAGAGCATCTATGACATCTTCGATGAATACAACCAAAACACTGAACCCTCACCAACCACCCCCCACACCCGGAAACCAGCAATTGACAACTGGACCACCCTCACCACCGAAGACACACTGAAGACAATGAAGTCAATCCACTCAGTGGTCCCCAAGGACCCCTGCCCCTACCACATCTTCAACAGAGCCGCCAACACCATCGCACTCATGCTCCGCCACACCATCAACAGCTCCCTGACGACAGCCACGTTCCTCGATGACTGGAAACACGCAGAGGTCAACCTCCTCCCGAAGACACCCTCGGCGGACCCCACCAACCACAAAAACTACAGACCCATCTCCCTGCTCCCGTTCCCAGCAAAAGTAATTAAGAAAGCCATCAACAGCTAACTCGCCACATTCATCGAAGAGCACAACATCCTTGACTCCTCCCAATCCGGCTTCAGGAAAACCTACAGTACGGAAACCGCCCTCCTCGCCGCAACAGACGAATTCTGCACCCGACTGGATAAAGGAGAAACAGTAGCCCTCACCCTCCTTGACCTCTCAGCGGTGTTTGACACAGTCTCTCATCACACCCTAATACTCAGACTCCAAGACGCAGGAATCCAGGACAAGGCCCTCGACTGGATCCCCCTCCTTCCTCTCCAGCCGAATGTAGTGGGTCAGATTCCCCCCTTTCCTCTCGGACCCTACACCTAGCTACCGGGGGAGTCCCCCAGGGCTCCTCCCTCAGCCCGACGCTTTCAACGTCTACATGGCTCCCCTTGCCACCATCGTCAGAACCTACGGACTCAACATTGTGTCATACGCAGACGACACCCAACTCATCCACTCCCTATCCAACGAACCCAACACCGCCAGACACCACTTTCGAGAAGGCATGGAAGCCGTCACCAAATGGATGAAAAACAGTTGCCTACAACTAAACACCAACAAAACAGATGTACTCATCATGGGTCAAAAGCCCCAAACCCTGACGCCTGGAGCGACACCTGGTGGCCCCTCGACCTTGGTAACCCGCCAACCCCCACGGACCAAGCACGCAATCTGGGAATCATCCTGGACTCTGAGCTCAAAATGGACCGCCAGATCAACTCTGTCTCGTCTTCCTGCTTCCACACCCTCCGCCTCCTTCGTAAGACCTTCAAATGGATCCCCCTCGAAAACAGAAAGACCATCACGCACGCCCTGGTAACCAGCCGACTCGATTACAGCAACGCACTCTATGCCGGAATAAACAAAAACCTCACCCGCAAGCTTCAGAACATACAGAACACCGCCGCTAGACTGGTCCTCAACCTGCCAAAACACTGTCACATCTTGCAGCACCTGCACACACTCCATTGGCTCCCCGTAGAGGCTAGGATCACCTTCAAATTGCTCAGCCACGCACACAAGGCCCTCCACTATACCGGACAGGCATACCTCAACAGCCAACTCCAATTCCACACACCCCATAGGACCCTATGATCAGACCAGCTCTCCTACGCCATGGTCTCCCATACCAGAAAGACCCGATCGGGAGGTTGCACCTTCTTCTTCGCGGCCAAAGCCTGGAACAACGTACCGCTCCACCCCAGACAGACAGCATCGCTCCCCATCTCGCAAGAAACCTCAAAACCTGGCTCTTCAACAGACCCCCTCCTTGATGGACTGGAACTTGCACTACCCCTACCCCTAACGCCTTGAGACCCTTACTGAGGAGTAGTCACGCTCAACAAATGCCTGATTGATAGGCAAATGAGTCCAGGCCCCACGGCTGAAGCTCAGTAGCCCTTCTTGCTCTGTGGCTGCCTGAATGGGGTCTAACTACACTTATAGCTCTGTAACCAATTTATTGCTGAACAAATGTACTGTTTTAACACAATTATTTTAAAGTTTTCTTGCGGAAGGTAAACCCGACCCCCATGTGGAGCATAAGGGCTGGCTAGACATTGTTAAAGTATTGGGAAATGCATTCTTTCCTCTTCAGTGTCTACTGTTTTTACAGTATTAATGTGGAAATTGTACTGTAAAATACACCATTTGGGCCTCTTTTCATTTCAAATTCTTCTCAGGGGAAGAATCCTGACAGCTTCCAACAGCCCAGCACATGGGGAGGAAATATGCTCAATCACTTGGCTTACTTAGTGCAATTTGAGGCTTGTATTCAAGGACTACAACTATCAAAGTTGACCGAATGCCCATGATCCTAATATAGATTATAGTCAGCGTTTTTTCTACTCTATTACTTTATCGCACATAATGCACTGACTTTTTACGATCCGTCTTTGATTTTGCGAAACAATCTATATAATAATAGGTTGTGTCTCAAAATATCCAGTCATGGGGTGGGGGGGGTTGAAGGACTGGGTTCTATAAGACCCAGCGGTGCCAGGGCACAACACCTGAAACCTTCGTGGGTAACCTGCTCCGGCGTACGAATGACAGAGACACGGGACACTTCCTTCGGCGTCAAAGATTCAAGGTTTATTTGCTGCAGGGAATACAGAAATCACAGGAAGTACATTGAATGTAGTTCGGGGAGACTGCTTCAAATTGGTTCTGTGGATCGCTTTTTATACAGTTTTTACCCATAGGACAACATGGCACACAAAAGTTTACAACCCGGTTCCCACCATTATCCCCCAGAGGGGTCACTTTGGTCACTTTGATACACATGAGGTCCGGAACATAAGTGCGGAAACATTTGGCGGTTCCCAACTGTAAAAACCCATCTTCCCAACATTAGCGAATTCCAATCGGCAGTAAAACAGATCGAAATAGGAACAAAGACAGGTGCAGAGGAAGACGGAGACAGTGGGGAGATCGGAAAGGGTGTAAAAGGGGAGGTATCGGGAAACACGAGATACAGGCATCAAAGGGACGTGCCTAATGAGATGCACGGCTGAGACAATAAGTCCGTGCGGCAAGATGAGCCTCAAGCGGCGCCATCTGCCTTACAGTAGCATCCCCCTCGTCATAAAGACACTTTCAAAGGACATGTGTCTTCCGCAAATATCTTGGGAGTCCCAGGGTCGCGAAGCGGACAACGTCCGTTCGCTGGCTACTTGAGGGCAAGAGACAAAATGGATGCCGTATCTAAGATGGAACCCGTGGGTACAGATGAAAAAACCCACATAACAAACGAACGGTTTAAGTTAGCACAGCGAAAACTGCGCACACTTACTAAACTCGTCATTTGCGGTTCATAGATACCAGACTCGACCATATTCGTACGAGTCGAAAACACCATTTACAATTGTCACGGAACCTCAGACGCTCCTTTTGCCCTCATGTAGGCAAGCACTAGTCGGAATCATATTCGATATTCATCAAACCATCTAGATGTTGCTGTAGCATAGCTCTGTCCAACCGAGTCCCCTTGGTAACAGGTGGTTGTCTTATACACGTTGTAGCACAGAGGCCACATAAGGCGGGACCACACTGCACACAAAGGCAACACGTGAACAGGAACACTACAACAACTCCGATGATCATCAGAATCCTCCAACCCCAGGTCGACATCAGGCCCCAAAACCACCCAAGTAGCGTCCAATCCCCTACATCCACGTGTATGGATTCGGAGATCTTATGCAACCTCGAGATGGCTTGATAGACAGTTGGAGCGTTATCTGGAATAAAAATGCAGCAGCTCGAATGGATCACCTTACATACCCCACCTCGATCTGCTAAGATGACATCTAAAACCATACGGTTTTGTAACGTCATAAGTCTCTCCGCCTGAAGTTCAGTGGTGATATTACCAAGGGCACTGGCAGTAATATTAGCTGTCGATTCTACCACCCGAGTCAACTGTCTCAGGTTCCTACTATTAACCATAGGTCCCCAAAACGGGAGGAAACCCTTGAAAAAGTCTCCTGCCTCTTGACCGGCAGTATCCTCTTCGCTAATTACGCCTCGCACAACTCTAGTCTTATGATAATCGGCATCTACAGTGAACGTTGGAGGCAACAAATTTGCAATGAAGCATGAGCCCATGAAGTCAGCGGGCAACCATGCATATGCACGATCATAACAGATAAAGTATGTACCCTTGGCAGCCAGAAACACAGGGGACGAGACCATCGGCAGATGTAATTTTCAGTGCAAGCACTCGCTCCAAGTCGGGCTTGCGATCTTCGGCCACGACCCATGAGGCAAAAATTACCAGTGTGGGGTACGACCCATATCGGAGGCGAGCTTTTAAGCTGCTTTTCACTAGTGAACGCACTATATTCACCTCTACTTAGGACCCTATAGGCTTGTATCTCTTCTTCGGGAATAAGCGAGGGATCATAGATATCACTATCCAAATCCTCTATTGCTATCGACAAAGGTTTTTGATACGAGGTAGGACCAGAGTAGGGGGAACGTGGTTCTCGAATGGGGTGGAAACCCAGTGCGCTTCGAAACATTGTTTGAAATGCTCGAGCTGACCCTTGGGAACTATACGGTAACACCAGATATGGAATTCCCTTATCCGTAGTATGTGGCATCAACCCACACACCCAACAATTAGTAGTGTTAACCACTAACTGATGCTGATGAAGGAGCTGAATAAAGGAATTGTTGCGGAATTCTACACGTCTAGCCTGTTCGTGTTCCGGTAACATATGAAAGGAATGAGGAGAAACAGTGGAGGTAAGTTTAGGGTCAGGAGTAGGAGTAGGTGTAGCAGAAGGTAAGAAGTAAGACATCGTGTAATACACCCCACCCGCCAATAATGCAGAAGCAGTCAAAAACAATACAAACAGTTGGAATATAAAACATTTGGTACGACTGAGTTGCTGCAGCTTGAATCTGTGAGCCTGAGCTCCTTCCAAATCATTCAGCTTCGAGAATGCCATTCCCTACGACCGTCCGCAACGTTTCTTGACGCACTTCGTTCTGTGTAGCAATAGTCAATCCCTAGGGGTTCCCAGGAACCGACGGCCTTTAACCTAGCGTCAAGACCTACTATCCAGAAGGAAGTACGCGCGCGGCCCTACGGCCTTTAATGCACAATATGTATATATGCAAAAACAAAGTCTCTCAGCTGTGAAAGAAAAAGTATAAGGAATGAAGCTCAATATATGTACAAAATAATTACAGTAATATGAATATTCAAAACTGATCACGGAAAACGGGATAATGCAATTGTCAATACAGAAAAGCAGGATCTTTTATTAGTCTTTAGTGCTAGATCGTAGAAAGTATCGGGTTTTCCCAGGACGTGTCTGCTCGTCAAACAAAGGATCCGTTGAAGAGACAGCGTCCCGCTGATCAGTTGAATGGCTCGGTCTTGAGTCTTTTGCTGATAATTGTTCAACAGTGTCTTTCTGCTGCGCTGAGGATTCTCCGACAGGCTGTGCGTCGCTAAAAGGCACAAACGTCGGCAATACTTCGGTTTCAGTTGATGCAATGCCTTTCCTCACCCACGAGTCTGCTGGCAACGGAATGGGGACTTTCTTGGTGTGCGTGGCATGCACCCAATTCTTCCGCCCCTCAAGACGAACTGCAGTTCTCGTGGCAAGGAGGACCTGGTAGGGTCCGGTAAACCTCGGGTCCAGGTTATTCTTGCGTGAAAAATTTCTCGTCACCACCCAGTCTCCGGGCTGGAGCTGGTGGCCTGGACCCTCCGTCTGCGTCGGCAATGCTTCGTGAACCTGTTGGTGAATTAACCTCAGTTTAGCAGTCAAGTCATGTAGATAATCGATCAACATTGGGTACTCAAGATCAGAGAACATTCCTGGCCTAGGAACCCCCCACACATTCGCAGGACGGCCGAACACTATTTCATAGGGACTAAGCCCTACCCGGGAGTGTACAGTCGCCCTAGTTGACAGTAATGCTAAAGGTAAAGCGTCAGGCCACGAAAGACCAGTCGTAGCCTGAATCTTCGCTAACTTTAGTTTAAGGGTGCCGTTGTACCCTTCAACCAATCCAGCTGACTGGGGATGATTGGCGCTGTGGAATTTCTGATTAATTCCAAGGCCCTTACACACACTCTTCATCACACTACCCACAAACTCACTTCCGTTATCTGACCACACGACTCTAGGCATTCCATACCGAGGGAAATATTCCTTCAGTAGGATTTTCGCAGTAGACAAAGCAGTATTGTCTTTGAGAGGATAGGCCTCGATCCATCGGGAGAATGCGCAAACCACAACTAAAACGTACTTCAGGTTATTGCATCGCTCCATATGGATGAAGTCCAATTGAATCACCTCAAAGGGGCATGAAGGGGGAGCAAAACTGCCAGGAGGAGTTGGGGTTCCTTTGCCAGGATTGTACATCATACACACCATACAATTCTTCACCAGACGTTCAGCACATTTCGTAATGCCATCATTCTTCCACACCGGAGACAACAATTTACAAATACCTTTCACGCTAATATGTGCTAACCCATGCGCCATTGTCACAACGGCCAGCACATACGCATCGGGTAACATCCATCTTTTCTGATCCGACAAATCGATCCAACAACCATTCGCATCCAACTTTCCCGTACTTTCTTTCCACTTCGTCTTTTCAGTGTCGGTGGCTTCATTCTGAATTGCTTTCACACTCTCGATAGTGTCTTCACACATGCTCGATTCTGTAGGCCACCTAACTGAACTCGTCACATACATTCGAGTGCTAAGGTTCCGGGCAGTCTCCTTAGCAGTCTCATCCGCAAACGCATTACCACGACCAACATCATCCGTCACCTTACGATGCGCACTACATTTAACAATCGCTACTTGTTTAGGCAACGTAAGTGCATCCAAAAGATCATTCACAAGCTGGCCATGCTGAATCTTCGTACCATGCGACGTCAAGAAACCTCTCTCTCTCCACAATCGTCCAAAACTATGTGCGACGCCAAATGCGTATTGGCTGTCGGTAAACACATTCACACGTTTCCCTTTCGCTAACACACATGCTCTAGTGAGAGCAATCAATTCTGCAGCTTGGGCAGAATTCTGATTCAATCTTGCAGTCTCAACAACAGTATGCAACGTTACAACAGCATAAGCAGTAGTCACATCGCCATTTGGCAACTTAAAACATGACCCATCCACATACAATGTACCGTCCGGATCTTCCAGTAGGGTGTTTTTAAGGTCCACTCGACCTTTTGTTTCCTCTTCAGTCCTCAAATAGCAATCATGTTCTGCTACTTCATCTGACTCTGTGCTAATTGGTAACAACGTTGCCGGGTTCAGAACATTACAACGTTTTATTTGAATGTGGCTTGCCAACAGCGTCAACTCGTACCCAGACAACCTCGCACTCGTCAAGTGCTGAGTTTTCGTACGATTCAAAAGAGTATCGACTGCATGCGGAACCATCACCGTAAGCATATTATCCATGACCAATCCTGCTGATTGTCGGATGGAGACCGCAGCTGCCGCAGTTGCTCTCAAACAACTCGGCAATGCTCTAGCTACCGGGTCCAAGGTCGAGGAAAAATATGCACATGGACGTTGCTTACCACCAAAAGGTTGCGTTAAGACACTCAAAGCACAACCTTCCCTCTCGTGAACATATAACGTAAACGGCTTACTGTAGTCGGGAGTACCTAACACAGGAGCCGAACACAATGAATCACGTAATTCAGAAAAACTCTTCTGACATTCGTCCGTCCATGGTAAAGGAGTTGAAACATCCTTGCACGTAAGAGCCACCAATGGTTTAGCTAGCAATGAAAAATTAGGAATCCATTGCCTGCAGTATGATGTGATACCTAGAAAGGCACGCACGTCTCTTTGGGTTGTTGGCACAGCCATTCGCGCAATTGCTGCAATTCTCTCTGGGGTCAATCTCCTCCCCTCCTTTGACAATAAGTGACCTAGATAGGTTACTTCTTGACAACAATATTGGAGTTTAGAAGGTGACACCTTATGATTCAACTCACAGAGATGTTGCAGCAACGACACCGTAGCAATTTTGCAAATGTCCTGAGTATCAGCAGCTACCAATAAGTCATCGACATATTGGATTAAGGCTGCACCAGCAGGCAACCTAAACGCATCCAGTTGACCCTTCAAGGCTTGGCTGTAAATCGATGGACTTTCACAGTAGCCCTGAGGAGCGCGTTTGAACCGGAAGCTACGTCCACCAAGAGAGAAACCGAAAAGGTCTCTGCTCTCCTCAGCAATCGGGATGCTGAAAAACGCATTTTTCAAGTCAATCACCGAAAACCATGATGCAGAAGCTGGAATCAGAGTCAGTAGCGCCGTGATGTCAGGCACAACAGGGAATTGAGGAACCACAATTTTATTCACCTCCCGTAAATCGATAACAAAGCGATAAACAGGCGGTTTTGAAGGATCAGTACGTTTAAGAATGGGCAGCACAGGGCTGTTGCACACGTTTCCCCGAGTCTCCTCAATAACATCTTTCTCGATCAAATCATAGATGATCGCTAACAGTGCTCGTTCACCATCAAGGGAGATACGATATTGGGGAATACGTGGCAGTCGCACATTAGATTTCAACTGTACAACATAAGGGGAGATATCAAGTAGGCCCACATCATTGGGACCCGTTGCCCACAAAGACGCAGGAAGAGAACTCAATTCCGGTGGGAGCTTATCGAGGGACAAATACATAGGAGAGACAATCCTCTCTCCTAACGTAAGCTTTACACCCGCAGGAGAACAATACAAAGTCGCATACAAACGTTTAAGCAAATCCAGACCCAAAAGATTTTCACCACAACCCGTAGTTAAAATCAACGGAGCTTCTAGCTCACGTGGCCCAATTTTGAGGGGCAAAGGGCGCGAAACTGGATTGCTAACAGGGGCGCCAGAGAATCCAACGGAAACATTTGTTAAGCCAGACAAAGGTGCGCCAGGGAGTTTCGAATGCTTAATGGAACTTTTCGCTGCACCAGTGTCCAACAGAAAAGGCTCAACGACGCCCGATGTAGCAACTGCGACGTAAGGCCCTCTCTGATCAACCGGAACTGATACCACTCCCTCTCCTTGTCTTTGGCTGTCCTAGTAATTACTGTCGTCAGTTCCCTGATCGACGTAATAATCGTCTACATTGTACTGCGCAGATCGTCCTTGCGATGATCCACGTTGATCGAAACAATTATTAGAATTGGATGAGTTATCTGAGCGATCATTCTGAGCACCACGACCTCTACCACGTGATGCCTGCTGCGAACCACCACGACCTCCTCTAGATGAGTTACCATTGTTACGTTCATTCAAAACAGGGCAATTGAATTTAATATGTCCCTCCTGTCTACAATAAGCACATTGATTGTACCCTAACGAGGATCTTTGGGAAGAGGAGTCATTACGAGTTTGATATCGGTTCGATTGCGGCTGCGATCTATTCTGTTGTGAATTATTCTGATTTGAGCGTGGAGGATACGCTTGCTGAAGCAACACTTTAGTTTTAAGCTCTTTCGTCTTTTTATCTGCACGGTCGCTCTCTTCTTTCTCTCTGTTCTCATAATATTGTGCCGTAGCCAATATCTGAGCTGAAGTAGAAACGGCCCATGCACTTTCCGAATTCTTTAACTTATTGCTCAGATCGGGCAATAAATTCGAAACAAATTTATCCACAAACAATCTTTGACCACCCTCAGTACCCATATCCTGTCCACTATGATCAATGAATGCTTCCTCGAACCTCGTAAAGAAGTCGGAAACACTCTCATCTGTCTTCTGCTTACAAGCTGACAATTTGTCCCAGTTTACCCTCATAGCTGGCATAAGAGTTTTCATTAATGTTATAATTCGTTGAGGAAGAGCAGTAATCAACTGGTCGGGTTTAGTAGCAGCTACTTGTCCGGCATCTGCCGCTACAATGGCAGCCCAATCACCACCTAATTCATTCGGATGATTTTCATGGCAAATTTTAGCCCATACCGGTTGCGGTACGACATTGCCGAACAACATATCGATATCGGCAAGATTCATTACCGTAGCATCTACGAGCTGCGATAATTCTTTGTAATACCCTGTAGGATTTTTGCGTGGATCAGGCAAAGATTGCTTCACCTGTAACACTGAGGAAATATAAATTTTTGGTCATGTTATGTTCCCTAGCGCATACCCCACCGACTCCATGTACCAGCTTGAAGTGCATGTAACTTCCCTCCTGTGCCAGCTATGAAGACGCAAATACATTTGCGTCCAACGTTAACTTGTCCTCTTTCAGATCCACCATGAATGGATTATATAGTCCGTTCCTAAGTATGCTATGCCACCGTCTTTTTGTAGTACACTTTACATGTTTTCTTGCTCCAGCAGAGTAGGCCCTGAATTTCTGCCATCGAACCTCTTTTGTGGCTCCTGACTCTGGCAGCCTCTGCCCAGGCTACCTCTGTACCCGTGAACTCTGACTTACTTTCAGCGCGGCCCCTCGCGCTCAGCTCAAGCCTGCTTTCTGCCAAGACTGACTATAACCTTCGAGTTATCTGTTCCGCTCCCCGAGAATACATTCCTGCCTACTAGATCCTGTAAACATCCTCCCCAGCTGCAGAGCCAAAGGGCCGACCTGTCTCAATGCAAGTAATTCATAGCCTCTGTTGCCATGCTTCCATGGAAGGCCCCGTGCCCCACGCTTCACATGTAGACACTTAGGCGCTTATACACGCATCCACAGTTAGCATAGAATAGCTTCTGCCCTAGAGACCTTTCCGTCCAGATAGTATAGTTCCTAAACATCAGATATCAGATATGATAGAAGTACAAGTTGATCTGACATGCCAGACTTCTGTCTCTTTCCGTCAGTGTAAATGTCAAATCCCCTGCACCCCGTCAATCACACGTCATGCAGCTGCGCGCGCATCCAAGCTTCCGATTTCTGCTGACATCGCAACAATTCTGTTAGCACCACCCCTTGGTGCCACCCACTTGCGTCACCTATCAGTGACGTTTCTAGCACACACCTCTGGTTCACGCCCAGTTTACGCCTCTTGATTACGTACTAGTAACACGTGTATACTGTTATCTTGTCTTCTCTCAGCTGTTACGCCTCTTACATTACTTCTTATGGTATAAATCAAGTATATAAGCTATGTATTGTTAATAAACGGGAGCGCTCTATCCCTTCTGACACCCCTGTGGTGGTCAGAACATGATATCCTGATCAAGACCATTCCTTTATGAGGAATAAAACCCTTAGAAACTCTAACACCACGGACTCTGTCTTTTTTCATTCCAATTGAGTTATTATTGATTAAGTACTTACCTGCATAGAAATTAAGAGAGTAAATTAATTATTTACGTCATTTTGGCGCCCGAACAGGGACCCCTCCCCCACCTCACGCGCCGGTTGGTGCGTTGCAAGCTATGTCCCCTGCCATCAGTTAGATGGAACATACGCGTACTGGCAGGATTTCCTGCATCTCCCTCTGACCCACGGAGGTGACGAAGACTGCGATCAGTGCCCAGACGAGGCGGTGAGGAGTGCGGAGGATCCCGACCAGAGCCTAGCCGAAAGAAGCAAGGTCCGAGGTGTCAAGAGGCCCACCAGGTTTCCGAAGTTTTCCGAAGTTTTCCGAAGTTTTCCGAAGTTTTCCGAAGTTTTCCGAAGTACCGAGTCGAGTCCAGTCGAGTTTTCCGAGGCCTTCTGTTTCCGTGCTTCCCGGTGAGTACCATTGCTGGGTCGTATCTAGACGGGTTTGGGTACGCAAGTCCGGTCTGCACTGTTTTTAGGCAGTGTATCTGTACTGTTTAGCAGTATATCTAGTATTCCGAATTTCTGCACTGTTACACCAGTGTATCTGTACTGTTGAGCAGTACATCCAGTATAGGGGGGTAGTCATCTATGTCTTCAATGTCCTTATGTGATTAATGTTGTGGTATGAATGTGACTGTTTAAACGTGTATTATTGTGTTTCTCGTATAACTTAGCTGTCAAGAGTATTAAGGAATAAGGATTGAACATTCAGTAATAAGTAAGCAAAATGCCGTTTTTCAACAAGTTAAAACAGATAGGAACTAGGAAAGGGATACTGGAGGAAGAAATTCCTATTCCCCCTAGGGACACTCCAGGCAATTTTATGTACCAGAAGCATGGCATAGATGCCATATTATATCTAGATTTATGGGCCGATTACACCAAACACCTAGACGAAAGACACAGATGGCCTGTCACCGGAACATGGGATGCCGAGTGCATCATGAGGGTAGAAGAAGCATTATGGAAAAAGAAAGCTAGACAATCTCAGAAGGACGCCATAGAATTTTGGCGTAAGGAATCACGTAAGCGTGCTGACAAAGCACTCCGTAGAGAAGACAGACTTAAAGAATCGGAGAAAGACCAAGAAAACGAATTAGTTACTGAAGGGATCCGAGTAAAAACAGAACAAATAGACCGTGCCCGAAATAATCTTGTAAACGGTATGTATCTTGCAGCAGATGGCACATCTGAAGCCCTATCAGAAATACCGAAAAACTTACCGACACCATTAGTTCCGACTAAAGTAATGCATAAAACTACTAAAGACATATTCCTAAATTCATATTTAGAGGATGTAGCACCAGCTTACACCAATCTGCCTGTTCGTGCCCTGCCTACTGACAGGGATGGGGGTGGCACTACGCCCCCAGATCATGTTCCGCCGGTACCGCGACAGACTTCCCCTGTTCCGCCAGCTCCGCCACTTCCCGCACTCAAGATTGACTTACCGAAACAGGTCCTACCTGATCCTACTAAACGACAAATTCAAGTTCAGATCCAGACTCCGCGGAGAGATAATGCCCAAGCATCCGCCTCAGGAGGTGCGACTGCGGGTCCTCAGACCCCGCCACCGACACACAGATTCAATTTAAGGGACACGCAGAATCCTTTCCAGTCTCCCCACTTGTCGCGTCTTGACGCATTAATAGAAAACATGTCAGTTTGCAGATATGATCCAGTACCCGGAAAGAACGATCTAATGATATTGGCATCACTACGATTAAGATCTGCCACCGATAGCTTGCTATGCTATGTAGGAATGAAGGAACGTCTCGACAGACTATATGAGTTTATACAGACAGGGAAAGACCCTGACAGTGTCAAAAATGCCATGCATAAACAGAAAGTTGACATTCAAGCACAGATATTACGATTTTTCATAAATTGTCTAATAAGAGAACGAGACAGGCCCGAGACAGATCAAAGTGAATTAGATGGACTAACAAAGTGGGGTCAAAATATAGCCGAAGGAAAACATGACAAGGGGGCTTGCATAGCCAGTATGTCCCAGAAAATTAGAAAGGCAGTATTAATTGCACACCAGGAAGGGAATGATAAAGCTTCCTCCGAGGAGGAAGAAGAACTTACAGAACAAGGAAGGTCTACAGATACTATAGCGTATGTAGGTAAGGGAAACTACCTTAGGAAAGGCATCCGCCCGGAAAACAAGAGAGTTTTTCTCTCTGCTTTAACAAACCCGAATTCTTCTGAACATCAGTTCCAGGAAACTGATAAAAGGCTTCGAGACCGAATGGGGTACCATGTACTCAATTCTATGGATGAACAAGAACTAGCCCGGTCAGCCGTGTTATGGGCCGAAAACCCAGACATATATAATGACGATAGGTTAGCACAGGCATTCTTGAACCTTTCCCCAGACGAGCAGAAAATAGCAGGTGTATACATGATTCAGCACCTCCTCATCAAGTTCAGAAACAACCATTCCGATCCAGGTCCCTTACACGAAACATTAGAAGCACTACTCATGGATAGATGGAGAGGTTTCAGTACCAAGTTAATACAAATAATTCTAGAACAACGACGTAAATATAACACCTTCATAAGTTCTGAATATGTTCCCGCCCCGCCTCCAGAAAGAAAAACGTATCACATGCAATGCCTGAGTGGCATTGAAAGTCAGAACCCCTTACGAGAAGTACACCCAGTTATGGGTGCGGATCAAGTCTTGAAGCGTGTGTATGTTCACACACCACTGACTAAGTTAGAACTGTTAGAAATGAAGAAATTAGTCCCGTGTCACGACAAAGACCCTGCAGGTTTTCACAGAGAGCTCAAAGACATGTTACTGATGGGAGATTACACGTATGATGATATTATGAAAATGTTAAAAGTACTGTTGCCCACGGGCATTTACGAGAAATTAAAGGAAAAAGATTGGGAGGTGGGAGAGTCTAAGATAGCATGGGCAGAAATAGAAGACGAAGAAAGCAAACGAATCCCAGGGGTAGGCCTTGGGGATAGGACTAAAGCATTGCCCGGATTAATAGTACAGGTTTTACCAAGATTATTGACAACTAGAAAGGAAGATTGGGACGCAATCTCGTCCTGTAAACAGAAACAAGATGAAGATACTAGTGACTTCTATTCAAGATTCGAGAAATGTTTCATTATAAATAGTGGCCTACAACCTAGTAGCGAGTCATATCCACACCTTTTTGTATCAAAATTAGTAGAGAATTCCCTACCATTAGTTAAAAATAGAGTGTACAAAGTTGAAAGTACTTGGCAGGCAAATACGCCATCCCAGATGTTACAAATGTTACAATATCATCAGAACAGAATTAGAGAAGAACAAGATCAGGAACAGAAACGTATGAAGGACACAAAAATGAAAATGCTAGTAGCTCAGACGGTCCCAGCCGACGGTCAGAGAAAAGGTGGGGCCCAGACCAATCATTCTGCAGCTCCCGTTAAAGGGACATGTAATTATTGCAAGCAGCCAGGTCATTATGTACATGAATGCCCAGTCCTGAAACACAACATCTCAACAGGTAAAACTAAAGAAAGACCGCATCCGCCTAGACATGAACATGGTCATCAACAGACCTCACAAAATGTACAGCCAATGCAGAATACACAGCCTATGCATGCTCCATCACACACAGCACAGACAGTAGCAGTACCGCAGCCACAGCCCATTGCCGCGACTCAACAAGTTTCGCAACAGATGTACCAGTATGCCCAATCTGCATATCCAGATTACCCCCGATACACATGAAACAGCCTAGAGAGGGAAGGTGGTTTGCCTCTTATTGAAATTCCTGTAGATCAAGAAGGTCCTTATGTACACAGTCACGTATTGGGAAAAGACAGAAAGTTTTTAATTGACACAGGGGCAAGTCGCACTACCATCAGTCACAATGAAGTCCCAGGGGCACCCCTCTCAGGCTCACAGAATGTTTCCCTTGGTTTTTCAGGACAGCCTATTGTAAATGAAGTATCGGAACCAGTACCATTGGCTGTGGGTCCATTATCCCGAGTTACAGATTTGTTACTTACGAAATCATGCCCAGAAAATCTGTTAGGAATTAAAACACTGAAGGCTCTAGGAGCTATAATATGCTGTTCCCCGGAGGGAGTCAGACTCTTTCTACGGGATTTCAAGGGTCATTATGTTTTACGTGATTTTGATGTCAGATTGAAAAATGTACCAGATCACTTATGGGCAAAAGGCCCAGCCGACGTAGGTTGTATGCATATCACTCCATACCGTGTTACACTCAAGACAGGAGTTGTTCTACCCAGAATCAGACAATACAAGTTACCACCCGATGCTGTAGTGGCTTTACTGAAAATCATTGAAGAGCTTATTGCCCAGGGGGTGGTCGTAGAGACCGACTCCAATATCTGTAATTCACCCATCATTCCAATTCTTAAACGTACAGACCGCAATGCACCGCCAGTATATCGGCTGGTGATTGATCTTCGAGAGCTGAACAAATGCATTGTACCACAGTATCCTGTGGTCCCCGATATCTCCTCCCTGTTAACTGCTATTGATTCAGAAGCAACGTTCTTTACTGTAATAGACCTCAAGAACGCTTTCTTCAGTGTACCTATTGATCCGGAGAGCCAATATCTCTTCGGATTCAGTTTAAATGGACGAAGTTTCAAATTTTCCCGCGCACCTCAAGGATTTACAGAAAGCCCCAGCATCTATAGTCAAGCACTGAAAAGACAACTAGATTGTATTCAAATGCCAGTTAACACCGCTTTACTGCAATACGTCGATGATCTACTGATCACCGCACGAAGTGAGCCCGAATGTGAACAAGCATCGTTAACAGTTTTGCATTTCCTGGCCGACAAGGGACACAAGGTGTCTCCTTCGAAGCTACAATTCTGTGTTCAGCAAGTTGTGTACTTGGGTCACTTGCTGTCCAAAGTGGGGAGACAGCTCACTCCCGATCGCATTCAGTTAATTGTAAATATGCCACGACCCCAGACACAAAAGGAAGTGCGGGCCTTCATAGGCCTCACCTCGTACTGCAGACAATGGATTCCTCAATATGCATTTCTAGCTAAACCACTCATCCAGTTAACGACACAGGAGGCAGCGACTTCGACTGTCCTCCCTTGGACTCAGGAACACACACAAGCCTTTGAAGAATTAAAGAAAGCATTATGCCAAGCACCAGTTTTAGCGACACCATGTTACAACAAACCGTTTACACTTTTTGTTACAGAACGTGACGGTACAGCATTGTCTGTCCTCACTCAAGATCAAGCAGGTTCACATAAGCCTTGCGCTTATTTTTCAAGTACATTGGACTCAGTAGCACAGGGACTCCCTGCGTGCTTAAAGTCAGTAGCAGCAACAGCGCTAGCAATCAGACAAAGCGACTCAATTGTTCTAGGTCATCAGTTAACAGTACAAGTTCCACACTCTGCAGAGGTTCTGTTAAACAGAACTCAAACTCAACACTTGACTATAGCACGACTGACAGGTTACGAATTGACACTATTCCAGCCACACATAGAAATCAGACGCTGCAGTATCCTGAACCCAGCAACACTGTTACCTACAGTTATGACAGATCCAGCTCCACATGATTGCATAGAGATCATTAATGCAGTAACAAAGCCCCGACGAGACTTAACAGATGTTCCATTGACAAATCCAGATCTGACACTTTATGTAGATGGTTCATGCATGAGAACAAGTACAGGAGAGTTAGTGGCCGCGTATGCAGTGACCACTGAAACTGAAGTTAAAGAAACACATCGTATTGATACACTGTCTGCTCAAGCGGCAGAGCTCATCGCTCTGACCCGAGCTTGTATTCTAGCCAAGAACAGAAATGCCAACATATACACAGATTCCCGTTATGCGTTCGGAGTCGTACACGACTTCGGCATGCTCTGGCAAGAACGAGGTTTTCTGACCTCTCATGGTGCCAAGATACAACACGGTCCTCTCATTCAAGCACTGTTAGAAGCAATACATCTGCCTTCAGCCATATCCGTCATGAAGTGTAAAGCACATACTAAAGTCACAGATTCTGTTTCCCAGGGTAACGACCTGGCAGATCAGACAGCAAAACATACAGCACTGACTCACACTCAGATAACTGATACGACAATGACAACAGATCCGACAAACTGTATGACAGTCAGGGATCCCACACTAGATGTTATTGACATTCAGACACATGCTACTCCAGAAGAAATAAAGAAATGGATTGAACTAGGAGGGATCCAGACAGATCAAGGTTGGATGACGAAGGGAAAATCTACATGGTTTCTCCCTGACTCTATGGTTCAAGTCATGATAAATACAGCACATAGTCCTGCACATCTAGGAGAGAAAGCAATGCTAGACAGTTTGCAAAATCTCTGGAACAATAAACACTTACGAGCAGCCGCAAAACAGAAAGTGCGTACTTGCATGATCTGTTGTCAGTTCAATCCAGGTAAAAGCGTCCCTGTAGAGCAAGGTGGATTTCATCCTCCCGATCACCCTTTTGAAGTCCTCCAGATGGATTATATCCAGATGGACCGTTGTCGAGGATTTAAATATGTTCTCGTAGTTGTCTGTGCTCTGTCCCGCTGGACCGAAGCATACCCAGTCTCAGATTACACTGCTCCGACCACTGCCAAGCAGCTGGTTCGTGAATTCTTCCCACGATACGGCCTGCCTCGTGTCGTGTACTCAGATAACGGTCAGCCATTCTCATCTGCCTTAATGAAAGAAGTTTCCTTATTACTGGGATACCAGTGGAAGTTCCATTGTGTCCGACATCCCGAAGCCGCAGGCCTTGTAGAAAGGCATAACCAGACACTAAAGATCCGTCTTGCCAAAATATGTCAGGAGAAAGGGGTCGACTGGATAGTCGCCCTGCCAGTGGCACTATTCTACATGAGGATGGTCGCCCATTCGAGATCAGGGCTATCCCCGTACGAGGTGGTCTTTGGCAGACCACCGAATATGTGGGGGACGCCCATTCCGAAAAAGATTACTGATGTTGATAGTAATATGTTGACAGATTACCTTGCCTCCTTGATGTCTGCACTCCAATCATGTCGTTCACAGGTTGCCGCAGCCTTCCCTGACAACACTGATGTAAAGCCACACGACGTCCGTCCTGGTGACCTTGTGTTCGTCCGCAACTTCGACAGAAAGAGTCCGCTGGAGCCCCGCTGGAAGTCTCCGAAGACCGTACTGCTTACAACAAGGACGGCCGTGAAAATCGAAGGAAGAAAGGGGTGGGTCCACACGAGTCATATAAAAAAAATTTCTGGACTGAAACCTGACCGAGACTCGTCCACCCCCACCAAAGACTGTGTCAAACAAAAAGACTTTACAGAATCTGAACGAGAAAAGACTCCTCAAGAAAATTATCGCATGAAACTCCGATCTAGCAAGTCAGACAGTTTAATTGTTTAAGTCCTCCCCTAGGTGAATCGGTTAAATAGTCTCTGACATGTATCCCCTAGATCGAGATAGAGAGAGAGAGAGAGAGGCCAAGAAACGTACATATTGTAAATCACTTCGTAGTCACTGTATAGTGACACTATTAATCATGTTTATTCTCAGTATTCTAATTATTATTGCTAGCATCGTATTACCAATCTATTATCCTATTTTCAAGCGTGAACATTCTGCCTATAATGTATCTGCTGAACACACTTTTAGTGAGTTACCTCCACACGAGCTTTCCTACAGACTTGCGCTGCGCAACAACACATTCATTAGTATGTTACATCATTCTCATCAAACTAACAATGCTACAAATTGCTGGATATGTGGCCGACTCCCTCCCTACCAGAATTACAAGGGAGCCCTGCCCCTCTTTCCGTATCCGTTCACTCACAATGGCTCCTGCGGAGCATGGTTTAAAATAATTAATTCTTTAGATCCTGATATTGCTGTTTTCGATGGGGGTTGGGTTTGGGGAAATCTGAACTTGGTCCTGCTAGACGTCTGTTACCCAGATAAGGAGGGACTCCCCACTAGAATAGGAACTGATCTAGAAAATGAAGTATATGGATTAGGTAATTATACAATTAGCCTTATGATTCTTACTGTCGAGTCCGAAGCCACACCAGTTCTACCCATTATGTCAGTATTGCCAGTCACTGGTGAATTATGCATCAAGAAGAAAGGTTCAGTACACTTAGGTCATAGTAAATGCATTACTGTGGTCGAATTCAGTGATCATGGAAAATCGTCCTTTAAAGCTATCAGTCACTCTTACTTTGTTTGTGGTCATACCGCATACATACGTCTACCTCCAGATTGGGATGGTACCTGTTACATTGCATTCCTTCTGCCACCAGTTTTTCTAGCTCCTCCTGATTACCATAGAAATACCAATCTAGTAAAGAATAGACCCAGAAGAGACATCCCACTTGTCGACTACACAGAAACGGCATGGGAACAGTACACCGATTTTAATAAAGGATTCTTTTTCTTTTTAGGCCCTGTCCAGAATAGTAAATTAATACGCAGATTAACTAGAACACTTGAAGCAGTAGTGAATGAAACTGCCTCCGCCTTAGGTAACCTAACAGAAGAGCAGTCCGCCATGCGGGTTGTTGTCCTTCAGAATCGTCTTGTAATTGACGTCATCTTGGCAGATAGAGGTGGAGCCTGTAAGGTCATCGGGTCAAGTTGCTGTGTTTTCATACCACAAAACGCACCATCTGTATATCAAGCTATCACCCGTCTCCATAAAATTGCAAATCAGATACATCAGAATCCAGGCACCTGGACTTGGTCCGGTTGGTTCTGGACAACGTTAACAGCTTGGGGATGGAAGATCCTGTCCTTCCTAGGCATTGGCCTAGTCCTAGTATTCAGTTGCTGCCTGTGCCTACAGTGTGGGCCAGCGATTTGTGGACTGTGTGCCACCTCTTGTATTGAACACTCCAGTTTTCTCTCAAAACGTAAACAAAAGAAGGAAGAACAAATGATGTTACAAGAACAATCTGATAGATTTATGAGGATCGATATATCATGAAGGGTCCGTAGGGAACAAGGAGGGAATGAGGAAATATAAATTTTTGGTCATGTTATGTTCCCTAGCGCATACCCCACCGACTCCATGTACCAGCTTGAAGTGCATGTAACTTCCCTCCTGTGCCAGCTATGAAGACGCAAATACATTTGCGTCCAACGTTAACTTGTCCTCTTTCAGATCCACCATGAATGGATTATATAGTCCGTTCCTAAGTATGCTATGCCACCGTCTTTTTGTAGTACACTTTACATGTTTTCTTGCTCCAGCAGAGTAGGCCCTGAATTTCTGCCATCGAACCTCTTTTGTGGCTCCTGACTCTGGCAGCCTCTGCCCAGGCTACCTCTGTACCCGTGAACTCTGACTTACTTTCAGCGCGGCCCCTCGCGCTCAGCTCAAGCCTGCTTTCTGCCAAGACTGACTATAACCTTCGAGTTATCTGTTCCGCTCCCCGAGAATACATTCCTGCCTACTAGATCCTGTAAACATCCTCCCCAGCTGCAGAGCCAAAGGGCCGACCTGTCTCAATGCAAGTAATTCATAGCCTCTGTTGCCATGCTTCCATGGAAGGCCCCGTGCCCCACGCTTCACATGTAGACACTTAGGCGCTTATACACGCATCCACAGTTAGCATAGAATAGCTTCTGCCCTAGAGACCTTTCCGTCCAGATAGTATAGTTCCTAAACATCAGATATCAGATATGATAGAAGTACAAGTTGATCTGACATGCCAGACTTCTGTCTCTTTCCGTCAGTGTAAATGTCAAATCCCCTGCACCCCGTCAATCACACGTCATGCAGCTGCGCGCGCATCCAAGCTTCCGATTTCTGCTGACATCGCAACAATTCTGTTAGCACCACCCCTTGGTGCCACCCACTTGCGTCACCTATCAGTGACGTTTCTAGCACACACCTCTGGTTCACGCCCAGTTTACGCCTCTTGATTACGTACTAGTAACACGTGTATACTGTTATCTTGTCTTCTCTCAGCTGTTACGCCTCTTACATTACTTCTTATGGTATAAATCAAGTATATAAGCTATGTATTGTTAATAAACGGGAGCGCTCTATCCCTTCTGACACCCCTGTGGTGGTCAGAACATGATATCCTGATCAAGACCATTCCTTTATGAGGAATAAAACCCTTAGAAACTCTAACACCACGGACTCTGTCTTTTTTCATTCCAATTGAGTTATTATTGATTAAGTACTTACCTGCATAGAAATTAAGAGAGTAAATTAATTATTTACGTCAACACTTCCGATCGTTTCCATGGGAGATGTATCCACACTCTCTGGAAATGTGCCACTGTCGCAGGGTTAGCATTAGGATCAGCTGGTATCCAAACCGGCGGAACTTCACGCATGGGATATTGGCCAGACTCATCTGGTTGTTTTTCAATATCCTCAACGAACAATGCATGAGGGATTGGAGCGGGACGAAAAGATAGCAATCGCTCAACAGCACGTCGAACGTTGGTATCCACTATCAGCCCATTTGCGAACTGAAGCTGAAGATCAGACAGAGCGGTGAGCACCTCGTCAGGCGCATCGGCCGCTATCTGATCATGAAGGAACTTACACATTTCGTTGAACACATATCTCTGGGTTGGTATATTAAATTGACAAAACGTATCGAGTACGACACGGGGTGGACTTCTAAGAGGATTTACCATCCAACCCATCGCCATATTATATAGCGCAACGCGTTCTCTGTTTCCAGGAAGCTGACTACGTCTTTGAGGACCATCGGAACCAGCGGACCCATGAACAGGTCCGAGCAAATGAAAGAAGCTAGCCGCAAGAGGAGAATTACGACTACGAGTAGAGGGAGGAGCATACGATACAGGACTAACAAAAGAAGGAGTAGAAACAGTAGCAACAGCAGGAGTTAGCAAAACAGGAGCAGGAGCAGTAGCAGGAGCAGTAGCGGGAGCAGGAGTATGTGGAAGCGGAGGAGCAGTAGGGATAGCAACAGGCAAAGGAGCAGGAACAGTCGGAAGGGCAGGTGCAGGTTGAGGAACAGGCGGAGGAAGAATAGGCGGAAGAATAGGTACGGCAGGAACCACAGGAGCTGCGGTACCCTGTACGTACGGAGGTGGCGACTTCATAAGATAAGACATTAAAGGATCCTCAACTGGCTCTTCCCTCTTTTCCGACTCCGTAGGCAAAGCGGGATAACATTTATCTATGGTCATACGCTGTAGTCTATCAAACACTTCCTTATCCTTAACCTCCTTATCTCGCTGAAATTGCTCTGCTTTCTTCACTATGGTAGCAACATTATCTCGCTGATTACGTTTAGTCTGTCTGATGTCTTTCTGTCGGGCTTCTTTACGCCACAACCGAAAGGCATCAAACATGGCCGGCCTTGACTTTCTTTCAAACAATTTAATTTCTAGATTATCTAAGATCGGGGCCTCGAAGCTACCATGTGGTGGCCAGCGAAGGTCACCATCTTTCTTTGTATATTTGATCCAGTAATCATTAAAAGTAATCGGGCCTAGCCCATGCTTACTGTAGAGCTCATACGTGGGAGTTCCAACCGGAGGTATCGGACACGAGTCCTCCAGTCGGGAATCCGTACCACAAGGTCTGAAACAACTAAACAAAGTACTGCGACCAGGCATCTTGCACACTAGCCGAGTTTCATAAACTTCAAGGGTTACGGGATTTACCAAGTCCCAGCAAAGAACAAAACCCTCGGTTTTTGGCGGCTGCAGTCGTCAAACAACACAACAAAGTACGCTAGCAAAGTGTCACCGACAAAAACACTCACACAGCGTTAACAACAAAAACACTCGCTAAAGTGTCAACAACCAAGAACTCTGGGAGCGACCCACAAATACTTAACTCAAAGATCGATGGCGTCACCAGGAAGGCCCGTCAATCGTCTCGCTATACCAAGGTCTACGCCAGGCGCCAAAACAGGTCTACAGTCAGGGCAGCAGTCCGTCGCAGCCGTCAGGAGGCGGGAATCTTCGCGGGAAAAGTCTTCGGGCCACTTGTTTCGACAACAGGATCGATGAAGCGGAGTGCACCTTCCCTCGGAGATTTCACACGAAGTTCCTCACGATCGTCGGGCTTGGACCGGTACCACTGATGCAGCCCCACGTTGGGCGCCAACTGAAGGACTGGGTTCTATAAGACCCAGCGGTGCCAGGGCACAACACCTGAAACCTTCGTGGGTAACCTGCTCCGGCGTACGAATGACAGAGACACGGGACACTTCCTTCGGCGTCAAAGATTCAAGGTTTATTTGCTGCAGGGAATACAGAAATCACAGGAAGTACATCGAATGTAGTTCGGGGAGACTGCTTCAAATTGGTTCTGTGGATCGCTCCTTTTATACAGTTTTTACCCATAGGACAACATGGCACACAAAAGTTTACAACCCGGTTCCCACCATTATCCCCCAGAGGGGTCACTTTGGTCACTTTGATACACATGAGGTCCGGAACATAAGTGCGGAAACATTTGGCGGTTCCCAACTGTAAAAACCCATCTTCCCAACATTAGCGAATTCCAATCGGCAGTAAAACAGATCGAAATAGGAACAAAGACAGGTGCAGAGGAAGACGGAGACAGTGGGGAGATCGGAAAGGGTGTAAAAGGGGAGGTATCGGGAAACACGAGATACAGGCATCAAAGGGACGTGCCTAATGAGATGCACGGCTGAGACAATAAGTCCGTGCGGCAAGATGAGCCTCAAGCGGCGCCATCTGCCTTACAGTAGCATCCCCCTCGTCATAAAGACACTTTCAAAGGACATGTGTCTTCCGCAAATATCTTGGGAGTCCCAGGGTCGCGAAGCGGACAACGTCCGTTCGCTGGCTACTTGAGGGCAAGAGACAAAATGGATGCCGTATCTAAGATGGAACCCGTGGGTACAGATGAAAAAACCCACATAACAAACGAACGGTTTAAGTTAGCACAGCGAAAACTGCGCACACTTACTAAACTCGTCATTTGCGGTTCATAGATACCAGACTCGACCATATTCGTACGAGTCGAAAACACCATTTACAATTGTCACGGAACCTCAGGGTGGTCATAGAATGACCTCCCTAATGACTTCTAATTAGGGAAGTAGCTATTTGTGACTCCTTGTGATTGGCTACAAATACAGGACGGTGGGATGCAATGAACAGCAGATTACCATCCCCATGTTTGTATTCACAAACTGTGAATTTTGTTTTTTTAAAGAAGCCCATGTTCCTTAAAGAAACTCATTTATTTAGGTGACGTCACCCATCACGATTCTGAAAGAGAAAGGAGTCCCAAAGGCCAACAACTGACACATACCATTAAAACTGTTTTTTAATTAGTGAGAAACATCTGTTTAATGCCCCTTCCTAATGCCAATTCAGTACGTGTTGGTAAGCTCATTTTGAGAGTTGGAAATGTATTGTAAAAAAACATTGTACATTTGCAAACCCAAGAATTTTGCGAATCACAACGGTTACTGAGGCAAAATGGTTTTGTACATCGGGCCTAGTGTTCTTAAACTAGTACCTATAAACATGCATAAAAATGAGAAACACTCTTAACCCCACCTTACCCTGTTAAAAGTCCCTGGCATGCTGTGAAACTAACAATGACATTGCAAGTCTGAAAACCCTGGCAGCATTCAACTAGTATTGTACGCCTGCCTCGCCTCACGAATAGAACTTGGAATCAAAGTTTGCTCTGCCCTTCCCTAAGATGCAGACGAGAGATAACTCTCAGTAAGTGAGCCAGGTGAGCAAAGCTCAAGTCTGCTCAGGCCGAATTCCTGGCACTGACTGGCACTCGTTCCAGGAGACTGGAAAGCCGAAACAGAGCCGGGCGCTGCACCTCTCTCCCCCCTAGTACCATTTTTAAAGACAAAAAGTGCCTAACGAAGGGCACCTGAGTGCATGCATAAATACGGAAAGGGCGCCCTTCTAGTAGTACTTATTTATGAAACTGAACACAGAAAAGGTGCATAAAAGTCTGTCTGCAACCATTGGAAATGTGTCTGCAGTTTCTGTGCCCTTCGCACGTGCCTCGGTGAAGGTGTGTAACCAGGTAGCAAATTCTGTAGCATCTCTGAAGTCTTGCTGTGTTGCTAAGCTACATTAGTGATGTGCTCGGTTCCTCCTGCAAAGATTGTGATTGTTAAATCACGGAAAGCCTGTGCGGTTAACACAAAAGTAGTGTATTGGTTTCCCTTGGTACTTTTATTTAATAAAGACTTATGTCAGATTGATTTGACCTGTGATGAGTGTATTTATTTAACACATTGTACTAATGTAACTCCAGAGACAAGTAAGCACAATGCATAGTCCTTTGGTTGTGAGTGGGACCATGAATGCGCTACCCCTCTGGCAGCCATTTTGCATAGTGTGTAAATAGAAACCTGGGTTCAAAAACCAGCTTTCACACTTCTCTAAATTGTGATATTTACTTTGCCTTATTTTCCATGATCAGCAGTTTGACAGCACCTTCAAGTTGATCAATTCAGTATCAATATAATACAGCAACCTCCCTCAATCAAAAAATAAGATTACACCATTCCTCCATAAATAAGAATATTGCCCATGTATTGGGAACATGCCAAACAGACAGGGCGTTTTATTAATGCTTCTAGGGTCATAGTTCAAAATTAACACTTTTCCTAAATGCCACTTAATGCAGTGATGTAAATATGTATATATTTAATTTTAAAGAGTCTTTGTTATATTTTACATGCCTTTTTGTGTGATTTTTATGCCAGATATGTCAATGGTTTGGCTCCTGCTTTAGCTACTAGTCCTGGTTTAGCTCAGGCTAATAATTTATTGGCCTGTCCGCCTCGTTCTGCAACTACAATGAATGATGAGTTGTAAAGTCAGAAATATGTGGTTGATCATCTTATAATTTCTTGGCCTAGGTGTGCACTGCCAACTCCAATGTGCAGCACCAGCTGTGGTGCATATGCAGGAAGTCTTTCCACCACCTGAACCACCTCACAAGGTTCAGTCTGCAGTCAGTCACATCTAAATCTCGGAGTCTAGAAGCTCAAATGTCAGTGGCCAAGAATTGCCAAGATAGGTACAAATCTGCAAGTACTGCAATGTGTGAAAAAAAAAAACCAATTCACGATGTACTACACTTATAGTATGCGCACAACGTAACACTCACTCCTCCCCCAGTTCTGACACCTTTCTGCCCCGTTGGGTCGAAGAACTTTCTGAATCAAGTTATGTTGTCCAAGGCGTAGACTTTTTATTCACATCAACACAGGTGATTCACCACAATTATTATGAGAGTAAAAGTATTCTACATGGATATATATGATTATACACAGCATCAATCTTTATCGACATCCACATGTCAAAGGCAGCAAGGAAATGGGGCACGACATTACAGTTGAACTTCAGCTTGGCCTTACACTTGAATTTTAAGTTGGCCGACTCGGCCGACCCACTCAGCTGCACACATTGTGCCAGCAGGCCCCAATGCGCCACAGCAAACAGTTGCAAACTTGCAATCCAGGGCACCACATAGCGCACCAGCCCACCGTGGTACCTGAACACAGGCAGCCTCACCAAGATTCTATTCAGTCCATACTTGGCGGGTTAGGGCAATAGAGTCCAGGGCCACCAGCAGGTAAGTCCCCCCCCGCCTACCGTCTGTGCACATCCATCCTACCCCCTCCTCGGGTCCATCCAGTCGTTGAACCTCCATTCCTGCGCATGCCCCTTCTCTGTTATCTGTCAGCACTCTGCCTCCGCCTTGCTTTTCTGCCAGGTGGGTGTGTGGGTGGTTTCCGACGCTCCTGCAGCTTCCATGGGGTCCAAGAAGACAAAGAGGATGAGACCCCAGGGAAGCCTATGTATATGCAAAGAATGCTGTGCTGTTCCTAAAGGGAAGGGGGAGGGGTTGATACAGTCAGTGATGCGGATGATAATGGTAGGGTAACGTGAGGTTAACCCTGGGGATCCATTTTGTTGGATTTAATGCCCTCACACACCCTTTCAGGTGTCATGCTTCATCATTTGGGCCTGCTCCTCGTTGGGTCGGCGGTGCAATACCCAACGGGCAACACCTCATAGAGGGGCTCTTTGGCAGAGATCTTTTTCCAACAGCCGTGTGGATGAAGTGCGGGTATGGGGCCAGAATGGAATAGTAGACGTTGTGGAGTGAATTAAAATAAAGCTAGGGGTACCGGGAATGATTTATTCGGGTGGTTCGCTGCTTTAATTAAAAACGGATTTCTAGAGGAGAGTGCTGGAATATTATGCTTCCAGAGATCCTCCAGATGTTATTATTGTCTGGTCAACATGTTTCTCGCTGGCGTTAATTAAACAAGCGATTCTTCAGGACCTATGTGACTATTTTAGCAGATATCAAAGTGAAAACTGTCTACTCTAATTCCCAAGTGTGTAGTGTGTGTACACTAGTGTGGGTACAACAACAAATAGGGATGAAGGGAGGGATCCTATATCCCCCTTCTTCTATTGTGTTAAGCTGTCATTACCTGTTGAGGAAAGAGGAAAAGCATATCACATTGGTTTATTTACATTCACATCGGTGACTGTATTTCTTGAGTGGGTTACATGCCAGTGTATTATTCCACTAGCGTGTCTCAACACCATGACACAAGTGTACATGCACTCTCAAATGTGGAGACTCAGTGAGAGTGATGTGGAGGAACAATTAAAACATATTTACAAAGAAAAAATAAAAATTACCAAGTTGGTATTGTGTAGCAGCAAACTATCCAAACTCACCTAAAATTTATAACAGTCAGATAACAACAGTATCCAGCTGGTAAAGCTTCAGGTTAGGTCTTCCACCGCAAGGCTATGTATAGGGAGGAATCTTAGTGCTTATTTATCAATGTGCAATGGCTGATCTGGTAATATCGTGTAAAATTAAAGCGTCTGTGTCAATATTCTGTATGACCTGCAAATTGTGTGGTATACATGGAGTTAAATAGGGGAATTCAGTATCTCATATAAGGAAGCCCTTACATAGTGGCCAGCGCTATGTGCAATTCAAGATGCTGTTTTCAAGATATCTAGGCGCATGCAATGGTGTGGCCATAATGGCGTAGTGTCTCTGTCTTATGTGACAGCGTAAGAGCCCGAGAGAACATTGGTAGTACCATGCTAACATTGTGCATTTATGTAATTCCAAAACATGGAGCAGAGAGTTTACCATAAAACGATAGATATACATATTAGCCCATCATTCCCCAGGAGTTAAAAAGGACTAGGATATCTTGTTGGCAAAGGGAGGACTGGAGATTTCAGTCTGGGGGTATTAACACATGCAATCGCGGGGGCTCCCGCTGCCGTATAAACGGAAAGGCGGGTTAAAGTTTGAGACCAAATTAAACAACCTGTGTTGTTGTTCCAGGTTAGCGAGACCATCTCCTATCATTTAAGGTTGAGACAGACAGGTCAGAAGTGACGGGGCTGTGTTGGTGTTAAGGAAACGCGCTTCTGAGTTAAATATTGCACTGCTGGGATCATAAACCAGGGATTGGGGAACTTAATTGGGAGTTCCTGAGCTGCGTTTCTTGCGCCTACCCCTCGCCGCTGGATCCGGGTGGAGGAGGTGGGTGAGGTCGAGACCGGATTTAAAGGAGTTCAGGGCCTCCACGTGATAATGAGGATAACGCGGGGGCTATCTTGTAACGTCTAGTATCTGGTGTATTATGGGGCTATCTCAGAGTTTATCCCATAAAGGTAATTCACCTCTAGTACAGGTAGATCACCTCTAGTATGTTCGCTATATTCCTTTAGTATTTATGAGAACTAGATGTCGTAGTTGCCAGGCAAATACTTATTGTAGTGTCTAGTTGGCTACAGCATGGGCGACGGCCATCTTACAGAGGTAATTCTGGTCTCAGAGTTGAGGGGACAGAAAGCCTGTTATGTGGGTCGGATATTCATGGTAGGGAGGGCAGAAGGCCTGTTTTGGTGTATCCCTGTGTATTTTGAGTTATCCCTCGGCACTACTTTATACAAAAAGAGCACAGACCGCAATAGTCTGCTACATTACACTAGCCACCATCCCAGGGCCCTAAGATCCAACCTACTGTTTGGACAATTCCTTAGGATACGACGTAATTGTAGTACAATGGCTTATTACAGGACTGAGTCTACTATTCTCTCAAGGAACCTGAGACAGAGAGGCTACCCAACCAGAGAAATCAAGAAATGTAGAAAAAGAGCACAGAATAACAACAGAGAGGGTTTGTTAGAACCAAGAGAAAGGGATCCACTGGCCAATCAACCGATGACCTGTGTGACAACCTTCACACCGGCATCCAAACACTTGAGAAAAATCGTGGGACGCCATTGGTCTATACTCAATACAGGATCACTCACATTAGACCAACCAAGATTTGCTTTTAAGAGATCTAGGAATATAAAAAACATCCTGGTACACACTGGACCTAAGGAGGCAGCCCAAACAAACCGCCAAACCACATTGTGGAATTTACCGGCAGTAAGAGGCCACTATCCTTGTGAAGGGTGCGCAGCATGCCTCTTCACTAAAAAATACAAAAGTATTACCCTGATAGACTCTTTCATGTGGGAAATGAGAGGGCATACCAACTGCAACAGCACAAACTGTATTTACCTGATTATATGCCCTTGTAATCTTTATTACATAGGCATGACAACCAGGAACATAAGAACAAGAATTTCAGAGCACCGGAGCAACTTTAGGTGCAAGAAAAACAATACAAAAATGTGCAGGCACTTTCTAGAAATGAACCACACCCCTGACTCCCTTCAATGGCTGATTCTTGAAGCTAATCACAAGATTTCCAAACAGTGCCTATTCTACAAAGAACAACGATGGATCCACAGATTATCTTCTGATAGCTGTGGCCTTAATGAAGACATCCCCTGGATTAGCCTCTGAGCAACCCAACGCAATACGCCTCTGTTTAAGTATGCTTGTAGTCCCCTTTATGAATAACTGAGCCTCTCACATCGGGACGAAACACAACTGAGGCGTTTTCTAACTCAAAATACACAGGGATACACCAAAACAGGCCTTCTGCCCTCCATACCATGAATATCCGACCCACATAACAGGCTTTCTGTCCCCTCAATTCTGAGACCAGAATTACCTCTGTAAAATGGCCGCCGCCCATGCTGTAGCCAACTAGACACTACAATTAGTATTTGCCTGGCAACTACGACATCTAGTTCTCATAAATACTAAAGGAATATAGCGAACATACTAGACGTGATCTACCTGTACTAGAGGTGAGCTAGCTTTATGGGATAAACTCTGAGATAGCCCGATAATACACCAGATACTAGACGTTACAAGATGGCCCCCGCGTTATCCTCATTATCACGTAGTGGCCCTGAACTCCTTTAAATCTGGTCTCGACTCCTCCCACCTCCTCCACCCGGATCCAGTGGCGAGGGGTAGGCGCGAGAAACGCAGCTCAGGAACTCCCAAGTAAGTTCCCCAATCCCTGGTTTTCGCAGTGAAATATTTAACTCGGAAGCGCGTTTCCTTAACGCCAACACAGCCCCGTCACTTCTGACCTGTCTGTCTCAACCTTAAATGATAGGAGATGGTCTCGCTAACCTGGAACAACAACACGGGTTGTTTAATTTGGTCTCAACCTTTAACGCGCCTTTCCGTTTATACGGCAGCGGGAGCCCCCGCGATCGCATGTGTTAATACCCCCAGACTGAAATCTCCAGTCCTCCCTTTGCCAACAAGATATCCTAGTCCTTTTAACTCCTGGGCAATGATGGGCTAATATGTATATCTATCGTTCTATGGTAAACTCTCTGCTCCATGTTTTGGAATTACTTAAGTGCACAATGTTAGCATGGTACTACCAATGTTCTCTCGGGCTCTTACGCTGTCACATAAGACAGAGACACTACGCCACTATGGCCACACCATTGCATGCGCCTAGATATCTTGAAAACAGTATCTTGAATTGCACATAGCGCTGGCCACTATGTAAGGGCTTCCTTATATGAGATACTGAATTCCCCTATTTAACTCCATGTATACCACACAATTTGCAGGTCATACAGAATATTGACACAGACGCTTTAATTTTACACGATGTAACCAGATCAGCCATTGCACATTGATAAATAAGCACCAAGATTCCTCCCTATACATAGCCTTGCGGTAGAAGACCTAACCTGAAGCTTTACCCGCTGGATACTGTTGTTATCTGACTGTTATAAATTTTAGGTGAGTTTGGATAGTTTGCTGCTACACAATATCAACTTGGGAATTTTTATTTTTTCTTTGTAAATATGTTTTAATTGTTCCTCCACATCACTCTCACTGAGTCTCCACATTTGAGAGTGCATGTACACTTGTTTCATGGTGTTGAGACACGCTAGTGTAATAATACACTGGCATGTAACCCACTCAAGAAATACAGTCACCGATGCGAATGTAAATAAACCAATGTGATATGCTTTTCCTCTTTCCTCAACAGGTAATGACAGCTTAACACAATAGAAGAAGGGTAATATAGGATCCCTCCCTTCATCCCTATTTGTTGTTGTACCCACACTAGTGTACACACACTACACACTTGGGAATTAGAGTAGACAGTTTTCACTTTCAGATATCTGCTAAAATAGTCACATAGGTCCTGAAGAATCGCTTGTTTAATTAACGCCAGCGAGAAACATGTTGACCAGACAATAATAACATCTGGAGGATCTCTGGAAGCATAATATTCCAGCACTCTCCTCTAGAAATCAGTTTTTAATTAAAGCAGCGGACCACCTGAATAAATCATTCCCGGTACCCCGATCTTTATTTTAATTCACTCCACAACGTCTACTATTCCATTCTGGCCCCATACCCGCACTTCATCCACACGGCTGTTGGAAAAAGATCTCCGCCAAAGAGCCCCTCTATGAGGTGTTGCCCGTTGGGTATTGCGCCGCCGACCCAACGAGGAGCAGGCCCAAATGATGAAGCATGACACCTGAAAGGGTGTGTGAGGGCATTAAATCCAACAAAATGGATCCCCAGGGTTAACCTCACGTTACCCTACCATTATCATCCACATCACTGACTGTATCAACCCCTCCCCCTTCCCTTTAGGAACAGCACAGCATTCTTTGCATATACGTATCCTTTAGGGCACGCTGTAGCTGGACCTTCTACTTTTGCCCAAGTAGTAATAGCCCTTTACTCCTCTCTTTGATATCATACCCCAGGGAAGCAGCCTTAAGTATGTTAATGTTAGGTTTCGGATACGTATTGGAGACGTCACCTCAATCAGCCCCCTGAAGGAGGCTCGGTTTCGTGGTGCGACTAAGGGTGCCCCTCCCCTAGGCGTGGGAGGCGCCTACTCATTAGAAATACAAAACTTGCTTTTTGTCCTATGTTTGCTCTTGTTTTTATTTGACACAAGCATTCTGCGCAAACCCAGAATGAGATACAAGGCGTTACGTGGAATCATAAGGGTTTAACGCTGTTCCCCCTACACTCACACTGCATGAATCATGTGGTATTTGGTACAAGTAGACGCAAAGACATTAGGAGCTGCGCTTGCGTCAGTTGTCCATGCAAAAATATTTTATTTTTTTTGTACTTATTTTTATTATAATACTGCATTGTTAATCACAGGAATTGGTACATTCTACATTTCTCGTAATCTGCCCATGGGGTCATTAACAAGGATTACATTGCGATATGCATAGTGCACCAGGGTTTACTCACCCGATCACAATGTGTGTTTACAATCCACATGCAGTAATTACAGTGGTAAGAATCACACAGTATGGGGAAAACAAAACCTATAACTTTACGCAGCAGTGGACGGTGATGCAAAACATCTTTAACGCAGAAAACCGATCGAGGTTGTTTGCCCCGCTTGTGGTGGTCAGGTGCGGATTGTGTCTCACGAACTCCGACTCCAAATCTTGGTAAATCTGTAGCAGTTTGTGATGCATATGTGACCTTTGTGCTGCAACTGTTTCACTTCCTGAAGATGCCTCTGCTTACATTTGTGTGAAAGTCTGCGCCTAGCGTAACCGCTCTCTCTGTGAGTGAATGGCTGAAAGGTGAAAGGGGACATATTCCACACACGAACGGAAGCGCTCCAACAAATGACACGCATTAAGCACAATAACCCACTCTCGGAGTTAGGCGCCAGGACTGGCTAATGGAGGGGGCATGCACAAAAGTACCATCATACATGCAAAACACCCCTTTAAGGACTACAGAGAACAGAGTGGACATTTACTGTTGGGTAAACACATCTGAGCACAAACAGCTGGAACTTAAGAACGTGTCTTCGAACGTGCTCAGTGCTAAGAGTTCATTCAAGGACAGCTCTGCAGCGCCGCTATTTATAAATAACGGAAAACGAATTATTTTACCACAATCAAGTACTATTACCTTAGCTACGCTAGCAATTTTCTTTCCTTCCCTTGAACCCATTTCCACCAGGGGGGTAAGTCAGGCCCCCTGCGGCGTGGGCGGGGGTGGGGGGGGGGGGGGGGGGGCAACCCTTCAAGAGCCCCCATTCAGTCCAAGGCCAATGACTGTCCCGGAGATGTGAGACTCTGGGACCTTTCGTCACTTCCTGCAGTAGCCACCCAATTCCACCCATCACCACCCCAACCCTAAACATGCACAGTTAATCTAATCTCTCTCCATCAGTGTAGTTCGATTTCTTAAAATAAATATTTAAATATAAACTATTATGCGTCTTTCTTCTTGGAGCCTTCTAAAATCAATTGTGCCTAAAGCGCGGTTCATAAATGGCCTCCATTGCCGTGCACTGTACCTGACCTCAAGGGATTGAACCACAGAAGACGTGTGCCTCGAAGCCTGGGAGTGCGTGTGCTGCAGAGCGCGTCCCTTCTCCTGTCAACGTCAGAACACAATCTTCAGCTCACTGTTTACGTCTCTCTGCCAAGGCCCTGCCTTAATGAGGGCTTCTCGTCGGCGTTCGCCCCGCCCCACTTTTCAAAGAACGAATCCTTTCAATGTTCAACTGGAGTGAGAGTAAAAAATATGACTGTTTTTCATGTGTGCCCTGGCAATCTTACCCACTGGCAGACAGACGGACTCATGCTTAGCAGAGCTGGCCTGGGTTCACTGCAAGCAACAGTTTAAATGCACGAGGTGCACTTTACTTTAGGAACGTGCTTTTCTTTAAAGATGTGAGTGGAAACGGGCATAAGTACCGTTGGTGCAGCAGGTGCAGTTGCACCAGAGCACAAAACCTCAAGGGGGAATTGAACCTCGAAAATTGCTCGATTTTACAACAGCAGTCAAAGCGGCAATGTTTCTCACTTGCTCCAGGCCCACTGCATCTTTGCTACGAAACTGCGGAGAGTGAGGCAGGTGACTTGATTGCCTATTGAACGACAGTCATTCACATTTAAAGACCCTGAAGAGACCTTATGGGCTGTCTACAGGACAGCCTGAACTGCAGCATGCCTGCAATATATTTCTCCCTGAGGCCAGGGTCCGACCAACAGGCAGGGCTGACAGATCAGTGTGTGGCCCGTTTCACGTTAACCCCTTTGCTGCCAGTTCTCCCTCCTTGTGCAACGCCCTTTTTTGACTATTTGGGGTAGTTCACCCTTAGGTCCTCCTAACTTTTTGTTCACATAAGTTATCCATGCCAGATTTGCGTTCTTTTCTTCCAACATCCTGATGCTTCGAAAGATACCACTGGTTTGTGGATTCCCTGGGAGGAGAATGAGAAAGTAGCCAAAAAACAGCTACATTTGGGTTTTTTTTGGGTGGGGGGTGGGGGGGGAGGGGCGGATAAAAGTTATGCATAAGAAAGCATCTGGTTTCTTCACTGCAAATAATATCAACAGAGGATTTGTGGTTCTAAAATCACCATCTTCCCAGCTTTCAGAAACAGGCAGTTTCTCAGGCATTTTACTGGAACATAGCCCATTTTTCCTATTTTATGTGCTTTCAACCTCCTTCCAGTTAGTGGTAGAAATGGGTGTGAAACCAATAATGGATCCTGAAAAGCTATGCATTTCTGAGAAGAAGACAAAATTCCGAATTCAGCAAGGAGTCGTTTGTGAAAATCTTTCATGGTTTTCCTATAGAAATTAACAATTAAAATAAAAGAATATTTAAATTTAGTTGAAAAAACAGCCAATTGTGACTACATTTTCACCTATAACTTCTAACTATGGTAGATTTTTTTATGCTTTGTAACATTTCATCCGATGGACCCTTCTGGTTGCAGCGTTGTATGAGGCTTGTAGTTTCACCAAGAACTCAAGGTACCCAGAGACAATAAATGAGTATCACTATGTATTTCTGAAATTGGAACAAGATATGGAGTTTAGCAGTGGTTATTGTTGCATCTTGGAATTTGTGGGCACCCATATTAGCATGTGAATTAGGGGGTATTGTTCAAATTCATTTCTTTTTAGGTTTCGCTTGGCCGTAGCACTGCGCAGCAGTGCTCGCGCAGGCGAAATTTAATGTTATCTCAGTATTGGGGACTTGAACCCGCCCCTTCTTCCATTGGCTAGCTCCATAAATGGAGGATAGCCATTGGAAGACATCGTTGTCAATTACTCTTTCCCCGTTAGGACGCGATTCAGGGGCGTTTCCATGTCTTTTTTTAAGTCCCACCTCTTTTTAGTCATGCCTTTCTGGGCGTTTTTTGTTGCCGAATTGATTTTTTCTGTTTGTATATTTTATGTAATCCTAGTTATTGTGCCGTTGTTGTGCCTTGTTTATCCCCCGCCCTCCCTCCCGTTGTCCGTGCCTTCGCCAGGAGTTAATTTTGCTGAATGAAAACAGATTCAGAAAAGGGGGTGGTGATGAACAGAGTGTCTGAATTGAGCAGACCACTCTTACCCAGTCCAAAGATCAGGGCTTGATCCATCACCGTTATTTATCTCACTGCCCCATCCCAGCTCAGAACCTGGCTATATGCAAATCAGTCTGTCCCTGGCCCAGTGCATCATGGGAACAGGGCAGACTAAACTACCAAGCCAATTCTTCACCAGAAAGGAGACAAGCTACCGGGGACCGGTTTCTGGCATTTCAGCCGTCTTCGGCCCGGCTTGCTTGAATCCTGATGGAGCAGTGAGAAAGGGACTCATGTCTGAGTATACCCTGCCACACCTATAGTGGCCAAAAACGATTCAGAAAAGGGAGTGGTGATGAACAGAGTGTCTGAATTGAGCAGACCACTCTTACCCAGTCCAAAGATCAGGGCTTGATCCATCACCGTTATTTATCTCACTGCCCCATCCCAGCTCAGAACCTGGCTATATGCAAATCAGTCTGTCCCTGGCCCAGTGCATCATGGGAACAGGGCAGACTAAACTACCAAGCCAATTCTTCACCAGAAAGGAGACAAGCTACCGGGGACCGGTTTCTGGCATTTCAGCCGTCTTCGGCCCGGCTTGCTTGAATCCTGATGGAGCAGTGAGAAAGGGACTCATGTCTGAGTATACCCTGCCACACCTATAGTGGCCAAAAACGATTCAGAAAAGGGGGTGGTGATGAACAGAGTGTCTGAATTGAGCAGACCACTCTTACCCAGTCCAAAGATCAGGGCTTGATCCATCACCGTTATTTATCTCACTGCCCCATCCCAGCTCAGAACCTGGCTATATGCAAATCAGACTGTCCCTGGCCCAGTGCATCATGGGAACAGGGCAGACTAAACTACCAAGCCAATTCTTCACCAGAAAGGAGACAAGCTACCGGGGACCGGTTTCTGGCATTTCAGCCATCTTCGGCCCGGCTTGCTTGAATCCTGATGGAGCAGTGAGAAAGGGACTCATGTCTGAGTATACCCTGCCACACCTATAGTGGCCAAAAACGATTCAGAAAAGGGGGTGGTGATGAACAGAGTGTCTGAATTGAGCAGACCACTCTTACCCAGTCCAAAGATCAGGGCTTGATCCATCACCATTATTTATCTCACTGCCCCATCCCAGCTCAGAACCTGGCTATATGCAAATCAGCCTGTCCCTGGCCCAGTGCATCATGGGAACAGGGCAGACTAAACTACCAAGCCAATTCTTCACCAGAAAGGAGACAAGCTACCGGGGACCGGTTTCTGGCATTTCAGCCGTCTTCGGCCCGGCTTGCTTGAATCCTGATGGAGCAGTGAGAAAGGGACTCATGTCTGAGTATACCCTGCCACACCTATAGTGGCCAAAAACGATTCAGAAAAGGGGGTGGTGATGAACAGAGTGTCTGAATTGAGCAGACCACTCTTACCCAGTCCAAAGATCAGGGCTTGATCCATCACAGTTATTTATCTCACTGCCCCATCCCAGCTCAGAACCTGGCTATATGCAAATCAGTTTGTCCCTGGCCCAGTGCATCATGGGAACAGGGCAGACTAAACTACCAAGCCAATTCTTCACCAGAAAGGAGACAAGCTACCGGGGACCGGTTTCTGGCATTTCAGCCGTCTTCGGCCCGGCTTGCTTGAATCCTGATGGAGCAGTGAGAAAGGGACTCATGTCTGAGTATACCCTGCCACACCTATAGTGGCCAAAAACGATTCAGAAAAGGGGGTGGTGATGAACAGAGTGTCTGAATTGAGCAGACCACTCTTACCCAGTCCAAAGATCAGGGCTTGATCCATCACCGTTATTTATCTCACTGCCCCATCCCAGCTCAGAACCTGGCTATATGCAAATCAGTCTGTCCCTGGCCCAGTGCATCATGGGAACAGGGCAGACTAAACTACCAAGCCAATTCTTCACCAGAAAGGAGACAAGCTACCGGGGACCGGTTTCTGGCATTTCAGCCGTCTTCGGCCCGGCTTGCTTGAATCCTGATGGAGCAGTGAGAAAGGGACTCATGTCTGAGTATACCCTGCCACACCTATAGTGGCCAAAAACGATTCAGAAAAGGGGGTGGTGATGAACAGAGTGTCTGAATTGAGCAGACCACTCTTACCCAGTCCAAAGATCAGGGCTTGATCCATCACCGTTATTTATCTCACTGCCCCATCCCAGCTCAGAACCTGGCTATATGCAAATCAGTCTGTCCCTGGCCCAGTGCATCATGGGAACAGGGCAGACTAAACTACCAAGCCAATTCTTCACCAGAAAGGAGACAAGCTACCGGGGACCGGTTTCTGGCATTTCAGCCGTCTTCGGCCCGGCTTGCTTGAATCCTGATGGAGCAGTGAGAAAGGGACTCATGTCTGAGTATACCCTGCCACACCTATAGTGGCCCAAAACGATTCAGAAAAGGGGGTGGTGATGAACAGAGTGTCTGAATTGAGCAGACCACTCTTACCCAGTCCAAAGATCAGGGCTTGATCCATCACCGTTATTTATCTCACTGCCCCATCCCAGCTCAGAACCTGGCTTTATGCAAATCAGTCTGTCCCTGGCCCAGTGCATCATGGGAACAGGGCAGACTAAACTACCAAGCCAATTCTTCACCAGAAAGGAGACAAGCTACCGGGGACCGGTTTCTGGCATTTCAGCCGTCTTCGGCCCGGCTTGCTTGAATCCTGATGGAGCAGTGAGAAAGGGACTCATGTCTGAGTATACCCTGCCACACCTATAGTGGCCAAAAACGATTCAGAAAAGGGGGTGGTGATGATCAGAGTGTCTGAATTGAGCAGACCACTCTTACCCAGTCCAAAGATCAGGGCTTGATCCATCACCGTTATTTATCTCACTGCCCCATCCCAGCTCAGAACCTGGCTATATGCAAATCAGTCTGTCCCTGGCGAGTCTTTGATCTCTACGGAGTGTCTTGCTCACGCTGCCTGCACGGGCCAGTCGGCTCTCTGATTGGTTGGCAACTACCAAATATGCTTTGTGATTCGTCGACCTTGTCAGCCAATCAGATAGCCTACTGGCGTGTACAGGGAGCATGAGCAAGACACGCTGTCGACTCGCTGTCCCAAGGGCGCATCGATGTTCACTCTCTCCAATCACTGCAGGAATCACCACATCCGGGCCGGGAGCCTCAGGACCTCCGTGTTCTGCACTTCTGATGTCAGCAATTGGCCGCGCTGAGATTGGTGCAACTGCAGGCGCGTTGCCCGGCAATGAGGGGCTAGTCAGGAAGAGGAAACACGCTGAAGCCCAGTAAGTGCGAGGCGTCGCCAGGCAACCCGACCTCGCACCCACGAACCTGCCTGCAGCTGAAGGAAGAGCCGCGCTTGGGACGGGAGGGGCTGCCTCGCTCCTCACCCGTGCAGCGCCAACGTGAGAGAAGTGCCCCTGTTCCTGGAGCTGCGCACTGATGAAGAGCTTCATCTCCACAGGTAACGCCCTCGGTGCGGGTTAAGCGCCGCTTTCGGAGGGTTGTGGCGGCACTTGTTTTGTTATGATATTTTAGTTGGTTATAACGCGCTGGCCTAATTACAGTTGGGCGTTAAGCCTACGGTAACATCATCTGTTTCCTCCACCTTGGAATTCAGGTGGTTCATCGGATAAAATCCTCGCCTCTGGACAGAGTTTGGAGAGTGTTTTTTTAAACTTGGTTGGTGGAATGGCATTAGGTTGTGTTTGGTCGGCCTTAGGTCCCTGGTCATGCACTTTGTGTGCCCTTATATGTAAGAGGACTGTTTCACACCTAAATCTTCCTGAAGCAGACTTGTACCCCGACACCCACAATACCACATAAAGCCTGCACCTTTATACACACAGACGGGCAATATAATCATGGTCACTGTAGTAAACTCTGGCAAAGGCCACATTCACACACTGCAACAGACTCCTACCTCCCCCCACCGCGCTATCTTTTATCCCTACGTTGGCATCAGCTTGTTCTTTAGCTACATTTGCATAACTATACAAGGTGTGATTGACCTCAGTGACCTTATTTTCACCCCACCCAGCACCCACTTACCAGAGAGAGCACCTGCCCTGATGTTAAAGGTGCCGAACATGTACTATGAAGTTTATACCTGTACTAGTCCACCATAATGGCCTCTATCGTATTCTAAATGGCCTCTGTAGGACTCATTTGACGTGTCTTCCTCTCCTCTGAAATCGTCCCCCCCACACTGACAAGCAGCAAGCGCGAGCTAACCATTGTTTGGGCCCAGGAAGGAGCACACAGAGAGGGCGTTTCTTTGTCTTTCAGAGGCATCAGTTGCCTAAGGAGGGGCACTCTAGGGGGTCCACCCCTGAACTGCCAACTGTCCTTCGCCGAAGGAGGGGGTGGGGGAGGACGACGCCCTAATTATTGCTTTGACCCTTAGCTTCCCGTTGTGGCCAGTGACTTTGAATGTGTATTTAGGGTCACCAATCACGCGCCCCCTCTCGATAATTGCACTGTAATTATGCAGCAGCCTGAGGCGGGACCACCGAGGGGCTCGCCCCCACCCCGGGCTAGATTTAAGTTGCATCCACTAAACAAACCGACTGTGGTTGAGGTGAAGTGATTAACCTCATAGCTGCTATGGAACGTCCAGCTCCAGTGCTGGACGTTCCATTGCGCAGGTGAGGTTCGAACGTTCAATGGCCGACGGCAGCACTACGGAGGTAGTGGTGCCGTCAGCCGACGAACGTGCGCAGCACCTAAGAGGTTAAGAGGTTGGTCATTATGTCGTCTTCAGGTACACCTGTAATAAACGTGTTTGCTTGTTCCAAGGAACGAGTAGAGCTCTGACTTAAAGAATTCTCCAGTGTCCCCTGTTCCCATGTACTTAACTTATAAGCAATTCCAGCAAAAACCCACAGTTTGAGTGATCCTTTTATTTTTGTGAAACGTACTACAGAACAAAGGTCTGGCCGTTGGTATTACGTGTATATCGTCGGCTTTTATCCCGGTGCACACCGACAACCGCTCAGAAGGGTCGATCTTGTGCAGTGGCCAAGTACACCCCGAGGTGCCTAGTAATGTACGATATCTTCAGAACTTTTTCTTTGACATGTGACTTTGACCTTGAGGCTGCAGCTAAAGTATTGTGGGCTCTGTTTGCCCATTTGCCCCCGATAGAAAACCATGCAACTGAAGGGGAATAATCCTGTCGGTATGCAGTGCCCACCTCGCAATCTGATGGCATTGTTCATTTGTCCGTCTCATTGCTTGATGTTGGTACAATAATTTCGTGTGAACAGGCATACCAGGGTTGTATGCAGAGAGAGTTTCCCTGGCTTGTTCGACTTTTACCTTAAATCTCCCCTATCTCCCCTTTTGTTGGGGGGGGGGGGGGGGGCGGTGGCACTCTCTAAAGCTTTGATTCTTTGGTAGTATGACATTGTAGAAGCGTCGTTTTTTTGGGTAGCATGACATTGAGAAAGAATACGTTTTTTTAGGGATGCTTCGTCCTTTTTCTTTTTTTTCTTTCTTTTTCTTTTTGGAATAATGGAGGTTGTCGATGCGATGCTGAACTGGGGCAGTTTTGTGTATCGATGTTCAGTCGCCCATCTTCTCCACACTTTTCCTCTGCAGACGAAACGTGTCTGAGCACTTTATAAAGACAAGCATACATGCAGCCCCCCCACCCAAAGCTTTAGCATCTGCGCCGCCTTTTACATTCAGCAAGCACAGATGGGTATGCTGCCTGTCGTGCAGATGCTACTTTCATTCTGCAGCTCTACATGCAATAGTGCAAACGTGCTGAAGGAAAAATGAACAGAGGTCAAAATACAAATTATACGTTCCAATATTTGTTCACTTATCCGCCTCGCACACGCTTGGTGGAAGGCACAGAAAAGTTTGAATTGAAATTTTGATTCTGTGTGTTGCAGAGCTGGTTGTTGGGCGACATTATGTTAATGGTAAAATAACAAAGAAACCTTTGGCTCGTAAGAACCATTTCCACCTGATCACAATAGAATCACTGCTGACTGAACTGCCATAGCCCTCCAGGAAGTAGAGGTGGACGAGCCAACATATTAACACGGTGAGCCGAGCCCATGGGCTGGCTTGGCTCTTAAAGCTGTGCACGAGCCGAGCCCTGAGAAAGTTTGCCCTGTAAAGCATGCATAAACTTTGACATTAATTAGCATGTCACGTTACAGCGCTGCACTGAGAAGTGCTTATTAAAAGAGTGATGAGTCCAAACGATTAAGAAATGCGTTCTCCGCTTCAAACCCGAGAACAGTGGCATAGACCTTGGTGGAATTGGCTGTGATCCTTGGACCCAGCCCACCCCCTCCTATCAGTCCCTGAATATATTGTATTGTAGCCGCCCAAAAATACAGTCTGAAATCTGGGGCCCCCCATCCTCCTTTATCCCTGGGGAGAGAAATAAATCTATATGCCCTCCTTGTCTTTCCATGGGCCCATATAAACTTATTCAGAACCGCCTCTAACTTACTAAACCAGCTTGATTAAAAAAACAATGGAATTGCCCTAAAAAAGTATAAAAACGTAGGCAAAATAATCATTTTGATCACATTGGCCATTTTTGACGTCTGTTTTGAAGGGGTGGGTTGCGCTATTTCAGTCCTCTCCTTATCAGGTAAGTAGCATTTTGTTTATTTACGTCTTTGCGTGTCTTGTTGCCGTCGTCCTCTGTTCCCGGATTGCCCGCCTCCTGTCGATCGCTCCCAGTGCCATCCAGCCACATTGCCCAATGCCCACCCATCCAGTATCATCACTTGTTTAATGTTCCTTTGGGTAATGTCCGCGCTGGTGCGTGTGTTTAGTTTGTATTTGGTGTTTTGCCAAACGTGTCTTGTATGCTAAACTGCATTGTTGCGCCTTTGAAAGTTTGTGCTTGCTGCTGTCCTCCCCCCCCCTCTTCGTGCTTGCTGTCCTGCCTTCCCCCGCCCCCCCTCCCGCTGTCCGTGTCTCCGATCCCACACCCCCTCCATTGCTTTTTTAAAGTTCCTTTGGGTAATATCTGCGCTATATAAAAATGCCCTAAATAAAAATAAATAAATACTGCTGTGCTGGTCCTTTCGGATCTCCGACCCTGCTGCCCCTCCCCTAGTACCTGCGGAAGTCATTCCTGTCCGTTGCAAAGCCATAAGCTGTCTTTGAGCTGGAGGGGTGCAGTGTGCTCTGGGCCAGTGGTTTTGTGTTACCTGTTTTCGTTACTTTTGGTAGATATGTGTGTGTGTGTTTGGTGCGTGTGTTTAGTTTGTATTTGGTGCTTTGCCATACGTGTCTTGTATGCTAAACTGCATTGGTGCGCCTTTGAAAGTTTGTGCTTGCTGCTGTCCTGCCCCCCGCACCCTGTTCGTGCTTGCTGTCCTGCCTTCCCCCTCCCCCCTCCCGCTGTCCGTGTCTCCAAACCCAACCCCCCTCCATTGCTTTTTTAAAGTTCCTTTGGGTAATGTCCGCGCTATATAAAAATGACTTAAATAAAAATAAATAAATACTGCTGTGCTGGTCCTTTCGGATCTCCGACCCTGTTGCCCCTCCCCTAGTACCTGCGGAAGTCGTTCCTGTCCGTTGCAAAGCCATAAGCTGTCTTTGAGCTGGAGGGGCGCAGTGTGCTCTGGGCCAGTGTTTTTTTGTTACCTGTTTTCGTTACTTTTGGTAGATATGTGTGTGTGTTTGGTGCGTGTGTTTAGTTTGTATTTGGTGTTTTGCCATACGTGTCTTGTATGCTAAACTGCATTGGTGCGCCTTTGAAAGTTTATAATTGTGTTCAATGTAAGTTTGGGTATGTGCACATGTCGTTTTGATATGTACATGTCTATGTGACATAAGAGTGTTCCGTGTGTGTCGAATGTATGCATTATGTATGAGTGATTGGTTGTGCTTCTATCGCTGTGATTTGTGTTACATATGTTTGTAAGTTTTTGTTTGTGTTTTGTGGTTGTGTGCCTACCCCGAATGCACAGAAGTTTGTATTGTTATAGGCGTGCATGGTTTGATTGCTGTATGTGTGTGCTTCGGTGAAGTATTCCTGTAATTGTGTTTTGGGCTCACACGTCCTTTTGAGTGTGTGCACTTTGAGTGTGCGTGTTTGCATGAATGTTGGGTGTTCATGGTGGTGTTGTGCTGTTTGAGCGCCTTGCTTCTGTGGCCTTGTTTGTGTGTGCGTGTGTGTGTATGTGGCAAAGAAAGTGACGCGGGAGCAGGGATGAGGTGAGCCTTGGCCCAGGGGCAGCAGAGCTGGCCTTGTTTCTGGCCCTGCAGTCCCCTCGACACCACCCCAGAGCTGACATTACCGCAGGCATTATCTGTGTAATTGGGTTTGCTTGGTCCATCTCAATGGGTTTAAAGAAGCGCGATAACAAGGATACAATGGATTGCTTATGGAGTGGACCTGGGAACCTTAAGATTAGGGACAGGGGTAATAGGCATCTCGATTTGATTTCATTCCCCTGCAGGCAATGACACTTTGGGAGCTCGGGGTTGACTCCCATGTGGTAATTTGCTTCACACCTCTTATTTTCGCAAGGGAAACAGACCCTACAGCTCACACACAAGATTTGGTTTAGTTTGTGTTTGCTTCAGTGAGTATGTTAATGGGAGGCCGAATATGCCAGACCACCTAGCTAGAGTGGTGTACGCATTATTCACACATTCAAACTCTAATACACTTGTGCATTCTTCCACAAATGCGCACAGACACACACTTACAGGAGTGCACATGCACGAACACACACGTACATTTTGGTTTATGATTGCATAGATGAGCAGGAGAATGAGTTGCTGACATTTGTTGCATATTGACACCAGCCCTTCAAGGCCTTTTGCACAATATCTCTCTCTTTCACACACTTACCCTCACACATGCACGCACCACTTTCAACACATGGCCACAGATACAAACATATGCATTCTGACATTCACTTGTTTTCACTCACACATGCAGTAAACATTGTTTCTGGTCCATGATTGCCTCAGAGGGCATGATGAAAAAAATCTTGCAGACCAACGAACTAGAGTGGCACATACATTTTCATGCCTTGTGGATCCATGCATATGGACACTCACTCACATGCGCACATTCATACACACTCGTGAACGTTCATTCACACAATGATCATGCACACACACCGTGCACATGTGCATACTCACGTGCACACGCACACACACACCTACAAACACACACACCATCACTCAGGGAGCTCCTAATTGAATGTGAGCATTGCATGTCAGCAATACACACATGCACACACACACACACACCTACAACACACACACCATCACTCAGGGAGCTCCTAATTGTCAGCAAGCTCTTTAATGACTGCAACTTAAGGCAGGGTTTTTGGTCCTTTGATAAGAAGGTTAGTTATTATTAATCATTTTTACTCTTTGCGAGAGATTAAGCTATTGGCATTGTAAATGGCAATGGCATTTATTTATCTGTTTTCAAAACCAACACATAAATAAAAAATGTGTCTTTTACAATGCCAATAGCTCTAACTTTTACAAAGGCGAAACTGTTGCATTGTAAATGCTTGTTTAAACTCTGTCTTACATTTGGAAGGCAGAAATGCATAGAAAGACAAATAGTAATAACATTTGGTCTACTATTCTGTGTTTCCCTAGGAGCCCCAATAAAAATAGTACCTCACTTGTGTGGGTAGACCTAGTGCCTGTGACAGGGAATGGCCCAAAACTCAACGTTGGCACATCACATATTTCCGGTGAAAACTGACCCTTTTTTTACAATGTGCATAGCAATGGATTTTGGCCCTAGCTCAGCCTGCATCTAGGGAAACCTAGCAAACTTGTACATTTTTGAAAACTAGATGCACATAGGAATCCAGGGTGGGATGACTTGTGTGGCTTTCTCCAGGTTCTTTTACCCAAAATCCCTTGCAAACCTCAAACTTTGTAAAAAAAAAAAAAAAAATTCCTCACATTTCTGTGATGGAAATTTCTGCAATCTGTGGGGAGCCACAAACTTCCACTGACCCAGCATTCCCCTAAGTCTGCTGATAAAAATGGTACCTCACTTGTAAGGGTAGGCCTAGTGCCTGTAACAGGAAACAGCTCAAAACGCAACGTGGGCACATCACATTTTTTCCTGTGAAAACTGACCCTTTTTTTGCAATGTGCATAGCTGTGGATTATGGGCCCTAGCTCAGCCGGTACCTAGATAAACCTAGCAAACCTGTATATTTTTGAAAACTAGACACCAAGGGGAATTAAGGATGGGGTAACCTGCATGGCTCTCACCAGACTCTGTTACCCAGAATCCCTTGCAAACCTCAAACTTTAAAAAAAACACATTTTCCTAACATTTTTGTTATGTAACATTCTGGAGTCTGTGGGAAGCTCAAACTTCTACCTACCCAGCACTTCCCCGAGTCTCCAAATAAAAATAGTACCTCTTTTGTGTGGGTAGCCTTAGTGCCCGTGACAGGAAAGGACCCAAAACTCAATATGGGCACATCACATTTTTCCAGTGCAATGTATCTAGCTGTGTATTTTGGTCCCTAGCTTAGCCGGCACCTAGGGAAACCTAGTAAACCTGTACATTTTTTAAAACTATACATCCAGGGGAATCCAGGATGAAGGAACTTGAGTGGCTCTCACCAGGTTCCTTTACCCAGAGTCCCTTGCAAACCTCTAACTTTGTCCAAAAAACAAAATGTTATCACATTTCTGTAATAGAAAGTTCTGGAATCTGCGGGTAGCCACAAACCTCCACTCACCCAGCATTCCCCCAAGTCTGCCTCTAAAAATGGTACCTCCCTTGTGTGGGTAGGCCTAGTGCCTGAAACAGGAAAGGGCCCAATACGTATTGTGGCAACATCAAAATTATTTTTCACGAGACAACCTGGTTTTGCATGGGTGTGATCCATGGTTTTGGTCCCGGGCTCGATGGCCATCTAGGGAAACCTACCAAACCCAGACATTTATGAAAACTAGACTGCTGGGGAAGTCCAGTGAGGTGAGGCTTGCATGGATCCTCCAATGTTTTCTTACCCATAATCCCCTGAAAACTGTGGCGGTTAGAAACCTCATGAACGAATGGCTCTATTTGCACTCAAGGGTGCAAGAGGACCTGGAGCTAAACCAGAGCCAGGCATCTGGCTCGAGTCTGGCTTGATCTTTCAGTGGCTCATGCACCTCTAACTGCCCCACACAAACTCCAGATTATTTTAACCCAGCCAAAGCATGGCCAAGAAGGTCGGGGAACTCATTCACTGTACACGGATAAAATGCCTGCCCTTCAGTAACACTCAGACCCTGATTTAGAAAAGCATCACGGAGCACAGCACCCAAATGCTGCGCTACATTGCGTGACAGGGAGAAAGCAGGAAAGCAGCATGTTGGACCTGGCATGTGTGGCGTGGTTTTCCCTCAAGTTTTTGCCTTCCATCCTCCTGTTTTTGTTGACTTAGTTTTTGCCAGATTTAGGTCTCTCTGCACCTTACCCCTGCTAACCAGTGCTAAAGTACTTATGATCTCACCTTTAAACATGGCAGAATTAGCTTACTCTCAATTGGCACATTAAACTTACTTGTAACTCCCTAGAAAACCTGCAATACATGTACTTAAGGCCTTTAAAAAATATGGTACTAGCAGTCCTGCAACATTGATTGTACTACCAACCTAAGAAGCTTTTTAAACATGTCTCAGGCCTTCAATGCAGCCTGTGAGTGCAGTTTTACAAAACCTTTTGGTTTGGCTTTCAAACCTCCAGCAATCCACTATTTTTCATTTTGGCTTACTTACACGATCAGCCGCATGACCAACTTTGATTAATGAATTTAAGTATTTCATGTCTTTGATCGTAGTAAACCCTAACGAAGTATCATTCATACCCAAAATACATTGAATGAATGAATGAATGATGATCTTGTAGAGCGCAAATTTTGCCCAAAGGCGTCAAGGTGATAGTGATAAAACGAACGGTTATGAGTATTAGGAATAGAGCTTCAGATATTAAAGTGCGAAGAGCCGTGTTTTTAAAGACTTGCAGAAGAGTAGATGCAACTCTTGACAAGAGATCGCTAGAGGGAGAGTGTTCAAGAGCATAGAGGTGGCGACGGCAAAGGCTCCCCCCCCCCCACCTAGCCCTCCTAAATCTGGGGACTACCAGCCAATTTCTATTGGCAGACCGCAGCTGTTTGGTGGGGACGTACCATTGAAAGAGTCTTTTGATGCCTCCAGGACCAGAATTAAGGGCAGCCCTGTGAACAATGCATAGGGCCTTAAACAGAATTATCTTTTCTAGTGAAAGATAATGTATTTTGTGAATTGAAATGGAGACCGAGTGGAAATTTAGGAAGATTCATCACAAGTCTCGCTGCTGCATTATGTACAAGTTGCAGTTTATGAATGGATCCCTTGTTAATGTCTGGGTGGAGAGCGGTGCAATAATCCAACCTGGACAGGATCAGGACAACAGCTGCCTGCTTTTGAGAAGAGAGAGAAAGACATGGAAAAATCTTCCTCAAGATCCTGATAACCCCGAAACAGGTTGAAGCAGTTCTAATGACCTGGGGGTCCAAAGAAAGTGATCTGTCGACTACAACACTCACATTCTTTGCTGATACAGCAGGCATGGGCATGGTCCAAGCATTTCAGGGAACCAGGAGTGTGACCATATAGATTGTTGGCTGCCAAAGACCAGGACCTCAGTTTTGTCTTCATTGAGCCGTAAATAGTTGTTTACCATCCAGTCACAGCCCACATGCAGCTTTTAAAATTTGCTGTGGATGCTTCAATGCTGTTAGAGATAGACACTAATATTTGCATGTCATCAGCATAAGACAGAGCCTCGAGCCCGAAAGATCTCATGACTTTGGCCAGCGGAGAGACATAAATGTTAAATAAAGTAAGCCGCCGCCAACTTCACCCTATGGCTATCCAACACCGCCGACACCTCAGCACCACTGAAAAAACGTCAAAGCAAACCTGACAGCAAGAAGACCTCATGGTTCAACGATGATCTTAAGAAGTCCAAGAAACTCTGCCGCTCCCTCGAAAAGGCCTGGAAAAAAAACCCAACCACCAGCACCAAGGACGCCTTCAAAAACGCCACCCGCATACACCACCAACTAATCCGAAAGGCCAAGAAAACAGCATTCAAGGATCGACTAGACAACAACGCCCACAACAGCAAGGAACTTTTCAACATCGTCAAGGAATTTACCAATCCCTTAGCCAACTCCAATGACATCACCCCCTCTCAAGCCCTCTGCGACTCCCTAGCCTCATTCTTCCACAACAAAATTGCAGACATCCACAACAGCTTCGACAACCAACCCGGAGACCAACCCACCCAACCATATGATGAACATTCTCCCCCCCTGAACACCCTTAACGACTGGAACCCAATCTCCACTGAGGACACCATCCGCCTGATGAACTCCATCCACTCAGGATCCCCCACAGACCCATGTCCTCACCACATCTTCAACAAAGCAGACTCCATCATAGCACCACACCTCCGAGACGTCATCAACTGCTCCTTCAACTCCGCCACCTTCCCGGAAAGCTGGAAACACGCCGAACTCACCGCCCTTCTGAAAAAACCCACAGCGGACCCCACCGAACTCAAAAATTACCGCCCCATCTCACTCCTACCATTCCCGGCCAAAGTCATCGAGAAAGCCGTCAACAACCAGCTCGCCGCCTTCCTCGAAACCAACAAATCCCTTGACTCCTCACAATCTGGCTTCCGAGCAAAACACAGCACTGAGACCGCCCTCATCGCAGCAACAGACGACATTCGAACTCTACTGGACAATGGAGACACATTCGCCCTCATCCTCCTCGACCTCTCCGCAGCCTTCGACACAGTCTGCCATAGCACCCTTCTACAACGCCTCAGAAACATCGGAATACAAGGAAAAGCACTTGAATGGATCACCTCGTTCCTCACCGGAAGAACCCAGAAAGTCCGCCTTCCACCATTCAAGTCCGAGGCCTCTGAGGTCATCTGTGGAGTACCACAAGGATCCTCACTCAGTCCCACCCTCTTCAACGTATACATGAGCCCCCTCGCGGCCATCGCACGCCAACACAACCTCAACATCATCTCTTACGCGGATGACACTCAACTGATCCTATCTCTCACCAATGACCCCAGCACCGCCAAAACTAACCTACACGAAGGAATGAAAGAAGTTGCCGAATGGATGAAACACAGCCATCTGAAACTGAACTCAGATAAAACAGAAGTTCTCATCTTAGGTACATCCCCCTCTGCATGGGACGACTCTTGGTGGCCGGAAGCCCTTGGAAAAGCACCCATCCCGACAGACCACGCACGGAACCTAGGCATTATCCTGGATTCTTCACTTTCAATGAACAGACAAGTCAGCGCCGTATCCTCATCCTGCTTCAACATTCTTCGCATGCTCAAAAAAACATTTCGTTGGATCCCCACCGAGACCAGAAAAACAGTCACCCATGCTCTGGTCACGAGCCGACTGGACTACGGAAACACCCTCTACGCAGGAACTACCGCTAAACTCCAGAAGAAACTCCAACGAATCCAAAACGCCTCAGCCAGGATCATATTAGACATCCCGCGTAACGAACACATCTCTGGTCACCTGAGAGACCTCCACTGGCTACCCGTCAATAAGAGGATCACTTTCCGACTGCTAACCCACGCACACAAATCACTCTACGACATCGGACCAGAATGCCTCAACTCACGACTGTCCTTCTACACCCCCTCCCGCCAACTGCGTTCTTCCAACCAAGCCCTCGCCACTATACCTCGCATCAACAAGACAACCATGGGAGGCAGATCCTTCTCATACCTGGCTGCTAAAACATGGAACTCACTCCCCACTTACCTTCGCCTTACCCAGAACCACCTAGCATTCAGAAAGCAACTTAAAACGTGGATATTTGACAAATAATCCTCTTCCCCTCCCTAAGCGCCTTGAGACCCTCTGGGTATGTAGTGCGCTATATAAATTCTCTGACTTGACTTGACTTGAGGAACCCTGTGGAACTCCACAGAAGGTGGAAATGGAGTCAGATAAAATTGGTCAATCTTTACTTTTTGTGACCTATCTGTGAGAAATGAGGACAGAATCTCCAGAGAGGAGCCTGATATCCCAATTTCTTGAAGGTGGTTAATCACCTTTATTGGGGAGATGGTATCAAATGCCACAGACAGGTCCAAAAGTATTAACAGAGAGGTATGACCAGCATCTACCTGAGTTAGTATGTTGTTTACTGCAGATGTTAGGGCAGTCTCAGAGCTGTGGCCACTCCTGAACCCAAATTGGGAGCTGTCAAGCAAGAGATGTTGCTCTAGGTAGGTGCTTAGTTGGGCATTTAGATGCTTCCCCAGAATTTTGCTAGGGACTGGTAGCAGCGAGATGGGCGTATAATCTTTAGGTTCTAAAGGGTCCAGGTTGGTTTTCTTTAGTAGAGGCTTAACCACTGCTGTTTTCCAGTTAAGTAGAAAAAACCCTGATGAGATGGCCATATTGGGGTTGCATTGGGTTTTTAAAATGGACAACAACAAGAGAAGCATTGAACTTTCAGGTTGAAAGACACAAATGTGAAAACAACATTTGTGAAAAATATTATTTTTCTGCAATCAACTGAATGGAAGAACTGAATTGTTTCATTGTTCTAATTTCATTTAGCATAATTCTATTATGCGTGATCTTGAGAGAAATGTTTGTGTAGTAGTATTTCATTTGGATTACTTGGCAGCCTTGGAGCACAGTAGAGCACATAGTGTCTAAGGCATTCTTTCTAGGTTTCTTTTCACTTTTTACAGTATTGGGCTAGGGTGGAGCCCTTTCCACCGTGTGCACACTAAGGGGTCTATTAGAATGTCGGGCGGATCGCCACCACCTGCATGGTGGTGGCGATCCACCCGACATTCTCCTCCGCCTGCATGCCATTTCCCCCGCCATATTAGTATGGTGGGGGGACCCCGGCGGACAGAAAGACCGTCCGCCAGTTTTCCGCCAGTCACACAGGTGACCGGGCAGTAAAGAGACCTGATATGGTGGCGGTGTCTGCTAGACACCGCCATCCATATTATGATGGTAGTGGGACGCAGCGTTGCCGCCATGGAAAGGCATGCAGTTTCCCCAGTTGGTGGACCGTTGCGGACCCCCAGGATGTTTGGGGATGCTGGGAGCACAGGGGTGCCTATGGTTACCCCCCTGCATTTGCATGGATGATAAGGCACTCCCCGCCCGGTGCCTGCCACGTTGTGCATGCAAATGCGCACATGCCTTTTTTGTTTTGCAGCGGGTGCTGCTGACAGCACCGTTGACGCAATGCACAAAATGCGGGATGCGCCCGCCAGTGTGGCAGGTGCACCCTAATTGCACATGCGGAACCGCCGCACCCTTAGCTGGCGGTCCTATTTCCCGGGGCGATGTTGGGCGGACAAAGTACGCCCGCCATCATAATAGACCCCTAAGTTTGTTTCAGGATTTTTAAGCATCCTTCAAAAAAGTTCTTAAGATAAATGTCTAGAATACCACAGAGTGCATTACTATCAATTTCCATTAAAAGTAAATCTTTTGCCAGGCCTAAATCTTTCATATAGGTCACCGCTAGGGTAAACCCTAAACAGCCTATGGGGCAGGGTGAAGCGTATTAAAAGAATTGGACATGTACTTTTCAGATTTACATATCCTGTTAGTGAAAAACTCTTACATTTGTTTCTCATTACTACAAGGCCTACTTCTCCCATAATAGTATTGGGTTGCCTTATTACATTTAATACGTGCTAACTCTCAATTAGGAGGGAGTGTGAATGTCGAGTGTGGCGTCTAAAGAATTGTAATTTCAAAACATCACCAAAAAATGATCGCCTGATCACCCTGATTGACAATGAAGCAAAATACTTTGCAGGTGCTCTGCTACCCAAACTCCAAGTCTGGGCAAAGGCAAATGGAATCATTCCATTCAACTAAACCAGATTCTCCAAAGTCACAGGTACAACAACCAACATCATAGCCATGTCAATGCCTATAGATATGGCAAGGTCCTCTAAGCAGCCTTTCCATCTCTGTCTCACAGACTTTAGGGCAGCATTTGACAACAAAAATCAGGTCAGGTTTTGGCGGAAAACTGGCCAACTAGAACATCCTGCGGTCTCTGCTGGATATGCTAATCTTCCTTCATACAGCTACCTGGGTGCAGGTGAAGTTGGGTGAGGGCACACAGCTGCTCTCCAGGCAAATTCCAAATACCAAAGGTGTGTGCTCGCCTCCACACTCTTCAACTTTTACATGGAGGACCTGACGAAAACACTCCTGAAATTCACATGCTTCCAGGCTGGGGTGTAAGGCACTTTCCAGCATTCTGTATGCAGATGACGTTGTCCTGGTCAGCAACACACAGGTAGGCCTGCAACATCTCCATAACGCAATGCAGGCATACCCAGTGGAGAATTTCCTGGAAGTAAACCTTGAGAAGATAAAAACAATGCCCATCAACTGGGGCTGAAAAAAAACACCAGTCTGGTATCTGGAGAATACATTAATCCAGACTGCAGCATAGTATAAATAACTAGGCATACATTTGGATAATGGATACCAATTCATCAAATAGCTAGAAGCGAACAGTAAGAAAGGCCTATCACTGGCAGTGTCGCTGAGGACCTTATGGTCGAAACTTACAGGCCCGCTGCTGACTCCACTCCTCCAGGTAGCCCAATCTAAAATACTACGCACAATCACTTATGGAAGTGAAGCCATGATAGGTAGAGATTCCAACACTCTGGATAACACTTTACTCAAGGTCTGCGGAGTCATGTTAAATATTCCAAACTACTCCTCACCAGCACAGATCCAGGTGGAGTTTGGCCTAACTCAACAGACCCTGGCAAGAAAAAGAGCATTTATAGTCTGCTGGCATAAGATCAGAAACACCACTCCCAAACTTCTGGTCTACCTGCTCTGACAAGAACTGCAGCACAGAAATACATCGTCTGCCAGAAGCTTCCTCCATGATTCCCTTGCAAACACCAGGCTGTCCCAGCTTTGGGACATCCCAACCAATCATGCAGTTTTCAAAAAAGCGGTCTGGAAATCAATCAAAAGCCTCTCATTGGTAGAGGACAAGGCTACATTCTCAGATGGAAATCCCACCTGGATGACAATTAAACGCTACCACACACTTGCTAGTCAAAAATACTTCAGACAAGGCTTCTCCAGGAATATAAAAGAACAATTCTTAAGATACCGAATAGGCCTGCTCTATTCTGCACTGCATCTTCTTTCTTGGCAGAGGGAGCAAACCTAACTAGCTGCTGCTTGTGCGTAAAGGACAGAGAACCTGCCACACTTGCTCTGTATCTGTAACAATCTGAAGGAAGAAAGGACTCGACTGCTTAAAATGCAGTTCAATTCATGAGGGATCTGCACGCAGAGACCGGCAGTGCTGGTTTGATATAAATCTTAGGACCCATGTTTAACTGTAGGCTGGTACAGTTTCTTGCTCTGGTAGAAAAGAAAATGCCAAAAACCTTCCAACACCTCGCACTCTCTGCATCTAAGGATACCACAGAAAAGAGTAGCCTCCAACTCAATACCCCTGAACTTGGCTCATAAGCACTGCACTTTACTCTCCATGACTGGATTTGTAAAACACAAATCTCTCCATGGAGGTACTTACAGGATATTTCCCTTTTTTAAATGGACACAATGTACTTTGTACCTACCCAGGTTCACCAACAAGGCAATCTCAGAACCCGAGCATATTGGTACCCCTGGCGTATAAGAATAATTAGCGAGACTCTACATGCACACAGGTTCATTCATTCATCGATCGACAAACATCAGCTATAAGTGCCATTGCAAAATTAGCTCTATGTAATCTTAACAACCTATGCAATTCTGTTTTATACTAGTTCCTTCTTTTTTTGACTACGGATTTTCCCTCCCTAATGGCACTTCCTTAGAGCGGGTGACTGTCTTCGAATAACCTGGCGTCACGTTGTCCGAAACATTTGATTGGGGCCCACAACTAGCAAAGGAAGGCTTGAGGCTAGCGCAGCTGGCGGGGGGAATAACCAAATCCTATAGGAATTTCTCATACAAACCGCCAGGTCCTGTAGTTGAAATATACAAAATGCAAGTGAGAAGTGCTGCAATGTATGGGGCTGAACTATGGGGCACCATCCTTCTGGCAGACTACCAAAACAGAAAACCAGTTTATGAGAAAGCTCCTGGGCTTACCACCTAGCACTCCCCTCATCCCTCTGCGCCTGGACCTAGGAGTTAAACTGATTGCAGAAGAGACAGATCTAAGACCACTGACCTTCTGGCGAAGACTGTGGGCAACTCCTGAATTAGCATTCTACCGAAATGAACTTAAGGGTGTCTTGGGTTTACCGGGGGTGGGAAAACTGTCCTGGTTTAAGCACATCAAATAAACATGTGTCAGAATAGGGGTGCCCAAACTGTGGACCAACCCGGAGGTAGTGTCCCTAACAACATCACGACTACAACTTGTCAGAGCCTATAGGGCACATAAATTAGCTGATCTGCAGGTGAACACCAAACTCGGGCACCTGACAGCTGAATTTCTTAACATAAAAACCGAGTACCTCTTTGAGTCTTTTCTGGACGACATACAGCCTCCTAAAGCTAGGAGGCTGTATGTCCAGTTCAGAATAGGGACCCTCTCGGTCAATGCTTTTGTGAACAAATGATCAAACGATCCCTCTGCAGGTTGACCTGCCTGCAACTGCCCTGCCCAGGCTATAAATCTGCCAGAAGGCGTTGGCTTATTCCTTTATGCAGAAACCTGGGATGCATACAGTGGCTGGAGACATATAGAATGTTAAGACCTGATACGCACCCCCCCCCCCCTCATAGTTTTTGCGTGTCTCATTTCCTTAATTCCATGTGGCACAGGCGCAGGGCCTTTTTCAATTCATTTCAGCAATTGTAAAAAACTTTTTCCGCATTTTTGTTCTTTTTAGCCTTTACATTTTAATAGTTTTCATCTGGTTTTAATTATTCTTGCTTTAACTGGCATAAACACATTGGACATATTTAAAATGTCTTTTTGGGATGTATTGCAATATCTAAATAATGAACTGCCAAATCTGTTTATCAGTGTTATATTATATATGAACTTCTACTTTTTATGGCCTTTTATGGCCTAAATAAAGTTTGTTGAAATGGAAATGGATTTCATATCGCATTTTTATTCCTCTTTTAAATCAATTGTATTGCACTGGTTTTAATTAACTATGCAAATAATAAATTACTTACTGCAGCCTCTATCATAGGTCACATGACTAGGTGTAGCTGGCAGTTGGTCTTTGTGTATTGCTCCAAGGCAGTGAGACGTAGGAGAATATGTGTTGGCAGGATGGACCATCTAGGACTTGATGAGGGGGAGGAGCTGTCACCTGCCACATTTGCACATTTCAAATGCTCTGCCTGAACATCTTCACAAAGGGATTGACACTAGTTTTTTGTGACACCAGACAAGTGGTGTCACACAGTCCTGGATTCTTGGAATTGGACCTGAAGGTGCTGTGCCAGCCCAGATGTGGTAGGACCCAAAGCAGCATATTGTAACTTCTAGCATCTCTGCTTTGGAACTGAAGCATCCCTGGTGACATACTTCGCATCCCAGCCCACAGCCTCCTCTTAACCACCGCTGCGCAAAGCATCCTCGACACAGGCCTTCATATCTCAAGCCCCTCGTGGACGGCATCCTCGAAGACAACACTGGACTTTGCATCGCAGCCCCACATCTTCTTCGGAACTTTGGGTTCACGATGTATAGTCAAGGTAGGTTTTCGCATTGCCAGCCCCTCATCAACGGGATCCTCAATGACTAAGCAGGTCTCCGCATCACTGCCTCACGGCTCCTCGGAACCCGAACTGTGCGGCACATCATCGATGTGGAATCTTTCAACACTCCACAACTAGGTTTTAAGGTAGTTTGTGCAGAGGTCCTAACTGGCCCCCAATATCCGGCCCGCACTCCATCGTGGTAAGCCTAAACTTGTGTCTTTGTCCCAGTCCAGCACGACCAGATAATCACAGTTGGTGCTTTGTGCATCTAGGGACTATTTTCACTTAAATCTTTATAATCACTTATCTCTGGTTCTACGGATTGGATTTTTGTTGTTTGTTCTGAAAAAAATATTATTATTATTATTATTATTTGCTGTTTTATAACGCGCTCCGTTACTACCAGAGTGTCCTGGCGCGATAAAGGAAAAAACAAGCAAGTGGCCAGCTAAAGGAAAAAGAACACTAATAGGCTGTTCTAAAAAGATGAGTTTTTAGTGCTTTCTTAAAGGAAACAAAATTCTCAGTTGATCTCAGGGAGAGGGGAAGGGCGTTCCATGTCTTAGCTGCGACAACAGCAAGCGAGTATCCTCCTAGTCGTACTCGCTGAAAGCGAGGCACATTCAAGAGATTACAGCCGGCTGAACGTAGCGGCCGTGTGGGGACATAGCGACTGAATCTTTTCCTTAGATAGGATGGTCCCATATCATGGACTGCCTTAAATGCTAAGGTGAGGATTTTAAAAGTTATCCTTTGAGCAATCGGCAGCCAATGAAGTTCTTTTAAGTGTGCTCGCACGCTTTCTCTGCTTGGAATGTTATACAGCAGCCGTGCAGTCGCATTTTTAATAATCTGCAGTCGGGCCACTAAGAAAGCTGGAGTGCCGCTAAAAAGAGAGTTGGCATAGTCGAGCCTAGATAAAATTAAAGCTCTAGCACCCGACTCTCTGGAAGATGATGGCAGATACGGGAAGAACTTTCTCATGGCTTTTAGGGAGCCGAAGCACACAGCAGTAAGTTTTTTTATGTGTGCCTCGAATCTCAGATCCTCTCCAAACCAGACTCCCAAATTTTTGGCAGCGATAGTAACTGAGCCTGGCTGGGGAAAATCCGACGGCCACAAGAGTTCTCTAAAGTTGGATGGGAATTGGCCATACAGCAAGATTTCTGTCTTGTCTTCGTTGCACTTCAGCTGTGCAGCTGCTAACCAGTTAAACACAGCGGAAAGGCACGAACGGACAACCTCTGTGTTAGTATCTGCATCCTTCCAGGTAAATAAAAGCTGCGTATCATCTGCATACGCTATGATTTTTGCTCCCATTTGTTCGGCCAGCACAATGAGGGGGGTAAGATAAACATTAAAAAGCAGGGGACTCAATGTGGATCCTTGGGGAACCCCGGTAGTGAGGGGCCTGACCGAAGATGAAAAAGGCGGGATCCAAACCTGCTGAGATCTGTCTGATAAAAAAGATTCTACCCATTTCAGTGCTGAGCCCACCACTCCAATCTCCGCTAGGCGGGTTAGAAGGAGTGAATGAGGGACAGTATCGAACGCGGCAGAGAGGTCTAATAAAATCAGAGCCGCTCTGCCGCCACTGTCCAAACACTCCCTAATGGCTTCAGTAATTTCCACCAGCGCCGACTCAGTGCTGTAAGCTGCACGGAAGCCAGACTGGGCAGGGTGAAGGACCTCCGAGGTTTCTACAAAGGCATTAAGCTGGGCGAAAGCAAGTTTCTCCCCAATTTTTGCCATAGCTGGTAGTAAAGATATTGGTCTGTAATTACTAGGCACAGTAGGATCTGCACCCACCTTTTTTAACAAAGGAAGCAACTTAGCCTGTTTCCATTCGTTAGGAACCCTGGCTGAAGTAAAGGATAGACCCATTATTTGAGAAACCTCAGGAGCCACTGCTTCTGCCGCTTCAGCCAACACCCTGGCTGGGCAGGTATCTCCAGGGGCACCAGATTTTAACGATTTTATTGCCATTAGGGTGTCCTCCACCGAAGGTGGGGCAAAGCTCTCCATGGTGTGTGTGGGTACAACATTAGATCCAACCCTGTCCTCAGTCAGGCTCCCCCCACCAATAGCTCTAAGACTTTGCTGAATTTTGGCAATTTTAGTCAAGAAAAAGGAGGAAAGGCTTTCGCACCATTCGGTAGAGGGCTTGATAGAAATTTGCTCTGCACATGGAGAAAGGAAACTTTTTACTATAGAGAAAATCTCTCTGCTGTTGTTATTCGCCTTCTCAATTCTTCTGGCAAAATATTCAGTTTTGGCCAGCTTGATATTGGCGTAATATTCTCGTTGAGCAGAGCGGTAAGCTGCCTTGGCTTGTGGGCAATAAGCCACCCTCCAAGCTCGCTCCAATTTTTTACAGACTAATTTGCCAGCTCGAAGATGGGGCGAATACCATGGTTGTGAAGGAGTCGTCCTGCTTCTGCCGGGGTCAGTAGCCTTTGAAGACACAGACAGGGCTGCTCGAATCCACCCATCATAAATCTCTACAGCAGAATCAAGATCTCCTCCCAACTGAGGCCTATTCTGATCCAGCCAAACAGAAAAATTGCCTACGTTGATTTTTGGGGGGCGTGTATTCAAGTAGACTTTAGGTGAGTCCTTCACGGCTGACCAAGAAAATCTAATAAGCAGGTGATCCGTCCAAGTGAGTATTTGGGGGGCCTCAACCTTCAATGGAAAGTTAGAACCGATGACGTCCAAGATGTGACCGCCCGAATGAGTAGGGGAGAAAACCCATTGGGTAAGAGAGGCCAGGTCGAAGGAGTCAGAAAGGAGCTTACTTTCCTGACGATCCCGACAATCTACATGGATGTTTAAATCGCCGAGCCGCATGAAACGGGAGAATCTTACTGCTCTGGGGACGAGCGTCTCCAAGAGAGCTTTAAGAAATCGTCCCGCGGGGCCGGGGGGGCGGTAGATGAGGGAACCACCCAGAGTAAAATGAGGGGACAAAGCCAATGAGAAATTCATAATCTCGCCGTCCTCGAGATTATCTGAATCTTCCACATTAAGCTCCCAAGACTCTCTGAAAATGATTGCTAACCCTCCACCTCTACCACTAACCCTATCTTTCCTACGGATCTTGTACCCTCTTGGAATGGCTAGTTCGATGTCAGGAGCACTCGAACCATCCAACCAAGTTTCCGTAATAAATAGCAGGTCCAAAGTACCTTCTTCCAACAAAGAAAAGGTCTCCAAGGCATGTTAAATGGCAATATAAAATGTTACTCTATTTTTCTAATTTGGTATTGGTTCTTGTGTTGTGCTTTCACTTTATTACTGTTTGAAGTGCTGCATAAATACTTTACACATTAAGTTAAGCCTGACTGCAGGAAGAAGGACCAGAACAAGGCTTGGTAAGTTTGGGTGGGGCCGGGGGGAGTTGGGTGTATTGTTGGGGGGGGTAGTTTTAGGGCTCAGGGCAGGGGTAGTTTGTAGGGCACTGGGCTGAATTGTAGGTCTCAATGTAGGGGGACGGGGCAGTTTTCAGGGCTGGGGGCCAGTTTTTAGGACAAAAGGTGGGGTGCTGTTGTTGTGGTGGTTTTTTCGTGCTAGGAGTCAGGTTTTAGGCCTCAGGGACACGATCAGGGTAGATAATTGTGCTTGGGTGGGTAGATTACAATGCAAGAGGGCTGAAATTTAGGGCTCAGGGTAGGTGGGCTGGGGTGGGATCTTTACCACACATATGCCTTTACCAATTATGCTTTTACAGTGAAATTTGTTGTTATATTTTTGTTACAGAACTATGTCATGATTCAGTACTTTTGTAGGTCAAGATGATCATAGTGTAGGAGTCATCATGAAACACTGGGGAAAAACAAATCAATTGGATGTGAACCCCCCCCCCCCCCCAATAGATGCTGTGCATGTCCAACTGTTCACATACCTCTCTAAGTAAAGTGATATATGGGAAACTAGACAACACAACAATACTTACAATAAATGTCTTCTTATGTCAACAACCATTGCAAGGCCATATAATGGCATATCCACTGAATTATACAAATGTAACTTTATAGTATCTTTATAGGTTTATAAAACGCGTCCGGATGTGCAGCCAGATGCTGAATTGACTGGCGAGAGCTATAGTTGACCTAATAAAAGCCTATGGAGAAAAGCTATTGTGTGCCTGAGTGCCTCTTATTTTGTTGGACATCCCCACAAGCGTAAATGTTTAAGCGGCCGTCTTGCCGCTGAGGGGCACCACTTTGGAAAACTGAAAGGCCACGAAGTCACGAAGTAAGTGGCTCCATTGTGGGGCACATAAGGAGGACTTTACAATGTGCTGTCTCCGGGGCTCATTGGAAGCTTATACTGCATTAATTACTGGGCACCATTTTAAGAAGGACTTCACCATCCACAATGCAAAGTATAGACTCATAATTGAGCAGCCAATCAGGGCATGCGATCGAGCATAATAGAGAAGGTGGGGCTCGAATGGTGTTCACGGACTGCAATACTGCCGTAGAAGGGAGAGACCCGAAACGCGTCCGGATGTGCAGCCCAATGCTGAATTGACTGGCGAGAGCTATTGTTGACCTAATAAAAGCCTATGGGGAAAAGCTCTTGTATGCCTGAGTGCCTCTCGTTTTGTTGGACATCCCCACGAGCGTAAAGGTTTATAACACTGTTAACATTGGGCCTGTTTTATGTTTCAGCAGATGGGTTACTCCGTCAAAATGGTGACAGACATCCTGTCAGGCAAAATATAAATTCCATTATATCCTATGACATGTATATTTTGGTGTAAGGGAAATCTTCCTACGCTGTGATGAGTAACCGGTCTGCCAAAATATATATCAGGCCCATTATGAATTGTGGATGCAAAATTAATAGGTAACTTTCTTACAATTTTTTGAGCAGTCTGTGCTTAAAAGTAAGAGTGTTATCATCACATTCTGCCTAACCTGTGTTATTTTTATAGTAGATGGTAAAGTCTTCTGATTCTGCAGTATCTCCATGATGAAAAATAATAGTCTACAAATAAAATTGTGGCCTGAAATAGAAATTTGTGAAGCAGTAAAGTTAGAAATACTCGTATAGATGTTTCTGTTATTCAGAGAACATGTTTGAATTAAGTATGGGCGAAATTTGCAAATTTGCGATCCGCGAATTCGTGCGAAAGCGAACTCGCAATTCGCAAATTCGTGCGAATTTGCAAATTTTCTGTTTTTGCGAGTTCGCGAGGGTTTTGTACAAGTTCGGGAACGCGAACTTACTTGTGTGGTCGCAACGGTTGCGACCATGATGTTTCTACGTGTCCAGCTTATTTGCGACCCTGTGGTTCATCGCGGCCACCCTCCGGTTCATCACTGCCACCCTCTGGTTCACCAATACCACCCTCTGGTTTGCCACTGCCACCCTGTGGATCATCACTGCCACCCTCTGGTTCACCACTGCCACCCTCTGGTTCCTCACTGCTATCCTCTGGTTCATCACCTTGTGGTTCACCACTGCCACCCTCTGGTTTATCACTGCCACCCTCTGGTTCATTACTGCCACCCTCTGGTTCGCCACTGCCACCCTCTGGATCACCACTGCCACCCTCTGGTTCATCACTGCCACCCTCTGGTTCATCACTGCCACCTCTGGTAATTCACAGTACCATCTGGTTCACCAGTGCCACCCTATGGATCATCACTGTCCCCCTCTGGTTCATCACTGCCACCCTCTGTTTCACCACTGCCACCCTCTGGTTTGCCACTGCCATCCTCTGGATCATCACTGTCCCCATCTGGTTCATCACTGCCACCCTCTGGTTCATCACTGCCTCCCTCTGGTTCATCACTGCCTCCCTCTGGTTCATCACAGCACCCTCTGGTTCACCAGTGCCACCCTCTGGATCATCACTATCCCCCTCTGGTTCACCACTGTCACCCTCTGGTTCATCACTGCCACCCTCTGGTTCATTACTGCCACCCTCTGGTTCGCCACTGCCACCCTCTGGATCATCACTGCCACCCTCTGGTTGATCACTGCCATCCTCTGGTTCATCACTGCCACCCTCTGGTTTGCCACTGCCACCCTCTGGATCATTACTGTCCCCCTCTGGTTTATCACAGCACCCTCTGGTTCATCACTGCCACCCTCTGGTTGATCACTGCCATCCTCCGGTTCATCCCTGCCACCCTCTGGTTCATCACTGCCACCCTCTGGTTTGCCACTGCCACCCTCTGGATCATCACTGCCACCCTCTGGTTGATCACTGCCACCCTCTGTTTCAAGGCTGTGGATTGGGGCAGGGAGGGCTGAATGAAACTAGACACTGCCTGGGGCACACAAGGTGTCCCATGCAAAGTCCAGTTTGAACCGGTGCTGGGGCTCTCCAGCCCCAGCTCTGGCGCGAAACTGGACAAAGGGAAAGGGGTGTAACCACCCCCTTCCTGGGTCCCACACAAAGGAGGGACCTAGCAGGAGATCCAGCCCCTAGATGTGGAATAAAGGTAGGAGCTGTGCCAATGGAAACCAGATCATCCTGACTGAAACTTTGAAATGAAACTCTGGACCCTTCGACATCCCTCTCGATGTGGAAGACTGAAGAATCTCCTTTGTGGTCAAGGAGTGGCCACCCTGTGCAAGCAGGCACCATCAGCGCATCAAGACTTTCTTTGCCTTTGCCCCCACCAGAGCTCAAACGACACAGATCAACAAGACCCAGACTCCGAACATCCAACAGCCCGATCCACAGTCCTGGCAAAGCTGAGACTCGTGGAGGTGACGAGAGACGTGGGACCGGCCATCTTGAACAGTTGACGAAGTGCTTCCTGTGCAGCTCCCGAGGCACCCTCAGTGCTGTGCTTTGGGGTTTGAGAAGCCTCAGCCTCGAGCAGCCTGTGCTCCAAAGATCACCCCTCCACACGAGTTCTGCGTGGGGCCCTTTTTCACTTTTCCTGCTTGCCGCGTTGTCCGGTCACTTGCCCATTGGCTAGTGGCCTCTGTGACAATGATCCATCAAAACTACACTGCTGGTCTGGTTGCTCCAGACTGGCCCTAGCTCCCCTGAAAAGGAGCCATCGATCTGACTTTCCCAGTCCGATCCAGAAGACATCTTTGAGTCCTGCTTGGGTTGCATTTGCCAAGGTTTGGTGACTCCAATTCGAGAACCGACAGCGCCGACAGCAAGAGCCTTTGTGGGACAGCTCGTGTCCACCAGCTGGTTATCTTCGATCCTTCCTGGTCCACGTGGCAGCTGAGACAAACTACTCGACAGCACCTAATTGCAACCCGACACTGCCTGGTTCCGTCCTGGTTCCGTCCTGGTCACTGGCTAGTGACCTAGACTCTGTCCCCTCTGCTTTCAGGTACTCTACATCTTTGATCCACCCTTGGATCCAACCGACTCTTCTCTCCTGGCTGCCTGCAGCATCTTTACCTCCAGGCTCCATAGAACTCCATGAAGAAACCCAACGCACTTTGGCACCTATGCACCCGCTTCCTGTGGGTGAGGTAACGAGATTACACCAGTGCTGCTATAGTGGTTTACACCTCTAGTGTCCTACTTTTTCGTGGCTAAGTTCTAATCCAGTCAGAAGACTCCTAAACCTATAACTTTCTGATTTTTACGCACCATAGACTTGTATGGTAAACGCGGTTGCCTATAGACACTGCACCTGCATCCTGTGGGCCTCCTATGTCCTAACCTTCATTAGTCCAGTGTAGGCCCAGCGATTCCCTAGGCCCTAGGCCTGTTCATTGTTCGTGACGTGGTACTTATACCACTTTCCTAATATATGGTTTGAGTGGCCACCCGGCCTATCCATAATTGTGCATCTTATTGTATGTTATACTGTGTTCTTTGTTTAACGCTTGTGCGCCTGTGCTCATAAAGAGTCAAGGGGATTATTCTAGAAATAAATACATATATTTTATAATATATAATTTGTGTGGTGTCCTTTCATTTGATATTTAAAGGATTGCATATGGTAAAACAGCTGGCTTCACATGCCCTCTTAAGTTGAGCCTACGACTGCTTTTGTCCATGCTACCACTAGGATAGCTGGTCTATAAGGTTGACTTATAACCAATCACCATAAGGGTCATTTGGACTGGTGCAAGGTGCTCACTAGAATAGTGATCATCATATACCAGGCCAACTTCTCACACACAGCACCCTCTGGTTCGCCACTAACACCCTCTGGATCATCACTGCCACCCTCTGCTTCATCACTGCCACCCCCTGGTTTGCCACTGCCACCCTCTGGTTCATCACTGCCACCCTCTGGTTTGCCACTGCCACCCTCTGGAACATCACTGCCCCCCTCTGGTTCATCACTGCCACCGTCTGGGTCACCAGTGCCACCCTCTGGATCATCACTGTCCCCCTCTGGTTCACCACTGTCACCCTCTGGTTCATCACTGCCACCTTCTGGTTCATCACTGCCACTCTCTGGTTTGCCACTGCCACCCTCTGGATCATCACTGTCCCCCTCTGGTTCATCACTGCCACCCTCTGTTTCACCACTGCCACCCTCTGGTTTGCCACTGCCACCCTCTGGATCATCACTGTCCCCATCTGGTTCATCACTGCCACCCTCTGGTTCATCACTGCCTCCCTCTGGTTCATCACAGCACCCTCTGGTTCACCAGTGCCACCCTCTGGATCATCACTATCCCCCTCTGGTTCACCACTGTCACCCTCTGGTTCATCACTGCCACCCTCTGGTTCATCACTGCCACCCTCTGGTTTGCCAATGCCACCCTCTGGATCATCACTGTCCCCCTCTGGTTCATCACTGCCACCCTCTGGTTCACCACTGCCACCCTCTGGTTCATCACTGCCACCCTCTGGTTCATCACTGCCACCTCTGGTTCATCACAGCACCATCTGGTTCACCAGTGCCACCCTATGGATCATCACTGTCCCCCTCTGGTTCGCCACTGTCCCCCCCTGGTTCATCACTGCCACCCTCCGGTTCATCACTGCCACCCTCTGGTGGTTTGCCACTGCCAGCCTCTGGATCATCACTGTCACCCCTGCAACCCTCAGGTTCAGCACTCACCACTGCCACCCTCTGGATCACCACTGTCACTCTCTGGCTCACCACTACCACCCTCTTTTTCACCACTGTAGATTATGGGGGGAAAGCACACCTGCCCAGCCTCAACGGAGATGAATTAATTTGGGGCGGTTAATGTGTCACTGAATTTGCGCTTCAAGTCTGGCACCTGCTTCCTTAGCTGTAAGAGCTTCCTGTTGCAGTTATTTTTTTTACAGGAGCATTGTGCCATACTTGTAACTATTCTCTGACCCTGCTTTGAGAGTCAGAGCAGGGTCAGAGAATAGTTGCAAGTAGGCAACTGAACTCTGGAGGGGCCCCTCAGGAAGCACTGCAGGGAATGGTTACAAATTAGCTTGAACTTTTGCACCTGCTAAGTGCTATCAGTTTTCCAAAATTCGTTTTTCTGCCATTTCGCGAGATTCGCGGGGCGCAAATTTGTGCAAAATTGAACTTACAATCCTCAAATTCGTGTGAATTTGCGGATGTTCTTTTTTTTTACGTGTTCGCGCATTTTTGTTTGCTTATTCGCGAACCGCTTGCAGAGCACTGACCCCGAGGTTGCCCATGCGGTCGTGTATGGGCGCGGCCATCTTGTTTGCGTGACGTGTTTCCGTTTCCGGGCGCTAGTTTTATGCTCGCGTCGTATGCGGCGTGCGATTATGTGTTCGTGGGTGTTTTTGCGAGCTCGCGGGGGAATTATCGCACAAAGTTACCCACGCGGTCCTCTATTGGCACGGCCATCTTGTTTTTCATTCCCTGCTATGGTTTTGGGCATGCTACCTTTCTATCCATCTTACATCTTTGTAATCCTATGTATTTCTGAACTTATTATTTGTTTTTTTTGCTTATTATCTCTCTCTTCAATTTCCTACATCTATACTTTGTGTTTTTTTAAACCTTTTGTTACTTTATTACCTACTTTATTTCTTTCGCTCTCTCTCTTATTTTTTTTCACACCTATTCTAATTTCCTTCTTCTTGTGCCCAGGACCATGGCTAAGGGAGGCGACAAGGGCAAGGGGAAGTGCCCAGCACCCCGTACCCGGCTCCCTTGCAGGCGTTTGAGAGGGGAGGAAGTCCAGGCCAGGGAGATCTTCTCTGCGGTGGAGGTGGCCGCCTTGATGGTTTTCGTACAAGTCCACCTCCATAAGACCGTGGCAGCAGGTGCGCGGATTGCTTCCGGTTACGGCCTCCGGGAGCATCGCCAGCTGTGGGAGAAGGTGTGCCGGCGCATGTATAAGGAGTCTGGGGTCCGGCGCACCTACCAGCAAGTGACGCACCGGTGGAGTGACATCTTGGACCTGGAGCATGACAACAGCCCGACCTGCTCGGTGTGGAGATCACTGGCCTTGGTAAGTAGCTATTTAATAACTACTTTTTTTCCTTCTGCTCTGTTATATTGCTAATCTATTTTTTCCTGAAGAGTACGAATGCTGCTGATTCGATTACATTGCAGGTAAATTAATGTTTAAATAGCTTCTGTCATCGCAGGTGCTCGCCTGGTTATTGGCGTTGCTAATATGCTTACTTGTTTGCAACTTTTCAGTCATTTGAGAGCATTACTGTGTAATGCTAGAGACAGTACACTCAAGTCTAGTCCTTCTTTGTACTCCTGCTGCTGCCACTTTGAGGAGATATTGGTGGATTGATACGTTGAGTATATTATTTATTACTTGTTATAGGACATTTGTTAGTGGTCTGCAATCATGATGACGGACTGTGTCTGACACACAACGTCTCGTGCTGCTGAGTGATGGCAGTCGTAGTAGAACCTTTTTGTTGTTGATGTAGTTAGTGAATTACATAACTTTCCTATTAGACGGTCTGCGAATCCAGCAATACTGTACTACTATCCTCCTAGTTGACCAGATCAGATGCAATTGATGTTAATTTGTTTTCCCGGCATAATCTTAGATTGAGTACAAAGAAATCAAATATTTCCAAAAAAACAATCATCCATGTTGTGTTTCTTTATTTCATGATCACCAGGACCTCCCAGGGGCAAGGCGCCAGCGGCCACAGAGACTCCGTTGGCAGAAGGTGGACAGGAGCAGTCCCTTGCAGGCTCTTCTGCTGGCCCCAGTAAATTGTTCTATTGTTATATTAATACTTATACTTCCCTAACTTTTACAGCTCCTATTCATTACAAATTGGTTCCTAATAATTCTATGTTTTACAAAATAATCTTTGATCTTCTAATGTAGACTATTTTCTACATTCTTATCCTGCCTCTACCTTCACTCTCTGTGCTACTACTATTTACAATTATGAGTCGGTTTGTGTAGGTAGCTAAGCTTGCCCATTCGTCAAACGGTGTGAAACAAAACTCTGATACAGCAATAGCTCTAGGCACTGAGTGCAGTCCTCTGGGTTGCCCTTGCTGTCTATTCCAGTCTTCTTAATGTAAGTAATTTGACAATTACCAACAAGAAAATGTCATTGTTTACAACAAGTAAAGGGTAGCAGTTGCCTTTTTGATTTGAGAGGAGCACATCCCATACCGCTAGTGTTTCAGGGACTATTCTGCACACAAAGAAGTATGGACAGACTGATTTGCATATAGCCAGGTTCTGAGCTGGGATGGTGCAGTGAGCTAAATAATGGTGATGGATCAAGCCCTGATCTTTGGACTGGGTAAGAGTGGTCTGCTTAATTCAGACACTCTGTTCATCACCACCCCCTTTTCTGAATCGTTTTTGGCCACTATAGGTGTGGCAGGGTATACTCAGACATGAGTCCCTTGCTCACTGCATCATCAGGATTCAAGCAAGCCGGGCCGACGACAGCTGAAATGCCAGAAACCGGTCCCCGGAAGCTTGTCTCCTTTCTGGTGAAGAATTGGCTTGGTAGTTTGGTTTGCCTCGTTCCCATCATGCACTTGGACAGGAACAGACTAATTTGCATGTAGCCAGGTTCTGAACTGGGATGGTGCAGTGAGCTAAAAAACGGTGATGGATCAAGCCCTGATCTTTGGACTGGGTAAGAGTGGTCTGCTTAATTCAGACACTCTGTTCATCACCACCCCCTTTTCTGAATCATTTTGTCCACCATAAGCGTGGAAGGGTATACTCAGATGTGAGTCCCTTGCTCATTGCACCATCAGGATTCAAGCAAGCCGGGCCGACGACGGCTGAAATGTCAGAAACCTGTCCCCGGAAGCTTGTTTCCTTCCCAGTATAAGAATTGGCTTGGTAGTTTGGTTTGCCCTGTTCCCATCATGCACTGGGACAGGAACAGACTAATTTGCATGTAGCCAGGTTCTGAGCTGGGATGGTGCAGTGAGCAAAAAAACGGTGATGGATCAAGCCCTGATCTTTGGACTGGGTAAGAGTGGTCTGCTTAATTCAGACACTCTGTTCATCACCACCCCCTTTTCTGAATCATTTTGTCCATCATAAGCGTGGAAGGGTATACTCAGATGTGAGTCCCTTGCTCATTGCACCATCAGGATTCAAGCAAGCCGGGCCGACGACGGCTGAAATGCCAGAAACCGGTCCCCGGAAACTTGTTTCCTTCCCAGTATAAGAATTGGCTTGGTAGTTTGGTTTGCCCTGTTCCCATCATGCACTGGGACAGGAACAGACTAATTTGCATGCAGCCAGGTTCTGAGCTGGGATGGTGCAGTGAGCTAAAAAACGGTGATGGATCAAGCCCTGATCTTTGGACTGGGTAAAAGTGGTCTGCTTAATTCAGACACTCTGTTCATCACCACCCCCTTTTCTAAATCATTTTGTCCACCATAAGCGTGGAAGGGTATACTCAGATGTGAGTCCCTTGCTCATTGCACCATCAGGATTCAAGCAAGCCGGGCCGACGACGGCTGAAATGCCAGAAACCGGTCCCCGGAAGCTTGTTTCCTTCCCAGTATAAGAATTGGCTTGGTAGTTTGGTTTGCCCTGTTCCCATCATGCACTGGGACACGGACAGACTGATTTGCATATAGGCAGGTTCTGAGCTGGGATGGTGCAGTGAGATAAATAACGGTGATGGATCAAGCCCTGATCTGCGGACTGGGTAAGAGTGGTCTGCTTAATTCAGACACTCTGTTCATCACCACCCCCTTTTCTGAATCAATTTTGGCCACTAAAGGTGTGGCAGGGTATACTCAGACATGAGTCCCTTTCTCACTGCACCATCAGGATTCAAGCAAGCCGGGCTGACGACGGCGGAAATGCCAGAAACCGGTCCCCGGTAGCTTGTCTCCTTTCTGGTGAAGAATTGGCTTGGTAGTTTAGTTTGCCCTGTTCCCATGATGCACTGGGCCAGGGACAGACTGATTTGCATATAGCCAGGTTCTGAGCTGGGATGGTGCAGTGAGCTAAATAATGGTGATGGATCAAGCCCTGATCTTTGGACTGGGTAAGAGTGGTCTGCTTAATTCAGACACTCTGTTCATCACCACCCCCTTTTCTGAATCATTTTTGGCCACTATAGGTGTGGCAGGGTATACTCAGACATGAGTCCCTTGCTCACTGCATCATCAGGATTCAAGCAAGCCGGGCCGACGATGGCTGAAATGCCAGAAACCGGTCCCCGGAAGCTTGTCTCCTTTCTGGTGAAGAATTGGCTTGGTAGTTTGGTTTGCCCTGTTCCCATCATGCACTGGGACAGGAACAGATTAATTTGCATGTAGCCAGGTTCTGAGCTGGGATCGTGCAGTGAGCTAAAAAATGCTGATGGATCAAGCCCTGATCTTTGGACTGGGTAAGAGTGGTCTGCTTAATTCAGACACTCTGTTCATCACCACCCCCTTTTCTGAATCATTTTGTCCACCATAAGCGTGGAAGGGTATACTCAGATGTGAGTCCCTTGCTCATTGCACCATCAGGATTCAAGCAAGCCGGGCCGACGACGGCTGAAATGCCAGAAACCTGTCCCCGGAAGCTTGTTTCCTTCCAAGTATAAGAATTGGCTTGGTAGTTTGGTTTGCCCTGTTCCCATCATGCACTGGGACAGGAACAGACTAATTTGCATGTAGCCAGGTTCTGAGCTGGGATGGTGCAGTGAGCAAAAAAACGGTGATGGATCAAGCCCTGATCTTTGGACTGGGTAAGAGTGGTCTGCTTAATTCAGACACCCTGTTCATCACCACCCCCTTTTCTGAATCATTTTGTCCACCATTAGCGTGGAAGGGTATACTCAGATGAGAGTCCCTTGCTCATTGCACCATCAGGATTCAAGCAAGCCGGGCTGAAGACGGCTGAAATGCCAGAAACTGGTCCCCGGAACCTTGTTTCCTTCCCAGTATAAGAATTGGCTTGGTAGTTTGGTTTGCCCTGTTCCCATCATGCACTGGGACAGGAGCAGACTAATTTGCATGTAGCCAGGTTCTGAGCTGGGATGGTGCAGTGAGCTAAAAAAACGGTGATGGATCAAGCCCTGATCTTTGGACTGGGTAAGAGTGGTCTGCTTAATTCAGACACTCTGTTCATCACCACCCCCTTTTCTAAATCATTTTGTCCACCATAAGCGTGGAAGAGTATTCTCAGATGTGAGTCCATTGCTCATTGCACCATCAGGATTCAAGCAAGCCGGGCCGACGACGGCTGAAATGCCAGAAACCGGTCCCAGGAAGCTTGTTTCCTTCCCAGTATAAGAATTGGCTTGGTAGTTTGGTTTGCCCTGTTCCCATCATGCACTGGGACAGGGACAGATTAATTTGCATGTAGCCAGGTTCTGAGCTGGGATCGTGCAGTGAGCTAAAAAATGCTGATGGATCAAGCCCTGATCTTTGGACTGGGTAAGAGTGGTCTGCTTAATTCAGACACTCTGTTCATCACCACCCCCCTTTTCTGTATCATTTTGTCCACCATAAGCGTGGAAGGGTATACTCAGATAAGAGTCCCTTGCTCATTGCACCATCAGGATTCAAGCAAGCCGGGCCGACGATGGCTGAAATGCCAGAAACCGGTCCCCGGAAGCTTGTTTCCTTCCCAGTATAAGAATTGGCTTGGTAGTTTGGTTTGCCCTGTTCCCATCATGCACTGGGACAGGAACAGACTAATTTGCATGTAGCCAGGTTCTGAACTGGGATGGTGCAGTGAGCTAAAAGACGGTGATGGATCAAGCCCTGATCTTTGGACTGGGTAAGAGTGGTCTGCTTAATTCAGACACTCTGTTCATCACCACCCCCTTTTCTGAATCATTTTGTCCACCATAAGCGTGGAAGGGTATACTCAGATGTGAGTCCCTTGCTCATTGCACCATCAGGTTTCAAGCAAGCCGGGCCGACGACGGCTGAAATGCCAGAAACCTGTCCCCGGAAGCTTGTTTCCTTCCAAGTATAAGAATTGGCTTGGTAGTTTGGTTTGCCCTGTTCCCATCATGCACTGGGACAGGAACAGACTAATTTGCATGTAGCCAGGTTCTGAGCTGGGATGGTGCAGTGAGCAAAAAAACGGTGATGGATCAAGCCCTGATCTTTGGACTGGGTAAGAGTGGTCTGCTTAATTCAGACACCCTGTTCATCACCACCCCCTTTTCTGAATCATTTTGTCCACCATAAGCGTGGAAGGGTATACTCAGATGAGAGTCCCTTGCTCATTGCACCATCAGGATTCAAGCAAGCCGGGCTGAAGACGGCTGAAATGCCAGAAACTGGTCCCCGGAAGCTTGTTTCCTTCCCAGTATAAGAATTGGCTTGGTAGTTTGGTTTGCCCTGTTCCCATCATGCACTGGGACAGGAGCAGACTAATTTGCATGTAGCCAGGTTCTGAGCTGGGATGGTGCAGTGAGCTAAAAAAACGGTGATGGATCAAGCCCTGATCTTTGGACTGGGTAAGAGTGGTCTGCTTAATTCAGACACTCTGTTCATCACCACCCCCTTTTCTAAATCATTTTGTCCACCATAAGCGTGGAAGAGTATTCTCAGATATGAGTCCATTGCTCATTGCACCATCAGGATTCAAGCAAGCCGGGCCGACGACGGCTGAAATGCCAGAAACCGGTCCCCGGAAGCTTGTTTCCTTCCCAGTATAAGAATTGGCTTGGTAGTTTGGTTTGCCCTGTTCCCATCATGCACTGGGACAGGAACAGACTGATTTGCATATAGGCAGGTTCTGAGCTGGCATGGTGCAGTGAGATAAATAACGGTGATGGATCAAGCCCTGATCTTTGGACTGGGTAAGAGTGGTCTGCTTAATTCAGACACTCTGTTCATCACCACCCCCTTTTCTGAATCGTTTTTGGCCACTATTGGTGTGGCAGGGTATACTCAGACATGAGTCCCTTTCTCCCTGCACCATCAGGATTCAAGCAAGCCGGGCCGACGACGACTGAAATGCCAGAAACCGGTCCCCGGTAGCTTGTCTCCTTTCTGGTGAAGAATTGGCTTGGTAGTTTAATCTGCCCTGTTCCCATGATGCACTGGGCCAGGGACAGACTGATTTGCATATAGCCAGGTTCTGAGCTGGGATGGTGCAGTGAGATAAATAACGGTGATGGATCAAGCCCTAATCTTTGGACTGGGTAAGAGTGATCTGCTTAATTCAGACACTCTGTTCATCACCACCCCCTTTTCTGAATCATTTTGTCCACCATAAGCGTGGAAGGGTATACTCAGATGTGAGTCCCTTGCTCATTGCACCATCAGGATTCAAGCAAGCCGGGCCGACAACGGCTGAAATGCCAGAAACCTGTCCCCGGAAGCTTGTTTCCTTCCCAGTATAAGAATTGGCTTGGTAGTTTGGTTTGCCCTGTTCCCATCATGCACTGGGACAGGAGCAGACTAATTTGCATGTAGCAAGGTTCTGAGCTGGGATGGTGCAGTGAGCTAAAAAAATGGTGATGGATCAAGCCCTGATCTTTGGACTGGGTAAGAGTGGTCTGCTTAATTCAGACACTCTGTTCATCACCACCCCCTTTTCTGAATCGTTTTTGGCCACTATAGGTGTGGCAGGGTATACTCAGACATGAGTCCCTTTCTCACTGTACCATCAGGATTCAAGCAAGCCGGGCCGACGACGGCTGAAATGCCAGAAACCGGTCCCCGGTAGCTTGTCTCCTTTCTGGTGAAGAATTGGCTTGGTAGTTTAGTCTGCCCTGTTCCCATGATGCACTGGGCCAGGGACAGACTGATTTGCATATAGCCAGGTTCTGAGCTGGGATGGTGCAGTGAGATAAATAACGGTGATGGATCAAGCCCTGATCTTTGGACTGGGTAAGAGTGATCTGCTTAATTCAGACACTCTGTTCATCACCTCCCCCTTTTCTGAATCGTTTTTGGCCACTATAGGTGTGGCAGGGTATACTCAGACATGAGTCCCTTTCTCACTGCACCATCAGGATTCAAGCAAGCCGGGCCGACGACGGCTGAAATGCCAGAAACCGGTCCCCTGTAGCTTGTCTCCTTTCTGGTGAAGAGTTGGCTTGGTAGTTTAGTCTGCCCTGTTTCCATGATGCACTGGGCCAGGGACAGACTGATTTGCATATAGCCAGGTTCTGAGCTGGGATGGTGCAGTGAGCAAAAAAACGGTGATGGATCAAGCCCTGATCTTTGGACTGGGTAAGAGTGGTCTGCTTAATTCAGACACTCTGTTCATCACCACCCCCTTTTCTGAATCATTTTGTCCACCATAAGCGTGGAAGGGTATACTCAGATGTGAGTCCCTTGCTCATTGCACCATCAGGATTCAAGCAAGCCGGGCCGAAGACGGCTGAAATGCCAGAAACTGGTCCCCGGAAGCTTGTTTCCTTCCCAGTATAAGAATTGGCTTGGTAGTTTGGTTTTCCCTGTTCCCATCATGCACTGGGACAGGAGCAGACTAATTTGCATGTAGCCAGGTTCTGAGCTGGGATGGTGCAGTGAGCTAAAAAAACGGTGATGGATCAAGCCCTGATCTTTGGACTGGGTAAGAGTGGTCTGCTTAATTCAGACACTCTGTTCATCACCACCCCCTTTTCTAAATCATTTTGTCCACCATAAGCGTGGAAGAGTATTCTCAGATGTGAGTCCCTTGCTCATTGCACTATCAGGATTCAAGGAAGCCGGGCCGACGACGGCTGAAATGCCAGAAACCGGTCCCCGGAAGCTTGTTTCCTTCCCAGTATAAGAATTGGCTTGGTAGTTTGGCTTGCCCTGTTCCCATCATGCACTGGGACAGGAACAGACTGATTTGCATATAGGCAGGTTCTGAGCTGGGATGGTGCAGTGAGATAAATAACGGTGATGGATCAAGCCCTGATCTTTGGACGGGGTAAGAGTGGTCTGCTTAATTCAGACACTCTGTTCATCACCACCCCCTTTTCTGAATCGTTTTTGGCCACTATAGGTGTGGCAGGGTATACTCAGACATGAGTCCCTTTCTCACTGTACCATCAGGATTCAAGCAAGCCGGGCCGACGACGGCTGAAATGCCAGAAACCGGTCCCCGGTAGCTTGTCTCCTTTCTGGTGAAGAATTGGCTTGGTAGTTTAGTCTGCCCTGTTCCCATGATGCACTGGGCCAGGGACAGACTGATTTGCATATAGCCAGGTTCTGAGCTGGGATGGTGCAGTGAGATAAATAACGGTGATGGATCAAGCCCTGATCTTTGGACTGGGTAAGAGTTATCTGCTTAATTCAGACACTCTGTTCATCACCTCCCCCTTTTCTGAATCGTTTTTGGCCACTATAGGTGTGGCAGGGTATACTCAGACATGAGTCCCTTTCTCACTGCACCATCAGGATTCAAGCAAGCCGGGCCGACGACGGCTGAAATGCCAGAAACCGGTCCCCGGTAGCTTGTCTCCTTTCTGGTGAAGAGTTGGCTTGGTAGTTTAGTCTGCCCTGTTTCCATGATGCACTGGGCCAGGGACAGACTGATTTGCATATAGCCAGGTTCTGAGCTGGGATGGTACAGTGAGATAAATAACGGTGATGGATCAAGCCCTGATCTTTGGACTGGGTAAGAGTGGTCTGCTTAATTCAGACACTCTGTTCATCACCACCCCCTTTTCTGAATCGTTTTTGGCCACTATAGGTGTGGCAGGGTATACTCAGACATGAGTCCCTTTCTCACTGCACCATCAGGATTCAAGCAAGCCGGGCCGACGGCCGCTGAAATGCCAGAAACCGGTCCCCGGTAGCTTGTCTCCTTTCTGGTGAAGAATTGGCTTGTTAGTTTAGTCTGCCCTGTTCCCATGATGCACTGGGCCAGGGACAGACTGATTTGCATATAGCCAGGTTCTGAGCTGGGATGGTGCAGTGAGATAAATAACGGTGATGGATCAAGCCCTGATCTTTGGACTGGGTAAGAGTGGTCTGCTTAATTCAGACAATCTGTTCATCACCACCCCCTTTTCTGAATCAACCACTCACATGAGCAACTGGAATGGTGGGTATTGGAAAACATTGAATTGCACCAAAGAGGAGGAGATATGGCCTCTATTTTGAACTATAAAGAGTGCCTCTGGATCCATATCCTAGACTCTGTAGCACATGGATTGAATGGCCAAGAAGAAACATGCATACAAATGAGCAGACTTTAATCATGCATTTTATGGAACTTTAATCATGCATTTTATGAAACCATATAAATGTGATTTTCTTACTGCATACATCTAATATGTATACATGTAGTTGGCTTCTGCCCCGATATAAACGGTCCTGTTGAACAGTATAATAATTGTATGTTCCGTCTAGACCACGGCTAGACCTTGTTTTCCATGTAGCCCTGGCGAAACTACATGCCTTCCGGGTTTTGTAAATTCCTTCCACACGTCAGGATTTACAGGTCAACAAACACATACGGCAGCTGTTATACTCCCAAAGTAAGTCTAACGCCTCGATAAAAACGGCCCTGTTTAACAATATAATAGTTTTATGTTCCTTCTAAACCTCAGCCACTCCTGGTTTTCCATGTAACCCTGGCGAAACTACATGCCCTCCGGGTTTTCTAAATTCCTTTACACGTCAGGATTGACGCGTCAACAGACGTGCGGCTGTGCACGTAGATCTGACGCGATCTGGCTTTTAACAGGTAATCAGACGCGACCTAACCGCAATGATACACGAACGGGAGAGAGAAACAGACTGCTGCTGTCATGCTTCTTAAGTAAGTCTAACACCACGTCCTCGATAAATGAGTTAAAAGGTTTTTGGCGTAGTGCAATCACCATAAGTGACAGGGCTACCGAAATGGTGCCCGGCGCCCCTCTCCTTCCCCTTTTTTTAAAAATACCGAATTAGAGCAAGTATGTAAAAAGTAGAGAATCCCACTAATTATGAAACGTTTATTGTTTAGGTGATCGCGGCTGCGGCACTTCAAACCCGAATTCTTCACCAGACGGTGATAAATTCTTTTATAAAGGCATGTGTTCTGATGAACCATGGGTTCATTTAAATTTTAAATTCGTAAAGGCTTGGTACTAAATGTTACTAATAATCTACTGATACCACGCTTCAATATAGGAGAGATTAATCACCCCCTGGAGGCTACGAGTAAGACGCCTCAAGTTCCAACCATCAGGTGAGCAAGTCCCGCTGGGCTTCTCCATTCATTATGATTAGCAGTGCGCACACCCAATACTAAAACAGGCACCTTCTATCTAATTTTAGGTTGTCCCCCTTCTTGTCCTGATGAAGACCCGAAACGGTTGCTAATAAATCAGCACCATACCGCAGGGTCGAAACGTCGACGTTAATCCACCAATTGGTCCTCACTGCATCTCAACAGAAAAATATGAATAACTATACTGATTGATGGAATTGAAGTTATTGTTGGACCTGTGTTTCTAATTGCATTTCCATGAAACTGTATCACTATAACAGTCACCATTAATCACAGATCATGTTTATTCACTTCTGCACTTTTTTATTGTTATTACATTTTCAAACTGTATGGACAACCAAACTTTTAATGTTTGAAAAAAGATTTGCAAAGTGACTGAATAATTACAACTTTGCTCACAGTAAAAACATGTGGTGTGTGCGTTTCTCATGAAAGTATCTCCATGATTATCAATAAAAAAGGTACATATGAACAAATACTAAGTAAAGTAGATCCTAAGTTATTAATGTCAATAATAGTGTTACATAGGAGGTAGCCTCAGCATGCACAGGCATATCCATAAAGGGTGCACCACCTGCAAGCATCGGCCATCTACCTCATTAACAACATAAATGAGCACATACTTTAGGGAAGGCACAGCTGACGGTCACCAAAGGGCAGGTAAATGCTGCTCTATGGATCTCTACCTGGGCTTTCCATATCATTGAGGAGGCCAAAGTGCCATAAGAGGACTGGTACAATGACATATTGTACTCACCCTCCAGGGGCTTACAGGTCACCCTCAATTCCAGCTGCAAGTTGTGCATGTGCAGATGCAGGTAACGCAACCTGGTCACACTATTAGTGTCTTTGCAACTGCACAGTGACTGAAAGAGCGCTAATATTTCCCCACTTTTCTTTCAATGTCACAAAGGTCACCCAGGGCTTGGCTAACTCAACACCACTTCCCAGAGGGAGTCCATTCAGTGCTTCGGGACACTTTGCTCAAGTGCATTCGTCAGTTACATGAAACAGGCTCATAGACAAACTAGTTGCCTCCTATGCGTTGGGTCACATCCTCTTGCAAATGGCCTCTGACCTTGTCACCCTTCTTGACTAAACCTTTCTTAAGAGAGTGGTGCTGCAATAGTGGAAATCAGCCATAATCAAAACTTTATCAAACAAACCTTATCTTTCCCAAGCCGATCTCAACAACTTCTGTCCCATCTTTCTGTTGCCTTTTATCGGAAAACATATTGTAAAAACTGGTCTTTATCTATGGAGATCAATAAGTCTTTGCAGGTTAGTGTATGGAATCAGTAAGAGCACAAAGGTAGTCATGACACAAGTGCTAGATGACCTGCTTAGGTTGGTCGACAAGGAAAGTGTTGGAGCATTGGCTCTTTTGGACCTGTTGGCTGGCATCAACCCCAATGGCCACTCAATGCTTCATGCCAGAGGAAAATACATCAGCCTTGATATGACCCTTAAATGAATACGTTCTTTCATCACTGACTGTTCTCAGACCATTTTTCCCCTGTGTTTTAAATCTGAAACTAAATCCATGGGTCTGTGCTTTGCTTTCTTCTATATAATGTTTGTATGCTACCACTGGCTGGTCCCCTTCACACCACAGGAGTTTAATTTACATATATACAGACATGTGAGCTGAAGGAAGGGCCTTCAACTCAAAGGTCCACAGAGCCTTGTTGTGCCCCTAGAGGAGGGGCTGCCAACACCACGCCAGTAGTGTGCTTACATCGCCGACCCTCAGCGCGGGCTGCGCAAGCTGAAGGAAGCGCCAGGGACTGAAAATCCCACAAAACATTGCTGTGCCCCTGGAGGTGGAACAGCCACCACTGCACCAGTTTGACACTTAAATCACCGACACTCCGCCTGCAGTACAGGACGCAAGGGGGACACGCCCAGGCAAATGCCTTGTCCATTTCCAGGGCAAGAGAGGGTCCATCAGTGCCCACCCATGCCTAGATGAGGCTATGCAGTGCCCACTCTCTTGGTTTCTGGCTCAGGTACTGGATATGCAAAACCTCATCTTGTGCCCAGGTGACCCTCCTATCCTTATCATTTGCTGAGATGGGTAAGAAGAATGTACCACCACGTCCTGCGAAAAAGGGAGATGCAGGCCATGCAAAAATGCAAACAATCCACTTACAAACTATGGGGCATATTAACAAGAACCTCATTAAAATTATCGCTGTTTAGATGTGCAGGACATCTAACCTTGGCTTCTATTGGAATTCTATAATGCATATTAGTAAGCCCATTATCGCCGTTTTAGCTGCAGTTTCCTATCGCTAAAACGGCGATGATTTTAACGTGGTTCTTGCTAATATGTCCCTACATGACTTCGATGAAGGTGGCTGTTAGCAGAGAGCTAAGTCTTGTAGAGGACAGGATAGATGCAGTCAGGAAACAGTCAATTATCCCAGAGGTTGGATCTGCAAATCCTCCTTTCCCAAGTCATCAAGGAAGATCATCCTGGAGTCATTCTAAAGTCATCCCATGACTTCAACTGGGCTTTTCCTGTAATTTTCTGGGGAAGTCATCCTAAGTCATCCTGAAGTATGCATATAGATCGAAATATTTAAATGAGATGACTCCAGAATCATCATTGTAACTACTCCATGATTTGTTCCCGATAACTTCAGTGGAAAACATCTGATGATCATTTACTACTGCAGGAGGACCACACAATGATTTCTGGATTATGCTGGAGTACCACAGGATGGGTTCCTGATTACTTCAGTGGAAAATGTGTGATGATCATTGACTACTGCAGGATGATCCCTAGATGATTTTAGAATTAGGCTGGATTACTCCAGGAAGCATTCCCGATTATTGCAGTGGAAATTATGTGATGATCATGTACTACTGCAGATGGTCCTATGATGAGTTCAGGACTAGGCGGTTATTACTCCAGGATGATTCTGTTAGTATTTCAGAATGCGGCAGTATTATTACAGAATAGTCTGTGATTACTACAGATTGAGGCTGCATTGCTCAAGGATGATCCCAAGATAACTTTTGAATGGGACTTTATTAAATACGGATCTGATTTTTGGTATGTCATGAACGTCAGAATAAATAAAGATTCCTTTAAATTCCATATTTAACTTGTCACATTTGCCAGTGATTCTTTGCTCTTCTTTCTCTCACTGCAAAGTGAGAGGAGTTTTTAAAAAAAAGTGAATTAAATGACAATTTAGAATGTTAATTACAACGTTAATTCACAATATAATGTAAATAACTGCATATGAAAATATGCATCCAGCAGTTAGGATAGCAAAAATGAAACTATTTTAATCTACTGGAAACAAAGAGTTTTATATGCTCAAAACAAATCAATTTACTTACGTGGTGATGCAGAAACGAGAAATATAAGCAGAAACCGGATTCCCACACATGATTTGTGTGCTATATATTGTATCAGTAAAACTGTAAGCCTGTGCACATTTTGTGGCCATTTAAAAAAAATGTGAGGTCTGTGCACTCCCACAAGATGCTTTAGTTGGATTAAAAACTGTCCCATCCCATGTCTATTAAAGGTAGTTGTATTGCGAACTTTGGTTGTTCTAAAAAGTTGGATGTGGTTAGAAAATGTTTGGGAATCACTTCTCTAAAATGATCTTGAGTGATATATATAAATTAATGGAAAAACGAAACCTCCAATTTGAAATCACATTGGAAGAAACCAGATCTGGGTAAACCACTTTTAAGGAAATACAAATGAATCAAAAATTGAAGGAAACATTTTAAAAGAACAATTTTAAGGAAAAGATCAAAATGACATTAAACTTGTGTGGAGTTTAGGACTAGTAGATGATGTTTAGGTTCAAGGATGGCTAATCATATGGGGTCCTGGAGGTTTTTTTGTGGTCAGGAGAGTTTGGAGTTCAGGCATAGAAAGAGGATTTAGGAATGGGTGTAGTCTAGGGATGCTGAGGTTGTTAAAGTTCAGTGATGGTAGAGGTTAGGTGTGGTGAGTTTTTAGCATTCAGGATTGGATGGAGTTTAGGAAAGCGAGGGGTTTTAAGGATTCATGGCTGGTGGATTTAGACATAGAAAGCGATTTAGGGTTCAGGGAAGGGTAGAGCGTAGGAATGGTGAGGTTTTTTTAAGGTTGTGGATGAGTGCTGTTTAAGGGCAGTGAAGGTTTTTTTAGGGTTCGGTATGGGTGGAGCTTGGGAGTTTTATGGTGTGACCAAAAAATGCAGACTTGGCTTGGAATTCAATTCAGCTTACCAGAGAAAATGTGCGCAGTATTACCTTTGAGGTCTTCACAATATGATTAGGTTAATCAACATTCTGAGACTCCGTCTTGGCACCAAAACCACTTTCCTTTTACATTTTAAACATATTTATCCCCTCATGTAAGCCTATCCCTTCTTGTACCCTTTTGTGTCACCCAACTCCACCTTCACGTGCCCTGCATTCACTCCTCCCTCCTATCCTTATTCTTAACAATCTCCATTATGCATCCCAAGTCATTTCCTATCAACTGTACAGCGCACCTCTCATCTGTCATTCCTCCTTTCACTCCTTGTTAACCATCAGCTATATCAAACCCTTTGCACCTATTCCCTGTTACCATCTGTGGCCCATCCCCTGGTTGCCCATTGTGCTTATGCCTTGAATTCACAGCCGTCTCCTAATTGGTGGCATCCTCTTCCATCATGCAACACCAACTTGTTCCTTCTCTCAACTATAATTGACTTCTACTGTGATCCATCCCAGCTAGAATGTATTAACAGTGCTCACACATCTATTCAGTGTCAGTAATTTCCTGCTGACTTCTATAAATCAAATTTCCATGATCTGCCACCAGCCTTTCAATCCAATATCCTCCAATCTCACCTTCTTCCAAGAACCATCTATTCAAACTACTCCTACATGTCTTCATCTGTCATAATCCCCTCTCACTGCCTGTTCTGTTGTATTGTCACATTCATTAGGCTGTCCCGACAACTTGCTCCTTTCTGCCAACCTGCCTTCTTTTCTGACATCAGGAAAATGGCTCTGTGAGATAAATACTCGTATAGATTTCTAGTAATCTGCAGTTCACCAATTCAAAACCCTCCAACACAAACATAGTATTCCATCCTTCGGAGATTGGTAAACAACATTGTTAGAACTGGCTATTTCTGGTTGGCTAAGGCTGACGCCAAAGTTAGGCAGAAACCACCATTCTAGTCAGGGCAAGGGAGTCACACGCCAAGATAACCCCTGCTCACCCCCTTGGTAGCTTGGCACGAGCACACCGGCTTATCCCGGAGGCAATGTGTAAAGCATTTGCGCACGCACACAACAACAACTACATACTAGGCACACCACAAAAGGAACTCCACACAAGGTTATATAAAAATAACTTTTGTATTTCAAAAACACATCAGATAGTAATCACACATATACATTGTGCCAACTGGCACGGGCAATATTCACAAGGGATTATTTACACAGGACAGGGCCACGTGGGCCACTGTCAGAATCAGCACTTAGTAAAAATTTGAATATAGGATATAAAATCACTGTAGCACAAATTAGCAAATATAAATCACAACAAGTAACTACTGGTAACAGGTAAGTACCACCTATGCAACCCTAAACACCTTAGGAGAATGTCACGCAGGGAACCAGGACCTCACTAGACCACCTGTACTAGAAAGAACAACCACCTAAGTATCACAATACCATTAGGGGTATAAGCAAGAACACATTACACATGATGCATCACAACATTCAGAGGTGTAGGGAAGGAAAACACATGATGCATAAAACATACATTCAGCGGTGTAAGAACAAGGCACATGATGCATCAAAAACACATTCAGAGGTGCAGGGAAGGAAGGCACATGATGCATAAAACATTCAGAGGTGCCAGACCACAACTCAATAGCGCAAAAACATATGATGCCTAAAAACATTCAGAGGTGTAAGATCAAGGTGCGTAATCATATTAAATGCATTACCTTTCCTAGCACCACATCACATTGCACAAAACTCACATTAGGTAATTACCATCATAAGCATAGCAGGTAACCACATTGCGCAAACATCACCTTAGTAATTACTATCAAAAACATAGAAATCACATTGCGCAGAAATCACATACCAGCCCCCTGGCCAACTGGCCATACAACAAGGGGACTCAACAACCCTGCGTCCAGAATGTCAGGACGTGCTGCCAATGCAGCGCCAGTCAGGGGTGCGCCACCTGCGCAAACCCGAAAGTTGCAGCTGCCCACTAATTGCTGGGCAGCTGGGAACAGTCACAAGGCCTAAACATTGCAGCTGGCACTAAGTGCTGTGCAGCTGTAGAAGGGATGGCACCTCTGTGCCCTCTCTGTCCCACACAGGGACTCTCTCTCTCTTGCGCCTAAATGGTGCAGCTGCCCACTAATTGCTGGGAAGCTGGGAGTCAAAACTGCGACAGGGCCCTAACTGGCCCTTAGGGGCAAACTGTGCCCACTGCTGGAGCCACACAGGCTTTGAAAACACTAGTGTTCTCGTTGGAGCCACACAGGCTCTGACATAACACATGCCCCAAACGTTGGAGCCACACAGGCTCTGAAACTATGTATCCCCAGGGCCCTCTAGAAGAGGACAATGGCCCCCTAAATCACGCTGGAGCCTCAGGGCCTTGGAAACAAAATATGCCCTCAGGGAGCCTCTCGGGGCTCTAGACTACGTTGGGGCGACCCGCTGCCAACCGGGGCCGCCCTAATTGCACCGCCCTCACTGTGCCACACGGGGCTCAACTGGATGCTGCCCATACACGGGGAGCAGCCCACTCCCAAACGGGGCAGCTCCAACTTGTGCCTTCAACAGGCACCGCGACATCCGCCCGGAGCTGCCCGCCTACCCCCCAGCCCTTCAACACTCACCGGGCTGGTCGAGAGGGCTCGGCTTCACTCGCGGCTGGCTCTGCTTCTTTTGCATCTTCCTCTCTTCGCCTACGGTGGGGGCCGCCTCGTGCCCCCTCCTCCTTCACGGCTGCGGCGGCGGGGCTTCATCCGGGCCCCCTCCTGGGACCCGGGGCTCCTCTGTACGCCACAGGGCTCCCTCAGCTCATGGGAGCCCGCAACACATCTCCACTCACTCCTCTGGTGCCGGCAACGGGCACGAGACTCCTCTCGCAAAACCGGAAGTCCCGCCCGCCGCCAGGCAAAGCATCGCCTGGCTTCCTGGTTCACGAGCAAGTGCCGCGACGGTGAAACAAAGGGGCATAACGAGGGGTGGGCACCCTCGGTTGTCACAATAAAAGTAGAAACGGGGTGAGCACCCGTTAGATAATCAAATAAATGGGGTGGCACCCATGATATAAAAACATATCGAAACTCCTGCTAAATGCAGGGTGGGCACCTGCGAGGCACAAAGAGCAGGACAGGGAGCAGCTCCACGCTGCAGAGCCCCAATAAAGTGCTCACATCGCGCTGGGGGCACGGACAGCCCCACAAGTCCTCAGAAGTAACCCCTGCATCAAGAAGGGTCACAAGCAGCTCAGGATTCAAAGGAAAAAAAAAGGTCCTGGGCACCAATAGAGGGAGCAAGCAGCTCCCAAGAAAAAGGAACGTCCTCCAGCCTTCCAGGTCCATCAGGTATCCAGGGGCTGGGCAGGGCCCAGGGAGGCAAACCTTCCCCTGGGCCCAAGCAGATTCAATTCAGAAACAAGAACATTTTGTAAGGGGACACAACCCCTTTTTATACAGAGAAATCCTTTGTCTAGCAGGGTGAAGGCAGTGTGAGAACCAGCTAGAACTGGTTATAGGGAATTCCTTTCACTGGCCAGGCTAGGGACATCAGACGCACCCCAGGGGGTGGAGCCAGCATTGTGTGGGGAAAACCCAGCCTCATTCAGGACCCTCAAACCAGACGGTCAATCCACAAGCAGGCCCAGGCTCACATCAGCATGCTTAACACTCCATTCACCACCGGAGTAGACCCTCCCAGACTCTTGGAGCCAAGCTCACCAGCCAACCTCAGCCAATCACACGCCAGACACAAATTACACAAATATGCCAACTTCTCGAAGTGGCACTTCTACACTAGACACAGTCATGCCGCATATACCATGGCGCAGCATTCAATCTCACGAGTTTGCACATACCAAACTCGACCCTGCACTCCCCACACATCACGAACTACCATGGGCATACATATTCCCCATGCATTCCTATGGGAGGGCAGGTCACTCACCACACATACACAGAGAGCTCACGCACTTTACACTGTACCACAGTGAAAAAGTGCGCAGAGGCCTAAAATCACCAACACCAGGTCACAGAAACAGGCTAGGAAAAAGCAAAAAGTCTCGAGGTGAACCTGCCAAAAGGGCCGGGTCCAACAAATATTAACAACTGTAATTTACAACTTTCATAACAGAATAAAATATTGTATGAAAAACGTTATTGCCTGCTTCCCAATCACCACCCTCAGTCTTCAGTTACTTTCACCCGACTAACTCTGTACCTCATTGTTAGAATTGGGGTCTCTAGTTGGCACAGGTAGGTATTTGTGACAAATAGGGACCCTCTCCACTAGTGAGGATAAGGGGATTACACTCCTAAAATAACCCCTGCTCACCCCCTTGGCAGCTTGGCATGAGCAGCAAGGCCTTATCTCAGAGGCGTTGTAAGTTAAGCATGTGTGACCACATACAGTAAGACAGTGACAACACTACAAATGGACACCACACAAGGTTTTATATCAAAATAAGTATATTTTATATAGAGTTACCACAAGACCAATAAACGACAAAAATAATCCACAGTACTATTACATTTCAAGAGTTCTGGTTAAAAGGCTTAGTTCAAGGTTCTGTGTGAGTCGGTAGCCTGGTCTGGCTACAGCGTTGTTTAAATAACGGAGAGTCTAGCAAATCCAGCAGACCGTGTCGGTACGGGCCCACTCAAATGTCGACAGACTTAGTCACAGTACCTTTTACTTGAGGCGGCCGGCACAGATGTGCGAGCCGGTTCTGGTGTTCTTTGCGGTGCAGAAAGAAAACGTTGCAGGACGCGTTGAGGTAATAGAAATTTTCAGGTAGCTAATGTGTCCCCCACTCGCACCCTATCCATGCACCCATGTTCCTTGTATGTTGTGTAACTTCTGTTCCGTACATGCTAGAAAGACGCATATGCATTTGCGTCCATCCTTAACATGTCAGTTATCCATTCCTGCAAGAAAATCCCGTGAATTAGGCTTCTAGGCCTATGGTGCCAACGTCTTTACATGGTGCACTTTTGAATCTCGCACACGTTTTTCTCCATGTTTCCTGGCCCAGTCGAGCTAGGCCCTTAAACGAGGCCCCGAGTCTCATCTCTCCTGTCTCCGAAAACTGTATGCATCCCTGACCCCTGCCTTACTTCCTGCCAGTGAAGCGGTGCCCGGCTCGGCCTGCTTGCCTGCCAAAATCGTATTTTGCCTACAGTTATCTGCTTAGCCTCCTCGAAAACACATTCCAGTCTAGTGAAATAGGTAAACATATTCCCGGCTGCAGAGCAAAGGGCCCGGCCTTCCTGTCCTCCTTGCAAGTGATTTACTGAATCCGTTACCATGGTAGGCCCATGCCCCCGTACATTGCACCAAGACACGTATGCACGCACTAGCATTCAGTATTGAACGGCCTCTGCCCGAGAGACCTTTTACTTCAGACACTACATCCTCCAAACATGAGATACCAGATATGTTATAGGTACAGGTTGCCCTGACATTCCAGACACCAGTCTCCTCCACTAGTGCTAAAGTCAAAGCCCCCAGTTCTCCCCAGTTCCACGTCATGCTCGGTTGCGCGCGCATTCAGGTCATAGGTTTCTGCTGATCCTGCAAACTTTCTCTATGCATCCACCCACATGTGACATTTCTTATGACGTTTCTCTGACATGTACAGTGCACGCCCATGTGTACGCCTTTTTACACGCCTCCTGTTACGCACATAAGTTCTTATCTCTCTCTTTTCACCTGTTACGCCTACTGTATTGGTTTCAATCGGACTGTTTTACTATATATAATGTGTAATGTTAATAAAACGTTGAATGTCCCTTCCTGAACCTTAGTGGTGATGGAACATGATATCCGATCCTCGAGGATCCTTCATTAAAGCCAGTATGACTCAGATCCCACGGACTCTGCCTCTCATTTGAATGAGCTGTCTTTTATTGATAATTAATTATATGGAAAAATGATACGGTAAAATTAATTTACCACATAATTTTGCGCCCGAATAGGGACCCCCCCTTCCCCACTCGCCGGCGATGTTACGCAGGCTTTGACCCCTTCTACAGCCGCGACGGAAACCGTGCACGTCTGCGGGTTTTCCTGCTATCTTCCCTCGGGCCCACGGGGGAGACGGAGACTGCGGTCCGGCATCCAGACGAGGCGGTGAGGAATGCGGAGGATCCCGACCAGAGCCCGAGTCGAGAGAGCAAGGTCCGAGGTATCCAGAGGCCCACCTGTTCCGAAGCGCATGCGTGGTAACGTGATGCGTAGCAGCTAGATGTCGTAACAGTCCAGTCCAGTCCAGTTTCCGAGGCCTTCAGTTTCTTGCTTCCCGGTGAGTACCGTTGTTGGGAACGCATCTAGACAGGTTCATTAATTTGTGCCCGGTCAAGACAGGTCTGGGTACACAGACCTGGTCCAGACGTGTTCACTTAGGTGGATACGGTCCGACGTGTCTCTTTATGGGACCGGTATTGTCTGTACTGTTTTAGCAGTGCATCTAGTAATCCAGTATTCTAGTATTGTATCTCGAGATTTTCAGAATTTGTGTTTTCTATGTACCAGGTAATTTCAGTCCGAAATGTTTCAATGTGTTTTAATGTCGTGGTGTGAATGATTGTTTGCTATTTCATTACTGTGTTTATTGTGTTCACGTCCGAATCACTCCAATCATGCCACTGTTCTCGAAATTACGTCAGATAGGAACAAGGAAAGGGATACTCGAAGAAGCAGTTCCTGTCCCGCCTAGGGACACTCCAGGATATTTTATGTACCATAAGCATGGCTTAGATGCCGTGCTGTATCTAGATTTATGGGTGGACTACACCAAAGACCTGGAAGACAAGTATTGATGGCCTGTCTCAGGGACATGGGATGCTGAATGCATCATGAGAGTAGAAGAAGTATTGTGGAAAAAGAAAGCCAGACAATCCCAGAAAGATGCCATAGAATTGTGGCGTAAAGAACCGCATAGAAGAACAGAGAAAGAAATCAGGAAAGCAGAGAGAAGTAGAGAAGAATCTGAAAAAGCCAGAGAAAAGGAGTTACTAGAAGAAGGAGAACAAGTCAGATTAGAACAATTAGACCGTCAAAGAAACGCACTCATTACAGGCATGTATCCTGTTCTTGCCGAGGGCCTGCCCAAGGCGACCCCGGAAGTACCCCGTAACTTGCCACCACCATTGGTTCCGACTAAACTCCGTCACAAACAGACCGCAGCAGACATTTTTCTTTCTTCCTATTTAGATGACGTAGCTCCAGCATATACTAATGTACCCGTACCACCTGTCAATAATGTACAGCAGCCTACTCAGCCCGTTCAGTCTGTTCAAGACGCGTTGCCCCCACCCGCTCAAGACTCGACTTCTCCATCCGTTGCCACTTCCTATCCTGTCACCACTGTCCCTGTCACAACTATTCCCGTCACTACTACTACTACTGCTGTTCTTCCTACTACCAGTCCTTACAACCCTTTCGCTGTACCGACAACCCAGGGTCCGCTTACATTACCTGCACCTGTTTTTCAAATTATGACACCAGCAGTTTCAACACAGCTAGTTGATAGTCACGCTTCCGCTTCAGGAGGCGCCGTAGGAGGTCAGCCTATCACCCCGCCTCAAGTGAAATGAATGACAATCAGAGAATTAGCATTGCAACGTACGCCAAAAGCGAACACATACGAAAACCTTAAACGGTACATTACAGATTGTAGATATGACCCGGTACCGGGTGTAGGAGACATGATGTTATTTTCGTTACGTCTACAACGTGTTACAGACTATTTGATTCTACTACCAGAAATGACTAACCATCTAGACAATATATATCATTTTATTAGAACAGGGGAGAGACCAGAATGTATTCGCGAGGCCATGGCATATCAGAAGGTTGAGACACAAAGTATGATCTTACGATTTTTGATTAATTGTTTGATAAGGGAACTAGATCGGCCAGGCGCTAGTAAACAAGAGATGGATGTACTGATGAAATGGAGTAATAATATAGCCGATGGTAAACATGATAAACAAAATTGCATAGATGCCATGTACAGAAAAATTCGTAAAGAAATTGTAAAAATGCATGACAGAAAGAAGGCTGAAAGGGAAGCCGAGTCCGACAAGAATGAATCCTCAGACGAGGAGAATTTAGATGATACAGTAGAAAATCAAGGCACAATAGCGTACGTAGGTAGAGTGAAACTTCCTAAACAGTATTCTTTTGACAGACCTTTTGACAGACCCATCCGTCTAGAAAACAAGAAACGTTTCCTTTCTCCCATACCTGAACAATGTTCTCTTGAACATGTATTTCAAGACACTGATAAAATACTGAAAGAAAGAATAGGTTACTATGAACTTAATACAATGCGTGATCAGGAACTAGCACGGTCAGCAGTCCAATGGGCTGGAAATGAAAGCATATATAAAGATGATTCCGTAGCGCAAACGTTTTTGAGTCTTACCCCAGACAAACAGCGACTAGCTGGTATGTACATGATTCAACATCTCATTACACTATATGAAAGCCAGCATTCTGATCCAGGTCCACTATATAATATATTGGAAGAATTACTCCTAAAAAGATGGAGAGGCCTAGGTACCGATTTAATTAATACCATTCTAGAACAACGTCACAAATACAGAACTTTCCTGACTCCACATTTTGTTCCTGCTCCACCCCCAGTAAGACAACCATATCACCTAGACAGACAGAATCCCTTACGAGAAGTTCATCCCGTCCAGATTCCAGGGGGTACGCTTCAACGCGTATTCGTATACACTCCTTTGACCAAAATGGAATTATTGGAAATGAAGAAAATAGTGCCCAGTCATGATAAAGATCCAGCAGGATTTCACAGTGAATTAAAAGACATGTTACTCATGGGAGACTATACGTATCCCGACATTCTTAAAATGTTAAAAGTATTGTTGCCAGCGGGTATTTACGAAAAACTGAAAGAGAAAGAATGGGAGGTGGGAGATAAAAAGATTGTCTGGACTGAATTAGAAGACGAAGAAAATACACGTATTCCAGGTACAGGTCTCGGGACCAAAACTAAAGCATTACCAGGATTATTAGTTCAAGTGTTGCCTAGATTATTGACAGTTAAAAAGGAAGGCTGGGATGCAATCTCAGCCTGCAAACAGAAACAAGACGAAGACACTAGTGAGTTTTATTCCAGATTTGAGAAATGTTTCATTATTAATAGTGGCCTGAAAACAAGTAGCGAGTCATATCCACATCTTTTTGTGACCAAATTAGTCGAGAATTCCTTACCACAGGTTAAAAACAGAGTATTGAAAGTCGAAAGCACATGGCAAGCAAATACGCCTTCCCAAATGTTACAAATGTTACAGTACCACCAGAACAGAATTAGAGAGGAACATGATCATGAACAGAGACGTATGAAAGACACGAAAATGAAAGTACTAGTTGCCCAGTCCGTCCCAGCAGACGGTCAGAAGAAGGGTAACACACAGACTAGTCATTCTGCAGCTCCCGTTAAAGGGAATTGCAATTATTGTAAACAGCCAGGGCACTTCATAAATGAATGTGCCGTTTTAAGACACAATATTGCTACAGGCAAAACGAAAGAAAGACCGCGTCCGCCTAGACCAGAACACGTTCCACAGAATATTTCACAGAATACGCAACCGCCACAGAATGCACAGCAACAGACAGTAGCTGTAACACAACCCCAACCTATTGCCGCAACGCAACATGTCACACAGCAAATGTACCAGTATGCACAGTCCGATTACCCCCATTATCAGCAGTATACATGAAACAGCCTAGAGAGGGAGGTTGGCTTGCCCCTTATCGAGGTTCCTGTAGATCAAGATGGTCCCTATGTACATAGTCAGGTATTAGGGAAAGACAGAAATTTTTTGATTGACACAGGGGCGAGCAGAATTACCATTAGTCATGACGAGGTTCCAGGGGCACCCCTCTCAGGCTCACAGAATGTTTCCCTTGGATTTTCAGGAAAACCTATTGTTAACGAAGTATCAAAGCCAGTTCCCCTTGCAGTTGGTCCATTGTCCCGAACTACAGATCTGTTACTTACGAAATCATGTCCAGAAAACTTGCTTGGTATTAAAACGCTGAAAGCTCTAGGAGCTGTAATATGTTGTTCTCCGGAAGGAGTGAGATTATTTTTACGTGACTTTAAGGGTCATTATGTGTTAAGAGATTTTGATCCAAGATTGAAAAATGTTCCACAGCATTTATGGGCGCAAGGTCCAACAGATGTAGGTTGTATGCACATTACTCCCTATCGTGTCACACTCAAGCAAGGTGTTGTACTGCCCCGAATCCGACAATACAAATTACCCCCCGAGGCTGTAGCAGCCTTACTGAAAATTATTGACGAGCTCATTGCCCAAGGAGTAGTCGTAGAAACCGACTCCAATGTATGTAATTCTCCAATCATTCCGATTCTTAAACGAACTGACCCAAATGCACCCCCAGTCTACAGATTGGTGATTGATCTTCGAGAACTCAATAAATGTATAATACCACAGTACCCAGTAGTCCCAGATATTTCGTCACTATTGACTGCCATAGATTCCGAAGCTGCGTTCTTTACTATAATCGATCTTAAGAACGCCTTCTTTAGTGTCCCCATTCACCGCGAAAGCCAATACCTTTTCGGGTTCTGTTTAAATGGCCGAAGCTTCAAATTTGCACGTGCACCTCAAGGGTTCACAGAGAGTCCTAGTATTTACAGCCAAGCTCTGAAACGACAACTAGACAGTATTCACATGCCTACTGACACTGCTCTACTGCAATATGTTGATGATCTGTTAATCACCGCACGGACCGAACGTGATTGCGAACGCGCGTCACTGACAGTCTTGTATTTTCTGGCCGAAAAGGGGCATAAGGTGTCCCCTTCGAAGCTACAATTCTGTGCCCAGCAAGTGGTATACCTTGGACACTTGCAGTCCAAGAGGGGTAGACAGTTGACACCAGATCGTATCCAGTTAATTGCACATCTGCCACAGCCCAAGACACAAAAGGAAGTACGGGCCTTTATAGGCCTCACTTCTTACTGCAGACAATGGATTCCCCAGTATGCATTTCTAGCCAAGCCACTCATACAGTTGACAACACAGGAGGCAGCGACTTCGACTGTCCTCCCTTGGACTCAGGAACATACACAAGCTTTTAATGACTTGAAGAAAGCTTTATGTCAAGCACCTGTTTTAGCAACACCATGTTACAGCAAACCTTTTACACTTTTTGTCACAGAACGCGATGGCACAGCATTATCTGTTCTCACACAAGATCAAGCAGGACACCACAAGCCTTGTGCTTATTTTTCTAGTACATTAGATCCAGTAGCCCAGGCTCTGCCTGCGTGCCTAAAATCAGTTGCAGCAACAGCTCTAGCTATCAGACAAAGCGATTCCATAGTGTTAGGACATCCCTTGACAGTACAGGTTCCACACTCCGTGGAAGTACTTCTGAACCGAACCCAGACTCAACACTTGACCATAGCAACACTGACAGGTTATGAACTGACACTGTTCCAGCCACACATAGAGATCAGACGCTGCAACATACTTAACCCTGCCACATTGTTACCCTCGAGTACAATTGATCCAGTACCACATGACTGTGTAGAAGTCATTAATACAGTGACAAAGCCCCGACAAGACCTGACAGACATTGCATTGCCCGACCCAGACCTGACACTTTACGTGGATGGTTCATGCATGAGAACAAGCACAGGAGAGTTAGTGGCCGCATACGCAGTGACCACTGAAACTGAAGTAATAGAAACACATCGTATTGACACACTGTCTGCCCAAGCAGCAGAGCTCATTGCTCTGACTCAAGCCTGTATACTAGCCAAGAACAAGAAAGTAAACATATACACAGATTCACAGTATGCATTCGGGGTCGTTCATGACTTCTGTGTTCTTTGGGAAGAGAGAGGTTTTTTAACTTCTCACGGTACCAAGATTCAGCACGGTCCCCTCATTCAAGCTCTGTTAGAAGCAATACACTTGCCTACAGCCATAGCCATTATGAAGTGCAAAGCACATACCAAAGTCACCGACACTATTTCCCAGGGTAACGACCTGGCAGATCGAACAGCCAAACTCACAGCTCAGATAGACATACCGACTGATGTGACAAAGACTGAAGTACCCTCACTGACACATTGCCTGACAGTTAAGGATCCCACTCTAGATGTACTCGACATACAGACACATGCAACCCCAGATGAAATCAAGAAATGGACTGAACAAGTAGGGATCCAGACAGATCAGGGATGGATGACGAAGGGAAGAGCCACATGGTTCCTCCCCGACTCTATGGTTCAAATCATCATTAACACAGCACATAGTCCAGCACACTTAGGAGAGAAAGCCATGTTAGACAGTTTACAGAATCTTTGGTTCAACAAACATTTACGAGCAGCAGCAAAACAGAAAGTGCGTACTTGCATGATCTGTTGTCAGTTCAATCCAGGCAAAGGCATTCCCGTGGAACAAGGTGGATTTCATCCTCCTGACCATCCTTTTGAAGTCCTCCAGATGGATTATATCCAGATGGACAGATGCAGAGGATTCAAGTATGTCCTCGTAGTCGTATGTGATCTTTCCCGATGGACAGAAGCATATCCAGTCCCCGATTACACTGCTGTAACCACTGCCAAACAGCTGGTCCGTGAGTTTTTCCCACGATATGGTTTGCCCCGTGTCGTGTACTCCGATATTGGACAGCCATTCTCGTCCGAGCTTATGAAACAGGTATCACTCCTGTTAGGTTACCAGTGGAAGTTCCACTGCGTCCGACATCCTGAAGCCGCAGGTCTCGTCGAGAGACATAATCAAACCCTGAAAACACGCCTAGCAAAAGTCTGTGCAGAAAAAGGTGTAGATTGGATAGTAGCCCTGCGAGTTGCACTCTTTTACATGCGAATGGTAGCCCATTCTAGAACAGGATTGTCCCCGTATGAGATTGTTTTTGGTCATCCCCCGAATATGTGGGGTACGCCTATGCCCCGAAAGATTACAGATGTTGAAAGTACTATGCTAACAGATTACTTGGCCTCCTTGATGTCTGCACTACAATCTTGTCGTTCACAGGTCGCGGCTGCCTTCCCGGACAACACCCAAGTAAAACCGCATGAAGTCGTCCCCGGCGAGTTTGTCTACGTGAGAAATTTCGACAGGAAAAGTCCGCTGGAACCCAGATGGAAGCAGCCAAAGTTGGTATTGATGTCAACGAGGACCGCCGTCAAGCTGGAAGGTCGCAAGGGATGGCTGCACTCCAGCCACGTTAAGAAATTTCACGGACTGTGTCCAGAGATTCCGATTAAGGACTGCCCACTTTTGGATACTGACTCTAAACTCCCCCTGCAAGAGAAAACTCCCCACCAGGAGTATCGTTCCAAGTTGACGTCTAGTAAGTCAGACAGCGTTTAATTTTTTAAGTCCCCCTCGGGTGAAGCGGTTAGACAGGTTTCTGACATGTATAAGATAGACCCAAGTAGTCAGAGAGATAGGCGTAGCGAAAAGAGAAAACAGTACTGTAAAGTTTTACACAGCAGATGCAGTATCGCATTAATTTCTATGTTTCTTCTGAGTCTTACGATCATATGCATAAGTTTAATGCTACATGTTTTCTTTCCCCTTGATTCTCATGTACATGCTTCCTCTAATGACACTGTAGAGCACACTTTTAGTGACCTGCCTCCCCACGAATTATCCTATCGTTTAGCAATGCGCAACAATACATTCATCCGTATGTTACATCATTCTCACCAGACCAGCAATGCCACCAATTGCTGGGTATGTGGCCGACTCCCTCCCAATCAGAAGTACAAGGGAGCTCTGCCCCTCTTTCCTTATCCGTTCACACATAATGGTTCGTGTGGTGCATGGTTTACTTTAATGTCTTCCCTAGATAGTAAGTCCAAGGTTTCCCAAGGCAATTGGATTTGGGGGAACCTGAATACAGTTATGAATAAAATATGTTTCCCAGACCAAGAAGGTCTTCCCCAAAGGACAGGGACCGATCTAGAAAACGAAGTGTATGGATTAGGTAATTTCACACTTAACTTCATGATCCTGAATGTGCAGTCTGAGACTAATTCGGACTTGCCGTCTATTACAGTTTTGCCAGTAAAAGGTGGATTATGCGTCAGAAAGAATGGTTCAGTACATCTAGGACACAGTGATTGTAATACTGTGGTCGAATTCAGTGATAAAGGAAAGTCTACTTTCAAAGCTTCCCGCCATTCTTATTTTATATGTGGTCAGACAGCTTATGTACGTCTGCCATTAGATTGGGATGGGACGTGTTATATTGCATTCCTATTGCCACCTGTTTTCCTAGCCCCGCCTGATTATCATTGAAATCCACATCTTGCACATGTAAGACATAGAAGGGAGATCAAGACCCCGATTGTTGACCAGACTGAAACAACATTGGAGCAATATACAGATTTCAATAAAGGATTCTTTTTCTTTATAGGACCTGTCCAGAACAGTAAATTGATACGTAGATTAACACGAACTTTGGAAGCAGTAGTGAATGAGACTACTTCTGCTTTAGGTAACCTGACCGAGGAGCAGTCTGCTATAAGACTTGTTGTTCTTCAAAATCGCCTTGTCCTTGACGTCATCCTGGCAGATAGGGGCGGGGCTTGTAGAGTCATCGGATCCAGTTGTCGCGTGTTTATTCCTAATAACGCGCCATCCGTGTATAAGGCCATAACTCGACTTCATGAAATTGCTCACCTGATACTCCAGAATCCAGGCTCCTGGACTTGGTCTGGTTGGCTCTGGAGTGTAATATCCGCCTGGGGATGGAAATTGTTATCATTCCTAGGAATAATATTGGTCATAGTATTCAGTTGTTGTCTCTGTCTGCAATGTGGGCCAGCGATTTGCGGCTTGTGTGCCACAGCTTGTATTCCCCGTCCAAGTACACGTTCCCGTTCCCGAATAAAGAAAGAAGAACAAATGATGCTTTACGAACAGATAGATGGTCTCATGAATATAGATATATCCTAAAGGGTGTAGTAGGGTCCAAGGAGGGAATGAGGTAATAGAAATTTTCAGGTAGCTAATGTGTCCCCCACTCGCACCCTATCCATGCACCCATGTTCCTTGTATGTTGTGTAACTTCTGTTCCGTACATGCTAGAAAGACGCATATGCATTTGCGTCCATCCTTAACATGTCAGTTATCCATTCCTGCAAGAAAATCCAGTGAATTAGGCTTCTAGGCCTATGGTGCCAACGTCTTTACATGGTGCACTTTTGAATCTCGCACACGTTTTTCTCCATGTTTCCTGGCCCAGTCGAGCTAGGCCCTTAAACGAGGCCCCGAGTCTCATCTCTCCTGTCTCCGAAAACTGTATGCATCCCTGACCCCTGCCTTACTTCCTGCCAGTGAAGCGGTGCCCGGCTCGGCCTGCTTGCCTGCCAAAATCTTATTTTGCCTACAGTTATCTGCTTAGCCTCCTCGAAAACACATTCCAGTCTAGTGAAATAGGTAAACATATTCCCGGCTGCAGAGCAAAGAGCCCGGCCTTCCTGTCCTCCTTGCAAGTGACTTACTGAATCCGTTACCATGGTAGGCCCATGCCCCCGTACATTGCACCAAGACACGTATGCACGCACTAGCATTCAGTATTGAACGGCCTCTGCCCGAGAGACCTTTTACTTCAGACACTACATCCTCCAAACATGAGATACCAGATATGTTATAGGTACAGGTTGCCCTCACATTCCAGACACCAGTCTCCTCCACTAGTGCTAAAGTCAAAGCCCCCAGTTCTCTCCAGTTCCACGTCATGCTCGGTTGCGCGCGCATTCAGGTCATAGGTTTCTGCAAACTTTCTCTATGCATCCACCCACATGTGACGTTTCTTATGACGTTTCTCTGACATGTACAGTGCACGCCCATATGTACGCCTTTTTACACGCCTCCTGTTACGCACATAAGTTCTTATCTCTCTCTTTTCACCTGTTACGCCTACTGTATTGGTTTCAATCGGACTGTTTTACTATATATAATGTGTAATGTTAATAAAACGTTGAATGTCCCTTCCTGAACCTTAGTGGTGATGGAACATGATATCCGATCCTCGAGGATCCTTCATTAAAGCCCGTATGACTCAGATCCCATGGACTCTGCCTCTCATTTGAATGAGCTGTCTTTTATTGATAATTAATTATATGGAAAAATGATACGGTAAAATTAATTTACCACAGCGTTGTCCCTCGATGTAGTGCAGGCAGCGGCCCGTTGACAGAGTTGGTGGATCCAAGGCATGCGTTGCAGGGCGAGACGGTGCTTCGATGTGGTGCTTGCAGCTTGCGGTAGGGTGACAGAGCCGGAGTTCATGAGCTGGCATTGATCAGTCTGGACAGCGGTGCGAGTCGGGCGGTGCGTCGTGAAGCGTGCAAGGCAGTGCCCACCTCCGGTGCGTTCACAGGACTCGAAGTCAGCAGCAGTAACCGCGTCGGTCAGACCAATACGAGTCAGTGTAGCGAGGTGTTGCACGTCGCGGTGTCAACCCGTCGCGGTGCAGGCAACGGCTCAGCGACGGCATCAGGAGGGAGTCGGTGAGCTCGGAGCTTGTGTTGTTCGTGGCAGACGTTGCTTGATGCGGTGCCTACAGGACACCGGGCCGGTCATGAGAGTCGGTCACAGCTCGCTGCCTCTGTAGCCTCTGAAAAAGCGTTTCCAGCAGCGAATCACAAAGGCTGGTGAAGTCCACTGGTCCTGGGACTTCGGTCAGGGGGCAAGCTCTCTTCCAAGCCCTTGGAGATCTTTTGCACAAGTTGAAAGTAAAGTCCACAAAGTTCTTTCTCCTCTCTTTGGCAGTCAGGCAACCACTGCAGGCCAATCCCCCAAGCAGCACTTCAGCTTGGGAATAGTCTCTCCTCAGTTTCTTCAGGTTCCTCTTCTCAGCAGAGGTTTTGTCTTGTAAGTCCAGAAGTGATCTAATTTTTTGGGATCAAGGTCCCAATATTTATACCCCAAAATCCTTTGTTCTCTGAGGGGAGAGGGGCCTGTGCCCAGTCAAAACCAGTTCTGAAGCACTCTGTTTACCATACTTCTCCTTTCCTTTCACAGTGCAGGGCAGGAATATCAGACGCCCCACAGGAGGTGGAGCCAGCATTGTGGAAGGCAAGTACAGCCCTGGAGCACTTTGTTAACAGTCGTCCTTCCCTTCTTTCAGTGTGCAGGGCAGAGACATCAGATGCACCACAAGGGGTGGATCCAGCACTGTGGGGGGCAGGCATAGTCCTATTCATGTCCCAGGTGCAACTCCTCCTTCCCATCTAGATGCAGATCTCTCTATTCACCACTGGGCTGACTCATTCTGTCTCCTGGAATCCCCCAGCCCTGTCACTCAAACTCCAGAAAAGGGAATACACAACCTCGAAGAGGCAGGCTTGAAAGGTTAGGCAAGCAAATATCTACTTTCTAAAGGTGGTATTTGCAAACACAGAATGTTAAAACCCACTTTACTAGAAGATTTATTTTATCATTCTGAGTCCAGGCATACTAAACTCGAATTTCTACCATGTTCTCTACCATGTTCTCTGAGTCAGTTAGGATTATAAAATATAATAATTCTAACAGCCCATTCTGGCCTATGGAGAACAGGTAGCCTTGCAGTAGTGAAAAACTAAAATGGCTGTAATTCACTATTAGGACATGCCACATACATCAGGGCTTGTCCTACCTTATACTTACAATGCACCCTGCCATTGGGCCTACCATAAGCGTGACTAATATGAAGAAAAGGGAAGATTAAGGGACTGGCAAGTGGGTGCACTTGCCCAGTCAGCATGACAGTACCAGACGGCTTGCAGGCTCTGCAATGGCAGACCTTAGACACGTTTTACAAGGTTGCTTCTGTGGGTGGCACAACCAGTGCTGGAAAACCACTAGCAGCATTTGGAATTACAAGACCTGGGCACACTCAGTGAACTGTACTAGGGTCTGACAAGTAAACCAAACATCCAATCATGGAACCACTAATCAATACATCAATTTACAATAGGGAGAGCATATGCACTTTAGCACTGATCAGCAGTGGTAAAGTGCCCAGAGTCATAAAATAGCCAACAACAGGTAAGAACAAAATATAGGTGGAAGTCAAAAAGTTCAGGGAGGACCCTGCAAAAAGGGCCAAGTCCAACACCCATCTTCAACCACAGTAATCAAATGTTACTCATTTATGTAACTTACATCACAATGTTTTCTAGGGCCTGATTTACAAAATGGTTTAACAGTTGCATATACTGAGATTCAAGAAATCTGAGGGTTTGTAATCGCTAAAACACTTTTTGTAATTTACAATAGCCAAGTAACGATCCAACAAGGTTTTCTGAATCCTTAAATGGTTTCAGTAAAAATTAAGGAATCGCTATTTGGAAGGGACATATTGGGGTACTACTTTCAGATACAGAATCTTTAGGAGATGTATTCATATTTTGCAAACGAAATCAGGTCGCAAAACATTAATATTTTTCCACCAAATTTAAATTGGTGTTAAATAATTCGCAAATGGGAGGTGGTCTCCAGCTAAACCAGTCCCCTTTGATAATGTTGGCAAAAATGTTTGTTAGGAGTAGGCATTGGTTCAGTGGAACTGCTGCCTACTCTTGAAACATTTCCGCTTTAGAAAAAAGGGTGCATTAAAAAAAATGACTTCCTTTAACAGAAATCACAGACACAGTGGTCTGCTGACCCCAGAAGGTCACAATGCCTTTAACTCTAGCCTATCGCAGTGGTCACAATTATGAACTGCCTCATGCATATTAATGAGGTAGGTCTAATTGCAACCCACGGTGGTTTGGAATTTAGTTAACTGATGCATTATTATGTAGGCCGGTTTACAAAATTCAACCCATTTCCAAAGATTTGGTGAGTATTCAATTCAATTCAAAATTTCTTTATTCGACTGACAGAAAAGCAGTCATAAAAGCACATAATACATTAATATACAATTCATTCATAAAAAAGAATTTTTCATCAGACACGTTTAAGAAATAGGCAATTCGCGAGAGAGTTAAAAAAAAAGATATAGTAGTCCAGTGTGAATGTACTTAGTCAAGACAAGGTTACATATATAATACAATTCAACTTGGGTTCATCCTTCCATACTTAATCTAAACTTCAGGGCTGTTTTTAAAAACTTGCAGGTGAAAAAAGTGCTATCGTCGTGCAACATTTGAAGGTATAGAAGTGCAGGCTTAATTTGTACAAAATTCATCCTTTTAAGCAAAGGTTTTAAAAACATATTTCGTGGACTCGAATAATAAGAACACAGGAATAAAAAGTGAGCCAAGTGTTGCGGAGACTTGTTGTCGCAGCCGCAAGCTGGCAACACTTGACCTCTATGGGCTCCGCTCGGCACAGCTAGGAGCAGATGGTAAAGACCAAATCGGAATCTGCTCAACAGGAAGCGCTCATGTCTAGATATATTCCATGATAGATACGGTTCGGAGAACACACAGGTCTTTGTTAATGTGTGGCTCCTTACGCTGGACTTCTTTAACTCAATTTCTTCCCTGTCAAGTTGGCGTTTCAGCATGAAAGTGTTTTTTACAAAATTAACATCTTTCTTGGTGGTGTACTGGGGTGTTAGGTAAAGGTCCAATCTGCCCAGATCTTTACAACAGTTTCTAATATATTTCAACCAGGGTATCTTGAGTTGTCCTTCCCAAGTAAGGGCTTCAGCAAGGATGTTATGTGGTGAGTAATTTGTAAACACTTTTTGCAAATGTAAAATGTGTAAATCAGACTTGTGGATCAGAAGCCACATTATCATTTTAATCCCAATCCCGTTTTATGTGATTTCCTCAGCTTTATTGTTGGGACTAAGCCACAATTGCAAGTTAAGTCAACAGAACACTATTAAGTGGTTTTTAAACCACCTTCAGAAAAAGGGTGGATATATTTAAGGCAGAGACTTTGGAAAACATTATTAGATAGCCACCTATCACCGAAGATCTACACTCAACCTTTAAATTAATAACCTTCACAATAAAGCCTCCTAATTTAGGCTGTTTAAAAAGCAGCTAAAAACCTTGCTTCCTAATTATTCATCCACGCCTCGCTGTCTCCTTTAAATTGGCTTTCGAGCCGGGACACTTCCGAGTATCTGTGTGCGCTATAAATGTTGGCTAACATAACATAACTTTACTGTGGAATTGTTTGCATTCATGGTAGCGTCTCTGTGTAATAGGGTTCCATGCTATAACTATATAATCTTGATACAATGCAGGGAGTCTCCCTGCTTCATAGCTCTATTTTTAAGTCTGGTGTAAGCTACGACCTTTTGATTTTACTAAAATGATATGTATAATATACTTAGTTATTGAGGTTTCCAGCTAGCACTCTTCACCCATTGATCTGATTTTGTGTCATTCATATTTTCATCCAGTGGGCCAGAACACTCCAGCATTCTTCCCTTTTACAAGAAGTAAATTCACACACAAAATAATTCCCTTAAAGCCAGTGACTACTGTGACAATGTGTGCTTTTTGAGACCAAAAATATTTTAGCTTTTAGCCTATATATATATATATATATATATATATATATATATATATATATATATATATATATATATATATATATATATATATATATATATATATATGTATATACATATATGTATATACATATATGTATATACATATATATATATACATATATATATATATATATATATATATATATATATATATATATATATATATATATATATATATATATATATATATGTATATATATATATATATATTACCTACTGGCGGTCGCCAGAAGGTGGTTATAGTTAGGATTATGTTCAATGCAAAATCTCAACATTCTATTGTGAATAACTTTGGCGCCGGTTGAGGAATCTGCCTGAAAATTTCCTCAAATTTGCCTCGCGGCGCTCCGGTCCTTTCCTGAAAGTTTGGGGGGGATTCGTGAAGCGGGGGACGGGATAAAAGGGGGGTCCCAAAACATGTTTTCCCCATGTTAATTTCCATAGGGTGGTCGACCTCACTTTTAGCCCGAACGGCTGAATGGATTTCCACCAAACTTGGCAAAATTGTAGTGACTGGTAGCCCGATGTGCCTTTGCTAGGTCTCAGGAAATGTGCTCCAGTGGATTTTGAGTAATTTAGGTTCAAAAAAATATATATATCTGTAAGCGCGCCCCGGTACGCGCACCGGGGAGCGTACCAGCACGCAACGCGAGTTCGCGCGCGGATAGCTGATTGGCTCTCGGGTGTCTGTAAACATTCCAAACAGTCCGGAGCGGCCGCCATCTTGTGTCTCGGTAGGATCGAGACACAAGAGGTGGCAAAAACAAAGGGCGAAATGACCAAAAGGGGGCAGAGTAGACCCCCCCTGACCCTCTAGGATTGATGTGGGGGCCATAAAAGGGCCCCGCGGGGCAAAAAAAAAATATACTTTTTTTTCCGATTTGCGCGGGGGTGCGCCAGGTACGCGCAGCGGGGAGCGTACCGGGGAGCGTACCATGGGGAAAAAAGAATGACAGAGTTTATAAAAAGTTTTGTCTAAAAAGAACTGTTTTTTTTCTTCTTTTTGTTGTTTTATGTTATTTTTATTGTTTTTTTGAACATTTTTGACTTTTTTGGGGTTTTCTGAACAGTTTTATATTTTTTTTGTATTTTTTATGGGGAGAAACAAAAAACAGGGAATTGTAAATGGCTCAACTGGAGCAAAAAAAAACCCAGAAAAAATTAGGGATTTTTCGGCCCCTTATGGTTATCCCCAGCACAGATGATAAGTTTTATACTTTGCTCACCATAGCAAATTTCCACAATATTTGCACATGATTTTAAAATCGTTAAATTTTGGTTGTATGATAGGCATTGTCCCTGTTGCCTCTGAACCCGATGGAGTTGGTTCTTTCGATGTTGAGGGTCTAGATGTTGATGGGGTAGCTTACTGCAGAGGTCCCTTATCTCTGCAGCAGATTGATTGATTGGGTGCCAACGGATCATGTGCCGAATCATGGTATGATTCCCGAAGGAATATTTTTTGTTAGGGTTCCCCCTGGACAGCTCTGCATCACAAATCAGACAAGTTACCTTCGCATCGTTGACTTTTTTGAAACCCCTTGGGATTTTGTAGAACTGCCATGCGAAGTGCTCCTTTGGTTTGTAGGGCTGATTAACTTCAGGCAGGAAATGCCTTGTCTGTCCCTCCTCTTCATCATCCTCTTCTTCTTCTTCTGAAGGTGGTGGTGGTGATGGTGGGGCAGATGCTCCAACTGCTTCTATGACTGTAGCCATCTCTGTAAGGAAAAAGCAGGTCTTCCTCACTCAAATCACAAAGTGAGAATAAGGAAAAAAGGTGAGGGCTTTGATCATTTGGAAACCAAAAGTGTTGTGAACCAATGAAAAGTGTTATTTTCAAGTCACATGAGCAGGGCTTTCATCATTTGGAAACCAAAAGTGTTGTGAACCAATGAAAAGTGTTATTTTCAGGTCACATGACCCGACGCGCTTATGCTACGCGCCCCGGGGTGCGTAGCGTAAACGAGTCAGAACGTTTCACGATCGTATGCGCTCGCGTGCTTCCGGGTGCGTTTACGCTGTGCGTCATATGACGCATCACGCGGCTACGCGATACGTCACAATGTTGTTTTCGTTCGCGGCAATAGCGCTAACGGGAAGCTCACCCGTACGCGCCCCGGGGCGGGCAATAGCACGGCGCTTACCGGTGAGCGCAAAGGTACGCGCCCCAGGAGCGCACCGTGGCAAAAAAATTTAAAAAAATTAAAAAATTATCACATAATTATACAATATAAAATTCGTAATAAAAAATATTACATTTCATACCTATAGAGATTTGCTATTAAAAAACCTATGAAATTGATTGGTTAACTGGTTTACTGAGTGTTTCTTAGTAAATACATATATTAGAGAGTAATGTTTAAATATTTAAATATATGTGTTAGTGTTTCACTTTGTGTATAAGTGGCTGCATAGGTTGGTGAGTAGCTACATGTGTAGGTATATGGGTTATTAGATGTTTTTCTTAGTATAAGTATGAGTGTTTATATGGTTTGGTGGGGGTATTACTTAGCAATTAGATGCATGAATGACTGACTCTCTCTTTGTATGTGTTTTGAAGACAGCATATGTGCAGGGCTGTATGGGTGGATGAGTGTGTATATGTGTATGTTAGTGAGTGAATGACTGTCTCACTACTGTATTTAATAGTAACTACATATGTTTTAATGTAGTATATGTGAATATTGATGTAAATAAGTGAGCATATGTGAGACTAAGGGATTGTAAGAGTTCCTGTTTAAATAAGTATGTGTTTTTATAAGTGATTGTTTAAGAGAGTAAGTATGTGTAAGGTTCCTTAGAGATAAGAAGGTAGTGTGTGTATAGCTGTATATGCAAATAAATGGATGTTCAATAGTTTATTTGCATGTGTGAGTATGTGTGAGAGTATCTTTTGGATGACTGTCGGTGTGTAACAGGATATGTATGTGTATCATTATATTTGATGAGTGAGTATATGTATGAGTGATTATATAGAACTGTTGGTGAATGAGTGGATGTGTATATAGATGGTGGAATTATTGAATTGTTTGTTGTAATTGGTATGGGTATCTCCATTTTTTTTAACATTTTTGTTTCTATTTTTGAATATGTGTTTTAAGGGTTACATTACAGTGAAAGGAGGTCTGTCACTGTATCACTGTATATATTATTTTCTGATTAATGTGTGCCTGGCAGGTTCCCCAATTGTAATGTTTTGAAAAAACATGACAAAATAAAAATATTGCCAAACCTAAAGGCTGGCGCCGGTTATTATCAGACCTATTAGCTTTGCCCTTGCTTGTTTCATATTTTAGAACATTCACACCCAATCAGGAAAATACAATTTACTCAAAAGGTACATACATGTTGACCAACATGATGGTATTTCTACCATAGGTAGAAACACGCTCAGCAGATCAGAGTTAAGGCTGAGCCGGGCAGCAATGGCAGGTCTCCCTAAGGATTTTTGTAAATTTTGAGAAACTGTGCCAGTGCAACAGCACATGAGATTCTGCCCAGCTTGCCACTTTGAGGTCCAACTGCAAAGTAGTAACCACTGCAAAGTAGTAACGTCATTGTTAGGGAGTGATTCAGAGCTTTGTAGCCTGTGCTGGCTGAAACCTACAATTTAGTGATCTAGTGGCTCCAGGGAAGAGAGTTGGGAGTGTTGCTTTCAGTTCCACTGTCTGGAGATGATTGCATGCTATGGTTTGCCAGGAGTCGGAGTGAGTTTGGGTTGGGCAGTTGAGTTCAGAACATACAGTTCGGTGGAGTGTTAGCAGTACTGCTCAAATTAAAATAAAAAAGCATTCTCACGTGCTTAAACCATCCTAGCACTATTGTATTAGGTATGGATTACTGTGTGCAGACACTTCTCAACTGGACAAATAGGGAAAAACAGTGTAGACGAAAGAAGCAGCTAGAGGTGTAAAACATGAAAGATAGGTGCGAGAAGGAAAAATAGATAAAACGAAGTGTGAGGAAAGAAGAGAGATGGATTTGTGAACTAGCCACATCGGGTAAATAAGGAATGAGAACAGTGAAGAGTACTGGAGAAAGCAGAGAATGGAATGCATTAGTACTAAAAGTAAAAAGAGGGGTAAGAGAAGAAAAGTAGACCTAGAGTAAAAGAGGAGAGTAAATAAAGTGGAAAGAAAAAGACAGGAAAGTGAAATGCGATTAGTTTGACAAGAGCGGAGAGACAGAAGAAAAACAGACATTGTGTTGTCATGTCCTTTAGGATAGTCCTGTCGAGTATACCCCATTTTACATACATTGTCCCATCCACAGGACAATAACGATTCTAACAGGTGACCTTTTAGCTAGTAGCTTGCTCCTGTCTCTTCGACACCAGGCTCTTGGTACTCTATCATAATTCCTGTACCTAACGTACATAAACATATCCCCAGGCACAATATTATTATTCTGTATAAGAGTCACCACTTTTTTCATCCTTGGGCAACAGCCAGCTGTGCATGATCTCATTTGTTTGGAAAAACATTACTGATTGTTTCCAAAACATTTATGGTTGTTTTAAAAACATATTGAGTCTAGAAAAACCCTGGAGTGACCACTCTAGTTAAAAAGAACCGTTCTTCCCCCCTACAAATTAGAGGAGAATTCCTTCCAAGCTGACACGGGGGCCTGCATTCTAAATCTTCGACACACAGCGGTCTGACGTCCCTTGCGGGGTTTCATCCTCAGAGAAGAGATGAGGTCCTTCATTCTCAACCATCAGGTGAGGGGGCTGGTTCTTCCCTAGGGGACTCTTGGCTACATAAACGCATATACATGCTACATACCCAGATCTAGGCATGGTACATTTAGGCAAATTACTTAGGGCGTGCATTTTTAGGAACATGCAAGTGCTACTGTTTTTATCTGAACTGCTTATGTTCATCTTACTAGCACTATGGTAGAAATGTAGCTACTATTTACTTTATTGGTACTTGCAATCTCTTTTGTATGCTTATGTCTCCTGATTGTCGCAGCCCATATGTTCTTCACCAGATTTTCACTGGCCCAGTAAATACTTATTGAAACATCCTAATCGCCAACCTGAATAAGCAGGCTTGAGTTCCTGAGATAAAAGTACTGTACTGTTTTCCACGATCCCTGAGGAATCAGGGTTGTCATGGTCAGTGGTTGCTAGAGACTACCTACACCACTGTAAGATACATGGTGTGGTAGTGGCAATGTAGAGCTAGCTAGTCTAACGGCTGACATATCCTGCGGGGGTGTCCGGAAGCGGTTGGGACACCAAGCCCTCAGTTTGTGTCATCCAATATGCACAGGTCCTGGGGATTCCTGGGAACTACACAACAATGTGAAAGAAGAATGGAGAGCCGGAAAGGAGGAAGGTGAGAAGTGGAGGAAGAAAATAAGATTGTGAGAAAGAGTGTATACCTCTCCCTCATAACATATAAGGTGATAAAATATCTCAAGTTGAGGGATAACGGCTATATAATTCCTGAGCCTGCCTTACCCAATGTATAGTGAGTCCCGGGCCATTAACACTAGGAAACTTTATTTTATGAGAACAACGACAGCCCTAGTAAACTTCATACAAAAATTAGGATAAAAATTTACCAAGCTAAGTGTGTTAGCACAGCAATCTATGGTGCAGGAATATGGGGCTATTGTGATGTAAACGATATACAGAGGGTTGAGTACGCGTTTTTAAGGTATTTATTGGCTGTTCCACAATCTACATCAACATATATTTGCCACACAGAGTTGGGCCTACCATTTATTACAGACATAATAAAGGTGCAACCGGTTTTATTGTGGCACCGGATCTGGACTTCGCCAAAAACGATATTCAGTCGGCAAGTGTTAGGTGACAGCCTTAACTTAGAACACGCCTTAGAGATCAGGTGGTTGAAATACATAAAAGATTTTATGACTGATTTAGGCCAGCCTGAATGCTATCACAATCCTTCTTAGATGAGTTTAATCCCTAGAAAGGCTTTTAAAAAACAAATTATGAATCACATGGAGGCAAATAGACTTGCTAGTGAGGCATAAAAGCCCATAGTTCAAAGGAATCAATTGATGCGCTCCACCCTCACTATTCAACCACATCTAATGTATGTAATGAGAGGCTATGAAAGATTTGTTCTGACACGTTTCAGACTCAACATATTCCACCGTTTGGTAAGTTTCTCAACCATAAATGATTGGTCTAAAACCCTCCCATATTGTCCCCGCAACGGAGTCTCACCCCAATCAACATTTCATATAGTACTATTCTGCAAATTCTACTGAGAACCGAGGATGAGGTGGATCAAACCCATCTTCAAAATTTGGGGTATGAGGCAATGCCGTCTGACATATCTTACACTGCAATTTTTAGTAAATGAATGTTTTGTAAGAAATATTTTTGTATTTTTAAAACGCGCTATTCAATGCAGGAAACATCTATGAAGATTTTCTAACTTTAAAAAAATTCTTGTGGGACTTTTGGTAAATTCAAGATATGAGGCAGTATTGTCAGGCCCTCTTTGCATTGAAGATTTTCGACAATGATCATTCTGTAAGACAAGTCACTTTAACCCCTAAATCCATGATCAGATGTAGAAAATCTCTTTGATCTTGGTCCCAAAACGAAATATGTACTCGGGTCCTATCCTTTAAGTATTCACAAACTTGTAAACCATGTTTTAAATTACTGTTATAATCACTATATAACATTTGCAGTATGAATCTATGAATTTGGTCCCTTTATGAAATATGTGTCCAGGTATTACCTTTTATATATTCACAAATCTGTAAATCATGTTTTTAACTTTTCTGTAACAAATTATTTTTATAATTATTGTATAATATTGGCAATGTGAAATTATAAAGCTGATTCCATGTCTTTAATTTAATTTGTAATTACTATTTTGCGATATTTGCGATATGGTACTGTAAAATTTGTGCTTTTAGTGTACAAAAATTTGGAAACCGAATAAAGCTGAATTTGAATTCGAATTTGATAATAGCTAATACATTGTTAGTCATACCACCAGGATTACGTTTTGGTGGAGAATCACATTCTCATACTTAAAACAAATAGTCACATAACATTATCAGGCTTTGAGACAAAATCCCACTGCCACCTCTTTTGAAAAGGAGTTCCACATTCAACCACTTTCAGAGAGCCTCACACAAACACACTTTTACAGTAGTAAAACATGAAATTAAACTGAGCCTGCCCTGCTGGTGTTTAGAGGTGAGCTCATACACCCCGCTCAGTGGAGGCGGGCGAGCCACTGATGGCTCGGCCGAAGTCCTCTTGGAACCTCAAAAGGAAATGAGCTGAGTTTTTACAGGAGGAAATGTGGTCTAGTAGCTAGAGATGACAACACTGGCACATGGAGAACCAGCAGTGGCATAGCCACTGTGTCATGGGCCCTAGGGTAAGGAAGGAAGTGCCCCCCATTGCTGTTGTTTGAATTGTGAAATACAGATATAATCAGGGTTCAGTGGGATGTGGGATGTTGAGGCATATGTGCCCCAGTGCCACTGCACCTGCTGCACCAATGGGAGCTACACCCCTGGGACTGTAAACACATTTAGGACCAGTCATACCTAACACTTACCACATCAGAACATTTCACAACTTCACAGCATCAAATACTGAAAAACAACAACTCACTGCATCACAAGGGTCACAACTGATGGAGAACTACACCAAGACACTCACAGCAACACAACACTCAAAAGGTTGAAACTTGCATCAAAAGTTCAGACGTGAAACATGTTCACACATGGTTCTCACAAGCCATTCGAAATATATATTTTGTGGCAAGTATGCACCCAGACACACAAATGTGTACAAACGTTTTTGCAAACATACATCCTTGTGCACGCAAGCATGCTCTCCATAATAGGAGCTGCCCATTATCACACTAGCATGCCAACACACACTTACACTTCTGTATTGTGCAGACAACTCCACATTCTTTACTAGATGGCAATTTTAGTTGCACTGGGGTCTATGTATGAACAAACTGTTTTGCGAGTCCTTAATAGCGATTTTTAGCGAATCGCTATTAAGGACTCACAAAATGCAATGTATGTAGGAATCGCAATAACAATTGCAATTCCTTAATTTTCCTTAATTGCGAATCGTAAATTGCGATTTGCAATTAAGGAATACCTTCCCAATCATTCATATGGGCCTTGCGGCCCATAGGAATGAATGAGAGGACATTCACAATTTGCGAGTACACATTAGGGACTTGCAAATTGCTAATGCAATTTCAAGTGTGTTTAAAGGACACCCTGTTGCACCCCTGAAATATGTATGTGTGCACATGTGGCGCACATATATGCCCTAAGGGCATAAATGTGCATCACATGCCACTTTGAAAAATGCAAAAAAGTGAATTTTTAAAAGAAATAGCGAATTACCACCAACTTGAAGTTGGTGGTAATTTGCGATTTCTTGGGCAAAATCGCGCAACTTGGGTGCTTCCTGCATTGCGTTTAAGAAATCGCAATTTGCGATTCCTTAAATGCATTCCCAATATAGGGAATCCCAAATTTTGCAATTCCCTATATTGCGAGGGCCTTTTGGGATGATACATCCCAAAAGGCTTTTTCTCATTTACAAAGGGGCCGATTCTAAGAATCAGCCCTTTTGAGAACGGGAATTAGGCTTCATACATATGCCCCACTGTGTACTAGTCTGCACATAAAACCGCTGTGCACAAAGTTCAGAATGAACATATGTTCTTTGGACTGGTCAAAACCCCTTAGATAAAATCAAATTCTCCTACAAGCATGTATCCGCACATGTACGTGTACTGACAGCCATTTTTGTACTTACATTCTATCCCTGTAGTGGACTTGTAGCGCTGCAGATAATTAGTAGGTAAACACTGTGAGTGGACTAGCCAGATCTCGACCCTGTGACTTACATGTTGCGTTCAGGTACCAGCAGCAAGACTTGGCCACTTTTCTAAAAATAACAGAAGCCCAGGTGAGTTTTACACACCTACCATTAACTTTTGTGGAGCCCTAAATTCACTGCGGTCTGCTGTGTTGTGAGGTGTACTCACACACATCTCAGTGCTCACTAAGAATGAAATCAAGTGTTCAGTAAAAGAGTGCATTGGTGTGGAAGGCTCAGCCTGCTTAGAACTGTTTTGCATCACTTTGCTCTTAATCTCTTCCCCTAGAAGTAAACTACCCAAAACATCGCCAGAACTAGCTCCTCTTTTCAATGGACGGTCTAAAATTTAACTTTCAGTTGCCTTTACAAACACTCGGGGGCATATTATCAAGGACAGGTGTTAAAATTATCGCCGTTTTATCGGCAGGAAACTGCCGACAAAACGGCGATAATGGGCTTGATAATACACCCTTATTAATTCCCATAGAAGCCCATGTTATCATCAGGACATCGGCTTCTATGGGAATTTTGTATCAAAGAGAGGAGTGATGGGCTATTACTGCTCTGACAGAGTAGAAGGTCCAATCATGACGTGCCCAAATAATATAGCTAAACAAAAATTGTCGTGTTGTTCCAAAGGAAGGAAAGAAAATGATACAGTCTATGATGCAGATGATTTATGGCAGGGTAATCAGACGGATCCCTGGGAATCCATTTTGTTGGATTTAATGCCCTCACACACCCTTTCAGGTGTCATGCTTCATCATTTGGGCCTGCTCCTTGTTGGGTCGGCGGTGCAATACCCAACGGGCAACACCTAATAGAGGGGCTCTTTGGCGGAGATCATTTTCCAACAGCCGTATGGATGAAGTGCAGGTGTGGGGCCAGAACTAACGGGTAGATGTGATGTGGTAAATTAAAATAAAGCTAGTGGTACCGGGAACACTTTATTCAGAAGGGCCACTGCTTTCGTTAAAAAGCGATTATTCTAGAGGAGAGCGGTGGAAATTAATGTTTCCAGCTAACATCTAGAATTTTTATAGTCCGGTCAACATGTTTCTCGCTACTATGAAATTTGACTAGCGATTCTTCAGGACCTAGTTGACTATTAGCAAGTATCTAATGTTGTGAGACTGTCTACGCTGATACCCTGGAATGTGGTGTCTGTATGCTCATATGGCTACCACATTAGTGGGTGAAGGGAAAAGCAATGTTATATTACCCTTCTTCTAGTTGTGATTGTCAGTACCTGTTGAAGGAAGAGGGAGAGCATATCATAAACAGATTGGTAATATGTGCATCAGTGACTGGTGTTGTGACACGCGTGACTCTCACTGGCATGCGAAATGCACAAGTACTACAGTCGCTGATGCACCTATTACCAATCTGTTTATGATATGCTCTCCCTCTTCCTTCAACAGGTACTGACAATCACAACTAGAAGAAGGGTAATATAACATTGCTTTTCCCTTCACCCTACCACTAATGTGGTAGCCATATGAGCATACAGACACCACATTCTAGGGTATCAGCGTAGACAGTCTCACAACATTAGATACTTGCTAATAGTCAACTAGGTCCTGAAAAATCGCTAGTCAAATTTCATAGTAGCGAGAAACATGTTGACCGGACTATAAAAATTCTAGATGTTAGCTGGAAACATTAATTTCCACCGCTCTCCTCTAGAATAATCGCTTTTTAACAAAAGCAGTGGCCCTTCTGAATAAAGTGTTCCAGGTACCACTAGCTTTATTTTAATTTACCACATCACGTCTACCCTTTAGTTCTGGCCTCACACCCGCACTTCATCCATACGGCTGTTGGAAAAAGATCTCCGCCAAAGAGCCCCTCTATGAGGTGTTGCCCGTTGGGTATTGCACCGCCGACCCAACAAGGAGCAGGCCCAAATGATGAAGCATGACACCTGAAAGGGTGTTTATTAGGGCATTAAATCCAACAAAATGGATTCCCAGGGCTACCGTCTGGTTACCCTGCCATAAATCATCTGCATCATAGACTGTATAATTTTCTTTCCTTCCTTTGGAACAACACAACAATTTTTGTTTAGCTTCTATGGGAATTAACAAGGGCGTATTATCAAGCCCATTATCGCCGTTTTATCGGCAGTTTCCTGCCGATAAAACAGCGATAATTTTAACAGCGGTCCTTGATAATATGCCCCTTGATTTTCCTGTCCAGTCAGAAATGAAACGTTTATTTTGATTCTACCTGTCAGTGACATCGCACATCCACTGGGGTCCCCAGAACATCGCCTATCTCTTCTGCAATACACTAAATCATTCAAAGAAAATAAATGTGGATAAAGTTAAAAGTGCAAGGGATTTTGGGACATATTACCAAGCAATAGCGATAATTATCGCTATTGCTTGGTTAGAGACAAAAATTTATCGCCGACCTGCGGCGATTTTTATCGCAGATAAACCTTGGTATTACCAAGGTTTATCGCAAATGTGATAATAATCGGCCACAATGCATGAATATCGCTGAAAAGTCCGCGATATTCATGCATTACCGAGCTAATGCTCTCAGCCATGTTATCCTCCTCCCATTGGATAACATGGCTAAGAACTGCTCAGGCCAGGTGTTAGCTTTTGGAGATACTCGCGCTTAGCGCGAATATCTCCAAAAGTTGGTGCTAGGAGATAGCGATGTTAGCGACTGTTTCCAGTCACTAACATCTTGGCACGCCCATTTTGCATGTCATTAGTGATAAATATCACTGACATGCAAAGTGGGGCCCAAGATGGTCGCTATCTCCTACTAGCTGTCGCTAACTGGTGTTAGCGACAGCTTGGTAATAGGGAGATAATTTTATCTCTGCTTTCTTGGCTTTTAAAGCCAAAAAAGCGGAGATAAACCCCCTTGATAATATGCCCCCTGATCCCACACAAATTGCAGTTCCGATATGCACCAGTGACTAATTATCCCGCGAAAAATTAGAACTTTAACAAACGACTACTCCATTTCACATTTTTACAAAAATTCAGGGGCATATTACCAACAACTAGCGATAATTTTTGTCTCTAACTTGTTTAGAGACAAAACTTATCGCCGCAAATCGGCGATTTTTATCGCAGATAAACCTTGCTATTAGCAAGGTTTATCGCAAATGCGATAAAAAACGGCCGCAATGCATGAATATCGCTAAAAAGTCAGCGATATTCATGCATTATCGAGCAAATGCTCTTAGCCATGTTATCCACCTCCCATTGGATAACATGGCTAAGAACTGCTCAGGGCAGGTGTTAGCTTTTGGAGATATTCGCGCTTAGCGCGAATATCTCCAAAAGTTGGTAATAGGAGATAGCGATGTTAGTGACTGTTTCCAGTCGATAACATCTTGGCACGCCCACTTTGCATGTCATTAGTGATAAATATCACTGACATGCAAAGCGGGGCCCAAGATGGTCGCTATCTCCTATTAGCTGTCACTAACTGGTGTTAGCGACAGCTTGGTAATAGGGAGATAATTTTATCTCCGCTTTCTTGGCTTTTAAAGCCAAAAAAGCGGAGATAAAACCCCTTGATAATATGCCCCATTCAGTTTGTGCCACCTCTGGTTTTCTCCTGTTTTTGTCTTCCATGGAGCACTGGAAAAACGTCTCCTTTAATGGGACAGCAGAAGCCAATATATTTCCACTCCATCCAAAACAGAAAGTAATTATTACCCGGCACGTCCTGCTTGCAGAGATGATAATCTGATCCCTGTGTGCTTAGTTTATAAAATATATTCACAGCCACTTTGCCTGCTTGCAGAAAACAACAAGCACGAGCAACACCATACCCACACTTTGAAAGTCCACAGAGGCCCACTCTAGCTAGCTGTCTGCGCCAATAGCCATTCAACTGTATGAATATTGAGGAAAAACTGCGGTTAGATATGTTTAGTGGGTTTCAAACTTTTTATTATTTACAAAAGCATATTCCCTCAAGTCATGAAACTAGGAAGGGGAAACTACAGCTGAATTTCTACACAAATGCAGCCCTAGAAACAGGAAAACTAATATTGCCCCACAATTGTTTCTTGATACCAGCTGGGATTTTACAATCCGATCCTGTGCTTGCTGGTAATGGCTTCCCCCTGCAGCAGGCTCCTGGACAGCACCTATCGATCTCCAAGCACTTTGAAAATTTGAATATCCTATAATAAAACAAGCATATGAAATGCAATAGCTCTTGCATTTGTTTGAGTTAGACCTATTGGCATTGTAAATGTCAATAGGCCTGATTCACAGAACTAACCTGAGATAAAATCCTAAACTTACTATTATTGGTATTCACAGAAGGCATTTAGTAGTAGTTTTAAAGTTAGGACTCCTAACTTTACTACCACTAAATGCCGCCTGTAAATACAAAAAGTAGTAAGTTTAGGATTTTATCTCATAGTAGTTCTGTATTTCTTACGCATATGGAGTGTATGTGTGTGGTATGCAGAGGAATTATGTGGTTGGATTAGATTAGTTAGTTGTGTCATTGTGTGGTGTGGAATTGTGTGGTGTGGAATGGAATTGTATATTGGAATTATATGGCATGGTGTGCATTATTATTAGCAACTCCAATAGCTCAAACTTTCAGTAATGCAAGATCTATTGGATTGCAAATGCTTGTCTCAACATGAGCGAAAGGTTGCTACCCTGCATCTGCATAACGATCTATGCAGCTGCACTGAATAACATTAACACAGGGTGATTACAGTACCCCAGGATGGGAACAGCTGTCAGTAGCCCTAAGCACAATGAAATGCAAACAAATGCAAAAACCTAGCCATCGAACAAATAAAACAATATGAACACATGAACAAGATCATACATACCAACAGAAGATGCAAACAACATAAACTGAGCCCAATGTGATTTGGTAAACAGTGAACAAATTAAACAAATGACCGCTTACAGCGGTGGTTCCCAAAGTGTGCGCCGCGGCGCCCTGGTGCGCCGTGATGAGAAGCCAGGGGCGCCGCGGCGCCACCCAGGATGTGGCTCCTTTGTGCTGAACGTGATCTCAGCCTTCGCCCTCTACATTTAAATGGCTCAATTAAGAGCTCGGTGCGGTAACGGAGAGTGCTGTGGACATTGCTGTATGGTGTGTTTTAGAGTTTAATCACTGGTCTTTGTTCCTGAATGAACGTCTTACCCTGTGCATTGTGTTTTTTTTTATTGATAGTAAATACAAGTTACACAAAGCTCTGGTGCTTTCCATTTAACTTTCCCTTTCGTGGAGTGTGGCGGCGTCTGTATATGCTTTCCTTCGGACTGACCACATATTTCTGTCAGTCGATATTTTTGTTAACGGTATTCTGGAATACAACCGAGCAAGTGTGTGAGACAACGGTGGAGTGAGTCATTACACGAGGGACAATTCGGGAGCATAATGCCAGCAGAAAGGTGTAGCATACATCCATTCCGGATAAATAAGTAAATTGTGTTTTTGCAAAAGCAAGCACAAAAGAAGCCCGGGGGGAAGACGTGTGGGTGGGGGGTGTTTCTCCGTGAAGAGATGAAATTGGCCCCTATTCTATCCCTACTCCCGGAGTGCCTCGTCATAGCACTGTTCCCTCCAGCCCCGACCCTTCTCCGTTTTCCACTTTCAGCCCTGAGGAGTTCCAGCCGGGTGCGTCTTGTGTCATAAATCGGAATTACATTGAAGGCAGAAATAGCTTCGAACACCTTCTTGTGGCTGACAGCACGGCAGAAATAGAGTGGGAGAAAGCTTTCAAAACAGCAAAGGTTGTGTAAATAATTACTGTTATAGAGTTGGATTTTTACAGTGGGGCCAGTACACTTCCGGTTTGGATGTATCGAATAGAGGTGGACAGCCTCGAATAAGTGTGATAGCAAGTGTTCAAAGAAACGGATATTTGAAAATATAGCTTACAAATATTTCTTTGTGCCAAATACTTTTTGAGGGAAGGGTACTCAATTGTTTTTATTCGCAAGGAAGCAGCATTACTGTGAGGTGTCAGAGCGCTTTACATAATAACCAGTTGTGATACATAAGGATTTAGGATTACATGCGTTACATAAAAGATACAAGCAGAAAAAATTGCAAATGTACAAGTTATAAAGTCACACAGGGAAGAGTTATAAACAGAAATAAATTGCAAATGTACAAGTAGTAAAGTCACACAGGGAAGAGACAAATATAAAAAATTGCAAATGTACAGGTTGTAAAGTCACTCAAGGAAGAGATACAAATGGATAAACTCTAAGTCACATAGGAATGGTAGAGAGTACAAAGGTCTACTGCAGTGGTTCCCAAAGTGTGCGCCGTTAAAAAAACGGTGGGGAGCCACGGCCCGCTGCCAATTAGGTCAAGGGAGCCACGGGTCAAAAAAGTTTGGGAACCACTGGCTTACAGGAAACATAGTTATTCACTGGCAAATGAATGAAGCACAGACGGGCAAAATGTAAATGATACTGTAATTTACATTTTAGACATTTTAATTAGTGCTCTTGTCAAAATATGTCGTTTTGCCCAATTTTTCAAAATGTCTTCCAAGGGCTGTGGAACCCCAGGTCTTTTTTTTAGCTAGAGGGGCATTCATTCTGATCTTTTTCCCTCTGCACTGTATGCAGAATGGTACGAGACAACACTTGCTTGGTTAGGCTAATTTTCTTTTCTAGCGTGGCTTTGAGATTTGAGATTTATTTTCTACTCCTTGGTGCATGGTGTACCGTCAAAGAATTTTAAACAAATTAATATTGCTGTATTTTTCTTTCTATTGCTCATGAGAATTTATTAAATTTCTAAAGGCAAAGAATATGAACAATGTGGCTGTATCTCATTCTAAACTGAATTAAAAAAACTGAATCTATGCTCTCCTGAAAGCTTTAAGGTAAATGTTTTATATGAAACAAGCAGTAGAAAAGCCAATAAGACTTTCTTATTTTAGTCAAAGGCAATTTCATGCACGCACCTACACAAACACACACACACTCATACAAATGATGAAAAACGACAGACATATGTGGACATGCATGTAGTATTATGTAGTGGACTCATGGATACGTTTATGGATACATGGATACGTTTATAGTTGAATGGGTGTATACTTTGATTGATATATGGTTGGATGGGTGTGCCTGCATGCACTGGTGGATGGATGGGTAGGGGTGGCAGCAAATATGGATGGATGCAAGTGTGAATGGGCGTTGGCGAATGCTAACTGATGGCAGTCGGAAGCAGCTCATCACCAACTGATGGAGGTCTGTAAATTAAAAATAATCACCAAGTGGCCTTATGGGTGTCACTTGATCCAATCTCGGATTTGTATTCAGATCAGTCACTGAACATCAGGGCTTTGAAACTGACACATGTCAGAGGGTGAAGTTGCAACTCTAGAGAGCAAGTAATGAGTGCTAAAACAAGACTGGGCATGCATACTAAAGGACAGGACTTTGGCAGAAGTGTAGTACAGGTTTGCTAAATTGAAATGAAACCCCAGGCTGCGTTACCTCCATGGAGAAGGGCCGGACAGTCATGTCACTGCAGGTTTTTTGCATGCAGATGTGTTTCATTTTACATTTATATGGAGAGATCTCCACAACACTCCCTACTGCTGATGGCAGTGCAACGTTGCTATGTTTTATGCAGGATGTAATAGAAATTGGATAAGTTCAGATATAATTAATAATAAGACATGCTTTGCAGAGCTAGCTACATTGCGCCTCTCTAAATGTCACACATATGAGAATGTCATGTTAAGCGTGCTGCAACTATGGGAATGTCACACCTAAGTGAAATGACTGGGCAAACCCTTCTGTTGACAAGCTTCACAGATTCCCTACTATCTGCAGTTTATTCAAAGTGGGAGAGTAACATTAGTCCGCCAAAAACATGTAATTATTAAAACAGGATCCTACTCAATCATGCACCTATGAATCGAGCAAATACATAATAATGTTATTGTTTTGAAATGTTGGTGCCGAAGCAAATACGAAGCACAGGGAGCGGTGGGGAGAATAGTACCCCCATTGTCTATATTCCGATGTTTTCTAAATGACTGCATTTAGGTCCGTATGTGAAATTGCAAAATAAAGTCATAGCCGAATCTGCCCTGGGCTAACTGCTCTCCTGGCATGAAACACTAGTAGACAAAGGTGCTTGTCTGCTTCCACCTTTTACAGAGGCCATGTTGTGCATGGCTAAAGGAGATTCTAATAAGCCCAGAGGAAAGATGTTCTCCTATGTCTACTTTGTACAGACGCGCCAGGAGGAGCACAAAAAGAAACCCCCTTTGGGTCCCATCAATGAACTTTGCATAGTTCTCTAAGAAGTGCTCCAAGAGGTGGAAGGTGAGTGTGCCACAAACCGGCCTGCACTTCCGCCACAGTTGTGGGCGCGGTAGTGGAGGGCCGTCCGAAGCTGAGGTGGCAGTGGTGAAGGGAGTAGGAGGTGTAACTCCCGGTCTCAGAAGCTTGTGCTGAGTGTTTGGGAGTCCCGGGGATGGGACGGTGCTGGCAGATTACAGTTGAGGAGAAAGCAATTTAGTATCTGCACCTCCGTGAGGGATGGAGATTTGACTTTTTTCTGAGTAAATAAAATGGTGTAAGCCATTTAAAAAGCAGGAAATTTTACAGCAAAAGCATAACTTCATGCTTCTTGTCAAGCCAGTGGATGCTTCTTTTCCTATTTATTTACTTTTTTTACAATGACAGCACTGGGCTTTAGCTTTAAACATCTCAAGGTAAAGCGCGTGTGCCGCGATTGCTTCAAAAGTAAAGAAATGTGCTTGCCCGAGGCCACGCAGTGGCCATCAAGAGGGCGGGCCCCTAGTCACGGAGGGCTGCCCCCGCCCATCTTGTGGCCAGCCACTCCTCACCCGGGCAGGCTTCACCCGGTAGGAGGTAGGCGTGTCATTGACGCACGTCCGGGGCGGTTGGGAGGAGCCTCCAGGGGTACATTACTCCCTTGCCCCAGTAGAGAGGCCTCTTTGCCGCTCCGGACGTCGTCGCGCTGTTACTTCGGGACACTCTTTTCCCGGTGAGTGTGGCCTACGGGCTATACCCTCCCTCCACCTACTCCCTCCCTGCGGAGGTCTTAGTTATGGCTAGGCGGCCCGCTTAGCGACGGGCCACTGTGGAGGCGGGAGTTACGATTTGATATCGGGAAGTTACTTCAACTGCAGGCCGATGCCTACAGGCGGTACTTCCTCAGCCCCCCCTTCGCCTACTCCCTTTCGTCTGGGTGCGGGGCAAGGCCAGGCAGCCCACTTGCTCGTTGGGCCGCTCACGAGGTGGGTGTCTTAGATCCCCGATCCCCATCGGCCGCTGTGGAGGTGGGGGGTGTTTAAGAGTCATCTGGTGGCCCTTTCCAGCCGACCTCTTTGTCGCGCTTCCGAGGGGTGTGTTTCGTGCGCTTCCCGGCTCTGCCCCTAGTGGGGCGGGTCGCTGCACGCGTCGTGGTGGCCTTGCCTGCGGGGCCCCCACGTTGCTGGCCATATCAGCTATTGTTGATGTCTCTGTATTTAGGGCCTCCCCACCCCTCTACCCCCTGTGCTCTGCCCCTCCACGCGGGGGCTTAAACCTAGCCTAGCGGCAGCCTGTACTGCGGGCCGCTGTGGGGGCAGGGGTCCAGCGCTACCTTCAGGTCTGTCGGTCGGAGAGGCTGTGGAGCGAGGGGGGCTGTGGGGAGGGCCCCAACCGGGTCAGGTCTACGGGTCATCTTTGAGGTGGTGGGCACGGCCATTTTTTGGTCGAGATGCGATCCGTATGGATCTGTCGTAAAGGGGATTTTGATGCGGGCTCCTCCTTGTGCTGTCTGATTTGCTCAGTTGTTTAGAGCATGGGGCTCTTAATGCCGAAGTCGCAGGTTCGATCCCCGCCAAAGTTGCAGGCTTGATCCCCGTACGGGCCACTCGTTATTCACACTTCGATACTTGAGGTGGTGCTGTGGCACAACTTTCCTGGACAGGGCGGCTGCCCCCTCCAGAGCTTGACCCCTTCGGGGCGTTAAGCACCCATGTGCGCACGCTACGGCGTTTCCTTTCCCCCGCTGTCGATTAGTTCTTTTCCCTACCTGCATTCGGGGGTTCGCTTATCGGAGGCAGAGGGTGGCGCATCTAGTGGGGCTGACGGCGTAGGCTCTGAGGTCTTGTGTGGCCCACCGTGTAGTCGCTCTGTTCTTGCGTAACTTGGCCCCTGTCCTTCTGGGTCTCGTGGTGATTATGGCCGTCTTCCGCACCCCCCACCTTGCAGCCTTGTACGGAAACTGCTTGGGCTACAAAATTTGTTCACAAATTCTATCTTGGTGCCACGCCTATTGCTAGATGTTTTCTACTTGTCATATGCAATTATACATATTTCCGCGTTGACGCACTCTCTTCACTGTCTTACAATGCGTAGTAATTCCCGATAAGCTAATTTCTTAGTGATTTGCACTCTTCCTTGTTTTCGCATTTAAGACTTATCTATATGTTTCACTTTGCCGCTGGAATGCATCCGAGGATGGTGCAATAATTGGCTCCGCTTCTATGGGAATGTCTACACGATTTCGTCGGCTTTGTTCAAAACACCCAGGTTTTTCATCTGTTAGGTAGTTAATCTTCTGGATGCGTAAAGTGAGCGGACAGTGTGATTCCTTCAGCCCGTTAGTCCTCAGTGAGACATCGTGGCCTGTGATGTTCTTATTATACGAAGTTGTTTCTTTGTACTATCATGGGTCCTTTAGTGTTCGCGAGGAATCGGTCAGTGTTCGCATTTTCAGTTGTTTGGTATGCTGACGGAGGCTGGGCCATACAGTATATTCTAAATGTAAGACTTTGCCTGCCGAAATACTTGTGTATTCTGCTGACACGTTGCATGTCCCGGGGACATTTTTTGGGAAAACCGAAAACTCAACCCCTCTTATCATATGCTCAGCAGGATGCGCATTTATTGCTACTACGGTATCATGTGTTTGCGGCGCTGCATTGTGGCCACGTTGAATAATTACTGGGAAAGATAAAATTCCTCATCTGCAGCCTGGTGTCTGACTCGCCAGCTATGGTCCGGTCAGCAGCCAGCCTGCATGAGCTACAAATATCGAAACTTGTGGGGTGGTGGGGGGGGGCGTTCTACCCCGTGCCCTCGAGGGGAGATTGTCCTGCCTGTCTATTATTAGAGGAGGTGGCCGAACGGGTAGGACGGGCGACCTTGTATCTGGTGACCTGGGTTCGAGTCTCTGCGATGTCGCCGAGCATCCTGTGATCATGATCCATTCAATTCTCCGTGCCTATCAAAATGGATGTTCATGAAATACAACTGGAGCTAGGTAATGCACCTCTATGCCCAGGTCGCGTCTCGCTCGTGCCATTTAAAACAGGAAAATATTTTGTCGGCTTGCTGGGACCTCGTTTCCAGCGCGGGTTAGACTTGTTTGGTCATTAATGTTTCCATATCGCGCAGGGCCATCCCATGTGGGGGCATGGTACTAGAGCAGCTCGTCCTTGGGTGAGCGTTATCTGTGCGCTTATCCCTGGTCTTTACACGGGTAACGGCGTATGCATGCGTGGGCTCCTTCGTGCCTGCTGGCTGTCTCCCTGGCGCCAGTATGGTTTAGGCCCCGCTTTCCCTACGGACCCACATAATTCAATATAGCGCGTAACTTTCAATTACCTGCCCTAGTTCACGAGCGTGTGCTAGACTGGGGTTGTCGTGCAGCCCCTGCCGGGCAACCGGCTTGCAGTGCGGCCCGGGTCACGAGGAAAGCTTCATCCGTTATTCACCTTTCCTGGTATCTATCCAGCACCCGTTGGCTAGTCAAATCTTTACCAGCAGGTGCCGTGTATGTTTACATACTTGCACTGTACTACAATGGGCAAGGCTGCGCGCCAGTATGGTTTAGGCCCCGCTTTCCCTACGGACCCACATAATTCATGATAGCGCGTAACCACATAATTCATTATAGCGCGTAACTTTCTATTACCTGCCCTAGTTCACGAGCGTGTTCTAGACTGGGGTTGGCGTGCAGCCCCTGCCGGGCAACCGGCTTGCAGTGCTGCCCGGGTCACGAGGAAGGCTTCATCCGTTATTTACCTTTCCGGGTATCTTTCCAGCACCCGTTGGCTAGTCAAATCCTAACCAGCAGGTGCCTTTTTATGTTAATACTTGCACTGTACTACAATAGGCAAGGCTGCGCGCCATCCTGCGCCGTGTCGCATTGACCCCTTGGTGCTGGATACAGGGTTCGAGCCTGGGGTCCAGCTAACAGGGTCCTCTTCACAGTTTTGCATCGGCTTCCTGGGGATAGCTTCTAGCGCCTGTGGCCAGGGGCTGGCCAACCGAAGCTAGTCTTAGCAGGGCATGCATGCAGATTATTACCCTTGCGTATTAAGCTAGTAAGCATAGGAGCACGTGCTGGCACGTGCGATTTTACGCCCTTGGCTAGCCTCGGGAAGGCCTCCGGTGTGGCTGACAGCAGCAGGGTGGGGAACTTTCACTTCATTCCCAGTCTTTTGATAGAATGTTACAATCAGGAACCTGGTCGTTAGAGTTATTCATGAATTTTTTAATTTATGACTGTCCATTAGGCCATCTCTCCTACTCTGTGCTCTCCTCTTCCTTGCTTCCGCCGATCATACCCTACAGTGGAAGACTAGCACGTTGGGTTTAAGGGCATGATGTTCCTTGAGTGTAGGTGCGACACATATTGTGTTTAGAGGCACTGTAAGTGCCACTCTATGAACACCAGGTGAGGCGGTTCATGGGTGGTACTTACGTTGTGGTGTTTGCTGGACTGGAAAGGGCTGGGATATTGTTAACTTGCGTATATGCATACAATCGTGGGCATGATACTTTATCTGCCTGGATATCGGTTTTCCGACTATACTAGTCATGCCTTACCAGTCCGGATCCTTTAAACGGATACCTTATGTCGCTGCATACATTGGAGATGTCTTGCGGTCACGCTAATGTTTTGGCTATCATATGCAGGGCTAATAATCCCTCTAGTTTGCACACTGTACCATGACACAGACCCATGCACTTGTCGTCTGCCCGTTTGGCCCATTGGGGCTAGGCCATTTACCCATTCGGTGGGTCGCAATATTTCAATGCTTTTACACCAGTCTCTGTCTGGAACTTCAGGTCAGGAGGAGTTTAACGATGGTTTTAGACATAGGGTGTCCTTACTATGATGGGTTTTGTGGCCACGCCTGAGTGCATCCCTAACTGTTTCTAGTTGGACTTGAGAGACTAGTCGAGCAGCGGTGGCTGAGCGGGAGAATAACTGTTTTGAAGTAGATGCTCGAGCTAGTCTGTTTGCTCAAACCCGATAAGTTGTTTGGAATAGACATGCAGGCCAGCAGGGGATGAGTTCGCTACCACGTGCATTGAGCGGCGCAAACGGAAGCTCTAACAATCCTGATAGCCAAGTGGGTATTCGGATTTTAGGTGTTGCAGCCAGCGTCTTCGTGTGCCGCGGATGGTCCTAGCCGCTAAATGGTATTATGTCAAGGTCTAGTAGCTACTTGCTCTATCCTCCTTATGCTTCTCATGAGTGCATGTCAGGTGGGTATCTTCCTTGTCTGGAAGGGTGGTACGAGGTGGCTTGCTTTTCAACTGCGTATGTGTGGTACGGAAGCCCCCTTTGTCCGCACTAGCATGGGTCAAGGGGTACTTTTAGCCCTGGTACCTTGGGTCTTCACCCAGGTCATGGGCATCAAGGACCGGGTGTTGCGCCATCCTCCCACAGTATAGCAGCGCAAACAGTGGCTGCGAGTCGCTCTGTGGTTTACAGTCACTTTTCATGGCTTTCCCCCTTAGTGAGAATTCCAGTTGCACCCCATCCACAGCATTAATGCACCCCCCACACCAGGCATAGCGCCCTTCCTTGGGGCTCATCCTTGGTCGTGGGCAGTTCAGAGTATCCTGGGTGTCCTCTTTGGCGCCGGGGTGGCGCGCACTGTGAGAAGCCTGTTTCACTGAGCCTTTCCTTTGGTGGTTGGAATTTCTGGAAACCTTGGGTCTAGATGGCGCCGGGTAGCGTGCATCGTGAGAAGTGGTTTCGGATTATGGCTTGAGCGGAGTCTCGCTGCATGGCTATCATGGTCCTCGTGCTCCAGGAGGATGCATGTGGCCCTCTGGCATGTCCGATTGATGCAGGCACCATTATGGCAATTAGAATGGTTGGGTGGAAATTTATATTGGCATCTGAATTTCATACATATTGCAGATTGGCTGCTGGGCTCACACCTGTGGCCTTCTATGGGGAGGGGCCCCCACTTTTGGGTATTACCTTACTGTACTGTTATGGCAAGGTATGACTGTATGGAAGTCCGCCTAGGATGTGCCAAATCAGGATATTAGCAACTCTAGGACTAGCCCTAGGCTAATGGGATCATAATACCCCCTTGCGCATATCTATTACCGGGGGCCTTAACCAAGAGGGATAGTTGGTCTTGTTCTATGTGCAATCCTGGGACCTACACTGTTTTACTTAACATATGAGAAGAAAAGGTCACATGACAGTAGTCATTTTGCTCTTCCATAATACTGCTGTTTGTCATTTATCCATGACTCTGGAATCTGATAGGCAGCCCAACTGCTGAGCCATCAGTTCGGGAGCTCTTGCTGCCTCTCAGTAGAATGTAGGGTCTACGGCCTGGAGTGTTACATTCATTTCATGTACTAGTGGAGCAACTGTGTTACCACAGCCTGGGCCTGGATTACCAACAATACCTATAAGAAGTGGGCCCCTAGAAGACTCTCTTTATAGAATCGCTCAGAAGTGATTTAGTGATTTAACAGCGGTTATGAAAATTCAGAATGATCTACCTGGTAGCCTTACCCCTCCCCCCTTTTTGCTCGTTTTCACTATTATGGGTGGTGGCTTTGCACGATGGGCTCCTATCTGGCATTGGACTCTCGGCTCCTCGTTCATGGTTAGTGTGGTTGCTCTCCCCTAGCTTGCGTGGGAACAGCCTCTTGTTTGAACCTGAGTGACCTTTTGATTCCTTTGTGCCCTCCCTAGGTGGGTAGTTTGCCAGAGGTTGGATATCACCAATTATGGGGGCACCTTGGTTCAGCGTATTAAATGCCGCATGGCGTGGGGTCGTATATCTACCGCATAGACAAGCTATTCTTGTAGCATGGTCTAACCAGCCTCCGGGCTAAACTAGGGGGCATGGGATTCCAGCTGTTTACTTTTGCAATCCTGTATATCATTTGTAAGTACTCCACGCAAGTTTACTAAATTAAGCATTGCGCACTGAAATATCCCCCTGTACTTTGTTTGAGGTGGGTGGCACAAGCGTACACAAAGCACACTGTTCATATGTATTGGAGAATTGAGCTTCGGCAGAAGTTGTACACCACGGCGTGTAGTCTGCAGATGCTTTGTGTGAAGGGGGGTGGTAGATCTCAGTGGCATGCGCTGGTTCTCATATTGTATAGATTAGTAGCGATATCGGCAGGGGAGGCCCCCTCTTCACTTGGTCCCTTAACAGGGGTATGTCCTCATGAACCTGGGATAGTCTACACTTGCTGTAGAGGGATTTGTGCCTGGGGGTTTATGCTGACTAGTGTCAGGGTGGCATTGGTTTCAGCGGGCGTGTCATGATGCAGGTCAGGACCTTGGGAGGCACTTGGTTGCAGTCCCAGCAACCCCTTTGTGGTGGTCGTAAGCCAACCCCACCGACAAGCTACCTTAGAGGTAGCATTGCCTAACCTGCTTCCAGACTAAAATTCGAGAGGGCAGGGGTGGCCTGTGGTTTTACCTTTTTCAACCATGTATTAGCATATGAAAAGACATCGTCCAAGTTATATAGTAGAATAAGTATTGATCCCTTCAATGCCCCTGTGCTCTTTGAGTATAGCAACACAGCGTTCAACATAAGCACACGTTCTCGATGTTATCGGCGGGCGTGTCATGATGCAGGTCGGGAGCTTGGGGGGCACTTGGTTGCAGTCCCAGCAATCCCTGTGTGGTGGTCATAAGTCTACCTCACGGACAAGCTACCTTAGAGGTAGCATGGCCTAACCTGCTTCCAGACAAAAACTCGAGAGGCAGGTGAGGCCTGCTGTGTTTTACCTTTTCAAACCCTGTATTAGCATATGAAAGGACATCGTCCAAGTTATATAGTTTAATAAGTATTTATCCCTTCAATGCCCCTGTGCTCTTTGAGTATACCAGCACAGCGTTCAACATAAGCACACCTTCTCGATGTTATGCGGAGAACGGCGTTACAGTAGTAGTTGTAACTTGCTGGGTGTGGCCCGCTGACGCCTTGTGTGAAGGTTGTGCGTTGAGTTCAGGCCATGTGCGGGAACGCCTTTTGTTTGATTAAGAAGCGCCTTCAGCAGTAGGGGCCCCTCCTCATCTTGGTAGTTACCTGGTAGTATGACCTCTCGAACTGGGGATGGTTTCACTAATGAGGTAAAGGAATTAGGACCCGGGGGTATCTGCAGATTAGTGGCAGAGGAGCCTGGGTTTCTTCAGGCATGTATCGTTCATGTCAAGATCAGGTCACTTCGAGGTGGAAAGGGTCCACCGCTCAACTGTCGTTTTGGTCTTGTTCCTTTGGACTGACAGGACGCTCTGCAGAGCAGGGTTGCAGGTTACCCTAGTAGCAAAGTGGTGGGGGGCCCGTGCGGCAGCGGGTACCACCGCACGGGCTGTGGCGGAGTTACTGGGCGATCCGGAAGAAGAGAGGTGCAAACACTGTACTTCAGTGGGCACATAGGGGTGCCAGAGCCTAACCTGTAACCTCATGGGAGGTGCAGAAACTCGTGTCGGCGCCCCAGTAGTCCTTCGGGCGGTTGTGGGCCTGTGCAACCGGGGGTTTGCCAAGTCACGCCCCGCAAAGGGCGTGTGTAGTATAATTATGATAATTGTGCAGCAGTTGGGTGGTTCGCAACTGTGCTGATTGGCTCAACAGGCGGGCAGGTGGCGAGAATGCGGCCTGCCCTAGGATCGCCTGTAAGTTAACCCACCATCATTACATATGTTGTATGTAATAAACCTGCAGCAAATTTTCCCAAACTTAACACTTGTGTCTGTGTGTTATTTGCGGGTTTGGGCATTGTGGGGCGGGGGGTTCTTGTGGCCCTGATGTGACTATAGCGCTGCCTGGGTGAGCCCTAAAAAATACCGCTGTGACCCTTCTGCTTCCTCAAGGAGATCACGCAAACGTTTGCACGGCATGTGATGCTACTTCCGGCACCAAAGGATGTGCATAGTAATTTTGTAAGGAGTGTGTTAGGAGGCATTAATTCACAGAAAAGACTGGTTTTCTTTGAGGCATGCACATGCAAATGAGTGCATGCAAGCAAGGACAATTGGGTGCAGCAGAAAGGAACAATGAATTTCGGCAGAGTGTTTTTCCAAGTCTATCTATGGGTCCCAAGCGTTAACATGGATAGTATGGTGGGTTGATCATACATGCAAGAAACTTTCAAATAAGTAAATGTTGGCGATTGTAGAGGGGGCGGAACCAAGAGTAGTGATTGGGGACAAAGGTGACCCTAAAAGTATTCTGCAGGATGCTTCTGCGGTCTGGGCACTCAGCCCAGGGCAGCTCGCCTGAGGTAGGACAGTGCTGTGGCCCAGGAACCAGCAGCCATGAGGTATTTGGAGCTGTAGGAGTAAGTGTTTGTCAGAACACTAGCATGTTAGGAAGTGAGTAATGGGTGAAAGTGCTGCAGCGAACATGGCACAGTCAGCCTTTGCAAAACACTGAGGGGCAGATTTACAAGCCCCTTAAGCCACTTTTGCGTCATTTTTAACATGTGGAAAAATGATGCAAAAGTGTCGCAAGAGGCTTGTAAATAAGCCCCTGAGTGAGGGTATGGTTCCTGCCCAAACACTAGTCAGTCTAGGGGTCGGTACTGGGTGTGGGCACTTCTGCATCCAGACAATGGTACCATATGGGCAGCACACATTGTTTAATCGAATATGGAAGGCGTCACCTCATCTTCACTTATATTCATGTACCTGACACATAAAATGCCCCCATAGTCTTTAATGGAGGTCAACCACTTTTCAAACTTATCTCACCCTCCAACAAAGTCCTCATTCTATATTCACCTTAATGAGAGCATTCCCTCAAACCCCTGACTTCACTTGCAATTTGGAGTCAAGAGATAAACAGCTATGAAGCTGCATCCTTCTGACATACATCCTCCATTCAGAGGAGGAAGAACCACAGACAGCTTCACTTTACATAAATCAAATGTAGCCTTCCAAACATTGCAACACAGTTCTTAACATACCACACATTGATAAAGCCTGTAGATATCACTTTTGGGACCGGTGGCATCGCCAGTACCTTTTGGTGATGCTGTACAGCATTGTCGAAAGCATTTACTGATGCTGTGCAGCATTACCAAAAGAAAAAAGGTCTGATGATGTGGCCACCAATGACCGCTTAAATTTGTAAACCCCTCTATGCATACTGTGCCTACAAATTGATGCGTAATCTCCCATAATTGTGCTGTAATTTTGCATCATTGTGCTACAGCAAATTACACAAATTATTCCCACCCCTCTTCTACTCCCTCCCCCAAGTTTTACTTTTTTTTGTAATTGCGTTTCTCTGGGACCACAGTTATATATTGCTAATGGGCTGCAACCAAATCCTCAGGAATGCTTCTGCCATTTTTTTCATGTTTGTGAAGTAATCAGATACAAATGTTTACAACATTCTTCAAGTCATCCGTAATGATCTCATTGTAAAGTAATCAGATGCTCATTTTCAAGTCATCTCAAAGCCTCAGGAACAATCAGGTCCTGGGAAGTCATCAAATACTCATTTTCATGGCAACCTCAAATCATCAGGTACAGGTATCTAAACTCTGCGGATGACTTCAGGAGCGTGATGATGTTTGATGATGGGACAATGACTTCTACAGTAGTTGGATGATCATCTGATGACTCTGGGATGGCTTCTAAAGTAATCCTGTTTGACCTGGGTTAGGGGAAGAGGGCATGAGACCCATACAGCCAATGACGACGCCACTAACAACGCCACTCTTAGCACACACAGTTGCACACCCTGGCCAAATGGATATCAATGTGTTACTTTGGATTCTAATTATGACTCTATAATTTCCACACTATCTAGTTCACCTCCATCTAAAAGGAAGAGAAAAGACCACAATGCTGTATCTGTGAATGAAGTGGCAGTAAAATCCAACCCTTGGAACCAGTAAGGTGGCTGCCAGAAGTGGTCGCAAGAAACACTCCTTGGAAACCTGGTCCCCGGGATTTAAATGACTCATTGGTGCTGGAGGCTAATATAAAGGACTACTAAAATAACAGCCTTAATAAACAGGAGGATCTGATTAATTAAATAAAGTCAAATTTTCTTTCCAGTCTATCAATAACTGTTAAACTGCCATACTCAGTAGATCATCCTGAGCTACCAGCCAGGTCTTTCCAGTGCAGCTTCCAAGAGGATCGTCTCAAGAGCCCTCTAGCTCTGTAAAGCCTTATTATGGGGAAAACTAGGCCACTACCAATGGGCCTAATTTCACATCTACTCATTCTCGTAAACATCCCCTTGTGTTAAATAGGGTGATGCATGTCCATCTAAATCCAAGCCTCAATGCCCCAACTTCCCCCTGAATGTTCACCATATGGAATTATCGTGAAGGATGTTCCATAGTTGCCACCAGCAAAATGGGAGGTGTGATCTGCATTAAAAAAGAAGACAGTTTACTGGCTCTACTCTAAAAAGGCAAACAACCTAGCAGCATAGGATCACTCTGGGTTGGTAGCCATGCAAAGGAGTTTCCAGGGGACTGCGTTATTATAAACTTCAAGAATCTACATATTGGGATACTTCTTAAACGAGTTTATCCCCTGACCCTTTCACCTGGCTTCATAAAAACATTACCACTGGGATACGTCTACAGACCAGGCTCTAAGTTTCTACATCATTCCACATTAGCAGCCACTACGCAAATATCAAATGCCCAATATATCTACAATGTTGACATAGGGAAAAGTTTTGTAGCTCTAACAAGAATGGGAAACACGGATTGACTAATTTTAGATGATATCCTAAAGCCTTCACAGCTGAGATCTGCCACTGGGGCCCCGGTCAGTGTATACCTGACCATGCACTCATAGCAATTCCCCTAAGGACAGTATTCACAAATTTCCCTACAACTGGTCACCATGTTCTTATGGAATGTGACAGGCACATGCTCACAGCTAAAAAATTCAGACTGGCTAGCAGTAATAAATGATTACGATATGGTCTACTGTCAAGAGTCATGGACAGTGAATGATTTTAACTTAAATAGTTATTTCTCACTGTGTAGCCCAGCCAGTCCTTGAGATGCAGGCAGAGTGAAAGGAGGCCTGGCACTTTAATTTATGTTAAATTGACTAAACTCAAAGCAAATTAAATCCATCATACCCCTTCCTATCAATTATTGTTACTTAGTGCCCCAGCATCTTTCGATTTATTGCTGATAAACTTTTATTTTAATATTTTTAATGCTGGTAACAACTGATAATTGATCTTATTTTATGGGTAGGGGATTTCAATACCCGAATACGTCACTTAATTCACACTGCAGCTTGTGGTCTAGTAGACACAGAGGGTTTGACGTTAACAAACTGCAAGCATGATGCTCATGGTGATGCCCTGAATAGGATGCTAGCTTTGAGGAACTTGGTCTATCATTGTTCTCTCAAACTTAATGCCCTAGCCAGTTGCATCAGTGATCATTACCTGCTCATTGCCTCCTTCAATTTAAATCTTGGAAATACTACTGCCCACTTGAAGAGTCAAGAAAAAACTTACTCAACAAATAAAGGAGTTAGAATTAAGTGGAAGAACATCAATAGGGTCCAATTCTTGAATGAATTTGAATTTGAATTTAAAGGTATTTATTAAGCGCTCGTTTACCTAGCGGTTTCATGGTGCTATGGGGGTGGAATCCTGAGTCAGGTAGCAAAAGCCTGTGAGAACAAAAGAGTTTTCAGAGTGCTGCAAAACTCCAGATAAGATGGTATCGTTCTCATGGAGAGCGGTAAAGAGTTCCAAAACAGCGGAGCAAGGACAGAGAACTTAGAACCTCCCATTCTGCTCTTCCTGAACCGGCGCACCGCCAAGAGAGACAGAGAGGAGGAGCGCAGTTGTCTGCTGGGGATGTAGGGTTCGATTTTGGACTTAATAAAGATTGGAGCTGTTCCCGCGAGGGTCAGAAACGTAATGCAGCCCATCTTAAAAAGGGCCCTTTCTCTAATAGGGAGCCAATGGAGGGATCTGAGGAGGGGAGTAACGTGATGAGATTTAGGTAAGCCATAAACCAAGCGAGCAGCTTGGTTCTGAATGAGTTGGAGTCGCAGAATGGCGTAGGCAGGAACATCATTGTACAGTATGTTACCATAATCTAAACGGGAAAGAACCATAGCCATAAGAATCAACTTAAGAGCTGAAAAGGAAAAAAAACGTGAGATCTTTCGAATAGTGCGCAAAGTAAAAAAACAAGAAGAAACCACTGTGCTAATCTGGGAATGTAAAGTGAGGTGTTGAGGCATGCAGCAGTGTGGCGTGCAGCAGTATGAGGTGTGCAGCAATGTGAGAGCCATCTCTGTAATCACCACCTCTGATGAGGAGCCCAGTAACATTCTAGATGCATTTCATTGTCAGTGCATTTCAATCTCCAAAACTGTCTGTACCCAAACCGCCCATAACCAAACCTCAACAGGGCCGGATTATTAATCCCTATCTACCAAGCAGCCGATAATCACCTTAAAACAGCTCTAAGTAAACAACCACACATAAAGGAAGACATTCAGGCCGTTATGAGGGAGTATAATATATCTTAGTGAAAAGAAGGGCAGAAATTAAGCAAAAAGCATGGGAGGATCTAGTAATAGCTAGGATAATGAAAGGTGCTACAACCTTCTGGAAAGTCGTAAACCACCCATTCCTCCCTGGATATGAAATAAAATGCAAAAATGTTTTATACATTTCAAAGTTGGTTGGAATACTTTTCAACAATTTTTGATTCAGAATTCAGAGAGTATAGACCTAGAGCTATTAAACTGTGAATACGTTTTGGATGACCAGGATACTGCAGCCGCCCTCAGTCAGTCTATTGATGACAAGGATGTCAGGTGGGCTATCACCCTGAGCACTGCTATGAAAGTCCTAGGCCTGGCAGTGTCCCCCGTGGACCTGTTCAAAGCTAATGATTTATTTTGGGCTCATTTATTAACTAAAGTAATCAAAGCTTCAATAATTGGCACCTTAGTTCTCTCTTGGAAGGAAGCAGTTGTGGTCCCAATTTTTAGAAAGGGGGCAGAAACCACCCAAGTTGTTACTACCCAATTTCACTTTTAGACAGCACTTTTGAAATATTTGGTAGACTTGTAATTGGAAAATTGAAGGCTTGGGCAGAGGAAAACCAGTTCCTGTCCATGTGCAGTATGGCTTCTGTTAGTTGAGCATTGTCTCAGTCTGGAGCTCATACTAGGCAAATATGTCAAGGCCAGGAAAATGGCTTTCCATTTAGCATTTACGGCTCTCTCATGTGCCTTTGACATGGTACATCTCTTAAAACTCTGGAAAACATGAAGGCCATGGGCTTTGACAAAGTTCTGATAGACCTGATGCATCGAATGGACTGTGAAACTGTGGCCAAAATTCGATATGAGCCCAATGGAGTCTCACAGGGGTGTGTTATGGCCTCTATGATCTTTTTAATTTACATAAATTGCTCGGAACATCACTTGTGTTTGGCAAGGAAATATATGCCACAAATCAGAAATCATCCGGTCCTGGTTCTACTATACGTGGGTGATGCAACTCTTTCACCCAGAACTACCAATGGGCTCCAAATTTTGCTAGACACTGTGTTATAATCTACTTGTTGGTTAATGCATCCTCCCTATTGTTCTCTTCCTCGCTGCTCATGGTGATGTCAGTGTATTTGTGCTTGAGGAGATGTCAGTTGGGGCGGATGGCCTAAGCAGCAAGGAGGCTGCTCCTGGTGGGGAATATTATGAATCTTACTATCATCCTGTCATAATCCAATAACTTGTTTTCTACATGACCTGTCTACGAGACATTCTTCAATTTAACACTGCCGACGATTTCAGAAGAACCTGCGTGTGTTACTTCAAAGGATTATGGTTAATGAATCCTAAATAAACTTCAAGGAAAATGAACTTCATGAGAACTTACATGCTGTGTATTTAAGGAAGCCGGCACCCCTGAGCCCCACCAGGGACCACTCCATCGGTCGTCCTACCATGTAAGTGCCAGTTTCTGTTGCCTGCCAGGTCCTGCTGCTTTCCTGCTTTGCTACCTGCCTGTTCCTGCTGTGAGCTGTCCCCAACCCTGATTCCTATTGTAATTTACTAAGGAGGACCTTGTTTGGTCACCACTTGTAGAAGGCCTTTGTGATTTACAGAGTTAAATGCTCCTGCTTGCTTTGATGATACTGTGGATGAACGGATTTTCCCTCTATCTTTTCACTATTACTGGTCTTCAAACAGTTTACTGTGGAGCCTGACATCATCTGTTTTGTGAATTACATTATATTTACAGTAGTCAATGGCTTATTTGCGCAGCGGACTACTGTGATTGTCACAACATGTGCAAGGACTGACTACAGATTGTGGCAGTTGGACTCTCTGAGAATCTTACGTGTCTTGGCCTGTGCACAGTATCTAGATGTTCAATGCTCTGTTATGAGTGGGTGCACACAATGTTAGAGTGGATGTACTTTGGGCCACATTGGATGGACTTGGTCTTGGCAGCATCAGCAAGAAATGAGTTGTGAGTCAAAAAAAGGTTGGACACTTTTTGTCTCTCATTGACGATGTCCTCTGAGACATCGAGACTGGAAGCATTAGTCTACCGCTATGTTGCAGTTCAAAAGTCTGAGGCATGAGTTACAATTAGCGCACGCAACATTACCTGCTGTGCCTCCGATGGTTCATTCATGACACGCAGTTCATCAAGGTATCCCCTGTGACGTTTTTGCAGCACCTAGGTGCCGGTGTTGTGTAATATGTGGTATCCCCCTGGTATCGTGTATCCCCTGCACTTCGGCTTTCTTCGGAGAATACATTCAGCCCGGGCAGGATCAGACATAAGCAGTCGATCTCTGCTCGGGCTGAGTGCGGGGATACACGATTTCACTGGATACGAAACGGAGCCAAGAAGGCTATTTATTACTCACGTTTGTTTAATGTAGGAGTCAATGCTGCACATGAAAATACACAGGAAGCAATTAATTACTCGACGTTTCTTTATTAAAAGAGTCAATTCTGCACATGAAGAGACAGGACGCAAATCTCGAGTAGAACAAAGAAAGAAACATGAAATAAATAAAAAAGTATACGCATGCACGCAGGGCCGGTCCTAGAACTTTTGGGGCCCCGGGCGAAAGGGAAGATGTGAGGCCCCTCTAATTTGCATGTAACATCACAAGAAGTGTATAATAACAATCCCAGGCATACACTAAGGAAAGTACACAATAGATTCAACAAACAAACTAGTTCAGTTAGAAAAAATATTAATATTTAATTTGATAAAAAGAGAATAAAAAGTAAGTGCATTAGTCACAATTGATAAAAATAATGATACATATGTATTCACAAGACAGATTAAAAAGAAGTCAGATGGCATCCAGTCAACGCGTTTCGACATGTACAATATGCCTTCATCAGGACTTTAACCATCAAAAAGCTCTGTAAAACATAATCATAACATAGTGTTACTGTTATTGGAATCCTATCGTGACATAATTACAACTGAACTAGTTAAAAGTTTGTTACTGCATTCTATTGGTAAAAACATAATCTTCATTCCAGGTTCATGATGTACCGCTTTAGTTAAACAACTCAACAGCTAAACAAACTATGCATAGACGTTGGTCTCTGAAACAACACATGACTTAATTAGTGAATATACCATAGATTTTAGAAACAAGACATGATATAAATTGTGTTCACAGAAGTAGTAAGATACGTGATAACCTATTCATGAAGGACAGCAGATTTTTAGTTCCACTAGGGACCAATGACCAAAAGGGTATGCATATAGGCTATCCTATTTTGTATATATATCATGGGAAAAAGTTGTTTTTTACTTATAATCATTAATACATATTTACTACCATATCTGTATGAGTCTTATTACAGATGTAGAAAACTTTTTTATATGTTCAGTTTCAAAATACAATTTACAAGAGACGTATTCACAGAGATATATGCATATGTCTGTTCCCAAACTATGAGAAAGACCAATTCAGTCGTACTTGTTAAAACAGTAAACAGTAAAGGTGAAAGAGAAGATGGAACAAAGAAAAAGGATAGGTAGTAAGGAATTGCTACGTTTATAGGTAATTAAGAAGTGTATTTTTATTTTACTGGGAGTTATTGGATTATTTGACCTAAAATAAAAGGGTGCTATTTTTAGTGGACAGAGGAATAGATCTATCCTCTTTATAGATAGTAACCTAATATCCATTCACAAAATTAGTGTACTCTTACCTAATACTCTTATGCGTGGGCAGCGTACGTGGGCGTGCTACAATTCTCTTCTCTTTTTAGGTTATAATATAGAAACGAGGCAGAGAAAACCTACGGGTAAATAGTATGATCACATTAATGCACATCTTGTTGCTGTTGTTAGTATGATAAAAGGGGAGAGAGTTCCTTTAGCGTTCTTACCCTGAAAATCGACTTTGTATATTCAAACTGTGGGTTCCAGTCAACTGGTGGAAAAATACCATAATAGTTTATAATATCGTATTGGAAACCTATCAAAAGAGAAAAAGATGCACAATATGGGATGGATTCGAGTAATCTATGATTTATATTAAAGTGCACGTGTTAACCGCTTACCAAAAGGTTAAGTGAACGTTGCTTGTAGATAGGAACAATCATTACTTGTAACAGGTAAAATTGGATGACGAGGGCGTTAGTATAGCGTCGTAGGTTGCGTGAGGGCTCCTAATGGAGAAAGTGTTTACCCATATTAGATGTTTAAATCCTTTTATTGCAATGTCATAGCTTAAACTAGACAGGAATAGGTGACCATGAGGCAAAGATATACCTTTGTAAAGATGATTTAGACGCGATAACGCCTCGCTCGTCAAACATTCACGGTTAAAAAAATGTAGCTGGCGAGCCGACTTGCTGTAAAGTGCGGGTAAGATTAAAACGCACGTAAGTCCTTCTATGCGCATACAGTTCCTGTTAAATAAAGGGGGAACGTTTTAGCATAGTGGACGGCAAAAATTTAAGATACTACAAACTATTCTAACTAGATACCGCGTTCGCTTACCGTGAGCGCTAAAGGTAACCAGCTGCATCCGGGTGTCTGCCAACGGGTCAGGTTGCGAAAAAGAACGACTCTAATTGGAGGTTTAAGGCGTTCTTTTATACGGACATTTTTCATTGGTCGGACCCTCACCTGCGTATCTTAAAGGGCAATACTAATTGTTAGCATGGTATATGTGTATATATAGCTGATACTAGCACCGTAATTGTAATATAATGTAATTTTATTAGAAGGCGGGAAAGAGAAACTGCGTTCTAATTTAAAAAACGCACAGATACTCATACCTAATATAGTGTTTTGTCTGGACTGCATAATATGCACTGGAGTAGTAAAAACTGCGTTATAATTGTGGGTGGCAGGTAATTACATTGTAGCATATAGTTTATCTAATAGGAATAGAGATTCAATATATGTAAAGGCTAATACAAGATATGTTTGTGTAGGTATACTCACACATGCTGAAAGGGAGCAGTAAACAAATTCTCATCACTGGGGTCTTATTAGTCATACAGATTATGGTATTTATAAGATAGCATTCTCCCAGGGCAATTCATTATTGAGGCCCTGGGTGAAGGTCTTAAGGGAAAAGATCCAAAAAACTTCTCGTTTCTTTCTTATCTTTTCTCCTCCCTTACTATTAGGAATATTGATCTTCTCCAAAATGCGCCATCGCAGATCTGATGGAGCATGTTGGAAGTCAATGAAATGTGCAACTAAGGGTGCAGATAATTTTTTGGTCTTAATTGCTGACCTGTGTTCTGTCAGCCGAATTTTTATGGGTCTGGAAGTTTCGCCCACATATCCCAAATTGCAAGGACATAGGAGCAGATAGACAACATTGCTGGTGTTACACGTCCATAAGTCGTTGGCTTTGATGTTGCAACCATTTAGCTGAAATGATTCTCCTACTATAATGTCATTACAGGATTGACAGGAACCACATCTCGAGGTGCCTTTCACAGGATTCGCCCCTTGTATCGATTTTTGTATGAAGGGGGTCTTTTCAGAGGTACCTATGTGTCTAGATCTTACTATAAAGTCCTTAAGGTTCTTATTTCTTCGATGGGCAAACATCGGTTTCTTCAGTTTAGGTTTAGAGGGCTCTATATTTAGCAAATGCCAATTCGCATTTACTATCTGCCTAATTGTGGCATTCATGGTTGAATGTCGTGTAACACACACCAATTTAGGTTCCTGGGCCTCATTTTTGGGTCTCAAGAGTGCATCCCGATCGTAGTATCGGGCTCTCTTGTAAGCTTGTCGGACTAATCGATGGGGGTATCCTCTGTCGAGGAATTTTCTCTTCATTTTTTCAGATTGAATATCATAGTCCTTGATATTCGTACAGTTTCGTCTTACTCTGAGAAACTGTGAGAAGGGTATTCCATCCTTTTGGCTCCTAGGGTGGTAGCTCGAAAAATGGAGCAGGGTATTTCTTGAGGTAGGTTTAGTGTACAGGTCCACTTCTAATTTATTATTTTCGTTCCTGATGTATACATCCAGGAATTCCACTTTTAGTGGCGTTGAACTTAGCAGTGAAGTGGAGGTTTTCATCTGCAAGATTTATCCACTCCAAAAATTTTACGAGAGTCTGTTCCCCACTGGTCCAGATGAAAAAAATATCATCAATGTACCTGTGCCAGTGGGAAACAGACTCGTAGAATGGGGCCATCTCATTATATATATTGTGTGCTTCAAAGAGAGCCATATATATATTCGCTATGGATGGAGCCATGGCTGCCCCCATGCTCACGCCCTTGATCTGCTGATACATGCGGTTTCCAAATTGGAAAACATTCTCCTGTAATGCTATAGACAAGCACTCGTGAACGAATTGCTTGTTGCACGGTATCTGGTGTAAATTTATGAACCACATGGTCGCATCAAGAGCTCCTTTCTGTGGGATATTACTATATAACGCTTCAACATCAAGCGTTACAAGAAGATCTTTATTTTCATCGAATGCTAGGTTTTCTACCTTTGCTATTATTTCTCCAGTATCTTTGATGTAGGATGGAGATAATGATATGTAAGGTCTTAGAATAATGTCCCAGGATATCTATCCTCATCAGGGGGTCCTTGTTACCTACAGTACATCACAAGAAGTGACCACAGAAAGTGACATTGCGGGACTATTTATCTTATTTGGCATCACTAAAGAGACCTAACGTGGATATCAGTAACAATGACAAAAAGATAAATATACAAATGAAATAAGTCCATATATTTTCAAACTGTATTAAATGGATTACATTTGTCACATTGGATGGAAAAGCTAGTTCCAGGTCTTAGAAAGATGGATGTTTTTTCACTCAATGTTAACTGATCATTTCCAGATGAGTGCTTGATAGAAATTCCAGTTCTGTCTCATAAAGGGGGGAGATCCTGTTGAGGTAATGAGTGGCGGGATCATTCAAAATAAAAAATTACATAAAAGCAAACCTCGCACATTTCAAAAGTCTCCCTTACCATTTTGTGTCATTATGCTGCCACCTTAGGATGACATTAATACTAAGTAATTTCTTTTAACGTAAATCTTCTCACCAGTATACCACACGCACATGCTAAGAGTCGTAGGACAATCTTATTTGTGTGTGGGCTCTTTACTTGCCAGAATTATGTTGAGTGCAAAAACACAACACATATAATACAAAATTACAAAACACCATTGCGAACAAATCAAGATTGTACATAAATAAAAAAAGACCTAGAACAACCGAGACCACTACTAAATCATACATTGACTTGAAGGTATGCTGCAGATTTTTTTTTTTTTTTTTTTAAATCAACGTTTTTGATTTGGTGTTAGAAATGCAAGTGGCCGGCTTTAGCGCTAGTGGAGCCCTATGCAACAATGTTTGTTAGTGCCCCTAATTACTTCCTCTGCCACAGATTCCCTCACTACCACCCTTTAACAGTGCCCCTAGAGTCTCCATAACCACATTCTCACTGAGATGCATTTAATTTGATTTACAGCGCTACTGATACCAGTGTAGGGTGTCAGAGAAATGTATATCACACACATTATACAGAGACAATCTCTCATAAATGTCTAAATCACTGTATAGGAAATGTTTTCTAAGACAAAGGACTACAAGGTGTAGGAGTCATCAGACAATCATGTTACTAGGCATTATCGTTTATTAGTTATTGGTCTGGATAAACACAAACTCTGAATTTAGAACATAATACCATGGTTGGAGGTTCTCTTTAATAGCCAGAATTGAATTCTATCCCAATGAACCCTTTTTGCAACATTAAGATAACCAAAGACTGGGGAAAAAAATATAATCCTCCAATTTATACCTTGAAGTGTGCATGCAGCTCTTAGATGACAGTTAATAGCTCACTGTTCAATGTTAGGATTTTGACCTGTTAACTGACTTATTTACAATATGTGCACTTTGTGACCTGCATGGTACATGTTCTTTGCAGCAGGCACATTAATCCTCTGCTCTACCTTTCCATAAGTCAAAACTTCCACTAGACTAAACTTCAATCTCTCTCAAGGAGGAACATTAATCACTGGAGTTATCATAACATTTTTATTGTTGCTGAAAATTGCTGGAGGCCAGGAAGGAGGCAGCAAGTGCTTTTAAAAACATAATATACATGCAAAGATGACGCCCCCACCCGAAGTGAGCACTCAGTGCGATGTCACCGGTCCCACTGCCCTAGAGCCTCCCTGCTCAAGGGTCCTGTGACCTAAATGACCGGGTCACTGACCATCTAGGGCATGGGAACTCAGAAACTTTCTCTGGGGGGACAAATTTACAGTGTGGTTTTTGGCCGAGGGCCGCACCGGTGGGGGCGGTGTCAGAGGGGGAAAGCAAAAAAAAATTGTGACCATGAGGTTTCACACAGGTCCCTGCAGCAGATGCCTTTGTCCACTGAGCCACCAGACTAGCATACCCACATCTCTTTATCTCTCTCCCTCTGTCTCCCTTCCTCGGTCTCCCTCCCTCTATCTCCCTCCCTCGCTCCCTGTCTCTCTCCCTCTGTCTTTTTCCCTCCTTATCTCTCTCCTTCCCTCTGTCTCTCTCCCTCTGTCTCTCTCCCCACTCCTGTGCACCCAGGAATGCCATCACACCCTGACAGCAAGGTCAAGGCACCTCGCATTTGTTATTTGATTGCGTGGGGCAGGGGGCCCTGGAGGTTAACTGTGAAAGCGTGCCCTTTCACGGTGAAGCAGGGGGCCCCCTGAGCGCGAGGCCCTGGGCAGTTGCCCACACTGCCCATGCCTAGCGCCGGCCCTGCATGCACGGAGTGAAATAATTAAGTGTATTTTCGAGGCATGCATGGAGTGAAATAATGGAGTAAGTTTTCGAGGCATGCACGGAATGAAAGAATCGAACGAGGCATGCACGAAGTGAAAGGTATACATTTTCAAGGCGAAAAAGTACATTTTCAAGGAGAAAACAAAGAGATGCGACACTGTATGGAAGCGCAGTTAATGGCTAAATTACATAAATAAACTCTTATTTCATGGATTTTACGTTCTTTTTTTAATTATATTGGTTTTATTGTGAGTCTTTTTTTATTTGCTCACACTGTGGCTCTTCTCTGTGAGCGTTCTGACATTCGTACAATTAGTGTGACTCTGCTTTTAACACTTACTTTTTTGATAACACATCTGCCCATCTTTGTGTACTGTGCAGTGCGGCTCAACTCAGATTTAACATATTACACCATCAAAAATTCAAGTGAACAATTTCCACCAGTCGAGTTTTGGATTTGAAAGAGGCCAAAAGATAAGAGAAAACAATGCTTATCCCCGAAATAAGAATATTCTGCTTAAATGTCAGACGACATTCTGAAACATGTGAAATAGGTTGATGACTGATGTGCTGTGGTGAAATGCATGCTGTAATGACACATTTGCGTAAAGTAATGTGCACACCACCACCACTCGGAAACATGTTTGCATTTTTATATATCTGTTACTTTTCTACAAAACATTAGAAAAATATAGTAACGCCATGTTCCTGAGGTTGTACAATATACAGACACTAGGTAACCTTTTTCAGCAGAAGGCTGGCCTATACAAGATGTTCACAGCACTCAGGAAAGATAACAAAATCACAAAAGAAAAAAAAGGGAGAAATGCGGAGTTAGCCTTTTTTAAAAAGTGTTATGTCAAGTACAACAAAGATATGGAATTCCAATATTTCTAATAAGTAGTGTTTTTATCGTACAGGCTCATTTTCAGCCTCCTGGAGCGATCTCTTCGAACATTTGATGGCACGGACCCAAAAACTAAGATCTTTATACAATATTTAACATGTTGTTGGAACTGAGGATTTCAATCCAGTAACCGTCAGGATCCTGTAGAAAAGCAAGTCCTTCCATTTTACCATCATCTGGTTGCTTCACAGATGTTACTCCCAGACCTTCAGATCTTTTACAAGCTATGTAGACATCTTGAAATGCAATGCCAATGTACCCAAACTCTCGAGGTTCAGAGCTTCCGTTATGATAACTCTTCTCTTTGCTTCCCCAATTATGAGTCAGTTCTATTGTGGCCTTCCTGGAAAAAGTCCATGCTGTTCGTTCTTTTGTATCGCTGGGGATATCCTTTTTGTGCCCATAACCCATGAAATAAAGTGAAAATTTCATAGATGAAAAATCACATTTCTGCAAGAGTGTCATTCCAAAAACTTTGGTGTAAAATTCTAATGACTTCTTAGGATCTTTTATCCTAAGCATAGTTTGCTCCATCAAGTAATCCTTAGTGCTGGGGTCCCAGTCGGTGCATGCGCCGTCCACGAGCTCTTTGGACAGACCATGCAATTCCGGCGCCAGGACTTCGGACATGATGCTGCTGTGGCGGCGGGTTTCGGACGAAAGAGAGGAGACCTGACCCTGGTGTGGTAAATATTTGATTTACCGTATTAATTTCTATGCAGGTAAGTACTTAAACAAAAATAACTCAATCGGAAAGAAAGAGGCAGAGTCCGTGGTGTTAGAGTTCTTAGGGGTTTTATTCCTTAAAAAGGAATGGTCATGGTACCAGATCGGATATCGGGTTCCTGACACCACTGGGGTGCAGGAAGGGATAGAGCAATATTTTATTGACAATACATAGCTTATATACTTAAATCATATAATGAATACCAATACAGTAGGCGTAACAGCTGGGAGAAACAAGATAAGAGCACACACGTGGTAGTGATACGTAATTAGAAGGCGTGAACTAGGCGTGAACATAGAGGCGTGTGCTAGAAACGTCATATGTAAGTGTCACGAGTAGGTGGGTACAAAGCAGAATTTGGCAATGTCAGCAGAAATCTGAGGCCTGGATGCGCGCGCAGCTGCATGACGTGTGATTGACGTGAAACTGGAGGGTGCAGGGGACTTGACATTTACACTGGCGGAAAGAGACAGAAGTCTGGCATGTCAGATCAACTCGTACCTCTATCATATCTGGTATCTGATGTTTAGGAACCATATTATCTAGAAGGAAAAGGTCTCTGGGGCAGAAGCTATTCTATACTGACTGTGAGTGCGTGTATAAGCGTCTAAGTGTCTGCATGAGATGCGAGGGGGCATGGGCCTACCATAGTAACAGAGGCTATGAATTACTTGCACGGAGACAGTGAGGCCGGGCCCTTTGCTCTGCAGCTGGGGGGATGTTTACTTAAACTAGTAGGTAGGAATGCATTTTCGAGGAGCGGAACAGATAATTCGAAGGTTGAATTCAGTCTTGGCAGGCAGCAGGCTGAGCCAAGCGCCGTTAGCCGCACAGGGAGTAAGGCAGAGGTCACGGGTACAGAGGCAGCCCCGGCTGAGGCGTTCAGAGTCAGAAGGCAGAAAAAGGCTCGATGGCAGAATTCAGGGCCTACTTCGCCAGAGCTGAAAAACGTGTAAAGTACACCACAAAAAGACGTTGGCATGGCATACTTAGGAACGGAATATTCAACCCATTCAGGGTGGGTCTGAAAGAGGACATGTTAACGTTGGACACAAATGTATTTGCGTCTTCATTGCTGGCACAGGAGGGAAGTTACATGAACTTCAAGCTGGTACATGGAGACGGTGGGGTACACGTTAGGGAACATTTCTTGACCATAAAATTTATATTTCCTCACTGGAACTGAACTAAGCGATACCAAAGGGGATGATGGACAGAGCGTTTGAGCAAATCAAACACTCACCCCCAGTCAAGTGATCTGGGTTTAATCCATCAACATTCTTTAGCTCACTCCACCACCCCAGTTCAGATATGGCCATATGCAAATCAGTCTGACCCTGTGCCTCATGGGAACAGTCCAGCTCGAACTGCCAAGCCATGTCTTCCCTGTACCAGAAACCAGCATCCTGGGACCGGTTTTGCGTTCATAACCCTCATCTGCCAGGTTATCTTGAATCCAGTGGCAAAGTGGGACTGAATTAGGCGGGGAGGCGGGACATAGGTGCCTTACATTCTAATTTTCAACAAGTATTTCATAGAGCCAAGGTTTAAGATTGCTATGAGTGACATTTTCATAATGTTAGAGTAATTATGAGTGACATTTGAACGACTATGGGTGGCACTTTCTTGCCAGCAGAATTAAGCAATACAGAGGGGGACCGACCGCACTGAAATGCATGACGCCTGAGGAATGGTGCTTGGCAGTAATCGTTGACTAGGAAGACAGATCAGTATTTCTATCCTGTGACACTGTATGTCTGCGTCAATCTTTCATCTCTCTTGCCAATCAACATTCTGTGCACTTTATTGCTATTAGATAACTTGTAGGTACTGAGTTACTGCTTATCGTTTAAAGGCAGAGCCAAATCCCATCTAAGTGGACCTGTTTCTTCTCAAATTCCATTCCTTTCTGATGAATTCATTCTATAGATTATCCATTCTCCCCTGATTATTGTTGCAGATATTATTGTCGTTCACCCATAAACAAATCATACTGGGTGTACTGCACTTATATTATATAGTAGTGCGAACAGTTGGAGTCCCTAGTTTGACATTAAATAATTACCATGTAAGGGAGGGCGGAGCTTGCAGGCAGCGAGGATGGCCGCCTAATTCCCTGGCTCCGCCGACACCACCGTCTATCCTTCAATATCCTGCATTGCAGCTCGAAATTTGGCTCCTTTCCCGAACTACCAAGTATCGGAAGGGTCCGGGAACCTACAGAGCCGATGGCAAGAGAGCGGCTTGAAGCATAAGGTGACGGGACGTCGGCGGCCGGGCGGGAGGCGGTAGACCGCAATCCGCGGTCCCCAGTGCAACCTGTGCCCGAGCGGCGTCGCAGTGCGTGCGGCCAGGAGAGACGAGCAGGCCCCTGGGCCCGGAAGTCGGTGACCGGAGCCCCGTGAACCCTGGCCTGGGACAGACTCCATACTGCGGGGCCCTGTGAGTGTTGGGCGGACGCAGGGTGAGAGCTCCGGACCGCCGAGGAACGGTGAGAGCGCCCTGTTCTGCGACATCGCAATTTCGAAGCCCTTGGTGCAACTGGGTCGGAGCAGCGGCCTCGGTGAGCCGGGTGGAGTGTGGGCATAGCGGAGTATCTGCAGCAGACGCCTGGGGGGACAAGAAGCCAACGGGTGACAACAGCGAAGCGGCTGCATTCCCGTGGGAGCCTGCGGTCTCGGCGTCCCGATTTGCAGGGCAGCACTGCCATCAGGCCCTTCATACAGCTGCACACGCAGGGGCTCATTTGTATGTCCTTCAGCCAAGCTTCCACGCAGGCCGTGATTTGAACTAAGCAGAGGATTGCATCAATAGCACAGCCGCATTGAGGTTTTATCAATTTGAGGTGCTGGGCCCAGGTGGACTACGACTTACCTGGAGTCGGACCCGGCTCGGGTTCATCCTCTCCATACCCCACCGTGAGGTTCCGTGACGATTTGAACCCGTGTTTTCAATATTGTCAGAACAGCATAATATCGGTATCAGCGAACCGCAAATGATCCATTTAGTATATCCTGGTGTTTCCGCTACGCTACGAGCAAGAGCACTCCTTTAATAAACACATTTCTGATCTACCCACGGCATCCATCTTAGATCATGGCCGCCATTTTGTGTTTCTTGCCCTCACATACGCAATAGCCTCTAATCACTTCATTTCGATTAAGGAGACGTAGCCTTAGCCGGAGATTCACCTCTTACATGACACGTGCACCTTAAACCAGATCACGCTATAGCTGCATGACTCGACAAAGGCTGCCTCCTCTGCCCGAGGCCAGTCTTGCCAAACTGGTCTTCGTGTCCATTGTCCTGATCACGATTAGGAGGCCGAAGCCGGTAGCCTTGCCCATTTATGACCCACAAACATTTCTTATCCTGCTTTTCTATCTTCTGCACCTGGCTCTGCTTCTTTCCTTCTGGGCCTTTATTAGGGGGAGGTAACGAAATTTACGATGAGGCGGTCCGGCTCTTGAATGAAAAGCTGACATGGGATTATGATGGAAAAGTGGGAACCCCTCGTTCGTAATGTTGTGACATCAGATATTGTCGACGATTTCTGTGTACGCCAAATATTTATTGTTCATGACACAAAGGTTTGGGAATGTACTAACATGTGAAGAATTCGCCTAAAGGCCAAAATTTAGTATATAAGGAGCAACCCTCTTTGTACAATTCGAACAGGCTCCTAGTTACTGCCCATGCGTAGTTTCTGTGACTTCTGTGTCCCTGCAGTAATAAACCTTTGGTCTTTGACGCCACCATCGAGAAGCCCGTGTTTCTGTTCATTTGTGCACCAAGGCAGGTGGAACTCCGGGGTCTTTGGGTGTTGTTCCCTGACACCTCTGGACGGAACCAAAAAGTCCAGAACTCCAATTGGCGCCCAACGTGTGGCGACGTCATTCGGTACCGGTCCAAAAAGCCTGAAGAGTTCGAGAAGCTTCGTGTGAAGATTCCTGAGGGAGGCGCCCCACTTCATCGATCCCGGCATATCGCAAAAGTGGCCCGACGTTCTCTTCCACGAGGGTTCCCGTTCAGGACGGCTGCAGTGGTCCGTTGCCTTGACCGTCGCCCTGTCTTGGACCCGAGGTGCAGTCCTTAGTACAGCGAAACGTGACGGGTTTCTCCTTGGTGACGTCTTCAGTGCCTCAGTTAAGTATTTAGTGATAGCTAACTAGTTACTTTGTGAGGGTTGCTAAAATCCTTGATCGGTTCTTGGTTTGGTGTGGTTTTGTAAGATTATCACTGGTTGTTCTAGTTACGATAATCTATTTGGTTTAGTTTGGGTATCGATACATCAGTTCGTTTTGGTAGGCCTAAGTTCTTGGTTCTAGTGCACGTATCTGTTCCGTGTTTTGTTTGTTTTGTGTTCCGGATTGCAAAATGGTAAGTCGGAGAAATTGTATGTTGTCCTGTTTTAGTTGCAACAGTGACTCACGATTGGAGGACTCATGTCTGGTTCCTCCGATTGGGACTCCCCTATATGACTTGTATTGTAAATTTGGTGTGGGTCCTATATCTTATAATGAGGTGTGGGTCCGTTACACTAAGAAGGATGGTGTCCTTAGTTGGCCACTGCATGGTAGTTTTGAACCCGAAATTCTCGACAATTTAGAAGCGAAATTGTTTAGGAAGAAAGCCCGGCCGGCAATGTTTGATTCTTTCCGTTATTGGCGAAAAGAATCCAAACAGAGAGAAATGAAAAGGTTAAAGAAAGAACAAAAAGAGCAAGAAGAGTTGACCCTAGAACAAGCAACTAAGCAGTTGCAGGCTAATGAGTGTGAGAAAGCCATAGAGGTGGCCATCAGAGAGCACAATTTAGCGATTGACAAGTGCTATCCTGCCTTGCCATCGAAAACAGCTAAGATACTGGAGGATTCCGAAAACGATCCTCTGCTATCTTATTTGTTACGGTCACCTCCACCGTATGCACAAGGTGCTACGGCTCCACCTTTACCGAATGTTCAATTGCCGGTTGCTGGACAACCTGGTGTTCCTGCTCCTGTCCCTCAGAATCAGGTCCCTGTACCTCCTGTGATCAATGTAAATGTTCCTACGGCTCCTCCTCCTCCTCCTGGATTGCCGACTTCTATACCTGTATCTGTCTCGCTTACACCTACTGTTCCGCAAACTATCTTCCTTGATACTTCTACTAATCCGTTATCTGTTCCTACCTCTACTGTGTTCTCTGCATCTGCGAGTGTGTTGACTCCACTTTCTGTTCGTCGGAGAATCACTGATTCTGTATCTAACATTCTGTCTCCTTTCTATAAAACACTAATTAAGACTCCTACTTCTGACTCTGTTCAGAGACGTAGTCAGCTTCCGAGTACTGAGGAACGGGGAATTTTAGATTCCACGGCTCTCAGATGGATTTCGAAGAGTAGGAGATATAGTACGAGAGATGTGCTAGATACGTTTATGCAGTGGAAAGAACCAACGCAACGGTATGTCTTTGACGAGATGTGCTCGTTGTTACGTGAGGAGATAGAAGAAGATGACGTTGAATCAAATCTAGAAGATTTGATTAAGGTTCAGAAAGACTTTGCTGCTGGAATGATAGTGGGTGATAATATAGAAGAAGCGATGGAACTGATTTTAAGTTATAGGAATGATCCATCACTTCGTTCACCAAGAGATTTAGAGAAAGGCAAGACGAAGCTAAGTCGCCAATATCCAATGAGGGAGGTTCCTCCAATTTGGCGCGAAGCTGTGCAAGCTGATCAAAATAATGGTATTGTAGCCGCTCCAGCGCAATTCCAGAGAGTGTGGATACACATTCCGTGGAAGCGAGCTGAAGTGCTAGCAGTGAAGCAGGCCTTGCCAGATCCACGTAAGAATCCTGCTGGATACTATAAGGAATTAACACAGACAGTTGAGGCTTGTATAATGAACTTAGCAGACATCGATATGTTATTTGGCAACGTAGTTCCGCAACCAGTGTGGGCTAAAATTCGTAGAGAGGATCATCAAGTTGCCTTAGGTGGTGACTGGGCAGCTATCACTGCAGCGGATGGTCAGCAAGTAGGTGGTGCAAAACCCGAACCTCTAATTGCTAATCTTCCAGGTAGAATAATTGATCTAATGAAGACTCTGATGCCCGCATTGCGTGTTAATTGGGACAAGTTATCAGCATGCAGGCAGAAGAAAGACGAAAGTGTCTCTGACTTCTTCACGAGGTTTGAAGAAACTTTTGTAGATCATAGTGGTCAGGACATGAGTACAGAAGGAGGGCAAAGACTGTTTGTTGATAAATTTGTGCATAATTTGTTACCTGAATTATGCAATAAATTAAAGGACTCAGAGAGTGCGTGGGCTGTGTCCACAACAGCGCAAATACTTGCGACTGCACAGTACTACGAAAACAGGGATAAAGAGGAAAAGGAGAAATCAGAGAAGAAAACAAAGGATTTAAAGACTAAAGTTCTTTTACAGCAGGCGTATCCGCCTCGCACGAATCAGACTAATATGCAACAGGGTTCGTATCAAAGAACAGACTATAATACATCGAGGCCTCAATATCAGTGGAACCAATGTGCATACTGTAAGAAAGAGGGTCACTACAAAAATGAATGTCCGATCTTAGCACAGAATAATGCAGCAGCAGCTCAGAGAGGCCGTGGTGGTTTTGTGCAAAACTCTAGAGGTCGAGGACGAGGTGTTATGCCTCCACAAACGAATGATCGTCCATCAAATCACTTTGATCAACGAAATGGACAGTCTACTCAGCAAAATAGATCTCAACAATATCTTGTTGAAGACTATTGTGAAAATGATGAGGGATTTCAGCAAAATGGGTACTAGGACAGCCATAGACAGAGAGAGGGAGTAGTATCAGTTCCAGTGGATCAGAGTGGGCCTTATGTCGCAGTAGCAACATCAGGTGTAGTCGAACCGTTTCTGTTGGATACTGGTGCCGCAAAAAGTTCTATCATTCATGCGAAACTCCCTGGCGCACCTTTGTCTGGCTCAACAAATGTTTCTGTATGTTTTTCAGGCGCCCCTGTTTACAACCCGATATCTGGTCCTTTGTCTATTTCTGTTGGGCCATGTCACTTGAAAGCACCTCTGATTTTGACAACAGGTTGTAATGAAAATCTGCTTGGTTTAGATTTGTTAAAACGACTATATGCGACATTGTACTGTTCTCCGGAGGGAGTACAGCTTACGTTGGGTAAAAATATCACTTCTCCAATGTACTTGTCAATGGATGCACTCCCGCCAGAGCTACGCTCACTCCCTGATTCTCTTTGGGCGACTGGTCCTAACGATGTAGGCCTTTTAGAAATACCACCATATGTAGTAACTTTAAAAGCGAATGTAAAATTTCCAAGAATTCCTCAATATAAAATATCTAGTGAAGGTGAGCGTGCACTTTTATTGATTGTGCAAGATTTGATTAAAAAAGGTGTGGTTGAAGAAACAAGAGGAAATGTCTGTAACAGTCCTGTACTACCGATTTTGAAACGAACTGATCCTACAAAGCCTCCAGTTTATAGGTTTGTTATCGACCTTAGAGAGGTTAATAAGATTGTAGTCCCGCAGTTTCCTGTAGTCCCAGACATTACTGCCTTGTTAACATTGATTCCTGCTACAGCCACTTGGTTCTCAGTCATTGACTTAAAGAATGCCTTTTTCAGCATTCCGATAGCCGAAGAAAGCAGAGATATTTTTGGCTTCTGTCTAGGAGGTCGCAGTTTCAGATTTAAACGCGCTCCACAAGGTTATTGTGAGAGCCCATCTATTTACAGTCAAGCATTAAAAAGCCAGTTAGATTCCTTTGTCCTTCCTCCAGGTTCTGCTCTAGTACAGTATGTAGACGATCTTCTAGTGGCCGCCGATGACAAGGAAACTTGCAAAGCAGCTACGATTTCGTTATTGCATCATTTGTCTAATTTGAATCACAAGGTGTCACCTTCCAAAATGCAATACTGCTGCCAAGAAGTGACCTACCTAGGTCATCTCTTGTCAAAGGAGGGAAGGAAGTTGACCCCAGAGAGAATAAAAGCAATTACGCAGATGAGTGTTCCACGCACACAGAGAGAAGTACGTGCCTTCCTAGGTATTACCTCTTACTGTAGGCAGTGGATCCCAAATTTTTCTCTTTTAGCAAAACCATTGGTAGCTTTGACTGGGAAAAACGTTCCGAGTCCGGTGCCATGGACTGATGAATGTCAGGAAAGTTTTACTGAATTACGAAAAGCCTTGTGTTCAGCTCCTGTGTTGGGTACACCTGATTACAGTAAGCCATTCACGCTCTATGTTCACGAGAGGGAAGGTTGCGCGTTGAGTGTTTTGACACAGAAGTTTGGTGATAAACAACGCCCTTGTGCGTATTTTTCATCAACATTAGATCCGGTAGCTAGAGCGTTGCCTAGTTGTTTGAGAGCTACAGCGGCAGCTGCGGCTTCCATTCGACAATCTGCTGGTTTGGTGATGAACAACATGCTAGTGGTCATGGTTCCTCATGCAGTGGATACACTCATGAATCGAACGAAGACACAACACCTTACCAGTGCGAGACTATCTGGTTACGAGCTGACATTACTAGCGAGTCATATTCAGATCAAAAGATGTAATGTATTGAATCCAGCAACGCTGTTGCCGACTGATCAAGAGTCGAGTGATTCCGAGCCACATGATTGTTGTTTTAAAACGGAGGAAGAGACAAAAGGACGCATCGACCTAAAGGATACTCCGTTATCCGATCCAGATGGTACGCTGTATGTGGATGGGTCATGTTTTAAATTGGAGAATGGTGATGTGACTGCTGCTTATGCAGTAACGACTTTGAAGACGATTGTGGAGACTGCAAGAGTGAGTCAGAATTCTGCCCAAGCTGCAGAATTAATAGCTCTAACAAGAGCGTGTGTTTTAGCTAAGGGAAAGAGAGTGAATGTGTTCACAGATAGTCAGTACACATTTGGCGTGGCCCATAGTTTTGGCCGCTTGTGGAGAGAAAGAGGTTTCATTACGTCCCATGGGACTAAGATCCAACATGGTCAGCTAGTTAACGACTTGTTGGAATCTCTAACCTTGCCGACTGAAGTTGCGATTGTAAAGTGCAGTGCTCATAAAGCAATCACGGATGATGTTGGCCGTGGGAATGCTTTTGCTGATGAAATTGCTAAACAGACAGCTAGAGACACGATGAGCAGAATGTATGTTGCTACGTCTGCAAGATGGATTGCTGACTCTGGAATGTGTGAGGATACTATGGAAAGTGTGAAAGAGATTCAGAAAGAAGCGACTGAGGAAGAAAAACGTGTATGGAGAGAAAGTATGGGCAAGTTGGATTCGAATGGATGTTGGATTGATTTGACAGAACAGCAGCGTTGGATGTTGCCTGACGCGTATGTGCTTGCAGTGGTGACAATGGCGCATGGAGTAGCTCACATAAGTTCTAAAGGAATTTGTAAGATGTTGGCTCCAGTCTGGAAGAATGATGGGATCAGTAAGTGTGCAGAGAGGGTGGTGAAAAATTGTATGGTATGCCTGATGCATAATCCTGGCAAGGGAACTCCAACTCCAGCTGGTCATTTCGCTCCTCCTTCCTGCCCCTTTGAAGTGATTCAGTTAGACTTCATTCACATGGAGCGATGCAATAATTTGAAATATGTCCTGGTGGTAGTTTGTGCTTTTTCCAGGTGGATCGAAGCATATCCACTAAAGGACAATACTGCCCTATCAACTGCCAAGATTCTTCTCAAAGAATATTTCCCTAGGTACGGAATGCCACGGATTGTATGGTCAGATAACGGAAGTGAGTTTATAGGGAAAGTTATGCAGAGTGTGTGCGGGTCTAGGGCTGAAACAAAAATTCCACAGTGCGAACCATCCCCAGTCTGCTGGTTTAGTGGAGGGTTACAATGGCACCCTCAAGCTAAAATTAGCTAAAATACAAGCATCCACAGGTTTAGCCTGGCCAGACGCACTTCCTTTGGCTTTGTTATCAACGAGAGCAACTGTACATTCTAGAGTGGGACTCAGTCCATACGAAATAATTTTTGGCCGTCCGGCAAATATTTGGGGTGTGCCGAGGCCTAAAAAGTTTTGTTCCCTAGAATATCCTATGTTGATAGACTACCTTTATGACTTGACTGCTAAATTGAGTCTTATTCACCAACAGGTTTTCGATGCTTTGCCAAAGCCTCCGGAGAGTCCAGGGCATCAGCTGAAACCAGGCGAGTTCGTTGTCATCAGGAACTTTGCGAGGACGAAGAACCTTCAGCCGAGATTTGTCGGCCCCTTCCAAATCCTACTGGCAACGAGGACAGCGGTTCGTGTGGCTGGACGCAAGCACTGGGTGCATGCATCCCATGTAAAGCGTGTGCCTTTGCCACTTCCTTACGACGACTGGGTGAAGAAGGGAACTGGTTCCTCCGAATTTGAAAGCACACCAAAATTCATCCCTTTCAGCGATGCCGAATTGATCACTGACACTCCAAGCTCTGACTCTCCTCCAGAAAAGACTCTTTCGAACACTGAACATTTGTCCCCTGTATCAGAAAGAACTCTGACATCTGCGAACTTGAACACTGCAACAGCTACTAGTGAAACGCTATTTGCTGATCAGACAGTACCTGCGAAACAGAGATATAACTTACGAAACCGTAAAATGGACAAATAAAGCAGGCAATTGCCTATTGTGAATATTTTGAAATTTTTAACTTTTGCCTTCAGCCAGGAAGTTTGCTATTTGTTTTATTATTTTTAAATTGCCTTGCCGTCTGGGTAGCCGTAGGGTCGTGGCTGTGTGCCTAGTTGAATTTGCAGGGGTCTGACACAAGGTCGATCTTTCTGTTGGTTCTGGGAACTCCTGGGGCTGACAGAGGCACTTTCATCTACGTACACATCATCAGTGGTCGCGAGCGGATTGTAGAAGATGGAGCTTCCTGCGCTGCAACGAGAAAATGTGATTTATGTTCGCAGAAACAGACTTTGTAGAATTCTTCACAGCAAATGCTTTTTGATGCAATGTGCCATTACATTCTTGATCATTTTGATAACGTTGGTGGGTGGAATCGTCTTCAGTATAAATTTGATTTTTGTGCCAGTTACTACAGTACCTCCCCTTGATCCTGCTACTTCTACTGTTCCTTCTATACACTCCTTCCATTCGTTTCCCGAACATGAGCAAGCCCGACGCTCAGAATTCATTAACAACACTTTTGTACAGCTCTTGCATCAACACCAACTGGTAGTTAACACTACAGACTGCTGGGTGTGTGGCTTGATACCCCACACTATGGATAAAGGTATTCCCTATCTGGTTTTGCCTTTCAGCTACAATGGATCATTTCAGGCCCTTCAAACCATCTTTGCTTATGCCCTTGAAACCTATCCTCCACGTCCACCACGTTCCACTAAATATAACTCTGCCAACAAAGCTTTAGTCCAGGGAATTATTGACATGATCAAGGACGTCAATAATACTCCATCATACCCTAGAGACGAATTGCGAGTGTATTTAAGTTGGAATACTTCAGAGTATCGCCTTAGTTTAGGAGAGAGCAAGCGTAAAAGCTCAACTCCAATCTGGGTCGTACCTCACCGAGGTCAGGTCTGTTTGCAAGGGAATGGGAAGAATCCGAGAGCTCAGCTAGGGAGGAGTGAGTGCGTAGAGACTTATGTGTTTCCGGCTAACTCTTCCCCTGCTTTTCTTACTGCTAGGGGTACCTACTTCATCTGTCGAGATAGAGCTTATACATGGTTGCCTGCCGACTTTTCAGGATCATGCTATATTGCTCGATTGTTGCCTCCAACATACACTGCTTCATCTGATTACCACAGAACCAGAGTAGCGAGAGGTGTCTTCAGCAAGGAAGATACTGCTGGTCAGGAAGCTGGAGACTTCTTCAAAGGCTTCCTTCCGTTCTGGGGGCCTATGGCCAATAGTAGAAACATACGTCAGCTAACACGGGTAGTTGAATCTACTATTACCGAAACTGCTGGTGCCCTTAGCAATTTGACAGCTGAGCTTCAGGCGGATAGACTCATGACGTTGCAGAACCGTATGGTTCTAGACGTTATCCTTGCAGATCGAGGTGGGGTATGCAGAATGATCCAATCGAGCTGCTGTGTCTTTATCCCTAATAATGCTCCAACAGTCTATGAGGCGATCTCTAAGCTACACAAGATTTCCGACTCTATTCACGTAGACAAGGGAAACTGGTCCTTCATGGAGTGGTTTTGGACTCTGATATCAGCGTGGGGATGGAAGGTTCTGATGGTCATTGGTGTCATCTTAGTATTCCTATTCTCATGCTGCCTGATTATCCAGTGTGGTCCAGCTCTGTGTAGTCTTTGTGCTGCAACTTGTTTTAGGAAACCACCTGCGTTTGGAGAAAAGGCGCGAGAAAGGATGATGATACAACAACATGTCACTGACCTGATGAACATAGAATTAGACTCTGACATAGACTGAGTAATTGCCTATGTAAGGGCAAAAGGAGGGTCTGAGGTTCCGTGACGATTTGAACCCGTGTTTTCAATATTGTCAGAACAGCATAATATCGGTATCAGCGAACCGCAAATGATCCATTTAGTATATCCTGGTGTTTCCGCTACGCTACGAGCAAGAGCACTCCTTTAATAAACACATTTCTGATCTACCCACGGCATCCATCTTAGATCATGGCCGCAATTTTGTGTTTCTTGCCCTCACATACGCAATAGCCTCTAATCACTTCATTTCGATTAAGGAGACGTAGCCTTAGCCGGAGATTCACCTCTTACATGACACGTGCACCTTAAACCAGATCACGCTATAGCTGCATGACTCGACAAAGGCTGCCTCCTCTGCCCGAGGCCAGTCTTGCCAAACTGGTCTTCGTGTCCATTGTCCTGATCACGATTAGGAGGCCGAAGCCGGTAGCCTTGCCCATTTATGACCCACAAACATTTCTTATCCTGCTTTTCTATCTTCTGCACCTGGCTCTGCTTCTTTCCTTCTGGGCCTTTATTAGGGGGAGGTAACGAAATTTACGATGAGGCGGTCCGGCTCTTGAATGAAAAGCTGACATGGGATTATGATGGAAAAGTGGGAACCCCTCGTTCGTAATGTTGTGACATCAGATATTGTCGACGATTTCTGTGTACGCCAAATATTTATTGTTCATGACACAAAGGTTTGGGAATGTACTAACATGTGAAGAATTCGCCTAAAGGCCAAAATTTAGTATATAAGGAGCAACCCTCTTTGTACAATTCGAACAGGCTCCTAGTTACTGCCCATGCGTAGTTTCTGTGACTTCTGTGTCCCTGCAGTAATAAACCTTTGGTCTTTGACGCCACCATCGAGAAGCCCGTGTTTCTGTTCATTTGTGCACCAAGGCAGGTGGAACTCCGGGGTCTTTGGGTGTTGTTCCCTGACACCTCTGGACGGAACCAAAAAGTCCAGAACTCCAACCGGATCCTGTGAGGAGAGGCAGGGGGTGGATCTCCATCGTGCCGCCAGGGACTCACATCGGAACACGCGGTGCCTTCTCTCCTGCCCCCTCTCACTAGGCAGCATACTTCTTCCGCAAGGACCTGTGGGTGGACCTACTGAGCTGACTTGGCAAAGGGAGACACGAAGCAGAGTAGACTCCCTTTTTCGCAGCGGCGGATGCCGGCGCAGAGCCCCCCGGCCCAGCGCAATGAGGACGCACAGCCAGAGGAGACCCGGGCGGAGGACTCGGACCTCAAAACCATGCTAAGTTCAATGGAGCAGAGTATCCAGTCAAGCATAACCGCGCTGGGATCCAAGATGGACGCCATGTCCTACAGGATGGACCGCATGGCGGAACGTCTGGATAAACATGCCGAAAAGCACGATATGGCTGAAAGATGACTCACAGAGGTAGAGGGGGCTCAGACGGAGCTGGACACTGCACACAGGCGCGTGGAGACCCTCATGAGATCGCTGCAGGACAAGACAGAAGATTTGGAAGCGCGGTCTCGTCGCTGTAACCTTCGAATCACAGGCCTGCTGGAGTCTACTCAGACTGGTAAAATGGAGCTCTTCGTGGAGCGGCTGCTCACCACGCTCTTCGGAGAAGGGGTGTTCTCAACAATGTTTGTAGTGGAACGGGCACATAGATCTCTGGGCCCGCAGCCGAAGCCGGGATTGCCTCCTCGCCCAATTATAGCGAAATTACTAAACTACAGGGACAGGGACACGGCGCTCAAACTAGCGCGAGCTAAAGGAGATATACAATTTGAGGGTTCCGCTATCTCTCTTTTTCCGGATTTCACGGCCAGGGTGCAGGAAGCCCGTAAACATTTTGCCCCACACAAGAAGCGCCTTCTGGAACTGGGCTTAGACTACGCTTTACTATATCCGGACAAATTGAGGGTCAACAAACAGGGCCACTTGCATATCTTCACGGACTCTACAGAGCTCCAAAAAGCCTTGAAATCCTGGTCTAAGGAGAAGAGGAATGGCGGGGCAGACAGGCAGACAGACAACGACAATGGCCAACTGGATGAGCAGGAGTGATCTGGTGACGGCTACTTGGTGGAGGGGTGGCCCTGCAGTGGACTCTGGTTGAAGCGGGGGCCTCTCACCGTGTGGACGATTGGTGACGATGGGGCTGCCCACGGCATGCACTGACTGCTTTATGAAGATAAGTACTGATTGGGTTTTGGGAGTGTAGAACCTGCCTATCTGGATCATTATCTGTCAAACACAATTGGTGCAATAGCTTCTCGCGGATGTACCATGTTACAACGCATACTGTTACAACTACCTACCGTTACAACGCGACCATTACAACGCATACCATTACAACGCATAGCGCTTTGAGGTGCTGGATAGTGGTAAGTATAATTTACTATTCTAACTCCAGTCCCCGTGGACCCTAGGGAAGGTGTTGGATAGTAAATTATACTTATTCCCTATCCTAGAGCGCCCTCCAGCGCAATGCGTTGTAATGGTATGCGTTGTAAAAGTCGCGTTGTAATGGTAGTGCGGAGTAAAAGATGCGTTGTAACGGGTGTATACCGCTTCTCGCTCCCAATGCTTGCTTCATTGTGGACGGAGCTTGCTCCAATTTTGGGGATGGGGAGTCAGACGTTAATCTCCTGTAGAGCGTACCGTTATAGCGCATGGCATTGCTCGGATTTTTGCCGTGGTGGTGTGATGTGAGGAGGGGGGTGGGGCCATGCCTCTTCGTAGAAAGGTTTGTTGGTGTATGGGTGCCGACCTGCGACCTTTGCCCCTGCGTGCATTGCTTTTGTTGGTATTTCGATTGTTGTTGGGGTGGGATGGGTGGGTTGGGGTCTGGCAAGACCTGTTTGGGGTGGGTCTGCTGTGGGTGGAGGGATGGAGGGACGGGCTGTTGATGTTCATGTTCGTAGCTTTGCAGCTGGTTCCTCAAGCTGACCAAACGCGTGGTGGTTGTGTTTTGATGATTCTCTACTGCTATCCTTCTCAATGGCACAGATGACTAGTACTGCTGGAGCGCACACTGGAAACCCAATGGAAACCCTTAGAGCTATAACCTGGAATGTACGGGGATTGAATGATTACAGGAAATTGCGGAAGGTATTACACTATTTGCAAAGACACCATGTAGAATTGGCACTTATCCAGGAAACGCATCTCCCTCTCAATAGTAAAATGTCACAACATAGGGGTTTGGCAGGCAACGCCACGGCAGCTGGGTTTACTACACACTCACGGGGAGTTCTGACTTGGGTGAATCCGAGATCTAAATTGGATTTGAGACTGGTGCAGGCTGACCCAGCGGGCAGGTACCTCATTTCTAGATGCTTGGGGAAGGGTCACGAGCTACTGGTGGTTAATGTATACGGGCCGAACTATGACTCTCCGGAGTTCTTCGAACAACAGGCACGGAGCTGCCGAGCATTCCCCTCCTATCAGATGCTCTGGGGCGGGGACTTCAACCTGGTGCTGAATCCAGACTTAGATAGGTCTTCAGGGCCGCGACGCGGCCCTTCTGCGGCGGCAGTCGCACTACAGGCCGCCTTATTGACACTAGACCTGGTGGACGTGTGGAGAGGGAGAAACCCTACTGGTGGAGGCTACACACACTACTCAGCATTTCACAACATCCACACCAGGATTGATTACTGGCTGGCTTCCTATTCTACATCTAGATCCATACTGTCCTGTACGGTTTTAGCACGCACCCTCTCGGATCACTCACCTACACTACTGGTCCTTGAGACTCCGTTGCGCAGGATCCCTCCCTTCACTTGGCGCTTTCCCCCGCACTCGTTACTAGACGAACACTTTAGAGGGGAATTGGCAACTGAAATAGATTTTTTTTTCAAGGAAAATATAGGCTCCGTTGATAGCGTTCAGACAGTGTGGGAGGCATTTAAGGCATTCATACGAGGGGTGGCCATGGCCAAGCACTCCATTGTGTTCTAAAGGCGATTCGCCAGCGCCTGAAATGTCTGGAGTCGCAACTGTATACTAAGCAACTGTCTGACCCGGACCCTGCTATAGAGACCCAACTTAAATCCCTTGTCTCCGATTACAACGAAGAGGCTGACAGGGAAGTTTTTCATATGGGTAAATTCGCGACGGCAAGAACCTATGGAGAAAGTGAGAGGCCTAGTTCTCTATTAGCCAACTTGATACGCAACAGCAAGAGGGCCCCGAAATTGACGGAACTGGCGACGTCCGCTGAGAGGTTGTCACGTCGGATGAGGAGATCTTAGAGGAGTTCAGAGACTTCTACTCGGTGTTGTACACTTCTAGGACAGATAATCTCGAGACGGACATGGACGAATACCTAGACCACATACAGATGCCATTCTTGAAACAATCGGATAGGGAGTTCTTAATGTCCCCAATACAGGGAGATGAGATATTGGAAGCTCTGACTAGTAGGCGCGAGCACAGTGCTCCAGGGGCGGATGGATTGACAGTGGGCTTCTATAAGGCGTTTAAAGATAAATTAATTCCTCACCTGTCCTCGGTTTTTGATGAGATATGCGAAGAAGGGTACATGCCACAATCTATGAGAGAGGCATTGATAGTCCCCATACTCAAGCCTGGTAAACCCCAAAATGCCTGTAGTTCGTACAGGCCGTTGTCACTATTAAATGTGGATGCGAAGCTGTACGCCAAGGTTCTTGCCACACGACTTGCCTTAATAGCCCCAGAAATAGTGGCCCCGGAGCAGTCCGGTTTTATCCCAGGGAGAAACTTGAATTACAACATCCGCACGGTACTGGGGACCATTCAGCACGTCCGACAGGACTCAAAAGCGCTGGCCATCTTCTTAGACATGGAGAAGGCCTTTGACTCCGTGGAGTGGCCCTTCATGCTGCGAGTTTTGCGGAAGCTGGGCCTCGGGGAACCATTCTTGCAAATGATTGGCGCTTTGTACTGGAGGCCGCTGGCCAGACTGCGCCTAGGAGACCGTGTTTCTGACGCGTTTGGAATCAGTAGGGGCACCAGACAGGGCTGCCCTCTCTCTCCCTTGCTGTATGCGCTGGTCGCAGAACCTCTGGCTTGTGCACTAAGGGAATATCATTGGCACCGAGGAATTAGCTTCCCGTTGTATAAGATTGTGATCTCAACTTATGCTGATGACACACTTTTGTATGTTCGCAACCCTGAAGCAAACCTAACCTCAGTCTTACGGGAGGTGGTCCGCTTCGGAGCGCTCTCAGGCCTAAAAATTAACTGGAATAAATCAGTCGTATTTCCGCTGACGCCAGCGACGACCCGCTTCGACTTGGAGTATCCGCTGCTGTGGTCTACTGAACCGGTGCGATACTTAGGGATCATGATTCACTCAGACTCGGAGGTGCTGTTCTGTGAGAACTATGGAGTGGCCTTTAGCAAATGCGAAGATGACGTGGAGTGGTGGTGCAGACTCCCATTGTCATTGATGGGACGTATAGCTATCATGAAGATGGTGGTGCTGCCCCGATTCCTCTTCCTCTTTAATACCTTGCCTATCATACTGTCCAGGGCTTTCTTCAAGAACCTGACGAAGCTCATGGTTCGTTTAGCCTGGGGTGGGAAGCAGCCGAGAGTGAAATGGAAAACCCTCACACTACCGTACGAGCTGGGAGGTCTGGGAGCTCCAGACATGGAGCGTTACTACAGAGTAGCGCAGGCTACTCACTTACATACATTGCTGCATGGGGTAGACACCATCCCGCATGTAAGGATGGAGAGATTATTTGCGGACCCCTACCACTGCCAGCCACGATTTTTACTCCGATGGACCGCAGAGTTGGAGTACTGGACTCCATCACTGCCACGAAACACGCGTGGTGCTCGTTACTGAAGGCCAGGGGAGGCAACTTGATTTACTCCCCTCTAATGGCTGTGGAATGGATGCAGTGGCTGCCGCCGGTTGCGGAAAAGGGCGTAGTTCGAGCGTTGCGTGAGTTGGGTATAGTTACCGCTGGAGAGCTGTTTGAAGACGGCACTGTAAAAACTTGGGAGCAGGCCACTCAAGCGACAGATAGCGCTTCCCGAATACAGAAGTTTCAGTTTCACAGAGTTCGTAGTGCTCTGCGAGACATACTGGGACCAGATATGGAGGAGCCTCCAAAGTTACCGGAACTGTCCCATGTTATTAACTCGAAGGACGCACGCAAACTGACAACACACTTATACAAAGCGATCACTCCTAATAGAGCCCTGGAACCCTCGTAGGCCAGACTTGCTTGGCAGAGGGATCTACAGATCACTATAGACGACGCCATGTGGATATATTGCTGTACGAACACCAGAAAGCGCTCCTTAAATGGGAGACATCGGCTGATCCACTTCAAATTTCTGCAAAGGGTTTATTACACTCTGGAACGCTTGCATAGGTACGGTCTTAGACAAACCCCGGAATGTGAGAGGTGTCACGCCCCTTCGGCTGATTTCCTCCATTTGGCATGGTGCTGCCCCCAAATACATGATTTCTGGGAGTCTGTGATAACGGAACTGGGAGAAATACTTGCCTTTGAACTGCCGGCGGATCCGGCCCTTGCGCTGCTGGGGCACTCCAGGGACCTGCCAGTGGCATTGCGGCGACTGGCAGACATGGGAATGTTGTTGGCCCGGCGAGTAGTGGCGCACTGTTGGATGAGGGGCCCACTTCCGACGAAAAAACGGTGGGATAGAGATATGCTTTACTGCTGCACTCAGTGGGAACATTACAGCGAATTACTCCCCCCTGTGAGCCGCCCGAAGAACTTCTGGGGGCTATATAACACCTACAGACATACTAGCGAGGACACTCATGATACCCACCCTGACGTGCAGGAGCAGATATAATAGTGCTGGCAGACCGCTCACACACAACCACATAGTGGTAGCATCCTGTCATCTTGGTACGGGAGTAGAACAGGAACCTAATAAAGCGGGCAGGTCACCCTTCAATAGTTAGACGCACACACCGTGAGAGTTGAGGCGTTTCTCTTGCTCTTGATTCCAGTGGCCCGGCATGGGTTGATATACTTAGGATACTTTGTGAGGACTGCACACATGGCAACATATCGCGCTGACAGATACGTCACGTAGGGAGTCAGCTAAACAACACTTAGATTTGGAAGCTAGGTCAGGAACCGGGGGGGGGCGTTACGGGGTGTTGCTATCTTCAGGGAGGGGGAGGTTGTACTTTGGGGGCTTTTTAAGTTAGCAAATGTTGTTTTCTTCCAGAAAATACACCTCTGTTACCTGCCGCTACGAGATGCTTTACATAGTACTGACATATTGCTGTTTAGATACTCAACGACCGGCTTTTTCGCTTACAATTTGATTCTCTGATCTGTCCGCTCTGAACGTGACATTGTACGCCGCCGGCCCTCAGGGTTGTCGGCATACTGGCTGTGTATCCGCAAATGATTACATGATTGTGTGTGAAAGAAGCTACGCTGCCGGCTCTAGAGGTTGTAGGCTGTTAGCCGTGTATGGAACTAAGTACGCTAATAAAGGTGTAAAAAATTACCATGTAAAACTATTGTTTTTTACCTTTATCATTCCTACATTTTGTAAAATGATGTTGCTTTCTTTTATTGTTATTTGTTACTACTACTGGTTTTTGATAAAGAAAATGCCACCTTTCACTTGACCTCCATTGCTTGGGGCAAGGGGTACTAAACTGAAATAGGCACCGTGTAATATGGCTAAGTAGGCTCAAGTCCCTGCTGCAAGGATTGGTGTGAAATCTGCAAGGCCCATGAATGGATGTCGTCTCCGTTCTTCATTTTTATTTGATGTTGATTGTGTGGGGTGGTGTGCTGTTATTTATAGTGCTGCGAAGCTCCAGTGATGGTGACACCTCGAGCACTGTAGAAAAGCAAACTTTATTATTACTAATACCAAAAATCTGTGTCATTGTATGTCAAGTGGGCTTCACGGCTTGAGTTAAATTTCTTCATTTGTGGATGTTGTCCCTGTTTTTACATATTTCTTACAAGCATGAGCTATGATTACTGTGTGTAAAACGAGGTTTGTACAAAGTATGGCTCCAGGTACACAGGTTGAACATTGTCACATAGAAACTGTGCTCCTAAAGGGCTACAGTTCTTGTAAAAAATAAAATCCTTCTTTTTGAATATGATGTAAAGTGGAATGTCTGCTTGGCAATTTATACAAATCATTCCATGGCATGTTTCTGCCTCTGCAGAGTGCCTTTGACCAGGGAGTGTGGAAGTTGTTGACAACGATAGCAGGCTTCATGTGCAGCTTGTCCGTGAGCAGAGGTCCACCAGGGGCTTACTATGGCATGCATTGCTCTGCACGGCGGCTAAAAAAACGATTCCTCCTCCCGGGACGTCTGGCGTTTCTGAGACCCCCGGCTTGATCTATGCTGGCGAAACTTTCTTCAAACCTACGATCGACAAAAACACCATCCAGGTGATGGGGGCCTTGATAATTTTAGATAGAGGTCACCCTACCTGCCGACGCAGGGGATATATTTTTCTGTTCTCCACCTGTGGCTGTGAGGAAGGAACCTTGCGCATTCGTTGAAAAAAGACCTACAAGGATTGCATTATTGAGCTTTACTGTGAAGCATCTATTACTGGGGCACTTATACATCCCCTGTTCTCAGAAAAACCCACTGCGCTCAGCACCCTTTAAATTACGGGTGTATTGTCCCACACCTTACTGTACATCTCCGCCCTGATGAAGGTGTAGCCCCGGCTGGGGCAACACAGCGAAATGCGCTTTGGCGTTGTTCGTGTGGGGGCAGCTGGATTGTTTCTACCTCTACCCCCTTGATGATCTGTTTCCATTCTGTCATCTAATCATCTTGTGGCTGCTATATACATTTTGGATATCATGTGTGACGTGACTAGTTTGATTGTTGTATGAGTTATGTTGAAATTTTGAATGTATGATGTTATGATTGTGATGTATGAATTTGTCGTCTGGGACTTGATTTATTAATTTCTGTATTTTGTATGAACTATGGCGTTGTCTGATATTTATCATGTTTGTTTATGAATTGATGAAACTTTTTCCTATAATAAAATGAATATATATTTTGTATTACTTGATGTGATCATTTGATTCAGCCCTTGTTTGCTCCGGTGTTAATGGATCAGTAGAAGGACCTTTTATTAGGGCCTTGTCTGAAAGTATTGGGCAGGTATTCCTCTGTTTTTGATGCATTGCTCTGCAGCCACAAGGAGGAACTGCAAGTTCTTTAGCCATGGATGAAATGCTGCTGAGGGCAGATCACCTTATAGATGTTCCACTGAATGGAGTCTAGTCTTCGTGCCATAAGTAACTACTATATTGAACTTAGACACACTTACTTCTTTCGAGGGTGGCAATGATTCCTCACGCCACTTGATTCTGGCTCAGTCGGGACCTGAGCACACACGCACATGTCTCAGGCATGGCCAGTGTGGTCGGGTCCAGTTGCGTGATACCGCATGCGTGCACTGCAGCTACAAGCTCTTTCCCATAGTTCCAGCTGCAGCAGTGTGTCAGTGTGCCAGCAGGTACATGAGCCGCCGGTTGGGTCGGGTCCATCTCTGGGAACCCGCCATGTGGTGCAAGGGGCCATCTATGCTGCCATTGCCCCAGCAGCCCTTAGTGCAGGCAGCAGCCCATGAAAGCTTTGCGAAATGCCGCCCGTTCAAGGTGCATGCCTCAAACAATACAACTTCATGGTAGCCATTGGGCTGGGCAGGCACGGACTTAGACATCCTAAAGTCAGTGAACCCTAATGCTGAGCGCATGTCCTAATAGCTACATTGTACAACTGTGCAGCTCTTGCAGCTGCGCCAGAGCCCACAAGCCTACTTGGAACAGCGTGCACTGCATGCTGCCACTTAAGCTTGTATAACGGTACATTATTATATAGCAACACTCTGGCTTAACAGTTGAGGGGGTACTATAATGCGTGACTTTGCTTTTCAGTGGGGTCAAGCGGAGCACAACACTGAAATACGTTAGTCTAATGCCTGATGCGTGGTACTTGGCAGAGCTGGTTTCGCAAATCATGCTTGTCTTTTACATGGACGGTTGGCAATGTGGGTCAGTGTGCATTCATTGACTTCCGTTCACCACTGATATGAAGCATGGCCAGTTTAAAATTATCTTGCAGTCCAGTAAGATTAGGGTTTATAAATCATAAGATGTTTTTGAACTTGAAGAGTGTGATTATAACATGTGGTGGAGCTTTCGTGATTAGGCAGGGGAAGTGATCTACAGGTCTGATTTTGCTATGGATGGAGACCCTAGGGCATTGTGCTTGCAAGGTTATTGTGCAAGTCGGTAAAGTGACTGCTGGCACGATTTAGTACCTCTGCATCCTTGTTAGCTTAATGCATCCCATCCCTTGTATAGAAATGGGTGAGGGTTGCTGGAATTTATATGGCGCTGTCACATGGATCGTGATACCAAAGCAGGCACATTTGGTTGTATGCACATCCGATTAATAAGAACAGCATGCATCTGTACGCACTTCATGAAAACGTCATGCAGGTGGCCTACAGATGACGTTACAAGTTTCATGATTCAAGTACCTCTCTGCCCCTGTTTTAACAAGCATCTGCAATGCAATCGGTCTCAAATTTACACAAGTTTGAGACATTGGCCTTGTAAATGGCAATGCCTTTTATTTGTGTTTTGATTTTGTAAAACATAAATAAAAGGCATTGTCATTTACAATGCCAATAGCTTCTACTCTCTCAAATTTGAGACCTATTGCATTCCAAATGCTTGAAGGCATCACTGAGTTGCCCCCTTCTGTCTTCCATGGCCCCTGAAGAGCTCCCTGTTTCTAACGAGTTGAATAAACAAGCCAGTGGTCACTCCTGCAGTAAGAGAAACGCATTAAAGAAAATAGGCCCACATGCATCAAAGTCCGATTTTGCGATTCCTAATTTGAGATTTTTACCGAATCGCAAATAAGGAATCGCAAAACGGGATGCATGATTGAAAGTGCATAATATTTGCGTTTCGGTAAAAATCGCATTTTTTACGGAATCGCAAATATTATGCGAATTCCAATTTGCGATTTCGCAATTCCCATTGATTCCTATGGGCCAATGCTATGCACCCCTGAAATGTATTTTTAAATGGATGTTTCACACACACATGTCCTAAGGACATGTGTGTCTGTAACATGACAGTGTTTAAAATGCTAATTTGAGCATTTTAAACCTTTTTCGCAAATTACCACGAGGTTCACCCTCGTGGTAATTTGCCCCCCCTAAATGCGAATTCGCAATTTTAAAATTAATCATGCATTGCTTTTAAGGAATCGCAAATTTGTGATTCCTTAGGAGCAATCGCATTTTTGGAATTCGCTAAAAATAGCGATTTTTCCCAAAATGCTTGATGCATACTAAAAAGGTATTTAGGAATCGCAAACGGACGATTTTACCGAATCCCAGCGTTTGCGATTCCTAAACAGCTTAATGCATGTGGCCCATAGTGCTTACAGACTAAAAAAGACGTACTGTGTAACAACCGAAGTAAAAGTGCCAGTCCTCATGGGAGGTTACAAATGAAGACAAGGCGGGACTAAGGAGGGACTAAAAAGCCTAATAACGAATCAGAAGCCATGATTTACGAAGGACAATGACACAAGCCAATGACAAATATCAGGAGAGACTGGGCAGGGCTTCAAGTACATACTCCAATACAGCATGGCTCGCAGAGAAGCGCATGCGCTGCCCAGGCTCAACCTAAAAAGGCACGAAATACCCAGCCGCTCAGCTGTGCTCCTCTGTAGTGCTTCTAAAGTACTAAACTGAATAAGGAATGTTTTGTGGTGCAAGATTAACACCCTTTTCAATGTATCAACCACCTTAATCAGAGTTAACTTTCTTGGCTTTGCTGCTGTTTGTATGAAATGAACAGCAAAGCCTTTTGATTCTCCTCCATGAACACTTTCTATCAGTACCATTGGATTATGAGAGTGCTATCTATGAAATTGTGCCATTTTTAAATTTGAAACCAGCCAGATTCTTTGTCAATAGTTATAATGTCCTGGTGGACAAGAGGCTGTGTCTAGCCATGACCTGAATGCTGGTAACCGCACATTACTCTTGAGACTTTCAAATAGATCAGCTTCTTACTCTTAAAAAAATAAATATCATCCTGGCACGGAACCTGGTGCCTTTTTGTTTCTTATTGAGGATTGGAATGCAGCTCAAGAAATATCTAATGCTTTGTTTTATGTTTGTATATTCTGTTCAGGGCTCAAAGTTACTGTTTGTCTTTTGTGATTTAAGTTAATTAACAGACTACTGCAATTGGTAAGTAGATCTGATACCACAAACACCTGCATTTTCCAGTTTGAAAAAAATGCATTTAAGGCAATTAAACTGTAGTGTTGGACCCCAAAATGTTCCTGTCGTATGATGCTCAAAAGAACTACCCAACCAAATGTAATAATGCATGGAAATATCACACACTGTTATCCACAAATTCCCACTTCATTCTACAGTTTCACATTCATGTTGTTTTTATTTTTTATTATGAAACATGCTAAATGGCTCATCCCATATGGTTAAAGACAACAAAAACATTTATTTGGCCCCTTAAAAAATATATTAGTTGTCAGTACTAATCCTACATTTCTAGCTAGCCGTTTTTTCACAGTAACATGCATTGAAGTTAAGCAGTACTTTAAAGGTTATTTTGATGGTGATGTTAACAAAGTACATAGACATACATTATTAAAGCATTTTGTAGGATGATAGTCTCTGTAGTGGACTCCCACCCTGTGCTGAAAAATCAAGAAACACAATTAGAGTTCATTAATTTATATTCACAAGTTGCCTCCTGGACTTAAGTACTTTGTGTGTTATTATTAAAAGAAAGCAGTCCTTTCTTGATAGTCCACCTTTCATCCAAGGAGTAGGATATTGGTAGTATTGTAAACAAGTAGTAAGTGTGTGAAATGAGTCCAATGCACAGCAAACAGTTTTCTCTTAAGCCACACAATTGTTTTGGATACACATGTATTGAGAGCAAGGAAAAAGATGCTGATTCATAGCCCTACAAGTCTCATTCATCTCCTGGGGCACGACATTCCTGTCCCTGATGACATTATGCTGGACTGCGGGCAGCCAGGAGGACCTGCAACTCCTCCCTCCTTGGTATAAGAAGAAGATCCGTAGAAGTTATCTCAGCACGAGGACACAACAGCAATATACCATACTCCTCTACACCTCCTGGCTCGCCTCAAACATCAGTTTACTACTAGGATCTCCCAAAGAACCCTTCAAAATTCTCCCTGATGTTATCTCCTTTGTCTCATTCAATACCTATTTTTTTTTTACTCTTGATTTTTTCTCCCTGATCCCTTACTACAGGCTCTTACCTCCTCCCTCTCTCCTTTACTCATCACAGACCTCAACTTACTACTATGATCTCCCAATTAACACTGATGAATTTCTTCCCTTCTCTATCCCTCCATTACACTATTCAATCCAACTAACCGATTTACATGTCCTTCGCTCAAATTAGCTTATACCTTCGAGTACAAATACTAATGGTAATACTAATACTATGCTCATATTTACCTATATTAATCCACCACTAATCCTTTTGGGTTCCGGAGTAGCCTGCTACTCGCTAAGAAGTGCTTTGACTCCTTATCAGGGGTAGTAAGTGCTATATTGATACAATTACAATTACAATTGCGAGAGATGGAATCAGATTATGAACTAAAACAGGAGGGGAGAAAATGACAGAAAAGGGAAACAATAGCAGAGATAAAAAAAATCTAAAAGGGTAAAACACATCAATACAGACTAAATATTAAAGTGTGATGTACAGTAATTATGCAGTATTGAGTGTACTGAAATTATGTGGAGTGTAATTGTGCTTTATCGAGTGCAGTAATGTGGAATGGCATTTTGTGTTTTGGAGTTGGATGTTGTGGATTTTAACTATTTGGTGTTCTGTTTAATTTTTTGGCATGATGTGGAATTCTGTGGAGTGGTTCGGATGTATGTGGTGTGTTGTGTAATTGTGTTGTTGAGTTGAAATATGTGGTTTGTTGACGAATCATGTGGGGTTGAATGCAAATGTGTAGAGTTAAATTGTGTGGAGTGGAAGTGTGTGGTGTTGAGTGGAAATATGCTGAATGGAATTATTTTGCATGGAATTGAGTGTATTTGTTTAGATTGTGTTACCAAGTTTTAAAATGGTGAAACAATTAGAATAAAAGGTGCTCTTTCGTGGTGCACAAATTTACAAAATCTTATAATATGCAAAGATGTGTCCAAACATCTCAAATAAAACATGCATATTGAATACTCAGTGACATTTGTGTTGGTGAATTTTAGGGAGGGCTTGAACAATGTGTGGTGCTGTTTGGGTTGCTAATGGTGCTAGGGCTCTGCACATCTGTGGCGGAGGGAATGTTCATCTTAACTCCGCCTGGCACATTTGATACAGGAATTCGGATTCCAGGGGTCCAAACAAAGCACCCATAAATGTGTATGTGATTCATGGGATTTTGGATTCATTTACTGCTCAGCAGGCAGCAAGTGGGTTGCTTGTGAAACTGTAAACCTATTAAATGACTCAGCATTAGATACCTATTGAGTGAGATAAGAAAAAAAAGCATGAACATTCATATCACATTAAAGAGTAAAGACACCTGCATCATTGCTTCTGGCCGCGCAGAGTAGGGTTACTGTTATATTCCTGACTTTTTCCTCTCTGCATTCTCAATCTGAAATTGCCTTGTGTACCTTTTGAGACATGAGATGGGGGTTGGATCTTGCTGGGGGCAGTTTTGTTTCCTTTATAATGATCGCCACTAGTGACTTAGATCAATACCAAAAACAATTAATTAAAACTTCATCCAGAGGGCTTGGAAGACTTGTGATTGTATTATTACTGTACTTCCTGAGAAATTGTCATATGCAAGTGGATTTCTAGTCTTTCTGCCCTAGTTAGTGTGTCTGCTCAGTAGGTTATGTGTTCGCTGCTATTACTGTGTGACCTGCCAGGTTGAAATCTAGCAGGACCAGCTCAGCCATGCATCCATCCAGCATGGATAAAATGAGTAGCATTAAATTGTGTAACACTTGTTATAACAGCGCCTACTGCTGCAACCCCCTGACATTACGCTATGCACTACATAAATCTATTTATCATAATCATTATTATAATCCTCCTAGACACAGGTTTGATAGTGGCATGGCCGACTGACCGTTTTATAGTTCTAAAATGAGATAAGTGAGTTGGGTAATGATGATCCCTTGTTAATCACAGCACTATAAACCGTAAATGTGTGCACTGTAAAGATAACCAGTTTCTTATTTGATAGGAAGACCAACAAGTGCACCTAGCAGGTAATCTGCTTCAGATATCACCACTGCTCTTCTATTTGCAAAATCAAACAGAGAAGAAATGTGTGGGTTTAATTTGCTTACATGGGTATCCGGCAATAGTGCAGAAAATAGATGGCGAATCAGAAGGGTAACAGAAAGCGCATTCAGGAAGAGTTGGAAGGAGACGGAAGCCTGCCTGACAATAGGCTGAGCCAAGAGCCACATCATCACTACTGTGGACAGATTCTAGCCACAGTGGAGGGCATGCTATGGAGTGGGAGTTCAGTGTGAAAAAAGGTCTTGTTTTCCAAATTAAGTTTCAAGAACAAGGCAAGGGCAGGTCGCTGACTTAAGTCTAGAGGAGCTGAAGACCATCTGCATTATTGTAAAATTAGCAAACAATATAGGGGATGAAGAGGCGCAAAAAGTAACTTTCTGTGGTACTCACTGTTTGCCCTGGAGAATATTTGTAGAGAAGAGATGACTACAAAGCCCTTTAGGGTGAAGTACACAATGCATCTTATTTTTTATTTTTTATTTTATTTAATGTTTTCTATAGCGCGAACATGACACTGCATAGGGTGTCAGAGCACTTTACAGGTGCAATTTCAACAGTCAGAAACTTACAATACACAACCTTACTGGTTTACGAGATTTACACTTCCGTAAAGTATATAACATATATATTAGTCGGGAGATAGGATACCATAAATTCTTTTGAAAAATAAAACCACAATAGAAAGCATATATAAATTCAGAACTGGATAGAGAATTGCTTGCTTGAAATTTAAGTACATGTGACAGGTTAATAAACAGACGATCCACTGTAAACATTTGCCACTGACTTGCACTATAATTATTTGAAATACACTGTGTTTGGTGCGGGTCCTTTCTCCCTCGAGTAGCACTACGGCAGACATCTTGGGTGGGGGTGATTGGCCCAGAAGCTTCGCACGGTCTAGTCGTCACAAGGACGCTAGACCGGTACTTAAACCGGTCATGCTGACGCGCAGAGGGCACGCGCTGCGGGCTCACCAGAGCATCGCCGGAGTCACGCCAGAGTCCAGCCCGTCTGCGCCCGTCCGCGCATGTACAGGCTTCGGGGCCAGGACTTCTGGCCACCGGCTAGTTTACTCGTCGGAGGAGCTGTTCCAATTCGACAATGATGAGCAGCTATCAGAACCTGCAGTTCTGGCAAAGCTGAATAAGTATGCCATTATATGTCCCCACATTGGCAAGCTTAGAGCCCAGCCCTCTCTGTTGAAGTTAGCCAGCCTGAATACTAGGTCGCTCCATAAACATTATGTGGAGATTTTTACATTGCTTCAGGATAGTGATATTGATGTTCTAACATTAACAGAGACCTGGATAAATGATAATTCCATGCCAGATATTATCGCGGCTCTCCCAACTAACTATGATGCGATATGGCATAACCGTGCAGGATGTGCACGAGGGGGGGGGAGTAGTGATTCTATTTAAAAAGAATCTGTCAGTAGGAAGACTAGTGTCAGAAACAGTGGATCTATCCGACCTATTAGGGGTAAAGATTACCTTGAATAATTCTTGTTTGGTAGTCTTGTCGGTCTACAGACCACCTAATTCTACCCCACTATTCAATGACCTATTTGCCCCCATTATATCTGACCTTTGTAAGAGATATAAAAAAAATTGTGGTAACTGGAGATTTTAACCTACATTGGGAAAACCCTCACAAGGACCTGGCTACACGCCAACTGGATATTACAATGTCCTCTTTGAGCTCTAAACAACTTGTGGAAGTACCTACACACATCAAAGGTCATACCCTTGATCTTGTGTGGACCTCAGACCCAAATGTGATTCTCAGAGATGTTCTACCGTGTATATGGACCGACCAATATTTATTGAATTGTGAAGTCCATATTGATGGCCATCTAAGTCATCTATCTCGGGGAGTCAGAAAAATCCGTAAATGGAATGAGGTTGATTTAAAAACCCTGACTGAGACATTTCCGGAAGTAGCCCGACCTTTTGGTTCCGGAAGCAACTTGGACCTGGAATACACAGATTTAACGTGGAGCTTGTGTCAAGCTATCAATCAGATAGCCCCTGAACGGTCGCAGCTCATTAAAGGACCAGGCATAGGAGCTCCATGGTTCATCCCGCTCCTGAGGGAGCACAAACGGAAACTTCGGGCTTTGGAGAGATCCTGGAGGAAAGCTAAACATGTCATAGCTAGGGATCAGTATAAAGCCTTCCTTCATACGTAAAAAAAACTTATATTGCAAGCAAAGGCGGAGCATTATGAGTCGCGCTTAAAGAAGGCTGGGAATATCCAGAATGAGACTTTTAAAATTCTATCCGAGTTGAGTAAAAAAACGGAAAACTCAGACATTACTATAAGTTGTAATACCTTTCAGGGATATTTCCTAGAAAAAGTTGAGAACATCATCTCGGAAATAAAAAGTAACACGGTGAACGAGCCTGTTCTCCACCTTGACCCCCATAATGCTACTGACTGTACTATTGAGGAGTTCCCAGAGATAGATGTGTTGAGTTTGGAGCAATTGATGGGTAGAACTAAATCCGGCTCCCCAGCTGACCCGTGCCCCCCTAGTGTATTTTGTGTGGCACGCCCCAATTTGGAGGAACGTATTATTTCTCTCCTCAATAGATGATTAGAAACGGGGTATCTACATGCTGAATTTAAGGAAGCGCGAGTTAGGCCCCTGTTGAAGAAACCTGGTGCGGATCCTGCGGTCTTGAAGAACTATAGAACAATCTCCCAGTTGCCCGAACAGCATGTCCTGAAGTTTCTATCTCTTCACGTGGAGTCTCATTGTTTACTCCACGAGCGACAGGCAGGGTTTCGAGCACATCATAGCACCGAGTTGGTGATGCTCTTGGTGCTGGATGAATTAAGAGGCATGGCTGACATTAAGAAACCGAGCGCCCTGATTCTTTTAGATCTGTCAGCGGCGTTCGATACTGTCAGCCATGCCCTGCTCCTGGAAAGACTGGATGACTTCTGGGTCAAGGGTGTGGCCTTCAACTGGCTGAAATCCTTTCTTTTGGGAAGGACACAGAGGATGCAACTGGGGGATTTGATTTAAGATGTGGGGACTTTAGAGTGTGGGGTGCCTCAGGACTCGGCATTGTCCCCACTACAGTTTAATCTTTACCTTCAACCTCTGATTGCATCTCTGTCCAGTATGGGCTGTAGAGTTTTTAATTACGCCGATGATACTCAGCTTGTGCTGAGTATCAATAACACAGAGGCCGCGCAGTCCCAACGCAGAACATCTTGAGGTATACGGTTGGGTGGATGACTGGAAACCTGCTAAAAGATCAATCCGGATAAGACCGAGGTACTGGTAATTCCATCTACCACCTCACCTTGGAGCGACCTCTACTGGCCACAGGAGTTAGGGTCAACCCCAAAGCCGAGTGCAAATGTAAAGAGCCTGGGGATTAAGCTGGACTGTGACTTGTCAATGTGCAGCCAAATCTCCTCTGTTGTTGGAAGCTGCACGAATATCATCAGGCAGTTACGTAAGCTAGCCCCTGTTCTTTCTCAGTCCATGTTGCGAACAGTTGTAGGGGCAACCATTATCTCAAGAATAGATTACGTGAATGCCCTTTATTTAGGTCTCCCAAAAACTCTAACCAACAGGTTGCAGGTCGTGATGAACGGCGCGGCGCGACTGATCTTTAGACTTCCCAGAAGGATCAAGGCCTCTCCCTTGTTACAGAGCTTACATTGGCTCCCTATAAAAGAGAGGGTAGAGTTCAAGAGTCTATGCACGGCCCATAAGGCAATTTATGGCCATGCACCTGTTAACATCAGAGATTGTCTGAAAGTGTATAGTCCAAAAAGAACACTCAGATCTTCTGACTCTCAGTTGCTGATCTGCCCTCGGTTCAAACTGGTAACCAAGGGAGGGAGAGCCTTCTCTGTGTTGGTCCCTCAGCTCTGGAATAAGCTACCTGAGGGGCTACGCAGAGAGGTGAATCTCCTGCGATTTAGGAAATCTCTAAAGACATTGCTGTTTGGAAGGGTTTTGGGTACAGTGTAGGTTGGCTGCTGCATTATCTCTCTGTGTTGTATGTAGTTATTGTATGAATTCCATCGATTTCCAAGCTCCTAGAGACCTGTAGGTGATTGGCGCGATATAAATCCAACATAACAATAACAATAACAATAACAATAACATTTAGGGAAGAAATTTCCTCATATAAAACGATTTTGTCTACTTTTTGAATGTTGCTATGTCTGTAATTCTTCTGATGTTAGGGGGGAGGGCGTTCCAAATTCTCTGTGCTGCCCCTGAGAACGCTCGGTCATAAGTTCTTTTCTTACAGAAATGAGCTGGTTTCAGTAGTAGATCTGCTTTGCTCCTGGAGGATCGGGTCCCTCCTGAAAGCGTGAGTTTCTGAGCAAGGTAGACTGGAGAATTGTTGTGTACAGCTTTATGAGTGATGCATGCCAGCTTGAAATGAATTCTTGCTTCGAATGGTAGCCAGTTGAGGGCTTTCAAGAAGTATCGGAGACTGTACGAGAGTGTGTGGACAAGGGCGAGGAGGCCATGTTGGTCCTCCTCGACCTGTCCGCCGCTTTCGATACGGTGTCCGATAAAATCCTTCTTGACCGTATGGAGCAGATTGGAGTGAGCGGCGTTGCCCTATCGTGGCTGGGTTCCTTCCTCCAAGGACGATCACAGAGGGTTCTTCTCAGACCTTTTGAATCAGAATGCAAACCTCTGGTTCGCGGAGTCCCACAGGGCTCAGCGTTAAGCCCCTTGTTCTTCAATGTTTACCTTGCCCCGTTGGCCAAGGTAGTAGAGGCATGCGGAGTCAGAGTGATCTCTTATGCAGATGATACTCAGCTCATATTCTCTTTTAGCGATCACTCTGACTCCAGCCTCTCCAGTTTCCGCCACTGTCTTGGCGAAATCTGTTCTTGGATGTCCACAAACCACCTGCGATTGAACACCGATAAGACGGAGGTTTTGTTTTTCAATCAAAAAATGGCCATCCCACCTTCACTATGGTGGCCAACGATACTCAACCCCCCCCTACCCCGGTTCACTCTGCCCGTAACCTGGGGTTTATATTTGATGATACGCTATCCTGCAGCCCTCAAATCAATAAGGTCACGTCGATTTGCTATGGTAAATTAAAAATGATGAGGAAGATCTTTCCATTTCTGCCAATTGAGGCACGCAGAACTGTCACCCAGGCCTTAATTACCTCCCACCTGGATTATGCCAACAGTTTATATGCGGGGGCCCCTCTATACCAAATTGAACGTCTCCAGGTGGTGCAGAACGCTGCCGCAAGATTGATTGGCAACATTCCTTACAGACATCCTATCTCAGCGTTTCGTAAAGAGCTTCATTGGCTGCCTATAGCTAACCGTATTAAGTTCAAAACGCTCATCCTCGCCTTTCGAGCTTTGAATGGAACTGGCCCAGATTATTTAAGAAAAAGACTGAGATTGTCCTACTCGGTTAGGGATCTCCGTTCCAACAATCTGCGCCTCATGTTTGTGCCAAGATTCCGTCGCACAAGAATGGGTGGTAGAGCTTTTGCTGTCCTTGCAGCCAAATATTGGAACAGTTTACCGACTGATCTTAGATTTGCCCCATCTGAAGTGCTATTCCGCAGACGCCTGAAGACTTGGCTAATTTCATCTGTTTAGATTACTTCTTCTTCTCCTGCTGACAGTTTTAGCGCCGGGACACCCCCGTTGGGGGTAGCCGTGCGCTTTACAAAATCCGTAAATAAAATAAGTGCGGAGAGATATGGTCGAATTTTTTGTAACCAGTTATAAGTCTTGTGGCTGCATTAAGGCATGCTTTCAATGGGGCTATTGAGATCTTCGGTAGCCCTGCCAGGGTAGTGCAACATTATTCGATCCTTGAAATGACCAGTGCCTGAACTGCTGTTTAGAGGTCTGCATTCTCTAGGAATGGTTTTAGTTTACGGAAGTAGCTTAAGTGGAACCTGGTGTTTTTTGCCATTGTGTTGATGTATGCTGCCATGTTCAAGTTTTTGTCCAGAATGATACTCAGTGGTTTCGTTGAGTCGACGATCTTCAGAGTGCACTTTAGAGCAGTGATAAGGTTGGACCATTCTGCAATCATACTTTTGCTTTTCTGGGGTGTAATCAGAAAGAATTCAGTTTTCTGAGGACTTAGCTTTAAGTGGTTCTTTGTTACCCATAGTAGGGTTCTTATTAGCGCTAAGTTCATAGTCTTTATATCATCAGCCGAAGCTACCATAATGTACAATTGAGTGTCATCTGCATACATGTGGAAAGCAATGTTAGCTTTATGTAGTATTTCCGTTAGAGGTTCTACGTATAGATTGAAAAGTGCCGGAGATAGCGAAGAGCCTTGTGGAACTCCTATAGTATTATGGGTTGCGTTTGAGAGGGTTTGGTTGACGATACATTTTTGTGATCTATTCTCAAGAAAGGAGCTAAACCAGGTTAGAACTGTACCCTCAATTCCCATTCTGTTTTTCAATCGATCAGGAATTTTGACATGGTTCACCGTGTCGAACGCTGCCGACAGGTCCAACAAGATTAATAGGCAAGTTTCATTCTGGTCGAGAGCCAGTAACGCGTCATCTACTATGTGCAGAATTGCAGTTTCAGTACTGTGGTTTGCACGGAAACCGGATTGGCAATAGTTTAACAGCTTGATATCAGAGATGTTTAGACTAAGTTGTTGTTGGACACATTTTTCCAGAATTTTGGCCAACATGGGAATATTAGTTACAGGTCTGAAATTGTTCGGATCTGAGGGGTTCTCTGTGGGTTTTTTAAGGAGAGGAATAATTTGCCCTGTTTTTAGGCAAGCCGGTGTTTGGCCTTGGGATAAAGATGCATTGATGACCTTAGTCCACGACGGGATTAGCAGGTGGTCTATGGATGACCAGCACTTTGCCTGTAATGGATCGTTGTAGTGATTATCTGGTTTGGTGGTTGACATTATCTTCGAAATGTCTAATTCACTGACCGGTATAAAATCTGACCATCGGGCATTGTTTTTAGGTTTGTCAGATTCTTGTTCATCCTGAACTTCATCCCCCATACCCTTCTCAATTTCAATGTCTTCAGCTGCTTTTTTGAGTTCCTTCTCCAATGTGATAGCTTTGTCTGTAAAGAAGACTGAGAAGTCTTCGCTATTTAAGCTTGTTTTGGACATGACTGGAGCCACTTTGGCAGATTTATTTGATTGATCTTTTAGTAGATCGAATAATTTCCTAGGTCTATTCACTGCATTATCCAATTCTTTCCTGAAGAATTTTTTGTTTGTTTTAATAATGCTTTTGTTATACGCTTTCCTGGATTGTCTCAGTAGGATCAGATGAGGTGAAGATGGGTGTTGTCGCCATTTACGTTCTGATAATCTCAGTGACCTTTTTTTTTCATTAAGGGCACCATTGAACCACATATTTTTGTCTTTGTCCGAGACCCTTTTCAGTTTTAGCGGGGCTAAGTCCTCAATAATGCTGGACATTGATTTGCTATAGTGTAGCGTTAAGTCGTTGACGTCAACCATGCTCTTGGGTGGCTGCAAATCTGTAACGCAGCGTGCTGCTATGCTTTCCATAATAATTCCTCTAGTGTCCCTGGTCCATTTTTTGGGTTTGATAGCTTGTGCAGATGATTTAGTTCTTCTGAGGGGAATTTCGAATGTAATTATGTGGTGATGCGACCAATCACAGGGTGTGATTACAATGTTCTCGATTGATTTCTCTTTAGCTACGATCCGATCTAAGGTGGAACCTTTGGTGTGGCTAGGGAGAGGACATCCTTGGATTAACAATTGCTCGTCCAGGAAGGTTTTAAACAGGGTGATTTGATTATCATCATGATCCTCCCAATTAATGTTGAAATCTCCTAAGAAAATATAATTTTATTGCAGATTAGAGTTAGTAGTAATGATTTCTATCATCTGGTCAATGAATTTGGTCTTAGTGCCCGGGGGGGTGATAGAGTGCATGGAGTTTACAATTCTGGCTGTCTGAAGATCTGAAGGGCATGCCTAGATATTCACAAGACTCTAAGGGGTCAGCCTGTATTTTTGTTATGGATATGTCAGATCTATATATACAAGCGATTCCTCCACCCTTTCTGATATTTCTATCCTGCCTCATAATCTGGTAGTTCGGCAGGACTAATAGGTCTAAGCAAGGCGACAAGGAGTCAGAAAGCCAAGTTTCAGTTAGAATGGCTATGTCAATTTCAAGGTTAAGTATGGGTTCAGCTATGTCAGCCGCATGTTTATTTGCTGATCGACAGTTTAGAAGTATGCACCAAAAATTTCTTAACGGAACACACATTTTCCAGCAACTCCACACTATATCTTAGAGAAACAAGCCATCATGTGCGTTAATACTTACCGCTCGGAAACAACGTACAGTATCAGTTCTCCAGAAGCCGTCTATACTCGCAAGCAAGCGAGGCACAGGGTTTCCTCAGTCTAAATCTCTCCAGTAACATTTCTATTAATCTTTTGTGCTTTCGGTGACCGTTCTCTCAGGTCTAAACATAAGAGCACTGTTAGAAGTGGAGGTCTATGGTTGGCAGAGGAATGCGCCTTTGTCCAAGTAGGCACCCTTGCTTCCAGTCAGGGTAAGGGGGATACACACTTACCCCCTTACCCACTTACTGGTAGCTTGGCATGAGCAGATTGGTTTAACCCAAAGGCAATGTGTAAAGTATTTGTACCCAAACTCACAGTAACACAGTGAAAACACCAGAAATGGACACCACACCTGTTTAGAAAAATAAAGTTACTTTATCTAAACCAAGCAAAACCAAAACAACAAAAATCCAACTTATATGTATTAAAATAAGACTTTAAAACAATGATCTCAAAAATGGAACTTGCAGAAAACAAATAGCTCCACCTGGGTCTATTATGACATTGTGAGAGGCAATAATTCAAAGAATGGGGCCAAATGCGAGATACGGCATGGAGTCACATGGACCCCCAAGCAGCAGTACCTTAGAACAAAATCTTTGGATGATGCACGGTGTCATGGAGGTGAGGCATAGGTGCCGAGGTTGAGGTCCGTTTCATGGTGGCCATGGATAAGGCGAGGGGTCATGTCAAAAAGGAGGTGATGCGCCGAGTCCAGGACAGGTGAAGTCAGTTCAGTCGGTGGTGAGGCTTCAGTTCTAGTGAAGCGATGCAAAGTCAAAGACTCGTGAACTCACCCTTGTCGGTTACTAGCTCAGCGATAATGGGACTCAGGTGCTGATGGTGATGATGTCGGTGTGAGCACCTGAAAGACCGATAACTGCTGGCGTCGAAGGGCATCAGAGCTGGAGTGTAGACAAGGAGGTGCATCGTGCAGTTCATGGGTGGGGCCCCGGACCTCTGACGTAAATAATTAATTTACTCTCTTAATTTCTATGCAGGTAAGTACTTAATCAATAATAACTCAGATCGGATGAAAAAAGACAGAGTCCGTGGTGTTAGAGTTTCTAAGGGTTTTATTCCTCATAAAGGAATGGTCTGGACCAGGATATCATGTTCTGACCACCACAGGGGTGTCAGAAGGGATAGAGCGCTCACGTTTATTAACAATACATAGCTTATATACTTGATTTATACCATAAGAAGTAATGTAAGAGGCGTAACAGCTGAGAGAAGACAAGATAACAGTATACACGTGGTACTAGTACGTAATCAAGAGGCGTGAACTAGGGGTGAACCAGAGGTGTGTGCTAGAAATGTCACTGATAGGTGACGCAAGTGGGTGGCACCAAGGGGTGGTGCTAACAGAATTGTTGCGATGTCAGCAGAAATCGGAAGCTTGGATGCGCGCGCAGCTGCATGACGTGTGATTGACGGGGTGCAGGGGACTTGACATTTACACTGACGGAAAGAGACAGAAGTCTGGCATGTCAGATCAACTTGTACTTTTATCATATCTGATATCTGATGTTTAGGAACCATACTATCTGGGCGGAAAGGTCTCTAGGGCAGAAGCTATTCTATGCTAACTGTTGATGCGTGTATAAGCGCCTAAGTGTCTGCATGTGAAGCGTGGGGGCACGGGGCCTTCCATGGGAGCATGGCAACAGAGGCTATGAATTACTTGCATTGAGACAGGTCGGCCCTTTGGCTCTGCAGCTGGAGAGGATGTTTACTGGAGCTAGTAGGCAGGAATGCATTCTCGAGGAACGGGACAGATAACTCGAAGGTTATAGTCAGTCTTGGCAGAAAGCAGGCTGAGCTGAGCGCGAGGGGCCGTGCTGAAAGTAAGTCAGAGTTCACGGGTACAGAGGTAGCCTGGGCAGAGGCTGCCAGAGTCAGGAGCCACAAAAGAGGTTCGATGGCAGAAATTCAGGGCCTACTCTGCTAGAGCAGGAAAACATGTAAAGTGTACTACAAAAAGACGGTGGCATAGCATACTTAGGAACGGACTATATAATCCATTCAGGGTGGATCTGAAAGAGGACAAGTTAACGTTGGACGCAAATGTATTTACGTCTTCATAACTGGTACAGGAGGGAAGTTACATGCACTTAAAGCTGGTACATGGAGTCGGTGGGGTACGCGCTAGGGAACATAACATGACCAAAAATTTATATTTCCTCATTCCCTCCTTGTTCCCTACGGACCCTTCATGATATATCGATCCTCATAAATCGATCAGTTTGTTCTTGTAACATCATTTGTTCTTCCTTCCTTTGTTTACGTTTTGAGAGAAAACTGGAATGTTCAATACATGACGTGGCACACAGTCCACAAATCGCTGGCCCACACTGTAGGCACAGGCAGCAACTGAATACTAGGACTAGGCCAATGCCTAGGAAGGATAGGATCTTCCATCCCCAAGCTGTTAACGTTGTCCAGAACCAACCGGACCAAGTCCAGGTGCCTGGATTCTGATGTATCTGATTGGCAATTTTATGGAGACGGGTGATAGCTTGATATACAGATGGTGCGTTTTGTGGTATGAAAACACAGCAACTTGACCCGATGACCTTACAGGCTCCACCTCTATCTGCCAAGATGACGTCAATAACAAGACGATTCTGAAGGACAACAACCCGCATGGCGGACTGCTCTTCGGTTAAGTTACCTAAGGCGGAGGCAGTTTCATTTACTACTGCTTCAAGTGTTCTAGTTAATCTGCGTATTAATTTACTATTCTGAACAGGTCCTAAGAAGAAAAAGAATCCTTTATTAAAGTCGGTGTACTGTTCCCATGCCGTTTCTGTGTAATCGACAAGTGGGATATCTCTTCTGTGTCTATTCTTTACTAGATTAGTATTTCTGTGGTAATCAGGAGGAGCTAGAAAAACAGGTGGCAGAAGGAATGCAATGTAACAGGTACCATCCCAATCTGGAGGTAGACGAATGTATGCGGTATGACCACAAACAAAGTAAGAGTGACTAATAGCTTTGAAGGACGATTTTCCATGATCACTGAATTCGACCACAGTAGTGCATTTACTATGACCTAAGTGTACTGAACCTTTCTTCTTGATACATAATTCACCAGTGACTGGCAATACTGACATAATGGGTAAAACTGGCGTGGCTTCGGACTCGACAGTAAGAATCATAAGGCTAATCGTGGTGGTGAAGATGGCATCAGAGTTGGTTTTCTTTGTGTTGCAGGACCAAGCATACAATTCTCAGTGCCCAGGAACTGAAATTGGTGCTTTTTTAAATGCAGGAGTCCACACAGTAGTCGAGGTGCTGGTCAGTCAGTTGCAGGTGAAGTCTTGGTGTTCCTGAAACTTCAGAACAGGACGCTAGCACACACAAGTCCAGTGTTTGTCCTTTCCTTGGCAGAAGCAACAACTGCAGGTCAACCCAGCAAAGCAAACAGCAAAGCAGCAGTACTCCTCCTCACAGCGCTCCAGCTCTTCTTCTAGGCAAAGGTTCCTCCTGAAACCAGAAGTGATCTAATTCTTCAGCATTGAAGGTTCTCTGCTTATACTCCATTTTGTCTTTGGGACAAGGGTCTCTGAGCCCAGTCTAATCAGTTCTGTCTTCTCTGGTGCAGCAGGACCAAAGGAGTTGGAGACAGCATTGTGTAATGGAGACACAGCCTATTCAGGTGCAAGAGAAACTCTTCCCACCACTCTAAAGCCAGCCAAGGTCTATTCAGTCCAGCAATGCATCTCACGGGAAAGGCAGGACAGGAAAGGCAGGACATATATCAACACCCCCCCTGGTGGCTGTCTACAGTGAATGCACATCCCTAGCCCCTGTCACTCCACACCCAGACAGTCAATGCGCAAACCAGTAGAGGCATACAGAATGGTTAAACAAGAAAATGCCTACTTTTTAAAAGTTCAAAAACTGGGTTGGCAAAGTGATCTAAAGAAAGATGATGGATTCAACTCAGATCTGTGACTAGGGTGAGTGCCTGAAAGGATTCAGCGCTTCGTCCATCATCTTTTAGTGTTTTCGTTACTTTCTAAAAATGGCATTTTCAAACACATAATTTAAAAACCATCTTAACTAAAAAGATGTGTTATTAAATTCTAAGTTCAGAGAACCTTAACTCCATTTTTACATCTTTTCCTAATGGAAAGTTATGCTTCTAAGATGGTATAAAGCAACTTCCATTTTAGCCTATGTGACAGATAGCCTTTCAAAAGTGAAAAACTAAATTGGCAGCATTTCACTATCAGGACATGTTAAACACACCAGTATTTTATTTGCAGAGTTTTATATAGCACTGGCGAGACCCGGAGGTATCAGAGCGCTTTACATGAGAATTAGTGAATTACAAGTTACATGAGCTGAGTATAACATAAGAGAAAAAACAGTGATTAAACAATAACCTGAGGAGTGTTTTTTGACCACACCTGCGAGGAGGAGAGCGCAGGCTGTGCTAAAGAGGAGGAGGACTGCCTGTGGCCATGAACATCAAGCGTATTGCCGCCTACACCTGGGCTCTGGACTACAGCTTCCAGGGTGCAACACTGCACTCACACCTGTACCAGCTCAGGGGGAGGCGCTGACATCACGCCTAAAAGCGCTGCCTCTGCCCTTGTCCTGCTGGAGTGTTTTTTGACCTGACCTGAGAGGAGGAGAGCGCAGGCTGTGCTAAAGAGGAGGAGGGCTGCCTGTCGCCACGAACTTCAAGCGTATTGCAGCCTACACCCGGGTTCTGGACTACAGCCCCCAGGGTGCAACACCACACTCACAGCTGTACCAACTCAGGGGGAGGCGCTGACATTGCGCCTAAAAGCGCTGCTTCTGCCCCTGTCCTGCGGGAGTGTTTTTTGACTTGACCTGCAAGGAGGAGAGCGCAGGCTGTGCTAAAGAGAAGGAGGGCTGTCTGTCGCCACGGACTTCAAGCGTATTGCCGCCTACACCGGGCTCTGGACTACAGGCCCCAGGGTGCAACACTGTACTCACACCTGTACCAATTCAGGGGGAGGCGCTGACATCGCGCCTAAAAGCCACTCCCCCTTTTCCGCAGCACGGGACGCAGCGCGGGACAAAGCCCGGGACCAAGGGCGTACATGTCTGTGCCTGTCCGTGACTGGGAGAGACGGGACTGGGCTACCCTTCTGTTGTCCGGACTGTGAGAATCTGTATACGGACTTTCCCTAGCGTGGGACACTGTAAGAACACGGGTTTCTGTAAACTCGTATTTTACTGTGTATGTGGGCTCGCCAAACTTTAAGGGTTTAATTTTACTGTGATTGCTTAGAAATCAATAACACTCTAGTTAGCCAATTTTCGGTTCAGTTGCACGTAGGAAGAGTAATAGATATGGGTAAGACTTCTCCCCCTTGCCAAAAGCCCAACAGTAGACAGAAATCCTCTAAGCAAACTGCTCATCCCCATCCTACTGCCATTGATAGAATGTTAAAACAGGTTTCTAATGAAATTGAACGCACAGAAAGAGGTTTGTCCCACACACCAAGATTGTCTAGTGTGACCCAGTTGGCTGAGCCAAGCTCCCCTGACATTGTAGATGCATCTATTCAAGAAATATTTACAAACTCATTAGACCTACCCTGGCACAAGTTAGTGCATCCATAACCAGAGTTAATAGAGTAGATAAGGGTGGGAGAGGGAAAAGGAAATGTCCTGCGCAAAAGAAGCGTACAGTCAGGGGGGGAAGAGGAGCTGGTTCTTCCATATAAAGAGAGTCTATCATTACTGCAGAGAAGAGCCTTTGGATACTCATATAAACTCTGATGTCCCGGTTTGGGTCAAGGTGTTTAAATTGGAGTTTAAAACTTTTTTGGATCAGCTCCTTAAATCAGAACTTAGTAATGTTCTGAAAAGTATTGATACACTAAAAATAACTTTGGATATTTGGGGACCCAAAATCGATGCAGTATTAAAAAGTAGTGACAGTTTAAGGGTTGTAAATAAGACTGTCAAGAACCAAGGCACGCAGGCTTCCCTTTCCCCAGGTGGGCATATAGATACCACAGCAGGCCATTCGAATACACATAATCGAAATTTGCCCAGTGGACACACTTTTGAAAACCATCCTGTGAGTAGCACTCATTCTAGGGTCCCTGATCCTATTCCTAAAGATCAAAACTATAATTCCGAGGCCTGTGGCACAGGAATGGATGATGCTCACTAGGTTACACATCTAGTGCCAAATCCCGTAAGGAATACTACACTCCCGAAAACAAGTCCGACTTAACCTGCTCTCCAATGCATAAATCTACCCCCAGAATCAGCTCCTTATGTGGTAATCTTAGCTGCAATTCCATCCCTGGAGCCGGGTCAGGGTGAAACATTTATGGAATTGAAAAATAAATGAATTCCTTGGTTGAATGAACATAGTCCACTATCTTCCCTGGTACATACTGAAATTCTATTTGCGCGTAGGGTTAGCTGGCTTGGACAGAGACAAAAAGATATTTCAGGGGACTGTGTGGTGATAAATGTCAGAGATAGGAGGGCAGTTCATTATATTCTTAAAGGAGGACAAACCCCCACAGGGTTATGAGGCATTCAAATACTCCCACTGAGCTATTTCTATCCGCCCAGACCTCTCTTGGATAGAATGGATAGTGTATATAAAAAGTGGGAAAAGCGTGCACAGAATAACGTCCCGCCACACTTAGCCGAAGACTAGGGAAACCAGAAGTACTTTATCATATCTGTAAACAATCGCTTCAGCCCCCTGGACCTGGTTGACTGACTAGCCCCGTTGCAGGAAAATTCGAGCCCATTCCCGAATACTTATATTGATCTCCGCCTTTTAGAAAATCAAAATTCAGATAAACAGGCCTTGCAACCCTCCCCAAAGATAAATTCCCCTATCTGAACCCCAGTGTACATCTAACTGTGCACTACACAATTCTGTCCCACAGAGACAGGAGTCACTAGAGTATGAAGATTTGACAACGGCTATACCCTTGAACATACAGCAAAGTGGGCCCCTGGATCTGATTAACTCTGGTTGCCATATAGTATTAGAGCAGACTATTAATATTTTATCCTGGAACATAGCCGGTCTAGGTTTGAAATTGGACCTTCCAGATTGGGGTGACTATGTTGATGCTCATGAGATCTGCTTGTTCCAGGAAACTTGGTTAAGGGTTCCTGGTTGCAGAGTAGGGTATGTAGCACACTTCATTCCAGCTATTCAAGGGACCAGGGGAAGACCCTCGGGTGGCCTATCCATCTGGGCCGGAATGCACTTGGGATGCAAAATTAAAGTGCTAGATACGCTGTCCATTGATATTCATTGTATTCTTCTAATATTCAATAATGATATGAAAATAGCGCTTATTAATATTTATTCACGTCCAGTGAAACAGGGGTCGACTTCGCAGGTTTTAGACTCTTTGATAACCTTTCTACATATCCTGCCTGAGACCGCTCACATAATAATTGGGGGAGCCTTCAATTGCCACTTTGAACCATTCAAAGGCCTGAATACCCCCATCACTAGTGAGGATGATTCTGTATGGTCAATACCTGACTGTAACACCTACTTGGCCAGGAGTTGGTCCCCGTTAGTTCTTCAAATGAACTCTTTTACCCTGATACACATGCTAAGGGCGTGCAACGGACGCTTTCCCTCAGACAGCCCGGCCACCCCTACCTATAATAAGATTGTCCAGTTTTCAATTATAGACTATATATTGGTAGATGTGGAACTGTGGTACAGAGTTTCGGATTTCGCAGTACACCTCCACTGCGAAAGTGACCATAACCTACTGGTGTTAAAAATCAATCTGCCAAACATGGAGTCAGTTTAAGGCTATTCTACCCCAGTAAATCCAAATCTGGTAGCAACAGGCGGAGGCAGAAGAGTTCGGTGGGAAAATTTTGTCCAAGCCGATGACAAAAAGGCTGTTCTTTCTAAACAGATTATCCCCCACTTGGAAGTGGCTTCCCAATTACCAATAATCGACTCTAGCCCTGGCTGTTTACAGGAATTAGCTAAAAATCACCAGGAAATGCTTGGTAAAATCGCAGAGTTCTTTTATAATACTGATGTTAAAGTCTCTCCCCGTATCAGTAATACAAATTCTTGGCATAATAAATCTTGCAGAATTGCCAAAAGTGCCCTGTTGCTAGCGGTTAAAGATAAGGAAACTATTCGTACTAAGGAAACCAGGGCAATATACAAGCAAATTGTAGTAAAGGCTAAATCCATATGGGAAGCAGATAAATGGGAAGCAATCAAACTGGCCTTAGATAACCAAGACATGAGGACCTTCTGAAATCTAGTGAGTAATGGGAGGTCCAAATGCAAATTGGTATTAGAACCGAACCTAGGGGAGGAAGTCTGGAGTTTCCACTTCCAATCTCTATGTTCCAAAGCGGAGGAAGGAGAACAACCTGACAGGCACCCCATAGATTATAATTTCTTTGTGGTTTCTAATGCCCCGGTTTGTTCAGCAAAAGAAGTCACTGTAGCTTTGGCCAAAATGCTTTCCGGCAAAACCCCTGTATTAGATAAAATCCCTGGGGATTTTTTTAAGAATGAAAGCTCTGCATGGGTTCCATATCTAACAAAGTTTTTAATGCCATCTTTCAAGGTATGGAACTCCCTCCGACATGGGCAGGAGTGGAAATTATCCCGATTTATAAGAAAGGCTCCTCTATGAACCCTGCTAATTATCGCTCACTAAGTTTAATAGACGTGAAGCAAAAGTTGTTGACAAGATGAATTGGGGTACCCAAGTAAAGAAGGCTAATTTAAAACTCACACAAGCCATTGGGGCATTTTAAAAGAGTATAAAAACTGCCCTCAAAAAGTGGTAGTTCCGCCAGGGGAAATATATAAAATTCAGGCCACGGAAGCCTCTCTATGGACAGAACTTTGGGGACCCGGTAATTTGAACGTCCTCACAACAACAGAGAACTCTTTCTTAGACAACTTGTGAACCTACCAAAGAGTACTCCACTAACTCCCTTGAGGATGGATCTCGGGATCGGCCAGATAAGTGATTTAATTGCTTCCCGCCTACTGTTGTTTTGGCATCGTTTATGGAGCACAACTGAGCTCTTAAACTATAGGGAGGAACTGAAGGAAGTATTTTCTATCTTGTGAGCGGGAAACCTACCATGGATAGCATATATTAAATCTAGTTTACGTTATATGGGGTTGACAACTATGTGGTCTTCCCCGGAGGAGACCTGCTCCCTAACTTAAAAAAAAACCTTGAAATATACCACCAAAGAAAACAATTTATCACAACTCCTTCAGAGCACAAATATTAGTTCCATGACCTATAGTTTCTTGGATGTCAAATCGCATTACAGGTTTGAAACTGTGTTAAATGACATCCAACCACTCCTCGCTAAGAAACTATTCCTGCAATTTAGATATGGGGTGCTCCTTCTCAGAACTTTTACCAACAACTGGAAGGGTAGTACCAAGCTGGACTAACCAGGGTGCGAGTTGAGCGGGGAAACAGATCTTCACGTTCTCCTTTTTTGCCTAGCCTATAGTAGACCCAGGCCCAAATGGGTACTCCAGCTTTGTAAAAATACGGGAATAAGAGATTATTCTGAGGTTTATAGGCTATTGAAATATGATACTAGCCAATTGTTTGCCTTTGTAACCTCGAAATTCTTGCCAGCGATGTGGCATATGAGAGAGCAATTATTAAGAGTCAGACCTCCAAAACCATTTAAGAGTAAAAACATCATGTTTATGCTGCTATCCCTATATACGAATAAAATCTGCTTCCACTTTCTGTGTACATTTGTATTACCACTTTGCTATTTTTATCAATTTTTATAACTATTTTCTATTGGATTTTTTAACCTATTTATTGAAAAGTTTTTAATATTTTAATGTGTGCACATTTCCTCGGTTTTATGCAGAATCTTAGATTCTGCTTTTTCTAAAGATTTTGTATTTCCTTGAGCATTGTACAGTCTTTTGCAGTTGTCCTAATAATTGTATTTATACCTGCTTTTATACCTCTTTGAGAACGATGTATTGCCTCCTTTGGAAAAAAAAAATGTTTGTGTTTTTATGGCTTTAAGCCGAAATAAAGTTGAATTGAACTGAACTGAATAACCTGAGTTAGTGCCTAGCATAGACAAGACACACGTCCAATGGGGCATGGAAGGGAGAGGGGGAATGGCAAAAAGGGGTAGGGAATGCATATCAAGTCAGGCAGACAGGTAAGGAGAAAGGAGGCGGGGAAGGAAGGAAACACAGCAAAGAGACAAGGAATAACTATGTACAATGTCCGTCTGGCTAGGTCATGGCCGAGGGGGTGAAACCAGAGCCTATCTCCTCTATAGTTGCCTGAACAGCTTCACCATGCATCATCCATGCTAGCTCAGGCCCCGCGGTCAGTACAATTTTTGTGGTTTCCGCCTAGGGGGCATCGTCATAGTTCCATTGGTCGCACCAGTCCCGGTGTTACTGGGAAGCGCAGCCTTCCTCACCCTCCAGCTCGCCCCCAGGAAGGCTGAGTTATGTCCATAAATGTCGGAATCAAGGAACGCTTACAAAAGAATGCAGTGGGGAAATACTGTGTACAGCCTGAGATGCAATGTAGCACCAATCACCTGGAATCTAAAAAACTGACTAGCCCTCAGATACTAATTTAGGCCACAAGGTGGTGCTCAATGTTTAAAACAGGAGACCACTAACTCTTCTGCATCAAACAGAGCAGTAGAGGATAAAAGGGCGTGAGAGAAGATGGTGGTCAATTGTGGGGGGAGAGATAAAGGGATTAGGAAGCTAAAAGGCTGCAGAATGAGGGATTAAAGCGGGAGCAAAGATAGGCGAGGTATTTATAGGCAGGGAACATGTCCAGGAAGAAAGAGCCAGTTATCAACAGGTGCAGCTTTTTTGAGTAAGGGCACAAAAAAGAAAGTCATGAAAGGGCGGGCGCTAAACCAGTAGTCAGGAAATCCAGAGGCGCAAGAAAATAAGTAATGGGCGCCACCTCCATCAGGCTGTGATTTGCGATGCGCCATGGCCTCAGCTCACCGACGATGGGAAACCTCTGTCGTGGTCATAGGGTCAGATTGTCGTCTCAGCTGGCTAGGCTAAGCAGCAGAGACAGTAGCATGTTAGCAACCATGCTCAAAAAAAGGGGGGGCTATCGCCAGCCTCAGAGTTAGGAGATCAGGATGGCACTTACCCTGTCAACCAAGCAGGCCTTTAGAGAATGCAGCAGAGCAGCCACAGGATGCCCGATGTGCTGTGTGCCATGGGAGGACATGGATCGTAATGCTCCTCATCTGTAAGGCAGGCCGAGGCAGATGGCTCAAACAGACAAACAGAGCTGGAGCGTCTTGGGATATGTCCTACCTTTCCCATACACTGCACCCTGCCCATCGGGGTACCTTGGGCCAACTTGAGGGGTGATCCTACTTGTAAGAAAAGGAACGGTTACGGCCCGGCAAGTGGGTGCACTTGCCAGGTCGGCATGGCAGGTTCAAAAGGCACTCAGACACTGCAATGATAGGTCTGAGATACCTTTTCAGGGCTACTCCTTTGGGTGGCACAATCAGTGCTGCAGGCCCACTAGTAGCATTTTTTTACAGGCCCTGGGCTCACATAGTGCACTGTAATAGGGACTTACCAGTAAATCAAATATAGCAATCACCAATTGCAATAGCAATTTATACTAGAAGCACTTTCACTTTGACACTGATCAGGGGAGGCAAAGTTCCCAAAGCCTCTAAGACAGCAAAAACAAACTCCAGCACAGCATAAAAAATACAGGAGGTTGAGGCAAAAAAGTCTGCGAAAAGCACACCAAGGATGCCAAGTCTAACAACCACATTGGGAGAACCCCCACGTGACTCACAATCGCCACGTGAAAAAGAAAGGAAGCCTAACCTGCTTGAGCAGAAACATGCCTAATAAACAGAGAATCATGCAGCAGTCAAGATGTGCATCTGTTTAAAGCATGCAGTTTATTGTGCAAATGCGTCCATGCTTAAAGTTGATGTGCCATGCAGAAGAATGCATGAACTGCTGTGTGCCGTGTTGATCATGGGGGTAAGAGCAGAGGAAGCGCACGTTGCGATGGCCGACCAGGAGGAACCATGAACGCATGTTGGCCAATCCGAAGGAATAATGAGTGAAATCGCTTGGACGTAAACCAAGTCACTTTCTATGTTGATACCAAATATTAAGGCTCATGCTTTGCTATAATATGTGGTATTTCCTACTTTTCAAGGTTTACCTTTTAGTAATTGACATTTTGAAAGTGTTTTTTATTTAAAGCCAAATTACAATATATTTTAGTAATTTTGAATGTATTTCACAATCTTTCACATCAAGTTAATTTTAGGGATGCCAAATATAATGGCTCATTCAGACTATAATTTTTAGTATCACCTAGGGTTTTAGGGTTAAAACATGCCAGGGTTCAATTGGACATGGTCTTATGTTGGCTCAGTGACAACAGTATGTTTCTGCCAACTGGCACCCTTCCTTGAGATTTCTAACATCTCTTAGTATGGGAAAACAAAATATTATGGTCCATGCATTGTTGTAACATCTCCTATCCCCAATTTTTCATGGGTTATCTGTTATTCATTGACCAGATGAAGTTGCCTTTCATTTGATTGCAGACTACGGTATCTTTTCATGTGTTTAATATCATGCCACAAGATTTAACATCCAGTTCCCTTAGGGGATACCAAATATAATGCCGCTTTCACCTATAATATTTGGTATACCCTGTATTTCTCAGGTTAGAACGTACCAGGATTCAATTTGACATGGTCTTATGTTGAATTGGTAAGCACAGTATTTTTTTATGCCAACTAGCACCCTTCCTTTACCTTTCCAACATCGTTTATTTTGGGAAAAGCAAATTATATGTCGCACATATTACTGTATAATCTCGTATCCCCTACATTTTATGGGTTACTCTTTAGCTATTGACCAGATGAAGTAGCCATTTATTTGATAGTATAGTACAGTATCTTTTCACATTTAACATCAGGTTTCCTAAGGGGATGCCATATGTATTAGCCTATACCGGCTGCATTATTTGGTATCCCCTGTGTTTCTCTGGTTAGAACTTACCAGGATTTCATTTGACAAGGTCCGATGTTGTATGGGTGAGCACAATATTCCTATGGCAAAGAGCACCATGTCTTTTGCTTTCCAATATCATTTACAATGGGGATACCATATAATATGGCTCATGCATTGCCGTAACATCTTGTATCCCCTACGTTTAGTGAATTACCCTTTAGCCATTGACCACTTGAAGATGCCTTTTATTTGACAGCAGGCTGCAGGGATTTTTTCAATTTTTTTACATCATTCCAAACGATTTCTCATCCGGTTCCCTTAGGGGATACCAAATATAATGGCCTATACCGCTTATAATATTGGGTGTCCCCTGTTTTTCTTGGGGTAGAACGTACCAGGATCCAATTTGACATGTTCTTATGTTGCAAGGGTGAGCTCACTATTTCAATGGCAAATAGCACCCTTCCTTTTGCTTGTCAACATCATTTACAATGGGGATATGGCTCAAGAATTGCTGTAATATCACTTACCCCTATGTTTCATGGGCTTCCCTTTAGATATTCACTAGTTGAAGTTGCCTTTTATTTGTTAGCAGACTACAGTAGCTTTTCACATTTTATACATCCTTCCACAAGATTTTACAACTAGTTTTCTTAGGAGATACCAAATAAAATGGCCTTTTACCGCCTATAATATCTGGTATCCCCAGTGTTTCTCGGGTTAGAACTCACCTGGATTCAATTTGGTATTGTCTTATGTTCAATGGGTGAGCACAGTATTTCTATGCCAACTAGCAACCTTCCTTTTCCTTTCCAACATTGTTTATTATGGGGATACCAAATATATTGCTGTAATATCTCGTATCCCTTACGTTTTATAGCTTACTCTTTAGCTATTGACCAGATGAAATAGACATTTATTTGATAGCAGACTACAGTTTCTTTTCACATTTTTACATCGTCTCCACAACATTTAACATCGAGTTCCCTTAAGGGATAACATATGTATTAGCCTATACTGGCTACAATATTTGATATCCCTTGTGTTTCTCAGGTTAGAACTCACCAGGATTTCTTTTGACATGGTCTGATGTTGGATGGGTGAGCACAGTATTTCTATGCCAAATAGCACAATTTATTTTGCTTTCCAATATCGTTTACTAAGTGGATACCTAATAATATGGCTCACACATTGCTGTAATATCGAGAATTCACAACGTTTCATGGGCTAACCTTAGACATTCACCATTTGAAGTTGCATTTTATTTGTTAGCAGACTACACTAGCTTTTCACATTTTTTGCATCATTCTACACGATTTTACAATTGGTTTCCTTTGGCATACAATGCCTATAATATTTGGTATCCCCTTTGTGTTTTTTGGATTAGAACTTACCAGGATTCAATTTGACATGTTCTTACATTGGATGGGTGACCACAGTATTTCTATGGCAAATAGCACCCTTGCTTTTGATTTTCAACATCATTTACAATGGGGATACCAAATATTATGGCCCACGCATTGCCGTAATATTTCATATCCTCGATGTTTCATGGGTAACCCTTTAGCCACTGACCAGCTGAAGTAGCCTTTTATTTGACAGCAAACTACAGTAGCTTTTCACATTTTCTAAATCATTCCACAAGATTTTACATCCCGTTGCCTTAGGGGGATACCAAACATAATGGTCTCCACTACCTATAATATTTGGTATCCTCTGTATTTCTCGGGTTAGAATCTACTAGGATTCAATTTGACATGGTCGTATGTTGGATGGATGAGCACAGTATTTCTATGCCAATTAGCACCCTTCTTTTTGCTTTCCAACATCGGTTACTATGGGGATACCACATATTATGGCTCAAGCATTGCTGTAATATCTTGAATCCCCTTGATTTCATGTGGTTACCCTGTAGACATTGACCTCTTGAATATGCCTTTTATTTGACAGCAGACTATGTTTTTTTTACATCATTCCACCAAATTTCTCATCTGGTTCCCTCAGGGAATACCAAATATAATGGCCTATTACAGCTATAATATCTGGTATCCACAGTGATTCTGGGGTTAGAATTTACGACTATTCAATTTGACATGGTCTTATGTTGGATGGGTGAGCATAGTATTTCTATGGCAAATAGCACCCTCCCTTTTGCTTTCCAACATCGTTTACAATAGGGATCCAAATATTAGGGCTCACCCATTGCTGTAATATCTTGTTTCCCCTACGTTTCATGGGTTACCCTTTCACCACTGACCACCTCAAGTTGCCTTTTATTTGATAGCAGACTACAGTATCTTTTCACATTTTTTTATATAATTCCACAAGATTTTATATCTAGTTCCTTTAGGGGGTACCAAATGTAGTGGCCTATAACAGCTATAATATCTGGTATCCCCAGTGTTTCTGGGATTACATTTGACCAGTATTCAATTTGACATGGTCTTATGTTGTATGGGTGAGTACAGTATTTCTATAGTAAATAGCACCCTCCTTTTTACTTTCCAACATCGTTTACAATGGGGATACCAAATATTATGGCTCACGCATTACTGTAATATCTCGTATCCCCTACGTTTCATCTGTTACCCTTTAGCCACTGACCACTTGAATTTCCCTTTTATTTGATAGCAGACTACAATATCTTTTCACATTTTTTTATATCATTCCACAAGATTTTACATCTGGTTCCCTTCGGGGGATACCAAATATCGTGGCCGGTAACAGCTATAATATCTGGTATCCCCAGTGTTTCTAGGGTTAGAAGTTACCAGTATTCAATTTGACCTGGTCTTATATTAGATGGTTGAGCACAGTATTTCTATGCCAAATAGCACCCTTCCATTTGCTTTCCAGCATCATTTACAATAGGGATACCAAATATTATGACTCATGCATTGCTGTAATATCTCGTATCCCCTACGTTACATGGGTTACCCTTTATCCATTGACCATTTGGAGTTGCCTTTTGTTTGATAGCAGACTACAGTATCTTTTTAAAGGTTTTACATCATTCCACAAGATTTTACATCCGGTTCCCTTAGAGAATACCAAATATAATTGCCTATACTGCCTATAGTATTTGGTATCCCCTGTGTTTCTTGGGGTAGAAGTTACCAGGATTCAATTTGACGGGTTATTATGTTGGATGGGTGAGCACACTATTTCTATGGCAAATAGCACCCTCCCTTTTGCTTTCCAGCATCTTTTAAAATGGGGATACCAAATATTATGGCTCACGCATTGCTGTAATATATTGTATCCCCTACGTTTCATGGGTTACCCTTTAGCCATGGACCATTTGAAGTTGCCTTTTACTTGATAGCAGACTACAGTAAACTTTCACATGTTTTCATCATTCCACAAGATTGTGCGTCTGGTTCCCTTAGGGGATACCATATATAATGGCATATACCGGCTATAATATTTAGTTTACCCTCTGTTTCTTGGGGTAGAACTTACCATGATTCAATTTGATATAGTCTTATGTTGGATGGAATAGCACAGTACTTGTATGCCAAATAGCGGCCTTCCTTTTGCTTTCCAATATCGTTTACTATGGGGATACCAAATAATATGGCTCACGCATTGCTGTAATACCTCGTATCCCCTAGGTTACATGGGTTACCCGTTAGCCATTGGCCACTTGATGTTGTCTTTTATTTCACAGCAGACTACAGTATCTTTTCACATTTTTTTCATCATTCTACAAGATTGTACTTCTGGTTCCCTTAGGGGATACTATATATAATGGCCTATACAGCCTATAATATTTGGTATCCCCTGTGTTTCTTGGGTTAGAACTTACCATGATTCAATTTAACATAGTCTTATGTTGGATGGGTGAGCACAGTACTTGTATGCCAAATAGCGTCCTTCCTTTTGCTTTCCAATATCGTTTACAATGGGGATACCAAATATTATAGCTCATGCATTTCTGTAATACCTCGTATCCCCTGCGTTACATGGGTTACCCGTTAGCCATTGGCCACTTGATGTTGTCTTTTATTTCACAGCAGACTACAGTATCTTTTCACATTTTTTACATCATTCCACAAGATTGTACGTACAGTTCCCTTAGGGGATGCTAAATATATAAGGGCCTATACGGTCTATAATATTTGGTATCCCCTTTGTATCTTGGGTTAGAACTTACCCAGATTCAATTTGACATGGTCTTATGCAGTATGGGTGAGCACAGAGTTTCTATGCTGAATATAACCCTTCCTTTTGCTTTCCATCATCGTTTACTATGGGGATACCACATATATGGCTCACGCATTGCTGTAATATCTTGTATCTCCTAAATTTCATGGGATACCCTTTAGCCATTGACCACTTGAAGTCATATTTTACTTCAGAGCAGACTACAGTAATTTTTCCCATTTTTTCATCACTGCACAAGATTGTGCCTCTAGTTCCCTTAGGGGATACCATATATAATGGCCTGTACTGGCTATAATATTTGGTATCCTCTGTGTTTATTGGGTTAGAACTTACCAGGATTCATTTTGACATAGTCTTATTTTGGATGGACGAGCACAGTACTTCTGTGCCAAATAGGGGCCTTCCTTTTGCTTTCCAACATCGTTTACAATGGGGATACCAAATATTATGGCTCACACATTGCTGTCATTTCTCATGTCCCCAATGTTTTATTGGTTTCCCTTTAGTCGTTCACCAGTTGAAATTGCCTTTTATTGTTTAGCAGATTACAGTATCTTTTTTGATTTCTTACATGAATCCCACAAGATTTACATCCGGTTCCTTTAGAGGATACTGTATATAATGTCCTTTACTGGCTATTATATCTGGTATCCCTTGTGTTTCTGGTGTTAGAACTTACCAGTATTCAAATTAATATGGTCTTATGTTGGAAGGGTGAGCACAGTACTTGTATGCCAAATAGCGGCCTTCCTTTTGCTTTCCAATATAGTTTACTATGGGGATACCAAATATTATGGCTCACGCATTGCTGTAATACCTCGTATCCCCTACTTTACATGGGTTACCCGTTAGCCATTGGCCACTTGATGTTGTCTTTTATTTGACAGCAGACTACAGTATCTTTTCACATTTTTTACATCATTCTACAAGATTGTACGTCCGGTTCCCTTATAGAATACTATATATAATGGCCTATACAGCCTATAATAGTTGGTATCCCCTGTGTTTCTTGGGTTAGAACTTACCAGGATTCAATTTGACATAGTCTTATGTTGGATTGGTGAGCACAGTACTTGTATGCCAAATAGCGTCCTTCCTTTTGCTTTCCAATATCGTTTACAATGGGGATACCAAATATTATAGCTCATGCATTGCTGTAATACCTCATATCCCCTACGTTTCATGGGTTGCCCTTTAGCCAATGGCCACTTGAAGTTGTCTTTTATTTGACAGCAGACTACAGTATCTTTTCACACTTTTTACATCATTCCACAAGATTGTACGTCCGGTTTCCTTAGGGGATGCAATATATGATGGCCTATACAGTCTATAATATTTGGTATCCCCTTTGTATCTTGGGTTAGAACTTACCCGGATTCAATTTGACATGGTCTTATGCAGGATGGGTGAGCACAGAGTTTCTGTGCTGAATATAACCCTTCCTTTTGCTTTCCATCATCGTTTACTATGGGGATACCACATATAAGGCTCACGCATTGCTGTAATATCTCGTATCTCCTAAGTTTCATGGGATACCCTTTAGCCATTGACCACTTGAAGTGGTCTTTTATTTGAGAGCAGACTACAGTAACTTTTCACATTTTTTTCCTTAGGGGATGCCATATATAATGGCCTGTTCCGGCTATAATATTTGGTATCCCCTGTGTTTCTTGGGTTAGAACTTACCAAGATTTGATTTGGTATGGTCTTATGTAAGACTGGTGTGCACAGTATTTCTATGCAAAATAGCACCCTTCCTTTTGCTTTTCAATGTCGTTTCCAATGGGGATACCAAATATTATGGCTCACGCATTTTTGTAATATGTTGTATCCCCTACGTTTAATTGGTTACCCTTTAGCCATTGACCACTGTAAGTTGCCTTTTGTATGATAGCAGTCAACTGTATATTTTCAACATTTTTACATCATTCCGAGAGATTCTATGCTTGGTTCTCTTAGGGGATACCATATATAATGGCCTATACAGGCTATAATATTTGGTATCCCCGGGTTTCTGGGGTTAGAACTTACAAGTATTCAATTTGTCATGGTCTTATGTTGGATGGATGAGCCCAGAATTTCTATGGCAAAGAACACCCTTCCTTTTTCTTCCAACATTGTTTACAATGGAGATACCAAATATTATGCCTCATGCATTGCTGTAATATCTTGTATCCCCTATGTTTCATGGATTACCTTTTAGTCATTGACCACTTAAAGTTGTCTTTTCTTTGTTAAGAGACTACAGTATATTTTCACATTGTTTTACATTATTCCACAAGATTGTATGTCAGGTTCTAGATGGGGATACCCTATATAACAGCCTATACCAGCTTTAATATTTGGTATCCCCTGAGTTTCTGGGGTTAAAAATTACCAGTATTCAATTTGACATGGTCCTATGTGCTATGGGTGAGCACAGTATTTCTATGCCAAATATCACCATTCATTTTCCTTTCCAACATCTTTTACAAAGATATACCAAATATGATGGCTCACTCATTGCTTTTAATATCTGGTATACCCTGCATTTCATTGGGTAACCCTTAAGCCATTGACCACTTGAAATTGTCTTTTATTTGACAGCATACTACAGTATTTATTCGCATTTTTCACAACATTCTACAAGGTTTTAAATCCGGTTCCTTTAGTGAATACCAAATACAGTAGCCTATAATATTTGGTATCCAAGTGTTTCTTGGCTCAGAACTTACTAGGATTTAATTTGGCACCCTTCTTGAGTTTTGCAACAACTTTTACCATGGGGAAACCATATATTATGGCTCATGCATTGCTGTAATATCTTGTATCCCCTACTTTTAAAGGGTTACCTTTTAGCCATTGACCAACTGTAGAGGCCTTTTGGCTTGATACCAGATTGAAGTCTCTTTTCACATTTTTATTTAATTCCGCAAACTTTCACATCTGGTTCCTTTGGAAAATAGCAGATTTAATGGCCCATACCGACTATAATATTTTAGATCATCAAGGTTTATAAATTACCTGGGTTCAACTGGACATAGCCTTATGTTGGATTGGTGAGCACAGTTTTTTTATGCCAACTGGCACCCATTCTTGCATCTCTTACTATGGGGATACCAAATATTAAAGCTTTTGCATGGGCTGTAGTAGCTTGAATCCCCTACTCTTCATGGGTTACCCTTTAGCCATTGACCACCTATAGTTGCCTTTTAATTGATAGCAGATTATATTATTTGTTTGCATTTTTGATAATATTCCACAAGCATTTCAGTTCCTATGAGGGGGTGTGACAGACACCACATGAAGGAAGGGGCCCAATTAGGGTCACCCGGGTCCTCTCAGCCTTCCATACTGAATGAAGTGTTGTATAGCATTTAGGACCCTAGTGTAATTTTCCCGATTCATGCCCTTATATAGGTATAAATCACCATGTCCTTATATAGGCATAGAAATCATAACCATATTTAGACGTAGCTCATGCAGTCCAGGGCTACTTCCACTAGTTCCGAAAATCCACAGCAGTTAGGGACTTCCCCTTGCTTGAATATTGATTTGTCCAAGAACTCATTTCAACCTATTTAGGAAGTGCAAACGGTGCGAATCGGTAAATTCGGCCGTTTGCACTTCCTAAATACGTTTTTGGGATGCATGAAACAATTGTTCAAAATTCGCTTTTTTTTTCCATTTCCTAAAAATGCGAATGCATTTAAGGAATCGCCTCGTGTTAATTTGCGAAATTCTTTAAAAAAGCAGGCCCATAGGAATCAATGTAATGCCATTCCTTAATTGCGATTCGCAATTAAGGAATCGCAAATTCCGAAAATTAAGAAATCCTAAAAAATTTTAGGATTTCTTGATGCATAGGATTTTGCAATTCCTAAATTGCGATTCCTTAATTTTTGCAATTTAGGAAATGTAAATTCCTACAATGATGCATGTGCCCGATTGAGTTTTCAAAGAACTGAGATTCTTTGATGACATTATTATGTCCACCTTTACGTCAAACTCAGCATCTTCAAGGTATAAATATGCCCACACTTGCCCTAGCAAACACACAGTGGTTTTGGAGTAGTTTGACTATCTCCTTGCCCGACGCACCTCGCTACAGCAAGCGCCGAAGGAAGCTGACCCTCCAGCAGACGCACTTAGAGAGACGCTGTTTTTTCTCTTGCCGATAAATCCAGCTCCAGTGTATCCAGGCTCCCCTTGCGGGGTGTTGGGAAATCGAGTCCTGAGACAGAGAGATACCAGACCTCCTTCATTCTAAACCAAGGTACGGAGCTGATTAGACCCTAAGAGAAATCTTGGATAGATTATTGGTATAAAGAATACTAAATTTATGCTACACCACACGTACTTCTTCCCTCGTACTAGACTTGGGTTAGGCACATCGGGGTAGGCGTATTTTAGAAGCACCAGTTGAGTACTTTTAGTCTTTATTTATTTATGTATGTATTTTATGGCTTAGAAACCATACCATGCTTTTACAGTATTATTTTATAATACTCTTCTTGCTGTACGCATTATACTTAACAGCCAGTCTTACGATTGTAGCAGTTCATTTCCTCTGCATGAGAAAGAAGACTTTTCATTAAATACTTTAATTGAAAATGCCCGTCTCTCTATTTCACTGTGCCTCTGGGGAAACAAAGCATGCACGATTGACTGAGTAAAATATCTATCTATTGTTTCCACGACTCTGAAGATACGTTTTATCTTGGGGAAACAAAGTTGTCATGTTTATGTGGTTGTCAGAAAACGAATCCTTTCTTGTTCATTCAAGAAAGTTTAGAGTGACCTCTGAGCTAGCTGGCACTAACAATTAAGTCTAATATATTAGATAGAGACCTAGTAGACATAAGTCCTACGTCACATTTATAGGATATAGTATTCCAATGCGCATAGCCTATTGGGAATATAGGAACTACACTACAGAAGAGTCTGTCAGACAGTAGAGAACACAAAACAATAACTGTTTATTTATATATACAAAGAGTGGAGCCCAGCCTGCCCAGTCACTAGGAATGCTGCAGAGGGACTGAAATCAACAAGCATAAAGATACATTATGTAAGTTTCATGACTAGGCAAAGGCATGCCCACAATGAAATTCTCCAGGCAGGTGCAGTTGGACAGTGAAATACAAAAAATAGGTATTGGTTTTCATATTGTACACCACCTAATACAAGCCAAGGTCATTTCACCCTGCACCCGCCACCCGAAAAAGTGGGAGAGGCCTCTATCTAGTAAGCAAGGTATGCACTAATATGAGCAGTGTATTCATTAGTGAAGCTAAACCCAAAAACTGCAGAAACAAAACCTAACAGAGGCCTTTTCTCAGAAGTAGGAAAGGATTCGTTTTGATCATGATTCAAAATGGTGCCTGAATAGAAAATGGTGCTGCAAATAGTAGCTTTCATTGGGCAATGCGCAAACATGAATATTTCTATTCTAACACACGTGCAGCTCCAGAATTGCACTACACTTACCCACGACTCAAACCTGGTGGAGAGTCAGGTGTGATGGCCCACTGTCCAGAACCTGCTGGAGCATCCACTTGGGTTGATACCAATGTGGGTTTGAGGGTGAAGCCGAAAGCCGAAATCTGCTAAGAACTCTACCTCAGGCATTGGGGATGCAGCAGGCCTTCCGCCCCTCCCGATAATGGAGTCGGCACTCTGGGCCACTCTCCGCAGTCACTCTTTACAGTTTGAAAAGATATTGCAGGTAATTCTGGACACAAAAGCCACGCTGAAGTCCAAGATCAAGGCAGTCTCCCTGGATGTGAACCTGCTTCGTACGGACCACAGGAAACTGGTGGACTGTATGGACAATGTTGAATCCACATTAACCACAATGCGACCCACATTGCAGAAACTCCAAACCCATCTGAAGGACATGAGGGCGGAGATTACCTCTCCACATTGGAGGATGCAGAGGGCTTCTCAAAGCATAATAATGTCCATTTTTCGAGCTTTCAGGAATGCTTGTGGGAGCCTGAGTACAGAGCTCTTCCTCAAACAGTGGCTGATGCCCACAGTACTGACAGGCAATGTACCTAAAGTCTTTGCTGGGGAGAAAGCACATTGTCTACCAGGGAGGTCACCACCATCGGGGGCCAATACGTGTCCTGTAACTTAATGATAGAGACAGAGACTTGATTTGGCAGTTGTTCCGGATGAAAATTCATTGGCACTTTGAGGGCAGATTTTACTGTGGACATGCAGCATCTTCTCAAGTTGCATAGTGTGGTCAAGCAACTCCGCCACGAGCTAGGCCTGAAGTATGCTCTTCTCTATCCTGCTAAACTTGAGGTGATGGATGATGTGTGAACCCATTCTTTCTTGACTCCTGAATATGCATAAGTCTGGTTTCATGCCAAGGGAATTGCAAAGCCCACATCAGATGACTGGAATGTTAGTAAATGGCTGACATTGCAACTGACGGGTAGGAGGAGCGAGGGAGACCCATAGCCGCCCCTTCATGGCACAGACGGCCAGGGAGCAAGCAGAGGTAGGGCAAGTGGTGCTGAAATATAACCAGATCTCTTTTGAGGCATTGTTGTCGAACCATGCCTCTGACAGTCGGATACTAATGGCTCCATGGTGTTATGAACCCCAATGTACCCCAATATAGGCCTAAGTAGTTACATGACCTTTAACCTACATCTGTCCTACCACTGTTCTACATAACGGGTCTGGCGCCAACCATTTACCTAGTTAGGTGCTACATGACTGTTGTGTGGTTTTCTCTGAAAACTAGCCTCGTGTAATATGCATGAGGATTCTCAGTATCAACTCAGGATTACCATCTTCTGTATAATAACTCTGTATAAGGCCCATCTCTATCGTCATCCTTGCCCAACATACCATTGTATATTTTTAGCTAGAACCCCTGAGGGTACCTTTCAGGTATATAAGCACTACATCTTCACTGGGCAAACCAGAGGAGAAAGACTCCCATTCTGACATGCTGACGTGAGACGCTAAGGTCCCTGCATGCAAACACTGCTGCACGCAGTGGTCTGACATCCCTTGCGGGGTGTCCATCTGGAGACCTAGATGGGGTCCTTCGCTCTCCCACATCAGTTAATTAGGTTGGCTCTACCCTAAGGGGGTTCTTGGCTATTCACCTACATACATGCTAGGTAAACGTAGGTACATCTAGTTAGGATCTACATTGTTGGAGTATTTTTACTGTTATGTATCTATATGCCTGCAGATAGTCATTGCTTTAGCAGTATGGTAGAATTCTACATTTTCTTTACTCTACTGGCGCTCATGATCGTATATATCAGTTTCTGTCTCATGGTTCTATACTAGAATATTATGCTGGTTCAAAAAATACTTATTGAAAACGTCCCCACCGTTTATTCTGTGCATCTCTCTGAGACAAAGTAAGCATGAGTGACTGAGTGAAAAGTATTGTACTGTTTCCACGATCCCTGAGGGGTTAGGATTGTCATGTTCAATAGTTGCCAGAAACTATTCGAACCTTGGTAAGAGGGCTCATAGTGGCACTGTGAGCTAGCTGTTGTACTGACTAGCTTATCCTTTGGGGGTTCCCAGAATCAGTCTGGACACCAGTCCCTTAGTTTATGTTATCTAAATGCACAGATCCTATATTGGTTTGTAGGAACTACACGACAATGACCTCTGCTTGGGAGTACTCCCAGGGTCAGGAGTTGACTCTATTACTGGTGGATAATCTGCTATGAAGCGTGGGGGTTTGGTCTTTACTGTGTGAGAAGTGGTGTGGACTGCTCACCAGTAACTTTTGGAAACACCTTGGAACCTCATGAGAGAGGATTGGACGCCCAGATCGTCGAAGACGACCCTTGTATCCATGAGCCCTGACCTCTCCAAACAGGACATGTATTTTATTACACATTTTTCTTTGGTTGATGTACATTTGTTGGATTGTTATGGCTAGTCACTCAGGGGAGTCCTGGTCAGGGGGTTACAAATCTTGTGTTTTCTTTTGAGGCACAGGTGCAGTTTTCTACATATAATTCTGTGACATGGCTCTGTACTCCACTGATCTCTTTATCATTGATCGAACGTTGGGGTTGCCTTCACAATGGAGTTTTGGGGAATGGCAATTGTGGATTGTGATGCATCACTACTTACCATGGGCACACCTACAGGCAATATGACCACACACTATAACTTGCTGAACTGGAATGTGAAGGGCATGGGCACTACCACAGAGATGTACTGGGTTTATACATATCTTAAGCGGCGTTGCACATACATAGCCTTTTGCCGGAGATGCATTTGACACAGGTAGACTTACAAAAAGTGCATGCAAAATGGAGGGGGCAGGTGTATAGCACTACGACATCACATATGCAAAAGGGTCATGAGATAGATTGCCCCGGGGGTACCAATTGTGAAAGACATGCACCGAGTTTACACTGAGGATAGGTAGTAGGTAGTGGAAGGACAAATGGATGGTGCTCCCCTCATGCTGGTGGTTGTTTATGCCCCCAACACTATTCACTCTACTTTTTTAGGGCTCTTCATCCCAGCTATTTTCCGGGACCCTCACAATCCAAGCACATCAGGCAGCAACTTTAATTGTGTTCACAATACTTTCAGGACTCGATGGTTAACAAGAGCGTGTTCGATATGTCATGTATGTCATGGTTTTGACTTACTTAAAGAGATGTGAACCCAACATCCAAAATTGAGAATATGAAATAAAAGAAACGTTTGGTACAAATTACCAAAGGCATTTTTATTATCAAACTTTTGAACTGAGTATTCAGCCTACACAGTGCCCAGGGAGACAGACCAAAGTTTCGGTTCTGCCCTATAATTTAGTATCAAACAACACTCCTGAGAGGGGAGTGATACCCAGGAGCACGTAAACTAGAAAATACATTGTTGAACCACGCAGTGCTCATCCTGCACCCATTGAAGCTTGCACCATCTTGACACCAATGGCTTGTTTTATTGCCTGGTCCATGACCTCCAAGCTAAACTTGATCTTTTTCTCTGCAATGAACCATTGGGCACGTAGATAACTGTGACAGAGTCCTTAGTGCGCACCCTCTCGGATCACTGGCCACTGCTGATGACATTACAGCCATGGAGGTTCCAGACCAAGGTACTTCGGAAGCCCCCTTCAGTGATGCCCTTTTAATACAAATTACTCAATATTTCCAACTTAACACAGGCACCACCCTCTCCAGGGATAACACTGAATCAGTCAGTTTCTTGAACAATTGGATTCATGTTTCCGGTTGTGTACAGGTGTCCATGTACAGGTATACAACCAATGGCTTGCCACCTATATAAAATTCCACTATGTGCATGCATCTGTCTGTAAACAAAGGTCAAGGGTTCCAGAGAAATGGCAAATAAGAGTGGTGATAGAGGGCAACACTGTCTGGTGCCCCTGCCCATTGATAAACACTCTGGTCAAGGGGTTCCTACGGAACACTTTAATTTTAATAAAATGCCATTACAGGCCCATTTTAGTTAATACCTAAAACATATATTGCTATTCCAGAGAGACAAATATTTTTTAATGCCAAGAAGTAGTGACTATGCCAGTAATTGAGGGTCTAAATGATGTACCACTTCTAAGAGAATATTTAATGTAACAATGTTGAGTGGCTTTGTATAAAATCAGTCTGGTCTGGAAGTACCAGACCTGACATGGTTTTAACCTACTAACTAGGACTTTTGCAAATACCATATTGTTAATGAAAAGCAATTACAGTAGTCTTTATGATGCCCAGCGTTCTTCTGATCTGTCGGGTTTGAGAAGTGCTGTCCACATGTCCTCTAATGTCAATGTGGGAAGTCACCCTTCCAGAATGGCTTCTTCATATTCCTTAAGTAGGAGGGGGCTTTTTAAATCAGCATAAGTTTCATAAAATCTAATTAAAATCCATACAGGCCAAGATACATCACCACTCTGCAGCTACTTTATTACCTCAAGTATATCCTCAAGGAAGACATGTGAACCTTTCCAATCATGAAAGTGCGATATCAAGTCAAGTTAAGATAAATGGTATTAGGCGAGAGGCACACAAAAGGCAGATCACATAGTTATAAAAAATATGGTAAATAAAAACATATCACTGAGTCAAAGAAAATCAAAGATATTCAGAACAATTCATAACATTTCATAAGATTAAAAAGTGTTGACTTCCACTGATTAATACAGAAACTGCATCTTTTAAGGTTCATAAGCCCTCCTAATGTGTAATGCTGATTTGAAACAATTGAGTCCCGCACACCAAACTTCAAAGAACCTAGTGCCTGCATAATCAGTAGCCCTTCCTACTACTGTCTCACATTGGCCTTCCGTAAAAAGGATGCCAAGGATCAAAGTCTTGGCTCCTGGTACAAATAGAAAAACAAAAATAAGTGGCTGATACTTCGAGTTGCAATATTGTCGCACCTGCAGGTGGGTAGGTCTTGATGCCAGGGGCTCATTGTGGAAGAGTCAAATTTAAAGTGCAAAGTCCTTAATTGAAAAAGGGTAAGCTATTAACGATAAGTAGGGTATATAATTCATTCCAGGTAAGGCTCTAGACCAGAGGTTGTTGTAACTTGTGCTTAACTTACAATACTTTGCATGTTTTGGGGTGCATACAAGAGGTATTTTTGCAGTGATCAAAGTATGCTTTTTTAACACGTTGCTTAAAATTTGGACCAATTAAAAAGGGGGACCTGTAAAAATCGGACAGACACAAGCATGCAAAAGAAACCTCACGTACTTAAGTGGTGGTAATGGTTCTGCCCCATCTAATAGCAGTCAATCGCAGATACAAGATCTTGTTATTCCAGCCTCTTGTGATGGCCACATTTTTGTCCAGAGTAATAGGGGTGCTAGCCCTTTCACATCTTTCAGAGACAACATGCCAAGCTCTTCGTGACAAATTAGTGGGGGGGGTGCTTCCCAGGACTCATTAAAGTCTACGCATAATTTCATTATCTATGCGTTGTAAACTTTCTATGCTATTATGCCCCCAGAGGCAAGTACCTTAAATGCATGCTGACATACACTCTTGCGAATATTCAGCATTGCCTCAATTGGTTTATTTTGAAGCTTGCTGGCAAATCTAAAAATGGCTTCAATATGTCCTCTAAAAATCTGGCCTGTTATGAGTGATGACCAGCTTAAAGGTGCTTAAACAAAATCCCTAGATAACTAAATGTGTTAACCGTTGATAAGGCAGATTTGCCCATCTTAAAAGACTTTCATTTGGTGCAAGGGCTACCATCGGTCATGATGGAGGACTTTGAAAAATTAACTTTGAGGTATAGGTATTCCTTTTATATTACAAAACAAGTCTAAGAGGTGACGAAGACTATTTGTGGTTTGTTCTATTTGAACTGCGTTGTCCACCTATAATAGGATGGGGATAGGAGTATGGCCCATGTGTGATATCAATAAGATAGTCTCTACTGCACTGTAGACCGATCCCACTGTGGTGTGAGCGCATGCAATATTTCAAAGTGTACTGGACAGCACTCAACTGGGTGTTCTACCTTTCTCCAGTCTATTGCCCTGAGTTTTGGGAGTGTGCTGTATCCTAAAACCTTACACAACAAAAACACTCCCACTGGTTGCGTGGATTGGGAATGCTGTTCAAATGCAGCTATTCTCATTTATATGCCTAAGGTCATTGCAGTGAAGGCTCTCTTTAATAGAACAATACATAGTAATAGGCAAAATCCATAAAAGAACAAGTTCCAAATATGCAGGAAAATCTGTAAGAACTCAGACAGCTCACGCCAAAAATTAGGCATTTATAAATGAAATTGCCTCATGGAACAGTATAAAAACTGCTGAATCATGGTGCGAGGAGGACAATACATGTTCAACAAATCAGAATACAGACTTTAAAAACATCGTACAGCCTTACTACCTAAGCACTAACCTACTATGTGAATAATGAATACTCCCTAACCCTGCCTAATGTCATCCGGAGGTATAAGAACAAACTAGTTACAGAAACAACAGTAAACCATTGTGAATAAATGCAATACCTCATGTGAGACCCTTGGAAAAATTTTACATTCTAAGTCCATGAAAAGAGTCTTCTTCAAGAACAGTGTCATTCAGAAAGAAACAAACATGACTTGCTTGACTATGTGCAGCAGAAATAAACAGTGAATGTGACATACATTTTTTACAAGATGGCATTGAAAATCAATTGAGGCCTAGTTAGCTAGGATACCACAATGTAGCAGGTCATATCAAATTGTTTCAAATGAAATAGCATCAGGTCAGTATAAATGTGTGAATTTGAGTGCAGATTAAGATTATGCAGATTGCTAATAATGCACAATTATTTATTAATACACAATTCCTCAGCTTGCTTTGCTAAGAATCTCCTTTCGTGCTCTGCAACCTCCATGTAATTGCTTAATGGTTCATTTGTTCAGAAAAGTGTGGCATAATTATGATCCCATGTTTAATCTTTTCCAGCTACCTAAGATAATTTTTAAGTCATGCTAATCATTATCACAGCAATTTCAATGTCTTTGCTTCCTTTGCTATGCCCTTACCTACAACATACACTTTAAAGGCCTGCCAAAATGTAGTTATCCGCAGCACAGAGACCAGGTTGAGGTCCAAGTGTTCAGTAATTGCTTTACACTGCTCATTCCTGAAAGAGACATCTAATTAGAATTCTGGTTTAGATCTCCAAGATCCAGTATGTCAGGTACCTTGCATACAGTCCTGTACCAGAACTATTGGGGAGTTGTCTGATAAGGATCTGAGTAGAATGCAAGGGTGCCTAATCTAGGATATCAGGCCAATAGACACCAGCCGATAGTCTATTCTTCAGTTTGCATTGTGCACTGTAGGTTAATAATTATATCGTACTGTGGTTGGATGCTGAGGTAACTAGAGATCCAAAAAGTCACTGTGTTAGACCTTGCATCTTTTGGCGTGTTTTCCCTGGCTTTTTGATTTCTGACCTCCCGGTTTTGACTCTGTTTTTGCTGGTTTTATGTCTCTGGGCACTTTCATCCCTTCTGTTCAGTGTTAAAGTGCAAGTGCTCCTGTTGTAAATTGTGTTATATATTGGTGTTTCAATGATTGGCATATTTTGTTTACTAGTATGTCCATAGTAAAGTGTACTAAGAGTGCAAGGGCCTGTATATCAAATGCTGCTAGTGGGCCTGAAGCACTGATTGTGCCACCCACAGAAGCAGCCCTGAAAGGAAGTCTCAGACCTGCCACTCAAGTATCTGTGCGCTGTTTTCAACTGCCATGTCGACATGGCAAATGCACCCACTTGCCAGGCCCTAATCTTCCCTTTTCATACATGTATGTCACCCCTAAGGTAGGCTCAAGGTATTCCTGTGAGGAGGGTGCTGTGTATGTTAAAGGTCGGACATGTACTGGTGTGTGTGACATGTCCTGGTGGTGGATTACAGTGTATTTCGTTTTTCCCCACTGCAAGGCTATCTGTCCAATAGGAAAGAATGGGAGTTTTACTTATAACAACCTATAAGCATAACTTCCCATTCGGAAAAAATAGGGAAATGGAGTTTAGTATGCCTGGACTCAGAGTGTAAAAACAATTTTTTTTTGTTTAACTTTGTTTTATAAAATTTCTGATGCAATAGGTACAGTACAACACAATAATCACATGCCCTTTGTTGTACAGATGTCGTTCTAATAACCCGCCTCCTCCGGAGCACAGATTGTACAGGCCTCAAAGTCGTATGGAAGTATAGTGTCCTTGAGAGTTCGTATGAGGCAAGCTTTAGCAGTCGGTGTAACCTACCGCCCCATGAAGTAGCAACACCGCCCTCCCCTCCAAAACCCCCAAATCCCCCCTTCCCCCACCACCTTCTTCGCCCCCCCCCCCCGGTGTGTCACTAAACTGCACTGTGTGGCTGCTGGAACATGACGTCTGTCCTTACCCATCAAGCACGGACGCTCTTGGTTGTGGGTATGTCGGTGACCCTCAGCAGGCGCTGGAACTTCGGGCATGTGATTTCATTGAATTCTGTGGCTAATAGGGATAGGAAAGGCTGCCAAACAGTAGTAAATGACTCTGATGATTGTGTTAGGGTTGCCTGGATTAGTTCCATACCCAATATATACCAGAGTCTATGGAGCCATCCCGTGTGTGAGGGACGCCTCAGAGAACCCCATAGCGAGAGGATGTGCTGGACTGCCTGCCACCCCTAGTGTCAACCCCATTTGCTTTCCTCTGATGGGTAAGGGGAAGGTGAGTGCATTTGGGAGACCCAAGAGAGTGTACACCGGAAAGCGAGGAATGTCAGTGTCAAAGTGTGTGTTTATAGCATCAAGAACCTCTGTCCAGTAGTCTCTCACTTCTACGCAATCCTACAGTAGGTGTGTTAGAGTCCCCGTTTCGTCACAACCCCTCCAACATGTAGGGCTTCGGCGTGGATTGCTTTTGTTTAGTCGGGCAGGCGTCAGGTACCAATAGGAAGCAATCTTAACTGCTGTTTCTTTACTCGCAGTGTTTCTAGCTGTGTGGTGCGCTATGTTTAGACAGACCCCCACTCCTTATCCGAGAGGTTTCTCCCTAGCTTGGATTCCCACCCTCTTTGGCCCGCTGATCGGTGTGGAAGTGGCTCAGGACCGATCATTTAATAAAGATCCGTAATCGCCTTGCTATCAGTCTTTTTTGTGAATAGCCATTTCTTGAAGGCCATGAGTCGCCTACCCACAAGGTGCCGAGAGTCCAGTGTCTGATCTGAAAATATTGAAAGCACCGTGGGGCAGTAAGATTGTACATTCCTTTTAGGCCATCGAGTTGGATGAAGCCATCTAGGTCAAAAAGGTGTCCCGCTGACCTGCAATTGGAAGCCCTCCATTGCTCAAAGGTGTGAATGCAGGGTTGTCAAACAGTGGTGTTAGAGGTGAGGTGAAGGTGGTAAGTCCCCCTTTGATTCCTACCGCGTCCCACACCCAGAGAATCGTGTGAGTAATGGGAGATCTCTTGAGTTGTGCTAGTCTATCCGAGCATTTCAGGAATGGAATCTTCCAACGCGACATCTGGGCCATCGCTCTGTCCTGGAAGAGCCATCTCTTTTCTGACTTAGGTCGATTCCATTCTAAGAAATATCATAGCTGTGTCACCTGGAAATACCTCAAAAGGTTTGGAATCCCTAAGTTCCCCTCCTGCGGCGTCCGTTGAGCGAGATCCCTGTGCATTTGCGGACGTTTCCCCACCCATACAAACTGCAGTATTGCGTCCTGCAGTTTCTTTAGCATTCCTAACGGTGGAGTCATGGGGATGGTCTGGAATATGTATTGGACTTTTGGCAGCAGGTACATTTTGATCGCTGCTACGCGACCCAGCAGTGAGAGCGGTTGTTGTCTCCATTTTCTTAGGTCTCCCTGGATTTGGGAGTAGAGATCTGAGTAGTTCCAGGCAACAGTCTGCGTTGTACTTGGTGTCAGGGTGATTCCCAGGTAAGTGATTGAGGTGCAAGAAGCCAAGCACCCGTACGTCAATTTTACGCTAGTGGACTTGCGAGCATTGCGGCCCAGAAGAAGGATCATGGACTTACCCGTATTCATTTTGAACCCCTATACCCTCCATTTCTATCAGGAAGGCTGGCACGGACTGTTTGGGGTTATCCATGGCAGCCAAGATGTCATCGGGGTAAAGGCTTATGGTTTGCGGTTGGCCCCCGAATGTGATGCCAGTTATATCCGGGTTGTCCCTGAATCATTGTGGAAGCAGCTCTATGTATAGTGCAAACAGTAACGGCGAGAGGGGGTACCCCTGCCTAGTTCCCCGTCTGATGTCAAACGGTTGTGTACTGATGCCGTTGAATCAGACAGATGCCCGGGGCACATCATAGCAGCTGGCAACCCAGGCTCTCAAGCGATCCCCTATACCTAATTGTATGAGCGTCTCGTCCAGGAAGCCTCAGTCCACCCTTTCAAATGCTTTCTCAACGTCGACAGAGAGGAACACCGCATCAGAGTAGTTGTAGTGGGCTTTGTCTATGACATGTAGAAGTAGTTTGCTGTTGTCGCTGCATTGCCTATTTAGGATAAATCCCATTTGGTCTGGCTCTATGATGCAAGGTAAGCACGGTCCTAATCTAGCTGCTAAGATCACTGTAAAGAGTTTGAGATCGAGATTGAGCAGAGCTATGGGCCTGTAAGAGGCGCATTGCGTAGCATCTTTGCCCGGCTTCGGCAGTACTATGACATCGGCCGCAAGAATGTCAGAGGGGGGGCGGCCCTTGGAAGGAATTAAATAACTTATTCAAGAGGGGCACAAGTAGGGGACAAAATGCTTTATAGAAGCCGGCTGTAAAGCTGTCCGGCCCCGGCGCTTTCAGAGGCTTTAGGTGTGAAATCGCCGCTATCACTTCCTCCGTCCTGATAGGTGCATCTAATGAAGTAGCACCGGCTTCATTGAGCGCTGTTACCGCCGCCTCGTTCAAATATTCCGCCTCCCCTTTATTTAGAGAGAGATCTGCGCTGTATAACTCAGCATAGAAGGCCCGAAAGTCTTTCGCAATTTTAACGTCCTCTTGGAGCTCCCGTCCTTAGTTGTCCTGGATAGTGGTGATCTTAGACCTCTGAACCCACGCCCCGAGTTTGCTTGCCAGCAGACGTGCGGTTTTATCGCCTCTCACATATTAAGAATGTTGCAACCTAAGGGGCGCATATTGCGCACGATTGAGATCCAGTCCTGCTCTGGCAGCTTTTAGTTGTCGCCAAATCCTGGGGCCCCAGTGCGACTCTCCAGTTCCACCACCTGCGCCGAAAGCGCCTCCCTTTTATCCCTACGTTCCTTAGCCTCGGTCGCTGATATCGTGATGAGATCACCAAGCACCACCGCCTTAAGCGTTCCCCATACCGCTGTCACCCGTGCGTCAGGTGTATCGTTGCGTGCTAAGTATTCTTTTATGTTTTTGTGCAGTTGTTGTGTAACACCTTGTCTCTGTAGGAGGGCCTCCCATAGGCCCCAATGGCCTCTCTGAGTGGGCACGCGTGGGACAGTGATCGTGAGTGTAACCGTCAATAGCCAACTCACCGCCTTCCTCGAATCCAACAACTCCCTCGATCCCTCACAGTCCGGCTTTCGAGCAAACACAGCACCGAAACCGCACTCATCGCAGCAACAGACGACATCCGAACACTACTGGACAACGGAGAAACAGTGGCCCTCATTCTACTCGACCTCTCCGCCGCCTTCGACACTGTCTGTCACAGCACCCTCATACAACGCCTCAGCAACATCGGCATAAAAGGAAAAGCCTTGGACTGGATCATCTCGTTCCTAGCTGGGAGAACTCAGAGAGTCTGACTTCCCCCATTCAAATCAGAAGCCACCGAAGTCATCTGCGGTGTACCACAAGGATCATCACTCAGTCCCACCCTCTTCAACGTTTACATGAGTCCACTCGCTTCCATCGCGCGTCAACACAACCTTTCCATCATCTCCTACGCCGACGACACCCAGCTGATCCTTTCCCTCACCAAAGACTCCAACACCGCCAAAACCAATCTTCACGAAGGCATGAAAGAAGTAGCCGTACTGATGAAAAACAGCCGCCTTAAACTTAACTCAGACAAAACGGAAGTGCTCATCCTAGGATCATCCCCCTCTGCCTGGGACGACTCATGGTGGCCTTCGGATCTGGGCTCAGCACCCATACCCACAGACCACGCACGTAACCTTGGCTTCATCCTAGACTCCTCACTCTCGATGACCAAACAAGTCAACGCCGTCTCATCCTCCTGCTTCAACGTACTTCGTATGCTCAAAATAATCTTCCATTGGATCCCCGCCGAGACAAGAAAGACTGTCACCCACGCACTGGTTACGAGTCGATTAGACTACGGAAACACCCTCCACGCCGGGATTACAGCCAAACTACAGAAAAAACTCCAACGCATCCAAAACGCATCAGCGAGACTCATTTTGGACATCCCTCGCCAAGATCACATTACCGGCCACCTGAAAGACCTCCACTGGCTTCCCGTCAACAAGAGAATAATATTCCATCTCCTCACACAGGCAAACAAGGCCCTCCACAAACTAGGGCCCGAATGCCTCAACACTCGACTATCCTTCTACACACCCACCCGCCAACTAAGATCCTCCAATCAAGGCCTCGCCGCAGTTCCGCGTATCCAAAGATCCACCATGGGAGGTAGATCTGGAACTCACTCCCCACTCACCTCCGCCTTACACAGAACCACATCTCCTTCAGAAAAGAACTTAAAACCTGGCTATTCAATAAATAATGAACCCCCTCTCTAAGCGCCTTGAGACCCTCTGGGTGAGTAGTGCGCTATATAAATTCTTGAACCTGAACTTGAACTTAACCGCATCATGGTCGGAGAGGGCCGCAGGGATTATGTCTACGTCCTTCATCGTTGCGGCAATATCATGGGGACCCCAAGAAATGATCAAATCGAGCATAAGTCTGATGGACATGAGAGTAGAAGGTGTATTGACTAGTGAGGGATGTGCCTCCCGCCAGATGTCTGAGATGCCTCAACAAGCCAACCAGTTCCTTCCCTCTGTGGAAATCTCTCCTGTGGCGCCAAATAGTTGGCCTGATCTATCTTTGGCTTGGTCCATTACCAGGTTGAGATTGCCACCCACAAGTGTGTAGCGTGTCTGGAGTGTAAGGGCGTCAAATAGGGCCCCCTTGAGTAGCGACTCTTACCCGGAGTTAGGGACGTATATAGATCGGATGACTAAGGACATGTCCCCCCACCCGCACATTGCAAGCGAGGAATCTGCCTTTAATTTCTGCAACCTTGTCCCCCACCTTGCCCTGAAAGTGACTAGCAAAGAGAGTGGCAACTCCCGCTTTTTTCTCATTAGGGGAAGAGTAAAATTGGCAAGGGAAAGCTCTGGAGCGCATTCTAGGCCAATCCCTGGAGAGATGTGTTTCCTGTAGCAAGCAGATTGAGGCGCCTGAGTTCTCCAGGTAGGAAAGCACCACACGCCACTTGACAGGATTGTTGAGCCCCTTTACATTCAGGGTAATTACTTTAAGGGCATTGACAGACATGGTATCCGTGTATGTGGGAGATGTTACTCCTCGTGGGGGGTTGCCTGGATCAAGCGAGACATGTAAACCCCTCAGTTGTGCGACACATTGGGACCCTCGCCCCCCCAGCCTCCCCAGCCCGACCCCCCAACATACCACCCCCATCCCCTCCTCCCCAACAAACCAACTTTTGAAATGCACCCCTCCACCCACCACCCTAACCCCAACACAAAACCACCTACATTGTGTCATAGTCCCAGGCTAGAAAACTCATATTGTGGACCTGTGGTGAAAACTCTGTGTAGAGCGTGTAGCCGAGGTGACCCCTTCGGCCCTCCGCCAGCCCCCACTCCCCGGACCAGTGCTGATGTATGGCATTTGTGTCCCCATCACTCAGCCAACTCATTCTGTCGGCGATGTGTCCTTGGCCACCTCTTGAATGGCCCTGGCCCGTTCTTGGGACATGGTGGCTGGATCTGGTTTCAGTCCCGCATCAGGAGATCTTCTATGGCCAACCCTTTGCCACCCTCCCTGTGAGGGTTGTTGGGACGATCTTGGTGATAATGGGCCTTCCTAATGTGCAATGCCTAGTAGGGCGCAAGTGTCGTGGAGGGATCGCAATTGTTGCAAAGTTCCGTTCCATTTAAAGATCAGTCGAAACGGGTGCCCCCATGAGTACGGATCCCCTTGTCCCGCAGAAACATCATGACGACTTTGAACGCCTTTCTTGTTTGGAGAGTAATGGCCGACAGGTCCTGGAATAGTGCCACTGGGTGGCCCTGGTATTGGAGAGGTTGCTTTTGTCGAGCTTCTCTAAGGATTCTCTCTTTCAGAGGAAAGTCCGGTAAAAAGGCCAAGATGTGTGGCGGTGGAGCAGGCGTGCATCTCGCCAGTCCTACTCTGTGTGCCCTGTCAATGCGGACCGCAAAGGTCGCTGGTTCCCCCAAAATCTCTCGCAACAAGCATTGTAGGTACCCAGTGATATCTGCCCCTTCTGCCTTAGATGGGACACCTCGGACCCGTATGTTATTGCATCTAGATCTGTTTTCGAGATCCTCGGCATGCGCTTGCAGGTCTACCTGTTGGTCTTGAAGACGGAGAAGTTCTTGCTGAAGCGAATCTATTTCCTCACTTCTGGTTTGATCCGAGTCCTCAATGACTGCCATTCTCTCGCCAAAACTGTCCCCTTCATGGCGTATCTCCGGAACCTCTCCGACCACTTCCTGTTTTAATGTGTGGAATTGAATAAGGTCTCTAGAAATTACTTGGTGATGGGCACCTCTCCATCTCCTGAGTCCGTAAGGTGCTTCATCACAGCCGGCGAGGGGGGCCCTCTGTCCTCTTTGGAAGGGCCTCTGAGTAGCATGTCTGTGACTGAGTGCTCCCGTGTTTTACTTGTGCTGGCCATGCTAGGCCGAAGTCTTTTGGGCCTGTGCCCACCTTGGTCTATTTGGCGCCGATGGTCTGCCCACTTCAACACAGCTGTGATGTGTCCAGCAGTGGGAAGCCGGTGCTGCACGTCTGCGGGGAGACTTCCTTCCACCAATGAGGGTCTGCGCTGTTGTGCTGGTTGAGGGGGGGGGAGCGGCCACACCACCCCCGGCCCTTCTACTCTGCTGCCTCCCCTGGCGATCGGCTCAGTGGGTTTATGTATGCTGGTTCTCCCACGCCAGCCACCGGTGCCCCCAGGCTCACCCCTACAGTCACTCGGTGCCGGCGCTCACCTCAGAATGGCCCAGCGGGACCCTCGCTGGTTCTGCCTTTGTGTTGTAGGCCCAGTGCGTGAGGGCCTTTCACTGGCCCTTTGGTGCACCAGGTGTGGGCATCCGAGGGCCCTCGCCACCGTCGCAGTTCCTCTCAGGCGGGGCTCCCCAGGCGAGAGCTCCCCCGCAGTGCCCGGTCCAGTGTGCCGCCCCTTCCAGACGGTGACGCTCACTTCGATGGATGCTAGGGTCTGGTCCTGGGCCTAGGCGCCTGGATCTCCGCCCCTCCGGTGCAGGCCTCAATGCCCCAGCCTTGATTTGCGTGCCCTCCTCTCACTCTCCTTCGGCGGGGGGCGCAAACGGACTCCTGCTGCTCCGTGGGGCCTCTGCTGTCCTGGTCAAGCAGCCCCTCCGGTGCAGACGCCCCCCCACCGGCAGACCCGCCAAACCCCCAGGCCCTTGATCTCACACTCGGGCCTTGCTCCTGGCTGCTCCGGTGTCCCCACCGCTAGGGCATCATTTTGCGATACCCGGGGTCTGTCTCTTCAGGGCCGTCGCTGTTGCTCCCGAGCCCCCGGATCACCTGAAGATCGGGCGCCCAAAGAGCTTCCTCTCTGCTCACTCCAGCTGCAGGCGCCGCTCCCCTCCAGCACACGGGATGATGGTGTGCCGGGGGTGAACTGCAGTGGCAGCGCCCGGACCTCAGCTCTTGAGGTGTAGGCCCCTCTGCCCCCGTCTCAATTTTCGCGGCCCTCCTCCCGCTCGTTGTCCGCGGGGGACAGCAATCGGGTACTCGCTGCTCCGCGAGGTCTCTACAGCTGTGATCAGGCAGCTCTCCGGTGTGGACAACCCTCTAATGGCTGGCTCCCCAGACTCCACAAGTTCAGAGGCTCCTTCTCTGACCCAGCTCTCGAATGCACCGACACTCTCCCGGTCAGGGCGCCATTTCGTGATGTCTGGAGTTGAACCTTTCAAGATCGCCACCGCCGCTTCTGACCTTCAAAAGCACCAGCAGACCAGGCACCATTTATGTGCTCGTCTCCCCGTTAACCCCTGTGTGCTGATGGGGGAGTTTGAAGTAGAATGTGTCCGGCGAGGGGAGCATGGAACGGGGAGCCACTGGAATCAGCGTCCTCTTAGGTCGCTATCTTGACCACGCCCCTAAAAACACATCTCTTAGTAAAGATTTTTATGTTCTGTGTTTGAAAATACCACTTTAAGAAAGTAGGTATTTTCTTGCTTAGCCATCCTGTGTACCTCTGCTGGGTTAGTGGATTGACTGTCTGGCTTTGGAGTGACAGGGGCTGGGTATGTGCAATCTCTTCAGACAGCTACTGGGGAGTTAAGGTGTGTCCTGCCTTTCCTGGATGAGTCTGGGCTCGGCTGAATAGACCTGGGCTGCATTTAAAGAAGTGGGAAGAGATTCCCACCTCAGTGGGTCTAGTCTGCTTTAGACAATGCTGTCTCCACCTCCTGCTGAGAACCTGGGCCAGAGAGTACCAAACTGGTTTGGACTAAGCCCAGATACTCTGTGCCTGAGAGAGCAAAGGAATTTTGAGTACAAATACTGGGGTCCAGAGCTTAGAACTCACTGGAATCAAGGAGCCTGCCAGGAAGAAGAGCTGGAAAAGCTGCCAGGAGGAGTGCTGCCTCTTTGCAGAGTTGTTGCTTTGTTGTGTTGGCCTTCAGCTGCTGCCTCTGTCTTGGGCAGTAAAAGGACTGGACAGAACTTTCTTTACTTGTGCTGAGTATCTCCAAGTGCTTGAAGTAGAGCTTGCCTTCTGTTCTGAAGTCTCAGGGACTGCAAAGACTTCACCGACCTTGGGGTACCGCTTCTGTACCAGTTGACACAGAGAAGGGAAAAGCAACCGACTCCATCGATGGCTCCGTGTCCTTAAGGCTCTACAGAAGGCATTGCCGCATCTCACACTGCAAACACTGGTCTTACTGAGGATGACGCCACCAAGCTGCTCCTTGCACCATGACTTGTGGGCACCGCCCTCCACACCGCCTCAAATCACTTCGCCGCCCTGGTCTCACCGACACCGTCGCTGCCTGCTGACTTCTAAATCGTGAATGTATCGTGGCTGGGGGCACCGCTCGTAAAAAATAGACTCATTATTGTTCTTTCAGTGTCACGATGTCAGAACAGAAGCATTTGCAATGTTATCTACAACAAAGGTGTAGTTGGTGCTTATTTATCATATGCAAATAAGACCATTGACAAAGTCAACTGTCCTGGCTCGTTGTAGGTGTAATGTTACTTGTTGTATTAGAGGGCTCAGAATTTTCTCTAGAGGAAGTTTAAAGGTAGCACAGAGGGTTAATATGCCTGCTGCATAGAACTGTACCATGCAGATCACAAAGTGCATAGAATGAAAATTGGTTAGGGGGTTACTACTTTTGTCAGAGAGGTAATTTTGTTACTTGCAGTTTATACATTAAAATCCTAATATAGAACAGTAAACTTTTAACTGTCATCAAAGAGCTTCATGCATACTGCAAGGTATAATTAGAGCATTATGATTTATTTCCCCAGCCATTCATTATCCTAATGTTGCAAATAGGGTTAATTTGGGTACAAAGCGATTCTTAATAAAGGGAAATCCCAACGATGATGCTACATTTTAAATGCTGTGTTTGTACTTCTCCAGACAAACCACTCTTAAACTATACTGCCTATGAGTATGAATGAGATGTTACTCCTATACATTGCAGTACTCAGTCATATGCAACATTTATTTTACACTGATTTGCATACCTATGATTGATTGTCTCTGTTTAATATGTTTGCAATGTAATGTACACCCTACACCGGTATGAGAGGCGCTATAAAACAAATTAAATACATCTCAGAGAGAATGGTAATGGAGACCTTGAGGGACACTGTTTAAGGATAATTGTGTGGGAATCACTGGCAGGGTTGTCATTGGGGGCGCCATCAAACATTGCCACACGGGATGCCAGCAGCGCTAAGGCTGGTTTACTGGTGCACATAGCCTTGGCTGCAGCACACAGAGACCTTACCGTGCCACACACAGAGGAAAAAAGTTAGAGGGAACATTGGTTGCAAGATGTTGGTTCTGTGGCAGTTATGTATCAAAGTGGTCCCTTGAATTACCTGGTTTATTTACTGATTGGATGGCTGGCAATCTGAAAGAGCTTTTACTTAAGATTGTCGAGTGCCTTCTTAATTCAGGGCTGACAATATTACTTAGGTAGATCCTGTCAATCAGTTTTTCACTTATATTTTTAGCTTAAGTGTCATACTCCAAGGAACCTAAATTACTCCTATTTCACAGATATTGGCCCACTGGTAGATTTTTGCAAGTGCCCAAAGATGGAAAGAGAGACAGTAAAGTAAGACATTATTGAATTTTTGTAATGTAAAGTGGCTTGCAAGATGCAATCTTCTAGTTTGATTACTAGGTCAATAAGTGTCACATATGTGTTTCTGCGTGACAATGTAAAGTTTAAGCCTCTTGAGGACAGGAATTTTTCTGGTCTGGTTACATGCAAGAACTCCTCTGACTTTTTTTATGACACCTTTGGGTGAGTTTAGAAGTTTTTCAAACTGTTTTCTCTGAGCAGGCAGACTGAACAAGTTGAATACTTGTTCACAAATTGGCTACATTTTTGCCCACCGACAGTCATGGTACCAGTAGACATATCCACCTAAGCAAGTAAGGCTAAGAACAGCAGATGCACTTTATAAATTGTCTGTATGTGTAGCTCCTGCTTTGTTCTTTGATGGGATGCCACACAAACAAAAAGCATTTTACTTCAGCATGGTGAAATGTTGATTAGTGGGTTAAACCCGAATCGAAGATCCCAGCTCTACATTTTTCATAATAGCAAGCACCATTAAACATAGTATGTGCTATGTGCATCAGCAAGCTCTTGCCTGACTGTGTGACTTAGCATATTTCAGCCTCTTTCTGACCACAGTGGCCCACGTTGTCACATGTGGACCTTGTTTTACATCAACAGCATCACTGATAGACCCACTCTATCACTGTGTCAGGAGGTGCTGGCAAGCACAACTTGACTGTCTCAACATCAGTCCTACGTACCACATCCTTGCTTGCTGTTCCACCTCCTGGAATCTGGAATTTCTTTTCCACACACAATTTGTTTGAAAGTCAATGGAAAACTTCACAAAGTTGCACAATTGGATGCTTTCTAGAGGTTTGCATGCAAAATCTGTTATAGTATGTGGATTTGTATGGTGCAACTAATCACTCATGAGGGTATCCAGATGCTTGAGCAGGCGTGTAGGCATTAGACTAATGGTGTTGGGTGTTCGGCCCACAGAATTTGTTGATGAGTTGATGTGGAATTCAAGTTGTGAGGAGGAGCTCCTAATGTTTTAAGGGAGATCCTGAATGTGATATAGTAAAATGCTCGGCCTCCTGTTCTGCTTTTGTTGATGTGGGGGGTGTGTGTGAGTTAGAGTGATGCTAAGCATATGTGTCTGGTGTTTTGGTGAACATAAATGTGGTTGTTCAGGTATGTTGGTCTAGTGTTGTGTAGTGCCTTGTTTGTGTGCATGAGGAGTTTGAATTGACTGCATATGTGGCTGGAGAGCCAGGGGAGTCCTCCAAGATGTGGTGAAATGTGGGTTTGTCATGGGAGGTCAATAATGAGTCTTGTTGCAGTGTTCTAGATAGTCTAGAGTCAGTGGAGGAGATGGTTAGAGAGTCTGGTGTAGAGTGCATTGCTGTAGTCTAATCTGCTTGTCATGAGGGCTTGTGTGACGGTGTCTTTGGTGTTCAGGGCCATTTGGAGATGTTGTGGAGCATGTTGAGAATATGGAAGAAGAAGGAGATGACTGTGTTGGCATGTGCTGTCATGTTGAGCTTGTTGTACAGATAAATTCCCACGTTTCTGGCGTAGTAGGTTGGTGAAGGTCTGAGCTATGATGGGTACCCGGTGGAGTCTCAAGGAGAGTTTTTGTTTCAGAAGTTTAGCACTTCCGTCTTGTCGCAGTTGAGTTTCAGGCAGCTGGATGCCACCTAGTGTTCTTTGTTGAACACGCAGTAGGAGACGTTGGCTCTGATGGACTTTTCTGTCTGTGTTTTTCATCTGACTCCTTTTTAGCTATGTTTTGAGTTTCTTTGTACAATTTCCAAGCCTAATCTATTTCCTCCATTGATTTAGTTCTTATAGCTTGGGACAGATTCTAATAAGCTATTCTACAGACCTTGTTGTACCAATTTGGTGACTTTAAGTTATCTACTACCAGTTTTGTTAGTCTTGATAAAAAAACATTTAAGCTTGTTGAACAGTTCTTCATGAGCCTGTATAATAGACCAATTTTGTTTTCCTAGGCATTTATGCTGGCGATAGCTAATAAAGTATTCTCTACCTCTGCCTTCATCTGCTCTAGAATGTTCTCTTTTTCAATTAGCATCTCCAACTTCACCCTGCGCAAGTCGTTTGTTGGAATTACGTCTCCAGTCACCCTCTCAATTAACTGTGACTGTGGCTTCAACTCCTACATTTGCAGTGTTAGCAATAGTGGGTTGTTGTCACTCTCACTTCTTTCTTGTACCATCATATCTAAGAGGCAAGACCACAGCTCAAGGTTAATCAAGAAATAATCAATTCTGCTGCTTCTTATGCCACTATTGAAAGTGTGCAGGCCCTTATAATCTGATGTTGTCCTCCCATTTACAGCCCTAACTCGCCTTTCCATGCACAGACTCTTTAGTTGAAGTGCTGCCTCTGTCCATTTTTTTATCGGGGTCAAAGAGACGGATGTAATGCCCCATTGAGAATCCTCTTCGCTACTTAGGCTTCCATCTTCGTGGTCAAGAGGTTCGAATATACAATTAAAATCCCCTGCTATGACCAAGTTGTGTTTGCCCCTATGTTTCTCTATGAAGGCTTCCGGTAGGGAGACTGTGCTAGAGAGCTTCCCAACCACCATCCCTCTGGTATATATATTAATCAGTATTGTATTTGGACCATGTTTAAACGGTAAAATAATGGCCAAAATATCGGGGCTGTCTGTTGCTTTAACCCTAAAACCGGTTGGTGCTGTACCTAAAGGGTATGCCCACCAGAGGGCCTCCTTTGGGACCAACAATTGCAGGTTTGGTAAAGTTTAACTACCCTGGACAGAAAATGGGACTCTGAGACCATGTCTCCTGAAACGCCCATTTGTCTTGACCCTCTATAAACAATGACCATTCAGCTGACGCTGTCTTAGTTTGGAGAACCGCTATGTTCCAAGAAGCAGAGGCTAATATTGGGTTGGACAACTCAGAGCTTATAGTATGGGCAACTTCCTGATTGTCAGTTCCCAGGTCATTTGGCATTTTGGTGGATTCCTTCCCCACAGCTGCCGGAACCTCAAGCGGCGGCTGGAGGCGGAATAATCAGTAAACATCAATCAATGTTATCCAAATCTGAGCCCTCGTTGCTTATTGAGAATGTTTTGGAGCAATTGTTGCTGTTGGTTGGTGCAGGAGGATTATATTTGATCCTAATGTTACTTGGAATCAGATGGGAAGTTCTTAGGTCAAATGGCACTAAGTTATCTGCAAGATCCTCTAATTTTAAATGTAGGCATATATAGTCTGTTTTAAGGCCAGGAGTCACACATCTTTTGGCTGACAATATGTCTTCTCTTATTACAGACCTACACTTCCTTGTATTTCGTAGCCAATCGATCCTCCTGTTGATCAAAGATTGTTCATCTTCCCCATAGGGTTTGGATGGAATTCTGAGGATGTTGGTCAGAATACTTTGTGCTCTTGAGGGGCCTACCATCAGGGAATTAGGGAACCAGTGGTCCTTGTGTGTAGATCACCCTGAATTTCTAGGTGGTATTGGGAGATGAATTTGCTGAGCAACCATATTCCTTTTGCTGCTGACTTGAACTATTACGATTGATGTAATTTAAATTAATTTCAGGGTTTGGTCTTTTGTTAGTTGGCTGAAACCTTACATTAGTAATTGAATGGGAGCTTGTTTTAGGGGCAGCACATGCCTACCTATGTCTTCTACCCATTCCGCCTATGTTGGTCGGATCAAAAACACTATCTTTCGGATTCCTGGGTGTTACCAGTCTGCAGGATCCAGTGCTTTCTCATATGTTGATGTGTTAAGAGTGTCTGCCAGTTTAATGACCAGCATCTTAGGGCGAGTGATAAATTCAATGAGCAAATTTGACTGGGTCCCTGGGTTCTCAATTGGCTGACCTGGGCAGAAGCATCTGCATGCTTTTACTGGAGTAGTAGTTGTTGTAGGCCCTACAGTCCCTGTATGCTCAATGGAATTAATTGATTGTGTAGGCAGATTGTCCTCAGCTATGTCCGACAATGGTGCAAATCTATTACTACACTCCAGCTCACAGACTGTGTGGATTTGTGCAATTGTGCACAGTGTTTGGGGGACAGTCTGCTCAACTGGATGGTGTGATTCCCTTATTCGAAAGAGGAGGCGCTTGGTGTATTACTCTTTTAAACATTTCTGAAATGAATTTGGCTGGCTTGGGGGATAGTGGCCTGTCTATTTGATTGAAAACGTGGGTCCCCCTTCCAATACCCATAGGAGAGTTAATATCAACTCACAATCACTCATGATTGCGTCTATGCGACTCATGACACAATTGTTTGTTGAATGCTTAGAACGTTTGGCTGATTTCTTTGGCTTCTTCACCTTCCCAGTAACTCCACCTCCTGGTACTTTCACCGCCTTCTTTTTGCCCATGCTGCTACAACAATTACAATCAGTTGTTCAAGAGTGGAAAATAATTAAAATATTACACAAGACTAATATCAGAATGCGGTTAATCACTACGGGGATGGACCGCCAATGTTCATTAAATAGACTCTTCAGGGATGCCAGTACCCACCGCAGTCAAATAGGAATTAGTACGTACTTGAGTAACTACTGCACTTTGACCCGTGTACACGTTGTTGATCCAGGTGATGAGCCCCCTTTACTGATGCCTGTAACGTCCCACGCACACAAAAAGCAGTACCTTAAGTTCATTCAAGTTGGTCTTGTTCTGTGGCAGATGTTAGAGGGTTGGCCCTGCCCTGCCTCTGCCTGGCAGTGACAGGCAAGGACGGGCCCGCCATTGGCCCGGGCTTCGCCCAGGGTTCGGCCCACGGTGATGGCAGGCTCCTCCCTCTGGGAAAACAGCACCCTGGAACTACCCACTGGCAGCGGTGTGGTATCTGGTAGCAGCGCGTACCGCGCTGTTTCAAGGAGCTATTATGTGCAGAGGTGATGGCAGCCTCCTCCCTCTGGGCAAAACAGAGACCTGGGATTTGGAGTCCCCACTGGCAGCGGTGTGGTGTCTGGTAGCAGCGCGTCCCGCGCTGCGGTGTTTGAAGGCGCCTCTACACAATTGGTCAGTGCTGTCCTTTGGGGTCTCTCAGGAGTTGGTAGTAGCGAATGAGTGTAGCCGTGAAGGTAGTTTTGGTATCTGCATTGTGGCTGGGCCTCCATTTCCTGTCTAGCTGCGTTCAGTGGCTGTTAGATTTCCAGAGGTCGTTTGTATTCCAGCTGGCTTGTTTGTTGGTTCTTCTTTGTCTGATGTTTATGATGGATGCGAGGGAGTCTGCACAGGTGTTCATCAATAAGTTGAGGCTGGTGATGTCCTTGTTGAGGTTGTTAGTGGTGTTGGGTTTGTCTGTTTTGAGGATGCTGTGCCAGTCAGCCTCTGTTACTTTGAACCACTTCCGGCTGGGAAGGCTGATAATGGTGGGAGCATTGACTCAATGTGTGGTGACTAGGAAGTGTATGATGGCGTGGTCGGTCCATGTGAGTGATGAGGCAGAGTCATTTGTGATCCTGGTGGGGAAGATTTGAACCAGAGTATGTCCTGCGATGTGTATAAGGTCTGTGATGAGCTCTGTGAGTCAAATGTTGTTGAGGCTTTTGAGGAGGGATGTTGAGCAGGGGTCCATTGGGACTTCAAGGTGGAAATTGATGTTGGCAAGTAGTATGAAGTCCTTGGAGCTGATGGTGAAGGGATCAATTAGGTCTGTAATGAGGTTGCTTGAGTTTGTTCATGGTCCTGGTAGTTGATATGCGAGGGTGCAGCTGCTGTTCATTAGCAGACTGGAGTGCATGTGCTCTAGGAAGGGGGTATTGATGTCCATGGATGTGGTGCATTTGATGGTGTCCTTATGGATGATTCTGAGTCCTCTTCCTGGCTTGTGAGGGCGGTCCTGACGTGCAATCTTGTAACCTGTCTGGAAAGCCACAGCAATATCCGGTGCTGACATTGGGTTGGGGCAGGTTTCTGTGAGGAACGGGAGATTTGATGTGCTGTTGCTGAGAGATCCCAAACCTCTGCGGTGTGTTTGCTGAGGGAGCGGGTATTGAGAAGCCTGCATGCAAGTGGCTGTTAAAGTGTTGGTTTGCTGTTTTGTGAGGCATTTGCGCAAGTTGGCAGTAAAGTTGGTGGTGCATGGGGGATGTGTGTGGGTGTGCTGCTGCAGGGCCGAGCGATCGAAGGATCGCAGTGTTGCAGTGGTGTGGGCTGATTAGACCTGGGTTTGTGGTGCTGAGAGTGGTCCAGGCGTGGGTGGGAGCAGATGGGCCAGCCTTTGGCGTGGCACACCGACTGCACACGCTCTGGGCGAGGTTGCATCGCAGCTGTCAATAAGAATGTAAGAGGGGAGGAGTGCAGAGACTAGCAGGCATGGGAAGAAGAGGTGGGAAGGAGACAAGCAGGAGAGCCGGTAAGGAGAGGGGGAGGCAGGAAGAGGTGCAGGAGGGAGGGTGACTGCGAAGCAGAAACTGGCAAGGCTGTGGGAGCCGCAAAAAAGGCTGAAAGAGCAAGTGACGGGGAGGCAGCAAAATGAGGCCGAAAAAACTGTGGAAAGAGGCACAAAGTGGGAATGCGGCACAAAGAGGGAGAAAATTGAAAGGCAGAGAAGTGTGAAAAGTGGCACAGAGGGGATAACAACGGGGGAGAAGAGACCCAAGTGCTGAGACAGAAGAGAACAAACTATTCTGTTTGTTTAAATCAAAAAAAGCAAATGTGGACAAAACCCCTACATGCATCTGTCTCTGTGCTAAGAAAAAAATTGAACAAGGTAAACTTGCAGGGAAAATTACTGCAACATTTTTCCATCTGAACCACATTTTATTAATGCATATGGTGAATGAGGAAGTTTAACCGAGCAGAAACTTTGCACACTTTATGAATTGTAGCAATTGTGAAAGTCGCAGCAATTATAGTGGTATAAAAAAAAAAACTTGGCAGCCCTCCCATCACATGCTGACTTTAACTGATGTTATTTTGGAACAATGTGGAATTCATGCAAAGCGCTCTGATACCTTCGGGTCTAATCTGTTTTTATACCTGAACGCTGGGACCTGAGCAACATGGCTGATACCCGGTGGAGCTGCTAGACAGCTAAAAAGGAGATTGGCCCTGGTATCCGCCTCGATCGTCACCTACCCAGCCGGACTATGGACACAGTTCCTCCTCATCTCCCTGCTTTTGACTCCTTCCTCCTCTCCCTCCCTCCCACAAACTCTCACAACATTGATTTTATGCTGTACTTTGCTTTGCTCTTGTAACTGATGTAACTTGTAACGTAACTCTGTCTTTAATTTACTGTACATTGACCTTATGTTAATTGCTATGATTCCTTAACTCTTGAGTCTAACATATTTCTCTTTTCGCCCATCTGCCTTTACTCCCTCCTCCCTTAGGTTCCCTCCCCCACCTATCCTTTACTCATACTCCTGTCCCCCCTTTCCCTTTCTGCCTCTTTATGATTTGTCATTCACTTTTAATTTACGTGTAAATTTGTTTAAAATTATTATTCTTGTAACTCACTGTTGTTCCTTATGTAAAGCGCTCTGATACCTACGGGTCTAGCCAGCGCTATATAAAACGTAATAAATACAAAAAATACAAATTAAATTGCTTTGATTTTATTTTTAAACATAGCTGACAAGGGTCTCAAGGTCATGTATAAAATCGCCGGGCCAATTCTGGCATTTTAGTCAGCAGCAATGCTATTATTATGAGCCCTTAATGAAAGTGTAAAAAGGAAAACTACATGGCCCGCAATGCTGTGGTCTGAAAAGCCAAGAATGGCTGATAGTATCATATGTCATAGTGCTAATTGGCAGGCTTGTAAAATTCAAAAAGGAAAATTACATCCTGACTGACTTTTTTCTTGCAGGGCATCAACCGCCAAGTAGGTGAGAGGACAGAGATAGCCTTTCAAAGGCAAATATGAGCTACTCATTGCAAATGGGTTAACATTAACACTCATTGGAAATGAACATGCTAACAGAGGATGCTATTTAACAGAACAGTGCAGCGGTAGAAGAAGCTGGACATGTCTAAAGACACATTTGGAAAGAAAAAAGAATGTGCTGGACCGTTCTTCCTGAGGTTAATTCCGCGTGATTTAGATGGGCATCTGCATCTCCACTATGATTGATGTAATCTGCCTTGAACAGGTGCGCCACTTGCTGCAGGTGTGGCATGACTATGTCTTGCGCTGATGACACACCAGTGCTATACCATCAGCAGGGGTCACAGGTCACCATGGACGAGGGTGAGGCTGGTGGTCATTCGGACGCCTCTGTTCTTCCTGTCCGAGCACTGTCATTGTGCATAAGGCTCAGGAAATGCACCTACAAGTTCAGTAGTAAAATCAGCACCAATTTAAAATGATGATTTTAGTTTTGTACTGCTCTGCTGTGCTGTCAATCATTAGGTGCCTGTGTGCCAGCTTGCTTCCTATCCATTCAACACCAACTGACCAGTCATCGCATTCACCAGGTGCTGCACAGACATGCACTTGGGCTCAGCCTTGATTTGCTGAGTGAATGTTATGATGGATGGTAGCACACGTTAGGGACGATGACAAGTGTCAATGACGGTAAGTCACTTGTGCCTTCTGGGAAGGCTGAGGCAGCACACTTTCGGGGCCGATTAGGATGGCGGACAGATTGCCCCCACCGGGCTGGCGGTAGCCACCTCCGGCCTGGCTGGGGCAATCCGCCCGCCATCCTCAGTGAAATGGCCCACCACCACATTAGGATGGCTGGGGGAGTCCAAGGCGGATGGGAAGACCGTCCGCCGCTTTTCTGCCGGTCGCCTTCGCAACCAGCGGAAAAAGTGCGTACATATGGTGGCGGTGTCTGCGAGACACCGCTAACCATATTGCGATGCCTGCGGTCCTATGCCATCCGTGGAAAGGCATACGGTCTTTGCTTTGGGGGCCGGTTGTGGGCCCCCAGGGTGAAAGGGGGTTGGGGGTGCACATGGGGGGTACCTATGGTACCCCCCCTGCGTTTCAAAGTACAACATGGCAGGCACCGCGTGGTGCCTGTCATGTTGTGCTTTGAAACGCACAACATGCAGTTATAGCATTGCGTCGGGCGGTGCTTTCAGCGCCGCCCGCCGCAATGCTAAAAATGCGGGATGCACCGCCACTGTGGCGGGTGCATCCTATTTCCGAGGACGGGACCCCCGTCCTTATGGCGGACGGCCCCGTTCTCCGACAGGATGGCGGGCGGACAAAGTACGCCCGTCATCCCAATAGGGCCCATTGGTGTCACATGTTGTAGTGCTTGAGGAGGGTCAGCAGGGATACCTGTACTTTCGTTGTTCCTGCACTGGCCCAGCCTATGTAAGCGACACCAGCAGTCATTACATGACCACCATGAATGGATGACTGTGGGTAGCGCAGTTCGAGCTCTATAAACCAGGCTGACAGCAAGGAATTGTTCAAGGACAAAGCAGGTTCCACACTTATTGGCCAATCAAGCAAAGTACAGAATTACTGAGTATGAGCTCCACTGCAAGTAAGACAAATAGGACATATATCATTTTATTTAGGTATGGAAACGCAACTAAAGGGCAGATGTGTTTATGCATTTAATAGTTTTACAAAGCTCTTAGGTGTTGACCTATGACTACTTTGGACCAATATGGAAGTAAAGAATGTGAAAGGAATAGAATTACATGGTGATGAAAAGGAATTGGACCACCTGGATATGGTACACATTAGGAGACACGTAAATGGTCATCCTAGAAAAAGGTCTGAAGGACATTTTTGTCTGGTTCTTATATTGACTAAGTTTTAAAGGGTGAACATTGAATGTATCTCTGATAAGGCAGGTTCTAAGGTGGTTTCTGAACTGAAGGCACTTTACCAGGTTTCTCATAAAAAGGGTCCAGGTTGTTCCTAAAGTGAGCTCTCATGCACTTCAAGCACCTTCCTTATTTGTCAGTGTTCTGGGCTTTTGAGCTGTGCAGCACTGTCCGATCATGAGGTTTTCATAGGTTGGTAAGGTGAGGCCAGATGCTTGACGGTATGATAAAGAGTGACTACTTTCATGTGAGTGTGGATGAGTGACTGCATGGATGAAAGCATAGAGGTACCTTCTTTAGTAAGCCAGACTAATTGACTTGGACAATGCCTTCTCATAGTGCAGACACCACGACACAAAGTTTAGTAGTTCCAACATGTTTCTAATTCATTATTTGTTTATTATACACAAGTTACTTTTGCAGGTGCATTAGCCCACCATATCAGATTGCAACAGGTAGCACAACCTTTGAATATCTAGTTTCACATAAAGCACCCAACTCCTTGTTATGTTATGTTATGTTATGTTAAATAAATATATTAAGCGCGGCTAACACCATTAGGTTTCTTGGCGCTTGTGCTGAGGGAGCGAAGAAAAGAACGTGAGATTAACAACTAATTATAAGACTCGGTGAAGAGGAAGGTTTTAAGAAGGGATCTGAACCTGGAGTAAGGAGAAGGCAGCCTGAGAGGAAGAGGTAGGGAGTTCCAAAAAGATGGGGCTAGAAATGAGAACCTGAGGCCGCCATGTTTCTTCCTCTTAAATCTGGGAACTGATAGCAAGGCCATCTGAGATGACCGGAGATTGCGAGGAGGAACATACGGGTGGAGAAGGGAGGAGATAAAAAAGGGGCTGTGGCCTGCAAGAGATTTAGAGATAATGCAGCCGAGCTTGAATTTACAGCGGGCAGATACCGGGAGCCAATGGAGACTTTTTAAAAGGGGACGAACATGTTGATCTCTGGGTTGGTGATAAATCAAGCGAGCAGCCTGATTTTGGATCAACTGAAGTCTCCTAAGTGGGTAATCAGGAATGCCTACATACAATGCGTTTGCGTATTCAAGCCTAGACATGACTAACGCAAGCAAGGCCAAAGCAAGGGCCTCTGTAGTAAGTAGGCGAGAGATTTTATGTATTTTCCTGAGTTGGAAATGGCTAGAGGATACTACTGCGCTTATCTGGGGCGTCATGGAGAGGTCATTGCTAATGACGACTCCCAGGCTTTTGGCTGAATTAACAGGACAGGGAGGACTGCCCAGACTTGCAGGCCAGAAGGAGGGGTGCCAAGGGTTGGAGGGTCCCCCGACAAGAACCAACTCGGTCTGTCGGGGTTGAGCTTCAGATGGTTTGAGCTCATCCAGTTACTGATGAAGCAGAGCGTATTTTGAAAAGTAGTAATTGATTCGTCAGAGGAATCAATGGTAAAAACCAGTTGAATGTCATCCGCGTAATTAAATGCGGTGACACTAGACCTGCGGAGGGAACGTATTAACGGAGCCAGGTACAAATTAAAAAGGAGGGGGGACAAAGAGGAGCCCTGTGGGACACCACAAGTCAGCTCGACCTGGGTAGCGGAGAACTGGGACAGCCTGACGGCTTGTTGGCGTTGAGTCAAGAAAGACCGAACCCAGTCCAGGGCGGTACCCTGGATGCCAGCCTCTCTGACACGGTCGACCAAAATATCATGGTCGACCGTGTCAAAGGCGGCCGACAGGTCCAGGAGGACCAGGGCCTGACAGGTGTTAGCGTCGGCCCCCCTGCGCAATTCCTCCATCACAGAGAGGATGACTGCTTCTGTGGAGTGCGCAGGTCTAAACCCGGCCTGCTGGGGGTCCAAGACGCACGAATCTTCCACAAAAGTGCTGAGGGTTTGAGTTACATGCGACTCCAGAACTTTACTGAGGAAGGGGAGAAGGGAAATAGGGTGATAGTTGCTCATGATGGAGGGGTCTGCCGAAGGTTTTTTCAAAATGGCAACCACCTCGGCCTGTTTAAAGGAACCAGGAACCTCCCCACTGGTCAGAGAGTTGTTTAAAAGGGCCAGGGGGGTTCAGGGCAGGAAGTAAAAGCTTCCCGAAGGGCCGAGGGGGGGCAGCAGTCGCCAGGAGAACCAGAAGAGACTTTGTGCAAAAGTGAGAGAAAGTTGACTTTCGAGATAGGGGGATCTGGGTTAAAGTGTGGGTGTTGAAATGACAAGAAGCGCTAGACGGAGGGGGGACAGGCGGGGCTTGGACAGAAATGCTGGTTTTAATCTTGACAATCTTGTCCACATAAAATTGGTTCAGGGAATCACATAGGGACTGGGAGGGGAGGGGCGCAATAGTGACTCTCGCCGGATTAGACAGTTCCTCGACAATTGAGAATATGTCCTTGGACTTGTTTGAGGAGTCCAGAATTCTATTGGAGAAATAGAGAGATTTAGCCAGAGTTATTGCTGACTTATACCCTCCTTTAGCCGAGAGGAGAATATCTCTTTTGTCTCGGGGGAGTACCCCCGGCGCCAGCGCCGTTCTGCCTGACGAAGACCACGTTTTAAGGCTCCGAGGTCCTCAGTGAACCACCTTTGGGCGTCATGACTGCGCCTCGCTCTAACTGGTTTTAAAGGTGCCACCAAGTCAGCAGCAGAAGTAAGCCAGTGAGTGAGGCCCTGTGTCTGAGAATCGATGGAAATGGCAGGTCCAGTGATGGATGGAGCAGATGAACTAAGGAGGGAAGTGAATTTGTTTAAGTCAGCCTTGTTCCAATTGCGTGCCAGGAAGTTGGTTTCTCGGACCGTAGTGACAGGGGAGGGCATAGCTAAAGTAAAAGTAATTAAAGAATGGTCTGACCAAAGGCAGGGAAGAATAAGGGGTGCAGAAATGTCTAGGCAAGAGGTCCAAACCTGGTCTAAAATATGGCCCTTAACATGAGTGGGTGAATGTATATGTTGAATACAATTTAAGCCTAACATGAGGTCTGAGAAGGCCAATGAGCCTGGGGTTTCATGAGCGTCCGACGGCCAGTAATTGAAATCTCCCAGGACCAAGACGTTAGCGTTATTGATGGTGAGCTGGGAGATGAGATCGCCAAACTGGACTGAACAGCTGGGCATAGATTGGGGGGGGCGGTAAACCAAGACGCATATGAGTGATGATCCTGGCTGCTCCAATCTAAGTACGAGACAGTCAGTCAAGGGGATACTGGGGGTGGGCACTGGGGAGAAACGAATGGAGTGCCTAATGATGGCTGCAACCCCTCCACCAGCTTTGCCAGAGGGGCGGTTGACTTGCAGTATATAATATCCCGAAGGGATGGCTGCCAGGATGTCAGGGGAAGAGTCATCTGTGAGCCAGGTCTCGGTCAGAAACAAAACGTCAGGCTGTTCCGAACCCAGGAGATAAAAAATATCTGACTGGTGACTGACCAGGGACCGGGTGTTGAGGTACATCACTGACAGAGAGGGATTTAAGGCTCTTACCGATGGAGAAGTGCAGGACTTGGGACCCAGGGCTGGTAGCCTGGCAGTTAGCGGTGATCATGACATGAAATGAGGGAGGAACGGGAATAAGTGAGAAAAGAGGCAGAGTGACATGCCCCATGCGCCAACGTCGCGCCCGCTGCGCTCGTTCGCTGCGCTGACACATAGTGGCCGTTTAAATAGGGGCGGAACGAGGGTGGAGTGTCAGGGATAGACTATGGTGAAGGTAAGCCCAAGCAAAGATGGCGCCCGCTACCACTGGGAACCCGCGATGACAATCAGCCCCCAGCCAGCAGCTCACCTCTGAAACTGAAGACTCAGGTTAGTAACCTGCATAACAAAAGGTACAGTGATAGTACAATTTAAAAAACAGTGCGTAGCATAAAAGCGCCGCCGCTCGCAATCAGCGGGCGAAGTGCAGGAAATTCGTAAAAAGAGCTCTCTCAGCGTCCGCAAGCCAGCCCACTGCCACCGGGCTACTTGCAAACACTAGGCGAGGGGCAAATCATGCTCCTAAATAGGGGCGGAACGAGGGTGGTGTGTCAGGGATAGACTATGGTGAAGGTAAGCCTAAGCAAAGATGGCGCCCGCAACCGCTGGGAACCCGCGATGACAATCAGCCCCCAGCCAGCAGCTCACCTCTGAAACTGAAGACTCAGGTTAGTAACCTGCATAACAAAAGGTACAGTGATAGTACAATTTAAAAAACAGTGCGTAGCATAAAAGCGCCGCCGCTCGCAATCAGCGGGGCGAAGTGCAGGAAATTTGTAAAAAGAGCTCTCTCAGCGTCCGCAAGCCAGCCCACTGCCACCGGGCTACTTGCAAACACTAGGCGAGGGGCAAATCACGCTCCTTGGCTCTGCACATGCCCAAGGAAGTCCAGGTTTACACCTGCTCCTGCCATTCTGAAATATTAGAAAGCTTTGCGCAGCATGAGGGTTTTCTCACTAATTCCTCTCGCATATTGTAAATAGCTGGGCTTTGCTGCCATGTGGGCCTCTTCTATGGCCCACATGTGGAGGGGCACTTAAGGTGTGACAGGAGCAGGGCTTTCCCAGAGAAACTTAAGACAGAGAGTGAAAATCGTAACAAACAAGTTTATCTTTGCAACAGACAAGAAAGACCCTTATTACAAGTTAATGGCTAAATCCCAATCACTTCACAAGAAACTCTGAGCACAACACCTAGAGCCACTAACATACTTGATAAAAACAGGAAGCTATCTTTTCCAACTCTTTTCATACTAATCATCTAAATAATTTCCGTATGATACATTTAATATGCATCTCATTTGGTTTTGTACGGAACAGCTCATTTTCAGGAGAGCAGGAACCTGCATGTCTCCATCCGTTTCAAAACTTTAAATAAGACTCACAGTTTAGACTGTTGTATTTGCTCTTTTTTTACCAGAACATGACAGTTCAGGATGTAATTTAGTAGCTTATACCTTAACTTTGAAAGATACATTGCAGTAATCAAGTTTATACAGGAGGCATACATGCAACCACACACGTACTCACATTGCATGCCCACACAAATGAAAACATGAGCACAGCGAACTGCCGTGGAAGATAAGGGCACACACACATACACTCAAACAAACAAAACAAAAGCATACAGGTGCCCAAACACATGCACATACACATAATGCATTCCCTCACAAATTCACCCACAAACACGCACACATGCAAACACACAGAAACGTGCCATGAACAAAGGCACACACAACAAAGCTTATTGAAACAAGCAAAGGCATGTATTTGCAGCCCTGCCAAGTGCCACGCATCACGCGTGATCCTAACGCATTTGAAGACAAGTTCTCGCATCACCGCATTAAAAATAATCATAACGCATTATAGCGCTTCCTCAGTGTCCAGCAGGAGCACTGCAATATATTAATTCGCAGTGTCTGTCTGAGCAAAGCTGGCAGCGCTTGTTTGCGGTCCTCCCGGCTTGGGGGGAAGACTCAGCCGCGCTCCGCTCTGGATACATTTTACCTGGTGCCAACATTCTGATTCACGTGACCCAACGTCATGAGAGTGACTGTAAGGATCTGTCCAATGACTGTGCAGTCGAAAGGGGACATGTAAAGGCAGGCTGCCACGGGCAAGCTGGCAGAACTGGCTTGAGGAGTTCGAGGTGCTCACTGTTATTTGCTCAGCCCTCTTTCCTTCATGTCGGATGACTGTTCTGACTGCGAGCAGTGACGCAACGCCAGCTGAGCCCGCACAACAAATAACTATGCAGCAGGGACTGTGGTTCAGTGTAGCCCTTGAGGTAATCAGTGTCAGGGAGAGTTCTGTTTACATTTCACGTTTACCTAAATATTGTATCACCTTGAATGCGGACAGCAGCTTTCACCATTCCACACATGGCCTGGGCTCCAGTCTGGCACTTAAATCGACATTACCTTTATACGAAAGGAGTATTACCGCCCATTCCCGAAAGCTCTAATAAATGACACTAAATTATAGAAAAGAGTAATGACAAACTCAAGCAAGCATCAGTCGAGGGGAGGTGAGGCACAAGAGTGTAAATATGGGAACGAGGCTAGTGATCCTTAGTTCCTACAGTGTTTATTATTTTATTTATCCCAACAAACACGACTGAAGGAACTACGAATTATGTTACTATTACACATAAGGTTGGCATTTAACCAATGAGAAGGTTCTTGTTTAGGTTATCGAGGGCTGTATTGTGATAACTTTACACCAGTGCAAAAACAACACAGTGTAGGAGAGTAGGATCTGCTTGCTATGGTTACCCCCAATTTTTGCTGAGGTTTCACTGTTTTTTTACTTTAGTCTGGCTAGGGGTTTGTTAACCAGGACCCCAGCCTAGCTGCTTCCTCTCTAAAAAGATTGCATGTACATTAGGTACACTCCAGAATGGTTACTGGGTTACCCTTGTGAGTCCCTAGTATATGGTACCTTAGGTACCAAGGGCATAGGTACCCCAGAGGCCACCAGGGGTGGAAGCATGTATTATGCAACATCTGGGAAGCCTTCAAAAATGGCACCACAGGTCTGCTACTACAGCCTGGGTAAGGTGGTGCATGCACCCCTTACTAAGATATAGGTTACCTATATTTACCTTTAATCACTGACACATATAAACCTATAATTCACTCCTATGGCAGGCCTTATCATTCCTGAAGGCAGAGTGCTTGGTTTTGTGTAAGAGGGTGCCCATGCATGAGCAGGACACCTCTGCAGCTTTCAGAATCTATTCTCTGAGGCTGTTCTGTGATGCAGCCAGACCTTATACTCTTAAGTGCATTATAACCTTGCGGTAAATGCAAATTTCGGAATGGCTGCATGGAAACATGTTGTGTTTAGAGTCAAACACTTTGGAATCCTAACCCCTGCCAGTTCTGGCGGCGGGGGTGGAATTCCACCCTTCTAGAGGGAGAAGAAATGTACACACTTACCTAACCGGTAATAGATTAAAGAGCTCCAGCATCACAAAATGGATGCTGCAGCCACAGACATGAGTCTGACCTCCTGCTGCTGGACGAAACTCCAGCAGGGGAGGCCTGGACAATAGATTTCCTGTCACAGGGAGGTGTAACCACCTCCCAGACAGGCTTTAGTGTATTGGGGTTGAGTGGGTGCCTTCTTGGAAGGCTTTTCTGACAGTGCTGGGGGCACACTTGGTGGCCCTGTGCATACCCCAGTTCAAACCGGTTGCAGGGGCACTCAGCCTCTGCTCTGGCGTGAAACTGGACAAAGGGAAAGGGGTGTAACCACCCCCCTCCCTGGAACCTCCCATAGGTGGGTCCCTAGAGTATGTCCAACCACCTAACTTAGTATAAATATGGGATCCCAGTCCTTAGGACTTCAGATTACAGCTGGATGAATCTCTGCAACATATATCCCGGCATTTAGACATTCTACATCGACTAGAAGACAGAAGAATCTCCCTTGGGGTTAAGTAGCGACCCCCCTGTTCAAACAGGCACCAAAGAAGCATCTTTCCTATCTGCATTTCCAAGGCTCCCACCGGAACCCGATGGATTTGGGACTCAGCAAACAGACTTTCAGACTTCTCAGAGGCCGACATGAGTTCCCAGCAAAGCTGAGACCCGCTGCTCTCACGAGTGACGTGGGACCGGTACTCCTGGACACGTCATATTTGCAAGTGCTTCGACTTCTCGAGCTTTCCAGAAGCTCCGCATTGGCCTGCTTGTAGTCCATGCCCGAGCACCATTTGCACCAAAGATTGTGGGCCTACATTCCACGTTCCGCGAGCCTGCTTCTAGCATTTCTGCTCGAGGGCCCTTCGCGATCTCTGGTCTGTCGACTGGTGGGCCCCACAGAGGTAACTATTCTGTTTCTTGGGCTTCCCTGGTTGCACCAGACGTGCCCTGACTCCCCTCCATAGGGTGAGTCCCTCAGACCTTGCTGGTCTCCACCAAAGCCAATCTTTGCTTCCTGCGTGGGTTGCTGTTGCCAAGGCATGTTGGGTCCGATTCGGAAACCGACACCGCAGCACTCAACATCCTTAGTGGGACAGCTCGAATCCAGTTTCTGGTCATCCTTGACACCTCCTGGTCCTCGTAGCTGAAGAGTCAAGCTTCACCTTCCTCACCTGAAATCACCCGACGTCGGTGGGCATCTGTTCATCGTCTTCCTGGTCACTGGCTAGTGATCCAAACGATGTCCCCTCTGCTTTCAGGTTCTTCAGATCTCCGATCCACCCTTGGATCCACCCGAACACATTCCACTTGGTCGCCTGCAGCATTCTTCAGCAGCTCGCCATTGAAATCGAAGACGAAACCCGACACGAAAAGTCACCTCTGCACCCGGCTTCCCTGGGTGCGGTAACTCGAGTACTCTGGTGCTCCTGTGGGTGTTGGCTCTAGAACCTCCCAGTTCTAAAGGGGTTTGCTCCAAGTCCTCTTCTAATTGTCTTTAATCTATAATTTTCCAACCGCGACTTTCCCCCTAAAATTTAATGGTGATCTGCGGCTGTGTTTAGACACTGCGCACGTCCACCGTGGGTCCCCTGTATCGCTACCCTGTGTGGTTCACGGTGGCCCCGCCGCCCCAGCGGTTCTAAAGGCTCTAGGCCTTGTATCTATGTCAGTCGTGGTTCTTATAACACTTTCTTAGTATATGGTTTGGTACGCCCCTAGGGCGCCACATATATTGTGCTAATTTACCGTGTGCTAAATAATTTTACTGAATGTACTTTTGCCTCTAGCCTCATAAGAGACTAGGGGTATGTGTTTGGAATAAATACATATATTTGATATATATACCTGGTGTGGTTCTCCTTTCATTTGGTCATTCATGAGATTATAGACTGGTAAAACAAGCTGCTTGACATTCCTTCAAGACTTATCCTGAAGGCTGCTCTCCACAGCTACCATTAGGATAGCTTTCTATATAGGTTGTCTTTAAACCTACTATCAATAAGGGTTGTTTGGACTGGTGCAATGTGCCCACTAGAATAGTGGACAGCATATGCCAGGCCAACTTCTCACACGCAGCATATCCATTTCCACCACTGACAAAAAACATGTGCACCAATGCCCTTCTGGAGCTGCCGTATTGCCCTATAAGTCTGTCCGACCCTGGCACCCCAGAGAAAAGCAAAGTATTATTTGATGGCGACCACAATCTTTAATATGTTACAAGTTCCGTTTGCATATCTCGCCTGCCTGTTGCAGCAAAAAATGTCTTCTTTGTGTGAGTGCATGTAAATCAGAGCTACTTCTCCCAGCTATGGACGTTCAGGCAGCATTTCCTCCTCCAATCACCTTCTCTCTGTAATAGAGCAGCCTCCTACGAGCTGCTAAACTGTATGAGCTGTGTGTTTGTTCTTGTGTATTTCGCATGTATCACTTGTGTTATGCAAAATATTACTTTTGTTAAGTGGGCTGAATGTAATAATTGAGTCGACACTACTATACTGCAATATTTCTGATAGCTTACAAAGTGATGGAAACTAAATCTAAGCAAAAAGTGGACTTCTTGAACTAGCGTCGGAATGAAAATGCTCACAAATTAGGTAAAAATTAATTTAAAGGGCACAAAACCTTAGGGTTTGAGTAAAATTGTAAGTGAACACAGGCACAGTGAATGAGTAGTGTTTATTTGTAATGCATTCAGGGTGACATGCCGTAGATCCTTTGCATAATAGCTTCCACTCAACATTCCAAAAAAAAGCTGGCATACAAATTGACCTTTTATACAATTGTGCACGACTGTGCTTATCACTCTGGTATTGTTTCTCACACGATACAAGTTTATAATTCCCTTTTGTATGTAAGTTTTTCTTTGCGACTGTTCCTTGACATGTGTATTTTTGCTTGCATCACTATGCTACTATCACTTAAATTGTGATAGTCGGGTATTGTCACTGGGCGTCATAATTTAATGTCTGTCAGTGGCCCGTAGAGGTTCTCGCTGCTCAAATGGGATTATTCAAGTCTTCATTACTAAACTTCGCGCGTGAGAACGTGTCCCTCATTGTCATTGAAGTTTCGCTCATTAATTACACTAAAATTATGAAAATGTCACACATAGCACTCTGAAACCTTGCCAGCTATGTGCTTGAACTAAAGTAAGTAGATATACAAACATGTGTGCCCTCCACAGCTCACGATGAAAGTGACACAAAGGCATAAATGATTTTTCCCAGATACACAAATATATGCTCACATACCACAGACATATTATCGCACATACATGAAAAACATGTCAATAAAGATTTTACTGTAAATCACTTTGTAATCGTGCGTCCTAAAATAACTCTGCGTCCAGGAACGTAATAATAACCTTAGCCAGCAGTTGGACTGGGCCCAGAAAAGAATCGAAATTTGAGCTAATCTCAGCTCCGTGAATTATTCCTCTTCTTTCTCTAAGACGTAAGGGATTCAATGGCTGTATACGAATCACACGTCTATCTGCAGCTCTGCTCGGCGCGCTGCTCATTCTGTCTATTTGAGCCGAGGTTCTCCTCTCCTGGCGTGGGCGGGGCTACTTGGGGGCTCGCCCCAGCTGTCCAATAGGCAGGACCTCCGGAATCTGCCGAAGCGAAGGGGATACACGATCCTGAGGGGATACCTGATATTACACAACACCGGGAGCCACCCGGAGCGACGTACCACCATTTTTAGGTCTCGCCTGTCGATGCGCATGCGCATCGAGCTTGCGAGTCTATGGTGGCTTATCCACTCTTTATCCAACTTGCAAGGAATCGTGGCGATTCCTTGCAGTGCACGAGAAATTTAAGTTCAATGCGCATGCGCATTGAGCTTAAATGCGCGTGCACATGCCCCCAGCCACGGCCGCTAGGCCGTGCCTCCCCTACTCTCCTCCTCCTACTCTCCTCCCCTCGCCGTCTGTTCCCGCACTCCTCCCACACCCCCGCTCCGCCCCCTCCCCTCCCCTGCCCGCCGTGTCGCGTTTCTCCTCCCCCCTCCCCACAGCAATGCCCTCCGCCGGCCGTACTTTCACTTTGACGGCCGCAGGCCGTCTCTCGTGTTTCTCCTCCCCCCTCCCAGTGTACTTTTTTTTTCTTAAACTTGTTTTCTTTTACAATTATAAAACACAGTCTTTAATTTTCAAAGCGCAACATGCCGAACTTTCACTTAAACAATTGTGGCTGCGTGCCTTTTCTGTATCCGCGGCTCTATGTGTTCACTTTTAAAAAACATCAGGTCTTTATTAAAAGTTCCACTTTCACTTTAGGCATGCCTTTATTTTTCATAATTGGTGCCCCTTGCAGAGCTGATCACTGCTCGTTAACACGCCTTTACTTCTGCACGATGTCTTGCAACTCCTCCCTTGTTAACTGCTTCCCATTCCGAGCAGCTGCTCTTCGCTCCCTCTCCTCGGCCACAACTGCCTCCTCCCTATGCTTCTCCTGTGCCATTGGAGCTTCAAAAGGATGTGACGAGAAAGCTGGTAATTATTTTTTTATCAAGTTTAAAGGCACATTCCTGTCACAATGACAACATGCCATACTTCCGTTTCAAAGGTGGAGCGTGTAGCAGGCCAATGTCCGCAACGTAAATTTATCGAAGCGTCTCGAACAATCATCGCCCTATTGACTCATAATTAAATGCACCCTATACAGAAAGCGCAGCTGAAACGAGTACTAGTAAAACATTTAATTAGCACATGTAAATCAGCTGCACCCTTACGAGGCTCTGCCATGCTACTGGATTGGACTAATGAACCAAATAACAGTAATTTGTAATAAAAGGCCAGACTCGAGACCTGGAATCCAGATAACAATCCCTCCCCTTCTCTCTCTTCCCTCCGCATTTCTCCTCCCCCCTCCCCTTATCTGCCTTCCCTCCGTCTGTTGCCTCTCCCCGCTCCGCCCCCTCCCCTGCCCGCCGTGTCGCATTTCTCCTCCCCCCTCCCCTTCTCTCTCTTCCCTCCTTTCCCCCACCCTACAGCCATTAACACGGTTTCGTCTTTTTAGTAATTACAATCCTTGCATACTGCAAAAACTGTCCAGCCCACTCTAAACGTCTCGCAGGCCTCCTGAGGTGTTAGGAATTCCCCCAACCCACCTCCTCTCCAGGTAGACGTCTTTCAGTATCATGTATCCCCTTCCCTCCACCACCAGCCGATCACCAACATGCCCTCCACGATGTGTTGCACGCCATGAAAGTGCTTGCTTTTACCAGCTGTCTCCCTTGTGTACTTCTCTCCAGTTGCTCTGTCATCCATGTGCTTCTCCCGGCCCCTTTCCATGTTGCGCTCTCCCTCGTGCACTTCCCTGGTTCTATCTCGTCTGTGTCATTCTCTTCTCCACCCGCACCACCCCTTCGCGCCCATTGGCATCGCCAGTGCTTGTTTAATAAGGGATAGCAGGAGTTTGAGCGCAATGTCGCAGGAAACTGACTTGCAGGAGGACATCTACAGGAAGCCATGAAAGACAACATTCCTTGTAGCAGGACGTTTTCTCAGGTAGACCTCCGGTATGTGAGCATGGGTGTATGTATACCTGCCTTAAGTAGGGTTTAGAATCTCTGCGTTTGTCTGCTTTACGTTTGCGATTAATTGACTTTCTTTTTAAAATGTATAAAGGCTTAATTAGACTTATTTCCTTTGTCGCTTCCTTTTTTTAAATTTTATTTAAATGTGTAGTTCTTAGATTTCATAGACCAGACCAGTGTGTGCAGGTTCCTTGCTGTAGGCCAAGTACACCCGCCGCCCCTCCCACACAAGCGCCTTCAAATTAATTCGGGGTGAAAACCCATCAGACGACACACTGGCGAACCGTTTCGCATTCAGCCTTGCAGACATGTCGGATATTGTTCAGCGCCTAAATGAGTGTTGCCATGGACTCGGCCGTGCTGCTTATTAATCCAGACGGTGCCCTTTCACTCCGGGGCCCAGCTGACGTCAGCCCGATGTCACCCTCACTCACCCTCAACCCCTCACCCTCAACCCCTCACCCTCACTCACCCTCACCCTCACTCACCCTCACCCTCCCTCACCCTCAACCCCTCACCCTCAACCCCTCACCCTCACTCACCCTCAACCCCTCACCCTCACTCACTCACCCTCAACCCCTCACCCACCCACCCTCAACCCCTCACCCACCCACCCTCAACCCCTCACCCTCACTCACTCACCCTCAACCCCTCACCCTCACTCACTCACCCTCACTCACCCTCAACCCCTCCCCCTTGACCCCTCACCCTCACCCTCACTCACCCTCAACCCCTCACCCTCAAACCCTCACTCACCCTCAACCCCTCACCCTCAAACCCTCACTCACCCTCACTCTCACTCATCCTCACTCACCCTCAACCCCTCACCCTCACTCACCCTCACTCACCCTCAACCCCTCACCCTCACTCACTCACCCTCAACCCCTCACCCTCAACCCCTCACTCACCCTCACTCTCACTCACCCTCACTCAGCCTCAACTACTCCCCCTCACCCTCACGCACCCAAAACCCCTCACCCTCACTCACCCTCACCCTCACTCACCCTCAACACCTCACTCACCCTCACTCACCCTCACCCTCACTCACCCTCAACACCTCACCCTCAACCTCACTCACCCTCACTCACCCTCACTCTCACTCACCCTCACTCACCCTCACTCTCACTCACCCTCAACCCCTCACCCTCAACCCCTCACCCTCACTCACCCTCACTCACCCTCACCCACCCTCACCCTCACTCACCCTCACCCTCACACAGTGCAATAGTTCTCAGACCATTTCAGTTAGAGCTTTTAGAAATGTTTATGGCTTTTTTTTATTTGTAATACTTTAGCATTGGCTACAGGAAACAAAAATGCTAAACATTTACAAGAAAAACCCATAAACAATTCTAAAAGCACTAACTCTAATGGTGCGAGACCTATTGCATTTCCAATGCTTGTTGTAGTTGGAGTCTCCAAGCGTGTATCTACATTTTTTATGCGGGACAATAAAGTTAATTGGAAGTTAATGTTTACGGGGTTTGTCACTGGGAGGACTTCTGCTTTATTTCAGTCTTCCTATTTGTAAGTGAATTGTCTTATGGAGCAGCGCGGTATTTCAGGTACATTCTCATTTTTATTCTTTGTGCATGGAAGTACACAGTGCACAGTTGAGCAGCTGCATCTGCATGGAAGTAAACAGCGCACAGTTGGGGAGCTGCTACTAGTTCTTCACGCTGACATTTTGCTTTTGGCTTCTCTTCATTTTTCTTTGCCGCATTGTGCATTGGAACACTCGAAACTTTGTCAATGGACTTGTTTACATAGTCATGCATCCTGGTGACTTTGACTTCTGGCGTCTGGGATTTCCACTTAACCATTGAGGATATTCTATTCGGGTGAGAGGTTGCTCACCGGTGAGTGCACAGTTTAAATGTTCTACAGTTATAGTGTTAGTATCCCCCCGACCTATGGGATATTTTTCCTCTTTTGCGATGCCACTGTCAACGTTGTCACAAGTTGTGTTCTGTTTCATAGGGAGGTGTGTTTCCTTATTTCGGTTGTGTTCTGTTTCTTAGGGAGGTGTGTTCTCCTATAGGGAGGTGTGTTCCCCTATTACAGTGTTCTTGTTCTGTTTCATTAGGAGGTGTGTTCCCTATTACGGTGTTTCTTAGGGAGATGATTCCCCTATAGGGAGGTGTGTTCCCCTATTATAGAGGGCTTGTTCTGTTTCATAGGGAGGTGTGTTCCCTATTACGGTGTTTCTTAGCGAGGTGTTTCCCCTATAGGGAGGAGTGTTCCCCTATTACAGTGTGCTTGTTCAGTTTCATAGGGAGTTGTGTTCCCTATTACAGTGGTTCGCATGGAAGTGTTTTCCCCTAATAAAATGTGCTTTTTCTGTTCCATTGGGAGGTGTGTTTCCTTATTACGGTGTTTCTTAGGGAGGTGTTTCCCCTATAGAGAGGTGTGTTCTCCTATTACTGTGTGCTTGTTTGATAGGGAGGATTTTTCCCCTATTAGTGCCATGTTCATGGATGCATATTTTGGGATTTTCATACGATCTTTTCTTATGTATAATACTTGTTATATACTGTTTTGGGTTTGTGAATACTTACCCACTGTGTTTTTTTTTTCATTTCTGTAATTTTTTATTGTATATAAAAATATATATTTACATGGAGCATACATGAGTGGCGGAAAGAAAGAGGAGAGAGTGAAAGAAGAAAAGAAGGAAAAAAGAAAAAGAAGGCGCCGGGGGGGGGGGGGGGGTATAGCAATATTGTCCTGCAATAGTTCGATCCTTGCAATGGTACGTGGGGTCGGATAGTTCGAATAGTCCAAAAAAAGAAGAAGTCCGTTTTCCGAGTCTTGCTTGGCGTTGTCTTCTGTCCCCCCTTTTGCACTGCCTGGTGGGTATAGCGCCCCGGACGATAGAGAGGATAGAGAGGGATAGAGGTAGGAAAGGAGATAGGAGAGTGTTCTTCCTCGCAGGTTTCTTTTGTTAGAGTGTGGGTCCCTATAGTGTGTCCCTTGATGGATGTCTAGTGTCTAGTGTCTGCGCCTAGGGGGGTTTATGTGATGAAAGGTAGAGGTCTAGGGGCCCCCATATGTTTGATTGCCTGTGTGTTTTCGGTGAGTGTTTCGCTGTAATGTTGTCTGCCCCTCTTAGGAATGTGACCCAGTTGAGCCACGCCTGTGGTGTAGCTTTTGTGGTGTCTTTCCAGTTGCTTAGGATTATTTTGACTGCAGCCGTCAACAGTAGGTCAATGAGGTCGCGGTCTTCTGTTGTTGTGATGGACGGGGATGCAAAGCCCAGGACTAGACTTGGGAAATCTATGTGTATGGCTACTCCAGTGATTTTATTGATAAGCTTCCCAGTTTTTTCCCAGAAGTCCTTGATCTGAGGACAGCTGAGCAGGAGATGTTCTAAGTCCCCCCTTCCACTGTCACAATTCCAGCATGTATCGCTCTCTCGGATCCCCAGGGTGGATAGGCGGGCCGGTGTCCAGTATGCCTTGTGCACTAACCAGTGTTTGGTCTGATTTAGTGAAGCAGTTATCTTTTTTCTAGTGGTCGATCTCCATAATTCTGCCTTTTCGGTCTCGCTTAGTTCCTTCCCTGCTAAAGTCCCCCAGAAGTTTGTGACCTTATCATTGAGTTTGGTGTTTTTGGGGCGTAGGGCTTTGTATAGGTGTGCTATTTGGTGTCCTAGTATGTTGAGATCGGCTGCAAGCTGTAAGAGCGAAGGTGTCTGGCTGTTAAGGTTTGCCTTCCTAATTGCTACTTTTATTTTCAGGAAGTTGTATAGTTCTATGTTTTGCAGGTTGTGCGATTCCTTGAGTGTATCGAAAGTTGTGTCTTTGAAGGTCTTGGGCCGTGGATATACCATGTCCGTACCACTCAGGCATGTCTAGAACCTTATCTCTGTATTTTAAAATGGGGTTGTGCCAGAGGGATTCAAATTGGCCTCCCCTGATGCTTGTTGTCAGTAGTTTGTCGACGCTCAGAAGAGCTGTCTTTGTGTTCTTGAGGACGGGGTTCTCCTTCAATGCTGGGTGTCGTGTGGCTGTCAGGAGGGTTATAGGGTTCATGCCTTTTAGTAGTCCGCGCTCAAATGATAGCCATGCTGGGGTGCATTCCTGTCTTGGGTCTAGCCAGTGTAGCCCCTGTCTAGCTATGCATGCCGTCTGGAATCGTTTGAAATTCGTTATGTTCAGGCCGCCCTGATCTTTTGATAGCCTTAGCTTGTGTAGGCTTATTCTGGGTTTTTTCCCCCTCCATAGGAAGCTGTTCAGTATCTTGTCAAGTGTCTTGTGGAAGCTCTCTGTGTTAGTCAGTGGGAGCATGGTTAGCATATAGTTGACCATCGGTGTCAGCATCATTTTTATTGCTTCTATCCTTCCCCACCATGTTGTGAACTTGGGGGACCACCCTTCTACTTTGTCCTTAATTTTCTGTATTGTTGCGTGTTCATTGTGTTCCAGTGTCATTCTTAGGTCTCTCTCAAAGAGGATACCCAGATATTTTATGGGTTTCGGTTGCCATGTTAGTCCTGACGTTCCTAATACTGTTCTTGTTGCGTGGATGTTTAAAGGTTTGCACTCAGATTTGTCTCTGTTGAGTTTGTACCCCGAGACCTGGGCGTAGTTGTCAATGGTGTCAGTCAGTGCTTTTATGGATCTCTCTGGGTCTTCTGTGACTATTAGTACGTCATCCGCGTACGCCGCTAGCTTGAAAGTTTCTCCTCCTATTGGTATCCCTACTATATCCACATTAGTTCTGATCATCGTGAGGAGCGGTTCTATGGCTAGTAGGAATAGGGCTGGTGACAGAGGGCATCCTTGTCTAGTTCCCCTTCCCAAGTTGAGTATGTTTGATGTGCCCCCGTTGACCACCACCCTTGCTTTGGGGTCCTCGTATAGGGCCATCACCATCTTCCTATAGTTTGGACCTAGCCCGAATTTCCCCATACACTGATCTAAGAAGGGCCATGAGACTCTATCGAAGGCTTTCTCAGCGTCTAGGGCTATCATGACTGCTGCGTTGTCGCTTCCGGAGGAGTGGTTAATTATGTGGCATAGAAGTCTCGTGTTGTCGTGTGACATACGGTTTTTAAGGTATCCTACTTGCGAGTTGTGTATGAGTTTCGGAAGGTATGCGTTGAGTCTGTTGGCCAGTATTTTTGCGAAGATCTTGCAGTCCACATTTATGAGGGAGATCGGTCTAAAGTTCTTCGCCTCTGTTGTGTCTTTCCCTTCCTTGGGTATCACTATTATGTTTGCCTCAGCCATTGAGGGTGTCATGTGCCCGCTCTGGGCGCATGCTGTGAATACCTCCTTCATTGTGGGTTTGAGTATGTTTAGGTACTGCTTATAGAAGCCAGCTGTGAAACCATCTGGCCCCGGTGCCTTGTTATCTTTGAGGCTTTGCGTGGCTTTCTCTATCTCATCCCCCGTTATGGTCATTTCCAGGATGTCTCGTTCTTGGTCCGACAGTGTGGGTGTGGTTATGTTCGCTAGGAACTCTTTTCCCCCGTCATCATGCAGTGTTTCGTCTTTGGTGTACAGTCCCTCATAGAAGTCCCTGAAGACTTCTAGGATGTCTTTGTTCGATGTCTGGGATATGCCGTGTTTGTCTTTGATGGCTCCTATCGTGTGGCGTTTCTGCTTCCCTCTCAGGTAGGATGCTAGGTTTTTGCCCGCTTTGTTTGCGGTACATAGATTAATAGATTTATATTTATTGATCCAAGTGCCTGCCCTCTCGCTCAGTATTCTGTTCAGTTCGTACTTTAATTTAGTCAGGTTTGTGAGTGTGTTCTTGTCCTCTATTCTGGCTATGTGGCTGTTCTCAAGTTTTTTAATTTCTTTCTCTAGGTCTGCAATTCTCTTATTCCTGTCTTTGTTCATCCTGCCCTTGACGGTCATGACTGTTCCCCGGATGGTGGCCTTCAGGGCGTCCCATAGGACTTCCCTGTTTGTGTTTGGTTTGTCGTTCATTAGTAGGTATTCTTTTATCGCCTCCTCTATCTTGGCTTTCGCTGGGGCGTGTTGGAGCAGACTGTCATCGAATCGCCATCTGCGGGTTGGCTTGTCGTTGTGCTTGCCCGATAGTGTTAGGCTTATGTGTGAGTGGTCCGATACTGTTCTGGGTCCTATTTCTGTGTGGTCTATGAGGTGGGTATGTGTTTCTGACATTAGGATGTAATCTATTCGGCTATATGAGTTGTGTGGGTTGGAGTAGAATGTGTACTCCCTGGCATCTGGGTTGCTCAAGCGCCATGGGTCTCTTAGTCTTAGTTTGGAGCAGAGATTCTTAAGGATGTGGGGATTGCTTGTTGATTGGCTTGGTCTATATGGATGCTTATCAATTGCTGGGTCTAGGACTTGGTTCATATCTCCTGCGACGATCAGCAGATCTCCTAGCGGTAGTGAATACAGTTGTGCACCCACCCCCTCCCAGAATGATCTGTCATCACTGTGTTTAAGTATGGAACTTTTGCTTTTGTCTTTCCTTGCTATGTGTGTCTTATCATCTCGTATATATTTGATTTTCTATAATCATTATAAGGGGGAAGATGTGTTATAATCTACTTGTTGGTTAATGCACCCTCCCTATATTTGTTCTCTGCCTTTCTGCGCAGCCAATATTGATGTCATTGGAATGTTCAGTGTGTTTGTGCTTGAGGAGATGTCAGTTGGAGCGGATGGGCTGAGCAGCAAGGAGGCTGCTCCTTGTGGTCATATTATGGATTGAACCTGTAACCTGATGAATAAACCAATAACTTGTTTTCTACAAGACCTGTCAGCGAGACATTAATCAATTTAACACACTTTTAGCAATTTTATGAGTGATCTGGGGCTGAAAACGAATCAAACTAAATCATTTATTATGAAACTCAGGAGCAGAAACTCCAAATTGAAGAAAATCCATCTTGCAGGGGCCGAGATATTTAAAGTACATCATTTTTCATACTTACGTATCCCTTTTGCCGCCAATTCGGACGGGGATACCTACTCAAATCAAGGGTGTTCCAATTTCAAAAATCAATTGAGTCTGTTTTCAGTTTTGCAAGAAATCTGGGCTATTTACCAATGAGGAAGATTATCAGTATTAATAATAGCAAGTGCAAAGCATCTGGGAGTTACTGTGATGAGATCTGTGGTTACACCTGTGTCGAACAGTTACAAAGGGTAGAGAATACATTTTTAGGTTGGGCCCAGCATCGCACATGCGCTGCTCTGCGAGGAATGATGCTGTTTCTCCTCTAGGGACATTGACCACACCTCTCACTTCCCATTGGTTCCTTTGTGTGTTTTTGGAAAATCCCTTCCTTTCTGTGGCTAATTTTCACATTTGTCCCGCCTTTAGTTGGGTGGTTCCCGTCCCTGGTTACTGGCCCTGGTACATGTATTATTGTTTTTCTGTCTATTTGCTTATGTTTGCGTTGCACTTCTTTTTCAGTTGCCTTGGAAAGGCTCTACTTTCAGCGGGGTTTAGTCTTTTCTTAGCCACTCCTACCTAACATACATACTCCATAATTTCCTGAAGCCGACTGGTGTGCGAGTCACTGAACCCAGGCCCTGCTTGCAAGTGTGCACCAGGCTCTTCCCGAAGCCTCCTCCTCCTCTTTCTGCTGCAGCCTGTCCTCCGAGACTTACATTATTAAGTAGCCCCCAGGGTGACGTGCCCTCTCGTGCTCGCCAGTGTCTGCCGGATGGTTCCCATACTATTGTTCAGATCACCCTATGTGCTGCATTGCACCATCGGTGCTCGCTCGGTGGCCCTCTCCCCGGCTCAATCCACCCACAAGCCTCTCATTGTGGCCCGAGCCTGGCTACCGACCTCCAATCCTATTATCCGCTGTGCAGATGGCTCACAGGCTCGTCCTTGCTGTTCTCTAGACCATTATGTAACTGCTCAGACAGAACATGTTGTTTTCAGTGAGTCCTGACGTTGTTGATATCCTGTTCTCACCGGATCACCGAGAAGAGGGCTCCTAGGGCTACTGGGGCCCTGGAGCAGAAAAAAAGGTGGCAGAGTAACAGGACTCAGCTAACCCTGGCACACCCTTGCTGAAAACCGTGACTTCAAGAAACGGCTCTTACCCTTTGTTTCATCTCCTTTTCTTCATTTGTTCCCCTGTGAAATGGATCCAAAAAATGAAAGAAACACTTTTGCTGGAAATGTCATCTATTTCTGTCATTTTTCTATTCCAAAATGCAGTCTCTGGATAGAGAGAAAAAAGTTTAAAAATACGAAAAGTAACTAAATAAAACAAGACAGAGCGGTTGCAAAGTGACCAGATTGGTTGTATTTAATTTAAAAAAATTTAATAGCGATTTCTAAAGCGCCTGGTGACCCGAGGGCATCCCCGCGCTATGTGACTTGAAATCCTGTTGAGGGGAAAGAGAGGGAGGGGGGAGCAACAGAGGGAGTTTATTTAGGGAACAGGTGAGTCTTTAGTTTCTTGCGGAAAACCAGGTAGTTGGGTTCAAGTCTGAGGGAGCGAGGAAGTGCGTTCCAGCCCTTAGCTGCTTGAACGGAGAATTGTCGTCCTCCTGTACGGGTTCTTTTGAATCTAGGGGTGCTAGCTAGGTTCTCATTCTGGGATCGTAGGGATCTGGTTGCTGTGTAGGGAGTGATCATTTTGCTGAGAATCGCTGGACCAGATCCGTTGAACAGCTTGAGTGTAGTACACATCGCCTTGAATTGCACCCTTTGGCGCACGGGGAGCCAGTGCAGGGCTTTGAGGGCCGGCTTGGCGGACGTTCTGGCAGGGGTGTTAGTAAGCATGCGTGCCGCCGCGTTCTGAGTCCGCTGGAGTTTCGTGAGGGTGGCCTCGGGGGCTCCCAGGTAAACCAGGTTGCTGTAGTCCAGGCGGGACAGTACTAGTCCCTGGATGAGTAGCTTTCTGGAAGTAGGTGGCAGTAAGGGCAGGATTTTACGGGTCGTGCGCATGAGCCCGAAACAGGTGCCCGAGGTTTTAGTAGCTTGTGTTTTCATCGTGAGCTGTGGTTCGAGCCACACCCCAAGTGTCTTGATTTCACGTTTTGGGGGGGGGGATTTCCCCGAACACATCGGGCCAGAGTGTTGGAGGGATGGTCGTCCATTGATTTCCTAGTAGCATCACTTCCGTCTTTGTCCCATTCAATTTTAATGATGAGTTATTCATCCAGTTATGAATTCCTATGAGGCAGTTGGTCAGATTTTCTGGATGGTCGCTCAACTGGGACAGGGAGACGACTAGTTGAGTATCGTCAGCGTAGCTCACCATTTTTATGTTGAATGGTGTTACCACGTCCTCAAGGGGGGCCATATAAACATTAAACAGCGTCGGACTCAGGGAGGAGCCCTGAGGGACGCCGCTTGTGAGTGGGAGGGTGGAAGAATGATGATTATCGTCCCACACTTGGAAAGTGCGCCCTGTAAGGAAGGATTCAATCAATTTGATTGCTGTCCCGGTAAGTCCTGCATCCGCCAGTCTATGCAGAAGGACACGATGGTTGACTGTGTCGAAGGCTGCGCTCAGATCCAGGAGGATCACTGCCACTGATCCTCCTGAGTCCAGTATACCCCTTGCCTCCTCAATGACTGCGAGGAGTGCAGTGTCTGTTCCATGGCCCGGGCGAAATCCGGTTTGGGATTGTCGCAGCAAGTTATTGGTTTCAAGGAACTGAGATAATTGAGTATTTACCAGTTTCTCAGTGACTTTGCTGATACCAGGGAGTAGAGATATTGGTCTGTAGTTAGACAGGTCCATTGGGTCTAGCTGAGGTTTTTTTAGGAGTGCTTTTACCACAGCCCTCTTCCAGCTGTCGGGGACAGTTCCGTGGGCGAACGAGCTGTTGATGAGGTCCGTGACAGTAGGTACGATTACTGAGGCAACGGTCTTGAGGAACCTGATTGGTGCTGGGTCCAAGGGTGACCCACTTTTCATTTTCGTTAGGGTTCGCTCAACCTCTAGGGAGGTGACTGGTCGGAATGTTGGTAGAGTGGGGCGTGGGTTACTCTCAGCCTGGTCACACCCAACACACATTAGCACCGCTTACAGAGTTTACTGGTGAGGCGCTACTTTCGTTTTCTCTTCTTTCTGTGAACAACATTGATTTCCCCAGGTGGGAAAGTGCACCATTCCTGGCAGTCCTGCAATACCTGATTGATGTATAGAGCAGAAAACGTTTCATTTGATCCTTTTCAGCTGTTTTCCTTATTTTAGTTTATAAAGTGTGTACCACAGCCCTGTCTTCAGGGACGTGGTCTTTTTAAAACATACTGCTTATGTTTTGTAAGGATATAAGCAATGTACATTTAAATGGGTCTCTTCCGGACTCTATAATCATGTCCTTAACTTTTCTGACAAAAACACTCACTGTTCTCTGAATAATGAGTGTAAACGGGTTACGGTAACCATGTTGTTTATGCTTACATTTCACATGATTTACTTAATCTTGCATTCCGTGTGAGTGTTTGCTTTTTCCAGGATATTACTTTTTTTCAGGCAACATATTACTCTTATCTAGTGCACAATTTGAATTGAGTCGCATCCCAGCATTATTGGGTTGTAGCTGAAGGCAGGGCAAGTTTCTCTTAGTGGGGTAGTATGGTGTTCAGTGGGGGAAAGGATGTGGCACCAACTCAGCACCACCTCAGCATCAGTGCAGCATCAGTAAGCGTCACTCAGCACCACTTCTACATCACTCAGTAGCACCACCGCAGCATCACCTGAGCATTACTAAGCAGCACCTGAGCACAGCCACAACTCCACCGCAACAGTACTCAGCCCAGCGCAGCACCATATCAGCACCAGCGCAGCACCATCTCAGCACAAGCGCAGCACCAGTGCAGCACCAACCCCGCACACGCAGAGCACCAGTCCTTCACCAGTGCAGCACCATCTTACTACCAGTGCTGTTTATGGTTGTCACCATAACAAAAAACTATAGCAAACAAGCATTAGAATAGGCAGAAAGAATTTTCCAGCATTGCAAGAACAAAAAAACTAGAAGACATGTATTCTTTTTTAATAGGGTCATTAAGTTCTACATAATATCTTCTTGGGTATATATAAAATGACAAAAATGCTTACAACACTTTTTTAGTATATCTTTTCAACATGCTGCACGCCAGCCATACTGCTCTACACTATCGCTTAAAGACATTGGCATAGCTAATAGCTCTGGCTAAACACTTATAAGATCCCAAAGGCAAGACCTATTCAAATCGACCATCAACGTACACCACCTTCTCCTCAAAACAGCAAAGAAAACGGCCTTCGAAGACAGAATAAACACCAATGCACACAACTGCAAAGAACGCTTTGCCATCATCAAAGAGTTCACCATCCCCAACAGCAAGACCGCAGACATCCCACCCTCCCAAGACCTCCCGGCACCTTCTTCCACCAGAAGATCAGGCAGATCTAGGACAGCTTCGACACCCAAGACCCCACCTCTTTGCCTATCACCACCGCAGACAACCATGCAGCACCCCAACAGATCGTGCTCAACTGGACTCTGCTCACCACAGATGACACACTCAAGACCATGAAGAGCATCCACTCAGGAGCCCCATTGGATCCTTGACCATAGCACATCTTCCTCAGAGCAGCTGCCTTCATTGCCCCCAGCTTCGCTGCACCATCAACTGCTTCATTGAAACCACCACCTTCCCCGACGACTGGAAACACGCTGAGATCCACCCCCTGCTAAAGAAATCGTCCACCGACCCGACAGACCTCAAGAACTTCAGACCCATATCCCTCCTCCCATTCCCAGACAAGGTCATCGAGAAGGCCATCAACGCCCAACTCTCTGAGTTCATCAAAGAGAACCATGTCCTGGACACCTCCCAATCCAGTTTCTGAAGCAACCACAGCACCAAGACTGCACTCACTGCCGCCAACTTCATCCACTTCCTCCTAGACTAGGACGAAACCACAGCCCTAATCCTACTGGACCTCTCGGCCACCTTCGACAGCGTCTCCCACTGCACCCTAATCATGAGACTCCACAATGGCAGCATCCGCGACAAGGCACTGGATTAGTTCCACTCCTTCCTGACCAGCTGAACACAGCTAGTCAGACTACCCTCGTTCCTCTCAGAACCTACAGAGATCAGCTGTGGAGTGCCCCAGAGCTCCTCCCGGAGCCCCACCCTCTTTAACATCTACATAGCCCCCCTCGCAGCCATCGTCAGAAGTCACGGACTCAACATCATCTCCTATGCTAACAATACCCAGCTGATCATCTCTCTCACCAATGAACCCATAGCCGTCAGAATCAACTTTCTCAATTGAATGAAGGCAGTTGCTATCTGGATGCAAGACAGCTGCCTCAAGCTCAACTCTGACAAAGCTGAAGTACTCACCCTGGGACCCACCCCCTCAGCCTGGGATGCCTCATGGTGGCCCATAGCACTAGGAACCCCTCCCACCCCTACGGACCATGCACGCAACCTTGGTATCATAATGAACTCCTTACTAACAATGAACCTCCAAATCAACGCATTATCCTCAATCTGCTTCCACACGCTCCGCCTGCTTCAAAAGACATTCAGATGGCTCCCTACAGAATCCAAAAAGACATCACCCTTGCTCTCATCACCAGTAAATTGATACTTGTAATGTAAAAAAGTAGACTGGACTATAGCAATGCACTCTATGCCGGTGTCACCCAGAAACAGCATAGAAAACGACAGAACGTCCAAGACGCTGCAGCCAGCCTGGTCCTCGACATCCCCTGCCGCAGCCACATGACACAACACTACCGACAACTCTACTGGCTCTCTATCAACCAGATAATCACCTTCAAGATCCTCACACATGCCTACAAGGCTCTCCATGATGCAGGACCAGAATATCTGAACCACCACCTTGCATTTCACACACCCACCAGACAACTCTGCTCCACCCAACTCACCCTGGCCTCCGTCCCACAGATCCACAAGACCGGGGGAAGATCCTTCTCCTACCTCACCCCCAGGACCTGGAACACCCTGCCCCTCCACCTCAGGCCATCCGCGTTGTTGACCCAGTTCACGAAGGACCTCTAGACCTGACTCTTCGACTGAACCTCCACACCCAGATGGATCAGCAGCCCCAAACCCCCCTCATTGCCTTGGTGAATAGCTGTGCTTTACAAACCCCTGATTAATTGTTTGATTGATATTCCTCCTCCTGTTTTATGTGTAATTCAGAGACAGCGTTGCATTGACTGGAAGACACATTACATGTAGCCTGCTGCTACTATGGCTGAGGATTTTGGCCACCTCAGAAGCTAGTTTTTCAAGAGAAATTTTAGAAGATTGTTGTGTGCTTGAAAATGTTTCTGCTATTCCATGGATAGAGTATGTTAAAGTCATTTTTAACACCTTTCGGATCCCAGACTTTCTCACTAAACCTGAAAGTATTGCAGCAGGCTCCAAATGTAGGGTTAAAATGTATTTATCAACTATCTACTTAAACTCAGTGCAAAGGAGCTCTCGGATATGAAATCATGCAGTAATTATTGTCCTATTAATTTGTCCTCAGGCCCTGAGCGTTATTTATCTTCCATTTTTAATACTGAATGTAGATTTTATCTCACCCACTTGTGGTTTAACACTGTCCTCTTTTGGTAGCATTTTCAGTGAAGGGATTTTGGTTTCCAAATATTTCAACTTGCCCCTGTGATAATGTTTCACAAGAAAGCTCAGGGCACTGTATGCTATTTTTGTGCACCTCAAGACCTGGCTATTCGAGCAGTAGCAGCACCCCCCTCCCTTCAGGGCCTTGAGATGAGACCCTCACGGGTGAGTATCGCGCGCTACAAATGCATTGATTGATTGATTGACTACGTATGTTTTCTCAGAAACGGTTCTTTGTTTCAATTTTTCGAGATACAAACATCAGAAAGCATAAGATGGCCCTAGGCTTCTTACAACAACTAGGTTCCTTATGCGCATGCCACACTGTCATAAATTACATTAGAGGCTACCTGTCTACAAGGAAGAGTCATGGGGCATCTGAATGTTTAAGTGCAGTTGAAGGTCCGTACAAGACCAATACCGAGGCAACATCTTGTTAATCCAGATCTTTCGTACTATTTTGCTAGTATTGTATTTCTGCACCTGATCTTTGCTTGCAAGTTGTATGACATTACAACTCATGCCTCTACCACCCATGCCTGTACCACACAATCTTTACCATACATATACGATTACTACACAAGTCTTTACCAAGCATGTCTTTACCATGGACATACATAGAAATACATTAGAGGAACCATTAGCATGCATACCATTACAATACAAACGTATACCACAAAGCCCTTTACAATGCTACTTTTTTTTAATATAAAACAAATTTGCTAAATATGGAGTACCAATTTTAAAATAACATAGATGATATAATTATATGTGAGATTTAAAAATATTGAGTGATGGGCAGCTCCATACAACACATTGCAAGTCAACGCAATACATGGCAATCCTACACAATCTTTTTCAAGTTGATATTACTGAACAACACAATGCAAAACAACACACCCGTATGTTAATTTCATAAACATCATTATAAATTAACACAATGCAAAATATCACAACTCTTCACAAATATTGTAAAAATTAAATATAAAAGTAAGCGACACAGCACAACACGAAGACATTTTCTATTGTAGGTAAATAGTATTTATATTTTTAAAAATCCAACTTTTTCCATTTCTTCTTAAGCAAAACCCCTGAACCCAACAAAAATGGTTGACAAATTCAGTAAAGTCAAAGGTATGTTGAATTTCACCACAAACGTAATTATAACTTTAGTTGCAATTTAGTTTAGAAAAACATGTAGTTTGCAAAACTTATTTTAAAGTAAATTATAGTATACCCATTAAAAAATATTAAAGAAGTATCCGCCACTTTGTAGTCAGTGGTACAATGCCTTCTGATGTGACCACACGTGCCAGAGTGAAGAGGAGAGTGCATGAGAGACAGTACAAAACATTGACATCTATCTTTCCAAGTTAAGTATAATTTATACATTTAATATGCATAAAAATAGGTAGGTATATTATAGAACAGATAATCTCAAAAATTGTATTCACTTTTTCACACATTGTGAAGCTTGTGAACACACACAGATTGTGAAGAGTCTGAAGTTACAGATTAATGTAAATTAATATACGGCCATGTTCTTTTTTTTTTATAATTCAATGATAACATTTCTTCAACAATAACAATGTTCATTTTTGTTAAAAAATATTCTAACTATCTGCACTCTACTCTGGGAAGATGCTGAACAGTGACTGAGAGGTGGATTTGCAATACTAACTGTGCTAAGTACTTACCTCAGGGAAGATAATGAACAGTGACTGGGGGCAGATTTACTATTCTAACTCTGCCAAGTACTTACCTCAGTGAAGGTGCTAGACAGTGGCTGGGAGGCAAATGTATCATTCTAAAACTGCCAAGTGGTTTCCTCAGAGAAGGTGACGGACAGTGGCTGGGGGGGGAGGGGGGGGGGTAGGGGCAAATCTACTATTCTCACCCTGCCAAGTACCTAGTCAGAGAAGGTGCTGGAAGATGACTGGGGGCAGTTTCACTATTCTAACTCTGCTAAGTGCCTACCTCAGAGAAGGGGCTGGACAGAGGCTTGTGGGCAGCATTCCTATTAACTCCACAAAGTGCTTACTTCAGAGAAGGTGCTGGACAGTGACTGCATGCAAACAAAAGCCCAGAAACAAAAACGTGGTGCCAAGGGTAAATGGGGCAACCAGCTAAATATTTACTCAGTTACTTTTGTTACTGATAATAGCCTCAATACAATAAATCCCTGGAATGTGTTGCGACACCCTATATCTGTCACAACAAATGCTGACCTCAAAGTGCTCTCTGTAGACAGGTCATTTTTTCTCTAGCACTACTAGTGGATCAATGAGAACAGCAATAATTGTATTACCAGTTGGATATGGGATCTCCCCTCATGAGACCTGATGCTTGCACTCTCTGTCTCTCAACTGGTCGCAACATAATTCTATATATCAAACCCCTACTCCCTCTTATACGTTACATACAATGATTTGCCATGCATGGTGTAAGCTTCCTTAACTCAAACCCAGTAAATACCAACATAAATGTTCCTTAAATAATCCTAGAGACGAAACCACAACGCAAAAGTTGTTCTCTTTTTGTTCTTTTGTAGTTAATGATGGCCATGCTCTCCCTAGCATATGATGCCAGCGTTGGCCAATCCCTGTCACATCTCCCATTCCAACACAAACTCAGTCCGCCCTGGTCTGGCAGTATGTGCAAATCGTGATGAACATAATGCATAATTTGATGTGAAGTTAAGGTGTCGGTATGGCGCCAATTTGTAATCGTTTTACCTAATGCATGTCTTTTTTAAGTGAAGTTTTGTGTTATTATCTGTGCACATTTAAGACCCAAGGCGATAAAAACATTTTTCTCATTAATATTAATAAACCCCATCCAAAGATAATCGTGTGCACATTTGCAGCCTACGCAAATATATTCCGCTAGGTGGCGCAAACCACTCGTTTTACATTTGTTTGTGAGTTTCAAAATGATAGTTCGTATTGCTCTGACTGTCTCAAGTCGCGGAGATCCTACTCTAATGGGAATTATTTTTTCCTTTAAATTGTAAAGTGTGTTATTTAATAACACTCAGACATTCCCAATGTATGTACAATGCGACTCATTAGCACGTTCACATTAATTCATGCATTTGTTCATAATATGCATGAAAAAATGATTCTCAGCTTTAAAATCAGCATTTTTTTCCACTTTATTCTACCAAAATTCTAGAGCCAGGTGTAGTCATTACTCCCTTTCTGTACTAAAACATTTTCTATCAGCATATTTATCGCACAGTCTACATCACTTGGGCCCAGATTACGAATGGGCCAGAAATGTCCAGTGCCTGATCAAACCCCTGTTTGCCGAGCGATTGAATTATGATTTTTGCTGGTGTAAAAAAACATGTTGAAAATTAGGAGAAACGGAATTTGGTGCAGAAAGCATCAATTCTGCGTGTACCTCTTCATTTTTAGGACCAAAGCATGGAATCTCCGGTATTTATTAGACCCAGTAAATACATTGCTCCATGTACCCCACTTATAAAATAAGCCTTGGGGTCCTTGTGGCATGTTCCTACTCTTATACATCGGCTTTTTAAAAATTGTGCTTCATTTCTATTAACTAACCTGTGGTGACATTTCTGTTCGTAGATGACAAAAGAAATAGAATTCATTGACGAAGTCATTTTCATTCACATTGAATTCGGGATCCAGAAATAGAAATACAATAGTAGCTGTACCTCATTCATAAGTGATCCTGTGAATGAAGTAAATCTGATTCAAAACCCAAATTCACTCTGTCAAAGCTTCCACCCCTCTATCCCAAATCAAAATATGTCACCGATATGTCTACACCCTTGCCATATTAGATAAAGATACAAATATCTATTTTTGTTCTGATATGTCCTTGCAGATACGGATTGGGGTATGAGTGTGCAGTGCACACTCCCTGCACTTAGAAGTAGTGGGCCGATTCACAGGACTAATTTAAGACAAAATCCTAAACTTACTACCATTTTGATATTCACAGAAGGCACTTACTCATTTTGGTATTCACAGAAGGCACTTACTCATTTCAGTATTCACAGAAGTTAGGAGTCCTAAGTTTAGGACTCCTAAATGCCTTCTGTGAATACCGAAAGTCTTAAAATTAGGATTTTTTGCAATTTAGTAGTAGTAAAGTTAGGACTCCTAACTTTAGGACTCCTAAATGCCTTCTGTGAATACTGGAGGTCTTAAAATTAGGATTTTTCTCAACTTTACTACTACTAAACTGAGAAAAATCCTAATTTTAAGACTTTCGGTATTCACGGAAGGCATTTAGGAATCCTAAAGTTAGGAGTCCTAACTTTACTACTACTAAATTGAGAAAAATCCTAATTTTAAGACTTTCGGTATTCACAGAAGGCATTTAGGAGTCCTAAAGTTAGGACTCCTAACTTCTGTGAATACCAAAATGAGTAAGTGCCTTCTGTGAATACCAAAATTGTAGTAAGTTTAGGATTTTGTCTTAAGTTAGTTCCGTGAATCGGGCCCAGTGGGCATAAGTCAGGCTGCAAGGTCCTTTTACTTTAGTGTAGTGATAGGTGTGGCTGGAGAGTATAATGACTTGTACTAGACCAAGGGTCATATGTACAAGCCCCTATCGCCACGGGAATGTCACTCTTTTGACGTTCCCTTGGCGATAGAGCCCTTGCCTTATGTACAAGGCAGCGTTAAGCCACTTAACGTGGCTTAACGCTGCCTTGTACATACGGCACCCTTTCAGGCTATGTTTAGAGCAAAAGGGGCTTGCTGTGGGTGTTGTGGTGGGCATTCCACCGCAACACCCATTGATTTTGATGCTGCCCTCTATATACATACATATGAGGCAGAGCCAAAATGAAGACCAGGAAAACCCTGGCCTTAAGTTGGCAAAAGGAGGAGAAATGCATTATGTCTCCTCGTTTTTGCTTTTTCCTTGTGTGCTGCCTTGTGCAGAACACATGTAAAAAGCAAAATGCCATGGTTTGTTTATGTACAGGAAGGTGTCCCTTCCTGTACATAAACATACCTTTAAAAAAATGCCATTTTGTAACTTTCATTTGTGCTGCATGAAGCAGCACACATGAAAGTTACAAATTGCATTTTAGGATTGTTTATGTGCAGAAAGGGACACCCTCCTACACATAACCAATCCTTCCCTGCACACAGACACCCTTGCACTCTGGTGAAAGGGTGTCTGCGTTGGCGCTAATTTGTTAAACTTAGCGCCATCGCAGAGGGAAAAGCAAGGCTGCACCACATGCTTGTAAATAGGGTGCAGCCTTGTATTTACGTAGTGGCGGAGCGTGTCGTTAAGCCCAGGAGGCTAACGACACGCTCCGCCACTTCCATTGTACATATCCCCCCAAGTATGTTTAGTCAAAAGGGGGATGATTAATTTTAAAGACAAAAGAGGTACGGTGTTCCTGGGTGGCAAGTTGGCCACCTGGTGAGTACTCAGAGTGGTGGGGAGGTAGGGAATACCTCCTTTAGGAACTAGGACCCTCACACACCCAGCAAGCAAGTGCCATGCTTCATCATATGGGTCTGCTCCTCGTCGAGCCGGCTCTTCAATGCTCGACGGGCTACCATAAAGGGGCTCTTTATCAGAGATCTTTTGTTCCTTGCCGTATAGGTGCCGTGGGTGTGAGGGGCCTGGTAAGATGTAGATGTGATGTGTGGGTTAAAACAGGTAAGGGAATCTTCTATAATTATTTTTATTCTGGAGAGGTCACAACCTGATTAAAAAGTAAAAAGAAAAAGGAGGGTGACTAGTTTGTTTTAATCTGTCAAAAATTACTCTCTACCCCTTAGTGGTCAACATGTTTCTCGCCTATAAAATGTCTCTAATAGATCAGCTGGCGATTCCTCAGGGCCTAGTGACTACTATTGATATTTGATATTTATGTGACTTTGTATAGCGCAGACGTTCGCTCCCAGGGGAGCATCATGGCGCTGAGCAAGCTGCAGAGGATAACTGAAAAAGTGGAGTGTGATGAAAGAATGAAACTAAATAGCAGCCAAAACAGAGGAGTCTGGTTGTTGGTAGACCCATGTCTTGAGAAGTTTTCTGAAATTGTTCTCATTTTCTGTAAGTCTAAGGTTGGCAGGCAGGTTGTTCCAGGCTTTGGCTGCCAGAACAGTGAAGGATTTCCCACCTTTAGTCTTGTATTTGAATCTGGGGATTGAGACAAGATTTGTCCCGGAGGATCTCAGGCAACGCGGGGGATTATAGCGCGTGAAGCGATTTGCAAAGTAGTGGGGCCCTGTGTTTTGCATGGTTTTGAAAACTGTGAGGAGTAGTTTAAAAAGGATTCTTTTATGCAACGGCAGCCAGTGCAGCGAATTTAGTGCTGCAGACGCTGATGACCTTCTAGGGAGTTGTAAAACCAGTCTAGCTGCAGCATGTTGTATGCTCTGCAGCTTTCTGAGGGTAGATTTTTTCACTCCGGCCATAAGGCCATTGCAGTAGTCAAGTCGGGAAAGAATGAGGGCTACCGCGACTGACTTTCTGGCTGCAATTGGAAGGAAATCGAAGAATTTCTTCAGAGATTTTATTTGTCCAAAACAGCGACCGGCAGTAATCCTAACGTGGTCATCGAAGGAGAGAGATGAATCGAATTGCACGCCTAGGTTCCGGGCTGATGGTACTGCACTGGGCGGGGCTTCTGATCCTAAGGGCCACCAGTCTTTCGGACAAAAAGACAGATTTTTACCCAATGGGATGATTTCTGTCTTAGCACTGTTGCATATTAGGTGGTTAGTATTTAGCCACTTGAAAACATCAGAAAGACAGTTTTTGAACCGGAGGTCTGCGTCAGTCCACTGTTTGTCAATGGTGACGACCAATTGAGTGTCGTCAGCATAAGACGTGACAAGAATCCCATGTGATTCTATCACAGCTAGGAGGGGTGCCATGTAGATGTTAAAAAATAGAGGGCTTAATATAGACCCCTGGGGCACTCCAGATGTGATGAGTTTTTCGCAGGATAGATAGGGACCGAGGGACACAGTCTGGGACCTATTAGATAGGAAAGATGAAATCCAGGCCAAGGCTGTGTCTGTCACGCCAATCTCTCGCATTCTGTTGATTAAGATGGCATGCGAGATAGTGTCGAACGCTGCTGTGAGATCAAGCAGGATGAGGACAGCTTGCTTACCCTCATCCTGCAAGAATTTGATGGAATCAGCAAGTTCGATCAAAGCTGTTTCGGTGGAGTGACCGGAGCGAAAACCCGATTGTTGAGGGTGCAGGATGTTGTGGGCCTCTGCAAATGTTTTAAGCTCCTCATGTACTAAATGCTCCGTGACTTTGCCGAGGATAGGAAGTAAGGAGATAGGGCGCATGTTGGTCAAGTCCGTTGGCGATTTGGTCTGCTTTTTCAAAAAGGGTTTTACGGTGGCCTTCTTCCAGTCATCTGGTACAAGTCCGGATTTGAGGGATTCATTAATAATGGCATTAATGTAAGGGTTTACTGCCTCAATCAGGTGATGTAAAATGATAGGAGGACAGGAGTCAGTGGGCGCTCCTGATTTACAGGCCCGAATTGCCTTGCTAGTTTGTTGCTGGGAGACAGATTTGAAACTGGAAAGAGGAGGGTAGTTGACTGTTACCTCTAAGGGGTTTGTCGGAGGGGGAGGAAAATCTTTCTGAATGTTGACGATTTTGTCAACGAAGAAATCTGCAATTTGGTTGCATAAGCTCTCTGAGGGGGGTATTTCGGTAGTGAGGGCTTTCGGATGGGTGAAAGACTTAACTATAGTAAAGATAGTTTTTTGGTTTTGGTGGGCTTCCGTTATGAGCTTAGTAAAATATTCCTTTTTTGCTGTTTTTATATCAGCGAGGTATAATTGCCTCTGTTGTACATAACATGTTCTAGAGGCCGTGTCATATGTTTGTCTCCAGTGTCTTTCTAATCTCCGACATAGAAGGTAACTATCGGCTAAGGTCTGAGTGAACCAGGGGGCATTGGGTTTTTTCTTCTTAGGACCTTTTTTCCTGATGGTTTTTGGACTCGGTATTGGCCGAGACAATTTGGTTCATCCAGATATGGAAGTTGCAGGAGTCAGTTTCAACATCTCCAGGTACTATAGGGGATGGGGGTAGCGGTTTTGACTCCAGCTTTATGCGTTCGGTCACCTTCTTCCAGTTGACTGTAAAGGTGGCTGAGGTACACCTGGTACTGGGTAGGGTAGGAAGAGGTATCATAATATCAAACGGAATAAAATGATGATCGGTCCAAATTTGAGGTAACGGGGAGGACGTGGAGAGGGTTGAGAGATTGGAGCAAATGCCATCAAGAGTGTGTCCAGCACTGTGGGTGGCAGTGGTGATACGTTGGGAAAGTCCAAAGATGTTTAAGGAGTGTAGGAAGGAGATGGTATGGGGGTCAGTGAGCGATTCCATATGTAGGTTTATATCACCAATAAGAGTGAAGTTGGGGTACTGTAGCATGAGCGCTCCGAGGGCCTCATCCAAAGAGTTAAGAAAAGAAGTAGGATTTCCAGGAGGACGATATAAGAGCCCCCCCGAGAGAGAAGAAGAGGCGTTGATTTTAATTGAAAAACCCAAGCCTTCAGTATCCTTGAGGTGGCATAGATCGAATGTGTGACAGGGAAAAGTTTCCTTAATGATTAGAGCGACCCCGCCACCTCGACCAGAAGGTCTGTCCCGCCTGAAGATGGTGAAGTCAGGGGGGAGGGCAGTAACCAGATCGGGGTTGGAGGAATCATTGAGCCAGCTTTCGGTAATGAACAGGGCATCCAGTTCGTGGCTTAATATTAAATCATGCACGTCTTGGCAGTGACAGGCTAGGGACCTGGCATTAACAAGACCTCCCTTGAAGTGGGTAGGACGAATTTTTAAGGGGTAATGCGCGTCGATAACGTCATTTATAGGCACAGGGGGAGTCCACTCACAACGGGGACATACAAGGGGGCTGGTAAGGGGATCAATAGGGGGGCAGTCTGAACAGTGGGAAGCAAGTGGAGGACGTAAGGACAGTAGATATTTGTTGTCATACCTGATAGTGTGTTGCAACCGGGCAGCATGTCCGGCGCCCGGCGCGGTCCGGTCGCGGACGGACGCAGACGGGCTTGGCTTAGGCGCGGCTTCGGCGCGCGTCCGGCGCGCCCGCTGCACCAGCCCGCTGCGCCGTCTGGCCGGTCTACACATAATATAGGGAGAAAAGGGGGCGGGAGTATGGCGCGACTAGAGCGCTCTCCCTGCCTCCCTCAAGATGGCGCCCACCGTCGCCGAGATTCGGCAAAAGCGGCAGTGCCGAATGTGGGCTTTTGAAATGTGTCAGTGGTGTCAGTGTGCCTGAAAAATATTTCCCCTTAACTCTAGGCAAGCCCCCCAAGTAAAGAAACAACAGTAAAAACAATTTACTTAAAAACGCTCAGGTGCAGTTACAATGGTGAAACGCGCTATTTCAGAGGTTCACCACGTTCACCACAATTTACAGAGATTCAACACAGCTCGCAGCCCCAGTTGCCTCACCGGGGAGAGCTACTGTAGGGCACCGAGCGCAAGGAAAACGCAGATTAAATATTCCAAGGGGGCGGGAGTATGGCGCGACTAGAGCGCTCTCCCTGCCTCCCTCAAGATGGCGCCCACCGTCGCCGAGATTCGGCAAAAGCGGCAGTGCCGAATGTGGGCTTTTGAAATGTGTCAGTGGTGTCAGTGTGCCTGAAAAATATTTCCCCTTAACTCTAGGCAAGCCCCCCAAGTAAAGAAACAACAGTAAAAACAATTTACTTAAAAACGCTCAGGTGCAGTTACAATGGTGAAACGCGCTATTTCAGAGGTTCACCACGTTCACCACAATTTACAGAGATTCAACACAGCTCGCAGCCCCAGTTGCCTCACCGGGTAGAGCTACTGTAGGGCCTGAAACATGAAAACTATCTACAGTGTGTGGTGTGGTTTTACATACAACTTCTTCTCTCTGTAGGACGTTGCCCCGGAGAAAAGCAGCCAACCTAGAGTACAAACAAAAAGGATCAAAAAACCAAATGGAGATATTGGTACATGGTCCTATTAATTCCAGTGGGTGTGTTTCACCGTACACAACCTCGTTGAATCTATACAAGTGATAAAAACAACATGATTTCATGCATGTCACATTCTAAGTGTGCCTTCATTTGTATTTAGAATATAAATCCTCTGTGTAACCAGTTAGAGTAATTGAACATCATAATGAGTGCGTACTTGAGGGCCAATATTGCACCAAACCGCCTAATAGTCAACAACTTCCCTAGGCTTTTCCTGGAAGACACTGTGTTTAAAAAGGAATGATCCCTGGTGGCATGGAAATGCACCAGGGAGTTACTTATCCTCATTATTAATTCAGCAAAGAGGATAGCTGATGCCCTCTTTATTAGAATACAGGTTGCGGAAGGGGCCATAAAGACTACCATACATGGCACTGTATTTAAAACCAAATTGACAGAACTCAACCATGAGATTGCTGAGCACATGGAATTTCAGATGAAGCAGAAGGTTAGCAAGCTTCAGAAGGTCTTAAACAGATTTAACAAAGAAAAAAGATACCCCTATCTGAAAGCAGACTATACCAACAGCAAAACTAGAAACTCTTCTAATGAAAATAGTGAATCCAACAGAAGAGATTCGGCTAGCAGTCACTCCAGCAATGGGAGCTGGAAGGTTTTGAATCAGAGGAGAAAGAATTATCCACAAAACCCCCACTACCCTGTACAGAATTTTCAAGGGCCGCTGCCTCCTTTTTGGCCTTTCCTGATTTATCCCCAGGGTCAACCGCAATGCTTCCCTGCCAGCACTCCACCTTTTTTAGGCAGAGGCTGGGGCAGAGGAAGAGGGCGCAAAAGAGGAGGACAAAAACAAGTCCAGTGGCAGGACCAGGAACCCAATATGATGGAAACCAGGAGCAAAACACACAGCGGGAGAGTCTAGTGGTTAATTTGTCACATAGACAACTGTTATAAATGGGATCTCAGGCTGGCTAAGGCTTGCACCCAAGCCAGGCAGAGACCACCACCCTAGTCAGGGCTTGGGAGTCACACGCCAAAGATAACCCCTGCTCACCCCCTTGGTAGCTTGGCACGAGCAGTCAGGCTTATCCCGGGGGCCATGTGTAAAGCATTTGCGCACGCACACAGCAACAACATCCCAGGCACACCACAAAAGGCACTCCACACAAGGTTATATCAAAAATAGACTTTGTATTCTCAAAACATATTAGAATAGTAAACACATAACATACATGGTGCCACCTGGCACTAGGTCATATCTACAAGGGAATTATTTACACATGACAGGGCCACTTGGACCACTGTCAGAACCATCACAAAGCGAACTTAGTAAAAGTAAAACAGATCATAAACGTACAACCAGTAACCCCTGGTAATCACTGTACTTAGCATCAGCCTGTAAAATAAACTACATTATGCACAGTCTCACATCCAGCGCAAATTACATTCTGCGCCAACCTCACCAGCATAAACACATTATGCAATCATCTCACAAGTCTAAACACATTAGACCCTAACCTCCTATGTATAACTCACATTAGGGGTGTACATCACACAATTAAACATCATCTCACTAGCATAAACCATAATATGCAAAACAACCTCATAATCATAAAACACAGTTAGAGGTATAACGCAGGGTGCGTAATCATACTACATACATTAATTTCCTAGCACCACATCCCATTAGGGCCTGGCGCCCTATAATTTCAACAGTCCCCCTGGCCATCTGGCCATCTCAGAAAGGGGGCTCAATTGCCCTATGTCCAGAGAGTCAGGACTGCTGCTTATGCAGCGAAACTCAAGGGTGCGCCACTGCGCAAACCTAAATGTAGCAGCTGCCGATTACTTGCTGGGCAGCTGGGAAAGTGTGGGGCAAAGGAGTGCATCTCACTCCTAACTTCTCAGGACATGCCCCCAAAGAACAGTGCGCCTAAATGGTGCAGCTGCCCACTACTTGCTGGGCAGCTGTAAACATTCACATGAGGCATGGGCTCTCAATGGCCCTTGAAGCAAATATGCCCATCGTTGGAGCCACATGGGGCTCTGGAACAAATACTGCAAAGCGTTGGAGCCACAGGGGGCTCTGTGAATAAACATGCCTCCATGGAGCGCGCTGGCTCCTGAAATGATCATGCCTCCAAGAGTTGCAGCGGCCTGCAACTGTGGTGCCGCTGTGAAGGTCTGCCCCACACTGGGACATAGAAAAAGGGTCACGGGCTCCTCTGGCCCTAAACAATAAAAGCATGGGCCCCTCTGGGCCCTCTAAGCACCCATGGCAACCATGGTGTAGTGGCCCGCTCTCTGGCAGGACCGCTCGGGATCTGTGCCTCAACCTGCACCACCCCGCCCCCTCGAGCCCTCACTCACTGGCTCTGGGGGCAGGACTCTGGTCCAGCTTCTCTCCACTCACTTGGTGCGGGGAATCCGGGGGGCTCTCTCCTCACTATGAGAGCCCCACGCACTGGCATCACCGAGGACCGGGTCCGGCTGAGAAAGAGCCTGCAAAGCTCTGTGCGGCTTCTCCCCGGCCGGGGGAAGCGGAAGTGGAGCCCGCGAGGCTCCGGCAGGTGTCCCATTACTCGTGGGGCTTCCCTTTCTTCATGGAAGCCCCGCCCATGGGAGACATCACCGGGCTTGCTTTCCGGGTCGTGCTAGGCAGCGGTCCGGAGGAGATTCCTCTAGCGGCTCGGGCCAAAGCGGTGAGATGTGGGGTGAGCACCCGTTCTAAATTAAAAACACATAAAGCAGGCAATATGCGGGGTGGGCACCCGCTTGATAAATAAGGCAAAGTCGCGGGGTGTGCACCCACGCACTAATCAAGAAATGTAAGCGAAGACGCAGGGTGGGCACCTGCAATAAAAATCACTAAGCGGGGAAGGCAAACCCCTCTGCAGCATCACAGTGGAATCCCTCCGGTGGGGATTCCCTCCAACGAGGCAAACAGCATCGCGCTGCACAGCCCATGCTCTTCCTCAGTTGGGTAATTAGGATAGCGATTCCAGGTGCTAGAAGAAGCCAAAGTCCTGGAGAAAGAAGAATAAAGCAAATGGTCCCAAAAGTCCTAGAGGCATCAAAGGGGCAATGTAGGGCCCAGGGGCCAGCACACAGGGCCCTCCAACAGGGAGGCAGCCCCCATGACCCACCAGCAGCAAGCCCCCCTCTGTCAGAATCCAAAAGCAGAACAACATCATTGGGTCACAGCCCCTTCTTTTATTCAGTATTTTCCTCAGTCTCAAAGTGTAGGCAAGGGGAGAACCAGATAAAACTGATTCAGGAGAGCTTTGGAGCACTTTGTTTTGCTCAGTCCCCTCTCCCTTTCACAAGACAGGCCAGGGACATCAGACGCAACACAGGAGGTGGATCCAGAATTGTGGAGGGAAGGCACAGCCCTATTCAGGTCCCAGGTGTAACTCCCCCCTCCTATCTACATGCAGATCACCCTATTAACCACAGGGCAGACCCATCCTGGCTCCTGGAGCCACCCACATCATCCAGCACCTGTCAATCACAAGCCAGACATGCAATTCACATCAGGCAGGCAGACACACTGCACACAGAAATGCCAACTTCTAAAAGTGGCATTTCTCCACCAGTCACTATAAATCTGCGCACAACATTGCGCAGTATTGATTCTCATGAGTTTGCATATACTAAACTTGCCCCTGCACTCCTCTCATAACAGGAACAACCAGGGACACACATATCCCCGATGCATTCCTATGGGAAGGCAGGCCCATCTCTCCACACATACCCAGAGAGCGCAAGCACTTTACACGGGGCCACAGTGCTAAAGTGCGCAGAGGCCTAAAATCACCAACACCAGGTTTCAGAAAAAGGCTAGGAGAACGCAAAAAGTTTTGGGGTGAGCCTGCCAAAAGGGCCAAGTCCAACAACAACTTACACCTACGGAACAAACAGTACTTGAGAAAGGCCTTGGCTATGTCCCCACCCCCAAAGAAGACAGCTTTCGGGAACAATGCGAAATCCAGAACCTGTTTAGAAAATACGCCTTAAAGCCCCCTTCGATGGTACTGAAGAACTAGCCAGATTGGATTCAGGCTTCCCCAATCCTTCAACCCTCACACCTACCGTTGGCATGATACCTGTGGAAGTAGTGACCTTTGAGAAAGAGGTCTTTAAAGAACTGAAGAACTAGGATACCAGAGTTCCTTTCCATAATCTCTCTAATCTAGAACATGCAGCGATTAGATCATTGACTGAGGACAAAAGCATTACAATAAAGCAAGCTGACAAAGGGGGCGCCATGGTCATACAATCCACTTCGGATTACAACACTGAATGCCAACGCCAGCTACGGAATAGTAAATTCTATACTCTGATAACAAGAAACCCCACAACTCGATTATCGACTGAGATAACCACCATGATCTATGAGGCAGAGAGTAATGGGTGGATCAGTGGTAAAGAAGCTGATTTCTTGATTACCAAACATCCCAAAACACCCTATTTGTACACTCTGCCGAAAATACATAAGGGGACCACCCCTGTCCCGGGCAGACCTATAGTTTCAGGAATCGGCTCACTTTTAGAGCCCCTCTCAAAATTCTGCGATCATTACTTACAACCTTTGGTGAAACAGACACCATCATACATCAGGGACACAACAGATATCCTGTGTTATAGGTGAAATAGAAAACACAGGCGTTATTGACCTCCTGGTCACCTTGGATGTGGAACAACTGTAAACCCATATCCCACAGAGAAAGACAATAATAGAATCTGCACTAAGTGGGAGGGAATGGACAGCAGCAACACCTATTTCGCTCATCATGCAATGTGCCAGCCTGGCCTTAACAGAAAGATTTTTTGAATTTGACAGCCAACTCTTCCACCAGTCTCAGGGTAATTCGATGGGGAGTACCTTTGACCCCAGTGTGGCATGTTTGTATATGGCGGCATTTGAACAAGAGACCATTCAACATGCAAGTATCCCCTTCTAAGCTAACCTGAGACTGTGGAAGAGGTTCATAGAAGACATCCTCATCTTTTGGCAGGGTGACATACAGAGATACGCTGAATTTTGCAAGTGGATTAACACAAAAAAACTGCACTTGAAATTCACCCACACTATGTCTGCCACAAACATTGCCTTCCTAGATCTCATCATCAGATTACAAGAGGGTAGAATAACAACATCCCTATTCAAAAAGCCTTTCGACAGAAACACGCTTGCTACTGTACAGCAGCTATCATCATGCTACACTGAGAAATAACCTGCCCTTCAGTCAATCTCTAAGAATTAGAAGACATTGTAGTTCTACAGAGGACTACAAAATTGAAGCAGAGATACTGGCTGACAATCTGCTGAGGACACAATACCCTAAGAAACCGGTTCACTTTTGCATGAAACGAGCAAGAAACAATAATCGTGAAAGCTTCCTAGAGGTGCATGAGAAAGAACCCACTGACATTTTGACCTGTGTGACCACGTACACACCTAGATCCAATCTAATAAAGAAGGCAGTGAACAAACACTGGGCAATTTTGAACATGGGTACACTGTCTATATTCAAACCAAGGTTTGCATTTAAACGTACCAACAATTTGAAAGATATGTTGGTGCACACTAGACCCAAGAAGAGCAACACCCCTAACCAGAGGCAACTGTGGGATCTCCCACCCGTGACAGGACACTATCCCTGCAGCTCTTGTACTGTGTGCCCACAGACCAGACACACCAAATAATTGGTTCTATCAGACAAATTTACATGGACGCTAATCAAACACACTAACTGTAACAGCCCATGTGATGTGTACATACTGACCTGCCCTTGTGACAAGAGGTATGTTGGCATGACCATGAGGCCCGTTAAGGCCACAATCACTGAGCCCAAGAGCAATATTCGTTGCCATTAAACTACCACCAAACTATACACCCACTTCTCTGAACTCGGGCTCCCCCCAGAGAGTCTACGCTGGGTCATCCTGGAATCCCACCAACAAATAACACAGACTGCTTTGTTCAGGATTGAACAAAAGTGGGTGTTCTGAGTGTTCCGTCTTGACTTAGCAAATGACAGCCTGAATGACGCCATACCCTGGAGTCCCATTAATTACTCTGATATATACAACCATTGTCCACAACTATAACAAATTAGTATATCAGCTAAGGACTCCACGCTAGTCTCTCACCTCTTACTACATCTCTGCCACATGATATCGACATCTGGCTAATCAGATATGGAGGTTAAAACATGCAGCACATTTGAATTAGCACCCATCAAAATTGTAACTGCATGTTTTGATTTGGTTCTTTCCAAATAGGAGGTATATAGGGGTGTACTTCCTGGTCTTGAGCATCATCACCATACTAAATCGGCCATTTCTAATAGCTAGGTGTGGTATGCAACGTTTACAACAACATTTTTACAACGCACTACCATTACAACGCAGGCATTACCACGCATACCATTACAACGCATTGCGCTGGGGGGCACTCTAGGATAGGGAATAAGTTTAATTTTCTATCCAACACCTTCCCTAGTGTCCACGGGGACTGGAGTTGGAATAGAAAATTATACTTACCACTATCCAGCACCTCTAAGCGCTATGCGTTGTAACGGTATTCGTTGTAAATACCGCGTTGTAAAGGTATGCGTGGTAAAAGTATGCGTTGTAACAATTTCAATTCAAAAGTGCTTTATTCGAGTAATTACTCATAAAAGCAAGACATACAAACACATTAAGAAGCAATTAAATGTACAAATACTCAGAAAATACAAAGCACTTACAAATCCATAAAACCGTTATATAAAACATGCCACAATGTTAATAAACAATTAAGAAGGTGTAAAAGTTCATTATTAAAATCTTGATTTTAAATGACCAAAGTTAAAAACCTTAATATACATTTCATGGAGACACTGTCAATACATAAGCAGGGAATAGTCAATTCACTAGCAATGTCTGCTTGTCATCGGCAGAGAATAGTTACATGACTAGCAGTCTCTGCCTGATGATCCAAGCCCACCCAAGGTATTTTGCAGTGGCAATTATGATCCATGTAAGGGAAGTTGTACATAAAATTCGCAACGCAACTCTACTACATGTGGTACCAAGGTTTCTGCACATAGGTGCCAACCAGACTCGTCTAGGAACGCTATACACTTTGCAAGAAAACAAAAAGTGTCCGAGAGATTCACTACCTGAGCCACAAGCAGGGCAGATAGGGGACCCTCCAGAGCCCCATTTTGCTGTTAGTGATCTTAAGGGGAGTGAACCAGCTCTCATTTGGAACAAAAGTTTCCTGTCTAAGGGTTTAGATATAAAATCCCAGTACATTTCAAATACAGGAAACAATTTGACCTCCAGAAAACTAACAGCCATGGACCCATTATTAGAATTACTCAAACTGACGTTAGCAACATATTCCCAATACATGTTCTTTAAGACTGACTTAGACGGAAATAAGGCTCCTGATGGGTCAAACCACAACTCACTTAACCCGAGCTCAAACAACATCAGTTTTAGCTTTTTAAACCAAGTAATCTTATGGAAACAGTCTGCTTGGATAACGTCAGTAAATCCTTCCGCATAGTGGGCGAGCTCAGGGGTAGTCCAGATCCTACGCCAGTATAAGATTGGCCGTAGTCTGGCTAAGTCCACAATTTGCTTCCTGCCAAGATCGTATCTCAAGGGCAGTAATGGAGTGCTATTCGGGGTACCAGTAATTAACCTCAAAAATTTATTCTCAAATATTTGGAGCGCACTCAAATTTTCATAACCCCACATCTCTGCCCCATAGAGCGCAGACCCGATTGCCTTGGCTTCATAAATCATCAAAGCTGGTTTAACTGGTTTAGTCAAAGACTTCTTATGTTCCAGATTGATAACACCAGCTAATTGTTTATGGGGTAGAGTTGCTATATCAATATGATGACACCACCTATTGTTATCGGCTATGTGGATCCCCAGGTAGGTGAATGAATTTACCACATCAAGAGGACGACCACTCATGACGATTTTGGACTTAAAACTACGATGTGGAATAAATATCATGAGCTTCGTTTTAGACACATTCACCTCCAAGCCGTGATCCACACAGAAGGTATCAAAGATGGCCAATGCATGTTGTAAACCACTTGGGGTTTTGGATAAAATTAACGTGTCGTCCGCAAACATTAAAATAGGAACTTTTACACCTGCAAGAGAGGGAGCATCCACTGACTGAGATAACATACGTGGGACAATACCGTTGATAAATAGGGTGAACAGGGTTGGGGCCATTGAACACCCCTGCCGAACCCCGCGCTCAACGGGAAATTCAGCAGTGTCCTTTCCATAACCCCCCCACTGGGTTTTTGCATAGGTTAACTCATGAAGTCTCATGATCATAGTCAGAAGAACCTCAGGAACCCCCAGAACCTCCAAAACCTGCCATAGTTTTGCCCGCTGCACCAGGTCGAAGGCAGCCCGTAAATCGACAAAAGCCGCATAGAGACTGCCTCCTCCTAATACCACGGTCCTCCACTGGATCAATTGAAAGTGAAAAACTTGATCCACTGTGCTGGTTGCCCTTCGGAAGCCAGCCTGGAAAGGTGATAGGATGTTATTTTCATCTGCCCATTCAAGCAATCTATTAACAATCACTCGGCCGACTATTTTTTGTATAGTGTCGATCAAGCTTATTGGGCGATAATTACTTGGCTGAGCACAATCTCCCTTTTTGTGCACAGGAATAATCACAGCCCCCCGCCATGATGCCGGAATGTCAGCACCCATAGCGATGTGGTTAATAAGCAGATGAATGTATTTGCACCATCTCTCTTTATCATTTAAGAAAACGTCCGCGGGGACGCATCTAAGCCTGGTGCACGTCCACTATGCACAGATTTAAGGGCAGACAAGATTTCATTAAGTGTAAATGTATTGTCCTCTGCTAAGGACTGGCTCGGGGAATTCCCAGCTTCCACCTGGGCACTTGCCGCATACTGGGAGCTAAAAAATTTCACCCAGTCATCCTGTGCGACATTATTATTGGGTGGCTCCCCAGGTCTTTCACTACCCCATTTATTCCAATGTGCCTCATCCCAGGTTCTTTTGGCTTTCGCAATACAGGCTTTATAGTTCTTTCTAGCAAGGCGGATATCCACTACCCCCTTGTTCCTAACTGCCTGTCCCAATGATTTTCGAGCCAACCTACAGTCATTATTGTACCATTTAGCTGGTTTGCGTACACGGGATCCATAGTTTTTTGCTGGTTTCATAAAATGGCATTTAATTTTGCCAAAAAGGTTATCATGGATTTTGGTCACGTCACCCAACCCAGGGGACACACCTTCAATTGACTCCAGGGCCAAGATAGCTTTATCTGCTTCCTCTTTGATATTTCCAATAGCCTGCTGGTCAGTCATAACGCTAACCCACCGTAGCCTACGCATATCATTTTCAGGGATAATCAGCGGTGGAACAAGAGCATCAGAGCAGTTAGAATCACCAACATTGAGCCACCATTTATGCACCACACATAAAGGATTGTGGTCACTTTCAGGTCTTAACATAACTTCCATGTCACAAACAGTCGACCATAAAATCAAGCTACAAATCACATAATCGATACGACTTTTGTGTCTCCCATTATCAAATGTCGCGGAGGCTGTCTTATCTGACTTAGTCCTACCGTTTAATGCTCTTAGTCCTAATTCCAGACACATAGCATTTAGACCTAGGATATCTTCTGTCCAGCGTAATACTGGATTGGTCTCTAGGGTAGGGATGCCCCATTGTAAATCCTCCTCATTACCAAGAGGGCCTTCACCAGCGACCAGGGGTTCAAAAGTTCGATTCAGGTCACCAGCTCTTACAATCCTATGACCAGGAGAGTATGTGTCAAGAAGGTTATAAAGAGCAAGGAGGACCTCAGATCTACCTGTCTTACTGCCTCTAGCATATATGTTATAAATGTCTAGTACATCAAAGGTACCACTAGTAATCCTAATTAGCTGGATATCTTTTTGACCAGTCTCCAGGCTCTTTACTGTCAATTTAAGGGACTGACGAAGCCAAATAGTAAGACCTCCCATAGGTCGTCCCTTTGGTCCCTTAATAGCTGGTACATAAAAATGTATATATCCCAAGGCATAAACAGGTTCACAAGCCCAAGTCTCCTGAAACATGCAAACATCATATGTGCTGACAAAGCCTAGCCAGTTTCCACACACTAACTTTGAGCTTAACCCAGCCACGTTCCAGGATAATAAACTACCCGTCTCAGGCAGTGACTCACATGTTAAGTTTGAAGTAGTGACAATATTACTTGGTGCAGCATCACCTTGAATGATGACATTATCTTGGCAAGCATTACCCAGAATAACAAAGTTTCCCACTCCCTGTGGATCGGAGACTAAATCACAACCTTTCCTTACTGTACCATCAACCACTTGGCAGTCGTTCTCAATATCCCTGCTAGCACATGGGTTAGATATAGGTTGAACTGCAAACTTTGAACATGCCAGAAGTCAATCACATTCGTTCAAGTTGGAAAGGGCAGAGAATCTGTTATCAAGACTTATTCCCCAGTCATTAAATGCAGGTGCATTACTCCCCCGGTTACGCACCACATTCCACTTTGTCCTTAAAGTACAGGGATTAATGCCTTTTCCTTTACGTGGGTAGAAGAAATCCAAAGTCAATGGGACAATGGTGGTCGATCTTCTCTGTGGAGGTAGTAAATTAGGTAGAATATTTGTCAGTACCTCAGGGTTCGAGAAGCTAAGAACAACACAATCCCCCTTAAATCTTTTAGCCCTATTTCCAATCCACTCAACCCTTCTGGCCGTCATTAACTCTTCTGATAGTTGTTGTTTCCCCCAAGGAGTTATCGCCATGTTATTGGTTAGCCAGGATAGAGATTTACACAATAAGGAGGAAGTAGATTCTTCTTGTCCAGAGACTAGTGGGGGAACATTCGCTAAGACAAGAACAAGGGGAGAGGCCTCGACAATAAGCTCGCATGAGCCTTTCCCAAAGTTCGTGGCATTAGGTGTTGGTAATGGAGCTGCCAGATCTTGTACATTTCCAGCTAGATTTATCGGCGGGGCCATTGGCTGATTTATTCGGGGAATGGCATCAATGCCTCCCTCGGGGTTAGAACTACTCTTTAGGGACTCAACTCTAGTCACAACTTCCTCAGGTAGTTTTTCTACTTCCAATAGAGTTTTATTCAGCAAACCCCCCAATCTATTAACCTCGGCAGTTAGGTTTTCGATTCGGCCAACCAACGGCTTTACAATGCCCCTAATTTTTGCATCCAGCATATCACACAACTTGTTAAATTGCATATTAGTTAAAGTCACACAAGCTTCGTCGCTCGACCCATCATCCTCCTCCTCAGCTATTTTTCTAGGGGGAGTAGCAACTTTATTCCTGCTGGAACGAAGCCCCCCACGTTTAGGCAGATTCTTTTTCCCACCCCTGGTGGCATGAGGGGCAGGCACTGGCACTAAATCAGGGGGCGTGGGCTCATTCACAACCTCTCCCTGGCTGTCACTGCTACCTTCTATACCAACTACTGTACCACTAGGCTGTAGGATATCAACGTCTATGGGAGAATCAGGAGTTAACCCTAAGCTATCACTATTTTCCTGAACAAAGGGAACCTCCAACTGTAAGTCCCGAGAAGGGGATTCTGTAGGTATATCTAAACCCAGCGAAGATCTTCTTTCGCTGTTTATTTTTGCCACTGCTTGGATGAGATAGTTCTCCATAGTGTTTTTGACAGGTGAATGTTTTTTAGGTGGCATAGTTCAACGTAGTTATTATTTCCTTTAAGTACACTATACTGAAACAATGGAAGAAAATGATAATACCTATGTATCACAGGTATCCAAAGTGGGCCTTGAGACTTAAGTCACTCAACAGGTATTTCGGCAGAGTATCTTGCCCAGTCCAGACGCTGCCAGTCGCGGACTGTCGCAGACTGTCCCGCCCTTGTCCCGGGCTTCTCCCGGTCGCTCCCGCGCAGCGGGGTTACTCCAAGAAATTTATAGGGCTTATGGGTAAAGGGGAGGGGCAGGCGGGGAGAGCAGCCCAGGTGCAGTTGATCCGGCCGCCGGTGCTTCTGGGACAGGTAGTCCCTGGCCGGCGCTAGCACTCTGCTCACAGCTCAGCCTTACCCTCAGCAAACCCCAGGAGCAGTCACACAGGAGTCCAGGTAGTTGTGGTGGCAATTCAGCGAAGCGGGACCCGCGCAGCGGGTTCCGCAAGAAGTGGCGTTTTGCAACACAAAGCCTCGCACCCCAGTGTCCTCTCAAAGCAGTCTCAGCAAAGCGTCCCAACAAAGCATGAACTGCACAGGTTTTTAAGTCAGATGGGGAGGGGCAGGCGGGTAGAGCAGCCCAGGTGCAGTTGATCCGGCCGCCGGTGCTTCTGGGACAGGTAGTCCCTGGCCGGCGCTAGCACTCTGCTCACAGCCCAGCCTTACCCTCAGCAAACCCCAGGAGCAGTCACACAGGAGTCCAGGTAGTTGTGGTGGCAATTCAGCGAAGCGGGACCCGCGCAGCGGGTTCCGCAAGAAGTGGCGTTTTGAAACACAAAGCCTCGCAGCCCAGCGTCCTCTCAAAGCAGTCTCAGCAAAGCGTTGTAACGTCATACATCCGCTAGGTGCATCTCTTGTTTGCCTCAACCCCTGTTCTGTTTTTTCTTCTTAGGATATGGAGATTAGGCTATGTTAGGACGATATATCTAATAACTAACAATAGAGTACAATACTACACTCTAAGATGGCCGACATACGAATCACCCAATCGGCAGTCGCCAGCAAATTATGCACGAATTTAGCGCAGTGACGCGAGCACTTTTGCACTGTATACATTTTTGTTCACATTGTTGATAAAACCATGCCACTCAATGCCAAATTTGAAGTCCTTGATGCACGTCCACATCAAGGTAATAGCCAGAACTATAGACTTTCACCACATTCAAAGATGGCCTCAATGGTTAAACTGTAGATGATATCATGGCGACACCATCACACCACACACCAGGTGTGGCTGATTTACCATGCTTATCGGCACCAGGAGAGGGTATTTAAGACAGGAACCGGCAACCTGTCTTTTCCTTCCTGATGAGTGGAGCGGGTAGGTGAGCCGAAATGCTCTGAGCAGGAGCAGGTGAGAATGGATTACGCGTTGAGACTATGCCTGGTCACAAGCTTTTAAGAGAGGCAAGAGGTGCTGGGAATTGCTGACAAGTTACTGCTGGTCTTTGGGAAAGGTACACTGACTCTGGTGTTCTTTAGAGCTCTGCACTAAGACATAGCTTGGGCGCTGTAGGTGCTCTTAACACACCGTACAATTGGCATAAAGTCAGAGCGCATGGTGAAGGCGCCAGCAGCTACGCAGGCAGGTCTGGGGCACTTTTGAGTCTGTTGAATAACCTTGTAAATGATACCAATTTCACGACTATGGGCTTACTTTAACCTGAACCATGCACACTTTCACTGTTAATGCTCCAGAGTCATGGACTTAGCAACTAAACTTGTGCCTCCAAGCCCACACCCAGCATATTTTGTTGTTTGGTTTTTCCTTTTAATAAACAGCGACACTACGTTGAGTGTCCATATGCGGTCTGATGAAGCAGCACTTGAATCCTTAAGAGGTGAGATGATACACACTCACCATGATGTTTAATTACTCTAACTGGTTACAGAGAGGTTTTATATTCTAAATACAAATGAAGGCACACTTAGAATGTGATATACATGAAATCACGTTCTTTTTATCACTTGTATAGATTCAAAAAGGTTGTGTAAGTGAAAAACACCCATCTGAATTAATAGGACCATGTACCACTATCTCCATTTGTTTTTTTTATCCTTTTTGTTTGTACTCTAATTTGACTGCGTTTCTCTGGGGCAACGTCCTACCGAGAGAAGAAGTGGTATGTAGAATTACACCACACACTGTAGATAGTTCTCATTTAGTCACTAGGTCCTGAGGAATAGCCAACTGATCTATTAGGTACATTTTATAGGTGAGAAACATGTTGACCACTAAGTGGTAGAGAGTAATTGCTGTCAGATTTAAACAAAATAGTCGCCCTCATTCTTCTTTTGACTTTTTAATCAGGTTGTGACCTCTCCAGAATAAAAATATTTATAGACGATTTCCTTACCTGTTTTAACCCACACACCACATCTACATCTTACCAGTCCCCTCACACCCATTGCACCTATAAGGCAAGGAACAAAAGATCTCCAATAAAGAGCCCATTTATGGGTGCCCTTCGAGCATTGCAGCGCCGGCTCGACAAGGAGCAAACCCATATGATGAAGCATGACACCTAGCTCGCTGGGTGTGTGAGGGTCCTAGTTCCGAAAGGAGATATTCCCCACCTCCCCACCACTCTGTGTACTCACCAGGTGGCCGACTTGCCACCCAGGAACACCGTACCTCTTTTGTCTTCTAGTTCTACCCAGGGCAAGTACGGTGGACCTTTATCAAGCCCTCATTGTTCCCCTTGTTGTTCACGATGTTTAATTTAAGTCAGTGTTTCTTAACCTTTTGATTTTTATGGACCCCTCCTAAACAATATTGGAGCCCGGGACCCCCACCGAATCCTTACTAGAATCCGGGGACCCCCACTAATTCATTACTGGAAGTCAGGTACCCCGGCCTAAGCATTTCTAATGATATTACCCGTAAAACATTACCCAAAAATACAGGAATAAGTATTCATGAAACAAATACATATATTATGAAATATTTAAATCCTAAACAAATATGAGACCATTCATCATCAACACTAAATTTTGTCCGAAGATGCTAACTTAACTCCAGTTTACATTTTCGTCATATCTACAGAAAGTTTTAATATTTTCAGTTTTAGTTTCCCCTTTTTTGTATAGACTCTTAATTAGTCTGTTCATTTTATTCCATTTTCTAAGCAGTCTGGAGCTCCCGGGGTAAACTTTGCAGACCCCCAGGGGTCCCGTAAACACAGGTAAGAACCATTGCTTTAATCCGTGTGGGGTGGAGTAGTTGTAAAAGCAGGCTCTGGACGAGGTCAGTTGGAGCAGCAGGAGAAACTTGGGCCAAAACTGTATTAAACATATCACTTAAAAATTGATGTTATTTTTTACCAGGATATAAAGATTTGAGTGCACTTAGATTATATAAGGTGTCCCATATCTGCTGGAATAGACAGTAGAATGGGTCATGAGGCTTGTTCTTCCAGGACATCTGAGTGACACCCCAGTGGGATACTGAACTCTAAAAGTGTAGTTGGAAGCTGCGTGGGTGAAGGTCCCCTTCCAGGGAAAGATGAGGATCCCAGGGAACACTGTGTTTTTGCCAATACTCTGTACCTCCCAAAAGGCTGGGCTGACTAATATATTTTACTTCACTCCACCATTGAATAACAGTGGAAACAGGCAACTGCTTTGAAAATGTAAACATGATGTGAGCTATTTTCATAAGAGTCGTTTCAAGATAAGTAAGAGTGATCAAAGCAACCATATGTGAATTAATGAGCTATTCACACTTTCACTGTACTGAACGTGTTTCCTTACACGTAAGCCATGCATACGCCATTACGTGTGCGTATTGCTATTAAAACTGAAGATTTACAAGCAAGTGCATTTGGTTCATTAAAACAGTTACAGTTCCTTTGACCACTCTTGCGGATGGTTAAACTACTCCTGTGGAATGTAAATGTAAATGTTAAACTACTCCTGTGGAAGCATCTCAGAACTTGATTTTAAATAAACAATGAATAAAAAGTACAAAAATAGAGTAAAATATATGCTTAAAAAATCCTCAGAAGGAGTTTAAGTGAAAAGCGGATGAGAAGAAAACATGAAGTCTTTTAGTTATCAGATACCATCCAAATGTCAGGATAAATACTGATCATCAATGAGAAAAAGGAAAAAAATGGACTTACCTGAAACCGCCAGCCCCTGCCCTTCCTCCATCCTCTTCATCTTCCTGTCTCCAGTCCTGGCCGATGGCTGCAAGCACCCAGGCACACAGGCCCCCCTGAGCCAATCACAACGCAGCAATGCAGCGTTGGTATTGGTCTGGGCACAGTGGTTCAGCGTTCCGATGGGGATAGGAAGCCTGTGCATGTTACTCACCTGGCTGAGAATGCAGCCTGGTGGGGAAGATGCAAAGTGCACATGACTGTTTAGCCAGCTGAAGAGGGCCAGCCAAACAGTCATGTGCACTTAGGGAGTGCTAACAACTCCCCCCCTGGCTCTGGCCTGCCCCGCCTGCCACTGACTGCAATAGGAATAATAAAATGATAAAAACAATACCTTATTATCATTTTATTTTTCCGTTTGAACAGTGGGGCGGCACTTCTCCGCCTTAGCAGAGGAGCCACCACTTGGTTCTTTCGGTCAAATACCCATAGGCGGGTGTTTGTACTATTGTTAACAGGTCATGATATCAGTCTTCAAGTTATTACACTTTAAGTGGCTACTCATCATGCAAGCGTCTGTGAAGACTGTTGTCAGGTCTTGACTAGAAGTGGTCTTTTGGGTATCCATTTCAAAGATGGTTTTTGTATCATCCACCTTGTTGTAAAACTTAAGGTTATATATCAACCTTTTTGTTTGGAGGTTGACAACATCAAATGTTCAACATCATCTGTTTAGGTGTCATAAAACAAGCACATAGAGAGGCAACAAAGCAAATCTTTTTCAAAATGCTTCAACACACTAAAGAAATAAGAGTGTCCTTCATTGATGCCAAGCAAACAATCTCTTTAATACATCCTTGTGATGTTCTTGATGTGAGATGATCAAATTCAACAGCCACAGAACAGCCAATGCGTTTTGCCCGAATAGGGCTTCCTCAGGACATATAGTTGAGCCCACCAGTGTAGTGGTGATCTCTATTGTATCAGGTCAATATGATATAAGCTTCTCGTAAAAGTAACCAATCCGTCAAAGATAACTATTTTCCCGGACAAAATTCAATTGAAAGTTGTACGCTTTACATAGAACAATTACCAGGTGCTTAAAGGCTCGTGTCTTGGAGCTATTGACGTGCTTCAGGCAGACAGTGTACGCTGTGATAGGCGGCACCTATTGCAAGAAGTTGCTCCTCAAAAAGGCCCCGTCAGATGCCGAGTCTCTCAACCCTCCAACAGCCCAACTTCAAAATCAAATGGAAACCAAAGAGGTGGGCAACTACATTTGAGTGATTTATTAGGACTTCCGTGTATAGCAAGGTGGTGCAACTTTTATTTTCCCTACTGCCAATCTATCTATTTTTGTTTAGGTGTCATGTTTGTAGCCACCACAGTGAGGCACTGGAATGAGGAGGAGTATATTGAGTTAATCAGTTTGCATATAAGAGACTCCTGAATAACTGCAAACTATCGGGGACGAGAACATTGTATCCTAGTCGTAAGATTGTTCAATTGAGGATGAAAATAACCAGATTTCTGTGAGTGTAATAGCATCATGGCTACACCTGCAGGTGAAGGTAGAGGTGACTTTGCATTATAGACTGCATACCTACTGTTCAGGAAGGCAGCTTTGATGTGATGTGTGGAAGATTGGTCACTGGATTTATGGCAAGGGATTCCTCTTGGCTTCCTTGGATACCTTGGTATATGGATATTCTTCATGACATCTAGGTCTGAAGAAAATGGCAATAGAAAGTGTCTGGATCAGTGACTAGAGTGCATTCTGGCTTTTGAAAGCTTTAGGTTTAATTTGCTCAGAAGCATACCTCTAAGCATTGAGCTTGTTGTTCATGTTGGCATGAATACTGGGCTTCTCAGGAGTGGATGTGGTGTTATATTATGTTATGTTATAAAATTCTCGTGAAGCGCACGTTCACCGATTGGTTTCATGGCTCTGTTTCTAGGAAGTGCCGAACCCTGTAGGAATTTATTCGTATGCTTGTCTAAACAGCTATGTCTTAAGGGATTTTCTGAAGTTCAGCAGGTCAGTACATGATCTAATTTCAAGGGAACGGGAATTTCAGAATCTGGGTGCCAGAATTATGAACCTACAGCCCCCCTGCTGCTTCAGCTTGAAGGAGGGAGTTGGCAGGAGGTGAAGGTGAGCCAAGTGTAGGTTGCGTGAGGGAGTATACCTTTGAATAAGGCTATCAATGAATTTGGGGCTCTGGCCTTGTAGGGATTTAAAGACCAGGCAGCCTACTTTAGAGGTGCCGCGTTGGGGGATTGGGAGCCAACACAGCTTCCTCAGTGGTGAGTAAGGTGTAACATGGATTAGGAAAGAAGTTCATGGGATGAGAGTGCTTAGGGGCAAGAGTTGGAGAGTTCAGGGTGTAGCACAAATCTCATTTATGTGTAAATTGCTTTTAGTTACAAAAATACTTTTATGCATACAATCATTGCTAGTACAAAGTAAACAGCTTTGTGGTATCACTTTCTTTTAATAGCAAAAAACGTGTAAGTATAGTCACATTAGGATTTGAAATTAAATGTGGTGCAATATTAGCAGAAATGTGGAAACACATTTAGGAGAATAAATCACATCTAAGAGGAAAAAAAACATTTAAATGCAAAATAACATTTAGGTGCAATATCATTCTTAAGGCCACAACAACAAGAGAGAGAAGGTGCTTTAAGGAGCACAAACCTATACCTTTCCCTTTTCTTCACCATCCATTCACTGCAATGGTAAGCACGCTTTATTTAGGTGGGCTCATACACCTAATAGCGGATACCAAGTGTGAAATAATCCTCTGGCCTGATTCAAAATGTGAACACTTTTTACAAGCAATGACTGTTGGAGACTGGCCCACACAAATTAATGGCTGAAGGGGGCTATCCCAAAGTCTATCTGTATGTGTTTTTGGTGAGCTCTGGTAGAAAGCTAGAGCTGTCTGCAGCCATACTTAAAAAGTAACATTTGCAGGATTTCTCGAATTTCGATTACGAATTTAATTTAAAAAAGTTCCAGAGCCACACATGAAAATCTATCAAAATTCTAGGTTTTCATACATATACCCAACTCTGAATAGGCAGGATTTCTGTTAGTATAAAATGTGTTTTTGCACCGTGCTTGCTTAGATGCAATCGACCCTATTCTTTTTTTGAAGATAGGAAAATATTTTTGACAAGTTGCTAAATCCCTTTCCCTACATTGCCAAAGATCATGTTTGATTTTATGGATGCTTTAAATGCTTTTCAAAAGGACACTAGCCTTTTTGCCAGAAGGAGTATGTGCACAAAAAGGGTTTGAAAAACCAGCGGAATGGTTTATAAGCATCCACAAATTTATGACTTTGTAGGTCTAAATCTCCTTCCTCCACTCTGAACACATCTGATAACTTCAATCTTGATGAAATTAGCCCATTGCAGGGCAATGTCTGCAGCTGCAAATTGAATTCCTGGGAATAAAGATTGACTCACACTCACAAATCCCAGTTTTTACGCACCTAAACTGAACTTTTCTATATGAACGTTTTTATGATGGTACCATGGGGCATATGTACAAGGACTGATGAAAATTACTGCTAACACCAGTTAACAGCAGTTTTCCTACCACTGTGTACCACTGAAATCTATCGCCTTGTTAGCGATGTATGTACAAGACGTCACTACATGGCGATAGCTTCAGGGTTCAGAAGTGAAAATTGCCGCTGACATTAGCATGATGCAATAGGAATTCCGGCGTTAGCGGGCAAAAACCAACAAAAGGCCTATTAGCGGGAAAACACGCACGTTAGTCAGCACAACGTGAGGGTTTTTTTGCCTCTAATCTAACAAATAGCCTGTCAGTCGACCTCCAATAGGAAAATAGGCAAGAAAAACAATCAAATGCAGAATGGAGCAGCCAGGGCAAAGTGCAGCACACATCAACAATCCCCTCAAGCCAACCAACATCCAGGATGACCTGGATGAGAGCCTGGATGCCTCGCAGGACCTAAGTCTGGAGCCTGGATGCCTCGCTGAACTTTCGTCTGCAGCCTGAATGCCTTGGCTTGACCTGCGTCTGGAGCCTGGATGCCTCACTGGACCTGCCTCTGGAGCCTGGATGACTCACTGGACCAGCGTCTGGAGCCTGAATGCCTTGGCTGGACCTGGGTCTGGGGCCATGATGCCTTGCTGGACCTGCCTCTGGAGCCTGGATGCCTCACTGGACCTGCATCTCGAGCCTGGATGCCTCGCTGGACCTACGCCTGGAGCCTGGATGCCTCATGGACCTGCATCTCGAGCCTGGAGTGGGCTGCAGAGGCACTGTGGAGTCGCTGACCCGAGGTGCTAGACATTGATGAGCAGCGAACACCGGTACCTGGTGGTGAAATTTGGCTGGTCGCATGGAGACACATTGCTGACCTGTGTGAGAAGATCGCTATGCACCCTTTGGAGCTGTGAATGGTAGAGGCGCAATTGTGCACCAACATAGGGAGGTCCGCATAGCATTCCATGATCCACCACTACATGAGGGTGCACGGAGGGGATTATCAATGGTGGTCAGCACCTCTCTGCATCCAAGGCTGGATGAGGTTGCACTGGATGGACGCTGTGGAGGGTGAGGCCCTGAACTGCACCAAACTTGTGTTGCGGGATCGCTGCAAGTTGATGCCTAAGGGGACCGTGCTGCATCAAATGCATTGGGAGGTTCACCAGTGGACTTGGCGGCGACTGCTGTACCCAGGCTTGTGCAATCTCACCTGGTTGAGACTCCTGCTGGCTGAGTCACAGATTTGGAGAGAGTTGCGCGGATTGCGCCACGGTGTCAATGTCCAGGTAAGGAGAAGGTGGGACACATGGCGGAGAAGGCCCGGGGGTCGAGTTGCCCAGGCCTAGCATCTGTAGATGATGCGCCCCCAATGTCGGCTCATACTCTATGGCGGAAGAGCGTCAACCAACTGCTTTCAAGCAGTGCAAGTAGAGGAGCAATCATCACATGATTATACCTTCCTGATGTAATCGTGCCTTGTTTCCTTTGCAGGCGGGTTGGTGGGTTTGGCTACTCCACTCATGGAGCAGGGCAGGGGCGGAGTGGCATGCCCACTCAAGTGCGCAGGGACTGTTTGGTGGGCCCGCTCAGGCCACATAAAGCAGTTATGCGCACTGTCCTGTTCACAATGTAGGATGCATTACAGCCTGCATGGAGAACATGCCCACACCTCCAGCCCCTGGCTGAACGCCTCGTCCCGGCGCCAATTACCAAGACCAATGACGCATTTTAGCATTGTCATTGGCTTAGGGGAGGGAGCCTGGCTGCCTACTTCCTGTTCCTGGAAGCAGACTCAGGAGAGCAGGAGCAACGAAGACATGGGGCACGGCCTCGAGGTAAGATTTCTCACATTTAAATATTTACAACTCTCGCTCACGAACACACACACACGTCCACGCCTCATCCAGTTTTCTTTCTGGTGTTTCCCACCTCCCAGCTGTCCAGTCCCCCGGCAGCACTTCTCAATGGTGGCTGCTGTGCGGCCATGTGCAGCGGGCATTCCACTGGTGTGCCGAAGGTATATATGGAGTTACGACGCATACCATTATATCACATTCCATTACAATACATACTAATACTAGGCATATTACAACAGTAGGGAAGGTGTTGAATTTCGGAGATGTAAACATTACTATTCCCCCTTCAGTGAGTGCAACCCTAAAACTAACCCTTGCACCCCAAAGCAAACCCTGAACCCTAAAATTCTTCTTTGAGCCCCCATAACACAATCTAAAAATCATATTTGACCCAAATGCACACCGTAATTTTCATATTTGACCCAACAGCACACCTTACTTTTCATATTAGACAATAAAACACATCCCAATTTTCATATTTGACCCCAAAACACACCCCAAATTTCAAAATGTACACCATAATACACCCCACATTTCATATCCGATACCTGAAAACCATACCCACCCATAAAATTAACAAGCATTGGCATAGCCAATAGGTCTCACCTTTGGGACCTTATAAATGTTTAGCCAGAGATATTTAGAAAGAAATTGTGTGTTTGTGAGAGTAGAAAATACATGAAAACGAGTGCCCAAAATTTGTCTGGAAGCCTCGTGGCCTTTCAGACACAACACAACCTTCCCATGGGTGCTGTCCAGATATCTACTTACACTCCCGATGGTAGCTGGTCTCAGTCAAAAACGAGGTCACCCTGTGAATGAAGCCACAAGCTGGCTTCGTGCCCATGGAGTACAGACTTGAAAAAGTTAGTTAATCGTGCGCGTAGGAGGGGAGATGAAGGGGCGATACCTTCTGCCCGGGAACGGAGCTTTGTGGTTCAGAGGCTCGGGTGGCGAAAGGTAAGAGCTGAGACGACGGCATCTGACTCGCCCTTGGCACCAAGTTCTGTCCCTTCACGTCATGGCTGTTTCACTGGTCGAAGTAATCTGGGTTCAGTTCCCTGCAGCAGCTTCAGGTAGGGAATACTTTCTCAGAAAGTAAGTAGAGTCGACTCTAGCAAGGCTTCTACCGAATATATGTAACGAAGGCACGTGCTGCAATACTGAGAGGTAAATAAACCTCACGAGGGTTCTAGCGCAGTCCAGGTCCCAATGATGACTCTTGCATCCGTATTAGTTACACACTCCATCACCCAAAAGACAAGTCAGGGGTGGGTGGAGGAGTGCACATCTCTGGATCCCCGCCCCACGTCTTTATAACCCCCTGCATAGATGCTTCCCCACCAAAGTGATCTCCCCAGCCCACCTCTGTTTTCAGGGTCATGTTACACGCGCACTTTACGTGCAAGAAACTTTTACATCATGGTGTGTAAAGACATGTGTAGAATGCCTTCTAGTCAATGGGCTGGCGTTCTACGCACCGCCCTCACAGCCTCCACTTCCTTACGCGTTTTCAGAATATCTTTACAAGCTATGTGAAGAGATGCCGCCGACAGCATAATAATGAAAGCCTTGTTGTACCATTCTGAAACACAAATAAATGGACGGCTCGATTTGGAGAAATGTGTTTATTTCGCACACGATGTGCACTTTGATGAGGGGCTGTATGCAGCACCAGAACCATGTAAAACAAGCATTGGCCATGCGGCAGTAAAGCCGTGCGGCAGTGAAAGCGGCAGCAGGGGGAGGGGACATGGGCGATTTCCTTTCGGGAGCGTGCAACCATATCACGCTGCGCGCTCCCAAAAGGAAATCACCAAGATGTGCATGCGTTGAATTGCAAGCAATGCAACGCGTGCAATTCTTTGCTGAAAAAGCTCTGCTGGTGGCATTAGGTCTCTTCCTATGCAGCGCATGCGTGCTGCGTAGGCGAGAGCTAACAATACCCCATTACTGACCTCACAATGCATTGTAATGGAACGTGATTGTAAGGGTACCTGCGTTGTTGTATTTGCATTGTAATGGACGTCTCCCAAGCCAAAGGCAAGCCTGTCTGCGTCCATCTGCCCCTGGACAGTGCTCAGCACCAAGGACCCTTTCTCTTGGACACTCCACTCCTATGGCACCAGCACCCTCCTTGCCATCAACTCTGGACATCACCTGCCAGGACTAACATCTGCTCCGGATCGGACATCACCATCACTTATGGCTACTGAATCACCCGCAAGGACCACCCCGACTGTCCAGGAGGAGGCATTGCCATCACCTACAGAAGCACACTCCAACTGACCACGCACTCTAATGACCCAAAGGTGACCATGGAACACCTTAACTTCCAGATCTGGACCATCCTCTGCAGCACCCTCATCTGCAGGCCCCCCAGGCCATGGACACCCATTCTCCGATACCATTGTAGATCTCATTGCACACCAGGTTCTCCCATACACTGAAGACATCATACTTGGTGAACTCAAGTTCCACCTCGACAACCCCAGTGACCAGAACACCACCCCATCCTGGGATAGCTCCTCAACATCAGACTCAAGCAGCTAGTCATTGCAGCAAGCCACATAGCAGGACATACAGTTGAGAACGTCTCTTCCGCCAGTGGGACCTTCAACTAAGTCACACAACCGGACTCTCCTGGACCGACCATCCTTGTATACATTACGTCTTCACCATGCCCACCGTACACAACCGTCATCATCGCCCCCCTCGCAGCTGGATAAAGGCCACCGAAGTACGTCTCGTCAACTCCCTCAGCACCACCACTTCGCAAACGCTTACAGGTGATGACATCGCAGCGCGCAACCGCCATCGATGGATCTTCAACTACGCCGACACCCGGGCCCCACTCAAGAACGGCACTGCATCAGTACCTTACGCCTGCATGATGCAGGCATAAGGGTGACGCAGTGCCACAGGGATAGGCTAGCCCCATGCATTGCTGAAGTTGTGCCATCATTGTGACACGACTGCAGCAATGCGTGACTATAGCGCAGACAGATGCGTCAGGATTCCAGACATATCTGTCATTACTTGCGTCATCTAGCGCTGTCCAGTGAATACAGCGCATCCGTGGTGTCGCAAGAAGGGGGTAGTGAAAGGTGTTGCAATGCTGTCTTGTCACAGCGCTGCAACACTTTTCATGAGTCAGGCCCAGGAATACACACTATCTTATTGATGGTGTGCAGTCCTGCCCTGTAGTTTTGTTGCAGGGCAGTGCAGCAACATTGCTTGCAGCACGGTCCAGCAACAACACCAGCTGAAATGAGGCCCCAAGGTTTATCTTTATTTTTAAGACCAGCTATTTTCTGGTCTTAAAAATCTGCCTCTAACTGCAGTTAGAGGCAGTTTATTTGGTCCTCCAAACTTAAAGAATCCTCTTGTAAATATTGCAAAATGGGTTTAGCGGACGTTTTTGCACGGGAACGCCTCCCTTGCATGTCATTTTTGCTAACAGAAGTGGTGATCTCTATAATAGACGTTTTCACTGGAAAACTGCAGCTAACAGAGGTTAGCGAAAGCTTGTACATTTGGTGATAATAATATCACTGCTATACCGTCTGAAAAGTGCCACTAAAGGGGCGTTAGTCCCTTGTACATATGCCCCCATCTATCTTAACAGATGTCACTCTCATGCAAGATCATCACATTTCTGTCACGCTGTAGGGAAGACATTGTACTGACAATCTTAGTCAGTTAGGGAAGAGGTGTGGTGCAGCGGCCAGGGCGGCTGACTCCGTAACACAGGAACTCACGGTTCGATCGCCGGCGACAGGTTAGCCCAGCACCTTGTGACTCTGGGAAATAGCTCGCTTATTCTTCCTCACGCTCCCCATCGCCTGAACATCTTTCCGGAGGTAGCTGTGCGCTGTATAAATGCTGGCATTTCATTTAAAGTGATACATTTGATTGTTTTTTATTTTATAAAGACTAGAATGATGCATAAGATGTTTTATCATGTGTGTGCAGTTTATCAGGCAGTGGCTTACATTTAGAAGTTATAGGTTTTTAGGTGTGGCCTTTGAGACAGCTTTAGATTTCTCGCAAGACTATTGCTTTTCTCCAAAAAACATACTTAACATACACATGCTCAGAAGGGCTCTTGGCCATTGGTTTGTTAGCCTGTCAATTACCTTTTGCATCTGCCCATTACAGCATACTGCATGACGCAATGAGTGAGGCCATTGGTTTCTTAGTCTATCATTTACCTTTTTCATCTGCCCATTACAGCATACGGCATTGTGCAATGGGTCAGGCTATGGGTCAGGCTATTGTGGAGAAGTGTGGCTCACTGGTTAGAGGAGGCAGACCCTGATGCAGAGGTCAGACCCCGGACCAGGGTTCAATTCCCGACACGGCAGGGTCTTGAGCTCAAAAATGTCCACGGACTCGATAATTCTTGCCTCGGTGCCTACTCAAATCATGGGTTCACACTCTGCAACTCTGGGCAATAGCTTGCTTAATCTCCACTACGGCCCACCGCGATGGGATGCCTGGTCTTCACCTTGGGATGCCCAGTGCAGATTATCTCGCAGGGAAAGCTAGGACGGGTTCCCAAAGCAAGCGCTAAGAGACCTGTAGGTGATTTGGAGCTATATAAATCGAAATGAACATAACATATTGACTCCCTTCACTTTGAGTTTCATTTTGCCTAGACTCCTATTTAAAGATGTTTAAAAGTGTTTCAGTAACGTTTTGACTGTTTGGTTAGTTGCTTATTTATTATTGTCTCCTTCATGAATACAAATAATAAAATGTATGGCGTTATTGTAATGCTTGTTCTTTAAACAACATACCAAGTAAAACAAACGAATAATGTTTCTTAAATGTAAGATTTTTACATTTGATTGCAAGATTTTAGGGATCATGCTTAGGTGCTGGCATATTTATTTCCTTTCTATTTTTGAGTATTATGTTTGTAGTAAAACAATAACACAAAATAACCATCACGTCATCTTGCCAAAGTCAGATCTATTGCTTCCGTTTCAAAACAACACTTTCTCACATTTGTTTTCCTTTTTATTTGCAGATACAACTCGGAATGGTAAAAGAAAAAGAAAAAAAGTGCTCACATCATTTTATAGGCATGGTCATGGAATGTGCTAGAAAATGGTGTGGCTTGCCGCATCATCGGCTTGTTTTTCATTCTTTAGCCCTGGTGCGCAGCATCGGGGATGTTGTACAGCCTGGCTAAAAAACAACTGCCAAAATCAACAGGTCTCAAAAGAAAAAAACATAGTTTTTTCCAATGCTTGTTATTATTGAGAGCACGCTTTTCAGGTCCAACTTCAACTTACGTGCTATATTACAGACATGTATACAGAACAGTTGTATATTTGTTTGATGAAGAAAATAAAATAGCTTAAAGCGTTATCAGAGTGCGTTCAAAGTGAGGGGATATTGTGCCTGCATTTTAGACCAGTTCAGGAACTAAGTTGTAAAACACTGTCGTTTCTATTTAAATCATGGCATATGCATGACGAACTAATTGGAAACGTTTCGTTGACATTATGATACGGATATGTGCATGTCATTAAAATGGCGCCATCTCTTCAAAGTGATATGGTTTACTCGGAAATTAAATAGATGTCGTTTCTCTATGTGCATAATCCAGGTGAGGCTTTCCTGTCCTGTGGACCCTTCAGAATGTAAAACGACCCAAATGGGAAGAATATTCCCCTTACAATGCCCCCCTCCAGCCACCCTCCCCCTCTCTCACCCCGCCCTCTGGACGGTCCATACTCGCAAGCAGATGCTGCTTTTCAGAAATGAATTACCTTCAAAGAGATACAGTGTTTGTTTGAAGTGATTAAGGGAGTAGACGTGCAGATGAAGGTTTATTATATGTATGGTAAAATAGTGCATTCAAATGAGTTATTTAGCAACCGTTGGTTGGCAACAGAAGAAACAAAGACATCAAACATCCTTTGTAAAACGGGTTTCCCGAGGGGTTATGAGACCGCGCCTCTGGGCTCAATGAACAACGGATTAAACGGAAAAGGCTTCCGTCACTGCGGCCGCTGCATGTGAAACAGGAACTGTCGTGCGGTTTATACAGGGAGGGATAGAAAAACACCTGACTACCAGAGATATGGCTGCGTCACGCTGTTCTTCCCGATTGTTGTGAAGGGTTTGTGGTGAACTGCCATTTTTTCTAGTTCCCTAATTTTTTGAAGGGCTTGTGGTGAACTGCCGATTTTTCTAATTAAAAGTGAAGCCTGGTTTTATTAAATACTTGCACACTTTCGATAGCAAAATGTTCAAAGAGAAACTGTTTCATAGAACAGAAACTACGAATGAAAACCCACCACCAGTCCTGACTGCGCAATGTCCTTAAGTGACTTGACTGGTGCTTTAAAGCCCACTTTTCTGGTTGTGAGTAGATTCTATGCTGTGAAGTTGGTCCCAGGAATATAGTCAGAGATTCACAATTTATGAAATGCCATATATTCTCAGGGTGCACCAAATCAATGCCATTGGAATTGAAAGAGAGACCAAGCAGGTACTGATAGAAACAAAGGGTAGGTGCACATGCATTATTTCAATCGACATTGGAAATAGGGACTGAGGTTAGATGATAACTGCTTCAACACAATGAGGACTAGTCTTTACTTTTAGGTAGGAATCTGCATTTTAAGGCAAGTGGCCCGATTCACAAAGGTAAACTTTGGCATTTTGTTTAAACTTAGACCAAATATCTAAGTTTACGACTTTGGAAATTCACAAAGGGCATTTACAAGTGCTACCTTTATATCCAAACCCGGGCCTGATCTACCCCCCTCCCCCCCCCCCCCCCAGTGCTGACATAAGGATAGTATTTGTAAATGCTCTTCGTGAATTCCTAAAGTCGTAAACTTAGACGTTTGGTCAAAGTTTAGACCAAACTTCTAAGTTTACCTTGGTGAATCGGGCCTTCAATGCGGGGATCCACCCAAGTGTGGACATAAAATTAGTACTTCTGTGCAAGCTCTGACTCGGCGAAGGGGCATCGGCTCCAGGCACCGCATCACGCCGTGAGGGAAACGGCAGGGCAGTGGTAGACGGGGAGCACCGGGAGACTTCCCTACAGCCTACAACCCCCAGCAGCCTCAGCAAACTCGGGGGCGGCGCGGCTGACACGCATCAGCACAGCGCCTGGAGGCGCTACAAATCACCGAGCGCCTGTGAGCCCCGGTGGACCTTCTGTGCAAGCTCTGACTCGGCGAAGGGGCATCGGCTCCAGGCACCGCATCACGCCATGAGGGAAACGGCAGGGCAGTGGTAGACGGGAAGCACCGGGAGACTTCCCTACAGCCTACAACCCCCAGCAGCCTCAGCAAACTCGGGGGCGGCGCGGCTGACACGCGTCAGCACAGCGCCTGGAGGCGCTACAAATCACCGAGCGCCCTTGAGCCCCGGGGGACCTTCTGTGCAAGCTCTGACTCGGCGAAGGGGCATCGGCTCCAGGCACCGCATCACGCCGTGAGGGAAACGGCAGGGCCGTGGTAGACGGGGAGCACCAGGAGATTTCCCTACAGCCTACAACCACCAGCAGCCTCAGCAAACTCGGGGCGGCGCGGCTGACACGCATCAGCACAGCGCCTGGAGGCGCTACAAATCACCGAGTGCCCGTGAGCCCCGGGGGACCTTCTGTGCAAGCTCTGACTCGGCGAAGGGGCATCGGCTCCAGGCACCGCATCACGCCGTGAGGGAAACGGCAGGGCAGTGGTAGACGGGGTGCACCGGGAGACTTCCCTACAGCCTACAACACCCAGCAGCCTCAGCAAACTCGGGGGCAGCGCGGCTGACACGCGTCAGCACAGCGCCTGGAGGCGCTACAAATCACCGAGCGCCTGTGAGCCCCGGGGGACCTTCTGTGCAAGCTCTGACTCGGCGAAGGGGCATTGGCTCCAGGCACCGCATCACGCCGTGAGGGAAACGGCAGGGCAGTGGTAGACGGGGAGCCCCGGGAGACTTCCCTACAGCCTACAACCCCAAGCAGCCTCAGCAAACTCGGGGGCAGCGCGGCTGACACGCGTCAGCACAGCGCCTGGAGGCACTACAAATCACGGAGCACCCTCTCGCCCAGCGAGTCGTGCGCGGGAGACGCCAGGGAGAAGCCCGGGACAAGGGCGGGGCCGTCTGTGGCCGTCCGGGGACGTTGAGGGACGGGATGGGGCCCCCCCCATTTGATCTGCATCAGCTAGCATTATGACATATCTTACTACTGCCGTGGGCAAATTAAATCAGGAAATCGCAGAAAAAGAACGCAAACTGGGCTTGGATCCGATAATATTGGATAGCCAACTATCTCCCTCAGTTAATAGACTACCTATCCCCTTGGAGCCTGCAATTCTCATTGACAATGTAATCGATATTGTGCCACAAGAGATAGTTAATACTTCTGGACAAGAGGGTCAAGAGAATAGTAAACAAGACACCCTACAAACTATACATAACTGTCCTCAGGAGCCTGCACCCCACGCTACTAAGCGCATCAAAAGGCTAATACAAAGACCGAAAGCACAAGGACTACATTCTCGTAAAAAGCCTCGCAAACCACTGAGTGACTTTGAATCTTCAATTAAGGACATGTTGGAGAAAGTGCTTGCGGATAAGCTTGAAGTGGTACTTATACAGATCTCTAGTGACATAATAGATACACTAAAGGAATGCGTAGCAGAAATACTGGGGAAATGTGAAAGGATTAATGCTTTTTTAACATCTAATCAGAACTAGTACCCACAACAAACATAATATCACGGCCTCCTACCAAACAAACTACCAAATAAACTAAGCAACCCCAATCCCCTATGGAGTTAGGGAATGTTGTGTCACTAGGTCCATTGATATCAACTGCACCGTTACAAGATCCTAAGGTTTGTGTAAGTACGCAAAAGGATAATAGTACAACATCTAGGGCGCAGATGATAAGTAAAACCTGTCTTCCTCAGGCTATGGCACCACCATTAGATGAGCATAACTCATTAGGGTCTAGGAGACAGCGTCCCAGGCCACCAGTTCACCTCCCCCGGAAGCTACACCTTTTGTTGCTGTATTGGTGAATGTCCCTGTATTGAAACCGGGTGAATTTGAGTCAAATGGTGCTCAGTTAGATAATATTAAGACTTGGTGTGATGCAAATTGCTCAGGCCCAAATAATATTTCAGAGTGTATTCAAACTGGCAGACGGGTTGACTGGGTGGGGTTTACAGACAAGAAACTCGCTGGTGACTGCCTGATTGTTAATTTTAATAGACCCCATGAGCCATCACGGTTATTCTGGGATGCCACAGAGGTAAAAGAAGGCAGGATCAGAGCGGTACCCTTAGGTTTCTTTTACCCACGACCCGTACCACATAAGTTGCAACCGGGTAGGGTTATTCACCATGTTAACCCTAGTCATACCCCCTGCCCTAGCTCCTGGGCCACGCAAACAACAGGCATGTTACCAAAATCCTGTGATAACTTTGGAAGTGAATTAAGGGCTGGATTGGTGCTAACAAACAGGTTTTCTGCCCTATCACATCTGGAGGAAAACGATTGACTGATTTCCCCTGGTAGTACCCTAAACCCGTCACAATCCATTTTGCCTAGTATAGATGGAAAAGGTAAAACAGTGAAAATGATGAGCTGGAATATCGCAGGCTTACGCTCAAAAAGGGGTGACACAAGATGGCTTGAATTGTTAAAAGAATGTGATGTGGTGGTTCTACAGGAGACGTGGGATAGGGATTGTGACTTTTGGCTAGATGGATATACATCTTATTTTTTAGTTGCCCAGGCATCGAGCTCAGGTCGAAATAAAGGGGGGCTGCTGTTCTTAATATCTGTTAATGTGAGGGGCACTGTAAAGGTATTAAATACACCATCCCAAAACTACCTAGTTTTGGAAGTTACTATGCCTAACAATTATAAATGTGTTTATATCAACTTCTATAATGCCATACAAAGCACACCTCAAAATGACAATATTAACTCCCTGTTTTTATGTAAATATAAGGAGGGTCAAACCACTTTCGTATATTTCACCCTGATGGGGGATTTTAATATACATTTATGCCAACAGAATTGCCAGTTTAGAGATACTATAAACATAGATATGCTGCCCCTTTCACACTTTGAACATTCTGTAAAGGGGACCGCCCTAGAAGAACTTCTCTTAGAGAATGATTTATCTGAACCAGAGTTCTTCGATACTAACGAGAGGGTGTCAATTTACAGTGCCAGGGACAGTAATACTATTATTGATTACATATTTATCTCTCCGGGCATGTTACATAATGTAATCTTTTACAATGCTATACATACTACATTCAGTGATCATAATCCTGTAGTGTTAGAACTAGATAACAATAACCTGTTTTTATTTAATAGAGCAGCAAACGCAGAAATATTTACAGATTTAATTGCTAAGGACCAGGGGAGATGGGTTAAATGGAGCAAAATCATCCCAGAGGACTTTTTTATTCCCTAAACTTAAAGGTGGGTAATGAAATTAACATCTGAAGGGAACCACTTAAATTTGAGGGGAATATAATTTCGTCATTTGAAACTATCTGCCATCAAGTAGCGGATGATTTAAAGTGCAAACTAAAAAATAAGGAGAAAAAGGCAAAGGGGTGGTTTGATAATGAATGCTCCAAATCCCATAGAGAATTATATAAAGCACTAAAAAAGACACCCCGAGATAGACAGGAGGTGGCCAGGCTTAGGAAAAAGTATAATTTGAATATTTTAAGGTGAAAAAATGATATAAAAAGACAGGCATGGGATGACTTACATGAGAAGGCTATTCTGAGGGATAGCGCTAAATTTTGGTCAATTGTTAACACTCCCTTATTTATTGGGAAAGAAAATGCGCCACTAGAGGTAAATATCCCCGAACAGGATTGGCTGGATCATTTTCAAAAAATCTATGGTAGTAATCTCGAGCTAGGCTCCTTAGACCCAATACTGATTGAGACGCAGGAGATATTACCTAGATTCTCTATAAAGGAGGTACAGAAGGGCATTGAGGACACGGCGGGCCAGAAGGCCCCAGGCCCAGATGGCGTACCGGCCGACATGTTCAAATCAAACTCAGGCATGTGGTCAGTGGTCCTCACCAATGTCTTTAATGTAGTTAGTGTAGATAACTAAATGGTTGGTGGCACCTAGGATAGATGCCAACTCTCAGCGCACAACCTCAAGTGAAACAGATGAGTTTCTTCAATCGATCATTCCAGATTAGATACAAGAATTAAACCAAAATCATTGTTGAATTCTCCATGTTTAATTTCACATGTGTCGTTCCTCCAAATCAATGCAATTTCATGTCATGAATAAATCCAATCAACAAATATGGGTGCGCATTATTTCCCAATGCATTTCGGATATTAAATCCTTCATCAGGGGAATCCTGAAAGCAAGATAAAATGAACTAAGTATGATCCTCGATGGTAGAAATGTATTTAGATGAGGTTACCAATGTGATAAATATCCTAGTTGAATAACGTGCACAGTATGTGAAATAAAGTGTCATCAAAGCACCTCAATATAAAGTGTCCATCAGTACCAAAGTGAACGAGTAACATAGTCAAAAGGGTGAAAATCAAATAGTGCTCAATGAGTGAAACGTGCACACGAAAAAAGCTGAAAGGCAAATGGTGCTCGGCAAACGAAACATGCAAATAAAGTGACTGCTCGTATATTTGTTAACGTTACGCGCAAAACTACATTTTGTCCGTAATCACCCCAGGATAAAGCGCAAATAAAACAGAAGTAGCGTGAGCATTAGTCCGCGATTCAAATTAGACTTACGATGAATTGAAGGCAAGAACACGCGTCTTGCTGTTGGCGTCCTTCGCCATTAGTTGGGAAACGAAGTGCTCGGTGAAAGCGAAAATGTACCAAGGGTGACGATAAAAATAGAGAAAGGACCATAAAGTGCGGCGGCCATCTTAAAGTGGTAAAATGAACCGTGAATCCCCATATATGAAAAGGGAGGTATGGTGATGAAAAATCGGGTGTAAATAAAAAATGAACAATATCAGACCTAACGTGCAAAATAGACAGAACATAGATGGATGAACACATGATGAATGTGATGGAAACATGATATAAGACATAGATTGAAAATACACAAATGAGATGTCAAAAGTATAGGAAAAACATATTTTCACAGGTAAACACTAGATATCACATCAGTGAAAGCAGTTGCATTAAAGATAGCATTGAAATTCCATCCGATCATTGAGACCAGATGGTTTCATGGTTTGCAGAAATTTAATCCAGTGGTTTTCACGCTGCAGTAAGAAGTTATTGTTGTCTCTGTCGTCCCGCTTATTCACCACTTCTACAGCAGCGAACCTTAGTTGACTGATGTTATGTCTACTTTCCTTAAAATGTAGTGCCAGGTTTGATTTGATGTTTGCTGTTCTTATATTGCTCTTGTGTTCATTTATTCTTACTTTAAGCTTGCGGGTGGTTTTGCCAGTATACATCAGTCCACAAGGGCATTTGATCACGTATATGACATTTTCAGTGTCGCAAGTGGCATTCAATTTGAGTTTCACATCTGTGCCCTTCATGGGATGTTTTATTACAGGGCCTTTGATCATGTTGTTACAGTTCTGACAATTGAAGCACGGTTGGTTCCCTTTGTAGTTGGCATTGGTTTTGATTCTAGGGTTTTTTATGAGCTCCTTTAGGTTATTTCCCCTTTTGTAAGCAAACAGTGGTTGTTCACTGAAAATTCCATTAAAATCATGTTCTTGGCTGATGATCGGCCAATGCTTCAAGATGGAGGTTTTGTAAGCCCTGGAGGCTTCTGAAAATTTGGATACAATTACAGATCTTGTCTTTTGACTTTTTAGTTGTGTGGCTAATGCTTCCTCTCTTTTGATGCTATCGCATCGTTCTTTAGCGTTGATCAAAATGGTTTGAGGATATCCCCTTTTGGAAAAGCGTGTCAACATTTCAGTAGCTTGTTTTTCATACTTGTAACTGTCAGATGCAATCCGTTTAATCCGTAACAATTGTGAAAACGGAAGATGATTTTTCAGTGATCTTTGATGGTAAGATTTGTAATGCAACGTGTTATTTTTGTCAGTGTGTTTCCTAAATAGGTCGGTCTCAAGATGATCACGCACCTTTGTAACTCGCACATCAAGAAATGTGATAGAGTCCTGGCTGGTTTCATGGGTAAACTGTATGCGATCATTGATATGGTTCAAATCCGTTAATGCTTTCATTAAAGATTCATGATCTCCTTTCCACAATACGAAAATGTCATCAATGTATCGCAAGAATGACATGGCATGTTGGATCCAAGGTGTCTGATTCAAGATATGGTTCTCCTCAAAATAAATCATAAATGCATTGGCATAGACAGGAGCAGCACAATTGCCCATGGAAGTCCCAGACAACTGTGCAAAGCATTGATCATTCCAAGAGAAATAACTCTGGTAAAGAGTAAAGTGCATCAGTTGCATCAAGAAAATTTGGAAATCATTAGAAAGGTCAGATTGTAATAAGATGTTCTCCACTGCTTCCATCCCGAGGTCATGTGGGATGCTTGTGTATAACGATTTGACATCAATGGAACATAAATAGATGGTGGCGTCTTCCTCAAATCGGATGTCCATGATCTTCTGCAGGAAATGTGTAGTGTCCCTTATGTAGGTCCGAGATTGCTGAATGAAAGGTTGGAGGTAACGATCAATGAATTTGCCTGTATTCTCATGGATACTGCCACGTGTGGATACGATAGGTCTGAATGGGGGTTGGGTGATGCTCTTGTGAACCTTCGGCAGCATATACATGCTGGGAGTGCTGGAGTTAACAGGTGTCAGAAATTTCTTAGTTTTGATGTCTATAGTACCCTGTTCCTCTGCCATGGTCAGTATGTGGATCAAAACTTCACCATATTGTTTGGTGGGGTTGAAATGAATAGGGCCATATGTGTTGGTGTCAGATAGGTGTTGACGAACCTGTTCATTGTAAAAGGCGGTGTCCATGAGTACTAATGCACCCCCTTTATCAGCAGTTTGATATGTAATCTCTTGTCTGTTGGCCAGATTGTTCAGCAGTGAAAATTCCTTATTGGTTAGGTTAGTATGTCTAGTCCTTTTTGAAAAATTGATGTTGCTGATGTCATTCTTGACTAGGTTTTCAAAAGTGTCAAATGATTTGTGGCTGATGGGTGCCATGAAGGTGCTCTTCGCACGTAATCCTCTTAGTTGGTCTTCACGATTGATGTCTTGAGGAGGTAAAACATTGTCAAAGAAGTGCCTTAAGCGTAGACTGCGCATGAACTTGAATAAGCTGATCTCAAGCTCTAGCTCATTAGTATGGCAGGTGGGAATGAACGAGGTACCCTTCTGTAGTACGTTTGTTTCTTGGTCAGATAAAGTGTAAGACGAGTTACAAAGGTGCGTGATCATCTTGAGACCGACCTATTTAGGAAACACACTGACAAAAATAACACGTTGCATTACAAATCTTACCATCAAAGATCACTGAAAAATCATCTTCCGTTTTCACAATTGTTACGGATTAAACGGATTGCATCTGACAGTTACAAGTATGAAAAACAAGCTACTGAAATGTTGACACGCTTTTCCAAAAGGGGATATCCTCAAACCATTTTGATCAACGCTAAAGAACGATGCGATAGCATCAAAAGAGAGGAAGCATTAGCCACACAACTAAAAAGTCAAAAGACAAGATCTGTAATTGTATCCAAATTTTCAGAAGCCTCCAGGGCTTACAAAACCTCCATCTTGAAGCATTGGCCGATCATCAGCCAAGAACATGATTTTAATGGAATTTTCAGTGAACAACCACTGTTTGCTTACAAAAGGGGAAATAACCTAAAGGAGCTCATAAAAAACCCTAGAATCAAAACCAATGCCAACTACAAAGGGAACCAACCGTGCTTCAATTGTCAGAACTGTAACAACATGATCAAAGGCCCTGTAATAAAACATCCCATGAAGGGCACAGATGTGAAACTCAAATTGAATGCCACTTGCGACACTGAAAATGTCATATACGTGATCAAATGCCCTTGTGGACTGATGTATACTGGCAAAACCACCCGCAAGCTTAAAGTAAGAATAAATGAACACAAGAGCAATATAAGAACAGCAAACATCAAATCAAACCTGGCACTACATTTTAAGGAAAGTAGACATAACATCAGTCAACTAAGGTTCGCTGCTGTAGAAGTGGTGAATAAGCGGGACGACAGAGACAACAATAACTTCTTACTGCAGCGTGAAAACCACTGGATTAAATTTCTGCAAACCATGAAACCATCTGGTCTCAATGATCGGATGGAATTTCAATGCTATCTTTAATGCAACTGCTTTCACTGATGTGATATCTAGTGTTTACCTGTGAAAATATGTTTTTCCTATACTTTTGACATCTCATTTGTGTATTTTCAATCTATGTCTTATATCATGTTTCCATCACATTCATCATGTGTTCATCCATCTATGTTCTGTCTATTTTGCACGTTAGGTCTGATATTGTTCATTTTTTATTTACACCCGATTTTTCATCACCATACCTCCCTTTTCATATATGGGGATTCACGGTTCATTTTACCACTTTAAGATGGCCGCCGCACTTTATGGTCCTTTCTCTATTTTTATCGTCACCCTTGGTACATTTTCGCTTTCACCGAGCACTTCGTTTCCCAACTAATGGCGAAGGACGCCAACAGCAAGACGCGTGTTCTTGCCTTCAATTCATCGTAAGTCTAATTTGAATCGCGGACTAATGCTCACGCTACTTCTGTTTTATTTGCGCTTTATCCTGGGGTGATTACGGACAAAATGTAGTTTTGCGCGTAACGTTAACAAATATACGAGCAGTCACTTTATTTGCATGTTTCGTTTGCCGAGCACCATTTGCCTTTCAGCTTTTTTCGTGTGCACGTTTCACTCATTGAGCACTATTTGATTTTCACCCTTTTGACTATGTTACTCGTTCACTTTGGTACTGATGGACACTTTATATTGAGGTGCTTTGATGACACTTTATTTCACATACTGTGCACGTTATTCAACTAGGATATTTATCACATTGGTAACCTCATCTAAATACATTTCTACCATCGAGGATCATACTTAGTTCATTTTATCTTGCTTTCAGGATTCCCCTGATGAAGGATTTAATATCCGAAATGCATTGGGAAATAATGCGCACCCATATTTGTTGATTGGATTTATTCATGACATGAAATTGCATTGATTTGGAGGAACGACACATGTGAAATTAAACATGGAGAATTCAACAATGATTTTGGTTTAATTCTTGTATCTAATCTGGAATGATCGATTGAAGAAACTCATCTGTTTCACTTGAGGTTGTGCGCTGAGAGTTGGCATCTATCCTAGGTGCCACCAACCATTTAGTGATTTCCACACCTTCTCGTCGGGGGGTGATATCTCCGCAGCACACCACAGAATACTAACTTTGGTACATCGAGGAGTGCGTGCCCCACACCTTCTACTTGTTAGTGTAGATAAGTCAAGAGCCCCAACATCCTGGTCACAGTCCATTATAATCCCCATATTTAAGAAGGGTCAAAGGGGGGACCCAAGATGTTATAGGCCCATATCCCTGTTAGATTCTTCTTTTAAAATCCTAGGTAAGGTCATCCTAGAAAGAATCTCAGCCTGGGCCACTAATAAAGATATTCTATGTGAGGCCCAGTATGGCTTTCGATCCGGGAGAGGTACAGAGGATCAATGCCTAAATCTACATCTTACACTGAGCAAATACACAGTAGCGTCTAGGGGGATGATGTACCTGGCATTCATGGACTTGTCCACAGCTTTTGACCTAGTTAATAGGTCAAAGCTGTGGACAATACTCCTGGATAGGGGCCTAGATCGGGCACTTGTGAACTTTTTGGCGCAACTCCATAGAGACCTGAGGGCGACTATTCGCATGACACAAGAGGGAAATTGTACCGCATTTTTTAAATCTGGAAGGGGGGTGCGCCAAGGGTGCATTTTGGCCCCCATGCTTTCTTCCCTATATATTAATTCACTAGGAAAGTCTCTGGAAGCGGCATCTTCTGATGTACCGCGCATGGGTGGCTCCTTGATGCCGGTTCTATTATATGCCGACGACACGGTGTTGTTGTCAAGAACCCCAAATGGCTTACAACACCTACTCAATTCCTTTGGGGCTTTTATGCGAGACCTGGATCTATTAGTAAACATAGAGAAATCACATGTAATGGCAGTGGGCAAACGCAAGAATAGTATAAAAACCCTCTCCTGTAATGGCTCAGTGCTCTCCAAAGTCAAAGTTTTTACCTACCTAGGAGTGGTGTTTGATGAGAAAGGGTCGTGGGCACTGTGAGAAGTTGGCCCGATATGCACCGTTCGCTATTCTAGCGACCGCTATGTATCGTTCCAACGACCCTTATGGTGTTTGGTTGTAAGTCAACCTATAGACCAGCTATCCTAGTAGCGTGGATACGAGCAGTCTAAGGCTAAAGACTCGAGAGGGCACGTTAAGCCAGCTGTTTACCACACATGTACCCCTTGAACACCCAGTGAAAGGACACCACACAAGTGTTATGAAAATAAACAGGATATTTATTAAGATTCACAACAGTCCTGGACTCTTTATGAGGACAGGGTACTAAGCACAAACCAAATCTCTTAGGAAAATACTTCAAGTGCACAATTAAAACAAGTGTCCGAGGACACGGAAAGTTTAAGGTCTCGGGCGGACCCGATAAGGCAAGTCGGAAGCGAGGGACTCGGGACCCTAGAGTAAGGAGGCTATGCAGGCACCGAAATGCCGAGTTACCTAGCCACGAGGGCTGCGGCTGCACAAGTCTTACAGGCGTCGGGGTCTTCGCTGACGAGCCAGGAGCCGGAAGAAAAGGAGTTGCTGGCCGGCGACCAGTGATGAATAGTTCGTAGAGATCCAAGCCTGGATCAGAGATTGATGATACCTGAAAGCAGAGGGGACCAAGTTCGTACTACTAGCCAGTAGTCAGAGGGTACCAGGAAGGCACCAGTTGGCCGTCACCTCGACCAGGTGAGTGGGCGACGCTAGGCTCTGCAGTCTCACGCACCAGGAGGCGTTGTCGGCGACCACGGTGGAGGTGCGAGCTGTCCCACGAAGGATGATGCTGTCGGCGTCGCTGGGCCCAGGATGGGGCAACAAGCCTTGGCAGATCTCAGGGCCACGTGGTGGACCTAAGATGGCGTCTTGAGTGGACCAGGAGGGCCCGGGGTGCTTCTCGCAAAGATGGAAGCTAGGGCCAGTCTGGAGCAACCAGACTAGCAGTGTTGATTGTCGGATGTCGTCACAGAAGGGCACAAGCCAGCGGCTAGTGACCAGACAACGTGCTGAGCGGTGAGCAGAAGGGCCCCACGCAGATCGTGGAGATGCTGGGAGACTGCACTTCGGTGCTGGAGCGGCTCAGGTTCGGGGTTTCTCGGACCCCAGAGCACTCACCAGAGAATTACTTCGATGGTCGTGCTGGTTAAGAAAGCGTGCAGGTTTTGATGATGGCCGGTCCCTCGAGGTCTCGTCGCACCCACAGATCACAGCTGAGCTGATGACGTGGATAGAGGTCAGAGGTGCCAGGGAAGCCGGTTCTCGTCGAGCTGGGCCGTCGGATTCCTTGAGGAAGGACTTACAGCAAACCGCAGAGTTCTTAGATGGTGCCCGCTGATGCGGGGTGACTACTCCTTAGTCACAAGGGAGAAATCTTGAGAAGAGTCTCGAAGGTCCTTTCGTAGAAAGTAGTTCTTGATTCAAAGATGATCTAATTTGGAAGGGTCCCCGCTCCGGTCTTTATCCTAAAGAAAGGGGTGGGTACATGACTAGGTCCTGCCCTAAGGGTGGGACCAGGAAGGGGGGTAGTTACACCCCTCTCCCCCTGCGGGACTTTCCCCAGGTCAGGGGCTGGCGCCCCTGGAACTGGTTCTGACCGGCAGATGCGTAGTGAGCACCGGGGTGCCACTCCGCAGTCACCTTCTCGCAAAAGCTCTACCTGCCCAGAATACACAAACCCTGTCTAGGACGGCGCGAACACCGCCCTCGACAGGAAACCCTTTGTCCGAGCTCTCCTCGCTGGAAGGTCTCCCAGCAGCAGGAGGTCAGACTCGTGTCTGTGGTGGCAGCATCCATTTTGTGGAGCTGAGGCTTTAGTTAACTTTAACCGGGGTTCACAGTTACGTTCATGTCGTGTCCCTCTAGAAGGGCGGAATGCTAACCTCGTCGCCAGAATTGGTGAGGGGGCAGCATCCCGATTCGTATGACACCTTACTCGACATGCCGTGATAACGCGACACCGAAGTTACCGATGTGGTACGCGTTATCATGGAACAGCCATTGGGTCTTGATTCCGCAAGCTGCAACCGGGCTCGGCTCGGGCCAGAACCTAGTTCACACGAGCCCACGCACTCTGCCTTCAGGATTGTCAAGGCCTGCCATAGGAGTGACTGATAGGAACTCGGGTGTCCATTGTATGGTTAGATATAGAGCTACTATACCTAAAGCAAAGGGTGATTACACGACTTTGCCCCAGCTGTCATGCAGCCAGTTGTGTCAAATTTAGGAGGCCAGCCAGGGGTGGCATAATACATGCTGCAGCCCCTGGCGGCCCTGGGTACACCTATGCCCTGCGTTACGGGGTCTGATAAGGTGGCCCAGCACCAATTGGTAGATGCACCTAGGGTACATATCGTAATTTAGAAAGAGAACAGCCAGGCTGTGGGTCTGATTGGCAGGCCCACAGCCTGAGAAAGTCGTAAACCAGTGAAACAAAAGCAAAAAATCTGGGTGATCATAGGATTGCAGACCCTACTCTCCTACATGACCCCCCCCCAAACGTCGGAACAATAAGCTAACCTTGACCAGGTGAGTCTTCTTGTTCTAAGTGGAAATATCTGGAGAGCCCATCGGCATTGCCATGATCAGTACCAGGTCTATGTTCCACTGTAAAGTCCATCCCCTGTAGGGAAATGGACCACCTAAGCAGTTTGGGGTTTTCACCCTTCATCTGATTTAGCCATAAGAGGGGCTTATGGTCGGTCTGAATCTTGAAGTGAGTGCCAAACAAGTATGGCCTCAGCTTCTTCAGGGCCCAAACCACAGCAAAGGCCTCCCTCTCAATAGCTGACCAATTCTTCTCTCTAGGGGTCAGCCTTCTGCTTATAAAAGCAATGGGCTGGTCTTGACCATCAAAATTCAGTTGAGAAAGAACAGCTCCCACACCCAACTCAGAAGCATCTGTTTGGACAATGAATGGTTTGGAGAAGTCCGGACTCTTGAGGATAGGCGCCGTGCACATGGCCTGCTTTAGGTCATCGAATGCTTTTTGACAGCTCGCTGTCCACTGAACCTTTTTTGGCATTTTCTTACTTGTCAGTTCATTTAATGGTGTCACAATTGAACCATAGTTCCTGACAAACTTCCTATAGTAACCAGTCAGGCCCAAGAAAGCTCGAACCTGAGTCTGGGTGGTTGGAGGAGCCCAGTCCCTGATTGACTGTATCTTGCTCTCCAGTGGCTGAACCTGGCCTCCACCTACAAGGTGGCCCAGGTATACAACCTGTGTCTGCCCTATCTGGCACTTAGTGGCCTTGATAGTGAGGCCTGCTGCTTGCAGAGCCTCTAACGCTTTCCGCAGGTGGACCAGGTGATCCTCCCAGGTGGAGCTAAAGACAGCAATATCGTCAAGATACGCCACGCAGAAGTCATCCAGCCCAGTAAGGACTTGATTCACCAACCTTTGGAAGGTGGCAGGTGCATTTTTCAGACCGAAGGGCATCACCACGAACTGATAATGCCCACCAGGGGTTGAAAATGCGGTTTTAGGCTTGGCGTCCTCAGCTAACCTGATTTGCCAATACCCAGCTGTCAGGTCAAACGTACTTAAGTAGTTGGCCGAAGCCAATCTATCGATAAGCTCGTCTGCCCTTGGTATTGGGTGGGCGTCAGTCTTAGTGACTGCATTGAGACCCCTGTAGTCTACGCAGAACCTCATCTCTTTCTTACCGCCCTGGGTGTGAGGTTTCGGCACTAGAACTACGGGACTAGCCCAAGGGCTATCCGAGGGTTCAATGACTCCCAGCTCCAACATTTTCTGCACTTCACTCTTGATGCAGTCTCTAACGTGATCAGGCTGCCGGTAGATTTTACTCTTGACGGGCAAGCTGTCACCAGTGTCAACCTCATGGGTGCACCAATCGGTCTGACTGGGTGTTAGAGAAAACATATGTCTGAAAGACTGAAGAACCTGTTTACAGTCTTTCTGTTGATGTTCGGAGAGGCTGCCACAAAAGACAACACCATCTACCGATCCATCGTCAGGATTCTGAGTGAGCAGGTCGGGGAGAGGGTCACTCTCCTCCTCCTGTCCCTCATCTAGGGCCATGAGCAAACTCATGTCCTTCCTGTCGACATATGCCTTGAGCCTGTTGACATGAAGCACCCTGTGGGGGCTCCGGGGAGTTCCCAGGTCGACCAGGTAGGTGACCTCTCCCTTTTTCTCCAGGATGGTGTAGGGCCCGGACCATTTGTCCTTGAGTGCTGCTGGGGCCACTGGCTCCAACACCCACACCTTCTGTCCGGGCTGGTAAACAGTCAAGACAGCCTTTTGGTCATGCCAAGCTTTTTGGAGTTCTTGGCTGGCCTTAAGGTTTTCAGATGCCTTCTCCATGTATTCAGCCATCCGCGAGCGGAGGCCAAGCACATAGTCCACTATGTTGGCTGCAGGCTTTTTGAGAGGTCTCTCCCATCCTTCCTTCACCAAACACAGGGGTCCTCTTACAGGATGCCCGTACAAAAGTTCAAAAGGGCTGTAGCCAACCCCCTTCTGTGGGACTTCTCTGTAGGCGAACAAGAGGCAGGGGATCAGGACATCCCATCTACGCCGAAGCGTTTCCGGTAGTCCCTGAATCATCCCTTTCAGGGTCCTGTTGAATCTCTCAACAAGCCCATTGCATTGTGGATGATAGGGTGTAGTGAACTTGTAGTTGACACCACATTCCTTCCACATAGCAGTTAAGTAGCTCGACATAAAGTTTGCACCTCTGTCGGAGACGACCTCCTTAGGGAAGCCCACTCTGGAGAATACTCCAACTAGGGCTCTTGCCACAACAGGTGCTGTAGTGGTCCTAAGGGGAATAGCTTCAGGATACCTGGTGGCATGATCCACTATCACCAGTATAAACTTGTGCCCTGATGCTGTTGGTGGTTCCATGGGACCGACGATGTCGATCCCCACCCGTTCAAAGGGCACCCCCACCACAGGCATTGGTATAAGGGGGGCCTTTGTCGTGCCACCTGACTTACCACTGGCTTGGCAAGTGACACAGGAGCGGCAAAACTCCTTGGTATCTTCGTTCATGTGAGGCCAGTGAAAGTGTGAGACAAGCCTGTCCCACGTTTTCGTCTGGCCTAAGTGACCTGCTAAGGGAATCTCGTGGGCCAAGGTAAGTAGGAAACCACGCTGAGACAAGGGTACAACCAGCCTCCTGGTCATGCCAGGCTTGGGGTCTCTTGACTCAGTGTACAGGAGTCCATCTTCCCAGTATACCTTGTGGGTACCTGTGGCGTTCCCAGCAGCCTCAGCAGCAGCCTGCTGTCTGAGGGGTTCAAGAGAAGGGCAGTCTAACTGGTCCTTCCCCAGGTCTTCCCTTGAGGGTCCCCCTGAACCCAAGAATTCAACTTGATCAAGTTCGAACTCCCTAGGCTCAGTTTCCCTCAACTCCTGTAGGTCAGCCTCCTCTGAGACTTGATCCACGACCTGGGGCAAGGGGGAAGGCACCGCCTTAACCCTACCGCTCTTTTTCTTGGTGAGGTGTCTGGTCCGTTGTTCCAGGTTCCAGCACCTGTTCAGTGGGGCATCTCCTGATCTGTGACCTGGTCACAGCGAACACATTTCTCCTAACAAGCCTAACATTTCCATGTGAGTCCGGTGCTCCACTTCTGACCATTGTGATGACTCCAAATCATTGCCCAACAAACAATCCACTGGGAGGTCTGAACTAACTACAACCTTCTTTTGGCCAGTTACCCCTCCCCAGGAGAAGGCTACAATTGCCATACTGTGATTGGTAGTGACATTGCTTGCATTGGTCACCAGGAATTCCGTACCTGACATGATCTGTCCAGGGTCCACAAAGTTAGGCGTCACCATGGTGACGCTGGCACAAGTGTCCCTATAGGCCTGAGCCATCTTTCCATTTATGAAAGGCGTCTGTCGGTATTTGCCCAAGGTATTGGGACTTACGTCAGGGGACACGTCCACGTCCCCTGTACTGACAAGGACAGCCTGAGTGAGTGTGCCAACTAAGTTGTCACGCCCCTCAGAACCCAGGGTTAACCCTACTAAACCCTTGGGAGGTGCACTACCACTGCTGGCTGTACTAGGGGGCACAGGTGCCTTAGGGGCTGCAGTGGCAGGAGCCTGCCCTCCTCCTTTCTTGGTGCACTCACTAAACCAGTGAGATTTACTTTTGCAGTACTGGCACCATCTTTTGGATTGGCCTTCTTTCTTCTTTTGGGGAGCCTGACCCCCACCCTCTTTGGGTTGTTGGGGACCTGTCGAAGACTTCTGGTCATTTTGTTCCCCCTTAGAATCTTTACCCTTTTGGTCTGCTTTCTTCTGACCACCTTGATTCTGGCCCTGGTTCTGTTTAACTCTTGTACGAACCCATCTGTCTGCCTTCTTTCCCAATTCTTGGGGAGAGGTCAGATCTGAGTCGACAAGATGCTGATGCAACAACTGGTTCTGACAATTGTTTAAAATTTGTTCTCTCATCATCAAATTATACAATCCTTTGTAATCAGTAACCTTACTGCCCAGCAACCAGCCCTCAAAAGCCTTAGTGGCACAATCGACAAAGTCAGACCAATCTTGAGACTGCGTTTTCTGGGTATCCCTGAACAGCACCCTGTACTGCTTAGTGGTTAGGCCGAACCCTTCAACGAGTGTATTTTTCAAGATTTGGTAATCGTTAGCGTCCTCTACCCTTGTGGTGAGGAGCTTGTCTCTTCCTTTTCCTTCAAAGGAGAGCCACAAGATAGCTGCCCACTGACTCTGGGGAACACCCTGCACAGTGCAGGCCCTCTCCAAAGCAGTTATCCACTTGTGGATGTCGTCCCCTTGTTTAAAGGGGGGCACTATCTTACCAAGGTGTTTCGTATCAAAACTCCTTTCCCTATCGCTAGGTACATTGCTGCCACCAGTGGGGACTACCCCACTTAACTGTTGCTCTCTAGCAAAGGCAAGCCTTTCTTTGGCCAGGGCAAATTCTTCCCTCTCAATCCTCAGATTAGCTGCCCTTTCTTTAGCTTCGTACACTCTCCTCTGAGGGGACGTCATCCCTCTTTGAGAAGAGTTGTGAGAGCCATTGGTTTGAAGGGATCTGCCAGAGTCTCTTGACAGAGATCGGGCTCGTCCATTCCCAATGTTAAGCGGACCTGACAGTAGCGCTGGGGGTCCCCCGGTACCACTATCATGTTTGCTTAAGTTGGACCTGCTTAGTCTACCGACTTCTACCTGTCCCTTATCTGCCTCATCCCCAGAGGGATCCTCATCCTCATCCTCCTCCACATCTTCGTTCTCAGTTGCGAGGTGGATGAGGTCAGGATCGTCTCTGGTTCCCTCGAGGGGAGGCATGTCTCCTTCTGGATTAGAAGAGCTAAGACGGGTCTCAGCTTTTCTGGCATCATAAGTCTCCAAGAGACCAATCAGAAAGGACGTTGTGGGGTTAGACCCCTGCTTGATCTTCCTGGAGTGACACACCTGTCTTAACTCCTTGAAGCTCAGCGCAGTATATCTTGAAGGAATGACCTGTGGAAGGTCAACTGACACAAGGGGAGACTCAGAGTTTCCTCCTTTGTCCGACATACTGTTTCTAGTGTGGTGTAAGTGATGCACCTACCTACACTATGTGTTTACCTACTATTCCCTTGCTAAGAGTTGCAGCCAAGGTGTGCTAAGCCTTGAGGAGCTGCAACAGCTGGTTCAGTAGAACTCAGAGTATTCTAAGCTTTAGTTATATGTACTAACAGTACTTATGTGATCTTTCAACAAGATATTCTTAGGATACGTGTGGTAAAACAACAGCAAGCTCAAATCCCAACCGCTGCTCACCAATGTGAGAAGTTGGCCCGATATGCACCGTTCGCTATTCTAGCGACCGCTATGTATCGTTCCAACGACCCTTATGGTGTTTGGTTGTAAGTCAACCTATAGACCAGCTATCCTAGTAGCGTGGATACGAGCAGTCTAAGGCTAAAGACTCGAGAGGGCACGTTAAGCCAGCTGTTTACCACACATGTACCCCTTGAACACCCAGTGAAAGGACACCACACAAGTGTTATGAAAATAAACAGGATATTTATTAAGATTCACAACAGCCCTGGACTCTTTATGAGGACAGGGTACTAAGCACAAACCAAATCTCTTAGGAAAATACTTCAAGTGCACAATTAAAACAAGTGTCCGAGGACACGGAAAGTTTAAGGTCTCGGGCGGACCCGATAAGGCAAGTCGGAAGCGAGGGACTCGGGACCCTAGAGTAAGGAGGCTATGCAGGCACCGAAATGCCGAGTTACCTAGCCACGAGGGCTGCGGCTGCACAAGTCTTACAGGCGTCGGGGTCTTCGCTGACGAGCCAGGAGCCGGAAGAAAAGGAGTTGCTGGCCGGCGACCAGTGATGAATAGTTCGTAGAGATCCAAGCCTGGATCAGAGATTGATGATACCTGAAAGCAGAGGGGACCAAGTTCGTACTACTAGCCAGTAGTCAGAGGGTACCAGGAAGGCACCAGTTGGCCGTCACCTCGACCAGGTGAGTGGGCGACGCTAGGCTCTGCAGTCTCACGGACCAGGAGGCGTTGTCGGCGACCACGGTGGAGGTGCGAGCTGTCCCACGAAGGATGATGCTGTCGGCGTCGCTGGGCCCAGGATGGGGCAACAAGCCTTGGCAGATCTCAGGGCCATGTGGTGGACCTAAGATGGCGTCTTGAGTGGACCAGGAGGGCCCGGGGTGCTTCTCGCAAAGATGGAAGCTAGGGCCAGTCTGGAGCAACCAGACTAGCAGTGTTGATTGTCGGATGTCGTCACAGAAGGGCACAAGCCAGCGGCTAGTGACCAGACAACGTGCTGAGCGGCGAGCAGAAGGGCCCCACGCAGATCGTGGAGATGCTGGGAGACTGCACTTCGGTGCTGGAGCGGCTCAGGTTCGGGGTTTCTCGGACCCCAGAGCACTCACCAGAGAATTACTTCGATGGTCGTGCTGGTTAAGAAAGCGTGCAGGTTTTGATGATGGCCGGTCCCTCGAGGTCTCGTCGCACCCACAGATCACAGCTGAGCTGATGACGTGGATAGAGGTCAGAGGTGCCAGGGAAGCCGGTTCTCGTCGAGCTGGGCCGTCGGATTCCTTGAGGAAGGACTTACAGCAAACCGCAGAGTTCTTAGATGGTGCCCGCTGATGCGGGGTGACTACTCCTTAGTCACAAGGGAGAAATCTTGAGAAGAGTCTCGAAGGTCCTTTCGTAGAAAGTAGTTCTTGATTCAAAGATGATCTAATTTGGAAGGGTCCCCGCTCCGGTCTTTATCCTAAAGAAAGGGGTGGGTACATGACTAGGTCCTGCCCTAAGGGTGGGACCAGGAAGGGGGGTAGTTACACCCCTCTCCCCCTGCGGGACTTTCCCCAGGTCAGGGGCTGGCGCCCCTGGAACTGGTTCTGACCGGCAGATGCGTAGTGAGCACCGGGGTGCCACTCCGCAGTCACCTTCTCGCAAAAGCTCTACCTGCCCAGAATACACAAACCCTGTCTAGGACGGCGCGAACACCGCCCTCGACAGGAAACCCTTTGTCCGAGCTCTCCTCGCTGGAAGGTCTCCCAGCAGCAGGAGGTCAGACTCGTGTCTGTGGTGGCAGCATCCATTTTGTGGAGCTGAGGCTTTAGTTAACTTTAACCGGGGTTCACAGTTACGTTCATGTCGTGTCCCTCTAGAAGGGTGGAATGCTAACCTCGTCGCCAGAATTGGTGAGGGGGCAGCATCCCGATTCGTATGACACCTTACTCGACATGCCGTGATAACGCGACACCGAAGTTACCGATGTGGTACGCGTTATCATGGAACAGCCATTGGGTCTTGATTCCGCAAGCTGCAACCGGGCTCGGCTCGGGCCAGAACCTAGTTCACACGAGCCCACGCACTCTGCCTTCAGGATTGTCAAGGCCTGCCATAGGAGTGACTGATAGGAACTCGGGTGTCCATTGTATGGTTAGATATAGAGCTACTATACCTAAAGCAAAGGGTGATTACACGACTTTGCCCCAGCTGTCATGCAGCCAGTTGTGTCAAATTTAGGAGGCCAGCCAGGGGTGGCATAATACATGCTGCAGCCCCTGGCGGCCCTGGGTACACCTATGCCCTGCGTTACGGGGTCTGATAAGGTGGCCCAGCACCAATTGGTAGATGCACCTAGGGTACATATCGTAATTTAGAAAGAGAACAGCCAGGCTGTGGGTCTGATTGGCAGGCCCACAGCCAGAGAAAGTCGTAAACCAGTGAAACAAAAGCAAAAAATCTGGGTGATCATAGGATTGCAGACCCTACTCTCCTACAGGCACCACAAATTTCTAGCAAAGCAGCGGCAGTAAAGAGATTGGCGGCCGCTATCCTGGGTTTTGCAAAACGACTGGGTGGGAAATCAGCCGAGGCTATATTGTCCATCTATAGAGCCAAAACCCTGGCCATTGCTAGGTATGGGGCCTCGATATGGGGTTTTAAAAACTTGGCTCAGATACAGAGAGAGGAAAACAGATTCCTGCGATCCCTTATGGGCCTCCCCCAATCCACACCAGCTTTTGCAGTTCACATGGAATTGGGGATGGGGTACATTGAAGACACGCTGTCCTTGGCCCCGCTTTTGTCATGGATTAGAACATGGCTCAATCCAGATTTAACTTTAAATCACAAGATCATCAGGGATTGTATGGGGCGGGACAATGTGTCTGAGATCGGGTGGTTAACACATATTAAATCAACAGCAGGATACCTGGGCCGCCCTGATTTATATACAAACCCCGAGAGCCTGATAACAGAGGACATTAAATGGGTTAAGACCCACTTTGTAAAGAAAAAGGAAACAGAAAGAGAGGCTAGTGAAATTATGAAGCCAACTGTAAGGTCTCACTACATGATGATTACATCGTTATCTATACAACCATACTTGACGATAGTTAATAAACCATTTCATCGGTGGCTTCTTACAAAATTTTGCTTTAACCAAGTTCACTTTCTGCTGGGAGATTATGCTAAGTGGTGTAAGCCTCACGAGAATGTTCCCTGCAAATCCGATGACTTTTCTGACCAGGACATATTGCATTTTGTGTTTTTCTGCCCCTTTTTTAAGAGTGGCAAGGAAAAATTTATTAAGCCAATACTAAAGGATAAAGATTTTAAGCAGGTAAAACCGGCTCTATTGTACCTGCAGCTTATGGAATCACCACTAGTAATGTATGGGGTAGCTAACTTCTTGACAGTCTCAATACGGTCCAGGCAAAATAGACTTCGGCCGTCTTTGGTTTTACATCTTGGGAAATGATGAATGACCAAAATAATTTTAGGTTAATAGCTTTGTAACAACTGAACTGCAGTAAATATCATTTTATGAATTTTGCAAGGTTTGCACATTTCTCTATGGTTGTAAAAATTTTGTAAATAGAACTGTAGTAAATCTCGATTTATACATTTTGTAAGATTTGCACATTTCTCTATGGTCCTAAAATTCTGTAAACTGTGATTAATTGGATGTATAGTTACCCTGATCACCACTGAAGATGTGTATACATTGAACTCTTATTTTTAATAATTTTTAAAACTGCTTTTTAACAACTTGTGTTTTTGATGATTTAATGTGACTGCATAGCATACTTTTATGATTTTAAAATAATCAAATAAAGTGTTTTTGAATCTGACTCTGACTCTGACTCTGACTAGTACTCATAAATGCCCTTTGTGAATTCCCAACCTGGTAAACTAAGATGTTTGGTCTAAGTTTAAACCAAACGTCTAAGTTTACAATTTTGGGAATTCACAAAGAGCATTTACGAGCACCATCTTTATGTCTCCACCCTGAGTGCGGACATAAACATAGTGCTGGTAAATGCCCTTTGTCAATTCCTAAACTCATGAACGTAGACGTTTAGTCTAAGTTCAGACCAAAGGTCTAGGTGTACCTTTGTGAATTGGGCCCAAGATGTAAGAAAGATTGTGCTTCTCTAAAACATAACATTCATGGAGCCATGTCTCATTGGGTTGCATTACAGTGTTCAAATAAATATTATGGTGGTAATTCAGCAGGACAGAGGACGCCCTCCAAACCAAACAGAGGCCAGAATGTTGTAGAAGCCAAATCTCAGCTTATCAAATGTGCTCAGAAAGTTTTAGTTTAACTCAGCCAAATACACAATCCATTATTTGGAAACCAACACGTGGCCATTGAGTTTCCTTAAGCAGATATACTAAAAGTAGGCTGTTTTCAAGTTCCTAGTGGTGTTATTGTTATTTGTTTTACACTCAATGAACGACACAAAGTTACAGATGTTTAGAAAAATGTAGATTTTCTATGTTGGTGTAATTGCTTTCCGGCGATGTGTGAGCAGCATAATGTACACTACATGGATGAATGATCTGAGCTATGGATCTACTTTTCTCACATTTGCGACTCTTTTAAAGGAATTGAACAGAACAGGATGGTGAGTTTGGTGAACAAAGGTTTGAGAGCATGTGAGTCATTGGGCGCTCTGGAAACGGGCAGGGCAAATTCAAGAGAGGGTTTACAACCATAGTGAAATCTAAAAAAGAAGAACAGTTTGGGACAGTGAGTTTGAAAGCTTGATCCCTTTTGGTAAAGGACATACTTAAGGCAGATCATCTGTTGTTAACCATAGAACTTCCAATGTTGTAGGGAATTGGAAGAATACCCTGTATTAACTGTTCGCTATGATTTTCTCCTGACGGCCATGTTAATTATGAAATCAACAACATAGCCACACACCAGTGGCACCATGCAGCCCAGGCTGATCTGCAAACCTTAGAGATGTGTGTGGCACAGGGAACCTGGGGCATAGGGGCTTTTGATGTAGTTAAGAGTGTCTATCGAAACTTGTCGGAATGTGTTATGCCCAGTGTGAGAACGTCTTTGGTTTACATCTCCTTGGCATCTCAACTATTCTCCTTCCACTTGGAATTTGATCCATACATTGGTTCTCCATATGTTGCACCGTCACTCAAATAATGAAAAACCAGACAGCAACCATAACATATAGCATATATAGTAACGTGCCATGAAGAGGAGGCTCCGTACCTGACAGTGGTTACACTGAAAATAATCTACTCCCTTATCTCGGTCTACGGTAATGCCCTTGCCAATACAATTCATGCATTTACCCAACCCACAGAGTCCAGCCTTATCTCTGGCCATTCTTAGCTCGCTGTCTTTAATGTGCTCCTTCTTTGGGAGGATATTTTCTTTTGTGCAGGTTTCCATTCTTTTCCATGAATTTCTATTCCCAGTCATTGACCAATCTTCCTACTGTCCCCCCTGAAAGATCGAATGGCCCAGCAGTTGGGGACATACTTCTTATGAAGCTATGCTGTTATAAGCCAAGACGTCTGACAACTGTAACTGAAGAGCTTTTCCAGTATGGAGGCTTCCGCCGTGACCTATTGGTGTGGTGAGCTCTCTGGATGGTGGCAATCCAAGCAGCCATAAGACAAACCGCGGATGGTGTCTGGGAGCCCTTGTTGGTTGGGTGTAGCACTTGTATGTTGCCTCAAACCAGAGAGCTGATCAAGTAGCCTAGGGTCTGCTACCCCTGCCACCAAAGAACAGAGGTGCTGGCAACCGCTAGTACAACAAAGCCTCCAGTTTAACAAAGCCAAACAATTGGTTATCAGTGAGTGGGTTAGATGGCATTGTGGTTTAGTCCAAATACGGTGCCACAGCAGGATCGGCTGGCATCTAATATTGTCTATCAGATAGTCAATACCCAGCTCAATGTTGCAGCTGTAAATTGGGGCACTTTGAGGTAGTGCAAAACAATAGGGAGCCAAGAGGGTAATTTGGGTACTATAGGGATAGCCCTCCACTCACTAGGAATCAATACCAAAAAATCCCTGTACCCTAGGCTCGGATTAGTATTCATCTAATGAGGCATATCACTTTGCTGGAAGTTATCCAATTTGATTCCTAAGCACCCGCCTACTAGAACTTTGAGTTAAGCGTTTATCTTCAAATGCCAAACCGTCCAAAACAAATCATTGTTTCTTTGAACATAAAAACAAGGGGGGAGGATCAAAAACTGCTTTTCAACTCGACACGACCACCAGTGACTGCTCAACTGAGACAGTACGCAATCCCACACTTAAAACGAAACAGACATAAAAAATGTGTGGTGAGGAGGAAGGCACCTCACGGGAGAAGACCCTCGGGCCGTTTGGCAGATGTTTACCAGTTTCTAGCCCCTTTCTCATCATCGGTCGCCTTACCTCCTCAAAATAAAGTGTCCAAAAAAACAGAACCATACGTGTTGTGTGCAGACAGACAGGTGCAAGACATAACCATCCAAGGAATCACTCCTTGATATGATACAGAAGAAGTGATTAAAATCAGCAGTCACACCAAAGTTACAAATTTATTATTAGTTATGGTCTGTACCGGTGAATTAAAAAGGCTGGTAGCTTAATATCGCATACCATTACCCATAGCCAACATGTTTCACTGCCCTACAAACTTAACGGCAGATTCTTCAGGGCTCACAACTTGGTCACTGCACCAGTATTGGACATCATCATAGTGGAAACTGTCGAGTTGAAAGACAAGGCCATAATTAAAAACCACCTCATGGAAAGACTCTCAAAATTTCAAATGTATTTGCAACTGATACACAATCTAATTACCCTTATCCAGCCATATCCTCTCATACCAGCTGGAAGAGGAAGAGACTTTTCTGTCGATTGTATCATCAATCTGTAAGGAATATGTACGTTGTTGCTAGAAATTAAAAGCAAATAAAACAAATATGTCCCTTGTTTATCTAGCCTCGCTAGGCAATAAACGAGACTTATTCTGTTTTATGCATAGCCACCGGGGATATTTCAGATCTAATTATAACAGTGACCCTGTCCCAATCAGATCCAATCTCTACACTTGCACCTAGCGTTATGCCAGATACACATGCCAGACTGACACATACATCTGTTTGTTCCAAAGTATTTATTAGGCACTGTTATCCCCTCCAGGTAGATATCTCAACAACTACCTCTAACCATGTATGTGGTATCCCGGGACCGTACCTTGATAAACTCTCGGTCCCACATATTACATCGCGCTAGCAGACCTACAGTCTACATATGTCTTAATTCCCACCCCCAACTCCTCACAGTACACACGGGCACCAGGACCGGAACTCATCCCAGGAACGCTGAGTCGCGCGTTCGGATGGTTTTTAAGCCAAATATCGCGCGACTTAGTCCCGATCACATGGTGATACACTTGACCCAGGGGAAAGAAAACGAAGTATGGAAAGTATGATCGCCATCTTGTAATAGTTTTTTCGGGCTATATCACCTCCTCCATATGTTGCCTGATTGATGTTTTGGATCTTGCCGAGCCCGTTCAAAGCCACCTATATTCTAAATTATTGCGTTAGAGATATTTAAAAGCACAAAGTAGCACCTCTCAATTTAAGGGGATTTTCTGGAATTAATTTGTGAATAAATAAAATATCACGTTTCGAGTGTGGTAGTATTGCAGGGTCTAAATGCTTTGCTAGAGAGATTACTCGCTCAAATGTCATCGCATTTTATTTTGAAAACACTTTATTGATGTCATAACATTGTTATGTATAAATCCGAAGGGCTGTGAAAACGGCATGACGGTCCCATACACTACATATGTTGTTATCTATATTTCTTTATAGTATGCCAGATATTAAACCATGTGGCTAGCTCAGTACTCAATCGCTCTCTTGTATAGAAAATCTAATTCACAAATGCAATGGGTCAATACTAATGGACAACAGGAGCTAGGTCACAGAGAATCAAGAACAAAGTTACCAGATGTAGCTTATCTAACTCTGTTCCATTCGATTATTTCATTCAGCCCCCGGGTGTCACTTCCTTCCCTGTAAATCCATCTCACTTCTTTGGCCAACAACACTGCTTCAACATTACAGGGGTTGCCCTTGACTCTTTCAAGTACCGTCCACGTGAATCCATGCTTCTCCGAAGAACAGTTCTGGACCAATTTAGTTGTAAGTTTGCCTGCCTTTATCGTACTCAGGTGTTCCTGAATACGGACCTTGATTTTTCGTGAGGTAAGGCCAATGCATTGGAGCCCACAACTGCACAATAGTCTGTAAACAACGTTGGTAGTGTTGCAGTTACTGAAGTGGTTTAGAAACCACTCCTTGCCTGACGCCATAGTTACGCTGCTACACTTCCTCGTGAGCGGACATACAGAGCACGACCCGCATAAGGATAGTGCCCATTAGGAATAGTGGTAGATTCATTTTTCAATGCTGTTCGTTCACGTGTATGGACAAGCCTATCCTTAAGATTGCTAGATCGTTTAAAAGCAAATCTAGGTGATGGCAAAGAGAAGGTCGAGCTGGATAGAATATTCCAATGTTTCCTAATGGATTGCCTGATTTTTGTTGCCATAGGATCAAAAGTCATTACCACTGGCAGGCAGTCCTCTCTTGCTTTACTTGTTTGTTCCAATAAGACACTGCGCGGTGTGTTTAGAGCTCTTTTCCTGGCATTTTTAACCACCTTCCGCAGATAGTTTCGATGTTCGAGTTTCTCAGTTAGAACCACTGACTGTTCAAGGAAAACATCAGTGGCAGAGCAGTTCCTTCGATACCTCAGAAATTGGCCCACCGGGAGATTGTCCCCGAGGGCCCTAGGATGGTATGATTTGTATAGAAGTAATGAATTCCTGTCAGTCAGTTTCTGATGTACTCGAGTACTGAGATCACCACTGGAACCCGCAGAGATTTCCAGGTCCAGATAAGTGGCGTTGGTATGGCTATATGTCCAAGTGAATTTAAGACATTGATCCTGTTGGTTAAACCAGGACAGGAACTCAAGCAAGGAATCCTCAGACCCTGTCCAAATGCAGAGCACTTCGTCAATATATCTCTTCCAGAGGTCAATATTCCTCTGGAAGGGGTTGATGTTAACTGGGTAGACAACGTGCTCCTCAAATTGCCCCACATATATACATGCCAGGCTAGGGGCTATAGTTGCCCCTATGGAAGTACCAGAGGTCTGCAAATGAAGCTGGTCCTTATAGCAGAAATAATTTCTGGTCAGAGCCAATTCCACACATTCCATGACCAACGATTGTGGAGTGTCATAGAACCATTCGAGATCCCCCAGGGCGTGCGCTGCTGCCACCAGCGTCGCGTCCTGGGGAATACTCGTATACAAAGATTCGATATCAATTGTGACCAAGAATTGTTTCTCTGGGTCAAAAGGGGTGGATTCCAATATGTTCAACACATCGGTGGTGTCCTTCACAAAAGAACGTTGGTTAACCACAGATTCACGGAGAAAGTAGTCCGCATACTGGGAAAGGGGTTCGAGAACCAATTGAATCCCAAAAACAATGGGTCTACCAGGCGGTGGACGGGTAGGTTAATAAATCTTTGGCAAGATGTAGAAAGCAGGGGTCCTGGGGGCTTCATTGACCAAAAACTTTGCTTCTTTGATGGAAATCCATTTATTTGTCTTGGCTCTACTCACCATCTCACGGATGGTTTGTAAAAGATCCTGAACAGGGTCCCTGCTGAGAGGTCTATAGTTGGTACGTACATTTAGAAGACGCTGTACCTCTGTGTCATAATCATGTGTGTTGAGAATCACCACCGCACTGCCTTTGTCGGCCGGCTTGATGGTGAGAGACACATTCTCCTCCAATCCCTTAATTGCATCCCAATCTTCTCTAGTCATATTGGTATGTTGAAACTGTTCCTGGGACTTCTCAAATGCTGCAATGTCCTGGAGGACTTTCTCCTCAAATACGGCCACCTCAGGGCCAACTAACATAGCTGGTGGACAAAAGCTGGACGGCTTTTTAGGTTAGTACCACGGAAAGGATCCGTATTTTCTTCCTTGTTAGCGAAGAATTTTTTACGTTTGATCTTCCGCACTGTTTCGTGGAATTCAATGCGGCACTTGAATGAGTCGTGTTTAGGCGTGGGGAAAAACCCCAGGCCTTTATTAAAGACACTTTCCTCACTGGGTGTTAAGATGTGGTCAGACAAATTTACCACAATACTTTCCCTCAGTTCGGTGTGCGTCCCCGACTGCGGGTCACCCTGGGCGAGTAGGTCTGCCATTGGGGTGGGAGGTGCTACTTTGTGCTTTTAAATATCTATAGCGCAATAATTTAGAATATAGGTGGCTTTGAATGGGCTCTGCAAGATCCAAAACATCAATCAGGCAACATATGGAGGAGGTGATATAGCCCGAAAACACCATTACAAGATGGCGCTCATACTTTCCATACTTCCTTCTCTTTCCCCTGGGTCACGTGCATCACCATGTGACCGGGACTGAGTCGCGCGATATTTGGCTTGAAAACCGTCCGAACGCGCGACTCAGCGCTCGTGGGATGAGTTCCGGTCCTGGTGCCCGTGTGTACGGTGAGGAGTTGGGGGTGGTAATTAAGACATCTGTAGACTGTAGGTCTGCTAGCGCGATGTAATATGTGGGACCGAGAGTTTATCAAGGTACGGTCCCGGGATACCACATACATGGTTAGAGGTAGTTGTTGAGCTATCTACCTGGAGGGGATAACAGTGCCTAATAAATACTTTGGAACAAACAGATGTATGTGTCAGTCTGGCATGTGTATCTGGAATAACGCTGGGTGCAAGTGTAGAGATTGGATCTGATTGGGACAGGGTCACTGTTATAATTAGATCTGAAATATCCCCGGTGGCTATGCATAAAACAGAATAAGTCTTGTTTATTGCCTAGCGAGGCTAGATAAACAAGGGACATATTTGTTTTATTTGCTTTTAATTTCTAGCAACAACGTACATATTCCTTACAGATTGATGATACAATCGACAGAAAAGTCTCTTCCAGCTGGTATGAGAGGATATGGCTGGATAAGGGTAATTAGATTGTGTATCAGTTGCAAATACATTTAAAATTTTGAGAGTCTTTCCATGAGGTGGTTTTTAATTATGGCCTTGTCTTTCAACTCAACAGTTTCCACTATGATGATGTCCAATACTAGTGCAATGACCAAGTGGTGAGCCCTGATGAATCTGCCGATAAGTTTGTAGGGCAGTGAAACATGTTGGCTATGGGTATTGGTATGCGATATTAAGCTACCAGCCTTTTTAATTCACCGGTACACACCATAACTAATAATACATTTGTAACTTTGGTGTGACTGCTGATTTTAATCACTTCTTCGGTATCATATCAAGGAGGGATTCTTTGGATGGTTTTGTCTTGCACCTGTCTGTCTGCACACAACACGTATGGTTCTGTTTTTTTGGACACTTTATTTTGAGGAGGTAAGGCGGCCGATGATGAGAAAGGGGCAAGAAAATGGTAAACATCTGCCAAACGGCCCGAGGGTGTTCTCCCGTGAGGTGCCTTCCTCCTCACCACACATTTTTTATGTCTGTTTAGTTTTAAGTGTGGGATTGTGTACTGTCTCAGTTGAGCAGTCACTGGTGGTCGTGTCGAGTTGAAAAGCAGTTTTGGAATCTCCCCCCTTGTTTTTATGTTCAAACAAACAATGATTTGTTTTGGACGGTTTGGCATTTGAAGATAAACGCTTAACTCAAAGTTCTAGTAGGCGGGTGCTTAGGAATCAAATTGGATAACTTCCAGCACAGTGATATGCCTCATTAGATGAACACTAATCCGAGCCTAGGGTACCACTTTGAGGTAGTGCCAATAAGTATTTTAGAAACCTATTCTCAACCGTTTGCAGGGTATCAATGGGAGCATAACCCCAAACACCTGCACCGTAGGTTGCTACGCTGTGACACTTTGCGTGATAAATTTTTAGCAACTTCACTGGGGCAGGCTTGCCCAGTTTCCTCGAAAAGGAGACTAGAGCTGAGGTTGCTCTCTGAAAAAGTACCTTTTTACTGACCAGGGCTTGTTTCCAGGATAATTTGTCGTCCACTAAAATTCCTAAGTAGGGATATTCCCTGGTACATTCCAACCTAACTTTGTCAATAAAAACTGATTTAGGTTTTTTCGCCTTGGGACCGATATGCATAACATAGGTTTTATTTTTATTCACCTTTAGGCCTAAGGAGAGCATAAAATGACAGTATTTATTTAACTGTCTTTGTAGCTGGTTTAGGGTTCTGGATAAAATTACAGAGTCATCCGCGTATAATAAAGCGGGAATAGGGCGATGGTTAATGGATGGAAGATCCTGGCTCCCTTCGAGCATGGCCACTTCCAGCCCGTTGGTATATAGATTAAATAAGAAGGGAGCCAGGACACAGCCCTGTCAAATGCCTTTATTGACAGGAAATGATGGAGATAGTTCACCACCAGTCCCGTATCTAACGCATGCAGTAGCGTCTGAGTAAAGTTCTCGAAGGAATTGGATAAGTAGTGGATCTACCCCTAATTCGCCGAGAATAGATCACAGCCTTGAATGGATGACACAGTCAAACGCTGCGCTGAGGTCAACATAGACTAGGTATAGATTGCCATTTTTAGCCCCCACATATTTACCAATCATGAGGGATAGGTTCAGTGCCTGCTCCACAGTACCAAGTCCCTCCTGGAAACCATATTGGAGATCTGTCAGAATGTTATTCGTGGACGCCCAATCCTGGAGATATAGAAAGAAAGAATTTGGAAATGGTGTTTGAGAGTCCTTAGTAGTCCGAGGGGTTTGGGGTAAGTAAAAAAGTGGCGGTACGGGCAGAGCTTGAAAAAGGACCCTCCCCATAGGAAAAACTTTATATATAAATGTATAAAGACATACCCACACATCTAAATGTAACAATATGTATATATACATGCACACATAAACACAATATACTTGTGAAATTGTATGCACAAGGCAAAAGTCCCACTTTATCAACATCCTGGTACATTTAAAAAAATTCTACAACTAATTAGAGTGTATAATGACCTGAACGCACGTTTGCACAGACATAACCTGCACATTCTAGGCGTTCTGAGATCAACAGTGACTGGCAAAATGGATACCTTTGTGGAGACATTAGTCACTGAACTTTCGGCTGCATCTCATTTTTCCAGATATTTGTGGTTGAGCAAGTTCATTGATTGCTGGTGCTGCACCTCCTAAAGAGGCACTTGCATGTCCCATAATAGCACACCTCCTTAATTATAAAGACAGTGATGCAATACTTATTCTAGGCAGAGAGAAATGAGACATAACATATGAGGTGAATTCTAGCTCCCTTTATCCAGACTTCATGATAACGGTTCAGGACGAGGAACAGTTTTATGCCTTTGAAAAGAAAACTGCAGAGGTCTGGAATACCACACAGTGAGGGTGACCATACCGAACCATCTATATATATTAGTGGATCTGCAGCATGCCTCCATATTTTACTTATTCTGAATCTGTTGGTGGGATCTCTTTGTCTCAGCAGGCAGGAGGAGCCTCCACATGACACCTTAGTAACAACAAGTAAGCTATTGTAAGTGAGTGACATCCTCATTGCATTCCTAGTTGTAGAGTGTATGCTGCTTCAATACACTGCCTGGCTAACGAGGGAACCTGTGGGAAGGACTCCTCACAGTGCAACAGATAAGATGTAACATTTATAATAGAAAGATACAGTTAATACCATCGTGTATAATTTGGTACATATATTTACAAATGCCAACTGTGGCATAGTACACTGAATTCCCCTAGCAACGAAGAAGATTATTCACAGGGGTGCTCTTCCCCAGAGTTTGGCCGAAACGTGATGGCTATTTTTCTTGTATGACTAATACAAGCATAATAAAGAATTAAGAAAATAATTACCAAAAGTGTGGTGACTGCAATTTGTAGGTCGAGCCTTGCGGCATTGTGCATGCACTGCTCTCTCTCCGAGACTGCTGTAGTAGAGTATGGGACAGAAGCTGCGCCCACTCTCCTCCCATATTTTTCATTGGCTTGTGTCATTGTCTTTCGTAAATGCTGCCTTCGGATTTGTTAATAGGTATGTTAGTCCCTCCATAATAAAGCCTTCTTTTCATTTGCACCCTCCCATGGCGACTGGACCCTTTACTTCGGTTGTTTCACGGGACCTGTTATTTAGTCTGTAAGCACTATTTACTTTATTGAGTTTCTCTTACTGTAGGCTGGACATACGCTGCTTCAGCTGAAACCGCTTGTGTTTTTTTAAGCAGCACAGCCACAACTGTAACATGGGCGCCTGCTTTCAATCACTTTAACCCAGCATTATCTTGTGTCTGTTTCAACCCCCCCTTAAAATGGATTTAGAAATGATTAGCAAATTAAATCATGTGAATTCCAGGTAGCAAATAATCCTGTGCTAATAGGCTGAAGCTGACAACAGCACATCTGTGTTACATGTCATCTGTACCAAAGCCACCTGACCGATTGCCTTCAAAAGCCTGTTTTGCTAACAACACCACCACCAATACCACCACCACCAATACCACCGTCAATACAACCACCAATACCACCCCCCACAACCAATAGCACCACCACCAATACCACCACCAATACCACTACCAATACCATCACCACCACCACCAATACCAACACCCCCAATACCACCAAAAATTCCACCCCCACCAACACCACCACCACCAACACCAATACCACAAATATGAATACCACCACTACCGAAACTAATACCACCACCACCAATAACACCACCGCCACCACCACCAATAGCAGCACCACCAATACCATCACCACCAATCCCACCACCAACACCACCACCAATACCACCTCCAATACCACCACCAACACCACCACTAATCCCACCACCACTACTACCACCACCAATACCACCACCACCAATAACAAACCAATACCACCACTACCACCAATACCACCACACCCAATACCACCACCCCACCAATACCACCACCACCACCAATACCACCACCACCTCCACCACCAATATCACCACCACCAATAGCACCACCACTACCAATACCACCACCACCAATACTACTACCACCAATACCACCACCAATACCACCACCACTAATCGAATTCCACCACCACCAATTCCACTGCAAATACCAATACCACCACCAATACCACCACCACCACAACCACCAATATCACCACCACCAATACCACCATCACCTCCACTACCACCATGAATGCCACCATCAATACCACCACCAATACCACCCCCACCACCACCAATACCACCACCACCACAATACCATCAATACAAACACCACTACCTCGAACAGTACCACCACTACCACCAACACCACCACCAATACCACCACCACCAATACCACCATCCCCACCAATACCACCACCACCACCAATACCACCACCACCTCTACCACCAATACCACCACCACCAATACTACCACAACTACCAATACTACCACCACCAATACCAAAACCACCAATACCACCACCACCACCAATGCCAAAACCACCAACACCAATACCAATGCAACCACCAAAACCACCAATAACACTACCACCACCACCACCAATACCACCACCAACAATACCTCTACCATCAATACCACCAACACCATTACCACCAACACCAATACCACCACCACCACCAATACCACAACCAGTACCACCATCACCACCAATACCACTACCAATACCACCACCACCAATACCACCAATTCCACCAATACCACCACCACCAATATCACCACCACCACCAATACAACCACCACCAATACCACCACCACCACCAATACCACCACCACCACCACCAATACCACAACCAATACCACCATCACCACCAATACCACTACCAATACCACCACCACCAATACCACCACTAATACTACCAGCACCACCAATACCACCAATTCCACTAATACCACCACCATCAATATCACCACCACCAATACCACCACCACCACCAATATCACTACCACCAATACCACCACCACTACCAATTCCACCACCACCAATACCACCACCACCATCAATACTAATACCGCCACCAACATCAATACCACCACCACCAATAACACCAACAATAACACCACCACCAATACCCCACCACCAATACTGTTAATACTACCACCAATACCAGCAGCACCAATACCACCGCCACCAATACCACCTCCACCAATACCACCACCACCAATACCACCACCACCATCAATACTACCACCACCAATACTAATACCACCACCAATATCAATACCACCACCAATACCACCACCAAAACTACCACCACCACCAATACCCCACCACCAATACCCCACCACCAATACCACTAATACCACCACCAATACAACCAGTACCAATACCATCACCAATACCACCACAACCAATACCAGTACCACCACCACCAATGCCACCACCACCAACACTGCCACCACCAATAGCATCACCACCACCAATACCAATACTACCACCAATGTCAATACCACCACCCATGCCACCACCAACAATACTAATACCCCCACCAAAATTAATACCACCACCACTAATACCAGTACCACCACCAATGCCAAAACCACCAACACCAATACCAATGCAACCACCAAAACCACCAATAACACTACCACCACCACCACCAATACCACCACCAACAATACCTCTACCATCAATACCACCAACACCATTACCACCACCACCACCAATACCACCACCACCACCAATACCACAACCAGTACCACCATCACCACCAATACCACTACCAATACCACCACCACCAATACCACCAATTCCACCAATACCACCACCACCAATATCACCACCACCACCAATACAACCACCACCAATACCACCACCACCACCACCAATACCACAACCAATACCACCATCACCACCAATACCACTACCAATACCACCACCACCAATACCACCACTAATACTACCAGCACCACCAATACCACCAATTCCACTAATACCACCACCATCAATATCACCACCACCAATACCACCACCACCACCAATATCACTACCACCAATACCACCACCACTACCAATTCCACCACCACCAATACCACCACCACCATCAATACTAATACCGCCACCAACATCAATACCACCACCACCAATAACACCAACAATAACACCACCACCAATACCCCACCACCAATACTGTTAATACTACCACCAATACCAGCAGCACCAATACCACCGCCACCAATACCACCTCCACCAATACCACCACCACCAATACCACCACCACCATCAATACTACCACCACCAATACTAATACCACCACCAATATCAATACCACCACCAATACCACCACCAAAACTACCACCACCACCAATACCCCACCACCAATACCCCACCACCAATACCACTAATACCACCACTAATACAACCAGTACCAATACCATCACCAATACCACCACAACCAATACCAGTACCACCACCACCAATGCCACCACCACCAACACTGCCACCACCAATAGCATCACCACCACCAATACCAATACTACCACCAATGTCAATACCACCACCCATGCCACCACCAACAATACTAATACCCCCACCAAAATTAATACCACCACCACTAATACCAGTACCACCACCAATGCCAATACCACCACCCATGCCATCACCACCAAAACTAATATCCCCGCCAAAATGATACCAACACCTACAATACCACCACCACCACCACCATCAATACCACCACCAATACCATCACCGTCAATACCACTACCACCACCAATACCACCACCTTCACCATCACCATTACCACCACCAAGAATACCATCACCACCACCAATACCACCACCACTACCAATACCACCACCACCACCAATATCACCAATACCACCACCACCAATGCTAATACCACCACCAATCCCACCACCACCAACACTAATAATACCGCTTCCACCAATACCACCAACACCAATAACACCACCACCACTAATACCACCACCACCAATATCATCACCACTAATCCCAACAATACCACCACCAATACCACCACCAACACCACCACCAACACCACCACCAATACCACCACCATCACCAATACCACCATCACCACAACAAAGATCATCACCACCAATACCACCACCACCAATATCACCACCACCACCAATACAACCACCACCAATACCACCACCACCACCAATACCACCACCACCACCAATACCACAACCAATACCACCATCACCACCAATACCACTACCAATACCACCACCACCAATACCACCACTAATACTACCAGCACCACCAATACCACCAATTCCACTAATACCACCACCATCAATATCACCACCACCAATACCACCACCACCACCAATATCACTACCACCAATACCACCACCACTACCAATTCCACCACCACCAATACCACCACCACCAATACCACCACCACCATCAATACTAATACCGCCACCAACATCAATACCACCACCACCAATAACACCAACAATAACACCACCACCAATACCCCACCACCAATACTGTTAATACTACCACCAATACCAGCAGCACCAATACCACCGCCACCAATACCACCTCCACCAATACCACCACCACCAATACCACCACCACCATCAATACTACCACCACCAATACTAATACCACCACCAATATCAATACCATCACCAATACCACCACCAAAACTAGCACCACCACCAATACCCCACCACCAATACCACTAATACCACCACCAATACAACCAGCACCAATACCATCACCAATACCAGCACCAATACCACCACAACCAATACCAGTACCACCACCACCATTACCAATGCCACCACCACCAACACTGCCACCACCAATACCATCACCACCACCAATACCAATACTACCACCAATGCCAATACCACCACCCATTCCACCACCAACAATACTAATACCCCCACCAAAATTAATACCACCACCACTAATACCAGTACCACCACCAATGCCAATACCACCACCCATGCCATCACCACCAAAACTAATATCCCCACCAAAACGATACCAACACCTACAATACCACCACCACCACCACCATCAATACCACCACCAATACCATCACCGTCAATACCACTACCACCACCAATACCACCTCCTTCACCATCACCATTACCACCACCAAGAATACCACCACCAATACCACCACCACTACCAATACCACCACCACCACCAATACCACCAATACCACCACCACCAATGCTAATACCACCACCAATCCCACCACCACCAACACTAATAATACCGCTTCCACCAATACCACCACCAATAACACCACGACCACTAATACCACCACCACCAATATCATCACCACTAATCCCAACAATACCACCACCAATACCACCACCAACACCACCACCAATACCACCACCATCACCAATACCACCATCACCACAACAAAGATCATCACCACCAATACCACCAGCACCACCAATACCACCACCACCACCAATACCACCGGCACCAATACAAACACCACCATCAATACCACCACCACCAGTACAAATACCAATACCACCACCAATACCACTACCACCAATTCCACCACCACCAATACCCCACCATCAATACCACCACCACCAATACCAATACAAATACCACCACCAATACCACTACCACCAATACAGCCAACCCAATACCACCAATACCAATACCACCATCACCAATACCACCACCACCAATGCCACAACCATCACCAATACCAGCACCACCAATATCACCACCACAAATACCACCACCAATACGACCACCTTCAATACTGATACCACCACCACCAATACCAATACCACCACCTCAGCGCCTCTTGCTCACTTGTAATAGCAGAGGTACTGTACGAGGCCGGAGCTGCAGCCAAGACCATCCCGCCCTCCTTGCCTGCCATAATACACAGCCCGCCCTGCACCAGGAGGTGAAGCCGGGGCCCTACTACAGCTGGACTGTTTTGTATTAGGCCAAATATAAAAATGACATTACACAATGCCACACTGCACACTCAAATCACTAAAAGGGCAGGAAATAGCCCCCCTCCCTCTCTTCATCCTGAGCTGCAACAGTGTAATCACAATGCGAAAGGTGTTGGAGCACTTTATTATCGTTTATAGCTCGGATTATATGTAACTCTCACTTCACACTTTGTGTCTGTGTAATTTACAACACCTACACATCTTCTTCACTGCATTATTCATCACTACTTTGAAGACGTCGCAGACCTGTCTCTTTCTCTGATATTTACAATCTAACAAGAGCTCGAGAAGGCCCTTTATTGCACTACAATAGGTTTCGCATTTGTGAGAGTTTGAGTTATTAGTATTGTAAATGACAATGCCTTTTATTTATGTTTTAAAACCCAAAACGGCACCAAAAACCTCCTGTGATTCTGGGCAAATCACTTAATCTCCGGTGCCTAAAATGAATGTGTGTCCTCATGTAACGTAACTGTTGCTGTGTAAAGCGCTCTGATACCCGATTCGGTTCGAGTCTAGTTCGCGCTATATAAAACTCTGCAAAATAAAAAAAAATAAAAAATTGTCATTTACAATACCAATATCCCAAACACGCGATAATGCGAGACCTATTGCATTGCAAATTCTTATTTTCTTTGAATCTGAACCAACAGTTCAATGCGCTATTGAGGACCTTGTCACTTTAAAGTATTAAAAAAGGAATACGGGTAATTATAGTTGTCCTATTTTTAGATTGGAAGTGTTTCCCCACCAAGACATTTTTTCATTGTATGTTTTGTTATCGAATGTTATGGAAAGTAATCAGGTAATTTTCAACAAAATGGTCTGTATCTACTGTGATCTGCACACTTACGAATGCATTTAACAGATTAGTTAATATTCACATGCCCTGGTATTAGGATATTGCTATTCTTAACTGTGACATGAAATGACATCAATGCTACCAAGAGTAAACTGGGCTTAACCAGCTGGTAGCCACTATTGTCCAAGCCCTCCTTGGTGATACAATACCTAATGATGGCAAGCAATAGTTATGAACGGGGATATGTAGGGGAATATGTGTGAAGCTCTATTAATACACTTTCTAAAACCAATCAAACACTCTGAATCCTGTGAATCATACAAACTCCTGCCCCTATTTATTACAGATATTAAAATTATCAAAAAAATTCTAGAAAGTAGGTTACAGACACAACTTCTGAACATGATCCTTCCTGACCAATCAAGATTTATCCTTGGCAAGTTTATTACTCAAAACTTAGGCACTGGAGGCATATTTTTAAGGGCCTTGCGGCGCCAGTGTGTCACTTTTTTTGACGCACTTGTGGTGCATATCTATAAGGCCACATAAAGCCACCCTGCGTGGCTTTTCATGGCCTTGTAAATATGGCCCCTTTTCAACTAGCACTTTGCATGAAAGGGGGGCGCCATGGGAGTTGCTGTGAGTGTTCCCAAGCAAAAACCATGGATTCTCCCAATTTCCCAGATTTACAACATTTTGTAAACCTAGGAGTGTGTCAGAATCCTACGCCTCCCAAGGGGAGGCGTAAGAAGTTGCAACGAGGAGAAATGCTTATATTTCTCCTAGTTTTTTCCTCTTTCTATTCGTGCTGCATTCTGCAGCATGCATAAACGAGGAAAACACCTCACATGATTGTTTTTACGCAGGAGGGTGTCCCTTCCGGCACAAAAACAATCTCCCCTAAAACGCAGACACCTTTGCAGCATAGCGCAAGTGTGCCTGCATTGGAGCATGGAGGCCAATTGTGCGCCAGAGCAGAAGAAACCACAGGGATGCAACATATTGTTGTAAATATGATGCATCACTGTGCTTCAAAAGTGGCGCAGTGCTTCTCAACCGAATGGCTTGTGGTGCAGTGTGGTTCAGCACAGCGTCACTTTCTTAAATAAATAAGGCCCTGCGTTCTCTCTTCTACACCAGTAGCGACCGAACTCTTTAGAATGGGAGTTTCTTTTTAATCCACTGGATATAAATGGACTACTCACTGAGGGGCTTATTCACAAGCTCCTTGCACCGCCAGTGAGTCACTTTTAATAAGGGAAACATTTACGTACGGGTGGTGCAAGGGGCTTGTAAATAAGCCCCTGAATTCCCAGGCCAAGATCAGCTGTGTAGGCCCATGGACCGAATCAAAGTCAATTTTGTCCATCAACCACATGACTGAAGACATCCTTGGATGGATTTTTTAATAGTATTTTTATGCTTGCAGAGTGTCCATTCACTAGTATGCTGTGTCAACATCACTCAAATGCAGGCTTGCAAATTAAATCACAATGTCTTCTCATCTTGCTTTACGCTAATGATATTCTTTTATCCATCAAAGAAACCAGGGTCTGTCTCTGGCCTCTCATTCAGGGATTCAGCAGATAAGGTATCCCCTCTGACCTTTCAATGAACTGAAGCTAATCTCAACCTTCCCCAGACGCAAAGCATATCACCTAAATTTCCCTCTGGAGCGGTGTAAAAATACTTGGGGGCTTATTCACAAGTCCTTTGCACCACGGGTGCGTCACTTTTTGTGATGCACCTGTTGCACATGTTGCTGCCCCATATTTACAAGGACATGAAAAGCCACTCTACATGGCTTACTATCCTTGTAAATACGGCCCCTTTACATGCAGCACTTTGCATCAAAGGGGCATTCCATGGGTGTTGCTGTGGGGGTACCCACCCAACACTCATTGAACCTGACACATTTCCAGATTTACGAGAAATCGTAAACCTGGAAATGCATCTGAATGCTACGCCTCCCCATGGGAGTCGTAGGGAGGCGCAACAAGGAGAAATGTATTGATTTATCCACGGTTGTTTTCCTGTTTATATGCATGCTGCATTCTGCAGCACACGTATAGCAAGGAAATCTCCTCTTATGATTGTTTTTGTGCAGGAAGGTGTTCCTTCCTGCACATAAACAAGAATTAAAGAAAATTATGTTTTACAAGTTCTATGTGTACACACATAGAAGTAAAAAAACAACATTTCTGATTGCTAATGTGCAGTAAGAAAGGGAGACCTTCCTGCACATAAACAATCATCCCACTGAAACATGCATCCTGCATCAGCACATGGCAGCTAATTATGCGCCAGTGCAGGGTAGAGCAAAGGGATCCATCATATCTTTTTAGATATGACGCATCCCTGTGCTTTGAAAGTGCCGCAGCATGGCGCAGCCAAAGAGCTTGTGGTGTCGCGCTGCAGCAATTTCTTGTAAATGAGGCCCTTGTGGTTTTAGATATGCCATGGTGTTGATGCAATTATTCAGAACTATGGGGTGGGCTTTACAAAATAGAAGAGCAGGTACACTGCTTGCTAATGCTCCCCCTTACCATGGCGGGCCACATAGCCCCAATGAAAATGATAGTATTTCCTTAAATATTCTACATATTTCTTAGCATACTTATCCCAATAACACAACTCTTTTGTACACTTAAATCATTAATGATAAAATAGGCATGGGCAGGAACCGGAAGTATCCTCCACCTTTGATTTTGAATTCTGTTATCCGTTTGTCCAAGCCTCCCATGGACAGGTCACAGGCATGGTCCAGTATACCCTGCTAGAAATGCTCCTATATTATTGATTCGGGCATCTTGTTGGCCCATATACCCTGCATTTCCCTTAAAACTCTCACAAATCAACCCTATAACACTCCTAGTAACATCCAGGGCCGGCTTTAGTGCTGGTGGTGCCCAGTGCAACAGTCGTCTTTGGTGCCTCCATTAACAAGATCTACACTAATTTCCTCACTACCACTCTCCAGCAGTGCCCCTCATCTATCCATAGCCTCTCTCTGACACACATTTCATGTTTTCAGAACGCTACTCATAGTTCACTCGCATTCAGTTTTGTGATCTTGATGATACACGTTCTTTGCAGCAGGCACATTAATCCGCTGCACTACTTTATGATGAGTCAAAACTGCCACTAGGCACAATTCCGATCTTTCACCAGCAGAAGCATTAATCACCAGCATTATCTTGACATTTTTATTGTTGCCTGAAAACTGTTGGAGAACCAGGAAGTTCATCTACTTTTAAACACATATGTTTTTTTAAACACAGCACCCCCCTATAAATGCCATCACCCGGTGCGGCTGCACCATTCGCACTGCCCTAAAGCCAGCCCTGGTAACATCACCAACCCCACATCATATTATACCTAGGCTATATAACTGTGCAAGCGAAGGATCCACTAGGCCACCTCTCAGCAAGAAGTTTCTGAGACACTGACCTAGAGCAACAATTAATAGACGAAGAATGGCAACATTGCTGAACTCAAACTAGCGAGGCTCGCTGAGTAGTAGACAAGAACTACTTCACCTAAAATTTATAGAGAGTGCCCTAGAGCCCAATGGAACGTAGGCTGAGGGAAAACTCTAGATGCAGCCACTGCAGAACTCCTGATGCAGCCATGAATGTCATTTAGGCGAGAGACATGAACATCAACGGAGGGGCGGTCCGGTCACAATTCCTATTAGACACTTTTCGTGATGACGTAAAGGTGGACCTGATGCAGATGTGGTGGATGGGCATTACTAAGCATGGGCGAATTTTGCGAATCTGGCGTTCGCGAATTTGCATATTTGCGAACTCGCAATCCGCAAAATCCGCAAATTCTCGCGAATTTGCAGATTTTTTTTTGTGTTCGCAAGGATTTCTGCCAGTTCGCGAGGGTTTTGTACCAGTTCGCAATTGCGAACTTACTTTTCGGCTCGCAACGGTCGCGACTATGTTGTTTCTACAACTGGTTCATCATCACAGGTTCACAGCACCCTCTGTTTCACCACTGCCACCCTGTTTCACCCATGCCACCCTCTGGTACATCAATGCCACCCTCTGGTTCATCACTGTAGATTATGGGGGGGAAGCAAGCACACCTGCCCTGCTTCAACTGACATTAATTAATTTGGGGTTGATTTATTAATGTGTCACTGTTTTAAAATTCCAGTCTGGCACCTGCTTCCTTATCTGTAATTTGCTTTCTGTTGCAGTGCAATTTTTTTTCCAGGACCTTTGTGGCCTACTTGTAGCTATTCTATGAGCCTGCTGTAAGGGTCAGAGCAGGGTCATAGAATTGTTGCAACTAGCAACTGAACTCTGGAGGGGCCCCAGTCAGGAAGCACTACAGGGAATGGTTACTAATGATGAGTTTGAACTTTTGCACCTGCGGAGTGCTTTCAGTTTTGCAAAACTCGTTTTTCTGCAGAACAGCAACTGTAATGCCCCAAACAAACATAGGCAACTGAACTCTGGAGGGGCCCCTCAGGAAGTACTACAGGGAATTGTTACTAATGATGAGTGAACTTTTGCACCTGCTGAGTGCTTTCAGTGTTGCAAAACTCGTTTTTCTGCAGAACAGCAACTGTAATCCCCCAAACAAACTTACTTGTGAAAGTTGATTTCTAATCCAAAAGTGATCCAAAGAAAGTCAAAAGGCCTCAAATCCAAAAAAGTGCAGGCAAATGTCAACCTGAGGAGTTATTCTGATAAAAATCATCATTTTCAGAAGGTCTATGCTGCTTGCTAGTGGATTTCTTGTGCAGAATTGCAAATTTTGTAATTTTGCGAGTGCGAGATTGTTGCTGCACGCCGAACCTACATGTTCGCAATTGCGAACTCTCGCGATGCGTCGCCAAACTCCCGCGGGATCCCACAGCAAGATCCAAAATGGCGCAGCACTCGCAAAATATCGAGAAAAACAACTCGGCAAACGCTGAATGACGGTAAGTGAACGCCGCACGCCGCAATATTGTATCACCAAGAAAAAAAATCCGCTGCGTGCAAATTTGCGTATTTTCGGTAAATTCGCGAGAGTTCGCGGATTGCGAATTTACCGAAAATCCGCAAAATCCGCGAGCGGAACGGATTTTCCGCCCATGCTTAGGCATTACCTATATCCTACATGTATTTACCCAGGCGGGACGATTAGATGAAGGCCTTGTTTGTTTGTTTGATTATGAGATAATATCATATTTAGCTTTATCCTTTCTTTCCAACAGTGTGTTCTGATACGGATAATCACACAAAATGCTATTTGGGTGCCTAGATACAACAACAGCATCACGAAAAGCAATATAAGTATCTTGCTATCCCAGTGGACATAAAAAATGCACCCTTTTGAACACTTAAATGCCACACAGTGTAAAGAGTAAAAAGAACAATTGATGGACAGACTACAGAACAATGTCATACATACACCCCAGTAGAGAGATCTGGGCTTAAATCCATCGTATTTTTGCTCACCGTGCCTTTCCAGCTTGGACCCAGCCATATGCAAATCAGTCTTGACCATGTACCCAATGGGAACAGTCCAGCCCGAACTGCCAGGCCAGGTCCTCCCTGGACTGGAAACAAGCATCCTAGGACCGGTTTGGGGCTTTCAGCCCTTGTAGTTCCGTAGTTTGAGGGTCTACGGTTCAGTGGTTCCGGACCCGTTCAATAAAGGTCGTCGGAAATAGACGATTTTGGTATCAGCGGACCGCAAATCACGAGTGCGGTGTGTACGAGTGTTTTCGCATGAATCGATCAATGAGAACACTACGTATTCAGGGATTTCGTTTGAACCCTCGGGTTCTATTTTGTGAACGGCAGCCATTTTGTGTGGTTGCCCTCACATAGGCCGATGACTGCGGCCAAGCGAGTCCTTGGGACACGTACACCTTAGCTGACTTCTGAATGACCTGGCCGAACTGACTCCCTTGCCCGAGGCTGACTTCGCTGAGCCAGCTCCTTGTTAAGCAGCTGGTCAGATAAAGATCAAAGAGCAGGACATGCCGAATTTACAGTACACTGCACCCACCTTTCTATCTTGCTTCCAATCTGTTTCTGCTCCTTCCTTTACGACATAATCACTGATTTGGGTTAAGGTTTTATGATGGGTTTGTCCGGCCTGATTGAACAGGAAATTTGGAATTTGCTTGGTCATTTCTGATGGGCTGGACAACAGAAAATGGGATTGTCGTCAGGCGCTACTTTTGAAATGTCACATTTTCACTGGCCAGTTTGTGTGTAACCGATGCTACTTTGGAATGTGATTTTTGGCATAAAAGACCATGCTCCGCTCATTGAAATTGTGCAGTCTCTAGCGAACCACCCGTGTGTGCTTCGTAGATCTCTGTTCCTGGTTGCAGCCAATAAACTCTGGTCTTTGACGTCATCAAGAAGTGTCCTGTGTCTCTGTTTGCCAAGGCAGGGGAACTCGAAGACATCGGGCGTTTTCCCTGGCGCCGCTGGGTTCTAAAACCCGGTTCCTCAGTTGGCGCCCAACATGGGGCGACTTCAGCGGTACCGGCCCAAGCCCGAAGATCGTAGAGAGCTTCGTGTGGAAATTCTGGAGGAAGGCCTTCCACTTCATCGACCCCTGTATGTCGTCGTGGTCCGAAAGTCTTTGATGCGAGGTTCCCCGCTTTCTGACGGCTACGAAGGACTGCTGCCCTGACTGTCGCCCTGTCTTGGAGCCATAGACGATTTGTAGAGCGAGACGATAGACGGGTCTTCTGGTGACGCCATCGACATTTCAGTTAAGTATGAGTGGAGCGTCTCCCAGTCCTTAGTTTGTTTGGTATCCCTTCGTGGATCGCTTTGATTTGGTACCTGCAGGCCCCAAAGCCAAGGGACTCGTGTATTCGCGAGGCTATTGTTTTGAGATTTCCCTTGAAGTTCGAAGCTAGACTAGTGAGCGAAGATGCCTGGTTGTAGCAGACTTGGAAAGATTTTTGGGTGTGGTTGTTCTAAGGATTCCGGGTTAGAGGATTCGTGTCCGGTTCCTCCGATTGGAACTCCAACATATGAGCTTTACGTGAAGCATGGTGTGGGTCCCATTAGTTATAATGACATTTGGGTAAAATATACAAAGAAAGACGGTGTCCTACAGTGGCCCCGTTACGGTAGCTTTGAAACAGAGATTCTAGATAATCTTGAAGTTAAATTGTTCAAAAAGAAAGCCTGGCCGGCGATGTTTGACTCTTTCCGCATATGGCGCAAAGAAGCCAAACAGAAAGAAATTAAATTAGCGAAGAAGAATAAACAAGAACGAGGTTTGTCAATGGTGCAAGCTGCTATAGCGTATAGGGATAATGAGGAAGAGCAAGAGAGCGAACAGATGCTTAGGGTTAGGAAGTTAGCGGTAGATAAGTGCTACCCAGTTTTGCCGCCTAAAGATCAGGAAGACAAGAAAGATCTTGTGAGAGATCCTTTAATGTTGCATCTATTGAGTTCGCCACCCCCTTATGCAAAGAATGCTACGGCACCACTGCCACCAGTTGTAGTTGCGCAACCTCCGGTTGTTTTGCCACCTGCAATTCCTCCACAGCCAGCTCCTCTTCCGTTGGCTACTATTTCTTTGGCGCAGCCTCCTCAGGGGCCGCCAACTTTGCCTCCCCCTTCGTCTGCTACTCCTACGCCTATCTATAATACTCCTTCTGTTCCGACTTTGAATTCTTCTACTATTGTTCCGTCTTCTCTTATTCTTTCACCTTCTCCTTCTACTAGACAAAGAATGACTGCTGCAGTTTCTGGTTTCTTTTCTCCTTTGTTGGCACAATTGGGTATGTCACCTGTTAATGAGCGAAGACAGGCACGTAGTCAATTGCCTGATGCTAATGAGCGTACAGTTTTTGATCACATGGCGCGAAAATGGGTTACTTACGCTACACAGTATGATCTTGAGGGTGTTATGGATGTTTTCCTTCAATGGGAAGCACCAAAGCAACGGTACGTCTTTGAGATGATGTGTGTGTTCCTCCATGAACAATGGGTTGAAGAAGTAGGTAAAGCTCCTACTGAGTTGTACCGTATACGTTCCGAATTTGCGAAAGGGACCGTTGTGAGTCCTCAGGATGTTGAGAAAGCACTTGTGACTTTATTGTCATTTCGTAGTGACACTCCTTCTGAGCGACTGTTTGAGCCTGATACGTCAGTTAGGAGAGCAGCGTGTCAATATCCGAAGCATGAGGTTCCTCCAGTTTGGAGACCTCAGGATGGAAATGTTGCTGCACATTTTCAGCGTGTCTGGGTACATGTTCCTTAGAAGCGTGTTGAAGTTTTGGCTATCAAGCAGTCGTTGCCTGATCCGCGCAAAAATCTGGCGGGATATTATAAAGAGCTCACTCAGACTGTGGGTTTGTGTATCATGAATTTGGCAGATATAGATATGTTGTTTGGAAATGTTGTTCCACAGCCTATGTGGGGTACGATTCGTCACACGGATCATGCACGAGAATTGGGCGATACATGGAATAATCTTAGTGCTGCGAATGATAGACAAGTAGGCGGTGCTAAGCCTGAAGATATAATTACTGAACTTCCTGGTAGGATAAATAATTATATGAAGACTTTGATGCCTGAAGTGCGTGTCAATTGGGACAAGTTGTCTGCGTTAAAGCAGAAGAAAGATGAAACTGTGTCCGACTTTTTCTTGCGGTTTGAAGAGACCTTTGTAGATCATAGTGGTCAGGACATGGCTACTGAGGGTGGCCACAGATTGTTTGTTGACATATTCGTACATAATCTGCTTCCTGAGTTGTGCAATAAGTTGAAAGGTTCTGAGAGTGCTTGGGCTGTTTCCACGTCAGCGCAGATTTTAGCTACAGCCCAGTACTATGAAAATAGGCATAATGATGAGATAGAGAAAGCGGATAAGAAGACTAAGGAATTGAAGTCGCTAAGGAACGAGTCTTCTCAACAACATTTTCCGTATGGGCCTAATCAGTGTGCGTATTGCAAAGAAAAGGGCCATTTCAAGAATAGTTGTCCGGTTTTGTTACAGTGCACAAATGGTGCTTTTGGTGTGAGAGGACGAGGTGCTCAACAAGCGCCTAGAGGTAGAGGTCGCGGACAAAATGGTCGTTCTTTGCCTTACACAGAACTCGATGAATAGTTTTGACCAGCAGAATGGTGCATCTGGTAGGACAGCTCAGTACTATACGGACGATTACTACGTCGAAGGTGAGGAAGTGGATGGTAATGATTGCTAGGACAGCCATGGACAAAGAGAGGGAGTTGTTTCAGTTCCAGTAGATCAGAGTGGACCTTATGTGGAAGTGATTGCATCAGGTGTGTCAGAGCCTTTTCTGTTAGATACTGGTGCTACGAAGGGTTCTATAATGCACTCTAAACTCCCTGGCGCACCTTTGTCTGGCTTTGAGAATGTTTTTGTAGGTTTTTCTGGCGCCCCGGTTACGAATCCGATTTCTACTCCGTTGCCTCTTTCTGTTGGACCTCGTAGATTTGAAGCACCCCTCATTTTGACTACCGGTTGTGGTGAGAACTTGTTGGGATTGGATTTGTTGAAGAGACTGTATGCCACGTTGTATTGTTCTCCATCAGGAGTACATCTTACGTTGGGTGAGAGAGTGATTTCTCCGATGTACATATCTAAAGATGGACTTCCACCTGAATTGTCTTCTTTACCCAATTCATTGTGGGCTACTGGTCCGAATGATGTAGGCCTTTTGGAGATTCCGCCATATGTTGTGACACTGAAGGCGAACGCTAAGTTACCGCGCATTCCACAGTACCGTATCTCGAGTGATGGTGAGCGAGCACTTTTGGCGATCATTTATGATCTGATCGAAAAGGGTGTGATTGAGGAAACGAGAGGTAATGTGTGCAGTAGTCCTGTTTTGCCTGTTCTGAAGAGAACTGATTCTTCACAGCCTCCTGTATATAGGTTTGGGTTCGATCTTCGCGAGGTGAACAAGATTGTAGTTCCGCAATTTCCTGTTGTGCCTGATATCACAACTTTACGAACTTTGATTCCGGCTACAGCCACATGGTTTTTGGTGATTGACTTGAAGAATGCTTTCTTCAGCATCCCGATTGCCGTGGAGAGTAGAGATATCTTTGGATTCTCTTTAGGAGGACGAAGTTTCCTCTTTAAGCGCGCTCCTCAAGGCTATTGCGAGAGTCCATCGATCTATAGCCAAGCTTTGAAAACTCAACTTGATTTGCTGGTTTTACCGGATGGTGCTGCTCTTATTCAATATGTTGACGACTTGCTAGTCGCTGCTGACAATGAAGAGATTTGTAGAGAAGCCACTTTGTTGTTGTTACGCCACTTGTCTGATTTTCATCACAAAGTTTCTCTCTCGAAGTTGCAATATTGTCGACAAGAAGTAACCTACTTAGGTCACCTCTTATCGAAGGAGGGAAGGAAACTGACCCCAGAGAGAATTCAAGCTATTGCGAAAATGAGTGTGCCTACAACACAGAGAGAAGTACGTGCATTTTTGGGTATTACGTCGTACTGTAAACAGTGGATCCCCAATTTTCTTTGCTAGCAAAGCCTTTGATAGCTCTTACTGTTAAGGATACTCCAAATCCCATTCCTTGGACTGAAGAATGTCAAAAGAGCTTTTCCGAATTACGCAATGCGTTGTGTTCGGCTCCTGTGTTGGGTACCCCCGACTACAGTAAGCCTTTCACATTGTATGTTCATGAGAGAGAGGGATGTGCATTGTCAGTGTTGACTCAACAGTTCGGCGATAAGCAACGTCTATGTGCGTATTTTTCGGCGACTTTAGATCCGGTAGCTAGAGCGTTGCCGAGTTGCTTGAGAGCAAAAGCGGCAGCGGCTGTTTCAATTCGACAGTCTGCTGGTTTGGTGATGGACAATACATTGATTGTAATGGTTCCACATGCAGTGGATACCTTGTTGAATCATACCAAGACACAGCACTTAACTAGTGCTCGGTTGTCGGGTTACGAGTTGGATTTTTTAGCGAGTCATGTGCACATTAAACGATGCAACACGTTGAATCCAGCCACGTTGTTGCCAATTTCAGCTGAGACAGATAATGTTGAAGAACAGCATGATTGTTTACTTAGGACTGAGGAAGAAACGAAAGGGAGGATAGACCTTAGGGATACTCCTCTTCAAGAGTGTGATGGTACTTTGTGGGTTGATGGTTCGTGTTTTAAGCTGCCGAATGGTGATACGACTGCGGCATATGCTGTTACGACTTTGCATACGATTGTTGCAGCTGCACGTATCCCACACAATTCAGCGCAAGCAGCAGAGTTGATTGCATTAACGAGAGCATCTGTGTTGGCGAAAGGAAAGCTAGTGAATGTGTACACTGACAGTCAGTATGCGTTTGGTGTGGCTCATAGTTTTGGACGTTTGTGGCGTGAACGTGGGTTCTTGACTTCGCATGGGACGAAGATCCAGCATGGGCAGTTGGTGAATGAACTTCTTGAATCACTTACTTTGCCATTACAAGTAGCGATTGTGAAATGCACTGCCCATAAGAAAGTTACGGATGGTGTTGGTCGCGGAAATGGGTTTGTGGATGAAGTTGCGAAAGAAACAGCGAGAAATGTGATGAGTCGCATGTATGTTGCAGGGCCGGTGAGATGGGTTCCAGAGAAAAGTATGTGTGAAGATACGACTGATAGTGTGAAATCCATCCAAGCTGAAGCTACAGAGAAAGAGTTGAATGAATGGAGAGAAAGTAAGGGTAGATTGGATTCGAATGGTTTTTGACATGGGTTTGGGTTTGTTGCCTATGTAAGGGCAAAAGGAGGGTCTTTAGTTCCGTAGTTTGAGGGTCTGAGGTTCGGTGGTTCCGAACCCCTTCAATAAAGGTCGTCAGAAATAGACGATTTTGGTATCAGCGGACCGCAAATCACGAGTGCGGTGTGTACGAGTGTTTTCGCATTAATCGATCAATGAGAACACTACGTATTCAGGGATTTCGTTTGAACCCTCGGGTTCCATTTTGTGAACGGCAGCCATTTTGTGTGGTTGCCCTCACATAGGCCGATGACTGCGGCCAAGCGAGTCCTTGGGACACGTACACCTTAGCTGACTGAATGACCTGGCCAAACTGACTCCCTTGCCCGAGGCTGACTTCGCTGAGCCAGTTCCTTGTTAAGCAGTTGGTCAGATAAAGATCAAAGAGCAAGACATGCCGAATTTACAGTACACTGCACCCACCTTTCTATCTTGCTTCCAATCTGTTTCTGCTCCTTCCTTTACAACATAATCACTGATTTGGGTTAAGGTTTTATGATGGGTTTGTCCGGCCTGATCGAACAGGAAAGTTGGAATTTGCTTAGTCATTTCTGATGGGCTGGACAACGGAAAATGGGATTGTCGTCATGCGCTACTTTTGAAATGTCACATTTTGATTGGCCAGTTTGTGTGTAACCGATGCTACTTTGGAATGTGATTTTTGGCATAAAAGACCATGCTCCGTGTAGTGTTCTTAAATAAGTTAACAGGAGATTAAAGGTGGTTCAAGAGCGTAGTTTATTCGCCTCATCCATGAACAGCTTCTGGAAGTAACTGACACAAATATGCCTAACATTCCTATTCTAAGAGTCATGAAAACATTCCTATTCTAAGAATGGTAACCAGGAGAAGGGAAGCATTCTTAAAGAGACAGAGTAAATGCACATGAGTTACAACATTACACATCTCCCTTCTTTACAATAACTTAGCAAAATAGAAGAAGAAGAAAAGATAAGAATAAAAAGAACAGACAATAAAAGCGAGATCAACATTGTTTACACATAATCTTTCATATACATGGGAGCACTGCGTAATCTCTGACTCCTCCCACAATTATCAGATGACAATTTGGAACAGGATGGAGAAGGATCAATAGTACCAAAAAAGTTAGATTCAGAATCACAGTTAGCACGAGCGGTGTTCTCAGACTTAACCACCACAACTCGACTTTTGTTCCAAATCCTCCCATCCTGTGTTTTGATTGCATTGCCAAAAACTTTAATGACAGGTCTAACATTAGTGTATTTTGACCAAGACCTTCTCCCTACGGGTGCCTTTATCTTCACAAGGTCACCTACCTTTACCTCATGGAATTTTACCCATTTAATTTTGTCAAAATATGTTTTCCTACAAGTTTGCTTTTCTATTTCTCTCTCTCTCCAAGCCCCAACACGATTATCAACAAACCCCTTCTTCAGATTCATCCATCCTGGGCACCACATAGTGTTCGGAACTCTACCCCTGAACAGTTCAAAAGGAGATTTTCCAGTGGTTGAATGAGGGGAGCAACGATATGCATCAATTCTTTCCCTCAGTGCCTCCTTCCAATTCAAGCCACTAGCTCTAGCAAGCTGAATGCACTCCTTTAAGGTACGGTTGACCCTCTCAACGGCACCATTTGTCTTAGGATGGTATAATGATGAACGTTTATGTATTATACCACATTTGTCAAGATAATCTTCAAACATGGTAGAGCAAAATTGCGGACCATTGTCTGATAAAATACTATTGGGAAAACTTTCTCTCATAAATATATCAGATAAAATTTTTATAATAGAACTTGACGTAATGTCACTTACTGCAGTTACCTCTATCCAACGTGAATATAAATCAATCAAGACAATCAAGAAAGGTGTATCAGATACACCTGTGAGGGGACCCAAAATGTCAATGGCTAATTCATCCCAAGGATGATTGGGTAAATCTCTACATACCATAGGCATTTGTCTGACTTTTAGAATCTTGTCACTTGCACAGCATTCAACACAGTCTCTAACCATACGCTTTATCTCTAAATCCATCCCAGGCCACCAGAATTGAGTACGTATCATCTCCTTGGTTTTCACAATGCCTAAGTGACCGGAGTGTGCATGTAACAACAACCTTTTCCTTAAAGAAGAGGGAGGAATAAGTCTTAAACCACGAGTTAACATGTCATCAGAAATGGATAACTCCTGAGAGACCAATGACCATGGTTTGTCTAGACGTTTATTATCCTTCAATAGTGACATTACTCTAACCAACTCTTCATCTTTCGATAATTCCTCTTTCCACTCATCCTTTCCTACTACCCCCTCTGTAACCTCACAAACATTGAGATAGTCATCTTCATCAATGTAGTCTTCATCACAACATAAATTATCACCTTTCACTAATCTAGAAAAACAATCTGCAGCCTTGTTTGACACACCAGGTAAATATTGTACCTCAAAGTCAAATTCCTGTAAGGATATTATCCACCTTCTAATCCTTGAAGAGATAGAATCTAAACCCTTTTTACAAAAAACTTCTTTTAATGGTTTGTGATCAGATTTGACAATGAATCTAGTTCCCCACACCAAATTTTTGAATTTCTTAAGTGCCCAAAATATTGCCAAAGATTCCTTTTCAATTACGGAATAATTTAGTTCCGGACCACGGAGACACCTGGATGCGCAGGCAATTAGTGAATCATGGCCATTTTTATTCTGTACCAAAACTGCTCCTAATCCCTTATCACTTGCATCTGTGAATATGTACGTGGGTAAACCAGGAACAAACGCCTGTAGGCAAGGAGCTTTCTTTAATTCCTCCTTTATACCATCAAATTCTTTTCTACACTCATCTGACCAGACAAATGTGACACTTTTCCCAGTGAGTCTCCTCATACTCTTTGTTTTATCAGCAAAATGTACAATGAATTTCCCATAAAATTCTACCATCCCGAGGAAGGATAACAATTCATCTCTATTGACTGGTTCAGCCATGTTATCAATAGAAACAACCAAGTCTGACTTAGGAAAAACACCTTCACTCTTAATGCAGTGACCAAGATAATTCACTTCCTCCAATCCAAATTTACATTTTTCCTTCTTGAGTGACAAACCAGAGTCAGACAACCTTTTCAGCATATCACATACACGTTCATTGTGTTCTTGCATGTCAGACCCATATATCAAAAGATCATCCTGGTAGCATTTTACTCCTTTCAACCCTTTAAGTATATGTGTCATGATTCTCTGAAATACAGAGGCCGCTGAAATCAATCCAAAAGGCATTCTTTTAAATTTAAAGGTACCCATGGGTGTTATAAAAGCGGTTAAATCTTGACAAGAGATATCCAATTCAACCTGGTGGTAGGCTGATGCCAAATCCAGGCTGGTAAAGTATCTGGCACCCTCTAATGTACCAACGATCTCGTCTATATTAGGTAAGGGAAATCTGTCTACTACCACCTCCTTATTTAACGCTCTTAAATCAATACATAAACGAATCTCCCCAGTAGGCTTTTTTGCTACTACAATAGGAGCCAACCATTCTGTTGCTTCTACAGGTTCTATTATGCCATTTGCAATTAATTTTTCAATCTCTACCTGAACTTTTACCTGTTCTGCAAGTGGAATCCTTCTTACTTTTGCTATAATAGGGATTGCATTCTTCTTAAGCTTTATACAATGCTTGTAACCTTTTAAACATCCTAAATTATCTTTAAATACTGCAGGAAATTTTTCTGCAAACATTTCAGACAGGTTTTCTATCTCTAATATTTGTACCTGAGGTGAGGCATTCGGATCAAGAGTAATACCAAGATCACGTTGATCTCTCCAGCTAATTAAGGCATCACCAAAATTTGTTACATAAATCTTTCCTGGAATGATTCGGCAGCCCAATTCCATTGTGGCCATGAAATATCCTAAAATCTTAATTGGTTTGCTGCCATAGCCTAGGGGTAAAATATCACTCTTAAAAAGTTTTACATTTTTTCCAAAAGTCTTATGCATTAAATTCTCATCAATCATAGTAATCTGAGAACATGAATCAAATTTAAATTCAATCATGGCATCATCCACTTTGACTAAATGCGTGGGATGTTCTAGATGACCACTACTGATCTGGAAAGTCACCGTCTTGACCTGTGGTTGAGACCATCTCCTATTGGTATTATCCCTCTTGTTGCCTTTTGTCCTACAACATTTTGAAAAATGACCCCTTCTTCCACATTCATTACAAATAGATTTCAATGCAGGACAGTTTGGTGAATTAGCTAAATGACCTGTGTTACCACAATTGAAACAAGAAAATTTGTTAGACATGTTAAAACTTGGATTGAACCTATTCATTCCATTGTCACTTTTTCCACTGTCGACTTTTTCTTCCTTTTTCACTTGACAAACAACTTCTTCAACTTTGGATTCCGTTTTCTTCTCAGATTCAACTATCTTTTCTTTTTCTCCTTTTAGTTCATCTACACATTTCGTCATGTGTTCTACCTGCTTTGCTATTACCAGAACTTCCTCTAATGGTGGTTCATCCTTTAGCCATAGTTCTTTCCGAATATTGTCATGAGCACATTTTAATACGAACTGATCCCTTATTCTTTCCTCCAACGTTTGACCAAACTTGCAGGAAGAAGCTAACTTTCTTAAAGCAGATACATAGTCTTCAACAGACTCATCTCTTTTTTGACCTCTTAATCCAAAATGGTATCTTTCCATTATTGTGCTCAACCTAGGAAGGTAATGACGATCTAACTGTTCTATGGCTATTTCATATTCATTTAAGTTCCTCTGTTCTGCAGCAGTGAGTTCTGGTAAATGTTCCAGTACATCTTGGCCTTCTCCTCCTAAACAGTGTAATAATAATGAGTGCTTCCTTTCCGCACTTAAGTTTGTACCACACACCCTTGCGTAGTTAGCAAATATTTTCTTCCATTTCTGCCATTTTACATTTGGTTCTCCTGGACTTATTAAAAAAAATGCAGGTTGTGTTACATTTTGCATTTTTTTTTTTAGATTGTGATAATACTTTTCTTCAAATGAAATGTAGACTGTGTTCTTCTCTCTTTTTTTATTGCTCTTCCTTAAGAATTCTGCTTAAGTAACTAATTTTTATTAAAGTAATTGCTCTTTATACTGAGTATTGTCACATAACAATTGCCTTTTCACTTCCAGTTTTTATTAAAACAATTGCTCTTTATGCTGAGTATTGTCATTTAACAATGCCCTGTTCACTTCCAGTATTCCTTCCCTTTTTTTTTTTAATTATGTCATAAAGGAGCTGATGATAAATATAGTACTCTTCAGCTCTTTCTTTGAACAATGCTTCGTTCCTTTTCGAATCAAAAAAAGGAACGTTCAGCTGATGTTCTTTTCTCCTTGTTACAGCTCCATGCGTCGGTGAAACGCAAAGAAAGAATGAAGCGCAGCGTCAATAATCATCACAGCGTGATCCATGAGTCACTGACACGCAGCGTGTGAGAAGGTGAAACGCACCTCGTATTTCAAACTCACTCGCGTTCCAGCGCACGAGCAGCGCGAGCGTCTTATAACTGTTCTTAAACACAAGCGCGTTAATTATTTCCCTTTTTTTTTTAAAGTCCCTTTTAATTTAATTATCCTCCCGCTGTTCTCCTCACCGCACAAAGAGGACTTTGATCATCTGCTCTTCGTTTCCGGTCTGCCGCTGGGAAGACAACGCTTCCTTTTTTTTTTTATACTGCCGCCGGGGAGGAAGATCGATATAGGGACAGCTGCATGTTGAGGCGTAGCGAGGTAAGATCGGATCGTCGCCAATATAAATGTAGTGTTCTTAAATAAGTTAACAGGAGATTAAAGGTGGTTCAAGAGCGTAGTTTATTCGCCTCATCCATGAACAGCTTCTGGAAGTAACTGACACAAATATGCCTAACATTCCTATTCTAAGAGTCATGAAAACATTCCTATTCTAAGAATGGAAACCAGGAGAAGGGAAGCATTCTTAAAGAGACAGAGTAAATGCACATGAGTTACAACATCACACTCCGCTCATTGAAATTGTGCAGTCTCTAGCGAACCACCCATGTGTGCTTCGTAGATCTCTGTTCCTGGTTGCAGCCAATAAACTCTGGTCTTTGATGTCATCAAGAAGTGTCCTGTGTCTCTGTTTGCCAAGGCAGGGGTACTCGAAGACATCGGGCGTTTTCCCTGGCGCCGCTGGGTTCTTAAACCCGGTTCTTCACCCTCATCACCCAGGATAGCTTGATTCCAGTGGCATGGAGAGCACGTGACCCACGTCTGAGGCGAATGTATGACATTGTTCTGCATTCTGTCCATCTTGTCATCCTGAGTGGGACGAGTATGCCTAGACGTGGGTCCCGTGCTCTCCATGCCACTGGAGTCAAGCTCTCCTGGCTGATGAGGGCTGAAAGCCCTAAACCAGGTCTAGGATGCTTGTTTCCAGTCCAGGAAGGACCTGGCCTGGCAGCTCGGGCTGGACTGTTCCCATTAGGCACAGGTCAAGACTGATTTGCATATGGCAGGGTCCAAACTGGAATGGCTTGGTGAGCAAAAAAACGATGAATTTAGGCCCAGATCTCTGTACTGGGGTGAATGTATGACATTGTTCTGCATTCTGTCCATCAATTGCTCTCTTTTCACTGTGTAAAGAGGTCAAAATAGCCAGCCATTTTCTTATTATATGGAATTGATATTGTGTTCAATTTGACATGTCACAGCAGAGAAATGACACCAATTATCATGTTTGATGTAGCCAACTGCCTTCTGATATTCTATATTCTATAAGTATACAGTTACCATAAGTTTGAAACATGTCTTTTAAAAGCAAAAAACAACGAAATTCAAATAAAGATATTAAAAAAAAATGGATGTCATTTTGGGGTTGCGAGGGGTAGCAGCTGTGACCTCTGACATTCCTCTGGTACTGTCTTTGCGACCCCTGGCCTCAGAGGTGGCAAACTCAGTGCCAGGAACACAGTCAGCTTGTTCTTATTGACATTCGTTGGGACTTGACTATTTGTTTTCTGTATTTTTTTTATTACACAAGGCATGAATCATACTGAATTTTTCACTATCAGTATAATAAAAATAGAGTACAATTAGCTGGAATATGAGTTTCTCCGGCATTCAGAGTGTAACTGTGTGTTTATGAGTAAGCATGTGTGTGTGAGTGAAAGTGAAGGTCAAAGGGTATGTGTCACTTCCGCTACCCCTGACATTTTGATGAATTGACGTCCATAGATGCAGGTTTTTCTGTCTTACTCGTTCGAGCCCACTGGTAACTGTATATTTAGCAATCAGTCTTTGCAGACGTCTCTACTATGATCAACCATACTATTCTCACTTCCCTCAAATGGTGCTGTTCGAATACGTCAAAGATATTTTAGGCAAAAATATGAGTAGGTCCATGGGGCGTGGTCTGCCCCCGCCTTCCCAGGTATGACTAAGAGACCTTGGGGCATATTTGCAAAAGAAAATCGGTGTGCAGTGTTACACCACATTTGGAAACACCGTGCTCTGACTTTTACAAAATGCAGCGATGCACTGTATTTACAAAAATACAGCACACCCTTGCATTTCCCCTAGCGTTGGTGCTAAAAAATATGCTGAGGCCAGTGCAGGCAGCTTTGCGCCATGTTGCAAGTGTTTCTGCGCTACAGAGGTGATTATGTATGTGCAGGAAGGGATACCATCCTGCACATAAACAATCAATACTGGTGATATGCTCTTTCTATGTGTGCTTCAGTGCATAAAACAAATAGAAATTAATAATTTCTCCTGGTATCGCCATTCTAAGACCAGGTATTACCTGGCCTTAGTTTTTGGCACTCCCCAACCTTGTAAATCTGGGGCAGCGTGAAAATGGATGTTGCAGTTGTACGCCCACAGCAGCACCCATTTTCCATCCCTTTGCCGCAGCAGACTGCAGCAGTAAGGGGCATATTTACAAGGTGGTGTTAAGCCAAGTTAAGTGGCTTAGCGCCACCTTGTAAATATATGGATGGCACAACACCACCAGAGCTTCAAAGTGAGAATCCGGGGGCGTAAGGGGCTTGTAAATATGCCTCTTTGTTTATTGTAATGAACAGCTGACACATACAGGGAAATGCTTTCACAGACATTCACATCTAAGAACATCTAGGAACCCTTTCCCCCCATCTTTTTACATACCATCACCGAACCAATTTGCAGATTATAGATGTAAAGTTTATCCACTGAGGGGGAACGTTTCATTATTTTACGAGCTGTACTGTGAACGGCAATATCAGACATGCACCCTGGCAATTGGAGATTCACTCCAAGCTACTTGTTGTGTATAGAAATAGTTGAAATGCACCACAGTGTACTACTAGGTTGTAATTATATCATCTGAAGTGTAATAACACGTGAGCTGTTAGAAATCGTTGCACTGCAGTTTTTATTGTGTTGTTTATTTACCCAATTAATTAATTAATATAAAAAGAAGTCCTTGTTTACCTATAAAATTGATCATTACTAAACTATGGATGTAGAGGTCATACCCAAAAACTCTAGGCCGCTTGAAAATCTCAACATTTGAGTAGGGTTCTGAAAGAGAAGAAATCTGAGACAACTTCAAACAAATTATCGCCACATCCAGCTCCTCCGTAATGGCAGTGGAGCGTCGTCCCACTGGCTCAGAGACAGCAGCTGAAAATTTTAGCTGCTGGCTTTGAGCCAGCGTGTGCAGGGGGGCAGGGCCAGGGCAGGGCATGGAAGGGGGAGAAGGACTGGTTTGTGCACTTCTAAGTGTGCAATAGTATTTGGCCGTCCATCTGAGGCTAGCCAAACACACATGCGCACTTAAGTTTCTCTAACCCGGCTGTAGTGAACAGCCGGGTTGGAGAAATAACGCAAACTGCCTGTCCTTAGCTTGACCAAGTTTGAGGTGGAGCGGCGGTTATTCTAGAGTCTCACCCATATACTGAGAAAACCTGTTAGCAAATACATTCTTTGTGGAGACATTTGGATTTGCAGTATGCCAGTGGTTTTTCTCCAAGTAGTGCATTTGCCATTAGACATAATGAGCTTAGAGGAAAGTGTGAGAAGTTGTCCTGGCATATGATGTCCACTATTCTAGTGGACACCTTGCACCAGTCCAAACTATCCTTATTGATGGTAGGTTTAAGACAACCTTTAAAGATTGCTATCCTAGTGGTAGCTGTGGAGAGCAGCCTTCAGGCTAAGTCTTGAAGGAATGTAAAGCAGCTTGTTTTACCAGTCTATAATCTCTTGAATGATCAAATGAAAGAGCACCACACCAGGTATATATATAAAATATATGTATTTATTCTAAAACCCACCCCTCTAGTCTCTTTATGAGGCTAGATGCAAAAGTACAATACAAGAACTTGAATAGCACACAGTAAATTAGCACAGTATACGTTTTGCCCTAGGGGCCTCACAAGCCATATACTAAGAAAGTTGTATAAGAACCACGTGAGGGATAGAAGTTAGGCCTAGGGCCTGGAGAACTGCTGGGGCAACCAGGAACCACCCAAGGTAGGGACGCAGGAGACCCACGGGGGACGCGTGCAGTGTCTAAACACAGCCGCAAATCACCATTGACTTCTATGGCAAAAGTTAAAGTTACAATTTTAAAGATTAAGGACACTTAGGAGTGGACTAGGGTGGAACCCCTTCAATACTGGACACTTCGAGAGTCAAGACCCACGGGAGCACCAAAGTGCTCATGTTACCTCACCCAGGGAAGCCGGGTGCATAGGTGTCTTTTCATGTCGGGTTTCGTCGTCGTTTTTAATGGAGAGCTGCAAAGAAGTGCTGCAGGCGACCAGGAGAAAAGTGTCTGGTTGGATCCAATGGTGGAGCACAGATCTGAAGAACCTGAAAGCAGAGGGGACAGAGTCTGGGTCACTAGCCAGTGACCAGGATGGCGACAAGAAGATGCCAGATGATGTCGGGTGCTTTAAGGTGATGTAGGTGAAGCTTGACTCTTCAGCCACGAAGACCAGGAGGCTTTGATGACAACCAGGAGCTGGATTCCAGCTGTCCCGTGTTGGATGTCGAGTGCTGTAGCGTCGGTATCTGGATTGGACCCAACAATCCTGGGCAACAGCAATCCACGCAGAATGCAAAGATTGGCTTTGGTGCAGACCAGCAAGGTCTGAGAGACTCACCCTTTGAAGGGGAGTCAGGGCACGTCTGGAGCAACCAGGAAAGCCCAAGAAACAAAGTAGATTCCTTTGTGGGGAACCACTAGCCAACGGACTAGGGATCACAAAGGCACCTCAAGCGGAAATGCTGAAAGCAGGCCCATGGAACACTTGTGGAGTGTAGGACCGCAATCTTCGAAGCAGAAGTTGCTTTGGGCTTGAACTACAAGTAGCCCAATGCACAACTTCGGGAAACCTCTGGAAGTTGATGCACTGGCAAATGTGCAGGATGTCCAGGAGTTCCGGTCCCACGTCTCTCGTGATAGCTACAGGTCTCAGCTTCGATGCGGACTCGTGTTAACCGTGGAGATGATTGGAAGTCCATGTCCTGTGTCGCAGGTTCTTCGGGATCCGGCAGGAGCCTCGAAAATGAAGACTGGCAAGATGCTTCTTTGGTGCCTGTTTGAACAGGGGAGTCACTCCTTGACCCCAAGGGAGATTTCTTCAATCTTCCAGTTGATATGGAATGTCAAAGGTCCAAGATTTCTTCTTCAGAGTTTCGTCCAGGGTAATCTAAAGTCCTAGGGACTGGGTTCCTATACTTATACTAATTTAAGGGATGGACTAACTCTAAGGTCCCACCTGTGGGAGGACCTAGGGAGGGGATGGTTCCACCCCTTCTCCTTTGTCCAGTTTCGCGCCAGAGCTGGGGCTGAGTGCCCAAGCAACAGGTTTGAACTGGGAAACGCATGGGACACCTTGTGCGCCCCAGGCAGGATTTGAAAAGCATTCACTGAATGCAACCCACCCTGCCCCAATACACTAATGCCTCTCTGGGGAGGTGCTGGCACCTCCCTGAAGAGGAAACCTATTGTCCAGGCCTCCCCTGCCGGAGTTTCATCCAGCAGCAGGGGGTCAGACTCGTATCTGTGGCAGCAGCATCCATTTTGTGATTCTGGGGCTCTTTAAAACTATTACCGGGCCAGTAAGAGTGTACATGTCTTCTCCCTCTAGAAGGGTGGAATGCTACCCCCGCCACCAGAACTGGCGGGGGTGTAGTCTTCCAAAGTGTTTAACACCAAACAGGACATGTTTTGACAAAGCCAAACCAAAGTTAGCATTAACCGCAAGGATTATAATGCACTTGAGTATATGGTATGGCCATATCACAGAACAGCTATAAGGAAGGGATTCCGAAAGCTGCAGAAAAGCCCAGCTCATGCTAGGGCACCCTCTCACTCAAAACCAAGCACTGTGCCTTCAGGATTGTTAAGGCCTGCCATAGGAGTGACTTATAGGTTAATAGGTGTGAGTTTTAAATGGTGGATATAGGTATACTATATCACAGTAAGGGGTGCTTACACCACCTTACCCAGGCAGCAAGTGCAGACCTGTGGTGCCATTTTGGACGGCTTCCCAGGGGTGGCATTATACATGCTTCAGCCCCTGGTAGGCCTCTGGGGTACCTATGCTCTTGGTACCTAAGGTACAATATACTAGGTAAATCATAAGGGTAACCCAGTAACCAATCTGGTGTGTACCTAATGTACATGCAATCAAGTTAGAGAGAGAACAGCTAGGCTGGGTCCTGAGTAGCAGAGCCACAGCCAGACTAATGTGGATGAACCAGTGAAACACAGAAAAACGAGGGGGTAACCATAGTAAGCAGATCCTACTCTCCTACAGAAAGGTAGTCAGGTTTATTAAAATGGTGTGTGTATGTAGATGACAAAATAAACACTGAAGTAGATTCTGGCAGAGAAAGAAAGCAAATGAGTTCTTTCAAGATAGGGAGAGGTACTCAAACATTGTTTGGCTGGTGATTTGTTGCATTGTGCACGAAGACGGCTTTCATTGGTGTTCTGATGTCTCTGTCAAACCAGTGAGTAGTGTTGTCTCTGTTGATCTGTGGCCAGACAAGGGACTGCCGAGTTGCATTTCACAGAAGTAAGCAAGAGCCAGATTTTAGGCAGTAATGTGCAGAGAACCAATGCTGCTTGTGCCTTTTTCCTGTTATGGTCTTTGAAGGATAGAGAGAGGTCATGTGTGAAAAATAGAGCAAATTAACAGAGGATTAAAAACAGGAGGAAGCAAGCTAAGTTCATATTGTCAAAGCAAGCCACTCAAGGTGGAGACTTGATTGTTTCTTGATGATTGATCTTTTCGGTGCAATTGAAGATGCTTAGTTACTGCATTCATGAGTTTTCCATAATGAGGAAATAATGCTATATGGTGGTAGTAGCACACCTTGTTTGAGGCTGGGGGTAGATTTACTAAGGACTTGCTTTGTCTTTCTGTGATGCAAGTCTTTGCAAGGTAATGCAATCCCTCAACTGGGATGAACTAAGCCACGCAAAGCCACTACTTGTGGGTCTGCGTTACTTTTCATCGGGTAGACGTTACATTGGTGCAGCACAGCCATTCTCATACCTCTACTCATGTATTTTGATGCAAACCCAGATTTACAAAGACTTGTAAACCTGGGTTTGCTCCAAAATGGTGCACCAACCCAACAGAAGAGTAACAAAGAGAAATATTTTTATTTTTTCTCGTTACTTCCTCTTTCCATGTGTGTTGCGTTCTGCAGCACAGATAGAAACAGTAATATGCCTCTAATATGCCTTCCTGCACAAAAACAATAATTCCCGTAATGCAGACACTGTTGCATTATGGTGCAAGATTGCATGCATTGGCCTTAGGCAGCACACACTGATCCAGCGCAAGGAGGGAACAAAAATGCTCAATATCTTTGTAAATATGCAGTGAAGCAAGTTGCCTTGCTGTGTTGTGTGAAAGAAAGGTAAATATGCCGTTGGGTGTTTGTATAGTTGGCATATGTTTTCGTTTTTCAAGGACAAGGGGAAGATACCTATAGAGGTGTGTTGATGGTGTCCAGGATGAGTGTGAAATATGATGATTAATAATGGAATGAAGTCACCATCGGAGGAGGTTGTTTTAGACAGTGTTTGATAGTAGTCAAGGATTGTGTTATCCAGGGCTGAAAGGAGGGCCAGGGAAGTGGGTGTGTGTGAGGGTTTGCAGCAATTGTGGTGAAGTTGTAAGTGTACATTTTGACTGTGTATGTTTTCTAAAGTAATTGATTAATGAAAATTGATTTGCGTATTCATTGTGAAGTTGGGGGACAATCTAGCATATTTCCATATTTTCATAGTTAACCTTGAGGATTGTTACTAAGTGGTAATTTGCCTTGGCTGCAGCAATTTTTCTTTTGCCGGAGCGGTGTGCTTTTGCAGGGATGGCAATCAACTTTCCAGATATTTTCAAATGCAGATTGTAATAGGTATCTACCAAGGTCTAGAAATGTTTTTTGTCATCATAAAAATAGAAGAATGGGGCGAGATTAGTATATGGATTAGAATGGCTAATGGTAAATGCTTAAATGACCTAATTGTTTTAAAGATGGTTTTGGTCCATTGTATGTGAGCCATAAGGTTATAGCATTAAAGACTGTTTCAACCATCTAGCGGCTCCTACTCAAGAACTATGAGATGGTCGGAACAGTGCAAGCATTAATGAAAGTTTAATAACAAAAGATCACCTATGAGACATCCGTGGATCCAAGTGGAGCAATGGGAGCCACTCCTGGGATTTTTTCCTTTTATAGGACAGCACTGGATTGACTTGTGTCTCTGTGTTGTATATATAATTAACCTTTTCTTTCAAAATGACTCTCAGACAACAGGCTTGACTGTCCAACAGGGACAGAACAATAACTGTTGACATGCTTGAGGCTAGTAGTCTACATTTGCTGTGCATGGGCTGAGGGTGTGCCAGCCCATCCAGCCCTGAAACAATCCCAAGGACATGGCATGCACTTTTACCTACAAGAATTCTTGGGACAGAAAAAGCCTCTGCATGGTAAAGAAGTGTACCCCTACACTGAATGCCCAACTGTATTGTCTGGATCCCTAATGCTGATTTTTTCTGTCATAGGCAAACACTGATCATGCTTGTGCACCATGGCATAGGCCTGTCTCATGGATTTGAAGCAGGGTCACTGACACCTGTGTGATCTCCTTCAGCCAAAGATGCTTAGATAGATGGCTGAAGGAGATCACACAGGCGTCAGTGACCCAAGGGGTCACTGCAGCGGGGTAGTCGTCAAATGGACTGAGGAGCAGATCTTTATACTCTTTCAATGATGAACTATTGACCATAAAGTGACAACATTATCATGTGCCGTTGACCTATAGGACATGACGCATTTTGGTCACTTCTCGGAAATATTTAAGAAAATAGAAGTGCCACCCACGCTACAAAAAGTTTTCCAAAAGGTCACAGTACATTTGACCATGCATCATAATGAAATTTAACTTCTATTGAACAGGATTTGCGTCACTTCAGGGATACTTTTCTAAGAAAGCAAACATTTTGGAAGATATTGGTTGCATGTCTTAGTTACATTAAACCTAGCAGCAGATACAGTAATATGAAAGATGACAGATGGCAAGTGGCCCCCACCATCAAATATTGTGAGATGTCTCTTTTAGCTCAGGAAGTTCCCTATTCTTGCGGAATTGCTATTCTTGCAGTATATGTGTGGGTGTAAGAGAAGAAGAGCACATCGAGGGAGTGGAGGGCCTGGGGGAGCTGGCCCTCGCTGAGTAGATGTGATGTGAGAGAGACACTTTGGGGCCTATTCATAGAAAAAGAACAGCTGGGACAGTTTGGTCAACTTAACAGATTCCTTTTCTGCAAGCTGGTGAGGCCTTATCTGGGCCTCCTGCCTCAGGTGTGGGCAGAATTTCCTGGCGTACTATATGATAAAATATAGACCCTGCTTCAGATTGCAGTCTTGTTGGACCACAAGAGGCACCCAAAGTGCTATCTTTATGGTGGTGAAAGCCTACTGCCTTCGCAAGTAGTTAAATAGCACGAGGGAGATGGTGGCAGCATATTGTGTGATGGTCAGTAGTAGTGACCAGGTACTTTTTACTCTGAGCAATTGGAGTGAGGCCTACAGGCTTACTCACCTTATATAAGTGGAGAAGTGTGGCTCACTGGGTAGAGGAGGCAGACCTGGAAGCAGAGGTCAGCCCGGGACCAGGTTTCAATTCCCGGCTCGGCGGGGTCTTGAGTCTTAAAATTTCCATGGACTCGACAATTCTCGCTCCGGTGCCTACTCAATTCACGGGTTCACACTCTGCGACTCTGGGCAATAGCTTGCTTAATCTCCACAATGGCCCCTCGCGGCGGGATGCCTGGCTTTCACCTTGCGGATACCCTGCCGGGGTTATCTCACAGGGGAATACCAGGACGGGTTCCCTAAGCAAGCGCTTAGAGACCGGTTGGTGATTTGCGCTATATAAATTCCTGTACATTTACATTTACATTTACATATAAGGTTCCACTGCTGTGTGTTTAACTCACCCTTGACCTACATCAGATTGATGTAGAAGTGTGTGCGCAGTGAAAACATGTGCCTAGTGCATTTGAGCGTGCAAGACATCTCTCGACGGCCTTTGACACAGTAAACCACGACACCCTACTCATCCGGCTCAAGGAGGCTGGAGTGCACAGGACAGCTCAGGCTCTGCTAGCATCCTTCTTATCCAATAGGTAATTTGCGGTAGAACTGGGAGAAGCCAAATCTAAAGCCTTTAGAACCCCTTGTGGGGTGCCCCAGGGGTCGTCACTGAGACCCACCATTTTCAACCTTTACGTGGCGCCCCTGGCGGCTATCATCAGGAATTGTAGCTTTCTCCCAGTTTCATAAGCAGATGACACTCAAATCGTGGCCTCCATCTCTATTAATACACTAGAGACAGCGACCAGGTTCAAATACTGCATGGAACAGATCACTAGCTGGATGCAGACTAACTGCCTCAAACTAAACTGAGACAAAAGTGAAGTGATGTTGTTAGATTCTGACTTGCAAGCCTGGTCCCAGGACTGGTGGCCAGATAATCTGGGGAAATGCCCATCACCAGTACACAAGGTAAAAAACCTAGGCATACTCCCTGATAACAAATTGTCCTATTAAGCACAAACCAATAAGCTATCATCCTCGATATGGTTCCTCCTGAAGATGATCAGGAAGCTGCTACCTTTCATCCCGCTGACTTCATGCAAAACAGTAGTAACTATGTTGGCGTTATCAAGACTAGACTACGGTAATGCGCTTTATGCGGGTATTCAGTCTCAACATCTCACGAAACTCCAACGCTTACAAAATGCAGCAGCACAGCTGGTGCTGAACATACCCAAACATGAGTCCATAGCCCACGGACTGAGAACTCTGCACTGGTTACCCATGAAAAACAGAATAAAATTTAAATCCTTGTGTCTGGTATATAAAGCCCTACAAGGTGCAGGCTCACTGTTTCTAAAAACCCACCTGGTAGGGTACCAGCCCAACAGATCCTTGAGATCCATCGACCTCAACCTGATCCAGGTCCCCAGATATAAACAACTCAGATGGGGAGGGAGAAGCTTCCTGCTGTGTGCAGCAAAGGCGTGGAACCAGCTTCCATTCTCCATTAAGAATAGCTCCTCTTTACTTGCCTTTCGGGAAGAGATAAAAACTTGGTTATTCAATCTGGGATAGCTGTGCTCCTGCTGAGCAGCTCGGTCAAGTATTCTGATTTAGCTCCAAGACGCCCATGGGCATTCGCTGCACTTTACAAATCCATAAATCAAATCAAATCAAATCAGACAGAGAGGGTGCAGTGTGAAACAGTGTGCACATGGTATATGCGTGTGCGCTGGCAGAGGGTGTTTAAAGTGACATACTCTGGTGCAGTTCAGAGATACTGTAGAATTGAACAGTGTGTGCAGACTGAGTGCGTGTGCTGCATGTGGAAATGCTGGTGGTAGCATGGTACATGGGCACAACAATGCTAGACAGTGAAGTGTGCTGTGAATGTATGCTGAGTGCAGAAATGCCTGCACTGATACATTACAAGGAGGACTTTGCGTTCCATTTTGGGAAGCCCTGGTCTGCTTGGTGAAAACATGAGGAGTAGAGGAATTTCCCCCAGACAGAATTATATATTGCTGTATTCCAGTACGCTGGGAGGGACAGCACTGGATGAGGGGGAGCCAGGCTCTCCCTGTGTGTTTCAAAGGGCTCTTTGATTCAGTGACATATCGCAAGGAGAGGGTCTGGACACATTTCAGGAAAAGGGAGATGAGGCTGATAAGGGAATCATAAAGGGTAGGGCTGAGGACCCAGCATTATTAACCTTTGATGCACAGGTCACTGTGGCTGAAATTCAGGTGTGAACTCTGGCCACTACCATGAATCGTTTTGTGGGTTAATTAGCTTTGGAGTCCTGGCTGCTGTGACATAAATCTTTCAGAAGGAAAGATGAAGGAAAGAGATTACCATATCAAAGAAGCAAAACCCCAACATAAAAATTCAAAGGTCCAGACCCTAAATCACATTTTGCATCTGAAAAAGAAGTAGAGGTAGGGTAGTCTGAGACCCCATACTTACTTATCTGCCGAGCAGCCAGCTGGGCTACATGAGGATGGGAAGCTCTGCAAGAATTTTGTCTGTGACCAGGACTAGGGGAATAGCCTGCTAGTCTCCCTGCTGGGTGAGGGTATATCACACAGGGAGACCAAGATCATTTGCCCTGAAGTCTGGCGCACCAGTACCTGCCCGCTTGCCAAGAACACTGTGTCCATGAGAGAAAGGAGTATGTTGGAGGGAGAAAGATCCAGAGAGGAGCCCACACTTGTGGGGCTCCTGAGCAAGGTGTGCCATCCTGATTGGGCCTTTGCCCCTGTGCCATGTTGCTAAGTCTGGCAACCCTGTATGCTAGGATGGACCGCCGTGCTCCAAGGACAGTGTTGCATCGAGCGGGCTGTTGCCTGCATGCAGCGTTGTGGGAATTGGCGACCCTGTATGCCAGGAGGGGCTGGAGTGTGCCAAGGAACAATGTCACTTTGATTGTGACGTTGCTTGTTTGACATAATTTGCCACAACCCCGTGTGCCAGGAGGAGCCTCGGAGAAAGCAACCTGAGGCCAGGTGGCCGGACAGTGAGGTTCGCTGGAGGGACCCCATATGACAAGAGGGGCCACTTGAAGGAGTGAGACCAGAGGTCCAAGTCGGAGCCTGTGACCCAAATTGCTGCTACAACCAAGACAAGGGAAGCTTTGTATCCAAAGAGGCCTGAGGACAGAAGGACAGAGGAGACTCCATCATAGCACCTCTGGGACAAAGAGACTGCCCCCATCCCCGAACGTGGAAGAACAAGACTTACTGCATGTGGCTGGAGCTGTAGCAACTCAGATTGTCAGGACGCTGATAAGCGCAGCTCAGGAGAAAGAGCAGACACCTGCCAGGAGCTGTGCAGGCGAACGTGTGCAGTCTGACTGCCATTCCTGGTCAGGTCCACACTGCACCGCTGCCAGTTTTCGTACTGCTGGAGGAGGTAAGCTGAGAACTATGCCTACCAGGCTCTGGGGGTTATACCTTCTGTTGTTTTTGCAACCCTACTTGAAGTCTAAGTGATCACATCTTATTGACTGAATCCAAGAGCAGAAAACCCCATGAACGAAGCTAGTAGTTTACATTCCCTGGATGTTGCCACATGTGAGTGGAAAATAACAGCACACCCGTTACATGGGAACTTGGTAGCCCAGGGGATGGCCTGACAACTAGTAGAGTGCCTACCTCAACAGGGGATGTTATTGCTCATTGAATGTTGTTTACCTTTGCATGTTTAGAATTAGAATTAAAATACTTCTTTTATACAAAATAAGTATTTGACTGGACATTGATTTACTGTGTACGCTGCGTGCACATTGAGTTATGAGTTGCATTCACCGATCTGAATCTACAGTTCACTTGAGGGAGCCTTGACTGCGCATGCTACGCTACTAACTGAGAGTCAGGTGCAGAAGGAGGTGCTTAACCTAGTTGAGCGGGATCCACGGTAGGGTGGGCTCCCAAACATCAGGAGTAAAAGGCCTCAACCAGCTCGGTTGGCCCCAGTAACCCCTGTGTGCCCCCTGGCCCTCTGAATGGGGTTCTGACATGAATATAAGTGATTTGTTGGTATGGAGTGCCATTGCTCTACTACTTTACACAACCCATATGTTCTGGCCCATTTCACTTTTTCTCTTGAGAAGTGCCTGTAAAAAACAAATACTTTAATCCAATATGTTTCCAAATGTGTGTTTTACCATGAATCATTTGACCTCTTTTGAAAGAAATTAATTTCAAATGATGCCTTTAACTCTCAGTCCAGCCCTAAGCATAAAACATAATTTCATGTCACTCCCACTGATACTTTAACAATGTGAAGCTTTGTATCCCATAAACCTTTACACCACTTAGGAACCAACACTGTGGGATTAATCTGTTGTGGATTCTATGGAAAGTGAGAGCTCAGGCATTTATTTTATTTTATGTATTTATAAAGTTTTATATAGAGAAAACATGATCCCGCAGGATATCAGAGCGCTTTACAGTAAGTGGGGAGGATGGTAATGCAATGGAGTGCCGGCTTCAATAAGAGTAACCAACATAACAGTTACAAAACAAGGTGGTCCATGGAAAGTAATACAATAAATGGTACATAGTTAGCAAGCGGGGAGCAAATGATAGGCTAAATAAGAGTAGCAACCAGTGCAGGTAGTAAGGTTGTAATTCCCCTGACTTAGAGCAGATGATCCAAATCCATTTAAGGTAAGAACATGTTCATAAGGAATCATTTAGCTTCCAATTTGAAAGCAACCGTGGAGGTGATTCTGCGTACTTCTGGTGGAAGATAGTTCCAGATCTTCGGCAGAGCCAAAGAATGCATGGTGACACGTCCTTTTTTTGCGAAAGATCTGTGGTTTCAGGAGGAAAGAGTTAGCACTTCTTGAGGTTCTACCACCTCCTGATAGTTCTAGCTTTTGTGCTAGATAACTTGAGGTTTTGAAATGGAGGTCTTTGTGAGACAGGCAGGCAATCTTTAGCTGAATCTGTGCTTTGTAGGGCAACCACTTAAGGGATTTTAGGACTGGAGATATGTGTGCATTTCTTTTGTTACCCGTAGCCAATTTGGCAGAAGCGTTCAATGATGCCCTTAGTGGGGCCAAGGTATATTTGAGGAGGCCACAGAGCGTAGCACTGCCATAATCTAGTCTCAACAAAACAAGCAATTGGATTACCTCCTTGAAATCAGCTTCAGGGAGGAAAGGTTTAATATTCCTGAGTGTCCTTATCAGATTATTAATTCCCTTGCAAATCCATGTTCAGATGCTTGTCAAGGGTATTGGAGGATATTCTACACAAACAAAACAGCCAAATGGCGCAATGCCCTCACAAAAATACTGTTCACAAAAGCTATAAAAAACATACCCCATGGAACAAAAATAACGACCTCACTAACTAAAAGATGTAACGCCGAACTATGCATTACTTTGTATAAAACTGGAATAGTGCTGATACAAGCAGCTGACAGGGAACTCGAGAAGTTTGATAAATTATTCCAACAAGTAAAAGAATCTCTAGAGGGACCAAGCTACCAACAACACAGGACCCCATCAGACGTAACCACAGACAATAACGATACTATCACTATAGACGCCAATCAAAATGGCAGCCACATCAATCTAACCTATAACCCTGGAGATACTACGGAAACTGCGATAGCAATAACGGAGAACGCGATTGAATGGAGAACAAGGTCCACTAACCTTGCAAACAAAGAACAGGAACAGGTCCAAAGGGAAGAGCCAATGCCGTCCTCATTCGATGCCACTCCACTTGAAGTGAGTACATCAGCTGCAAGCGAGTCACCCTATGAAGATAATCGTGAAATGAACAAGGTAGAGAACATCTCCCCTCCCCTACCTCTCTCGGATACGATATCTGAGCCTCATAGATTCCCATCCACTAATGCACTTCGAACATCACATAACTTAGTATACAACGGTGACACATCTAATAGAATTGGCATTCAAACTAAGGATACAAAGGAAAGAGCGGGGGCAATGAGAACAAATCAATTATGGAGAAAAGCAAAATGCAGTACCCGGATAACCAGGTCAATCCTACCTAAGAAATCACCCCGAACCCCGAAAGGAATCAAGGAGCTCCATAAACGAGTAGGCAACCTCGCACAAGACTTGATGAAAGTCTCACAAGTAATTGAAAACATTTGGGAGATGACTGTAAGCACGCACTCTAAAGTCTCTCACGTCCGGAATCTAGTACTCTCCGCACACAGAAAAGATCACGAGATGGCCATGCCGTTAGAAAACAGGTTCAACAGACCGGACAGGACTAATCCCTTGTCCAATGAAGAAGTCCTGGCCTTACTCCGATCTTATGATCAATCGGATCAGAAGAGAGAGGAGAGTATCAAAATAGTACCAATTGATGCTAATAGATTATCCAGAAAGAATGACAGGAAAGCAATTCACCTCAACCTACAACAAATCCAGCTAACAACAACAGAATCGGAAAATGGGAACCTCATTAACTCACAGAAACCCTTGAATTGCCTACTACTTAACTGTCGCTCGGCAACCAAACACGCAGCAGACATAGCAGCCCTCATCATTAACAAGAAAATTGACCTAGCAATCCTCACTGAAACATGGTTAAGTGAATCATCTCCGACGATGTATCTCTTAGTACCACCCCAATATAACATTGTGAGATCGGACAGACCAAGGAAAGTGGGAGGAGGTATAGCCTGCATTCACCGATCAGAGATTAAGGTCAATCAAATCCAAGCCGACCCCCTAGAATCTTGCGAATACCTTGGGCTGAACATAAGATCGCCAAGTAATCAACGATGCAACTTGCATGCCTTCTACCACCCACCAGGAGATAATGCAAAGTTCACAGAGCAATTAATAGAGATCATAACGGCCAACTCTAACGCTGATGCCAACAACATATTTCTAGGCGACTTTAACCTTCACTGGGATGACGGCAATGACAAACTGGTTAACTCGCTTAAAGACTTCCTTGGGGAGCTAAACCTCACACAAGCATGCACTCAACCGACTCATTCGCAAGGAGCGACCTTAGATTGGATTATTTCAAGAAACAAAGAGATATCTATCCTCGCTATTGACCCGTGTGATTGGTCTGACCACTACGCCATATCATTTGCGATTCCTACAGTGAAAAAGGGCAGGACCGTGCAACCTCCCAAACTGAATAAATTGATCCGAGATACAAAAGAGGCTAATGTTAAACTATTGGTTGAAAGCTGTGAGAGAGACCTAAAGCCACCTAACAACATGGAGAACGTAAATGAATTGACGGAACACTACATAACTTCAATTGGAAATATCGTCAATGACACCATGCCACTAAAAATAAAAAGAGTCACGGAGAAGCCAAAAAATCCTTGGTTTAATGAGTCACTGAACGAAGACAGGCGCAAACTGAGAATGGCCGAAAGAAAATGGAGACAACATCCTTCCTCCCCTGAGTTAAAAGCCCTCAGAAAAACCAGAAACCAATATAACAAGAAGATAATCAAGTCCAAAAAAGAATTTATAAGAGCAGAGCTGGACAAAGCCACAAACAGACCACGAAAACTCTTCGAGATCTTAAAGCAACAGTCAAATAAACTATCCAAAACGGTGCACGAGAACTCAAAAACGCCCTTAAGCTGCGAGGAATTCTCCACATTTTTCACGGAGAAAACCAAACTGCTAGAAGCTGACCTCACAAGCGCCGCGGCCATCCTTCCGACCCAACCTCTGCCAAAGAGCGAGGTCAACATGACAACAGAGTGCATTAAGACAAAAAATATGGCCAAGTGGGACACATTTGAATTATATGACCAGGAAAAGATCGCCAAAACGCTAGCGGAAATCAGACCAAACAACCACTACCAGGACCCTCTACCGGCAAAATGTGTAAGAGGAATCAGCCACATTGTGGTTCCAATATAGACCAAAATAATAAACGCCTCACTAGCACAAGGGACTCTCCCTGATTGCCTAAAAACAGGTCAAGTAGTGCCCATCATCAAAAAACCGACAGCGGACGCAACAGACCCGAATAACTATCGCCCAGTGACCAACATTCCTTTACTGGCCAAACTTATTGAGAAATGCGTGCAAGGCCAACTGAGTCAATATATCTCCAAGTTCTCATTACTTGATGACTGCCAATCGGGATTCAGAACAGGGCATAGCACGGAAACAGCGATCCTGCATATTGTCGATGATGCACTACAAGCCCTAGACCAAAATCAAGCATGCCTACTGATTCTCCTAGAACTGTCATCGGCATTTGACACAGTAAATCACGAAGCACTATTGTCCAGGCTGCAGGACAGGATGGGATTGTCCGGAAACGTGTTGAAATGGTTCAACTCTTTCCTACAAAACAAAACCCAACGATTCATGGTCAACCAAGAAATCTCAGCTCCCTGCCCTAACACAATTGGGGTCCCTCAAGGCTCAACGTTATCCCCAGATCTATTTAACTTGTATGTAGAACCTCTCACGGTCATTCTTCGTAAATCAAAGATATCATACCACATGTATGCAGACGACACACAAATATACATAAAGATTGCCTCCCTTGATGACATTGATCTAATGAACGAGACACTAAAGAGGGCCCTGCAATGGTTAACGTCTAATCATCTGAAACTAAATGCCCATAAAACAGAATTCCTGCTAATTTCACCTCCAAGGAACCAGTCCGAAGTAAAAGAATCGACCAAATTGGTGACTGCGTTAAACTGCTCCCCAACACTAGTCAACTCAGCTAAATCACTAGGTATCACGTTAGATGAGAACCTTGACATGAAAGCCCACATTAATTCATTGGCTAAGAGCGCCCGCTTCCACTTGAACTACTTAAGAAAACTAAAACTATTCATCTCAGAGGCGGATCTAAAACTGGCCATCCAATCCTTAGTTATCGCGAGAATCGAGTACGGCTGCACCACGCTGGCTGGCCTTCCAAAAACATCCACAGCACCACTAAAAGCTTGTCTCAACTCAGCGGCAAGACTCATCTCTGGATCGAAGAAATTTGATCACATATCTCCTCACCTGAAAGCACTAAACTGGCTACCTTACGAGGCCAGAATCCAAATGAAGATGGCGTGTATTACCCACAAAGCGGTTCACTTCAACACGCCAAGATACCTAGCAAAGAAAATTAAGCTATCGGGAGGTAACAGACCAACTAGAAGCGGCAAGGAGCTGCTACTGCGACCAGCCTTCTTCCGAAAGAAAAAGACATATGACCGGGCGTTCTCTGGAGCTGCCCCCAGAGTGTGGAACTCACTCCCTCCAAGCATAAGGAAGATCCAAAATTTTGTATCATTCAAACGGGAATTGAAGAGCCACATGATGAGTAAATACCTTGCATAGAGAAGCCCACTGATCGTTGGTATAAACATTTTGTTAGAAGAACAATGGTACTTGTTTCGAAGATTTGGAAGATCAAGAACTGACAAATGACTGTCCCCATGTACAAGCCTTGGCCGTACTTTAATAACTACCTCAGGTTTAGGTGATCCTTATAAATGTATCTCTCAACCCGAACAATATAACCCTACCTCATGGCTGTGTGATCTGATATTATATAACCCCTACCTCACAATTGTTTGTCTATATTGTCCTTGACATATACTAAGCCTTACTCACCTCTTATTGCTAATTGCACATGTTGATGAATATATAAATGTAATCAACCCCCCTACAGCCACATATCTACCTCATGTATGTTTGCTATGTACAACTCTATTATATTTACAATCTGTAACCTACCCCTATGTTAAGCGCTCTGATACCCACGGGTCTTGTTCGCGCTATATAAAACACTATAAATAAATAAATAAATAAATAAAGGGTGATTCCGAGAGATTTGGCTGAGTCAATAATAAGGGGGGTGGGGGGCAGTTGAAGGCAGTTGAAGGCAGTGAGGTGATTAATCCAAAAATCTAGCTTGGGGATATGGTTCGGAGGAGAAATGAGAAGGAATTCTGTTTTGGAGGTGTTGAGCAGGAGGTGGTTCTCAGTTGAGTAGCCGTTAGTGTGGTGTTGAGTGATATGAGGTTATCCGGGGAGGAGATTTTCAGGTAAAGTTGCGCATCATCTGCATACATATGGAAGAGAGTATTTGAGGAGTTTAGTGCATTGAGGGGCATATGTAGGTAATTTCCATTTTGCGATTCCCAAATAGCGATTTTTAAGGAATCGCTATTTGAGAATAGCAAAATGGAATGTAGGTAAAAATTCGGATTTTTTTTGCGAATCTCTAACATTCCTTATTTGCGATTAACAAATTGCGAATCACAATTAAGGAATGAGTGTCCCATTCATCCTATGGGCAAAAGGCCCATAGGAATGAATGGGGATACCTTCTCAGATTGTGATTATCTGTGTGGAAATCGCAATTTGAGAATCGCAATTCCAATGGTGCCAGGGTGTCCAAAGGACAGCTGTTGCACCCCTGGAATGTGCCTGTAAGTACATGTGGCGCACATACATGCCCTAAGGGCAAGTCTGTGCGCCACATGGCACTTTGTATTTTTAAAAAAAATGCATTTTAGAAGGAAATCGCAAAATACTATGTACTTGAAGTAGGTGGTATTTTGCGATTCCTTATGCAAAAATCACAATTTTTAAAGCACCCCTACATAGCATTTAAGGAATCGCAAAATTACGATTCCTTAAATGCTATAAGCAAAATAAGGAATCGCAACTTTTGCGATTCCTTATTTTGCTAAGTGGCACCTACATATCAAAACGGTGTATGCGATTCGCAAATGCCAAAATTCACAGAATTTCGGCATTTGCGAATCGCAAATGGCTACCTACATATGCCCCTGAGTAATGGTTCCGAGAACAAGTTAAAGATTATAGGAGATAGGGCGGGTCCTTGCGGGATCCCCATGGAAACTGGAGAGGGCTAAGAGACAGAGTGGTTCGCCTTGACTCTTTGTAATCTGTGGGTGAGGAAGAACGAGAACCATTGCAACACCCGACCAGTAAGGCCCATCCTGTTCTTCAGGATGAATAGGAGGTTGCCGTGATAGACAGTGTCAAACACAGAGAAAAAGTCAAGGAGGATTAGGAGGCAGGATTAATTCTGGTCAAGCATTTTTAAAATGTCATCCATAAAGTGAGTCAGGGCCGATTCAATGCTGTGCCCACTCCGAAAACCAGATTGATGCTGGTCCAGGAGTTGGAAATTCTCAATGTGTGCACAGAGTTGTGATTGGATGCATTTTCAAGGAGTTTGGCTATGGTGGGGATGTTAGAAATAGGGCGGATGTTGTTAAAGTGAGCACTATTTGCAGTAGGGTTTTTTAGTATGGGTGATACCTGAGCTTCTTTTAGGCAATCTGGGATCATGCCTTGTGTCAGTGAGGCGTTGATAATCTTAGTCCATATGAGGATGACGCCCTCCTTGATTTATTTGAAGAGGGAAGGTGGTAACAGGTGGCTAAAGTGATTAGATGGGTTGATATTCTGAAGAATCTTGTTGATGTCTCTTTCACTGAAGGGAGTAAAGGTGCCCTATGAGGCATTTTTCCTGGAGCTTAGGCTGATTGATTGGAGCTTCTCTAAGAGGGCAGGAGGTGGCACGGACCCGTATGATGGCAATAGAGCCTTCTTAGAAGGAAGTTCAATATTGATGAGTCTCAATTACTCAGTGAAAAAAGCAGCAAGATCATCGCTTGAGGGTGGGCTGATTTCACAGTGAATCCAGTTTGGAGCTTCCACCGATTGCTGTTTAACCAGTTCAAAAAATTTCTTGGGGTGATTAGCGGCTTGATTAAGTTCGGATCTGAAATAGTCTGCCTTAGTGCCCTTGATTTGTTTGTTGTAGGAACTCCTAACCTCTCTAAGTAGTTTTGGCTGATCCGAGGAGAGTTTGGCTCCCCAAGATCGTTCAATTGCCCTAAGGTTGTGGCGTTCCGAGTTTAAATTTTCATTGAACCACGGTTTGGATATTTTTGATGAGGCATTTTGTTGTTGGAGTGGTGCAACGAAGTCCATGATGCTAGATATATTAGAGTTGTGGAAGTCAGTGAGTACCTGAACCTCAGACATGTCAGCTTGGGAGGAGAGGGCATATTTACAGTCTGTTGCTAGTTCATCTGTATTGATAGATCTGAGGTCCCTTTTCCAAATCTTCAATTTCATTGGCTGCGCCTTCCTCAGGGACACCTCTCTTTTAATATAAAAGAAGATGCTGTGATGGTCTGACCATATAAAAAACTACAATTCCCAACAGGTATCAGTTTAAGGCAGTTAAGTAATGTATGCAGTCAGCATTACATGAACAAGAAACAAGGACGCTCGTATGGTTTAAAAGCTTGTTATTCACCAATTCAGAGGAGGGTGTTTCACATGGAAAAACAGTTAGGCAGCACTGTACAGAGAGAATCATGTGACAACCCGAGGGCACTTGGGGAGTGGTGATATATACAATTAGTGAAAGGTGAAGATGCAAGTGCTGAACGTGAACAGCGTGAACGCGCAAGGTGACAAAGAAATTATACAGTAATTGCTCCGCAGGATTAAGTTATAGTCACTTAAATCATGGAACAAACAATTTTACTGGAGCACAAAACGTAAGATGCGCCATAAAATTGCGCTGTGATGTCTATATATGTCGAACACGTGATGGTCTGACCAGTCGCAAGGGGTAATGGTATCCATTGTGATGGTGTGACTTTTGGTGATGATGAGGTCTAGAGATTCTCCTTTAATGTGTTGGCCGGTCACAATGTTGAATCAACTCTTGATCATTTTATAATGATTTGAGGCATGATACAGCTTGGTCATTGGGGTTTGACCAGTGAAGGTTGAAATCACCAAGGAAGATTTGGGACATTACTGAGTCGACATTGCCAGAGATGATTTCCATTAATTGTTCGATGATGGGGAGATTGTCCCCTGGGGGTGATAAAAAGTGTGACGTCTGCACACCTGAAGGTTGTTACTTGAAATGTCTTGACAAAGGTGTTCGCAGGATGATGGCGTAGAAGACTCGGAGTAGGAAACAGAGAGTGTGCTTCTATCAATACAGGCTAGGCCACCACCCAGCTTCAAAGCTCTGTCTAGACAAATTATGTCATGGGTAGGAGGCATGAGTAGGTCTAGGATAGGGGTGGAGGAGGGGTTAAGCCAAGTTTCGGTGAGGATGATGATGTCTAACTCATTGTGTTGGATGAGGTCAAAGATGTCAGAGGAGTGTTTACTGGCTGACCTGCAGATGAGTAGTACGCATTTAAGTCGTACCGGAGTAAGGGGGGAAGGAGTCTGGATTATGTTCACTTTCATGAGGTTGTTAATGGCTCAAAGATTGTGAAGGGGTTCTCTGTTCGGGTTACAGTGGATGGCTTGAATTTGCCCCGAAGACATAGTTTTGATGTCTAGGTTAGGCGCGTACAGGTCGAGTAGGTCATCGATATCAATAGAAGTAAGATGTGTCTTCAGAATTCTGGTGCGAGAAGGGCCTTTAGGTAGGGGTATGATTTTTGAGGTAAAGGGGGGGGGAATGGCCAAGGGAACCTCTATCAATAGGGGGTGCTCTGGGCAGGTTCGCAGAGGAGAGGTGGGAACTGATCAAGGGAAACTGTTCAATTGAGAGGGCTTTCCAGTCATGCAGTTAGACAGTGAGCAGGTGCAACTGGAGAGATATATCATCCAGGCACACCACCACGTCTGAGTGCTGAGGGAGATGTAGGGGTTGGGTAGGGAGATCTGGAGGAGAACAGGGGCCTCGATGTATGCCCGGAGGGTCTAAGGCAGTGATGTGGAGTTCAGTAGCGGGGAGTTGGTCATTAGTGACTAGCGGTGTTCCAGGAAATTTGGATGGAGAGGTAGGTAACAGAGAGAGGATGTGAGGGCCATTAACCTGTGACGGTCCAGTCAGGGTTGAGTGTGATTGGCCAATCATGGTCTGTGGAGGGAAATTGCCAGGTCTCTGGCCTAACGGGTGGCATGTAAAGAGGGAAGACGGAAGAGGGAGCTTTCATTAGGAGCAATGGCGGAAGGGCATGAGGGGACCTCTCAGCTCAAGAATCTGCCAGTATCGGGCTGGAGAACTGCAGGCAGAGCAAGCCCATAAGCCTGCTCGACTTCTGGGTCAGAGTTCCAGTGGTTTGGGCAATTTCAACAGGGGACTGAGAGGCTCTGGGAGCATCTAAAGGTGAAGAACATTTTAGAGAGAGTGCTGACCTCCCGATTGTGGTGGGGGAGGACTTGTTAGATCCTGCGTAATGGTAGGGTGTGGGTAGGGGTCATTGAATTTCGCCGAGACCGCGTTTTTGAGTGTAGGGAAGAAATTGGCCATCTTAGCTAGGTTGACATTGGAGGCTTGGATTAGGATGATAGCTTTCAATTAAGAAGGAGAAACCCTTTATGAAAAGGGAAGGGGTTATAAATAGGCAACAAAATACAAATTCCCTTTTCTTGTAGTCTAGAAAAGACTTCCGTCTTTGGGGAGTTGCGAAAAAGGACATATTTATATAAATAAATGTACGGACTTGTTCCGCATGGTGGTATGAACAGAGAAAAATACTAATATAAAAATAAAAAATTCTTTTTTTATTCAACTCACATCATAGTGTGTACATCCTTATTAACTTCAGAGTGGCAAAACGATGGCCACTGAGGCATATTGAATTGTTTGTAAATTTGTTCATCCCTATACAACTTTGATACGCAGATTGGCTCACCCCAAAGCTCCTTTTTCGCAACTCCCCAAAGACGGAAGTCTTTTCTAGACTACAAGAAAAGGGAATTTGTATTTTGTTGCCTTGGATTAGGATGATACCTTTGTTATAGAGGGTGATAGTGGCATTGGCGTTGAGAATGAGGGAGGGCAACGTCATTAATATTAGGCCATAAAGTGTTTTCCTAGTGCCTGTTATTCGAAGTGTGGAGTAGAAAACATTCCGCCAGCATGCTTGTTTTCTGGTAGAGAAGATGAGGTCATTAACTATACTACCCTTGTTTGCACAGTAATAGATGTCTGAGGATAAAGTTTCGGGTCTGGCCTTGAGTGTGTGGTATTTGTGTTTTTGGTGGCATTTTTGGAGAGGTTAGGTGGGTAATTGATAATGCAGGCATTAGATTCTGTGGGATCAGGACTTATCTCCATTTTGGTAGTGTGTCCTGGCGCGGGAGGGGATGTAGTAAGGAGTTTATGGAGGTGAGAGTAGTTTTAATTTATCAATTAAGAAGAAATAGGCCGATAGAGAACCTGGTGGGTAGGCAGAGTAAGTATGGAGCTGGTAGTGTAGGTGCAATAATTATAGAGTTCGGAATTGGAGGAGAGCGACTACATAAGGAAACTATGGGAACTGGGAGGGGGAGTTGAGGGATAAAAAAAATGGGCATAATAGGCCCATTTAATAACCTACTCTAATCTCAGTCCAAAAGGATTGGCTTTAATAATTAGCAATGTCTCTTACTGAGCAAACCCTTAAGAGGGCTACATTGGTACCTGATTCTGCTCATTTAACTGTGCACTCATTGCAAGACAGAGCTACAGGCTGGGACAGCCTAATAAAACTAGTGAATAATACCGGTCAGCTCCCTAGTCACAGGAAAGCTACCCTTCTCAAAAAAACCTTCCTTGTGTCTGCCACAAAAAGAAGAGGTTTATTTGTGCAAACTGGAAGAAATGGTTCCATTCTGTTAACTCCTTCCATGCGTTCGTCGTCCAACAGCCGTCACAAGCACTTCCTCCGTAGTGCTGCGCACGTCCATTGGCTATGTAAAACCACTGCACCGCGGCGGAATTGCCGCCGTGGTTAAGCGGTTAATAACTGGGAAATGGATAGGGGTGGGTATAACTTGCACAATTCAGTGTAGCATATTCACACGTATTTACCAGAGAAATCCGCAAGATGACACTTAATTCCGCAAGAAGAGTAATTCTGCATATAGAGCTATGCTTTGGCCAAAAAAGCCTCCTTGCATCCAAAATGGGTACAAGAATGCTTTTTGCACTAAGAAATAGAGCTAAACACAACAGCATATTAATAGCAAACTTGAGCAGCTGCTCAAGCTGCAAGGGTGCTTTCGCTGCAGGGATGATTGCTTATGTGCAAGAAGAGACATCTTCCTGCACATAAACACTCAATAATGGAGATTTGCGGGGGCGTGGCTAGCAGCCGAAGAAGATGGCTGCCATCTTATTGTGCTGCGCTAGCTGACAGCGCGCAAGCCTGCAAAATCCAGCATAATCCAACAGGTTGAGGGCCACCCGATGCAGATATTGAGGCAGGAGCGCGGGGGCATCCTAGCGGTGCCTTCTAATCCTGTGGCGGTGCTCTGGAGACCGAGCGAGTGGAGGTCTGAGGGAGTGGCCGTGGGAGGCAAGATGGGACCTCCCAGTAGCATCTAAGCTGAGTGGGACCCGTTCGTCGGAGTGCCGAGCAGTGAGTGGCGTAGCCGCACACGCGACGGAATAACCTGTGACACTAGCGGGGCACAGGAGCCCCGGTTCAGCCTTGGAGCGTCTGAGGAGTGCAGGAGGTGCCTGCAACAGTCCTGCTATGCGGGAAATATTTCGCAAGTGTGGACGCGGCCAAGAGATCCTGCGCGGCCATGGAGTCCCGGCTGACGGCACAATGCAGCCAAAATCTGCAGGGAACATGGGAGGCTCGGCTGAGCTCACGCTGGGGAAGAATACTGTAAAACTGCTAACTTTAAGGCCTGAGAGCGGGTGATGGCACCCCCCCTTCCTCTCTCTCCACAGGTGGACACAGGGATAGCGGTTTGCTTTGGGGCCCATAAGTGCGCCTGAAATTGAGCCGGGAGCTGGGAAAACAGTGGGCTGCAGGAATACTAGAGTGGGCATTGGGCCCCCTGGACCAGAGGACAACCATCAACCGTAGGGGCCAGTGAGAAGTGTGGGGCCCTTAATTCTGAAGGGCACTCTATCAGGGGTGAGAGCAACACATGGGAGGCGGCAGCGGTGACCCAGGCGTGCTGGCAGCCAGAGGCTCACTGGAGACTACAGGGAATCCTAGTGAAGAGCCAACAGACTCACCCATGGGTCGCAATAGTATAACCGGGCCCGGCCAGGCCAACCACATCGACAAATACACAGTGGCCATGGGATGCGATGAGGGTGCGACAGGAGGGGGCTCGTAGGAGGAACCTGACAGCTGGACCCCGGACCCCTCTTTAAAGGACATCATGAGTGTGATCAGAGACTTGAAGGGTACCTTGGAGCTGAAACTTGAGTCTGTGACCTAGGAGGTAAACCTACTACATGCAGACCTACAAAAAATCTCAGAGAAGGTGTCCATGGCGGAGGCGGAATTGGGGGACTGCAGGCCAAAACTAAACGTCTCGAAGACCAGGTGGGCACCGTCACCCTGAATCAGTCAGACATCCACACCCGACTCGAGGACCAGGAGGGAAGGGGCCAACGCAATAACATATGCGTCATGGGTGTGCCGGAGGACATAGAGGGATAGTCCATGGACCTCTTCTTAGAAGATCTGATACTGAACCACCTGAAGCCCAAACGCCTATCAAAATTCTTTACAATAGAACGTGCACACCAGGTGCTTGGAGGCAGGCCCCTACCGGGGGCACCCCCAAGCAGATCATCGCCCGCATCCTGAACTTTTGAGACAGGGACACCATCTTACAAGCAGCGTGCGTGCATGGTGACCTTAGGCACGACAACACCACCATCTGTTTTTTCCCGCTCCAAGTCCAGAGACAGAGGCGGTCCATCGATGTCATCAAGAGAACACTCCAGAAAAGCAAGTAAAGTACATGATGCTTTACCCAGCCAGACTCAAGATAATCAACGGGGGAAAAACATATTTCTTTGACGCTCTGGCAGAGGCCAGTGACTGGCTGGAGGGATGGCGCACGGTTGGTCGGAGAGGAGGGCATAACAGAACGGCAGAGGACACCTACACTGTGCAGATGGAGGAGACGACATCCGATGGCCAGGGGCAGCAGCAGCAGCCAGATAAGTGATTTGTGGGTCACTTCTGGTGGCACCAGAACTGTTCTACCTTTTTTTTCTTTGTAAATGCAAGGGAACATATTCTGGGGCCAGACAATGGGGTCGAGAGTGGGAGACACAAGGGCTCGAGGGACCTGAGTAACTTAACAGAGGCATGAGGTGTGCGTCACCCCTGGCCTTTCTTTCTAATTGCTTCTCTGATTATAAAGCCGGACAGCCTGGGCTGCGTGTTAATTGGGGAGGCCCTGCATTGCTCTTCTTGGGTTTGTTACAATTTGTTTAGCAGACAGATAATACTTCATGCTGGAGGCTAGCCCACGGCTCCTCACAAATGTTTCTTTCTACACTGTTCGGGTGACAGGCACTCTGCACGTTTGAGAGGTGGGTGGTTCGGGGCTCACCCAGCAGGGGTGCAGGGAGAGGGGAGTTGGGTTTATTGTTTGAAATGTTTGAGAAGTTGAGAACCTTGTTTAGGACCAAGAGATTCAGCAGAAACAGGAGAAACGCAGGAAACATGAGTGGGGTGGTGGAGAGACACCTACATGTTGTATATCTCATAAACAGCCATGGGTGACCTAGCTACAATGCCGATATGGACCTGGAAGGTGAACGGTCTGGGTAACAAAAATAAATGCACACTTATCATGCAGCATATTAAGCTGCACTCCCCAGACGTTGTTTTGATCCAGGAATCAAACCTGAGGGGAAATAAGTGTAGGGAGCTAGATAGGTTTGGATACAGAATGGTAGCCCACTCCGGATTCTCGTCTGGGGCTTGGGGGTGGGGATCTTGTTGAGTAATACTTTGCCACTAGTCATCACAGGAACCGTGGCGGATGAGGCTGCTGCCACAAAATGGGAGGGGCGACTGATCGTGCTCTGCTTGTTACTTAGCCCCAGGTGTGCACGCAGTGATTTCGCAGAAGTTCAGTTCCTTCCTCACTGACCTCCAACTGGGCACACTCCTGATAGGTGGGGATATGAATGCAGTCATGAACCCGGCACTGGATCGGTCTGGATCCTCGGTGCATCGTCAGGGAGAACGCGGCCTGGCAGACTTTGCCATGGCCATGGGGTTGGTAGATTTGTGGCGGGAACACAACCCTCTTGCACGACAATACACGTATTATTCTGCACAACATGACTCCTTCTCAAGAATTGACCACTTCTTTACACACGGGGACACGGTGGGCAACTTCCATAACCCTGAGCACAGGGCGAGGGGCATCTCGGACCACTCTCTGGTGTGTGCTACCCTTGTAGGTCCGGCCCTAGACAGAGCTATTTACCCGAAAATCGACCCCTGGCGACTGTGAGACTCAGGGCTTAGAGACAAATGAGGGAGGGCTCAAAACTCTATTTTAAAGAAAATAAAGGGTCAGTGGACTCATAAATTACCCTGTGGGAGACCTATAAGACGGTTTTACAGGGTCAGGCACAGGTGCTGATCGGTGCCCAGAAAACAGAGGAATCCCTGCAAATCCAGTCACTTGAGCAAGAAATTTACCAGATGGAAGGGGAAGTAGTGACGCAAATGAGTGCGGACCGGTGTCACGTGCTGGCATCGAGAAAACAAGAACTGCGGGTTCTGGCAGATAGTGAGGTTTGGGCATATGCGATAGCAATGTAGCACTACTTGTACGATGTAGGGGATAAGGCCCTGAAGCTTCTAGCGTAGCTGGAGAGATGAAATAGGGAGCACTCGTGGGTAGCCGGGGTAAAGGACGTATCTGGGACACTCTGCACCACAAGTATTGAAGTAGCAGAAGCTTTTGCTAAGCATTTTGAAAGCGTTTATGCGCCAGTGTGCACCAGGTCAGAGGAAGATTGTGCGGAATTCCTAAGGGACTTTGCCTTGCCTACACTGTCGGAGGAAGCACAGTAACTCCTTGAGGTGGACCCTACGGAGGAGGAACTGAGCGGGGCCCTTGGTTCCTTGAGATCGGGGAAAGCGCTGGGCCTAAATGGGCTACCAGTGGAGATCTATAAGGTGCAGGCCTCGATTATTGTACCCCCACTCCGAAGCATGTTGATGGAGGCTCGCGAACGGGGGCAACTTCCGTTGGATCAGCGACCGGCAACGATAGTGGGGATGTAGAAAGATGGAAAGCCACCGGAGCAGTGTAGCTCCTACTGCCATGTTGACCAGTCTGGATTTATGCCCTCCAGAAGCACCCGACACAACCTTCGAAGGCTCTACGGAGTACTCCACTTGACTGGCGGCCCGAGGCCCAACAGATGGCATTGATGGCGCTAGACCTCTCAATGGCATTCGATAGCATCTAGTGGCCTTACTTGCTTATGTTGCTCCGAAGGTTGGGCTTCGGCCCTAACTTCTGTGGCTGGGTGCGATTGTTATCAAAACAACAAAGAGAGGGAGGATAGAGGTTTCTAATGGATAGAATCTACCTCCAGTTATACTGTATACAAACAATGAGATTCTATCCTGTTTTTCCTATTTTTAATTTTACTGTGATCAGTGAAAAAGCTGTTCCCTAGAAATGTAAGGGAGAAACACTTTGTGTTTTTCAAATACCCCTCACACACTATGAATCCCATAGTGTCATGCTTCATCATAGGGGTCTTCCCGTCCCTCTACGGGGCAGGCGTGCTACGGCCTACGACTACGCTGGAGCACTTGTTTTTATGTGAATAGACTATGTGTGTGGTGGATTGTGAGAGTGGTAGGGAAAGTGCTAGTTACAAAAAAGTTAAACATTTCCTGGCTAGTGGAAAAAATACATTTTATTCAGTTCCCTAGCTGGAAACCTTAAAATGGGGAAAGAAATAAGTAGGAGGTAGATCTTACTCCCTACTTGGTCGACATGTTTCGAAAGCAGTCCCCACTGCTTTACTCATCAGGACCTAAATACGATCCCTACTACACTCTGGGATACTGATCTGGATATATAGTATGCCTATTATCTCACGTTGACTGAGCGGAAAAATAGGCTGGTCAGTTTGGAAAAAAGGGGGTGATTGACCCCTAAAAAATTACCAAATTGGTGCACTTTTTTTCGATCGATGTGTCACATGAGCTAGCGCCGGGGGGGAGGATTCCTTTTATAAATAAGTATTTTTCACTGTGAAAGCCGGTAATCCCTTGCCCGCATAATACCTCTGTGCTGCTGCGTGGTTCGTGGGTGCAATTGTTATACGAGACACTCACTGGCAGGGTATGTGTCAACGGGACGGTATCAAGATCTTTCCAGCTGAGACAGAGGACTCAGCAGGGGTGGCCCTTGTCTCCGCTGTGGTTTGCCCTTGCACTGGAGCTGCTGGGGCACTGGATATGGAGGGACCCAGAGATTTGGGGTTTAGTGTCACCAGGGGGGTGGAAGGAGCACATTTCGCTCTATGCCTATGATATCGCCCTCTACCAAGCAAAGCTGCATTACTCCATCGCCCGTGTGCTACACATTTCTTATCTTTTTGGCAACTATTCAGGTTATACCATCAAGTGGTCTAAGTCAGTGATTTTTCCACTGTCGCCCCCCCAGGGTTCCAGCACAATGTTCGGCCTCAGTGGTGTCCGAGGACTTTGAATATTTGGGTATTCATGTCATGAGGAATCCAAAGGAGTTCCTTGACAGGAATCTCGGACCCCATATAAGCTGCCTTAGAGCGGATGTTGGTCATTGGCGGGCTCTTTCGTTTTCACTTATGGGTAGGGTGGCTTTATTTAAAATGATGACATTACCTCGCCTCCACTGTTCTCAATAAGGTGAGCGGGTTTTCGCACCTCTCTTCCTGCGAGCGGGCTCTCCAGTGTATGGATCGCGCACACACAGGACATCCCGAGAGAGAATTTGCGCTGCCGCTTTAAAAAGCGAGTGGCGCAAAAAGCACTTCCTTGATGAGATTTTGCCAGCAGGAATGCATGTAAGGCTGGTTTGGGGCAATTGCTGTATGTTTTTGATGCGGCGCTATGTGGGGAAGACTGTGGGCTTTTGTTTAAGTATTCATGATAATCACAGCCCCTACACGAGCTGTGATTAACATGAACACTTAAACAAAAGCCCACAGTCTTCCCCGCACAGCGCTTTACTAACAAAAGAGTAGAGCAAGTTTAAAAACACAGTGTGTAAGTACACGCTGTGTTTTTAAACTTGCTCTACTCTTTTGTTAGTAAAGCGTGGTGCGGAGAAGTTTGTGGGCTTTTGTTTAATTATTCATGTTAATCACAGCTCGTGAAGGGGCTGTGATTAACATGAATACTTAAACAAAAGCCCACAGACCTCCCCGCATCCACGCTTTACTGAAAAATGAGTAGAGCAAGTTTAAAAACACAGCGTGTAAGTACACCCTGTGTTTTTAAACTTGCTCTACTCTTTTGTTAGTAAAGCGCGGTGCGGGAAGACTGTGGGCTTTTTGTTTTGTTCTCCAGCCCAAGTGATTCAGCTGGCACATAGTGGTCATCAAGGAATGATGAAAACCAAGTCAAGGCTGCGAACCAAAGTATTGTGTCCGCTAATGGATGAGTTTGTGGAAGCTGCTGTCCAGGAATGCCAGTGGTGCCAAGTGCCTGGAGAAACTCCTAAGCCTGTTCCTTTGATCACAGAGCAGAGACCATCCCGTCCCTGGGCGATTGTCAGCCTTGATTTTGGAATTCTTCTGGACGGATGACTACTCCAAATATCCAGAAGTGGAAATTGTCCCCAGTGCCGCTGAAATAATCCCGAAGTTGGAGTAAGTCATAGCCACCCACGCCATCTTTCACGAACTGAAAACTGACAAAGGACCCCCGTTCCAGGGGCAAGAGCTGGCCATGTACCTGACATCCCTGGGTATCCAGCACCGGAGAATTACCCCTCGCTGGCCGTATGCCAACGGGGAGGAAGAGCGATTCATGCAATCTTTGAATAAGGTGATTTGCATAGCTCACAAGGGTCATCAACCGATGGAGCTAGCTCTCTTCACATTCCTGCGTAATTATCAGCAAACTCCTCAAACCACCACCAGCGTAGTGCCGGGACATCTGTTGATGGAGCGGCTCATCACCGATTCAATCCCTCCCCACCCCCAGTGGTGCCTGACAGTCCCTGACAACCAGCGAATAGACAAACAGAGACGACAGGCGAATGCTCAAGTCCGCCAGCGTCGAGGAGCTCAGCAGGTGCACCTAGAACGGGGTCACAAAGTCCTACTCAAAAACCGCATGACCAGCAGCAAATTCAGTCTCCCATATGAGAGGCACCCATGGGAAAGGCACCATGGTGATGACTAGACGAGGTGGCGAAACGGTAACTAGAAACATTTCCAACTTCAAGAAATTCTATTCGTCAAAGATCGCATCATCAACCAGTGGTCTAGTGAGCGCCAACTGACCTTCTGAAGTTGCCAGGCCCGAAGAGAATCAACCGGAAAGAGCTGCTGACTCACCTCGACAAGCTTCTAATCCGAACACTGAACTTAATCCTGACAGTGATTCTGACAGGGTAGGTGATGTCAATGAGTCGGAGAACCTCTCTGGAGTCCATAGCCCTGCTCAGAGTGGCGAGGCTGATGAAGAGGAGAGTGGGCGTGGATGTTCACAATACGGGTTCCGACGAAACCCTGAGCCGACCCGCAAGCTGAAGGACTACTTCACGTAAGAATGTTCTAATTGTTTCGGACACTGGGACTATGGTTATTTCTCATCGTTAATGTGTGATGTCTGTTTTGTTGAAATGTAATTTTTTGGGAGGAATGTGATATTGTCCCCGTGACGCACTGGTTGCACCACGCCGGACGTCCCGACCGTGTATTGGAGGGAGGGGCGCCCATAGTGTTACCCCCTTAGGACCGGACCAGATAGAGTGGTCCTGGCCACATGACCCTTGTTTAATAAAGTAGACGCCAGAAGGCAGCAGTAAAGAGTAACACATACCTGGCTCTGAGTCGTCATTAGCGAAGTGTGCTGGGTGTCCTCTTCACACCCCGAGCCTGATATGCAGTGTAACCTCCAGCCGACATCACAGACTTGGGTGAATAGCTCAGTGTGACTCCTGTAGGGAACTGTTAAGGTATGGGGCTGCATGCTTTGTAATGTAGAACCCTGAGCTCCTGGACACAGACCGCAGGCATCCCTTCTGTGCTGTGCTAGAGTAGGTGTGCCTGCATAGACCAGGCTTCATAGCACAGGGTAGCACCTGTTCTTGTGGAGAGCGGTCTGGGAAGGGGCTGCTTACTACATAGTGTAGAACCCTGTGCTTCCCTACACAGACTGCAGGACACCTCTCCCGTGTGCCCAGGTTCTTGTGGAGAGCTGTCTGGGTAGGGGCTGCTTACTACATAGTGTAGAACCCTGTGCTTCCCGACACAGACTGTGCCCAGGTGACGAGGTGTACACAGGTGTACACAGATATCCTGCTGTGCTAGTTTGTCTCTTCTCCAGATATCCTGTGTACATGGCTGCACAGACACCGAGGCTCCAGTTTCTGTGCAGAAAGCTGTATGAGCAAGGAAAAAGAAATTGTGGACTGTGTCTACAGAAGGTGTTGTCTGTGAGGGGGGTACGGTCTATAAGTAAGGCTCAATTCATCCTGAAATGGGTTACATGAGGTTAATTGCACAGTCAGGCTCGTGGTCACAGTGAATGACATGAACATGACTAAATTAGAAGTCACGTGAGCTACAGTGAAATAAAGGGACACCATTTGTGAGCCCTTATTACCAAGTCAATGTTTCATATAGATCGATATGCACATTTATACAGTTAATGAAATAAGGTCTAGCTGCTATAAAATAATATACACAATCACTACCATTTTAAACATCAAATCTCGTGTCTGGGTTCCGTGTCTGTAAATCTGCTTGGCGGCCTGTACTACCTATGTGATGTACTTAGGGACTGCAGGGCATATTACCAACAACTAGCGATAATTATCGCTATGTTGGCTTAGCGGCAATAATATTATCGCCGAGCTCCGCCGATTTTTATCGCAGATAAACCTTGCTATTATCAAGATTTATCTCAAAAGCGATAAAAATCGGCCGAAATGCATGAATATCGCTGAAAAGTCAGCAATATTCATGCATTACCGAGCTAATGCTCTCAGCCATGTTATCCACCTACCATTGGATAACATGGCTAAGAACTGCTCTGGGCAGGCGTTAGATTTTGGAGATATTCGCGCTTAGCGAGAATATTTCCAAAAGTAGGTAATAAGAGATAGCGATGTTAGCGACTGTTTCCAGTCGCTAACATCTTGGCACGCCCACTTTGCATGTCATTAGCGATAAATATCACTGACATGCAAAGTGGGCCCCGAGATGATCGCTATCTCCTACTAGCTGTCGCTAACTGGTGTTAGCGACAGCTAGGTAATATTGCGATAAAATTATCGCTGCTTTAGTGGCAAAAATTCCCGCTAAAGCGGCGATAAGGCCCTTGGTAATATGCCCCTGCATCGCCTGCAGGCATTAGAAAGAGGACTTTTTATTTAAGTGGTCGTATTTACGGAAGAATGGACGTATGGTGTAAATGTGCATGTTTTCTAGAGTGCATTGGATGTTTCTGTAAGTGGAGGAGTACGTGTTTCAATAGGTCTATTGTGAGCTCCGCCTACATTTAAAGGTTAAGCTTTTAAATCTGCTTGTTCTGCATCTGCAGAAACGACCAACCTGTGACCCCCCCCATCTTCATCGCCAGAAGCTCTCATCTATGTGCAGAATTAATATAACACCCAGCTGTACTTTCTGTGCAACTTGTGCAGGCGAAGAAAATGTATCTGGAAAAATTGGTGCACATCAGTCAATAGACCCGGCCCTGAGAAATAAGTGCTGGTGCTAAGCACCAGAATCCACGGGCACAATTTAAGCACAACGCTTTACTAACAAAAGGTTAGAAAAGCAACCGATCTTTGTATTTGGCTCAGTGCAGAAAGATTTGGCACACCGTTTTTTAATTGTAAAAACACATTTTTTAAATTCATCACTGTTGGACTTGGCCCTTTTGGCAGGTTCATCCCAAAACTTTTTGCGGTCTCCTAGCCATTTTCTGTAACCTGGTGTTGGTGATTTTAGGCCTCTGAGCACTTTAGCACTGCGGTCCAGTGTAAAGTGTGTGCACTCGCTATGTATGTGTGGTGAGACTGGCCAGCCCTCCCATAGGAATGCATGGGGGATATGTGTGTCCATGGTAATTCCTGGTATGAGAGGAGTGCAGGTGCGAGTTTGGTTATGTATGAACTCGTGAGGATAAATGCTGCGCAATGGTGTGCGCAGATTTATGGTGACTGGTGGAGAAACGCCACTTTTAGAAGTTGGAATTTCTGTGTACTGTGTGTCTGCCTGCCTGATATGAATTGCATGTCTGGCTTGTGATTGACAGGAGCTGAGAGGTGTGGATGGCTCAGGGAGAAATAGGGTTAGTCTGCCCAGTGGTGAATAGAGAGATCTGCATGCAGATGGAAGGGAGGAGTTGCCCCTGGGACCTAAATTGGACTGGGCCTTCCCTCCACAATGCTGGCACCTCCCCCTGTGGTGCGTCTGATCCCTGATCCCCCACCTGACAAAGGAGAGACAAGCTGGGCAAAACAAAGTGCTCCAAAGCTCCCCTATACCAGTTCTAACTGGTATCTCTAAACCCTGTGCTGTGACACAAAGGGAAAATATAGGATACAAATTAAGGGTCTGTGACCCCATGTAAATGGTCAGTTCTTGGTTGCTGTTCCTGCCAGGGCGTTCTGCCGCTGGGCCCCAGGGGGGCTACCATGAGGGCTTGCCTCCCTGGGCCCTGAATTGCCCTTTTTACCTTTTAGGACATTATGCTGGGACTCATTCTTTTTTCAGGACTCCCAGGACTCTTGTGGCATCTAGCTCCTTGTGAGCACTTTATGTTATGGACTGAAAAGCGTTATCTCCCTGCAGCTGAGAAGGAGCATGGCTATTTTTGGATTTGCAGTGCGGAGCTGCGATCTTCTTAGAGGGAATCCCCAGCGTATGGATTCCCCTGCATTGTGGCCTGTTGCGGGTGCCCACCCCGCTTATGAATCTTAATTAGGAGGGAGCCTTGCTGGTGCCCACCCAACTTATAGCCTGATTTATTTAAATTAAGGAGGGTGCCCGCCCCGTCTTGATTCTAACTTTGTAGGGATAATATCCATCATCTCCACGCCGCTGCCCGAGCCGCTAAAGAATTCTCTTCCCGGCCGCTGCCCAACGCGACCCGGAAGGCAGGCTAGGTGGTGCCCTGGTGGGCAGGGCTTCCGAGACGGAAGGGAAGCCCCGCAAGGTAAGAGCTCAGTACAACGGAGGCGAGAGGTCCTGGCAGTATGGGAAAGGGCTTCGGTGGATCTGCGGGGCTTCCTTAGTGAGGGGAGAGCCCCGCGTCCCACAGCCCATGGAGATGGAAGGTGGAGGGGGCTCCAGGCTTATTGCTGGTGCCTGCTTCCACCGCCTTTGAGGAGGAGAGGCCGCCGATACCAGACGGGGCTCCCGTGAGAAAGAGGGAGCCCTGCATGCAGCCTGAACAGCCTGGAGCCTCTCAGGCTCCTTGTGGAAGTCCAGGTCCCAGGAGAGGGACCGGGTGAAGCACAGACCATCTGGGAGCATTGCTGTAGACAGTCCTAGTGAGCCCGGTGAGTGGGGGCTCTTTGTGTTAGTACTAGTGCGTGGCACAGAAACAGAGCGGCCCCGTCTGATAGCTGGCCACTCCAACGTGGGCCATGTTTGTTTTAGAGCCCCGTGTGGCTCCATCGTGGGCACGTTTTGTTGTAGAGCCCCCTGTGGCTCCATCGGGGGCGTAGTTGTTTTCAGAGCCCCGTGTGGCTCCAATGATGGCCATAAATGTTTTTGGATTGCTCCGAGGGAGCAATGCTTTTATAGTTTGGGCACAGTTTTTTTTCAGGGCACAGTCGGTGCACCTGCCCCCTAGTTGATATTCCCAGCTACCTAGCAAGTAGTGGGCATCTGCACCGTTTAGGTTATTCTTTGGGTGACATGTCTGAGTTAGGAGTGAGATGCACTCCTTTGCCCCTGACATTCACAGCTGTGCAGCACTTAATGCCAACTGCAACGTTTAGGCCTGCGCAGATTGCGCACCCTTGACTTTTGCTGCTTTGGCAGCGTGCCCTGACTCTTGGGACATAGGGCATTGAGCCCATTTTTGAGATGGCCAGTTTGCCAGGGGGACTGTTAGGATTATAGGGCCAGGCCCTAATGTGATTATGTGGTGCTCGGAAATGTAATGTATGTGCTATGTTTTATACACCCTGTGTTATACCTCTAAGGGCCAGATGTAGGAGCCAAAATACCGGTCGGTAACGGCCGATTTTGGCCCAATTGGGTGGTAAAATACCGATTCCAGGTGAGCATGCACATGTGTGCATGCACACCTATGGCATGTGACAGACAGACATGCCTTTAGGGCATGTCTGTGTGCCACATGTCACACATGCCTCAATTCGGCCGTGCTAGAGGGTGTCAAAGTGACACCCCCTGCACCCTTGCAAAATTCGGTATTTACTGAATCGGTAAATACCGATTCGGTAATGCCCTTTGATTCCTATGGGCTTCAATGCTCATAGGAATCAATGGATTTAATTCCGATTCTATCTACATCTCCCCACTACTATTTTACCGATTCATAAATACCGAATCGGTAAAATTCGGTATTTATGAATCGGTAAAATATACTTACCTACTTCTGGCCCTAAATGTGGTCTTTTATGATTATGAGGTTGTACCTACTGTGGTTAGGTTTGAGATATTCTCTACTGTGTTTTATTTCCTAAACATGAGTTATGTTTAGGAGAGTATGGTCTAATGTGTTTAGACTTATAAGAAGAGTGCATAAGGTGTTTATGCTGGTGAGGTTGGCGCAGAATGTAATTCGGGCCTGATGTGATACTGTGCATCATGTAGTTTATATTTCAGGCTGATGCTAAGTACAGTGATTACCAGTCAGTCAGTCAAAAAAGCTTTAATATCGGTTAAAAAGCAGAAATACATGATTTAGCTAAAAACATGCCTTTAAACAGCATTTCAATGTGGTCATAAATGCACAAAGCTCCATTTACAATATAAATAAGGCTTTAAAAACAAGAGATAAAAAACAGTCCCTTCACAATGTAAAATTAACGATTCCTAATGAGTTACAGAGGAGTGCTAGCAAAGTTGTGGCAGCTTCGCATTTTTAATTTTGGCTCCTCTGATACACCACACAGAGAACAAGTATCTGGAGGTCGCAAACACGATCAAGGGGGTGGTGTCGTATTTCAATAATCTAAATACTTCCCTATAATCCCTGAGACCCATAGACTTAAATATTTGGATGATCAATTTGGCTCTAGCCTTATTGTAGAAAGGGCAGAAGAGCAGAACGTGCAGATCCGTATCTTCAGTGTTTCCACACCCTGGGCATAAGCTAGATGCATGAAGAGCCGTTGACCACTTGTTTGACACTGCCCTCACTGGGAGTGTTCCGTGTCTAAATTGGACATATAGTTTCTTAGCCAGTGGAGGCTGGATATCGTCCAAGAATTTCTCAGGGTGATAATTGTCCTTGACCTCCAGAAAGCAGCTGGTCAACCTACCCAAAGATGGATTTGAATCTATCTGATCCATTTGATATTGTTTGAGATCTTTGACCAGCTTCCTCCTGGAGGTCAGGGCGGAAGTATGTTCTGGGGAGAGCCACAGATCTCCCTTCCCCAGTGCATGACAAAGCTGTTTAACATGCTTAAGCCAAGGGATTTTTCCCACACCCCTTATGGTCAATAGATCCCTAAGGTCCACCCTATAGCTGAAGAGCGCAGGTTTATAGCAGAGTCTCCTCCAGTACAGTGGCGGACGATTAGCGATAACCTCCTGTATGGGGACCAAACCCAAATCTAGCCGTAACGGGTCTCAAAGGTGTGCTCTGTGGGAGTCTCAGTAGGCGCCTAGTAAAGCTGTTCTCAGTGATAGACAGCGGAGAGGCACTGACGTGGCCCCATAGCTCTACCCCATAGAGCGCCCTACCTCTCACCTGCGCTATATAAATTTCCAGTGGCGGACCCAGGGTTTTAGATGAGCACTCGTTAAAGGCCTTTAGAATACCTCCCGAGGCTTGGGCCAGCTTCATGTTAGCCTTGGCCATATGCAACCCCCATTCCATCTTGTCGTTTAGGGTGACCCCTAAGTATTCAAAAGTGGAGACTCTTTCGAGCACCGTGCCATCCAAGTGGGGATGGGGGCAATTAGGTGCCTTTGCATTAAAAACTATGAATTTTGTCTTAGAGAGGTTGATCTCCAGGTTTCTTAATCTACAGAAGGAGCAAAAATCCTCCAGTGTTCGCTGTATACCCATGGAGGATTTTGATAGCAAGAGGGTATCATCAGCGAACATCAAGGCAGGTATCTTTCGGGATGCTAGACTGGGGGAGTCTAAGTCCTTCGCTCCCAATAGATGTTCAATCAGGCCGTTGAGGAACAGGGAGAAAAGCATGGGGGCCAACACACACCCCTGTCTCACGCCCTTTTCCACCGGGAAGGGCGCAGAAAGCTCCCCATTCCTCCCATACCTCACCCTTGCAAAAGTGACATGATGTAAGCGTTTAAATAGTTGGCACAAATAAACTGGGGCGCCCATCTCTATCAAGATGATTACCACAGTGATTACCAGTGGTTACTGGTTGTACGCTTATGACATGTTTTACTTTTATTAAGTTCGCTTTGTGATGGTTCTGACAGTGGTCCAGTGAGCCCTGTCAGGTGGAAATAATCCCGTGTAGATATGACCCTGTGCCAGGTGGCACCATGTATATTATGTGTTTACTATTCTAATGTGTTATGAGAATACAAAAGCTATTTTGATATTACCTTGTGTGGAGTTCCTTTTGTAGGGATGTTGTTGCTGTGTGTGTGCGCAAATGCTTTACACATGGCCTCCGGGATAAGCCTAACTGCTTGTGCCAATCTACCAAGGGGGTGAGCAGGGGTTATCTTTGACGTGTAACTCCCTTGCCCTGACTAGAGTGTGGTTTCTGCCTGGCTTTGGCACAAGCCTTAGCCAACCAGAAATCCCATTTCTAACAATCACTTTATATTAAAGTTGGCATTTATGAATGAAATACACCAAACGTGCTGTTTTTGACTGATAGCTTAATTTTGTCAAATGTTTTAATTTTTGGTTCGTTTTTGTAGTATTATGGGTACTCATCTGGGTAATGTTGGCCCAAAAGATTGATTTTCTTTGTTGAAACTAATGCTAACTAAAACCAGTTTAATCTTGTTGTAGCAACTGTCCAGGAGTGAGAAAGGAAGCAACAGTGAGGAAAGAGAGAGAGGTAGGGAAAAAAAGGAAAGGAGTGATAGGGAAGGACAGCGCCTCTAGGAGAGGTGAAAATGAGGTAAAGGCTAATGGACAGGAGTTACAAGGGTTTTTGAGGATCAAAGCATAGGTACCCGCACAAGTCCTAACATCCCTGGTTGTTAGATACAAAAGGTGCAAAGGGGCTTGAGGCACAATCACCTACACCTCCAATGATTTCCCAAAACAACCACAAACAAAGTTAGCCAGCACACTTCAAAGGTCAAGTAATAAGCAATAAACAGTTTTCAAATGCAAATGTTTTCCAAAGAAGAGTCAATGTTATGTAGTCGTATTAAACTTCATCCTTTATTTTTCTGTTTTAAAATGTTTTGCAACCGCCAACACGTTTCGCCCACAAACGGACTTCTTCAGGGCTACAAAAGTACATAAACAAGCATTTACAATGCAACGGTCTCGCCTTTGCAAAAGTTAGAGCTATTGGCATTGTAAATGACAATTTTTTTATTTATGTGTTGGTTTTGAAAACAGATAAATAAATGGCATTGTCATTTACATTGGCAATAGCTTAATCTCTCGCAAATGCCACACGCAAACACACAGACCCACATATACACACAGAGCCACACACACACACACACACACAGAGCCACACAGACACAGACACACACACACCCACAGAGCCACACACACAGAGCCACACACACAGAGAGCCACACACACAGAGCCACACACACACATGGTGATAGTGGATGAGGTGGTGGATGTGGTGGTGATGTGGTGGTGGATGTGGTGGTGGATGTGGTGGTGGTGGTGGATGTGGTAGTGGTGGATGTGGTGGTGGTGGATGTGGAGGTGGACGATGTGGTGGATGTGGAGGTGGGTGTGGTGGTGGATGTGGTGGTAGTGGAGATTAACGTGCAGATGCAGTCTTGCCATACTTGAAATTCATGTTTTCCCCATACCCGTCATGTTTTCCCTATGCAAATTCTCCAGGAGGAATTTGTGTTGGGGCAAAGTGGCTAGAGTGAGAAAATTGTGCACAAACTCAGAGTACGAAATTACGAGCAAACATAATTAGAGCATAACCAAAGAATAATGGACATTGTCTCCAGTTTACTCAATGTCTTCTACTTATTTCATTACCTAAAAGTTCTTAATTAAAACAGTTCTTGTTTTGCATAAAGAACAGTAGTGGGATAATGTCAAAGCAAGCATTGGCTAAAGATTAATAGAACAATCTGGATATGTCCTTACCAAGGGTGCAAGTACAAAACAAATAACTAGTTACAGAATAACATTGTCTGCACCACAGACCTCGCTCTAAGCATTCATAATAAGTGGAACAGATGTATACAAGAAGGCGCTAGCAACAAATATGGACTTAATAAACTGTGCAAGCAGACCATAATAACCATCGATTTGTACAGACCCTTCTGCTTCCCATGACCCGACCACTGAGGGCAGCTGAAGTTGTATGTATTGTGCTACATAAGGCCTAACATAAATAAATACAATGATAGAAACATAGGAATGTAAGACAGGCGGAAGGTGGTTGAGCAAACCCAGGGAAGGAGGCGCGAGCTTGCATGCTAGTGGAAAAGAGCTCCAAAGGTGGCAGAGGTTTGGTTTAGCAATGGGAAAAAAGCAGTGATAAAAAGGTTTGGGTTTGCTTGGTGACAAGGCGGTATGGTTGATGTGGAGTAGAGGAGTAGTAAGGGGAAATATGGAGTGGCTTGAAAGGCAGAGTGTTGACAGGGTGCACTTGGAGACTGAGGTATGGTATAGATCACCCTATCAATTCTACTCCTTAGGTATGACAAGGGAAGGGGCGGAGAAGGGAATTAGTAGAGCACCAGCACCTACCAGTGAAGTGGCCCTCGCTGTCCCATGCCCTCGCCGCCGCTGAAGGATGAAGTAGTTATTGGACTTGTGTGTAACCCAGAGCTTCAGGACACTCCTCAGCACCACCTCCTCGGGTTTCAGCCACATTTCTGACGGGTGCAAGCGGAGCGGCGGCTGCTGCCCGGGTCCCAGAGCCCAGCTTCACCACATTCACATCGAACCCCGCGTGGGCACACGCTGCAGGTGCCCCCTGCACCAGCTCCAGCCGCCTCCCGCAGCAGCTGTAGCCCGGCTTTAGAGCAGCACAGATCCGGCATCCAGGGAGGAAGTTCCGTATCCTCCTCCCCTCTTTCCAGCAGCCTCTGGCGCCTCCTCCCCGCAGCACATGGATCTGCTCTCCACCTCCCGAGCGTGAGCCAGGTTCGACACTGAGGTGTGTAAGGAGACGGGTCTCCAAAAACATGCGTCCAGGACTCCCACGGAGCCCCAGGGCTCCACGCACAATACCCCTGTTAGGTGGGGCTCGAAAATTTGAGAAAAGGGCGGCCTGTAACTATTATTAAGGCTCCAAAAGCGAGAGCCCCGCACATGACTGCCATAGAATTACGAACAGTGAGACCTTAGATAAAGCGTGAGAAGTGTGTGTGGTGGTGTCAAAGGCTTGTGTTTCAAAGACTCAACAAGCGAGCTCCGGCTGGAAAGCAGACCACGCCATAACACCACCATGTTTCTCCGAGGTCAAGCAGAAATGCCTTGGAGAAACGCCCCGCCTTTTTCGGACTAGGGGGCGTGTTTTTCTTTCTCTCCTCTTCCCATTGGCTGGAATGTAAAATTCCAGCCAATGGGGAGAGGAGAGAAAGAAACTAAAAAACACACCCCTCAATCCGAAAAAGACGATGCTTGAATGGAAAGACGACCGACTTCTCCAATGGCTGGCCTCCGTTTAGGAAGCCAGCCAATGGAAAGGGGGGCGCGTTCAAGCCCCACTCTGGAAAACATACGATCTCGCCAGCAAGACTGCGCAAGCGCAGCCTACGCAGGCCTGAACCTAAAAACACTATTTACAATATTGCCTACGAACATTTAAAATCAAATCCAAGATAGTTATTTTTAACAAACATCGACATTATCAATGTCATTGCATTGTTCTTCTCATAAGTAAACAATTGTTGCACAAATTTATACTAAATAAATATGTAGTATATTACATTTTACTTCCTATACAGGGAATATTTTCTGACCCAAAACCGAAACCACACAAAGAAGTAAAGAAAAATGGAGAAGGGAGGAACATACTCTATATGTGATCATCTGTACATGCAATAAGATTTATGTGGGGAGTAGCGTAAGGTGTCTTAAGATACGGGTTCAAGAACATGTTAGAAATATAAGGAACGGGGGCATCAGCAATCCAATAGTGCAACATTTTTGGAAAACCACCCTGATGATAAGGATATTACATTTCATGCGATTGACTGTACTGACACCAATGTTAGAGGTGGTGACAGGACTAAGCTAAGACAGATGGAATCCCGGTGGATCTGTAGATTATGGTGTGTCACACTGGGTCTAAATGTCAATAGTGAGTTTCATTATTTCCTGTGAGGGATAATTACAATCTATCTCTCCATAACATCTACTGTATCATATTGAACTGTATGAGGACTGAATTAGAATAATGAAACCCATGGAATCCCATGACTAGGAGCCATTGTTGTGATAATAAATGACAGCTCTAGATGCAATTCTGTGCTTGAATTTGTAAAGACGATTTGACAAATCATAGTGATTTTCCATTCTTCTACTATGCCTTGAAATTACTCCCTCTCCTAGGATAGACTAATAGGTAATTGTATGATATATATAACGACGATTTCGGTGAGGTTGGTGACTTAAAACTGTGTTGCCAGGTATAAGGCACTTTTATTATACCTGATCGCATCTCCTTGGTTAAATCCAGTATAAGAATCTTGACATACAATAAAACACTGTTAAATATATTATTGTGGCACTTAGGGCCCTGTCACCAGTTTAAAAATGTGACTAACATGATAAAAACGTTAATGAAAATATTATACCAGATAAACCTCTTGTGTACAATAGCTTGACTTATGTGATTTCACCAACATAGGTCAGACCATTTTAAATGGTGCGTAAAAAAGATAAAATACGCCAATAAAACCATCCTGGTCTTTATGACACTTAAGAATGTGGAAGCTTTTAACCTTTAGCAGTTTGAGATACCATGGGTCTTATAGGATGTAGGTACAGACTTTTAATGTTATAAATTGACGACAGTCTTGAATTTGCACATTTATCGTACTATAACTCGTGTTGTACAAATACCAACATGACTCCCCTATATGGGGTAGACCACTCCAAGATGGCGCCCAAAAAAATGTGCATTGACGGAAACGCAATGGTTACCGTGTCCCTTTAGAATACAGAAGTATCTTAACCTTTCGCCAATTAATACCTTGGTTTTAATTAAGTGTGGCTACAATATATAAGATGTAGGCATATAATTGTATATTCCATAATATTCAGCAACTTTGACTTAGCACTATAAATTTACTACAATGCGTTTGTCAACTTGAATATTTGAATAAAACAAGTCTGACATAAGAACTGCTTTTATTCTTGCAGAAATAATAATAATAGATGTTCGATGCGGTAAACAACATATTATGACAGAACAGTGAAAGGTCCACTCCAAGATGGCGCCTGTCACTTGGGTCTAAACTTGATAGTAAAAACTCAAAATAAGCAGAAAATCTTGCGTAATTAATCGGCTTAATGAGAAATTTAACAATTATTAAAACGTCTATAAAGGCATAGCTTTCTGTGAAAGTGTACTCGCTGCATTTTCCTGTGGACGATCGTGCTGCCAGAACTACACTTTTTCTTGTGAGTACTTGGGGCTAAAAGTTTTTGATTTTGCTCTTGTCATTATCGGGGCTGGGGTGATTTATTAATACTGTCTTTGTTTTTAACTTCTACCCTTTATTGGGTTTGTTGTCCTTTGGTAAGAAAAATAGACTTTATCCACACCGAGTTTTGTTAGCTCAAAATGGCCGCCACTGTTCCGAACATGACAAGTAAAATAGCTACTACCACGCGCAAATTTCTCGCAACACCTATACTAAATGTTGAGATCGTTCTTGCTTGCCATTTAGCAAAAAAAATGCTTTTATATATTTCGCCCCTGAAATGCTAAACTTCTGAAGAATAGATTTATTATAATAAATCCTTTATATGAATGTCTGTACCCCGCCAGGGAAGGGGGTTTAAGGTGTAATACAGAAACCTATATGGCGGATTAATCACAACTTTAGTATAGTGGACATACGGCCTGGGTTTTAAAACACACTTTAAGATGGCCGCCATAGTTTAAATTGAAACAGAGAATAGAATTATTAGCCTCTAAATGGGGGCTGCCTTCTAATAGAACCATTGTCAGATATAGACAAGAATACAAAATGTTCGACTGTTTAATACTTTAACACCCATAAATGGTACAGAGATAACTCAGCCTCAATAAATTGCAATAAATGTGGTCTTTTTAGTATAAAACAATATAAAAAAAATGACCATCATCAAGTGATTTGGTGTATTCTGTTTTCAGGATACAAATTCAACATGGAAATATTACCTGGAGTGAAATATTCTATATTCTCGAGGTTCTAACTGTTCTCAAAGTAAGTTGCTTTTTGGTATCTCCACATAATCAAGAGATGTTATTCTTGAAGCACACTTGACTATCTATATGTGCTACAGTATGTGGTAACTTGCATTACTTGTATGGACTATAGAAAACTGTTAGTTATCATAATAGTGGACTAACAGCCTGATTCATGTAGCTAAATTGCACTCGCAAAGGGCCAGATTCTCAGAATCTGGCCCTTTGCGAGCGCAATTTTTGCATTTGGTATTCATGATACCAAATGCAAAAATCGCTATTTAAGAATTCGCATATTTGCGTGGAATGGCATTTAAGGAATCTCTAATAGAGATTCCTTAAATGCTATTCATGACACACAACAAAATAGCGATATTGGACTTTTGGGGCCGCTATTTACCGACAGGTCAGACCTGTCGGTAAATAGCAAAAACTCAGAAAAATGCTTTTAAAAGCATTTTTCAAAGTTGCATGTAGCACACACACATGTCCTTTGGACATGTGTGTGCGCAACACCTGTCCAAAAGTGCATTTTAGGGGTGCTACAGGGCGTCCTTTGGACACCCCTGTCACCCTTAAAATCGCTATCTCAGTTGCGAGTAGCAAATTGCTACTCGCAAATCCCCATTCATTCCAATGGGCCTCTTGGCCCATAGGAATGAATGGGGAGTATTTGCGAGTAGCAAATTGCTACTCGCAAATAAAGAACATGTAGGAATCGCTATTTAAGTAGCAATTCCTACATGAATGCCGTTTTGCGTGTCCTCAATAGCGAATCGCTATGATTCGCTATTAGGGACACGCAAAACGGCCCGTACATGAATCAGGCTGTAAGACACATATGTTTTTGTGACAATATGAGAATGAAAAGGAACAAACAGATTGTTGTCTTCCAGTATCTCTAAATAATCAAAGGATGTCACTCCTGAAGCACATTTGACTATCTATATGTGCTATAGTATGTGGAAGTTTACGCAACTTGTATGGACTATAGAAAACTGTTAGTTATCATGATAGTGGAATAAGATATCTATGGGCCCGATTCACAGAATGAACTTAAGACTCAATCCAAAACTTACTACTGTTTTGGTATTCACAGATTGCACTTACTACTTTTGGTATTCACAGAATGAACTTACTACTTTTGGCATTCACAGAATGCACTTACTACTTTTGGTATTCACAGAATGAGCTTACTCATTTCGGTATTCACAGAAGTTAGGACTCCTAACTTTAGGACTCCTAAATGCCTTCTGTGAATACCGAAAGTCTTAAAATTAGGATTTTTCTCAATTTAGTAGTAGTAAAGTTAGGACTCCTAACTTTAGGACTCCTAAATGCCTTCTGTGAATACCGAAAGTCCTAAAATTACGATTTTTCTCAATTTAGTAGTAGTAAAGTTAGGGCTACTAACTTTAGGACTCCTAAATGCCTTCTGTGAATACCGAAAGTCTTAAAATTAGGATTTTTCTCAATTTAGTAGTAGTAAACCCCACCTTGGCAATAGCAGTACCCATGGATTATTCCATTCTTAGGAAGGACCGCATCACTGAGAAGGGTGGGGCGTTGCCATGATCTTTAATAATGATATCTCGGCCAAAATTCTCCCAATGGATGAAATCGTGGGTGCAGAGAGCCTTTGTTTTTACTGCACATTATCCACCAACCAATCCCTAGCGGGTGTTCTCTTATACAGACCTCCAGGCCACTCAGGACCTTTCTTAAAAGCAATTACCAACACCATAGCACTGTGTGCCCTAAAATATAACTAATTTCTGGTCCTAGGAGACTTTAATGTCCATATGGACAAATTAGAGAGTGCTGAGAAGATTACACTAGGTGAGACCCTTAACTTCCTGAACCTGCTTCCCCTCATAAATGGACCCACTCATGAGAAGGGACATACATTAGACCACATTTTCTCAAACACCCCGTGCCAAACCGAAGAGCCCACTCCTCTTGTTTCGACCGATCACTTCCTGCTAAGAATTACGATGGCTAAAATGAGGAAACCAGCATACACATCACTAAACCCCCCCCCTTCTCAAACCTAGAGCTCTCCATTAGCTAACTCCGGAGGCCCTCAGCTCCGCACTGCAGATGCATCCCTTTGTCAGCAGTAACAAATCAGCGCTGGATGCCCCCAGCTTGGAAAACTGGATAAAACAGGGTGTGGAAACCGTAGCACCCGAGAACCTTAGGTCCCGACGGACTATACATCGCTCTGCACCATGGTTTAATGAAACCTTGCGCAAGTGTAAAAGTGTCTGTAAGCAGTTGGAAAGGACATGGAGGAAAAACTTTAGTGACAATAGTAAATCTCTTTACAAAAAAGAACTAAAAATTTACCACCAGAAAATTCTGGAAGAAAAGAAACGGTTCTTTGAAACTAAGATTGAGATATCAGCCAATAAAAGTAAGGAAATATTTAAAATCGTAAAACACTTCACCTCACCTCCAGCAGCAGCCTCCAATTGCGAAGCTTCGGAAGCCTGGACCCACCAAATAGCAGACTTCTTCCATAGGAAGATAGTGGATATACAGACTTCTCTGAACCCTTCCTTAAGACACTAACTAACACATTACCTCCACACGTCAAACCACTACCTACTGCCACTTTCCTCCAATTCCCTTCTATAACGTTAGCTCAATCTCCGGAAATCATGAAGAGTCTAAAATATGGCTCACCATCAGACCCCTGCCCAGCTAAAACACTGGCATCGGTGGCTGAGGTGATTAATACCGAGGTCAATACTGTACTGAACCTATCTCTGAGCAGTGGCCAGGTCCCAGTCATTTGGAAACACGCCAAAATCCTGCCACTGTTAAAAAAGCCTACAGCAGATCGTCTAATAGTGTCTACTTATAGACCCATCGCACTCCTGCCTTCAATTGCTAAGGTCATTGAAAACCATGTGAACTCTGTTACCACTGAATTTATGGAGAAGAACAACTGTCTCCACGCGAGCCAATCTGGATTCCGAGCTGGCTTTAGCACCGAATAAGCTCTCTTTGAAATATCGGAATCTATCAAAATGACTCTTGACTCAGGCGGGAGAGCGGCTTTGATACTGCTTGATTTATCTGCCGCTTTTGACACCGTGCCCCATGTGAGACTCCTACAGAGACTGAGAGACTGTGGGGTTGGGGGCACGGTGTTGAAGTGGTTCTCTTCGTTTTTAGAAGACCGAAGGCAGGAAGTTTGGAATCCACCTTTCTCCTCCCTCATGCCTCCTTCGGAGGTGGGTGTCCCTCAGGGCTCCATCCTGAGCCCATTATTATTTAATCTCTACATGGCTCCTCTCGCATTACTGGCTGAAGTGGCTGGAGCCATGATTATATCTTACGCTGACGACACCCAGCTTCTGTTTACCTGTAAAAAGGGAGAGGCTCTGGATGGCGACAAAATAAGGTCTTCTCCTGGTTTAGCCATGATCAGCTTCAGTGCAACTCTGCTAAATCAGAAGTAATTATTTTTGGAGTTTCGGACCAGGATGTCTGGAGACAGTGGTGGCCGTCTGATATGCCCCCCCCCCGCAGACCTCCGTGGGAGTAGCCAAAAACTTAGGGGTCAAACTGGACAACTCATTGAACATGAAGACCCAAGTTCAATCTGTGGTCGGCACCTGTTATGGAACCCTGAAAATGCTCCGGAGATTTCTTCCACTCCTGTCCCTTTCCCATAGAAGGACCGTGGTCCAGGCCCTTATCACCTCCAGGCTGTACTACGCTAATGCCCTTTATCTGGGTCTCCCGGAATGCCTTCTTAGGAAACTCCAGGTCGTGCAGAATATGGCCGCAAGAGCCATACTTAAGCTGGGACCCAGAGTCCATATATCGCCCCACCTTAAGAAGCTGCACTGGCTTCCCATCCGCAACAGAATCAGGTTCAAGGCCCTGTCCATCGCCTTTAAGGCCCTTCATGGTTTTGGGGCCACCTATATTAGGAAAAGAGTGAGTTACTACATAACCGGTAGAGCCCTCAGATCATCTCACCAACATCGGATGAGTGTGCCTAAATTCAATCGTGCCCGCTTGGGAGGACGTTCCTTCCAAGTTCAGGTCGCTCACCTCTGGAATGATCTTCCTATAACAGTCAGACAAGCGCCAAATATTCTGCACTTCAGGAAACTACTGAAGACATAGTTGTTTCAGCAGTAACTCGGGCTCCACTCCATAATCTCACCCCCTCCTATCGTTTTTGCCTTCGCTAGCGCCGGGACACTCATCTGAGTAGCTGTGCGCTCTATAAATATGTTAAAATAAATAAATAAAAGCAAAAAGAAGAGGATGAGGGGAGCAATGGGATGAGACAGAGACAAGAGGAGAAGCAAGACACATGAAAGAGAAAAGGAGAGAAAAAAGGGTTGGATTAGAAGGAGGCATGGAGTCTTTTGGGGGTCCACTGCCATTGGTGTAGTATCTTAAAATAACTATCTTTCAGACGGGCCTCCCTTAACCCTCAATCATGTCCTTCTAATGGCTCCTCTGAACCCCCCTCAAAGCATTGTGTTTGTAATTGCAATTCCCTCCAATTATGAAGTGCATTTGAGGTGGCTTGCAAGAAGATCTTAGCAATTAGAGTTGCATATAAGCCAGAATCCGTCCCACCATATTCCTTCCAGGTGAGTAGATATTGAAGAATTGGGGATTGTGGTATGTAGATAGGTCATGGACCCAGTTTTACATGTATTGGGTGCACCAGTAGAGCATGTCCAATGTGGGAAAAAAATCCTAGGCCATCAGCGAGAATTAGTGAACAATTAGTCTAGACTATACAGAGAAAAGAACAATGGAATGTGAATATATATTAAAAATATATGTTTAATTAGCATAGATAAAAAATAAAAACTTTGAGTTTTTATTATAATTCTACAGCAATTTATTATGACAACTGTGTATGAACTGTTTTAATTGTAATGTTTATGATTTATATGTTATGCATTTATTGTGGATATAATTTGTCTATGTTATTTTTATCGCATCATATAGTTTCAACTTGTTGTTGTCTCTATATGATTTTTATCTATGCTAATTAAACATATATTTTTAATATATATTCACATTCCATTGTTCTTTTCTCTGTATAGTCTAGACTAATTGTTCACTAATTCTCGCTGATGGCCTAGGATTTTTTTTCCCACATTGGTTCTTACCCTGCCCTAGGAGTCTGCGTACCTTACTACCCAGGGGGTCCTTGTTTATTTCTCATCCAGTAGAGCATGTCTCCACTGTTGGGTATGTGGGATATTATGAGATTGCACTAAGTCCTGGAAGGGTCTAACTAAAGTATGTCAGTTATCCCTGTCAGCTTGCAGGCTCTCCCCATTGCCCATCTAATGTCTTCTCACCCAATTTCATTCTGACCATTCCGTTATAATGGCATTTTCAGCTGAAGAACTGCATGTACTTCAGGCAGTCTATGGACCCTCAGTCTTGTGCTTTTCTAAACATGAAGTGTACTTGCCTGTGTAACCAATTCATGTCATGGCATGTGTATCCAAATTATAAATCTGCCTTAAGCTCCTTAACGTGGGTTCTATGTGTGGAAATGCACTGTCTTTTCAGTTTTTTAAAGCAAACGTTTGGAGTGATATTTGGCGCTGCGCACAAGCGAGGGCTGGTTCCTGGTACACACAGACATGGCTGCAGCGCACAGAGACCCTACACTGCCGCACACAGAGGAAATAAATTAGAGGGAACATTGCTCGCTTCCTATATGTACTCCAAAACACCCCATATCCGGTCCCTCCAACAGTTTTCAAACGGGTGGCTCAGGAAGTTAAAATGTTGCTGTGGCAGGGTGGCACTCCTAGAATAGTGCTGCACAAGCTACAGAAGGGAGTGTATGATGGTGGACTGGCAGTTCCTGACATTAATCTCTACTATTGGCCCTCGCAGCTCCAGGTCATCAATGACTGGGTATACGCGGACATGGACAAACCAGCTTATAGATCAGATAGAGACGCCATGCCGGGACGATGGTGATCCCCTGAGGCAGGTAGCGGCCCTATCGGGTCTTCAAGGGTGAAGGCTGATAGGGATCGAATACGTGGGTGACGTGTGGAAGGGAGACTCCCCCCTGACTTTTGAGAAACTCCAGCAGGAATATAACTTTCATCAAACCCAAAGATATAACCACCTGAGGCTAGTATACGCACAACACTCCCTCATTCGCAGTGACACCTCCATCCCAGAATATTCCCCACTAGAGGACAGGTTGCTACTGGACCGATCAAGAAAAAGCCGACCTCTACGGTCTATCGTAAACTGATAAACAATGTGCCTGACCACCTGAGACCCTCAGAGACACATGGGAAAAAGACCTGGGACCCATAGATAACGAAGGCTAGCAGGAAACAATGTAGAGCCCAAGAGAAATAGCAGTCCGTTCTAGATTTAGATGAGTACAACTTAAAATATTACACCCCAGATACTCCCCAAGGACCCACCTTTACAAATGGGGCAGGACTCCTGCAGCTCTTTGTGTGCGGGGATGCCAGAGCGAGGGAACCTTCATGCACATCTAGTGGGAATGCCCAGAGATAGCTAGATACTGGCAAAAATTCACAGACATTATGTCCAGGATTGTGGGGAGGGTGGTTCCACTGGATGTGAAATGGTTGCTCCTGATGATAAAAACTGACCTGGACTGGTCCAGATATGAGGGAATATGTTTGGGCTTGGCTACAGGAATAGCAAAAAGAAACATCGCCAGAGGGTGGGGAGTGACACTGGAGGATTGGAGACGAGAACTTGATTGGTGCAAGCGCACTGAAGAAATGGTCTACAAAAGCAGGGGATGTGCTAAGAAGTGGGAAACGATATGGGCACCCTGGCAAAAGTACAGAGGGATTAGCTTGGGGCACTGAATGGTATTGGGGGCCTCCACTATCCGAAAGCACTCTGTAAATACACTATTGGTGAAGTACTGTACTTGGCTTCCTGTGAACTGATGGAAATGCTTATTGTAATGTCTGGTCGGTTGAGCTGTCTTAATAATAAAAATAAATACCAAATGAAAATAATGGCGATTTGCACCTTTTATGCGTGAGGCAGAATGGAAAAAGCAAAATACAAGGAGAAATGAATAATTTCTCCTCGGTGCACCATTTTAAGGCCTGGCAACTTTGCCACAAACGGCTGCGGCGGGAAGGGGCATATTTACAAGGTGGCGTTAAGCTTAGTGACGTCGTGTAAATATGAAAAATTGTGCTACGCCAATGGAGCATCAAAAAAAGTTTTGTTTTGGTGGCGCTGAGGACTTGTAAATATGTCCCTTTGTGCTAAAAATTATTGGTAAATTTGCTGTTGGGCTTGAATTTTTCCCCAGGTTACTCCCAGCATCTAGTACTATTTTCTTTGTGCAAAATGCACCCTCGTATCCTATATGCAAGCATGGATAAATTTTGTGTTAAGAAATATAAATGCAGTAGAACACAAACAGCGGGCAAGAACAGCAGCTTGCCTTCACTAAATGTGATCTTAAAGTAGGAATATTTCCCCCAAATTATGTGAGTAGGTGTAATTGCGCTATTATCGGTAATTCTGCGTCAACGAATAATGTAAAATTACTGTTATTATGCCAGCGTAATTAGAATGAATAATGTATAAATAATAATTTTGTAAATAAATAATATAATAAATAAATAACAATATTTACTCAAAGTGGCAAAAAGCAACACGAATAGCAGCGACAGATTTACTTTCAATCATAAAAGATCATGGGGCACCCAAACCTCTTTGTTCCAGCTTGTTGGTAATTGATACAAGGGGACGTGTCTGGGTTGACCAGCAGAAAAATAATCATAGGTTTTGGTACAAAGCCAGGTCTGCTAAAATAGTGTGGTCCAATTTTGCCCCAAATTCTAAAGGTACTGCAACCAGGTGCAAGCAAGGGGTTAAGTTATATATCATTTGATATATTACCATGTACAGCATGCTCTTTACACTAAAGCACACATCTGATGTGTCTGTCCCCCTATGCATGTATCTATCCTGTACTAACTAATTCCGGGTGGTGTATCTTCAGTACAAATCCTAGGATAGACCTTGCTGGCTCAACTTTGTGCCATAGCATGAGGCAGAGCATCACGTAGAACAGCCAGATTTAGAAAGATTGCTGCAGCTGGTCTCATAGGTATGTGACACATGCTAAATCTGGCACTGCACCATTTTCTGCCTTTTATGCAACACAGCAGTGCAATTCGTCATAAGGCATTCCATTATCTGAAAGACGGTGATTCTGGGCCTGAGTGAGTCCTCTGAGCCAGGTTTCTGAAGTCCAATAATATCAGATGTTATCACCAGGGTGCCACTGCAGATTCAGGTACATTCCAGGCTGTCCTTAATAGTCCTATGTCACTAGGAATTGGGGAATAATCCATGTCTAAAGGGTTTCTGAGGACATCTGGTGTGATATTCTGAGCTAAGAATTTCTTTCCTGTAACATTAATAAACTCAGAGTCATTTTATCTAGTAGAAGCACTACCTATTAGTTGCATCTGTCAGAAATGCCCAAGCTGCAGTTCTGAGCACTATATAAAGATAACATGTCAATGGTATTACTGAGAGATGTGAGAATGGTTCTTCACCAGTAAGAATGGAATTCTGCTGGGAGGCGTGGCCACGGATGCCAAGATGGTGGTCGAGCTTTAATTCAGCTCTCGTCACCAAATTGCAATCTACTTCTATCCTGCCAGACAGCGCTTACATCGCCCCCCCCCGGCTTTGTGGAATGAGGGTACACTTTGCGACACTCACTTGGACTCGTAAAGGTGGTGTTGGGGCTGCTGTAGACTCGTGGCAAATACCACACAGTTGAGGGTCCGGGGACATGATGGCAGCCACCTCAAACCCATACCGCTGACCGCTATCTGGCCAAAGGCACTTCACCTGAGCAGGGCTGTCTCCCTTGTGGTGTGGTAACTGGGGTCTGATGTATTCAGATAATGGTGGTGAGTGGGTCCTCTCGGGCCCCATGATTTGGATCAGAGCGACCGGGAAGAGCCACCTTCATGGTGGCGGCCACCCCCCTTCCCGATGCTGAAGCAGTGTGCGGCCTACAATCAAAGGCAGTGCTCCCAAACATCGCTATTCAATCAACCACAGGACTGAGGACCCCAAGTGAGGCTGGCCAGCGGTACCAGGGGAATTTCTGTTACAGACCCCGCAACCTGGGTATTGGAACGGCTGGAAAGAGCCGCGTGTATGGTGGTGGTCTTCCCCCTCCTGCAGTTGAGGCCGTATGTGGCCTAGATTCAGTGGTGGCACTCCAGGACCTTGCTGTTTCACTGACACAGACCATCAACCTTACTGAGACGGATCTCAGGTGTGGCTGCCCCGGAACACCTGGTGGAGTTTGTCTTACATGGCTCTGTGTTAACAGAGGGGGCAGACCTGTACTTCTTGGGCTGTACTGGGGTGTCTCATGCAGCTGTTGCCCCCTTGAGCTGCGGAATAGGGGTGCAATAAGTAAGCGGCGCTGGTGTAGTCGGCTGCCACTGTGTGGGGTGCCTTATGCTGATTGGCGCAGTAGACTGTTAGGCTCTGTGGTTGTGCCCTTGAAGACCCTGGATTTCTTGAGGACTCACTGTACAGGTCATTGGAGGTATCCCCCATGCGTTGGGGATGAACGCAGATTCAGAACCAGTGAAACCGAAGGTAAGTGTTGTACCAGAGAGACACTATGGTTCTCTGCTTTATTGTTCTCCGGTGACTTTGGTGTCCAGCCGGCACAGAGGGAGATGTCGAGCGGGTGGTAGAGGAACCCCTGCCTGTGCTTACATGTGCCCTTAGTTGCCCTCCTTTTGCCCTGTGGAGGAGCCCCTCTAGGAAGGCCCGGACTATAATCACTGGCTCCCAGTGCTGTCCTGGGGCAAGCAGGCCAGCAAGTGTGTGCATTTGCCCAGCGGACTCCCGCCTGGACCTTCGCCTGTTCCTATTTGAACTCCTGAGTTGTGGGGGTGCCTTCCTAGAACAACTCTTACCTCCACTACCGCTGGCTGCTCGTGCTGCCCCAGGGCAAACTGGCCAGCTAGAATGTGACTCTTTCCTCAGCAGTGTTCCTTTGTGATCAGTGATGGGTCGTGACATGCACCCCATGTTAAAACCAGCCCAGACCAAAATGGACCAATTCACCACTTCTGCGACAGGTGTGGATGACGGCCGTCTTTGAGGACTGGACGGAAGACATTGAAAACCAGTCCAAAAGAAACAATCTGCACCTCGTTGGTTTCCCCGAGGAGGTGGAGGCCCCCAGGATGGACAGCTCTCTGGAGGACTAGTTCCCGACATGGGTCCGGCTGGGTAGGTTGTCCCATTCTTTTGTTGTGGAGAAGGTGCACCCTGTCATAGGCCGTATCCTCAACCATCGAGATGTTATTCTTCATGAGGCCTGGAGTGAGCAAGACTTGCACTATCTCAGTGCTAAAATCTTGATCTTCCCATACTACACTTGAGCGGTCCAGCAGCGACGCCACTCATTTGAGTAAGTTAAGCAAAAACTCTGAGCGCTTAAGCTCCAGTACATGCTTCTCTACTCAGCTTGCCTCAAGTTGATCTTTAATTCATCTACTTATTTATTTGACACTCCTGAGCAGGCTTGGGAATGGGTGATGGAACAGAGGCTGCTCTGGCTGAGAGAGACAATTATATGTTTTACTATGTTGGTTTCTTACATTTCTCAGATGTCGCTTTTAGACATTAGCATCCTCTTAATGAGTGAGTGGGACCCTCGATCGAGTTTTCCACACACTTTTTTTTGTTGAGTTTTATATAGCGCAAACTAGACCCAAGACATCGGGTATCAGAGTGCTTTACATGAGAACCATTTTCTGGACAGATGGACACATTTTTTTTTTTTTTTTTGGTAGGCACGGGGAGATTAAGTGATTTGCCCACAATCACAGGATGTGTGGGGCATCGTTGCCGAGACTGGAACCTGTTTGCCCAGCTTCGAGGTCAACATGTCTAGCCATAAGGCTACACAGCTACATTTATTTTATTTTATTTTATTTATTTATTTTACATCATCTCCACAACTTAGTTGTGGTATGCAACTTAGTTGTGGTATGCTTACTTGTTGGGTGACAGATATTTCAGGGTTGGAAGTATGGGATGGGGGTTGGGGGAAGGATTGTTGTTTCGTTTTGGAATCTTGTTGGGGGTTTCTTTTTAAGGCACTCACCACCAGCGTCACTTACCAGAGATATTCCCATGTACATGCTAGGTTCCACGGCATTGTTTACCTCCTAACCCAGTGACCTTGGGACCCTGGACGATTCTACCATTTTCTAGCCCTACCCCCTGATGATTAAGGTAATCTCCTGGAATGTAAACTGTCTTCTGGACCATATCAAGAGATCTGCTGTACTGCGATGTATCAAGCAGTATCCGCCAGACCTGGTCCAGCTCCAGGACATACACCGTCTGGGTTCCCATTGCCCTTTCCTCAGCTGGAGTGGGTACGATAGAATTTTTTATGAAGGCTTCTCCAGAAGTTCAAAAGGGGTTGTGTTTGTTCTTCACTACTCCTTGTCTTTGGCAGTGTCTGCTTCTCACATTGACCCTCTGTGGAAATATGTGGGATTGAGGGTCGAGAGGCCAAATATTATAATTGTATTTCATCTCACATCCCCCAGCAGCTGCTACACTCGACCTTGCAGGCTCTTCAATTTGTTGTTGTGGTCTTCTCCTGGGGACGAACCTAATATGTGGGGATTTCATTGCAGTCCTTAACTTAGCACAAGACATCTCCGAAGCCCCCGACCGGGTCAAACAGCATGTTCCTCTCAATTAGCTTCCTGGGTGGACTCCATGGGTCTCTGCGATGCATGGCATTCATGGAAACCCTCACAACAGCCTTACTCACACGCATCTGTGGCTCACAAAACAGAATCTAGAAGTAATTTACTTTGACTCCTGGCATGTGATCTACTGACCCTGCAGTTCATACAGATTCTTCCACTTGGCATATTTTATCTGATCATGAGCCCCTCCTTTTGGACTGGGGAACCCAGCAGGGCTCCCATCACTCGATGAACCACTGAGCACCAGCTGGCACACGCAAAATCTAAGCTATGACATCTGCTCTTGAACAGGCAAAGCAGTGCTGGAGAGCATCGACCCAACGGGTTTATGAAGATGGGGATGAGTCTAGTAAGCTACTCTATCAACTGGCGACCCGGGATGTCTCCAATAGGATAATGCCAGTCATTAGGGACTCCTTTTGGAGCCCTCTGTTAGGGTTTTTGGCATACTATCAAAACCTCTTTGCAGCACTCCCTGCACCTCCTCAAGAGGTTGCATCCCTTCTAATTCAGGATATACCTTTGTCTTCTATTCCTTTATTCTTTGGCTCAGGAACTTGACCAACCATTCACGGCAGAAGAGATAGACCTGGCTCATTATGATCTCCAGTCGGGCAAGACCTCCGGCCCTGAGGGATTCCTCATGGAATTTGTTTAATGATATTGCACCCATCTGATACCCCACCTGTTGGCCCTGTATACTGACATGTCAGAACATGGGTCGTTACCCCCTGATCTTGATAATGTCACTATTGTGTTTATACCTAAGGCGGAAGAACCTACGGACCACTAATCCTCTTTCAGGCCGATTTCCCTCATCAATGTCAACATTAAGATATTTGCGAAGGTCCTTACGACAATATTGGTTAGGGCATTGAACTATCTAATCCATCCAGATCAATGTGGTTTCATGCCTGGCAGGAGCACCCGTCATTGAAATCCTCTGCCTGTTATGATGAGACCACTGGTCTGAGGATTAACGTGTGCAAGTCACTACTGGTACCAGTTGTGGGAGATGCTGCTGGCAATGAGGTGCTGGTATGGTGTCTCTCTTTAAAATGTCTTGGGATATATGTCTCTCATCTCCCTGACCTGGCATGGACCTTTAATTTTCAGCCCCTCATGTCGGCCTTAAAATGGGTTTCACGGAAATGGAATCGCTTGCCTTAACCCGATGGGGCGCATAGCCTTATTTAAAATGATGTGCCTTCCCCACTGTCTCGATATTCTGGCAAACTTCCCTTACCCGATCCCCAGAAATGGTTCCAATCAATTACCTTCAAGATGACAGCCTTTTTTTGGTTGGGGTGGCAACACTGAGTGGCCTTCACCTCTGGGAGAAAGTCCTCATATGATGGGGTCCCTTTATGACTGACAATTACGAGTGTTACCTTACAGCACAACTGGTACTAATTGAGTGGTTCACCAGAGGTTGGGCTGACCACGCTTACCGTGTTGAATTGCACCTCATGGGCCTTTACGGCCTACGTGGCCTACTATATGATAGCCCAATACCACATGGTCTTCCTTCCTGTACGCAAGTGGCATTGATTTGATGGAGAGGGGACCAGGCTTGTATTCATTGGGATCGTCGCCTTACAGTAATAACAGTGCTATGGTAGGGTACATGGCTCCAGCAGGTGTTGGGTCTTCTGGGGTTCACACCGTGGGACAGAATAGGGATTACTAACTTGGAAGATGTTCTCCGAGGGGGGACACTGATGTAATTTTAGGAGCTGCTGGAACTTTATCACCTCTCCCACACACAGCTCTTTTGTTACCTTCAATTACGCCATGCCCTGCTTGTGCACATTTTGGTAGATACCCAAATCCTCGAATGCAACCCTCTTGAAGTTAAACTACTGATGGGAAGATTGGCTTAGGGAGCCAATTCCATGCTTTATCGTTCCCAAATTATCAATGTACCTGATCGCTTCCTACTCTTCAGACACAAGTTCGAATTGGATGATGATGACTGAAGGGAGGCTGCTTGTCCCAAAGAGAATTTGCAATTTCCTCATGCCTTCGGATGGTCCAAATCACCTATCTCCATGGAACCTATTTGACCCTTCAACGACTGCAGCTGATGAGCCTGTTGCCCAAGCCGAATATGTGAGGTGCACCATCCCAGATTATGACCTCCTCCATATAGTTTGGTCTTGTCCAGCTTTCTCCAACTTCTGCGGAGGGGTGGAGCAAGAGTTCTCTGGGGTACTGGGTCGCCATATTGATCTTGGTCCTCAGATGGCCCTATCGTGTCTTCTGGAGGTAGCTGAGGGACTGAGGTCGGAAGGGTAATTTAACAGAGTAACCACTTTGATGGACGCATTTAGGCAGTCAGAACCCCCTTCATTGGTGGTCTAAAGGAAGGAGGTGGACTGCTGTGCACTCTAGGAGAATTCGAACTATTAAGCAAGGGTTGCCCCCAAAAACATAAGATATGGGGTGGGTGGCTGGGCATATCATGGACTACTGATGTGATGCTGTTGTTACTTTCAGATGTTGGTACTCTGTTCCATGATCCTCTACGAACTGTGATGATGTTCATTGATAGTTGGTGGACGCTGCTGATAAATGTTAAAACTACTAAAATGTGTTCATTAAAAAAAAAGAATAGCCTTCTTCTATGGAATGATGAATGAAACATGAATGAAAAAGCACTTTACCAGTGGAAACCAGGCCTTTGGTAGCCAGAAAGGAGGCATTTTCACCATTGACAGGTGGTGTAAAAAAGATGCACGGCTTAGAATCAAGACTTGGCCGCATTGGTATCATGTAACCCTGGCATTTGACAGAGAGCAATGTCAGCCAAGAGCTTTGAACGTGAACCTTTTTATCAACCTCTTGGTATACACTTTTGAAGTTTTTATGTTATTTGAATATTACACCAGTTCTTTTCTACTACTCCTTTATGGTTTAGTTAGCTCTGTTATAGCATTATAGCTAAACCTTTCCTTTCTCCTCACCTTGTTTAATTTCACTCCTGCCCAGTTTTCAAAGATGTGTACTATATTGGTGTACCTACTTAGGAGGATATGTGATTTAGAGGCCACTGACTTTGAAACCTGGGGATCTAGGGCCATATGTAGGTGGACAAATACCGGTCGGTAACGGTCGATTTCGGCCGTTACCGACCGGTATTTGTATTTCCAGATGTAGGGGGCCTGAAATTTAGCGATTCTGTATATTTACCGATTCGAAAAATGTACAGAATCGGTAAATTACCGATTGGGTAAATGTGCAGAATCGCTAATTTGGGATGTAGGTGGCACTGGAAACAGTGCCACAGGCCCTGAGAAATTCGTTATTTACCATGAAATAAAATGGCATGGTAAATAACGAATTTCTGTGTACATGCACATCTGTGCATGTACACCTGTGCCATGTGGCACACATACATGCCCTAAGGGCATGTATGTGTGTCACATGGCACACAAGCCAGAATCAGGGGTGCAACAGGGTGTCAAAGTGACAAATTGGTAAAATTACCGAATCGGTATTTACCGATTCGGTAATTGCCATTGATTCCTATGGGCCTCAAGGCCCATAGGAATCAATGGCAATTACTGAATCGGTAAATACCGATTCGGTAATTACCGAATATTACCGATTCGGTAATATTGAAAGAATTATTACCTACATGGCATTTACCGAATTGTAAATACCGAATCGGTAAAATTCGGTATTTACGATTCGGTAAATGCCATTTACCTACATATGGCCCTAGTGCCAATCCCGGCCTTGCCACTCGGCTCAATTTGTGATTCAATACGAATCACTTATGCCTAAAAAATATTAAGTGCATCTGTGTATATCCCCACTTAATGTACACGATCTTGTTGATCATCTCCGAACCTCTTATGTAATGTACAGTGCTACATTGCGTCCGAGCTTGATTTGTGCTATATGTATAGCAAAACATAATATGCTGACATTCCACAGAGTGTGAGGTCGCATTTAATAAATCAACTTTTTATTACCTTAAATAGAAGACCATTTGTCTATAGTGCAACTTATTTGTGAGAATACAAAAGAACACTGGCACTGACAAGCAGGGAGTTTTCGCCCTTTGGATCAAGACCATTGTTGATATTTCCTGCCAGGTCCATTTTATGGTGGACATGGGCAGGGAAAATGTAAATTGTGTGGTCTGCCTTAAAAAAGGCCGAATTCCAAATGCACAGAAGGTGATAGGATTGTGGTAGCTAGGCCACCGTCTTTGATTTACTGCTAGTGAAGTAACAAAGGCTCCATTGGCAATCAATCAGCAGTTTCTCCTGAGTTCCATTTGAGCTGAAGAACAGTGGGCTTACTGGAACAGCAGATCCACCAAATTAGGGTGGAGCTCCTATTCCTCAAAATCATAAAAAGAACCGCATAGGAGGTGAAAACAAAACTCCAAACTACAGATTATCAAAATCTTGGCCTTATGTAAATATCTTCTTACAAAAATGTTGACCTGCATTTAATACCAAAATCCGGTCAAATACAATTTGCATATATTTTGGAACTGGCTGAATTTACTATTCTAACTCCAGTCCCAGCATATTTGGCAGTAAGTCTTTGATAATACGATTAGGTGTAGGTTGAAAGTTTTGTAGGGTAATGTTTATGTATGCTAGAGCTTTTGGTATTCTATGTGTTTGAGTTTATGTTTTTGATAAAGATATTTCACATGCTGCCAACAAACCACCTCTTTGATATCGCCTGAATGAGTATGAATTAATGTCTGTGGAGACTAGAAAACAGATGGTTTCATTTGATTGTCAAAATGTATGAAAACTCCAATCAGCAGGGGCCGGTGGGGTGGGGCGCTGTGGGGGGACCTCGACAGATGACAGAATAGGAGATTTTTATTTATTTAATTTGCCCTATTCTGTCGTCTGTCAACATCCCCTTCGCCCCACCCCACTGTGCTTACCTGCACCGGCCGCTGCTGTACTCTATTTGATCCTGTCAGGGTGCTTGAAGAAGGAAATACAGGGGGTGGGGATAAAAATGTGGTGCAGTACCTGAGTTGAATAGACAATCACCCTTTTGCCAGGTGGTTTCAGCATGCACAAGTAGAGGGGAAACCCAGTAGTGGATGACTTTGAAGTGTTCTATCATTTTTGGGAGGTAGAGTGTGACAGTGACAAAAGGAGAATATCTGTTTGCTATGTGTGAAGAGTTGTAAGATGCTTGTAGGAAACTGGCTCTTTATATAGAGGACCAAAAAAAGGTACACTCCGTAAAAAGTCAAGACAAACCCCACAGGAATTACAGAGGCACAAATGACACCCCAAATGCTCTCTGTTAGCCATGACATCTTTTGGAGTGGTTTCCCCTGTCCTTTGGCCTCTGTACTCCTGTTTTCGATCCTGTGCTTAATTTCGTTTTTGCTGGTGTTAGGACTCTGTGCTTTTTACCACTGCTGACCACTGCTAAAGTGCAAGTGCAGTATATTTAAACTGTAATGGTATTTGGTTTCTCCATGTACGTCCCTAGTCTAGTGCACCAGATGTGCCCAGGTCCTGTAAGTCAATTGCTATTAGTGAGCCTGCACCACTGATTGTGCCACCCGCATGAGTAGCCCTGCAAGTATGTCTCAGGCCTGTCACTGCAGGTGTGTTTTACATGTCCTGGTAGTAAAAAACTGATACATTTGTTTATTACTACAGCAAGGCCAATCTCTCCCTTATGTTAGCTTTGGAGCTGGCTTATAACATCTTAAAAGTGTATCTTGCAATTTGGAGCCGACAGAAAATTGGAGTTTGGTGTGCATTTACTTACGTTAACCATTCTGTGCCTCTCCCTGTCTCTGAATGCACGTCTGGGTGACAGTTGGCCTCTTGTGCATTCACTCTAGTCTAGACTGTCACACAAAGGGAGTTGAGATGTGCCCTGCATATCCTGACAGCCCATCAGCTGGCTGATGGGCCTTCCTGATCTAGAGTGGTGGAGGAGTTGACACTGATACCTGGATAGGGCTGGGCCTGCCCTCACACAAAGAAGTCTCCATCCCCTGTAGTGTGTCTGGAACCAGGGCAGAGAAGGACAGGGTCTTGTGCCCTACAAATACTTTACTTTGAAGTTTTCCTACTTCAAAGGCTGAAATGGGTATAAGTACTGGACCTGTGACATCATATACTCAGACCACTTCTGGATTGAGGACACTCCGCCAGGAAGAAGAGCTGTGTTGCTGTGACGAGGGACTGCACTTTGCTGTTTGCTTTGCTGAACCGGCCTGCTGCTTGCTGCTTGTCTCCTGGGAGTGAAAGGACTGGACTTTGCTTTCTGCATCTTGCTTTTAAGGTTTACAAGAGCGTGATTTGAGCTTGCCTCAGGGTCATCAAAGACTTCAACTGCCAGCACCTGGGCTGCTCTGCTGAGAGCCCCACTCCACAAGTGGTCCCAAATCCAGTTTCTGAGCCCTTGGAAGTGAGTTCTGGTGCAACAAGAAGAAAATTAAATGCACCAACTTCAAGTGTCATTCGGAACCAGTGCATCATCGCAAAACTCTATGTATTGCTTCTGTCGGTACTGAAGCATGCTCCCCGCTCAACGCAACTACCACAACTTACAATCATGGCCCTGACTTTTTACTGCAGTGCCTCCGAAGAATCGCAGCAGTGGGAGTCTCCCCCACTGCATCACCAAAATCGGTGATACACTGCTCTTACTCTGATGCAGGGCCTGCTTCGACACTGTGGAATCGATGCAGCCCAACCTGACTTTTGACACAGCACTGACACATCAACGCCGGACACTAATTTCATTATCAACACCGCAGTAAAGAATCAAGGTATCAAGCCTGCAAATGATGCATCACCTCCCCTGTGCCACTCCTCATCCCCAGACATGGACAGCTCAACCACTCTTCATCACCTTAGGGATCAGACCCATTCCTTGCTACAAGTGATGCATCACCTCCGATGCACAAAACACTGCCCCGAGCGGCACCATGCCAACGGCCTGCAAAGCAGTAAGGAACCAACCCATCAACTGCTTTTTCAATGCCTCCCCTCCCCAGCGCCAGGCATCGTCTTTGAATTTTAATGCAGCTAAGATACTTTGTCCTGGTCAAGAGCAAACATTGATTTCTAAGAGCAATAACTTTATTTAATCTTTCAAAATTCATATCTTGACTTATGCATGTACGATTTCTGTCGTTTTGGTCTTGTTTTAATCAGATAAATATTGGCTATTGTACTAAACTGGCGTGGGGTCATTTTGTTGTGCTTTAACTGTGTTACTCTGTGTGTGTATACAAATACTTTATACATTTCCTCTGTGGACAAGACTGACTGCTCTTGCCAAGCTACCAAGAGGGTGATCACAGGTTATTCTGAGTGTGTAACTTACTTACCCTGACTAGAGTGAGGATCCCTTCTTGGGCAGGGTACAAGCCACTGCAAACTAGAGATCCCGTTTCTAACACTCTCTTTTGTGGTATTGTTGGTGAGCAGTTAGGCATATCCGAGGGAAGTGCTAAGCATTTATTGCACACACAAAGGCAGTAAGTGAGACTACACTCAATAAAGACATCTGACACCAATTTGTAAAAAATGGCACATACTTTTATATGAATTTAGATATCGAGATCGTCAGAATGAGGTAAGTACTTTTCGAGTTGTGAATTTTTACAAGGCGATTTCTGAAGCGGAAATGTTATCCTATGGAGGAAAGACATACACTGCATTCAGGTACTTCACAGCGACTTACAGGACCAAACTCCTGGACTTAAGGAAAGGTCCAAGGCAGAAAACACGAGGATATGAAGGACGGAGCGCTGAAACTTTTCAGACACTCACCCCCAGTCACAGGGTTAAATCCATCATCGTTATTTAGCTCACTTTGCCACCCAGGTTCAGACCCAGCCATATGCAAATCAGTCTTGACCCTGTTCCTCATGGGAACAGTCCAGCCCGAACTGCCAAGCCAGGCCTTCCCTGGACCAGAAACAAGCATCCTGGGACCGGTTTCAAAGGAAAGGTCCAAGGCAGCACCAGCAGGTCACCTCGGGCAGCAGTGGGGCAGCCGAGTGCAGAGGTGTTTTTCAGCATCAGCTGTCCAATGTTATCCCATGGGGAAAAACATGTAGTGCTTTTGGGCACGCCACAGTGACTTATGGGACCAATCTCCTGGACTTAAGGTAAGTATGGGGCAAAGTCCAAGGCAGCACCAACAGGTAGCCTAGTGCGGCACTGGGGTGGCTGTGTACAGAGGTGCTTTTCAGCATCGGGTGCCCAATGTTATCCTATTGGGGAAAAACGTGTACTTCATTTGGGCACTTCACAGACAGCGGCAGCTCCTCCACTAAGGCAAAGGAGCGTCGCACCACTGTTTTCAAAGCAAAACCAAAGGGGATGATGGACAGAGTGTTGAACATTGCAAGCACTCACTCCTAGTCAACTGATCTGGGTTTAATCCATCATCATTCTTTAGCTCACTCTGCCACCCCAGTTCAGACATAGCCATATGCAAATCAGTCTGACTCGGTGCCTCATGGGAACAGTCCAGCGCGAACTGCCAAGCCAGGTCTTCCCTGGAACAGAAACAAGCATCCTGGGACTGGTTTCTGGTTAATCAGCCGTCATCAGGCAGGCTAGCTTGAATCCAGTGGCAAAGTGAGCAAGGGACCCACGTCTGGACATACCTTGCCAACTCAGACATGAGTCCTGTGAGCTCCATGCCTCTGGGTATGCTCAGAAGTGAGTCCTGTGCTCTCCATGCCTCTCGGTATGCTTGAACGTGAGTCCCATGCTCTCTATGCCTCTAACTGAAAGCCTGAAACCGGTCCTAGGATGCTTGTTTCCAGTCTAGGGAGGACCTGGCCTGGCAGTTCGGGCTGGACTGTTCCCATTGGGTGCAGGATCAAGACTGATTTGCACATGGCTGGGTCCAGTCTGGAATGGCATGGCGAGCAAAAAAACAATGGATTTAGGCCCAGATCTCGGTACTGGGGTGAATGTATGACATTGTTCTGCATTCTGTCCATCAACTGTTCATTTTGCATTTGTCACCCAGAGTGGGACGGGTATGCTCAGATCTGAGTCCTGTGCTCTCCATGCCTCTGGAGTCAAGCTATCCTGGCTGATGAGGGCTGAAAGCCTGTAACTGGTCCTAGGATGCTTGTTTCCAGTCCAGGGAGGACATGGCTTGGCAGTTCGGGCTTAACTGTTCCTATTGGGCACAGGGTCAGGACTGATTGCGGTCGCAAAACCTTCTTACATATGGTGGAGACTCGCTATTAGAAAGGGACGCCCTTGGCACACTCCTTCATAATAGCAACTTTCAATTCCTAGTTAGCAAGTCGCAAATAAATTGCAACTCGCTAATTAGGAATTGTACATGGCCCTGTAACATTTTGCATGCACAAATGGGTCACACACCTGTTTTTGCATGCAATTTAGGGTTGTACATCTGGCTCGTAATGTTTTGCTTTGCAGCATACAAGGATGAGGGGACCAAAGGGGTACACCATATATTATTGCAATGGTGTTCCACGGGTGTTGTAAGAGAGGATGGGGGTGAGCTCGACCGTATTTGATATATATAGAAAGAGGTGTAGGGCTGAGTTCTCCCCTACCAATCTACTGTGGAACTCTTGGCGGATGGACCTTTGTTACCTGCTGAGAAGTGAAGAGGGGAGAAATAACTAATTTAAACAGACTACAATTTATACGAACCATGACTCTGAAGAATCACAGACACAGACTCCGAATTCCAAGTTAGTGTGTTTATTTCAAAGCCAAAAAAACAGGATTTACAAGCACCTCCTTACGAGGTTGTAGAAATATATGAGAACTAATAAAAATCCAAACCTACGGGCTAATTTCATGTGATGGATCATAAACAGAATAACAATTTCCAGGAAGCAGACTGCAGGCAATGATTGCCCCCACATCAAGATCCGATTTAATCTGTGGTGAATGTATAAAGAGCATTAGTCTATCCCAAGATTACCACTACTGTGACATCTCTACTTAGCATTCCCCAGGCAAGATCAGGGAAAGGTTTCAGCATGTGAAGACTTCCTAAAAAGTACACTCATGTTGTAAGGGTCAAATAGCCAAAGTTATGGAGCTCGTTCTAAGATGCTCCTTTTCTCTCCTTCGATCTCCTCACCTCCTCTCCTAACTCCACCCCAGGGCACTGTCCCTAATACAAAAACACAAAATGTAGAACATGTCCACAAAGCACCTCATCCCGCTACACACTTCTCATAGGTGATTTGTCATTTCGTTTCAGTGCTCCCAGCTCCTGGCTCGGTGACCTTGATTCCCAGGCCTCCCTCCGTGAGAAAGAACACCGTCTCCCAATTATCAGCGCTCCTTACACATTTGTATCACATCCTCCCAAGCCTAACTCTCCTAAACAAAAGCTGGTATTCTAACTAACAAAGATTACTTTCTCCACCTGCAACAGAAATGTGAGAACAGAACAAATTCAACATGCAAATGAATTTCACTAGCAGGCCATATTCGAGAGCTTCCAGGGAAAATACACTTCAGGCCTACAAAAATCGGCTAACATAAGAGTGTAACACATAGGCCTTTCAAAAACACACATGTGAACATTTCATATAGGCCTTTCTACATCATTGCATTACAAAAGCATGTTAAATCATATTTCAATGTGAGCAATTTATGAAATCCTACATGTTAAACATACTTAATGACATCTACGTAGAACTTTAATAATGTGGTGCATGTGTAATTCCAATGCAGTACATCACATGTGAACAACTTCATTAAGCAAATAACATCAAATACTATGAATTATGATTCTAGAACACAAATGCCACATTGTTTCCTTGCATGGCACAATACTTTTCTACCATTACACTTTCACATGTTATTGCTAAATACAACCTAATGACCAATTGTTATCACAACAAATTAATATATATGTGGATGGGGACTATCCATGATTATAATGTCCTCCTACAAATGAAAGAGTACCATCCCGCTCCATCAGTTCCCACCCTCTGATGACAAATGTCATCAAAACAAATCACAACTCCCAGGAGAAAGAACCAACCTAAACAGAAGTTGTAGCCAGTCTTCCCTGTCAGAACTTCTCTAGGCTTTTGAAATTCTCATAGTAACTGTCCTGCAGTTTCCTTTCTCCTCTCATGCTCCCTAAGAGATCTCTCAGCCTGACCTGCCTTATGCCATTTGTAGGCTTTCACCATTCCCACAAGATGATCACACAAACCACAACTATGATGATGGGCTTCAAGATGTAACTAAGTATTTCCTTTCCAAGGTTGGCAAACCAATTTCTAACTTTTCTAAAGCCCTTTCCAACCTTGTCCCAAACACACTCTGTGGACAAATCATGCACTTCATGATGCATCTCAGTGATGTTACTTATATACTTCTTCAGATCTTTGCTGTTATCAAGTATATAAGCACAGCACTGTTGAACCCTCAACATTTTACAGACTCCACCCTCTTTTGCTAGCAAGACATCTAAAGCAAGACGGTTCTGCATCCCCATAGCTCTTATCAACACCATCTCTCAGTCTACGAGCAACAAAGACTGAGCTGTATTCGCGGACAACTTATCTACGATAGTTGACAACCTTCTATCTTAATGTCATTCAGAATTACTCCCAGAATTGGTATCACCGCTCGAAATACATCTCCAACTATCTCACCTGCACTTGTACCTTGTTTCTCTCTATGATGTACTCCACCTTCCAAGGGTCTTAAATCCTCAACATGATAGATTTTGAGAAACAGAACAGCCACATAACATGCACCATACTAATTCAGTGGCAATCGCACATAAGCATTTTTCCCACCAACAAAGCACACATTTGGTACAACTTGCTCCGTATCCTGCAAGACCTTCTTCGCAGTTGCTTTGGTCATAAAAATGTGATCACACTCACTCTGTTCTACAAATATATAATCATAATATGTCTGTACCTGTCTAATGCAATTTTTCCTCTCTGTTCAAAATCTAAAGCTATTGAACCAGAGCTCCCTCTCGACTTGTGTGCTAGTTCCTCCTTGATTCAAACAATTTTCCCCTCTCTACTATTATGTTTTACTGACAACTGCCTATGTCTATCTTCTACCTGATCTACAAATTGTTTTTCTATGTCAGTTAACATACTTGTCAAATTGTGACAATGTGCATAAGCTGTACCTAAGGTGACGGTAGGTATGAAATACTTTCCCACTATATCTTCCTGCTTGTAGTAATCATACTTATTCAGGTGCTTATAAGCTGGAACCTCTGAAAGCACCACATAATAGCTCGAGAAATAAAACTCATAATCACCCTTACCGTACAACATACTAAGCAACAGACTACACGTAATACCATATGTCAAAGGAAGATGATGATAACGAATACCTTCCTCTACAGACGCAGGCAATTGCAAACTCATAGGAATCTCTTACATCCAACGTGTTCACATATTCATATAGCAGCTTGGTGTAAGCGATAAGCGTGTAATCACCTTTAGACAAATCTAACTGTAACATACAACTAGTCTGCTCTAGCATAGCCTTTTCCGGTCCTACAATACCCTGTTATGTGCTAGAAGTAACAGGTGTGGTTGTCCCCTTCACTTCCACTCCCTCCACTCCTGAATCATGTGAAATGTTTACAGACACAATAATGACTACCACTATTACTATTATCACTCCTACTATGAGCGTACCTATCACACACTTAGACCTACGTTTCAAATTTGCAGACTCCATGTTCTCTAGTTCAAATACAGTTCATTGAAGTTCTAGCAATAAATTCACAGTTCGTTCCTCTTTTTATTTACACAGTTCAAATTGACTTCCTTAGCCCTCTTTTTTCTTCTACGGAAAGATCCTTAAATGTATTTTTCTTCAATTCAGGCCTAGGTTATCTTCTTTAAAGCAAGCTTATTTATAGTCCACAGTTCAGTCAACAGTCCGTTATAAGCTCAGAACCAATTTCAATGATGACGTGTTGCAAAATCTCAAGACGAATGGCTGCAACTTCCTGAGCTGGTGGCTGATATCCAAAAGTTGGAAAGACAAATCTCGCAGAATCAAAACTCGCACTTTGCTCAAAATTGGAGGCCTTGGTACTGTCACCATCAACACCTCCTCTATTTCCAAACCAGGAACTATCAGCTCAATATCAATATTCAGTTCTGGGATCCTGCTGACCACTCGTGAAGACCTCAGCATCCCGGTCCCCACTGCTCCCAGTATCAGTAGCCAGATAAGTCCACTCTGGGGCAGCGTATCTCTGACAATGCACCCTTGCCCTTCGAGACCTTCTCGGACCCTCTTGTGCTTGTTCTGTGTCACTTAACTCCGATTCAGACGTTTCAGGCACAGGAGCGAGATCTCTTTCAGGTGCCTATCTCAGATTTAACCTCCTTTGTCTCCCAGGCTCTGATTCCTCTGCAAGCTCTGCCCTTCTTCTCTGTACCCGACCACCTTGCACGCCAGTTCTTTCAGCTGAGTCTGACTCTATATCACTTGCAATGTTGCCGTCTCCCTCAGAGTCAATACCTGGGCCTTCTGTAGCGCGACTCCCTTCAGCTTGCTTTGGTGGGCCACCAGCTTCATGAGTAACCCTCACACCTTGGCTTGTCCCCTCCTGTGTGTGGAAGAAAGGTAATTAGGAACTGGTTTGAAAAGAGGGGCAAGGCGGACAATTGACTGAAAGGACCAATGGAGAGGTGTGATACAAAAATAAGAATTTTATTTTATTCAATTAGCAGTATGATAAGAAACATGAAAAAATTATTTGTAGTATACAATTGATAAAGAATGAAAATCATGTGCCTATCTCCCCTATACATGTGATTAATCTACATATATATACATTTTATACATATCTTGAGATGGTTCATTTATACTCAAGGATGGAGAGAAATGGATGTTTCAGCACATTATATATAAAAACATGGCTAAATATGACATCTATGACATCTGTCCCCTCCTGTGGCCTCACAACCACAGCTGGATTTTCTTCTTGGAGAGGAGCTGTTTCTTCTGAGGGTCCCGAAACTCTGCAGTTGTGGGAGGCGTGTATCCAGTTTGGCAAGCCCCCACACTTCACAGCTGTATTTGTCACCAACAGTGGCGGCTGGTGGATTTTACAAGTTTCGGGGCTGTAATCTTTGCCCAGAGTGTAATTTGAGAGCAAGTAAAGCGTACGTGCCCGAAATGGAAAAAAGGGGCATGCGTGTGTGGGGGGTCAGGGAGTTTCTTCCTATTAAGAATTTTTTTTAAATGGATTTAAGTGGGTGGGTTTTACAGCATACATATGCTTCGGATTTTTTAATTAAAAGTGATCACAATGGGGCATTTTCTAGTACAAGTGCCTAGAAACATTAGAAGCGTGCCCAGAAATACCCCATGCATAAATTCGCCTGTTAGTAAAATGCTCTACAACCCCCAAGACAAGCACAACCACCCACCCCCAAAAATAGGCACCCCAGGCGTTGAATATCTGTAAAGCTAATGAGCCCATTGGCCTTCATTTGAACTAGAAAATACAACAATAATCATGGTATAGCGGACCTTCAGGTTTTTGGACCCTGGTGCCACTGCACCTGCTGCAGTAATGGGCTTCTTGCCATCATAGAAGATACCATTAGACTAGTAGCAGCAGAAGTCCCCAATCGTCACCTCTTGCAGGTAGATGTTGCTCTGGTCTATATGTTGCAAGCTGGAAAATATATTTTGACTTTTTTAATAGCAGAACTGAAAGTATAAGAATAGAACTGTGCAACAAAACACCAAAACTTGGCGAGCTGCTCTTGCATGGTTTTGAAGTGCCTGAGAGCTATCTGCTGTGCAGCGCACAGTGTTGGGGCATGTTTATTACATGGCTGCACCAGTGCAGGCAGTTTCTATTTATATATACATATACTCTACATGGGCACCCTGGCAGTAACATTACACAAGGTTGGATTTGTTTCTCTTGGGTGGGGGGGGGGGTTGATAGCAGAGACAAACTGATTTGCCAAGAATCACAGGAGGCTGAGCAGTCGCAAGGACTCAAATCTGGTTGAAGGCAGCTCTGGCACATCGTATCCCGTTTGGGATTTTGTGTTTAAATGGGAGTGGAGGGATTCCAAATATTCATATGTGAAATAACATATAAACACATATTCCATACTGCTAATACTGAAAGGTCAGAGAAAAAATAGCTCCCCCTCTTTTACCCCAATCAATATTCGGCAGCAGCAGTAGCACAACCCTAAAATCGACCCTGCTTTGCAAAACACATGATTTGGTAGGGCAGGGATTTAGCTTGCTGGATGCTTTAGGGAGCCTAGTGGTCCTCTGAGGTAGGTGCAGACAAACACCTGTCTCCTGAGGCAGCCTTCCTGTGCTGCTTCAGAACAGTCTCACAGTCATAAACTAGAAGTAAAGGCGACACTATGAAAATGATGACCTGATGTTTTCCAAAACACCGTTTTTTTGTCTTTTTATAGTGCATCAAAATAAACGATTTAAAAAATCACAAACAACTATAGTGCTTAGGCAAACCGCAGAACATTATTTTGTAGGCTACAACCTCAAACCAGTAGTTCACAGGGTACTGTATAGTGGACCCTGGCGTAAGTAAATAAAAGGAGGATGTGGTGGTTTCATTTTCTGTGAAAGTTAATACAACATTTTAGACATGAAACCCCAAACACCTTGTGCATTCAGGGCAGTGCCGATTGCAGCATGCACTAGGCCCGAGCTTGGAGACCTGACTGCTCTGAAAAGTACCTGCATTACGCACCGATTCTATCCTCCTTGATGCACTTCGAGATGAGACAGCACGTGAGGTAGGGGAGTCACTTCAGATGGCTGCAGTCTGCCTGTGGTTTTTAGGGGTGCCGTGCGCTGAATTAAGTGTCAGACAGCACTGTAGGAGGGACAGACGGGACTCGTAGGGTGCTTCCTGGGCAGACAGCACTCTGCAGTGCAGCAGATAGAGAATACTTGGTGTTCCGGCCTTGTACACTGGTTCCTTACTCCACGTACACCCAGGATCGGTTCATCTGCCCAGCACAACAGTAAACTTGCACTGTCTGACAACAAAACCACCAGTGCAGACAGGACAGCAGGACTGACGTAGGTCGCAAACATTAACCAATGACATGGACACACTACTGTGAAGAGTATATAAGACACGCTTCACCGTTAATAAAGCACACAACTCTAAACACCGGACCGCCATTTCCTGTCTAATAACCGCATTTATGCACGCATGACGTCCACACACGGCACCTCATTGGAGGAGGAGGTTCTTCAATATACAAAGGGCACTTTCCTAAAGGATCTTCACTATTGTCGCGCAATAACCACTCCACGCATCAGTTTGCGTAAAAGGCCATTTATTAGGACAGGCATGACAGCTTACAAAACATAACATTATCAACTTTAACAATCCCCCCAACATCCTGCCTTTCAACCGTCATCCACTCACGTGCTCCACCAGCCATTCCCAAATCACACCACAACCTCTTTGCATCCCATTCACTTCCCCTTTCCACTTTCCGACTCCTCGGTCATTTCCATCCATCGCACTCCCGTCTACCACTCTCTCCCATCCTGCGCCTGTAACCCCCTCCCTGTAAGGGTGATTCTGCCTGTCATGGACTCCCCACCCCTCCCAGTTCCCGGAACGTATCCCCCCTTGCCATCCTGTCCTAAACTGGCATGCTGCCCAACATGGCAACCACAACAACACCGCACCAAAACTCCCTTTTCATGTAGAGTGGGCGGGTGGCAAAACCTAACTCTTCCCTGAGGCACCGGGGACAGGAAAAGGAAGTTGTTCCTCTCCTGTCCCCCCTAAAATAGCCTCCTACCTAACCCCTCCCACCTCTGACCTAAACCCCTGACCTAACTTCCGCCTGCCGTGTCCTCGCGTGAACACCCCGGGGGAAGACTAGTCTGCCTACCTGCATTCCCCCGGGGGCCGCATCGCGCAATAACCACTCCACGCATCAGTTTGCGTAAAAGGCCATTTATTAGGACAGGCATGACAGCTTACAAAACATAACATTATCAACTTTAACAATCCCCCCAACATCCTGCCTTTCAACCGTCATCCACTCACGTGCTCCACCAGCCATTCCCAAATCACACCACAACCTCTTTGTATCCCATTCACTTCCCCTTTCCACTTTCCGACTCCTCGGTCATTTCCATCCATCGCACTCCCGTCTACCACTCTCTCCCATCCTGCGCCTGTAACCCCCTCCCTGTAAGGGTGATTCTGCCCGTCATGGACTCCCCACCCCTCCCAGTTCCCGCCACCCAGGGAACCCCCGGAGGGCGGTTACCTGCCCCACCAAGCGTGCACCTTTGGAAATCATACTCGCCTACACCAAATTCACTCGTTCCACAGACAACTAATCAAGTCCCGCAGCTCCATGAGGTAAAATGCATTTCCCATGTGAGAAAGGTGCACGCCGTCGTCCCTGAAAAGAAGAGGTTGTTCCAGCTGGAGCCCGACATGAGCCAGCACTTTAATCCCCCGATCCGCGCAAAAGAGTCTCATAGCCCTGTTCAGTTTTCTGCGGGCCCTTTCCACGGCCGCAGGCTTAAGTGCACCCCTCCAAATCCTCCTTGGTACAAACTCAGTCCATACAATGCAGGCGCCAGCCAGATTGTTCTTCATCACCTCCAAGTCCCTCTGCATCAAGTGCAACAGTGACACCCCCGATTGCTTCACTAAGTCATTTTCCCCCAGGTGGACGATGATCATGTCCGGGCAGCCCAGCTGCGACACTTTCTTTGTCAGCCATGGCAACAGTTCACCCCATCTCATTCCGCTCTTACCCCACCATTGAACTTCATGATGGCTTCTCCTCAGGCCCAGGCTACGACCGTACACCTGCCTGTCAGCATACTTCGAAGCCCAATGCACAAAAGAGTGCCCCACGACCCAAGTGACCGTCTTGGCCCCCGGTCCACGAACACAACCTACAAAGAAAAAGATATTAGTACCAAGGCATGACAAGAAAATACGCCAAGCAGCACCGCCGTCCAAGCGTTGCGCCCCCGCCCTCACTTGCGCACATAGCGCTCACAGCACCGCGACCTCCAGCGACCAATCCTCCTGATCTCCTCCCATGACCAACCCAAACCCGCCGCCGCCGTAGCCGCCCCCAATCCGAAAGGAATGCGTGCCAAACCGAGCCGGATCCCTACCCAGCCTCCTCAAAGCCATCCGTAGCACTGCCAACAACTGACCCGACGTCAAACGCTTCTGTGACGCATGCACAAAGATTTCCCCTTCCGTCCGCCGCACTTTCTGCCCAAAGCTCAGCCACTCTCGCACCGGACACACACCTGCACACCCACTCACCGACAACCACACCCATTTACCCCGTCCCACCTGGTCAGTCTTGGACCACCCCAACCAAATGCCCAAACGGAGCCCATCCACACGCACATCAGCAAACAACCTACCCGGCGCCCCCCGAGCCCCCAGCAGCTCTGACACCCGAAACGCTCCAAAAAACATCCAGATCATGCATAGGCGAAAAAGCGCCACCTCCCCCCCGTCGTAGCAACAAAAAAACAATTCCTGCAAAACCAACTTCAATAAGTCAAACGTGACCGCCTCTCTAGGCAACTCCCCGCCCCCTAACTCTGCCCGCACCCTCCCCCAACCCTTCAACATTCGGCTCAGCAGATCCGAACTAGCCGGATCAAAACACAAATACACCATGCAGTAGAAAGACACACCCTCCAACTTGCCAGCAATCGTTGTCTGCGACAGCCCCTTATCCATGCAATCCAACACAAAGTGCACCACCCGCCTTTTGCACTCCTCCTTTGGCAAACACATCACCCCTGTCCCCAGGCCCACAAACTTCCCAAACTCACTCCAAGCCAATCTGTACGCCTGCCTAGTAGACTCCGCCAACGACCTTTCCACCAGACCAACCACTCTCACTCCCCCCATGCCCAGATACCCTCCGGCACCTTGGTCTTGCAAGCCTCCGCTCCCGGCGCCAGCTCCCTGAAGCGCAGCCACTGCGAACGAGATAACGCATCCGCAATTTCGTTACTCGCGCCAGGCACATGTTGCACGCGAAACAGCACATTGTAACGCAGACATAGAAGCATGAAGCTTCGCAGCAAGCGCAGCACCCTCAGATCTCTCGCTTTCTGATTGTTGACCAAGTCCACCACCGTCATATTGTCCACGTGGAACAACACAGACCTGTTCTTGAACTCCGGGCCCCACACCAGCAATGCCACCAACAAGGGAAAGAACACCAAGATCGCAATGCTCCTGCCCTGACGCAACCAATGATCCGGCCACCTTTCCGCGCACCAGCGACCGTCCCAGAAAATTCCGAAACCAGCCGCCCCCGCCGCGTCCGAGTAAAGTTGAACCTGCCACACCATCCTGTCCCGCACAAAATCCAAAGACACGCCATTGAAATCCTCGAGAAAGACCAGCCATACTCGTAAGTCCGACCGGACCCCCAGCGTAATCCTGACCCTGTGATGTGGGAGGGCCACGCCCGACATGGCCATGCCGAGCCGCCTACAAAAAGTCCTCCCAGCCCTCACCACTCTGCAGGCAAAGTTCAACAACCCCAGCAAGCGCTGCACAGACCTCAACTCCAGCTTCTGAACCGCGATCGCGCCCTTCAAAGCATCCTGCATCTCAGCCACCTTCGCCACCGGTAAACGCGCCTGCCAGGCCACCGACTCCAATTCAATTCCGAGGAACGTCAGACAACAACTGGGCCCTTCCGTCTTCTCTGGTGCCAAAGGCACCCCAAAATCGTGAGCCAACAACTGAAACTGCTGCAGAGCCTGACCACAGTCGCCGGAACGTCCAGATCCCACAAACAGAAAGTCATCCAAATAGTGAGACACCAGCCGGTGCCCACTGCGGTCCACAAAAGCCCACTGCAAAAAGGAGCTAAAAGTCTCGAAGAGCGCGCAGGAAATAGCACAACCCATTGGCAACACCATGTCCACAAAAATGGCCCCATCAAACTGCATACCCAAGAGAGGAAAATCCGCCGGATGAATGGGAAGAAGCCGAAAGGCCGACTTGATGTCGCACTTGGCCATCTCCGCCCCCCTCCCACACGACCGCACCAACCCAATGGCATCGCCCACCGAAGCGTACAACACCCTCGAGTCCTCCTCGGCAATGAAATCATTCACCGACCCACCTTCTGGCCAGGACAAGTGATGGATCAACCTGTATTCCCCTTGCTCCTTCTTGGGCACAACCCCCAACGGTGACACGATGAGATCTGACAGTGGCCACTCCGAGAACAGACCTGCAATCCTGCCCTCCGAAACCTCCTTCTCCAATTTACGCGCCACTACCCCCAGCAACTCCTTAGCAGACCGCAAATTCTCAGCCCAACGCCTCTCCCTGGGCCCCTGATAGCCAATCCGAAAACCTTCCACAAACCCCCAATACAAGCGCAACGCCGCCTCCTTATCAGGGTACCGGGAGAGCCATGGACCCATGGCCTCCACTTTAACCGGAGTACGGGCCCTTCGGCCCAGGCTGCCCCCTACCCTTGGCAAATTTCCACTGCTCTGATGGCGTAGCCAAGGTGAGGCACTGCGTGACCGGGTGACGTCCCCCACACTTAGAACACTCATGCTTGAATTTACAAGAGGGGCGGTTGCAGAAACCCTTGTTAAACCCCCAGCAGGCCCCCGAAGCGACCGGCTTGTACTGTTGTCCCGCTGAGCCAGACCACATAGGCTGGCTCCCATGTCCACTTGGGGTTCCCTGGTTACCCGCCCCAGACTGGGCGGGACGCGGCTGAAAGGACTGATACGTGACCGGAAGACCGCTGGCCGTATGAGTAGATGCCGCCGCCTGCGTCGAGGATATCCACTGGATCCAAAGCTCCTGATCCACATCCCCCCACGGCTTATCAGGGTTAACACTGACCCTAGCCCTAAACTCCTCGTCGTAGCTCAACCAGGCGAAACCCCCAAAATGAAGCTGCGCCTTCCTTATCATGTCCATATATTTAAACAATGCGATAGCCCGATCCCCATGCCTCGCATAAATCAGAAATGCAGATGTCCAATTCTCCATTGTAACTGGCACCCTCGGCCGCCTGGTCAATTCCCATTCCTCTTCCTTAGACCCTTCCTTCGCCTGAATCTCCCTGTGCAAAAGCTTAAACACATCCACATACTCGTGCCTCCAAATCCTTGCCTTAGTCTTCTCTGACAAATGAGACCCCAGGGGCATCCCCAGCCCCATGTACGGCAACTTCTTTCTCAGTTTCTCCACCCCACTCACACCCTCCTCCTTCCCTTCCAGGTTTTCCACCTTGTCCGTCTGCGCGCTGGCCGTCGCGACCTGCTTGCCCCCACTAGCCTTCACAGGCTCCACACTCCCTTGGGCTCCTGCCCGCACAGACCCATCCCCCACCCCCACCGACCAGCAGGGCTTCTTTCTCCCCCCATTCCCCCCATCCAACCAGGCGTCCCACCAAGAGCCCTCACCTGACAAAGTTGCAGGAGCCTCCCGCTCCTGTCGCAGTGCGTCCGCCGGCCTCGACATCCCTCTGCTGGCCCGACTGGCGCCATCCCGTGCCTCTTGAGAAGCCCCAACCTTGGTAGCTGCCCCCTTAGCCTTACACACACGTCCAGGCTCACGCAACTCACCCTCTTCCAACTCATCCTCATCATCCTCATAATCCAACCATTCATCCTGAACATCCAGCGGTACCACTTCAGTCACGACTCTCTTAGCACCCTTCCCTTTCACACCAGGCGTAAATTCACACTCCAACATGGTCGGTGCCCGCTCCCTCGGTGGAGGGCAGGCCGCCGCGGACCCCCCTGCATCTTCGTCCCGGCGTTTGGAGGCCGTTTTGCGCCCCGCCGGCCCACCCCGGCCTCTGCCAGCTGACCCTGCTGGCCTGACCCCCCCCCCGAGCCGTATGCGCTCGGGGAGGCCCCAGTGCCTCCAGGTCTCTGATCCGTCAAGGCAGTCCCTGCACTCTCCACCCAGACCCACTGTCCTTGTGCCCCCGGGACCCCCCTACCTTGGCCACCGGCCGACAACCTGCCTCACCCTGGTGCCTGGGCCCCATCACCCATGGGCACCCCTCCCGCCTTCTCCTCCCTGGCGGCACATAGGCTCTGCCACTCCCTCTCATACTCCTCAATGACACGCCGCTGGTCCCACGCTCCCTCCTCCTCAGTCATCTGGGCCCACCGGTCGAACATCGATGACTGCCCAGGCCCCCCCGGGCCCCCTTTCCTGGGCAAGGGTGCCGCAGCACCTCCCGCCCCCTGCCCAGCCCCTCCGCGCTGCTGAGCCTTCATGGGGCCCTTGCCCTTGGAACCCTGGGACTTCACCACCCCCTTCCGGCCCCCAGACAGGTCGACCGGCTGCTCAATGGCGGTGAAACTAGCCTCCCCCCCAGACTCCTCCCCCGACAGCATGAGGGCAAAATCCTCCCCAGCCGCCACCTCCCACTCATCAGAGTCCTCCCCCCCACTACCATCGCTGCTCTCCCCGTACCCCGCCAACTGGCTCAAGCTCCTGGACAGTCTGGCCTGTGACGCCAGTGGAGCCTGGCCCTGCACGTGCTCCTCAATTGCCAGCTCGGGGCCCTCAGGCCCCCCACCCACGGCCCCCCCATCCTCCTCTGGGACCACCTCCTCCCCTGCCCCGACCTTGGCAGGGAGACTCAACCTCCTTCCCCCCTTCTTGGGGGGCTCCTGCGTCTTCTTGGCTTTCCCCTTCCTGGGCCCCCCATCCCGTGACCCAGAAGGCTCATCCTTGCATGCAGCCACCACTGCCGCCACCCCTGCTGACGCAGACCTGGTCGGGCGGGTCATGCCCACCCAAGCCTGGTCCAGGACACCGGGCTGGAGGAGATCTGCCCTCCCAGCCCGGCCAAGTACTAGCAGTGCAGCCCTCACCGCCTCAGCGTCAGGGACAGCTATGTGAAAATCGACAAAATCGCCCTCCGCGAGATGCGTGAGGATCGGCACCCGCTCGTTACGTCCGCGAGATGCGTGACGTTTAGCACCCTTCGCTTGCCGCCCGGAGCTCCCGCTCCGATATAAGTAGATAATTGCTAAATCACACCCAACCTAATTGCGCCGTATAAACTAGCCTAATCGTCGTCCTGGGACACCAAAACGACGAACCAAACACTAAATCACACACCGCCTACCTAAAGTAGCACTCCGCCTAAGCTCCAAAACCTAACTCTTCCCTGAGGCACCGGGGACAGGAAAAGGAAGTTGTTCCTCTCCTGTCCCCCCTAAAATAGCCTCCTACCTAACCCCTCCCACCCCTGACCTAAACCCCTGACCTAACTTCCGCCTGCCATGTCCTCGCGCGAACACCCCGGGGGAAGACTAGTCTGCCGACCTGCATTCCCCCGGGGGCCGCATTCTACAAACGAAGCTTGTATGTGACAACAAATTTACATTGCGCATTAATCAGTGGTAACGTGATGGCTATTTTCATATTTTTTTGTACTTGTTACCTGAGTATTGGTATGGTAGACACAAATGACGTGAAGAGAAGTAGTCAGAATTAATTTTTTCTCTGCGGGTACTCTGTCTGAGGTTCGCAGCAACCTGTTTCCTTTTATCATGCAGACAGGTCACTTCGTGGACAGCCAGCCTCGTGTTAACTGCAAACCTCTCCCAGCTCCTCCCAGAGTGGGGTGGGGTCATGGAGGCTTGTTCCCACCCCACCCTGTGACGAGTTAGGAAATGGGTGGGGTGCAGACAGTGCTACACCCTCGCTGATTGACAAACAGCCTTCGAAACCCAGGGCTTTTGCTTAAAGCGCCCAGGCTGTTTTCAATCAGCGAGGCTGTAGTGCGTCATAAGGGGGCAGTGGCTCGCAGTGTTATCGGCCACCGAGGATCAGAGCTGAAACCAGGTAAGCCCTCCAAATCCTGCGACGGCACATGCGCTTTAGCACATGTGCCTATATTGAAAGTACCTGACTTTGCCTGACTCTTGCGGAGAGCGAGGGTCACACTCTTTTGAAGTTTAACGGATTAACTGTTTGTTAAAAAAAAAAAGAGAAGGCAATTGATGCACACATTGAAGTGGGGCGGAGCCCTGCCGCCCTAATGAAGAAACCGCCGCTGGTCACCAAGATCACTTGATATGGACCTTTCCAGCAGGTGTTAAGGCAACTCTTCCTCACATGCTTGCGGATGAGCACCCAGTCAACCGGACACAAACCATGGCACAGGTCCTTCGAGGTCGGGGCAGTCACAGCTTCAACCTGATGAGACACAGAACAGCCAGTCCTTTGCAATAATCAAATCATCTGTGATGTTTATCAAGGCTGTCAATGGCACTGTAGGCAAACGCATCACCCTCCCCATTAAGTTCTCATGAGTCGAGGGCCTGTCCTCCTGTCGATAATACTATGGCTACTCATCAACACCAAAGGCAATGCATCAGGCCATTTCAGAGATGTGGATGAAAACACTTTTGCCATTCTCATCTTGAGAGTTCCATTCATTTGCTCTACAATTCCAGATGCCTCTGGCCTGTAGCTGCAATGCAGTCTCTGATCAACTTGTAGGGCAGCACAAAGCATCCTCATGATCTCACCATGGAAATGTGTTGCTCTATCCAACTCCAATGAGGTTGTAAATCCAAAACATGGTGTGAGCTCCCTAAGCAATAACTTTGCTACTGTGAGACTATCACACCTCCTTGTGGATAAGCTTCTATCCACCGTGAGAAGACACACACCACAACCAAGATGGACCTCAATCCATTGCATCTAGACATTTCAATGAAATCAAGCTGAATTCTATTAAAGGGTCCCCCTGATCTTCCAATGTGACTCAATGCAACCACAGTATTTTCCCCAGCATTCATTTGATGACATTTAACACATCTATGACACACTGCTTCAGCAAACGCACAAAACCGTTGATTAAACCACGTCTGCCTTAATACTCGCACCATGGCATCCCTTCCAACGTGAACAGCTCCATGAATCTGCTTTGCCATAGGGCTCACTAAATCATCTGGCAACACTGCTCGATCATCAGTTGAAACCCAAATACCATCTCTTTTCTCAGAACCTGCTTTGATCCAACCAGCTTCTTCCTGTCCTGACACCTCTCCCTGCAGGCGCTTGAGCTCGTTCCAAGTGTCTGCTATGGCTAATATCATGCTGAGCTCTGTTCTCTCTGTGCTCATCATGCTGAGCTCTGTTCTCTCTGTGCTCTCTCCAGTATATTCTCCCATGAAAATGCACTCTTGCTCGGCACAGAAATGTTCAACTTCATCCGCTTACCTGTTCCCAAGCATGACAAAGTCTTTCCCCCTCTCGTGGGTGGCACATTTAACCACTGCAATTTCCCTTTGTCGTCCAACAACTGCCTTACGTACTCCTCATTTCAGATCGGGGATCCTGATGATGTTAAGAATCTCCTCTGTGACCATAGCTGTTTGAAGTCATGAACTACACCGAATCCGTACTGGCTATCAGTGTAGATGGTGACTCAGATTTGATCAGCAACCAAGCAGGCACGTGTCAAAGCAATGATTTCAGCCACTTTTGTGGAGTGTACTCCCTGTAAACAAGCAGCTGTACAACTCCAGAAATGGTGCACACAGCCAACGCTGCTTTCAGATGGCCCACATTGTCCCTTAAGCATGAACCATTTACAAAGAAGATCTCATCAGATTGAGGTAGAGGTATATCAACAATGTCAGGTCTCGGTTTGGTGCAAAGTCCAGTCACACTGAGACAGTCATGGTTCTCACAATCTTCATCATCAACATTTGGTAAAGGCATCAAAGTAGCAGGATTCAATATGGAAAAATGCTCATAGTCAGGTTCTCTGAGGCAAGCATGGCCTGCTCATAGCATGAGAGTCTGTTATTTGTCAAATGCTGTGTCTTGGTTCTCGTCATCAGAAGGTAAACTGAGTGTGGAACATAAAAAGTATGTGGGTGACCCATCGCAATACTTTCACAACTTTCAATGCTGACACCTGTTGCAGCAACTGATTTGAGACATCTGGACAACGCTGAAGCTACCAGGTCTAAGGTAGCTGAGAAGTAGGCAACAGCTCTATGGACACCTCCATAAGTCTGTGTTAGTACTGACAGTGCGCAACCCTCTGTCTCACAGCAAAATAGTGAGGAAGACTTATTGTAATCAGGCATTCCTAGAGCCGAAGCATGACAAAGGCTTTCTCTCAGCTCCAAGAAGGCGATCAAACAGTCATTATCCCATGGTACCGGATAACTCACATCTTTGTGCGTCAATATCTGCAAAGGCTTCGACCTTCAATGAAAAGTTGGGAATCCAATGATAGAAATACCCAACCATTCCCAGACACATCCTGACTTCCTTTTGTGTTGTAAGCTCAGTCATGTTCATGATTGCCTCAACACGGTCTGGTGACACCTTCCTCTTGCCTTTATCAATTCGGTGACCCAAGTACTGAACCTCAGTTAAAAAGGTACTGTAGCTTGCTTGGGGACACCATGTGTCCTTTTCTCTGCTAGATGATTCAACAATGCACAGTATCAATCTTACAAGAATCTTCAGTTTCAGACGCGATCAGGAGCTCATCAATATAGTGCACAAGAAGTGAATTCTGTGGCAGTACGAGCCTCTTAAGATTCTTCTTCAAAATCTGATTGTAAATCGATGGACTCTCTGTATACCCTTGTGGGATACAACACCACGTGATTTTCCAGACGGAAAGCCAATAAAAATTGGCTTTCCTCGTGCAAAGGTATTAGAATAATGCCTGGCATAAATCACTCACTGTGAATCACTTAGCTTCACATGGTATCTGAAATAGGATAACTGATGGATTTGGTACCACAGGACAACATGGAACTACAATCGTGTTGACCTTTCGCAAGTCCTGCATGATGCTAAACTTCCCACTCGGCTTCTGCAGTCCCATTATAGAAGACTTACATGGGCTCCCCGTTTTGTCCATCAAAATTCCCTTCTCAATCATGGACTCAATTACAGGCTTAATTCCTGCCACCGTTTTTGGCATCAGATTGTACTGAGGCATTCTTGGGAATTCAGCGTTTAGCTTGACCTGAATCTTAACTAGCTCAACCCCTTTGATCAAACCTATCTCTACCCCTGTGAAATCCCCTACCTCTAAAGATACGGAATCTCTCAAATCAAGTGGTAAGTCCTTGACTGTCAGCATAGGGTATATCTCTATGCAGAAATTCTGGTTTGCCAGTTTTAATGCAATGTCATTATATTATTCTGCAACTCCACTTCTTGGGCATGCAATAAATGGTGCAGTTCAATTTACACAACAGATCACGACCCAATAAGCAGACTGGACTTGAATCACCACCACAAATTGGTGTTGATTGTGAAAGGTTAATATTCTCACAGGCATCTCATCTGTTAATGGGTTGGTCATTCTCTTGTTTGCGACTCCTACAACTTGGATTGATTGTCCCGAGAGGGGTAGGTCTGGGACTACTGTGGATCTTACAATTGAACGGGTAGCATCAGTGTCAATCAAAAAGGTGATGGGGTGACCATCAACATCTTCCTCTACATAGGGTCCTCTTTGATCTACCTCCTACACTGCTCCAAGGGTACAGTCTTCCTCCCCCCTCAGGCACCTTCATTGTAACGGGTCTGAAGCGAACTCATCAAAAGACTCAATAAGTGGCATCTGCTGGTACGCTCTGCTTGCTTGTGGGATTCTCGGGGTTTGGGGAACTTGCACTTGCGGCCCAAAACTTCCCCCTTGTACAGACCTGGGTCTTACGGCTGTATTCACTGTCTCAGGTACCTGCAATATCTCTTCATCTTGGACCTGAATAGGGGGATTTAACCTGCACTCGTGCTTTCAATGCCCGATTTTGTGACAATAATGGCATGCAGTAGTCTTTTTCAGAGTACTCACATCCATCCCCATCTTGGGGTATACAGGTTTCCCCTTCCCTTGACCTGACATGTTTAGAGCCCCTCTTTGGCCGTTCCCCTGCCTTTGTTCCAGTGTTGCTCAGCTCGGCTGTGCCTGATCCACCCTCTGTGCATTCCTCATCTGGACCAGCATCAACTTGTCCATGAGCTTCTTATGCTTTGAGTCTACTTCATCACTACAGTACCTGGCATACCTTAGAATCTTATCCACGGATTTGTTCTGCCAACAGATCAAATGTTGTTGGATAATGAAGCTAATCTCTGATCTTAACCCCAATACGAATTTGGAGACAAACTGTACCATATCTTTGGAATCTAGGGTGTCTAGTCCACTATACTGCTTGAAGGCTCGTAAGAGTTGTTCTTAATAAGCATGGACTGATTCCTGGGGCTCTTGGCTAGTTTGATCTATCTTAACCCAATCAATATCTTGCTGCAAAATTTTAGACTGTAACCATGTGATTACCTGCTCGAACCTTTTCATAACCACAGGTGAAGGACCATGTGTAACAGGATCTCACTCTGGTTTTGACGTTGGTCATTCAACAGCAATTTTACAAACTGACCACAAATCACTTGGTACTACAATGTCAAACAATGTATTCAAATCAATCCACAATACTTTTGAAATCTTGACAAAGCGATGGACTTGCCTGTACCACTCAACAGGTTTTTCCCTCAGTCGAGGAAAGTCATTTGTAAACGCTGCCATATCACCCCTGCTCCAAGGCACATGCACATACCCTCTGCTTGCTACCTCTTGCAATGGTTAAGCCTCTACTCCTGCTGTTCCTCCTCCCGGAGGCGGCGTATCACCTATACCCTTTGACACTCTTCTTCTTGGACCACCTCTCTTCCCACTTCTCAAGCATACTCCATGCACCTATTCCTTCAATCTATTCAGGAATGTGTGTTTCTAACCATATGACTTTTTTCTCTTCCGATTCTTGATCACTGTAATTTGGCCTATGACTTCCCTGCAACTTCTTTGTTTTGGGCAAACCTACATCATACCTATGTGGTAATTCTGTCAGTTTCTCATGAGCTTTCCTTGCCTTACTGGTAACATCCTTCGCCACTAACAACAGCTCATCATGGTCAAAAAAAGTTCCATCCTTTCCAAATGTAAATTTCCATTTATAATTTCATCCACTTCTGCCTTCAACCTCACCACACCAGTACCTTGGCCCTTTTAGCCGCCTTAATTGTTCCCTGACTCGATGTGCTGTTTAGCTCTCCACTTTCATTGCTCTGATGTCCTTGGTGACTCCCTTCAACTATAGACCATGGGACATTTTGACTCTTCAAAATTCCTTGATTCATTCCTTCTTCTGCTACTCTCCTCATTGGAACTCTAACTGGGGGTTCCCATATCTTCAAATCAGAATGTGAGTCTGCTAACGACACTGGTCTTACCGCCCTAGACTCAGTGTGCACTCTAGAAGAGTCTGCAGTGGCTGGTGACGGAGTACTAGCCTCTATAGGTCAAAAAGGAGGACCAATTCCCCTCACTGTACCATTTCCTCCAGAACTGATACTTTCTCCTGCTGCTGGTAACTGTTTTTGACTATTGTTCTCTGCTTGACGTGGATCGTACACTGGCACTATGGGGCCAATGTTGACCGGCACTGTAAGAGCATATGGTAACCGTGTAACAGTATTAGCTCCACTCGTCTCCGCACTCCATTATGATTGTATTCCCATTCCCTTCGTTCCTGTTGAAATCTTTCCCATCATTCTCGCACTGGAACCCATCTGCGATTCTCCTGCCCCTTCCGTAAGCGCTTGTCTTCCCTTCTCCGACGTTGGATTATACAGAGGCGGACACTCTGCTAACAACCTATCCAGAAAACTATTATCTATGTCACTATTATCTTCTTATTCCTTCCTCTTCTGGGCATCTCCTACCTTCACTAACATTGGGAATAGCCTCTCCCCCTCAATGGTATCTACTCTCCATCTCTTCGCCAATGTATCCCATCGCGCATCTTGAAATGCCTGTATCGACTTTTCCACTCTTTCCTGACTTTGGTCTCTTTTACCCGCATGTGCTGCTCTTATCCATGCATCCAGTGCCTCAAACTGTGTCGGTTTGGGTGGAGGTCGCAATGAATCCATCACTGCCCTCAACTGATACAATACATCCAATCTAAATTAACCATAACATGGAAAAGCCAAATCTCCCTCCTTCTCAGTAACCTTATGCCAATTTTGAAGCCACATTGTGGTATGGAGTCCTACATTCGGGCCATATAATGTGCTGGTGTGTCTTCTGGTGGTGCCTCTTCACCCACTTGAGTTACTACTCATCTATCTTCCCAACAAAGGTTCTGTAACACCCTAAAGCATCACATGTTTGAGCCAACTCCTTTTTATCCCACAAGATGTTTTCGTATTTACTTCCTGATGACAATCCACCAATCTCAGCGCAGCTTTACACTAACCGACCTATAACAGCGAGGCACACTCTAACATCACTCTTCCTCCCCACTCAGAAGTTCACCCTCCTTTACAAATTCTTCCTTACATATTCACACACCTCACTCATAGAAAGATGTAACTGTCTGTCCACCACCGGACAGTCACATAACCAACTGTCTGTCCATGAATCGACCGGACAGTCTCACAAGTAATTGTCTGCCTCACCTGTGGCAACTGTCTGTGAAATGACCGGCCAGCCCCCTCAAACCCTCTTCTTACAAACAGCCGGACAGTCATATAAGCTAATCAATAGGATCCAATTGCTCTAAGTCATTCACATACAGTGACCCACGACCTGCGTCAGCCACCCGGATGGCTGTGGTCCGCCATTGGCAACTAGCTTTCCACACAACTCTCTCAAGCTCTCTCACACACGTTCCCTATCTTCCAATGGGTTTGTCGATGACACCTCATGACTCCACACAATCACTGGTCAGACAATTACAGCTCTGGTCTCTTCTACAATACAAATCTATACCAGGATCTTAGGCTACTCGTCGAGCCTGACATCAAACAAAACAAATCGTATGACATGGACCGTGCGTGTTCGGCCCGAAACCACAATCACTCGACTCTCAACATGACTACGCAAGACATCACACCTTAAAATCATCACTGCAATCTAACACACGCATCCCTATTCATACTCAGTCCACTGTGAACTGCTGTTCCTGCCCCACCGTCACTCTCCGTCGGTCTCCGCCAAAGTTCATCGTCCTCCGCCTTCAATCCTCTAAGCTTTCATCCTCTGGGCTTTTTGTGGCTCTATGACTAAACGTTCCCTAATATTCCTAGCTTCTCCCCTCACTGCAGAGGTAACTGTCCTTCTGCTACCAAATGATGGGGCAGAGTGCCCTCCTACCAATTTAATGTGGAACTCTTGGCCAATGGACCTTTGTTACCTGCTGAGGCGGAGAAATAACTCATTTAAACAGACTACAATTTATACGAACCATGACTCTGAAGAATCAAAGACTTCGAATTCCGAGTTAGTGGGTTTATTACAAAGCCAAAAACAACTGGATGCACAAGCACCTCATTACAAGGTTCTAGAAATACATGAGAACTAATACAAATCTAAACCCACGGGCTAATTTTATGCAATGGATCATAAACAAATAACAATTTCTAGAAGCAGAGCGCAGTCAAAAATTGCGCCCATGTCAAAATCCGATTTCATCTGTGGTGAATGAATAAAGAGCATTAGTCTATAACTACACTACCACTACTGTGACATCCCTACTTAGCATTCCCCAGGCAAGATCTGGAAAAGGTGTCAGCGATAGAGCGCGCAGGTCACCCGACTATTTTTACTACCAAATATGCACACTTGGGCCCATAATTTATTTTTTACACTTTTATCTAATCGGGTAACCTACACTCTACTACCAGTAACCCTGTTTCTTTCTATTTAGTTCCAATGTACCTGACTTACCAATCCTTGACACAGGTACCTAAAATCATAATGGATCAAGGAGCTAGCTGTAAAGATAAGCAGTCATCACAAAACAATATGAAATTAAATGTTTGCACTCTTTAAAAATAACAACAGACTCAGGAAGTTTTAAAAACCTTTATCTAATCATCATCATCATCATATGTCATGAGCATAAGGTTCACACAGATAAGACTGTCTATAACTAGAATTAGAAATAGTGTATAGCTATGAATAAGGCATAGAATACTAATCATTTAGAAATCGGAAAATAAAGGGAAGGAGAAAATAAGGAACATGCTAATTTAGATCAACAGACTTTCACAACTTCACTAAAGGCGGGTAAAGAAAGGGAACAGGCTAAATCAAAGTAAACTTTCGAAATTCACTAACTGTTAAAAGGAAATGAAACTTATGCAATTAGATTTATCCAGCTGTGCTTTTTCTGTAAAGGGAGGGTAAGAATGGAACATAAACTATATAAAAACGATTTAGCATTTGACTAAAGGTAGGTAGAAAAGTGGAACATGCTAATAGACAAATAATGCATGGAAATCTCATTTATAAAGGGACAGGGGAGAAAAGGGAACATATGCAATTATGCTTTGAAATTATTTGAGAGTTAGAAATGCACATATAGATAAGTAATCACCCACACAGACTTTATATTTACCTAGGATAGAGTGAAGACCAACCCTGGCCACGGGTCAGTTGGAAAAGACGGGAAAGGACCCTCAAGGACTTAGGTGCCAGTAGGCGAGCATGTACAGCTCATGGACAGTCAGGACAGGATAAACCCAGAATTTGGATCAGGACCGGGTTCACCAAAAGGTACGACCAACACCCGCAGCTTCGGTTGCAATGCCTGCGCTACTCCCTCTCTGCAAGGAATCTGCCAATAACCCTGATTGGGTTCTCGAACCTCCCAGCAAAGTGCTTCGCCAGCACTTTAAGTCTGCATAAACCCCGAATGGGTTTCTCGAACCTCCCAACAGAGTGCTTCGCAGCTCTCTGATTCCAGTCCCTTATAGAGTGCGTTGGGTCAGTGACAGGTCAGCTAATTCGGACAAGTCGGACAATTTCTCTAGCTAAACCTACGCTAGGTATACTGTTTTTTGGGTCAGAGTTCCACCCCCCAATGTTGCAAGTGTAAGGATCCCCAATTTTGATTGGACAAAGGAGGAGGTTAGGTCATCACACCACCTAAAATTTAGACTTTCTCAGGCTTAATATTCAATCTTCATACCCACCCCCTAGTTTCTAGCTTCCCATGACACATGATTCTCTCATAACAATGGTGCATACATTAATCAGGTACATTTGTAGCAATTTCAGTACAGTTCAGCTTCTTCAGTTAGGTTGGAGTTCAGGTTCCCAGGAGCATCTTGGCGGTGGCTGCCAGCTGGCTGGGTTCCACTGCTGCATAGTTTTCTTTTCCCCCATCACGTGACTGGTACCATACAGGCTTTCCAAGATGGGGTGGTAAGCACCTCCCAGGCCCAAAGAATACGATACATGAAAAGCAAGCAAAAACAATTTAGAAATACAGAACAAGTGATTACCCTGTATACCATGAATAAGCTATACTATATCACTTACTTTATAACAACTATTGCATTAGGGTAAGTGCAGAACAAACAGCTTTGCGAACGCGGCAATGCAAGCTCAGAGCATGTGAGAACACAAAGCGGCCATGTCAGCTATATTGCGCATGAGCAACAAATTCCCACCAGAACTGTGAGTACGTCACGTCACATGGGTATGACCGACGCATGCACAGACTAAATTCCCACGTAGCAGCGACCATTTTAGAGGCAAGCGTATTAGGATTAATAAACATATAAGCAAGCTTCACTCGGACACCCAAATGTTATTCAAGGGGCAAATTAATGACACAAACAGGTTGATAAGTTAATTAGGGTTATTGGAGGTTCACGATTACAAGCAAGTCGCTTAATGTGCGAATCCTTGCTCCATCAATCCCCTCTTTGATGATATTTACTATCATCACTATTAATGGAACTAGATGCCAACTTTTCACATTTCACCCATTTCAATCACTTCAAACTTTCTATTTAGCTTTTTCTCTGCATCTTTATTAGGATGAGAATTTTTCATCTTTTTATAAATCTTATTATTCAATTCTTCTAGCACGAGTTCTTCCACATTTCGTTTCACTCCTCTCTTATTCACAACATACTTCTTTTGGTGTTTTCGACATTTACAGCAAATTATTATGATGAGCGCAAATAAGCCTATTCCCGCTATTGGCATGAGTATTTTACTCACAAGACTTCTACCTAGGTTAGAAACCCAACTACCTACAGAGGAGAGACCATCAGTTAGTCTCTTCCAGGCACTGTCAACCTCCAGTGGTTTGAGCTCTCTTTCCAAATTAGTAATGTTTCTCACATATTTCTTAATTCCAACACTTTTATCTGGAATGTAAGTGCAATAATGTTGTGCTTTCAACATTCTACAGACTCCGCCCTCTTTTGCCAATAGAGTGTCAAGAGCAAGTCGATTTTGTAAAACCATAGATCTGATCGCAACTATTTCGGTATTGACCATCAGGAAACCTCCAGCAGTGTCAGTTGATAACCGATCTACTACTGTAGATAATTTGCAAATTCTGTGTGTATTCAGAGCCACTCCCACTGTAGGTATCATTGCACTAAATATATCACCTAATATTTCTCCTACACTTTCTCTTTTACTACGCATTAATCCATTAGTGTTTTTAGTGCTTCCAGTGACATTCCCCATATGGTATATCTTTGGAAAGACAATACCAAAATAACAGCTTCCGTACCAATGGTCGGGCAATTTGAAGTAAGCCTTGTTCCCACATATATAATAAATTCCAGGAAACACAGGCTCTGACCCATCTTTGAAACCCCAACCTCCAATTACCTTGTAATTGTGTTCGCATTCACTGGAACCAATGAATATGTTATTATAATAACTAGTCTTTTCTCTGTGAAGGCAAAGTTTCCCTTTCTTTTCGAAATCCAGCAACAATGCAGCATTAGCTCCACCATTTAAGGTGCTATCTATATTTTCAGCCCATTGGGAATTTTCTGATTCTTGTCCTTTGCTTTCTTTTGGAAATTCTCTCTTCTTTTCTCTACCATATTTAGAAACGTCTTTTATTGTTCGTGTAATGTACAGTTCAAGTTATTTCTGTGTGCGTCATCTACACTTATTTTACCTATAGTTAGAAAATATATTTACCCATGTATTTTGCTATGTCTCTAGTAGTTTGTACAGGATTCAGATTTCTTCGCACAGAAAGTTCAGAAAATATCACATCTGAGTTAGAGTAAAAATACTGTAAAGGTCCTCTTTTATAGAATAAACTAGCTAAAATACTACAGGAAATTCCATAGGTTAGTGGTAAGTGATGGCAGGTCACACCCTCAGCTACTGAAATAGGTAGCTTCATATAGACGTAACAGTCTTCTAGCTCCATTGCTTCTACGTAATGTACTAAAAGGTTTGCAAACACATTTAAATGAGTTTTGTTCTTAATTCTATGATAATGTAGTCCTTCCTCATCTGGTGTATCTAAGTCCATTTTAGCTTGTTTAAGGCTAACTGCTTTCTCTAGTGTATCTACGCTTTGTGGTGCGTCTTCTGTTTGTATTTCTTCTGTGTCATCTGTCACTGGTTTAGTAGGGTACAAATTAGTATCTTTACTCATCATGTAAGGAATAGTTTTGTTAGTCCTACCAAAATATCAGTACTAATGCTATACTACATAAACATACTTTGCAGCATGTTTTACAACAATTTCGTCTTGGTCTTCCATTCACAGTGGAATCAGACATTTTGGCTCAAAAGAAGCTTCAACCCCTCTTTGTAACTTTACACAGGTTGCTTACACAGGGCAATTTTCAGGTTGGTTTCACTTCTTCGTCAGTCTGATCAGCAATCAATTCTTCATCACTTTCGTCACTTATTTCAAGATTTTCAAAGTCTTCCAACACAAGATAAGTCCATTCAGGACTCTGATACTTGTTGTTTAGTCTCTTTATTCGGGTACTTCTTCTCTTAGGCTTTGCTCCAGACTGGTCAGCTTTACTGGAGTCTTGATTTTCTTGCTCAAGTTCTTTGTCGATAGTTTTTAGTCTCAGTCTCAGTCTTTTGACAAACCATGGTACTTTATCTCTTTTCTTGAATCTTTTAACTGGCACTGTAATTTGGCTTTCTTCAAGTGCTCTTTTATTCTCGTTCAGTTGTGGCACATCTGCTTCAGTGTCTTCTTCTTCCCTTCCTGTCTGACTAGTTCCAGGTCTTATGTCAGTTTCTTCTGCCAGGTCACTAAGCTGGCCTTGTTCAGGTATATTCTGGATTTGGCTTTGTTTTGTTTCAATTTCGTCTTCCTGAACACATTTATGTATTTCTACCTGATCCTGTTCAAGCACTTCGAACTTTTGATTTTCTTCAGCTTGAACTTCTGCTCTAATTTCTATGTGTCCCTTTTCAGGCTCAGGAGGTTTTGGAGGTGTGTCGATAACCTACTCTGTCTCTATCTGGCCTTCCTCATCATGAGATTTGATTTGGATTGAAATTATCTTATTATCTTCTTCTATTCCTGTCTCGTCCTCACTATCCCACTCTCTATCTAAGTAGGTTTGTCTTCTTGTTCTTATTGGATCAAGAGCCAAGTCGATTACTGGTACCCGATCATCTTGACTGGAGCTCGGTTGTTCTTCTTCAGCTACTTCAGGACCAACTTCTGGAGACCCCTCAGCCTTACAACCTTCAGCCTCAGTTTCTTCTTCTTCTGTCACTTTCTTTATATGGCTGGCATGGATCCACCGTGGCACACCTGCACACTTCACCACTGTTGTGGTAGCAAGAATCACCTGTCTTCTTTTTCCCCACTTCGGTGCAAGGCAACTCTTCCGAGTATGTTTCTTAATTACAACCCAATCACCAGGGTTCAAATCATGGGCTGGAGTGGCTGGTCTGGCGATGGCGTTTTCTCCAATCTGGTGAGAGATAAAACGCACTTGGTCACCCAGTTGCTTGCAGTACTCTAGCACCAAATCATCAGATATGTTTATCTGTTTGTGTCCTGGCACCCATGCTTGCCGCATTGCTCTTCCCATCAATATCTCATGGGGACTCAAGCCTTTCTTCCGGTCTGGAATACTTCTAAGTCCCATCAAAACAAGGGGCAAAGCATCTGGCCACTCAATTTGAGTCGATTCACACATTTTTCCCAATCTTGATTTGATTGTGCCATTCAGTTGTTCTACCACTCCAGAAGCCTCTGGGTGATATGCACAGTGTAGTTCTTGCGTGATTTTGAATGCTTCACAGATTAAATGCCCACCTCTGTCTGATTCAATTGTGACTGGAAAACCGTACCTAGGTATCAGTTCCCTCAGTAACAATTTGGCTACAGTGATGCTATCGTTTCTGCGTGCAGGATAAGCTTCTACCCATTTTGAAAATAGGCAGACAATGACAAGGACGTACTTCATTCCTCGACAGGGGGGTAGCTGAATAAAGTCAATTTGTAATCTTATGAAAGGACCTTCGGCTTTTCTAATTTTACCTGGTAAAACTACTGTTTTCATTCTGGGATTGAATTGCTGACATATTAAGCACCTCTGGCAGAGTGCCTCTGCTATGTTTCTGAATTTCGAATTGAACCATGTCTGTCTAAAGACACGGATCATTGCATATCATCCTAAAAGGGTATCTCCATGTATCAATCTAGCCATAGGAGCAAGCAAGCAGTTAGCAACACAGGCATATCATCAAGGTAAACAATGACACCATCCTCATTCCTTCTCCGACAACCAAATTTTCTCAACCTTTCCTTTTCCTTAGGTTCTGCTGCATCCTGCAAATCTCTCAGTTCTTCCCATGTTTTTATTTCTTCAAACACCATAAGTTGGCAGCTGTTTCCGCCTACCCGCAGCTTTGTATTGATTGCTATTTTGTATTTAGCACAATGTTGGGCCAGTTGGTCAGCATATCGATTACCTGCTGTCACTTTGTCATCGCCAGATTTGTGAGCAGCACACTTGACCACTGACACTGCTTTTGGTAACTGGATCGCTTCCAGTAATTCTTGCACAAAATTTCCATTTCTGATAGGAGTACCTGAAGAAGTCAGGAACTCTCATTGCAGCCACGATTGGACAAAGTCATGCACAACCCCATAACCATACTGGCTATCAGTGTATGTGGTTATTTTCATGTTTTTCCCAAATTTACAGGCCTTTGCCAATGCAACCAATTCGGCTACTTGTGCAGACTTTACTCCATACAAATAGGATGCTACTACTGGACCTCCAAAAGTGCACACCGCATAGGCAGCACTTAAACCTTCATTCTCATGTCTCATGCATGAGCCATCTACAAACAGCTCATAATCTTCATCAGTTAGGGGTACTTCTCTTATGTCAGGGCGTGGTTTTGTGCTGAACTCAGTCAGGTCTAGGCAGTCATGCTCAACTTCTCCCCTCACTCCTGCTGTGAGTGAGTTTGGTAGGAGAGTGGCTGGGTTCAAGATATTACATCGGGCAATGGTTGCATTTCCTGCACCTACAAGGATTCTTTCATACTTAGTCAGCCGACTAGGTGTGAGGTACTGTGTTTTGGTTCTGGTCAACAAAATTACAACTGCATGTGGAACATACACAGTTACAGGATGTCCCATAATGATAGACTCACTTTGTTCAAGACTCACGCAAGTTGCAGCTACTGCTTTCAGACATCCAGGTAATCCAGCAGCCAATGGATCTAAAGTAGAGGAAAAATACGCTACAGGTCGTCTGGCTAAACCATGACTTTGGGTCAGTACTGAAAGTGCACAATTGTCTCGTGTGTCACAGAACAGTGTAAACTCTTTTGAGTAGTCAGGCATTTCTAATGCGGGAGCTGTGCACAGACATTCTCGTAATTTCATAAAAGCTGTCATGCTTTCATCATCCCACTCCACTGGGTCTTTTGCTCCTTTCTTTGTCATTTTTATCAATGGTCTTGCTAGAACTGCAAATCCCACAATCCACTGCCTACAGTATCCTACAACTCCAAGAAACATTCTGATTTCTATCTGGGTATTGGGCAGATGCATGTTTCGAATTATCCTAATACTTTCTGTGGTAACTTTCCTGATACCTTTCTCTATCTGGTGCCCCAGATATTTCACTGACGAGGTACAGAACTGTAGTCTGTATGGTGACACTTTATGTCCCCCTTCACCTAAATGGTTTATTAAGGCAACGGTGTCAACGACACAGTCTTTCCTGCTTTTAGACGCCACCAAGAGGTCGTCTATGTATTGCACCAGGACTGATTCTCTAGGCAATACCAAAGATTCAAGGCATTTTTTCAGAATTTGATTGAAAATCGAAGGACTCTCCGTGTACCCCATGAGGGACACGATTCCAGACGTAAACATGACTGTCGAATTCCAATGAGAAAAGAAATTTGCTGTCGGGATGCAATGGAATTGAAAAGAATGCATGGCATAGGTCGATGACAGTAAACCATTCAGCATTCCAAGGTATTTGGTACAAGATCACTGCAGGGTTCGGCACAATAGGACAGCAAGGAATGACAATTTTATTTACCTTGCGCAGGTCCTGTACTACCCTGTACTTACCACTCGGTTTCTTTATTCCAATTATGGGCGAATTACAAGGACTGCTCAATACCTCCTGTATGATGTCTGCTTCCAACAACCTTTTTATTTGAATAGCAACCCCTGCTTTCACTTCTGCACTCATTGTATACTGTTTAGTGATCGGGTAAACTGCATCTTCTTTTATGGAAATTTTAATTGGGTCAACATTTGCCATTAATCCTACATCTTTCCCAGTGAAATCCCACACTTCTGGTTTCACTGTCTGTTGGAGCTCGTCAGGTAAGTCTTGTATTGTCAGTCTTTTAATTTCTGATTCAGGTCTTATTAACATTAGTTTGTAAATTTCGTCTTCATCTGGGGTCTGAATTTCAACGCCATTTGGTGTGCAAAAGATGGTGCAGTTCATTTTACACAGCAAATCGCGTCCTAGTAGGTTCACAGGACTTGAATAACAAACAACGAATCCTTGCATTTCTTTGAAGTTCCCTATCTTAATTTCCATGGGTTCTGTAACCGGAGTACTAATTAATTTATTAGAAACGCCCACTACTTGGATCGCTTCTGCCGAGAGGGGTAGGTTTGGAACATCTGCTGTTCTCACAGTAGAACGGGTAGCACCAGTATCCAACAGAAAGGTGACGTCATTCCCTTTAACCTTTCCTTCAATGTATGGCCCTGACTGGTCTACCGGCAAGGAGGCGCCAAGCATGCACTCCTCGTCCTACCCCCTCAGGCACCATCAGAAAGGTTCGTCACAGAGGAATGTATCATTTAGCAGAAATTGCGAAGTTGCTGCATTTCTATCCTCTTTTCCTTCCCAAACCTCCGCTTCCTCACCCTGTTGTGCTTTGCTCCTATAGTTTGGCCTAGGTGCCCGGGGCAACTGATTCTGTTTTACCTGTTGCTGTGTCTTCCGTGGTCCATCATTCTGCGCCTGCGCATTTAAATCATTAATTTGCACATTTTCATTCTGCACAGCCTTACACTCGTCCCTCCAGTGCCCCATCTTTCCGCACCCATGACAGGGGAACTTTTTCATGGCCTCCTCTCTGCTCATTTTTATTCTTGGTTTTCCTCCACCCCCAGGGTTCTGATTCTGAGTATTTGTCATTTTGCATAACTGCTGTTCTTGGTGCTCTGCTAATTTTACTTGTGCCCACATTCTTTTTTCTTGTTTTCTAGCTCATCTTTGCAGTATTTTGCATATTTAAGGACTTCATCTATAGGTTTGGCTTGCCAACAGATTTTATTATCTTTAATCCACTGTGAAATTTAAGGTCTTAATCCTAACACAAATCGATAAATGAAGTGGGTCATGTCCTTCATCTCAATATTATCCAGGCCACTGTATGTCTTGAATACCTGTAACAGTCGGTCATAGTGTGAATGCACAGTTTCATCTCGATTCTCGGTAGTTCTATCTATCCGTGTCCAATCAGTTTCTTTTGCAGGCACCTTTCCTTTCAAATACAGCATTACCTGGTTGTACTTCCTCATCACCTCCCCTGAGGGAGCTCCTGTCTTTGGGTCTTTTTGGCGTATTCTTCACTTGGCCAATCAACAGCAATTTTACATTCTGTCCACAAAACTACGGGAACTACAATGTCAAAGAACACATCTAGATCTTTCAGGAGGCATTTCTGAACTTTAACAAATCTCTCAACTTGTCTGTACCACTCTACCGGTTTCTCTTTTGGGAAATCATTTGTAAATGACACAATATCTTGTCTGGACCACGGCACATGTACATATCCTCCACCTGGTACTTCTCTCATAGGATATAATTTCTCCGCCTGATCAGCTTCTTTTAAGACATATTCAGAAGTCATTTGTTTGGATCTACTATCTTCTTTTTTCTTTGCCCACCTGGCTCTCCTTTTTTCTAAGTCTCCCCATTTCTGTAACAGGTTCAGCAATTCTCTTATCTGCACCTTTTTCCCTGACATGTTCATGTTTTCTAAATCCTTTTCAGAAAATTCTGCTCTGTAGGGTTTCTGCAACACTTTGGATCTGCTAACATCTATTCCCATGCTAGCTGCGGTGTCCATTAATTTTTCATGGAACACTCTGGTGTTTCGGGTAATACTTTTGCAAATAAATAGTAATTCTTCCTCACTAAGGGTGTTCAGCCTGTCCAATCCTACATTCCCAGCCATCAGTTCTTCCAATTCTATTCTTAATTTGTAAATATCTAATGGTTTTGGCTGAGGATTTATTTTCTCTAGTTCTTGGGTCCATCAATCTATTTCTTCAGGAGTCACTACTGTGGCACTTCTAGTACCAGACGAGGACTCAATCTGGAGTTCTCTTGAACCAATATGAATGTTCTTTCTCTGTGAATTGCCTTCTGGTTCCCTTATGGGTAGATCCATCAGGGAAATTACAGATTCACATTCACTTGCCTGATCATCAACTATTAAGGGCTCTTTTCTTGGCTGTACTACAGATGGAGTTACAACTGGAGTTTTTGGACTAGCCTGTTTATCCCTGTACAGAGGAACAACTGGGCCAATAGTTACTGGAATAGTTAGAGCTTCAGGACTTGTATTTAACTGGGAAATCTTCCGGATAAGTTCAGTTCTCTGTTTAATTAATGCCTCTCTCTCTCGGTCCTTTAAGACCTTTTCCATGGTGTTTTCCTGTACTATCTGTGGGATCAGGGAGGGTAAAGATTTGGTGCACTTGGATTTGCCATACTTGGTCCCTCGTTACAGGAAGACCTATAATATGGAACCGTCAGATCAGATGTGCTCGACCCCTCAATACAGGGAGACCTAAAGAATGGATTTTTCGGGTTTACTATTCTTGTTTCTTCACTATATGGTGGGGGATTTTTCATTAATAAATCCTCCAAGTATTCATCCTCAGAATCACCAGCAGTCATTTGGGGCCCGATGTAGGTAAACGGGATTTTCCGATTTCAAAATACCGAGGCGGGCCGAATCGGTATTCTGAAATCGGAAAACGAGATGTAGGAAAAAAATACCGAATGAAAACCGATTCGGTCGGCATCGGTAATGAGATTCGGTACGTTCCGATTCAGCTCGGTCCGAATCGGAAATTACCGAATCGGCCAACAACGAATCGGAAAATACCGAATCGGCTTCCACCGAATCGGATATTTCCGATTCGGCGAATACCGATTCGGTAAAAGCCGATTCGGTAAAAACCGAATCGGCAATCATAGACCCATGGCGAAAAAGCCCATAGGAATGCATTGCATGACCCGATTCGGCTTTTACCGAATCGGATAATACCGATTCGGTTTTTACCGATTCGGATTTTACCGAATCGGTAAAAGCCGACTCGGCAATAGGCGATTCAGCCAATGAGGTGGCTCCCCCTCCCCCACCCAAACAGGGAGTGGCAACCCTGGCAGGTGCAGCCAATTAAGAAGTTTCTAGAAGTTTCTGGAAAGCCTGCCTGAGCCCAACACACAGTTAGCAACAGTGGGAGAAGGAGGTTGCAGACTGAGCAGGAGCAGGAGAATATGGCAGATCAGGCAGGAAGCCAGAAGTCCTCCCAAAAGAGGAAGCCCAAATTCACCACCACAGAACTACAGGTGCTGGTTGAGGAGGTGGTGAGGGTGCACCGCCAGCTCTTTGGCAAGCTGTCCCTCAACGTGCCAGACAGCACCAAGAGGAGATTGTGGGCAGACATCGCCCAGAAGGTCAATGCTGCTGGAGTCACCCCCAGGTCCATTGAGGAACTTAAGAAAAGGTTTTATGACCTCCGCAGCCTCACGAAGAGGAAGCTGGCCGACCTCCAAAGGCAGGCTGGACTCACCGGAGGAGGCAAGAACCCGGCGCCACCCCTCACCGAGCTGGAGGAAATTGTCTCCAGCACCATCGAGAGGGAGAGCATCGTAGGGATCGGGACCCTGGACAGCACTGCGATGGCCACAGCTACAGGTAAGAAGCATGCGCATCATGACACACCCTACCAGACACCTCCCCATTAGACACAATGCATAGGCAAACACCAGCACTGTACTGTCACCAACATACAAGAGACAAGCATCATGGTACATGTAGTCAGCAGAAGTTAGCCAAATATGTCAGTGCAGAATCACAAGACAGGAAACAGTGTGACACGGTGTAAGGAGATGCAAGGACATGTGGAATGCCATAATTGTACTGACTGTAATACATCGGCACTCAGTTTACAAATGCTTCTTTGTACCTAGGGGCACCATCAGGCGGCACCACTGTGGCAGCAGAGGGAGCTTCGACATCACATACTGCAGTGGCAGGGCCGAGCACCAGCCAGCCTGGCCAGGAGGAGGAGGAGGATGAGGATGAGGAAGGAGACACCCCAGGGCTTGGAATGGAGGGAGTCCTGGTGATTGATTTCCAGGCAGTGCACTCCCCAGTACTGCCCAGCTCACCCCCCTTGCAATTTTCACCATACAACTCCCCAACAAGGCAGACCATTCCGCCGACAACAGCTCCTGCCACAACCGTGGCCTTGCCACCCGTCCTACCTGTCCTGGGAGCAGGGGCTCCGGGACCGGCCAGCACCACACCACCACCAGTGGCACCCCAGCCCACTCAGCAGGCCGGAGGCAGCAGTGCCAGACGCCGTGCCACCACCACCACCACCACTGCTGCACCAGCACGGGAGGGCAGTGTGTTCCTGGGCCTGGAGGGCCAGATGGTCAAAATCCAGCGCCAACAGGCCAGATCCACCATGGCCTGCCAACGCCAGCTCCTGCAGCACAACCTGCAGATGGGGGAGTTGGTGAAGGGGTTCCAGGCTGTTGTGGACAGCAACAAGGAGGTGGCAGCAGGGTTGGGCAGGCTGACCACTGCCATCACCCACTCCTCTGCCAGGCAGGAGGAGCATGAGGTTGCGCGCAGGAGGGATGCCCGGGTGCTCAACCGGGCCATGGCCCGCCTTGCAGCGGCGACCGCACAGCTGTGCCATCGTAGCTCAAATCAGGAGTCGGTGCTGAGTCAGCATACGGCTGAGCTGACCAGGGGGATGGCCAGGATCACCACAGCCATGGAGGCCATGTTAATATCAAACGCCGCCTCCAATCCTGCCCTGGACCTGGGTGATGCTGGAGACAGCAGCAGCCGCAGCAGCCCGGCCAGCGCTGCATCAGAGCCAAGGAGGAGCACCAGGCGATCCGCTGATGCTGCAGGCCATTCGGAGGGGGCCGAGGGACACCCCAGTGGGTCTGGAAAGCGGGCCAAAAAATAGGCTGGCAAGGGGGGATGATCATACCAGAACCCTGGACTTTATTTGTTTTGACAGACTCCATTTTTTGATGCACTTCAGTGATGTAACTGTGGTGCACCACTATTAAAAATTTTATTTTCAAAGCAACATTTAGCTGTCTTTGCATCTGTACTCAGTCAGAAATAGTTCTCAGTGATCTCCTCACGTCTGTATCTGCCATCACATGGCGTACACACCCCAGCTGGCTGTGTCAGTGGCACAGCTTCGTCGTCGTCAAAGTCCTCGTAGTCAGACAACTCCACCTCAGTGCCCTTCTTGACCGCAAGGTTGTGTAACATTGCACATACAGCTATGATCTTGCAGCAGGTGATGGGGGTATACTGCCTTGCACCTCCACTCTTGTGCAGGCATCTGAATCTACTTTTCCAGATGCCAAAGGTCCGTTCGACAACATTCCTGGTGCGTATGTGGGCACGGTTATACCTCCTTTGGCTGGGTGTGGAGGGGTTGAGGTAGGGGGTGAGTATGAATGAGCGGAGGGCATATGCACTGTCGCCTGGAAGAGAAAGGGGTCACATTAGACACATGCATACATGTATTACACCTACCTACTATGTGTTATGGGGGTCTGATGATGTGGCTCACCTAGGAGGTATCCTTCTCCAAAATCGCCAGCCATCAGCCGTGCATATATGCCGCTCTGTTGGAATATATAGGAGTCATGGGTACTCCCTGGAAATTTTGCTACCAGGTCTGTGATGGTGCACTTGGCATTGCAGATCACCTGCACGTTGATGGTGTGTGTCGATTTCCGATTGCGGTATATGTATTCGGTGTCCGCTGGTGGGCAAATCGGAATATGCGTGCCATCTATGCAACCGATGACTTGGGGAAAGTGTGCCATCTGGTAGAAGTCCGCTTTGGTTTGTAGCAGTTCTGCGTGGGTTGCAGGGAATGAGATGTATTGGTCCATCCTGTCTATCATGGCGTCAAGGAATATGTGGAAGAACCTTGACAGGCTGCTCTGGCTCACCCCTCCTGCTGCTGCTACACCACTTTGATAGCTGCCAGACGCTACCAGGTGTAGGCTGCATAGCACCTGGACGTGCGCAGGGATGGCGTGTGCCCTTGGGGTGTGGTGGTCCAAGTATGGCTTAAGGTCCCTGATGAGCTCAAGTATGGTGTCAGAGTCCAGCCTGTATCTCTGTAGGATCTCAGCCTCAGTGAGCATGAACAGGGTTATCCTCTGTCTGTAGACCTGTTCATTTCTTAGCCATTCCCTCAGTCCTTCCTGCTGTAGCCGTAGCCGCCTCGCAATGACATAGAAAGCTGCCATCCTGCAAGTTGCAATGCATTTTGGGACTGTTTATATGGGTTGGAGTTGGTTACCACCTGATTGCAATCCATGGTAAATACCGAGTGAATTCTACCGATTTTGAGCCGATTTCGGTGTTTCTGTGCCTCCCTACATCTCCCCAACTGTCGGAATCGGGGAATTTCATGATCGGAGATTTATACGAATCGGCATGTTTTCCGAATCGGATCATGTCCGATTCGGTATTTTTTCCGATTCGGTACATGGACCGAATCGGTGATTTTCCGATTCGGTGTCACTAACGATTCGGTAGTGGGACCGAATCGGTGATTTTCCGATTCGGTGTCACTAACGATTTGGTAGTGGGACCGAATCGGTGATTTTCCGATTCGGTGTCACTAACGAATCGGTAGTGGGACCGAATCGGTGATTTTCCGATTCGGTGTCACTAACGATTCGGTACATGGACCGATTCGGTCTTTGTAACCGAATCGGTGTTTTTCCGATTCGTTACATATCCGATTTTCGGTATGTACGTATCGGATTCTTTCACATTCGGTACACATTCCGAATCGGTTTTCTATCCGATTCGTTCTGTTTTTGGTTCCCTACATCTCGATGGCTGTTTACCGATCGGTAAGGGCCAAAAATCGGTATTTTCGGCCGATACCGATCGGTAAAGCCCTACCTACATCGGGCCCTAAGTGTCTAGTTTTCTCTGTCCTTTTACCTCCCATAGGCTCCTCTACGGTTAGTACTGGGAAAAGTCTTTCCACTATCATATTCTGTCTCCACTGTTTCATATTTTTCTCTCTGGACTCTTTCTGTACTTTCGGATAAAACTTTGCTAATCCTTTTTCAATTCTAGGTCTGTCTTGCTCAAAAGCCTCTATTTCCCATTCTTCTAAGGGCTCATATTGCGTTAGTCTGGGTCTAGGATGTAAATCATTCATTCGAGTCCTCAAATTAAACAAAATCCTACCATTAAAGGTACCTTCTAAGGGAAATGCTAAAATTCCGTCATCTTTAGTGTGTTCCACCCAATTTTCCAATCATACGCAAGCATGGTAGCCTCTATCAAACATCATAAATGATGCAGGGGTATTAGGTGGTGGAATAATGACTCCTTCTCTAGTTTTGATTGGCTTGTCTTTCTTGAAATAATTTTTAACTTTATCGACAAGAGTCAATTTTCTCTTGCTTCCATACATAGCGTTTAGTCTACGGCCTTTCCACTGATCTCTCACAAACCCTTGAAATCTTGGATCAGGTTGCGTCTCGGGATGAGTCGGATACCACATATACTTCGCAAAGACTTAGATCTTGTGACATTATGTACTTCTGTTTACTATATTCTTCCAATGCTAGTGCGTCTTTCAATTTTCGACAACCAATCAACACTGAGGTTGCAAATAGTTTCGACCAATGGGTGCGCAGCTTATTCTCGTAAGACAAGTTCTCACGCTCCTGCGCTCACCCCTCCTTTATAATACTATCTCAGCTACACGCCCGCTGTTTCGACCAATACCAGCGCGGCACAGAGTGACGTCAGCGCAGCTCCGCGACTGACTCCCTCCTTCACAAGGTAACGGAACCTCAATTTCTTTTCTTAAAGTGCAAGTGCTTTATTTAATTTACAACGTAAAACATTCGCCACTGTACTCAAGTGTCTAGAAAGGAAAGATTTGCTTCACTGCAAGTAAACCTCTTCTGTCTAATTTTCATATACTACGGATAGATCCCTTCTGCCTATCCTTCACACAAGCATTAGAGAACCTGCTACTTCTTCGACTCATCCACTTCTTTTCGGGATATATACTAAGTCTAAAGTTTCACTAGCGAACCCTTTTGCTATCACTCAAGCTCCGACGAACCTACTACTCCTTCCGTGTGACCCTTACTAGGTTATATCACAATTGAAGTTTTGTTAGCGGACTCGTTGCTATCATTCATTCAATTATTCATACAGAAAACCCTAATTAGAGCTTCCAGTTCTACCTAACCATGCACTAATTTTCCACGAGCCACTGACCTCACTGCGAGGTGGATTCTCCTCACCACCTGCTATTCTGCCCACGGGGATTCCAGACAACATATAACAATCACTAACGTTTTGTGTTAATACATAGATCAATATAACAGCATTTCACCAAAAATATTTCAAAAATATTTCATAACATTTCAAAGTAATTTCACATTTGATTGATCGATACTTTTAGCATCAATAACATTTTTAGCAGCAATTATATTTTACACAGTTATCAGCAATAAACCTATCTTAACTATCCTAACTAATCCTTAACCATTTCCTCTGCTACCTGAAAATTACTGATAGAGCGCGCAGGACACAAAATATGCACACTTGGGCCCATAATTTATTTATTACACTTTTATCTAATCGGGTAACCTACACTCTACTACCAGTAACCCTGTTCCTTTCTATTTAGTTCCAATGAACCTGACTTACCAATCCTTGCCACAGGTACCTAAAATCATAATGGATCAAGGAGCTAGCTGTAAAGATAAGCAGTCATCGCAAAACAATATGAAATTAAATGTTTGCACTCTTTAAAAATTAACCACAGGCTCTGGAAGTTTTAAAAACCTTTATCTAATCATCATCATCATCATATGTCATGAGCATAAGGTTCACACAGATAAGACTGTCTATAACTAGAAATAGCGTACAGCTATGAATAAGGCAGAGAATACTAATCATTTAGAAATCGGAAAATAAAGGGAAGGCGAAAATAAGGAGCATGCTAATTTAGATCAACAGACTTTCACAACTTCACTAAAGGCGGGTAAAGAAAGGGAACATGCTAAATCAAAGTAGACTTTCGAAATTCACTAACTGTTAAAAGGAAATGAAACTTATGCAATTAGATTTATCCAGCTGTGCTTTTTCTCTAAAGGGAGGGTAAGAATGGAACATAAACTATATAAAAAAGCTTTAGCATTTGACTGAAGGTAGGTAGAAAAGTGGAACATGCTAATAGACAAATAATGCATGGAAATCTCATTTATAAAGGGACAGGGGAGAAAAGGGAGCATATGCAATTATGCTTTGAAATTATTCGAGAGTTAGAAATGCACATATAGATAAGTAATCACCCACACAGACTTTATATTTACCTAGGATAGAGTGAAGACCAACCCTGGCCACGGGTCAGTTGGAAAAGACGGGAAAGGACCCTCAAGGACTTAGGTGCCAATAGGCGAGCAGGTACAGCTCATGGACAGTCAGGACAGGATAACCCCAGAATTTGGATCAGGACCGGGTTCACCAAAAGGTACGACCAACACCCGCAGCTTCGGTTGCAACGACTGCGCTACTCCCTCTCTGCAAGAAATCTGGCAATAACCCCGATTGGGTTCTTGAACCTCCCAGCAAAGTGCTTCGCCAGCACTTTAAGTCTGCATAAACCCCGAATGGGTTTCTCGAACCTCCTAACAGAGTGCTTCACAGCTCTCTGAGTTCAGTCACCTATAGAGTGCTTTGGGTCAGTGGCAGGTCCGCTATTCAGACAAGTCGGACAATTTCTCTAGCTAAACCTACGCTAGTTATACTGTTTTTCGGGTCAGAGTACCACCCCCCAATGTTGCAAGTGTAAGGATCCCCAATTTTGATTGGACAAAGGAGGAGGTTAGGTCATCACACCACCTAAAATTTAGACTTTCTCAGACTTAATATTCAATCTTCGTACCCACCCCCTAGTTTCTAGCTTCCCATGACACATGATTCTCTCATAACAATGGTGCATACATTAATCAGGTACATTTGTAGCAATTTCAGTACAGTTCATCTTCTTCAGTTATGTTGGAGTTCAGGTTCTCAGGAGCATCTTGGCGGTGACTGCCAGCTGGCTGGGTTCCACTGCTGCATGATTTTCTTTTCCCCCATCACGTGACTGGTACCATACAGGCTTTCCAAGATGGGGTAGTAAGCACCTCCCAGGCCCAAAGAATACGATACATGAAAAGCAAGCGAAAACAATTTAGAAATACAGAACAAGTGATTACCCTGTATACCATGAATGGCTATACTATATCCCTTACTTTATAACAACTATTGCATTAGGGTAAGTGCAGAACAAACAGCTTTGCGAAAGCGGCAATGCAAGCTCAGAGCATGTCAGAACACAAAGTGGCCATGTCAGCTATATTGCGCATGAGCAACGAATTCCCACCAGAACTGCAAGTACTCACGTCACATGGGTATGACCGACGCATGCGCAGACTAAATTCCTGCGTAGCAGCGACCATTTTAGAGGCAATCGTATTAGGATTATTAAACACATAAGCAAGCTTCACTCGGACACCTAAATGTTATTTAAGGGGCAAATTAATGACACAAACAGGTTGATTAGTTAATTAGGGTTATTCGAGGTTCACGATTACAAGCAAGTCGCTTAATGTGCGAATCCTTGCTCCATCATCAGCACATGAAGACTTTCTTAGAAGTACACTCATGTTGTAAGGGTCAAGTAGCCAAAGCTATGGAGCTCATTCTAAGATGCTCCTTCTCTCTCCTTCGATCTCCTCACCTCCTCTCCTAACTCCACCCACGGGCACTGTCCCTAATACAAAAACACAAAACGTAGAACAGGCCCACAAATCACCTCATCTCGCTGGACACTTCTCATAGGTTATTTTCTATTTCGTTACGGTGCTCCCCACTCCTGGATCTATGACCTTGATTCCCAGGCCTCCCTCAGCGAGAAAGAACACCGTCTCCCAATTATCAGCGCTCCTTACACATTTGTATTGCATCCTCCCAAGCATAACCCTCCTAAACAAAAGACGTTATTCTAACTAACAAAGACGACTTCCTCCACCTGCAACAGAAACGTGAGAACAGAACAAATTCAACATGCACATGAATTTCACTTGCAAGCCATATTCGAGAGCCTCCAGGGAAAATACACTTCAGGCCTACAAAAATCAGCTAACATAAGAATGTAACACATAGGCCTTTCAAAAACACACATGTGAACATTTTATATAGGCCTTTCTACATCATTGCATTACAAAAGCACATTAAATCATATTTCAATGTGAGCAATTTATGAAATCCTATACGTTTAAAATAATTAATGACATCTACATAGAACTTTAATAATATGGTGCATGTGTAATTCCAATGCAGTACATCGCATGTGAACAACTTCATTAAGCAAATAACATGAAATACAATGAATTACAATACTAGAACACAAATGCCACGTTGTTTCCTTGCATAGCACAATACTTTTCTACCATTACACTTTCACACGTTATTGCTAAATACAACCTAATGACCAATTGTTATCACGACAAATGAATATATATGTGGATGTGTACTATCCATGATTATAATGCACCCCTACAAATGAAGGAGCACCATTGCGATCCATCAGAGGACAGAAGGTCGGGTGAGAATTTGTGATCAGTCAATCGGGTAATAGAATGCCTGAAAAGCACAGAGGAGGGCTGTTGTGGGTACTGCGATCATTTGGTCATCATAGGAGCCGAACAGTAAAAGAAAATTCTAAACATATATGCAGAATAAAGTGAAAGAGCCACTACGACATGCGCCTGCTGCAGTAACAGAAGAGGAAATGCATAAGGTGCAAATAAATAACATTGCACTAATTATAAACTGCTTTAGTGCAACCCAGGAACACAGAATTCCAAATATAAGTGTCTCACTCTAGAAAATAATTTGGGCATATGATCTTGCTGTTACATCACAATCCTTAATCAATTATTTAGAAGGCAGGTTCTTGGAACAACATAATGAAATGCATTGTGAAATGAAAGAACTAATGCTGCAATGAATGTTCAATATTTTAGAATGCGAGACCTGTGCCCGTCTCAAGGTTCGAGTAAATGATCACAATAAAGGATACACTATACCCTGCGTGATAAGTTTCTGGTACCATATTGTAACTTTTGGATAATAATATATTTTCATTCCATGGTATGCATTCTATAAATTATAATATTGTTTAAAATGAGGGTCTTGAATGTCTGTCTGCTATATATTCAATAAAAAGATTTAAACCATAAAATCATACTTGGCTTCTTGCAACTTGTGTAAAGCAGGATCCTTTGGAAATGGCGAACAGATAAAGAGTTCATATGTTCTTAAATCCAGATATGTCTTAATGTAGGAGGTAGATTACATGATTTCAATCACATTTCAAAAAGTAGGGATATGGAGCTGCCTGTGCCTTTAAAAATGTGGCAGGAAGTGATGCAAGTGCGAGCTTCTTGGTACTGCCATAATTTATGAGAATCAAAAATTAGCTAGCATTCGCGCCAAGAATTTTCAATTCTATTAAGGACACGGAGGCGAGGATTATGCTTCTCTTTCTTATATTTGCTACTCACAGCAGCCAATGAAAAACGTTTTGTATGCAAATAAAACTACATTTCCCATGATGCTTGTACATACATCACATCCTGTATAGCCCAATAAGAGCTGCTGTACCCTGTGTCTCCTCCTCTTTCTTTGCTCAAACTTATATAGTCCACACATTAACAAATCCAGTCCAATCCACGGAATAAGAGTCTCAATAAACATCCTTCAACATGGAAGAACCAACTTCGACTGGAAAGATTACGTCGTCTAGGCCAGAAGAACACCTGCTCCTTCATCCTTACTCGAAGCTGTAAGAACCCTCTCCAAGCTGGAAAGTTTACGTCTTCTAAGCCAGAAGAACACCTGCTCCTTCTTCGTTACTCGAAGCTGAAAAGGAATGAGACAGGAAAAACCCGTAACTTCTGTTGATACAGAGTATCAAGTACATGCGGGTGGGTAATTATTACCAATAATGTAATAAACCGGGTGGGATAATCCTCGCCTCCGTGTCCTTAATAGAATTGAAAATTCTTGGCGCGAATGCTAGCTAATTTTTGATTCTATTACAGGACCGGAGGCTTCGTATTATGCTAGTTTAAAGCTTATAATACACAACAATAATTATATCACCCACCGATGTGTAATAATTGGTGAAACAGAAAATCAGACATCGAGACCTTGAGGTGTTTGAACAATCAGAAATAATCATATAACATTGCAAACCATGACATCATGGACAGACTGTGACCAGACATTTGGTATTAAATTATGCCCTGGCATAATCGTCCTCAATCATGTGGTTAGTATAGTCGCTGGCACATGTTAAAAGATTGTTTGTAACACAACCAATCATTAATATATCTTGGATCCTGAAGCAACTGGAACAGAATGTGCCCCAAACATTTAGGGAAGAAATCCCTCCCGCCTTTATAGCAGACTTCAGCCAGTGGCTATCGAGACCGCAGTAACAGGTTATAAGTAGGACCTCTTGAAAATTTTAAACAATAAACCCATAATATGTAGCTGGAAAGCTTGCTATGTATTAGAGCCTGATAAGTTGTGATCCTGGTATAAAGTGAAATGAAAAACCTTGTTTGAAATGATTACCGTACCTGCAAGAATCCAGTGGCGTTACCTGCTGCCAGAACTGCGACAGGTATAAAGGCCCAGAGTCACCGCACGACCCGGAATCTAAACCTGGGAGTATGTATGAATAGGCCCTTATAAATAAGGGAAGCTAGAGAAAAAACCCATCCCCTAGAGGAATATTCTGATCTGGGAGGGAGGTAATGGAATACCTGACGAGAAAGATTGGAAAATACTAGCCGAAAATAAACGATCCAATGGCTGTTGTAAGGTAGAGCGAAACCCAATATGTAAAACATTTTGTGGTAGAGGGTCGGCCGTCATGCGGGCAAAAATAACCCCACAGTAGAGTCATGTGTGATGTATCTATCAGCTAACATGGCCTTTCCACGCGGAAAAAATCGCAAAGGACCGAAGAACCTGGAGTTATAAGAGAACGCCTGCAACGCAGGCAAGCGCCTGGCAAGTTTCTGTCATTATCTAGAAACCTTGAAGCCAAAAGGGAGATTACTTACTTGATGGCGGACATGCAAGAAGCCTACAAAGCACCAGAGCAGGGCACAACCCTTGGCCCTGGGTGTTGAAGGCAGCATGGAGGTCTTCACACACCAGAAATGCTAGGATCCGTTTCTGCTGACAGCGAAGGTGTAAAAATAACAATTAATTCGCATTTGAAAAACGCGAACGATCACCCGTAAGGGTCTCGAGATGTAGGGGTCGCCAGGAAGATTAAGCAAGCTATTGCCCCGAGTCACATGGTGCCGGGCCAATCTGGCGCCGAGGACCGAACCGTGATCCCCAGATTCCAGCGTCAATCGGATTGGCGCCAGACCCCTTGCCAGTGTAAGGCATTGGAAGGGTGTCTGAGGGAATAGGAGTTGACCCCTGAATCAGTAGGAAGAGCAGGCACCTTTAATTCGGCGGTAGTGCCGGTTACAAATACATTGTGAAAATGTCAGAAAACTAATAGAAACGAAGTTAATATTACCAGTACACCAACAAGTCCCCGAAGGGCTCTTGCACGGAGAGCTCCAGAGTGCGCTCCAAGGGGAATACGTGAAGGATTGCACCATCAGAGAGTACAGATAACGAGGTACCGTCTGGGGGACGACCCCCTGAGGCAACGGGGAACTGGAGTGGAGCTAGAACCAGCCATGATATTGTGCATTCCCGAAAAAAAGGACAGAAAACTGAAAATCCCTGAAGCAGAAGGGATTATAGTCGAAAAAGGTCATAAGAAAGTGCAAAAGTAAAGGACTGTTACTATGACGTATCCTTGGGAATCCAGGGGAATGCCAAACCCCATATACACTAGACACCTTTGTAACAAAAACTAATGGTGAACTAACACCCATTTGACACGGTTAAATTGTCCATTTAGAGAGAAAATGATTTGCATCTCTTGGAGATGGGGCGAAAAAGAACCCATAAACGTATTGTGTTCACTGCAACCCACGGAGCCACCGGGAAGACTAAACCAGCTAGCACGAATGTTCTGGAAAATCCTTCTTACAAAGATCTAGAATCAGGAGGGAGTGGATGTCAACGGTAGGAAGACCAACCTTGGCATTAGGAGAAAAGAAAAGATAAAAAACAAAAGAAAAACAAGACAAGAAACAAAGACAAAAAACAACGCCCATAGAATATGCGTAAATAATAATGATGGGCGGTCATGGGACTTACTACCCCGTGCTGGGGACTGAATACCTGGGACCCTGGTGACCGACACTGGGACGGAAAATCCCGATTGGCACCGAGTGCATTGTGGGGCAAACGCCCCCCTAATGTACGTTTCATCCTCCTTGTATCTCACCCTGCCTGTGTATGGGTGTCTGAATGCAATCTTGTAGTGCAAGGCACCAGTCACTGAGGAGTAAGAGGGGGAGCCAACCCTTTGCACACTACAATTTAAATAATAAAATATATCTGGCTCCTCAGCAAAGCTGTAGTCCAATTTATTCCAGCCCCCAAGGGCGTCAGAGCCATGTCACGTTATAAGGAGCGTGTGCGCCCTCCGAGGGCCCTCCTGTTGTTACAGCCTGGAAGGCGTAAGTCAAAATCGCTCCATCTGAACACGAGGCATTAGGAGCCTAGGAGCAAGTTGGGAACGCGTGCGAAGGGCGCCGGAGCGTCATTGGCTCTATTCCGCACTCAGCCACTAGGGAAGGCTTTTGGCGGGTAAGCGCGAAACTGCGCCATCACAGGAAGTATCCCTGAAATACACATGGACATATATTGTGAGATTACTAGTTTGGAACCATATAGTACATACCTGCATTAAACATGTATCAGTAAGATACTTATCCACTACCTGACAGTGGCTTAGTAGTAACGCTGGCACTCTAGAGCAGTGCCTTGCTCTCCTGGATTGCGTGCGCAGTTGGGCCAATATATATAGAGTCAATATAGACGGTGAGAGCACGCCATCTCCACTCCCATGGGAGCGTCCACAGGCTGTGTGACCGGAAGGGTTAACCGTATCGTGATATGACACATAATCATCTAATAGGCAGTTGCCAAATGAAGCGTATAATGTAAACTGCGCCGGTATAGCAACCTGATGCGCACAGTGCTAAAACCCAACCGGTCAAGGAACATTTCAATCACCTCGCCAGCAGGCGAAAACAATTCCTAGCTGGAACGCTTAATAAGCGTGAGCAACTAAGGGAACAGTAAATACCACAATAAACTGCAAGATCCTTACTAGAACAGGAAATACATATGAATACCTATAACAGATCCGTCCTGCCTTTATTGTAAAAGGTACAATACATATGAATAACAGAATAAGTCCTCAAGAGAGGATCTCTTGCTGAGCAAGCGCAATCGTAAAATGAAAAGCAGAGACATCGGCACCAGAAGCACTGTACATCCAATTCTACAGGAGGCAGAGCTAGCCTTCATACCATGTGCTTCCAAAGGAAGTCTGACTGGCCGGCCGCGTAGACCGCAGCAAGAATGCGTTACCCGCCTAGCGGGGCACGGACAAGGAACACCTGAACACTGAAAAAACATGCGGCCAAAGACAGCGCGAGATCACAAGATCACGGGAGGCTTTGTAATATTCTATGAGGCCGGAAGTCCTAAAACATGAATAGCGCCCGCCGGAGGCGGGAGAAGGGCCTTCGCGCGCTCGCCTGAGCGTCCCAAAACAAGTCAGCACAGCCACCTTAAAATAAATACTTTATGGGCGCTAGCGCAACTGGCAGGAAGCACACGAGTTCAGCAGGGGAATGATTATGAGCGCGGGGGCCGCCCGCATGACACCTAAGCTCCGCTCTCCGCGAGAGCCTCCTGAGGTCATCGCTCCCTGCTGGAGCTCATCAGCATGCCCGAAGCCGAAGGCCAGCGGGAAATCAGCGTTATGCACACGTTACACTCGCAACAGCAGAATGTTGAAACACAGCGCGATGCTGCGCTAGCGTAAAAACAATATCAGTGGATATTATTGCCAATGAAGCTAGAAGCTGTAGCGCGCCACGCGCGGCTCAACCAGAATTACTAGCAAACAGCACAAAGTGCGCTCAAAACACATAACAGCAGAGTTTAAAAAGTAGCACTAACTACGTGTAAGCATAGGCATACAGCATAATCATCACATCTCAGCATAATCATCACATCTCAGTGAACAATTAAGTAAGGCAAAATCATGTTATAGTCGAGCACTTAACTTTCTGCGTGAGCAGCAAAGAAAGAGGAGGAGACACAGGGTACAGCAGCTCTTATTGGGCTATACAGGATGTGATGTATGTACAAGCATCATGGGAAATGTAGTTTTATTTGCATACAAAACGTTTTTCATTGGCTGCTGTGAGTAGCAAATATAAGAAAGAGAAGCATAATACGAAGCCTCCGGTCCTGTAATAGAATTATCAGGATTTCCACAGAAATGCAAATAAGTAGTTTGGCAGCCCCTGCTGCTGGAGGCATGAATGATCTCCTAAAACCAAATTAAATACCCCGGCGGTCAACAAGTCACTGTCCAAGTCACTTACCAAAAAAAAGACTGAAAAGCCTTAAGCAAAGCCGAGGGGAAAAAAAAAGCAGACCCAGTACGAACAATACATAAATACTTAAGTGTGTGCAAATGAAAATCAACCTCGAGGAAAGAGTTATTCGCAACACTGTAAAATTAGAGTCATTTTGTTCACAAGAGCCTTTAAACTGAAGAATCGAACCTGCTTGCTATAACCTGCACTATCCAATACAATTGATATATACTTACAAACAAACTCAGCATAAAAGAAGTTGGGAGACCTTAGCGTATAATGTGCGTTTTTTACTATGGTGCAACATTACCGGACTCCAGACTCGTATAATGGTGGCTCTCCTTAGTTTTTTTTTTTAACACAGAACGTCTATGCTTTTGTTTGTTGTTCTAACATAACACGATTTCTGCTGCCGGGTCTCAGTAAAGACATTTGACTGTTTTGAAGGAAGCCTCCGTCATGTGATAACTGATGCTGGCTACACAAACTTTAAGCCAGGCAGTCTCAACTCCGAGGAATCCCCATATGTCTAGCATCTCACAGGTTGTAGAATTCTGGGGCATACTACTTCTGGATTGGCCAGTAGCTCTCATTGTTCTACAATTGCAATTATGATGTCACTAGTTATAGTTCAATGTTGTTAGAGGTTGTTTGCACATTCTTGGAAGCAGTCACCTTGCATGGGGGAAAACATCTGCCGACATTTAACATGGCTTACGAGATTCATAGCAAGGTACGCATGTATGTTGAACCCCTCTGTTGACTATGTTAGTTGCTTGAAAATTGATTACTTTGTTAACTGATCATGAACATGATTCCTTAATCCATCCCTGTCCACATAATTCCAAATGCAAGCACAACAATAGAAAATAGAAATTGTCAATACTTATAGTAAAAAGGAAAGTTCTAATCAGTGGAGAAAGTACTGTGGTAACCAGCGCTTTCACTTACTTGATCTTTCCCCAATAAACCATACTTTTTCACCAGTCTCTGCTTCTATCATTTATAGACCAGCAGATGGAATTTGATGAAAGGTATAGATTCAGGTTTTGACCTGTCTAGGTATCTTTGAAAATGGATGGGTCTATATAATATAAACTCAGATATGGTTAAATATGGTAAGAAAAGGCCACGTGATAGATTATTTTGGCTTTCATAGAATGGCTCATTGACATCTGTCCTAATCCTTCCTTATTCATATGAGATGTATAGGTAGTGTTCATGAGCCTACCAAAATAAATGCTGCATCTGGAAAGGCTGGAGAACTGTGTAGATCCCTAATCTGATTTTTGTGGCCAGTGCCTCCTTGATAGTAAAGGCAGATACTTCATTAAAGCAGCGTGTGACCTTAAAATTGACTTTCTGTAATGCTCAAGCCATTAATGTTGGCATGACTACATCTACAATATTGTTTTGTAAGTCAAATTAACGTCTGAAAAAGTAGTCCCTATCTATTGATAATGTATTATTATTCCCTTAGGGTTACATTTTGTCAGCTAAATTGGTGCAATCAAAAAACTTAGAATGCATCAAGTGATTGAGTAAGGAAGTGGTGCATTGCCCTTTTTAAGTCTTGCTGAAGCAATTCGTAAGCATTGCGGTGAGATTCTAGTAAGCAGTACGAAAAGTCTGCCAAAACTGCGGATTAGACACAGTTCATGTGATCTATACGCGTGCACGCCATCGCCAGCCACGTCACACCATCATTTGTCTGTGCCTCGCATCAGACTTCTAAAGCTGCCGCTCCCCCAATCAGACTTCAAAGGCTGCCGCTCCCCCGCCCCCATCAGACTTCAAAGGAATGCGCTTGCGCTCCCGCTGCCCCGCCACCCCCCCCCACCACAGCAATGCCGAGAGCTTGTTTCTGGATGAAAGTGAAAGCCTACCGTGCTTGTTTACAGTAGCCTTGCTCCTCAATTGCTGTTGCTGTGTTGGCATCTCTCTAGGGACACGCAGCTTGAAAACACTCAACTTGCTAGCTGCAATGCTGCATCCGCTATTCTTTTCCTCTAGACATGTTGATCCCTCGCAGACTGTGCTGACTCTGCCCCTCCTGATTCTGAAACTGACCAACGCAGTCACCACCAGTCTCTTCTCTCTGTCGTATGATGTCTGCCTTGCCACCATTTACTTCGGACCCTCACCCTCACACCTCCTCACCCTCACACACCCTCACACCATCTCACCCTCACACCATCTCACCCTCACACACCCTCACTCACCCTCACTCACCCTCACACCCTCACACACCCTCACACCCTCACACCCTCTCACCCTCACACCCTCAACCACCCTCACTCACCCTCACACCCTCACCCTGACATCCTCACCCTCACAACCCTCTCACCCTCACTCACCCTCACCCCCTCACACCCTCTCACCCTCACACCCCCTCACCCTCACACCCCCTCACCCTCACACCCCCTCACCCTCACACAACCTCACACCCTCTCACACACCCTCACTCACCCTCACTCACCCTCACCCATGCTCACACACCCTCACTCAACCTCACACGCTCACCCTCACACCCTCACCCCCTTCACCCTCACAACCCTCTCACCCTCACTCACCCTCACCCCCTCACACCCCCACACCCTCACACACCCTCACTCTCACACACCCTCACACCATCTCACCCTCACTCACCCTCACACACCCTCACACCCTCTCACCCTCACACCCTCAACCACCCTCACTCACCCTCACACCCTCACCCTGACACCCTCACCCTCACAACCCTCTCACCTTCACTCCCTCACTCCCTCACACCCTCTCACACTCACACCCCCTCACCCTCACACCCCCTCACCCTCACACCCCCTCACCCTCACACAACCTCACACCCTCTCACCCTCACACACCCTCACTCACCCTCACACCCTCACCCATGCTCACACACCCTCACTCAACCGCACACCCTCACCCTCACACCCTCACCCCTTCACCCTCACAACCCTCTCACCCTCACTCACCCTCACCCTCACACCCCTCACCCTCACACCCTCACACACCCTCACCCTCACCCTCACACCCCCTCACTCTCACACACCCTCACACACCCTCACACACCCTCACCCTCACACACACCCTCACCCTCACTCACCCCCTCACACACACTCTCACCCTCAACCTCACACCTGTCACCCTCACACCCCCTTACCCTGACACACCCTGACACACCCTCACCCTTGCATCCCCTCACACACCCTCACCCTCACACACCCTAACTCACCCTCACAACCCCTCACACCCCTTCACTCTCACACACCCTCACTCCCTCTCCCTCACACACCCTCACATCCCCTCACCCCCACACCCCCTCACCCTCTCACCCTCACACACCATCACCCTCTCACACACCCTCACCTTCACACACCCTCACCCTCACACCCCCTCACACTCACACCCCCTCACACTCACACACACTCACACACCCTCACCAGCATAGCATTACAAAACATAGCATAGCATAACAAAATACAACATAGCATTGCATAGCATAACAAAAAAAAGCATAGGATAGCAAAACATAGCATAGGATAGCAAAACATAGCATAGCATAACAAAACAAAGCATAGGATAGCAAAAAAAAACATAGCATAACAAAACAAAACATAGCATAGCAAAACCCAACAAAGCATAGCATAGCATAGCATAACACAACACAACAAAACATAGCATAGCTTAACAAAACATAGCATAACAAAATAAAGCATAGCATAACATAACAAAGGATAGCAAAACAAAACATATTATAGTAAAATAAAGCATTGCATAGCATAACAAAACATAGCATAACAAAACAAAGCATAGCATAACATAACAAAGCATAGCAAAACAAAACATAGCATAGTAAAACAAAACATAGCATAGCATAACGTAACACAACAAAACATAGCAGAACAAAACATAGCATAACATAACAAAACATAGCATAACATAACATAAAACAAAGCATAGCATAACAAAGCATAGCTTAACAAAACATAGCAAAACACAACAAAACATAGTATAGCATAACAAAACACAACAAAACATAGTATACATAACAAAACATAGCATTGCAAAGCATAGCAAAACATAGCATAGCATAACAAAACGAAGCTTAGCATAAAAAACATAGCATAACAAAGCTTAGCAGAGCAAAACATAGCATAACAAAACATAGCATGGCAAAACAAAGCCTAGCATAATAAAACACAACAAAACATAGCATAGCATAACAAAGGATAGCAAAACACAACAAAACATAGCATAGCATGACAAAACACAACAAAACATAGCATAGCATAACAAAACAAAGCATAGGATAGCAAAAATAAACATAGCATAGCATAACATACCAAAACAAAGCATAGGATAGCAAAACAAAACATAGCATAGCATAACAAAACATAGCATAATATAACAAAACATAGCATAACAAAACATAGCAAAACCCAACAAAACATAGCATAGCATAACAAAACAAAACAAAACATAGCATACATAACAAAACATAGCATTGCAAAGCATAGCAAAACATAGCATAGCATAACAAAACACAACAAAACATAGCATAGCATAACAAAACACAACATAGCATATCATAACAAAACACAACATAGCATAACAAAACAAAGCTTAGCATAGCATAACAAAACATAGCATAACAAAGCATAGCATAGCATAACAAAGCATAGCATAACAAAACATAGCATAACAAACCATAGCATAGCAAAACAATCCATAGCATAATAAAACACAACAAAACATAGCATAGCATAACAAAGCATAGCATAACAAAGCATAGCATAGCAAAACACAACAAAACATAGCAAAGCATAACAAAACAAATCATAGGATAGCAAAACTAAACATAGCATAGCATAACAAAACAAAGCATAGGATAGCAAAACAAAACATAGCATAGCATAACATAACAAAACATAGCATAACAAAACATAGCAAAACACAACAAAACATATTGTAGCTTAGCAAAACACAACAAAACATAGCATAGCAAAACAAAACATATAATAGCATAGCAAAACATAGCACATCAAACACAACAAAACATAGCAAAGCATAGCATAACAAAACATGGCATAGCAAAAAAAGCATAGCATAATAAAGCACAACAAAATATAGCATAGCATAACAAAACATAGCATAGCATAACAAAGCATAGCATTGCAAAGCATAGCAAAACATAGCATAGCATAACAAAACACAACAAAACATAGCATAGCATAACAAAACACAACATAGCATAGCATAACAAAACACAACATAGCATAACAAAACAAAGCTTAGCATAGCATAACAAAACATAGCATAACAAAGCATAGCATAACAAAACATAGCATAACAAAACATAGCATAACAAAACATAGCATAGCAAAACAATCGATAGCATAATAAAACACAATAAAACATAGCATAGCATAACAAAACATAGCATAACAAAGCATAGCATAGCAAAACACAACAAAACATAGCATAGCATAACAAAACAAAGCATAGGATAGCAGAACTAAACATAGCATAGCATAACAAAACAAAGCATAGGATAGCAAAATAAAACATAGCATAGCATAACAAAACATAGCATAACATAACAAAACATAGCATAACAAAACATAGCAAAACACAACAAAACATATTGTAGCTTAGCAATACACAACAAAACATAGCATAGCAAAACAAAACATATAATAGCATAGCAAAACATAGCATATCAAACACAACAAAACATAGCATAGCATAACGAAACATGGCATAGCAAAAAAAAGCATAGCATAATAAAGCACAACAAAATATAGCATAGCATAACAAAACATAGCAAAGCATAACAAAGCATAGCATAGCAAAACATAGCATAGCATAACAAAACATAGCATAGCATAACAAAATGAAGCATAGCATAACACATCAAAGCATAGGATAGCAAAACATAGCATAGCATAACAAAACAAAACATAGGATAGCAAAACAAAACATAGCATAGCATACAGCATCACTCCGCACCACCACAGCATCACTCAGGGGCACCACAACATCACTATGTGCTGCCACAGCCTTACTGAACGCCACAGCATCACTCGTTCGCCATCACAACATCACTCAGCGCCACCACAGCATCAATCTGTGCAACCATTCAACAACACCTGGTTCAAATATGTTCTCTCAATGTTTCAAGCTTTATTACTAATTTAACAAAAAGATGTTAATATTTCACTTCTGTTATTGGATTATCGTCACAATAAAATACACTGAACATAATCTTCACAAAAGTTATTTACAAAACTTTAAGCTATTGCCATTATAAATTACAATAACTTTTATTTAAGTATTAATTATTGGAAAAAAATTCAAAGCCATTGTTATGTGTAATATCAATACATGTATGTCACGTAAATACAACACATATTGCATTACTAATGCTATAGGTGTCACATTTGCAAAAGTTATAACTATTGGCATTGTAAATGACAAAGCTATTAATTTCGCTATTTTCAAAAACAAAACATAAATAAAAAATGTGTCATTTACAATACCAATAGCTCAAATTTTCTTAATGCGAGACCTATTGCATTGCTAATGCTTGTTTAATTAAGGATATGGGCGGCTCTTCCATGGGTGTCCCCCCCCCCCCCCGCTTGCATTCAGAGACAATGTGAAGCAGTTAACAAATATACTGCAGGTCTTCTGGTGGGGTTATTAATTTAGAACTATGCTATTTCGCAAATAAGCAAAATAAATGCGCAAGATCTTGGCAGTTTCGTGGGGCACCTTGGTTGAGACTGTGCACTAGAAGTTAGGAGCCAATTACATTAACAAGGTACTGTGTGTAACACCTGTTTACCAGTATGTGAAACTCAGGTATGGGTAGTGGAGACGACACCAAAGTACTTTCCTCTGCTGAGGATATATTTATGAAGAACAACGCATCTACTCGCCCTCAAAGACAGGTTGATTGCTTACCTGTTTTTTGCATAGGTATTAAAATGTCTATTAATATACGCAAAACAGAGGTGTCAAATATAGAAGGTTTGCCCGACTCCTAAAGATGATACCTCTAAAGATTGCATAACAGTATAGGTATTGGGTACCCAGTTTAATCACATCTTTTCCTGGAAACCTTATTGTGCACGTGGTACAAGCATTTAGCACTCACCTCTAAGGGTGCTACTAAAAGGGTAACCATCTTACAGAAATGTTTCTGATGTTCCATGATGAAATGTGGCTACCAAAGTATAGTACAGATGTATCCTGTCCCTTATTGACTGTGTTTGGGACTGAAACAACGTAGAGGGCAAATACCAGAAGCCTGCACATAGAGTAATAAGTGCCTTATGTGCTCATAAAATATTAATTACTGGGTGATAAACCATAATGGGCATGTACTACTGGTTTGAAAAATAAGGTTCATTTAGGGTTAGTCACTATAAATCAATAGTTCTCCCGCCCTCCCAAATTTGTGGTTCCTCTGCTGTATTTAGAGTATGGGGAATCACTGGGTCTTCACCAGCAGAGTCCCAGATAACTTTGCCAGTGTAAGCCCTTGACCTGTGAATATGCTCTACACAGGCTTTTCCAGGTCACAGTGGTACTCACCCTGCTCTGTTTAGGGTGACAGCGCCTGTCACTTGTTTTCCCTACCCAGCCACCAGTAGAGAAAGAGTACAGAACCCACAATACACAGGGAGAAATCTCCATGAGCGCTCTGACCATTGTTTATTTTTCTTGAACACAAACCCTCCTTTGGAAGATTGTTTACAGAACACATAAAATGATTGTAGAGCAGGTGCATCAAACATGATACCTGCTTGGTAAAGTATCAGTATCTTCGTAGGAGCCACCACATCGGGACAGGGATCACCAATCTCCTGTCTGTCGGGGAGCTCCAAATATGGCATCCTCCAAGGGAGCAGAGGCCACAGCTCACCAGACCACTGAGGCTGCGAGATGCTTGCCAGGGTTGAAAAAAAAGGTGTTTGCAGCAATTCAATAATCACTCCAGCGAAGTGTGACTAATAAGAGAACCTTACTTTGCACTTGTGCTGGAACCAGTAGCATGTTTAATTAGAACACATCCAGATATAAAGGGATTCCAGGATGCTGAAGGTTAGTTGATGAATGAACGAATTTCCCCTTATGCAGGTGATATCTTACTAGCCCGACAAGTCTCTCCCTATTATATTCAACTTAGTTAAAGAATATGGTAGGCAGGCGGGATATAATATTAACTGGGGGGAAATTAACATATACCCCAATGGTGGTCCCATTGACATACATGCTGTCATGGTGCGTCTCCCCGGAGCGGCAGATGCCTTTAAATACCTAGGGGTGTATATCTCCACCAACATGGCAGATTGCCTTACCCATTACATCCAGTGAGTACTAGCGGAATTTATGGAGGATGTAGCCAGGTGGCAACGCCTTCCTTTGACAATACTTGGAAGAGCGGCCATGTATAAAATGACTATGTTACCTAAGTTACTGTATATCGTCCAAAATATATATTACAAAATACTGGAGGTAATTTTTTGGTCTATAAACAATGAGGTGCCCACATTACTATGGGATGAAGGTCACTCCCGAGTAGCGCTACAAACGCTGCAATGTAGCCAATATAATGGGGGAATTGAGCTGCCAGATATCCAGGCATATTATAGAGCGGCACATCCCACAGTAATCAATGAATGAGGACATGCACTCAGGGATCATTCTAGCTATGCCCTAGAGAGACTACAGTTCCAAAAACTCTCTCACCTGCTCTACATATACGAGGACCATGAAGTGCGGAGCCTGCTGCCAGCAACTCAGAGGGTGATTGAGGCATGGAGGGAAGCGGAGCATCAGATGAAGTGGGAAACTTCGGTCCAGGGAAGACATGGTTTGGCAGTTCGGGCTGGACTGTTTCCATGAGGCAAAGGGTCAGACTGATTTGCGTATAGCCATGTCTGAACTGGGGTGGCTGAGTGAGCTCAAGAATGGTGATGGATTAAACCCAGTTGACTGGGTGTGAGTGTTTGATTGGTTCAGATGCTCTGTCCATCACCACCCCCTTTTGTACCGCTTTGTTCGCCATAAGTTGGAAGGGTATGCTCAGACGTGAGTCCCTTGCTCACTTTGCCACTGGATTCAAGCAAGCCGGGCTGAAGACAGCTGAAATGCCAGAAACCGGTCCTTGGAAGCTTGTTTCCGGTCCAGGGAAGGCATGGCTTGGCAGTTCGGGCTGGACTGTTCCCATGAGGCACATTGTCAGACTGATTTGCATATGGCCATGTCTGAACTGGGGTGGCAGAGTGGGTTTAAGAACGGTGATGGATTAAACCCAGATCTCTTGACTGGGTGTGAGTGTTTGATTGGTTCAGATGCTCCGTCCATCACCACCCCCTTTTGTACCACTTTGTTCGCCATAAGTTGGCAGGGTATGCTCAGACGTGAATCCCTTGCTCACTTTGCCACTGGATTCAAGCAAACCGGGCTGAAGACAGCTGAAATGCCAGAAACCAGTCCTCGGAAGCTTGTTTCCGGTCCAGGGAAGGCATGGCTTGGCAGTTCGGGCTGAACTGTTCCCATGAGGCACAGGGTCAGACTGATTTGCATATGGCCATGTCTGAACTGGGGTGGCAGAGTGGGCTAAAGAACGGTGATGGATTAAACCCAGATCTGCTGACTGGGTGTGAGCGTTTGATTGGTTCAGATGCTCCGTCCATCAACACCCCCTTTTGTACTGCTTTGTTCGCCATAAGTTGGCAGGTTATGCTCAGACGAGAGTCCCTTGCTCACTTTGCCACTGGATTCAAGCAAGCCGGGTTGAAGACGGCTGAAATGCCAGAAACAGGTCCTCAGAAGCTTGTGTCCGGTCCAGGGAAGGCATTGCTTGGCAGTTCGGGCTAGACTGTTCCCATGAGGCACAGGGTCAGACTGATTTGCATATGGCCGTGTCTGAACTGGGGTGGCAGAGTGGGCTAAAGAACGGTGATGGATAAAACCCAGGTCTCTTGACTGGGTGTGAGTGTTTGATTGGTTCAGATGCTCCGTCCATCACCACCCCCTTTTATACCGCTTTGTTCGCCATAAGTTGGCAGGGTATGCTCAGACGTGAGTCCCTTGCTCACTTTGGAACAGCTAAACAGTGGAAATAGCCTTTTGGTCCTTTTCACTGTAAAGACATGTTGAAAATAAACTTTTACATGTCCTAATTTTAAATATCATGTACCCTGCCTTTCTGGACTCTTAGACCCACTTAGGGGTAAGCTAATATTATTTAAAAGGAAGCTTTAGGCCTGTCAAAAATGTGGTATTTTGGCAGGTGGAATTTGCAGTTTAAAATCTCCACCACTATGCTACACATATGATTGCAGTCATGTTTGTCCTCTCACTGCGTTGGTTGGTACAGTGTGTGCTGCAGCTAACTTGTGACATTTAACGTACAGTCCCTGGGTGCACTTTAATTACCATACATACTAGGGACTTGTAGGTAAGTTAAATACGCCAATTAGAGGTATGCTAATTTCTTCATGTTCAAAGGGGGAGCCCAGGCACTCTACCACTGGTTAGCAGGAGTAAAGTGCAAAGCGTTCTACCGCCAGAAAAAAAAAAAAAGCAAAAATCTGGGGGGTAAAGCACACAAAGAAAAGATGGTTGTGTTCTAACAGAGGCATACTCTTACACGTTCATGGTCAGCTCATCGACTTACCAAACCACGTCTGGGCATACGCTGCCAACTTAGGGCAAACAAAGCAAACACAACGAGATGATGGACGGAGCGCTAAAACTTTTCTGACGCTCACCCACAGTCACAGATCTGGGTTGAATACATCATCATTCTTTAGCTCACTTTGCCACCTCAGTTCAAACCCATCTATATGCAAATCAGTCTTGACCCTGTGCCTCATGGGACCAGTCCAGCCCGAACATCCAAGCCAGGTCTTCCCTGAACCGGACACCATCCCACTCGGTTGACAAATGCAAAAAGAACAATTGATGGACAGAATGCAGAACAATGTAATACATTTACCCCAATACAGAGATCTGGGCCTAAATCCGACCGGTCCTAGGATGCTTGTTTCGAGTCGAGGAAGGATCTGACCTGACAATTCGGGCTGGAATGTTCACATTCAAGACTGATTTGCATATGGCTGGGTGCAAACTGGAATGGCGAGCAAAAGAATGATGGATTTAGGCCGAGATCACTGGCGTGAATGTATGACATTGTTCCGCATTCTGTCCATCAATAGTTCTTTTTGCATTTGTCACACCGAGTGAGACGTGGATGCCCAGATGTGGGTTCCATGCTCTCCATGACACTGGAGTCAAGCTATCCTGCCTGATGAGGACTGAAAGCCCAAAACCCGTCCTAGGATGCTTATTTCCAGTCCAGAGAAGACCTGACCTGGCAGTTCGAGCTGGACTGTTCCCATTGGGTGCAGGGTCAAGACTGATTTGCATATGGCTGGGTCTAAATTATTATTATTATTTAAAATTTTATATAGCGCGCAGTTACCCTAGGTAATCCCAGCGCGGAATGGCGAGCAAACAAATGATGGATTTAGGCCCAGATCTCTGTACTGGGGTGAATGTATGAAATTGTTCTTTTTGCATTTGTCACACAGAGTGGGACGTGTATGCCCAGATGTGGGTCCCGTGCTCTCCATGCCAGTGGGACACGCTATCCTGCCTGATGAGGGCTGAAAGCCCAAAACCGGTGCTAGGATGCTTGTTTCCAGTCCATGGAGGACCTGACCTGGCAGTTCAGGCTGGAATGCTCCCATTGGGTGTAGGGTCAAGACTAATTTGCATATGGCTGGGTCCAGACTGGAATGGCAGGGTGAGCAAAAAAACAATGGATTTAGGCCCAGATCTCTGTACTGGGGTGACTGTATGACATTGTTCTTTTTGCATTTGTCACACAGAGTGGGATGTGTATGCCCAGATGTGGGTCCCGTGCTCTCCATGCCAGTGGGGTCAAGCTATCCTGCCTGATGAGGGCTGAAAGCCCAAAACCGGTGCTAGGATGCTTGTTTCCAGTCCATGGAGGACCTGACCTGGCAGTTCGGGCTGGACTGTTCCCATTGGGTGCAGGGTCAAGACTGATTTGCATATGGCTGGGTCCAAACTGGAATGGCATGGTGAGCAAAAAAACGATGGATTTAGGGCCAGATTTCTGTACTGGGGGGAATGAATGATATTGTTCTACATTCTGTTCATCAATTGTTGTTTTTGCATTTGTCACCCTGAGTGGGAAAGGTATGCTCTGACAAGGGTCCCATGCTCTCCATGCCACTGGAGTCAAGTTATCCTGGCTGATGAGGGCTTAAAGCCCAAACCCGGTGCTAGGATGCTTGTTTCCAGTCCAGGGAGGACCTGACCTTGCAGTTCGGGCTGGAATGTTCTTATTGGGTGCAGGGTCAAGACTGATATGCATTTGGCTGGGTCCAAATTGGAATGGCATGGTGAGCAAAAAATCGATGGATTTAGGCCCAGATCTCTTTACTGGGATGGATGGATGTCATTGGTCTGCATTCTGTCCATCAATTGTTCTTTTTGAATTGTCATCGCGAGTGGGACGGGTATGCCCAGATGTGGGTCCCATGCTCTCCATGCCATTGGAGTCAAGCTATCCTGGCTGATGAGGTCTGAAAGCCTGAAACCGATCCTCGGATGCTTGTTTCCAGTCCAGGGAGGACATGACCTGGCAGTTCGGGCTAGGCTGTTCCCATTGGGTGCAGGGTCAAGACTCATTTGCATATGGCTGGATCCAAACTGGAATGGCATGTTAAGCAAAAAACAATTGATTTGGGCCAGATCTCTGTACTGGTGTGAATGTATGACATTGTTCTGCATTCTGTTCATCAATTATTCTTTTTGCATTTGTCGCCCCGAGTGGGACGGGTATGCTCAGACGTGGGTCCCATGCTCTCCATGCCACTGGAATCAGGCTATCCTGGCTGATGAGGGCTGAAAGCCTAAATCCTGTCTTAAGATGCTTGATTTCTGTCCAGGGAGGACCTGACCTGGTAGTTTGGGCTGGACTGTTCCCATTGGGCACAGGGTCAAGACTGAATTGCATATGGCTGGGTCCAAGCTGGAAGGGCATGGTGAACAAAAAAAATGGATTGAGGCCCAGATCTCTGTACTGGGGTGCATGTATAACATTGTTCTGCATTCTGTCCATCAATTGTTCTATTTGTAGTATCAAAAAAGGTTGAAAAAGAGGAGTTTAAAGTAGGCTAGACTTTCCGGTGTCTTTGGAAGACAGAGTTACTCTCTTCAGTTACAGAAAGAGCTTTTGTGTTGCTTGTGGGCTATGGAAACATTTTGAGCTTACCAAAGGGGAAGGAAATTCACACTCCTGACTGACCACGAGCCTATTGTTTCGCTTTGCATGTTGGTGGCCAGTCATGGATAAAGCTGTGAAGGAGTTGGTGAAGGGTTGTGTGGTGTGCTGGATGTGAAAACAAATGCGGTGTATGCTTCTCTCCCCTTCGTCACACTTAATTACCTTCAGACCTGTAGTAAGCTGGCTCCTTATTAACCTTGGGCGGTGAACTCCGCTCCACACATGGAGTTTGTGGAGTTTTCCGCACTCCGTGTTACACGGAGCTCACTGAGTTTTTTTCTTTGCTCGAATTTGTCAATGTCAAGTTTGCGATCGCGAGCGAGGAAAATCAACCTCCCGGTAAGATTTTTCCTCATTCGCGATCGTCAACATCAAGGTGGCAAGCGTGAGTGTGGAAAATCAACATCCCAGCAAGATTTCTCAACTGTGGGGGTCAGGTTTCTCATTGCGAGTAGTTCTAAATGCTCGCGACAGCTCGCATTGAGGAACTGCCCATTCGCATTGTGCAAGCTGCCGCTCAAGTAAAAATCTACTCGAGCAGCAGAATAGGAAAGCAGCAACTGCTTGCGCTGTGCATGATGCCATTCACAATGATTGCACAGTGCGGCCAATCATCCAACACTGTGCAATCAATGCTAACAGCATTTTTCTATCGTACTCCGCCGCTTGGGGAGCTCCGCGTAGTTTTGCAGAGTTTTTGTTTGCACTTCACAGAGTTCCGGTAGTTCAACTCGGCAAAAACCGTCCAGGGTTACTCCTTATTTGGAATACCAAAAAGGGGGTATACCGTGCAAAGAGGCCAGATATTCCCTTACTAGTGGAGACGAGCTTGCTCTTGCAATCCTGAGGTTCTCTTTGAGGGGGGTAGTGTGGTCGAGCAGTCTTAGGCCTATCAGAGAGGAGTGTTAGACATCTGCAAATACACACAATAGTCAAAAGTGATGCAGATGACTCAATGGGGAGATTCACACCATTTAATAAAATAACACATATCTTTATAAATGTTTAGGCACCAGAATCAATACATTCAGGTGAGAACGTTTTTCAAGAGTAATACTTTTGCATTTAAAAAGTAGACTCATAGGGCTTAATTATGAGTTTGGAGATTTGAGCACCACCAAACACACAGTGGTGCAGTGGTGGTTGTCCCGACCACTGCTGCTCAGCAGTCCAACCACCGGATTACAACCCGGGCATTCAGACCCCATGGCATTCCCGCAACTGCCAGGGAACAGTGATCCTTGGCGGTGGCGTGGTGGTCTGAGGGCTGCAGTATGCTTGGTTGTGCCAATCATATTACGACATTCCTCACCGCCAACGGTCTCATGAAAGTTACTCCATGAAACTGCCGGTAGTGAGGAAAGAAAGGGGGCCCCTACAGGGCCTCCGCTGGGCCATGTGCATGGGTGTGAATGCAGGGAAGCACATGTTGTGCCCCTCTGTGTGCTTGCCCCCTATTCCTGCAGGCATTGTCTGCACAGTGTATGTCGTGCTGGAAAGTACACAGGCGGCTCCACAGCGGTGCAGTTTATGGCTCACATATAAGCCTTTAAACTGCACTGCCGCCGAACACCACGCCACCCTCCCGCCAGACTACGATAATATTTGTAAACATACAGTCGGACAGCAGCCCTGTTTGATGGTGTGGGAGCGGGGGTGGTGTGGCGACCTGCTCCCATACTCCCAAACTCGTAATCGGGTCCTTAGTGCATTTGCTGGATCGCAATGTTATTCTACGGAGGAAAACATACATTGCCTTCGGTCACTTGACAACAACTTATGGGACTGTTCTTCTGAACTTAAGCTGAACATGGGACAAGGTCCAAGGCCTCACCAACAGGTCACCTCAGGAAAGGGCACTGGAGCATCTGGGCGCAAAGGTGTGTCACAGTGTTGGATGTCCCATTCACTTCAATGGGATATTGGTCCATCTCTAAAGAGGCTGCAAGCATGGACTGGGAGACCCCTGAGGGAGCTCGACCCTTGAGATCTTTAGGCACATAGGGACACCCCAGGTCCACTTCCCCTTAGTCTGTGGGGCTCAGGTGCAGTGGTGTCTTTTGGTGTCAGATTCCATTGCCGGAGTCTCTAACGGTTGGAGAGGGCCTGCAGGAAGAGCCTGCAGGCGTCGACTGGAAGTCCAGTCTAGGCAAACCCAAGGATGGGCTTAGCTCTTGTAGATCTGGGGATCCCATTGGCACCCTCACCTCCCTTCGGCTCGAGCTCGGGAGTGCAGGTGCATAGGTAATTTGAGGTGTCGGGTGGCAGCGGTCGCAGACTCACTCCTTGTCTTGGTTTCTCCTACAGCTGGGCCACGCTTGATGTGGGTCTCACTGTCCCCGAGGTCCCTTGATGTGCAGGTCGATATTCCTTGGTGTTGGTGTCCGGACGGGACACAACAAGCCTTGGCTGCTGCAAGGGGTCCATTACACCAGGGATAGGGATTGGTACTGTGCAGCTCCGGTCGGTCATGGCATCCCCACACTTGGAGGGAGGTCGAATCTGAACTGTAGGAGCACTGCTACCTCTTTCAGGGTGGCTTCTCCTTTGGTAGTCCCCGTAGGTGGCTTGTCGGTGTACCAGGTCTTGATTCTTTGGTGACTGCGGCGGCAGGGGAGTAACTCCTCTACTCCAAGGGAGTTCCTTTGGCAATTTGCAAAGCACTGACAGTCCTCTGTGTTTCCTGAGGTCTGCACAGCAGCAAGAGGAATCAGTTGCTCCACAAAGATGGTCACAACCCTGTCCCAGAATTCTTGATGTTGTCATCACTATTATAGCTACCTTTGAAAAGCCGAGTCCACCATAGGTTGCCCACCTTCGGGGTGACACTAGCCTCTAGCCTGTGGGTGAACACGCCTATCTGACTAAATAATGTTCCCACCTGTCCAGGTGCCAAAGGGCTCTGAACATTGGGGGGTTGGCTTCTTCTCCTGTGGGAGAAATGAGTTCACATACCAAAGGTGGTAGGCGCATTTAGGCTCCCCTGCCTTGGAATGTGTTTTCTGCAGGTCAGACCCTCGTCTCTGGTGTCCGTCGAAATACAGTCAGCCAGCACCAAAGGGTGGTAGGTTTTCATGATGCACTTCCAAAGGTGTACTCTGTGTGCAGGTACCACTAAAACCGCCACTGGCATCAGTGGGGGTTCATTAATATGAGATGCTTGATACCAAACATCCCTATTTTCAGTAAAGCCATCATAGAGCTGATGAACCTTGTTTTTACAAACGTCCAGCACGTGTTTTATAATGGCTTCCCTGTTCACTGGAATGGACAGCAATTTAACGGACCAGCCCTGGGCATATCTGTACTTGCAGCTATGTTCCCACATGTAACATAAGACACCCTAACAATGTGCAGTGGTGATTATTTTTCAGGTTTTTATTTTGGGTCTAGTGAAGTTCTAGGCTCTCTCTTAGGTCTAGAAAGACGAGAGCACTATGTGCTTTTTAAAATACCCCTCACACACTAAAAAGTCCTTTAGTGTCATGCTTCATCATAGGGGCCTTCCCGTCCCTATAACGGGGTGGGGCGTGCCGCGACCAACGAACTACGCGGGAGCACTTATTTCGTGACAGAGGCTATGTGTTGGTGTAGGGGTGTCAGTGAAGTGTAGGGACCTAACAAGTGAGTGCAAAAATAAGAAGATTTAAAAATTCCCTGGCTAGTAGAAAAAATACACTTTATTCACTTCTCTAGCTGGGAACGTTAAGAAGGGGATTTGGAGGTAGAGCAATAGCTTGCTACCCAGTCGACATGTTTCGTAAGCAGTCCCCTACTGCTTACTCATCAGGACCATATAGTGATCCCTACTACAGATAACTCAGTTCTAAAGTAGTAAGCCTACCGTCCTACAAACAAACAGCAAAAATAAGCTGACTGTTTGGGCTTCAGGGCATGAGCTGGCCCAGGTGAAGCATGGTAAATTTCAATAAATACCAAAAATATTGACCTATTGCGGTCTCTGTAAAGGAAAAAGAGAAAAAGAGAGAGGGAGAAAAAACACAACATAAATATGTATGTTTCACATCATATTGTGTAATGGCACAAAATATAAAATATAGTCAAGCAACACAATAGTAGAGACTCGCCTGGTGCTGCTGAAGCGATTGTTATGCCTTTCATAATCAAACAGGCAGGACAAATATACCTCTCGTGAATGGTTAATTCCACCAAACATGTCTTGTAAAGCCCTTCTACTGTTGGGGCAAAGGTTTGTCTCATCAAACATACAATTGCGGCTCAACACATACAAACAAACAGCCCGTTATGGGAGAAGTTAAAGAAACCATTATTCGCGTTTAAAAACAGTGATTGTAGACTTTGCCCATCGTGATGGCGTTATACGTACTCTTTCCACAAGTGTTCAATGCCCCATGAGCTTGCAGGCGAAGGGTGTTCAACGCGGTAGACTGTAAAATAAAACCGCACCCTTGTGTCATTTACGGCTTTAAATCCGCAGTTTGTAGTTGCCCCCGTGACCAAGTTATTAAAGACTCGTGGTCGGAGTCTATTACTTACATCACCGGTACCAGAACATTGCCTTAATCCTACCCCCGTGCTGCTCCGAGGACTACTGGTGTCTTGCGTTAGGCATCGTTTAAGAAACCCATTCAGTATCGCGTTGTCATTTCCGTGTACAGAAGACGGCACAAGAGCTAGTGCGCTACCCTAAGATGGCCGCCACTAGTGGCACGCTCGGCTATGAAATCGGAAGTCTTTCTACTCTTTCTCAAAAAAATTAGGAAAAGGTTTTTAATTAGCAAGCGATTTGCTACGGAAATACCAAAGTTATCTCTAATTCCCAAAAGGAATTCACTTCGAGGGTTTTTGCAAAGTACCGGCCACATATCTGAATTTGTAGTTATGGATCTTGGTAATCCATGTGGCTAGAGTATACTCAGGGGGCAAAACATATGTACAGTTTTATCACGAGTATTACCCACTGCTCAGTGTCAATATTAATGGGAGATTTTTTGGAAAAAAGGGGTACTGGTGATATTTTCAAGCACAAAGCATAAGAGACGTTTTGGTACACACAAGACCCAAATCTAACAATACCAACATGCAGAAAAATCCCAACTTTGTACAGGGCCACCATCCATGTGGAGGATGTAAAGTGTGCTGTCTAACAGAAAAGAGTAAGAAACTGACCTTCAACAACAGTACTGTTTGGGAACAGAGAAGCTTCAGCAATTGCAATAGTACAAATGTTGTGTATCTAATCACCTGCCCCTGCAAACTGGAGTATGTGGGCATGACGAGCAGGGCGATTAGGATCAGGATAGGCGAACATAAAAGTACGATAAAATGCAAGAAATCGAGTACCAAACTTACAAATCATTTTCTGGAAAAGAATCACAAACCCGACGACATTGCCTGGACTGTAATAGAACAGGTTGGTAACGAGAATTACCTCCTGGAGAAAGAACAAAGATGGGTGTTTCGTATCCAATCCCACAAAAGTGGACTGAACGATGAGATACCCTGGGGCCAGATATAAAGAACTCCTGACCGCCACCAGAGTCATACCCTTGACAATCTTGTCCGAGTCCAGTCGCATATCTCATTGATTATCCACCTTGAAAATATCACCAGTGCCCCTTTTTTCCCAAAAATCTCCCATTAATATTGACACTGAGTAGTGGGTAATATTCGTGATAAAACTGTACATATGTTTTGCCCCCTGAGTATACTCTAGCCACATGGATTACCAAGATCCATAACTACAAATTCAGATATGTGGCCGGTACTTTGCAAAAACCCTCGAAGTGAATTCCTTTTGGGAATTAGAGATAACTTTGGTATTTCCGTAGCAAATCGCTTGCTAATTAAAAACCTTTTCCTAATTTTTTTGAGAAAGAGTAGAAAGACTTCCGATTTCATAGCGCGAGCGTGCCACTAGCGGCGGCCCTCTTAGGTTAGCGCACTAGCTCTTGTGCCGTCTTCTGTACACGGAAATGACAACGCGATAATGAATGGGTTTCTTAAACGATGCCTAACGCAAGACACCAGTAGTCCTCGGAGCAGCACAGGGGTAGGATTAAGGCAATGTTCTGGTACCGGTGATGTAAGTAATAGACTCCGACCACGAGTCTTTAATAACTTGGTCACGGGGGCAACTACAAACTACGGATTTAAAGCCGTAAATGACACAAGGGTGCGGTTTTATTTTACAGTCTACCGCGTTGAACACCCTTCGCCTGCAAGCTCATGGGGCATTGAACACTTGTGGAAAGAGTACGTATAACGCCATCATGATGGTCAAAGTCTACAATCATTGTTTTTAAACGCGAATAAGGGTTTCTTTAACTTCTCCCATAACGGGCTGTTTGTTTGTATGTGTTGAGCCGCAATTGTACGTTTGATGAGACAAACCTTTGCCCCAACAGTAGAAGGGCTTTACAAGACATGTTTGGTGGAATTAACCATTCACGAGAGGTATATTAGTCCTGCCTGTTTGATTATGAAAGGCATAACAATCGCTTCAGCAGCACGAGGCGAGTCTCTACTATTGTGTTGCTTGACTATATTTTATAGTTTGTGCCATTACACAATATGATGTGAAACATACATATTTATGTTGTGTTTTTTCTCCCTCTCTCTTTTTCTCGTTTTCCTTTACAGAGACCGCAATAGGTCAATATTTTTGGTATTTATTGAAATTTACCATGCTTCACCTGGGCCAGCTCATGCCCTGAAGCCAAAACAGTCAGCTTATTTTTGCTGTTTGTTTGTAGGACGGTAGGCTTACTACTTTAGAACTGAGCTATCTGTAGTAGGGATCACTATATGGTCCTGATAAGTAAGCTAGGGGACTGCTTACGAAACATGTCGATTTGGTAGCAAGCTATTGCTCTACCTCAAAATCCCCTTCCTAACATTCCCAGCTAGAGAAGTGAATAAAGTGTATTTTTTCTACTAGCCAGAGAATTTTTAAATCTTCTTATTTTTTCACTCACTTGTTAGGTCCCTACACTTCACTGACACCCCTACACCAACACATAGCCTCTGTCACAAAATAAGTGCTCCTGCGTAGTTCGTTGGTCGCAGCACGCCCCACCCCGTTATAGGGACGGGAAGACCCCTATGATGAAGCATGACACTAAAGGACTTTTTAGTGTGTGAGGGGTATTTTAAAAAGCACATAGTGCCCTCGTCTTTCTAAACCTAAGAGAGAGCCTAGTACTTCACTAGACCCACAATAAAAACCTGAAAAATAATCACCACTGCACATTGATAGAATCTCATTGTTTATATAATACTGTTAGGAGGGTGATTCTATCAGCACCTCTATCCTTCCTCTTTTGTTTTGGAACATAAGATACCCTGCCTTAGTGCTGTAAACCCTGCTGTAGGGGTGGCTTACAAATATTACATGCGGTGTTAGGTGGCGTGACACACAGGAATGTGTATTATGTTGTGTTTTCACTTTTGTCTACACCATGACACGCAGCCTTTAGTGGTAGTCTGCCTGAGCATGAGGAGGGGTCCCTTAGGGCGGCTCAATTCATGCTGCAGCCCTTAAGGACCCTCTTTAGGTCCTTAGGTCCTAGGTACGAGGGGTTCCATTTACTAGGAACTTACACAGGGTACTAAAGGTATTGCCAATTGGAGTACCCTTGCACACTTTTTGGGAAAGAGACCTGGCACTGGGCATCTGGTTAGCAGGAACCAAGTGCACTTGCATTTGAAATCACATCAAATACTGGGCATAAAGTGGGGGTGACCATGTCAATAAGGGCACTATCCTACAAGACCCGTATGGAAAATGTCGGTATTGATTTGCTGGTGCCTCTTAATTTATTATGCTTACACCATGATTACACTCTTATTTTAATGCATTTCTAAAGTTGCAGAGGTTATGGTTCTGTCAGAACCCAACAGCATGGAGGTAGGCAGTTTTCCGAAATATCTTTTTTTCTGTTCTCCAGAGAGGGTTCCCAGAATACATAATAGCTGATAATTGAGTACAGATTTTGAGTTATGAGACAGAGGGGTATTGAAGGCAGAGAGAGTCAAACATTTGAAAAGTTTGCTTTATCACCTTCAAACCAATAGGTTAGTTGAGTAAATGAACTGTGTGGTGGGGGGGGGATACGATGGGCCCTTTTAAACTGGTGTTGTGTACTCAGAGCAGTCAGGACTCAGGACCAGGCTGTTATAATGATGGTATTTGAGTTAAGTCAGTTGAGCCTGATCCTTACTGGCTGGTGGACACAGTGTGGCCCATTTGCTCTTCTTTATTTCTAATAAACTACTCATGTGCTCATCTATACAGAGGTTTGGCTGTTGTTCTTCCAGTAATCACCACAGACTCCTGCAGTGGCCCGGTGCATGCCCATACTCTTGTTAATACACGGTAGGCAGCTTCAGAGTCACCTTAAGGTTTTTGAAGGCCCTGGGCAAGAAATATTATGGGGTCACTGTTTGAAACAAATTAGAATCTTATTAACCATTTATTGCTAATGCAAGCCCTTTCTTGGCCAACAATGTTGAATTATATGTTATATGTTAAAATAAAAAACATACACAGAAGTGAGCTAGAATATAGGTCACTCTCCCTGGAGGGGTCCCCTTGAAAGGTGGGGGCCCTGGGCAAAAACCCACTTTTCCCATGCCTTAAGATGTTTCTGGTCAGCTTCCGACCCATTCCATTATTGGAAATCCTTTTTGTGCACTCTAGGCTGCTGTAAACACATGGTCTTATGACTGCCTAGGTTGCCACCAGCAAGGCGGTAGCAGAATGCATCTAGAAGTTAAGGACCACTTGGCATGTGACACTAAAACTGTACCCCTTCACCTTCAATGCCAAATATTCTTGCACCAGCCCTATCTCCACTATTTCCCCCAAAAAATGAACATGTTGTTCATCTGTGCAGGAAACAGAGATACCTTACTCTATGAACTCGTCACTGCTAGAGGTTGGGAGAGGTTGAGAGGAGAAGGGATGGTTGATGTTTCTTGATAGCAGGCAGCTGACAGGTCACAACGCTGAAAGTTACTTCAGGAACCTATTAGGTCGCAATCATTTGATTACCAGTTCTTATTTATTTTTCAATTGATGGGCTTAATTGAAGCTGCGCACCTCACACATAAACCCCTTTAAACCTCTTTGAAAGACAGCACCAATGAGGAAGGGCAATCGAGAGGGGCAGACGTGCCTAGCAGAGCCAAGGGATACGCTATAGCCAGGAACAATTAGGCAATGCAATGCAGAAGGAAGACAAAGAACAGACACATAATGAATGAAATAAATATAGATGGAAAAGTAGAGAAAGGGGATGAATACAGAGTTAAACAGCATGCCTGGAAATCTGAGTTTCAAATTGTTCCTGACAGTGGCCTGGCTGCATATCAGTCTCTTAGCTGCCAGGATTGTTCATTGAGTTGAAGGTTTGCTGCTGAAACATGCCACAATCAGACTTCCCTCCTACCAAAGTGGTTAAAACGAGTGCTATACAAAAGGTTATAGTAACATTTGTTATGTACAGCGTTTATGAAAAGAAGATATGTCTTGCAAGCGATACAATAATAAAACTGACTCTCCACAATATATGTATTTCCCTAATGTTAGCAGGACTGGATAGACGAGTAAATTTCAACCACACACCACATATACATACTTTACCAATTTTGTTGGGCTGGTTAGAATAGTAATTCTAAATGCCAACATCCCACACCCTCCTTATTTTTCCAAAATATCTGTAGGATTGTGTATATTGTTTTTCTTTACAATTTTATGTCTTTGTACGTTTTTGTTGTACTTTGAATTTGTAAATAATTACATTTATATTATTCCTTAGTTAATTGTTGAAAAAAAAACTGAAAATGGTTGCATAATTATGAACATGTGTAGATATATTTTTATATTTTATTTGATTATATTAATTTACAATAATGCATTTTCAATGTGGTGCATTTTTTTATCGAGTAAAGCTTAAGTAATTTATATTTTAAATACTTAATCAAGTTTATTTTGTAAGATTAAAATAATTGGTATAAAAAACTGATGTTTACTTTAAGTACATTTTTCCACATCCTTGTCAAAGCATTTTTTTAAAGTATACATTTTTTTAAATATTTCAGACGGAAGTATTTCTAATAAATATATTTTAGATATATTACTTTTTTAAAGTTTATTTAGTATTAAGATACAAATATGTTTTTATTAATTTTTCAATACGTACATACAAAAAATACAGCTGTATTTTTAAAGTCCATATTTTGGGTAAGTTGAATTGTTTTCTAAATAATGTATTTTGTAGTCGCTATATTTTAGCAGATATTTTGTAACTTACCGTACTTTTAACACTCAATATTTTTGTACTCACTATTTTGATACGTCCCATAAGTATCTAAAGTCAATATTATTGCAGTCGATATTCTGATTTTTTAACTTCACAATATTTTTGTATTCGATGTTGTGACATACAACCCATACGGTATGAGTCAGTAGCCAATGAAATAAAGAATGATGCAACATTCAAGAAACCTTCAAGCAAATTGCGTAAATAATCTTTATCTTTGTTTTAGTTATTGAGCTGGTAAAGGAGAGGGTTTCGTTGAATAGTGAATTGCCTGTATAATGTTCTCCCTCTATGAAAAGCTTCCTCATCTGCTACAGAGTGTGTATTAGCTTAGAGCTTAGAGCCTTCAGTCAAAGTTCCACTGTCTGAGTTGTGCCTTGTAGTTACACAGGGTCGGACTGGGACAGAAAGTAGGCCCAGACACCAAAATAAAAGTGGTCCACACATAGCGACTTAGAATGCAAAAAAAGTGAACCACAATTGAATATAAGGTAATTTTGAACCTGTAAAAACACGTTGTATAGGTGAATTACAAGATATGGAAACTGCATGCAGTGTGCATGCAACAGGCAGTGTTTGTGGTATTATCAGGGAAATCAACAGAAAAAAAACGACCCTCCAACCCATAAAACAGGCCAATAAACCTCCAAAAACGCTTACACACTGACCTGTCAGACCAGCCCTTGGGCCACTACATGATTGCCCCATAGGCCAGACTGACCTTAGAGTTACAGGGATGGCTGGAAGCTGCTAACACTAATTATCCTGTGACAAACCGACCATATCTTTTCCTGGCTCGAATATCTTTCATTGAAACACCACAGTAGTTGTGGCTGAGCTGGCAAGTGACTGATGATTGGCAAATTCCCTTCTGTTCACATATGTTTCCCATAGTCTCCAACAAGCAACTGTTCTCCTCTCATACTCGCATTTGATTTATCCTGGGTGGGTCACTTCTCCGCCTGTGTTGCCTTAGTGTCTCTCTAGCATATTCTTACAGGGCTGCGACTGAAAGAAGCTTGTTCGTTTCTAAATATATCTTTGTGTTTCAGGGGGATATGCGTGCAGTCTTAGCTTCTGCTGGTTCCCAACTCGTAGTTGTGCAATTCTACGCAAAATGGTGTGGGTCATGTAAAGCTATTTTTCCTGCTTTTCAGGTAAGGCCAAAATGTAATTTTCAATGGCTAGAAACATTTACGATACATAGTGATTTTTTTGTAAATTATAAAAACTCCTTTACCTTGGTAAGAGCTTAATTCCGTTTGAGTTTGTTTTTGGGTATTGATTGAACAGCACATTGTGTCAATATCTGTGTATATTTAAGCAACCCCAATCAGGACAAATATTGGCCAAATGAAAGAATCCAAGACAAAGGAACTATTCCCTAGAAAGATGCATTCAACCTACGTGAATTTTGTACACTGTACACTCAGGGGCAGGGCTTTAAGTGGGCCGGGTCTCACCGATGCTGAGCACCTGCAGTTTTTGCAGTTTTTTAAAGAGGGCCTCGAAATGGGTCTTTATCGGGCTCGGTTTTGTGCCCTGGCACAGGCGGTCCGTTTTTTTCAAGACTGCAGTGACAGCAGGCACATGGATGTGCGCGTGCTCACACTGCTCACTTCTCACTAGTGGAGAAGTTACGGCATGAGGTCATGCCAGGTGAGGGTTGTAGGGAAAGGGAAATCCTTTAAAGAGAGCCATTTTCTCTCTGGATTTCCCTTCTCTATTTGAAACTCAGGAGCAGCAACATTGTCGTGGTGTCACCATGGCTTTAAGTGGATGCCTTTTCAATATTATACACAACAAGCCATAATTGCTGCTTACTTATTTTATGAAACTAACAACCATTGACAAAGCCAATAGTCCTGACTTGTTGTAGGTATGATGCTACTTGTTGTATCATATATCTGGATGCAATGACAAAAACGGCAAAATACAAGTCGGGCAGTACACTATGCTAAGCACAGATTTTTAGCTCACCTGTTTCTAAGCCACGCCCTTAATTACATTGACCACGCCCATTTGAGAGCCCCCCAGTTTTTTTTTTTATCCCACTTGAAGGCCTGCTTAGGGGTCTGTTCTTGAACTACATTTGTAGCACAGTTAAGTTGTACTACTCATGCACTATATGCTATTCACAAGCCTACATGAGGAGACTCCTCCCTCTCTTATATTTTCTGAGCAAAGGTCTCAGTCTCGATTGCAGAGATCGAGACAGAGACTTTTGCACATTAAAGATATCGATTTAGTAGTAAAAGTGGGAGGGTTCGGGAGATTGGCCGGAAAATGGGGCATACTAACTATTAAAAGAGAATGGTCAAGGGAGGGACAAGGAGGGGTTTAGGGAACAACGTGCACCAATCCACAAAAGTGTAATTCAATTACTGTTCAGAAACTGCACTTCTAAAAGTACTAAAACCAAAACAGACCCAAAACATTTGTAAATGTACTCCATCTAAGACCTGGACTAAGTACAGCACCACACATGACCAAGCACTTGTACGGCAATATCCTCCTACAGAAAATAATAGAGAGAGGAACTTAAAATTGAACCCCAAAGGAAATAATGTACACATATTTACATTTATTTATTTGTACATTTTAAAGAAGTATATATATATGTCCACAATCCTGGTGCCTCGAGCACCAGATATATGGGACCACACTCACAGCAAGTTTCTCTTGCTTGACATTTTTTTTTTTAATACAAACCTCAATGCGTTTCAGTCTTCACACAGACCTTGATCACCAGACCAAGTTCTGTGTGGAGACCGAAATGAGCTCTCATGTTTTCTTAGTATTGGTAGGGAATTCTGTAGCAGAACAGCCTTACTTTTGTGCAGATGAGGATACCAGGTAATTTTAGTGTCAAGTGAAGCCTAAATAATTACAATTCGGCACATATTCTAGCTTGTATTTTTGGACAATTATGTTCTTGAACAACTTGTGTTGATTAACTGCCATATATTTTTTTTTGCTAGAATTTATTTCTAGGCCCTTAGAGTCACAGTGGACACCAAAACTGTCTAGTAAGCATTGCAATCCCTTCGGCGTTTAGGACACTAGAATAGTATCATCTGCAAATAAAAGAGCTGGTACTGGCACCCCACCTAACTTTGGTGAATCGTGTGCACAACCCAAAAGATATTCTGGGGCATTGCTGACATATATATGAGAATAGGGTGGTCGCCAGTACACAACCCTGTCTAATCCCCTTTTTTTCCGGTATAGCCTCAGTAAGCTGTATCCTCGGACCCCGTTCATCCTTTGCATAGTTGTCAACATGCAATCTTATTATTTGCAAAAGGAGTCCCCCTGGTACACCTTGAGTTTTTTAGGGAATTCCAGAGCAAATCTCTAGGGATGAGGTCGAAGGCGGCCTTCAAATCAATAAAAGCAATGTACAGGCGCCTTTTTCTAAAATTCTATATTTCCACCTCATACAGAGGAATCTAAAAATCTGATCAATTGTGCTGGTTCTAGCTCTAAATCCAGCCTGGTATTGTGATAAAATATGATTCTCCTCAATCAAATCATTTAATCTTGGTAAAATCTGGTTAGCATAAATCTTTTGTAAGGTATCGATTAAGGTTATAAGCCGGTAGTTTGTGGGGTCTTGGCGATTACCTTTTTTAAAAATTGTAATAATCTTTGTCCCATTCCACGACTCCGGAACTGGGGCCCAGCCGCCACTGCATTACAAAGAGAATTAATATATGGCCCCCAAACATGTTAGTCATGCCTCAACAAGTTGCCTGGTATTTTATCTGGCCCTGGGGCCTTCGGGGTTTTAATGCATCAATTGGTGCTAGGGTACCCTCTAGACTGAAAGACAAGGGGGTTATAACAGGGATTGTTATATGGCCTTGCTGTTTATTTAATGTATCAATTGAAGACCTTGAGTATAATTTAGAAAAATGGTTGACCCAAGTACTAGAAAAAGGTCCTTTTTTCCTCTTCCCAATTTGTCTCCTTTAGCTATCAGTCGCCAAAAGTCAGCATGATCTTTAGTCTTGGCTGCAGTAATCAATTCTGCCCAGACACTATTGTCCCGGTTTTCCTTAGTTTGCACTAATACAATTAAGTTAATAGTGCTATAGCTTTTATATTTTCCTCTACATTTGAAAACATACATAAATATACCAAATTAATTTATATTAATGTTTAACATATAAATTAGGGGTGGGCGGTGCTCGTGGAGTTCTACTCTGTGGAATTTCACAGTTATCTAAATGCTCTGTGAGATTCAGCAGATTTCCACATCTGGCGAAATGCTGCACTGTCCAACTCCAAGACTGTTGAGACATGTATGCTGAATCAAAAAAGCACAGACATCCAGGAAACCATGCACATAGCAGCATCCATACAGTAGTCCATGTAAACCGCCTTGACAGAGAGAACGCACAGACAGACATTCCCCCATAAGCAGGCACTTACAAAATGTAGGTCACAGACAACTGCGGCCAGGCATCTTCCTTGATAGCTGCATGCAGCCATGCACAGGTAAATAGCAAATTATATATTTTTATTTATTATTTATTTATTTTTGTTTATTTTTTTTAACTTGTAAGGCGCAACAGCTACCCAAAAAGGGTTTCCCGGAGCCGAGACACAGCACAAGAAGTAGCGGAGGTAAGCAAAGACGTTCCTGATTATTGCTCAAACAACCAGGGTTTGATATTCTTCCTGAATCTGGCATGGTTTTCCTCCCTGCGGATGTGAGGGTGGAGTGCATTACAGAGGGTTGGTCCAACATGAGCAAAAGATCTGCCACCCATTCTAGCAAGTTTGAACCTGGGTATGCAGAAATTTGCTGCTGATTGTGACCTAAGGTTACGACTAGGGGTGTAGGGATGGGCTAGTGCAAGAAGATATTTGGGAGCATTCCCTGTTTTTATTCTAAACATATAGTTCAGTGCTTTAAATCTGATTCGGTTTTCTACCCTGAGCCAATGCAGGCCACGTCGGTAGTTTGAGACACTGGTGGTTTTAGGAATACCACACAGCAGCCTGACAGCTGAGTTCTGGACGAGCTGTAGTCGCCGTACTACATCTTGATTTGAACCTAGGTACAAGATGTTACCGTAGTCAAGCCGGGATGTAATGAGGGCATTGACTACGGTTTTTTGGGTGGAAATAGGCAACATCCAGAGTATCTTCCTCAGCCACTTTAAGATGGTAAAGCAGAGGCCAACAACTTTGCTGGCCTGTTGTTTCATGGAGAGGGAGCTATCAACAATGACCCCTAGATTGCGTACCTGAGTGGCAGGGGTAGGGAAGTTTCCCATCTGGGAGGGCCAGTGGGAGGGGTTCCAACAAATCATGTTGTTTCCCTAAGAGGAGGATCTCCGTTTTGCCTCCATTAAGTTTTAGCTGGTTCCTAGTCATCCATCTGAAGATGTTTTGGAGACCTAGTTTAAGGGGAGACGAAGGTGACGGGCTAGGATCAGACAGGGAAAAAATGATCTGTGAGTCGTCTGCGTAGGTCATGAGGGTGAGTCCTGATTTTTCTGAAAGGTTAGCCAGAGGTCTAAGATAAAGGTTAAAAAACAAAGGGCTCAAAATGGATCCCTGGGGCACTCCATGTGGGGCATTGAACACTCCGGAGCATGCAGATGAAGATGGGATTTGGAACGTCCGTTGTGCCAAAAACGACCTGATCCAATCAAATGCCATGCCACAGATTCCATATTTTCTTAACGTAATTGAGAGTTTTTCATGTGATATGGTGTCAAAGGCCGCGCTCAAATCTAAAAGAATGAGCGCGACCGTTTTACCATCGTCAAGGAGTTTGCGGATGTTTTTGGTGACTCCTAACAGGGCGGTTTCTGTGGAGAAACCGGCTCTGAAACCGGATTGAGATGGAAGAAGGAGGGAGTTTTCTTCAGAGAAGAGGGTTAGGACCGAGTGAATGTGTCTTTCCAGCAGCTTTGAAAAGACAGGGAGCAGGAATATGGGTCAATAGTTTGACAATATCTCAGGGTTAGCTGTGGGCTTCTTTAGCAGTGGGCTAATCATGGCATGTTTCCAAAGCGATGGAACAGTCGAGAATTTCAGGGAGGCGTTTAAAGTGTTCACAATGACTTCCAGTGAAAGAGCGTCCAGTTGTTTTAATATTTTGATGGGAATAGGATCACGGGGAGAGCCGGATTTGATGGTCTTAAGAATGGCCTTCAAAGAGTCTGTCGTGATGGGAGGCCAAGATTCCAAGGTGTTATTTGCTGTAGGGACAAGGTCAATATCGACCTGAGGGGTGGAGTCATTTGTGTTGCTATTAATATCACTGAGTAGTTTGTCTATTTTGTCCGAGAAAAACACGGCAAGATCCTGACATTGTTGTTCATTGAGCGGAGGAGCCGAAGCTGTGGCTTGTGCACCCACTAATTTCTTGACCATATTGAACGGGGTTTTGGGTCTGTTTGTTGCTTCCATAATGGTGTTGGAAACGTACAGGGCTCGCGCTTTTGTGCAGGCTGTGTGGTATTTGTTTCTGGCAGAGTGATATCTCTCCTTTTTATCGGGTGCGTAATCTTTTCGCCACTGACGCTCTAGTGCCTTACATTTAGATTTCTCTTGTTTCAGTGAGCCGTTATACCATGGGGCTGGGGGTCGGTGACAGTTTCCCCTAATGTGAGGGGTAGGTAGGCAGGAGTCAGCGGCGTCACTAAGCCACAGTTGTGTAGCTTTTGCTATGTTTTCCATATTAAGTTCTTGGGTGGGGGGGTTTTCTCAGAGTACCTTATTTAATTGTGCAATGTCGAGTGTTTTCCAGTTTTTCCTGGACGTTACTGGAAAAACAGGCTGCATAGAAGTAAGGCTTGGGAGTTTGAGGCTGAATTTTATAAGATAATGGTCTGACCAACATATTGGGGTGGTATCATGCCATGCCAAGTCAGTGAGGTTGGTGATGTTAGGGTCAAGCAGATGACCCGTCTTGTGTGTGGGTCCGGAGTTTAGTAGTCTCAAATTTAAGGCTGTCAGATCTTTCAGCAGATTGGAACAGGTGGAGTTGGAAGAATCCTCCAGGTGCAGGTTGAGATCTCCAATTAATGAGAAGTTTTTTGAGGCTACGTAAAAGGGAGTGATCAAGCCTGCAAAATTAGACGCCCATAGAGTGGAGTTTCCAGGGGGCCGGTATATCAATAAGCCGGAAAGCGTGAAGTTAGGGTTGATAGAAATTAAAAAAAAGGCAGCTTCACAGTCAGGGATGTCAACTGGGTCGAGGCTACACTTCAGCTCTCTATTAAAAATGATTGCAATCCCACCACCGATTTGGTTTATTCTGTCTTTTCTAACGATAGCATAGTTGGAGGGGAGAGCAGTAGCTATGTCAGGGCCTGCGCTGTTGTTTAGCCAAGTTTCCGTCAGAAAAAATGCGCTAGGTTTCTCTTCAAGTAATAAGTTGAAGAAATCGTGTTTGTGTTTAGGTAGGGAGCGGCAGTTCGTGCTGTAAAACAGATAGTCTTGTGCCCTAATGATTGGGTGCTGTTTCCGCTTCCTATGTCTGTTTCTGAGGTCCGGGTACGGTTGATAATTAGTGAGTGTAAGATTGCAGTTTGGACAGGTAGAGTTTCCTGACTGGTGGAACTCCAGTACAGTGCACCGTTCGTAAGTGGTAGGATACAACGTTCTTAATTGACTAGAAGACCGTACCATCCTGTCTAGTGTCGCCGGGGCAGGCCCTCTGCCCCGTGCCCCGTCCTGGCCCGGACGGGCACAGACGGGCTGGTATTTGGCGCGTCTTCGGCGCAGGGACGGCGCGGACGCTGCGCGTATTAGGTGTTTGTAGAGGACGGGCTAGCAGTCAGCACGCCTCTACACCCTCGCCCAATCAGAGCCCATCACCTTGGGGAACCCGGAAGGAGGTACCGCCCTGCACCCTCCACGACAATCAAGCCTAGCGCTTGCGGTGGAACGGGGCTGCAGAGGCGAGAAATGAGCTGCAAGATTCGGGTGAGGCAGTGAATACAATTTTCAATTTTAACAATTTAAGGAAAAGTGCGTCTGTGATTTGTAAGAGTCAATACACAGGAAGCTTCAGGCGCACAACACCCATTGAACTCACCGGGCTTCAGCCCCCCCCACCCCATCGCGTGTGGCAGCCCGGGATGAGACAGATCCTGGGCACACACAGAGCCGCACCCGAACGTTTAACAGGTCTTTAGAAGACCATTTGAATGTTAATTAGGCCTTAAAGTTGTTTCACCCCTTCTAAGAGCCCCTGCAGCCCCACTCTGCCTACTGATAAAAGGTTCAGCCCCCCCCCGAAATTTTTTCTTAGCCCCCCCCCGAAATTTGCCTCTAGTTGCGCCTCTGGGAAGCTTTAAAACAATGCAGGTCGCGCTGCGAAGGTCATAGTGGTCGTGTCCGTGAATTTTAAAATCAAAACACAGGATGCTTAAAGTATTTCAGGTCGCGCTGCAAGGATCAAGTGCTCGTGTGAATTTTAAAATCAAAACACAGGATGCTTAAAGTATTTCAGGTCGCGCTGCAAGGATCAAGTGCTCATGTCATCAAAAGAGCAGCATGTGTAGAGACGCAGTCTAGTGGTTGCACGTCACGCTCCGACGTGACGTGCTGGCGGCCATGTTGGGCTGCGCCCGCACCCGCGCTAGATTGGCGCGAAGGAGTCGGTACGAGCAGGACAGGCTCGGCGCTCTATAGGGAGAATTGTTGTGAATAAAGGCATCAAATTAACAGCGATTGCAGCGTGATTACTGGGGGCAACATACATACAACAATGGCGACGAGGGTGGGATGCCAGACCCCCCACAGTGAGAAACCACACCGAGGGAACCAGCAAGACACCGGTGGGCAGGTGCAGCACATGCCAAGCAGAACCACAGCGCCCGGAGAACCAGAGGGCCGAGGAAGACGACGCTCACTGAGCAGGTACCCTATAGAGCGCGGCAGAGCCCAAGAACGCCCTGAGGCACAGGAAGGCCACCACAGGAAGGGACAGACCCCGGGGTGGCAAGAAAAGCGCGCCAGGACCAAGCACAACCTTGAAGTCTAAAGGAGCGCGCTGGATACCTCACCAAAGCGCGAGGGGGCTGACGCAGGTAGTCTCCAGACCCACATCAGCAAGGAAGAGCAAGACAGCACACCAGGGAGCCCCAGAGGCCCAACAAGTGCGCAACCCCAGGTCAAGAGCGAGAGGATGAGTGCGCAGGCAGGATACGCGACGGCCGGTGCAGTTCCTACCCAGATCGGGAGAACCATTGATGAAATGGGAGGACTGGAGGGAATACATTGACAATTTCATTGGAGTCTTAGAAGACGAAAATGAAGAAGTTTTCAAACCCTCTAGAAAGAAACGCATCCTACTGTTGAACCTAGGCCCCGAAGGGCTGCGCGTATATAAAAGCCTGGTACCAAAGCAAAGGGCAAGCACAGACGACGACGTATACGCACATGCAATAGATGACCTCAATGAACACTTCAGGCCGGCAGTGTGCGTGTCAGTGGATAGGTTCAACTTCCAACAGAGGAAGCAGCGCCAGGGAGAGACGATAGAGGAGTATGTGGCGGCACTGAGACGCCTCGCGGCCACGTGCAAATACGACAACTGGGAGGAAGAGTTCATCAAGGACCAGGTGATTATGCACACCACGTGCACATCCGTGCAAGACAAACTATGGGCCAGCGGAGACACCACCTTAAAAGACGTAATGGTCATCGTCAAAAGGGCAGAGTTGGCAAGAAGGTGCGCAGACGCGACGAAGAAAGAGGCCGCGCCTAGCACCATGGTGAATAGGATCGACGCAGAGGAGCCCCGCAGAGAATTCCAGAATAAGAAGACAGCAGGCAAGGGGCAAGGCAAGGGGTACGGCAACGCGAGTCACCAAGGGAAGCAAGGAGGCAACAAGAAATCATGCTACAGATGCGGAAGCTGGTCGCACGAGGCACACGACAGGAAATGCCCAGCATTTCGCGCCAAATGCTTGTACTGTGGCATCATTGGACACTACGAGAAGGTGTGCAGGAAAAAGGCCTCCAAGAGCATGGTAAAATGCGTAGGCCAAAACGATGACGACCATGAAGAAACAGCAGAGGAGGAGGAGGTTGTCACGGTACTTTGTATATACGATCAAAAGCTGAGTGTAAATGGGCAAGTCCTAAGTATAAACGGCAAGAGAACTATGAAGCCCGTCCTGGAAATGACGATAGGAGGCATCACAATCAGCGTGGTGGCAGACACCGGATCACCCTACACCATCGTCCAGAGAGCCGTATGGGAAGAAAAATTTGCACCACACCTAGGCCCAGAACTGGAAAAGCTCGACATCCGCCCAGTCACCTACAATGGGGACCGCATTCCCATGGCGGGGTTCAGGCCGCTAAACTTTGAATTCCGCGGCCGATCCGCCTTCTGCAAACTCTAAGTGTCGGAGAAAGGTCCCTCAGTACTGGGATGGCTAGACCAAGGAGACCTTGGGATCAAGCTGGACCCGGGAGGCAAAGAACAAATACTGCTGACGGAACCCGAAAACTGGCCGGACGCAGACAAATGGAAGAATGAATTCCCCAAGGTATTTGGTGGGACAGTGGGAAAACTGGAAAAATTCGCGCACAGGATTATTCTGAAGGAAAACGCAGTACCAGTTGCCCATAAAGCAAGAAACGTTCCATTAGCAGTGCGCGAGGCAGTACGGGAGGAGCTCCAGGACCTGGAAAGGAAGGGAATCATCGAGCCCATCACGTGTGCCGAGTGGCTCGCGCCCTTGGTAGTGGTTAAGAAACCCAGTGGCAAGGTCAGGCTGTGCGTCGACCTGCGCGATTTAAACAAGAACATTGTTGTAGAAAGATTCCCCCTTCCCAGGATAGAGGAGATGCTAGCTAGCACCAGGGGCGTCAAATGGTACTCCACCATCGACCTGACCTTCGCATACCACCAGATTGCACTGCACCCGGAAAGCCGCCGCCTCACGTTGTTCATCACCCCATTCGGATGCTATCAATTCCGCCGCATGCCATTTGGGCTGGCCTCCGCGGCAGCAGTATTTCAAAAATTGATGCATCAACTCTTCCAGAAAACCACGGGAGTCCAATACTTCCAGGACGATATCTTAGTGATGGGCGGGACAGACACGACCACGATGTGAAGCTTGGGGAGGTGCTGCAGATCCTGGAACGGAAAGGCCTCACGGCGGAGTGGTCCAAGTGCCGGATAGGGATGGAGTCAGTGACATATCTGGGGCACAAGATCGGAGTACGGGGGGTGACCCCAAAGGCAGACAACGTGAAAGCGATATGTGAAGCGCCCCCCCCCGACCACCAAAGACGAAGTCAGGTCCTTCATCGGCATGGCAGAATACTACGGCAAATTCGTCCAGCACTTCGCCTCCAAAACTCACCATATGAGGCAACTGACGCGAGAGAACACAGAGTTCCACTGGTCGGAAGAGGCACAAGGAGAGTTCGAGGTAGTCAAGAAGGAGATACTGGAAGCCATCCCACTCCAAGGATACGACCCGCAAGGGAAGACAGTGCTAACCACGGACGCCAGCGACAAAGGGCTAGGCGCCGTCCTCATGCAGGACCGAGGACAAGGACAGTTGGACACGATTAGCTTTGCATCACGCACGCTGAGCGACACGGAAAAAAAGTACAGCGTGATAGAAAAGGAGATGTTGGCGGTGGTGTGGGCCACCACCAGGTTCAGGCAGTTCCTATGGGGCACTCGGTTCCAACTAAGAATGGACCACAAGCCCTTACTGAAGGTGCTGACGTCGAGTGGACACGCAGAAGCAACGCCCCGGATCTCCAAGATGTCGCTGAAACTCCTGGAATTTAGGTATGATGTGGAACACATCCCCGGAAGCAAGAACAGAGTGGCAGACTATTTGAGCAGGGCGGCAGCCATGGAATCGAGTGAGGAGGACAAGACAGGAACAGAAGAATGGGTGGCGCTCACCGCTGACCAAGACACCACCATCAGCCTCCAGGAGTGGAAACAAGCATACGAGGAAGACCAGTCCCTAAAGGAAGTAAAAGCACACATCACCCAAGGATGGCCCGACAAGAGGTGGATCAATGGAGACCTGAGACCCTACTTTGAAATAAGAGAAGAGCTGTCGATGGACGATAAAGGGATATTCGTGCACAGGGGGGAAAAGGTGATTCCCCCGGCCAACATCATTGGTAAACTCTTGGCCCTACTCCACGACGGACACCTAGGTATAAGCAAACTGAGACTGAGGGCCAGGCAAGACTACTGGTGGCCAGGAATGGATCTGAGAGCTGAGAGGCATGTCAGAAGCTGCACTCGATGCCAAGGCGCCGACAAGGTTCTCAAACCCCTGCGCCCTGCAATGGGAACATTTGATCAACCAAAAAACCCATGGGAAGAACTGTCAGTGGACATATTGGGCCCGATTCTGGACACACGAGGGGTCCAGAAGTACGTATGTGTCTTGGTAGACAGGTATTCGAAGTGGCCGGAACTGAAAATAGAAGAAACCATGGACGCAGAGACTGTCATAAAGTTCCTGGCAGATACTTTTGTGAGGGAAGGTATCCCAAAGGCCATTCTCAGTGACAATGGGCCCCAATTCCGATCAGAGAAATGGAACAACTTCATGCAATGGAATGGCATCCTGGCGAGACACACATCCATATACCACCCCGCTGGAAACGGACTAGTAGAGCGTTTTAACAGAGTGGTGATTGGGTCGGTACCAGCGGCAATATCAGACAACAAGGATTGGGAAGTGGAAATATGGCACATGGTGTGGGCATACAGAATCACCCCAACGAGCACAGGATACAGTCCCTTCCAGATACTGAGAGGACGTGAACCATTCACTCAAGACAACAGAGTGTGGAAGGAGAAAACGATAACAAGTGAGTGGTCCCCGGCAGTGGTGAGAGCGAACTTGGAAAAGGCACAAGCAATCTACACCAAACACTATGATAACAGGAGAAATGTGAAGAACACCGGATTAGAAAAAGGAGAATGGGTACGAGTAAAGTTGCCCACATTGCAGAAAAAAGGAGAAAGCAAATATAGCGAGCCCATGCAGGTACAGGAAGTTATGGGCAGAGCGGCCCTACTAAGTGATGGAAATGTATGGTAGCAGGACCGCATGGCGAGATGCAACAAGGTTTTGAACTGGGACCACGGCGGAATGGACCTAGGAGACGAAGGACAGGAAATCGACCTGCAAGGCCAGTCAGAGACAGAGCCTGAAGCTAATGGAAAAGGTGATCAGGAGCAGACGGCGGGAGGAAATTTGAGCGAGGAGGAAGGAGGCCCCGCCGCGCCAGTGAGTAAAGGAAGAAGTGAAGAAGGCACCCCCAAGACCCCGGTAAGACTGACTCAAAGGGGTAGAGCCGTGATCAGGCCAGCCAGATTCAGGGACTATGATATGAACAGTGGACTGTAAGTAAATATTGTTGTTGTTGATAAAAAAGGGGAGATATGTAGAGACGCAGTCTAGTGGTTGCACGTCACGCTCCGACGTGACGTGCCGGCGGCCATGTTGGGCTGCGCGCGCACCCGCGCTAGATTGGCGCGAAGGAGTCGGTACGAGAAGGACAGGCTCGGCGCTCTATAGGGAGAATTGTTGTGAATAAAGGCATCAAATTAACAGCGATTGCAGCGTGATTACTGGGGGCAACATACATACAACAGCATGTCTATGGGTTTTTGTAGAGGACGGGCTAGCAGTCAGCACCGCCTCTACACCCTCGCCCAATCAGAGCCCAACACTGGGAGGGAACCCGGAAGGAGGTACCGCCCTGCACCCTCCACGACAATCAAGCCTAGCGCTTGCGGTGGAACGGGGCTGCAGAGGCGAGAAATGAGCTGCAAGATTCGGGTGAGGCAGTGAATACAATTTTCAATTTTAACAATTTAAGGAAAAGTGCTTCCGTGATTTGTAAGAGTCAATACCCAGGAAGCTTTAAAACAATGCAGGTCACGCTGCGAAGGTCAGACTGCTCGTGTCCGTGAATTTTAAAATCAAAACACAGGATGCTTAAAGTATTTCAGGTCGCGCTGCAAGGATCAAGTGCTCGTGTGAATTTTAAAATCAAAACACAGGATTCTTAAATATACAGTCGCAACCAGTCACCCATTCTTGTGTGGTTAAATAGAACCAACCATGTCATGTAAACAACCATGCAAAAAGAGCCCCAGTTAGGCTCTACATTTCAATATGGCATGCAACACATTGTAGCATGGTTCAATCCCACTGGCTGCAGTAGGGTGGCAGTGACAAGGAGAAAAGTGCTTGTGATTAGCCGTGCATTAAGATGCCATCCAGGAGCTCTTTGCACCACAGACACTTCACTAGGAGGATGCCAGGATAATGTTAAACTACCAATCAGAGTGAAGCCCCATTTCCTGCTTACTGATGTCTCCCACCCCAGCAGATGACATTAATCTCACCGTGCCTCTGGCCACATCGGCTGCATTTTTTTTCTCTCCTTAACGGTGTCACACAGTCCATAACAAGCTCTGTGCACTTGGGAGTCCGACCTTGACAGGAAGACTTGTGGTCATTACAGCAGCAGGCTGTACCTGTTACAGTGCTGCATGCCTAAGTACCTACACCTACATGTCAGTGCTGCGTGACCTGGCTGCACCTAGTGCTCGCGACATAAATATTTCTTGCATATGTCAGTGTGACCGCTTAGCAAGCGACAAGATGGGTGCAGTGCATTGGCTTCAGGTTACAGTTTAATGCATATCAGGTTATGCCAACACAAGAGAGCAAGTTAGGGTCCAATTCATGACTTCATATTATGGAATCAGGATGCAGTACAGTGATTGCAAAGTGTAGCATTTGTGTGTGGAGTTGGTACAGTCATGTTTACATAAGGTCATAGAAGTGGCAGACACAGTCCCGCCTTCAAGCGTACCAGAAGATAGTAAAGACAGCCCTGCTGGTATCACAACAACACAGTTGAAAGTGTTATTCAGACTCTCCAGGGGTGCAGTGACACTCCATGAGCCAAGTTCTCTGCTGAGATCGCCAGCCGTATTCTCCCTCAGCCCCGGGGATCCGGGAGTTGGGGGCAGAGGTGTTGTCATGGGGCAGAAGTCATGAAACGCAACAGTGACACGTCTATGAGGTGTGATTAAGCACCACTAGTTTGTCTTCAATGCTAATGGCATGATGTGCGGAGGAAGCAGGTACCGTTATTTGCCAGTCTTTCTTCTGTGTCTACACCACCCACATTCCATTACGCTATTTAGATATTCGGCAGTGATATGACACCATTCCAAAAAACAGGCACACTACAGTTTGTCTTATGTGCACCTGAAAGTGCGTCACTATCTTTAAATAAATAATATATGTATGCTCCAACTTACTCTTTCATTGGACCTTCACCCAATCCGTCAAGGTCTGACGTGATTATCGGAGGATGCATTGTTTATAGCTGTTTCAAGGGGGTATGCAGTTGTTTGGGTGCTGCTCAGCTCATGACTGTTTAGATCTTGTTGATTACAGGCACACTTATCGGTACAAAAAGGATGAGGCATGCCAGGATATTCTGCCCTCTGGCCGGGAGATGCCACCATACACAACATTTCCTTGCAGCCTTATACTAGGGAACGAGGTGGGCAGTAAACTCTGCCATGTTGCAGTTGCAGAGCTTTTGCTGGACTCCGTGTTCTAAATGGAGCGTGGAATGGCAAAACTCTGGTAACTCTGCTGGTCGAGCGGAGTTTATCACCCACCCCTAATAAAAATATTTTTACTAATAAGTTTAATAAACTAAATTATTTTTCTGGATATTTTAGCATTGGGAGATATCCATGTAAAAATGTAATGTAACCATCCCAGTGGTGGAGACTTCCACCTATGTGTGAAAAGTTACTAGTAGTCATTTTACAGTCATAAATTTGGTACACCCTGTTTCAGGAGGTGGAAATAAGGAAATCTACACTTTGCAGTAAATTTACACTAGGAGCTGGTGAATAGAAAAAAGTAGTACATTTACTACAAAATGTAAGAGTAAGTTCACACATGTTATGTTATATCTATTTATAGAGTGCAACGGATCACACCTGGAGGTGTATCTCAGGGCCAGGCCTGTTTAAGTAACACATCCAATTATTAAAATAACCACGTTTTCATTAGTCTCTCAAATTGGGTGAAATCCACACAGCTATGAAGATCATCAGGAAGTTGATTCTATTCTCTCGCAGCAGTATAAGTGAAGCTCTGCCTCCATATCTTGAGGCACAAATCTGAGGAAAAAGCTAGAAGTGCCTTATCACAAGACCTAAGCATGCGCACAGGACAGTAGTAGCAAAATTTGTCCTTCAGATACTTCAGAGATCTTTCTAGCAGAGCTTTGTGGAAGAGACAGCTTGTCTTAAAAAAGAATAATTTTCTGACCAGTAGCTAGTGCACAGACCTAAGGATAGGGGCAGAAGATCCTGATACATAGGACATTTTCTATAGATTGCCTCAACTTATTCCTGAAAGAAACCTGCAAACAAGTTACAGAGATGTTGACAGGCAGGCATTTCAGAACCACACATATGAGGGTGAATAAACTCATTAAGCACTTTGTGCAATTCTTTGGAAGAGTTGCCTGCATTATTTATTTCACAGCAGAATACAACTCCATCTGGACTTTCTAATGAGAGCATGATATTCAGTGAGAGCAGATTTAAAAGCTGTTTGTCGTTTGAGGCCTTTAAACCTCGCCATTGTGTTTCTAATTTCCTACACACTGCTTTAAGCAGGCGCAGGTCATTGGTAAACCAGGGGGAATGGGACCTAGATGCAATCTGTTTAGAAATTTTATAAGGTGCAAGTTTATCAAATGTCACTAAGGCGCAATGGTAATTGTCTAGAGCAACATTAATGTAAGATTCATCTGTCCCATTGTCCCCGGACACAGCCCTAGAAAATGTCTCTGGTGTGATATTAGTCCAAATTAAGTAAGGTTTGTTTTCTGCAGTTGCCACCTGCTTTGGCCTGTCAGTTCTGGTGATATTACATTTGATTAAGTAGTGGTCTGTCCAGGTATGGGAATCCTTACTGACCAAGAGGTGAGAGTTCATAAAGAGAAGGTCAAGAGTATGGCCTGCAGTTTGTGTGGGGCCAGTAATACCTTGAGTCAGATTCCGAGACGCCTAATCTTCAAATAAGCCAGCAACCTCCGGCTTACAGACTTCCTCACCATGAAAGTTAATTTCTCCTAACAAATGGAAATTGTAAATGGGGATCAATACGGTCAATCAACAAGTGGCTATAGTCTTTTTTTTAACCTTGAGGATAATAGACTCAAGCACCCTTCCAGTGAGGACCTGTTCCTTATTCAAGTTTGTAAACACACATTTCCATATGTTCTACAACGAATGCCTTGATGATTTGCACTTTAGTGGGGTTGCGAAACGCGATTGCAACTCTGCCTACAGGTCTGGCTTCCCTGTCTAGTTTGAAATGTAGATTTACTCATTTGTAAAGTTACCTTTATTGCCTCAATATGTTAATCCATGCTTCACATGTACTTACTATTCAGGTCTGGATGGTTACCCATATTTTCATCCAGGCCTTCCGCTGTCCGGTGCATGGGTGGCATCAAGAAGCTGCCACCTTCTCAGAAGGAATAAGCCAAAGGTGTAAAAATCCTCCTTGCTGGATAAATAAGATTGAAAGAAAACAAAAATACAGAGTCTGTTAGTGGAACTCTTCAGGTTGGAGGAGTCAGGATCAGCTAGAGGAGGGGTCAAGGAGACAAATGAAGGAAATAGCTTTGTTGTTAAGCACATTCCAACCAGGCTGAAGCCTTTCAATAGAAAACAACAAGAAAAGGAAATTACATCAAACACCAAAAACATGACAGGAAACATAATGGATTGGGAGTCAGGTAGAAACCAAGACCGGAACAGCCACAATGGAAAGGGAAAAGAAAAGAGACCACAAACCTGAAGTGAACTAGCTGCAGAGCATTTTTAAAAAGGCAGCTGCAAATCCTCAGGCAGATGATTGCCATTTTGGAGTTGAGGAGAAAAAGAGCAGCAGCCTGCAGCCCATGGGCACAGGAAGAAACAGGCCCAGGTGACAGATACCAGACTGTACCTTTGGGCTTCGTACAGTGTCTTCTAGGGCCTGGACAGCATAGGTCTCCACAAAGTACAATGGTTCTGGGGCGCCTAGGTGGGCACCAATTGCTATTTTTGTATTTTATATTTGGTATTTGTGAAATATATATCCATTTGATAAATTGTTAATCAAGACACATCCAATAAATCCTGAGTCCAAATTCCCAACATTTTCATGCATGCCATGCCATTGGCTACAATGCATTTCAAACAACACAATCATCCTTCATCACTGGAAATCTTGATATTTTATTCTGTGAAGGAGAATATAAAATGCTAAATTCCACGTATTTTTTTAACCATTATCGAGACGTGGAGAATTTCAAAGTAAAATCACAAACTCAGTGTTTGGGTGATGTGTGTAATTTACATTCAGAATTTTTTTTTTTTTTTAAATCTTTTTATTGACAATTTTCACATAATAAATGCATTCCCACCCTCCCCGCCCCCCACTCCCTGACCAAGAACATGTAAAAAAAAAATAAGCGACTTATTATATACATAAATCAGAAATTAATCCAGTATAGTGTGCATTTCCTGAGAATACAAAGAAAAATAAATGATAATAATAATAATATATAGACAAAATACAATCATGTATGTCTCTGGATCCACAACAACAGCGGTGACCATATCTGCATGCCCCTCAATCTTTTTTTAGCGCCTTTGTTTCTATAAATTGCAACTTCCAGACTACAAGTCGCTAATAGCCTAGCCCTCCAATGTTGAAATGCAGTTGGATTAGGATCTTGCCAGGCTGAGGCAATAGTAAGTCGAAAAAAAAATATATATATATGAATTTATTTGTAGTGTTGCTATTAACAATTTGTTAAATATAGATATTTTTTAGCTTTACAATAATACAACATAAACAATAATTAAAATACGTGAAGCATAGATTAATATATTGAGACATTAAGCTTACAGTGTGTGGAACTTGCAGACAGTGGTGCTGCACAGGAAGATTAATGCTACTTGGAATAGCTTGTTACCATGGATCCAGATGTGTTCATGGACAGAGAACACACCTGTTGTATACCTGAAACCTATTAAATGTATGAAATGGAACTAATTATAACTGTCAAACTAATAGGGTACAAATAATTGGATTTATCTGCCAATTTTTGGAATAAAAGCTCTGGTAGTGTTACCACCATTCACATCTCGTTAGTCGACTGCCATGAAGAAATTACCATTTATCTCTAAATCATGAGATGGAGAGTGGAAACTGAAAACAATCTGCATATATTTAGCCTCTGTATGCTGTAGAACATGGCTCTATTTCACATTATACCAACTTTGCTTAATAATGGTACAGTGGGTATATACACAACAAAAATGCAATACAGATGTAGCTGTATATCTGCCTCCTTGATGTCATAATGGATACAGGTAGATGTGCTGTCATAGCTGTTATAATTAATTTCCTCCTTTAGGCACCTCTGTTGGGAAGTGCTATCCTTCTTTAAACTAATGACAACGTTTAGAAGAAAAGGTCTCCAGGGCAGCAGTGTAAATAGGAAACAACGGTTCCTAAAGTTTCATTTGATTTTAAGTGTAGAATTTCTATCTACCAACTGTAGTCACATAATGTCTAAAAAGACTAAATATTGGAGCCAAAACATTTGCAGGTATGTGTATTTATTTGCAATTACATCATGGTGCACACATATAACAAATAATTAATGTAATGGGACTGAGACGGCTTTGATAAAGGCCTCAGATGAGATCAGGACCATACTGGACCAGGGCGGGGCAGCGATCCTGGTTCTTCTAGATCTCTCTGCCGCCTTTGACACGGTCGATCATTCCATCCTGATCGACCGTGTCACCTCCCTGGGAGTGACCCACCATGCCAGGGACCTCATTGCCTCCTTTTTGGCTAATCGTACCCGGACAGTAAAGCTAGGCTCCTTCTACTCTCCAACATTTACCCTACCTTGTGGGGTGCCGCAGGGCTCTGCACTAAGTCCCACTTTATTTAATATATATGTGGCAGATTTGGCGAGAGTCATTAAAGCTCAGGGTCTCCGCCTAACCACCTACGCGGATGATACCCAATTGGTGTTGGCAATGCACAAAGATGGGCCAGCTGTGGCTGCAAGATTTCAGGAAGGAATGAGGACCATCAGTTCATGGATGTCTAGTAATTGCTTGAAGCTAAACTCGGACAAGACCGAGGTTATGACCTTTGGCAACCATGCACCAGAATGGTCCTCCAGCTGGTGGCCCAGTGAAATGGGCCCACCCCGACCCCGGTTGCCAGGGTCAGGAACCTCGGCATTGTGTTCGATGACAAGCTGCTGTTCAAACACCATGTGAACAAGGTGGTCTCTTCATCATTCTTCATGCTAAGAAAAATTAGAAAACTGCTGCCGTACCTCCCGGCAGGAGCTGGGAAAACTTTGATTACCACCCTTGTCTTCTCAAAATTGGACTATGGCAATGCCCTTTTTCTTGGCACACAGGAACAGATTCTAGCTAAAATGCAGTCCGTGCAAAATGCAGCGGCCAGAATTCTGCTTAATATTCCCAGTCGCCGCTCAACTACCATGGCCATACGCCATCTGCATTGGCTAAGAGTCAAGAATCGCATAAAATGTAAAGCTCTTTGCATTGCTTACAAAGCTATTCATGACTCCGGACCAAGGTTCCTCAAAGATGCCTTTCGAATCTATGCCCCACAAAGACACCTTCGCTCTGCTAGTACCTATCTTCTTGCTGTCCCGTGTACCAGAACTGCCAGCTGGGGAGACAGGCGTTTTTTAGTAGCCACCCCCAAGCTATGGAACTCCCTTCCTCTGCCCATTAAAACCAGTCCAACCCTTACTATTTTTCGAAAACTCCTGAAAACTTGGTTATTTGACCAATAATTTTAAGGTAGCTTCATTTCAGGAGTCCGATCTGCGCCGAGACACCCTTGGGTATTTGCGCGCAATAAAAATTGCAAAAACATAAACATAAACATAAGGCAGGTGGCACAGTGCTAAGTGAAATAAGGTGCTGAAGTGAGCAAATATAACAAACAGTGCCACAAGGAAAAGCTAAGCTGAAATTGATCAGTATGAAAGGGAGAGGCAAATGAGTTATTAGTGCTTAACACAGGAGTTTTTAGATCACTTATATGTTGTAAAAATCATCGATTTGCAAGTGTTAGGGCCTCTCATCAGGACAGAAAAAAACAATTGGCCATACACTGTGTGGAATAAGAAGTCCTCAAAATGTAAACAGAAAGGAAGTGAATCCATGATGAAATAGCATGTGCTTTTTGGCACAAAAACACCATACTATCAAAAACGTTGTTATTAATGCAATATCCCTGTTATAAGTACAGTTCAGGATACTGTACTAAATACAAAAGTAGGTGACCGGTCATGAGAAATTGAAGTAACAAAGAGGGAAAGGTAAAAAAAAACAATAGCACTTGCTAACTTATAATTAGCACATTGAAATGTTGAGAGCTTCATTGAAGACAATGGAGTGGCTCCGGGAATTATAACGGCTTGTATAGCTTTCTGCTCCAATATTTCAATGTTTGTCATTCTGTTTTTCCCTTTTTAATTTAGAACATTCTATCTTTAGTGGTTCGAATGTTCTAATAGTCTTAAAGCCCTTCTGGCTCAGGCTATATCTTTGTTAAAGGCCTTCACCCTCAATATAGTCCCTCACCTGCGGTCCGGGCCTATAACACGGTGCAGGCACTCCAAAAACCGGTATGGCACTCTGCAGTGGGCTATAAGGCTATAATGAATGGCAGGCGAATTAGTGTATCTGAAGAGTCAGTGGGAGGAGTAGACGATCAGGATAAGATATTGGCTACAATAAAACACAGTAATAATACTACAGCAAAGTAAGGCTGTTGTTAAATGGGAAATACTTCTAGGGTTAAGGAAGCCACAAATTTCTTATACTTGTCATGATCAATATACGAGTGATACAGGGATTGTGACAGAAGATATGTCAGTTGGGGAAGAAAAGATGCTGCTACAAAGTGATGAAGGAGCGGATCTTTAAAAAATAACAGCCACGTCTATTGAAACTCAGCATGCAGAGGATACAGCATCTGTGGGAAAGACAAACAGAATGTCTCTCAAGAAACGTATCAGAACAATGTCTAGACCTGCAAGTATGGAGAAAAGGGATTCCATGATGGGAGAGAAATGATTACCTCTGTGGGAGAAATGCACAGAAACAAGTCGTATGTACAAAAGTGAATATCAAGGGGCCAATATCTTGCCAGAAGGGTGGTGAAATATACATGAGTGTAACTGTGGCGAAACATAATGCAAACATGAATTAATGCATTACTATAAAAGGAACATATCAAAGTACATAAAAGACAAGAATATCTGAAGCAAATATGAAGGCTAGTTATAGGTGCAATCATACGTAGAAAACATTACAGATGAATGAAAATCAAAAGCCAGAGTAATGCTATAGTAATGTAATGTAATGTAAATTGGTATTTATGAAAGCGCACAGCTACTTAGAAGAGTGTCCCGGCGCTGAACGACCTCATGACAGAGTGCTGAACTGTAATAGTAAAGGGAGAGGCTATCGGCTATTGCTGAAATAACAAGGTTTTTAGCCTCTTCCGAAAAATTTGTAACTCATGCTCCTGTCTAAGTGACAATCGCAGGCGATTCCACTGATAGGAGGCCTGTACTTGAAAGGAATGGCCGCCCTTGCAGGCCAGGGAAAACCTGGGAATAATCGCCTGCTGCTGCGAAGGCGATCTCAGAGTCCTGCCCGGGATGTAGTGCTGGACTCTCTTTTAGTCAGTTCATGAAGTCCAAATAGACATTTTTCTGAGATTGTATAGCTAATTCTGCCCATCCGTGACTGTGTGGAGGTTTTCCCATCTATTTACATTCCTGCATAGATAAGAGTAGTTGTAGATTTCCCCCTCTGGAGTCCTTTTGAAAGTGAAAAAATGGCAAACAACACTGGGAGGGAAGGTGCAGAGAGGAAGAGGAAGATCAAATTCAGCACCATGGAGCTGCAGGTCCTCGTGGAGGAGGTCGTAAAGGAACACCAAAAATTGTTTGGGAAGCAGTCCCTGCTGGTGGCAGAATCTGCCAAAAGGAAGATTTGGCTGGCAATACACTCAAAGGTAAATGCTGTTGGAGTGACCCCACGGGAGATTGACGACCTGAAGAAGAGGTGGTACGACCTCAGGAGCTTGACAAAGCGAAAGATGGCTGAGCTCTACAAACAGGCGAACCTGACTGGAGGAGGGAGGAACAGGGCACCTGCCCTGACTGAGCTGGAGGAGCTGGTGGAGTCCACCATTGAACCAGACAGCGTCTGTGGGATTGGAAATGCAGACAGCTCAGCCAGAGCTGCCACCAGAAAAGGTAAGAAGCATGCACAGCAATCACCCCTACGCCATCCCCTTCCCTTTCCCCTTCCCCTATGTGGTAGTGTTAACCCCACTCCAGTAGAGGTAGCAATATACACCAGCAATGCATTATGGGAGATGTAGTCATTGAAACACTTACCATGTCATACAGCACACCAAACAACAAGGCATGCAACACACATCAGGGATAAGCAAGCTGAGGCAATAGCAACAGTGTTTCAGAGATTAGAATTTAATTGGATAAGCAGTGCTGCAGGACCACAGAGCTAATGTACGAATTTCTGTCCACAGGCGAGACATCTCGCAGGCGTACCAAGGAGAAGGAAGGCAGTGCACCACAGAGGGAAGACACACAGGAGGCAAGCACAAGTGCAGGGAATACCACACAGCAAACTGGTGCACCAACAGCACAGCCAGCCTCCCAAGACCTTCAAACGTCACCATAGCTGCAGGCCTCCCCAGAGCGCTTTGGCTCCCCTCTACTCCTGTCCTCACCTGAACTGCTTGCGTCACCGGCTAACACAACAACTGCAGTCCAAAAAAGCAAGAGGCATGTAGTTGCCACACTAGTTTAAATGGAGCCATCAGCAGGTTACACGGTGGGGGGTGATACACCAACCTTGGCTGGTGAAGATTGCACTGCCAATCAGCAGTCCAGCGCCAAGGGGGCCCGCACAGGTACCAGACGCCGCAGGCCCAGAGACAGCAGTGATTCACAACATGTTGAGGGTCCCAGTGTCTTCCGTGGACTGGAGGGTAGCATGGTGAAAATACAGCGTATGCAGGGGAAGGCCATCCAGTCATTGCAACACCAGATGAGGCACCTGAATGAGACATGACAAACATAGGAAAGGGCATCAGCTCAATGGTGGATGAAAAGAGGGAGCTGGCAGCAGGCATGAGAGAGATGGCTGCGGGGATGCGGGACAAGTCCCAGTCCGTGCTGCTCTTGTGCACCAAGCTTGACCAGGACAGGAAAACAAGGGGGAAGGACAGGCAGCAAGCACAACAACACACTAAGGCAGTCAACCGCCTGGCCACTGCCACTTCCCTACTTCGCAGGCAATGCGTAAACATGCAGGAGTAACTGGCACACAGCAGCAGCGAAGTCTCCAGGGGCCTTGTGAGGGTGATAAGTGCTGTTGAGGTGCTGCTTACTGAGCAGTTAGCACATACTGTTGCTCTGGATGTGGGTGAGAACAAGGAGAGCACCAGTAGGAGCAGCATGACAACCCCCTATTGCTGACACACGGAGGAACATCAAGCTCCATGGGGCTGCCACTGCCCACACACCCAGTGAGGACAGCCAGCCAATTTTATCTGGCACAGGTAGGCGTGGCTGCAAATAACTAATGCTGCCCACATTCCCTGACCTAGACTGGGGAAGTAACCCAGGAATCCCAGTATGGATGGATACAATTTGTGTTGCACATTTGTGCCTTTGTGTACTGGCATAATGCCAAAAAATTAAACTATGTTAGGTACATACTCCACCTGGCTGTGTATCTTTACTTACTTAAAAGTCGTTGCGTGTAATCTCTGTCAGTCTCTGTCTCCCATCTGTTGCTTGCGCCACTCCTGCTGTGTTGGGCTCAGGCTGTGCACATTCATCATCGTGGTCCTCAAAATCACTTAATTCCACTTCTGTACCTTTCTTTGTAGCAAGGTTGTGCTACATTGCGCAAATTGCAATGATCTTACAGCAGATGAGTGGTGAGTACTGACGTGGGCCTCCACTTTTGTGGAGGCAGCGAAACCTGCTTTTTAACAGCCCAAAGGTGCGCTCCACAATGTTCCTAGTAGATTTGTGAGCCACTTTGTATCGTCTCTCGCCCGGGTTTCATGGGTCCAGGTAGGGTGTCAGGATGACCGAGCGGACGCAATATGCGCTATCAACCTATGTGGAAATGAGAGAGCCATTAATCACATGGGCAACAACACATACATTTGCAATATCTATCAGGGTGTGTCACAGTGTTTTACCTAGCAGGTATCCTTCTCCGAATTCCCCAGCTGTCAGGCGTGTGTACATCCCACTGTTCTGAAAGATGTAGGAGTCGTGGGTGCTTCCTGGGAATTTGACCACAATGTCTGTGATTATGTTGGCAGCATCACAGATTACCTGCACATTGATAGAGTGGGTTGACTTTCTGTTTCTGTAAATGTACTCTGTGGCTGCAGGTGGGTAGATTGGGATGTGTGTCCCATCAATACAGCCGATGACGTGTGGGAACTGTGCCAGTTGATAGAAGTCAGTCTTGGTCTTTAGCAGTTCCGCATGTGTGTCAGGGAAGCTGATGTAATGATGCATTCTCTGCATCATGGCCTCCAGGAACTTCCGGAAGAAACGGGACAGGCAGCTCTGGGACACCCCACCTACCACAGCTATCACCCCTGGTAACTTCCAGATGCAAGCAGGTGTATGCTACAGAGCACCTGCACATGGGGTGGGATAGCGTGCGTCCTTGGTGTTGGGTGCTTCAGGAGTGGGTGCAGGTCCCTAATCAAGTCCAGGATGGTGTTGGGGTGTAGCTGTACCTTTGCAAGATTTCTGCCTCATTAAGTTGGAAGAGTGTGATCCGCTGTGTGTAGATTTGCTCCTCCCATCTCCAGATCCTCTCTCCTACTGCCTGTAGCCGTAGCCGCCTTGCTATCACAAAGAATGCCGCCTTATGGTCACCCTGTTGCATTTTGGGGCCTTTTTTATGGCCTGCACCTGGTTCCCACCTGCTTTCAAGCCATGGTAATTACCGACTCTTAAATACCGAATTTCATGAAATTCGGTATTTTAGAAGTTACCTACATCTCTATTCTCTTTTTTTACCATTTCTTATTTACCGATTCGGTAAATAAGAATTCTGTATTTTCCGAATCGGTAAATACTGATTTGGTAATATCTGATTCGGAATTTACCGATTCATATTTACTGAATTGGTCTTTTTTGGGCTCCTACATCTCAAAAGCCCAATACCGGTCGATAACGGCCAAAATTCGGTAATTTTGGCCGTTAACGACCGGTATTGGGCTACCTACATCTGGCCCTAAGTTTGGACTTGTTCACCGTAGTAAGACAAGTTCCAAACAACTCCAGAAACGTACTTGCGATTGAAATTAAAATTATAACGCAAACAGGCCCAAGATACATAGCCTTGGTGAACATGTACATTAGGTCAGTCCCTCCAAATATCCAAACCACTACAGTAGCCGGATTAAACAAATTGATGGGGCAGTTTAACCGGAAAGCCCTAAAGATTTTAGTGGAAGATATCAACACCCGAATCCCATCAAATGCTGGGTGTAACCAACGTGATAGCCACAAGAATGCCCTTGACACCCCTGCATGATTATAAGAAAATAACCAAAACAACAAAAGTAGGCACCAAATCGTAGACCTAATCCTCAATCATGGCCTGAGAATCATAAATGGGAACAAAAAATCTGATTGCCCCCCCTGCTCCACTTTCAAAAGAGGCTTGAGCACCTCAAGAATTGACTACATATTAGTGCACAGCAATCTATGGCCGGATTTACATGACATGAAGGGTGTTCCTAGACTGGATAGCAATCACCAGGCGCTAAGTGCAATTTTCTCCATGACCCCTTTTACAGGCACAAAATTAAAACCTGCAGTGACCATGTCTTCAATAGTCACAGCAAATAAATTAAGAAACAATAAATAGGCAGCCCCGATTACGGACATACAGATTATGACATGGTTATACAATCTTTTCGTGTACAAACTCTCCCAGGTAGGCCTTACAAATATTGGCAATATAAATTTTGTCTCTATTTACTTTGAACTCATGGATATGTTAAGACCGTGTTTTGTGACGAAACAGTGAAGAGGTGCCCCTCAAAAGAAAATCCCCTCCTGGTATACTAAAATCTGCAGACTGGAAAAATCCCTTCTGCTGAGAGCTGTCAAAATGGGCTCAAGACCTGAAATCATAAAGGCTAAAAGTAGGTAAAACCATATTACACAGAGCCAAAATGGAGTGGGAAGAGAATCAATGGTCATTAATTGCCAAAGCCCTAGAAAATGAAGACCATAAGACTTTTTGGAAATTACTATCCATCAACCCTTCCAATGACAACCATCTAGAATTAGTAATAAATTCTGAAACATGGGTCTTGCATGTTAGTGGTGTGTATAACGTCAACCAGAAGCAAAACAACCAAGCAAGTCCTTTATCTGGGGAAAGTAATGCTCATGCGGTAATCATAACCCACATAGAGAGCAGTGAATCCGCTACCAGAAAAGTTTACCTCCATTTTGCCCTAAGCAAAACCTACCAAGCAGTACAACAAATGAAAAAATAAAAGGCATCCACAGAGGATGTCATACCGAGTCAACTTTTTCTGTCCCAAATGGACATCTGGACACCGTATCTGAACGCTGTATCTAACAGCATCCTAAAAGGTAACCCAATACCTCCAACATGGAATTGAGCGATTATCATACCAATTTATAAAAGAAAGAAAGAACGAACTCCTCTAATTATAGACCTATAAGCTTGCTAGATAACAATCAGAAAATCTTCTGCATGCAGGTGCTGTTCAAACCTAACTTAACAAATGGATAGATCAGAATAATATCCTAGCAGAGGCGCAAGCAGGGTTAAGCACAAAGATTAGCATTTTGGACCAGGTCCTCCGCTTCAGTGTGATAACCTGGAAATATGTCACTTTGAAACGTGATTATCTATATGCCACTTTCATCAACCTGAGAGCGGTTATTGACCTGGTCCCAAGGGAAACTCTATGGGATGTTCTAGATGGATATGGTATCCCCCTGATTTGCTAAGATTATTTAAAGTCATACATGCAAACACGTATACAAAGGTCAGGTTGAATAACGCAGGGGACCTGACGGATAGGATAGAGATCAAGCAAGGGGTAAGACTAGGCTGTGTCTTGCTCCCACAGCCTTTAGCTTATACATCAACAGAGCTGTAAGTAACTTGATGGAATGTAAACATGGTGCCCCTAAAATAGCGGGTGTGTCTACTCTAATCTTGATGTTTGCGGATAACACTCTCCTAATCTCCCAAACACCAGTGGGGCTTTAAGCAGAACTAAATGCCTTCATTACCTTCTGTGAGGAAAGAGGCTTCAAATTAAATCCCACCAAGTCCAAAGTTATGACCATAAATACTCACAGAATGTATCGAGGACATGTGACCTTAGAGGGGGTTCCTCTTGAAAAAGTTCTGTATTCCGATTACTAGGCCTCGTTTTAAACTCCCCTCAAGTTCTCCTATCACCCCATTCAGACTTGATTTAGCTCTTAACCCAATTCACTTAACAATCTTAGTCAAACCCTTGTTATATTGGTTCAGGCTTTGGTCCACCAAAGAACTAGTAATTTACAGGGTCTGTGTAAAAGACCTTCTGGCTCTTGACAGGCATCAGAGTACCCCCTGGTTGAAGACTATAAAAGATACATCTCACAGAATAGGAATGGGTAAACTGTGGACCTCCCCGGAGCTGATTACCAAAAGTGATGCACAGAAAGCATAACACCGGCTCTGGGAGGCAACTTTGTTGCAAACATAGAAAGTATATCAGGACAGTAGCCTAACCGGACAGTTCCGGAACCACAAGTGCACATCTGGACATGGACCGAATGCACCCCTTTCACTCCAAATGTTTATATGTGCAATTTAGGTGTGGTGTATTTCCTGGGAATCTACACCACACAATGGGATAAGGCACCCTCAAAAATTTTGCCCAAATTGCCCCAATATTGTTGAATGGAAAGAGCACTTTATGCTCTTCTGCCCCTATTCCGAAAGGTGTGCAAGAAATGGTTGCTAGCAACAATAAATCTATGGGACTGAGACACTGCCGGGAAGCAGTAAGTGCTTTCTGTGAATACCAAAATGAGTAAGTGCCTTCTGTGAATACCAAAATGGTAGTAAGTTTAGGATTTTGTCTTAAGTTAGTTCTGGGAATCGGGCCCATACTGTATAGTGTAGTGATAAGAACCGTAACTAATTAATTAACATTAATTTTAACCCATTATTGTTTTCAACACATTTCAAAATGGATGTTTGTATGATATTTATTGATAACGAATTATATGTCTATAAGCTTTTTATGGCTTGATAGCTGAAATAAGAGATTTACTTCTACTAGTAAATGATGTAGTGTATTGGCTTCTATAAAGAAGTAGATTCTGTTCTTCCAGTTCGATTTGATCCTGAGGAATTAGTCATGATAAGGCAAGTTACCTTTCTGGAGTGATGAGTGGTGACTGGATTTAGTATCAGAGCGAAATGGCCTAAATATTACCTGACAAAAATGCAATGTCCTAAATATTATTTTCCTAAATATCACCCCATTGAATTTAATAACTGAAAGTTTATACGTATAGGAGGAATCATTTTATATATGAGATTTTGGCCACAATATATACATCAGATGATATTTTTACTTTACATATTGTAACATACAACTGATGGCTGTTATATAAAAGTAAGGAATTCCTCTCTGTTGACTATATTTGCTATACTGGGGAAAAACATGCGCCCAATGCCACTCCTTCTTTAGAAGGTAAAATGTATTTTAAAAATGAAATAGTTGTGTATTAACCTAACTCAACTAGCACTACAACAAAGCAATTGTGAATATTGGTATGCATACTGCTTGTTGATGAATATTTGTACAGAAGGACCTAATATCCAGTGTCACCATGATGTCTTTGTTGGAATCAAAATTGTAATCCTCCAAACTCTGTTTAAAGTCAACGCTGTCACAAACATGAGATAACATTGTAGATACTAATAGTTTGAATGGAGAAAAGAAAAGATTCTAAAAGAGATTCGCACCTAGAGACAATGGATTTTCTAGGTGGATTTGTTACAATCTTTCGGAATTGTAGGCAATGAGATTATGCTAAAAGATTCTTTTAGGAAATGTGTGCTGCTCTTCACTAATAATGTATTGTCTTAATCTCGTAGCAGTCAGTGTCTCGATTTGTTTCCGTAGATCTTCCAACTGATTATTAGATAATTTCACATAGGTGTTCTATGATAGATAATTGTCCGATTATCTGTTTATATTTGGTGGTGCCTTGAATGCCTATTGCATAACCTTTATGTACAGATTCCACCTAGTGATGTCTGCATTCTTTTACAGGCTTAATAGTCCTTGTCTTTGATCTTTGAAAATGCTAAAAAGAATGTATATATCTATTTGTTCAAAATCCCTCACCTGAAAAAGTACTATGTTTTCAAAAGCTATAATTTCTGATGCAATCAGTTGGATTATTGAATCTTGACGATAGGTGTAGACCTGTACTATCCATATAGCTTTCCATGTATTTTATGCAAAATATTGGTGCAATCGGATTTATTGAAATAAATGTAAATTTCCATATAGAGCCAGAAAAATCGTTCATTGGTTATGGCAAATCCTGGACCTTTGCTCAAGAAAGTTGATTTAATTTGGAATTTAAGGTGTAATACGATTATTTAAATATGGGATATTATTCATAGAAATTAAAATTGTCATTTCAAACTGGAACATTATTGTGTGTTTGATGCTCCCCAGGTTGGCAGTGGTCAGTATTTCAATCTCTGCCTCTTCCTGTTATTATTTTCTTATCCCCTCCAGGTTGTCCACCTGGCCGTACAAAATGTTAATGAGTGAGGGGGAATGGATTTGTGAATCCTGGGATGGCAATGGGCCCAGTAAATATAGCTGCTCTAATGTTGGTTCGTGATCCGAAGATCTAATGGAAGAATCTGAAAAGGTCACTGTCTTCTTAGTTGGTTGACTGCAATGCCCAAGGCTGATCTTATCCTGGCGAGTGTTCTATGAAGAGCAGTAATCAGCTCTTAAGTAAGGGTATGCCAATTATTTATTTTATTTAGGTTTATATTTGTATATCTTGTCAATTCTTTGCCTAGATTGATAGAGTGGAAGGTAGGTGATCTGCTTCAGGGCAGATGATCACAGATCTCCAAGAGCTACTGATCAGATTGATCAATGTTAGTATGTTGCTTTGATGTAGATGTCAGTAATGTGTCATGCTAAGACAGACAGCTTTCAATTCTCAATCCACACAGAGGCACAGGCTTCAATATTTAGAGCAGAATGATTTAGCGACTTAGTACGTAAAAAGGAAATCAAACACATGTACTAAACTACAATAGCAAGTGGTTTACAAATGCTAAATTAACAGAAGGGGGTGGCCAGGCGTTTCATTAGTGTGACATCAACAAGGCACTGTTGATTACCCCCACATATTACATCACTCTTGACATCTACTATGACACCATTGATAATGTCACTTCAACATTTGCAATTAAATTATTGATGAGAAAATTGTGAATGAGAGGCTGTGAGTTATAGTTATCTTGGGGCATGAGTTATAGCTACTTAAGACAACCATAACTGGTGAATTTCTGTGTTTTTTAGAATTTAAAACATTACGTTGTTACTGTACATTTCACCAAACATGCCCTGTGGTGCGTTTTAAGTTGGGGAATAATTCCTCTTCAATCCAGAGGTCCCCTAGGGGCCAACTATTCCAACAGGTACCTCCAGTAAGCGCTGCAGAGCTGCGTTGCAGAGTGTTGTAAAAAGGGGGCATGCCCTCTGAACACATCTCTGCAACGCAGCTCCCTGGCACATACTGGAGGTACCTGGTGGGCTAGTTGGCTCACAGGGGACCTCAGGATTGAAGAGGAATTAATTCCCCAACCTAAAACACGCCACAGGGAGTGTTTGCACACATGTCGCCTCAGGCCCTGCCCCCTTCCTTCACTATTGAGCACAATATTCCTTTAAAATCAGCGGAACTACGAATTCCGATTTACTCACCTGTTATCACGAGAGACGTCAGTGCTGCATCTTTGAGCCCAGTACGGACCCTGAAAAGTAAATCTAAGCGTACTTACCAGTAACTTGTATTTCCTTCCATAGGAATTTATTTTGTGGTTTTCACCAGAAAAGTTTCTGTCTATTTTTGAAACGTACAAATATTCCTCTAAAATCAGCAGAACTACGAATTCCGATTTACTCACCTGTTATCAGGAGAGACCTCAGTGCTGCATCTTTCAGCCCACTACTGATCCTGAAAAGTAATTTTAACCGTACTTACCAGTAACTTGAATTTCCTTACATAGGATATCATTGCCTGCTATATAAAATACATATAAATTAAAAAAATATAAAATAAAATAAATATATATTACAATTTCAATATTTTTTAAAACATTTTTTTTCAATTTATATTAAAAATATGTAATGTAATTTAAAAATACAATATCTAAAAATAAATACTTTAAAACAATGTAGGAAATCAGTATAAAAAATTATAACAATTAACCCGTTGCATGCTCTATTAAGCCGGCGGAGACGTGACGGAACCATTCCGTCACAAGCACAGCCCACCCGATGCTCGTGTCAGAGTGGTTCCGTCACAAGTACGGGAGCACCGCGCGGCCCCCCCTCCCCCTTAGCGCTGCAGCGGAATAGCCACTGCAGCTAATGGGTTAATACATTTAAAATGATCATTTACAAAACCTTTGAAATTCACTGAAAAAACCATAGGTTTCAGCCACGTTATAGTTAGGAATTAGCCTTTAAAAAACCTTAGAAATTCACTGAAAAAACCATAGGTTTCAGCCACGTTATAGTTAGGAATTAGCATTTGAAAAACCTTAGAAATTCACTGAAAAAACCATAGGTTTCACACATGTTATAGTTAGCTGGACATTTCACTCATACAAAACCACTGAAATTCCCCCGTTATTACTCATGACATGGTCAGTGACATCACTCATGACATCACTGATGACATCTCAAATGACATCACTGATGACATCATCCAGTGAATGTGTGTCTTTCTGAAAAATATTTTTTTTTTATATGTATATCTAAAGGTCGATGGAAGAATAAATGGATAAATAACTGTCTAAATGGATGTTTTTTTTTGTAAAATTGATTGTACAACTGACTTATTAAGTGTATCTTAGTGAATACATGTATTAGCGAGTAATTTTTAAATATGTAAATATCTGTATCAGTGTCTCACTTTGTGTATAAGTGGCTGCATGGGTTGGTGAGTAGCTACATGAGTTTGTATATGGGCTATTAGTTAGGAGATGAAGTGGAAAATGCGCATGATTATTAAAGGTACAGGCAGTCATGCTCTCAAGTTAATTAAAAGCATATGGCCACAGTCCCAACGCGGTTCTAGTTTGCCTCTTCTTCCTGGGGCACTGCAGTCATCACGCGCATATTCCACTTCATCTCCTAATTGAGCTTTAATTTATGCCACGAATTGGCGAATCTGCTGCTTTCTGGGAGATGGAGTTTCAAATTAAATCCTGGATGGATGCGTGCTGAATTGAAATGCCAGATAAAGTCCCTCATGGGCCCCAGAGAACAAGCTGCCTTTATCCAACACCTGGGCTCCAAACAGTGACGTGTGATGTGTGATGACTGCAGTGCCCCAGGAAGAAGAGGCAAACTCAAAACGCGTTGGGACTGTGGCCATTTGCTCCACTGTACCCATTCTAGTGCAGAAACCATGCTGGCTGGGAGTCAATATATTATTGTTATTAGCCCAAGTCCCTAGGCATTTGAAATTAACCTTACCCAAAATGTTTATCAAACTATCAATAAGAGAGATTGGCCTGTAACTTTTGAGGGACACCTATCTCCTTTTTTGAAGTTTGGAACTATAATAGAACGGGTCCAAGACTCTGGGACCAAGTTACAAAGAGAAAGAGTGTTGTTAAACAAATTAGTAAGGAGAGGTCCCAATAGGTCTAAATTACATTTAAATAGATCATCCATGGGGATCCCACTCAGCCCCGGAGCTTTTCCACTGGGGCTACGCCTAACTGCACCCTCCACTTCTTGAAGTGAAACCTGGAAAGGGATGATATGATCTAAAACAGTGTGCAGCCTGTTGTTACATTATTTTTCTTCAAGCAAGTAATAGATGGAGGTAAAATGCTTCACCTACTCTTGGCGCAAGATATTACATATCAATAACTGATTCAGAGCGACATCCCGCTGATGAAGCCTATTCACTGAGTCCAAGAACACCTTGCTACAGTTCTGGGCTGCTGCAAGTTCCAACATGTCTCAGTCCCTTTTGTTCATGTAATGTTTCCTCTCTTTAAGAGTGCATTTATAAGCTTTCTGAGCCTCCTGTACTTCCCCAACATCTCTGGGAATTCCCACTAGAGCCTCCCTCAGTCAACAGTCAGCTGCAGAACAATTCGCATCAAACCGCCGTGGATGTTCTGTGACAGAATTAGCTGGTTTCAACAAATGATTCTTTATGCAGGTGCAAAGGCGATGATACCAGACAAATCCTCTCTAGAATCTTCACCTGAGCAGCCCATGAAAAGTGAAAAAAAAATCAGTAAAAGGCCCAGTGTAGCTTTAGGATCTTTAAGATGCCAGGATCATCTTAGCCCACCTGTTGAGTGTTAATTAATCCCATCATGCCCTACGGGTGCTTTATCCCTGTCAAACGGAAGGACCCCTTCAATCAGAAGAGCATTATAATCCCCCCACTAGGTTTCTATTACTGTACCACTGGAACATCACTGCAAGAGGTCCTTGGAGGCAAATATATAATCTATGGCTGGTACCCACCCCCCTCCCCTAAAGGTAGGTTTGCCTAAGCATGACATTTATTAGGTCTAACGAAGCAACATATTGCCTCAATTCCTGCCCCTGCCATCCCAAGGTGTGTGCTACGCAGTTGAAATATTACTGCCCAGTTCTATTGGCTCATTGACACTCTTAGTTTTAAAATCTAGACATAGCAGCAGTTGTGGATGAAATGAACTACCCATCTCTGGTGTTTCCAGAACCATAATAAAGCTGAATAACGCCTTAAAAAACCATGATGGGAACTTGAAAATGTTTTATTATAGAAGTTAACCAGGTGAAAACAGAACGAGCTAGAGCTATCCTTGATAAACAAGGCTTGGAATGTATGGCTGGCTGTGTCTACAACAGAGACATCTTACCTGAGGTTTAACTTAACACAAGTAGTAAGGATGCCCCTTGCCCTCCCAAACATGGAGGTCGCAGCAGGACGGGGAAAAACCCACTCCCTACATGAAATAAAGTTGGTTGCCCAAGTCTCCTGCATCACTACGATATCAAAATTCTCAATAAAGGCCAGCCAATCAGGATTTGTGATCTTTCCTTTCAACTCAACCACATTCAAACAGAGCAGGGAAAAGGAATCCCTTGCCACCCCACCTTCATGCCCCTTTGGGTACACCGGTTGGCTCACTAATGGACATTAATAAAGATACCTGCACACAAAGGGTTACAAAGGGCTCCCCCAGAAAGGTGACTACACCATTCATATGGGCCAGGGGCGGCTGGTGACATTTGAAAGTGGTGTGGCGTAAACTAATTTGCATATTGCACCGCAGCGCTCGAGCGCAGTGAGCGAGCCCGAACCACCTTGCATCCATCCATACATCATTCATGCATCCACCCATCCATCCACCCACCCACCCTGCATACATCATTCATTCATGCATCCACCCATCCATCCATCATGCATCCGCCCATCATGCATGCATGCATCCATACATCATTCATGCATCCACCCATCCATCCACCCAACCATCCTGCATCCATACATCATTCATGCACCCACCCATCCATCCACCCTCCCATCCATCCATCATGCATTAATCCATCATGCATGCATCCATCCATACATCATTCATGCATCCACCCATCCATCCACCCACCCATCCTGCATCCATACATCATTCATTCATGCACCCACCCATCCATCCACCCATCCATCCATCATGCATCCACCCATCATGCAAGCATCCATCCATACATCATTCATGCATCCATCCATTCACCCACCCATCCATCCATCATTCATGCATCCACCCATCCATCCATCATGCATACACCCATCGTGCATGCATCCATCCATACATCATTCATGCATCCACCCATCCATCCATCCACCCAACCATCCTGCATCCATACATCATTCATTCATGCACCCATCCATCCACCCATCCACCCATCATGCATGCATGCATCCATCCATACATCATTCATGCATCCACCCATCCATCCACCCACCCATCCTGCATCCGTACATCATTCATTCATGCACCCACCCATCCATCCATCCACCCACCCACCTATCCATCCATCCATCCATCCATCATGCATCCACCCATCATGCATGCATCCATGCATCCATCCATACATCATTCATGCATCCATCCATCCATCCATCCACCCATCCATCATGCATCCACCCATCATGCATGCATCCACCCATCCATCCACCCATCCATCCTGCATCCATACATCATTCATTCATGCATCCACCCATCCACCCACCCATCCATCCTGCATCCATCATTCATGCATCCATCCACCCATCATGCATGCATCCATCCATGCACCCATCCACCCACCCATCCACCGAACAATCATTAATGCACCCACCCTGTATCCATCCATCATTCATGTATTTACACATTTCTGCAGCAGATGCTTTAACACACTGAACTATCGCAAGTCATTTGTGCAAGCTAAACACCGAAAAACACACTCTTACCTTGCTGCCGGTCCCGCACACGTCACAGGCTCACAGCGCCCCTGGCCAATCCTGGCGCCAGGGGCACAGGTACCCTCTCGCCCGCAGCACGCCCATTAGGGCTCCTGATGGGCATGCGCAACGCCGCCAAAACACAAGTGCGCATGCGTGGGCACGGGTAAAAATTCACCCTCCGTCCCCACGCATGCGTACTTGTGTTGCCGTCTGTACAATCATGTCAATGAATCAACATGACGCCCGCCCGGCGGTCTGACGTCATGTTGATTCATTGACATGATTGTCATGAGGGAGCTGTGGGCGGCGTTGGGCAGGGGGGGCTACGCCCCCACGCCCCAATGGACGAACCGCGCCTGATATGGGCACCAGAAAGAACGTCAGAGCTCTCAGAGTTTGAGACTAAATACAGAATCGGTATTTGGAAGGGGTGTGTTTATTCCTTCCACATACCAATTCAGGACGGGATGAATTAATGTTTTACTAATGAAATCCAGTTGCAAAACATTTATATGTTGCTGTCTTCTCAAATGAAGTGCTAATCCATTTACAAACAGGAATGAGTTCAGTGGACAAAAACATTTTCCCATGGACCATTGCCTACTCTTGTAAAGCATTACTTAAACTTCTCATTTGTTTTCGACACGTCCTGTTTTCATTTTTTTTTTATAAACAACCTGCAATTAAAAAAAAGCTTTTTTTTTATTTAAAAGCAATCACAGACGTTGTGGTCTGCTGACCCAGGCAGGCCACGATCCCAGTCATGGTTGCAAATCATTGGCTACCTTTCCTTGTTAATATTCATGAGGTAGGTCAAATTGTGATCTACAATGATTCGAAATTTTGCGAACCAACATAATGGAACATAGGTTGGTTCGCAAAATACCACAAACATCGCAAACTGAGATCAGTATTTTGCGACCAGTGCTTTGTACAACTAGCCTCGATATGGGTCATATATAAATAGTGTGTAGTTTGGAAGAATTGCTTCCTGTATTCTACTGGCATAAATGTAAAAAGATTACACTTCCCAAGTAAGATGAACAGTTTCCGCCACCTTATCTTCATGCCATCCAGCCAAAATCCAAAGCATAGGGTGCCACCTATTACCCCAGAGAGAATGGGAGGCTAAACTAAATACAATAGACAAACTCTAATGGAAAAAGATGAAATACCCAGTACGTAATTAATTCATGAATTAAGCACACATTTAATTGTAAACACAAGTATGTCGAATCAGTCTGTGTACTTGTCATATTTTAGTTATGCATGAGGAAGAATATTATTTTTATATGACTAGTAACTATAGAAGTGCAGTTTGTGAATTGGGTGAGTTCATATCCTTCTCTAAACACCTCCCTAACTCTCCTTACTGCTTACTTAATCCCTCCCCTTTAGTCAAAAATATTCCCCATTTTCCAGCCACTCCTCTCTGTCCCGCTAACATTTACTACAAAAACGTATACTTACATGTGTGGAGATCTCTGTACATAGAAGACAGAAGAGACAGAGGCATAGACCTCCGCACGTAAGTATATAAATAGCATTTTATGGTATGTTAATATGACTGTTGTGTACTACAAAACGTACAAAAAATGCAGTTTGTGAATAGGCCCATTGTATATTGCAGGTCGTAATTTTGTTTTGATTTCATTTATTTTATACCCCAGAAATTGTTTGATCTTCCTAGGAACATGCATGATATAATCCTAATCCCATCCAATACTTGTTAAAAATTAGTAGATCATCGGTATACAGCTGCACGTTTGTTGAGGTATCTCACAAATAATGGCATGGGAATTTGGGTGTACTATATGATATGGCTGTGGGGCCTTATCGGGGAGTACACTCACAGATAATGTCTTGGGTCCAATCAGTATTGTTTACTAAGCCGTAGCTCTACCCTGAGTAGTAGTGGCTGTGAGCATTAAGGCTTGGCAAACAAACTTAGTGTAAAGCATTTAACAGCACCAAACAACAAAATAAGACAATCACACACCAATAAAACGACACAACAACAAGTTATAACAACAGAGCATACTTTTATGAATTTTTAGAGACCTTGATCATTAAAATCAACCAAAGGGTTCCGGAGATACAGATTTTATACTCTTTTGTCGCTTTTAAATCTAACCACAAACAAGCATTGGTCAACAAAGAGTTTCTAAACTTTTCAAAAGTTTGGAAAAGTTAGTGCGTGTACTCCGGCCCAAGTTTGGTGACCAAATTCAACAGGAAGGAGGTCTAGGGGTCTAGTATGGATGCTTAAACAGTTACTAGGTCAACACAGTATTTTTAGAGCAGGTTTCAAACTCTACAGCACGACCGCCATAGAAGTCAATGGTGTGGTCCTGATGCTGAAGGATGCAGTTAAAGATGCTCAAAAGGATGCTTTGGTTGTGGTGCGGTTGACGGGGGTATCTTGGTGGTGGTTGCTCAGACCAAGAGTGTCATAGGGTGACTTTTTCAGGAAGATTGGGGTCCCTCGAAGTCCTCTACATTGCAGTAGTCGGACAGCCAATGCTGTACTACTGGTATTGTAGCATCACGTTGGATATAGACTCTTTGGTGGCGCTGGTGTCCCTTGAGTGCAATGAATCCAGACTCTGATAGCACTCCTGGGTCCAGCAGACTCTGGTGCAAGTTTTGGCTATCTCGGATTGTCTCTTTTTGGTGCCCAGCGCCTGGTAGCGGCAAAACCTCTGCAGTGGCTATCAACTTGTCCGTTTGGGCTCTTAAAGATCTTTTTGTCCTGCAGCTTACCCAAGGAGATCAGCTGACTGATACTCTGAGTCACTGCTGTAGGTAAAGGTGGGAAATAGACTTTTGCCCTGTTTCAGGAGCCGCAACAACAGACCCAGCCTCTAGCTCAAAAGTGCAGTCTTCACAATGGTACAGCATCTCTTTATGCAGGTAAAAGGCAGCAAGGCAGTTCTTTTTCAGTCCTCTTCTCTTCTCCAGTGTGAATTGAGGGGCAGAGTGTCAGGGGTGCCCTATGTGTCCCAGGAAAGTGACCTGAGGGGACCACGCTGTCACTAGCCAATGTGCTACTGGGACCCCTCCTCTCTAGCGACAAGGTTCTTGTGATGTGTGGCATCTGGCTATCCCAGAGTGCCCCATTCTTGCCATTTCGAAAATGCCAAGACCCTTCCTTGGTCATCAGGAGCAGGGCAGCCCAATTTAGAGGTGTGGCTACCAGCGGGCTACACGGCAACGGTAAAACGGGTTTGGGCACAGATTTCCCTTTCTTGGCTCGTTCTCCCAATTGTGTGCAGGAACAAAAGGCATCCTGCTCAGGGGTGTTGTCTCACATGTCCCTTCAAAGGCAGCTTCCCCTTTGAAGCTCGCCTTTTGGGCTAACATCCTGAGGGGCCATCATGGGAAAGGAGGTGACAGCTCACTCTGTGGCAACTGCGTTTGTTCCAGGCGGTCAGAAATCTGTCTATGTATCAGGGCCTTTGTGAGGCCACTGGACTAGCTGGAGTGCAGACTGGCAACTTTCTAAATGTTGCTTCACTTTAATGGTGACTGTTGTAAATAGCCCTTTTTGTAGGGTTATCCCCAAACTTTTTTGCTTCTTCCCTCTATTTTTTCCTGACCTGTGCTTGTTGGCTATAGGACTCAATGCACTTTACCACTATTGATCAGTGCTAATATGCATGTGCTCTCCCTGTAAATTGTTATTGTGATCGTTGACCTGGCCAGTATACTTACTTGCCAGGCCTTACCCTTCCCTTTTCTTACACCTAGGACACCTCTATGGTAAGTCCAAGGTATCCCCCTGGGCAGGGTGCAGTGTATATAAAGGGTAGGACATGAACTAGTGTGTGTAACATGTCCTTATAGTGAAATACTGCCAATTTAATTTTTCACTATTGAAAGGCTATCTTGCCCATAGGACAGAATGGGGAATGCTGTGTAACATGTTTACCTGCATATCTTTCCATAGGAGTGAGAAAGAAAATTGGAGTCTGGTATCCCTGAACTCAGAATGTAATAACACATCTTTTAGGAAGGATGGTTTTTGAATTCTGTGTTTGAGAATAGCACTTTTAGAAAGTGGCTAATATTTTGTTCAACGTTTCTGTGTGCCTCTACCTGTTTGTGGATTGACTGTCTGGTTTGAGAGTGACAGGGGCTGGGGTGGCTACAGGAGTCTGGGTGAGTCAGCACTAGGCTGAATAGACCTATCTGCATTTGGAGTGGTGGGAGGAGTAGCACCTGGGCCTGAATACGGCTGTGCCTGCCTTCCAGAATTCTGGCTCTACCTCCTGTGGTGTGTCTGATGACCCTGGCCCACACTAACAAAGGAAGAAGTTGTGCACTGGCAGAGTGCACCCAGAACTGGTTTGGACTGGGTCCAGGACCCCTCACACATAGAGAACAAAGACTTTTGGGGTATAAATATGAGAGCTGAAACCCCTGAAAGTTAGACTACTTTGTGATCAAGAGGAATCCCTGCCAAAGAAGATCAGCTGAAGAGCCTGAGGAGAAGTACTGCCCTTGCTGTGTGTCTGGGGTTGGCCTGCATTTTGCTGTTTCTACTGAGGAGAGGACCAAGGGACTTTGCTGTGTGCTGTGTCCCCTGCTTGAAAAAGGAGTTTGCTGTGTGCTGTGTCCAGCTGAAGAAAAGTCTCCAAGGGCCTGAGAAGAGCTGGCCTCCTGGTTCTGAAGTCCCAGTCACAAAAGGACTTCACCCCCAGCTTCCCTGAACTTCCTTGCTGGGAGTTCCAGTCTGCCAGGAGGGCCTGTAACTGTGTGTGAGGCCTTTTTGCTGTGAGGTGCTGGAAGTGCGACGCAACGAGAGAGAAGCGTGACGCAGCCGCAGCAGACGCTGTTGCATCATCGAGGAAGCATGTCACCGCTGCCAATAGTTGCCGTCGCATCCCTGGAGAAGCGTGATGTAGCAGAGGGTGCCGTCGCATCACCGGAGACGATAAAAAACAGGGGAATGATTCTGTTCAGGAGTACAGAGGTGGGAATCCTAAACTGTATACAAAATAAATTACCTCTGACACCATAGATCCTAATTTTCTTGTTCACCAGTTGGATTTTTTATTTATCCCTGGATTCTAACTAAATACATGGAACGTGTTTTTGTTTGTATTGTCACCAAGACATGTAATTGTCTAGCTAGTCCTGCCTAGGGTGAACATGTCTTGGTGAAAGTACAAACAAAAAAATATTCCATGTATTTAGTTACAATCCAGGGATAAATAAAAAATCCAATTGGTGTACAAAAAATTAAGATCTATGGTGTCAGAGGTAATTTGTTTTGTATACAGTCGCATCACCCGAGAAGCGTGTCGCAGGGCCTGTCGCGGATCAGAAAACCACAGAGTTCACCACACGGCCGTCGGGAGTTCACGCATCGCCACCACGTAGTCGCATCGCAACAGAGACGCCATTTTCTCACATTGCACCGGATCGTCGCAACGCATCGAGGCGCCACATTGTCGCATCAGAACCAGAGCGCAGGAAGTATCGAAGCATCGCCTTCTCTGCGACCCTTTTGTTTGTTTTGCGTTACGCATCCCAGGTACTTTGTGAGTAAAGTGTCGCATTTCATCATCTACAAGTTTATTTTTGCAACAACCTTTCTAAAGACATTCTACTGAGTTTTTGTATGTTGGATTTTTGTTGTTTTGGTCTTGTTTAGTTTAGATAAAGATATTGTATTTTTCTAAACTGTTGTGGTGTTCATGTGTGGTACTTTCACTGTGTTACTGTGAGTGTTGGTACAAATACTTTACACATTGCCTTTGGGATAAGCCTGTCTGCTTGTGCCAAGCTGCCAAGGGAGTGAGCAGGGGTTATCTAAAGTGTGTATCCCCCTAACCTAGATAGACGCTAGGGTCCCTATTAGGTCAAAGGTACCTACATCTGCCAACTAGAGACCCCCATTTCTAACAGTGACTTTAAATATGGCCTAGGAATGAAGTCGGATTTAATGCAGCAATTAATGTGATACCTTACTTGACTCTGTTAGGTGGTCCCATTCAGAAGTTGGCTGGGGTGCCAGTTGGTAACCCTGTGTCAGCCAATGGGGCTCCTAACCTTTCCAGAGCAAAACAACAATTTGGAAGTGTTGCTGCTAAAACATCTAGAAAATAATATATCTTACTTAGTAATATACAGCTTCCTGCCATATGTATCTATACGCCTTCCTAAGGGGAGACGTATATATTTTACTTACGGAAAGTAGTGGTTTTGCTATTAGGTGCAGTGGCAAAGTTGAGCAGGCAGTGTCACACATTGCCCTGTCATTCTGCAGTGACAGACTGGGGTCCATTTTGTTTCTGTCACCTGCAGGGTGGCACACACAGTGCTGCAGCTCTGGGTGACCAGTCTGCCTTACATTCCCTGGGCATCTGACACATACTAGGGACTTATAGGTCAGTACTTACCAACTGGGTATATTCAATTTAATATAACTTTGGTATAGGTTTAGAACATAGGCACTGAGGTCTGGATAGCAGGCGTCAGTGCCCTCTCAGAGTCGAAAAACCAGCATTTAATAGTCCAACTGGGGGTAAAAAGTGGAGGGAAACCTGCAAAAAGACGTTTTTTTTTTTACAAACGGTGCCTTTGAGTTTCATCAAAGACTAATTACTAATGATTCAATATACAGTACAAAAAGTAATGGTGCCACTGGCCAGCTTGCTATGGACCTCTATACACTAAAAGTAATCACTTCACCTAATCGAAGACATTATCTGCATCAACCAAAAGAGCCAACAAATGGTATGGTATGATATGGCTGTGGACATATCTATTCAAGTGATAAAAGCTGTGATATCTTGCTATATGTTCCTGTCTCATAAGAAATCTTGTTAATCTTTTTAGATAATATTGCCCATAGCATCTTGTAAATTGATTTACCAGAATTCTACCCAAAATTGTTCTATCATCATTCAACAAAGGAATAGAGCGATAAGAGTTGAGAAATCTAGGATTGTTACAGAATGCATTCATCTAGATTATTCTCTTAACACACTTTGCGGAAATTACAGAAAGCACATACAATTATGCTTTATTATGGTTTCACACAAAAAAATAGCCCAAACTCACATGTGATGTGATTAACAGCTACTAGCATTTGGTTTGTTCGGGTTGTTGCTCTGCATAGATGATAGTATTTTCACTCAAACAAAATCTCCATTATACAATGTGGCATATTGGTGTTCTCTTGTGTATTTTGCGTAATAATCATAACAGGAAATGTGGGAATTTGCACAAGATTACACCAAAGTATACAACGGTTTGCCCCACAGTTCCTAGGGCATGAAAGAACAAAGTAATCAATTCAGAAATGGCAAGAAAGCTCAGTGCAAAACAGTAAATTCTAAATTTATTGTTTTCTTAATTCGCCAGACAACCAGCAACCCCAGGGTTTGTATTATTTCTTGAATAGCCATTAAACAGCTGCTAAAAACGTTGGTTTGTGAGGGGTTGAGAGAAGTGGAGTGGTGTGCCTCACTAGTGGAGTGGTGTGGCTCACTGGTTAGAGGCGGCAGACCCGAGAGCAGAGAACGGCCCGGGACCAGGGTTCGATTCCCGACGCGGCAGAGTCTCGGACCAGGATCAGCGGACTCGATAATTCGCGCATCGGTGCCTACTCCAACCAGAGATCACACTCGGCAACTCTGGGCATTAGCTTGCCTCATCTCCACAACGGCCGCTCACAAACGCCGGCGATGCCTGGTTTCACCTTGGAGACTCCCAGGAGGGACTATCTCACAGGGAAAGCCAGGACGGGTTCCCCAGCGGTCTATAGCGCTACGAGGCCTGCGGTGCGGGTAGAAGTGCGCTTTATAAGACCCACACAATTTCAATTTCAATTTCAAGTGCAGATCTGGCGATTTTTGTCTAAGTTAAAATCAAATCCCTTCCAAAAATCTGTTGAAAAGGTAGATTTGTGGCCCTGATTTCATTCTCGAGTAAATTTGAAGGATCATCCAAGTTAGGGCAATATGAACTTGCAAACATGCCCTTCTTACCTGTCTCTAAAGCTGCGAAGACCCAGAGATGTCCTTACAAGCTTCAATCACAGTTATATAATAGATGAATCTTTAACCATATCGTAGTGCCTCTTGTTCTACCTTGTTGCCCAGACAACAGTTTCAGGGATCTGTTTTAAATAAAAAAGGCCTCTCCTACCGGAATGGTAGAACTGAAGTAGAACTGTGTCTGCAGATGAGTCTTCTATACAATCAAAGACTGCTGTCCTTCTTATTTAGGTGTGGCTTTAGCCAAGACCTCTTAATGTTACTAAAATTATATGTATAATATACTTACTTAAGGGGGCTTTCAGCCACCTTGGTCCGTTGTTGAGTCATTCACATTTTGCTTCAGCCCACTAAAGCATACAGCATGGGGAAATGGGTCGGCCTGCTTCAGTAACTGGTTAACTTCACTTTGAGTGACTGCATTTTGCCCTTTCATATGGTGCACATCCACACATAAGGTAGTTCACTTCAGTTCCAGTGTTTTCGTTTTTATTTTATTATTACTTGAATACTGCCTTTGTTTATAGAGCCTGATGTGATAGTAAGGCACTTACTACCAGTTGTGAGCACCTTTGTCAGTTCCTGTCTCCTTCCAATGCTGTTGTAAATTCTTTTTGAAGTGGCATTTGTTTATCTGACTGCTGCTTTTGACACCATACCAGCAGCTCACAGGCACTTTGAATATAAGCTCATGAAGGTGCTCCATCTTTGCAACCCTAATTGTCTGTCTGTCATTCTTTCTTTCGTTCTTTCCTTATTTGTTTCTCTCTTTCTTTTTTCTATTCCTTATTCATTCCTCTTTCTTTCCTTATTCCCCTCCTTCCTGTTTTTCTTTCCTTTTTCTTTTCTTGTGTTGTCCTCCTTCTTTTCTTCTTTCTTTCTTTCTTTCCTTCCTTCTTTCTTGCCTTCCTCTTTCTTTCTTTCTTTCTGTCCTTCTTGCTTTCTTTCTTTCCAACCTTCTTGTTTACTTCTTTTTTCTTCCCTCTGTTTCTTTTTTCTCTCTTTCTGTCTTTGTCATCATTTGTTCCTCTCTCCCTCTTTCCTTCTTCTTTCCTTCTTCCCTCCTTCCGCTTTCTTTTTTCCTTGTTCATTCTCTATCTTTCCTTCTTTATTTTTTGTCTTCCTCTTCCTTTTTTCCTTCTTTTCTACCTTTTCTTTTCTTTCCTCTGTCTTCTTTCTCTCCTATTTGTTTCTCTGTTTCCTTCCTCTTTTCTTCCTTTCTCCATTTTTTCCTTCTACTCTTCTTTCCTTCTTTAATCCCCTCTTTCATTTTACTTCATGGCCTTCCTATTTCTTTATTGCCTTCATCTATCTTTCTTCCTTTCTTTCTTTCTTTCTTTCTTTCTTTCTTTCTTTCTTTCTTTCTTTCTTTCTTTCTTTCTTTCTTTCTTTTTCATTGTTTGCTTCTTTCACTTTCTTTCTTTTTCTTTCTTTCCTTCTTTCTCACTTTCCTGTTTCTTTCTAGCCTTCCTTTTTCGTTATTTTTATCTTTCTTTCTTTCTTTCTTTCTTTCTTTCTTTCTTTCTTTCTTTCTTTCTTTCTTTCTTTCTTTCGCCAAACAGCCAATGCGAGACCGATTATATATTATGTGTATTCCATAGTCACTTTTAGGGATTTTCACCTAGACTTTTATCATTAATCTGTGATTGTGAAATTCACATTTTTCTTCCACCCATTCCACCATGCATCAAGAGGCGATATGTGAGACCACTTCAGCCTCTCACTGGCTGACTTCGGCCCATTAAGAGCATTCAATTGAACACTGGATTTCATTTTATTCCTTTTCCTTGCTTTGCCCAGTTTCCCCTACTCTCTTGCTTTCCTGTTCCTAAAAGTGTAGCTCACTCCACCGTTATGAACGCCCATGCACTAATGTACCCTAATCTAGCCTACATCTACCGCTTCCTCCCCATTGTCCTTGCCCTTCTGAAACTAAGTACCATGTGGCCTCGAAACTTCAACACATCTTCTTATATTTTACTGTGTACAAAACGAAAAAAGAAAGAAAAAGCAAAACGTAAAAAAACTAAAAAGAGCCAGAGAAAAGGAAATGAAGAGAATTACCTCTCCACCACAATTATCTTCTTCAGTCTTGGTTCCAAACACAGCTCATTCAATAAGAACAATCGAGGTGTTGTAACAACCTCGTGCTTATAACTGAGGCCGCTTTTAGGACAAGTGTTCAAAAACACCCATAACAAGTGATGACTAATTTATAATTACAATTAGTAAATCCTTTTGACAGCTTTGATTTCCTGTTGAGACCTGTTAATCAGTGGATAAATATGTGTTATAATATTTACATTATACTTGGGTTTAACTTATCTGTATACTAGTCGTTTATGTTTTTTATGCTGCTTTGTATTTTTAACTCCGCCTGAATGGTCCAGTGATTTCAACGCTTGCTGTCGGTGGGTCGGTAAATTCAAAGTCTACATGGGTAAAAGTACAGCACAGAAATTGCAGACGGCTATCTAACGCGCTATAAAACAATATTAAAGTACATTTGTTTGTAATAAGCGTTTTTGATGTTATTGTTGTAAAATTCTGATTGACATCAGAAGTGTTATCAAGTGTGGTGTCCGGATTTACGAGTGGAAGAGTCGTAAAACGATGTTTCCATAAGGACCCAGACTAGCATTGCCCGTCAAGAACATACGGTTTTATAATAAAGGGACAAATAAACAAAATACTTGGGCGTTCATCAAAAGCACAGCGAGCGTGTCTCCCGTGCTGATGAAAACAAGCGTAGTCATCTTTGCTGTGTCTGTTGCTTTAAGTGCGGAAGCCAATCAGCAGTTGCCAAGCAGCAGCTGCTCAAGAGGGCTCTCACTTGCAGAGGACATAGGTCTAAGCCGCGCCAACCACTAATCAAAACTGGATCATGACAAAAAATTCCCAGGAAAGGAGTGTTCTGCTTTCTAAAGCCTTCCTTAATTGGAGTAAATGTTATAACTATTAATAGGAACAAAGTGAATTTTGCCAGATGTATGCGTGTAGCAAACATGTTCTCCTTTAGAAACCCCAAGGCTAATAGGTTTGTGTAATTTACTTATAAAAGACTTTACCACAAAGTACTTTGTGGTGCTGATATCAACTGATGACAAAAACAGATTAAATAAAAACAAAAATAGCAATAATGAATATACAAATAGAAACTATGGGGCAGATTTATGTTAACTGGCGCATCCCGAGGGATGCGCCAGTTAACATGCGCCACAGTGCGCCACACCTACGCCACCCATGGTGCGCCGCATTTATGATGCGGCGCACCATGGGGCAAAAACGGCACAGATGCGGGACGCATCTGTGCCGGAAATGTGGCGCATTGCTGGAGTTGCGTCGCAAGCGCGACGCAGCTCCAGCAATGCTCTGGGGGGGCCTATTCTTTCAATGCTGCCTCAAGCCTTACGCCTGCTTCAAGCAGGCGCAGGGTTTTGACGCAGCATTGCCCTGAAAGTGACTGAGTGAAATCTCATAGATTTCACTCAGCCACTTTCAGGAGGCGTTCCTGCGCAGGAACGCCCCCCCCTGCGCAGGAACGCCTCCTCATGGCGCAGTGCTGTACAACGTGACGCATCTCCTAGATGCGTCACGTTGTAAATAGGGCGCAGGGATGCGCCACGTTTCCGTGCCGTTGCGTCACGCAACGGCGGCGTAAACGTGGCGCAAGCCCTTCATAAATCTGCCCCTAAGCTTTTTACCACCCGTTGCACTCTACAGGATTTTTACCGATTTTCCACCACAGTTTTTTTGTGTGCAGATTTATGGAACGCGATATGGACCCGAAGGTATTGGAGGGCTTTACATAAGTACCGGTTCATTACACATTCATTTTATGTTGCTGGTAGGCACGGGGAGATTAAGTGATTTGGCCAGATTCACAGAATGTGGAGAAGACCCAGAGACTCGAACCTTGATTTCACACCTTCAAAGACGGCAGTCTAGCCATCAGACCACATCCTCTCCACACAGTTAATTCAGTCTCCTAAGACATTACAACTCACAGCGGTCAATCTCTGCCTCAGCTGGTAATAGGGTTTTGGAAAAAACACTCCAACCAGGGGCGGCTCCTCCACTAGGGCGGAGGAGCGTCGCCGCACTGCTTTCTCGATGTGCGAGAAGCGGAAACATAAAATGGTAATAACTTATTACCATTTTATGTTTAGTTGCAGGTAGCCCAGTGGCGGCCGGTGAATTTTGAAAGTCGAGGGGCGTTCCGTTTATCCCCGCAGACTCACTTCGCATATCGTCATTTGGAATTTTGCAGCTATTACCGACCCTTCCCCAACTTTTCTTATATTATTCTCCTTTTTAACAGGCTAAAAGCAGACCCAAATCATTTGACGGATTTTACAAAAAAGATGTGATTAAAAGGTTTTACTTTTGACTTTTAAAGGGCTTTATGGCTATGCGGTGAGATTTATGTCAGAGTGCCCTTAAGAGTTAAACACATATCTTTGAAAAGAAGACACCAGCTCCCATGAATGTATCTTACATTGGCCATGAATAAGTGTACAATACGGAATCTGAATTTGTTCTTTTCTAATCCCATACCTACACAGCACCACGTAATGGCACATATAACAATATTAATATGAGGAATTTAATAGCGCTAGTAACGATGGTGATAAGAAACACAAGTACAATCATAATGTAGCTAAACAAGCACTGCGTCACATTTCGAGTCTCTTCCTACCACACATGAGAGACCCTCTAGTTTTCCGGCCCTACATAGCTACTCACAGTAGTGAAGTTCACAGCGCATCAGTCGTCATTGCGATACCGGCAGCGCAGCAGCATGTCGTCCATGTTGTGGCCCGTGCGCTGGAAGAAGTTCAACATGCTGAAGGCCATGTTGCAGACTGATTTGGGGGAGTCGTCGGCCAGGCCTAGGTCAACAATGTAGCAACCCACCTCCTTGTCCTGCTCCAAGCCCAGGAGCAGGCCAGCACATCTTTGATGGCAGAAGCAATACTTTTTTTAGGTCTGATACCTTCTTTAGAAATTTCATGACCTAAGTAACTAACCAAATCCTTCCTCAGTTGACACTTCTCTTTCTTGATTGTTAATCCATGCTCACGCATACGACACAAAACACTCTCCATCACTTGATCATGATGACCATAATTTCTGCCAACAATTAGTACATCATCTTGGAAACAAAGTACATCATCAATACCATGATGGTGAGGGCCGACTTTCAGAACCATTTGTATTGCAGATGGTGATGGCGGGAAAGGTCTTCACGGCAGTGGCGGCAGTTGAAAAATAAGGCAAGGAGCACTTGTACTCACCGGTTTCAGCTTGGTCACCGACAGAGTTTTTTTCCCAGAGGTGTCTCATGGGCCCAGATGCAGCTCGTTGAAGGAAGGAGGGAAATAGGAACCCAGCACAGACTGAAGGAAGCAGTGCTGGAAACGCCTCTTCCTATTCTCATAGGCTGACAGTAACAAGGATCAGCCAGTCACAGGAGGAGGCGGGATCCTAGAAGGATTTTATGGGCTACGTCATAGATCCGGTCAAGCCGAGTATTCAACCAAAGTACTGGCAAAACTGCTGCTCTTAGTAGCGCCTGATTGCCCTCACCACTGCCTCACAGACACACACTGCACATGCAGGATTTGGGCGGTATTGAAGTCGTCCACCTCCCATGCGCTGCGTGTGTTTGTACACAGCTGTGCTGCACTGCTACTAGAATGGACAGTGTAAGTGCTGCAGCCTTAGACCAGTCCAATCTCCTTCTCCGTCCTCTTGAGACTGGTGGGACACCGCTCCCTACCCCCTGATGCAGGAACCACGGCTGGGGTGGGCGGGGCTGCTCTGCGAGCAGGGGGGGAATGGTGTGCCCACTCCTGAGGGTGCAATGACTGTTTGGTCAGCCCTCTGGGGTCGCCCAAACCAGTCATGCGCACTCTGCCCTTTCTCCATGCAGGCTTTGTATGTGGAGAAAATGGCCTCTCAGTAAGCCCCTGGCTAGGCGGTGTCCCCGTTAACACGTAAAATTACCGGGAACATTCCCAGTATCTGGAGGGTTAAAGAGGAAAATGTAACCGGAGTATATCCTCCCTTTAGACTATATATCACAAAAAATACTCCAATGGACCAACCAGTGGTCAGAATGGAAGGTGTCTTTTCTGTGCCCAAGAGCAGGGACAGAACAGGAGAGAAAACCTATATATGAGGGAACTCTCTCTAATGAAAAGGATGTGCTAGTCACGCCCCTGTGTTTGGAGAAGAACACCTTTTGTTTTAATTACCATCACACACCCTAGTGGTGTCATGCTTCATGATCGGGTCACCCCGACCCCTAAAAGTAGGGGTGGGCTAAACCACAGTGTTGGAATCTCTTTAGATAGATGAAGACCAGGGGGCTTTAATGATAAAAAACCTTAGTCAGACCCCCGGTTTCCCTTTATTCTTGGGTCTGGCTGGGTCAATAAAAATCCAAAAACCAGGTCTTATTGGAGTTTAATGGTCATAAGACCCTAGTGCTGACATTTTTCAGTCCAAAGCGGCCATTAAGGTCCTGGACGTTCTTCAGGGCAAGAGGAAAAAAACCCCTTATGTGTAGAGAATACCAGGATGGGAAGTCCCTTGTGTGAGACGAGGACAGAGTAGCCACTCATCGCGATATATGTAGTATTAGTGTGTTTGTATGCTGCCAGGCTCCATCTGTAGGGTAGAATTAGGAACAGACACAAACAAAAGGATTCATAAAAGCATTTAGTCAATGCTTTATATCCAAAAGGTGTATCGTGCGTGGTATGCCAATACTTGTGTGCATGCCGCTATAGGAGCGACATCCCCTAATTGTGCCACTCATCATGGTACCTCTGAGACATACTATTCATATGTGACAGACCTATGGAGTGGTGAAATTATTCACATTCTAACACAAACTGCGTGTTAGTATGGGTTGGAGAAAGTAGCTATTACCAATAAAATCAGTCTCAAAATTGCAGTATGCAGATCACCGCCAATATAGTGTTAATGAATGCACAAAAACATACCATGCATAAATTTCCACATTCACTCACGCACACCAATCAGCTGTTAGCATTTCCATCGTAACGTACCCAAATTGGGAGGGCTGCGTGCATCACACAGGACTGGATCAATAGTGTGAGCTTAATTTGCAGAAGAGTAATTCTGTATTTAGCGCTATTTCTTGGTGCAAAAAATGCCCTCTAACGCCCAAAAAGGGAACAAGAATGCATTTTGCTCTACGAAGTAGTGTTAAATACAACAGAACATGAATAGCACACGTGTGTAGCCCCTCAAGCTTACTTAATGTGCTGTTGGGGTAGGATTTTCACCAGCCTATTAACCGGATCTAGCACTGTTTTATTAACGCAAAATACACCCTCACATCCAAAATGGATAAGAAATAACACTAAATGCAACAGACCATGAATAGCAAGCACGAGCAACTGCTCAGGCTTGTTTTATGTCTTCTCGTAATAGAATTTTATGGCATGTCACGTAGACTAAGATTATGCAAATCTCATTTATTGAGCAGCTCACAGCAGCAACAATTGAAGAGATCTAGAACTTCAAAAGCATTCTAACATTGTATAAAGTCCTTCCACATGTTGTCTTCTCCCTACTTTGTTGCAGCTGCTCACAAGATAAGTACACCTGTCATATTTTATTTGCCTATTGCATGCCTGATTGACTATTGGTTGATTGATTAATGGTTAGATCTCCCCACCCAACCTGTAACCGTATTTTGTATATTAATAAAACTGTATATTGATATTTCTAAACATTTTGCCTTGTAGGGGGGAAGGCTCTCTTCTGTAATCACACGGTGTGTCTTGTCTCTGGACTGGAGGCTTCCTGTCTCCGTTTCCCGACAGTGGGTTAATGCCCATTCATGCGTAATCGGAGTAGAGACTTCCTGTCTTCTCACTCCGTATCTTTAAATACTGCGCATTGCCCTCTTAAATATATCCTTTAGCTTGGTTCCTTTAGAGTCAGAGCGGAAGCTTTCCACCTCCACCCAGAGGGACGTACTGGCCATAGCAGGCACCGGGCGTTTCCCCGGTGATCCGCCAGGGGTGGGGGGCAATTTTGGGCCCCTTGGGGTCGTTTTTGTTACAGGGCCATATTTGCAGCATAGATGCAAAATCGGCCCCGTAACAAAATCTGCCGAAACCGGCCCTGGCAAACAGCTTGGTCGCACCCAGGGGGGCTCTTTGCCAGGGTCCGTTTTGGTTCCCAGTCTGGCCCTGTCCACCCGACTCATTTCCATGGTTTCACAGCTTCCTAAGGCCGAGGAAAACACCCGCTACACAAGATAAGCATCTTTCAAAATACGATCCCTTGCTAAGCGGCACCTGCACGACTGGCATCGTCCCGCTCCCATGGCAAACCCACCACTAGAGCAGGAGCTTTAACAAGGCCCTGGAGGGTTGCCATGACAACGGGAAAATAGCGAGGCACACCCGCGAGCTGAAGTAAGAGACCGGCTCGCAGAGGGACTCGCTTTGTGTATTTAAAAAAAAAAAGGGAATAAAACATAACATTAACAAGCAGAATATTCGCTCGAATAAAGGTGACTCACCCTTCCATGTTAATGTGGTGAGTTACCCTTCTGCTATCAGCACCGGTTAACCCTCTATGACAGTGGTTGGTGGTTTAGCTGATAAAGTTGTTAAAATATTTAGTTGGAATAGTTGGAACCTGACTAACTGCTAGGACAGCTGCCTTCCATCATCAGTTCCCTGTTTTAGACTCTCTATTGATTACCATGTCCACTGAACCCTCTACTAGCTTCATGGAGGATAGACTGGAGGGTCTTATTAATCAGGCCCTAGACAGGGTAATAGGGTCACTTGATGACACCATTATTAAGAAATTGGAGGTACTATCTAAAAAAGGTTGGCCAGTTACTGGATGCTCCAAAGAGGCCACAGAGGCAGATAAAACCCAAAGGAAGAGAGCTACAGCTGATAGCCTACCTAAGGGTGCTAAAGAGGCCAAAACTTCGAAACCACTGACATCAAGCTGTGGCGGTGACAGAGACAATGCATTGGGCACATCGGATGGGCAGGAAAAAGGCCCGGTGCTACCTATCCCCATCAATAGTGACGATGGTCTGGAGGATGAGATTAATCTTTCCTACTCCTCCGAGTTTGACTCCGAGGACGAGTGAGAGATAAGGAACGTGGGTATATCTGATGAAGCATCTAAGGCCTCAGGGTCAAAAATGGGTATTGTAGACCCCTTTATGGAGTGCATATTTGACCTGCTCCTTATCAAACACCCTCTATCTCCGAGTGGGTCCCATCGTAACATGTGGGTGAATACCTCTTCTCCTGGGTTCGTAAGGAAAACCCTAAGGAGGTGAGGTCTCGCCTCCGGTCAAAGTTCCTTCAACCATCCCTCCTGGATAAAGTGGCCTCAACCCCAGGCCTAGACAACAAGGTAGTGGCGTTCATCGCCAAAAGCAGGAGAGACCTGAGGAAAGGTCTCAAGAAGGGTTTAGAATCTTGCCAGAAGAGACGTTTGGATATTACCGGCCCTCTAACCAAGATGTTTGAGTTAGCCAAAAGGGCCTATCTTGAGGATACCCCCATTGACCCCAGAGAGCTGCACCAGTGGGCGCAAAGAGCCATTTGCCTACTTGGTAACGCCCACACTGCACTCTCCAATGAGAGAAGGAATAGTGTCTTATTGAAATTCGACCCCAAGCTAGTGGAACTGGCTAACAAGGAAGGAAGCCTCCCCAGTCCTTCTCTTAGGGGAGGAATTTATTAAGGAAATGGCTAAATACGGGGGAGTATTTCATTCTATACAAACATCACAGAGGACATAAAGAGAGTCTTCCAAGACAAGGTTTTTGGCAGAACACAGGTTTTGTTCTCGGCCGTGGCCATAGCACATCAAGACCCTACATGGGAAGGGGGACAAGATCCTCCCAGGCAGGTTTTGCAAGCCACTCATCCTTCTACCCTCTAAAGCAGAGATTTTGTGGCAGAGGCTTCAGGGGCGGACGAAGACCAACATGCTTTTCAGCAGGTAAGACTTAAGAAAGACCCTCTATAAAGGTGGGAGGAAGACTAGCCCAATTCTGTGGAAACTGGAATCTGGTGAGCCAGGATCCTTGGATCCTGGATACAGTCAAACAGTACTAGATAGAGTTTATAGATTTACCAATACAATCAATCCTAGTGGCAAAGGAGGTAAAAGACTTATACACCAAAGGGGCAATACAAGAGGGAAAGGAGCTAGGCTTCATCAGCAATGTTTTCCTAGTGGAGACAGAGGGATGAGACCTGTTAGAAACCTAAACGATTTGAACAAATGGGTGATCTCACACCACTTCAAAATGGAGGCAATTCACCTACTCAGAGACGTGCTGGGAAAAGGGGACGGGTTAACTTGTCTAGACCTGATAGATGCATACCTCAATATCCCTGCAGTTATGCAGTCTCCTCTCCAGGCTTTCATCAGTCCCCTGATGTTTCACCAAGGTCCTACGCCCAGTAGCCGGGTGGCTATGAGCAAGAGGGGTGAGACTGATATTGAACTTAGACGACATACTTATAATGGCCCAATCCAGGGAAGTTGCATCAAAACTCATAGGGCCTCATTTATGAGGCTGTGCGTCACTTTACCGCCGCCGGTGCGTCACTAATTGTGATGCACCAGTGGCGTAAAAAATGCTCCTTGTTGCGCCATATTTACAAAGTGACGTATCTAGGTAGATGCGTCACTTTGTAAACCCCTGAGCCACATTATACCTGCGCCAGGTATAATGTATGCGAGGGATGCGTTTTGACGCAAGAAAGGGTCATGGAAGTGACGCCGTGAAATCTATAAGATTTCACTGCGCCATTTCTTGGCCGCTAATGAGTCAAAACCTTACGCCTGCTTCACGGCAGGAGTAAGACTGACGCAGGCACTAACAACATGGTACTTGCCTATGTGAAAGTACACATTGCTGGAGTTGCGTCACTTTTGTGACACACTCCAGCATTGCGTCACTTTTGCATCTACAGATATGTCAGAAATACTGACGTATCTGTAACTCCTTGCGACATGATGCGTCATAATATAAATATGGCGCATCAATCATGACGCAAGGAGTGCGCACTGAGAAGTGACGCATCGGTGCTTTCCCGCAGCGATGCGTAATTTCTCATAAATGAGGCCCATAGATCTTACAATAAAACTCTTAGAATACCTGGGATTTGTCATAAACATGAAAAAATCCTCTATAACTCCAAGCCAGGACACTTAGGGGCATATTATCTAACAGTGGGCGTAGCACTTCGCTCCGCCCACGGAGTGGGCTTAGTGTTGCCTACTTCGCGCTTCACAAAGTAGGCATAGTAGGCCACACTACGCCCATTCCCTGGGTGTAGTTGCCCGCCACCTGCCTCCCTCCCCGGCGCAAGCGCATTCGTTTGAAGAAGTTGGCGCGTCTACAGGATGAGGGAGCCCCGGGACGCTGCATTCAAGGTAAGTTATTTTACTTTAATTTTACTGTATGTAATATGAAAAATAGGGTTGTAGAAGAGGGCGAGAGGGAGGCGGGCGGCGCGTAGTGAGGCTACGCGAAGTGAGTGGGTGGGCGTAGCGCCCACCCCGCTTCGCGGAGCTTCGTGTAGCCCCACTACGCGGACTACGCCCACTCTTAATATTATCAAGAACAGGCGATAAAATTATCGCTGCATTATCGGCAGGAAACTGCCCCTAAAGCATCAATAATGGGCTTGAAAATATGCCCTTGTGAATTCCAATAGCAACCCAGGTTAACACCAGAACCTGGGCTGCTCTGGGAATTCACAAGGACATATTATCAAGCCCATTATCACCACTTTAACTGCAGTTTCCTGACGATAAAGCAGCGATAATTTTATTGCCTGTTCTTGATAACATGGCCCTTAGTTCCTGGGCTTTGTCATAAATACAGTTCAAGCAGAGTTAAAACAACCTGGAGAAAAGTTAAGGAAAGTTTGAACTGAGTTAAGGAAAATACTAAAGAAAGAGAGATTTTCACTGAGAACATTAGCAAGGGTACTCAACGATTGACAACATGTATCCGCCCCCCTGCATTACCGGGCCTTGCAGAGACTCAAGACCAAAGCTTTGAAGTGAATCAATCTTATACCCAAATAGTATCCCTGTCCTCGGATTTGAGGAAAGAACTACTCTGGTGGTTGAGGAATGTAGAGGCGTGGAATGGCAGAGCAATCTTTAGGGAGGAACCAGAGATAGTAATAGGGTCGTACGCAAGTTGAGAGGGATGGGTTGCCAGATGCGGTGACTCATTGACGGGGGGACGTTGGACAGAACAGGAGAAGAAATTACATATCATCTGCATAGAACTATTGGCAGGCTCCTTTGCAATTCGCAGCTTTACCAGGGACTTAATGAAGTTTTCATTCATGCTTCGCATGGACAATGTATCTGCAGCCTGATACATAAACAAAATGGGGTGAGCCCACTATATAGATTATCGGACCTAGCCAAGAACTCCTGGACCTACTCCCTTAGAGGGACCTCATAGTCAAAAACTTTTATTTTGGCTGGAGGTCTTCAAGACATCCTTAGAGCGGTAAACTGGTCCAACGAAAGTATCTTCAAAAGCTGTTACTTTAAACCTGTAACAAGTGCAATTGATAATGTGTTGAACACACTTTAAACTTGCATAATGTTAGCCTTCGTGACGTGCCATAAAATTGAGATTTTTCACAGCCTGGTGGGCAGAAAATCTGGATTTTATTAACGACATGAAGGCTAAGATTAATTATTCCTCCACTAGCTACCTACCCTTGGGTAAAATTACTAAAGAGGATCTTTTTTGTCTTTCAGGCTAGAAATTTTAAAGAACTAATAGATTATTACAGTGAAATTAAGAAAAAAGAATGTTAAAGTTATCTTAAATGCTGCACCAAAGAAGGAAGAAGAGTATGTGTGGAGGGACTTTATACAATGTTAGAATGTTTTAGAATGTTTTTGAAGTTCTAGATCTCTTCAATTGTTGCGGATGTGAGCGGCACAATAAAGGAGATTTGCATAATCTTAGCGTCTGTGTCTTTAATAAAATTGAAGACTGAAGGGGGAGGGAGGTTAGGGGGTGGGGAAAAAATAAAAACAGTCCTCTAAATCGTCCTTTAAAGCTTTCTTTAGAGGGGAGAGACATGATTTTATACAGCTTACTTATCTTTGTCTTGCACTACTGCTCCTCAGTCCTAGTAAATTTCTTCCAATATAATGCATAACTTACGCATCTTATCCTGGAACACTAATGGTCTTCGGACTACGCCAAGAAGAAACATCATCATGCAATATCTTAGAGATTCTACTGCGCAAGTATTAGTGCTCCAGGAGACACACTTGGCAGAAAACGAAATGCAAAATCTGTTGCGTAAGAATAAATGGATAGATTTTGGGGTCATTACATCACAAACTTCACATATTAGGGGGGTGGCCATTCTCTTTAAAAAATCCATTAGGGCAAGGCTAATCTCTAAACAGGTAGACCCTTACGGTCGATGGGCAATAACCTCTGTCATTATCCTGGGTGCTTCATTTACAATAGTAGGATATTATGGCCCAAACCAGGACGACCCATCAGTTTTGACTACACTCTTTTCACAACTATATTTATTTCCAGAGCCGGTTATCTTAGCAGGCGACTATAATATAGTTCTGGATCCAGTATTGGACAAATCATCTTCCAATAGGGCTAAAACTCTAGCTAAAACAAGGATGTTTTTGTTAAACAATATGAAAGCACTGAATTATGTCGATATCTGGAGGGCACTTCATGGGTCTCTAAGGGGGTACACATTTAAGAACTATAAATATCATCATCAATCTCGGATAGACTTCATTTTGATCAGTCACATTTTGGTTAAACAGGCAAAATCAATCGCCCATTTACCTTTTCATCTCTCAGACCACACAGCTATCATTTTTGAACTTGAGGTTCCTTCTAGGCCCTCTTTAAGAAATTGGTCCTTTGATAGATCAATTCTGGCTTCACCCAATATCATTGAAGCATTAAAACAGGAAATTAAGTTTTTTTGGGAGATTAATCAGGGGTCCGCCCTACCTGGGGTTACCTGGGACGCCTTCAAAGCCACACTAAGGGGTTATTTAACAAATCTATCGTCATTTAAAAACAAAACTTATAGGGAAGCAGTAGCCTCTCTTGAACTAGAGATCGCAGGGCTTCAAGAAGAGATTGATTCAAACCCGGTAACACCAGGGACCCCCTTAGTGGAGTTGCAAGACAGATTAACGGTCTTAAAAGGAGATCTTTCCTCAGTTCTGAATGCTCGTGTTTTAGAGAGATGGGAAGTTAGTAAGCTGGCTCATTTTGAATATGGGGAAGGAGCCGGAAAGCTCCCAGCTTGGAAGTCTAAAACAGATAGGGCCCGAAACAACGTTAGTTCCATCTGTAAAGATGGTGTATTATATTCTACAGAAGAGGAAATTAGTGGAGCCTTTAGAAGCTTCTTCTCTGAAATTTATCAAGAAGATAAGAGGGTAGAACCGAGCCAAGCAAGGGACTGGTTATCTGGCATTTCTCTGTCGACCTTAAATTTAGAACAAAGGGATGCCTTAGATTGCCCTATTACACAGGAGGAAGTAAGCTCCGCCATCTCCAAAAGTAAAAAAGGAAAGGCTGCAGGACCTGATGGGCTACCCTCCGAAATCTACAAACTAATTTGCTCAACAACTCTCTCCCACTTAACGGACCTCTTTAACAGTATTCTACTGGATGGTGCCTTACCCCCAGCATCTTGGGATAAGGCCTCTATAACTTTGATTTTAAAACCGGGTAAACCTGCAACTAGCTCTGGCTCATATAGGCCAATCTCTATTCTTAGCACGGATTATAAGATCTTTGCATCTGTGCTTGCAAATAGATTGGGGGGAGTTGCAGATAATATCTTGCATGTGGACCAGAAAGGATTCGTAAAGGGTAGGCAACTTTATGAATTGACTTATGATCTCATCGGTGCAATAGACATGGCCACACTTGCATCGCTTCCCTTAGCTGTCTTTACCCTGGATGCTACAAAAGCTTTTGACAGGGTAAACTGGATATATCTAGAGGAAGTCCTGAAAAAGATTAATTTAGGTGACAATTTTAGGAGAGCTGTTAAGCTACTATACAAAAACCCTTCTGCCTCCCTATTGGTTAACGGTGAACTCACTGAGTCATTTAACATTACTCGAGGAACCCGTCAAGGGTGTCCTCTCTCACCACTTCTGTTTGATTTTTATATTGAACCTTTTGCTCAATTAATTCGGGATAACGTTAATATAAAACCTTTTATTTTTGAAGGATGGGAGAAGAAAGTTGCATTGTATGCGGATGATGTTCTTATTTTTTATCCGAGTTGGGCTCGTCCTTTTCTACCGTTATATCTATCGCGGAAGAGTTCGGTGCAATATCAGGATATGAAGTTAACGCATCAAAAACGGACATCATGGTCTGGAATCACCCCGTATCGATCACAGGGGTACAGCCTAGTACTACCCTCAGCTATCTTGGGTTAAACATTTATTCTGACATCAATAAGATTGTCCCCTTAAATTTTGCTCAGGTGGCTAAGGAGGCTCGAAGATCGATGAGATTATGGTCTGCCCTGCCTATCTCCTTGATAGGTAGGTCTAACTTGGTCAAAATGTCTATCTTACCCAAGATTATGTTTTTGTTTAACACTATCCCTCTTTTTTTTGATTCATCTTTGATTGCCAAACTCCAAACTGAAATAAATAGATTCATTTGGAATAGTCATACGCCCAGATTATCTTGGAAGAAAATAAGACGCCGTCGAGAAAAAGGGGGCCTCGCAGCACCAGATCTGCAATTCTATGGATGGGCCTTTCAACTTTCCCATATCAGGATGCTCCTAAAGACCCCTAATACTGCTGGGTGCGGGAAATTATTTTCTGCACTCCTTAAGGGGGAAAAAATTGGGCCGACGAACTTCTTGTTAAAGTTTGTCGACCCTAAATACTTCAAAAAAGTAAAGCTAAAGGTTTTGAGAGACCTTGCTAGAACATGGGCGAACCTCAGACGTACACTCAAATTGGATTACCATCTAGGTAGGGCCCCGTTATGGGACTCCCCAGGAGCTCCGTCTTGGCTTTTGGATAGTTTAGCTCTTCCAGTTAGAGAGGCCGGATTCACATCATGGGGGGAATTGTTTGTTGTTGAAGGAACCTTACTCTCATGGGACACTTTGAGTTCTATAATAGGAACTCGTTTTTCACTATTTAAGTTCCTCCAAATTCAGAGTTGGGCGCAGGCCTACAGCCAAGGCAGGGGTAGGTTTAAAATAGGTATCGATAGTAATATAGTAACCCACCTGATGGATAAACCACCTTTTAAAAAAGAGATTACTTTTTGGTACAACCTTATTTTGGATGAGGTCGATGGTGATTTTTTGCTACCCCTCTCGCTTTGGGAAACATATATCACTAATACCGATGTGGAAGGTCTGTGGTTAAAATCATTTAAGATTCTGGGAGATACTGTCAAACCATCTTGACTCCGCCGTAATCACTTGTTTACATTACACAGAGTGTATTATTCTCCATTACGTCTATCAAAGTTCCCCAATAATAATCAGGTGGCATGCCCTAGATGCGGTTTAGTAGCAGCATCAGATGTTCATATGTTTTTGGAGTGTCCGTCTATATCATTATTTTGGAATGAAATTTGTTCTTCCCTTTCGATAGCAATAGGTGCGCAAGTTAGCCCTAGTCCCATGTTAGTATTCTTTGGTATTATACCAGAACTGGACGGGATGTCTAAAAAATTGGTATTCTATAGCTGCTTGTTGGCCAGAAGAGAAATTTGCAGACGGTGGAAAGATAAGAAACCTCCTCTCTTCACCGATTGGCGAGCAGCAATGCTACAGATTTCCAAACTAGACATGTCTAGAGTTGGTAATCTACACAAGAGAAGATTTTGGCTTCTTTTGAACTGGTAATCCTAGACTATAATACTAAGGGGTATTTTTTTTTTTTTTTTTTTTTCCCCCTTGTCCTATGATTTTGCTACTTGCTGGGTCATTTTTCTCGATCCTCTTTTGTTATACATACCCACAAGGGAGATGTCGGCTACATTTTGGGTTGTATTGAGCAGTATGCTAGTCCAGTTGGTACCACTTGACGATCATTGAGGTACGGATGCTCAGCACTGTGGGATACGCCGGTAGGAATCATTAAAATCCCCCCCAGTAAATCTGGGTCAGTGTCTCAGTCATTTCCTCTAGATAGTCGTTATTAAATGGTCACCAAGGGCGTATATGAGGACAAAAAAAAAAAAAAAAAATTGAAGACACCCTTTTGGTAAGTACTGCTTTTCTGACAATGAGTTTTGCCTTTTCTATTTAGCACACTTATCTTGGTCTAGCACCTTCAGTATTGAAATTCCAGGATTATTTTCATCTGTTCGTTTTTTCAATTCCTTTTGATTGTAAGTACAATATCTCTACATGTATCTGTTTTGTTAATGGTCTCCAGTCCTACAAAACATAGAATTTAATCTGGTCTTTAATATTTGTCTTTCAAATAGGTTCATGTGAAAAGCCACAATTGTCAATTAAGAACATCGCTCAAGTTGTTTGCACTTTAATTTTGTCGTGAAACAAACTTGTGAACCAAAATAATTAGGGTTGAAACATGTCGACCATATTGCGTTGAGCATTACAGGCTGCTAATAACCATTCTGTAAAATAGTTGATTGTCAACTGATAGTTCATTGAGTATAAACTGCTACATTGCCAGTTGTCTTATTCCACTTTTCATTATGATTCCCCAAGTGTAATATATATAAGGTTTGTATTCATACTTATCTATGTTCTGTGGTTTTGAATTTAAATGTGTTTTTCCTTGTCGTAAATATCTTTTCAGAGGACCCTTGTTTGACTTTCAACAACATCCTTCTTTTTTAGGCGTAATTATGTTTGCTATTTTTGATTTAAGTATGCCAGGCCAATTCAATTTCAGTTGCATATATACATGAGTTAACCGATTAAAACTCTGCTTAGTGTACATAATGAACCCTGGTCCGTGCTTACACTTATTTGACTAGTACGAGCCCTGATTTTATTTAGTGTCTCTTCCCACTATGATCCAATCGTTGATAATTTTGGTGTTTTTGTTTTTCTCATAAAGCAGACCTGCACCCAGTAACATTTATACTGTACAGATACCTTGTTATTTGTTTCCACCTCATTTTCATAGTCTAAAACATATGTAATGGCATGCTATTTCCAATCTGCTCATGCATGGTTCTACAGTTATAGTTTTACATTTGGGTAAATTCAGTGTGCGTACTTCGAACTTTCCTACATGCATTTTCATTTTCCAATTACCGAAAGGTACACGTATAGGTGCAGGAGTAAATGTGGGAAAGGGAAGAAATTGCGGCAAATTGCATACTTTTACGGGGAAATACATATTCTTAAAAAAAGACATAAAAAATGTGCTTACTCTGTGCACATGTACTGTATGAATTGCACAGAGTAGGCATATGTAGAATTAAAGTAAAGAGCTGTAAGCAATAAGGTATTCTTGTGAATTCTAGGCCTTCCACACACTTGCAAAGACAATTTAGGAAATGTGTAAATAATGCACATATAAAGGTAAATGTTTTTAAATTACCCAAACACCAGTAAAATATGACAGAGTATATAGACGTGAACAATGCACACCAAAATTCTTATGTTTCCCTTAGCCAGGATCCTCTTGTGCTAGTCCTCGGATGTCTTGGTCAATTATACGTGTGATAACCATCGCAATGGACCGCACACTGCTAGCCCCTCCTCCGGATCGCCCCTCGGGACTCTGGTACATGGAGTTCTTGAGTGGTTCACCCAAGTGGGTGCAAGTAGGTACTTGTTGAACTGATGATCTCTAGACCCGATACATGTCCCGGGTTTTAGGATATCACCCGAGACATGGCTCGGGTTTCTGGATAACTTCCCTCATCAGTAGAGAAAATAGTTAGGGGTGGAAGAGAAGGCCGCCAAACAACCGTCAATGGCCTCGATGCCCGAACCGGCACGCAGGTGCGTCGTCTAGGAGCCCATCGGCTCAAAGCTCAAGGGAGCCAATTTGTAGAAACCATCGCAATGGACCGCACACTGCTAGCCCCTCCTCCGGATCGCCCCTCGGGACTCTGGCACATGGAGTTCTTGAGTGGTTCACCCAAGTGGGTGCAAGTAGGTACTTGTTGAACTGATGATCTCTAGACCTGATACATGTCCCGGGTTTTAGGATATCACCCGAGACATGGCTCGGGTTTCGGGATAACTTCCCTCATCAGTAGAGAAAATAGTTAGGGGTGGAAGAGAAGGCCGCCAAATAACCATCAATGGCCTCGATGCCCGAACCGGCACGCAGGTGCGTCGTCCAGGAGCCCGTCGGCTCAAAGCTCAAGGAAGCCAATGTGTAGAAACCATCGCAATGGACCGCACACTGCTAGCCCCTCCTCCGGATCGCCCCTCAGGACTCTGGTACATAGAGTTCTTGAGTGGTTCACCCAAGTGGGTGCAAGTAGGTACTTGTTGAACTGATGATCTTTACACCCGATACATGTCCCGGGTTTTATGATATCACCTGAGACATGGCTCGGGTTTCGGGATAACTTCCCTCATCAGTAGAGAAAATAGTTAGGGGTGGAAGAGAAGGCCGCCAAACAACCATCAATGGCATCGATGCCCGAACCGGCACGCAGGTGCGTCGTCCAGGAGCCCGTCGGCTCAAAGCTCAAGGGAGCCAATTTGTAGAAACCATTGCAATGGACCGCACACTGCTAGCCCCTCCTCCGGATCGCCCCTCGGGACTCTGGTACATGGAGTTCTTGAGTGGTTCACCCAAGTGGGTGCAAGTAGGTACTTGTTGAATTGATGTACACCATTGTTAGTGGGTCAAGTGAAGTAATGGCACACACATTCCTTTCTTTCCTGATATGTGTGGTGTGTCGCTGGTGGCAGATGGCATGCTGTGTTTAAAGAAATTGTTTGTTGCAGATGCTCCTTACCCTCAATATCAAAAGTGATGTGTTGTTCAGAGAGGCAGAAAAGCCTTAAAAAATACAGGTAGTTTGTTTCAAAATTAGCATTTTCCGAATCAGTATATGTGTACCTTTTTGATTTTGTAGGTTACTTTTCTTTATTAAGATGTTTGCAATAAAAAAAAAAAATTCTGCTCAAAAGTGGCACGCAAAAAAGCTAAGAATGGTTTTAGATCTCTTCTTACTGTTTCAAAATTCACAAATCATCATTAGTATTGGAATTTCCAATAGCAGCTAATCTTTCTTGGTAAACTAGAACTGCTATTTTCACATCTAAACAGTGAGTTGTTCTTCCTTTGTGGTTTTAGGATCTGAATGGAACACTGGTATAAACAATGTCTTGCTTTAAATGGAAAGAGGTATTGACCTTTGGAACAAAGGAGGTTCCAAGCACAGTATAATCCTGTTCTCAAAAACCTTCTGAAAGTTGAACCTTTATGTTAAGAAACCTAACTCCCCTAATCTTCTTGCCTATTTAATAGATACTAGAAAAGGATTTTAAGAGTTAAATAACTCAAATCAATATGTGGTAAGGGCTCAAAGGGAGAAGGTATAAACGCTTGAAGCACCAGCAACAAATCCCATGATGGAATCTTTTGTTGTGGCAAAGGTTAAATAGCCACTGACTAGTTTTAAATCTACCGTAAATCTAGTTACAGGGACTTTTATTGTAGCCCATTGAATTTTAAGTGAGAAAACACTTAACCCTAGGGAAAGCCATCTTGGAAAAATTCTAAAAAATAAAACAGTTGGGATGCTTGGGAAACTAACTGTCTTGTCGAACCCCACTTACAAAAGGAGGCCCAATGCCTCTTATAAGAAGTCAATGTGGTACCTCTTATGAAAGGCTTGACTGCACAGTACTAACCTATTTGATAACTCCCTCATCAGCATACCTGACCACTTAACCTCCAAGCTGTTATTTGTACTTACTCAGATTTTGGAATGTAAGGACGGGGAAGGATAGTGGGGATGGATGGACCAGCAGTAGCCGCTCCCTGTCCAATTTTAGTCTCACTACTAGAGAGAACTAATTAGAACATGGCGATACTGGAGCCACCAGAATAACCTCCGCTTTCTTCCTCCAGAGCCTCAGAAAAAAAATTCTAAAGTAGAGGGAACAGGGGAAAGGCATACAGTAGTCCTCTGGCCAATTGCCCGGACATCCAGATCCCAGCCCCTTGGCCTGTGTGCTTGACCAAAACTTCAGGAACTGAGCATTGGACTGGTAGGCAGAACGATCGACCGCTGGAGAACCGCATCACTAGCGTATTTGAAAAAAAAATACAATGACTGAAGCAAAAATGTTTGATGGAGGGATATGTTGGATTAGTCTGTCTGCTAATACATTTACGCTTCTTTTGGTGTAAACTGCAGTGATTGCAGATACGTTGTTCTGAGCACATTTGAAAATTCGATCTGTGACATGGGTTAGAGAGGAAACCCCCATTCCTCCTTGTTAGTTGATATAATACTTTGCTGTATTGTATATCGAATAATCAAATTTTGTTCTGCAAAGAGTGAGTCAAAGCTAGTATTGCCAAACATGCTGCCTGTAACTCCTTTCATTGGAAAACTTTGTTTGATGTTTCATTGCTCATCGACCTTGTACCTGCTGCCCTTCACTCCGGGGCCCTTAACGTTTCGGGCTGGCATTCATGGGTACAATCACTGCTACTGAAGTTCCACAGGTTCTCTTTTCGTGCATTCCTCTTAGATTTCCAGCAGGCCAATTCCACTTTCATTTTGTCGTACATTAGAATTCTCATAGCCAGATCTTGAGATACTGGTGATCAAAAATTTGAGAATGAATCGCACCAACTTGTTCAAATGCCATTTCCCCGAGCCACTAGAAAGTTTGTGGCTGCTAAATCGCCTTGGACTTGCAACCATGCTGCCTTCATGGGATTGTTATCGACTATCAAATTCTCACCATGAATTTGTATCTTCAATATTCTCCTGTCTGGGAGAGTCTCTAGATTCAGATCCATCCTGAACTGTGCTCCTATATCCATCGGATCCGGGGTTGGGACTAGGTGATACATGCCAACATTAACAAGAATGTGTTACAGCAAATAAATGATGGACGGAATGCTGACAATACAAACATTCTCCCCCAGTCAAAAGATCTGGGTTAAATCCAATGTTCTTTTGCCCACTACGCCACCCCAGTTTGGACCCAGCCATATGCAAATCAGTCTTGACCCTGTGGCCCATGGGAACAGTCCAGACCAAACTCCCAAGCCAGTTCCTCCCTGGACTGGAAACAAGCATCCTGGGAGTGGTTTCAAGGTATGTCACACTTCTTCAGCCAGGCTAGCTTGAATCCAGTGGCACAGGGAGCAAGGGACCCACGTCTGTGTATACCCATTCCACTTAGGGCGAAAAGTGTTACAGCAAACAAATGATGGACGGAATGCTGACAATGTGAACATTCTCCCCCATTTAAAAGATCTGGGTTAAATCCATCGTTCTTTTGCCCACTACGCCACCCCAGTTTGGACACAGCCATATGCAAATCAGTCTTGACCCTGTGCCCCATGGAAACAGTCCAGACAGAACTGCCAGGCCAGGTCTTCCCTGGACCTGAAACAAGCATCCTGGGACCGGCTTCAGGGTATGTCACCCTCCTTTGGCCAGGCTAGCTTGAATCCAGTGGCACAGGGAGCAAGGGACCCACGTCTGGGCATACCCATCCCACTTAGAGCGAAAAATGTTACAGCAAACAAATGATAGACGGAATGCTGACAATGCATGCATTCTCCCCCAGTCAAAAGATCTGGGTTAAATCCATCGTTCGTTTGCCCACTATGCCACCCCAGTTTGGACCCAGCCATATGCAAATCAGTCTTGACCCTGTGCTCCATGGGAACAGTCCAGTCCAAAATGCCAGGCCAGGTCCTCCCTGGGCCTGAAACAAACATCCTGGGAATGGTTTCAGGGAATGTTACCCTTCTTCGGCCAGGCTAGCTTGAATCCAGTGGCACAGTGAGCAAGGGACCCACGTCTGGGGCATACCCATCCCACTTAGAGCAAAAGTGTTACAGCAAAAAAAATGATGGACGGAATGCTGGCAATGTGAACATTCTCCCCCAGTTAAAAGATCTGGGTTAAATCCATCGTTCTTTTGCCCACTATGCCACCCCAGTTTGGACACAGCCATATGCAAATCAGTCTTGACCCTGTGCTCCATGGGAACAGTCCAGTCCAAACTGCCAGGCCAGGTCCTCCCTGGGCCCGAAACAAACATCCTGGGAATGGTTTCAGGGAATGTTACCCTTCTTCGGCCAGGCTAGCTTGAATCCAGTGGCACAGTGAGCAAGGGACCCACGTCTGGGCATACCCATCCCACTTAGAGCAAAAGTGTTACAGCAAAAAAATGATGGACGGAATGCTGGCAATGTGAACATTCTCCCCCAGTTAAAAGATCTGGGTTAAATCCATTGTTCTTTTGCCCACTACGCCACCCCAGTTTGGACACAGCCATATGCAAATCAGTCTTGACCCTGTGCCCCATGGAAACAGTCCAGACCGAACTGCCAGGCCAGGTCTTACCTGGACCCGAAACAAGCATCCTGGGACCGGCTTCAGGGTATGTCGCCCTTCTTTGGCCAGGCTAGCTTGAATCCAGTGGCACAGTGAGCAAGGGACCCACGTCTGGGCATACCCATCCCACTTAGAGCAAAAGTGTTACAGCAAAAAAAATGATGGACGGAATGCTGGCAATGTGAACATTCTCCCCCAGTTAAAAGATCTGGGTTAAATCCATCGTTCTTTTGCCCACTATGCCACCCCAGTTTGGACCCAGCCATATGCAAATCAGTCTTTACCCTGTGCTCCATGGGAACAGTCCAGTCCAAACTGCCAGGCCAGGTCCTCCCTGGGCCCGAAACAAACATCCTGGGAATGGTTTCAGGGAATGTTACCCTTCTTCGGCCAGGCTAGCTTGAATCCAGTGGCACAGTGAGCAAGGGACCCACGTCTGGGCATACCCATCCCACTTAGAGCAAAAGTGTTACAGCAAAAAAATGATGGACGGAATGCTGGCAATGTGAACATTCTCCCCCAGTTAAAAGATCTGGGTTAAATCCATTGTTCTTTTGCCCACTACGCCACCCCAGTTTGGACACAGCCATATGCAAATCAGTCTTGACCCTGTGCCCCATGGAAACAGTCCAGACCGAACTGCCAGGCCAGGTCTTACCTGGACCCGAAACAAGCATCCTGGGACCGGCTTCAGGGTATGTCGCCCTTCTTTGGCCAGGCTAGCTTGAATCCAGTGGCACAGTGAGCAAGGGACCCACGTCTGGGCATACCCATCCCACTTAGAGCAAAAAGTGTTACAGCAAACAAATGATGGACGGAATGCTGACAATGCGAACATTCTCGCCCAGTCAGTCAGTCAAATTAACTTTATTCGATTTGGTTAAAATCATACAAAGGACATAAAAACAATATTATATACAAGTAAAATAGAATTAAACAGTAGGCCAGCCATGGAATTGTGCTACTGTTCTCCAAGCTCATCACATCCTTCATAATCATGTGGTTTAGGGTTAGTTCTGTATTTAGCCAAGTCTTAAGCCAGTAAGTTAAAGGCGCCAATCTCAGTTTATCCTGGACATAATCCAGTCCCAGCTCCGCATGAATGGAAAAGGTTGGTGAAGATTGAGGGAGACACAAAAGGGAACGTAAAAATCTATTCTCCGCCAGCTGAATTTTGTCCAAACGTACATAACCCCATAAGGGCGTGCCATAGAATGCCACAGGGAGGGATTTGCTGTTATATACCTTTAAAATGGCTTCCATTGGTCTGTGGCCCAACCTTTTAGCGAAACCCAGAATGGCCATTGATGTCCTTATCACCGCTAGGCTTTTGGCCCGTATCTGAGGTCCCCAGGTACCCTTGCTATCAAAAAGCACACCAAGGTAGGGGAAAACAGGAACGCTAGAGACTACCTCTCCTTTACAAAAAAATGTTTTTACCTTAGCCTTTTTCTTTTGCGGTCCAATGACCATAGTGTGGGATTTAGTGGCGTTAACCCTCAAATCAAGCTGGTCCATAAAGGAACCAAATGCATCCAGCAGCTTTTGGAGACAAACCCCAGTACGTGCTATGAGTACAGCGTCGTCCGCGTATAGGAGAGCAGGGATCTTAACTTCTCCTACACGCGGAACGTCTCTCGCTGCCCCCTCTAGGTGCTTGCCTAGGCCATTGATATAAATTGTAAATAGCAGGGGTGCTAGTATGCAACCCTGCCGAACACCCCGCTTTGAATTGAAGCGGGTCATGCATCTGCCTTCTTTTGTTACCCTCACTGCAGCAAAAAGTTCCCGGTGGAGAGAGGCTATAAATCCAACCAGGTCCTCATCAATCCCCAGCTTCAGGAGGGTTTCCCATAACTTTGACCTGTTGACCAAGTTGAAGGCCGAGGAGAGGTCCATGAACGCTAAGTACAATGTCCCCTCCTTGGCCACCGTGTACTTAGTGATCAACAGGTGTAAGTTTGAACACTGTTCAATCGTGCCTCTTTTTTCCCTGAAGCCGTACTGGATGTCGGCCAGACCGCCACATCCTTCCAAACTGTCCCTTAACCTTGCCAAGAGGACTCTGCCCAAGATCTTTATAGCAGAGTCCAAAAGGGATATGGGCCGGTAACACCCTGGGTCGTCCCTTTGGCCCTTTTTAAATATGGGGACTATTGTAGAAGTCACCCATGTAGTTGGAGGTGGGGTACTATTTGCTGCTGTAAAGACATTTGCCAGGATACCAGCCCATAATTTCGGTGAATGTATATAAAAGTCAGCCGGTACCCCGTCTGGGCCGGGGGCTTTATTCCTAGTGGTTGCACAGATTGCTTTTTCAACCTCCGCACTGTTAAAGTGTAGGGGCGTGGCCAACGAACAGGGCATGTTTGGTGGGTGGGTGGAATTGCCACTATCACCATAGACGGAGCTGAAATGTGCCAACCACTTCTCGTCTGGGATAACGCAGTCAGTATCTGGGTTAGGTGACTCCGAGAAGTATGGGTGGTTAATTACAGCCCAGAATTGCCTGCTATCCCGCAATATGTCAGTGGAAGATAAATGTTCCCAAGCCTCCTGTTTAATACAATCCTGTCTACTCTTAATGGCCTTCCTATAGTCTTTTCGCAAGATTGCTACGAAGGTCCTGCCCCTAGGGTTTACTTTAAGGGCTGATTTTAAAGCTTTAAGTGCTTTAGAGCAAGCGGGATCAAACCATCTGCAGTGTTTAGAATCTCCCCTTCTCCGTCGCACCATAAGGTTGGAAGAAACTTTACTGCATATTAACTGGAAGGCGTCCATGATATCGTGGCCTTGTGAGGATGGGTCTAGACAGATCATGATCTGATCGTTTATCTGTGGACCAATATCAATGTAAAAATCACCAGGAACCACATTCACCCACTTTAGCCGTCTACCCTGGTCCGTTAAGCGTAGGGCAGGTCCAGGTCTGACCTGTCCTGGCTTAGGGCCAATAAAATCTCCCCAGGCCACAATCAAAAGGACAGGATTATGATCACTAAAGGGGGATGGGACGGTACAATAGGAAGTAGTGTGGTTAAGAATAACAGGGGTCACAAAAATATAATCAATGACAGTCCCAGGGGATGACCCCTTATAGGTTGCTATTCTAGATTCCCCCTCCCTCTCATTAAATTCAGAGAGGTTAAAATTGGCCAGGAAGTCCTCCAGTTCCTCACCTGCCTTAGTATGCTCAAAATGCGGCCCCTCCAATTCCCATGTCTCCATACATTCAATTACAACACAACTAAAGTCACAGGGATGAATATTAAAATCACCCATTAACACAAAGTCATAACTGGTATGAGTATTTTGACTGAGTAGATTTAAAAAAGCATCCAATTTTGAGATATTGTCCCCACCATATTCCTTATTAACAGAATTGTAAAAATTAATAAACAATGTACTCTTTGAGGGACTAATTTTCCTTTCTACAATTAGGCAGTTTGGCGAGTCATATTTGATCTGTTTCAGTGACCCGTTGAGATTGAGTGAAAAAAGAGTCAGGAGGCCTCCCCTTGCTCTCCCTGCGTTACTGGGGTTAGCCGCAACTGCAAAACCTGCGAAACCGTCCAACCAAAAGCAGGATGTCATGTCCCATGTTTCCTGCAAAGCAATGACATTGTGATCCGAAATAAAACTAACCCATTCAGTGTCACTCATTTTCGAGCTAATACCTGCAATGTTCCAACTGAGTATTTTACAACCTACTTCCTCAATAGCCCTACTTTCATCAGTGGTCGAGGTTAACTCTACCCTTGGTAGTCAATCCATGTCATCCAGGCCAGACAGGGGGGCGTACTGGTTGCTCAAACTCAAACTCAGCCCGCTCTCCTTGATTATATCCTGAGAAACGTGCTGTGTCATTGTGAGAGGGGCAGGTGGGACTGTTACTGATTGTGTTTGAGTGAACTCATTTGCGTTTCTACGTGCCGCTACTGCCCTCATGCCCTGACATCTAGCCTGATAATTGATTTTTGGTGTGGGGAAGGTGGGCGGTTGATAGAAAAAGCCTAGGGGAACTGGTATTAAATGGTCCCTGGTTGATATCGCTGTACCATCCCAAAAAAGTCTATCAGCCACATCAGCCCTGCAGAAATTTATAACCACGCAATCGCCATATGTTGTTTTCGGTTGTTTGCCAATCCAGCCCACCCTCCTTGCGTGAATAATCATGTCTGCTATATTTTCCCCACAACATTTCTCAGCACACCAAGACTTTACCTTGGCCATGAGCTCCCTGGTTGATTCCCATTCCCCTTCCCCAAGGGGGTCTACCCCAATAAACACTGCCACCAATGGGGACGCCTCCGGTGGGAGCTTAAGTTTATATGAGCTTGGGGCGACCCTTCTTATAGGCGGTAGGTATTTTTGGGGCAATGCCATTGGTTCAGGTGCCACAATGGGATCGTTAACCGGGGCCTGCTGAGGGGATGTAAATGCAACCTGAGGCCTAGTCTCTTTATACGTGGTGTGGTGGGTCGTAGGTATATTCCCCTCTAATCTTATGCCCCTACCCGCTTCCTCAATTTTGCCCTCAGTCGTTAATATGCTGTTTGGAGGTAGCGAGTGTACGATTCTATCAATGAGGGAACATTTCTTTAAAAGTCCTTCCAAGCATGTGTTTAAGGTGTCCACGATGTCTTTGGCAATACCCACCAGGAGCCGTTCAATTCTAGCCACGAAAAGTTCCTCAAGTTTATCCTCCAAACTGTCCGATTGATCAGCAATGGCTGGCATAGTGTTAGCTTTTTTCCCCTTCTTGCGATTGTTTATTTTTGTGACCAACTGAGGGTGAGCACTTGGAGGTGTAACAGATGGAGTAAGTACAGGATCGATAGCTGGTGGGCAAGGGGGAGAGAATTAACGATGGTCACAAGGGGTTCCAGGGGGACACAGGATAAATTACTAGAGATGGGGACTACAGCCTCCACTGTTTGCGATGTTGCTGTTGTTCGGGGGGACGTCAGTGCAATGGCGAGTTCTTGCTCGGCATTAGCAATCTCCTTAGTTAATGCCCCTACTGCAGAGGAAAGGTATGAGATGTTGGAATTTGAATGCCTGGGCAATTTGGCGTTTTTACCACCCTCCTCCATAGTCGAGTTTTTCTTTCTCTTACCCATCTTAGATGATAGATGTTAGCGAGTTGGCCCGGCCCGGCCTCCTTCGGCCCCGGACGGCCACAGACGGCCCGCCCTCTGCCCGGGCTCAGCCCGGCTCCGCCCGGCTTCGCCCGCGCGCGTCCGCGACGCGGAGGAAGCTCTCCGTATTTCAGCGCCTCCGGGCGCGCTCCGCCGGAAGTGGGCGGTGTTAGGCTGTAGGGCAGGCTGGGAGCTGTAGTTCTCCCCACTCAGTGACCGAGTGATGGAAGCTACTCGGCGGCATAGGGAAACCACAGCATCAGGGACCCAGCGCTGCCAAGGACCACAGGTGGAGCGTGCGACCCCCTCCGATGTCCTCTCTGGTGTGTTGATGCCTCCCGCTCCTCAGTGGGAGCTCTCGGTATTTCAGCGCCTCCGGGCGCGCTCCGCCTGAATTGGGCGGTGTTAGGCTGCAGGGCAGGCTGGGAGCTGTAGTTCTCCCCACTCAGCGGCCGAGTGATGGAAGCTACTCGGCGGCGGGGGAAACCACAGTGTCAGGGACCCAGCGCTGCCAGGGACCACAGGTGGAGCGTGCGACCCCCTCCGATGTCCTCTCTGGTGTGTTGATGCCGCCCAGTCAAAAGATCTGGGTTAAATCCATCGTTCTTATGCCCACTATGCCACCCCAGTTTGGACCCAGCCATATGCAAATCAGTCTTGACCCTGTGCCCCATGGGAACAGTCCACCACGAACTGCCAGGCCAGGTCCTCCCTGGATCAGTAACACGCATCCTGAGACAGGTTTCAGGGTATGTCACCCCTATCAAGCCAGGCTAGCTTGAAACCAGTGGCAGAGTGAGCAAGGGACCCACGTCTGGGCATACCCATAGCACTTAGGGCGAAAAGTGTTACAGCAAGCAAATAATAAACGGAATGCGGCCAATGCGATCATTCTCCCCCAGTCAAATGATCTGAGTTAAATCCATCGTTCTTTTGCCCATTACACCACCCCAGTTTAGACCCAGCCATATGAAAATCAGTCTTGACCCTGTGCCCCATGGAAACAGTCCAGACCGAACTGCCAGGCCAGGACCTCCCTGGACGGAAACAAGCATCCTGGGACCCGTTTCAGGGTATGTCACCCTTATTCAGGCAGGCTAGCTTGAATCCAGTGGCACAGTGAGCAAGGGACCCTCATTCTTGTCATACCCATCCCACTTAGGACGAAAAGTGTTACAGCAAACAAATGATGGACGGTATGCTGACAATGCGAACATGCTCCCCAGTCAAAAGATCTGGGTGAAATCCATTGTTCTTTTGCCAACTACGCCGCGCCAGTTTGGAGCCAGCCATATGCAAATCAGTCTTGACCCAGTGCCCCATCGGAACAGTCCAGACCGAACTGCCAAGCCAGGTCCTCCCTGGGCCGGAAACAAACATCCTGGGACCGGTTTCAGGGTATGTCACCCTTCTTCGGCCAGGCTAGCTTGAATCCAGTGGCACAGTGAGCAAGGGACACACGTCTGGGCATACCCATCCCACTTAGAGCAAAAAGTGTTACAGCAAACAAATGATAGACGGGATGCTGACAATGCAAACATTCTCCCCCAGTCAAAAGATCTGGGTTAAATCCATTTTTGTTTTGCCCACTATGCCACCCCAGTTTGTATCCAGCCATATGCAAATCGGTCTTGACCCTGTGCCACATGGGAACAGTCCAGAAGGAAATGCCCGCCCAGGTCCTCCCTGGACCGGAAACAAGCATCCTGGGACCGGTTTCAGGGTGTTTCACCCTTCTTCAGCCAGGCTAGCTTGAATCAAGAGGCACAGTGAGCAAGGGACCCATGTCTGGGCATACCCATCCCACTTATGGCGAAAAGTGTTACAGCAAACAAATGATAGACGGAATGCTGACAATGTATACATACTCCTCCAGTTAAAAGATCTGGGTTAAATCCATCGTTCTTTTGCCCATTATGCCACCCCAGTTTGGACCCAGCCATATGCAAATCAGTCCTGACCCTGTGCCCCATTGGAACAGTCCAGACCGAACATTCTGCTAGCGGAAGAGGAGTAAATCCCCGAAACCGGTCCTAGGATGCTCATTTCCGGTCCAGGGAGGACCTGACTTGGCAGTTCAGGCTGGACTGTTCCCATGAAGCACAGGGTCAAGACTTATTTGCATATGTCCAGGTCTAAACTGGGGTGGCATGGTGAGCAAAAGAATGATGGATTTAACCCAGATCTCTTGACTGGGGTAAATGTTATGATTTGTTCTGCATTCAGTTCTTCAATTGTGTGTCTTTTGCTTTCTCGCCCCAAGTGTGCCAGGTATCCCCAGACGTGGGTCCTGGGCTCACTGTGCAACTGGAGTCAAGCTATCCTGGCTGAAAAGGGGTGAAACCCCGAAACCGGTCCTAGAATGCTTGTTTCTGGTCCAGGGAGGACCTGGCTTGGCAGTTCAGGCTGGACTGTTCCCATGAGGCACAGCGTCAAGACTGATGTGCATATGGCCAGGTCTAAACAGGGGTGGCCTGGTGAGCAAAAGAATGATGAATATAACCCAGATCTCTTGACTGGGGGTGAATGTTTTAATTTGTTCTGCATTCTATCCATCAACTGTGTGTCTTTTGCTTTCTCGCCTCAAGTGCGCCAGGTATGCCAGACGTGGATCCTGGGCTCACTGTGCCACTGGAATCAAGCTGTCCTGGCTGAAGAGAGGTGAAATCCCAAAACCGGTCCTAGGATGCTTGTTTCCAGGCCAGGGATGACCTGGCTTGGCAGTTCTGGCTAGACTGTTCCCATGAGGCACAGGGTCAAGACTGATTTGCATATGGCCAGGTCTAAACTGGGGTGGCATGGTGAGCAAAAGAATGATGGATTTAACCCAGATCTCTTGACTGGGGTGAATGTTTTTGATGTGTGCTGCATTCCGTCCATTAACTGTGCGTCTTTTGCTTTCTAGCCCTAAGTGCATCAGGTATGCTCAGACATGGGTCCTGGGCTCACTGTGCCACTGGAATCAAGCTATTCTGGCTGAAGAGGGGTGAAACCCCGAAACCGGTCCTAGGATGCTTGTTTCCAGTCCAGGGAGGACCTCGCTTGGCAGTGTGGCTGGAGTGTTCCCATGAGGCACAGGATCAAGACTGATTTGCATATGCCCAGGTCTAAACTTGGGTGGCATGGTGACCAAAAGAATGATGGATTTAACCCAGCTCTCTTGACTGGGGGATGACATGTTTGATTTGTTCTGCATTCAGTTGCTCAATTCTGTGCCTTTTGCTTTCTCGCCCTAAGTGCGCCAGGTATGCCCAGATGTGGGTCCTGGGCTCACTGTGCAACTGGAATCAAGCTATCCTGGATGAAAAGGGGTGAGACTCCGAAACCGGTCCTAGGATGCTTGTTTCCAGTCCAGGGAGGACCTGGCTTGGCAGTTTGGGCTGGAGTGTTCCCATGAGGCACAGCGTCAAGACTGATGTGCATATGGCCAGGTCTAAACAGGGGTGGCCTTGTGAGCAAAAGAATGATGAATATAACCCAGATCTCTTGACTGGGGGTGAATGTTTTGATTTGTTCTGCATTCTATCCATCAACTGTGTGTCTTTTGCTTCCTCGCCCCAAGTGCGCAAGGTATGCCAGACGTGGATCCTGGGCTCTCTGTGCCACTGGAATCAAAATATCCAGGCTGAAGAGAGGTGAAATCCCAAAACCGGTCCTGGGATGCTTGTTTCCAGTCCAGGAAGGACCTGGCTTGGCAGTTTGGGCTGGACTGTTCCTATGAGGCACAGGGTCAAGACTGATTTGTATATGGCCAGGTCTAAACTGGGGTGGCATAGTGAGCCAAAGAATGATGGATTTAGCCCAGATCTCTTGACTGGGGGTGAATGTTTTTGATGTGTTCTCCATTCTGGTTATTAATTGTGCGTCTTTTGCTTTTTAGCCCTAAGTGCGCCAGGTATGCCCAGACTAGGGTACTGGGCTCACTGTGCCACTGGAATCAAGCTATCCTGGCTGAAGACGGGTGAAATCCCAAAACCGGTCCTAGGATGCGTGTTTCTGGTCCAGGGAGGACCTGGCTTGGCAGTTTGGGCTGGACTGTTCCCATGAGGCACAGGGTCAAGACTGATTTGTATATGGCCAGGTCTAAACTGGGGTGGCATGGTGAGCAAAAGAATGATGGATTTAACCCAGATCTCTTGACTGGGGGTGAATGTTTTTGATGTGTTCTGCATTCCGTCCATTAAATGTGCGTCTTTTGCTTTCTAGCCCTAAGTGCACCAGGTATGCCCAGACGTGGGTCCTGGGCTCACTGTGCCACTGGAATCAAGCTATCCTGGCTGAAGAGGAGTGAAAGCCTGAAACCGGACCTAGGATGCTTGTTTCCAGTCCAGGGAGGACCTGGCTTGGCAGTTCGGGTTGGACTGTTCCCATGAGGCACAGGGTCAAGACTGATTTGCATATGGCCAGGTCTCAACTGGGGTGGCATGGTAAGTAAAAGAATGATGGATTTACCCAGATCTCTTGACTGGGGGTGAATGTTTTGATTTGTTCTGCATTCCGTCCATCATTTGTGTGTCTTCAACTTTAACAAGAAAGCAGAGATCTTGTAGAAGTTGTAGTATATTTTGTCTATGTTCCTCTGTTGTCTGAAATGATGGATACAGAATTAGCAATTGTCTAGGCAGGGCATGATGGTTATTCATTGTTGATGCAAGTGTTGTAAATTAACAGCGATTAGATTAAGCATTAGCAGAAGACATCCTGTATTTAGAGATTATCTTGTCCGTTTATGGAATCCATTTTGTATTTCTGTCAGCCATTTTGTTTGCCATGTGCTCACAATGTGCTCTGCCCTACCTTCCTGTTAACTGCTCTTGAAATCTGCCTAGAGACGAGATATATTTATCCTCCTTTGCTTTGCACATGCCCAGGGGAGCTTACAGCTGTTCTTAACTTGTAACTGTCAAGATGTGTCCACCAGAATTAGCTTACTGTCAGCCCTTCACACTTGTTGCTAGCACACTCTGTGTATGACCTTATATGTATTTGAAACCAACACTCTGTGTCTTGTACCGCCTTCATTTCAGCCCCTGTGTGGGTATAAAAGGACCAAGCTCCTTCTAGTCAGTGTGCTACTTCATACACTACCGAAGGTTGTTGTATGGTTGTGGTTCCACCTCATGAGGTTTAATAAATACTTTGTTTTCTATTCCAGTTTCTGTGCCAACTTCTTACTATTGTTTGAGGACTCTGAGCAAAGAAGGGCGAATATCTTGCACTGGCAGGCCTTGCTGAGGCTTGCTACGACACAAGAGAGCTATCAAGGGTGCTACCAGCTTTGTGAAGATACATGGTGATGATTTCAGCCCGAAGAGAAACACTGAATCAATAGTTGAATTGGGCCTCTGCAAACTGAAGGAACTTCTGATGCGTGGGGTGAATGGATTCGTGCCAATACACATTGTGCTAATATATTGTCGCTATCAAATCCCTCTCTGATACCACTGGAATTAGTTGTGGCAAAGTCAGCATCATGAAATGGACTGTTTGTACCAGCCATTCACGTTTCTCAAATCCATAATAGATTGTTTATGAGCTGTTCTTTGTTTCCTTTCCAAATCAAGAATATGTCATCAATGAATCGTTTAAACATGATTAAATTATCTCTCCATTCTTGATTGTGTAGTATATGCTCGGTTTCAAATTTGTATATGAATAGATTGGCATACGTGGGGCCCCCCTGAAGCCCATAGAAGTACCATTACATTGGTTGTAGAAAAATAACTTCATGTTAAACATAAACAATATCGCTACAATCAATACCCTCAACGAAAGAATCAAATTCACCTATACCATCAATAAGGACTCCATCTCATTCCTTGATGTTCAAATCAAGATTGTAAATCATAAAATACATTCTAAAGTGTACAAAAAAGCGACAAACAGAAATTCCAGTCTTTTATTCCAAAGTTTTCATCCTGAGACATTGAAAAAACATCTTCCCCCATCTCAATTCATTCGACTTAAAGGAATAACCTCAGATCCGGAAATCTTGCAAGAGTCCTTCAATGACTAAATGACAAAATATGCCCAAAGAGGTTATCCTAAAGACGTTTTGGAAGAATCTTTAAAAAAAAAGTCAATCAATTACCAAGAGAAAAATTACTAGAATCATCCACCCAGAAAGTTGATAAGAAAACTGTTTGTGTATTAAAATCCTCCACGAAGGCTCATGTTATCAAAAGCATAATAAACCGCCATTGGGCATTAATTACAACAGAGCCAGATCTACAAGATCTGTACAGTGAACAGAGAACTTTTTCCTTTCAAAGATCTAAAAATCTGAAAGAAATCCTGACTACATCAAATAAAACAGCTATCAAACACAAAGGTATGGCCAGATGCTACAATTGCGTACATTGTAACAATATCATCGTCGGTAAAATTTTCATGCACCCCACCAAAGGATTCAAGATTAATCTACAATATTCCGGAACATGTGATACCAAAAACGTAGTATACGTCATCAAATGTCCTTGTGGCAAAATCTATGTAGGACAAACAGAAAGAAAAATTAAAGTTCGAATGACAGAACACGAAAGCAATATACGTTTACAGAACACTAAATCCACGGTAGCCATACGTTGGGCAGAAGGTAAACACCAGATCTCCCAAATTAAATTTACTATACTAGAGGTACTTCCACAGCGCTGCGATATGGATCCTGTGAAACAGCGTTTAAAATCTGAATTTTTCTGGATAAAAAAGCTTAACTCTTTGCATCCAGTTGGGATGAATGACAGACTCGAATTTTCGTGTTTTCTTTGAAACATATGAACTTACATAGCATTATCCTATGGTCTATCTGACCCCCCTCCAGACATAAACGTTGGTAAATTTGGTTTGTTTATGCTGCTTTGTTTAATATTGACTCTCGTTTTCATTGAGTGTATTTACAGGATATTTTGACATCTTTTCTAGTGCCATTGCTTATTGTGTTACATAGGAGCGCACCGCGCATTCTATATACTATTCAGTCACTCTGTGATCACATAATGTTGGTATACTTTGTTTGTTTATACTGCTTTGTTTATCTCTGATTATGTTTTTATTTAGTGTTTTTATAGGATACTCTGAAACCTTTTCCATTGTCATTTCTTATTGTGTTACATATGAGCACACCGCGCATTCTACACACTATCCAGTCACCCTGTGATCACGCTTCAACCTCTCTTACTTTTTAAGTAACTTTATTGACACTTCGGAACTCTCGCCGACCTAATCGGCTTAAGCACCATACTTGAATCCGCTACACTCATATCACGTGACCCACGCCATCCCGTTATACATGCGATCCTATTGGCTGAAAGCTTATCGCAATTTTGCTAACACGGAAGCAGCGTTCACTGCTACCGCGTCCACTCGCGTTCACTATAGTACGTTTTTCTTTACTTCCAGTATTTTATCTTTGTTCTTTTATGCACGGGTAAGCATGGGCAAGTCACCACTACTTCACCGACAGCGTCCACCGTCACCGTGTATATATATGCGCACACTGTAGTAAACCCTTTCACTCCTTCGAACACCAGGAAATAAAGGCACTGGTCTATGACATTTAAGACCCTTCTGATCACCAACCCTGTCTTCGTATCACCTAGTTCTACATCGGTTTTTAGGACCTTTGCAGAGTATCAGAGCATTTCTTGCACTTACTTCACCTCCATCACCCATAATGCACTTCTTCACCTATATATTTACATTTTGGAATGAACTACAGTGAACTTCTTTTATCTAAAACTGAATGCTAAGGTCCTGTATTTGTTTTTTCTTTTCCATAGACCCCTGACGAAGGGTCATTGTATAAGACCCGAAATGCATTGGGTATTGTGAACTAACGATCCCTTACGATGAAGCAATGCATAATAAGAAAGAATTAATCTTGATGAACAAGCCTTTTGCTTATTGAAGAAGGCATTTAAGAAATAACAGATTATGTGTTGTTTTTGAAAATTTTAAATTTTGAGAAGAAACTTCCCATGTTTCAAGTTGAATGAGCAAATTCTTCAGTGATTAGATTATCACACCATGATATACTATTTAAGGCACTGACAGACACAGTGCGACAAGAAAAGCGCTTAGAAGAAATCTTTTAAAGTCTGTACCTTAAAGGAGTGCACGGAGATAACATATGATTTGGTTGTTTGGAAGGTGCCATGCCGCCTCCCGTATGTGTTCCTTTAGCTTGCCTGAGCCTACGGAACCTGGAAGTAGGTTATAAGCTCATGCTTGTGTCTCTCGTCTCTGACATAGACCTGGCATTAAGCTGAAAAACCACTTGTTACCGGCCTTCGTGCTTGTCCCATAAACTGCCAGCTCCACACAGCAGTTTGTCAGGAAACGTTAAACATTTTGCTGGAGTCACCATTTAGCAGCAGCTTGAAGGTATGCATAGCTTTTTCCCCAGCCCCGAAGCATGCAGATGAATCACGTCACACAGTAGCAGCCTTCAAACATAACGATATTCTTCAGCATACACTCGCACACTGCACATTACCTCATGCTTCACATTAACCACACCCTAACACCTCTTCACATATTACGTAGTTCCTGTTCAGAGTATGCCCAGATTCACTAGGGTCTGAGTGCGTATAAAGTCAATATGATACATCTCCCCATTTGTTAAATAAAAAGAGGTGAGCATCCCAAAAAACACATTTCCTCGATAAGTCGGTGAGGCGCTCTTACATGTCTGCTGGCTCAGGTGATCCGAGGAGAAAGAGGTCCATCCTGATCAGGCAACAGCGACATAGGCTCAGGTGGTTAAGCTGGACCTGCTGGGGTGATCACCTCTGGCGCGGTTTCAGGACTCGACAAGCATTGCAGTAGGTGTTTAAAATGTGATGTATCCCGAGTGATGGATTGTCCAGGACCATGTGCTGTCATAACGTGTCCCTTGCATGCCAAAACCTGTAAAGGATCAATGACTAAAGGAGTGTACATTTTCTGTTTTTGTCTGTATTTAACCAGTATCTAGTCTCCTTTGTTAAAGACTGTCTCCGGGGCATGGTGACGCTGATCTGCATAAGTTTTCATTTTACTTTTCCGAGCCGCATCCGTGCCTCGAACTTGGTTAGCATTCACTGATCGATATGGGGTCTATTGAGGTAGTCTATGGCTCTCCCAAACAGCAAAGTGGCTGGACTCTCACCAGTTGTGGAATGAGGAGTTGATCCTGCACATGGTTTGGTTTAGGTTGGTTCAGGTTGATTCCCCCCATTGACACTCATTGAATGACCCTCTTGAGGGTGCCATGAATTGTTCAGCTACACCATTGGCTTGGGGCCAGAGGGGTGTACTCATTTGGTGTTTGACATTGAGTTGGCTGAGAAATTCTTTTAACTCTTTGCTATTGAAGGGCAGACCATTATCAGATTTGTCGATTTCCAGGATGCCCCATGTGGCAGAGGTACCATCAATTCTTTCTTTGACTTTGTCATGGATTGTCGAAAAATAGGTCTTCCACCAATTGAAAACATGAATATTCGACAATGATTACCATGAGAGGGTCTCCATTTCCTAAAGGCCTAAAGAAGTCAACTGCAACTGTTTCCCAGGCATAGGTAAGAAGGTCAGACATTGTCACTGTGGGCTGTGTCATCCTGGGGGACAAACAATTGCAAATGTGGCACGCCTTCAGCTCCTTCTCGACTCATCTAGCTGAGCGAACCACACTCGATCTCGTACAGCTCCTTTGATGTCTACAATACAATGGTGTCCTTCATGGGCCAGCTCAGTGACCGCCTGTCTTAGGCTTTCAGGTATGATGATTCTCTAGCCTCTCAGTATTACACCTTCGTTTGTGACTGCTAGCTCATCGTATTAATTTTAGAACTTTTGAAATTCAACATCATCGGCAAAGGCCGGGTACCTCTTTTCCATGATTGCGTAGCATTAAGTTCTTTGATGATGATCATGTCTTTATCAGTATTGGTGGCAGCAACGATTTGTTCTGCAGACAGAGCTGGACCTCACAATAACGGTGTGATATGCTTCAGCTATCGTGTATGTCAAACTGTGACAATGTAACGGCACCCATGAAAAGTAATCTGCTGGGTTTTGATCCTTCCCTCAGTTTTGTTTGATGCGAGGGGGCATCTTAGCCTTTGGGTTTCCAAAAATTGTGATCAATGCCTGGTGATCTGTAATGACAATGTTTCGTTTTGCGCAGAGGACTACATGAAAATGTTTGCAGGCTCACACGTCAGGTCAACCAGACTCTCTTTCTCCGACTGAGAGTTTACTTGTTTTTCAGACAGTCTTCAAATAGCATTGGCCACAAAGTGTCTCTGAGAATTCAGTTGGCCGTGGTATTGCTCTGAGACCTACCAGACTCGCATCAACCATTATTTCAGTATGTAACATGTGGTCAAAATAGGTCATTTCAGTTGCATTCTCAAATGTATGTTTAATGTGTTTAAAACACTGGTCGCACTCAGGAGACCACTGAAACTGTACATTTTGCTTTGTTAAGTCTCTCAATGGGGCACTCACTGTAGCAAAGTTGTGAATGTATCTTGAGCAATACCTTGCCATACCTTAAAAGTATAGCAGCATGGTAACATCCTGGGGGAGGGGGGCAAGTGGATGACAGTGCACAGTGCTTGCACATTGTCCAGAACTGCAGTCATTTACCCATCAGAGAATATGTGCCCACAAAATTTGAGTTTGGGTTTGCGAAAGTCACACTTTACTGCGCTTAGAAATAGACCTTCAAACTTGGGTAAGGCCTTTGTTGTGTTCTCTCTGTGTTTTATATTGTGACTTAATTGAGTGGAGGATGAGCTGACTGTCTATCCCTCTATTTCTCCTTATTGTGTATGAGTTCTCTCTGTCTTTTCCCAAAAAACAGTATGTCATCACTGTAATTGAAAGCTTGTGTAACAGGTTGAATTACTCGACAAATAACATCCTGAAATATCTCAGTAGGCTAAGATACTCCAAAACTCAGTATTTTATATCTAAACAAACCAACATAAGTCGAAATGGTAGTAATATACCTGCACTTCTCTTCCAACTCGAATTTATGGTATCCCTTATTCAGATCAAGACGGTAAAAAACTTTGTCTCCGTTCAATTGGATGATCATGTCGACTATGTGTGGACCAGGGTGTCTCTTCCTCTCATTTGCTTTGTTTGCCTGACGCATATCAGCGCCAATGTGCACCGCTCTACTACTGCAATACTAGTATGGGCAAAGTCCATGGCGTGGGGCCTGTAGAGCTTTCAATTATGTCATGTTTTAAAAGTGCTTCCAATTCTTTCTCTACTGCCTCTTGTAGATGAAAAGCAATGCTGCAGTGCCGCTGAGCAACAGGGGGACTGTCTTCATTGATATCGAGTTGCACTTTCGTTTTTTGAGTTTTCCCAGACCATGGAACAATGACGGGAATTGGCACATGATCTCAGACTGAGCGCAAAGGTTGTAGTTGGGGGACATCAACCCCATGTCAGCTGCAGTGGCAAAACAGAGCAAACAGGCACTTTACAAAGTCCTTTGTTGAATATGAATGGTCACTTGCAGGCATGTCTTTTTGTGTCGCTTTGTCGTTGTGAGCGACCCTTATAGACCTTCATTTCTGATGGAGTAAGACAAGGCAAAGGGTATAAGCTGTTAAACCTTTCCACTGGCATGATGTTAATCGACACACTACTCGAATTTAAGTTATTTGGTGATCGTTCACTTTCAATGTGATCTTGGGACAGTGTCCAAATGAAGTTTGTCACTTTGTTTGGTGAGTTTTTCTTGAACTGTGATCTTCAAAGGCAGCTAACCCTACATATGCACGTTGTTCTTTGATAGATATCTTCAGCACACACCCATCTTCTTCACTGGTGCTCAATAGTGACGTCAAAGAACCTTTATACGATCAGCTTGATGATGATTAATTTTGCCTGTTTTCCACATGTCATAGCTTTTTGGTTTTAAGGGCATGGCGAGAATGCTTTTGGAACATTCTTGCATCAATTTTTTCTTGCCATCATGACGCACCTAATTTTTCTTTAGATCGGCACACAGTTATTAAATGGTTCTCTTTCCAACAACCTTTGCACATTTGTTCTATGGCTGGACATTTACTTTTATGGGGAAATGAAAATCTACATCTAACGCATAACTTTGTTTTCTTTGAAAACGTTGACTTAAATACCTCTGTTTTGTGCGTGTTGTTGCTTTTCATGGCCAGGGCTGATTCATTGTGTGCCATTTCCAATTCCATGTCAGCAGCTTGTTGGTCTGCTTGATCCTTTGTTTTCACATCCGTCAGCATTTTCTGTGTGTTTCTCTCAGCATGTGCCTTCTAAACGAATCTGAAAGGCAGCCATCTATGACTCTGAGGCGGATGGCTTCCTCATCGGTGAAATCACGGTCTTCTCACCAACCTGATGTCTTGTACTTTTGGTATGATTTGGTATCAGTCAGTGAAACTTTCTTTAGCAATTTTTTCACTGCATCACCTGCAAGGTTTTTTAAGTGTTTTATGATCTTTTTGTCATCCTCTTTTTCTGGTGCATCTATGAAGTCATCGAATGTTTCAATCCAGGCAGCCAACCTGGCTCCAATGTTCTGCTTCTTAGAAGTGTCGAAAGGCGGTGGAGGCTTTGGAAACATGGCTGCATTGTATTTTATGTTCCCTTCTTCCGCCATTGTGTTGGCACATGTTGTGCTGGTGGGCAACAGCAACCTCTACAAGCAGAAGCCACCAGAGAATCATGCACTGCAGTATGTTTCAGTCAACCTTGATGGTGAGTAAGTTCTCTGTTTCTCGTACCTTGTTGATGTTATTGTTATTTCTTTCTTCATCTGGCTAATTGCTCTGTATTCAGGGCATGATGGAGCGCCTCTGCTGACCACCTCACTGGCGGCTTTGGCGGGCATTTTGAATATGCTCCTCTTAAGGGCCCTAAATTACTTCTGCGGCCATGTATGGGCTGGAGCAGGGCTTTGACTCCACTTGTGTTAGTTGCAGGCTGCTTTGCATCAATTCTGGGTACACCTGGCACACACAAGCAGTTTGCTGTACCATTGCAAACTCTCAGGGAGAGTAGTTTTCTTTTCTTCGGGCACATGTCCCCTACTCATCGCCAGTTGTAGCATCCTCCCAAGCCCTGGAGCATGCTCATGAATCATGCAACATGGGAGCTGCGTTCAGCATTACTGTATTCTTCAGCATGCACTCACACACTGCACATTACCTCATGCTTCACATTAACCACATCCTAACACCATCCTGCATATTACATAGCACCTGTTCAGAGTTCGCCCAGAACCACAAGGGTTCTAGTGCATATAACGTCAATATGCTACAGTATGTGTTTGAAGAGACATAAGCACCGGTTCCTTAATGAGGGGAAAAGTACTACACCCACACTCTCTCTGCCCTGCATTATCATTAAACAGTGCAGAGGCAGATAAAAGACTGAACCAGCATCTGTACTGTTTAATGGTAACTGGCCAGTACAACCAATCTGATTGACTCTAGTGTGAATGTGTAGTATTCAGTACAAGGCACCAGTTCAAGCAGCACAAAAGCACAGCATTTTAAAACCCCTCTGGATGTAGGGCTCATAAGCCTGGTCTGAACCTGTAGGGGAGACCAGAGCTGAAACCTGCCTTTCACTTCACCATTTCTTCTTTTGCCACAGACTGGGAGAGTTATGGTTTCAATAGTTCCACCCACAGCTTTTCTCTTCTTGTCACTAAATGAACGTCGAACTAGCAAATCTGACACCACCACTGCCTGTAACATATCGAGAAAAGTGGGAGAGGGTGAAAGACAATTCCACTGTTGCCATTGGTCTCGTCCTCTTCCTCCGAATCTGATCAATAACAACAATTTGGAGGCAGGTTGATTGCAGCATCAAGCTGCTCCATGCATGCTGCTTAGTCCTCCAAGTGTGCTGCAATGCCTGAGAGCTCCTGTCTGAGTTCATCATGGCATGAAATGGAAGCATTTAAGCAGGCGGTGCACTCGTTGTGCCATGCTCATGCTGCAGTCATTAGTGTGCGTGACCTAGCCATTTTATATTTTTTGAAGAAGTCAGTCTGGATTTCTGGTGAACGAACTGGGTGATAAAAGGAGATAATGGAGGGAATAAATACCAAATTAGAAAAGTTGTTTGGTGAGGAACGTTTGCCTGGTATGTAAAAGAAGACATCCCTTTCAGTTCTTCCAAGGAACCCGGTTTGTTGCCTCCACACCCTAAAATAAATTTACATTATATTGCTACCAAACTAAAGTAGTGAACACCAAAACAAAAGCCTTCAGCTAGCTTCCCATGTACTCATATCCACAGTTCTGAATAGCAATCCATGGGCTTGAGCCGCCCCAGCTACAGGGCAGGAGCGTGAAGGATGAGCAAATTTATGTAAATAGGCCGTGTAGTAATTACAGAGAGGCAAGAGTTAAGATACAGTTGTATGAGAGAGAGGATAGAGAAAAGGAAGGACTTGGAGTGGAAATGAGATTGACTGGAATAGTTGAGAGGGAGGACTGTGATAAATGGAAATAGAACACCCGGAACAAGAGAGAATGAGGAAGTAAGGGATTGCAAATTAGGGGATAGGAATATGGATGTTTTGATTGAGAGGTAGATGATGTGAGCGGAGAACCAAGAATGTGAGTGTAAAAAGTAGGAGTGAGCTAAAGGGCTAGAAGCCATAGGGTTGAGCATTTGTGGGAAAAGTGAGAAAACAAACATGAGCGAAAATAAGCATGGGAAAAAGTGAGTGGGAAGTAGCAGGATTGGGAGAGTAAAGGAAAGAAACAAAGAAAGAGAATGAGTAGAGACTGATGGTGAGTGCGAGGGAGTGAGAGTTGGGAAGTAGGAGAAAGAAGTCATAGAAGGCAGATGAAATAAAGGAAAAAAGAGGCAGGGGGGGTCCAGTACGGCTTTCGGCCGGATATTGGCACAGTTGAACAGTCTCTTAATCTTTCCCTAATCATAGGAACGTATATCAATGCTAGGAAAGGTTCACTACATATGGCTTTTATGGACCTCTCTTGTGCTTTTGACAGCATACATTGTTCCAAACTATGGATTATGTTAGAAACCATGGGAGTGGGAAACGGGCGTCATCATCCCATTGAATAAATTACATATGGACACTGTTGTCAGAATTAGATATTGCCCAAATAGAGAATGTACATCCCTACTAAGCTCAGAGCGTGGCGTACGTCAAGGCTGCATTCTAGCCCTGTTCCTGTTTTATTTTACATTAATGGTTTGGAATCTTTTCTGGTTCAACATTGTCCCAACATGCCCAGGCTGGGAAATGCCCAATAACAACCCTGCTATATGCTGATGATGCAGTATTTTTAGCAAGAACTGCAAACACCCTCCAGATTCTATTTTATTTTTTTAAATCATTTTTATTGAACAACTCAAATAAAATCGTCATTGCATACAATAATTCATTGTTAACATCTGAGTTACAGTTTCGCAATCAGGCAGATGTGTCATACAGTATAACAGTGGGCAGAACAAGGTGGTTGCTGTCTGTACATATCAAGGTGTCAGTGGTTCGTCAAGGGAGGGGACAATTGGGGGCTCACACACATTCCAACGATACACATTCCATTTAGTCCAGAGCGCTATCCATTTTCTGGGTCAGCCACGTGCTACATATACCGTTTTCTCCTGTATCATACACCAGTCCATGTCCTCCTTCCAGGCGTAAAGTGTTGGTGGTGTTACCGCTCCCCAAAGGCGGGCAATATTTCGCTTAGCTACCATCTGGTCAAGCGTTGCCCAGGTTTTGCCCTTTGAGTTCAAATCTGTGGACTCCCAAACATTCAAAAGACATCTTTTGGCCACCCTGCAGATTTTATACGATGCTTTTATGAGTAATCTTGATTTAAGGGATATTTTAGCAAATCTTTAATATGACGAGTGGATCATGAAACACATAATCCAAACCCTATTTCATTGGTTGGCAGAGGTCAGTAAGGTCACTACATTAATTACTTGGGAATTATGCTTGACACTTTGTTGCAGTGGGTGCATCCGATAAATACCAGATCACAGCAATTTGCAAGGGTGATCCAGGCGATCTTTTGTTTTGCCAACAAGCTCGGACACAGACCCCTGTGGGCGATGCTACAGTTGTATAGTAACAAATCCATTCCAGTAGCCCTATTTGGGACGGGCATATGGGGCCATATTAATTCTGGTGCTCTTCAAAGAGAAGAAAATGCTTTTTTTACATAGACTCCTTTTGGTACCCATGAGCACTGCAATTTACATTTGTCACACTGAATTAGGGGTAAATTACACTGCAGATTCCACATGATTAGCCTCTCTATTACTATGGATTAAAATATGGCTTTTGCCAAAGGCGTCATTCTCACGACTAGTACTAAAAGATTGCCTTGAGATGAATAACTCACAAAAATCTGTTGGCTCACCTGTATCATACAGTCTATGTCAGTACCTGGTGCACCAGAATATTTTTCTAATCTTAAACAGCTAGGTAATGTTAGAACGGGCGCTCTCTAGTTGGCTGAGGTAGGTACCTTAGTCCAAATAGGGACCCTTGTTTCTAGTCAGGAAAAGGAGGGACACACTCTTAGATAACGCCTGCTCGCACTCCGGTAGCCTGGCACGAGTAGCCAGGCTTATCTCCAAGGCAATGTGAAAAGTATTTGCAACCACACTCCCAGTAACACAGTGATAACACCACAAATGGACACCACACTGCTTTAGGAAAATAGCGGTATATTTATCAAGAAGAAATACGAAGAGACCAAATGACAAAAATATCCAGCATATGCGTATTCGTAATATTTCACTGGGCCGGTAATTAGGCCAACAATCACTTGTAGGTTATTGCGGTATTAATGAGCAGTTCACGATGATCTAATGCAGTCCTAATGCAATGCTATGCAGTTCCTAATGCAGTTCGTAATGTAGAAATAAGACAGTCCTTAATGCAACTACTAATGCGGATCGTAAAGCAAGTAATAATGCAGTTCGTACTGCAACTACTAATGCGGATCATAAAAGCAAGTAATAATGCGGTTCATAGTGCAAGTACTAATGCAGATCATAAAAGCAAGTAATAATGCAGTTCGTAGTGCAAGTACTAATGCGGATCATAAAAGCATGTAATAATGCAGTTCGTAGTGCAAGTACTAATGCGGATCGTAAAAGCAAATAATAATGCCGTTCGTAGTGCAAGTACCAATGCGGATCGTAAAAGCAAGTAATAAGGCAGTTTGTAGTGCACGTACTTAATGCGAATCGTAAAAACAATTTGGCATCGATTGCGGTGCTCGTGAAGGTCTCTATGACACTCCTGGCTGACTCGCGGTCAATGTTTGCCAAAATATGCCTCCAGTCCTGTTACGAAGGAAACAAAGTGCAGCCCCCGAATTCGACCTCGGTACTGTCACTCCTCGGCAAGTACGGGCAGCGATACTGACTTGAGCGGAGGCTCGCAATGCAAAGAGAGTGATCTCTTATTGCACGCACTCTGCCCCAGGGGGCGACACACACACACGCTCCCTGAGCATTACCTGGGGGGGTGCAGTCTCTCTCTCCTCACGGCTTGGGCGTCACGCTGTGAGGCTTCGGGTTGGCGGTGGCTGCTCCTCGCAGTGAGAGTCGGGCTACCAGGCGATGGCCTCGCAGCTGATCAGCTTCCGCTGTGACTCCATTGATCTTGGGCAAAGGGACTCGGACTCACAATGGTGAAGGTTCACAGGTCTCTCCTTGGCAAAGGTAGGCTTGGGCCACCGGCAGTGATTTCTCACGGCTCCCCCTTGGGACGACGGTCTGATCCGATGGCGATAACGATCACAGCACTTCTGGTCATGCTGTCGATCGAAGCAGAGCCCAAGACTGCTCCGGGTAACACGGTCACAGGGCAATTCTCACGCCACTCTCAGGCTGCAAAAAGCACAAGCACACAGCGTTGTTGAGATACACTTGGAAACTGTTCCTGAGTTTCCACAACAGGGAGCCAGCTCCTCTCTGGAACTTGGAGACAAGTTACTTCAGGACACAGCACACAGCAAAGTCCTTTCATTTTTTTTTTTTTTTAAGAGTTTTATTTTATTTTCACCTGGTATAAGACTACAAAACATTCAAAATAGTTTCAGTTCATCAAGTATATACACAATCAAACATAAATAGATCAATTACTGGGCAAAAAATAAAAAAAAACTCAAATAGACAAATAGTGGTCTTGGATATGTCAATTCAAGTCTAAATTCCCCCAAATTTTCTCAAATTCCTTTAACGATCGGACATCCCTAAATTCTGCCAACGTACACTCCATAATTTTATTTTCATTGACCAAGTACCACCATTCCAGAGAGTTGGGTGGGTTAGGGTTAATCCAGGCCCTAGCTAAAGTTAATTTGGCACAGGAAAATAAGATTGATAACAGTATATGATGTGATTGATTTGTCAAATGTGGGCCTAGTATTACCATAGGGGCTGTTATTGGTGAGCTGAGAATGTTTTTTGCAGCTAAAATTTTTCCCACTTCTTCCCAAAATTTCCCAAGTTTTGGACATGAAAACAACATATGAACAAGGTCTGCCGAATACTCGTCACACTTCGGGCATTTGGTTTTCTCTCCCATGATGTTATTTGAGGACCATTTAGAGAATTTTTCTGGGGTATAGTATAACATGTATATAGTTCTATATTGTTGTAGTCGTAAACTAGATGATCTTACATAATAATGAATATTAGTGTAAGATTTACTTATTTGTTTTCCTGTTAGATTAGTTCCAAATTTTAAATTCCATTTATTAGCTAGTGCATCATTGTCGTCAGATCTTAAACCTATAAAGAATTTGCATGCCGAGCTGATTATTGATTTCTCTTTTTTAGAGTTTAAGAGGTCCCATATACCCCCGCTCGACAAAGTGTTAATTCTATTCTTCCGCACGAGAAAGTCGTATATTTGCATGTATTTAAATCTGTGTATATCGGACAATCCATATAGTTGTTTTAAAGTAAGAAAATCCAATATGCCTTGAGAATTATATAAGTCACCCAAAACCATAATTCCTTTCAGTTGCCACATTCGAAATTCCCCATCGCTAAATATACTAGGAAGCCTAGGATTGTCCCACAGAGTTAATTGAGAATGAAATATAGTAGTTTTACAGTGGATAAGTATATCCTTCCATATTCTTACTATATCTTGTGCGGTCTTGAATTTAACCCTTTTGTAGTAGTTGGGATCTGTAATACGGAGTAGAAATTGTTTGGAATCTCCCTTTAATGATAGATGATGATAAAAAAGCAAGTCCTCTACATTCAATAATGATCGTATACGTCTTACAAAAGAAGCCCAAAAGTATAATTTCATGTCGGGAAAGTTAAGACCGCCAAATCCTATTTGGTTTTTCAACATCTTTAGCGATCTCCTAGCCTTCTTGTGAGACCACCATAGCTAGTATATGCTGTTGGATTGTCATAGAGTGCCCGAATCCCATTTAAGAATTTTCCACCGAACCCCATTAATCCCATTATATGCCATAAATAGTCCCACCCCACCCGATCAAATGCCTTTTCGGCGTCAAGCATTATCATAGCAAGGGGAGTAGCCTCTACCTCTGCTATGTCGAACGCTGTTATTGCCGTGTTGACATGGGCTGATGTATCCCTCCCTGTTATAAACCCGTGTTGCTGCGTGTTTACAATTTTAGGCATTAGTGGTGCAAGTCTTCTAGCCAAACATTTTGCAAAAATCATTGCGTCAACGTTGATCAAGGAGATCGGTCTATATGAGCCCATCTCCTCTTTAGGTTTACCCTTTTTATGAAAAAAATGATTTTGGCTTTATTCCAAGAACGGGGGGCTGACCCGGTTCTGCCAATATAGATGATTACTTCTAAAAGGAAGGGTGTTAGCTCGTCCAAGCATGATTTATAAATTTCCAGAGGGATGGTATCCTCACCAGCGGCTTTTCCTAATGGCAGTGATTTTATAGCCTCCTTTAGTTCTTCACTAGTTATTTCTAAAGCCAATTCCTCTGCTTCGTTTATTGTTATCTTATTCGTTGAATTTTCTTTTAAATAGTTCTCAATTGTATGGTCATTAGGCATGTTCTCCGGTGTATACAAAATTTCATAATTTTTAGCAAATTGTTGAATTATATCATCTGGCTGATTGTATCTCTTATTATCAACCCCCATAATTTGGGAAATCATAGATTCCGCTCTATCCTCTGCTACTTTAAATGCTAAAAAATTTCCAATTTTGTCACCGCCCTCGTATTGTGAAAATTTATATTTATGAATCTGTGCACTCCTTTTCTTTAGAAGGGTTTCTTTGGTCTTACATTTTACCTGACTAAGGTTTGCACTGATATCGAGAGTGGATAGGTTATCTCTTAGAGCTTGTACAAGCTTTATCTCCTCAGCAGCGATGTCAGAGGTCAAGGTTAAATTATATTTGTGTCTTTCATGGTTCTGTTTCAAGACAAAGGTTTGTGTAAACCCTCGGAGACTGGCTTTACATGTATCCCATACTGTTAGGCATGAAGCAGTGTTTCTATTAAAAGTCAAGAATTCTGTAATATGTTGTTTTAATTGCGAAATGAAAGTTATATCCGATATTAGATTCCTAGGGAATGTGAAAGCTCTTGGAGGTTTACGTTTCAAAGAGGTAGTAAATTCAATCATAATGGGATTGTGATCAGATGTTATACGTGGATATATTACCATTGTTGTGGATCTCATCAGTGAGTCTGATATGAAAGCCATGTCTAGACGTGAACATAACCTGTGGGGAGCTGAGTAATATGTATAGCCTGGAGAGTTTGGGTATAGCGAGCTCCATACATCTCTAACATTATGTAGCTTACATAGATCTAAGATAGATGTTCTAGTTTTGGGCACCCGTTTGTAATTACCCGGCCGTGTAGTATCAGTCTGACAGTTCATAATGCAATTAAAATCACCCATGATTATTACTTCTCCCTCCCAGTCTAATAGAGCTATATTTAGCTGTTCAAATATTCTAGGATCTTCTTTGTTAGGCCCATATACAACACATGCTACAAACTTCACATTGTTAAAACAAAGTTGGGCAATTGCCCACCTACCCCATTTATCACCTTGTGTTTTTGTTATTTCTGCCTTAAACCTTTTGTCTTTTAGTATAGCGACCCCTCTTGTAGGGGAAGCAACTGCCGAGTTGATTATCATCTCAAAACCCAGTTGACTTGACAACTTCTTATCTTTGTCTATGATATGGGTTTCTGACAAAAATACTAAGTGGGGATTATATAGTCTTAATTCTTCAGCAACTAAGTGCCTCTTACGTTTGTTGTTCAGCCCTGAGACATTCCATGCCAAACATCTAATATTATGCATCTCTAATGTAAAAAGTGATGTCAATAATCAGCATTATTATGTGTAGTTCCAAATAAAGAACACATTTTACAAACATAAATCTCTCATCAAGTCTTTCTACCAGGTTGAAAATATTGTTTTCCTTTTTCCCCAACCCTCCCTCCACCTTCCCACATCTCCCACACCCTCCCCAAACTGCGAAGACCAACCCCACCCTCCCCCCCATTACCTACTGCTGCCGTTGATAAGGCAGCCTGCGGCAGGAACCAAGGGTCCCTCTCCCCTCCCCCTGGAGTGTCAGCTAATGTTATTACTTCATTAACACTGGTGACTAAATATAGTGACATAGAAGAAAAAACAAAAATTTAATATTTGAGTGTTTGAAGTGTCCGTGCCCCACCTATAGCTTAAGCTCCATTTCTATCTATCTAAAGCGTCTATATCTCTTGTGCAGAGAGGGTTAAAGATCTCCTCTACTTCTTTTAATCTTACTCCTGCTGCCATAGGCTAAATATGACTGTACCTCCCTTACTTCAATTATACAAAAAAATAAAAAATAAAAAATATATATAAACCCCCTCTCTTTCTTTTCAATCTTTACTCTTGTTGACTCTTGTTGATGCTGGCTAAAAATTCCTGTGCTTCCCGTACTTCGCTAAAGAAGTTTGTGCGCCCTTTCATATTCACTTTAAGTCGGGCGGGTTCTTGCAGATATGCTAAGCCTCCCAATTTATTGGTTGGATCGATTAATTTACGCATTTCCCATCTCTTATCCATCGTGGTTTTGCTAAGATCTGACCGAGCAAAGATGGTAAGATTGTCAATAGTTATTGGAGTATTAGGTTTAGCTTTTTGCCACACAGCTTGTCGGAGCAGAAAGTTACCGAAGTGCATCAAGAGTGGGCGTGGGAATTTACTATTCTGGCGTTTTTGGACAAGTGGTAGTCGATGTGCTCTTTGCACTTGGGAGTCCCAGTCCCAGTCTGAGAGATCCGGGAAGGCTCGAGGCAGCAGTCTCACCAGGAAGGCCCTCGGGTCGGATCCCTCTAGCCCTTCCGGGATTCCGTAAAGTTTGAGGTTGGATCTTCTTTGACGATTTTCCAGGTCCTCGACTTTCCCCTGGAGTTGGATTAGTTCTGCGTCGTGGCGCCCCACAGTGGTATCTAACCGTTGTGTTCCTTCTTCCACCAAGACTGTGCGTTGTTGGAGCTCTATTATCTCTTGTGTGACACCCTTTAGTATGGAGGCTATATCGGTTATGGAGGTTTGCAGTCTTACATTGTCACTTTTCAGTTGCTGATAATGTGCCTCCGATTCTGCCCTTTGATTTATCAAAAGTTTTAGTATAGTGTCTAGTTGGGGGTGACCAGTGTTTCCCAACCTGATCTCTTCAGTTGAATTTGTATTCATATTTTCAGCAGATAATTTGTTTAGGTCAGTATCAATATCCACAGATATCGGTAGATCAGAGGCTGTAGCAGTTGGTAGGAGATCTTTTTCTTCTGTGGTCTGCTCAGTAGGGACATGGTTAGGGGTTTGCGTCATATAAGACCCTATTTCGGGGACTTGCAGTACCTCATTATCTGTAGGGCTCCCCCCAGAGAGCCTTAAAGTCATACTCTTGACTAACCCTTTGGCCTCAATCCACTTCCTTAGCGGACTTTTGTCAATGACCATTTTTTTTGTAATCAAGGGGGCTGCTCCTGTAGCCAGGCTAGACAAAGCTCTCCCTCTCTTCTTGTGAGTTGTCTTGGCTTTACCTCTGCGTCTCTGTGGGGGTAGCCTGCGCAGGGTCTTATCCGTAGACTTATCCAGTTCCTCCTCTGTATCATAATCACAGTCCTCAGAGGAAAGATGTTCCTCAGCCAATTCCAAAGTTTGTTCCGAACCATAATTACCCACTGGGCACGTAGCAAGACTGTTACTTTCTTCTAATGTGCCCTTGCCTTTGTCTATTGGGTCTTCCATCCTCACAAATATAGCCGCCATCTTGGGAATATAGGTCGAGGTAGCATCTGATAATGACTTGGAGATGTTTAATGAATGGGGACCCCCATTTGCCACCCCATTTGCCTCCTTTATTCCTACTGTTGTCTCAGGGCTTTCTAGTGTCTCCCGGGTCTCGGTGTCTTCAGTAGGGGTAAGAGATATAGCCGATTGAGCAGATAGAGCAGAGTCATCATCATGGTTTATATTAGCCATTGTCATGGTATTTTGGAAGCCTACTAATGCTCCATCCTCCCCCGAAGCCACCCCGGCTTTAACACTTTCATTAGTGTCTGCACCTTTTTGTGCCGTTTTTTTTGGAATTGTCCCGCAATTCAATAGAGGAGGGCGCAGAATCGTCTCACCTGTCGCCTTCCTGTCGCTCCCCTTCAAGGTAGCAGCCGGGACAGGTGCTGCCAATGTTGCTGTTTCCGCGTTTCTTAATCGTTTTTTCAGCCCTCCCGTCGCCGTATCTTCTGTGATCTCTACATCCGTGGTAGTCGGTAGAGCAAGGGCTGGGGCTGGGGCTGGGGCTGCAGCTGTCGATGTGAGCGTAGGTAAAGCGGCGGCCGCCGCCGCTGCTGCTGTTGCAGAAGTTTTGGTGTTCCGCGTTGTGCGCGGAGGGTGTTTGGGCGACATACCTTCTGGCGATACAGTTGCAAGCCGCGTCTTAGCCAGACTCAACAAGTCGATTCCAGAGCGAGCGAGCCGGTTCTCAAGCCAGTCCCTCACCGCTCGCCAGACTCTCGTAGAAAGCCACAACATCAATCAGATAGCGTTGTGTAGCGTTGTGAAGCGTTGTGGAGCGCAGGATAACTGACCCGGGTGAGTAATTTAGTGAGATACGCTGCAGCAATACTCTAAGCCGCCCGGTTCATTCAGTCGGGTCTGATCCGACTTCGTCTTTCTTCCTTTCCGGTTGCTCCTCGCCGTACAAACAATCGATAGAATTACGATTTGTCCCCCATTCTCCGCACTCTTAGGGTTTTTTTAGATGGCTCTAGTAATCCGCTGACACCAGAGTGGAGGGAGAGAACTTTCGGTCCGCCACAAGCAGAGTCCTCACTCCGCCATCTTGGACTCCGCACTTCGCATCTTCTTCAGGCCAGCAAAGTCCTTTCAAGTGGGGACACAGCAAAGTCCCTTGTCCTCTCCTTAGTCAAATCAGCAAACTTAAGGCCAGCCCCAGAATACACAGCAAGGGCAGTCCTTCTCTTCAGTCTCTTCAGCTGTTCTTCCTTGGCAGAGCTTCCTCTTCATCATGAAGTAGTTTCAATCCTTTTTCAGGCTTTAGTTCAGGGGTTTCAGATCTCACATTTTTACCCCTAAATGCCTTTGAAGTCTTTGTGTTCAGGGGGCTCTGAGCCCGGTCCAAACCAGACCTGGATGTCTTCCTGCCAGTGCACACCCTATTCCTTTGATAGTGAGGATCTAGGTCCCTGACGCTCCGCAGGAGGTGGAGCCATCCTTTGGTGGCAGAAACACAGCCCTCATCACATCCAGGGGCTACTCTTTCCCCCACACCAAATGTAGGCCAGCCTGTTGCTGTCTCACCTACTATTCTCTGGTGTCAGGACACTACCCAGACCATGTCACATCCAAATAAGCATGGGCGGAAAATCCGTTCCGCTCGCGGATTTTGCGGATTTTCGGGAAATCCGCAATCCGCGAGATTTGCGAATTTCCCGCAAAATCCGCAAATCCGCGAGCAGCGGATTTTGCTCGCGCTGCTCGCACTGTTAGCGTGAGTTCGCGCCCCGCGAATAAGTGCGAAATTGCAGAAATACGATCTTGGCAAAACTGAAAGTAACTACTTACCAGGTTCAAAAGTTCAGGCACATCATTAGTAGCCATTTCCTGTAGGGCTTCCTGAGGGGCCCCTCCAGAGTTCAGTTGCCAGTTGAAACTATTATGTGACCCTGCTCTGAACCTCAGAATAGTTACACATATGCCACAAAGGTCCTGAATTACAGCTAAGGGAGACAAGCAGGAGCCAGGCTGGAAGTTAAAATCCATTAATCAGCCCCTAATTCATTATTGTCAGTTGGGGCAGGGCAGGTGTTGTAACTAATTTTGCAACAATGAAAGCACTTAGCAAGTGCAAAAGATCACTAATCAGGGCGCACTAAGGAAGCAGGTGGCAGCTAAAAAAATATTCTGTGACACATTAATCAGCCCCAAATTAATTCAGGTCACTTGAGGCAGGGAAGGTGTGCTTTGCTTTGCCGAAAATAATGTACACTGGACAACCAGAGGGTGTAGTGATGAAACAGAGGGTGGCATGGGTGGGCCAGAGGGTGGCATGAGTAGTCAGAGAGTGGCAGTGGTGACAGAGAGTGGCAGTGATGAAGAAGAGTGTCCCAAACAGGCTGGACACGTAGAAACAACAAGTTCGCAAAACTTGCGACCCGACAGGTAAGTTCGCAAATTGCGAAATTGTAAAAACCCTCGCGAACTGGCAGAAACACGGGCGAACACAAAAAAAAAAAAAATCCGCAAATTCGCGGGAATTCGCGGATTTTGCGGATTGCGAATCCGCAAATCCGCAAAATTCGCGGATTGCCAATCCGCAAAATCCGCTCATGCTTACATCCAAACCCAGACAGTCAATACACAACCAAGCAGAGGCACACGGGATGGTTTAAGACAAGTAACCATCCACTTCTAAAAGCGTGGTTTCTAAACACACAATTTAAAAATCATCTTCACAAAAAGATGTGTTATTAAATTCTGAGTTCCGGCACACTAAACTCCATCGCTCCATCGTATGCCTACGGGAAGATATGCTAGAAACACGTGACACAACATTCCCCATTCTGTCCTATTACCTTGTAACAGTGAAAAACGAATTTGGCAGTATTTCACTGTCAGGACATGGTACACACCTCAGTATTTGTCCTTTACTAGTAAGACAAACATACCAATTGTGGACAACCAATTACCATAACACTTTATACAGGGAGCACTTGCGCTTTGACACTGATCAGCAGCCTTTCACATACACTGCACCCTGCCCAGGGGGTACCTTGGGCCTACTATAGGGGTGTCTGATGTGCATAAAAAGGGAAGGGTAAGGCCTGGCATGTGGGTGCACTTGTCAGGACAACAAGGCAGTTAACAAACTGCATGCCGGCACTGCAGTGGCAGGCCTGACATCTATTTGTAGGGCTACTAGTGTGGGTGGCACAATTAGTGCGGCAGGCCCACTAGTAACACTTGCCTTACCAGCCCTGGCACACATAGTGCACTTTACTAGGGACTTTACTAGTAAGACAAACATACCAATTGTGGACAACCAATTACCATAACACTTTATACAGGGAGCACTTGCACTTTGACACTGATCAGCAGCCTTTCACATACACTGCACCCTGCCCAGGGGGTACCTTGGGCCTACTATAGGGGTGTCTGATGTGCATAAAAAGGGATGGGTAAGGCCTGGCATGTGGGTGCACTTGTCAGGACAACAAGGCAGTTAACAAACTGCATGCCGGCACTGCAGTGGCAGGCCTGACATCTATTTTTAGGGCTACTAGTGTGGGTGGCACAATTAGTGCGGCAGGCCCACTAGTAACACTTGCCTTACCAGCCCTGGCACACATAGTGCACTTTACTAGGGACTTTACTAGTAAGACAAACATACCAATTGTGGACAACCAATTACCAAAACACTTTATACAGGGAGCACTTGCACTTTGACACTGATCAGCAGCCTTTCACATACACTGCACCCTGCCCAGGGGGTACCTTGGGCCTACTATAGGGGTGTCTGATGTGCATAAAAAGGGATGGGTAAGGCCTGGCATGTGGGTGCACTTGTCAGGACAACAAGGCAGTTAACAAACTGCATGCCGGCACTGCAGTGGCAGGCCTGACATCTATTTTTAGGGCTACTGGTGTGGGTGGCACAATTAGTGCCGCAGGCCCACTAGTAACACTTGCCTTACCAGCCCTGGCACACATAGTGCACTTTACTAGGGACTTTACTAGTAAGACAAACATACCAATTATGGACAACCAATTACCATAACACTTTATACAGGGGGCACTTGCACTTTGACACTGATCAGCAGTGGCAAAGTGCCCAAAGAATCTACGTCGGCAACATCATGTCAGAAAAAGGTCTAGTAGGAAGGCAAACATTTCAGGAACATTAGCCAAAAAGGGCCAAATAGCAAATTAAGGATTAAAAGTTTGTTTTTCAACCAGCGTTCAAAGGAGAGGACAGAACAATCTCAATGCATGTCGAGCCTAGTCTTATATAATTCCCTTATAACTTCTCTAATTATAGAACCCTACTTGGCTACATTAAGTAATCTTCAATATAACTTTTATTTGACTCACTTTCGTTTTACCACTGAACACTTTTTGGCAGCCTTCCTCTATCAGGGTGATTGGTTTGCATGCCTGCCAAAATGTCCTTGTGACAACTTGTTTCAACCAAGTACTGCTCATTTTACATTATTTTGCAATTTAAATAGTGATTTAAAGAAAATATGTATAGTCCCTGTCCTGCGGGAATCCACTTTTAGATGTTATAAGCAAGGCGTGATATATTTACATCTTGAGACACAAGAAATAAGATGTGCAGTATTAAACTTTATACACACCGTTTTAGCAGGGAGGAAAAGGTATGAATTAGTCCCATTAATAATTAATATTGGCCTTTTTTATTCTGTTTATTTGGATATCGCTGGAGTTGACAGGTGATGTGGCATGATTTTAAATATCTTGTCTGAGCTATTAGTATTGGATTCATTGCTGTTGTCTGTTCATGCTGTGTTTTTAAAAAACTTTTATGGGATTTTTCCGAATAAAGTTGATTGACTGACTGAATGAGCTGGAGATAAACAGTATGAGAGAAAAGAACCAGAGAGAGGCATTCAAGAACGAGTGTAAGAAAAGCTCAAGATGCAACACAGGGCAGTACCTTGTGAAAGAAACAATCAGAAAGTGAGAAACAGAAACTGCAAAGCAGACATAGATATAAATCAGCAGTGGGAGACTGAGAGAAGGAAGGGTGGAGTGAGTGTGAGAGAAATACGCTTAGCAAAAGAGTGGGAGGCAGAGGCAAGATAAAAGGGAGTCCAGTTTTTTTCTTTGGGGAAAGAACCCAAACTTACTGTACTCTTTGCTGAAATTATGCTTGCTCACTCTGCACGACTCTGGTCACCTATTTACGCCATATCAGTTTCAGAGCTCACCAGCTGCCAACGAAAACAGGGTGTGAGGAGGTTGAGAGGGCCCTAAATAATATAGTTAATTGTTGGAGGTTTGTCTAAGAATCTCAGTGCCTCTCATATTGTAATATATCAGGGAAAAATGGACTTAGAAGGTAATGGCTCTATTCATATTTATTGCACTGTTTCATTTCAAGAAAGTAGAAATTATAGGTATGTTAAAACACATTCTGACCAACAGTCACTTTTCAGTGATATACTAAATTTCTTAAAATATATGTTTGCAAGTAATTACAAGATGTTCTTGGTTTGTTTATTTACAAATGATACACTCCATATTTATTTTACATATATAACAACCACAGTTTATCTTTCATGAGAAGAAGCAAGAATTTAGTGGTCACAAATAAGCAGGAAAACCTATAAATTGTACTTTTTTTTAATGAAATATTGAAGATGTACTACTTTGGGAAATTCACAAACATTCCCAGTAGTACACCTTGAAAGCTAGAACAGACATGTCGTTCCAATCATACTGATGGGAAAGGCATGCAACTTACACCCCAGGCTCCCATTTAGTGCACTGGGAAAATGGAGACAACTGTGTAAATGTAAATGTTTCTCTTTTATTTTTTAACATGGAGAAATCCCTTCCCCTGCATTTCCCATGCATTTCCTACAAGTTTCGAGGTCATCCCAAGCTTGACTACATTACACCCACTTTCAGGGTGGCAAAGGTACAGATCAGAGTTTGTGGTTGCCCACAAAAGTACAAGATTGTGGGCACTCACAGAGTTACACGCCTCATTATTCCCACTCCTCATCCTTTACGTGGGGTTTACTATTATGTAAGTCTATGCTCGTTTCAGGTAGAATTATGCAGAAGTAAAAATACCTTTGTGAATCGGGCCCTAAAGATTTAAAAGAGAGGTGGAGGAAGGATAATAATTACAACATATTGCAAGCAGTGGCAGCCAACACAAAAAAAGAGTGGTGGGTGGGAGGAGGGGCGCAGGAAGGGGGGCGGCGGTTTTAATAATGTTTTTAAAATGTATCTATCCTGCTGCTGCCGGCTGCCTTGCACTCCTCTGCTTCCAGTTCCTTGTCCCAGCTGTCCCTTGGACAGCATCACGGACTCCCATCCAATCCCAGCGCTGCTCTCAAGCATGAGAGCAGCGTGGGGATTGGCCTGGGTGTGCTGGATTGATGCTCGTTTAAGCACAGGGAGTCTGTGCTGTTTCTCCAACCTGGCTGTGCAACACTGCTGGGTTGGAGAAACCTAAATGCGTATGTCCGTTTGGTGGGCGTGCACACTTAAAAATGCACTTACCACTCCTCCGCCCCCCTCACATGGCCCGGCCCTGCACCTCCCTGCACAGGCGAGCTCAGCCAACAGCTGAAAAATAAAACAACATTAAAATATTGTTTTATTTTTCAGCTCCTGGGTCTGAGAAAGTGGGGCGACGCTGCTCTGCCATTGCGGAGGAGCCGCAGCTGATTGTAAGGAATAAATGGCTTCCACCATCTATACAATGGATATTGTGAGTCTTTTTGAGTTTGACAACTTTGCAAAGTAACTTAGCCTTTGGCCTTGTTCTTCTATATGGTCACAGAGTTCTGTGGTGGCTTTCAATATCTGTACAATGTACACTAAAAGTGCTTTATGCATGTATCTTATTTTGAGCATGTGATTTCCGTTATATTTTGATTTTTTTTAATATTACTTAATTGTCTAATCTATACTTAACTAATCAATATTTGCATTAAAAGCATTAAAAGCGCCTTTCATGCGGAAATTTACACATAAGTGTACAGTATATCAAAAAACATAATCTGATTCATAAAAGCATTCCTAAGAACGGGAAACACTACCACCGGAATACTCTTTTACATAATCTTACATGCCTTTGTGTACCTGCCCAAATATATCCAACACACTTATAAGTTCAAAGAGGGCACAGTCCTTTTTATTGATACTAACTGTATATGAAAATTCTCTAAATATTCCCATTTTATTCCCATATTAGTTGCTTTGGGTGCAGTTCACAAAGACATGCAAACAATATAGAAAACAGTACCACTAAAGAGCTACTTTACATACTGCAACATTTCTTTCTGAAAAGCTCTATAGTCGCTTTCACAAGCCTTTGGTTTTATTCTTCTTTGATGTTGGGTCACCATGCATGTTTCAATCCCAAAATTTTCTATAATTCCATATTCGTTATCATCATCCTCATAAAAAGGCCCTTTCATGCCCTCCAAATGAAATTTGCTTTGCCATACTGGGCTCTTTTGTACATTACATATGCACAATGGCATGATGATAGTAAAAGGATTGTGCCCTCAATGGTATATGGTCCACAATGAACTATGAAGGGTCATTTGCTGATCACCTCTTAGTAAAAGATCACAAGTAAAGGGTGGTCAGCCTAAACCTTAAACATAATTTTCTCGTATATGGGAAAGGCAACCGATATAAATAACTTTTGTAGCCCAGTGGTGTCTTACAGCACATTTGGGCATATTTATCAAATGTTTGTGTTGCCCTTGCACCTTGCAAGGGGGCACAAGGTTGACGCAAAACCTAAATTAGATTTTTCAAACCATGCAAGGTCACCTTGTGGCTTGATAAATTAGAGTAACTCAAGGCAGCGTAAATCATTGTCTTGTGTTACTCTGCAGCAGGGAGGCGTTCCATGGGTGGAGCATGGGTGTTCCCATGCATCCACCCATGAATTCAGACACATTCCCAGATTTACCAATACTGGCAGACCTGGGACTGCATCAGAACTGTACACCCGACCACCAGAGGGGCAACTAGGAGAAATTTATGTTTTTCTCCTTGTTGTTTCCTCTTTCTAAGTGTGCTATATTCAGCTGCAGCCATAGAAAGAGTAAAATGCCTCTATGGATTAATTTTGTGCAGGAAGGTGCCCCTTCCTGAACAAAAAGAATCCTGCCTGCAACATAGGCACCCTTGCAACATCATGCAATGGTGCTTGCATTGACACTAGGCAGCCAAAAGTGCGCCAGAGCTAGGAAAAGACAGGAATTTGCTGTATAATTATAAAGAAGGGACATTCCTGCACTTTCCCTTTCTCACAGCGCAGCACAACAAGGTGGCTTACTTCGTTGCGTAAATTTTTGATAAATATGGGCCATAATTTTGACTCAACAAGGTCCTATATATTGCATTTAATTCTTCTCTGATAATTTTGACCCAATAACTAGATTTAGTTAGACTGGTCGTAGATTTAGTAATACTGAGTAGGTTTAAGAGTCAGTTAAGGAAGACGTTTTTAAATGCAACTCCCATGTGATTCATCTGCAAACCTGATTCCTTTTGTGAATTCTGTAGTTTAAATAATTAAACTGTTTATTATGTTATTTCAATTTTGCTTAGAATGTTTTATGTTTTGTTCTAGGTATGTATTGTCTTGTTGGGAGGAATCTAGAAGCTAGGGCTGGATCTGGCATCTGTCTTCACACACAAGTGAAATCATTAAAAACAAATTCAAATACAGCAAGTATGACTCTACCCAGAAAAAAACAAATTCACTTAGGATTTGTTGGTCACCCAAGAATGTTGAATGACTTTGTCACCGATAACTAAATGAATCACATGGGAGTTGCATTTGAAAAGTTCTTCCTTAACTGACACTTAAACCTATTCAGTATTACTAAATCTAGGACAAGTCTAACTAAATGTAGTTATTCAACTGCTACCACAGCCTGCTGAGGGCAACAAAGTAGACAACCCTAGCTGTGTGCATTGAAACCAGAGCCAACTACAGCAAGCAACTTTTCAACATTGTTAAGGAGTACTCAAACCCGACTGCCAGTGAAAACCACATCACACCCTCACAAGAGCTCTTCAACAGCCTCGCTGAATTCTTACATGACAAGATCCCAACCATATACAGAAAATTGAACCCCAACCTACACCCACGTACTTCCAAAACCAATACAACCTCACCTCGACTGACATGAACAATGGACTGACCACCTGGCATCAGCTCTCTACCCAGGACATCACCTCCATCATGAAATCCATCCACCAGGGAGTCCCCACTGTCCAATGCATGCACCACATCTTCAACCTTGTAAACCAAAAGGATTGGACAAGAACTCACAACACAGCTCAACACCTTAATCACCACTACAACATTTTCCGCCACCTGGAAACACGCCAAAGTCAGAGCAGTACTCAAAAAATCCTCTGCCGATCCCGGTGAATCCAAAAACTACTGGTCTATCTAATTGCTCCTATTCCCAGCCAAGGTACTGGAAAAGTCTATCAACAGGCAACTCAAAACACACCTGGAGCAGAACCAGTTACTTGACGCCTCCCAATCTGGTTTTCACAGCAATCACAGCACCAAGACCAACCTGACTGCAACCACTGATGTCATCCGGACCCTCCTCAACCAAAGAGAAAGAGCAGCCCTGATAGTCTTCAACATCATTTCTCACCACATGCTGATCAAAAGACTCCACCACATCGGCATCCAAGGAGACATGCTCAGATGGACCACCTCCTTCCTCACCGGAAGGACACAAAGGGTCTGCCTACCACCTTTCACCTCTGAACCGAAGAATATCGTCTGTGGGGTCCCCCAGGGCTCATTCCTAATCCCCACTCTCTTCAATACATACATGACCCCACTGGCCAAAATCATCAAATCTCATGGGCTCAACATAAATTCCTAAGCAGACGACACCCAATTCATCATCTTCCTCGCTGATTACCCTACCACCACCAGGACCAACTTTCACAGACGCATGACAAGCGTCGCCGAATGGATGAACAACAACTGCCTGCAGCTGAATACGGACAAGGCGGAAGTACTGATCTTTAGCCACAACAGCAACCCCTGGAATGGCTCCTGGTGGTCCCAAGACCTTGGACCTGCACCTATTCCCACCTACCATGCCAGGAACCTCGGAATCATCATTGATAACAAGCTCACCATGAAGTCACAGATCAATGCCGTCACCTCTGTCTGCTTCCTCGCTCTGTGCATTCTACGTTACATTTTCAAGTGGCTTTCCTTGCACACGAGACCCTCTGTGACACATGCCCTCATAAACAGCTGACTGGACTATGGCAATGGTATCCACTTAGGATTTGCGAACCACCTCTTACAAAGACTTCAGACCATACAGAACCCCACAACCAGACTCGCCCTCCCAAGATGTACCCACATCACACCCCATCTCCAGCAACTCCACTGACTCTCAGTACAAAAGAGATACCAATTCAAGCTGCTGACCCACATACACAATGGTCTACACAACCAAGGACCCTCCTACATCAACTACCGTCTGAACTTCCACCCATCATCAAGAAGTATACGCTCTGTCTCCCTATCACTTGCCCACATGCCCAGCATCCACTGAAGCAAAAGTGGAGGATGCACCTTCTCCTATATCGCAGAAAAGACTTACCTCCCCATGCAGCCCCGAACCATCAACTTTCTTACGCATTTGACCTTGCTGTTCAAATGAGCCTTAGGGACCTTATAGCTTCTAGATACCCTATCAGATGATTAGCTGCAGTTTATAAATCCTGATTGATTGATTGAGACAGATTAAACTTCTGTAATAAATGATCAGGAGATCTTTAGGAGACAACACAGATCAGAGGAGAATAGCTAAAGAACAGATGTCAAACTATCCGTGTGGGATATAAGTGAAATAAGATGTATGCTCATAATGTGGTACAATCGTATATGCAGTAAAGCATGGTTTTAGGATGGGGTGAGCAAATCAAGAATGCCAAGTAATCAAGGTAATTCATACCATAAGAGCAAGAAATTGGCTATTTCACTTGAAGTTTAAATCTATAATTCACATTATCCTATCCTTTTACTCCAAGTACAAAGCCACTTTGGTTGTGGCTAATATTATACAAATTCACAAACATAGCAAAATGAGCAGCTTGACAGTTAATATCCTTATTTTAGAAATTGGAATTAGACATGTTTTTATAAGGCTAAAGTCTGCAAAATCCTCTGATCTAGACAGATTTATATAATAATTGAATCAAATGTTTAAAACTATTGAAACAGGATTTAACTCCGGTGATGCCCAATCTGTTCAATTTTGCTCCAACTAACAAGGATTTCCTGAGGTTTATGAAGAAATAATTGTGTATGATGTGGGCAATGCACAAAATAATTCATGAATTGATGTATTAGTATTATGGTAATACTACATCACAAACTTCTAAAAGCATTTCACATAACTATGTCATAGATATACATCTGCACTTGTCCTAGCTCTCATGTGCTGGTTTCTTCGCAAGAGAGCAGAGAGCTTGCACACACACAAGTCTGTGTTTTAGGTGTAAATGTGGTAGTAGCAAGGGGGATTGGCTGGGAAATTGGGAATACCTCATGCAAAGTGGAAAGAATAAAAGGGACATTTTCTTGGGAAATAAAGAGAGACATGAAAATCCAAAACCACACATATAAAAGTGTACGTCTTTTGCAGTTCACTAAACATATACCCAGACATATGTAAATAGTTATACATTGCAATGAAGCTACTCCAACCAAACCTTGAAGTAAGTCACACATTACACATGACCAGTCCTATCACTGTAAGGGAATCACAAATAAATCTGTGGAGGCAGTGACTAACGCTACTATCCTAACCCATAAACTCTACCAAACATATAAAAACTTTCAAATAACTTTTGTTGTCACCCATACAAAATCATGTTGTAACTATGTAAACATAGTAGGATCACATAGTTAGAAACTTACAAATAGCTTCTAACATATTGTATATCCCATAAATGTACACACATGCAATGATGCACAACACAGCTGTAGCAGATGTCTAGCTTAATTACATCTTGCAGCACTAGGGGATGAGGGCAGAGCCCAGCGTGTGGACTTTATTTAAGTACTTCTACTTGTAATGATTGGAAGGTATTTATCATGTTCTTTATGTGATGCCTGTTTCCCCATTGTTTCCAATGTCCAGTTCTACATAGCATAGGCAGAGACGTACACAATGTGGAAGTACATTCTCTTGATGTATGCCAAAATACAGCTGTATAGTTGCAAGTAGTAAATTTATGGTTGTATTTTGAATTCTGTGTATCTCACTCCCCTTGTAAAGAGAGGTGGAGAAACATATGCTTATTTACTAGGCATAAATATCTGCCTGCTGTTTGTTAAGTGAATCTAGTTGTAGATTTTCCAACTGGCATGGATGTAGATCTATGTGCCTGTAGATCTCCATACATAGATTCACCTGTGTGAATTGTCCCCTGTCCCTTTGCACATATCTAGCAGGGATCCTATGTACTGTGAAAATCCTTCAGACAGATTGGATTCAGTGATTAAGAAACTTGTCCACTAGGATAAATCAGGCTTTATTAACATAGATTAGGTTACAAACTATAGTAGACCGTTAGTGGGTTTAATTCAACTTAATTAAACAGGTTGGATCACAATCTATTAGTTAGTCTAAATGCAAAACAAGTCTTCACTGATGTTCACTGGAATTACCTAAAAAAATTGTTGTTGACAATTTGCTTGGGTGTCATCTTCAGTACTAGTTCACTATCATTATATTCCCATCCAGGTGCTCTTAATAATGGAATGCTTTGATATCCAGTGAAGTGTCCCTTGATAAAGGAACTAAACAGGGTTGTCTTTGCTCCCTTTGTTATATATTCTAGATGTAGACCTTCTTGACATAACAATCAATACCACTGGAAATATAAAATGGGTCAGACAGACTCAACCAATACCAATTGCTGATGTTACATATCATATGAACCAAGTTTTGAATACTAGGTTGTCTCTCACTGCACTGCTCTTTCAAGTTAGATTACTATTTTCCATGGATTTAATTAACTTAAGTAAATCTAGTTAAATCTAAAACAATTCTCTCAACGTATGACTTATGGTTCAGCACATCAATCCCTGTCGGTAACAATTTAGAGTGCTATGCATCTGCTCCCGGCACCTGCCGTTGTTGAGTCTCACTGGTATCCAGAGAGGATGGAATCTTTGTAGAAAAGGAAGTGGCACCAGAAATTGTACGCCAAGTGCAATGTTCATTTGACCCGTATTATGGGGTAATCGCTAAAGGGATTAGCAATGGGGAGTTGAAATCCACACAGTAAAAGAACCAACCATTCATATAATATTCTCTCAACCCTAGAATGCTACCTCTTTTATTACTTTTTTCTCACATGATATGTCTTTGTTTCCTTTCGCTCTATGTTTGACTTTATTATTCTATTTACAACTAATGTTAAGGTATATATTTCTGTAATTTATGATTTCCTAACAATTATTGTGATTTTCACTTGCAAGTATGCAATTAATTTGAGAATTACGATAATTGGGGGGCAAATTGAGAGGTTTTTAAAAAAAATGTTTTACGGTATTGTGAAATATTTTCGGAATTTACCTCTAGGTTAACATAAAGTGGAATTCATAGATGCCGTTAGATGGGTACCAAACTCAGCTGGACATGAGCTGTATTCTGAGGTCACAAACATGTCAGCCTTAGTAAAAACTCTCAACAGGAGGCCTGTACTTCGTCTTGAGGTCAGTTGCACTGATGTCTTTGGGTCTGTCGTAATATGGCTCTGCAAATTGTGCCAAGTAAAACCACTTCCAGATTTCACCTTCAGGGTACCAAGGGTGCTCAGTCAGAGGCTTCTCAGGGAGGTAGTGTGGAGTGCTCAATCTCAGCAATGACAGTTAATAAAACTCCACCCTGGTGCTTCCCTTTACAAGAAACAAATTACACAGTTAAATTAGGTACTGCACATTTCAATGACCACACAAGTCACTGATTTTGAGTGCCATTACCTGAAGGTTCTACAACTGCTGACCCTCTCTCTTGACTCCCTGCTAGGTGATCCTCTTTTATCAGGTAAGACAGGAGCAGTGGGAATATAGCTTAGCTGCTGTTTATACATGCCTACAGTAACTGCATTTTCTAATCCTATGCAGATGTAGGTGCAGACAAAGCCACAGGGTTCTTCAGGGAGGGGCTAAGATATTTGTTGTTGCAAGCAGCAGACTTATTTTTACAAGATTCTATACCTCTCAAATAAGAATGACATACAGCTCTGTGATTATTTCCCGTCCTCCTTGTCCTTGTGTGTATCAGTTTGGGCTCCAATGGGGATTCTTCATTGTGGCATAGTATGTCAGGCTGCTGTTTCACCCTAATGATCTCAAAGTCGAAGAAAGGATCATTGCAAGGACTGGTGGAGCCCCAGCGCAAGTGGGTTTTACAGAACAGCACTTAGTGGAGATGGCTTCCCCATTAGCACCCTGGGTGAGTGTTGAGCTTGGCTGTCTCTGCAGGGTCATTCACAAACTTTTTGCCTTCACCCTTCTATTTTCTAAGCCAATTTTTGTTGCCCTTTAGGACGATGTGCACTTTGCCACAGCTAACCACTGCTAAAGTGCTTGTGCGGTCTTCTCGAAACATGGTAGAATTGACTTACACCCAATTGCCATATTTAATTTACTTTGTAAGTCCCTTGTAAAGAGGTACCACGTGTGTTCAGGACCTATAAATTAAATACTACTAGTTGACCTGCAGCACTAATTGTAGCCTTTAGACATGGCTCAGGCCTATCTTTGCTGCCTGTGTGTGCAGTTCAAAACTGCCATATTCACCTTGCAAAATTAACCGTATGTCAGGCAGAAACCTTCCTTTTTAATCATATAAGTCAACCTAAGGGTAGACTCTAAACAGCCCACAGGGCATTGTGCCGTGTATTTAAAAATTCAGTCATGTTCTTTTAAGATTTAAATGTCCTGATAGTGAAAAACTCTTATATTCGTTGTTCACCATTTTAAGCCCTACCTCTCCCATAGGGATAATTTTGGAGTTAAATTATTACATTTAATAAGCTGTAACCTCCAATAAGGAGCAGGTAGGCATTTCATGTTTGGCGTCTATAGAATGGCAATTAAAATCCCTCTTTAATGGTCAAGTTTGGAATTTTTATGAGAATTCTGAAAATGACACTTTTAGAAACTTGCATTTTTCTGTTCCAACCATTTGGTACCTGCAGCCTGTTCCTGGGTCACGTGACTGGGTGTAGCTGGTGGTTGGTCTTAGTCTATTGCGCCAAGACAGTGAGTCAAAGGGAAGATAGGTGTTGGCAGGATGAGTTAATGAGGGAGAGGAGCTGTTACCTACCTAAACATAACAAAGGGTCGATCTGAGCACACTCACAAAGGAGATTTGACACCAGTCGATTGTGACCCTAGACGATCTAGGGATAGAGCAGGAAAGTGGGGAATCCCAATCACCTCTTGGAGGTGGAAACCTCTAGAAGTCTCTCCTACTTTAAAGGAGACATCAGGTATAAATATTGGACATCTAGTACTAACTCTTCAGTACACTTCTGGACTTGTGGAAGACTCTGCCTGGAAGAAGCACTGTTGTGCTGCCGAAAGGACGTCCACTCTGCAGGACTGCTGCCCTGCTGTGCTGACCTACTGCCGTGCTGCCCTCTTGCCTGGGTGAGAAGAGGTGGACTTGCAATTTATACCCAGGACCACCAGAAGGGCTACTTTCTTGCAGCCAGCACCTGGACTCTGCAACTGTCTTACCCAACCAATTGGTGCCACCCCAGTTCCCCAGTCCAAGACCCTTGGAAGAGGGCCTGAAAGTGCTCTACCAGCCCATCAGTGGACCAAGCAGAACTAAGCATCTCCTCTGCTGCGCGTCGCAATCTTGAGGAGAATCAACGCATTGCCTCTGCTGCATGGTCTTTCCTGTAGCAAGTACTTCACATCACTGCTTCAGCCTACAGCCTAATCAGAACTGACGTTGCATGTCACATCCTTGACGCAGGACCTCGCATTGCAAGCCCATTCACCAACAATCAATCAGGGAACTGTGACGTGAGCTACTCACCTATGAGGGTCTCAAGGCGCAAGGAGGAGGCTCTTCCTGAAGGTGTGCAGAGTGGGGGAGCGTCTGAGGTTGATTTGGAACTCGTTCCAGGTCTTAGCCACGATGTAGGAGAAGGTTCTGGCTCTGCGGCTACTTGGGGTTTCGGCAAGGGCGGCCGAGAGAAGGTTTCCCTTGGGCACGTGGAAGGAGACTCTTTCGTTAAGGTATTGGGGTCTGTGTTGTGGAGGAATTTGTAGGCATGGGTGAGTAGCTTGAAGGTAATTCTCTTTTGAACGGGAAGTCAGTGGAGGTTTCATAGGTGTTGGGTGATGTGTTCATGTTGTGAGATGCCGAGGACGAGTCTGGCCACATTGTTCTGGATGGTCTGGAGTTTTCAGAGCAGGGATTTGTTGACTCCGGCGTAGAGGGCATTTCCAAAGTCCAGTCTGCTAGTTATGAGTGTGTGGGTGAAGGTCTTTCTGGATTTGGGGGCGATCCATTTGAAGGTCGTGCGAAGGATACGAAGGATGTTGAAGCAGGTTGAGAAGACGGCGTTGATCTGTTGGGTCATGGTGAGGGAGGAGTTGAGTATGATGCTGAGGTTTCAAGCATGGTCCATGGGAGTAGGGGGGTGTTGAGGGCAGTAGGCCACTAGGTGTTGTCCCATGCTGAGGGAGTGGGTCCGAGGACGAGGACTTCTGGCTTCTCTGAGTTGCAATTCAGGCAGCTGCTGCTCATCTGAGGATGCAACGTCTTTCATTCCTTCCTGTAAGATGAGTCTGGCGGTGTGGTGTTCCTTTGTGAGGAACAGGATGAGCTGGGTGTAATCGGTGTAGGATACTATGCTGAGTCCATGCTGTCTGACAATGGCAGCGAGGTGAGCCATGTAGATGCTGAAGAGCATGGGGTTGAGCGATGATCCTTGGGGTACTGCGCAGTTGATCTCTGGTGGTTCGGAGAGGAAGGGCGGGAGTCTGATTCTTTGGGTTCTGTCGGTGAGGGAGGAGCGGAGCCAGTCGAGTGTGGTCCCCTGTTTGCCGCATCATGAAGTGTGGCGGTGAGAGTGCAGTGGGAGACAGTGTCAAAAGCTGCAGAGAGATCAAATAGGATGAGGACCGCGTGTGGCCTTGGTCGAGGAGAGTGTGGATGTTGTCTGTTGTAGCGAGGAGGGCAGTCTCAGTGCTGTGGTTGCTGCGATATCCGGATTGGGAAGGGTCTTCCCTGGACCAGAAACAAGCATCCTGAGACCGGTTTTGTGGTAATGCCCCTCTTCAGCCAGGCTAGCTTGAATCCAATGGCTAACTGTGCAAGGGACCCACGTCTGGGCTGTGACTGGGGGTGAGTGTCTGAAAAGTTTCAGCACTACGTCCATCCTCCCCTTGTGTTTGCATTGTGGAATAACACCCCAAAATGGGAGCCAGTCGGTTGCAAGATTAATAAGAAAGCACGGTCTCTGGCAATTTTTACTGTTATCACAGTAGCATGCATCTTGTAATCAGGGCCATAGTCTTCCAAAGAATCTAAACTTTCTCTTATGTTATTGAGTCAGAGTCTGTGTTACTGGGGTAACCGTAAAAATTGCTAGTGAACAATGAGGTAAATACATAACAAATCAATCAATTAAGAGTAAACCCCTGTGAAATGAGGTGTTACCCTGTGAGCTAATTTCAATGGCCATAAAACTGCAATTCCAAAATCCATACTTTTGACGCATACATTTACCACCTACTCTCAGCAGGTGAAAAATATATGTGGGGACCTATAGGTGGGGTGGAGGGAGGGGGGAAGAATAGTGAGGGAAGGGGAAGGTTGTTTTTAATTGGGATATATGTATGCTCCCCATGTTAAAAAACAAAAAACAGGGAATGAAACGTGGTGCTGTGGAATTACGGGCATAAAAATCGGGTATTGTTCACACACATCTAAAAAAAACTAGGCGTTGATAAAACATACCGACTATGAGTCGGGCGCAGCGTAATTCTATTGCATCAATTTGCTCCATCTGACTCAGAATTGGGGCTATTGTGGTAAGAGCTGACCAACAAGTCTTCCTGTAACTTGGTATTTTTCTCTTCTAGTTTGATTCTAGAATGCCATTTGAGAGACCCAGATTTACCTGTTAGTAAAAAGAGGTTTTAGGTAGTAGTGTCTAAAGTTTTTTAATATCTAAGCGTTGTCTCAGGTAGTTCCCAAATATTTGGGCTGCACATAGCTCTCAAAGTATCCCTCTTTTTCTACATGTAGAAAAATACAAAAAGTTGGATAATGTGAGAACTAAATACTTTATTGTGTCTTTCTGGCCAGGGAAAAAATATTTCCACAGCTATCATCACTTTTAATTAAGATGTAAATATCCAAAAACTCTTCTATATGCAAGAAAATGTTCCATCTGGAGTTCTTCAGTTTCTACAGAATAAACTGTTTGCACTTACATCTCCTCTCTTCTTTGTAATGTATGTATACTTGTAAAGCGCACTGTTACCCCGTTACGAGGCGTCCTGGCGCTGTATACCGCTGGGGAACCTGTCCTGGCTTTCCCTGTGAGAGGGCACCCCCAAGGTGAAGCCAGGCATCCCCGGCGCTGCTAGGGCTGTTGTGGAGATTAAGCAAGCTATTGCCCAGAGTTGCAGAGTGGGACCCATGGTTAGCGTAGGCACCTTGACGAGAATTATCGAGTCCGCGGACATTGACCCAAGACCCTGTCGCGTCGGGAATTGAACCCTGGTCCCGGGCCGACCTCTGCTTCAGGGTCTGCCGCTTCTAACCAGTGAGACACACCAGTGAGCTACCTCTTCTCTCAGAGAATCTCCCCATGTAAAGGTATCATTTCCCATGCATTCATCCACGGGAGTGGGGGTCAGTGACGGCTTGTAGGTAGTAGTGGCGGTGGGGAGTAGGGGTTAGAAAGAAAAAAGACTTACCTGCTTGTCGCCGCAGTCTCTTCTTCTTCCTCTATGTTCTGCAGGTTCCTGGCAGCACCCTGGCTCCCCCAAGCCAATCACGACGCTGCTGTCACCATGGCTGCCATCTCGTGACTGGTGTGAGCGCCATAGGAGCTGAAAGCTTGTGCATGTTCTCGATACAGGCGTGAATTACAGCCCGGTGAAGAACATGCAAAGTGCGCATGACTATTTGGCCGGCCCAAGTCGGCCGTCCCAACTGTCATGCGCACTTCATGCAGAGGCAACCACTCCTCCTCCCTCAATGTCACGGGAGCCCGGCCCGCCCTAACCTGGCTGGAAAATTCCACAAATAAAATGATAACAACTTCTGTTATCATCTTATTTTTCTTTTTACAGTGTTCCAAGAGCAGTGAGGCGACACGCCTCTCCGTTAGTAGAGTAGGTGCTCTGGTGGGGTTCTGAATTGGTCTTGTGAAGGAAAAAGGTGGGTGAGTCAGGATGCACTTGGGCCTCCTTCTTTAGCGTGAGGCAGTGTTATATGGGGGATGAAGGATCCTGCCCCCGCCCCCCAGTTCTTCCCTCAGTGCTGTTGATTGGTTAGTGGTAGATGTGACATCACTCTGTTTCTCCCGCTATAGATCACTGGCTGTATGGTCAATGTGGCTCCGCCTTCTTTAAAAAGTGGACTCCGCCCATCTCAGCAGGGTTCTGAGCAGCATTGCATCTGTTTGCTCCTACGTTCCTTGGGGGCTCCTCGCTGCAACTACAGTAGGCTCCATGGTGCTTATCCGTCGCCTGTGGGTGCAGGGAACCTCCACCCTCACACTTCTGACTTCCTATCAGAGAAATCTTAACACTGTGGGAGCCCTTCTGTTTTACTTTGCATTAGCTGTGGACACTAATTCCCTCTAATAGCAGTATTTCCATTTCCATGTACTCAACGTTTGAAGCTTGATCTCAGACGGGCAGAGCCCTCCATGCAGCATCATTTATTTTATCGATTAGTAATTTGAAGTCACTTTGGCACTGTTCCACGGCAGCGAGGTCCTGCGTAAGAGCTGTGGCTTTTTATAGTCCGCATTTAAACAATCTTTCCCAGCTTTTGGCTTCCTCGCTGCTTCTTTCGAGCACTCACATGTCTTCCGCACATCAGCGCCGGAGTATCTCTTTCCTCTTCAGCACTTTGAAATGCACAGCATCACGCATCAGACAATCAGCAGTCGCATGTTTAGGTGAATATTTTACATAATATACATTCCTTCCGTTATTGCTTCTCTGCCTGCTTCACCTCTCTCCACTATCCTTTAATGTTCATTTATTTATACTCGGAGTGCGGCTCATGTTTTGCATACTAATATCCTGATGCAGTCAGTAGGTATTGGCACAATAGCTGCAAAGGTTCGAGCACCTGTAAGTTTGCTGTCTGACAGGGTTGGTTAACCATGTTCCCTACTGTTCACTACTGTGAATAGGTGCACATTTGTACTAACCGGTGTTGAGGACCACGGAGGCAAGTGGGAGGCTCTGCTATTGCACCACATTTTTTATAAATATTTTTTTTCCTTATATGCACATCTTCAGTGGGGAGAATAAATCTCTCGCACAGGTTCACCGTGTAAGAAAGGGGTGAGACGTTTTAAAAGCCACATACTGAATGCTGCAGCCGCGAAAAACATTGAGTTACGCCTCGAGCGAAAAGTTTACAAATTGCCCAAGTGTAGGAAAAACTGAAATTACAATGAAAATGCGAAACGTAGTGTAATGATGTATCTACGTCCCCCACACAGTGCTCTGAGCCAGCTTACGTTTGGAAACTCTTTTATTCCACAAGATAGCAATTGGTAAGCAAATAGAGCGCCGAGCGTCTAACTAGCGGGTGCTCCGGTCGCCAACTGCCGATCTCCGCTTCCGCGCTCTCCTTTCCTCCTCTACTGCGCATGCGCGCGTCCTTCGCTCTCGTCTACAGCGTGACGCGTCATCGCGTTCACGCTCGTAGACTAAAGCGCAACACCACATATCTCCCCCCCTTTGACGCATACATTTTTAAGCAGTACTACAGTCCATCTCTAATGTCCACTCATATCAAAGTCTCTATATCTTGAGGGCAAGGTGATAGTTCTGCCCAAACGGGTACGCCTTACCAGGTTGCTCTCCCCTCCATCGCTTCCTCCGGGAAATTTCTCAGTGTCTCTCTGATCTTCCCTCGCTCCGTCTGTAGCAGGGATGGAGTGGCCTCCCGCTAACTCTGCTGCCTGCACATCTCTTCCTCCTCCTTCTTCTCTGTCTTCTGATGATACTCTCTGGTCCTCTCCACTTGTGGACATCTCTTCTTCTCCTCCTATGTGTATCTCCTCTTCTTCGGACTTGGGCCATCTTACAATCCTGTTGACTTTCGCCATGCGGTCTTGGGACCATACCTTGCCATCGCTGAGCAGAGCAGCTCTGCCTCGTACTTCCTTGACTTGTAGGGGCCGGCTATACTTGCTCTCTCCTTTCTTTTGCAGGGTGGGAAGTTTGACTCTGACCCATTCTCCCTCCTCCAGCGCGGATTCTTCAGTGTTGCGCCGCCTGTCGTAATGGGCTGCATATATACTCTGAGCCTTCTCTAGGTTGTGCTGCACCACTGCTGGGGACCATTTACTAGTTACAGTTTTTTCTCTCCACACCACGTTGTCCCGGGTGAACGGGAGACGGCCTCTCAAGATTTGAAAGGGGCTATACCCTACCACTGTGGGGGTGATCCTGTATGCCCACAACATGCTCTGTACTTCTGTTTCCCAGTCTTTGCCTTGCGTGATGGCCGCTTGTATTAAGCCCATGAGAACGCGGTTAAACCGCTCCACTTGGCTGTTGCACGCTGGGTGGTAGATGGCGGTGTGTTTCGATTTGATTCCATTCCTCTTCATGAACCGGTTCCATTTGTCTGAGACGAACTGAGGTCCGTTATCGCTAAGTATTGTCTTTGGTATTGCTTCCCTCACGAACAGGGAAGTCAGGAACTTCAACACTGTTTCTGTGTCCATGGACTCTTGCACCTCAACCTCTGGCCATTTTGAATATTTGTCAATGACCACACACAAGAATTTATTTATTCCACGGTTGTCAAGCACTGGTCCCAAGAGGTCAATGGCTAAGTCTTCCCACGGGTTCTGGGGGTTCTCGAATTTCCCTAGCGCTGGCCTGAGAGGACGAAGTATTTTGTCAGCTCCTTGGCATTGTTCACATTCTCTCACTTGCCTTTCTATCTGGGCATCCATGCCAGGCCACCAATACATTTGTTTTACTCGGGCTTTTGTCTTTACGATGCCCAGGTGTCCTTCGTGCAGTTGGTTCAATAAAGTCGGTACAAGGGCTTCCGGTGGAATGACTCTCTCACCTCTGTACAGGAAGACTCCCGAGTCGCTCATAGACAGTTCCTCCCGAATTTCATAGAACTTCCTCACCTCTGCTGTGAGCCTTCGTTTGTCCGGCCATCCTGACGTGAGGTGTTGTTTGACCTCAGACTTCTCCAAGTCTTGCTCATAGGCAGCTGCCCATTCTTGTCTGCTTATTGTCATCTCATTGTCAGCCATGCTCGCTACCATCTCATCCTGGTCCGGTGCGACTTCTGGAGCCTCCTCCATGGCGGAAGCTCTACTGAGGTAGTCAGCTACCCTGTTCTGGATTCCTGGCAGATATTCGACATCATAAGTGTAGTCCAGCAGCTTCAGCGTCATTTTTGCAATGCGCGGGGTAGCCGTGTCATGGCCTGAGGACGTCAGGACTTTGACCAAAGGTTTGTGGTCAGTTTGGAGCTTAAACCTGGTGCCCCAGATGAACTGTCGGAATTTGCACATCGCCCAGGTGACCGCTAGCATCTCTTTCTCAATGACGCTATATCTTTGTTCCGTGGGAGAGAGAGCTCGAGAAGCAAAACTGATAGTCTCTACCGAGCCATCCGCCCTCTCCTGTGCTAGCACCGCGCCCAGGCCTTTGTCACTGGCGTCCGTGGTCAGGATCGTGTTGCTTGAGGGGTCGTACCCTTGCAAGGGGATGGCCTCACTGATGTCTGTCTTTACGGTTTCAAATTCACTTTGCACTTCAGTGTCCCAGTCGAACTTTGACTTGTCTCTGATGAGCTGGCGCATCCTGTGCGTTTTGGTGGCAAACTGTCTCACGAATTTACTATAGTACTCGGCCATACCGAGAAACGACCGTACCTCTTCTTTGGTTTTCGGGGCTCTGGCTTCCTTGATGGCTCTCACGTTCTGTTCCTTGGGAGATATGCCGGGCGTCCCTATCTCGTGTCCCAAGTAGGTGACTGATGACATCCCTATCTTGCATTTGCTCCATTCCGCCGTGAGTCCTTTGTCTTGCAGCACAGTAAGAACCTTGGTCAGCTTTCCGTCGTGATCTTCCCGAGTGGACCCCATTACCAGGATGTCGTCCTGGAAATACTGGACTCCTGGTATTTCTTTGAACAAACGGTGCATCAACTTTTGGAAGACCGCGGCTGCTGATGCCAGGCCAAAAGGCATGCGGCGGAATTGGTAGCACCCAAACGGCGTGATGAAGGAGGTGTATTTTCTGCTAGTGGGATGCAGGTCGATTTGGTGGTATGCCGACGTGAGATCAATAGTGGAGAAGTGGGTGATGCCTTTTGTTCTCGCCAGCATTTCCTCAATTCTAGAAAGGGGGAACTTTTCCACAACGAGACACTTATTGAGTTCGCGGAGGTCCACACAGAGACGGACTTTGCCGTTGGGCTTCTTGGCAACAACTAGGGGGGCCAACCACTCTGAACTGTCTATGGGTTCTATGATGCCCTGACTTTCCAGCCTTTGGAGTTCCTGTTGAACAGCCTCAATGGTGGATAGGGGGATGTTCCTGACCTTGTGGGACACCGGTGTCGCCCCTTCCTTGAGTATTATCTTGTGGACGAATTTGTCCAGTTTTCCTACTGTTCCGTCAAACACCTTGGGGTAGGTCAATTTCCACTCTTCACCGTTGGTGGTGCGTAGCTCTTCTGTTAGGAGGATTTGTTCCTTGCCGCCGGGGTCCAATTTGATTCCTAGGTCTCCAGCGTCTCTCCAACCGAGTACAGAGGGACCTCTTTCCGCCACATACAATTTGCAGGTTGCTGACCTCCCTCTGAACTCGAACTTCAATGGACGAAAGCCTATCATGGGAATGGTGTTTTCAGTGTATGATATGGCTCGAATGTCCGGTGGGCGCAGTTCGGGCCCTACCACGGGTACAAAATCTCCTTCCCATATGGACCGTTGAACGATCGTCCAGGGAGACCCAGAGTCAACGGCCACATGCACTTTTACTCCGCCGATGAACATGTCCGTGCGCGGTTTGTCCGTGCGTTTCCCAGTGACATCTAGTACCTGACCTTCTATACACAGCACCATGTCACCGTCCTCCAGATCGTCCTCCGCACAGATTTCTGATGGTGCTGACTCCACGCACTTTACTGTGGACCTTTTTCCCTTTTTGCGGCATACTTTCTCAAAATGGCAGACCAGGCCACAGAACGCGCATCTGGCGCGAAACGCCGGGCAGCGTTTGTCCTGAGCTGAGTGAGCTGTGCTTCCGCACCTGTAACATGAAAACTTGCTGTCTGCAGACTGTCGTCCCGTCTGCTTCCCTGCCCCTCTGGGTTCCTGCTTCTGGTCTCCGTATGGTCCTTTTTGTTTGTATGTGGTCGAGGCCTCATCGATCTTGTTGACCATCTGCTTCTGTGTGCTTTCTCGTTTGGCTGCGTCTGCACATCGCTTCGACATCTCAGCTTTTTTCACCATGGCTATGACGTCCTTAAGCGACGTTTCGCTCTGTGCCCATAGTTTATCCTGAACTGATTTGTTGGTAGTGTGCATGACTATCTGGTCCTTTATGTACTCATCTTGCAGTGTTCCATACTTGCACGTGATGGCCAGACGTCATAGCGCGGCCACGTAGTCATCTATGGATTCACCGGCTTCCTGTTTCCTTTGCTGGAAATTGTAACGGTCTATGGACACGCATACGGCTGGTCGAAAGTGGTTATCTAGATCTTCTAGCGCATTCTTGAAGACGTCGTCCTCTGTTGCGTCGCGTTCCTTGGGCACTATGTTGGCGAAGACCCTCACCCCTTCGGCACCCAGGTTGTGGAGCAACAACCTCTTCTTCCGTGCTGGGGCGTACGGTTCTCCATTCTCATCCTCTAGCGCTTCTATGTAATTCCTGAAGTATTCCCTCCAGTCTTCCCACTTCATTTGGGGTTCGCCTGGTCTGGGTAGGAAAGGGATGGGAGCCATCAATGCTGAAGACTGGTTTGCCATCTTAAGTTCGCCTCTGGGTGCTTCTACTTGGGCCCTGGGGCTATTGGGCGCGCTGGGGGCTTCCGCTACACCTGCGGCGTCTCCTCGGCTTCTGGGGCTGCCTGGGGCGTTATCCTCTGTCCCTCGCGGTGGGTTGGTTGACTGCTCGCCCTCCTCTGGCTCCTGGTTGGTGCTTTTAGTTGCCAGTGTGCTGGCTGAGGGACCCCCTTCTTCTGAGACAGCACTGACCTGAGGGTGTCTGTGACTGCGCCTCTGCCGAGTGGTGGGGGTGCGCTGCTGCCACGCTCTATGCTTCCACGTTGGTGCTGCTGTGTGTGCTGCTCACTGGGCCTGGGGTGGTCTCTTGAAGCTCAGGCTCAACTCCCAGTAGGCTGTGTGTGGACAGTGGGGTGATCCCAGTCCTCGTCGCCACTGTAATGATGTATCTACGTCCCCCACACAGTGCTCTGAGCCAGCTTACGTTTGGAAACTCTTTTATTCCACAAGATAACAATTGGTAAGCAAATAGAGCGCCAAGCGTCTAACTAGCGGGTGCTCCGGTCGCCAACTGCCGATCTCCGCTTCCGCGCTCTCCTTTCCTCCTCTACTGCGCATGCGCGCGTCCTTCGCTCTCGTCTACAGCGTGACGCGTCATCGCGTTCACGCTCATAGACTAGAGCGCAACACCACACGTAGTAACTGAGACTCATGAGAGGCTATGCTAACATAACATATTTTCTTCAAAGCTCTGCTGTCACAGCTCCTTCAGCTGTCTCCCCAACCGTCTTCGAACCCACCAGAAATTTGAGACATATAAACACATAAAGGCAACCAATCAGCTCCTCTTCCACAGTTATGCTCAGTGATTATGCATGGAGATCATGTGTTCCAGTTCAGCTAAATACGGTTAATTAACCCCCTCAGTCTGGGAAATGGACACCTTAAGGATTTCGGGGGCCCTGGGCCAAACGTATTTCCCATTTAAGTTCTTTCATGCCATCTTTGGCTAGGTCACTGAAAGTTCACAGACACACTTGTCCAAATTACCGGGTGCTTAGGTCTAATATATAGCGATAGTGACGTGTGTTTTCAATATTGTAACACAGCAGCGATTCACTAATATCACCGCAAATAATCCCTATGACCCACCCATTTCTCATATGTGGCGTCCTATTTTGATCTAAAATAAACTATTTTTATGGATGTTGCATGAAACATAAACATATTCTCTGCAAAATTTCTATAATAGACTCCTATGGTAGTTATGGTAGCTGAATTATGCAGGACTGTGGACTTCAGTAACATGAATGAATATGAGTGGCCCTTCTCTTATGCTTGGCTGCAAGGCAATTTACGGGGGGGGGCGGAGAGGGACTATTGGTGTCACAAAATAATCTGGGGTAGGCTCAAGGGCTTGACCATAATCAGCAAACGAATCATAACCTCTAGAAGGCAGGAGAGGGTTGGTTGTGTCATAGTTTTAAATGGCGACAAGGGTGGTGGCCCAGACAGGACGTCAGGTGGGCGAGAGGGGTACTTATACCGAACTCCCCGCCCACCCTAGCCCGGAAACGACACGCTTGCGCGCGGGCCCCGAGGGGGTCCCTTAGCACTAGGCTGTATTGTGTGCCCTCATGTGGAACTAAGGCAGCCACCCTCTTAGGATGGTCCCCTGCGTGGACCATCCTAAGAGTGCGGGCAGCCACAGAGTAATGGCCATCAATCGATAGACACCACTCAGCACGTATCATTTCGTTTGCGATGAAGCCTACTGCTCAGTCTAGAAAGCAGTCAAAAGAAGTGCCTTTGTTGGTCTTGCGCTTACCCATATCAACAAGAAAAGAACTAAAGAGGAGTGGCCCAGCCAAGGACGGGTGCAGACGGGCCTTGTCTTGGCCAGGTCTTCGAACGAGCAATGTCAAACATGCTGAATAGCAGTTATTGCTGCTCCTCCTCATCCCACAGTGTAGAATGCAACCTGGGAAGTGTAGTTGACTCTTTCCCTTCCAGGGGTTGTGCCCAACAACCAACAACTCTGTGTGGCCAGAAAGTCAAAGGTTCAGTGTCTTTAAGGTACTTAAGTTCAGCTACTCACTAAACAGGTGCCTGAGTCAAATAAGAACAAAAAGACAAACAAAGGTCAGTGGCCTATTACTCCCTAAAAATTGCAAAGTCAGCCAACGTCTCTCCCCACAGGTCTCACAAACACACAAAGGTTACTGTCTTCAGAATCCAGATATTGAAAAACGTTATTTCTTGTATAGATGCTCCCAGTACTTATCCCAAACCTATCCAAGGGCGGCTGGTTTAAATTGGATTGAGAAGCAGTAGCTGGCTTCCCGCTATTTCCCTGTGTAATACAAATCATCTGGAAAGAGGAGCTGCCTCTAATTGCAGAATTTCAGTGTTTTCAGAAGCCTAATGCCGAAACACAGCCAAAAGTGCTTAACACTGATTTATCCTCATTTAAAAAAATCTTAACCCAATAATTAAATAGGTTCCTTGGTGATTTGCAAGAGCTATCATTGTCAGCATTCATCAAGGAATATACGTTGAAATGCTGCATTCTTTTTCCCCGCAGGGAATCACACGCAGTCGTTACAACAACCGCGTTGTGATTCCGCACACTTGAGGAGGGGGGCGCTGGAAGTAGGAATAGTATAATTTACTATTCTAACTCCAGTATGTGCTGACACTAGGGAAGGTCTTGGATTTTAAATCCAACACCCCCCCCCCCCCCCTCTGCAAGTCGTTGTTCCGACCCTGCGGGGAAAAAGATTTGTGGTAAACGCTGTTTACTGCCACCAAGTGACCGAGCTCGTAACTTGATATAAAATATAACTGATAGAAAGGGGTTTCAGAATCTCAGTCACTTGGTGAAGTCATCAAACAGACCCCCCACTGATCGTACAGATCTCATTGTCGACTTGAGGTATAAGAAAGGAGCTAACATAAGCAATTCATTTCAAACCAAAGTGGCTCCATAGAAATGACACAGAGGATGGTTCCAAAACCTTAAGCATTGTATTAGTAATTGAATTTAGATTAAATCAATCAGTAGAATTGAAGAAAACATATCATAAGAACATACATACTCAAATGATCATGCAGTCCGAATCTATATATTATAGGAAATAAAATGCAACATAGTATTAAATACAGCAAAAAAAATATCACCCAAGTGGGTTCCATAAAGGAACTTTCCTATTCTAAAGACAGTATAGGAAGTGGTAAGGGGAAATTCTACGAGGACGATGTCAGAAATAGATGAACAAGATTTAAGGATCAACTGAAAGACTTTGAGTCTTCAAACATGAAACTTAGTACTCTGGGCATGGGAAATCAGCAGAGTCGAGAAGAAATCGTCTCTCAGCAAGAGTCTGGACATGGTCTGTTCTGCTATTCTAAGGAGCACACAATTGAAGCATGAAAGAAGATTATAGAATGCTTCTCCTTATCATCTTCCACTGAACAAACCAATCAAAAGACAATGTTCTTAAGGAACAGGTAGACTCCCTAGTTTTCCAGCTCTCAACAGAGAAGAAATCATCTCAATGACCTTGGATGTAACAACAGTCTGGTCTGCCTGGTATAGGATGGATTCTCACACCATCTCAGTCTCTTTATCCAAGGTCAAATTTTAATTATTAAGAACATTCCCCCTAGTCTAACAAACTGAACAACAAGTCTATTCTAACTTAATAATCACATTGATAAGGCACCTGTAGAAGAGATAAAACCAAACACTTGCAAAACATTTTAAATATGTAACATGTGCACTAAGGCCTAATCACAGGTTAGGCCAACATTAGATTCAAAAGAGATTCTAAATGAATACAGTTAATATAAATGATTCTCTCTATTACAATTTAAAGAGAGCATACCTTTTCTTTCATGATGAGTACATTTATTATAATTCAACTAAATATATGGGTGGCTCTCATTAAAATGAATATCTAGCCTCTTACTAGAATTTATTAATAAAATGCACACACAGTAATGCAGTTAAACACAGATTTAGTATGTAAGTTGCATATAAATGTGTGGGTGTTAGAAACTGGGTTTCTGGCAGGCAGAGGATTGCACCCTGTCCAAGCAGGGACCACAATCCTAGTCAGGGTAAGTCAGATACACACGCTAAATTCACCTGTAGTCATCCTCTGGTAGCTTGGCACAGAGCAGCCAGGCTTAACTTACGGGCAATGTGTAAAGTATTTGTGAAACACTTCAAACAGTAAAACAGTGACAACACCACACAAAAAGATATCACACTCAGTTAGAAAAATAGAACAGGGGACTCCCTCTGTGTGGGATCCCCTCTCTCCTATCGAGCCTTTGCCAAGTCATTTTCTACTCCTCTTCCTCCTTCTTGGGCCTCCGATGGTGAGTTCAGATGTAACCAGGATTCTGCATTCTCTCGTCCTAGAGCTGCAAAGGGGTACTCTTCCTCACACTCCTATGCAGAGTCATATACCTTCCGGTTCTCTGCTTCCTTTATCCAGTATGCTTCCCAATAAGCTTATAGGGCTTTCTGCAGGTCCCACTTAACGGACTTCTTCTTCAGAGGCAGCCCCCACACCTTACAGAAATCCTTCAGCTCCTTCATAGTGTAGTCGACTATGCAGTTTAGATCCAAGAACATTCTGGCAAGGGGAAGAGAAAGGCAAAAAGGTTGGGGGTGACCCTGCATAAATGGCAATTTCCAACAGTGGGCACTAAATTACACTTGTCCAATCTCCCCTCTGATAGCTAGAATAGCCATCACATAAATCAAATGAACCTTCTAAGACTATTTCATAAACTTGTTGTCTTCAACATCCTACGCCTTGACATCTCCTACTCCTTCATCTCATTATAGGCCTTTCATTGATTTGCTTCTAACTCCACCTCATCCCTTTTCATTTTAACTCCCTTTCCTTCAATCGCCATTTCCTTGACTTCATGTATTTAAAGCCCTTACAAATAGCAAAAAAACTTATCAAGCAAAAGCCAAAGTTCAAAATAGTCCTCAGTATAGCATCAAAAAGTCCATTACCAAGATTGCCAAGCCAACTACCTACAGCACCAACTTCCTTTTCAACTTCTTCCCAAGCACCAGTTGCTTCTAATTCCTTCACATCTACTTTCGACCCTGTGACCTTCTTACCAAATCCTCTCTAGCTGCTTACTCTTGTCAAGGATAAAGAAAAACATTGTTGAACCTTCAAGATCTCACAGACTCCACTCTTTTTTTGCCAACAAAATGTCTACTGGAAGTCTATTCTGCAATATCATAGACCTAATAGCTACTGGCTCTGTATCTGAAGGCAGCAATGCACTGGTGGCAAGTGCCTGCCCAATTTCCAGGTAACTTAAAACAAGCATACTGTCCAAACACAAAATGAATACCAGGAATCACTTGATCTTCCCCTGTAAGTATTTGCACAGGGTCACCTAAAGCTTCAACTTTATGTTCACAGGTGCTCACCTCTACATATCTATTCCGTTCATCACTGGCTAATTTGAAAATGCACAACTTCTCTTTATGTTGCCAGTCCAATTTCAATTTAGGATAAATTCCCTTCGCTTTAAACTCATCTTCCTTCTTTTTACACACATGCTTCAAAACATCCTTTCCTCCCATTGACCGAAGGTACATTTGGACCCTTCTTGCTTCTATCTAAATCATGGATAAACCGCTTCTCTACGCGACTCATGGGAGATTTCAAATCCAATATATGAAGACGTTCAGTGTCAATATTATGAGGGGTTGAAAGAAATACCAAGCAGTATCTATCTCATCTGCCTCAGGATGTGATGTCAGGTGCTTATTGAGAGGAACTTCAGAGAAAATTGAAACATAATTCAAATAATAATATTTAAAGCACACCTGTCTATATAAAAGACTAAGTAAAATAGTAAAAGTGAAGCCATAAGAATGAGGAATGTGATAGTGACTCCTTCAGCTATCGAAGCAGGCAAGTGAGCACATACATAGCAGTTCTTCGCCTCCATTGTGCAAGTGTACTCATATAGCAACCTAGAAAAGGCGTTAGTAGAAAAGTCTCCCACTAAAGAATCTTTTTTTTTTTTTGTGTCCTCATACATGCCACCAGTAGATGTTAACTCTAGATGGGCTTACTTCAGGCCACTGGCACAAACCAACCTTTCCTGCCCTTGAGTTTGTGGGTAGCCAACGGAGATTGCCCAGAGGTAGGTCGTTTCCAATCCAACTCCCATTCACGATGTTACTTGCCATTTTGGGAGGACAGGGCCACTTAACCTCTGGCATAATCATTGGACTTGTTGATATTATTTCTCACACCATGCTTTTGGTACAGACCAGAGCTTAATAGAATTTTCCCCAACACACAACATGTCTAGACGACTCGCCACCATGATGTTTCCTAGACAGTCTGCAAATTTGGTTTTTTTCCCGATTTCCACTATTTACAGATGTCCCTCCTGGCGATGACAACTATGTAGAAAATAAACTGTGAGGTACAGCTTTTTATATCATAATCATAGGGAAGTCCAAAGAGAACTAATCTAGGACTACAAGTTAATGGTAGTGACAGTACCTCTTCTAGAAACCCACACACCTGTCTCCAGTAGCTAGCTATTTCAGGGCATCCGACAAACATATGTCCATCGTCTGCTGCTGGAAACCTGCATCTTGGGCATGAGTATTCTTCTGTTGCAATCTTAGAAAGTTTTGCCGGAGTCCAGTAAGCCCTGTACGCTGTAAACAGGTGGTTTCTTCTCAAATTTGATGGTTTTATAATTTTTTGAGAGAGTGTGAAGGAGTCCGTCCAGACTTTTAGTAGGTCTCCTGAGATCTGTACTGTGGAATTGTCCCATAACTTAATGATTTCAGCCTCTAAATTATCTTTAGTTCCCACCAATGTCCTGTACCATAAAGCAACCCACCTTTCCATCCCTTCTCCCTGCTTATTGATTCAAAAATAGAGCTCTCCTCCTCATTGGTCCAATTCTGGCTCCCCCACCAAGTAGATAGCTGGTAGAATTTAAATCTCGTGATGGTGCCTTCTGTTAAGTTTGATAGGGATTCCCAACTTAATAATGTCGAACTATTACACAAATCCCTCCATTTAATGAGACCCACTGTTCTCAGTGGAAGGGCAAGTTGGTCCAGTAAACATTCCGGTGTACCAGGAGAATCCCATATTGGGGCCTGAGGATGGTAGTAGGGGATGTCTAAAATTCTTCGTATTGATTGACAATTGTCTGGGGCTGTCCGTAAGAGCTTCAAACGAATTTTCTTAAAAATCATCTGATCTCCAAATTTGTAGAGAAAAAAGTCTAAGCCATGTGGTAGGTCTGATAGCATAGCCTGAAAAAGTCTACCATGCGAAGAGGAGTCCAACTTGTTGTCTAGGAGTCTGACATTTTTAAACTGAAAAGCATAGCAATAAAAAAGTAAATCCGGCAGGGCCAACCCACCCAGTTTTAGTCCCCTTCGCAATTTCCTCCAGGCTATTCTAGGGGACTTTGTAGCCCATATAAAAGAGCCAATCCTCCCTTGCAAATTGGCAATATCCTTTTTATTGAAGTTTAAGGGGATGGAGTTAAATAAAAAGGTAACCTTTGGCAATATTATCACTTTGACTAGGTTCACTCTACCATAGAAGTTAAGAGGCAGAGTGTTCCATCTAGTCAAAAGCTTCCTAACTTCCTTAACAACCATTGACCAGCTAGTTTTGGGAACTTCTTCTAGGTTGTGGGTGAGACAAATCCCCAAGTATCTAATTTTTGATTTTCCTTCTGGAATCGGGATGGGGTTGTTCCAGCTCATTATGTCCGTTTTATCTTTATTAATACTATACCCCGACACTGTACCAAAATCTTCGGCCAATTCAAATAACCTGGGGATAGCCTCCACAGGGTTAGATGTATAAAGAAGAAGGTCGTCAGCATAAAGAGCTGTCTTAAGCACCAGGTCTCCCATTATAAATGGTTTATTTACTGGATCTTGTCTCAGGGAGCAGACAAAAGGCTTAATATAAATATCAAAAAGGAGGGGGGACAGGGGACAACCCTGCCTCGTTCCCCTAGAAATGTTCAGCCATTTGGACAGACTACCGTTGACCAGTACTTTGGCCCGGGGACCCCTGTATAGTGTCTCAATCCCTTTGATAAATACATCGGAAAACCAAATTTTGTCATAGTCTTCCATAAAAATAGCCAATTGACTTGATCAAACGCCTTTGTGGCGTCAATTGCCACAATGGTAAGCGGCATCTTCTTCTCGGTTGCTTTATCTATCGCTCCAATAACTTGGAATGTCAGTTCATTTAATTGGCGGCCGGGTATGAACCCCCTCTGATCAGAGTGAATTATGGACTTAATTATTTTAGCCAGTCTAGATGCAAGTATTCCAGAATAGATTTTTGAGTCTGAGTTTAGGAGAGAAATGGGTCGATAAGACTCTATCTTTTTTGGGTCTTTATTTGGTTTAGCTATAAGGGAAATTGTGGCTTCTGACCAGGAAGATGGGGTATGCTCCCCCTGCAAAAATATTTTATTAAAGAGTCTCAATAATGGGGCTAAAATTTCTTCTAAATTATCTTTATATACCTCAGTCGGCAGTCCATCAGGGCCAGAGGCCTTATTTCTAGCCATCTTTTTCAACTGTGACCTTACCTCTCCCTCCGTGATCTCAGTGACTGAAAAGGTTTTATCCGAATCGCTCAACTGAGGTAACTCTCTCAAAGCCCACCAATTGTCCAACTCTTCCAACCCCAGTCTATTCTTCTCCTGATATAATTCCTCCATAAAGCCTCTAGCCTCACCTTTGATCTCTATGTCTTCTACTAGACGCAGCCAGTACCACACTGTGTTAAAGAGTTAATGTTATTTCTACTCCTCTCTGTCCTTGCCTTCCGGGCTAACAGGGAGCCACACTTCTCTCCATACTCAAAGTTACGGAGCTTGCTTACTTCCCACATATCTTTGATTGTCTTATCGGCTCAAACTTTAAAGCCTGTCTGTAGCTCTAATATTTCCCTTTCAAGACTCGGAATACTAGCTCTATCTTCCAGAGCAGCCAACTGTAGTTGTTCTTCCTTTATTTTAATTAAGTTGAGATCATGAATATCCTTTTCTTTCTTGAGTTTTCTATTTAAAAACCATATGTGAACCACAAATTCCTCTTAGGTAAGACTTAAGTGTGTCCCATACAGTTTGATCTGAAGCCATTCCTTCATTAAACAAAAAAAACTCCAACAGACTCTCCTTGATTTTATTTTTGATCTCATCGTTTAACAGGATGGTCCTATCGAGTGTCCACCTATATTCTGAGGGGCTAATTTTAAAGATTATTTTTAACTCAACCACCGAATGATCTGACAGTCCTACTGGGATATGTGAGATTGAAACAATATTGGGCAAAAACAATTGATCTAACAAAAAAAAATCTATTCTAGAGAACTGACTATATTTTTTACTATAAAAAGAGTACTCTCTGAGATTACCATGCTTAACTCTCCAAACATCCTGTAGTGTGAAATCTTTCATAACATTCTTTAAAGCTAAAAGGGATTTATTTGGGGAGTTATATTTAGCTTTAGAGGTACGGTCTAATTGTGAGTCCAGTATGAGGTTAAAATCACCTCCTAATATGACTGGAGCTGTATGTTGTATCATATATTGTTCCAGCTTTTGAAGGAAACAGGCATTATCTTCGTTAGGACCATAATAAACCGCACACAAAAAATTAAAGCTACCGATCGAAAGGACTGCTGCCAGCCATCGTCCAGACTGATCCGTACCCCAGTCATGAATCCTGATCCCCTTATTAGCACGTACCATTATAGCTACCCCTCTTGTAGAACCAATTTGCTTAGAGTAAAGAATTTCCTGAACCCAGTTGAGTTTTGCAAATACTTTCCTGCACACTTCTGCTTCCAGGTGAGTTTCTTGCAAAAGATATACATTGGCTTCAGAATTTTTCAAGAATTCGCAGACTCTTTGTTGTTTCTTCCGACTCCCTAAGCCATTCAAGTTCCAGGAAAGGAATTTACTACTAGATGTCATATTTAAAACCATTATGCAGTAGTTCCGCTCCCATAACCAGTAGTGGCCGGTGTTCATATTTGAGTTTAAGAGTATGGAAACTTATGGCAAATGAGGACATTTTTATTTGTTTCTTCCCTTCCCCCCTGTGACCCCGCCCTTCCCACCCCCGAGGAACCCAACCCTCCTGTTTGGCGTGAGCACACCTTAGGAGGCCCCGCACCCTTAACACACCTTCTTAAGTGAAACTGGACAAAAGTCTTTTCCCCCATTCTATTTTAAAGACTCCCCATTTTATAGAATTGTTTTTTATATATATATATTTTTTTTTTAACCAAATTATTTATTTATTAATTGGATTCCTTTTTTTTTCTCAATCTCCAGTAAGCGCAGTTTTAACAAGGGATTAGCTACTTTCTCATTTTTGATAATAGATCATCAACGTCTTCTGGGAAGTGACAAGTGAACATCCTATTATTCCACATTATTTTAAGCAGAGCGGGGAACTTCATTTGGACCTGGGCTCCCAATGAACGTAATTCTGGCATCCTTGAACCCAGCTCCCATTGCCTTTGAGCAGTCTTTCCCCCTATGTCAGATCTAATTTGATAAGGGTTGGCACGATAGTGGAGAGAGGTACGTGCTAGACACCTGCTGAGAATTAGTTCTTTAACACTGTATGTTTGGAAATAAACCAAGATCTTCCTTGGTGCCTTATGATCTGGATGTAACCTGTAAGGGTCTCTATGTACTCGCTGAATCTCAGCTTCTAGGTCAATATCCAGCCGATCCTTTACTATATCTTCCCGAAGTAGCCTACATACAAATCCCTTTATATCTTCCACTTCGACCCCTTCTGGTATTTTGAGAATCCTGAGGTTATTACGCCGACTCTGCATTTCCAATCTCTCCAGGTCCATCGTCAGAGTCCGATTTTGAGCTTTGATAACTTCTATATCCTTGGAGTTTCCTTTTGAAGTTTCTGAAAGCGCAGTAACTTTGCTCTCCAAAACACTAGTCCTGGCAGTGATTTCCTCTAATTTAGTCTCTAAGACATCAAATCTATCATGTAACCCCCTTTGGTTTCTCTCAGAGATCTCGAACTTGCCCAGCAGGTCTTCTCTCAATGTTTGAAATAAAGAGCCAAGTCTATCCCTCTCAGTCTCAATCTCACTTGGTCTGTCAGTACAGTTAGGCTGAAGGGCCAAACTATGTGTGTCATAAGTTGGAGGGGGAAGAGATTGGGAATCAGTATGAGCAATATGAGGAGCAGGGGAAGGAGAAATCACAACAGAGCTCAATGAGGCATGAATTATTGGGAAAGTAGGTAGAACGGGGACTACACTCAGCGGAGCTACTGGAACACCTGAGCCTGAGCCTGAATCATGCTCGGGCTGGTCTGTACTACTACCTCTAGTTCCCCCTCATTGGGGGCTGACTCCAGTACTACATACTTGTTGCACAAGGGTAGTGTGGAAGGAAATGAGGGAGTAAGTGCTTTATCTGACCAGGCAGTATCAGCTACTTCAGAGCCTAATTTAGCTTCTGCCTTATTTGTTGCGCCCTCTTTAGAATTCACTGCCTGCTCCATTATTTTGAAGTAACTTTTAAGTGAGGGAGTGTCTTTTGGCGTTTGTGGCTGCTTTATCGCCTAAGCTGACCCTCCCCTTCTCACTCCGCCTTTATTCTTTTGTTTGTATGGAGAAATGGGCGTCGGTCCCCCTCTTTCAGCAGTATCGGTAGAGTTCCAGACCCCTTGTTTCCTCAGATCTTGCTTTGACCTTAACTGATACCTGTTCCTTACTTCTCCCGTTCTTTCTTTAACTGCAATGTCCTGCTTTGGATGGTAATCAACAGAAGCTGCCCCCTCATCATAACTGCCAACCTTGATGCCTCTAACTGTTTTATCACAATCACTTTGGCAGACTGTTTTAGTATTAACTGCCTCCATGCAGTCCACCCCTCCAGGAACCACCTTACCGCTATTCAATGCTGCATAGGCCCCCCAGCATACCGGACCTCTCACTCGAGAAAAAAGCGCCTCCCTGGAACGAAGCCAGAGACTCCTGCGGCTGGCTCGGGACTTTCGTTGATCGCGTTTAGCCTCAGCGATCCGATTGCAACTAGCGGCTGGCTTCAGCGGCTCACAGCTCAAAACCCGGCTCAGCTGTCCCGTCTCGGCTTCTTTTGCATAGCGTCACTCAGGCATCCCGCGGGGTCCTAGTGCCCTCGCGCGCTTGCCAGCCCGAACCTCCGGACAAACAAACAAGGGAGAACTTAATAGTACCCGAAAGTAAATCTTTAAAAGATATCCACCCGTCCTCACCGATTATTCAGATGAAGTCCTCTCTCAAAAGCGGGGAGGGGGGAAACCCATCCACAGTGTTATTCAGGGTGCTTCAGAGTGCGGAACCACGCAGCAGCCGTCAGCCTGCCGCCGCCATGTTCCTCTGTCTAACCACTAAAGAATCTTTGTGTAAAACACTATTGTCAAAATGATATTAATCTTCCACATGGTGTGCATGCGTATTCGGCTTCGGGGAACTTAACCCTAATAGTAAACCAGCCACAAGTAAAATAGCACCTACTAACACTCTATCTATGACTAACTTACACTGGTCTTTGGTCAGGATACCCATAATTTCTTTACAGTCAGACCTTTTGATTTGAATAGTATCAAGGAGACCTATCAATTCTGTATCTTTTCTATGTGTCCAAATGGCAACAATTATTTTGTTAAACTAGATGAGATTAGCTTTATGTACAGCGCTATATATATGAGTCATCTCTAGTCATACTCCACGTTCTTCTAAAATAACACCCCTATTCTTCTAATGGGGCCTTGGCCCAAGGGAATCTTCATAGTTCAATAATTGCAAAGTTCTTCAAAGTTCAACTCAACAGTGTTCAACCGAATTTAAGTTCATAGACACAACTCATTACAATAATGGCGATCATTCCGGGAATTAATTTCTGTCGCTATTTGGGTCACAAATGACAAAGGCTCTGTTGGCACAGTTACCTGCTCACCCAGATAGAAGTGATCAGATCAAGTTCATGCTCAATGTAGTAAGTCCACACAGGGCAAGAGTCCTCAGCAAGCACCCTCACACTTCGATCTCCTGAGTACTGGCTGTTCATCTTCACTGTCACTTAACCAACCCAGGGGCCCATAAACATGTCTGGTGGTGGCAGCTGAGCCTGGACATTAGGGTTAGGTCATTTTTCAGGGGGCATCTCTAAGAGTTCCTCTGTGTGCATGTTTAATTAAATCCCACACTGGCATTAGTGTGGGTTTAATGTGCTGAGAAGTTTGATACTAAAATTCTCAGTTTTCAGTAAAGCCATTATGGTACTGTGGAGTCCGTAATGACAAACTCCCAGCACCATATACTCTTAATGGCATTACTGCACTGAAAATGTCTAAGAATTGGCTTAGACACTCTAGGGGTACAGGGCTCATACACCTGTACCCTCACAAATGGTATAGTGCACCCAGCTAGAGGGGTGGCTGATCTATGCCAGGGCAGTGGGTTGTAGGCATGGCACACAGGGATGTGCGCCATGTCGACTCTTCCTTTGTTCTGCACAACACAGCAGCCTGCAAAGGCAGTGTGGGTGTGTAAAGGTACAGGGCCTCTAAGAGTGGCACAATAAGTGCTGCATCCCTTAGAGGCCTTCTCTGGTCACAGTGCCCTGGGTACCTGTGGTACCATTTACCAGGGGCTGACCTGTGGCCAGAGAGTGCCAATTGGGTTTTGTTTTTAATGTAGTTTTAGGGAGAGGAGGTGGCCTAACGGCTACGGCAGTCGACTTCGGATCTGGGGAACTGGGTTTGTGTCTTGGCAATAACGCTGAACATCCTGTGATTCTGGGCAAATCACTTATTCTCCCCATGCCTAACAAAAATGAATGTGTGTCCTCGTGTAACGTAACTGGTGCTATGTAAAGCGCTCCGATACCCGATTCAGGTCAAGTTCGTGCTATATAAATCTCTGCAAAAAAAAAAGAACATAGACCCTGGGCACCTGTTTGGCAGGGGCCCAGGGCACACACAAAGTACAGTCAAAGTCAAATGCAGTCAAAGTAAATCAGCAATTCAGCAAAAAGTGGGGGTAACCATGCAAAAAGAGGGCATTTTCTTACACTCAGCCATTATCCTGACGATACCAAGAAATTGAAGTCAGTCTCATCCTCAGGTTCATTTCAATATTTCTCTTTGAATGTACAGGGCCCATTAGCACAGTAACAGGTAGTGCATATTAATTTCCGCTCCTGTGTGCTGCTCATTTAACCGCATCTGCAATGCTTCACACAATCTCATGACATACCACCTATTTCTTGTGGGAGATTCAGATATAGCCCCTTTGTGACCACAACTGTACAAAGTCATGAACAACACCAAAGCCACATTGACTACCAGTAAAAATGGTAAATTTCAACTGATCAGAGACGTAGCTTGATTTAGTAGGAGCAAACAGTTCTTGGGAAGAAGTTTCACAGTGGCGCTAGAAGGCTTCCACTAAGCTTTGAAATGTGCAAATAGCATAAGCAGCTCTCAAATTCCCCTCAACAGCTATTAAGCATGAGAGGCCCAAAAGCAATACTAAATTGGGCTGTGAGAGGGGTTTAGCATCAGGTGTTGGCTTGGTGAACAATTATGTGACATTGAGACAGTCATGCTCAATCTCCCACTGCTCAGTTTCAACGTCAGATAGGGCGGACAATGTTTATTAGTGGGAGAGGCACACCTAAATGATTTCAAATCTAAATGAATATATATATTAATTTCTCAATGCGTGCTACGGAGGTTTGTGCAATGCCGAAACTGCGCCAGTCAACAAAGAATGATATAATCAAGCGAAACCGCTTGCCCTCTATGCACTGTTGCAAATCCTAGTTGGACATACAAAAATTCATCCAATGAATCCCAAGATTACATATGAAAACATCAACAAAAACAATTAAGTCAAAACGTTTTTTTTACTGAGATATCTTAGTTCATCAGAACATTATTATATGTCATAACATTCCATGTTACTTAATGATACAATGCTTTTTTTCAATTCCATTTTTTTTCTCACAAAATACCCATGCCCAATGCATTTCGGGCCACACGGCCCTTCGTCAGGGGCTGTACCTGAAAAACATAAAAAAATATATACTTTCACAACATTGAAAGACCTCCAGCGTCATAGGTTACAGTTTACTGCAGCACTGTGTTGTGAACCACATCATGTCAAATATGTTTGCATAAACTTATAAATATTAAACTTGGGGTATCTGAAAAAAATTCATACTCATGAACCAACCAATGTTACATACTAAAAAAGAAGAAACTATAGCGTCATGTTGCATGATGTGCGTTATCCATAGGGTTAACTCACTTGTGGGTATTGAAAGACGTTATTCACAATAGCAAAGAAAAACGTGTACGGAATCCTGAAGGCTCCCGGATGATCGTACGATAATTCTATATTGTCGCTACATTGACGAAATTTTTTTAATATGGCAAAACTCAAAGACAATGCTTGAACAAAAAATATCCCATCTGAACACCTATGATGAGGACATTCAGTTCACGAAAAAAAAAAGATTAAAGCAATTCCATTTCTAGATGTGTTGGTGAAAATAGAGGATGACGTTATCCACACGGAAGTGTACCATAAGGCCACTGACAAGAACACAGCATTAATGTACAACAGTTTTCACTCTAGGAATCTCATCAACAATTTACCATATTCTCAAATGCTGCGGGTGAAAAGAATTTGTTCTGAGAATGAGACATTAGAAACTAACCTAGACATCATCGTTACAAAATATGTATCAAAGAAGTACCCCAAAATTTTATTGGATAAGACAAGAGAGAAAGTACAGAATCAAATCAGAGATTCACTGTTAGTAAACAAGACCAAAGGAGCAGATGAATGAATGAAATGAAATGAAATGAAATGAAAAGAGATTTATAAAGCGCATGGCTGCCCTCGAGCGTCCCAGCGCTAAAACAAAACACAGGACCACCACCCAAATACAACTGAAGAGAAAGCCTAAAGGGGGAAAAGATCAGTTTTCAATGCTTTGCGGAATCTCACTAGATTAGATTCTTTCCGCAGGGCCATCGGTAGAGCATTCCATAGTTGGCCTGCATTAATAGAGAACCGGCGACCGCCGGATCTCACCTTTTTGGCTCTGGGTATCACCACAAAATTACCATCATCAGAGCGAAGGGCTCGCGTAGGTTTGTAAGGGCGCACCAGGTCCCTAAGAATTGGAGGGCCTGATCCTTGCAAAGCTTTAAACACGATATAGAGGGATTTGAATTTTATGCGAGCTCGGATTGGAAGCCAATGCAGGGCCTTGAGAGCAGGCTTAGCTGATGATCTTTTGGCAGTACCAGTGAGCATTCGTGCAGCCGCATTCTGAACTCTTTGGAGCACATTCAGAGTGGATTCTGGTGAGGCAAGGAATAGGGCATTGCTATAATCCAGCCTTGACATGACTAATCCTTGCACCAGTAGTTTCCGGGAATTTTCAGGGAGTAGCGGGAGGATCTTCCGTACTGACCTGAGCAGTCCGTAGCAAGTCCCTGCCACTCGTTTAGCTTGAGTGGTCATTGACAGTTCAGGTTCTAGCCAGACCCCGAGACTTTTTATTGCTTCTTTGGGAGCTGGGGGGGGCACCTAGACTGGCCGGCCACATGGATTTAGGAAGTGTCGTAAACAGATTGCCAAGGAGCATCAGCTCCGTTTTCGTCCCGTTTAGTTTGAGCCGGGAATCCGACATCCATGACATGATGTTAATTAAACATGATGCGAACTTTTCCCCATGGCTTTCCGAGAGGGACAGCGAGACGATCAATTAAGTGTCGTCTGCGTAGGTTGCGATTTTCACCCCGAAGGGTGAAACCACCGCCTCCAGTGGGGCCATGTAGATGTTAAAAAGCGTAGGGCTCAATGAAGAGCCCTGCGGTACTCCACACTGAAGGGGGTAGGCAGAGATCGAAGATTGCCTTCGCAAACCTGATAAGTCCGGCCACTCAAGTATGACGCAAGCCATTTAAGGGCCGACCCTCTCACTCCAATCTTCCCCAAACTGTTGATCAGAATATTATGATCAACCGTATCAAATGCAGCGCTTAGATCCAGGAGTACCACTGCAGCGGATCCTCCCGAATCCAAGATGCATCTGCCTTCCTCCACCATTGAAATCAAGGCCGAGTCGGTTCCCTGGCCAGGCCGAAAGCCCGTCTGTGTCCGACCTAGTAGATCATTGGCTTCCAAGAAGTGCGAAAGCTGGCGATTGGCAAACTTCTCGGCGATCTTATTCAGCCCGGGCAGAAGCGAGATAGGACGGTAATTTGCCAGATCCGCGACAGATAAACGACAGGTATTTGTTTCCAAATACTCCACGAGTTCAAATGAAATTAAAAAGAGTATTTATCGTCATTGGGATCTATTGAGTCATGAGACTGACTTTAAAGAACTTTTTGTAAGAAAACCGATTTTTGCCTACAAAAGATCTTTGAACATTAAGGAGCTATTGAAACCTAAATTGCGACCAACCGAAGTAATGTACAGAGGAATGAGGAGATGTCAAAACTGTGTCCAGTGCAACAATGTCACAGTGACCAACACTGTGAAGCATCCACATACAGGAGAAACAATTCCAACCAGGCATAATGCTGATTGTAACACCATGAATGTTATTTATGCGATAAAATGTTCCTGTGGCTTGTTGTACATAGGGAAAACAGAACGTAAAATTAAGACACGCATCTCCGAGCATAAGAGTACGATTCATAATAAAAATCCAAATAGTAGTTTGGCAGTACATTGGGAGGCCAACAGACATTCTATTGCCCAAGTTAAATTCCAGGTTCTCGAAGTGGTTGATTTAGCATGTTACCTGTGACCCCTGCATGACAGGTGTACACATGAGGTCATGAACATTGTTATTTCGGTTGAGAACCACATGATGACGCTGATATGTGTTTGCTTTAAGGTTTTTTAGTTATACCGTTTTTTTCACTCAGGCATTATGACTGGCATAGCTAGTTGATATTTTGTAAATAAACATCTCTTTATTACTTCCGTATTTACAACACACATTTGTATACAACCACGGATGTTTACCCGTTTCAAAATGGCGTGCACATTTACACAGTTTTATGATTCCTCCTCCAGTGGGGACAGCCCGTTTTTGATCACTTTTCTTCTTATACGCATGCGCGACTCGAGGGTTGTCGAACACTTCGGGCGTTAGAATCTGGTGAAGAAATACAGCGTGTCGTTTCAGCGTGCATTGTCGGGATTTCCCTTTTAAAAGATATGATAGATTATCATGAATCGGTGGATGTTTTCACCGTGAAACAAGTTGTAACATTAATCGTTAAATTACATCTGATCATGTTGTCATTTTTAGAAATACCATTGACGGTCAAGCCGTATCATAGTCACGTAGGAACAGGCTGTTTGGAATAAGGAACAGAGTTAATCACATCACGGAAGGTCTGTTTTGGTTGAGCAAGCCTAGTTTGAGCCAATGCTTTTAGATTAATTTGTTATTTACAAGCGGTTCATTGTATTTATGTGCTTTTCAGGCACTTAACGTGACGGAATATATCTGGTCTAGATCGTGTCGATTTTCACTTTGTGTTTCTACTCAGGTCAGTTATGTGATCCTCTTTCACGTTACTCTATTCACTGTTGTGGTGGTAACAGCATAGCCAATTATTTGTTCTTTGTTTTTAGAAGACCGGTACGCCACCGCATGACCACTCGGGAAGGATTAGGATTTCGTATCTGTTTTTCCTTGCCACTGTGAACATTGTTTATTCCATAATCGCAAGTGAGTTAACCTTTAGAACAATGCACAATGCTTTATCACGTAACAGGATTTTTTGGTAACCTTGGGTCTTTTCATGCTTATCACTTTCTAGAACATTGGCACGCCATCGTACGATCATCCGGGAACCTTCAGGATTCCGTACACGTTTTTCTTTGCTAGTGTGAATAACGTCTTTCAATACCCACAAGTGAGTTAACCCTATGGATAACGCACATCATGCAACATGACGCTATAGTTTCTTCTTTTTTAGTATGTAACAGTGGTTGGTTCATGAGTATGAATTTTTTCTAGATTCACTAAGTTTATTATTTATAAGTTTATGCAAACATATTTGACATGATGTGGTTGACAGCAGAGTGCTGCAGTAAACTGTAACCTATGACGCTGGAGGTCTTTCAATGTTGGGAAAGTATATATTTTTTTTATGTTTTTCAGGTACAGTCCCTGACGAAGGGCCGTGTGGCCCGAAATGCATTGGGAATGGGTATTTTGTGAGAAAAAAAATGGAATTCAAAAAAAGCATTGTATCATTAAGTAACATGGAATGTTATGACATATAATAATGTTCTGATGAACTAAGATATCTCAGTAAAAAAAACGTTTTGACTTAATTGTTTTTGTTGATGTTTTCATATGTAATCTTGGGATTCATTGGATGAATTTTTGTATGTCCAACTAGGATTTGCAACAGTGCATAGAGGGCAAGCGGTTTCGCTTGATTATATCAGGGCGGACAATGTATCAGGATTCAGGCTGCAGTGACTCTTTAATGAAATATTCTCAGTAGCAAGTATAATTTGTTCATAATGGGTAAGTCTACTGTTAGTCCGATGTTGTGTTTTCGTATGAGTAAACAATATTTCTACAGAGTGAGGGTCCATCATGGTAAGAGGATAGCCCATACCTACATACTGACTCTGCTCGATGCTGACACTTATGGCTGCTAGTACTTAAAGGCAGCCAGGGAGTTCTGCAGCTATGGAATCAAGTAGAACAGAAAAATAGGTCACAGACATTCGAGAATCACCATGCACTTGAGTAAACATTGAGAGAACACAGCCCTCCCTGTCACCGCAGAACAGTACAAATCCTTTGCTGTGATCTGGCATTCCCAGAGCCAGGGTGCAGAAGATATTTTCTCTGAACTCTAGGACGGCATTCATGGTATCAGATCAGACATACCCCTGATTGTCAACCTCTGTATAGGTTTGACCGCTAGGGAAAAGCTGGGTGAGCTGATGACAGTAACCCACCATTCCCATAAACATCCTGACCTCTCTCAGCGTAGAAGGAGGGTTCATTTAAAAATGTCTGATATTCTCTCCTGTGACTACTGAAAAGGAAAACTCTTGTCTGGCCGATATTGTTTTGTAAGTGGCCTACAATAGGCTCAGACTCTGTGTGTGAATGTGCTGCGTGTATGAGATGGTTATGATTGGTTAGAATGACTGATGGATGGTTGTCAGTAGGGTCACAACTAATTCATTTAATGATGTTATTTTTTGCATTGTGTATGTCATTCTGTCCTTGTCTTTAGGCAATACTGTGATGTAGAGATTGTAGGTTTTGTTGTTTGTGATATATTAGATGTTGTTTACTGTTCACTAATAGCAAGAAATAATTGCACATATTTGTTCAACTGTATTGATTTGAACAAAAAAAGTTATTTATATAAAAAATCCTACAAAATATGTTGTACACTCAAGAAAATAAATGTTTTTTTAAATAATCAGTCTGGTTAAGTGATGTGCTGTGAATCTGCCTTGCGAATTAGCCTATTGTAGGCCACTTACAAAGAAATATAGGTCAGACGAGAGTTTAACTTTTCAGTAGTTGTTAATTCCCAGTTGCTCTTAGATCTCAGAGTTTTCATACGTGGTACCTTCTTTCTTATTTAGATTCTCTCCTGTGACACCGTCCTTGCTCCCTTCTCAATGTGATGTCCAAGGTACAGCACTTTTTTCTGATAGTGTTGTTATTTACTCCGGGATACCTTATGTCTATTCTCAGCCAAGTGATTCAAGAGGGCAGTGTTGTGTTGTCTGCAAGGTTCCTGTTCAAGATCGTATTAAATATTGATAAACTTGTCATATACCCTTGTGCAACTCAGCACGATACAAAAATTCTATTTTTGGACTAAAAGTCGAAGAGAAACTGGCTCTCTTCATGCAGTGGGATGAAAAAGAACACTTAGCACACATAAATTACTGCTTCACAAGGTATCTGGAACAAAATCACAGTGGGATTCAGTACCCCAGAACACCAAGAACCAATTAAGTAATTAATCTTTCATAGGTCCTCTACAATGCGGTACTTACTGTTAAGTTTTTGCAGACCCATAATAGGGGGAATTACATGGACTCCCCATAATGTCCTTCAATATTATTTGCTGTATCATAGACTCTATCATTGGGGCAATTCCAGCTATTGTTTCTGGTGTGAGGTTATGATTTGGCATTCAAGGATATTCAGCATTAGGTTTGACAGTAATTTGGACAGGTTCTACACTTTTGATAAGTTTGACATGTTTTCCCCAAAAATTCCAGACTTCAGGTTTCACAGTGTCTTTCAAATCAGAGGGCAAATCTTCCTCAGTCTTCAGAGGAGACAAACCAACAGCTATTTTCAGTTTACTTATTTTAAAATCAACGTCCTCATCATGTGTTTGAGACTCAACACCATCCGGTGTATAGTATATAGTGCAATTTAACTTGCATAAAAGATCATGTCCTAACAAATTGACTGGACTAGAATCACATATCACAAATTGATGATCTTCTTCAAAGTATCCTACCTTAACTGGGACCTTTTTTGACACAGAATTAGCAATCTGTTTTTTTTGCAGCTGAAGCAACTTGAATTTGTTTTACTGAGAAGGGTAGGTTTGGGACTTTTGCTGTTCTATCAGTGGAACGGGTAATGCTGATGTCTATTAAAAAGGACACGGAGTGCCATTCATTTCTACAAATGGACCTCTCTGATCTTCCTCCAAGACTGCGCCAAGGACACAATTTCCCTCCCCTTTCAGGGACCATAATTGGGAAAGATCAGAACCGTAACCTTCAGAGGCATCAAACACTGGAAACAGTTGAAAAGTGGTTTGATTTGCAAAAGTTTCTGATTCAGTCTCGGAACCTAGTTCACATTGAACCTTGGATTGCCCATATTCTGTTTAAGCATCAGTAACTGAAGAACCTGCCTCACTTTTTACTTGAGGTTATAAAACAGCAAGGGAACCCTCTAGGTAGTCAAGGACCTGGGGTAGCAATTTTGTAAGTAAACAGTGGTCCTTAGCATATTAAATAGTCACAAACAAATGATTTATAGTTAACAATGTGTACTATAAGAAGAAAGTGTCCAGCCGGACACTGTATTTAATCAATGTAAGGTATAAGGAGATAATGTGAACAAAAATATACAGTGGGATACAATCCTGCAGCCAATACATGAAAGACAACAAACAGAAATGAAAGAAGGGGTTATTTTCAGGCAAAGAGAGTGAACGAAGGACGCTAGTAATCAGGTAATTCTAAACAAGGCTGCCCTTAAATAGAAGGCACACGAATGAAAACAAAATGGAGAGCTAGTGTGACACTATTTTAACTGTCGACGGCGTTTCGGTCCTAAACACATCGATACAAGGACCATCATCAGGACTAAGAAATCATTGCCTGAATATTGTAAGCAATCCTGTAAGGGATTAGAGGGGAAAAGGCAAGAGAAAACTTGTTTAAGGAAAAAAGAAAATTCAAGGACATACAACTACATTTTTACATGAGTGGACAACTGACCATTCACAATTGAAGTGAATTCTTCGTGCACTGGAAAATTGAAGGACAACCAGCTTCATTTTTACATTTTACAAAATTGAACAGTTGACCATGCACACTAAAGTGGATTCTTCGTGTACTGGAAGACAAGTAGCGATGGAAAAACGAATGAAGTGGCGATATGAGTAGAAACCAAGTGGTAAGCCGTGTGTCGATAATCGGCGAAGTGTATTTTACAAGGGGAAAACATGCCTCGTCCTTTACAAACATGTTGCGTCAGTAAGGAATCGGAAAGTGATGTGTTCGGACATGAAAGAAGTGATGATGAACAATATCTATTACAATCATGCTGGCGTGTGAGGAGGCCTAGAATAGCCGGAGGAAGTGAAGGTGGTGAATCTAACCTCACCTAGAGATTAAAGGCTGGAGAATCACCTGGTGGAAGCAATTTCAGGAAGGTCTCGAGTTAAGAACTACGAGTCCACGCTGGAGGATAGCGTGGTTTCCGTGGAAATTACCTGAAGGAAATTAGACTGGTTAAAAAAAATGGTGGGGTAGATTGACCAACGTGGCGTAAGGCCAACAGGCCAATGTGCGAATTACCTGGGAACTGATGGTTGAATTCCTAGTTATCGCGGGGTCATCTGGATGGTAGGTGTGGGGATGAATCTGGTGGGAAAGTAGGACACTTGAATCGATGTATTAGGATGCCGGCAAAGTGAAAGCGAACGGGCGAACTGCTTAATTACCTTGTATCAGAGTCATGGAGCTTAGCTAGAATGGATTGCCTGACCACGGGAACGGTGTCCCAGTTAGGTCCGGTTCCGGGAGGGATGATGCCTGTGGGAATATGATAACAGCCTCAGTGATTGTGAGCGCGTTAAGGGCTAGGCAAACGTGGAGTCCACGGTGCGGCCTGAGGCTGTTTTTGCGCTTACCTCAATTCCGGGATGGAGATACCCCAGGGGCTGCCGGGTGCGGTGGCGACGGCAGTGACAATGAAAGGGGAGAGCGTTTCCATGTTAGATGTAGCCAACAGTGGTGGTGGCCATCTTAGAAGGGGAATGCCGCGGTACGTTGTGGCGGCCATCTTGGAAGGGGAATTCAATCACGAGGAAAACTGGGGAGTGGCGGCCATTTTAGGTGAGGGAAGTGCACTGCAGGTGACATGGAATGGTGGAGAAGGTGTGAATAGATCACGTGGGGGTGTGAAAGAGATGTTCGGAGCTAGTGCAAGAAAATTTGTGATGTGACAACCGATATAAATATGTTCAACAATACATTTTAATACAATTTGGTTTTCTAATGGTGATTCTCAATTGGAGAAGGAGAGGATTTTAGAGAAGGTTTTATAGGAGAGACATCCAATCCTAGCTCCTGTTGAGTCCTGTTCTGATACTGTCCAGCAGAATAATCATTTTTAGTTCTTCTTTGTTCAATAGAGTGGCCATATAACCCCCTTGTGGGGGTAGTTTGAGTCCTTTTAATACAGTCCATTTTATGTCATTCTCATTGTGCCCCTCTTTCATGAAATGTTCAACAAGTGGTGCTTTGAGGGAGGAGCCAAGACGGCGGCCAAAATGGCCGCATAGACGCCCGGCTCCGCCGCTCGCCCTCACCTCCCACACCATCCTGGCGTCGATCCTGAGTCCCGATTGCGGCCAAGTATGGATGAATGCCTGTGGAGCCCGGCTGTGTTACTCCGGCACAAAATCTGCCCCTGATGGCCGAGATCCGTCGTCCCAAACTTTCCGGCCCTTGCAATGAGTGAGCCGGGACCTCGAGTGGCACTGCAGCCGGCCCGCAACTGAACAACATCGGCTCCGACCGGCCATCTTCGCCCGGTGATCCAGACCGGGACTTGTGATTGGACGCGGCCAGAGACGGCCGATCGGAGATTGGCGCTGGCACCCCGGAGCAGCCCAACAAAGGATTACGCCGATGCCTGCTATCGATCGTAAACTCGGCTACACCTACCAACGTACGGCCAGGCTTCACCCTACCCCGTAGACTGCCGGCGACCGATGGATCTCCTTGCAATGCTGTTTTAAGGGAGAATTCGGATGCGCCCGGTAAGCGATTTGCAACGTGGTGGGTGATTATGGTCTCGAGTGTGCCTGATAAGACCCGCTAGTGTGTTGTGGGCAGCGATTGACTTCCTGGCTACCGGTGGGGCTTGCTTCCTCTCCTGCTCTAGGGTTCCTTGGAAGAGAGGTGCGATACATTGATCTGTGAAGTGGCGATGGAACCCACAATGCGAGACATCCTACTGGCCCTCACAGATTTGCACTCCGCATTGAGGTGTCGCTGGATGCTCGTTGATGACCCGCAGATGGCGGCGAGTTGTACAATGGCGGACGGCCAAAATGTTGATCCGGAGCCCGACCTTTCCCGGTTTGGCGACGCTGAGGACTCCCTGAAGTGCGTGGAACTAGACTGTGGACTTGGTGGGTCCTGTGGCCGAGCTTATGTGTCTGCTGACTTTCTCACCCTCCAGCTGGCTATTACCGCTCCTGACTTTCATTACCCTGTTTTCTCGACGGCTAGTGTGCCATGGAGTTGCACTATCGCATTGACTCTTTTGCTTTCACTTGCTGCTACATTAGCTCCAAAAGGGACTGTGGACTCATTGAACCTGCCTTCCCACGATGTGCGACGCCTTACTACCTCAGCTCGGACCGGACAAGGCTGAACCTGGACTGTTTAAGTATTTGCTGGATGTTTTTGGTGCCGGATTGTGACATGGCTTTTGGTTGTGTCTTGGAGTGATTGGGATGACTGTACATTGCTGTTTGCCCTCCATTCTGGTGGGCTTACTTGTTTTTCAGGATAGGTGGGGGGGGGGGGCGTGTCTGGGGCTGGAGCTAGGGCCCTCCTCCTGTTTTCCCTTTTTCGGGGTTCTCTGGGGCGACAGGCATGCCTATGGGTGGGGGGGTGGGCCGTGGCCTTCCGCTGCATGCAGGGTGGGGGGTGGGGATGGGACGTGTTTTTGTTTCTTCTTTGTCTCTATGGCCCGCTTTTTCTTTCTTCTTTTCTTGTTCCTTCTTGATAAATCTTCCTTTTTATATCTTTCTTTATAGTTGGAGTCGGGGGTTTGGGTTCCTTGGGAGGATCATTGCTTGTGTCCTTTATGTTACAAAATTCTGTTAACATTGCTCGCTTCGTGAGCGGGTTACTGTGGTTCGGTGGATTGTTCTCGGATTTATATCTTCCTATTGTTCTCCCAATGGTGCGCTCAATTGAAGGCTAATATCCTGTCACGTGAATAGCATGGTAAACGATGTCGTAATATTGCCTTTAGTCCGATCCTTCAACTTTATTATAAACTGGAATCCTCCCACATCCTGTAACACTGTGGACACTTTTGCTCGCTGATCCTGATTTAATGTGACCGGTCTCGCCGGAGAACACAGTGTAGTTATCCTCTGTTGCACGATATTTTGACATCTGGATGTTATTGTTTAATGGCCTTTTGGCCTCTATTTGCTTTGCACATGATGTAATCCTGAGGTTTCCAAATAAAAATCTTTACAAAAAAAAAAAAACAAGTGGTGCGTTGCAGGTTTTACATCGTACCCTACTTCGATGCTGTCCAATCCGGGTTTTGATTTTTTGTGTTGTCTGGCCAATATAGATTTTAGAGCACGGACATTCGATTAGATAAATAACATTACATGTGTTACAATTTGTGAAAGTATGGTGGTTGATTAACACATTATTGAAAGTAAAAGAGTTTCCTTCCATCGTGTATTCACATACATTATAACCCCCGCATTTTACGTGTCCAACCGAATCACTGATCATCAAAAGTGCAGAAAAAGGCGGTGGCATCGTCCTTCAAGATAGAGACACATACAGTACAGAGATCCTGAGACAGCTCTCTAACACTGATCATTACATGAGGCTCCCTACTAACCCCACTAAGGAGCTACAAGGACTCATCTCCCAAATAACTACAGATGCATTAGAGACTGGCTTCATTAACCAGAAGGAATTTGCACTCCTTAATGTCAAAGCACCCAGAACACTGGTAATCTACACTTTGCCTAAAGTGCATAAGAATACATCAACCCCACCAGGCAGACCCATAGTTTTGGGGTGTGGTTCAATTCTTGAGCCCCTCGGAAACTACGTAGATTGTTTTATAAAGGAATTTGTGCCAATCACCCAATGCTATGTGAGAGATAGCATGGCCATGATTAACTTAATTGAGCAACATCCCTTTACTGAAGACACTGACCTACTCTGCACATTAGATGTAGAATCGCTATACACGAACATTTCACAGACCAGTGCAATGCTTGTCATTCAAAAAACACTTGATTCAAGACCAAGGCCACACCGAGTACCCTCCATCTTCATCCTCCAACTACTGGAGCTATGCCTTACCAGGAATTTCTTTGTTTTTGAAAACCCGTATTGCCAGCAAGTCAAGGGGACATCCATGGGGGCTATTTTTGCCCCCAATCTGGCTATACTCTTTATGGACTACATTGAAACCAGTACCATATTGTCCCCAACTAATCCTTTCTCGTCGGCAATAACCATCTGGAGAAGATATAGCGACAATATATTCCTCATTTGGCACCACAATCCAGATATCCTTCTACAATTCCTCCATTGGTGAACAATAACTGCTCTGGGCTTACATTCACCAGTTCATCCAACAAATCATCCATTGACTTTCTAGACCTTACAAACTATCATTCTGAAGGCAGTTTACACACTAAGCTGTACCGCAAGCCCACGGAATGCAACACCTTGCTTAGTTACACCAGCAACCACCCTAGGGCACTCAGGGACTCATTACTATATTCACAATTCCTTCGTATCAGACGCACCTGTTTTGCCAAAGAAGATTACTTCAGAGAAGCCACCACACTATCAGTCAAACTAAGGGATAGGGGTTACCCCAAAAGACTGGTGCGCAGTGCTCTGAAGAGAGCGTGGTTCTGTCCAAGAGAGGTTTTAATTAACCCCAAACCCAAAGACGGAAATTCCAAAATTGGTTGTGTCACTACTTTCTCCCCAGTCTCTAACCCCTTAAGGGAATTTATTCTCAAACATTGGCCGGTGCTCAATGCTGGAGCTCTCAACATAGAGAGCCCCATTTTTGCCTTTCGCAAAAGTTCTAACCTTAATGACCACTTGGTAAGAGCTGTACTTCCAAATTTGGCCCAACGCCACACTTTAGATGCACATTGGAACGCTACCCCTTTTGGTTGGACACGTAAAATGCGGGGGTTGTAATGTATGTGAATACACGATGGAAGGAAAGTCTTTTACTTTCAATAATGTGCTAATCAACCACCAAACTTTCACAAACTGTAACACATGTAATGTTATTTATCTAATCCAATGTCCGTGCTCTGAAGTGTATATTGGCCAGACGACACACAAAATCAAAACCCGGATTGGACAGCATCGAAGCAGGGTACGATGTAAAACCCGCAACGCACCACTTGCTGAACATTTCATGAAAGAGGGCCACAATGAGAATGAAATAAAATGGACTGTGTTAAAAGGACTCAAACTACCCCCCCCCCGAGGGGGTGATATGGCCACTCTATTGAACAAAGAAGAACTAAAAATGATTATTCTGCTGGACAGTATCAGAACAGGACTCAACAGGAGCGAGGATTGGACGTCTCTCCTATAAAACCTTCTCTAAAATACTCTCCTTCTCTAGTTGAGAATCGCCATTGGAGTACCAAATTGTATTAAAATGTATTGTTGAACATATTTATATCAGTTGTCACATCACAAATTTTCTTGCACTAGCTCTGAACATCTCTTTTACCCCCCCCACGTGATCTATTCACATCTTCGTCACCACTCCATGTCACCTTCAGTGCACTTCCCTCACCTAAAATGGCCGCCACTCCCCAGTTTTCCTTGTGATTGAATTCCCCTTCCTAGATGGCCGCCACCACATACCGCGGCATTCCCCTTCTAAAATGGCCACCACCACTGTTGGCTACATCTAACATGGAAACGCTCTCCCCTTTCATTGTCACTGCCGTCGCCACCACGCCCGGCAACCCCTGGAGTATCTCCATCCCGGAATTGAGGTAAGCGCAAACACGGCCTCAGGCCGCACCGTGGACTCCACGTTTGCCTAGCCCTTAACACTCTCACAATCACTGAGGCCGTTATCATATTCCCACAGGCATCATCCCTCCCGGAACCGGACTGGGACACCGTTCCCGTGGTCAGGCAATCATTTCTAACTAAGCTCCAAGACTCTGATACCAGGTAATTAAGCAGTTCGCCCGTTCGCTTTCACTTTGCCGGCTTCCTAATACATCACTTCAAGTGTCCTACTATTCCACCAGATTCATCCCCACACCTACCATCCAGATGACCCTGCGATAACCAGGAATTCAACCATCAGTTCCCAGGTAATTCGCACATTGGCCTGTTGGCCTTACGCCACGTTGGTCAATCTACCCCACCATTTTTTAACCGGTCTAATTTCCTTCAGGTAATTTCCACTGAACCACACTATCCTCCAGCGGGGACCAGTAATTCCAAAGGCACCACGCTATCATCCAGCGCTGACTCGTAGTTCTTAACTCAAGACCTTCCCGAAATGGCTTCCACCAGGCAATTCTCCAGCCTTTAATCTCTAGGTGAGATTAGATTCACCACCTTCACTTCCTCCGGCTATTCTAGGCCTCCTGATACGCCGGCATGATCGTAATAGATATTGTTCATCATCACTTCTTTCACGTCCGAACACATCACTTTCCGATGCTTTACTGATGCAACACTTTTGTAAAGGACGAGGCATGTTTTCCCCTTGTAAAATACACTTCGCCGATTATCGACACACGGTTTACTGCTTGGTTTCTACTCATATCGCCACTTCATTCGTTTTTCCATCACTACTTGTCTTCCAGTGCACGAAGAATCCACTTTAGTGCGCATGGTCAACTGTTCAATTTTGTAAAATGTAAAAATGAAGCTGGTTGTCCTTCAATTTTCTAGTGCACGAAGAATTCACTTCAATTGTGCATGGTCAGTTGTCCACTAATGTAAATATGTAGTTGTATGTCCTTGAATTTTCTTTTATCCTTGAACAAGTTTTCTCTTGCCTTTTCCCCTCTAATCCCTTACAGGCTTGCTTACAATATTCAGGCAATGATTCATTAGTCCTGATGATGGTCCTTGTATCGATGTGTTTAGAACCGGAACGCCGTCGACAGTTAAAATAGTGTCACACTAGCTCTCCATTGTGTTTTCATTCGTGTGCCTACTATTTAAGGACAGCCTTGTTTAGAATTACCTGATTACTAGCGTCCTTCGTTCACTCTCTTTGCCTGAAATTAAACCCCTTCTTTCATTTCTGTTTGTTGTCTTTCATGTATTCGATGCAGGATTGTATCCCACTGTATATTTTTGTTCACATAATCTCCTTATACCTTACATTGATTAAATACAGTGTCCGGCTGGACACTTTTTTCTTATAGTACACATTGTTGACTATAAATCATTTGTTTTTGACTATTTAATATGTTAAGTACCACTGTTTACCTACAAAATCACTGGTACTTCAGGCATGTTAGGATTCAGGGATGTCTTTATGGGCACATTTCTCATCTGCATATGATTTGTGCCTTACATTTGACCATCACCAGACATTCAATTTGGATTAAATTGACACTTTCCCTTCCAATGAGTCACGTTATTGCAATAATGACATGGATTCGACTGCTTCAGCATTGTTACATCTATGCCTGTACTTGGATTAATTAGAACACCACTTTCTCTTCCTTTAGGACACCACTTCCAACCTGCATCATCTGTCCTCCAACATGGAATCCAACACCTTGCATTCCACAAACACTTCTCAAATACAGGCCATTCTGAAATCCCATCTCTGCCAGCTTAGTCTGAGCAAACATAACCTTTTCAAAGCCTTTTCTGTTTAATTTCCTTTTCCTCACAACAATACTTTCCATATCAAAGCATCTGATCCAAAGACTTACTTTGCCAACAAAGCACATTCTGTTAAATATGCAGGATAATATCCGGATGCAACCAGAGAACAAACACACAAAATTGATCATATCACCCTTTACTGGATTATCAAGACTGCTACGTTGCCTAGGCACCTGTAACAGACTCTCATAGTAAATTAAATTAAATGAAACAGCACTTCTATAGTGCATGGCTACCCGGAGGCATCCCAGCGCTGAAGCAGGTAACTGGAGCAAAGAATACACCTAGGGAAAGAGCCATGTCTTTAACTTTTTCTGGAAGGCCAGATGATTAGGTTCCTTCCGGAAGTACAGTGGAAGGGAGTTCCAAAGTCTGGTGGCATTATATGAGAAAAGCCGGCCGTCACTTCTGGCCTTCTTAATCCTGGGTACAACTACCAGGTGGAGTTCATCTGAGCACAGATGCCTATTCGCCCGGTAGGGTTGATTCATAGCCTTGTTGATAGGTGAACTATTCCTTTCCAATGACTTATGGGTGATACACAGAGCCTTGAAATTAACTCTCTCCTGAATGGGGAGCCAGTGGAGGGAATGCAAAGCGGGACTTGCAGAATGTCAATTCGGGATCTCGATAAGCATCCTTGCTGCACAATTTTGCACAATCTGAAGTTTCTCAGTAGCTGAGGTTGGTGCAACTAGGTATAAGGCATTGCCATAATCTATTCTAGATAGGATAAGTGCCTGGATCATCAGCTTTTTGCCCTGGAAGGGAAGAAGGGGAAGCACTTTGCAAAGCATCCTACGGATGCCATAACAACCTGCAACAACCTTCCTGGCCTGAATTTAAAAGCTGAGGTTCTGATCCAGCCAGATACCCAGGCTTCTTAACTCTATCTTAGGGGCGGGCAGAGCCAATGCAAGCTGACCACATTGTATCTGCTTTAAAACAAAGAGGATTGCCAAGAACCATGAGCTCAGTCCTGTCGTCATTCAATGTTAAATGCGACAGACTCATCCACTTGGCGACTTCCTCCAGGCAGGGGCGAAATGCCGTTGGATGGCTCGTCAGAGTGATTCAATGCTACCACCAGTTGAGTATCATCAGCGTATGTCACTATGTGAAACCCCAAAGGGAGACACAATACCTGCCAGCGGAGCCATATAAACATTAAACAGAGTAGGGCTCAAGGATGAGCCCTGAGTAACTCCACAATAGGGGACAGATTTTGAAAGGGCCTCACCCTCAAACACCTGGAAAAATCTTTCCTCCAGGAAGGATTGCAACCATGATAAGGCTGTTCCAGTCACCCTCAAAACTCTAAGACGGTGGACTAGAATTCGGTGGTTGACCATACCAAAGGCCACACTAAGGTACAAGAGGATTATAGCTGACAACCCTCCTGCGTCAAGAATCTTTCTGGATTCTTCAACCACCGCTAACAAGGCAGTTTTAGGATCAGTACGCGGGCGAAAACCAGTTTGGGAGGGGTGGAGAAGGTCATGAGATTCCAGGACGTAGAGAGTGTAAAATTAAAATGTTTCTCCTCGATCTTACTAATCCAGGGAGGAGCGAGGAGCGAGATAGGGTGGTAGTTGCCCAGAACGGCTAGGTCAAGGTTAGGTTTTTTCAGCATGGATTTCACCATTGCTCTTTTCCACATGGGAGGAAAATAAGGCATTGATCAAGTCAATGATGGTAGGGGCAACAATCTCCGCTGCCAGCTTCAGAATCTTAAGTGGAGCTGAGTCTCTTAGCGACCCACTTTTAACAAGTGTCAAGATGGCTTGAAACGATTCCTGGGTCATCGGGGGTAAGGCCTCCAGGACATAGTCTCTTTTTAACGGGCCCATATCCTCAGGATGGAATTTAATACCGCTATCATCTGGGGAGAAAAGTGAATGAATGTTTTGGATTTTATTGAAGAAATAATCTGCATGTTCATTGCAGCAGCGGCCTGATACATCAGGTACATCTGGAGGGAGGGGGGCTTTGAGTAATTTTTTTTGCGATTCGAAAAGTTTCTCATGGGGAGTTGGCGGCCGAGGAGATCCTTTCCTCATAGTAGGAGGCCTGGGCCCTTTAAATTTCTGCCTTATATGTTCTAATGGCCTCCCTATAATCCAGTTTCTTGCTGGGGAGCAATCTTTCCTCCAGGCCCTTTCAACTATTTTTATACATCTGTTTTAATTCCCGAAGTTTAGGAGAAAACCAAGCAGCCTTATTGGGCCATCCTTTCTTCTGGATCAATTTTTTCGGAAGGACCTGGTCATGTGAACCCTCAATCCAGTTGTTGAATCTTTCATAGGCGACAACTGGATTGGTGTCAGTGTTTGGCTTGGTCTTTTCAAGTAAACATGCAAGGATTCCTTAGCCTCTTGAATAGTTCAATACATTTTCAATCAATCAATCTACTTTTGTGGGACCCTTCCTTTCAAAAATGTATTACCTGATTGTACATTTCGACACCTTACACAATCACTAAGAACCACTATGTCAAAAAAGGTAACCAAATCCTCCCACAATACTTACAAGATTTTCACATATTGATCAACCTGAGTGTACCACAATTTGAGACTCTCCCTCAATTTAGGGAACTCATTTGTAAATGTAGCAAGATTACCTCAACTCCTGGGCACATGCACATATCCCCCTCCATTTACCTACCTCATAGGGTGGGTCTTAGTCGTATCTCGAATGGGTGGTGCTGCTGTATTTTTCTCATTCCTCCAGCCTCTTCCTTTCCTTTCTTTAGGCACGCTTTCCTGTCCATCTGTACCTTAATTTACCTAGGCTACTCCTATTTTGTATGCAACCAAATACTTCCTTGAAATGTAACTCCATCCCAGAGGTCCTCATACTCACAATTGCTCGATCATCTAATTTTGCTCAAAAGCTCCTTTATCTCTAGAAAGGTTTATGTCTTATTCATTTACCATTTCTGTTAACATGTCATGTGCTTGAACTGCACAGCCAATAATCTCTTTGCTCAAAAATATAAGTACATTCTCCTGATTCTGGTCCACATCACTGGTCCACATGACTAAGGTCTCCTAATAAGCTCCTCTAACTCTACCTTGAGTCTGGAAATGTCTGGAAATGTCTAAAAGTCTCAAACTTGACTAGACCTCTGGTTAACTTTCAATTACCTCGGTCCCTCCACTGTCTAGGGATTCCTCAAACAATTCACTCTAAAGTTCACAAATTCTATCGCACCTTGGTCAGCTTGGGTTGTAAACAATAAAACTCTACCTTGTCCTAAAGGCCTTGCAAATTGGTTGGGACTCCAAATTGCCACTTATGAATATTGTGTAGTAGGTGTAATAGTAGTGGCAGGCATTCCAGCAGCTGCTCTAGAATCTATAGGCATTGGGGCCACAGTTATCGGGAAGTTACAACAGGAACAGTCAGTGTCTGGGTTATTATAATATGAGATGACACTCCAGGGATGGGTACAACTGGGAAAGTAGTAACTGGAACAGCTGTTGGTGCTGGAATAATCACAAATGGGGCTGTCAGGGAAGGTCCTCCTGTCTGAATTACATTTTGGTCAACCGGGGCAGTAGCACTATTACCACTACCAGCAGCACCACCATCACCCACAGGCTAGACAATATTATAAGGTGGCGGTCAAATGGATAAAAAGTCCTTGAAGAAATCATCAATGGAATCACTATTGGTATCTACCTTAGCCTGCCTCTCATCATCTTTTTCTCTGCGGTCTTTCATCGTTTAGAATTTCTCAATCGTCAGTACCGGGTACAACTTAGCTTCCTCCACATTTGCTGTTCCCATCCATTTTAGATCTGCCAAACTACAATTGTTCTCTATTCTGGTAGTTTTCTTTGCTCTTTGCATGGGCAGCACACTCCCAAGCATTGAAAGATTCATATTGTGCTGGACTGGGTTGGGGTTTTAACTGACCTGAATAAACACTTTGCAGCTGCTCTCCCTCCTTTACAACTTCTCACATGTAACAGGACGTTTACAAAAACGCCAGAGCAAGCACGAATAACTCTTGTCTGCTTACTCAAGAAATTCAAAGTAAATTCCCACACAAGAGGGCGATGCAGGGATTAATACCAACCAGTTACAAATCCCCAATTTGTTAAAAATCCCTATCTAAATTGTGCAGCTGCTGGTACCTCAGGGACTGACACAAAAACCCTGACAGACAAGTTAAACAACAACATCTATCCCAGAATTTTGGACTGTAACGAGTTCGATAACTCCAAATGCTCAACTTTATGTGCATATACATTCATGCATTTAGACCCAAGAACATCGCTATAACACATAACACACAATCTCGAAACACAACACCGAAAGCTTGACATAGACAAATTGAGGTGAGCAACCGTATTTATACTCACTCTTCAGCCACTGCCTTCATAACCACCAAAACACCACTGATATTCCAAATTGGGACATGAATTATAGGGGCATAAACTGGGCCTAGCATGCTCCCGATCTTTTCTAGAGTATTTTAGCTCTGTGCACTTCAGTGACACACCATCCTCATTGCTACCACTTGCTAGACTGTGGACTCTTGAATCTCAATCTCTCGGTGAAGTCATCAAACAGAATCCTCCACTTGTCATATGGACTTTTAAATGACACCCTGAAGTGTAAAGAAGGAGCTAACATTTGCAATGCATTTTGAGTACAGTGAAACCAATGTGGCTTCACAAAATGTACAGAGAGGATGGTGTGCAAAGCTTAAGAGTTTTATTAACAATGTAATACATATTCCAGATTAAATCAATCAGCAGAATTGAAAACAACATATCATAAGTTCATGCCTGTTGGAAAATGTCTCTCTCTGCAGGATCACACCCTGCCTTTTTGCCTTACAGCTCTGAGCACTTTACCACTGCTAACCAATGCTAAAGTGCATGTACTTTCCCTCTAAACATGTAACCTTGGCTCATACCCAATTAGTATATTTAATTGACTTTTTTTTTTTATTGAGCAGAAAAAAGCAGACATAATAATCATGGCATATAAAAAGAAACATTCCATAATACCCAATCTAACAATTCATTAGACAATAAATAGTATAAATTCATATTCTATTTCACATAATATATAACCAGCATTCTTTATAACACAGCATGAATTACCTAGAATACAGATAAAAGAGTACAGAAAATATTGCTATAAACTGGCATGGATCTAATGGTTAATTTTTTTTAATAGAATTAAACACCTCATATTTCATTACATAGATATAGCCTGCTTTGCATATTCTCATTTGCATGTGTGACCAGAACCTAGCCCTCCCAAGTGGCCATGAATCTACGAAGCGCCCTCTACCCTTTTTGCGTACACCTCTTCAAATTAGTAGGTCCGATCCAACTTAGGGAGCCACTGGCCCATTGTAGGTACTGTGTGATCTCCAGTTTTGCATCACCAAGGATCTGGCTACCGCTATTGCTATGAAAACAAAGTATCGCCTATGTTTTGGTAGCTGACTACATGTGCAAGAAAAAACAACAAGGCCAGTGACGTTGAGGGTAGGATAACCAAAGACATACACCAGTTAATGAACCTAAACACTTGCTCCCAAAAGTGTTGCCGTCTACCACATGTAAAAATATATGTATCCAGTCTCCTGCCCCAGCCAATTTGCAGCTAAAACACTAATTCAGGAATGATGGGAACCATTTATGTAACCTAAGGGGAGTATAAAAGACCAACCATCTAGATAGAAAAGACATTCTCTTGAAGTTGGCCGGCCTCCGTGCTTTACTCCCAAACTCGCACACTCGCTGCCATTCCTGAATGTTAAACTGACAATTACTTTCCTGAGCAATTTTAGGAAGCATTGCCTCAATGAGTCTCTTATTCATACCCTGACACAGTAGCCAATACTAATTTCCAACACCACTCAGACTCTGCAAAAAAGATTATTTTAGGATTATTCTTTCCCTCTCATTAAATATTGTGTAAATATTTATAAGAAAGCATGTTATTTGCCTAAAACCTAACCACAGTTCTTGACTTTGGGATTCGAATTGCAATACAAATGATTCCCATGCTATCAAATTGGTACCGTTAAAAAAATCACCTAGCTTACAAACGCCTAAATTATTATAGGACTGTAGTCCCTTTTGCGAAAGCTGAAGACCCCATAACTCACAGTCTTGAAGAGAGGTGTATGCGTGGCATGTTGGAACATTAGAAGTTTTATAGAACCACTGCGTATGATTTACAATGATTTTCACAACCTTATATCTTGTTTTATTAGGCAATTTAGTAGTGCGCAAAAATGCGGGTAGCTTAATTGCGATTGCTGTTAACATAATTTAGAGGAAGGGGCTTCTAGCTGAGTTAGTAAGATAACCAACACAGCTTGATAATAAGTGGAAAAGTAAGATAGGTCAAGCCCCCCATGCTCTACATCTAATTGTAACCAGGGGAGGGGGGTTGCCCATAAAAGTGCACAGATAACTTTATCCACTTCATTAAAATTTGAGATTGGTATTTCTAAAGGAAGATTTAGTAACAGAAATACCAGCAAGGGAAGTATAGATATTTTTACTAGGGAAACTCGGTCTACTATAGACAGAGGTAAAAGCAACCATTTTTCAAAAATACTTTTTCTTTAATTAAGCGTATTTACATAATTTAGTTGAAACAATTGAGAAAAATCGGCTATAACATACAAGCCCAGATATCTAATAGGTGGTAATGGTCGAAATTTTAGCCTTGTACCCCCGTGCTGTAAATGCCTGGATTTCCCCTAGCGCGGACTGAATGTTTCCCTTATCTGGATTCCGATATAAAATCATATCATCAGCAAACAGCTTAATTTTTTCCATTCCTGTTAGCGGAGCCAAAATTGATGTGTTAGAGTGGATCTCTATCGCTAGTGGCTCAAAAAAAAAGAGAAAATAGAAGGGGAGATAGGGGGCAGCCTTGCCTAGGACCCCGCCTAATCACCACTTCACCCGCCTGTTCCGCATTTATAATTATTTTTGCAATTGCCCCCCTATAAATTCCTCTTAACATCTCTATCAGGCGTAGTAGAAAACTTCTACTTTGATGAAGCAGGTGTCTGCTTTAAGCGACCTTTTCGGGACTACCCATCAGTTGTGGTTTTAATGCTTTTCCACCCAAACTGTCCCTGCCTAATTCAGCATACTCAGTTTCAATTATTTTTGGTAGAGCTTGTTCCTGTTGTAAAGGACTGAACTCCCTTAGGTGTTGGCGGATTCCCACTGATGCTGCCTCCCCTTTAATATTTGCTAATATTATAGCTGATACCTAGGTATAATTCCCTAGTAGTTTAATTGCTAAGTTCAGAGCAGGTTCTGCTCCGTACTCATTTTGTATTTGTCTTAATACATCTGGTATCACAGATAATGATGGGATACCATGTGTTCTGGTATATATGGCAGCAAAAACAGTACCCCAAGAGGTATAGTCCTTTATTTGTGATGCTATCCCCAAGGACAAGCAGATTGTCAGAATTCTGTGTTTTTCACTGTTTTGGCTAGTATCCGGGAATACTGCTTCTAGCTGTGTTATTTTCTGAGCTAACCCGATTGGCATTTGTTCACGTTTCGTGGGCATTTTACCCATTACTGCATGTAACGTTTGTGGTGTAATTTTAGTTGCTGTATTTTGAACTTGAGTTGTATTTGTTGTTACCATTGCTGGCAGGACTGTAAGTGTCCTCATGATGAATTGTGTCATGTTTCTGTAAAGTTTTATCAATTCTTTGTAAAGTATCAGTAAGTTTCCTCCTGGCATTGTTTCAATGTCAGGATATGGTGTGCAGGCCGCTAATATTGGCCATGTTGCTGCTTCTCTTCCGAGCAGACCAAGCCTCACTCTACTTCTTGTATGGGGTGGGCGCCTTTGAATCAGTATAAATGTTCCTGGTAAGTGAGTGGAACTTCAATGTTTTCATACAGACAATATTCCGTCGGTGTTTCAGCTTCTGTGTAGTGGTGAAATGTTTTTGTTCTTGCATTTGCTGCTTGAAATGTAACCCATGAATAAAATACCTCTGTTCTATATGATGTGTGTGCCTCAATCACAAATGCTACTGAGCCACCCCTAGATGTTAGACCATGCACAACCAGTTTCAGGGTGATGGCATTTCCAACGTTTTCAGCAGTATGTATTGCGTTTGCATCATCCTCGTCCGCCGAGACGGCCAGTGCTTGCCTTAGTGGGTCTATTTCCTGCTGAGTCATTGTGTTTATAGTAAACAATAATGTTTCAAGGGAACTAAGATGAGGTGTTTTGCACAATTTTTAGGAACACTGTGTCCTTCAAGCTTGATTAACCAACAGACAATAAATAGGATTTTTCACCTACTCAGCAGTGGCAGAGTTTTTGCCCACCCACTCCAGACGTCTCTGGTGTTTTGTGAGTAGGGATTTCTGAGAATAGCACGACTGAACTGCTCAGATTCTACTGTTAAATAAGTGCCTAACCAACATTGGTGGGGCCATGTCGTGTAGTTCCTATAAAACTTTACAGTATCTGCGTGTTTGGACAGCATACACTGTAGGATTGATGTCAGACTGACTCTTAACCCCCCCCCCACCAGGTATGTTGGCCCTCTGTATCAGCTAGATCACAGTGCCACTAGAATCCCCTCTTTCCAAGGAGAGAATAAATCTTGGCAACCATCGAACATGACAACACTGATCCCTCAGGACCGTGGAAACAATATACTACCTTTTGCTCAGTCACTCGTGCTTACTTAGTATGTCTCAGAGAGATACACGGAGTAAACAGGCTGGGCATTTTCAATAAGTATTTATTGAACAGTTGTTGTTCTGGTGTACAATAGGTGAGCTGCAACAACTGTTAGACAGTATAAGATATATATGATTAGCAGTACTATAAAGGTAAATGGATGGTATAGCTCTACCATCTTGCAATAATTATGAATGCATAGGAGTATCTAAAACACGATAATAAAAAGATACATACTCCTATGATGCTTCCCTAAATAGATATAGCTAAGTATACCTAGCATGTGTGTAGGTGTTAAGCCAAGAATCCCTCTAGGATAAAGTCAACCCCATTTCGTGAAGTAAGAGACTGTGGGACCTCGTCTTGGTCCTGAGTTAGATACCATGCAAGATATGTTTAGACCACTGTGAGCTGGAGTGTCTGCATGCAGGAACCTCAGCGTCTCGAGTCAGTGTGTCGCCAGGGAAGTCTCGGTCTCCTCTGTCTATCTTAGCAAGATGAGATGTATATACACCTATAGGTGTCCCCAGGGGGTCCTACCTCGCTGTATTACTGTGTCGGACTAAGGATGACGTAGGGCATGAACTTTATACATAGAAATTATACAAGAGATGGTAGTCCTGCTGTGCTTCCAAGAAACCTCATGCATAATGTATGAGATTTTAAACTAGGGAAAACCCACGTTCTGAATGCAGTGTTGTATCTAGGTAAAAGGTCAGTCCCTGTAAACCGTTATAAGTGTAAAGTAGGGAAGAGTATAGGTGAAGGGTTATGAGCTAACTGAGCCTATATCAGGGTACCTATATGGAATATAGCAAAACTTACCTAAAATAAAAAAAGGACCTACCAGTCCACCAAATCAAATGCCTTTTCTGCATCCAATATTAAGATCGCCGCTCTATCCTACCTGGCTGAAAAATAGTCAGGTATTTGCAGTCAACGACCTACCTGGAAAGAACCCTGTTTGGTCCGCATGTACCACCTTTTGTGCATATCCCGAGATCCTATTCAACCAAATTTTCATAAGAAGCTTGTAGTACACATTTAATAGACTTATTGGGCGATAGGAGCTCAGGTCCTTAGGGTCCTCATCCTTCTTCAAGATAGTAATCACAACTGATTCCTTAAATCTGTCAGAGACAGACAACCCATCCATAATCTGATTGTATAGGAATAACAAAAAAGGAGAGAGCTCATCCAAAAACAGCTTATAGACTTCAATCGGTATTCCATCGTTATCACTTGCCTTAGTGCTAGCCATTCCTTTTGTAATTTCCCCTAATTCTGCAGGTATAAAGGGTTCATTCAGAGCCTCACTATCTTCCTTGGTAATCATGGGTAACTGAACTGCAGTAAAATAATCCTCAAGGGCCTGGGTGTTAAGTAGCTGGGTCTTTGCATACATTTACTTAAAATGGGAAACAAACATTTCAGCAATCCTATCTTTATCACTAACCAGTCTCGCAGTGCTGGGGTCTCTTATTTGTGGAATTAGTTGCCTACTCTGTTTTGTTTTAGTAGACCAGGCAAAATGTTTTCCTATCTGCTGATTTTCTTTCTATACTTTCTGTTTAAATGCTTTGCACCCAGAGATCTCTTCGAGAATAAAAAAGATTTTTCATTGCTCTTTTGCCCTTAGGAATTCCTGCTGAAGATCCTCCTCCTCAGGATCTCCTGGGGGCCTGGACGTAAGATCTCCCCTAGCTTGATCTACAGCATTCTGGTGTCCTTCAATCTTTTGTTGCCTACGTTTATAAAGATTTGCCTTATATGCAATCACCCGTCCCCAAAAGGAGGCCTTAAAAGCTTCCCAGACCATAAAACCTGATGTTGTATTAACGTTCTTGTTATAAAACCACTGTATAAACTCACGAGTTTCAGAGATCCAGATTGGATCCGAGAGCAATGCTTTATCAAAGTACCACCTGGAATTATTTTTATTTAGGGGTGGGAAAATAAATTACCAAGGAGACTAATGAATGGTCTGAAAATGAGTTGGAAAAAAGGACAGATTCCCATCTTACAAGTTGCTTATTTATAAAAAGTAAAGTCTAATCATGAAGCTGTTTTTAAATCCAGCTGAATAGCATGTAAACTGGGTAGAACCTGAATGGATCTACCCGCCAAGGATCTAAAAGGGAAAAATCTTCTTTCATGATTCTTAATAATTTACCAGTCTTTGGTTTTAATTGCTCTTTATCCCTATTTGACGTATCTAGACCTAAATCATGTATAAAATTAAAACACCCTCCCATAACTATGGAGCCATGAGCATTTATCAACAAGTTGTATATCTGTTTCAAGACCTTAATATCGTAAAGAATTGGCTCACAACACAAGACCTACCCCATTAACGGAGACCTCAATCCAAATCCACCTTGCTCCTTCATCCCGAATCACCTTTTCCACCTCCCAGTCTAGTGCAGATGAGAGTAAAATACCCACCCCCTACCACAGTATTAGCCGAAGCAAAGTACGCTTGAGCATACTTCCTTGGGAGTGATAAATTGGGGGAGTTAGACTTAAGGCGTGTCTCTTGCAAAAAAATCACCTGAGGGGAGAAACAGCCCAACCATTTTAACATTGCTCTTCTTATCTGTACATTTAAAAAAACTATTAAATTGCACAATATGATCTTTAGTGGTTGTGACATTCTTCAAGATAAAATATACCACCTTAACTCAACCAAATACATATTACGCTATACCCTTCGCAGTACCTGAATTTGTATTGTCTCCTTTGTTGAAGTTAACTGTATCCCCTTGGTAATATAAAAACCACAGCATGTGCATTGACCCCTGAACTTGGTTGCGCTGCAATCTTGCTTCTTGACGATTTCTGGCCTGCTATTTTCCTGCCCATTTCTTTTATAATGCTTCAACCCCCAACTCCTCTGCCCCCCCCCACCAGGCTACCTGAAGAAGGGGGTAGACCTTACCTCCCTTCCTCCGCCTACCCAGCAAATAAGGGCACCTTGACCTGGCGCCTAATCCCATGTCTGTCCCCCCTGCCTCTCCGTTCAGTTTATCCAATGACTTTTTACCCCCAGAGTACCTCCTACATAAAGTGCTAACATCAACAAAAAGTGCTTGTGCTTAAGTGTCCACGCAGACCAATAACTATCCAGCGGTACCTGGTTTTATTGGCCAAGCCATAAAACCCCTTGACATGGAATAAAAGGCAGATCAATTCTTGCACAGAAAAGTTCTGACAAGGAGTAAAACATACATGTAAAAATCCTTGTCTTCCGAAACCTCTAAAAAAACTGAAGCTCCAGCTAATTCTAAGGTACCCATTGCCTATACAAGAAAAACTTTAACAAACAACATTTCAACATTTTCTAAATACAGCCTAACAGATAGCACTTAGCACCATTGAATACCCCAAAAAGGGGAGGGCAAAATCTAGTATCGAAAATGAATAATACATAAAGTACAAATATTCTTTAAGGCACCCATTGCTTATACAAGAAGAAGTTGCTATCCACTTTTCCCAATCCAACACAGCGAATACCATCACCCTGCTGGAGTGGGAAAAATAAAGCACAATAGTGAAAGTGAGCACAGTGCATAAAGTGCAAAGTGCAGTCACTTTTTTTGATACCAATTAATTATAACAAGAGAGAATAATAGCAGCTTTACCCAATACATCCAAATAGGTAACGTTATATATCCCCAAAAAGGAGAACCGACAGGGATGGGAGTAATGTAGGGTCTGCACAAATGGCCGTAAGAAAAGTAGCTGTGGAGAATAAAAGGTGGGAGGGGTGGATAATCCTCCTAAAGACTACCCCTTATTTTCCAAAAATCGTATTCAATCTAAATGGGCACCAATTTGCCTCCGGTAGACCGGATTTCACCCGGAGTGGTCTCTTAGGTCTCCATAATAGAAGTCGCTTTGGAAATTGTACCTGGTAACAACCTGGATCAGAGAGGTCAGTCTGTTCAAGGGAAAGTCTGGCTGCATTTATACATGAACCTGAGATACCAGGCTGCCCAGGGTTATCGTCTCCCTCAGTATCCTGAAGTCTCCTGATGAAACCCAGAGCTGAAGAGATGGATTCGCTCAATCATCAGGGGGCTATGAGCATGACTGTCTTTACTGGGGAAAGCACCACTATGAGCCAGCCTCCACTGGTCTCTACACACCAAATGCAACAGCTTTTTGAGACTATTCTGGGAGAAATACACAACTGTAAAACCTATCAGGCCCAAGAGCTCTCTTTACTTCATCAGAGATTAGACACATTTGAGAATATGGTACAGCAAATACTAGAACCATTTAAATAATTGGAGAAATGTGTATCTGACATTGAGGACCACTCCCTGTCTTGAGACTCTGATATTGCCTCTATGCAGAAAAAGCTGCAGGCCTCACAGTTGAAGATGGGTGGCATGGAGAGTACGCTAGACAATCAAATTTGCGCTTTACAGGGATACTGGAAGATAGTGAATGCCTCACTTGTCAGTCTAATCTCTTGGCTTACATAAAGACGCTGATCAGAGAACATATGCTTGAAAAAGCATTAGAGGACCTTACTATAATGAGGGCTCATAGGGTCCCTTCCCAGAAACTTCCGGGGGCCAAGTATCCTAGGACAATGATTGTGAATTTTTCTGATTACCGCATTACATAGGCTAGTTTAACTAAGGCAATTCAAAAGAGGGATATTGTACTACCCAACGGAGCCAAGGTGAGAGTGTACTCCGATATGTCGGCATTAGCAGGACGTGGACAGAGAGACTTTGTTGGCATGATGGGTCAATTCAAGACTGCAGGAGCACAGGTCTCTATCATTCAGCAGTCCAAAATGAAAGTTTTATGGAGAGGACAGTTCCATCTTAGCTCCATTCTTGAAGAAGCTCAAGAGCTACTACAAAAGACATCTCAAGCAAGTGGGAAATAGTGAAATGAGTGGTAAATTAACAGAACGTGGTCTTCAGGACTCTAGGGCTGTATATAGTTATAGGAGCCTGAAATATATCAAGTTTGGTATTTGAATGATCATATGCAACTGGTATAGGTTTAGTTACTTGCACTTGGTATTTTGTGTACTTTGCACTTTATGCACTGTGTTCACTTTCACTTTATTTAATTTACTTATAAGCCCCTGGTAAAGTGCACTACATGTGCCCAGGGCCTGTACATTACATGAAAATAGTGGGCATGTAGCACTCATTGTGCCACCCACTTGAGTAGCCCCTTAACCAGGTCTCAGACCTGCCATTGCAGAGCCTGTATATGCAGTTTACACTGCCATTTGGACCTGGCAAGATAAACCTCTTGCCAGGCATAAACCTTCCCCTTTTATACATATAAGTCACCCTTGAGGTAGGCTCTGGGTAACTAAGAGGGCAGAGTGCAGTGTATTTAAAAAGCAGGACATGTACTTTTAGGTTTTACATACCCAGCTAGTGAACAACTCCCAAATTCATTTTTTCACTGCTGCAAGGACACTCTCTCCCATAGGGTAACATTGGGATTACCTTATTACGTCTTTTAAGTGTAACTTCCAATTGAAAAGTGATTGGGCCATAAGTTTACTGTCTCTGGGATCACAATTTAAAATCACAAATTATGGTGAAGTCTGATTTGAAATTGTAATTCTGAAAATGGCACTTTTAGAAAGTTGGCATTTTCTTACTTTAGCCATTTGATGCCTGCTGCCTGTCTCTGAATACACGTCTGGGGTAGGTGACAGCTGGGCCTTGTGCTTTCCCTCTAAGAGAGCCACAAACAATGGGAGATTAGGTTTGACTTGTTGGGCCTTAATGGGCCAATAACTGGCTTGATGGGGTAGAGCGGAGCACTGCCTCACGTACAACTGAATAGGCTGTGTCCTGTGCCCACACAAAAGGCTGCATACACCCTCTGCAGTGAGTCTGGTGCCAAGGCAGGAAGGTCAGGGACTCTGTGGACTTCAAAGCTTTCTTTAAAGTCCCCCTACTTCAAAGGCACCACAACTATATAAGTGCTGGACCTCTGTCTCCATAACTTCAGTACACTTCTGGATCTGTGACCACTCTGCCTGGAAGAAAAACTGCTGTGATGCTCGAAGTACTGCCACTCTTCTATATTGCTGCTTTGCTGGACTCTTGCCTTTCTGTGCCCTTCCCTTTCTGAACTGTTCTTCTGCCTGTTGTTCTCATTCCTGGGTGAGAAGGACTAGACCTGCATCCCTTGACTCAAAGTGCCGCCATGGGCTAGCCTCCTGTTCTAAGGCTCAGGGATATCAAAGACTTCAACTACCAGCATCTGCATCTGGACTCTGAAAGCTGTGAGTCTGCCCTGCCAAGTGGTGCCACCCCAGTACTGGAACCTTGGAAGTGAGGCATGAGGTTGCTTTACACCCAGAAATCACGCATCCTCATTGGAACTGGTGCATATTCGCAGTTGCGAAAATCTGAACCAGCACATCCTTGTTGTTGCGTGGAGCGGGGCCCGGTGCAGCACCTTCGGAACCAGTGTATCACCTTCGGAATTGACACATCACCTATTGGAGGAGCAACAGCCATGCATTGCATTTGGAACCGATGCATTGCTGCAGTTGCGTAGAAAAAAAATCGATGCATCTCGTCTACTGTGTGGCCCGACACCGATGCATTGCTTCGGCTGCACCTCACATCTTTGTCGACGACGAACCAGCCCAGATCAAGTTACTTTAGTTCAGAGGGACCACTTGAGACCTTGTATCCGGCCCACACTCCATCACGGCTGGCCTGACTTTTCCCCGGTCTAGCACAACCAGAAAACCCATTTAAGTGCATATTACTTATATGCGCTATTTTGCATTTTCATATCTTGACTTCTTTTTTTCATTTTGTTTTTTAAATGATTCTCTATTTTTCTAACCTGGTGAATAGTCTTTTTGTGGTGTTTTCACTGTGATGCTGGTTGAAGTGTTGCACAAATACTTTACACATTGCCTCTTTAGTTAAGCCAGAATGCTCTGTGCCAAGCTACCACAGGGTGAGCACAGGATAATTTAGAGTGTGTTGTGACTTACCCTGACTAGGATTGTGGTTCCTGCTTGGACAGGGTGAATATCTCTGCCAACCAGAAAGCGAATTTCTAACAATACCTAAATCTATATACTATATGAAAGAAAATGCAAAATAATGAAAGTGGTAAAGGGAAATTCTATGAGGCAGATGAACAAGATTTAAAGTTCAATTGAAACAGTTTGAGTATTCAACCATGAAGTTTAACACTCTGGGAATAGGAAATCAGCAAAGTTCAGCAAGAGTCAGGACTGGGTCTGGTCTGCTATTCTACGGAGCGCACAGTGAAAGCATGAAAAAAGATTCTATAAAGCTTCTCCATATCATCTTCCACCAACCAAACCAATCAAAAGACGCTGTTATCAGGCAGCAGGTACACTCCCTAGTTTTCCAGTTCCCAGCAAAGAAGCAATCATCTGGACGACCTTTAATGTAACATCAGTCTGGTCTGCCTGGTATTCGAGGGTTTCTCCCACCCTCTTAGTCTCTAAATTTTAATTAAAAAAATCAGTCCCCCCCTTGTCTAAAAACTGAAAGATACATCTATTCTAACTTAACAAGCACATTGAAAAGGCACTTGCAGAGGAGAGAAAACAAAACATTTGCACAACATTTTTGTAAATGCAGCATGTGCCCTAAAGGCCTAGATATGGGTTAGGCCAACAGTAGATTAAAAAGGATTCTAAATGAATACAGTTAACCTAAAAGATGACATCAAATACAATTTGAATAAATCATATATTTTCTTTTGTGATGAGTACATTTATTATAATTCTACTAAATATTTGGGTGGCTCTCGTTAAAATGAATATATAGCTGCTTACTATAATTGATTAATAAAATGAACACAGCGTAATGTGGTTAAACACACATTAAGGGCATCATTTACAAGCCGATTGCGCCACAGGTGCATCACTTTTTTTAAAGCACCGGCAGTGCAATGGGCTTGCCCATATTTACAAGGCTATGTAAAGTCACCCTGTGTGACTTTTCATGGCCTCGCAAATATTGGCCCCTTTCATGCATTACTCTGCGTGAAAGGAGCATTCCATGGGTGTTGCTGTGGGTATTCCCATGTAACATCCATGGAACGCTACACATTTTTACAACATTTTGTAAAGCTGGGAATGCGTCAGAATCCTATGCCTCCTCAGGTGAGGCATAGGAGTGGCGCAATGTGGAGAAATACTTTTATTTCTCCTCGTTTTTTCCTCTTTCTATGTGTCCTTAATTCATCAGCATGCATAGAAAGATGAAAATGCCATCAATGATTTTTTTTGTGCAGGAAACCCCGCACCCTTTCAAAATGAGCAACATTTCAACCAATTGTGGGCCAGCATAGGGGAAAGCACACGGATGCGCTGTATTGTTGTTAATACGACGCACCCCTGTGATTTTAAAATGATGCAGCTAGGCGCAGCAAAATGGCTTGCCGTGCCGCACTGCGTAATTTTGAAGTAAATGAGGCCCTAAGTACAGTATATATGTTGCATATAAAGAAGTGGGCACTAAATTACACTGCTCCATAACCAATAAAGTTATGAGTTTACAGCACAAGCTTAAATGTGCTCCATTTTTAGTGGCTCCAGTTATGAAGACATACATGCTAATATTTACATTAATTTACAGAGGCTAATAATCAGTTAGAAACTACCTACCAAGATGTTAGTGAATGCTAAAAGGAGGATAATAAGTTCCTCAGGTCATTTCATAACATGCAAATTTTCCAAGCGACAGTGAAAAAATAGAACTAGTTTTATTTAGAACACAGAGACTAGTAATATTCCACTCTTTATTGCAACAGGCGAGCCATGCCTCCCTTTCTAGTTGATAAAGTCAGCTCTCTCTTACATCTCCTCTATTAATAGTTCCTGAGCCAAAATAGGACATCACTGACTTGATAAGATGAGAAGCTGCATTGTTACTGCTGGTTGTGAAATTATGCATGTTATTTTTTTACTTTCTGGATAAGGCAATCTTGTCTTCTCACAACAAAAAACGAGGACTGACTAGCTCCAGTTGGTGGTCTTTTGATAGTGTGTAATATGATTAGTGATTTCCTCTGTTTGGTAAATGGTTAATTAGTTTCTGAGGGCTTCCGGAAAAAAGGCTATTTTAATATTGCTAAACTCGCCATGAAAATAAATACTGCAGTATTGCAAATATAAGTCCAGCGTCTGTGTTTTTAATAAAATCAGTACTTTCGTTCACACTGTCTTTCAAAATATGCACTCCATTTTGCCCTTGACCCAAAGTAAGAAAAAAGTAAGTAAATTTAAAAGACTATGGGCCAGATGTCCTAACATTAGTGATTCTAATGGGTCGCAAATTGACCTACCTCATGCATATTAATGAGGCAGATCACAATTAGTGATCCATTTGAAATTGATGCCATCACAGGCTTGGTGGTCTGCTGAGGTCACACCATCTCTGTGATTGATTTTAATTCAAGCAGTCTTTTCTTAAATGCAACCCCTTTTCCTTAAAGGATTAAAACAAAAAAATGAAACTTTGCAGTTTCATTTTACAGGAGTAGGCAGTGGTCTGTGTGACCGGTACCTGCTCTTAAAATATATTTGTTTTCCCTTCTTAAATAGGAAGGTGTCACCTGGGGACCCCTTCCCATTTGCCAACGGGTTACGACTTCCTACAAGGAGCTGGTAAAATATGAATGTTTTGCAACTGTAATTCGATTGCAAAACATTCATACATACTATTCAGGGTCAGGAATTGGAGGAGACGCCCCCAACACGCCCCTTCTAAATACCGAATCTCAAACACAAATTGCGATTCAGTAACGTGATACTGAATCACAATTTGTGTTTTGTACATATGTAAAAGCGTTTTTGTGGTCGGAAACAGTACAATTGGTCATTTCCAACCGCAAAAATGCATCATAAATGTTGTGGCCCTACATTCCATCAGGTCAAACACTTTAATTGAAATTTTAATAGTTTTAACAAGATTAAAATGATCAATGTTTGCATAAATGAACTTATACATTTGTATTTTACGTTTTGTTTTGAAGGACATTATTCGTCGATATCATAATGTGATCTTTGCAAGAGTCGACATTGACGAAGTGAAGGTGAGTTATTTAAGGAAACTCCCATCTTAATTTCAGCTGTGAATATTTAACACTAGGTTGAATTATGAAATATATCTGCTGAAAACCAATAATTCACAGTGGTTTTCAATGTGTCAAGGAACTTTTTTGCATTAACCTTATGGGAAAAAGGGAATTTCAAACATAAACAAATGAACTGGGGATAACTTCTCACAAAGTATGGCATAAAAAGTCAATTAATTTTGTTTGTTAAGTGGGATCTAATTTGATCACATTACTTTTATTTATCACTAGCAATTGTTTTATATGATTCCATCCTGTTTTAAATCTCTGTAAAACAACACTTTGTAACATATATGAATGCATTGCTATCTCGTGGTTGTCAACAAAAAATCAAAAATTATGAAATGTATTTCCCTATGTCTTAAAACGATATAAAATCACGTATACATATAATCTGTAGCAACACAGATTATATGTATTATTTCTTAATATATTCCTATCCCCTAGTTAAAATCTAGGAGATTGGAATATATTTTGAAATAGCACATATGTTAGAAAAAAAGTATCCAATGTAAAATCCATGCAATTACTATTGTCAATAAAATATCTTTCAATTATTTTCCCAATCTTTTTATACATTCGGTAGTAGAATCAGGCAGTATCTGACGTGTTTCATCCTTTGGACTTTTCCAAACCTGCGCTTTTTATCAGGCATTATAACTAAACAAATTTGATATTCCTAAACAAAAAAATGGTGAGGGGGTGCAGAAGAAAACAAATATACAGAAGCTGAAAAAAAGCTTTGAATTACTTTGATACATTTTAGTCTATGACCTATGTGAGGGGACTGTATCCCTAGGCAGGCTTGTTTATACAGCCTAGTAAAAAAAGCACTCCCAAGGCCCAAATGTGGTGTCTAGGTATCTTAATGTTGCTGCACAACTACACATCCACCCAACATTTTGCAGTATAATATTGTGCTAATAAGAGAAGTGATCATTATTAGGCTTGAAAAGTATGTGCAATCAACCCAATGGTTAAATATCTAATATTTAAAGGTTATGCATGTCATTAAACAACGTGGTCAAAGTCAAAGAAGTAACAGCTGCAAAGTAGAAGAAAGTATAAGTGAATTAATAAACTATATGTGTGCCAAGGTAAACATAAGATGGTTGGTTCTTCTGAATGTAGCAAAGACATTAGTCTAATGGGGATAGTAATAAAAAACCTGATAATTAGGTTCTATTGAAAATAACAATTCTATTACATTAAAATAATTAATGAATTAATATGTATATATACACACACATATATTACCTACTGGCGGTTGCCAGTGGGAAGTTATAGTTAGGACTAACTTTTCCCATAGACAAAGTATTTTTTGTTTCACAAATAACTTTAGTTCCATTTGATTAATCTTCCCAAAATGTTCAAAACTAGTTTACCACTCACTTCAGCTACTGTTTGGAAAGTTTTGGGGTGATTTGTTAAGTTGGGGCCGAGGTAAACAGGGACTTCCAAAACGCTTTTTCCCTATTCTATGTCTAAGGGTATTTTGCAATCTTTAGACATAACTACCGCCCAAACCTCTGAACAGATTTGCACCAAATTTGGAAGAACGGTAGCTCTTGATCCAGAAACAGCAGTTTTCTGATTTGGTGTAAATCTGTTCAGTAGTTTTAGAGTCATTAAAGGAAAAGTACATTTCTATGTCTTGGAGCGTGATTCCTCCGCTGATCCTACAGATCTCATGCTGAGATCTTATTGGCTGACAACACATCAACCAGGAAGTGTTGGCAGTCATTTTGGGGCTTAGACTCAGTCGAGTCCCCCCCAAAATGTTTTTAAAAAAGAGATGGGCAAGGTAGGAATACTCTAATCCCCAAGGCCTGGAGGTGAAGTCACACAGGGACCCCACCAGGACCAAAAAGCTTTTTTTAAAACAAAATTGCTGAGAAATTGCAGGGATCCTAAAATCTTGGGAATTGTTTTTAAAACAAATGCAGGCTGTAGTGTTTTTTTTTACTTCAGCCCTCAGGTGGGCTTGGTCCATGGGGCAAATTTAAATTGGTATTTTGGGGAGAGGGGCACATGTCTCCTGGTGAGAACAAAGTCCATAGTTCTCCCTTTAAATTACTACGAGTGTATAAATGTGCATAATTACCTACAAGCTCACCCATGTGGTCCCGCCCTGTCCACCTTAGTATTATACAAATGTGTTCCTGCCTTTTGCCTGGATGATGGTCAGCTTACCAAAAGGCCCCATGAGCGTGTTTCCTGCCAATTGTGGTGGCGCATTCTTGATGCTGAGGAATATGAGTACATCTCAACCAAGCACAGAAGCACTTAATATAGTTGAGAGGAAGTGCCCTTGTTTGGTGGAGATTCATCTCTTTGTACTCTCGTTCTCTTCTCTATATGAGGATTCACATTATCACTGATTTCTGGAAGAAGGCACTCGAAGAGCAATCACATTACCAAAATTAAACACGCAGAAGGTCACTGGAGACATTTCTTCATGGTCCATTAAGCAGCTGTAGTGTAAAATATGCACTAGATATTTATCCAACAAGGTAGCACTTACTAATTAACAATTAGGGTAGACATTTTGTGCATTACTGTGGGCTCTTGTTGAATAAACAGGCAGGTGAGGTTCAGTTCTGGCCCTGATGCTCATTTCACAGAAATTAAACCTTAATTGGAAGAACTTGCAAATATAAACATAGGGGCTGATTCACAGAAGTAATCTGAGACAAAATCCTAAACTTACTACTTTTGGTATTCACAGAAGGCATTTAGTAGTAGCAAAGTTAGGATTCCTAGCTTTACTACTACTAAACTGAGACAAAATCCTAACTTTACGACTTGCGGTATTCACAAAAGGGATTTCTAACTTTCCTACTACTAAATGCCTTTTGTGAATACCAAAAATCGTAAAGTTAGGAGTTTTTCTCAGTTTAGTAGTAGTAAAGTTAGGAAGACAGCTGTCTTCCATCCTGCGGGCCCTTCCTTCAGTTGTTGGCTGGTTGACGTGCAGCTGATTTTGTGGAAGCGAATGGTTTCCTAACCCGGAAGGAGTAATTTTCAGGCCAGCCATCTGCCATCGGAGATATGAGTGTTTGTTGCGCCAGTGTTTCCCACAGAGTATTCAGTGATGCCCGAGGGGACGGAGGACACTGGGGAGCCAAGCGAATCCACCAGCGGTAAGCAGACGCGGCACAGTAACTTTTGATACTGGCGGGTGAAGGGATTGTGTTCTAAAGTGCTCTTTTAATAATAATAATAATACTTTATTGTATAGTTAGTAAAAACCATTACAAAGTATAAATACGACAATATACTGAAACACAGAAAGTTTAAACTGCTCTGCGAATGATAAAAAAGTTATTAAGATGAAAAAGTCTTTCAAATTTGAATATTAACATGTTCCAGATTCAAGACTTTGCCAGTATTCTTTGCTTTTTCTCAAAAATGTCAATGAATTTGACTGCCCTGCAAATGAGTTGTGGATCTACTGAGCATAAAATTTGTATGATCGCAGACCGGCAGGTACGTATTCCATATTCCTTAAACTTGGTTTTTAACCCACTCCGACGTTCCTGGATCAGAGCCGGGCAAATACAAATCAGATGGATAAAGTCTTGTCTTTCTGCGCCACATAAACCGCATCCGTCACATTCTTGGGACTTCCACTTTGGTGTCTCGGCATTTGTTGGAAAGTTACCCAGCCCTAAATTGAGGTGTTTAAGTTTGATGAAAGGCGAGAAAGCAAGGTCTAGGTAGGCTGCCGGTACTAATTTTTTTTAAGATTGAATTGTCATCCAGGCATGGGACCGACGACTGAAGGTTATTTTATCGTCAAGCAACGAATGCCTGTTGGCAGCCTTCTTTACCAACTGTTTAAAGGAAAGTACTGGAAGCTTGGATTCCCAGAGAGCAGCCAACTTGGTTGATTCTAATGACAGTTTAAGGTATTTGGCGTAGTGAGAATTGGGACTTTTGCTAATTGTTTCCCACATAGCACGATAGACCGCTATCTCTTGATTCATCCAGACATTGTACCAAATGGTCTCGTACTTTTTCAGCAGCATTTGGGATTGCAGACCAAATTCAAGCCTTACTTGTGCGGGTGATGCATTTCTTGGTAATGCAAATACTCGCTTGTAGATTTTCATTTGTGCTTTGTCCAGAAGTTGTGCACTCTTGCCATGATGTAATACGCTCCCATAAGCTATTGTTGGGGGATTGTGTTCTAAAGTGCTCTTGATAACGCAGCTCAAGAGCGCCACCGTGCAGTGCACAGATTTGCAGCATATCCAGGCATCATGTCTTCAGCGGACTTGCTGCAGGACCGAGAGGCTGTGGCAGACGCCCTGTTCCTCAATCTGTAAGACATTGAAGAGGAGCATAGCTCCAGGAATACTAGTTCAAGCATCAACAATGATGTCAAATCACTTTTGAAAAACTTGGAAAAATTGTTACGGACTGAATTAAACAAATGGTGGTAGAAAAAATCATTAGAAAATTACTGAGAAGTTAACAGAATTCTACGTGGCTTAAGAATAATGGTAGCTCCAACATTTGAAAACCCTAACCCACTAATGATGAAGGAGTGGGCAACGAACAATCTAGAAGCGTCAATAAATATGGTGTCCATTTTGATAAAATATGCAAAAATCGACAGAATTGAAATCCTCAAATAAATTGACAGAATTAATGGCTTACTTGAGGCAAAGGAGAACAAGGATCTGATAAAGAAAGGGAGAGAGGTAATTGCTATTCGTCTAAAAAAATTGGATGAAACCATAAAAGCTCATAAAGTCTATACATTTGCAAGAGACTACAAAACCGGGAAAGTATTCACATTTTCAAAAAAATGTGATACTGTAAAAAGACAAGCACTGATAACTAAAATACCCAGTACATCTATTGTTACCCAAATGGGTCAAGATCCTTCTACTTCAGATTTGAGCTCCGATCTAAGCAGCAGTGACTCCAATCTCAGCAGAGGCGCCACTGCACAGTAATAGGTGCCTTTGAATTTCACACCTGGGGAAGTGCTTACTTTTTTATATTGGGATCGGTGCCAAACCTTAAGACCATGGAATCCTGCCAAGAGACAAGGCGACTGAGAAATCAGTGCAGAAAACAAAGGTGCATACTCCGGAAACAACAATCGCGGCAGGGGCGGGAGGAACAAGAAGAAGTGGGCCCAACAATAAATAGTACTGACAATACAGTAATCAATCTTTTGATACCATCTTGTCTGCCGCTTAGATTCAACTGTTATCACTAGGCCTCTCCTACTGCCCACCCAACAGTTTTAGAATGTTCAATCTAGGGTGGACTTATTCAAATGTATTAGAAAATTGAAGTTGCTCAAATTTTACAAACACAAGAGTACAACGGACATTGTCCAAGATTCCAAGCAGCTCCCTCCTACTTCTTCCACGGTACAGGTCTCAGACATTAACATGTTGAGAATCTTGAAGCCTTTATCCACGGAAGATGAAACAACTCCTGGTTCCACTAAAATGGAATTGCCGTATATCAGCATCAATTACAGTGCCTCCACAGACAGCCCCTTTCGTCTGCCATCCAGATTTGTCCATATGATGCCTAAAGACGCCATCAACATCTTTAACGATTGTGTCACTGAAGACTTAAAAAATCTGAACAGAAAGGTCTTACACAAGAAGATTTAAAGGAGACATTAGGACATACAATACTCTAATCTCATACAGAGACTCAGGAACAACAAAGACTTGATAATAAATCAGGCTGACACAGGGGGTAATATTGTTGTGCGGCCTAGAGAATTATAACACCACATACTATAGGAAAGCCTCCCCAAATGAACTTATACAAGTAAGAGACAATGTCTTTAAAGAATTGACCCAATGGAATCGTATGGGTCTGCTCAATAAACATAAATTCAGTTTCCTTAAAAACAAACACCCAATAACACCAGTACTTGATTCCGAAAGTACACAAGAGCACTACCCCGGTTCCTGGCAGACCCATTATTTCGGCTCAATGCAGTCTTTTAGAACCAATGTCAAAATATGTAGACTGTAGAGAACCTACCATCATTCATCAAGGACACAGTGCATTTTTTGGCCAAACTGCAAAATGTGGAGTGTCAAGAGGATTGCCTCTTCATTGTGATGGATATCAGCTCTTTATACACGAGCATAAACCACTCTAATGGTATGAAGGCAATCAAACAATATTTAGGTAATCGGAACATTGAATTATATGAGCACAACTTGAGACATGTCTTAATAACAACCTTTTCTTGTTTGACAAAGTGATCTACCAACAGTTACGAGGTGTGGCGATGGGGGCATGTTTCTCCCCCAGTTATGCGTGTCTTCACTTTGGCTGGTGGGAGGAACATGTCCTCGGGGTTGCCCACAAAGCTATGTATGACTCACACATCCTCCATTGGTGGAGCTTTATAGATGACCTGTGCATCATATGGAAGGGGTCTGAGGAATCTGCACCCCAGTTTGTTAATGATATAAGTCATAATAATTTAAATTTGATTTTCACAGCGTACATCAGCAGTAACTGTGTACAATTCTTAGATGTGGAGTTGTATATTAATGATAACACCATTCAAACCAAGCTTCACAGAAAGAGCACTGCAGGCAATTCTATTTTACATGCCAGCAGTGCCCACCCACACCATTTAATTTGCCGCGTTCCATTTGGAGAATTTCTGTAAATCAGGAGGATTTGTAGCTCTGACGCAGACCTTAATCTATGTCAGGCAGACGCTCTCCAGAGATTCTTAACTAGGGGTTACAAAGCCAAAGAGTTAAAAGAAGCCTTAGTTAGGGCTAACAGTCACAACAGGGAGGAATTCCTACAGGGCCAAACGGCATCTACTAAAGCCACTTCAGAATTCATTGGCCAGTTATCCATACTTTGGATACTGTCAGATTAATAACTTCATACAGCTTCCAGGGTAGACAAGTAAGGAAGATTATTTACAAATATTGGCCGTGAATTCTATCAGACCTGACATGGTCACAAATCGTGCCTAGTCTTCCTACCCTCATGTTCAGACGCCCTCCCGCAATGAGGGATGCACTGGTCAAAAACAGTCCTGAGGTGGTTGTTTCTAACACCTGGTTGTTGCCAAGGACAGGTTTTTAAGTGCCCTTCATGCAGAGCCTGCAAATCTGGGAGGAACACCACTGAGTATACCACAGCATTTGAAGATAACCCCAATAAAATTCAGGGTCATTATACATGTCGAACAGAGTTTGCAGTATATGTATTGGAATGTACTTGCCAACTCAAATACGTTGGCAGCACAAAACTTCAGGTTCTCAATAGAATTCTTCAACACCTGCATGCGGTGGTAAACTCTGACCCCCAATTATCCAGTGGCTCGTCACTTTAAGCTTGTCCATGGCAATAACATCAATGATCTGAGTTACTTTGTAATTGGGGCTGTACCTAAGTCTGTTCACGGGGGTAATAGCGAGAAACTAGTTTGCAAGCTAGAATCTGATTTTATTGTGTTATTGGACACCAAGATGCCTAATGGTCTTAACACAGGGGAGGACTTGCACAATTTTTTATGAATAATTTTTTATTAATTTCTTATTAAAAAAATCATCCTTCATGAATTTTTCAAGAATTTTGTATTATTTTTTATGAATGTTTTATGTACTGTATATCTGGTGCCCCTTTAAATGTGATTTTGAGTGTGATTTGTTTTGTCCTCATTCGCCTCACTACCCCAATGAACAAGCAAGTTGTCCGTACCAATACTCGATGGTTCTGAGAAGTGTAGGCTTTAGATTGGAATCTCGTAAACAGAGCCTGCCTACAGGTACATTAACAAACTTGGATGTCACTAACCCCGAAAATGGGCAGGGGTAACTCTTTATCTAGGCTTACAAAAGCCTTATGGACCTCGCCGTTGGCAATCAGAATATATGGGGGTACCCCGCATAGTCCAAAGAGTATCCAGGAGGCATAATCATAGGACCCCAGAATAATTAAATCAAAGATGTGCCTCTCATTTTAATTAGGCTCTTCTCCACTTTAGCAACAGGTCCCAGAATGCTGTCTTTTTCCTGCTACAGACTCTCGACAAGTCCATCTTGGATGTTTCAATTAGCGAAGCCAACCACTCTGAATGCAAAGGCGGGGAGGATTCAATTCAATGCTTACATATTTGTCTTCTAGCTAACAAGATAGCATAAAATAAGAAGGATCTAGATGGTCCAGTAACCTGTTCAGTGAAGCCAAAAATTATCAAAGCCAGGTCTACGTGAATTGGGAAGACCAAAATATCCACCAAAGACTTCCCAACTTCAACCCAAAAAGAAGCGATGGCAGGACTGTCCTTGAACATGTGAATATCCGAGGCTGCAACCAACCCACATTTCATACAGCTGACAGGAGTCCCCCTCGTAAATGTATTTAATCTCAATGGAGACAGATGGTGAAGAGGTGGTTTCTCTTTAACCAGGCAAGTTTTACTATTGGAGTTTGATTCTTGCTCTGGCGTTAATCCTATTATAGGAGATTTTTCATTCCCCTCTTGAACTGTTTATCTGGAGAGACATCTTGAAGTTATTGCAATAAAGCTTTTCTCTTGACTCATACCTTCATCATTGTTGATAACTGATTATGAACTATATTACACTGCTGAATTTTCACTAGTCATAGGTTTACTGTGCACTTGCAATTTATTTGCATTTGACTAGGGCGTAATGCTGAGTTTACGGCCAATGTTATTGTTTATATTATAATATTTTTGCACATTCCAGAGATTTTTGCACTTTTATGCACTTGCACTTTATATTTAGGCATTTTATGGGGAGCATGTAACAATAGGTAAATTAATCCTTGTATACATCATGGGACCCTCCAATATGCTCAACGACTGATGAAACTGTATTTTATCCAGGATGGGGCATGCTTACCATTTTGGTTTGATTCTGCAGAAACATTTAGTATTTATTACATGCTTTTAACCTGCCTTTTACAGTTTTTACATTATACAATTATTAGTCGTGGAATTACTTGTATTTTAGTTAGCACAGAAGTTTTGAATTTATATCTGCATTATTCATTGAGGATTGCCCATGTCAATATCAAGTCTTTCTACTATGGTCATCGGTCAGGGGTGTGATCAATCATTGTCATTCATGACATGGTCAGTGACATCACTGATGACATCACTGATGACATCTCAAATTACATCACTGATGACATCACTGATGACATCATCCAGTGAATGTGGTTTTGTTTGAAATTTAAATATGTATTATATATATATACCAATCTGTATTGAAGATTGAGTGGATATATATATATGTCTAGATGGAGGATTTAGTGTCTGTTGAAGTGAGTAATTAAAAGTGTCTCACTAAATACATGGGTTAGTAATTAAACTATGTGAATGTATGCATCATTGTCTCTGTTGTTGTATAATCTGCGGCATCAGTTGGTCACTAACTACATGAGTGTCTATATTAGTTATTGATTAGTTGGTTGAGTATTTGTATGGAAGTCTGAGTGTGTGTGTGGCTGAGTGGGGGGTGTAACTCTATGCATAGATGTGTGAGTGGTTGATTGACTAGGTGTATGGGTTTAAGAGTGCATGTGGAAACAGTTGTTTGGGTGACTGAGTGTATTTATTTGTGTGTTGGTAAATGAATATATGTCTCAGTGGTACATCTCCAACAAAGTACAAAAATAAAAGGCATTGTATGTGAGAGTTGGTGTATATAAGTAAGTATACATAAGAGTCAGTGATTGTGAGATCCCTGCTGGAGAGAGGCGTTAATTATTGCAGTCCAACTAGGAATGATGGAATGGGCAGCGGCAGCTAAGCAGTTGGAGGGGAGCGGGTCATTAAAATGGTTATTAGGGTTTCACACAGATAGGCTTTTAGAGACAGAGTCTTCATCATAGAGTTTGAAGTCGGTCCAGTGTGCTTGATTCTAAGGTGAAGCCAGTGGAGGCAGCGTGGAAGGAGGAGGCAGGTTAGGAAGGGGTTGAGAGTATGTGGCTGAACTGAGTTTGTTTCCTAAGGCTGTGATTTTGTCAGTGAAAAAAGAGGAGAATTCCTCGGATAATATTAGAGACAGTTTATTGGATTGGTGTTTGACCAGTTCAAAGAGCTTGCAGGGTCTGTTCTTGGTGTTCACAAGTTCAGATCTGAAGAATAATTTTTTTGACTTGAGGATGTTCTTGTGTAGGCATTTCTGGCCTGGCGGAGAAGTTTTAGATGTGTGGCAGAGGGATGCTATCTCCAAAGTCTTTCGGATTGCCGCAGGGATCTCCTCTCGTTGTTGAGGGATCCAGTGAACCAGGGGTCTCTGTCTTTGACTTGGGTTCTTTTTAGTTTTAGTGCGGCTAGGTCATCCAGAATGTTCGATATAGTCGCAGAGTAGTGTGCATTGAGGTCATTGACAGTAGTGATATGCAAGGGGGGGGCGTCAGATTTGCAGCAAGCCTCCAGTTCCCTGTGGTCCAGGTTCTTGGTGTCTCTGATCCATCGTTTGGGAATCACAGGTTCCGGAGATCTTGTGTTTGACAGGTAATAGGAAGGCAATGGCGTGGTGGTCAGATCAGTCCCATGGGTCAATAGAAATACGTTTGACTGTTGACTCCAGTCAAGGGTGGCCCATTTCGAATGAGTTGGGAGTAAGCAGGCTTGCGTCAGGGCTTGATCGGTCAAGAGGTCCTTAATGGAGTTGACATGAGGGTCCTTGGATTTGTTCCAGTGCAGATTAAAGTAATCGAAAAAAATATCTGTAGCAATGGGGCAAGTCTTAGCAGTGATGATTTCCATGAGGTGGTCAGTGAAGAAGTCGTTCCTGCCTGGGGGGTGGTAGAAGATGTGCAGATTGCACAGTTGGGTGGAGTTGCTGCAAATTGAGAGGGGGAGGTATTCGCAGTAGTTGGTAGTATCTGCTATGAGTTCATTAACAAGGAGGTTAGAGCGGTAGATGCAGGTGATGCCTCCTCCTATTTTGCTAGATTGTCTGTCCAGCCTAGCAATGTTATAATTGGGAGGGACTAAAAGATCCAGGCATGGAGATAAGCATTCATTGAGCCATGATTCTGTTAGTATAGCTAAGTCTGAATTGTTGTTCAGGATGAGATCAGCAATATCGGCGGCATGCTTCGCTGCCGATCGGCAGTTGATTAAGAGATCAGACAAAGGGAGTTTGGAAGGAGTGTCGGGAATCGGGGCGGACAGGCATACAGTAAGTTGTTTTAATCACACTTCTATTGCGGAGGATAGCTGGCTGTTCGGGTTGCTAGTGACCGTGCAGATGGCCTATACGGCAATCACATCTAGTAGACAAGGGGTAACTGGGGCAGAGTTGTCGTCCCGGGGATGTCAAGGATTTCCTTTTCAGAGAGGTCTAGCGGTTTAGTGGTGGAAAGGGTGGAGTTGTAAAAGAGGATGAGAGCTAGGGTTTCCACCTCTGAGAGGTGGCAGGATTGCTTGCGAGGGTGAATGTGATCTGCGCATCCCGCTGCAAAACAAAAACAAAGTGCGGACTCCAGCGCTTCGTTGCTAATTAGACCCCGGGGGCCAGGACCCGGGGGCAATGTGTTTAATGCAATGTTTATTGTAATTGGGGCCAGAGTGGTCCCCCGGTCCCGGGGACCGCCACCCCGGGGCGTTTCTATAATATGTGCGGGGGATGTCATTTGAGATGTCATCAGTGATGTCATGAGTGATGTCACTGACCATGTCATTAGTGATCAGCAGTGCATTGCGGGCGCGTGAGTTGTAGTTAGCTGAACTAACTATAACAGGGGAATTTCTATGGTTTTGTACGAGTGAAATGTCCAGCTAACTATAACGCCCCTGAAACCTATGGTTTTTTTTGTGAATTTCAAAGGTTTTTTAAATGCTAATTCCAAACTATAACGTGCCAGAAACCTAAGTTCCAAGGTTCCACAAAGGATTTAATGCGCACTCAGAATGAGGGTAAAAAACACCAAATTCATTCTTTAGTTACCTCTTCGCGTTTCGAGCCCCACCGGTCTCTTGATCGTGTGATCAAGAGACCGGTGGGTCTCGAACCTTGGAACTTTGTGCAAATCTTACCGGCGTTGGGGCTCTGCCGGCATATGCGCCACCTGACAACGGGAACAATTCAAGAAGGACCCCTTTCTGTCTGTGGATATATATATATATATATATATATTCAATGAAAAAACCATAGGTTATAGACCATATATAGTTAGGGATTAGCATTTAAAAAACCTTATTTTATTTGCACAAAACCATTGAAATTCCATATATAGTTGGTTGCACTAACTATATATCGCGGACCCGTAATCCACTGCTAATGATGTCACATATTACATCATTCATGACATGGTCAGTGACATCACTGATGACATCACTGATGACATCTCAAATGACATCACTGATGACATCACTGATGACAACACCCAGTGACTGTATGTTTCTGTAAAGTTAAAATATGTCTTACATATTGAAGAATGAGTGGATGTATAAGTGTCTGGATGAAGGATTTAGTAGGTGCATGACTGACTGTATGAGAGAATGATTAAATGTGTCTCACTGAGTGCATGGGTTAGTGATTAAAGTGTCTTAATTTGGCAATCATTATTTATGTTGTTCTGTAAACTGCTGCATGTTTAAATCAGTAGCTATATCAGAAACTATATGGGTTATTGAATGGTTGCCCAAGTATTTGTATGGGAGACTGAGTATGTGTGTGGGTGGCTGGGAGGTGTATAACTCTGTGCATAGATGTGTGAGCAGTTGATTCCCTAGGTGTATGGGTTCAAAAGTGCATGTAGAAACAGCTGTATGGACAGTTGACTGTGTGCATGAGTATATTGGTGAGTGAATGGATATCTCAGTGCTACATGTCAAAGTAAGTACATATGTAAAACACACTCCATGTGAGAGTTGACATATATAAATAACTGAACATAAGAGCCAGTGAATGTGAGAGTGGCTGTATGAATCATTGTGAACTTGTATCAAGGATTGTATAAGAGAGTAAATATGTGTTAGTATATGTTTGAATAAGTAAGGTGTGTATAACTGTATAGTTGAGGAAATGGAGATGTGATTGATTCTTTGCATGACTGACTAGGTGTGTGAGTAACTCCATGGATGTGTGACAGTCTGTGAGTGCCTGTTTACACTGAGTGTATCTAAGGTTATATTAGAGTCTGAAGATGTATTATCACATAAATTATATCATCAGTGATGTAATCAGTAATGTCAAATGAGATGTCAGTGATGTCATCAGTGATGTCATTTGAGATGTCATCAGTGATGTCATCAGTGATGTCACTGACCATGTCATGAATGATGTAATATGTGACATCATTAGCAGTGGATTGCGGGTCCGCGATATATAGTTAGTGCAACTAACTATATATGGAATTTCAATGGTTTTGTGCAAATAAAATAAGGTTTTTTAAATGCTAATCCCTAACTATATATGGTCTATAACCTATGGTTTTTTCATTGAATTTTCAAGGTTTTGTAAATGCAAATTCCTAACCATATATGGTCTATAACCTATGGTTTTTCTGTGAATTTCATTGGTTTTTTAAAAGCTAATATCTATAGCTGTAAAATATATTCTTTATTAAGTGACGTATCACGTAGCCCGTGAGACGCCTCATGATGCATCGCATAACCGTGACGTATCGTCTCTGCAGCGCAAACCAAACCCAAAACGTAAGCGCGCCAGAACACGCTTAAAGATATATATTTATTTTTTTAACCTTAATTAGACAAAATCCACACGTGCACATATCACAAACGTTCAAAAAACACAATATGTCGGACTCCCGTTACGCTGCCGGTTAGCTGCCCGGTTAACGTACCAGGAAGCACCTTTACCGCGAAAAATCGCAATTTTTTTTTCTTTAGCCCCGCAAAGAACTTTAATAGCCCCCTCATCAATCCTAGGGGTTCAGGAGGGGTCTGCCTTACCCCTTTAATTCATTTACACCTTTTTTTTTTCTACCTCTTGTCTCTCGATCCCACAGAGAGACAAGATGGCGGCCGCTCCAGACTGTTTACAATGATAACAGCCAATCAGCTTCTCCTCAGACTCCCGTTACACTGCCGGTTAGCTTCCCGGTTAGCTGCCCGGTTAGCTGCCCGGTTCGCGTACCAAGACGCGTCTCTACGGTGAAAAAATCGGATTTTTTTTTTTTTTTGGCCCCGCGTGGCTTTATAATATCCCCCTCATCAATCCTAGGGGGTCAGAAGGGGTCTACCTTGCCCTCTTTCCTTCATTTCCCCCTTTGTTTTGGCCTCCTCTTGTCTCTCGATCCTACCGAGAGACAAGATGGCGGCCGCTCTGGACTGTTTACAATGTTGACAGCCAATCAGCTACTCCTCAGACTCCTGTTACACTGCCGGTAAGCTTCCCGGTTAGCTGCCCGGTTAGCTGCCCGGTTCGCGTACCAAGACGCGTCTCTACGGCGGAAAAATCGGATTTTTTTTTTTTGGGCCCCGCGTGGCTCTATAATATCCCCCTCATCAATCCTAGGGGGTCAGAAGGGGTCTACCTTGCCCCCTTTCCTTCATTTCCCCGTTTGTTTTGGCCTCCTCTTGTCTCTCGATCCTACCGAGAGACAAGATGGCGGCCGCTCCGGACTGTTTAGAATGTTGACAGACACCGGAGAGCCAATCAGCTTCGCATCGCAAAGTTCCGTTACGCGAAAAGTACGCGAACCGGAGCGCTGCCCGGAGCGCTGTTACAGATATATATCTTATTTTAAGCGTTAATTTCTCAAAATCCACTAAAGCACATATATTGAGACCTAGCAAAGGCACATCGGGCTAACAGTCCCTACAATTTTGCCAAGTTTCGTGCAAATCCATTCAGCCGTTCGAGCTAAAAGTGAGGCCAACCGCCCTATGGAAAAATGAATGGGGAAAACGCGTTTTGAGACCCCCCTTTTTTCTCGGCCCCCCCTTGACGACCCCACCCCAAATTTTCAGGGGCTGCTCAGAAACAAAATGTGCCATTTTCCTGAAAATTTCAGCCAATTCCGTCCACAAACGCCAAAGTTATTAGACATAGAATTTTCAAAATCCTAACTATATATACCTACTGGCTATCGCCAGTAGGTAATATATATATATATATATATATATATATATATATATATATATATATATATATATATATATATAGACATATATATATATGAAAAAGCAATCCCAACCCGTCAATGGATGACAGGCAACGGCAGGGTGCAGACCTCAGTACGCCTCAACAAGCAGTCGAAAAGGAGCTCACAAATGATCCAACTCCAGTGAGTAGCAGGAATAAACGTTTATTATATAAATGGCGCGTTTCGCTCCACAAGGGAGCTTGTTCACATAAGACATATATATATATGCGTTTAGCTTTTTGAAGGTGGCACAGAGGACTCACTGAGTCATGAATTCCATATTTATTTGAAGCAAACGAGTTTCAGCAAAATGCCCTTGTCAGTTCTTATATTGAAATGAAGTTGACACTATAATGCTGATTTAAACGTACAGAGTAACCCGAATATTATTGTAAAAAACTCTGATAAAGGTGGCAACACTGTACTTTGGTCTAAAAAGGACTATGTGAAAGAGGCTTACAAACATCTATTAGAGCCTACATGCTACATAAAGGCAACTAAAATTATCTTGGGAAAAAGTGAGGAAACACCTCGTAAGAAGATCCATCATTGGCAGAGAAGAGGTTTATTAACCAAGGAAGAACCTAAATTCCTGAGTGTTGAATATCCGATCTCTCCTCTTTTTTATCTCCTGCCCAAAATACATAAACGGATTACTCCTGTCCCAGGCCGCCCTATTGTTTCAGCGCTAGGCAGCAGTAATGAAAATTTGTCGAAATATGTCGATTTTTTTCTTCAACCCCACATGACCAATTTACCATCATACCTTAAAGACACTACAGATTTTCTTGTTAAAGTAAAAGATGTAGAATGGTGTTCTGATTATTTCTTTGTGATCCTAGACTATGTCTAGTATCACTTTATACCAGTATACATCACTTGCAGGGCATTGAGGCAACACAATATTTTCTAGAGAGCCGTGAGGTTGGTTTGAGAGAACACAATTCTATGCTTCTTGAAATGATGGAAATTTGTCTATATAATAATTTTTTCCAATTCCAAAATGACATCTTTCATCAGCAACGAGGGGTAGCAATGGGTTTGTGTTTTTCCGCTAGCTATTCATGCTTGCATGTTGGCTGATGGGAGGAGCACGTGCTGGGCAAAACCCAGTTGGGAATTCACATTGTTCACTACTGGCGTTTTATTGATGACATTTGTATCATTTGGAGGGGTACTAAGGAGCAAGCTGATGCCTTTGTCAATGAAATCAACATCAATGATCGTAATTTAAGGTTTACGACTTCTATCACTAATGATTCTGCAGAGTTTTTAGATGTTCACTTATATATCGAAGACTTCACACTACACTCCATAGAAAGTCTACAGTGGGCAATTCGATCCTTCACGCCCAGAGCGCACACCCGATACATACCATTAATAGTATACCATATGGTGAATTTGTACGTATCCGGCGGATATGCAGTGACACTACAGTATCTGATCTATGCTAAGCAGATTCGGTCCACAGGTTCCTTCAACGGGGCTATGGAAGTAAATTACTTGATCAGGCACTCTTCAAAGCTAAATCAAAATCTAGGGAAGAGTTGCTTAAACCTAAGGATGTTGAACCTATCGATTCTAAAACGGGGGACTCGGTTCGCCTAATCACCACCTTTTGTACCCAAGACAAAGCCATCCGGCGCATTATATATTCAGAATGGCCGATAGTGATGACTGATAATATTCTAGGTCCCACCATGCCCAGCCACCATGCTATCACATTCAGAAGGGCACCCTCTATGAGGGATGCCCTTGACAGATCTATGCAGAATGTACTCCCAAACGAACCTGGTTATCTAAAATGGGCTTTTTTAAATGCACTTCTTGTCGTGCTTGCACGTTTGCTAAAAATGGCACATACTATCAATCTGCTTTCAGTGTGAAACAGATTGCCATTCAGGAATACCTGACCTGCCGGTCAGAGTATGTAATATATAAACTCAAATGTACCTGTAATTTAGAGTACATAGGAAGCACGAAGCTTCCACTTAACAAACGAATCCTGCAACACGTAAGAGCCATTGTTAATTCTGATAGTAATTATCCTGTGGCCAGACACCTTAAGTCAGTTCATGACAACAAGTTAAAGGATTTAGAGTATACTGTTTTAGGCTCAGTCCCTAACCCCGACCTTGGGGGGAATCGTGACAAACTACTAAGACAGAGGGAAACACATTTCATTCTGTTGCTCGATACTAGGGTTCCAAATGGGTTAAACATTAATGAAGATCTGCATAACTTTTTGTAATTCTTTAAGGTTTTTTGGAAAGGTATTTTGTCATATCAGTTTTTGGTCTGTATTTATTGAGATAGTTCATTAAGATGTTCATTAGCATTAACATTTGAATCGCTGTATTGTAAATTCAATTTAATATTCATGTTCAGGTCCCTAACATAGAGCCTCTGTTTTGCTGTTAGTATTTTTTTTTTTTAAATTTAACATGCTGAATTTGCACATCACTTTTTTGCACTTTAACGACACATATGACAAGAGTTTACATCAAAATGCTTAATGTTTACCATTATTTTTATAGGCTCAGTCCATAAATGTATGTACCATTAATTTGTGCACTTGCACTTTATTTAAGATAATTATTGCTACACAACAATACTCCATTATGGAGGTTTCGGAATATGTGCACTTGCACTTTAGACCTTGACGTTCCAATAATGAATTTTGTTGCCATACTGTATAGTCATGTCTATTTATTTGATTATAGTGATCTCTAGGGCACTTATCTTTGCATTATTTGGTAGTTTAATCTAATCAGACTGCTGCATATTGATTTAATGCTATTTAGTGTCGTTATGTGATAATGTTTGTGTACACTTTCGCCCTTCAGCCTATTTTTTACGGCTGTTAGAGCTTTTATTGACACTTTTAATTTGCAATGCCTGTCGGGGCGCGTCATGTAATCAAGCTCCTCTGAGGGAGTGAAAGGCGTCATGGGGGACATTTGTCTCGAAGAAAATGCAAAAATAAATCATTGATACTGCTCACATAACTTCATGTGTTGTGGCCCGTCATTGAACGAGTTATTTTGAGGAGAGAGGTCCGCGCCTGCTTTGCTCGGCCCTGGAATTGGCGGACAGGACTTGCACTTCAATATATATATATATATATATATATATATATATATATATATATATATAGACATATACATATATGTGTTTAGCTTTTTGAAGGGGGCACAGAGGACTAACTGAGTCATGAATTCCATATTTATTTGAAGCAAACTAGTTTCAGCAAAATGCCCTTGTCAGTGCTTATATTGAAATGTAGTTGACACTATAATGCTGATTTAAACGTCATATAAGTAGCTCCTATTGGAGGATTAAAAGGTCTCAGGTTAAAGAGGACTGATGCAGTCTAGATCTCTTTTTCGGGAGCCATGCCTGCGTGATCCTTTTCATATTTAGTCCAAATGAAAATTCCGACATTTGTTTTAATTAAAAAAAAGAGGTCACAATGCACCAATAATTCATTTTGCCTTGATTAGGTAAAAAAAATTGAGAAATACAATCTTATTTCAGGGACATTACAGTTAGGCTCAGATTTCACTCATACAAAACCAGTGAAATTCAGCATTTATAGGTACATGAGCTAACTAGAACGTATGCCACCGCAATGCACAGCTTATGACATCACATATTACATTACTCATGACGAGGTCAGTGACATCACTCATGACATCACTGATGCCCCTCTTTCCCCTGCCCTCCATGGTCCGTTGTGCTGCCACTGCCCCGCCCGCCTGCCAAGCACGGTTAGCTTGTTGCCTCTACACCCTCCTCCATGGGAGGGTCTTAATCTCATAAAAATTATGGTTACAGCTCTAAACACTAAAATGAGGACATAATTTCTGAGGTCGCAAATAGTGACAAAGCCCTTTTAAATAATTTGCTATCTTTATGTGTTTTCTATCCAGCTCATCAATTGATTATATGTTACACTTAAGGGAGAGGTTGTGGCGTTAAGGCCAGAGCGTCAGACTTTACAATCGGGAACCAGGTTTGAGTTTTGGTGTCAGCTCAAAGTCCTGTGATTCTGGGCAAATCACTTATTATCCCCATGCCTAAACACAAAATAAATATCTTCCTTGTGTAATGTAACTGATGCTCATGTAAAGCACTCCAATACCTTCCGGTCACGACTGCACTATATAAAAGTGCAAAAAAACAAAAGAATCTAGGGCCTGATTACGATGGCTGTCAGTCCACAACTGACGGCCCGTCGGTTGTGGTCAGACTGCCATTTGCTGCTGTGGTCCGACAAACGTATTACAATGCATACGGTCGGAGGCAGCATGCTGAGGGACCGTTAGACGTTTTCCGATGGGCTCAAGGAGCCCTTCGGTGCATAGGAAACACCTCATAATCCCTTAATGCCGCTGGCTCTGCCATTGGGATTATGATGTCAGTTTCCAACAGCCTTTCCATATCAGGGTTTCCGACATGGAAAGCTGTCAGAAAGCTTCATTGTGGGCCTCCTTCCCTCCTGGCGCACCGCATTGTGGCCTGGGGGTGCACCATAGGTTGTGGCAGGCATCATGAGGTGCCTGCAACACGGTGCAGGGATGTTTAAAAGCATCCATTTTTTAATGGAAGCTTGTCCTGCTGGACTGTTCCGGCTGCCACACAAGTATGCATTGAAAAATGTATGTTTCCGACTTCCCTATGGGCGGTCACATCCAAATAGTGTGGCCAGAACTACCGACCTGAGGTCAGGCTGTTCCCAATCCACAACAGCGTTGGGCTGATGTGAGTCTGCCCAGCTTCATAATTATCTCCTTAGTATTTTGCACACTTCTGTCATTGGGCTATATTTTTGTGATATTTGTGCTATATTTGGGCTCTTCCCACTCAGAGACTTATCCATCCACTGACACACTTTTAAAGACACTCATGCACCCACTCACAGACCCTGTCAGACACTCATGCACCCACTCAGACACTCACTCATCCAGTACCAGACCCCCTTCAGAAACTCACACACCCACTCACAAATCCACACAGACACTCCTACACCTACTTACACAGCCATGCACACACCCATACAGTCACTCAGGAAACCACTCACTGTCCCATACAGCCACTCACACACCCAAAAACCCATTCCCACACCCACTCAGAGACCCACCCAGCCACTCACACACCCACTCACCTACCTATACAGCCACTCCCAAAAGTAACAAGTTACAGTTAGGAAATAACATTCTAAAAAACATTGAAATTCACAGAAGGTGACAAGGAAGTTCTAGTCAGGAAATGTAATTTTTTTAAACTTAGAAATTCACTGAGAAAAAACCAAGGTTACAGACATTTTATAGAGACGTAATATTTAGGAAATCAAACTAAAAAATCCTTAGAAATTCCATGGAAAAAACAAAGGTTACAGAAACGTTATAGTTAAGCTCAGATTTCACTCATACAAAACCAGTGAAATTCAGCTGTTATATTTACCTGAGCTAACTATAATGTACGCCCCCACAATGCACTGCTTATGACCTCACATATTACATCACTCATAACATGGTCAGTGACATCACTTATGACATCATGACATCTAAAATGACTTCATTGATGACATCACTGATGACATCATCAACAGAACTACTCTTTAGCTGTACCTTCTTTATTGTATAATTACGCAAAATCATTACAAAAATAAAAAGTGGATAGTGCTAATAATAAATATGACATAAAATAATAATATCAATACATCGCCTTGCAGAATAAAAATATTACACATATTACAAATTAAACAGGACTCTAAAACCCAAAGGAAGTCAGCCTAATCACATATGATGTTGATAAGCATGCGGTGGCGCTAGGTGCAACATATCCTGATGCGCAAAGTTGGTCCATGCTTTATCATATCGATTCTCAGAGGGAGAAGCTTTCTGTTTAGAGTGCCATATGCCAGTCATAAAAGAATGTCAACCTAGTAGCATGTGATTTAATATGCATGCAGTGCACGCTGAGAGTGGAATACCCTGATGTGCGAAATAGGGCCATAACTTTTCATACCCGTGTTTGAGGGGCATGCAAAATGATGTAGTGCCGCTCCCCAGGTGAAAACGTTACGCATACTTAAGTGTTATTCACTTATAATGCCACATGCTAGATTGAAAAGTGTTTAGTAGGCACATGTGACAGTAAGGTGTGACATGCCCTGTGATTGAATTGTCACATAATTAAAGCAAGCTTTTCGCTTAAAATGCTGCACAAACAACTTAAGTGCCAATGAAGTGTGCTGTGTCCTGTGACTAAAACTTACAGGATAAAAAAGTACCACATCATGTCATAACTTTCAGTAGTCTTCACACTAAGCTGCTGAAGGGTTTACAAATTGTCCAAACTGCACTCTTCATGACCAGCAGGAACATGTTTTCCAGTGGCGCCTAAATTCCCCTATGAGGAGGGTTAAAAGCCTGGTCTGCAGTATGTTCTGTAGGACTTGCCATCCCAGGGCCACTTTCAGGTATGGTTGGCACGAGGTGTCTTCATGCTATTTGGCAATACTCTGCACCTGTGCAGTTTCTAATTTGTTCTATGTCCTGCTCCCTTGATGTGCACTTGCCTTGCACATTAACTAACCTCTAAGCTGTCCATTGTTACCAAAGGGTCTGTTCTGCACTCTAAGGACAAGTTTAATGATTCTCTAGCTCTGCTCAAGTACCTTGCTCGGCTGCTCTTTGTGTCTCGGAATATCACTGTCAGTGCACCTCTCACTGAATCCGGATCCGCTCTGGACACACAGTGATAATATTTGATCAGATCTTTTTCTCATTCAATGCCCATATTCACAAGATTGAATACTAGCCAGATCAGTGTGCACCGAGTTATTTTTTGGATGTTAACTATTTTCCTATGAGCAGCTGTATGATGAAGCTCTAGTGCCTCAGTGAGCATGCCAGGGAAAGCAAGATGTCCATAGATTATCGCTGGTAACAATTTCGCCTGCAGAACTCATTGGGTCCCCTCTGCAGGGTGGGGTTGCAGTGTCTTACAGCAGAACGCCTAGATAGTTATATTTACTGGCACTTTTTGTGCCCAAACACTAAGACTTTAGTTTTCATGGCATTTACATGCAGAACATTCTATGCATTCTATGCAAATCCGCAAGATCTCCCACCTTCTCTCGCACGCGGCGCTGGTACAAGTTGTGATCTCCCTGGTACTATCCCGCCTCGACTTCTCAAACTCCCTCTACCTTGGCCTACCACAGTCACTGCTTCGCCGCCTCCAAATCCTGCAAAACCAGGCTGCAAGATTAATCCACAAAACCCCGAAATGGCAATCTGCAAGGCCTTTGCTGCGCAAATTGCATTGGCTACCAAGCGAACAAAGGGCTGCCTTCAAACCCGGCTGTCTAATTTTCAAAGCCCTTTATTGCAACAGCCCAGACTTTCTGAAAGCCCTTATTGTGCAGCACTGTCAGGCCTGCAACCTTCGGTCGGCTCATCTCCACCTGCTGGTCGCCCCGCCCATAAAACTCAAGAAACTAGGTGGCCGTAGATTTGCCCACCTAGCACCTAAGCTGTGGAACCCCCTCCCTTTGTCAGTCAAGACCAGCAGCTCTCTGCTGAACTTCAGAAGGTTGTTGAAAACCTGGCTCTTTTCTAAAATCGGTTAGCCTGCTTCGCCGCAACCTCTGTACACTTCAGCGCCAGGAAACTTATGGTGTAAGTGCGCTATATAAATTCCGCTCAACATAACATAACATAACATATACAGATATAGTATGTCCAACGCCCTCTTGATACCAATTCTAGTTTGATCCAGTAACACCAAGTCATCCACATACTGCATGATGGGTAGTCTAAAGGGGCCTAGCTTAGGAAGAAAGATGTTTACTTTCAGTAGTTCCACACCTAAGTCTGCAATATACAAGTTAAACAAAGTGGGAGCAAGAACGCATCCCTGCGTTAGCCCCTTGTTTATATAGATTTTTGCAGTTGCATGTGTCTGGGTGATCTTGGTCCGAACCCATGTGCCAGTGTACAGTGCTGTGATTATTGCATGGAGCTTCCTAGGTATTCCCCACTTTATTATTTTGACCAGAGGGTGTTACGGTGAATGCCATCAAAAGCAGCGCTGTAATCACGAAAGCAGGCATAAAGTGGCGATGTAGATTCTATGGCCTTGGTTGGCAAGTAGGAAAGGGCCATAGCATTATCCATAGTGGAAAAGTGTATCCTGAACCACGTTTGGAATTGAGGTATGATTTTGTTCTCATCAATCTAAGCCTCCAGCTCTTTCAGGAGCACTTTCACAAAGGCTTGCCGTCAACGTCCAGTTAGGCAATCAGCCTATAGATTTCTGATCAGGAGTCATCTCCCTTTTTATATATGGGATGCAAGATGGTGTTAGAATGCATGCGTTTAACAGACTATGCATGTAGGGAGTCCAGAATTATCGATCCTCATTAATGATGCTGCCTGGTAGGCCATTTGGTCCGGGGGCTCCATCCTTCCAAATACCCTTCAGGATGGTTAGTGTCTTTGTCTCCCTTTCGGTTACTATCATTTGGGGCTCCTCCAAGTCTTCCAGATTATTATGATAAAGTCCCTGGTTTTATCTGGGTCAATGTAGCGTTTTTTTGCATAGGCCACCCATTCATTTGCCGGTACGGCGTTCTACTTATAAGTTCTGCCTGTAAGGCTGTTAACATAACCCCAAAATTCCCTTGACTTGCTGGGCGCTAATAGGGATTATATGTATTTCCATTCTTCCTCTATATGTATTTGTTCCAACATCCAGGTAGTTTTTTTCCTCTTTCAGGATACTTTCCATTCCTGCACTCTACTCTCTACTATGTAGGAGCACTTCATTTTGCTGTCTTTATATTCTTTGTTGACAAAATGCAAATAGGACCTTCTTCTTATGGGCTTACGTTGCAAGTGTTGTTGCTTCTGTACAGACAAGACTTCATATAGCTTTTTCATTATTACTGCCCAATGTTTCTCAATTCCTGTGATTTGTACAGCAGGGCCTAGCTTCCACCGTGAATATCTGGGAAGGCATACAGCACCCCATCTGATTCTTTTCATGGATGGACCAGCATTAGTGGGGGGTATTTTGCCAGCAGGAATGTATTCCCCGTTATTCAACACACTCACATTGACCAAGATAGCTAATGGGTGATGGTCGCTTTTGGCTCTGTGTTGGACTTGGTAGCTCACACATCTTCTTAGATGTTTCTTCCTAAGGAAGATATAGTCCAATGTTGAAATGTTTTTGAAAGTGGGCTTTATTTTACCCTCTTCAGGAACTGTTTGGTGAGCGGCCCCCAACTTATGTTTATTTATACAGGCTTCCAAGATGTTCCATCCATGGTCCTCTTGGCATTTCTCAGAATGACATAGGTCTTGAGTGTTAAAGTCTCTGGCCACTAGGCACTCATGCCCCAGATGCTCATAAAGGAGCTTTTTTATAAGGTCGATGAGCTTTATAATGTTTTCTACTTTCACAACCCTGTGTGGGTTGACATAGAGGTTTACTACCATGATTGAGGTGGGTATTCCTTCTATTGCTTTACCATTTATGCTGAGGATCTGCACATCATGTGTGCAGTTGCTCCATTTCTTGATTTGTTCTTGCAGATCTAATTTCGCAAACACAGAGAGACCACCCAGTCTTCCAAATAAGGTTTTCTTATGAGCCGGTGTGTGAATATGTCAGAATGCCAGGAATGGAGCTGGGCGTTGTCACCCATGTTTCCTGCAAGGACAAGATGTCACAAGTTTGTAGACATTGCATGGATTTGTTGTTGGCTATTACAGAGTTGAGGCCTGCCACATTCCAACTCATTATCCTGATCATGGCTCTTGACATATTCTCCCTTATCCCCACGGCGTTAGGAGTTCTGCTACCCCTTTTAGTGCAAGCTGTTGTTAACCAGGCCCAATCTGACTGCTCCCTGCATGTGCGAGCTGCAGGTTCTTCCGTACAGTGTCTCTCTCCAGGGTCCCTTACCAGCTGGACTGTGATCTTTTTTCCTCAGTTCTGGGTTGTGGTCTCTGTGATAGGATCTGGGGGTATTTATCAATTTCAGAGTTGTTTATGACTATACCCTAGTCTTTGAATTGCTCTTTTTCTGCCATGATGTTGTGGACATCTGCTATATTTGCCCATTCTGTCAATGTAAACTCCCTTTGACTAATAAAGGGAAAGTTCTTCAACTGCACTGATTTCAAGTGCACTGATGTGGGATAGGCAAGTGAGGGTATGCTCTTTAAGAGAAGTAAGATGATCGACTGGTTTAATATATCATATGTCTCTCTTGTTTCAAACTCGGGGTGAAGATCAATGAAGCATGAGGAGTTGCCTTCAACTTTTCCTCCTTTTCTCCATTTTCGTTAAGGCGTGACTGGCTTTCATTCATACTTTTATTTTTGTGGGTCCATACCTGATATTTTCCAGAGGGCTGTGAAGTTGTGTTAAATCAGCCGGCCCAGTACCAATCCGTTGCTTGTCTCTTTGGTCAAGTGGAGCTGTCTCCCTCGCTGTACCTGTTTGTTGGGAGTCTGCGACATGGTTCTCACAATGTGCCTCAATGAGTTCTGTTTGTTCCTTTAATGCGCCCTAGTGCAGCTCTCCCATCCTTTTCTGGCTGCATATCCATTTGACTCCCCATGGGCCTGTTTATATCTGCATGTACTATACTTCCCCTGGCAGTCTTGTGTGGCACATTATTCAGTTTGGTTGCATGTGATTGTACTTGCCTGATGGGAGTGCCTTTGATGCTAGAATTCACGACACGTGAGTAGGTTCTTTTCCAAGGGTTTGGGTGCTATGTGTAGCAGGCTCTGAGAGGAACTTTCCTCTTTTGAGCTTGCTACTGGTTGCACACTCAAATCCAATAGGTCTGCTTCCATTCAAGCATGTAGGATTTTTCAATTATTCCCGCAGCTTTTCCTTTTGTTGTCTGGAGAGCTGTCCGTGAGCACTCACTGTCATTTATTTAGCTCTCTTTCCAGGTTGGATGGCGCATCTCCAGGAGTTATGTAAATGTAAATGTACAGGTATTTATATAGCGCAAACCACCCACATCGCAGGCATCTAAGCGCTTGCTTAGGGAACCCGTCCTGGTATTCCCCTGTGAGATAACCCCGGCAGGGTATCCACAAGGTGAAAGCCAGGCATCCCGCCGCGAGGGGCCGTTGTGGAGATTAAGCAAGCTATTGCCCAGAGTCGCAGAGTGTGAACCCGTGAGTCGAGGAGGCACCGGAGCGAGAATTATCGAGTCCGTGGAATTATTGAGCCCAAGCCCCGTCGAGGCGGGGAATTGAACCCTGGTCCAGGGCCGATCTCATCTTCCGGGTCTGCCGCCTCTAACCCCTGAGCCACACTTCTCCACATTTATGATGAAACTGATCTTATTGTTACCGACCATGCTTTGCCTTCCAGGGCCAGTGGGCCCCTGTGTTCTGGTGCTTGTTTGCTCTGTGAGGCCTGTTGTTTCTCCAGTTTACAGCGTTGCATGGTCGCCCCTTATGTCAGGTTCATCCAGGTTGGGCGTTTTCCTACTTTGTGTATTACTCAACCAAGTTTCTTTACAGCGGTTTATTAGAGTCGATAATAGTTCAGGAAACGTAGTTAACTTTTCAATTATGGCATCATTTGTGTTACTTATTGGTGCATCCACACCCTTGTATTTGTTATCCCAGTTGTCTACTTTGGTGTTGAAGCATGTCCAGCTTTTTGTCAATCGTTAGCACACTCTGTGCCAGCATGTGCATTAGCTCCACTTGAGTGCCTTGACCACTACCAGCAGGGAGGAATTTATGGTGTTAAAAATGAAGTTGGGTCATCCCCATTGATGGATAGGAAACTTGGGGAATGGTTCCCTAAATATATGGCCCTTATTGCCCCCCTAGGGTCCCCCTCCATCCGTTAGGCATTGAGTTCTATTTCTGCTGTAAGGGGTGCACTAAGTTGTTGCCTGGATCCCCCCTCTGTCCATGAAGCATTATGCTTTCTGTGCATTGAAATGGCTGTCTAGCTCCAACGCATGCACCCTTGTGCCGTCTTGCAAGGTTGCTTGTGTTACAGGCAAGATTGATTTTGTGCAGCAAGGAATACCTTCCAGCACAAAATCAATTCTATGAGGCAATTTCCTTTTTCTATGCGTGGTGTAGAAGGCATCACGCACGCATAGAATGAGGAAGTAAGAGGAGAAATGAAAGAATTTCTCCTTGTGATGCCATTCTCTGGTGATGCACCATTTTGACACAATCACATGTTTACTGATTTTAGTAAATCTGGCATTGCATCAAACTTCACCGGTGGATGCACGAGAACGGCCGTGCTCCACCCATGGAACACCTACTACTGCTATATGTAATTCAAAGCAATCCGCTGCATTACATTTCTATACAATGTCCTACAATGCGGTGCCAATCCCTCTTTATGTGGCTTAATAAATATCACTTAAGGATTTGCATTGCCATGCGTCGAATTGTGTGATGCAAGAACAACGTAAGTCATTAGTAAATCGGGAGCTAAGAATGACCAGGTTTAACAAGACATGACTACTTACATTTGACATTTCAAAAGCAGAAAATCAAGCCTGGCAAGAATTTCTCCAATTTAGCAAAGAACCAGAAACAACACCAACCTTGGTCAGTTGGGAAGATAAACTACACCAGAAAAGTGTAGAGAATATAATAATAGTTTAATTAATGATGATGCACCCAATAAGGAACTGAGAAATGAAGAAACTTTTTTTCTCTTTAACTTTTTCAGGATTATGTAAGTTAAGAGGGTCAAGGGCAACACCCTAGATGTGGTAAACTTTCAACTTCATTTGCATGTCTGTTCCTAATAGAAGGTTAAACTACAGCACGCTGGAACTCAATGTTTTCGAAAGAGAGGTCATGATTCTTGGCCAAAAGCTCAAACGCTTTCGCCCTTTGAATCTCAAGACCCTGGATCCTATTGACTTTGGGCCTGTGATCAATTTCAGGCTTGAATGTATCATCACCCTCCTTGTAGATGTTTTGCAATGTTGCTGAAAGTCTGCTTTGAGGACGTAAGAAAAAGAATCCCATCTCTTCTAACCTCAAGAGTCTCCCATTGGCTACATGCCTGAGCAGTGATTGGGTTCAAAGTACTATGTAACGCCTACAAATGCTTGGATAAGACTCACATGCTCTTACCTCTACAGTAAATCCTCCCACATGGTCTTGTGCTTAAACATCTCTGCATGCTATATGTTCTCGAAGGTTTACTTAGAGGAGACCAACGTATTTTGGCAGCTGCTGGTAATCTATAAATTCAGAATACTACCCTTCATCCTGGATTCCAGAAAGCCTTGAAAACTGTTCATTTCTGCTTGCTGTGGTCCCTATTTTCGGTCCGTGCTCATCGTGGTGTACACCTAGAGATAGTTTGGTTGATAGAGTGCTCATTATAAGACACACACATAGCTGGCATTACAGAGTGAAGTGAACACTGGCTGTTCGCTCCAGCTGACACATTAACGAAACACATGGCTATCTCTCGCAGCCTGAATACATGTGCATACTACTAAAGAAATATCTGTACCATTCCAGAAGCAGGCCCCGAAGATCTTCAAGGAGGCAGTGTTGGCTATTGACAGTTCTTCTGTAAAAATTGCTCCCTAACAGTGCTTGCTTTGTATAAAAATTAATTCAGTGCAAGAGTCTAAAGTTTTTCTTATGATTCACCCGCAAAAGCTACTTAATACAGGGATTACCTAATATCAGGATTGCATAGTATTTCCTACCTAATGCCTCTTTCTTACTCACTCTGCTCTTCCTCTCTCTTGCTCTTACTCTCCCAGGCTATTTCCATCTCTGTGTTATCCCTTTGCCACTATTTTTCTATCTCTTCCTCCTTTTTAAAAAAAAATTAAGTCCTCATATAACCTCAATGAAATAAGCATCCTCTCGATCTGCATTTGCCTCCGTGTAATCTTGCTTTGCTCCCTGTGACTCTCCTCCTGTTTTATCTCTTGTTCTCCTGCTAACCTCGCTGCATTTGCCTCCGTGTAATCTTGCTTTGCTCTCTGTGACTCTCCTCCTGTTTCCCCCCCTGCTGTGGTGCCCGGCCCCTGCCGCGTCATCCCCCTGCGTTTATTGCTCCTCTGCCTCCTTTGCTGTATTTTCGCCATGTTTTCTTAATATTCACCTGTGATTTCCTTCGTCCGCTGTTAGCCCTTTTGTGTTGTGCCCAGCCTCTGCTGCGTTTCCCGCCACCTCCCCGCTCCCCGCCGCTGCCCCCCCTGCGGCACCGCCCCCGTCCCTCGCTCGCCCTTCCCATTGGCCACTCCGCTCCCGCCTCCCAGCTGACCCTCCCTCGCTCCGCCCCCCCACTCTCCTCATATGGCAGAGTGGCCAACGCGCAGCGTTGACGTGCAGCGGGCGCGCCAAAGGTAAGCCCGTCTGCGCCCGTCCGCGCCTGGACCGCGCCCAATGCTCGAACCCCTTGCCCCTGAGGACCCCAGCCCACCCACTGGAAGTACGACGCCGCCACCCTCAACGCACTCAACACCGGCCGAGTCCCTGGATGCTACCGAGCCACCCCGAGACGCACCCACGGACCCTTCAGCTGCCACTCCTGCAAGTTCACCTGCATCCGGACCTGCACTACACCAGCACCCGCCAAGCCGAACACCAGCAGCAACCACCTCAAGTGCATCCTGCTCAACACCCGCTCCGTCCACAGACATGCCGTTCAACTCTGGAACCTCCTCGACACAACATCACCAGATGTCGCCTTCCTCACGGAAACCTGGATGAACGCCTCCTCAGCGCCTGACATCGCCATCGCCATCCCGGACGGATACAAGATCACCCGGAGAGACCGCGCCAACCAGACCGGAGGAGGCATCGCGATCATCCACAGGAACACCCTTCGCATCACGACCAACACCGACGACACCCTGACAACCGCCGAGCACCTGCACTTCCAGATCCACACCGACCCCAAGACCACCCTCAGAGGCACCCTGATGTACCGACCCCCGGTACCACGCACTCAATTCAGCGAAGACATCGCCGACTTCATCAGCCCGCACGCCCTCCCCTCCGTTGACTACATCCTCCTCGGGGACCTCAACTTCCACCTGGAGAACAACAACGACCGCAACACCACCACCTTGCTTGACAACCTCACCAACCTCGGACTCAAGCAGCTGGTGACCACCCCCACCCACCTCGCCGAACACACACTCGACGCCGTCTTCTCATCCAGCAAAGACATCACCTTCAGCCACGCCACCGGACTCCACTGGACGGACCACAGCTGCGTCCACTTCAGCTTCAGAAGGACCACGATCCACCACCACCAGCAACAGGTTGCACGAAGAAGCTGGAACAAGATCACGGCCGACCAGCTCACCGCATCCCTGAACCAGCACCCTCCCGCCAGCTCTGCGAACCCCAGCGAGGCCGCCGACAACCTCACGAAGTGGATCAGCAACTGCGCAGACGACCTCGCCCCTCTGAGGACCCCGCACAGCAGACCCGGCAGCAAGAAGGCCCCATGGTTCACCGACGAACTCAAGAGCTCCAAGAAGAACTGCCGAGACCTTGAGAAAGCCTGGAGAAGAGACCCAACACCAGACAACAGGACCACCCTCAAGCACGCCACCCGAAAGCACCATCAACTGATTCGCGCCACAAAGAAAACAGCATTCAAGGAACGACTGGACAACAACGCACACAACAGCAAGGAACTCTTCAACGTCGTGAAAGAGCTCTCCAACCCCAACGCCGGAATCAACGACATCACCCCATCACAAGACCTCTGCAACTCCCTCGCCTCCTACTTCCACAACAAGATCGCTGACATACACTACAGCTTCAGCACACAACCAACGCTCCCCACGACCGCACCAACGCCCCCCACCACCACCCTCAGCACCTGGACCCCAATCAACACCGAAGACACCATCCGCATGATGAACTCCATCCACTCCGGATCTCCAACCGACCCCTGCCCTCACCACGTCTTCAACAAGGCTGATGCTGTCATCGCACCACACCTGAAGGACATCATCAACATCTCCTTCGACACGCCACCTTCCCTGAGAGCTGGAAGCACGCCGAACTCAGCGCTCTACTAAAGAAACCAACAGCGGACCCCACCGAACTCAAGAACTACCGCCCCATCTCGCTCCTCCCGTTTCCAGACAAAGCCATCGAGAAGACAGTCAACAAGCAGCTGGCCGCCTTCCTCGAGACGAACGGATCCCTCGACCCCTCACAGTCGGGCTTCAGGGCCAACAACAGCACCGAGACCGCCCTCATCGCTGCCACCGATGACATCCGTGCCCTGCTTGACAACGGAGAGACAGCGGCCCTCATCCTCCTGGACCTCTTCGCGGCATTCGACACCGTCTGCCACCGCACCCTAGTGCAGCGCCTCAGCAACGTCCGAATCCAGGAGAAGGCACTGGAGTGGATCGTCTCCTTCCTCGCTGGAAGGACTCAGAGAGTTCACCTACCACCGTTCAGATCAGAAGTCACAGAAGTCATTTGCGGCGTCCCTCAGGGCTCCTCGCTCAGCCCCACCCTCTTCAATGTCTACATGAGCCCCCTTGCGGCCATCGCACGCCAACACAACCTCAACATCATCTCCTACGCCGACGACACACAGCTGATCCTCTCCCTGACCAACAACCCCGCCACCGCCAGAGTCGACCTACACAAAGGGATGAAACACGTAGCCGAATGGATGATGACCAGCCGCCTGAAACTGAACTCAGACAAGATGGAAGTCCTCATCCTGGGCCCATCACCCTCCGCCTGGGACGACTCCTGGTAGCCCCCCGCCCTGGGCGCCGCACCCAAACCGACAGACCACGCACGCAACCTGGGCTTCATCCTGGACTCCTCCCTCTCCATGACCAGACAAGTCAACGCCGTCTCCTCGTCCTATTTCAACATCCTGCGCATGCTACGCAAGATCTTCCGGTGGATCCCCACCGAGACCAGGAAGACGATCACCCAGGCCCTCGTCACTAGCCGCCTGGACTACGGCAACGCCCTCTACGCCGGAACCACCGCCAAGCTCCAGAAGAGACTCCAGCGAATCCAGAACGCCTCAGCCAGACTCATCCTCGACATCCCCCGACGCAGCCACATCTCCGGACATCTGAGAGACCTGCACTGGCTCCCCGTCAACAAGAGAATCACCTTCCGTCTCCTCACCCACGCACACAAAGCCCTACACGACCAAGGCCCGAGCTACCTCAACAGCCGCCTCAACTTCTACGCTCCCACACGCCACCTCCGATCGACCAGCCAAGCCCTCGCCGCCGTCCCCCGCATCCGAAGAGCCACAACAGGAGGAAGATCCTTCTCCCACCTGGCCGCCAAGACTTGGAACTCCCTCCCGACCCACCACCGCCTTACCCAAGACCACCTCGCCTTCAGGAAGCAGCTCAAGACCTGGCTGTTCGAGCAGTAGCGGACCCCCCCTCCCGAAGTGCCTTGAGACCCTCCGGGTGAGTAGTGCGCTATATAAATGCAATGATTGATTGATTGATTGGTCTTAACCATCCCAACTGCTTATATCTTGGGGTTTGATCTCAGCTGATGTCATACAAGAGCCAGCCTGCGCTGTACATCGTAAGCTTACCAAGAGGTGTAATGATTGGACATGATATTCCAGCTACAACCTTCAGAGACTAATAACCTCCAAAATAACCCAAGCTCTGTTCTTTTTCTGAAACAATTAACCTTTTGGTCCAAGTCTCTAAAGAATCTCACAGAATTCCACCAGCCGCTCCAAGTTGGGGGGATCGCCTGGCACCAATTCTTACATATTTCCCTTCTAGCTAAAAGACTCAGGTAAAAAACAAGTTTGCTCTGTAATCCCGAAAGGCCATTCGAGCCCTCAGGAGGCTGCACAATACCAAACAGGATTAACAAAGGGCTTACCTCAACTTCTTTGCCGAATGCGCCTGACAAAGTCTTACCTACATTATCCCAGAACTCTTTCTGCAGCGGTAAAAATGTGGATATTGTCTGCCTCCTCTGCACCGCATCTTGTACTTCTGGCTTCTCCACCACCTCTTATTTTGGACAACTTGAGTGGGGACCAATAGATCCTGTGGAGTGTAAAAAAGTGATTTATCCTTAGTGCAGCAGATTTAATCAGTGGGTAAAGCATGTCTAGAGATACTTGCCATACATTTTTCAGCTCCTTGTTGGGCAAGCAATTCTCCCAGACAGGATGAGGGCGGTTCAACTTTCTGTCCGATGCAGTATGTAAATGTTTGTACCAAAATTATTCTTCCTGCGTCCTTGGATTTGAGTCTTGTAGGTCTTCCTCACTTGAGTTTATTTATTTATTGCTATTTGTAAAGCGCGGCAAATACCCGTAGGCGTCTTGGCGTCTTGGCTCCATCTGAGTTATCAGATGGAGAGTGCCACTGCCAGTTCCTACACCACGTTAAGATTTGATAATATTTCAATCTGGATAGCGTGTCGTTGGTCATGTTTCTCGAGGTATCCCAAGGCAAACAGCTATTCCCTTCCACTATGATCCCCTATGGTGTGACACCCGCTAATTTCAATGGTTTTGCTAGGGCGTCTGAAAGGCACTCAGGTATTCCCAGGGAGTCCCACACAGGGCCCATTTGCTGTAGTAGGGTATGCCTAAACATGAACGGCAATCAAACCATAGTTTTGCAGCAGCATATAAGACATTCAGACTAACTTTTTAAAAGAATTTGGGGGCAACACATTTGTACATAAACCCCTCATCTGCACTGTCTGCCAACATAGCCTTAAACATACGACCGACCAAACTGTTGTCTGGCCTAAGGAGAAGCATCCTACAGTACTTTAGTTGGTATACCCAACAGTATGGTTGGAGATCTGGTAGACCCATACCGCTGTGTGAGAGCTTTCGTCTTAGATTTTTCTACCATAGCCTGATCCCCTTGCCAGCCCATAAGAATGCAGAGAATCTTCGCTGAATTTTAACAAGAAGACTCTAATCAAACACCAAGGGTATATTGTTAAACAGGTAAGCAAACTTAGGTAAGACACACATTTTAACCACATTTGTCCGCCCATACTGTGTGAGAGGGAGACTCTGCCATATTTTCTCTCATCAAATTTACTTTAGGCCTTTCTTTGAAATGTTGTGCTATAATTACTCCTACGTATCTTATCTCCTTTGACAGCCTGACCCCCTGAGCTTTCAAATTCCAGGACAAAACTTCCATCTTGCCTCAGTTAACCTCATATCCAGAAATTTCCGTAATAACTGTGCTTCAGTAAATAAACCTGGGAGTGCTTGATTAGCATCAGAAGTAAACATTATCAGGTCATCATCATATTCAGCTAGCTTCCTCGAGAAGCCCCTATCGTAAAGGGAAGCATGTCCTTATTTTGCCTTAAGCTTTGGGCCAGGGGCTCGATATATAGGTCAAAGAGGATAGGAGATGACGGACACCCTTGTCTGGTGCCTCGCCCTATGTGTACGGGGCCTGTAAGGTTACCATTTACTACAATTTGGGCTTGGGAACCTTTATCATTTTTTAAGAACCTCTCTAAAGTTCTTATTGAAGCCAAAAGCCTTCAAGGTTCTACTCAGATAGTGCCAATTGGCCCGATCGAAGGCCTTTGCGGTGTCTAGGGTAAGTATTGATAGTGGAGCACTGTGTGTCATGGCAAGGTCTATCGAACCAATTAAAGTTTGTACTAGGTCTTTCAAATGCCTCCCCGAGAGGAAGCCCTTCTGGTCTTCATGAATTATCGGCCCCACAATTTTACTTAGTCGAGCAGTTAAAAACCCAGTAAAGATTTTATAATCACATTTCAATAGTAATATTGGGCGATAGGACTGACATTGTCTTGGGTCTTTCCCAGGCTTTCAGAATAATGTAATAACAGCCTTGTTCCAAGAACCCGGTAGTGGGGAGATGCTCCTCAATATTTCATTAAACAATTTTATCCAAATAGGGATAATTTCTTCTGCCAATAGAACACAAATCTCATTAGGTATCAAGTCGGGACCTGCTGCTTTCCCTTTCTTAATTTTATTGAGAGCGGTCAGGTCAGAATTTCGTTCTCTGATATATCCTGATTAAAAGATAGTAGACTCTCATTGCTCAGCCTTGGGAGCTGTTTTTCTAAAAGCCACTGGTCCAGAGCGACCTTGTCTACTACTAAATCCTCCTGATACAGGTCCTGAAATGTTTTTGTTAAAGCCACTTCAATACCTTCTTTATCCTCAGTATACTAGTCCCCATTTTCCAATGTGATCTTCCTGATATAATTATGAGACATATTCATTCTACTCTGCATTGCTAACAATTTCCCACAATTTTCCATCTGATCAAAGTCTCTCATTTTACTAACTTCCTATTTCTGTAGCAAGATCCATTCCATCATGAGCCTAAATTCCCATTGCAGATCATCAACTCTCCCCACTAAACTCTCTTTGTCCGGCCCTTGGAGATGTCCAGACTTTAGATTTGCTTCTGCTGTTGTTAGCTGCTCTTCCAGTGAGGCAATTTTTCTTATTTCTGATCTAACCCAGACCACCGCGGCACACTTCAAAGCCCCTCTTAACCAGGCCTTAAAAGCTTCTCAAATGATATGCTGTGGGGCAGATGCTAAGTTCCAGTTAAAAAATTGGCTGTATCCCTTTTTTATCTTACTCATAATATCTGGTTGTAGAAGTAACCTTCTATTCAGACTCCATCTTAGAGGGGAGGATCTTGAAGAGAGTTCAATTTTTAAAACTATTACTCCATTATCTGATAAGTGGATGGGTAAATAATCTATTTTTTGTAACCTTTCCCACTTCTCAGAGCTCCATAATTATATAGGCAATCCTAGAATAGTGACGATTCTTTTTGCTGAGAAAGGAGTAATCCCTAGAGTCACTCTTTTTCTTTTGCCATACATCACATAGATTTAAATGATCTAACATAGCAAGGAGATAAGCTTTAACTCGTGTTGAAGTAATTTGGGTACGAGGCAAAGATCTAGCTAGCTTATTATTTAAAAGGGTATTGGAATCCACACCAATTATCAAAGGGGCTTCAAAGTCAAGCAGAGTGGGACAAAGATTATTCAAGGGTGAAGTACCATCTTGGTTTGGGCCATAATAACTAGCCATAGTGTATAGAGTAGCACAGCTTTTGACTTTTTGCCGCAGCGCTGAGAGGGGCTTACTGAATCGATCACCTTGCTGCCTGAACCGTGGGCTGTGTGCTGGAGAACTGCTGCTGCTGCTGGGGACGCCAGGCGCTGGATGAGTGACGCCCACATTATCTCACCGGACTACCTGTCCCAGCAGTCCTTGGAGCTGCCCACACCTGCACACGAGATTGTGCTCCGCCCACAGACCGGACGCCTCAAATAACCTTCACACACCCGCTCCGCGGGTTCCGCAGCGCTGAGAGGGGCTTACTGAATCGATCACCTTGCTGCCTGAACCGTGGACTGTGTGCTGGAGAACTGCTGCTGCTGCTGGGGACGCCGGGCGCTGGACGAGTGACGTCCGCATTAACTCACCGGACTACCAGTCCCAGCAGTCCATGGGGCTGCCCACACCTGCACACGAGATTGTGCTCCGGCCGCAGACAGGGTGCCGCAAATAACCTCGCCGCACCCGCTCCGCGGGTGCCGCAGCGCTGAGAGGGGCTTACTTAATCAATCACCTTGCTGCCTGAACCGTGGGCTGTGTGCTGGAGAACTGCTGCTACTGCTTGGACTCCGGGCGCTGGACGAGTGGCGCCCGCATTATCTCACCGGACTACCTGTCCCAGCAGTCCTTGGGGCTGCCCACACCTGCACACAAGAATGTGCTCCGCCCACAGACCGGACGTAATTTAACCTACATTATCGCCCGCTGCGCGGGAGCATCCTGGGAGAAGCCCGGGACAAAGGCGGGGCCATCTGCAGCCGTCGGCGGTTGACAGTGGTCAGGCGGGCCACCCCTCTAAGTTGATAGCGAGGTGAGTGAACATCTTATAATGGGGAAACGTACTACTATCAACACCACTCAGGCCCCTAAGAATTCATCCATTATTTCTTCCTCATTTGAAAGCATGCTTGAGCATGCCTTTAATATGGTCACAACAGAGATAGAAAATACTGAAAGAAGAATGTCAATGGGATTATCAGCACCCGATTTAGACTCTCAGATTACTCCTGAAAATTATGGCTGTATAAATACTTTGCCGTTATCGCCAAGCATAACAATTGTTAAAGCTGCCCACTTTGATAGACCACCTGTTGCTCCGATTACGGATAGTAATGTAATCACCATCTCTGACTCCCAGCAGGATACCGAGGTTACTATTGATACCTTCACCATGGTCTCTAACATTAAGACTGCAGGAGAGAAAAGGAAGAGAGGCCCCTCAAAATTACCAATTAATAAGAGGAAACAACCTCCCCGCAACAAAAGCCAACCAACTCCACAGAGTATGCGGTCCCTAGGAAAAACTGCATCAAGCAGGGTGCCAGCCAGTGAGACTGTGCAACCAGACGACAGTACTGTAGACTTAATCACAATGGGAGTAGGGTCCAACTCCATCTGCACACAGACTGAGTCAATTGCTGCAAATGGCACACACGACAGGATAAACGGGAATTTAATCGATTCTATACTGGACTCAACTTTTAAGCAATTGAAAAGTCTAATGGACAAACAGTTTCATCTTATTTTTAAACGTTTGGATAGGTTAGAAAGCCTGGTGAAGAAAGAAGATGCTAAAAGGAAAGGTGTTATTATTATTGATCAGATTTGGGGTGAACAGCTTTTGAAAGATATGGAGGCTGCCAATAGAGGCATTGGTGGGGGAAGGGAAAACTGTAGTACATTGGGTACTAAGAATTCAGGTGAAAAATGTGTTACAGATCAAAATCAGCCTTCCCCTAATGCTTCATCTGGCGCTGCTGTGGGCACACTGTTGCGGACACTGTTGCCTGGAGCAGACAGGCCCCCTTGCACACCTTGTCTGCCTATGGGAGCCCTATCTGTTCAATCTACATCAGCCACTGTAAAACCTGTAAATGATCCAAATAATAGGTCCATCCCTGTTACACGGCTCAAAAAACAGGCTGAGGACGTCCATTATCGACCGCCTGAAGCCTGCCCATATGTTATCATTTTAGCTGGAGTCCCCCCCTTGAAAGAGGAGCAAAGTGAGTCCTGGGAACAGCTTAAAAACAAGTGTATTGACTGGCTGTTCCGGTATAAAGGGGTGGGAATGGAGATTTATAATGAAATTCTAATGGTACGACGGGTGGGATGGGTTGGCGCTTTGGTTAAGAACATCTTTGGCGACTGTATAGTCGTGAACTTTAGACACCCATCCCTAGTGAAACACATATTAAGAAGTAACATCACTCACTTTAACCCCTCAACCGTTATAACTTCACTACCCTTAGGATTCTTTTATAGACTGCCCCACAGAACTTTTACCTCAGCTACACCAATATACCAATCACATAACCGGTTCAGTGTCTTATCTGACCTGGAGAGCCAGGACTGACCATCAAAAGGACTCCTGGATATAGTAGAATGGCACCAGAATACTGAAATGGTCAATAAGGCTGCGATTAAATTTAGTCCTACTAGTATTCTTCCTAAAGTTCGTTCGGAAGAATTATTGCCATCCTGTCTTACCAGAAATGATCTTGGTTCCTCAGAATACTATTTGAATATACTTAGTTGGAACATCGCTGGTTTAAAGTCGAAAATGGAATCGGCAGATTGGACTGATTGGATTAGCAATTTTGACATTTTAATTTTTCAGGAAACATGGTGTACTAGTGGTCTGCTCCTTGAGAGATTCTTCTATCATAATAGTATTGTACCTAGCCCTGTAGCGGGCCGCCCTAGTGGGGGCCTATCCATATGGATAAAGATTACTGCAGGAAGTAAAATTAAACCCCTGGAGACTAACAATAGCAATTACCAGGCCATATTCTATTACAACGGGATGACGTTATGTTTAATACATTTTTATAATAATGATTTTACTTCACAACCCAATAAGAATTTTATACATGTGTTTGATTTTATTGATAAAATTATGGATGAACAAAGGTATGGAAAATTGTATGGAATCTGCCTGGGAGGTGACTTTAATGCCCATTTGTACAAAGGAATGGCTAACCCAGCAGTTACATCTGTTCGGGCATTACCCTGTAAAAGAGGGGAAGAACTCCTTAATCACCTAGCCACTCTGGATGTAGTTAACGTTATGGAGAAAGTCAGCTGCTTGACGGCCAAAGGTCCACTGCCTACCTATAGAGGCCATGGTTGTTCCTCCACAATTGATTGTGTTTTTATATCTTCCTCCCTTGTGAACTGTTTAGGGAAGGCTGATGTTCTAAGCACCGTCCACAGTGATCATAACCCAATTCTGACACTCATTAAATCTGTTAATAAATTTAAAAAGCGGAAAGAAATAGGGGCAAGAAATCTGGTTGCATCAACAGATAAACTCAAAGTAATCTGGGAAGGCATAGATAATAAGGCCCTTCTAGCACGAATTATAAAAACGTATCCCTTATTTGTGGAAACGTTGTTGTCCAGTAAATTCCCAGGTCCAGAGATTATTCAGGCCTTTTCCGGGTTATGTGCGGGTACTAAAAAAGAGATCTCTAAACCAGTTAGTAACTCAAATAAAAACCCCAGTTGGTTTAATGGCACCTGCTCAAGGGCGAATCGAGAATTACGGGAAGCACTTGTTGCGGAACCCAGGGATTGGTCTCTGGTTAGAGCCTTGCGAACACGCTACAAGCAGGCTACAAAAACACGAACAGAGGAGTTATTAAGGGAGCGGTGGGATTCTCTCGCCCGCTCCGCCGCACTTAAAGATGTCACCGGGTTCTGGGGTGAGGTAAAATCTATGAGGTCCTTGGGCTCAAATATCACCCCGATTAACTGTAATATAGCCATTAAAATGTGGGAAGATCACTTTTCAAGTATATACACAGCACCACAAATGACCGTTGACAATAATTGTTTAGTTAAGGCGGTTAACATTTCTATAACTGAAGTGGAAGATGCTATAAACCAAAGTGCGGGAAATAAAGCGCCAGGTCCTGATGGATCATCAATCGACCTAATTAAATCAGAGCCAGATTTTGGTCCCCTTTATTATGTAATGCTTTTAATAATTTGTCCCACACTACTATCCCAAAAACTTGGTCAAACAGTATTATTGTCCCTATCTTTAAGAAGGGCGATAGACTTAACCCTAGTTGCTATAGCCCTATATCCTTGATCGACAACACCCTGAAGATTTTAGGAAGAGTGATTTTTAACAAGATCAGGAACTGGGCAGAGGACAATCAGATTTTACATCCTTGTCAGTTGGGATTTAGGAGCAATGTGGGAACTGTGGAACAGTGCTTGAACCTAAATCTTATACTGGGCAAATATACTATCGCCAAAAAAGCCCCATTGTATTTGGGCTTTATGGATTTGAGTTCGGCTTTTGATTTTGTTAACCATCCACGATTATGGGAGATTCTTTCAAATTACGGGTTGGACAAGGTACTTGTACATTTTTGGGCACATTTGCATAGAGACCTGAAAGCCCGGGTCAGGATAAATAACGAAGGCGAGGTCTCCAGCGATATTTTAATTGATAGGGGGGTTAGACAAGGTTGTGTCTTAGCCCCTCTACTTTTTATTCTTTATATAAATGAACAAAATAATTCCCTGTCTAAACTAACCAGTGATGTCCCTAAAATCAATGGCAAACTGCTGCCTGTATAATTATATGCGGACGATGCGGTCCTGATGGGCCGCACGCCAAAAGCACTTCGCACTTTAATAACAGGTTTTGTATCCTTTATGGCTGACCTTGATTTGTGCACTAATTTTAACAAATCATATATAATGTCCTGCGGGCGTAAAAAGTATTGCATTCATCAAATTGTGTCAGGAAAAGAGCTCCTAAAATGGAAAAGAGCTCCTAAAATGCAATAGCACTTTTCCTTACCTGGGCTTGATTTATTCAGACTCAGGATCGTGGCAGCCTCATGTAGTCCATGGGAAAAATAAACTCGGTAAGGCTATAAACTCTATAATTAGCCTCAAACATCCAAAGCAGGCTGAGGTTGTAATACAGTTACTACATATCTATAGAACCCAATGCCTACTGACGGCAACTTATGGTGCAGAGGTGTGAGGGTATACAAACTGTAGTAGCATACAAACTGAAGAAAATAGGTTCTGCAGAAAGGTACTAGGGGCCATTATTTCCGCACCTACCTATATATGCCATAAGGAATTAAACCTTTCTTATGTGGAAGATTTCATCAGATCACGGCCGGCACTATTTTGGCTAATGATATGGTGGAATCCTGACGCGTTTTTAACACAAGAAATAATCACAGACTGTCTCAAGTGTGATAAGGGCAGTCACATACCCTGGCTTGGAGCAGTAAAGAAAAGTCTAGCCAGTGTGGAGTTGGAGCATACTTTCTTCTCTCCTCTAGCTACTGAAGGTATAAACCATAAGTCTGTGAGAGGGGCATTGAATGGTTTGTACAGGAAAGAAAGAGAAAAGACCGAGCACCACAAATCGTCAATCATTAGATATACCCCTTTCCTGGTGCCACCGGGCAGGATCAATAACATGCCACAGGTATATCTTAGAAAAAACCTTGGGAGATCGAATAGGAGCCTGCTATTCCGTCTTAGAGATGGGAGCATAAACTATTCACTCTGTTTCCAGTTGGGTTTTAATAAACATTTGGAGAACCTGTCTTGCCCGTGTGGCATCGGATGTAAACAAACATTGATACACTTTGTGTTTTTCTGTGGATTTTATGGTAAATACACCAAACAGTATTTAATTCCTTATTTTAAAGCACAGGTTATTGTTGATTTTAATTTAGCATTTCAGGAAATACAGTCGTTAGGTAGTGATTAAATGATTTGCAGAGTTAGCTCTTTCCTCCAATCTGCGACACGTTCACGAGTTTCTATGAATATGCCGTAGTTAAAAGTGAATTTTCTGCACATGTATTTTGCTGTTTTGCACAAGTTTACATAACGCAGATTTGCACATAGATATTTTGGTACTGTTGTTTATACATTGTTATATTATATTTATTTGCATTTTTAGCATTATTCTTGCACATTGGCTTCCTGCTGGTATTGGAGTCCTCTAAGCGAATCATTTGCACATACAATTGCTGTTTGCCCATATTTTAAAGCTTTTATATTATTGATTTGTATATAGCGATTGTTAAAAAGATATCTTTTTTTCATGCTAGATTTAAATCAATAGTATTGTAATATTATCTTTGTACACTGGATTTTGTTGCTACTGAAGTCCTTTTCCAACCCGTTTTATGTGTTTTTATGTGATTATACATTTATGTCTTATTGCTTGTGATGACCTGTACTTTTATGGATAATTTATATCCGAATAAAGACCATTTGACTTGACTTTTGACTTCTTCCACCAACCTTTGCCCACTTTTCTCTGCCAGCAATTTACGTAGTTCTATTCCAGAATTTGCTTTAATTATTATGGCAACACCCTAGAACAATATTGTTGGTCTGTGGCTATAACCTTGTCTACCCATCTGTTCCTGTTGAATAATGCTTGACATTTGATCCGTAGAAGGTGCGTCTCTTGCAGCAGGAGGACCCCAGCGGGGCTTTCTTTCAGATATTGAAGGACCAAATGTTGTCTCCTTTTACCCCTTAAGCCATTCACATTCCAACACAATATCTCCAAGAATTCTCCTCCCGGTGGTCTCCCCTTAACCCCCATCTTCATTATTCAAGATGAGGCCGCGTCTTTTAACACAAATTATGCTAAATGAGGACAATTTTTCAGTTTTTTTCTTTTTACCCCGAAGCTCCCACCACTCATGCCCCCCACCATCCCCTCTCCCCCCCCCCCCCCCCCAGGAATCCTCCCTTACTACCTATAGGCAAATGCCAATTCGAGCTGCGGTCCACCAACCAACGCAAATTCCTGTATAAAACTAGCTCTCACCACAAAGAAAGTGATGGGTACCTTGACTATTTGCTGGCTTAATTGAGGGCCATAAAACTATCTGCTGCATCTGGCGAGTGAAAATTACAAATTTTATTGGCCCACATCACTTTAAGGAATGCTGGAAACCTCAGCTAAACTTGGGCGCCCATTTCTTTCAGAGTGTCTACCCCTTTACCTATCTCCCACCTTCTGTCTTCTGTCACCAGAGAAATATCAGACCTTATTTTGAACGATAGGTCCTGGACCTGGATAGTTTTTTTTTTTTTAGGGCAGTCCCCAAAAGTTTTTCCTTGAGGGTGTAGGATTGTATAATCACCAGAATTTTCCTGGGATTCTTCTGACTGGGGTTTAATTTAAATGGGTCACAGTGTACCCCTTGGATTTCAGCTTCCAAAGTTGTGGTGGAAACAACATCATGGAGGAAGGGTTTAGTCAGAATATCTATTGCAAATGCTTGAACATTATCCCCTTCCACCCCATCCTTAATATCCAGGGGGCATATTATCAAGGGGGTTTATCTCCGCTTTTTTGGCTTTAAAAGCCAAGAAAGCGGAGATAAAATTATCTCCTTATAACCTAGCTGTCGCTAACACCAGTTAGCGACAGCTAGTAGGAGATAGCAACCATCTTGGGCCCCACTTTGCATGTCAGTGATATTTATCACTAATGACATGTAAAGTGGGCGTGCCAAGATGTTAGCGACTGGAAACAGTTGCTGACATCGCTATCTCCTATTACCAACTTTTGGAGATATTCGCGCTAAGCACGTATATCTCCAAAAGCCAACACCTGCCCTGAGCAGTTCTTAGCCATGCTATCCACTGGGAGGTGGATAACATGACTAAGAGCATTAGCTCGGTAATGCATGAATATCGCGGACTTTTCAGCGATATTCATGCATTGCGGCCGATTTTTATCGCATTTGCGATAAACCTTGGTAATACCAAGGTTTATCTGCGATAAAAATTGCCGCAGCTCAGCGGTAAATTTTTGTCTCTAACCAAGCAATAGCGATAATTATCACTATTGCTTGGTAATATCCCCCCAGGATCCTAATATTGTTCTTTCTGGAGTTATTTTCCAATCTTTTCAACCTGTCTAATAATTCCTTCTCTCCTAGTTTGAGCCTGACCACTTCCTGAGTGTTATCTTTTACATCTGAACCTAACTCCTGAACTTTATTTCCCAGTACCTCCATGTGTTGTGTTAATGCCTCCATTCTAATTCACATGTCTTGAATTCTCCTCTGATTGATCTCTGAAGTGGAAAAGTGTTCTTTAATTTCTAGGGATAACTGGTTCAGCAACCCCTGAACTGAGTCCAAGCCTTGTGTGTCCTTAGAGACCTTATTGGCAGATTTGCTTGGTATTAGATCCCTTTCCCCTATCTGTTTGATGGACCCCGGTCCCGGGACAGAGTATTTCAGTACCAAAAATCTTTTTGTAACAGAGATTGCTGGATGTGTCAGAGAAACATTCTCTGGCAGGGCAGCCGCCTCTTCTGAGGTCTCCATAATAAGCTGTGAATTCAATTTAAAGTATGACCTGAGAGAGGGTGTCAATCTTGGACCTGCTGGAGCTAGCCTCTTTTTCTCTCTTTTATGGGAATGGCTCTCCCTTGTTTAACAGGGAGACTTTTGCTTTTATTTTTGCCAAAGGAGAAACTAAAAGTTGCCTAGTTGTTAACTCAGATTGGGGGTTGGACTCCTTGGATAGAAAGGTATTGAATCTCAATTTATAACGTTTAGCAAGTTGTAGAACACTATCCGGATCAACTATTGGGTACCCACACAAATTGAGCTGTTAGCCCACTCCCTTTAGCTACACCCTCCATACCCTTGAGTGAATGGGTCATAAGATCCATAGGCATGGAACCAGCACCATGCTTCTGCCTCTCTTTCTTTCCCTGCTTTCCCAGGTTCAAGGCACTAAGGTGAGGGTCAATGTTTAGAAGGTAACCTCTTCCACAAGGTGAAGGAGCCAGGACAGGTAAACTGCCGCCTACAAACTCCTCACAGCCTCCCCGTGTTTTTTCCACGAAGCTGCAGCATGCACTAGCTCTGCCGAAATCAACCCTGGAACAAGAACCAGAGCTTCCAGGGCGGGGGAAGGCGCAATGCGCCGCTCGAGATTCACTAAGCGCGCTCGCAGCCCTGAACAACGCCAAGCTGACACACATTCACGGGAATTAGTGGGAATCCGAAATCTCAAACAGCCGCGTGTTCGGCGGGCAGCATAAGGAGGATAGGGAAGAAAAACAACTGCCGTGAGAGAGGGAAGGCCGTCTCTAGAATCAGGTGAGCGGAGCGGGCGCCGATTCCTAGTCATGCTTGGCGGTGGTGGTGGTGAGTGTCTGCAACAACGGTCGGTGGAGAGCAGCTCCTGGCCAGCTTCCTAGTGGGCCGCAATGTTCCCCTCTCTTCCTCCTTCTTTCTGCCTTTCTTTCTATTCTTGTGGGCCCAAGTGTATTGATTGAAATGAGTTGTTGCCCCAAAAAATGAGTGTCGATTCCCATCCCCTGCAACCATTTGCACAAATTAAGCACTGCTTGATGGATAGCCCAGCCATCAGGATGTGCCACCGGGACTAGCTACTAGAATGGTGACCGCCTATATTGCGTTTAGTGTCTCAAGTGCACTAGACGTGTTTTCCTTTGAGATGGAAATAGGAGACAAATGCATATGCTAAAAAAGGTTCCCTATGCAGTAGCTCTTGTGGTCCCAGGGCCGGATTCACAAACTACATTTTGTAGTATTACAGTAGTATGAGTCATGAACTACAAAATGCATTTCACAGAGCTACGGCCGGAGACCTCTGATTCTCCTATACTTTTTGTGCAGAGATCTCAGCCTCCGTTGTGAAAATCTCAGCACATGTAAGTACTTCATATGGACATGCCAATACAAACATACAAACACAAAACAATAAAACCATTGCAAGTAACAAAATACACTCGATGTTACAACAGCCCTAAAAGTTTTGAAACAGGTTTAAATGTACTCCAGCCCAGCTTTGGAGTAAGTCAAGAATCAGACATGGCCAACAACTCGTTCTGCATCACACGCCCATAAAAAACAGTAATGATTATTAAAAAAAATGTTAACAGTTTAAACTGTTTGTTATTAAATATAAAGTGTGTAACTTAAATACAAAGGGCCTCATTTAGAGTTTGGCAGTCTGTTTACTCCATTACCCAAGTAACGGACATCAAGTTTGCCTTATTACTATATCCTATGGCACTTGTGATATGGTAGACAAGATATTCATTGTGTTTGTGATGTAGTAACCCTTCCATCAAACTTTAAATCAGGCTAATCCTTTTTAACCAAGTTAACAAAAAATAAATAAAAATAAAAATGTTAGGGTATTTTTTATTTATTATTTAAAAATTTCAAATTATTAATTAACTGAATATATTTAAATTGTTATTATTGAATACAAATTAAAGTTGATAGAATAATACACTTTCACATTGTATTATAAGTTCCTGTGTGATAATCAATATTTCAGTTATTTTCCATTTATAATATTCTTTAAAACATTTTTAAAAACTATTTTTAAATTATAAACTTTAATACATTTCCCTAATTTCCCTATTGTGTGGTTTCTACTCCAATGAAGGAGATCTCTGCCAATAGGTTAAAAGTTACCTGTAATAACTTTTCCTTCTTTGTAGGAGGCTCGCCCCTCATTTAAGGAGGTGCAGACACGCAAGTCTACACATTGGTGTAAATCTCCACTCGTAACTGGTAAATAGCAAAAAAGTAGAGAGTTACACATACGTGTATGAGTAGATCAACATATGAATAAATATGCACATGTATATTTATGTACGCAAATCAGGCCTATAGTATTTAGCTAATTCCTTTATTTAAAAGAAACGTTTTAAGCCCTTCTGCACAGTGGAATATGCCCCCATAAAAAGCAGTTTCAAAAGCTAGATAGATTTAGGTGACTGGAGTTATGGAGGCAACATTTCCTGTTTTTTGGTAGGTACTTTCCAGTACTAATGCTTAGCACAAGCTTTTACTGTGTTAACTTATTTGGAAGCACAAACAAGGCAAACCTGACAGAATGGCGTTTTTGGCTGTCATTATGGCATTAGGAGATAAATTGCCGGCTCTTGATTGCTCGAAAAATGCTTCTCTGGAAGTGTTGACTCACGTAAACAATTGGCTGCCCTATTACCTGATAGAGCGCCATGTTGTTTGAAAATTGTAAAGGTGCATCATAACCGCCCGTAGTCAGCAGCCGCATATTTAGAGGACTATAGTAATGTGTGATTTTAGAAATGTAGGACTAATCGAGAATGTTGCAATATGTGCAGCTTCTCACTTGGCGAGGACACTTTGGGCTGCACTAACCTGCCGGGCCTGAGTTCGCCGCACCTGGGGCCCCAACGCTGTGTGTCTCCCCTGCCGCCGTTCCAAGATCACCGGCCGCAGTTGGGGGAGACTACAGCTCCCAGGCTGCTTAGCGGCACCACAACACTTCCGCCCAGCATCGCGCCCGGAGGCGAAGAAAAAGGACAGACTCCCTCCGCGTCGCGGGATGTGCGCGTGCGTCGCCGGGAGAAGCCTGGGACAAGGGCGGGAGAGCCTGTGGCAGTCCGGGGCAGGACAAGACAGGGCCCAGTCCATAACATCTGCTGCACCAGACTTACCATTGGGTCTAAACTTGAGGAACTTGTATTATATCAGAGGACTGAGGGTGTTCCTTCTAAAGGTCAGGACTAAACTTCTTACTCCACTGCACTGGGCTGTCTGTAATTGTTACCAGTTTTACTGTATTTAGTAAATTAGCATATATACAGGTGGTATGGGGAAACTCAAATCCATGGAGGGGGGGGGGGGGGAGGGGGGGGGTTGGGGACGGCAACCCCCCTAAACATCGAAAGAGAAAGAAACCCAGAAAAGGGGCTAGCCATGCCGCTGCAAAATCTGCAATAGATCGAATTAACAATCTTGTGGATGACTGTAGAGAGATCCCTGTAGCAGATCAAGGCTACACTAGTGGTGAGGTCACAAGTGATAAGAGTGGTGCTATATCAAGATCAGTAAACGATGCTACCGATCCCCCTATAATTCCAGCTATGTTTCGGGCAAAAAGAAAATCCAAGGATGGTACTAATAATGAGATTAGGGGTTGTTCGATTATACCTAGTGATGTTCATTGTCATATGGGTCAGGATGCTCCCCCTAACGCTATGAGTGAGGACTTGTCATCTTCATCTGTCCTCTCGATACCTTGTGGTAACAGGTTTGCAGTCCTGGCTGACATTCACAATGAGTCCTCTATTCCACAAACGTCACTAGGCGCAGGGGCTGGAGGGATATGTACTGCCCCTGTGATACAACAGGTAGCCAGTTTTGACGCTGCGCCCAATATCATAATCAGTAGGGGTAAAGTAGTGTCTGAAGAAGTCAATACTCTAACCAACCTTGTCATTCTTTTACGCGACTAAATAGAATCATTAAAGTCATTCATTATAAATTTAACTACTCTAGTTAGTGGCAAGTCCGAGGGAGGATTAAATACCCTGCCTAATGTGACATCAATTGCACGAAATTTCTTCCCAACAAAACCAAGCACAGTAAGCAAGGTACATCAAACCCAGGCAAGGGACAAGCACAGTGCCTTAACCATGGTACATGCCACTGATTCTAGCAAAATTGGCCGGACATCTCTGAAAGGTACAAAAGGAGGGCCAACATTACAAAATTCTAGAGTAATGGGGAGTGACTCAGAATTACGTCAGAAGTCTGTTACTTCAGAAGGTGGGCTAAATATTGCTTCCAGGGCAGCTGAGAGTGTGCAAGCAAAAGAGGATAGTGCCCTAGGGAAAAAGGCGCTATCTATGTTAATAACGCTTATTCCCAAAACAAAATATACTTGACCAATGTTCCTAAACTCGAAAAAGTGAGATCTGGTAATAGGGAGTACCCAGATTCCCTAATTAATAAGGCCATAAACTGGCTGCGCCACATTAGAGGCTGACGCTCAGTAATTAGGGAAGACATCATGGAGGCAAAAAGGATAAGTGCCCCAAATTATAAATTTGACTCTATAGAGTTAACCCTGAAATCAGTGTTTCTTGCTGAAAATCTCTTTGCATTAGAGTTCAGAACCAGCGCCCCGGCTCACTCACTGATTCAGCTAAGGAAATCGTTCCCCCCACGCCTGGATCGAACTCTTTACACCCTGAGTAAAGTAAGTGAGAGAAATTGCTCGGGGTTGGATAATAATGATTGACATACATTAGATCCTTCACCAGGAATCAGGGGCAATTTGGCGGTCCCGAATGGGGAGAAAACCACGGGGTAATAGAGATAGTCGGTAGGGAAGTTTTGGGTGCTGATTACCCTCTTAATTCTAACTTAAAGATAGGTTCAAACAGTGGGGAGATTATTACAACAGATTCGAACCTAGATACCTCTTGTGAAGTAAAACAGGGGTCACTTACTACCCCCGCTATAGCTATTTCCACAAGAATAATTGACAATAATAGGGTTGGTGTGGGCAAGCTAGTCTCATGGAATATTACTGGGTTGAGCTCCAGACAGGAGTCCCAGGATTGGTTAAATTTTGTAAACAATTTTGATGTTTGTATTTTCGAGGAGATGTGGCTGTGTGAACCTCTTTTTACCCAGGGCTATTTGAATTACTCTGTTCCAGCATCAAAGGGTCCCAAGGGGCGACCTATGGGTGGCTTGACTATTTGGGTCAGACAGAGCTTATCATTCATTGTCAAAGTGGTAGACACCAGAAGCAAAGACATCCAACTTATTGGAGTCGACCTGGGCTCTTTGGGATGGCTTGATTTTTACAATGTTTATGCTAGGGGTAACAGGGGTGGGAGGTCAGAAGTTTTAGCGGCTTTGGGTTCCCTCCTTGAAACCCACTCTCTGGATAATAACATTGTGATAGCTGGATTTTTAAACTGAACTTTTGAACCATTGGCCATTTATGATGATTTTACTGGGGATGAGGAGGATAGGCAATGGGGAGTCCCCAAATTAGATTTGAAACCTGTTACTCGCTGGTCTGAGGATGTTATCTGTCTAAATGCTATATGTTATGAAAGGGGTGTAAGGGCACTAAACAGGAGGACTAAGAGTGATAAGACAGGGGCAAACACTTTTGACAATGGGCGCCACAGGAGCAGAATTGAATATGTCCTCTGTAGCATGAAACTCTGGAAACTAGTTGGTGACATGGAGGTCAAATGGAGAATAGAAAGTGACCACAATCCACTTTGTGTAGAGCACAAATGGTGGACATCTGACTACGCGATCACGAACCTTGAGGTAGATAGTGTCCCTATAATTGTTCCTACAAATAATATGCGTGGGCTAAAATGGGTACATGTTATGACTAATCAACAGGCCATGGATAGTATTAACGCTGAGGTTGATAAAGCCATAATGGCTATTGTGCAAGTGAATACAATTGACCGATGAACGGATGAAGTACCTAAAATCCGTGTAAACCTCTTCTCAGGCATTAGGGATAATTTCCTGAAACCTGCGAAGAGGTTTAGCAGGACAACCCTCAAGCCGGATAAGTGGTGTAACACTGAGTATAGGAATGCCCGATTAGCCTTAGGCACAGTTATTAAGGGGAGGCAATTAGTGACCATTCGTATCGCCAGAACAGAGTACAAGAAAAGTATAGCAAATGCTAAGAAACTGTGGGACGAGCTCCATTGGCAAGAGTTAAAGGAGGCTAGTGATAGAAAGGACTCAAGGCACTTCTGGAACATCGTAAAGTGGGGTTGTGGGGGTGTATCTGACCCTCCTAACAATAATGTATCCCAGGAGGACTGGGTCAACTATTTTAAATTCCAGTACGCCCAAACTCAGCTTGCCAACCTGATGGTCGGCTTTAGGCCCGCCTATTACAAAGAAAACTCTTTTAACAGCAGTGAAGTCATGACGTCTCTTGGTATAGTGGCTAGTGGCAGAGCACCGGGTCTAGACGGGGTGCCGACGGACGTCTTTATTAATGATAAAGAGCGCTGGAGCAAGTACATCTTTCTTCTTGCCAATGCAGTTGCACAGGGTGCAACTGTACCGACATCATGGCAAGGCGTAGTCATAATACCTGTATTTAAGAAAGGAGACAGATCGCAACCGGGAAACTACAGGCCCATAAGCCTAATCGACACCATCCAAAAGGTGGTTGGGAGGACGGTAGACCAGGTCTTCCGTTTTACTCTACTGCAGTGGAAGACTGTGTTACTGGGCAAGGGCAACCTGTATGCAGCTTTTGTCGATCTGCGGGCTGCCTTTGACCTAGTCCCTAGGTCTAAGTTGTGGCTGGTTCTGAAGAATCTGGGCCTTCCTGAAGAACTACTGACAATGATAATGAGGCTCCATGAAGCAAATTTTGCTAAGATTCAGTGGGGGGGGGGGGTTCAAGGAATGGTGAACACTGACTTCCCGGTAGAGCGGGGAGTTCGACAGGGGTGTTCGATGGCTCCGACGCTTTTTACATTGTACAGCAATGGTTTTGTTGCCCGCATGTTGTCTGCAAATGTTGATGTCCCCTCATTGGCTGGCACTAAGACACCTATTTTAATGTTTGCAGATAATTCTCTGATTTTATCAAAGACTCCGAGCGGTTTACAGCACGCCATATCTATTTTTGATCAATTTTGTGGGGAGCATGGCTTAGAAGTTAATGTGGCTAAAAATAAGTTCATGTTTTTAATCCTCATCGAAGCTTTAGAACAAAACTTGTCATGAATGGTCACCATCTAGAGGTAGTTAATGCCTTTACGTACCTGGGGATACATGTGTCAAACGATCTTAGATGGTCCCAACATTTAGACATTGCAGTATTAAGGCACAGACAATCAGTAGGTGCTCTTGGCTCAGAGCATAGCAAATCCATGACTAAACCAATAAAACCCGCACTCCAGGTGTATGAGGCCAAAGCCCTTGGCTCAGCACTTTACGGCGCTGAGCTGTGGGGCTTTGAGAAACTCTTGTCACTTCAAATTTTGGAAAACAACTTTTTCCGGCTTATCACTGGCCTCCCCAAGAGTACTCCCTTGCTACCAATTATGTACTATCTGGGTAGGAAGGCTGTTGTAGATTTGGCCAGGCTTCGTCCAATTCTATATTGGCGTAGGCTCTGGACTTCCCCCACCCATACTCATGGGCACATCCTTGATCAAGTCTGGTCTGCCAATTTGTCAATTTCCATGCCTACTATATCTCCTTGTTCCTGGTCCAACCACTCCCTGATTACCCTTTCCGTTCCCCTGAGGGAGACCAACACCCCCCCTCTCCTCAAAAATATATATGCTCGTAACTGGAATAGAGTAGATCTGTCCCACTTTAGGCCACTCCCTAGCCTCCTCCGCCCCCACCTTCGACAGATATGCCCCCCAATATGCAGGTAGTAACTCTCGATAACTGGCTCTCAGGGGCCTGTAATCAAGTTGCACCTCTTAGACGAGTCAGAACGCGTCACCCTCACGATGCCAACAGATTTTTTACTAATGCCCTAAAAAAACAGAAACTAGCACTTCGGCAGGCTGAGCGCCATTGGCGATGCAGATACTGCCCAGACCTTAAAATTCTTTATCTGACTCTCCTTCGGGCCTACAAAAAAGCTATACTCACCGCCAAGTTCGAGTACTTTTCCCAGAAAATTAATCAGGCAGCAAAAAAACCTAAAGAGATCTTTACGATCGTGCATGAGCTTGCTGCCTCCGACAGAGTTGCGCCTAGACCCATCCCTTCCCAATCCCTCTGTAACACCCTTAACGACTATTTTACTGAGAAGATCATCACCATAAAGCAGAATATCCCTTCAGCACCTCCTCTGTTCTCCTGCCCTCCTCTACCCCCGCCCCCCTCCTCTCTCGACCAATTCCCTCTGATCTCAAAAGAAGCCTTTGATACCCTCTTGGGCAAAGTTAAAACGGGTTCCCCCGCTGACGTTTTCCCGACACATATCTTGAGGTAGATCTTCTCTTGCTGTCCAGCCCCCCCTATTATCCTGCTTAACACTTCCATCACCTCAGGAATTGTACCTGATGCTTTTAAATCTGCCACGGTTATCCCTATTATAAAAAAAAACCGGTGCCGATCCCACTGCCCCCTCCAACTTTAGACCCATTTCGCTCCTCCCACTCTTGAGCAAGATTTTGGAGAGCCATATTACCTCCTCATTCTCCACCTATATTGAGGCTCATCACCTCCTGGCTGACAACCAGGCCGGTTTCCGACCTGTACACTCTACGGAATCTGTCGTCCTCTCAGTGGTTGATGAGCTCAGACGTAGCGCTGACACTAATTCCCCCCAGGCCTTAGTCCTGCTCGATCTGTCTGCGGCCTTTGACACGATCGACCATTCCATCCTTCTCGACCGTGTCAGGGGTGCCGGCCTACGGGGGTCGGCTCTGACTTGGCTTAACTCTTTCTTAGCAGGCCGAACTCAGGCTGTTCGACTGGAAGGTTTTCTCGCACCTATCCGCTCCATCTCCTGCGGGGTACCGTAAGGCTCCTCCCTTTCCCCCCTTCTGTTTACCCTTTACATACACCCCCTTATTGTTGCTTTACAGGACATGGAGATCACGGCGTTCAATTACGGTGATGACCACCAGCTCATTTTCAATCTCTCCTCCTCTCCTGACTCAGTCTCCAGGGTCCACTCCACTCTTACCTTCATCTACAACTGGATGAACCTCAATCAACTTAAATGTAACCCCGATAAGACAGAGCTGGTTCTTATAGGTGGTCCCTCTAGCCCCCCATCTTTGGTTCCCCCGTCTTCCTCTGCCTCTGTCTGAACCCTAGGCATCAAAGTCAGCCAGGACCTCTCTCTGCGCCCCCAGATAAGCTCAGTAGTCTCCTCTTGCATTCTGTCCCTCAGAACCATCCGTAAAGTCTCACGTTACTTCTCGGCTGAAGCCCTTAAACTCGTTGTCTCGGCAATGATTCTTTCCCGCCTAGAATATGGCAATGCCCTTTATGTGGGCATTCGAGCCTATGAACGCCGTCGCCTGCAGCTCATCCAAAACCAAGCGCCTCGCCTCATCTTTAGGCTCCCTAAATCTAGTCACACCACCCCTCCGCTCAAGACTCTCCATTGGCTCCCCATCAAGGAGCGCTCACTCTTTAAGCTGGGATGTCTGACCTTTATGTCTGTAGCTGGCACTGCTCATGCATTCATTAGATCTAAGATCACTGCATATGTTCCTGCTAGAAATCTTCGCTCTTTCACCCAGTTCCTTCTCCTTGTCCCCCGATTTTGTAAGAAGAAATCGGGTGGCTCCAGGTTCTCGACACTTGCCCCCCTCTTTTGGAACTCACTTCCTCTGACAATTAGGTCCATTCCCTCCTACCTGGACTTTCGGGCTGCTCTGAAAACCCATCTTTTCTCTTCTGCTTAATATCTTGGATGGGCATGGACTATTAGACAGAAGTTTTTAGGCCATTGATTATGTTTTTTTTGTCAGCTATTATTAACCTGGCAAATATTGTATTAAAAGAGTATCTGCCTTTTATCTGTATATTCTTGCTATGTAATGATATTTAGGTTTTTTATTTGTCTGCTTGTAAAATAAGTTTTACTTTTAACAAAAACGCTTTTTTAGCTGTTTTGTATTGGAGATTGTGTATGCTTTTATGAGAGAACCTCGAATAAAGCAATTTTTGACTTGACTTGCAATATGTAGAATTATGCTCATATCATTTGCAGATTAATGTAGTGCTTAGCGAAGAGAATAATGCCTTAAGTAACTTAGAATTAATTGCTTTATGTGTAAAATGGGCATTGAGATTGAACGAGCTATATTAAAGTTGCACGTGTAGGCTGCTTAAGAAGAATTGTGATGTTTTAACATGAGAATGATGTTTGCTAATGTGAAATGTAATGTTAGGATTGATTCATGAAATGCTTATGTTGTCGCATTAGAAATGCATTTAAAAGAGAAAAGGCCTGAGAAATGAAAACGCCAGCAGAGGCCTAACTGTGGATTTTTTAGCATGACTAGAAATGTCGAGTTGGAAATATACCTTGGGAAAGAAGCTCATGTTTGCAGTTGAATTTTGAATTGTAACTTAGAGCGTGCAGAGGGGTTGTTTCTCATGCATTTCTTTTGCAGGTGCAAGGCCATGTAGCTCGTTAGGTAGAATGAGCCATTGTTTAGAAGTTAGACTGGTAGGAGTAGAGACGAAGGGAGTGCGCTGGTATGGGCAGTTGCAACTTTTGGCGGAGAAGGTGCCTGGGACCAAAGGACACAGTAACAGTTTCTGCTAGAAGAAGGTATGACGCTGGAAAAGTACGAGGGGCTGCACCTGCTGAAGGAGGAGTGTCATAGGCGTATCCATTGTTTCTGGGATTTTGTATCAGGGAAAGTGTTCCGAGGTTGGAGAGTCAGTCTTAGTCGTATTGGGGTTAGGGTCAGTTGGGTTTAGACTGGGTTCTGTCTAAGGCAGTCTAATTGGATTTGCAGTTAGATATGGGTCCTCCTAGTTTGGACTAGGCAGGAGAAACTAAGGAGCATCTTATAATGAGCTTGGTAGTTGAGGCTACTTACTTGGAAAAGTGAATGTGCTTCTTAGGGAGCCTTCACAGCTGACACCTTTTTCTCTTGCCTGGGAGGTATGTTAAGTAGGGATGTCACTTTAGAGTTAGTGTAGGAAAAGACTAATCTTTTCTTTCACATTGGAACAGATGCAGTCGAATTTTCCAGTGGGCACAGTTATTGCATGCCTGATGCTTCTTGAATTAACTTTGCTCTTTATTTTGAGTCGTCTGAGACTCTTGCGTAGAATTATGTTTGTATTAGTGCCAGTTTATTTCTTGAACCTCTTGCTGGGGTGCTTGTATGTCCAGTTGTTTTTGGCTTTGTAATAAACTTTTAAACCTTTCTTCTGAGTCAGTGGTCCTTCAGATCCAAATGTGTTGATTTAGGGAATCTGTCAAAAAGGTACAAAATTTAAAGAACGTCCTTCACACTTCCATGCAGACTAAAGAGACCCGTTGACCGGGGATTCTACAGAGCAACACAAACATACAACCACAAAACGATAAAACCATTGCAAGTAACAAAATACACTCGATGCTACAACAGCCCTAAAAGTGTTGAAACAGGTTTAAATGTACTCCAGCCCAGCTTTGAAGTAAGTCAAGAATCAGACATGGCCAACAACGCGTTCTGCATCATCGCCCATAAAAAACAGTAAAGATTATTAAAAAATAAGTTAACAGTTTAAACTTTTTGTAATTAAATATAAAAAGTTTGTAAGCTAAAAACAAATGGCCTTAGTTAGAGTTTGGCAGTCTGTTTACTACATTGCACAAGTAATGGATATCAAGTTTGCCTTATTACTATATCCTATGGCACTTGTGATATGGTAGACAAGATGTTCATTGTGTTTGTGATGGAGTAACCCCTCCATCAAACTCTAAATCAGGCTCATAATTTTTAACCAAGTTAACAAAAAATAAATACAAATAAAAACTTTAGGGTGAGTATTTTTTATTTATTATTTAAAAATTTCAATTTATTAATTAACCTAATATATTTAAATTGTTATTATTGAATACAAATTAAATTTGAAATAATAATACACTTTCACATTGTATTATAAGTTCCTGTGTGTTAATCAATATTTCAGGTATTTTCCATTTATAACATTCTTTAAAAGATTTTTTAAAACTATTCTTAAATTATAAACTTTAATACATTTCCCTAATTTCCCTATTGCGTGGTTTCTACTCCAATGAAGGAGATCTCTGCCAATAGGTTAAAAGTTACCTGTAATAACGTTTCATTCCTTGTAGGAGGCTCGCCCCCTCATTTAAGGAGGTGGAGAAACGCAAGTCTACACATTGGTGTAAATCTCCACCCGTAACTGGTAAATAGCAAAAAAGTAGAGAGTTACACATACGTATATGAGTAGATCAACATATGACTAAATATGCACGCAAATCAGGCCTATAGTATTTTGCTAATTCCTAGTACTTAAACACACTCGAAACTGCTGGCTATGCTTTTCTCTTTTCTTGGGAGAAGCCAGTGTTTATTTAAAAAAACCTTTTTAAACCCTTCTGCACAGTGGAATATGCCCCCATAAAATGCAGTTTCAAAAACTAGACAGATTTAGGTGACTGGTGTTATGGAGGTAACATTTCCTGTTTTTTCGTAGGTACTTTCCAGCACTAATCCTTTGCACGAGCTTTTACTGTGTTAACTTATTTGGAAGCACAAACCTGTCAGAAGGGCGTTTTTGGCCGTCATCTGTGCATTATTTCACCCTGCTGAGGCGGAAGCCGGGAGGTTCTCTCCTCTCTATTTTATACCCTGTGTGTTTTTAAACTTGTCACCACCACCTTATCTTGCTCGATTTACAGAGCGTTTTAGTGCCTCCTGATTTGTGGTGCCTTTCCGCTTGATTTAGAAGCGTTTCCTGGCAGACACCTCAGACGCATTTTTCTGCTGCCTGGGCCCGCTCTCAGCTGAGTACTGACGCTGAGAGTGTGGTCCCGGGGAGTTGAAGCCCAGACAGGGGCCATCTTGGGTGGGAGTAAGCGCTCTGCTGCGCTCTAGCTTCATATAAAAGGGGCATCTTTGCTGTCAGCGCCCTCGTAAGCTGTGCACTATTTCACCCTCCTGAGGCGGAAGCCCCCTCCTCTCTATTTTCATATAAAAGGGGATAGTCGTTCTCCGCGTAGCTGACGCATCTGGCAGACGCGCCGTACTCACGCCGGAGTCATGCCAGAGTCCTGCCCGTCTGCGCCCGTCTGCGCCCGTCAGCGCTAGGGGCCATGGACCCTGTATTATTTACGTCCGCTGGTGGTCTATACACTAGGGAGGAGTTACTCAGTCTCCGGCCACTGCCTTCTAATTGTGCACATCCCCTTTTGATCCGCTTTGCGGCCCCTCTCAGTGCTCATGTAACAACTTTGTGCTGCCTTCCCCCGCTCCTATTAGCGTCTTAACCAAACCTCCTCATATTGTTTCCGCTCCCCCTAAGCATTCGGCTACCCGTGACCTAAGGATCTGGCATCTTAATGTTAGGTCCATGGTCAAACATCATGCCGAAATCCATGACCTTTTTATGGAGGAGGCCCCTGATGTTTTCTTCATGACCGAAACCTGGTTGCATGATGATGCCAATGTTGTGACGAACCTAGCGACCCCTCCGGACTATTCCATCTACACCCATAATCGCAATTCTAGGGGAGGGGGCATTGCAGTGATGGTTAAATCATGCTACCCTTGAGTTTGGAAACAACTGGTCATAGCCGGCAGTGAGAGTGCTCAATTTGCAATTTCGATTAATGATCACTTTACCTTTTCAGGTCTTCTGATCTATAGGCCTCCTGGCAGTGACAGTATATTTAGAAATACTTTCCCAGATATAGTGAGCTCCTTGGCAGTTGGGTATGCTAACTTTAGTGTCTTCGGCGACCTTCATCTTCACTTTGAACTTTGCAACTCCTCTGCTATCAGTGGTATACTCGCCGACCTAGAGGCACTGCAGTTGAGACAGGTAGTCACTTATCCCACACATGAGGGTGGGCATACCTTGGACCCTATATTTACCAACCTGACTGGGGCTGTGACCTTGCCGCCAATTCAGTTGGCTTGGTCTGATCATCATCTGGTGGAATGTCAACTTGCTATCAGTGCCCCCCTTTTAAAATATCAGATAGGGTCATTTTAAAACGTCCTTGGAAGAAGTTAAAGCTCGAAGACTTTCATTGTTTGCTCGGCGAACATCCGCCTGGCCCTTTCAATGACGCTGAATCTGGCTACGATATCTTTTGTGACTGGGTCTCTCGGGCCCTTGACCTTCTGGTCCCTGCAACTTGGAGTAAATGTCGCTGTGGCGAATCTAGTCCTTGGTTTTATAGCGCCCTCTTGCTTTTAAAAAAATCATGTAAGCAAGCCGAAAGAGCTTGGCGTAAAACATATGAGACAGAGAAAAAATCTCTTTACTTAGCCAAAGGTAAGATATACCACAGGGCCATCTGCAGGGCCTGTGCGGCCTTTTACGCTCAAGAGTTTAAGCGTAGCTCCAACCCCACGAAGCTGATTTTTAAGGTCCTCAAAGATCTGACGGCTAAAAAAGCCCCAGCAGCTTAGATCTGTTCTGAATCTCACTGTGAGGCACTTGCTGGCTTCTTCCTGGATAAGGTGCAGGCCATCTATCGCTCCTTTTCTAGCTCTGCCTTCCAGAGTGAGGATCAGATGCCCAGTCCCACCATCAGTGTGGCCTTGTCTATACTCCCAGGTATCTCTGAGGTGGAGCTGGACAGGCTGGTGGCAAAAGTCAAATCAGGGTCTCCGGCGGATCCACTAAGACCTGCGCAGATGAGAGTGTCGGCTGCTATGTGTCTTCCTCCTATACAGGATCTTATTAATCTTTCTTACTCCACTGGCACAGTCTCCACTAAATGGAAACAGGCTTATGTCATGCCTCTATTAAAGAAACCGGTGTTGGACCCACTTAAATTGGAGAATTACCGTCCAATCTCTCTCCTCCTCTGGGCAGCTAAGATCGCTGAGGCTCATGTGAACGAGACCCTGTCTAAACATCTTCAAACTGCCAATATCCTTGACCCCTGCCAAAACGGGTTTCGGCCTGGTTATAGCACCGAGACAGCTCTCCTTGCCATGACAGAACACCTACGTACCGTGCTGGACTCCGGACAGACTGCGGCACTGGTGTTACTTGACCTCAGTGCCGCGTTTGACACAGTTTCACACTCGAGACTGCTGCGTCGTCTGGGAGAAGCAGGTGTCTCAGGGAGGGCACTGGACTGGTTTCGATCTTTTCTATCTGATCGTACCTTCCGGGTTGCTATTCCCCCATTTGAGTCCAAACCCTATTCCATCGAGCAGGGAGTACCTCAGGGGTCGGCACTCAGCCCCACGTTATTCAATCTTTATGTTCAGCCGCTGGCTGTGGTCGCCAAGCAGTGGGGCCTGAATACGGTCTCCTACGCTGACGACACGCAGCTGGCGGTTGCCCTCAGTGGGGAAGCCGACTCCATGGCCTCTAGGTTCAGAGAGGGTCTGATAGGAGTGGCAGGTTGGATGATGGAAAATTGTTTGCAGCTCAATGCAAAGAAAACAGAGGTTTTAATCATGGGTAAACACAGCAACCTCTGGGGCGATCATTGGTGGCCATCCGAGCTAGGCCCTACCCCCATTCCAGTGTCTGAGGTGAAAAATGTGGGTGTTTGGCTGGACCCTGCTCTTAGTTTCTGCGGACACACCAAAAAAGTAGCCGCTACCTGTTTTGGTATTTTGCGTGAGCTTAGGCCGGCCCTGAGATTTTTTGACTCCTCGACCAGACAGCTGATAATCCAGGCTGTCATTCTCTCGCGACTAGATTATGCGAGTTCACTTCTGCTGGGGGCCAATCAGGCAGAAATCATTCGGCTGCACTGTGTACAGAACGCTGCGGCGAGAGCCTTGGTGGGCCTACCCAGGTTCTGTTCGGCAAGAGCTACTATTTCTAAGCTCCATTGGCTACCTATGGCTCAAAGGATCGTGTTTAAAACTCTCTGCCTTTCTTTTAAAATTCCAAAATGTCTTCCCTCTTGATTTTGGCTAACCTTCTTACTATGTATGTCCCTTCTCGTTCCTTAAGGTCATTGGGCCAAAATCTGGTGATAGTTCCACGGATCAAACGCTCTCGGGCTGGAGGCCGATCATTCCGCTACCTTTTGGCTAAGCCCGGGAACTCTCTACCTGCCCATATTCGTGCCCTTAAGGACTTGTATGCTTTTAGTAGAGCCATCAAGACATTCCTCTTTCCTTCTGGCCCACTATAGTTTTCTGGTTTCTTTCTGTGCTTGTTTAGTTGTGTTTTGTTATTTTCTGCTGCCAGTTAAAGCGCCGGGACGCCCCTTTGCTGGGGCAGCTGTTTTGCGCTATAAAAATCTCAATAACATAACATAACATAACAATAACATAACATTATGGCATTAGGAGATATATTGCGGCTCTTGACTGCTCGAAAAATTATTCTCTGGAAGTATTGACTCACGTAAACAATTGGCTGCCCTATTACGAAAGAAATATCGTGACACCGGTTAATTAAATATATTAATGGTATAACTCCTGAAAAACGTGTCTAAATAATTATTTTGTGTAAAGATAGAACCATTTAGGTAAAGAGATAAGCACAGAGTAAAATCTCAGTCTGGTATGGAGGATGTTCTGACCTCATGTTTTCTTTCTGTGATGTAGGAACTGACTCGATACTTCCATATCTCATCAACACCGACATTCCAGTTCTACGTTAATGAAGAGAAGGTACAGTGACGCTGAAAAGGTTCCCTGAAAACATGTGGCATGATTGGTGCTGCATGTAACTAGTTGCGCGTGTGCAAGTAAAGCACGCTTACTTCTCTAGTCTTTGAAAATGAGGGCATCTACATGAAAAACAATAGGTTAATTAACAGTTTTGAATTAAGTCATACGTTAACAATTTTGAATTAAGACACGTGTGTAGAATTAATATATATTCTTGCACATAGCGAGAGAGCGAGTGGGAAAGAGACATTGAGCGAAAGAGTGAGAGTTGAGATACCCTGAATGGGAGAAAAGAGGCTTTAGTTAATTGAATACAAGGCATCAACACCCGTAATTCTAAAATTTCTAGACTAAGGCACAGATGCATCAAGCTGAAATCCGCTCGCAAAGGGTCAGATTCTCAGAATCTGCCCCTTTGCGACCGGTATTTTTACATTTGGGATGCACCATCCCAAATGCAAAAATCGCAATTTAAGAAATCGCAAAATTGTGATTACTTAAATTTCTATCGCATTTAAGGAATCTCAAATTGAGATTCCTTAAATGCAATGCATTAAAGTTAAAAAATTTGCGATTTCGCTAATAGGGGGCGCAAATTACCATGAAGTTGAACTTCATGGTAATTTGCAAAAACGTTGAAAAATACACTAAAGTGCATTTTTCAAAGTTCCATTTTACACACAGACCCATATGCAGATTTCAGGGGTGTAACGGGGTGTCCTTTTGACACCCTTGAAATTGCAATCTCAATTTGCGATTCTCTAATTGAGAATCGCAAATTGAGATTGTCTTGCCATTCATTCCTATGGGCCTCTAGGCCCATAGGAATGAATGGGGAGGTATTTCTTAATTGCGACTCGCAATTTGCGAGTCGCAATTAAGGAATTTTAAGAAATCGCTATTTTTTAAGCGAGTTCTTCTTGCATAGCATTTTGCTATTCCTTATTAGCGAATCGTTATTTTTCGCTAATAAGGAATCGCAAAATGGATGCTTGATGCATCTGGGGTAAGTTTACATGGTGTGAAACCCCTCTCTGCACATATTACTCGTTATTGGACTTGCATGCTCTGGTCTATCGATCCTAAAAATGCTGGTGTATTTTCTGAAAGTGTTATTGCGAAACACAACCATGGTAGTCCAGCAAGTTTCACAGACCAAGCTAAGGAAACAACAAAGTTTGGTGGGAGGAAAACGTGGTAGAGGAAAGAACAGTCCAATAAAGTTAAGTAGCGACCTCTGGCCCATGTTATGCCCTCACGGCCCCTGCTGGCATGGCATTTTTGATAGGACGAAAGTCTGAACAGTTCATCATTTCAGAAGATTCCTGAAGCATAAGTACTTAAGCTCAGATACCAATGAGGGGTCATGGGTATGTCACAGTCTTGAGCTTGCACACCCAGGGATCTTTCATCAATTAATTCATTTAATTAGTGGACTATGCATTCATGGATAATGTTGGCAGCCGATGAGCAGTGATTCCTGACTGTTGTGTAGTGAAAGTCTATTTTCTGCAGGAAATTTGCCTCCAATTCCCTGAAGCTTTTATATAGGCTATAAAGAATTTTGAATATGGTCCTGCTGCGCTGAGCTGTTTGTGCTGAGATCATGTGGACATTGCGGATTGCGGAAGCACTCTTCATTTCCTGGCGTACCTGTGTGCTCATATCTGCACGGAGTGACCGGGTGACATTTCAGCAGCATAGCGCCCTGATTGCGAGTGGCTCTTTCTTCTGGTTGAACTTTGTTTGTTGCTTGCCTATCTGTGGGGGACTACAAGTCCCAAGACTCCCTCCGCCCAGGCACACCTGGCCCAGACCATCACCACGCCTACAGCTCTAAGCGCATTGAAAACCGCTTGCCGAACCCGCTATCGCGGGTGCCGCTGCGCTGAGCTATTTGTGCTGAGATCGTGTGGACATTGCGGATTGCGGAAGCACTCTTCATTTCCTGGCGTACCTGTGTGCTCATATCTGCATGGAGTGACCGGGTGACATTTCAGCAGCATAGCGCCCTGATTGCGAGTGGCGCTTTCTTCTGGTTGAACTTTGTTTGTTGCTTGCCTATCTGTGGGGGACTACAAGTCCCAAGACTCCTTCCGCCCAGGCACACCTGGCCCGGGCCATCACCATGCCTACAGCTCTAAGCGCATTGAAAACGGCTTGCCGCACCCGCTTTCGCGGGTGCCGCTGCGCTGAGCTGTTTGTGCTGAGATCGTGTGGACATTGCGGATTGCGGAAGCACTCTTCATTTCCTGGCGTACCTGTGTGCTCATATCTGCACGGAGTGACCGGGTGACATTTCAGGAGCATAGCGCCCTGATTGCGAGTGGCGCTTTCTTCTGGTTGAACTTTGTTTGTTGCTTGCCTATCTGTGGGGGACCACAAGTCCCAAGACTCCCTCCGCCCAGGCACACAAAGGCCCGGACCATCACCACGCCTACAGCTCTAAGCGCATTATAAAAACGGCTTGCCGAACCCGCTATCGCGGGTGCCGCTGCGCTGAGCTGTTTGTGCTGAGATCGTGTGGACATTGCGGATTGCGGAAGCACTCTTCATTTCCTGGCGTACCTGTGTGCTCATATCTGCACGGAGTGACCGGGTGATATTTCAGCAGCATAGCGCCCTGATTGCGAGTGGTGCTTTCTTCTGGTTGAACTTTGTTTGTTGCTTGCCTATCGGTGGGGGACTACAAGTCCCAAGACTCCCTCCGCCCAGGCACACCTGGCCCGGACCATCACCACGCCTACAGCTCTAAGCGCATTGAAAACCGCTTGCCGCACCCGCTATCGCGGGTGCCGCTGCGCTGAGCTGTTTGTGCTGAGATCGTGTGGACATTGCGGATTGCGGAAGCACTCTTCATTTCCTGGCGTACCTGTGTGCTCATATCTGCATGGAGTGACCGGGTGACATTTCAGCAGCATAGCGCCCTGATTGCGAGTGGCGCTTTCTTCTGGTTGAACTTTGTTTGTTGCTTGCCTATCTGTGGGGGACTACAAGTCCCAAGACTCCCTCCGCCCAGGCACACCTGGCCCGGGCCATCACCATGCCTACAGCTCTAAGCGCATTGAAAACGGCTTGCCTCACCCGCTTTCGCGGGTGCCGCTGCGCTGAGCTGTTTGTGCTGAGATCGTGTGGACATTGCGGATTGCGGAAGCACTCTTCATTTCCTGGCGTACCTGTGTGCTCATATCTGCACGGAGTGACCGGGTGACATTTCAGCAGCATAGCGCCCTGATTGCGAGTGGTGCTTTCTTCTGGTTGAACTTTGTGTGTTGCTTGCCTATCTGTGGGGGACTACAAGTCCCAAGACTCCCTCCGCCCAGGCACACAAAGGCCCGGACCATCACCACGCCTACAGCTCTAAGCGCATTATAAAAACGGCTTGCCGAACCCGCTATCGCGGGTGCCGCTGCGCTGAGCTGTTTGTGCTGAGATCGTGTGGACATTGCGGATTGCGGAAGCACTCTTCATTTCCTGGCGTACCTGTGTGCTCATATCTGCACGGAGTGACCGGGTGACATTTCAGCAGCATAGCGCCCTGATTGCGAGTGGTGCTTTCTTCTGGTTGAACTTTGTTTGTTGCTTGCCTATCGGTGGGGGACTACAAGTCCCAAGACTCCCTCCGCCCAGGCACACCTGGCCCGGACCATCACCACGCCTACAGCTCTAAGCGCATTGAAAACCGCTTGCCGCACCCGCTATCGCGGGTGCCGCTGCGCTGAGCTGTTTGTGCTGAGATCGTGTGGACATTGCGGATTGCGGAAGCACTCTTCATTTCCTGGCGTACCTGTGTGCTCATATCTGCATGGAGTGACCGGGTGACATTTCAGCAGCATAGCGCCCTGATTGCGAGTGGCGCTTTCTTCTGGTTGAACTTTGTTTGTTGCTTGCCTATCTGTGGGGGACTACAAGTCCCAAGACTCCCTCCGCCCAGGCACACCTGGCCCGGGCCATCACCATGCCTACAGCTCTAAGCGCATTGAAAACGGCTTGCCTCACCCGCTTTCGCGGGTGCCGCTGCGCTGAGCTGTTTGTGCTGAGATCGTGTGGACATTGCGGATTGCGGAAGCACTCTTCATTTCCTGGCGTACCTGTGTGCTCATATCTGCACGGAGTGACCGGGTGACATTTCAGCAGCATAGCGCCCTGATTGCGAGTGGTGCTTTCTTCTGGTTGAACTTTGTGTGTTGCTTGCCTATCTGTGGGGGACTACAAGTCCCAAGACTCCCTCCGCCCAGGCACACCTGGCCCGGACCATCACCACGCCTACAGCTCTAAGCGCATTATAAAAACGGCTTGCCGCACCCGCTATCGCGGGTGCCGCTGCGCTGAGCTGTTTGTGCTGAGATCGTGTGGACATTGCGGATTGCGGAAGCACTCTTCATTTCCTGGCGTACCTGTGTGCTCATATCTGCACGGAGTGACCGGGTGACATTTCAGCAGCATAGCGCCCTGATTGCGAGTGGCGCTTTCTTCTGATTGAACTTTGTTTGTTGCTTGCCTATCGGTGGGGGACTACAAGTCCCAAGACTCCCTCCGCCTAGGCACACCTGGCCCGGACCATCACCACACCTACAGCTCTAAGCGCATTGAAAACGGCTTGCCGCACCCACTATCGCGGGTGCCGCTGCGCTGAGCTGTTTGTGCTGAGATCGTGGGGACATTGCGGATTGCGGAAGCACTCTTCATTTCCTGGCGTACCTGTGTGCTCATATCTGCACGGAGTGACCGGGTGACATTTCAGCAGCATAGCGCCCTGATTGCGAGTGGCGCTTTCTTCTGGTTGAACTTTGTTTGTTGCTTGCCTATCGGTGGGGGACTACAAGTCCCAAGACTCCCTCCGCCCAGGCACACCTGGCCCGGACCATCACCACGCCTACAACCCTAAGCGTGATTTAACTGACAACCATTTCCGCTTCGCAGGAGCGCGCGGGAGCGCCGGGCTAAGCCCGGGCAAAGGGCGGGCCCTCTGTGGCCCTCGGTGACTGAGGTAGGCTGGGCTGGGCCCCGTTATTTTCATTTATTCTCCAGTATACGCCTGGTGGCTCAGACAAAGTAATTCCACGAGAAGTTAAAAGTTGCTTTACGTTCCACTGACAGTGACTGCAAGCTGGTTTCAGTCGTATAACCAATAACTAATCTATTTTATGGTGTTTACATAAATTTTATTCTACTCTCTTCTGGAAAAATATTATTTCATAAACGACGTAGTGTGGGAATCTTTTGCAGAAGATGACCAAAAAACTCCGCTCTGGGAGATTGGTGGGGGGTAGAACTTGTGCCAAAACAAAATCTAATCCCCTGCGAAATAAATCAGTGAATAATCACCTATTAAAGGGACAATGTCAGCTTTTTGAGTTATGGGAAAAACCTGTGGATAAAAACTCTTTTGCTGCTGGAAAGGAAGCTTTAGCCTCTGTTATTCAGGAGGGTCACAATCAAGTTGTTGATACTACGACACCCCTCTCCTTGATGATAGAGCCACCCCAAGCGGAAATCATTGATAGTTCCTGCCTTGTGCATTCCGAAGAGGATGGGGTTATTAAGCCTCTCGCACTTTCCATGGAAGGTAAACAAGCGAACAATCCTGGTCTTCCTCAAGCTTCTTCCCCGAATGTTATGGAAGGTGAAGCCTCCTCACTGCTTTCCATTGACCTTGAACTTTGCGGCCGCTATGTGAAGGCAGTTAGTTTGGAGGCTCCAGAAATTAGTAAACCTCCTGGGGGTGCTACTCCATCGGGGCTATTGTTATATAGCAGTACTCCATCATTAAATAGGCAGGATATGTCCGACTTGTTAAATGCTTCCAGGAGTCCGGCTCTCAACCTTTCCGGCATTTGTCCTCCTGTTGGGACAGGCGATAAACCTTTATCGGAATCTCTGATTGCTTTGGAACATTTGTTAGCCTCCATATTATTTCTTTTGGGGAAATTTGTAGGTAGTTCTGATTGTATCTTGGACTCCGTTACTCAAATTTTGAATACTCTGCTACAAAAAGCACCTGAAACGAGGAATGTTCCCTTCCCCACGGTCGATACTAACTTGATAAAGGGGAAAACAAAGGTGCACATAGAGAATTCCGATATAAAGGCACCAGTATCAGTACATGAAAGCAACGTCATGGGCTTGCCTGTAAGAGCCGCGTCCAATTGCGTAATGAATTCTGATCTGGAGATAGAGGAAGAAATTATATCTAGCTCTGGCTGTAAAGTTGTACAAGAACTATTTCCTATTTTCATTTCGGAAAATAATAAAGAGTACTCTGAGGACAAGCAAGAAGTAAAGGAAAAAAACGGAAAACATAAAAATAATAAAAGAAACAAAAGGAAACTGTGCCGCAAGCACAGGAAGAAAAGACAGAGGCGGATAATCTTCCAAAACTCTATAGTCCTTAATGATAAGGAAGATAAAGCCACTGAACCAATCCCGATGACCGCAAAGGTGGCTAGTGAATCCAGCCCTCCTTGTCGTGCCCCAGAGATTACTTGTAATATCCTGCCTACGACTATGGAAGATCCACCACAAAAGGATGTTCTTAGTTCAAATACCTCCCCAGTGTTGGAAATAAGGAGCTCTAATCAAGATAAACTTGGGTCGCTTAACCCTTTGGCCTCTCCCTTTTCTCTTACAGCTGGGGCTGGGGATCAACCATTTCCTTTATCGGAGCCAAAAGATTTAATGTCTTATGTGGACACTTTTGTTTTGGACTTTCTTCCCTTATTTGATGTGGATTTACCATTAAACAGAGCATGGTTACTTAAACGCTTCAGTGAGGTGGATAGTCTCCACCTTATCCAATCAAGTGACATTGAGTTAGTCTCTTTGTTAGGGGGAGATAGTGTCTCACGTATAAGGGTCAAATTTTACTCTAAAATTATTGTAAATCTGATTTTACAGCAAGCGGAGAATTTCCAATGTACAGGTATTGATGTCCTTCCTATTCTTAGCTTTGGTTACATCCACTCTCCCCATAGGATGCCTCAAAAGGGTGATAGACAAAATGGGGTATCCTCACCACTCAAAGATCTAAAGATTTGGGTTTCTAAAGGGAAACGTTTGGTCTCCCAGGTAAAGCCACTTCCACTGACTCAGAACTCTTCTCTAATAGAGGACACTAATCGGTGGAATTGGCTGCATAATGCCTTATCGTCTAAGACCTCAGATAACCCCAAATTGTTTCATCATCTTTAACAATCAATTGAAAATCATTTCTTGGAACGCAGCTGGGATACATAGTAGTCCAGAGAAACTTGAGTTTCTATTTACGCTGGGAGCAAACGTGATTTGCATTCAAGAAACTTGGTGTACCGATAATATTGATGTCAGAAAGGACTACTATGTATTGGAAGTGCCGGCTGCCCCATCCAAGAAAGGTCACGCTAAAGGGGGGATCGCTTGTTTATTATCTAATAAATTTCACTGGAAATTCTCCCACTATATTGACCCAAGTAACCTCTTTCAAGCTATAACAATAGCAAATCTCCCTACATATTTAAAGAAGCCCTCTGTCGTAATCATTAATGTGTATATTCCTCCAGAAGAGCGTTTTAACGGTTTATTGAAGCATGTCATCCAATATATCGGCCAGATCAAAAATACTTCACCTTCACCAGAAGTTATCCTAGTAGGAGATTTAAACTGTAAAATATCTAATACTAGTTTGAATCTCTTTAGAAATAAAGCCAAAGAAGAGGCGCATTTTATACCACAACCCCTCTTTCCAGATAAAATAGTAACCAATAAAAGAGGGAAGATTCTGCTAGAAGAATTATCGGCAGTTGAGGGGCTTATTTTAAATGGGAGATTCCCCTCAGACGTGCCTGCGGAATTCACTCATAAGTCCCCTTTTAGGCCCTCTATTCTTGATTATGCGATCTCGGACTATGACATTTTCCCTTGCATCCAGGATCTCATGATAGTCCCCACAACGTTGAGTGATCATAACATAATCCTCCTAACTATTTCTCTAAAACCTCCGCCTACAGCATCATGGTCCCTTAATAGTAATGATGCTACTTTCCATGCATCCTCTGGAAGATGCTTTTGGAACCCATCTGCCATTTCTGGGGTGCATACCATTCTATGTAAAACCATACTAGAACTCAATGCTTGGCACGGTTTGGAAATTGTTAATTTTGAAAGATTCATGCAGAACATTATCCTGGATGTGAAAATGGTTAGCTGTCCCATGAAAAGGGTAGTTCTGCCTAGTGCCTTGCGCACCTTGAATAAAGAAATAAATAAATTAGTCCGAGAGCAATTCCTAGGTAGATCTGGTGAACGGGAAAAAGAAATATCTAGGTGAAAAAGAAAGAGACTTAGACTAAAAGCGAAAATAAAAAAGGAGAAGGAAGATACAGTTTGGATTAACCTGAGGGAATCAGTAGCGCATGGCAAGATTCGTGAATTTTGGTCCATAATTGGGAAGGGATGTGGCACTAGATTAAATCCTTGCCCAATTCCTATAGCTGAAGAGGTATGGACCTCTTATATCCGGGAGCTTTATGGAGGGAATGGCATTTCTGGGGATGATTGTGCCCCTGATTTAACATCTGAAGGAGTGATTAAGTATCCATCGGAGGAAACAATAGAAATTGCCATAAAGAATATGCGCTCCTCCGGCGCAATGGGTCCTGACGAACTCCCCATGACAGTTTTGAAGCAGGATCCCTCTCTGTGGAGTAAAATTCTTCACCCATTGTTTAAATCCTGTTTTGATTCTATAAAAGTACCAGCATCCTGGAGGGGAAGTATTCTGGTCCCCATTTTTAAGAAGGGATCGAGGGATAGCCCCAGTAATTACCGTTTGATTGCTCTCCTCGACTCAATCGGTAAGGTTTTTGCGAAATGTCTTTTAAATCTACTTTCCGACTGGGTTGAGGAAAACAATATTTTGCCACTCGAACAAACTGGATTTCGTAGGGACCACGGCACCCTAGATAATCTCACCGCCCTACATGTGATATCGGACAAATACACGCAAGTGAGAGGGGGGGTGGTGTACGCTGCTTTTATTGATTTCTCCACGGCGTTCGATAAAGTGGATCGTAGATCGCTGTGGAGAAAATTAGCAGCCCTTGGGGTACCATCTCACTTATTAGACCTTGTTCATACACTTCATACGGAAACTTGGTGTAGGGTGCCCCAAGGGGGCGAAAGGGGTCTCTCCGCCTGAATTCCCTCTTTAAACGACCTCAAACAAGGCTGTCTTTTGGCGCCTCTTTTGTTCTCCCTATACACGCAGGACCTGCCTGCCGCCTTGTCTGTCTGTGAGGGTATTGCTCCAGTGATAGGGGGGGGCCCTATCTCTTGTTTGATGTATGCCGATGACATTCTTGTTTTAGATTTAACGCCAAAAGGTCTTGCAAATAGGCTGCAAGCTCTTTATGCTTTTGCTGTTTCCCACTCTATGAAGATCAACATATCTAAAAGTAAAATTATGTGAATAGTTGGGAAAAAGAAGTGCCGCTCTGAAAACTTTGGATGGTATATTGGTGGCCAAAAACTAGAGGTTGTTAAATCTTACACTTTTTGGGGGAAAATCATCGCGGCTTATCATTCAATAATGGCCGCCGACATTCTTTCAGCTCAGTCCCTCTTTGCTGTTGAATGAGTTAGCTAAACATAGTAAAAGGATTCGTTACACGAATGCGCTATCGGCATAAACATTTGAGCAAGAAAGCTATCACGGAGCTGGCTAACGTTCCTCTCGGTAAGCTGATTGATTTAGACCTTCATAAAGTGGTAATATGTGAAGGCTGCTTATTTAGATGACCGTTCACTAAACTCGGTATCCATTTATTTTGTTTTCCCTTCAGTATGAGAGAAAACGCTGGTACAAGCGAGTCCATAACGCTAAATTCGAGGCTCGCAGGTAAACCCACCTTTCTTTAATAAATTAGAACAAACTCGCACTGAAATTAAATTGTTTGCAATAGACTTATTGCAATTGTTACTTTGTTTGAACCCCAATAGAACCCACACACTCGGCTGCGCACACAAGACCATACAGGTGAGCTTTGTGCCTTAAATTAAAACGCATATAACAGGCATTATGAGGAGAGTTTTTTTACGTGTACATTTTTGCTCATTTGCAGATAAGTTCGCTCTACCTAGAAATTCAGGTAATTTTCGTGCCCACTATTTCCAACCACATAATTTTTACAAGATGAATCGTGTGACTGATTCTTCTTTTTTCCTGTTCGTTTTTTTGACCCTTCAGATTCTATATATTTAGCAGATATAAACATCTAAGACAACCAGTTATCTGGGTAAGACATTTAAACAAACATTTAAGATTGCACAGCACATCTCTTCGAGAGCTTCCAGATTAATAGAGCTTCCTTTTCTTTCCTTTCCTTTCCTTTTCCCCTAGACCCCTGACGAAGGGGTGTAAACCCCGAAATGCATTGGGTTACAAGAGTAATTGTGTTGTATTAAAACTGTTTTGAAAAATGTATATGATTTACTCACATTGATTATTGATTTTTGACACATTGTCCAAAAATGATGTAAATGGATTTTATCAACTAAACTCGTGATGATTTAACGATAAAGTAAAATTTGAAAAATGGTTTCATTTGTATAAATAAATTACTCGTTGTGCGCACTAGAGTCCTGGTGATCTAGCGATCCCAGGCCATGTTCATTGATACATAAGGGTTCAGCAGGCACTAATCTAGTGCTGCACACATATCGAACTAACTAGAAATTTTGAACAATTGAGTGCAATACCCCCAACCACATATACATTGATTTTTCACTGCACCCGCAGGGTATTAGCACCATAGAGAAAAATGTTGTTTGACTCAATAGCAGCAATAACGGACAACTGGGCCAATGTTAAAGCATATACTCCGGATGAAGCGACACAAATTTATAAGTTAATCAAGGAGGCCAAATCATTTGATACACAAGGAGGCTCAGTTGTACAACAACTAAAACAATTGGAATATTTGTCTAAGCGTGAACTCAATCAACGTCTACACCCAACTACCCTCATTCAGTACCATCGTGTTACAAGAATCCCGCGAGGATTAAGGCTAGCAATTAGACCTATGCTCTACAGACTTAACAGCAATCCACAATTTATGGAGAAATGGTTCGAGATTCTGAACAAGTGTTCCCTGGATTTAATATTATTGCTCATTGAGGAACTTGCTAAAACAATAAAAGATCTAGAGGAGGAAATATACAACATAAAAAAAGAACTGTCGGAAAGGATAGAAGAAGATGATTGGAGTAAATATCTGGAAGAAATAGATACGAAATTGGAAAAGTATGGCAAAGAATTGCAGGAGACCAAATTGCGTAAATTTAAACGCGATACTATCGATTATAAATTAAATGAGGCCTATACCTGGGCAGAAGTTTACGCGAAAAGACGATTTGCTGGGAAAAAGCAACAAACAACTTCATCTCAGGAAAGTATGGTGTCTGATAGTGACGCAAGCACCTCAAGACAACCCTTAACGCAAGAACAGGCACGAAAAAAAGATTCAGAAAAAACGGTAACGATAGACCTGGCATCCACATCCTCTTTGGATCCTTTTTTAGAGAAGGGCACGAACCTTGGCAAACCACCGGATCAAACAACGCCACAGATTGGCGACAAAAAACGAGAAGAGGACAAGGTAAAAGAAAAAGAGAAAGAACAAGCAAAGAAACAGGGACTACGGAGCCAGAGCAAAACATAATAACCAATATTTCTAAATACGCATTATCCAAATTTGAGATCCAGCTACTAAACAAAGGACCCACTTTTGTAAGCACATATCGTACGAATGAACTGGAAACCGAGGTGGCCTTTTTCAAATTCATGAGAATATTGCGTTTAAAATACTTCTTTACCATTCTGAATCCCATTGAATCACCAGATAATGTAGCCGAACAGTTCAAACTCAAAAGCAACTTTATGGCACCAGTTTCTCACAAAAGTTTGGATTTATTCGAAACTTTGGTCAAGGCAGACATGACAAAAATCCAGTACAAAAGCAAATAAAAAAATTTGACACAAGCGGAACAAAGTGCTTTGCGTGCCTTGAGCAACAATAAAGAAATCATTATCCAAAAGGCAGACAAAGGGGGAGGCCTTGTCATCATGGACACCGATTTTTACATCATTAAAGGCAATGAACATGTGCAAGATATTGAAGTTTACCAAAGACTTTCACAAGATCCGACAAATGAGATATGTCAGAATTTGGATTTGATTCTTGATAAAGCTGAGGAATTAGGTTGGATCACGCTGGCAACAAAAAGATATCTCAGACAAGTCTATCCGAGGAGACCAAAAATTTATTTTTTGCCAAAAGTGCACAAACAACTGCAAAATCCCCCCATCAGGCCTATTGTATCTGGTTGTTCGTCAATTTTTGAAAATTTGGGTATCTTTATTGATTCGCATATGCAAGCATTCCTACAAAATTGGCCTACATATCTGGAGGACACATCACATTTTCTGAGAGGCTTGACTTCTCTTAATTTGGAAGAGCAAGAGAATTTAACACTCTGTACAATTGACGTAGTGTCATTGTATACATCGATTCCCCATAAATTGGGCCTAGAGGCTATGGAATGGGCCCTGCTGAGGTAGGACAAACCTGTAGAAACAAAATATCTGATTATGCAACTGCTGGAGTTTTGCCTAAATAACAGCTATTTCATTTGGCAAAATGAATACTACACCCAACTAAGTGGCACTGCAATGGGCTTTCCAGGAGCCTGTATCTACGCAAATATATTCATGGCTAAATTCGAATTGGAGTACATATTGGAAGACAGTACCTGGAATGAAGGCATCTTATACTATAAACGGTATATAGATGATATCTTTCTAATATGGAAGAAACCAATTACAGACCTCAGGAGAAATATTGACAGCTTGAATCTTGTGAATCCTAGGATAAAGTTCACAAGCCAGATGAGCACCACGACAATTCCATTCTTGGATGTATCAGTTGGAATAAAAGGTAACACTATTGTCACAGAACTGTATAAAAACCCCACAGACAAAAATACATCATTACAATATGGAAGTTTCCATCCGTGAAAGATAACCTTCCAATATCTCAATTTATGAGAATAAAAAGAATTTCATCTGATGAAGCACAATGCCTAAAGAACTTTGAACATCAAAAACAATGTTATCTCGAAAGAGGATATCCAGAAAAACTTATTACGATGCAAATGGAAAGAGTCAAGGCAATACCACGAGGGGAACTATTGCAAAAGAAGATAAAGGTTTCCAACAAGAGAATGGTGTTCACATCTAAATACTCCACCGCATCAAGGGACATAAAAAGAACTATAATTAAAAGATGGGATATCCTACAAATGGAAAGTGATTTTGGAATACTCTACAAACAAAAACCATTGTTTGCCTACAAAAGATCGCAAAACTTGAAAGAATATTTGAATAAAGCAGGAAACATGGAACTTTGTGTAGACACTCCCAAAGGCACAACGAAGTGCTACAATTGTAAAAATTGTAATAATGTAATCACTGGAAGCACGTTGTTACATCCACGGACAGGGGAGAGAATCACTTTGAGACATTCAGCAAACTGCAACGCAGAGAATGTGGTCTACTCAATCAAGTGCCCCTGTGGGCTGTTATATGTTGGCAAAACAGATCGGAGACTAAAAATCCGTTTGTCAGAACACAAAAGTAGAATTTGAAACAAAAACTTGACGTCACCACTTGCAAGGCATTGGGCTGAGATGAGTCATACCATAGCGCAAATTCGCTTTCAAATCATCGAACAAGTTCCGCAACGTCTGGGACTAGATAATGCAAAAATTCTACTGAGAAGGGAGACTTTCTGGATTCGCAGGCTTCAGACCCTGGCCCCTGATGGGCTTAATGATAAATTGGACATGATATGTTTCCTATGAACACAAATCCAGGCACAGTTCATGAATAAGCCGAGTTTTCAAAGCTGAAACTAATACAGTGTTACTTAAAACAGTTTGCAAAAACACACAAATCTAGACACATATATAAATAGCCGAGTTCTCAAAGGAGAAACTAACACAGTGTTACATAACAACAGGTTGTAATAAAGCACATTATGTATTATTTTCACTAAGCATCGGAAATTGTTAACTTCATTATTTATTTTGAGTGTTTATGTGTCAATACAAATATTCCTGACAAAACTTAATTAGCTTTCAAATATTCCTGTATTGATGATTAGGTAATGTAATGACTATAGACTTATTCTCCTCTCTTACTCAAACTAATGCTTACTGTTTTCTCTTCAACACACTATGAGCACTAGCAGCAATGTTCTCAACAATACATTTAGTAGTCAACAACAACCCCATTTAATAATGGCCGCTGTCATTTTACAGCTCAGTCCCTCTTCACTGTTGAGTGAAATAGTTCAACATGGCAAAAGGACCCGCTACACAAACGCGTTATCGGCACAAACATTAGCAGCAACTTTCTCATCAATGCATTTAGTAGCCAGAAACATCCCCATTCAATAATGGCCGCCGACATTCTTTCAGCTCAGTCCCTCTTTGCTGTTGAATGAGTTAGCTAAACATAGTAAAAGGATCCGTTACACGAATGCGCTATCGGCATAAACATTTGAGCAAGAACGCTATCACGGAGCTGGCTAACGTTCCTCTCTGTAAGCTGATTGATATAGACCTTCATAAAGTGGTAATATGTGAAGGCTGCTTATTTAGATGACCGTTCACTAAACTCGGTATCCATTTATTTTGTTTTCCCTTCAGTATGAGAGAAAACGCTGGTACAAGCGAGTCCATAACACTAAATTCGAGGCTCGCAGGTAAACCCACCTTTCTTTAATAAATTAGAACAAACTCGCACTGAAATTAAATTGTTTGCAATAGACTTATTGCAATTGTTACTTTGTTTGAACCCCAATAGAACCCACACACTCGGCTGCGCACACAAGACCATACAGGTGAGCTTTGTGCCTTAAATTAAAACGCATATAACAGGCATTATGAGGAGAGTTTTTTTACGTGTACATTTTTGCTCATTTGCAGATAAGTTCGCTCTACCTAGAAATTCAGGTAATTTTCGTGCCCACTATTTCCAACCACATAATTTTTACAAGATGAATCGTGTGACTGATTCTTATTTTTTCCTGTTCGTTTTTTTGACCCTTCAGATTCTATATATTTAGCAGATATAAACATCTAAGACAACCAGTTATCTGGGTAAGACATTTAAACAAACATTTAAGATTGCACAGCACATCTCTTCGAGAGCTTCCAGATTAATAGAGCTTCCTTTTCTTTTCTTTCCTTTCCTTTTCCCCTAGACCCCTGACGAAGGGGTGTAAACCCCGAAATGCATTGGGTTACAAGAGTAATTGTGTTGTATTAAAACGGTTTTGAAAAATGTATATTATTTACTCACATTGATTATTGATTTTTGACACATTGTCCAAAAATGATGTAAATGGATTTTATCAACTAAACTCGTGATGATTTAACGATAAAGTAAAATTTGAAAAATGGTTTCATTTGTATAAATAAATTACTCGTTGTGCGCACTAGAGTCCTGGTGATCTAGCGATCCCAGGCCATGTTCATTGATACATAAGGGTTCAGCAGGCACTAATCTAGTGCTGCACACATATCGAACTAACTAGAAATTTTGAACAATTGAGTGCAATACCCCCAACCACATATACATTAATCTGAGTGAGAGGCCTCACATCGAACATAGCTCACGGAAAGCCCTCGCCCATGGTAAAGGTTTAAATTCCCTTTACCTTGCGACCGGAAAAAGGCACTTCGCCTGCTTGCTAGAGGTCTATAGGGCTAAGATCTCCGCTACGTTACTTTATGGTATCGAACTTGTAGAGTTGAAACATTGGGACTTCTGTCATAAAATTGAAGGGAAACTCCTAAGATCCTTATCTTCACTAAACACTTCTTGCTCTCTGGCCGCTTGTAGACTCGATTTTGGTCTCAGGAGCAGCTGGGTACAGGGACTATGTGCCCTAGTAAGATGGGTGGTTTCCCTGGCTAGAGCGGAACCGGGGACGATGAGAGCCCTACTTAAAAATGAATTACTGGGTAATTTTAAAGAGTTTTCACAACTTGTAAGGAACTTTAGAAGAGCCGTGACTCTTTTAAAGTTAGATGAAAGTGTTTTGTTCCTGCACTCACCAGCTCAACTAAAATTCCTGTTAAAACAGGCTTCGTGGGAACTATGCTTTCTGACAGATAAGAATACAATACAAGGAAAAGGGGGTTGTGATTTTCTCCTTAATTCATATGTCATTAAGAGGGCCCAACCCTATGCTATATGGAATTTGCCCCATGGCATTCGAAGATTATGGTTCCTTTTACTCTATGACTTATTACCCTTAAATGTACTTTTATCCAAATGGTATGGATCGTCTCAAATGTGTAATCTCTGTAATCTGAGCATACAGGACCGTATGCATGTCTTGCTGATTTGCCCTGCACTCCGTACATTGCGCCTCAAATGGTTAAAACCTATATGCCTCCGTTTAGGTATTTCTAATGTGAATATCTTTGTTCAATCCTTATATTGGCCTCCGAATGAAATGTTCTGCTTCCACATTTTTAATTTTTTTAAAGGTTTTTTAGCTATTTATTAATATGTTATTGGAGTGGTCTGACCTGGCTTTTTGTTGTATTTCTGTCAATGGATTGTATTTGATTTAAATGTATTTATTGAATATTATGCTTTCATTTGTACTTGTTTTTGAATTTGTAGTATGTATTTTATGTGGCCCTCGTTGAGAGCCAAAACATAATAAAATAAATTGATTGAATATGGTCCTGGCTTTTACTATTGACCAATGGAATTACAGGTTAACATGTTCCTATTTAGAAAGGTTAGGGCATTCTCTGGTTTCCGGATTTTCTAGCCTTACTAACTTGGTGATGAGTGTTTCAGGGTAGTGGCAGAGTAGATAACGCTAGCAGTATACAATGCAAGCCATGAAGACGGTACTCATTAGTTCCTCACTATGGGAAGTTTGGAGTAGTCAGGGGATTTTAAGCAGTATGCAGTGGGGGCGGCTGACCCCTCAGACCACTGCATTAAATTGTAGAAAAGGACAAAAGAACTGATTCCCTTTCTCCGAGCTCCGTCTTGGTTCTATTCTTGCTGAGAAAGTCCTGCTTCATGAATGAAAGAATGAATGAATGAATGAATGAATGAATGAATGAATGAATGAATGAATGAATGAATGAATGAATTTGCATTTCTAAAGCGATTGGCTACCAGAAGGCCTCCCAGCGCCAATGCAGGATGTGGCCCAGTCAGGAGATATGCCTATCACCAGCGCACATTTTTTAATCCTATTTGGTACTTGAGAAGCTATGAAAAGTGGACTACATCCATGTTGTAAAAGAGGCAGGATAGAGATTATCATTGAACTCAGTTTACCGGACATGGGAATTCAACCCAGGATAGCGAAAGGCCCACCATTCTCGCTTAGTTTTTCAGCATGTGCAAAAAATATTGTATTCTCAGCAGTGCCATAAGCTATGTAAAGAGCAAAGACTGTAATACATGTTTTCTTTTCCTCATGTAGTGAGATGAGGAGTTCCCCCTAATATTTACTATCTCTGTTTTGGAGCACCTCACAGGTCTGAACTCACGCTGCAGGTCATGGAAGAGATGGTTATGTTCCCCTTAGTCTTACAGCTGTCTTGAAGCCGTCTTATCACCCCCTTTTCCAAAGTCTCGCTACTGCATCGGAGATTGGAGGAGTGGAGGAATTATTTCATGCAAGTGGCTGGCAAAGTTCCTTCCATGAGCTGGATGCTTTGATTATGCTGGTGGTGAAAGCGTGCACTAACGGATGGTGATGTGTGTCTGATGGAAGCGTGCACTAACGGCTAGTGGTGTGTGTGCATGATGGAAGTATGCACTGACTGGTGATGATAGCTGGTGGTGTGTGTGTCTATAAGAAGCGTGCACTAATGGCTAGTGGTGTGTGTGCCTGGTGGAAGCGTGCACTGATGGCTGGTGATGTGTGCATGCCTGTTGGAATTGTGCACTGATGGCTGGTGGTGTGTATGCTTGGTGAAAGTGTACACTGACGGTTGGAGGAGTGTGTTGGTTAAAACGTGCACCGACAGCTGCTGTTGTGTGTCTTCCTGGTGCCAACGTGCACTGACGGCTGGTGGTGTGTGTGCCTGGTGAAAGTGCACTAACGGCTGGTGGTGTGTCTGCCTGGTGGAAGCGTTTACTGACGGCTGGCGGTGTATGCCTGGCGAAAGTGAGCACTGACGGCTGGTAATGTGTGTGCCAAAGAAAAAGAGTGAAACAAAAATAATGAGTGTAAAATAAAAGTGTAGAGTGTGAGACAAAGAGACCAAAGATGTGAGAGCAATTTTAATCTCCATTCAAGATACATAATGGAAAGTTATATACCTTTTGCGCTAATGTGACAGAAAAAAACAAGCATTGGAAATGCAATAGGTCTCACATTAGGAAAGTTTGAGCGATTGGTGTAGTAAATGACACTTTTTTTATTTATGTGTTGGTTTTGAAAATAGCAAAATTAATAGCTTTGTCAGTTACAATGTCAATAGTTTTAACTTTCGCAAATGTGACACCTATAGCATTTGTAATGCAATGTGTGTTGTATTTACGTGACTTAGATGTATTGATATTACAAATAACAATGGCTTTTAATTTTGTAATTAATTAATACTTAAATAAAAGTTATTGTAATTTATAATGGCAATACCTTAAACGTTTGTAAATAACTTTTGTGAAGATTATGTTCAGTGTATTTTATTGTGACGAAAATCCAAGAACATTGCATTTGCACCTACACACACACAGAGCCACACACACACACACACACACACCCACACACACACACACCCACATATAGATGTGGTGGTGGTGGATCTGGGGGATATGGTGGTGGTGGATGTGGTGGTGGATGCAGTGGTGGATGTGGTGTTGGTGGATGTGGTGTTGGCGGATGTGGTGTTGGTGGATGCGGTTGTGGTGGGTGCAGTGGTGGTGGTGGTGGTGGATGTGGTGGTGGTGGATGCGGTGGTGGTGGATGCGGTGGTGGATGTGGTGGTGGTGGATGCGGTGGTGGATGTGGTGGTGGTGGAGGATGCGGTGGTGGTGAAAGTGGTGGTGGATGTGTTGGATGTGGTGGTGGATGTGGTGGAGGTGGGTGTGGTGGATGTGGTGTTGGTGGATGCGGTGGTGGTGGTGGATGTGGTGGTGGTGGATGCAGTGGTGGATGTGGTGGTGGTGGAAGTGGGGGTGGAAGTGGGGGTGGATGTGTTGGACGTGGTGGTGGATGTGGTGGTGGTGGATGTGGTGAAAGTGGTCGTGGATGTGGTGGTGGATGTGGCGGTGGATGTCATGGTGGATGTGGAGGTGATGGTGGATGTGGTGGTGGATGTGGTGGTGATGGTGGATGTGGTGGTGGATGCGGTGGATGTGGTGGTGGTGGATGCAGTGGTGGTGGTGGATGCAGTGGTGGTGGTGGATGGGGCGTTGGTGGTGGTGGATGCAGTGGTGGTGGTGGATGGGGTGGTGGATGTGGTGGTGGTGGGTGTGGTGGTGGATGTGGTGGTGGATGTGTTGGTGGTGGTGGATGTGGTGGTGGTGGATGCGGTGGATGTGGTGGTGGTGGATGTGGTGGTGGTAGATGTGGATGTGGTGGATGTGGTGGTGGATGTGGCGGTGGATGTCATGGTAGATGTGGAGGTGATGGTGGATGTGATGGTGGATGTGATGGTGGATGTGATGGTGGATGTGGTGGTGAATGTGGTGGTGGATGTGGTGGTGATGGTGGATGAGGTGGTGGATGCGGTGGTAGATGCGGTGGATGTGGTGGTGGTGGATGCGGTGGATGTGGTGGATGTGACGGTGGATGTCATGATGGATGTGGAGGTGATGGTGTATGTGGTGGTGGATGTGGTGGTGATGGTGGATGTGGTGGTGGATGCGGTGGATGTGGTGGTGGTGGATGCGGTGGTGGATGCAGTGGTGGTGGATGGGGTGGTGGATTTTGTGGTGGTGGGTGTGGTGGATGTGGTGGTGGTGGGTGTGGTTAAAGTGTTGGTGGATGTGGTGGTGGATGTGGTGGTGGATGCAGTGGTGGTGGATGCAGTGGATGTGGATGTGGTGGATGTGGTGGTGGATGTGGCAGTGGATGTCATTATGGATGTGGAGGTGATGGTGGATGTGGTGGTGGATGTGGTGGATGCAGTGGATGTGGTGGTGGTGGATGCGGTGGTGGTGGTGGATGCAGTGGTGGTGGTGGATGGGGTGTTGGTGGTGGATGGGGTGTTGGTGGTGGTGGATGCAGTGGTGGTGGTGGATGGGGTGGTGGATGTAGTGGTGGTGGGTGTGGTGGATGTGGTGGTGGTGGATGCAGTGAATGTGGTGCTGGTGAATGCGGTGGTGGTGGTGGATGCAGTGGTGGTGGTGGATGGGGTGTTGGTGGTGGATGGGGTGTTGGTGGTGGATGGGGTGGTGGTGGTGGATGGGGTGGTGGTGGTGGATGGGGTGGTGGATGTTGTGGTGGTGGATGCAGTGGATGTGGTGGTGGTGGATGCGGTGGTGGTGGTGGATGCAGTGGTGGTGGTGGATGGGGTGTTGGTGGTGGTGGATGTGGTGGATGGGGTGGTGGAGGTGGATGGGGTGGTGGATGTAGTGGTGGTGGGTGTGGTGGATGTTGTGGTGGTGGGTGTGGTGAAAGTGGTGGTGGATGTGGTGGTATATGTGGTGGTGGTGGATGCGGTGGTGGCTGTGGTGGTGGTGGTGGATGTGGTGTTGGTGGATGCGGTGGTGGATGTGGTGGTGGATGTGGTGGTGGATGTGGTGGTGGTGGTGGATGTGGTGGTGGATGTGGTGGTGGTGGTGGATGTGGTGGTGGTGGATGCAGTGGATGTGGTGGATGTGGTGGTGGTGGATGCAGTGGATGTGGATGTGGTGGATGCGGTGGATGTCATGGTGGATGTGGAGGTGATGGTGGATGTGGTGGTGGATGTGGTGGTGGTGGATGCAGTGGATGTGGTGGATGCGGTGGTGGTGGTGGATGCAGTGGTTGTGGTGGATGGGGTGTTGGTGGTGGATGGGGTGTTGGTGGTGGTGGATGCAGTGGTGGTGGTGGATGGGGTGTTGGTGGTGGTGGATGCAGTGGTGGTGGTGGATGGGGTGGTGGTGGTGGATGGGGTGGTGGATGTAGTGGTGGTGGGTGTGGTGGATGTGAAGGATGTGGTGGTGGTGGTGGATGCAGTGGATGTGGTGGTGTTGGATGCGGTGGTGGTGGTGGATGCAGTGGTGGTGGTGGATGGGGTGTTGGTGGTGGTGGATGCAGTGGTGGTGGTGGATGGGGTGGTGGATGTGGTGGTGGTGGATGCAGTGGATGTGGTGGTGGTGAATGCGGTGGTGGTGGTGGATGCGGTGGTGGTGGTGGATGCGGTGGTGGTGGTGGATGCAGTGGTGGTGGTGGATGCAGTGGTGGTGGTGGATGCAGTGGTGGTGGTGGATGCAGTGGTGGATGTAGTGGTGGTGGGTGTGGTGGATGTGGTGGTGGTGGGTGTGGTGGATGTGGTGGTGGTGGGTGTGGTGGATGTGGTGGTGGTGGTGGGTGTGGTGGATGTGGTGGTGGTGGGTGTGGTGAAAGTGGTGGTGGATGCGGTGGTGGATGTGGTGGTGGTGGTGGATGTGGTGTTGGTGGATGCGGTGGTGGTGGTGGTGGGTGTGGTGGTGGATGTGGTGGTGGATGTGTTGGTGGTGGTGGATGTGGTGGTGGTGGATGTGGTGGATGTGGTGGTGGTGGTGGATGTGGTGGATGTGGTGGTGGTGGGTGTGGTGGTGGTGGATGCAGTGGTGGTGGTGGATGGGGCGTTGGTGGTGGTGGATGCAGTGGTGGTGGTGGATGGGGTGGTGGATGTGGTGGTGGTGGGTGTGGTGGTGGATGTGGTGGTGGATGTGTTGGTGGTGGTGGATGTGGTGGTGGTGGATGCGGTGGATGTGGTGGTGGTGGATGTGGTGGTGGTAGATGTGGATGTGGTGGATGTGGTGGTGGATGTGGCGGTGGATGTCATGGTAGATGTGGAGGTGATGGTGGATGTGATGGTGGATGTGATGGTGGATGTGATGGTGGATGTGGTGGTGAATGTGGTGGTGGATGTGGTGGTGATGGTGGATGAGGTGGTGGATGCGGTGGTAGATGCGGTGGATGTGGTGGTGGTGGATGCGGTGGATGTGGTGGATGTGACGGTGGATGTCATGATGGATGTGGAGGTGATGGTGTATGTGGTGGTGGATGTGGTGGTGATGGTGGATGTGGTGGTGGATGCGGTGGATGTGGTGGTGGTGGATGCGGTGGTGGATGCAGTGGTGGTGGATGGGGTGGTGGATTTTGTGGTGGTGGGTGTGGTGGATGTGGTGGTGGTGGGTGTGGTTAAAGTGTTGGTGGATGTGGTGGTGGATGTGGTGGTGGATGCAGTGGTGGTGGATGCAGTGGATGTGGATGTGGTGGATGTGGTGGTGGATGTGGCAGTGGATGTCATTATGGATGTGGAGGTGATGGTGGATGTGGTGGTGGATATGGTGGATGCAGTGGATGTGGTGGTGGTGGATGCGGTGGTGGTGGTGGATGCAGTGGTGGTGGTGGATGGGGTGTTGGTGGTGGATGGGGTGTTGGTGGTGGTGGATGCAGTGGTGGTGGTGGATGGGGTGGTGGATGTAGTGGTGGTGGGTGTGGTGGATGTGGTGGTGGTGGATGCAGTGAATGTGGTGCTGGTGAATGCGGTGGTGGTGGTGGATGCAGTGGTGGTGGTGGATGGGGTGTTGGTGGTGGATGGGGTGTTGGTGGTGGATGGGGTGGTGGTGGTGGATGGGGTGGTGGTGGTGGATGGGGTGGTGGATGTTGTGGTGGTGGATGCAGTGGATGTGGTGGTGGTGGATGCGGTGGTGGTGGTGGATGCAGTGGTGGTGGTGGATGGGGTGTTGGTGGTGGTGGATGTGGTGGATGGGGTGGTGGAGGTGGATGGGGTGGTGGATGTAGTGGTGGTGGGTGTGGTGGATGTTGTGGTGGTGGGTGTGGTGAAAGTGGTGGTGGATGTGGTGGTATATGTGGTGGTGGTGGATGCGGTGGTGGCTGTGGTGGTGGTGGTGGATGTGGTGTTGGTGGATGCGGTGGTGGATGTGGTGGTGGATGTGGTGGTGGATGTGGTGGTGGTGGTGGATGTGGTGGTGGATGTGGTGGTGGTGGTGGATGTGGTGGTGGTGGATGCAGTGGATGTGGTGGATGTGGTGGTGGTGGATGCAGTGGATGTGGATGTGGTGGATGCGGTGGATGTCATGGTGGATGTGGAGGTGATGGTGGATGTGGTGGTGGATGTGGTGGTGGTGGATGCAGTGGATGTGGTGGATGCGGTGGTGGTGGTGGATGCAGTGGTTGTGGTGGATGGGGTGTTGGTGGTGGATGGGGTGTTGGTGGTGGTGGATGCAGTGGTGGTGGTGGATGGGGTGTTGGTGGTGGTGGATGCAGTGGTGGTGGTGGATGGGGTGGTGGTGGTGGATGGGGTGGTGGATGTAGTGGTGGTGGGTGTGGTGGATGTGAAGGATGTGGTGGTGGTGGTGGATGCAGTGGATGTGGTGGTGTTGGATGCGGTGGTGGTGGTGGATGCAGTGGTGGTGGTGGATGGGGTGTTGGTGGTGGTGGATGCAGTGGTGGTGGTGGATGGGGTGGTGGATGTGGTGGTGGTGGATGCAGTGGATGTGGTGGTGGTGAATGCGGTGGTGGTGGTGGATGCGGTGGTGGTGGTGGATGCGGTGGTGGTGGTGGATGCAGTGGTGGTGGTGGATGCAGTGGTGGTGGTGGATGCAGTGGTGGTGGTGGATGCAGTGGTGGATGTAGTGGTGGTGGGTGTGGTGGATGTGGTGGTGGTGGGTGTGGTGGATGTGGTGGTGGTGGGTGTGGTGGATGTGGTGGTGGTGGTGGGTGTGGTGGATGTGGTGGTGGTGGGTGTGGTGAAAGTGGTGGTGGATGCGGTGGTGGATGTGGTGGTGGTGGTGGATGTGGTGTTGGTGGATGCGGTGGTGGTGGTGGTGGGTGTGGTGGTGGATGTGGTGGTGGATGTGTTGGTGGTGGTGGATGTGGTGGTGGTGGATGTGGTGGATGTGGTGGTGGTGGTGGATGTGGTGGATGTGGTGGTGGTGGGTGTGGTGGTGGTGGATGCAGTGGTGGATGCGGTGGTGGTGGTGGATGTGGTGTTGGTGGATGCGGTGGTGGTGGTGGTGGGTGTGGTGGTGGATGTGGTGGTGGATGTGTTAGTGGTGGTGGTGGATGTGGTGGTGGTGGATGCGGTGGATGAAAGAGAATTATGGCCTATAAATGAAATAGGTGGATGATCTTGGCTAATGCCAGATCTAAAAAGTAGTTCCCTTAATGTAAGCAATGAAAGGTACAAGTTATCCACTCAAAAGTGTTGTAAAGAAGCAATACTCAAATGTAGTGACAAACGCAAAAAGAGTAAATAAAGCAAGCCATTGAATTCTTAGCAAGCAAATGGCATTGGCAAAAACATCCATACAATGATAAACTATAAGTTTCCCCAAAGCTGCTGTAATTGTTGGCGTTGCACACAAAATGTATTTTGACAACAGACAGCTGAAGCTATCCATAGGCGAGACCTAAAAGCTATATGGAAGCTCTGAAAACAGGAGTCTTTCAAATTAACCATTAGGATATAGAGCTAATTGCCGACTAGGACTTCTGGAGATACTGTTGTCAGTTAAACAAACTTCACCTTGCTTTGTCCTTCATCTTTAATAAACCGGGCATTAGCAAAGCCAATAGGTCTGGGTTTTATGTGCTAGTGCACATTCAGATCGGCATAAATATATGCATAAGAAGCAGATAGAGGTAGGCCAATAAAAAATATTCTTGAATGCATTACAGTACCTGCACCCCATTGAAGGTGACGGGTTACTGCAAAACCTATACATAAGGTGAGAGACAGTGGGGAAGAAAGAAGTAGTTCTCTGAGCCAATATGTAATTGACAAAGTGTCAAGCCAGTGGCTGAAAGAGAATTATGGCCTATAAATGAAATAGGTGGAGTGAATGCCCAATGTATGTTGGAAACAATATGCCCGTTCTAACAGCTGTGGTGTTAAACCAAGACCTAAACATATTGCCAAGTGGGAAAAATGCCAACTGTTGCACCTTTTTAGAGACCTATCTGAAATCTCTGGAAAAATGTCATCATTCAAAAGAAAAGGGTAACAAAGGGGCAGTGGAGGAACGGGCCAGATATAAAAAAAACTTAACACTTTCTATGCAAGTCACATCTGTTTTTTAAACGGCCGGATCTCGTAGAGGGAGGCGGAGGCCTCTTCGTCCGGCTGACTCGTGATGCACACAGAGGAAGAGGCAATGGTAAAAGTAGAAATAGAAGATGGACACCGTGGGGGAAACGTGTCTGGAGTCAAAGCATTAGAATGTTAAACTGTGCTATTTTATTTTTTTCATTTCCGTAAATCCTCGGTTTACAGCACCCAGGTGTAAAGTTGCGTATTGGGTCCTCTAATGACGCTAATCTGCGAAACCGCCACAATGTAAAAGCAATATGTGCAGGAAATACGCACGAATTAGCAGCCTCCTACATTATTAATGTATTATTGTTAAAAACCGGCACTAAGTGATAAGAGAACGAATGATTGGGAGGAAAGTCTGCAGGAGCGCCACCGGCTGACTGCCTTCCGGATGTTTGTGCCCGGTCAGGCTCTAATCGCAGCCTCTCCACTGTCTGAACAGCCCCTGCCTCGATTACACAGGATGTCTTTTGCGAAACAATGCTGCTGGTAATCTTGCCCTGAATTACTGCCAACTTTGAAGGGCGGATGCACACGGAAACCAATTACCGGGCACAGTTAAAATATTATCGGTCTCATATTCGTTAAAGTTAGAGCGCCTAATCTCTCCGATCAGGGGGACCTGGGGGTGAAGGACAGCAGAATAAAACAAGTTAAACAGGTTTTAAAAGGAGACATGGCCTAGCGGCCGTGTGAAACTGAAAGTACGGCCAGACGGCCGTGAATAATTAGGGGGTGAGAAATGCGCTGGTAGGGCTGCCTTTGATGTGGTGATGCGAGGCAGGCAGGCAGGCAGCTGGTGGCATTGTGCACGCGCTTTTTAGGGCTTGCGCTTGCGCAATGACCTAAAAAGCACATGCACTTGAAGGAATCGCCAGTGGATCGCCAGTGGTGGTTAAGCTCTGTTTAAGCCATAATAGAGCTTCGCCAGCGATGCGCAGAAGCGCATCAGCAGGCGAGCCCTAAAAAGAGAGAAGGAAGAGAAACAATCATCTAGTGTACTGTGTAAACTTAAAATAAGGTACAAATGTTGTTTAAGCAAAATAATACAAAACCTCCTTGACGTTGCCTGTGACTAACAAATAAAGTTTTTGGGAAAAAAATAAAAACTTACCTTGGCTAAAAGCCCTAACATATTGCTAACAGGGGGAAATACTTAGATGCGCCCATCATAGTGCTGTTTCAATTTTACCACAAACACATTACTGTTTAAGATACTATATATTTCTAAAAAAGTGAACCTTTTGTATGATAGGAGTTACGCGTAAAATACTTCGGCTCGCAGAGTAAACAACCCTTAAGGAGGATGTCTGGATATCTCCCTGTGGCTGGAGCTCTGCTGGCGCCTCGGGCATGTTTAATGTTTTCACGTGCAAATGCAAATCCATTAATCAAGCAGGATGGCAGGATGGATCTGTCTGGCTTCAGGCCCATTTGTGAGAGCGCCCCTCTCTCAGTTCCATATTATAACGTATTTGGTTGGATGCTAATGCGCCGTAATTCTAGCCCAGGGGTACTCATAGTACGGCCCGCGGGCCAGTGGCGGCCCGGCAAGCCTTCCCTGGCGGCCCGCGGACCTTCCAGACATTGTACCCGAGTTTTTTTTTCTTTTTTTTTTTCTTTTAAGAGTGTCTGCAAACAGAGCGCCACTCAGACTCTGCTGCTCTGTGGGGGCCGGGCGATTCTCACTATAGTCAGAGTGGAGCAGCAGGGGCTCTGAGAGGTGAACAAAACCTCATTAACATGCCAATGCTCGTTTAAAAACCTGTGAAGTGCTTGGGTGGTGGATGTGGCGGTGGATGTCATGATGGATGTGGAGGTGATGGTGTATGTGGTGGTGGATGTGGTGGTGATGGTGGATGTGGTGGTGGATGCGGTGGATGTGGTGGTGGTGGATGCGGTGGTGGATGCAGTGGTGGTGGATGGGGTGGTGGTGTTGGTGGATGGGGTGGTGGATTTTGTGGTGGTGGGTGTGGTGGATGTGGTGGTGGTGGGTGTGGTTAAAGTGTTGGTGGATGTGTTGGTGGATGTGGTGGTGGATGCGGTGGTGGTGGATGCGGTGGATGTGGATGTGGTGGATGTGGTGGTGGATGTGGCAGTGGATGTCATTATGGATGTGGAGGTGATGGTGGATGTGGTGGTGGATGTGGTGGATGCAGTGGATGTGGTGGTGGTGGATGCGGTGGTGGTGGTGGATGCAGTGGTGGTGGTGGATGGGGTGTTGGTGGTGGATGGGGTGTTGGTGGTGGTGGATGCAGTGGTGGTGGTGGATGGGGTGGTGGATGTAGTGGTGGTGGGTGTGGTGGATGTGGTGGTGGTGGATGCAGTGGATGTGGTGCTGGTGAATGCGGTGGTGGTGGTGGATGCAGTGGTGGTGGTGGATGGGGTGTTGGTGGTGGATGGGGTGGTGGTGGTGGATGGGGTGGTGGTGGTGGATGGGGTGGTGGATGTGGTGGTGGTGGATGCAGTGGATGTGGTGGTGGTGGATGCGGTGGTGGTGGTGGATGCAGTGGTGGTGGTGGATGGGGTGTTGGTGGTGGTGGATGGGGTGGTGGTGGTGGATGGGGTGGTGGATGTAGTGGTGGTGGGTGTGGTGGATGTGGTGGTGGTGGGTGTGGTGAAAGTGGTGGTGGATGTGGTGGTATATGTGGTGGTGGTGGATGCGGTGGTGGCTGTGGTGGTGGTGGTGGTGGGTGTGGTGAAAGTGGTGGTGGATGTGGTGGTATATGTGGTGGTGGTGGATGCGGTGGTGGCTGTGGTGGTGGTGGTGGATGTGGTGTTGGTGGATGCGGTGGTGGATGTGGTGGTGGATGTGGTGGTGGATGTGGTGGTGGTGGTGGGTGTGGTGGTGGATGTGGTGGTGGTGGTGGATGTGATGGTGGTGGATGCGGTGGATGTGGTGGATGTGGTGGTGGTGGAAGCGGTGGATGTGGATGTGGTGGATGCGGTGGATGTCATGGTGGATGTGGAGGTGATGGTGGATGTGGTGGTGGTGGATGCAGTGGATGTGGTGGATGCGGTGGTGGTGGTGGATGCAGTGGTGGTGGTGGATGGGGTGTTGGTGGCGGATGGGGTGTTGGTGGTGGTGGATGCAGTGGTGGTGGTGGATGGGTTGTTGGTGGTGGTGGATGCAGTGGTGGTGGTGGATGGGGTGGTGGATGGGGTGGTGGATGTAGTGGTGGTGGGTGTGGTGGATATGGTGGATGTGGTGGATGCAGTGGATGTGGTGGTGTTGGATGCGGTGGTGGTGGTGGATGCAGTGGTGGTGGTGGATGGGGTGTTGGTGGTGGTGGATGCAGTGGTGGTGGTGGATGGGGTGGTGGTGGTGGATGGGGTGGTGGATGGGGTGGTGGTGGATGCAGTGGATGTGGTGGTGGTGGATGCAGTGGTGGTGGTGGATGCGGTGGTGGTGGTGGATGCGGTGGTGGTGGTGGATGCAGTGGTGGTGGTGGATGCAGTGGTGGATGTAGTGGTGGTGGGTGTGGTGGATGTGGTGGTGGTGGGTGTGGTGGATGTGGTGGTGGTGGTGGGTGTGGTGGATGTGGTGGTGGGTGTGGTGAAAGTGGTGGTGGATGCGGTGGTGGATGTGGTGGTGGATGCGGTGGTGGTGGATGCGGTGGATGTGGATGTGGTGGATGTGGTGGTGGATGTGGCAGTGGATGTCATTATGGATGTGGAGGTGATGGTGGATGTGGTGGTGGATGTGGTGGATGCAGTGGATGTGGTGGTGGTGGATGCGGTGGTGGTGGTGGATGCAGTGGTGGTGGTGGATGGGGTGTTGGTGGTGGATGGGGTGTTGGTGGTGGTGGATGCAGTGGTGGTGGTGGATGGGGTGGTGGATGTAGTGGTGGTGGGTGTGGTGGATGTGGTGGTGGTGGATGCAGTGGATGTGGTGCTGGTGAATGCGGTGGTGGTGGTGGATGCAGTGGTGGTGGTGGATGGGGTGTTGGTGGTGGATGGGGTGGTGGTGGTGGATGGGGTGGTGGTGGTGGATGGGGTGGTGGATGTGGTGGTGGTGGATGCAGTGGATGTGGTGGTGGTGGATGCGGTGGTGGTGGTGGATGCAGTGGTGGTGGTGGATGGGGTGTTGGTGGTGGTGGATGTGGTGGATGGGGTGGTGGTGGTGGATGGGGTGGTGGATGTAGTGGTGGTGGGTGTGGTGGATGTGGTGGTGGTGGGTGTGGTGAAAGTGGTGGTGGATGTGGTGGTATATGTGGTGGTGGTGGATGCGGTGGTGGCTGTGGTGGTGGTGGTGGATGTGGTGTTGGTGGATGCGGTGGTGGATGTGGTGGTGGATGTGGTGGTGGATGTGGTGGTGGTGGTGGGTGTGGTGGTGGATGTGGTGGTGGATGTGGTGGTGGTGGTGGATGTGGTGGTGGTGGATGCGGTGGATGTGGTGGATGTGGTGGTGGTGGATGCGGTGGATGTGGATGTGGTGGATGCGGTGGATGTCATGGTGGATGTGGAGGTGATGGTGGATGTGGTGGTGGTGGATGCAGTGGATGTGGTGGATGCGGTGGTGGTGGTGGATGCAGTGGTGGTGGTGGATGGGGTGTTGGTGGTGGATGGGGTGTTGGTGGTGGTGGATGCAGTGGTGGTGGTGGATGGGTTGTTGGTGGTGGTGGATGCAGTGGTGGTGGTGGATGGGGTGGTGGTGGTGGATGGGGTGGTGGATGTAGTGGTGGTGGGTGTGGTGGATGTGGTGGTGGTGGTGGATGCAGTGGATATGGTGGTGTTGGATGCGGTGGTGGTGGTGGATGCAGTGGTGGTGGTGGATGGGGTGTTGGTGGTGGTGGATGCAGTGGTGGTGGTGGATGGGGTGGTGGTGGTGGATGGGGTGGTGGATGGGGTGGTGGTGGATGCAGTGGATGTGGTGGTGGTGGATGCAGTGATGGTGGTGGATGCGGTGGTGGTGGTGGATGCGGTGGTGGTGGTGGATGCAGTGGTGGTGGTGGATGCAGTGGTGGATGTATTGGTGGTGGGTGTGGTGGATGTGGTGGTGGTGGGTGTGGTGGATGTGGTGGTGGTGGTGGGTGTGGTGGATGTGGTGGTGGTGGGTGTGGTGGATGTGGTGGTGGTGGGTGTGGTGAAAGTGGTGGTGGATGCGGTGGTGGATGTGGTGGTGGTGGTGGATGTGGTGTTGGTGGATGCGGTGGTGGTGGTGGTGGGTGTGGTGGTGGATGTGGTGGTGGATGTGTTGGTGGTGGTGGATGTGGTGGTGGTGGATGTGGTGGATGTGGTGGTGGTGGTGGGTGTGGTGGATGTGGTGGTGGTGGGTGTGGTGGTGGTGGATGCGGTGGTGGATGCGGTGGTGGTGGTGGATGTGGTGTTGGTGGATGCGGTGGTGGTGGTGGTGGGTGTGGTGGTGGATGTGGTGGTGGATGTGTTAGTGGTGGTGGTGGATGTGGTGGTGGTGGATGCGGTGGATGAAAGAGAATTATGGCCTATAAATGAAATAGGTGGATGATCTTGGCTAATGCCAGATTTAAAAAGTAGTTCCCTTAATGTAAGCAATGAAAGGTACAAGTTATCCACTCAAAAGTGTTGTAAAGAAGCAATACTCGAATGTAGTGACAAACGCAAAAAGAGTAAATAAAGCAAGCCATTGAATTCTTAGCAAGCAAATGGCATTGGCAAAAACATCCATACAATGATAAACTATAAGTTTCCCCAAAGCTGCTGTAATTGTTGGCGTTGCACACAAAATGTATTTTGACAACAGACAGCTGAAGCTATCCATAGGCGAGACCTAAAAGCTATATGGAAGCGCTGAAAACAGGAGTCTTTCAAATTAACCATTAGGATATGGAGCTAATTGCCGACTAGGACTTCTGGAGATACTGTTGTCAGTTAAACAAACTTCACCTTGCTTTGTCCTTCATCTTTAATAAACCGGGCATTAGCAAAGCCAATAGGTCTGGGTTTTATGTGCTAGTGCACATTCAGATCGGCATAAATATATGTATAAGAAGCAGATAGAGGTAGGCCAATAAAAAATATTCTTGAATGCATTACAGTACCTGCACCCCATTGAAGGTGACGGGTTACTGCAAAACCTATACATAAGGTGAGAGACAGTGGGGAAGAAAGAAGTAGTTCTCTGGGCTGAGCCAATATTTAATTGACAAAGTGTCAAGCCAGTGGCTGAAAGAGAATTATGGCCTATAAATGAAATAGGTGGAGTGAATGCCCAATGTATGTTGGAAACAATATGCCCGTTCTAACAGCTGTGGTGTTAAACCAAGACCTAAACATATTGCCAAGTGGGAAAAATGCCAACTGTTGCACCTTTTTAGAGACCTATCTGAAATCTCTGGAAAAAATTGATCATTCAAAAGAAAAGGGTAACAAAGGGGCAGTGGAGGAACGGGCCAGATATTTAAAAAAACTTAACACTTTCTATGCAAGTCACATCTGTTTTTTAAACGGCCGGATCTCGTAGAGGGAGGCGGAGGCCTCTTCGTCCGGCTGACTCGTGATGCACACAGAGGAAGAGGCAATGGTAAAAGTAGAAATAGAAGATGGACACCGTGGGGGAAACGTGTCTGGAGTCAAGGCATTAGAATGTTAAACTGCGCAATTTTATTTTTTTCATTTCCGTAAATCCTCGGTTTACAGCACCCAGGTGTAAAGTTGCGTATTGGGTCCTCTAATGACGCTAATCTGCGAAACCGCCACAATGTAAAAGCAATATGTGCAGGAAATACGCATGAATTAGCAGCCTCCTACATTATTAATGTATTATTGTTAAAAACCGGCACTAAGTGATAAGAGAACGAATGATTGGGAGGAAAGTCTGCAGGAGCGCCACCGGCTGACTGCCTTCGGGATGTTTGTGCCCGGTCAGGCTCTAATCGCAGCCTCTCCACTGTCTGAACAGCCCCTGCCTCGATTACACAGGATGTCTTTTGCGAAACAATGCTGCTGGTAATCTTGCCCTGAATTACTGCCAACTTTGAAGGGCGGATGCACACGGAAACCAATTACCGGGCACAGTTAAAATATTATCGGTCTCATATTCGTTAAAGTTAGAGCGCCTAATCTCTCCGATCAGGGGGACCTGGGGGTGAAGGACAGCAAAATAAAACAAGTTAAACAGGTTTTAAAAGGAGACATGGCCTAGCGGCCGTGTGAAACTGAAAGTACGGCCAGCCGGCCGTGAATAATTAGGGGGTGAGAAATGCGCTGGGAGGGCTGCCTTTGATGTGGTGATGCGAGGCAGGCAGGCAGGCAGCTGGTGGCATTGTGCACGCGCTTTTTAGGGCTTGCGCTTGCGCAATGACCTAAAAAGCACATGCACCTGAAGGAATCGCCAGTGGAATCGCCAGTGGTGGTTAAGCTCTGTTTAAGCCATAATAGAGCTTCGCCAGCGATGCGCAGAAGCGCATCAGCAGGCGAGCCCTAAAAAGAGAGAAGGAAGAGAAACAATCATCTAGTGTACTGTGTAAACTTAAAATAAGGTACAAATGTTGTTTAAGCAAAATAATACAAAACCTCCTTGACGTTGCCTGTGACTAACAAATAAAGTTTTTGGGAAAAAAATAAAAACTTACCTTGGCTAAAAGCCCTAACATATTGCTAACAGGGGGAAATACTTAGATGCGCCCATCATAGTGCTGTTTCAATTTTACCACAAACACATTACTGTTTAAGATACTATATATTTCTAAAAAAGTGAACTTTTTGTATGATAGGAGTTACGCGTAAAATACTTCGGCTCCAAGAGGAAACAACCCTTAAGGAGGATGTCTGGATATCTCCCTGTGGCTGGAGCTCTGCTGGCGCCTCGGGCATGTTTAATGTTTTCACGTGCAAATGCAAATCCATTAATCAAGCAGGATGGCAGGATGGATCTGTCTGGCTTCAGGCCCATTTGTGAGAGCGCCCCTCTCTCAGTTCCATATTATAACGTATTTGGTTGGATGCTAATGCGCCGTAATTCTAGCCCAGGGGTACTCATAGTACGGCCCGCGGGCCAGTGGCGGCCCGGCAAGCCTTCCCTGGCGGCCCGCGGACCTTCCAGACATTGTACCCGAGTTTTTTTTTCTTTTTTTTTTTCTTTTAAGAGTGTCTGCAAACAGAGCGCCACTCAGACTCTGCTGCTCTGTGGGGGCCGGGCGATTCTCACTATAGTCAGAGTGGAGCAGCAGGGGCTCTGAGAGGTGAACAAAACCTCATTAACATGCCAATGCTCGTTTAAAAACCTGTGAAGTGCTTGGGTGGTGGATGTGGCGGTGGATGTCATGATGGATGTGGAGGTGATGGTGTATGTGGTGGTGGATGTGGTGGTGATGGTGGATGTGGTGGTGGATGCGGTGGATGTGGTGGTGGTGGATGCGGTGGTGGATGCAGTGGTGGTGGATGGGGTGGTGGTGTTGGTGGATGGGGTGGTGGATTTTGTGGTGGTGGGTGTGGTGGATGTGGTGGTGGTGGGTGTGGTTAAAGTGTTGGTGGATGTGTTGGTGGATGTGGTGGTGGATGCGGTGGTGGTGGATGCGGTGGATGTGGATGTGGTGGATGTGGTGGTGGATGTGGCAGTGGATGTCATTATGGATGTGGAGGTGATGGTGGATGTGGTGGTGGATGTGGTGGATGCAGTGGATGTGGTGGTGGTGGATGCGGTGGTGGTGGTGGATGCAGTGGTGGTGGTGGATGGGGTGTTGGTGGTGGATGGGGTGTTGGTGGTGGTGGATGCAGTGGTGGTGGTGGATGGGGTGGTGGATGTAGTGGTGGTGGGTGTGGTGGATGTGGTGGTGGTGGATGCAGTGGATGTGGTGCTGGTGAATGCGGTGGTGGTGGTGGATGCAGTGGTGGTGGTGGATGGGGTGTTGGTGGTGGATGGGGTGGTGGTGGTGGATGGGGTGGTGGTGGTGGATGGGGTGGTGGATGTGGTGGTGGTGGATGCAGTGGATGTGGTGGTGGTGGATGCGGTGGTGGTGGTGGATGCAGTGGTGGTGGTGGATGGGGTGTTGGTGGTGGTGGATGTGGTGGATGGGGTGGTGGTGGTGGATGGGGTGGTGGATGTAGTGGTGGTGCGTGTGGTGGATGTGGTGGTGGTGGGTGTGGTGAAAGTGGTGGTGGATGTGGTGGTATATGTGGTGGTGGTGGATGCGGTGGTGGCTGTGGTGGTGGTGGTGGATGTGGTGTTGGTGGATGCGGTGGTGGATGTGGTGGTGGATGTGGTGGTGGATGTGGTGGTGGTGGTGGGTGTGGTGGTGGATGTGGTGGTGGTGGTGGATGTGATGGTGGTGGATGCGGTGGATGTGGTGGATGTGGTGGTGGTGGATGCGGTGGATGTGGATGTGGTGGATGCGGTGGATGTCATGGTGGATGTGGAGGTGATGGTGGATGTGGTGGTGGTGGATGCAGTGGATGTGGTGGATGCGGTGGTGGTGGTGGATGCAGTGGTGGTGGTGGATGGGGTGTTGGTGGCGGATGGGGTGTTGGTGGTGGTGGATGCAGTGGTGGTGGTGGATGGGTTGTTGGTGGTGGTGGATGCAGTGGTGGTGGTGGATGGGGTGGTGGTGGTGGATGGGGTGGTGGATGTAGTGGTGGTGGGTGTGGTGGATATGGTGGATGTGGTGGTGGTGGTGGATGCAGTGGATGTGGTGGTGTTGGATGCGGTGGTGGTGGTGGATGCAGTGGTGGTGGTGGATGGGGTGTTGGTGGTGGTGGATGCAGTGGTGGTGGTGGATGGGGTGGTGGTGGTGGATGGGGTGGTGGATGGGGTGGTGGTGGATGCAGTGGATGTGGTGGTGGTGGATGCAGTGGTGGTGGTGGATGCGGTGGTGGTGGTGGATGCGGTGGTGGTGGTGGATGCAGTGGTGGTGGTGGATGCAGTGGTGGATGTAGTGGTGGTGGGTGTGGTGGATGTGGTGGTGGTGGGTGTGGTGGATGTGGTGGTGGTGGTGGGTGTGGTGGATGTGGTGGTGGGTGTGGTGAAAGTGGTGGTGGATGCGGTGGTGGATGTGGTGGTGGATGCGGTGGTGGTGGATGCGGTGGATGTGGATGTGGTGGATGTGGTGGTGGATGTGGCAGTGGATGTCATTATGGATGTGGAGGTGATGGTGGATGTGGTGGTGGATGTGGTGGATGCAGTGGATGTGGTGGTGGTGGATGCGGTGGTGGTGGTGGATGCAGTGGTGGTGGTGGATGGGGTGTTGGTGGTGGATGGGGTGTTGGTGGTGGTGGATGCAGTGGTGGTGGTGGATGGGGTGGTGGATGTAGTGGTGGTGGGTGTGGTGGATGTGGTGGTGGTGGATGCAGTGGATGTGGTGCTGGTGAATGCGGTGGTGGTGGTGGATGCAGTGGTGGTGGTGGATGGGGTGTTGGTGGTGGATGGGGTGGTGGTGGTGGATGGGGTGGTGGTGGTGGATGGGGTGGTGGATGTGGTGGTGGTGGATGCAGTGGATGTGGTGGTGGTGGATGCGGTGGTGGTGGTGGATGCAGTGGTGGTGGTGGATGGGGTGTTGGTGGTGGTGGATGTGGTGGATGGGGTGGTGGTGGTGGATGGGGTGGTGGATGTAGTGGTGGTGGGTGTGGTGGATGTGGTGGTGGTGGGTGTGGTGAAAGTGGTGGTGGATGTGGTGGTATATGTGGTGGTGGTGGATGCGGTGGTGGCTGTGGTGGTGGTGGTGGATGTGGTGTTGGTGGATGCGGTGGTGGATGTGGTGGTGGATGTGGTGGTGGATGTGGTGGTGGTGGTGGGTGTGGTGGTGGATGTGGTGGTGGATGTGGTGGTGGTGGTGGATGTGGTGGTGGTGGATGCGGTGGATGTGGTGGATGTGGTGGTGGTGGATGCGGTGGATGTGGATGTGGTGGATGCGGTGGATGTCATGGTGGATGTGGAGGTGATGGTGGATGTGGTGGTGGTGGATGCAGTGGATGTGGTGGATGCGGTGGTGGTGGTGGATGCAGTGGTGGTGGTGGATGGGGTGTTGGTGGTGGATGGGGTGTTGGTGGTGGTGGATGCAGTGGTGGTGGTGGATGGGTTGTTGGTGGTGGTGGATGCAGTGGTGGTGGTGGATGGGGTGGTGGTGGTGGATGGGGTGGTGGATGTAGTGGTGGTGGGTGTGGTGGATGTGGTGGTGGTGGTGGATGCAGTGGATATGGTGGTGTTGGATGCGGTGGTGGTGGTGGATGCAGTGGTGGTGGTGGATGGGGTGTTGGTGGTGGTGGATGCAGTGGTGGTGGTGGATGGGGTGGTGGTGGTGGATGGGGTGGTGGATGGGGTGGTGGTGGATGCAGTGGATGTGGTGGTGGTGGATGCAGTGATGGTGGTGGATGCGGTGGTGGTGGTGGATGCGGTGGTGGTGGTGGATGCAGTGGTGGTGGTGGATGCAGTGGTGGATGTATTGGTGGTGGGTGTGGTGGATGTGGTGGTGGTGGGTGTGGTGGATGTGGTGGTGGTGGTGGGTGTGGTGGATGTGGTGGTGGTGGGTGTGGTGGATGTGGTGGTGGTGGGTGTGGTGAAAGTGGTGGTGGATGCGGTGGTGGATGTGGTGGTGGTGGTGGATGTGGTGTTGGTGGATGCGGTGGTGGTGGTGGTGGGTGTGGTGGTGGATGTGGTGGTGGATGTGTTGGTGGTGGTGGATGTGGTGGTGGTGGATGTGGTGGATGTGGTGGTGGTGGTGGGTGTGGTGGATGTGGTGGTGGTGGGTGTGGTGGTGGTGGATGCGGTGGTGGATGCGGTGGTGGTGGTGGATGTGGTGTTGGTGGATGCGGTGGTGGTGGTGGTGGGTGTGGTGGTGGATGTGGTGGTGGATGTGTTAGTGGTGGTGGTGGATGTGGTGGTGGTGGATGCGGTGGATGAAAGAGAATTATGGCCTATAAATGAAATAGGTGGATGATCTTGGCTAATGCCAGATTTAAAAAGTAGTTCCCTTAATGTAAGCAATGAAAGGTACAAGTTATCCACTCAAAAGTGTTGTAAAGAAGCAATACTCGAATGTAGTGACAAACGCAAAAAGAGTAAATAAAGCAAGCCATTGAATTCTTAGCAAGCAAATGGCATTGGCAAAAACATCCATACAATGATAAACTATAAGTTTCCCCAAAGCTGCTGTAATTGTTGGCGTTGCACACAAAATGTATTTTGACAACAGACAGCTGAAGCTATCCATAGGCGAGACCTAAAAGCTATATGGAAGCGCTGAAAACAGGAGTCTTTCAAATTAACCATTAGGATATGGAGCTAATTGCCGACTAGGACTTCTGGAGATACTGTTGTCAGTTAAACAAACTTCACCTTGCTTTGTCCTTCATCTTTAATAAACCGGGCATTAGCAAAGCCAATAGGTCTGGGTTTTATGTGCTAGTGCACATTCAGATCGGCATAAATATATGTATAAGAAGCAGATAGAGGTAGGCCAATAAAAAATATTCTTGAATGCATTACAGTACCTGCACCCCATTGAAGGTGACGGGTTACTGCAAAACCTATACATAAGGTGAGAGACAGTGGGGAAGAAAGAAGTAGTTCTCTGGGCTGAGCCAATATTTAATTGACAAAGTGTCAAGCCAGTGGCTGAAAGAGAATTATGGCCTATAAATGAAATAGGTGGAGTGAATGCCCAATGTATGTTGGAAACAATATGCCCGTTCTAACAGCTGTGGTGTTAAACCAAGACCTAAACATATTGCCAAGTGGGAAAAATGCCAACTGTTGCACCTTTTTAGAGACCTATCTGAAATCTCTGGAAAAAATTGATCATTCAAAAGAAAAGGGTAACAAAGGGGCAGTGGAGGAACGGGCCAGATATTTAAAAAAACTTAACACTTTCTATGCAAGTCACATCTGTTTTTTAAACGGCCGGATCTCGTAGAGGGAGGCGGAGGCCTCTTCGTCCGGCTGACTCGTGATGCACACAGAGGAAGAGGCAATGGTAAAAGTAGAAATAGAAGATGGACACCGTGGGGGAAACGTGTCTGGAGTCAAGGCATTAGAATGTTAAACTGCGCAATTTTATTTTTTTCATTTCCGTAAATCCTCGGTTTACAGCACCCAGGTGTAAAGTTGCGTATTGGGTCCTCTAATGACGCTAATCTGCGAAACCGCCACAATGTAAAAGCAATATGTGCAGGAAATACGCATGAATTAGCAGCCTCCTACATTATTAATGTATTATTGTTAAAAACCGGCACTAAGTGATAAGAGAACGAATGATTGGGAGGAAAGTCTGCAGGAGCGCCACCGGCTGACTGCCTTCGGGATGTTTGTGCCCGGTCAGGCTCTAATCGCAGCCTCTCCACTGTCTGAACAGCCCCTGCCTCGATTACACAGGATGTCTTTTGCGAAACAATGCTGCTGGTAATCTTGCCCTGAATTACTGCCAACTTTGAAGGGCGGATGCACACGGAAACCAATTACCGGGCACAGTTAAAATATTATCGGTCTCATATTCGTTAAAGTTAGAGCGCCTAATCTCTCCGATCAGGGGGACCTGGGGGTGAAGGACAGCAAAATAAAACAAGTTAAACAGGTTTTAAAAGGAGACATGGCCTAGCGGCCGTGTGAAACTGAAAGTACGGCCAGCCGGCCGTGAATAATTAGGGGGTGAGAAATGCGCTGGGAGGGCTGCCTTTGATGTGGTGATGCGAGGCAGGCAGGCAGGCAGCTGGTGGCATTGTGCACGCGCTTTTTAGGGCTTGCGCTTGCGCAATGACCTAAAAAGCACATGCACCTGAAGGAATCGCCAGTGGAATCGCCAGTGGTGGTTAAGCTCTGTTTAAGCCATAATAGAGCTTCGCCAGCGATGCGCAGAAGCGCATCAGCAGGCGAGCCCTAAAAAGAGAGAAGGAAGAGAAACAATCATCTAGTGTACTGTGTAAACTTAAAATAAGGTACAAATGTTGTTTAAGCAAAATAATACAAAACCTCCTTGACGTTGCCTGTGACTAACAAATAAAGTTTTTGGGAAAAAAATAAAAACTTACCTTGGCTAAAAGCCCTAACATATTGCTAACAGGGGGAAATACTTAGATGCGCCCATCATAGTGCTGTTTCAATTTTACCACAAACACATTACTGTTTAAGATACTATATATTTCTAAAAAAGTGAACTTTTTGTATGATAGGAGTTACGCGTAAAATACTTCGGCTCCAAGAGGAAACAACCCTTAAGGAGGATGTCTGGATATCTCCCTGTGGCTGGAGCTCTGCTGGCGCCTCGGGCATGTTTAATGTTTTCACGTGCAAATGCAAATCCATTAATCAAGCAGGATGGCAGGATGGATCTGTCTGGCTTCAGGCCCATTTGTGAGAGCGCCCCTCTCTCAGTTCCATATTATAACGTATTTGGTTGGATGCTAATGCGCCGTAATTCTAGCCCAGGGGTACTCATAGTACGGCCCGCGGGCCAGTGGCGGCCCGGCAAGCCTTCCCTGGCGGCCCGCGGACCTTCCAGACATTGTACCCGAGTTTTTTTTTCTTTTTTTTTTTCTTTTAAGAGTGTCTGCAAACAGAGCGCCACTCAGACTCTGCTGCTCTGTGGGGGCCGGGCGATTCTCACTATAGTCAGAGTGGAGCAGCAGGGGCTCTGAGAGGTGAACAAAACCTCATTAACATGCCAATGCTCGTTTAAAAACCTGTGAAGTGCTTGGGTGGTGGATGTGGCGGTGGATGTCATGATGGATGTGGAGGTGATGGTGTATGTGGTGGTGGATGTGGTGGTGATGGTGGATGTGGTGGTGGATGCGGTGGATGTGGTGGTGGTGGATGCGGTGGTGGATGCAGTGGTGGTGGATGGGGTGGTGGTGTTGGTGGATGGGGTGGTGGATTTTGTGGTGGTGGGTGTGGTGGATGTGGTGGTGGTGGGTGTGGTTAAAGTGTTGGTGGATGTGTTGGTGGATGTGGTGGTGGATGCGGTGGTGGTGGATGCGGTGGATGTGGATGTGGTGGATGTGGTGGTGGATGTGGCAGTGGATGTCATTATGGATGTGGAGGTGATGGTGGATGTGGTGGTGGATGTGGTGGATGCAGTGGATGTGGTGGTGGTGGATGCGGTGGTGGTGGTGGATGCAGTGGTGGTGGTGGATGGGGTGTTGGTGGTGGATGGGGTGTTGGTGGTGGTGGATGCAGTGGTGGTGGTGGATGGGGTGGTGGATGTAGTGGTGGTGGGTGTGGTGGATGTGGTGGTGGTGGATGCAGTGGATGTGGTGCTGGTGAATGCGGTGGTGGTGGTGGATGCAGTGGTGGTGGTGGATGGGGTGTTGGTGGTGGATGGGGTGGTGGTGGTGGATGGGGTGGTGGTGGTGGATGGGGTGGTGGATGTGGTGGTGGTGGATGCAGTGGATGTGGTGGTGGTGGATGCGGTGGTGGTGGTGGATGCAGTGGTGGTGGTGGATGGGGTGTTGGTGGTGGTGGATGTGGTGGATGGGGTGGTGGTGGTGGATGGGGTGGTGGATGTAGTGGTGGTGCGTGTGGTGGATGTGGTGGTGGTGGGTGTGGTGAAAGTGGTGGTGGATGTGGTGGTATATGTGGTGGTGGTGGATGCGGTGGTGGCTGTGGTGGTGGTGGTGGATGTGGTGTTGGTGGATGCGGTGGTGGATGTGGTGGTGGATGTGGTGGTGGATGTGGTGGTGGTGGTGGATGTGATGGTGGTGGATGCGGTGGATGTGGTGGATGTGGTGGTGGTGGATGCGGTGGATGTGGATGTGGTGGATGCGGTGGATGTCATGGTGGATGTGGAGGTGATGGTGGATGTGGTGGTGGTGGATGCAGTGGATGTGGTGGATGCGGTGGTGGTGGTGGATGCAGTGGTGGTGGTGGATGGGGTGTTGGTGGCGGATGGGGTGTTGGTGGTGGTGGATGCAGTGGTGGTGGTGGATGGGTTGGTGGTGGTGGTGGATGCAGTGGTGGTGGTGGATGGGGTGGTGGTGGTGGATGGGGTGGTGGATGTAGTGGTGGTGGGTGTGGTGGATATGGTGGATGTGGTGGTGGTGGTGGATGCAGTGGATGTGGTGGTGTTGGATGCGGTGGTGGTGGTGGATGCAGTGGTGGTGGTGGATGGGGTGTTGGTGGTGGTGGATGCAGTGGTGGTGGTGGATGGGGTGGTGGTGGTGGATGGGGTGGTGGATGGGGTGGTGGTGGATGCAGTGGATGTGGTGGTGGTGGATGCAGTGGTGGTGGTGGATGCGGTGGTGGTGGTGGATGCGGTGGTGGTGGTGGATGCAGTGGTGGTGGTGGATGCAGTGGTGGATGTAGTGGTGGTGGGTGTGGTGGATGTGGTGGTGGTGGGTGTGGTGGATGTGGTGGTGGTGGTGGGTGTGGTGGATGTGGTGGTGGGTGTGGTGAAAGTGGTGGTGGATGCGGTGGTGGATGTGGTGGTGGATGCGGTGGTGGTGGATGCGGTGGATGTGGATGTGGTGGATGTGGTGGTGGATGTGGCAGTGGATGTCATTATGGATGTGGAGGTGATGGTGGATGTGGTGGTGGATGTGGTGGATGCAGTGGATGTGGTGGTGGTGGATGCGGTGGTGGTGGTGGATGCAGTGGTGGTGGTGGATGGGGTGTTGGTGGTGGATGGGGTGTTGGTGGTGGTGGATGCAGTGGTGGTGGTGGATGGGGTGGTGGATGTAGTGGTGGTGGGTGTGGTGGATGTGGTGGTGGTGGATGCAGTGGATGTGGTGCTGGTGAATGCGGTGGTGGTGGTGGATGCAGTGGTGGTGGTGGATGGGGTGTTGGTGGTGGATGGGGTGGTGGTGGTGGATGGGGTGGTGGTGGTGGATGGGGTGGTGGATGTGGTGGTGGTGGATGCAGTGGATGTGGTGGTGGTGGATGCGGTGGTGGTGGTGGATGCAGTGGTGGTGGTGGATGGGGTGTTGGTGGTGGTGGATGTGGTGGATGGGGTGGTGGTGGTGGATGGGGTGGTGGATGTAGTGGTGGTGGGTGTGGTGGATGTGGTGGTGGTGGGTGTGGTGAAAGTGGTGGTGGATGTGGTGGTATATGTGGTGGTGGTGGATGCGGTGGTGGCTGTGGTGGTGGTGGTGGATGTGGTGTTGGTGGATGCGGTGGTGGATGTGGTGGTGGATGTGGTGGTGGATGTGGTGGTGGTGGTGGGTGTGGTGGTGGATGTGGTGGTGGATGTGGTGGTGGTGGTGGATGTGGTGGTGGTGGATGCGGTGGATGTGGTGGATGTGGTGGTGGTGGATGCGGTGGATGTGGATGTGGTGGATGCGGTGGATGTCATGGTGGATGTGGAGGTGATGGTGGATGTGGTGGTGGTGGATGCAGTGGATGTGGTGGATGCAGTGGTGGTGGTGGATGCAGTGGTGGTGGTGGATGGGGTGTTGGTGGTGGATGGGGTGTTGGTGGTGGTGGATGCAGTGGTGGTGGTGGATGGGTTGTTGGTGGTGGTGGATGCAGTGGTGGTGGTGGATGGGGTGGTGGTGGTGGATGGGGTGGTGGATGTAGTGGTGGTGGGTGTGGTGGATGTGGTGGTGGTGGTGGATGCAGTGGATATGGTGGTGTTGGATGCGGTGGTGGTGGTGGATGCAGTGGTGGTGGTGGATGGGGTGTTGGTGGTGGTGGATGCAGTGGTGGTGGTGGATGGGGTGGTGGTGGTGGATGGGGTGGTGGATGGGGTGGTGGTGGATGCAGTGGATGTGGTGGTGGTGGATGCAGTGATGGTGGTGGATGCGGTGGTGGTGGTGGATGCGGTGGTGGTGGTGGATGCAGTGGTGGTGGTGGATGCAGTGGTGGATGTATTGGTGGTGGGTGTGGTGGATGTGGTGGTGGTGGGTGTGGTGGATGTGGTGGTGGTGGTGGGTGTGGTGGATGTGGTGGTGGTGGGTGTGGTGGATGTGGTGGTGGTGGGTGTGGTGAAAGTGGTGGTGGATGCGGTGGTGGATGTGGTGGTGGTGGTGGATGTGGTGTTGGTGGATGCGGTGGTGGTGGTGGTGGGTGTGGTGGTGGATGTGGTGGTGGATGTGTTGGTGGTGGTGGATGTGGTGGTGGTGGATGTGGTGGATGTGGTGGTGGTGGTGGGTGTGGTGGATGTGGTGGTGGTGGGTGTGGTGGTGGTGGATGCGGTGGTGGATGCGGTGGTGGTGGTGGATGTGGTGTTGGTGGATGCGGTGGTGGTGGTGGTGGGTGTGGTGGTGGATGTGGTGGTGGATGTGTTAGTGGTGGTGGTGGATGTGGTGGTGGTGGATGCGGTGGATGAAAGAGAATTATGGCCTATAAATGAAATAGGTGGATGATCTTGGCTAATGCCAGATTTAAAAAGTAGTTCCCTTAATGTAAGCAATGAAAGGTACAAGTTATCCACTCAAAAGTGTTGTAAAGAAGCAATACTCGAATGTAGTGACAAACGCAAAAAGAGTAAATAAAGCAAGCCATTGAATTCTTAGCAAGCAAATGGCATTGGCAAAAACATCCATACAATGATAAACTATAAGTTTCCCCAAAGCTGCTGTAATTGTTGGCGTTGCACACAAAATGTATTTTGACAACAGACAGCTGAAGCTATCCATAGGCGAGACCTAAAAGCTATATGGAAGCGCTGAAAACAGGAGTCTTTCAAATTAACCATTAGGATATGGAGCTAATTGCCGACTAGGACTTCTGGAGATACTGTTGTCAGTTAAACAAACTTCACCTTGCTTTGTCCTTCATCTTTAATAAACCGGGCATTAGCAAAGCCAATAGGTCTGGGTTTTATGTGCTAGTGCACATTCAGATCGGCATAAATATATGTATAAGAAGCAGATAGAGGTAGGCCAATAAAAAATATTCTTGAATGCATTACAGTACCTGCACCCCATTGAAGGTGACGGGTTACTGCAAAACCTATACATAAGGTGAGAGACAGTGGGGAAGAAAGAAGTAGTTCTCTGGGCTGAGCCAATATTTAATTGACAAAGTGTCAAGCCAGTGGCTGAAAGAGAATTATGGCCTATAAATGAAATAGGTGGAGTGAATGCCCAATGTATGTTGGAAACAATATGCCCGTTCTAACAGCTGTGGTGTTAAACCAAGACCTAAACATATTGCCAAGTGGGAAAAATGCCAACTGTTGCACCTTTTTAGAGACCTATCTGAAATCTCTGGAAAAAATTGATCATTCAAAAGAAAAGGGTAACAAAGGGGCAGTGGAGGAACGGGCCAGATATTTAAAAAAACTTAACACTTTCTATGCAAGTCACATCTGTTTTTTAAACGGCCGGATCTCGTAGAGGGAGGCGGAGGCCTCTTCGTCCGGCTGACTCGTGATGCACACAGAGGAAGAGGCAATGGTAAAAGTAGAAATAGAAGATGGACACCGTGGGGGAAACGTGTCTGGAGTCAAGGCATTAGAATGTTAAACTGCGCAATTTTATTTTTTTCATTTCCGTAAATCCTCGGTTTACAGCACCCAGGTGTAAAGTTGCGTATTGGGTCCTCTAATGACGCTAATCTGCGAAACCGCCACAATGTAAAAGCAATATGTGCAGGAAATACGCATGAATTAGCAGCCTCCTACATTATTAATGTATTATTGTTAAAAACCGGCACTAAGTGATAAGAGAACGAATGATTGGGAGGAAAGTCTGCAGGAGCGCCACCGGCTGACTGCCTTCGGGATGTTTGTGCCCGGTCAGGCTCTAATCGCAGCCTCTCCACTGTCTGAACAGCCCCTGCCTCGATTACACAGGATGTCTTTTGCGAAACAATGCTGCTGGTAATCTTGCCCTGAATTACTGCCAACTTTGAAGGGCGGATGCACACGGAAACCAATTACCGGGCACAGTTAAAATATTATCGGTCTCATATTCGTTAAAGTTAGAGCGCCTAATCTCTCCGATCAGGGGGACCTGGGGGTGAAGGACAGCAAAATAAAACAAGTTAAACAGGTTTTAAAAGGAGACATGGCCTAGCGGCCGTGTGAAACTGAAAGAACGGCCAGCCGGCCGTGAATAATTAGGGGGTGAGAAATGCGCTGGGAGGGCTGCCTTTGATGTGGTGATGCGAGGCAGGCAGGCAGGCAGCTGGTGGCATTGTGCACGCGCTTTTTAGGGCTTGCGCTTGCGCAATGACCTAAAAAGCACATGCACCTGAAGGAATCGCCAGTGGAATCGCCAGTGGTGGTTAAGCTCTGTTTAAGCCATAATAGAGCTTCGCCAGCGATGCGCAGAAGCGCATCAGCAGGCGAGCCCTAAAAAGAGAGAAGGAAGAGAAACAATCATCTAGTGTACTGTGTAAACTTAAAATAAGGTACAAATGTTGTTTAAGCAAAATAATACAAAACCTCCTTGACGTTGCCTGTGACTAACAAATAAAGTTTTTGGGAAAAAAATAAAAACTTACCTTGGCTAAAAGCCCTAACATATTGCTAACAGGGGGAAATACTTAGATGCGCCCATCATAGTGCTGTTTCAATTTTACCACAAACACATTACTGTTTAAGATACTATATATTTCTAAAAAAGTGAACTTTTTGTATGATAGGAGTTACGCGTAAAATACTTCGGCTCCAAGAGGAAACAACCCTTAAGGAGGATGTCTGGATATCTCCCTGTGGCTGGAGCTCTGCTGGCGCCTCGGGCATGTTTAATGTTTTCACGTGCAAATGCAAATCCATTAATCAAGCAGGATGGCAGGATGGATCTGTCTGGCTTCAGGCCCATTTGTGAGAGCGCCCCTCTCTCAGTTCCATATTATAACGTATTTGGTTGGATGCTAATGCGCCGTAATTCTAGCCCAGGGGTACTCATAGTACGGCCCGCGGGCAAGCCTTCCCTGGCGGCCCGCGGACCTTCCAGACATTGTACCCGAGTTTTTTTTTCTTTTTTTTTTTCTTTTAAGAGTGTCTGCAAACAGAGCGCCACTCAGACTCTGCTGCTCTGTGGAGGCCGGGCGATTCTCACTATAGTCAGAGTGGAGCAGCAGGGGCTCTGAGAGGTGAACAAAACCTCATTAACATGCCAATGCTCGTTTAAAAACCTGTGAAGTGCTTGGGTGCGGCTGTGTGTCGAGATTGTATGTGCGTGCCCAGTAAAGAAATGTTCTCAAATTGCTGCACTTCTTCGCAGGAGGGCAGCCGCACTTTGAAGCTGAACAACATAGGAGACACGCCATTTCCAAGACTGTTTTTAGGACTAAACGAAGTGAGGATTTTTAATTTGCGTCCGCTTGGATAGTTGGTGTTTACTTTACAAGCGCCGGAACGCCTCAGCGACTTCCTTATTGATTTGATGCACCTGTTCCGTGTCTGCACGCGGGTTTTTGAGTCTCTCTGGGGTCACTGAGCGAACGGGTGGCAGTGGTGCCCGCCAGTCATGGCAGAAAATGGTGATGGCTCACAGAGGTTCCTGCTGCGAGGGGCACAGGGGACAGCGGTCCGTGGCACAGGCTGAGGCTGACAGCACAGGTACAGAGACTCCTGTTGTTTCGCACTGTGTGACCACCAGGGGCGCTGCCTAGAGCCTCATCGGCTCTACCCTGTTCTGGGAGCACCAGGGACAGAGCAGACGCTCTTTAGAGGTCCAGCCCTTCATCGCCGGTGCACAGTGGCAGAGGTGATGGGGTCCAACAATATCTGGGAACACCAGGGGCGTTGCAGAGTGTCCTGTGCTGCCAGCCTCTGCGTGCTCCAGGGACAGAGCCGAGGCTCTTGCAGCGCCCTGCTCCCTGCGTGAGTTTCACTAGCTTTAGGGACCCAGTGCCCGGTGTTTGGCACCGCCAGAGATAGAGACGTTGCTCTCAGAGAGTCCGTCAGCTCAGTTGTCCGGGTAGTGGAGACAGGTTGACGAGCCCTGTCTGTCGGTAAGTGCTCCAGGGAGAGAGCCGAGGCTCTCCGAGAGTCCTGATGTCTGCACCAGGTGTCTGGGGTAGCAACATAGGGTCCGGCAGTGCCTGGTGCGCTAGAGACAGAGCCAAGGCTCCCGCAGCGCCCTGCCCTCTGTGTGAGTTTCACTGGCTTTTAGGGACGCAGCGCCCGGTTTTGGGCAGCCGTGGCTCTCAAAGAGTCCGTCAGCTCAGGGGTACGGCCCGGTAGTGAAGACACGTGGTGGACGAGCCATAAGGCCTCCAGGTACGATGCCGACCCTCTCAGAGCGTCCTGGTGTCTGCACCAGGGGCATGGGGCTAGCGACATATGGTCGGGCAGTGCCTGGGGTTTGGGACGCTAGAGCGCGAGGGAGGGAGAGCGAGAGAGGGAGTGAGGGAGAGCGAGGGAGGGAGGGAGGGAGAGCGAGGGAGGGAGGGAGAGCGAGGGAGGGAGCGAGGGAGGGAGGGAGGGAGAGGGAGGGATAGCAAGAGAAAAACAAGGGAGCAAGAGAGAGGGAGGGAGAGGGATGGAGGGAGAGCGAGGAGAGAGGGAGAGCGAGGGAGGGAGAGTGAGGGAGGGAGGGAGAGGGAAGAAGGGAGAGGGAAGAAGGGAGAGGGAAATAGAGTGAGGGAGAAGGAAACAGAGGGAGAGGGAGACAGAGGGAATGTGGGAGTGGGAAGGAGAGAGAGGGAAATAGAGTGAGGGAGAGGGAAATAGAGTGAGGGAGAGGGAAAAAGACTGAGCAGGAGGGAAATAGAGTGAGGGAGAGGGATACAGAGAGAGAGGGAGAGAGAGAGTCAGACAGTCAGGGTGAGTGAGACAGAGGGAGTGAGACAGTCAGAGTGAATGAGACAGAGGGAGAGATGGAGAGAGGGAGTGAGAGTCGGAGTGGGTGAGACAGGGGGAGACAGAGAGACAGAGGGAGGGAGAGAGAGATGGAGGGAGGGAGGGAGAGGGAGAAGGAGAGGGAGAAAGAGAGGGAGGGATAGAGAGAAAGAGAGAGAGTGAGAGAGAGAGAGAGAGAGAGAGAGAGAGAGGGAGAGATGTGTGTATGCCGGGTCTGGTGGCTCAGTGGACGAAGGCGTCCACTGCAGGGACCTGTGATCAACCTCCTGGTCACAGGTTTTCTTTGCTCTAGCCCGCCCCCTTTCCCACTGACCCCGCCCCCACCGGTGCGGCCCTCGGACACAAACCACACTGGAAATTTGGCCCCCGAGAGAAAGTTTGTGAGTACCCATGTTCTAGCCTGATGGCATCCGTCTCAGCACCCATTGCATTCTGGGAGATGTGACCATGCCTTACTTTGATGTGACCAATCGCGCCAAGACAGCTGATAACGAGCCACGTGTGAAGGAAAGCTCGGGGGATGGAAATGGGATGTGCTGTTGACAAACAACCATCTGGTCACCACATCTGTGCTTCGAAGCTGGCACTTGTAGGGCTAAAAACTTTTCCTAGAATCTGAAATATCATTCAATCAGTTGCTGGGTCTTTCTGTACAACCCATGCCGCAGGGTAATGAGTCGGAATTTTGTTACCCAACTGGGACTGAAGGGCGCTCATAGATATCATTAAAAGCTCCTACTCCTGTCCATCGAAAGCGCTACAGCGTGTTCTCAGTAACACGAAACGCTATGTAAATGCATTTGCAATTGTTTTCAGGCTTGTGAGATTGTATTTAACTAAAAAAAATGCATTCTGGGAGTTGTAGTTGATTCAGTTCGGCTCACAATCGGCTATTTGTAAAAGGAAACAAAACCAAGCGATTGAAAAACCAACTCCTCACTGACTCATCTGCCAAACCAGGCTGTGCGCAAAGTACGTGTTATCATTATTTGAGATGTCAAGTTTTCCCGATGATAAGCTTGAATAGCAAAACCGGCCCTGTTTTTTTAGTTTTTATTTGCATTCCGGCTCTCGTTGTCCTTGAACTAAATGTAGAACGAGTATCAAGAAACGAAAAGCGGAGACAATGCTGCCAGCGCGTGATTGGGTACCTTGCGCCCTCTGATGCCTCCCTGTCCCTCGTATCACAGTGAAACACGCTCAGCCAGTCTTGGCCTTTTAGCACGTCGAGACGCCCGGCTGACCAGAGGGGATAAAGCGCCTTGGTGGAGAGTAACAAGCAGCAGAAGGAACAGATATGGGTTTTTGGCTATTAGCTTTATGGGATACTTGCTACCACAGTAAATAATGCGTTTCTTGCGCTACTTAGAAAGGGACTAGTTTTATTTACCTCTGGGGAATTAAAAACCTAAAAAATAAAGCTATCTGGTAAAGCCTCTACTATCCTCGGGCAAAGTATGCGCTATATAAAAACAAGATCACACACTGCAAGACCAACATCAAATGTAGTGTGTTAGCTGCACATACATTAAGGTCACACGCTGTGTCAGCTTCACTGATAAATACTGTATGCTGTACAGATTCCAAGAAACAGAGGTGCAAACACCAAGATCACACAGTGTTAAAGCAAAACTGACGAATATCACACATAGTGTCAGCTACATAGAAAACACAGGGACACTCAAAGTGAGGGCCACAAACGCCAAGATCACCCACTGCTAGACGAAGCCACGTACAGTTACCAAGATCACAGACACTGTCAACAGGATAGGATCATAGCGTCTGCTGCACAGAACTCAAGATCAGGCACAGTATAACACGCATAGATATCACGAACAGACAGCAACAAAAACCAAGATCACACAGTGACAGAGCACACTGTTAGGTTAGAGATTAGACAGGCTGATTCACAGACACCAGGATCACACACGGTGCAGAGTCTCATATAGAATCTGCTACACCACTGAGTAAAATGAGGGTCGCTGTGGGGGATTGCTGGAGGAGACCCTGCATGTTCTCTGAGTGCTGTGCTGGGCTGGGGAGAGGTGCCGTGTTCATCTAAGATCACACACTGTTAGACGAATGTCACAGAGTGTCAGCGCACAGACACCAAGATCACGCATAGGGTCCGCCGCAGTCAACGGTGCTGCAACAACTTCCAGAATGATGGTGCTGCCATTAATGTTAGCGATTGTGAAAAATCTGTGTTTTTTCTTAAAGGGGCATGGAAGCGGGTACTCTGTAAATTAATACTTGCTTGACGTTCGTGCCAGTATGTCAGCGTTGTTTTTTTCCATTATATTTAAAAAGAATGAATCAAACGTGGTTACATATGCCTCTGGTTTAACACTGTACACCAAGGACAGGGCAGTGACCTCATGAGAAACGCACTCCAGGGAGTGAAGCTGCTGAAAAAACACACGAGTGAGAGGGCGAGGAGAGAGGCGCTTTTAAGTGAGTAAGTGTTACCTTGGCCTGTGTGAGAATACAATCAAACAAAAACAAAAAAAATAAAAAGTACGCAACAGCAGGGGTGAATAATTAGGGGGGAGGAGAAATGCCTGAGGCCAAGCCCACAGGATGTAATTAGGGGGAGGAGAAGTGAGGCCGAGCGCACACTGCGCACGCTGGGGGAAGCTTCAGATGCCTGTGGAAGGGAGGCGGATGGCTTTGATGTGGACGCGCTTTCCGCTCGAGTGCTCCACACGAACTGTATGAAATCTGCGATGGTTTAGACCTTGGTTTGCTCCCAATACTCTCGTCTATTTATTCCTTGCGGAATATAATAGACGAGACCTAAAAATGGGGGGGGGGCTGTGATAGTTGATTAGACGTAGAAGAAGGCGATATCACAATAAGCAGATGTTGAAAATGAACTTGCCGGCTGGCAAAACTCATACAAGTAAGAGTTTATTAGCAAGTTTATCAGCTGGCAACAGTCACCATACGCCACAGCTCTCCACAAGGCACATAGTAATTGTGAAAACTCTATGCAGAAGCAAGACACACCACAGTCAGAGTTTTAAGAAATCAAAGCCAGGAGATCTGATCAAAAGGTGACTTTAAATACAATCCAAGCCAGGAGGTCTTATCAAAATGTGAATTAAATGAACCAGCAAGGAACTGCACCGAAACAACTCACAACCAAAAAATAATAATATGGTGAGCGTGCAGCAAATTCCTTATTAAAAATAAAGTGCCATTAATCCCATTAGATGGAAGATCTCTGAAACTTATAAAGAACAGTACCTTTGAGATCTTATAGGTGTTGAGGCTGTTGGGTTCCTTCCTTCACCAGCTGCCAACTACGCCAATGTAAAATCCTCCAAATGGAAATTAAGAGGAAGGCAGGTTTGAAGTTGAAGATAATTTCCAAGTTTATTGCAAGTGAAGACGAACCCATCCAAAACCACATCCAAACCAAGTAACTGCTCTGTCCCAATTGAATACTAACATTCCTGAACCATGGCAACAGAATAGCTAGGAACCAAACATGAATGATGTCACCATTTACTAAGACAAATGAGCTTAATGGAAAACACTAACACAAATAACTAATATAACAGAATATCACAAACACGTTCCCTAAAGCTGCTGAGACTGGTTTGGGAATAGTAAATGTAACCTCTCCAGATACCTCCTCTATCCCTACAGTTGTGTGGACAGGAATGGGAATAGTAAATCTAACCTCTCTAGAGCCCACCACTTTCCCTTCTGTTGCTTAGACAAAATGACACTAAAATGACAAAACTCCAATAAGGAGAACCGGAGATAGACATTTTTAAGTAAAAATAGTGCAATGAAGCACAAAGTGCCAATAATAGTCAGTGGTCCGAGTAGCCAGAGACATAGGTGCAATTTAACACAGATCAAGATGAAAGACGAAAAACTCCAGTGTGACCACACAGAAAATGATGATTTCCTACAGCCAGCAAATAAATAAGCCCATTCTTTTAGTCATATTATCACATGGCAAACACCAAGCAGTTAACCTGCTTCATGTTTTCATCTGCTTGACTGGAATAAAGAAGTATCATGTTCACAAATACGCCATCAATATACTCCGAAACACAGAGCCATTACCTCCAGCCTGTTTGGCTGCGCAGCAAAAGGACTGCAGAGATTCATAAGCTTTATTATATACATGGTGCGTGCCATTCAATGAGAATATCTTGCATCTCTGATTACATTACCTGCCCTCCCCCACTAGAATGCAGCACAAATTTACAAGATTGTATTTTGTGCCTTAAGATATCAGCATGGATCGTTTAAAACTATCCACCAGCAGGCCACGAAAACAGCAGTGCTCTTAAATCTAATTTTCAATCGGAAGCTCTTGAGGGATCTTGTCTTTTAAACAAACTCTGGATAGAATGCACTTGGTCTCTCGTATTTCCGGATTGTCCAAAGCTTCATTTATATAAACAGTTTTCTTAGGACCCTGACCTTAATGCCGCTGAATGGCAGGGTTGCTGAATGCCATGTCTGTGCACTCTTGACTCCACCCCATGCCTCTTTATCCACCCACTACATTTCAGCTCTCTTTATTAGAGTTGGGCGAGTCAACCCATTAACAGGAAGAGAGAGCCAACCTAAGGTCTGGCTCGACTCTTAGATCCCGTGCACGAGCCGAGCCCTGAACACGCCGAGCTCTGAAAACGCTTGAATTCTAAATCATGCAACAAACATCTGGTTAAATATGATAAAGTCTCATCAAAAATTTAAAAAAGTGTTGTTCTGTAATATTGAGACTTTTACATCAATAGGTCACATTATCACTTTTTATGACACTCACTGAGAAATGCTTATTCAAAATTGGAGTGGTTTACATGAGCACCACCTATATATCGCAAGGTCATATTATTTTTTTAACACATTGAGAATAAATAATTTACACAGAGCACCACTTATATATCACAAGGTCAGATTTTTTTTTTTTAACACATTGAGAATAAGTAATTTACACAGAATTACATGATGTTGAGCCTCCTACCAAGACTCGAACCTGGTTTCCCATTTCCAAAATCGCCAGCCCTGGCAGTAATCCAGGGACGTTTCCATTTACCCGACAGGATTCCCGTACCAGCCGGAGGCGCTAGGCGGGAACTGAACCATTTTGAATCTATTTTCAGGCCCTTCATGACCATTTAACAGGTCATTTGGCATTCCTGTATTTTCTTTCAACTGGTGGAGGGTCCCAGGCCGTGGAAAAAAGCACCTATATCATTGGATCCAGTGTTTTTGTTTGTCCCCCGACATAGGTTCCGGCCAGTCTCCGAAATATTTCTAACTGACTGGTGGATGTGTTTCTCCACTTGTGTGTACCTAGGCTCTTCCTTCCTTGCTTGTTCTTTAATATTGCGCCCTGAAGAAGGTGAGACCCATATCGGGGTCACCCACTGAAACGCATGTCGGTGCTGGAAGTTTTATGTTTATCTGTTTTCCCCCTATATATACTACTATGTTAATAAGAAATTGATTTTTGCGTTTGTGACTTGAATCAACAGCGGTTCTTTAGTTATGAAACAACCCTGAATTGACAACTATTTCCATTTATTTGATCATTGTGAAATTTTACAGTTTCATTAACTGTTGAAGGTCATAGGGGGTTTGTGATTTTTTTGTATATATTTGTATGTAGAATGTTTTGAATCCTTATATATTTTTTAAGACATATGTGTATGTGTGGGTATGCACTGGTCTGTATGAACGTCAGTGAGTGTGCGGCGTTGGTTACTCATGGTTTAGCATGAATTTATTCTCAGACATTTGTATTTTCTGTGATATATTGAAAACATTTGATAATTTTTTATCCAATTAATCTGTGTTCTGTACTGTGATTTCCCTGTTTTCATGTACATGTGTATATATATCAGTCACGACTAGCATTTTATTTATTCTTTACAGGCAGAGAGTTTTTGTCTTGATTGTATTTCTCGTAGCTCTGGCAGTAATATCACATCCTGGGTAGAATGAGGGTGGCAGCCAAAAGCCACATGAAAGCTTAGCTCGCTGTGGGCTCAAGGTTCTGACTAGACCTCGAGATGAGCTAGAGCCAGGTTTCAGGTTCGCCCATATCTACTCCTTATATGTCTCTAGCAGGCTCTTTTCCATATCTGCTTTCTCCCTTTGCCACTATTTTCCTATCTTACTTTTCCTCTCGCTCCCTTTTCAGGTTTGGCCTCAGTCGCGCTTCATAGCGATGTACTGTGGCAAAGTGCTATGTGAATCTTTTTAAAGAAAGCTAAGTGCGCCAATGGTATGTAAGTGGAAAAAAATGTCCTTCAGCTAACACAGCAAGGAATGGCCTGTTCCAGCAATGGCCTCTAAGGCTATGTTGATCAGTTGGTGCTTATATGCCAGGAACTCCAATGAACCAGACCACTCTCAGAGGGCCCTGGCCCCGCGCCGCTGATATCCCCAGCGTATCAAGTCACCTCCTTAATTCCTGTATCTTCCACTGCCATACCCTCACACTTGCCTCCTTTGATGCCCCTCCCCTGCCACTCCCCTCGTCCCTTAATATGCTTGTTGGGGTATGCCATTACCCTGCCTCCTTGCTCTTGGGTTTTCATATGACAGGCATGTGTCTCTATCCACCTCCGGTCACACAAGCTTACCTGGTTGCCTCCACACCCCCCCCAGCAAGTACTTTAATGCAACCATTCCTAATAGCACCTATGAAAGAGCAACAGGCAGATGCAGGCCATGTGATGGGGAGAGAAGGGGAAGCCCAAAGCACCGCTGTAAGGTAAAAATGCAAAAAAAGTATTATTGCTGTGCACGTTAGGCTGACTGTGTACAGGCGGGCTTGGTTGTATGTGTGAGAGTCTTTAAGTGTGTGTGTGCATGGCTGAGGAGTGCCCATGAGTTGTACCCACCCTGGGAATATGCTGACCCTCACACAATGGTGGTAATCTTTACCAACTTGTGTATATACACTCTTGGCAACCTGTGGTAATCCATTGAATGTCTCCCACCATTCATAAGATGCTTGCCCTAGTATGATGAAAGCAATTCCTGAAATATTATGCGCTTACATTGGTCAATAGTAACTCCCCCCTCCTCCCCCCATGGCACTACTGCGATCCTGAAAGTTATAGTAGAAATCCTTGGAATATTTTTGTGCATCTATTGAACATTGATACACAGATCAAGAATTATGTTCACTCTTTTTTTGGGTCTTTTATGGCATTTCAGGCTAAATAGAGAAAACAATACCAGAGTATTCAATCAGCAAATGTTCATACGTTGCATGTCTTTTATACAAAAGGACTGTCACCCTTATTGTCAGTACATTAGATTGTTCGTCTCTCTTCCCTCACATTTAATGACACAGTTTATCCTCATTTTATTGTGCCCTTAGTCCACTACGAGTGGGGTGTTGTTCTTAACAGGCAGACAGAGCATTCCTCTACTTGTTTTCCATCTCCCCCCGATTTTTGTCTATTTTTGCGCAGCCCCTACCTTCATCAACCACCCTTTCAGATTGCATACACCAGTCCATGTCAGTTTTCCAATCCCTAAGCGCAGGCCCAGAATTCGCCCACCACTTCTTTGCAATATTGCGTTTAGCTTCAATAAAACCTAGTGCGACCCAGGTTCTTTCTCTTGCCGTAATGTCTTTTTCCTCCTAAATGTTTAATAAAGACCACTGGGGCAACATCTCTACCTCCCTTCCACATAGTGTAAGCATGCACGTAGTTATCCTTTTCCAATATTCTAGTATCTTTGGACAGTCCCACCATAGGTGTAAGAACGTACCTATCTGGCCACAGTTCTTGGGACATTGGAGTGATTCAATTTTAACCATTTTAACTAGTGTAGTGCTAGTATAATATGTCCTGTGTAAGATCTTTAATTAAACCAATTTGAATCGGTAGCATATGGATACCTCTCGGGGGGATGCAAGCGCCTCCTTCCACTCCTCGTCAGTGAGGAATCCCAGATCCTCCACCCATTTAGCACAGACTTTCTCCAAAGTATCAGGAGAGTTATTCAATAATTTCCAGTACATCAATGATATTGCCTTGTCTTTCAAGTAATCATCCAAGAGCCTATGCTCCAAAGGGGAGGAATATGGGAGATCTCTTCCAATTGGGATGGCTTGCAGTAGTGCGTGTCGTATCTAGAGGTAACTGAAGGTTTCTGTTGAGGATAACTCACACTCCCTCTAGAGGTCTGCAAAGGGCCTAATCTTCCGTCCCGCCTATAAGTCTCCCACCCTTGAAAGACCAATGCGGATCCATTTGCCGTAGCCAGGTTGGTGTTCTAGAATGCCCAGATGTACTGAGTCCCATTAAGGGGTGGCCAGAGTAATCGTATCCCTTCATCCTAATGTTGCTGACGCTATGTGCCACATTTTAATTGTTGTCGATGTTGGGGAGTATATTGTTGACTTCTGCCTCCCGCCATAAAAGGCCCTGAGCTAAACTCCCAACCTCATGTTGTATCTATCCATTCTGTACGCTGGTTTGATCTGTTCTAGATGTACCCATTGGTTTACCACTGTAAGTGCTTCCCAATACTAGCATTGAAGTGCCAGGAGGGCAATCCCGCCATCGTACCAGCCCTTGGTCAGCGTATTTAGTGCTATTCGCGGAGTTCCACCATCCTAAAGAAGCGTCCGTACCTCCGCTTCTACATCGTGAAAGTACCTCGGGGAAACCAAATATGGCGTGTTTTGTAAAATATAGACCAAACGGGGGAGCGCCATCATTTTATAAAAGGAAGTTTTACTTGGTGCTGAATTCTCCAGTGCTGCACGTCCTCTCGTAATCGACGCAAAGGAGGATCTAGATTACGATCGTAGAAGACCGCTGGGTCCTTGGTAACATAAATTCCCAAGTATTGAAATTTCTCCCTAGTTATTTGCACCGTACAGGCTCTGAGAAGCTTAGGGCGTGATCCCAGTTTATGGTGTACCCTGAGTACTTCTGATATAGAGTGAAAATATGCAGCAGATGTAGAGAGGAGTAGGAGCTCACCAAGTAGAGGAGAATATCATCAAAATATACAGCAAAAAAAACCCTAGATCATATTCACAACAAAACTGTCCCACACAGAGAACAACACATTTATATAACTTTTTTGTATTTTATTTTCAAAAAATATATATTCATTTCTTTCAATTAGTATTCAATAACTTTTTAATAAATACGTTGTACATATAATTCATATAGTTCAATATGACTCCAATCTACATCTCACTCAAGGGAGTCCCAACATAGATGAAGCAGTATGAAAAATTGAGGTACATGTCTCAACAACAAAAAAACAGAATAATATATACCTGAGCAACAACCACAGAAAAAATAGAAAATATTATTAATCAGAACGAAAACAATTTAACAAAAAGACAAAACATAACAATTGTAGACATCATAGACATTCTCAACAACAAAAAATGCGCCGACGCGCGTTTCGGAATCTCATGCACCATCCTTTCTCAGGGCGCTGATGGTATGTTACATATTTTGATAAGCCTTATACATTCATTTCATTTGACAAGGCATTAAGTACTTATAGTTGAGGCTTCGTCAATAAAATTTGTTGCATATGGGCAACAGTAGGATGAAAAATATCCAGAGCAGAGACCTTATCCTGAATTAAGCGCTGTTTGGGGTCAGCCGCATAGACATAGGGCTCACAGTCTCTTGATAACTTGTAGTAGAGCCCAAAGAACAGCAGGTATTCACACAATAGGCCAATCCAATAGCAAGTAAGGGCTAAAAATGATGTCCTTATACGTTTGGAGTTCAAAAAGAAAAAATGGGGCTCATTGCACAATGTAGATGAACCCCCCCAGTCTCCAGCAATAATTCAGTAACTGGTTTTCAGATTTTCAGATATGACCTAATCCTCGCTTCGACCCACTAATACAGGTCCATCCATAATAGCTTCTCAACCTGCGCTGGGTTGGAGAAATTTGTAAGAGGAAAAATCATTCAGGAGATAGAATCCCGCCATACACCTCGTGCTCTGCAAATACCGGAATATCATCAGCATAAAGGGAGATTCTATCCTCCTAGTCCTCTGTCCATTTAAGTCCCCTGACAAGCAGGTCACCCCTTATCCACTCCACCAGTGGTTCCAAACTAGTGCATATATCAATGGGGAGAGGGGACATCCCTGCCTCATCCCCCTTTGCAATTTGAAATCTTTGGATCTACCTCCGTTGACTGTGACTTGTTCCAGGGGATCCGAGTATAGAAGTCTAATCCAAGCTAGAAAGTTTTTCCCAAATCTCTCTAGTCAAATGCCATTTTAGCGCCTAAAGACATTGCAATTGCCTCTTTCCTGATGGTGTTAGCTCTTCCCAACCCTCTGTGAAGACATCGGAGGTTAAGTGCGGTATTTCCTTCTGGCATAAATCCTGATTGGTCAGGATGGACAAACCTATGTAGCAATTGAGCCAAGCACGTCTCCAGGATTTTCGTTAAGATCTTAACTTCTACATTCAGCATAGATATTGGCTTGTAAGATGCACAGCTTTTGGGTGGTTTACCAGTTTTGTGTATAAAATATTAACAGACCATTGATTTTCGGGCGACATTGCTATTTTTACGCTTTCCTGGTACATTTGCAATAGATATGGGGCAGTTGTAGACGCGTTTCGTTTGTATAATTCAATCAGTAGGCCATTTGGGCCCAGTGCTTTACCGGCCCTCAAAACCCCAATTACATGCACTATTTTACTCTTAGTCAGGTCTAATTCTAGACTCTCCCTATCTGCTGCCCGGAGGGACGGCAGACCCAGGATAGTCAATAGCTCTTAGGCATTGGCTTGGGAGGTCAGTCTTGATTGTGCTTATAATTGCTCATAATATGTTGCAAGGTATCTGATATTCCTTGCCTATCTCTCAGTGGTGTACCCTTGTGTGGGGGGATCTTAAATACCCATCTGGAAGCTTTTTCCTTCCTATCTAGCCATGCCAGCAATTTGCCCGCTCTATCTCTCACCTCATAAATTCAATGCTGAGTCGCACAGTTCTGTGCTCTAGCTGCCTCTTCTGCAATATCTCTATATTCTTTCTGTTAGATTTTTTGTCTGTGCTGTACATCTGGGGTGTCTGACTGTAGCAACTCAGTTTCTAGCTTCTGAATTTCCTCTTCTATCGCTGTCAACGGTTCTGTCTCTCTTTTTTGTAGCCGGATATTAAGGAAATTTGGGCTGACCCCACCAAATCCCTATTCTCTTTGAAGTAATTTTGTGTTGCTTTTGTTAAGCCCTCTCTAATAGATGGTACCGGTAAGTACCAGGAGTTAATCGACTTCCGGATGCCATTGAGTATAGGTGCACTCCCATATACTGCCCTAAGTGGAACATGGTCGGAGATACCTCTTGGGAGGTGAACCATCTCTTCGAACAGTGGGAGTTGTTCCGCTACTCCGAACATATAGTCTATGCAGGATAAACTTCCATGAGCCCCAGAGTGGAAGGTATGCTGACGGGCTGATGGATTGTGCACCCGCCATATATCAACAAGGCCCATTGCCGACAAAAACTCTACTAAGGACTTTCCTGAAGTATCATATTGTCTGGTCGGCCAGCGGTCCATATCTTCACACATGGCCACGTTGCAATCACCTCCGATATGTAACTTCCCCTGTGGCAGGCTGATAATGGTGAACCTAGGTGAGCGAGTGTGGGGATATGTAGACTTGGGGGAATATAAAGGGATACAATGCTTAAAAGCCGGCCCTCCCAGTGCTCCGTCAGTGTTACAAAATGCCCCCTGTGAGTCGTGTGTGACTTTTCGTATCGTGAATGGAAAGAACCTGCGATACCAACCCCTCCTGACCCCCTGGTGTAGCCTGCATGGGCCACTAATTTATAGCCTCACCTATTCAGCACACAGTAAGAAATCCCCTGTATGTGTGTTTCTTGTAGTAATAGTATGTCAGGCGCCTGACGTTTCAGGTATTGCAATATCACCCCTCTTTTAATTGTGTCCCCTAGGCTGTTGAAAGGATTTTGAAATTACAGGAGGGTTTGTCTCTGTTCATAGTCCCGTATATCTTTCCAAGCCCCTCTGAAGTGCATTCAAGGGCATCCAGGAGGGAGGCCATTTTACCTTTACCTTCAAGTCCTTTCGGACGACGCTCTGTTCTGCAACCTTCAATTTTTTGAGACATGTACCATGTAGTACTGCTTCTACAAACGACTTTGTGCGCCTATAAACTCTGTTAACCAAACTGGTAAAACTAGTTCTCCCCAGCCCGCTCCTTACTTCCCTGCATTGTGGACTTAATCTGCCCACTCCCCCCCAACTCTGCAGAGTGCCTGTGTATCCCGTCCCTCATACCTTAATGCTAGGGAGAGTGTCTCCGCCGGCTGTCCACCAGCCACACCCTATCCCCAAACCATGCAGTAGATTTACCAGTTTGCAGCTATGCTGTTGAGGTCCAACAGGTTATTTGACCCTCTCAGCACCTTGTCCCCAAATTAATACTGAACAGTTTGGGGGCTCGAAGTGCTTCAAAAAGGGAAATGTTGTCTATTATGAATAGCGGCCCCAGTGGAGTCACTAGACTCTGCAGTTCCCAAGTGTCCTTCTTCCGTCTAGGTTTGTCTATTTGCTCCTTGTCTCAAGTCTTGACTTCATAATATAGAATACTTTCTCTATTGCAGCTGTGTCTCTTACGATGGCTGAATGACATTGGATCACTCACTGTCCGCTGGCAAACCACCGTTCTGTTGATGTCCTGGTTGTCGTCACTCCTCGCTTTTCTATTGGTGGGGGTTGGATCGTCCTCTCCCAGATGTCCTCCAACCCTCTAGCCACTCCCAGGCCCCTAAGGGGAGTTGAAAAACCACAATTTCCCCTCCGCTGCTACACGGAGCTTGGCTGTAAACAACATTGCATATTTAAGGTCCCTTTCAAGGAGAGCTTTTTTGACTTCCAGAAAGGAGCAACGTTTCTGAGCTGTAAAGTCCGGAAAGAAGGTTATTGTGGATTTGTCGTATTTTAGTGGAGGTGCTGTGCGGGCGGTCTGCAATATTACATCTCTATCCCTGAAGGTGAAGATCCTCGTCAGAATGGGGTGGGGGGCGACGCACCCGGCCGTGGCTGGCCTCCTGGTACTTGTTAGGCACGTTACACCAAAACGTAGTTAGAGAGAATTAGAGGCTGCAAATGTTTTTTAATAAGATCTTCAAGTCTGTGGATGGCCCCTCAACCCGCTCCGGTACCCTAAAATGCGGATGTTGTTTCTACATGCGCGCCCTTCATAGTCTTCTAGGTTCTTCTCTAGGGTTGCCGTCATCAGTTGGAGCTTTTTAACGATTGGCGCAAGTGATTTAGTAGTTGACTGGAGAGTGGCAATGGAGTCTTCAGTAGCTTGTACTCGGTCCCCCAGATTGTGAAGGTGTGCATACAGTAGCGTACCTTTGCTGTGACCGTGTCTATTTTACTTTCCAGCATGAAGTAAACTCCTTGGATTACTGCCATTATGTCTTGTAAGGTAAGCTTGCTTTTGTTGACCGTCGCCTCCCTCCTCTGACGGGGTATCCATCATAGGGTGTGTAAATTTGTCAAGCTTAGTTTGGTGCAATGGTTTGGAAACCTTGTGGCTCGACATCATGTTGTAGGTTGAATTGATTCACCACACACTTTGCCGTGCCTTTACAAACCAGCTTGGGGTTTATTATATTTACTTGCCATGGTCTGTCACTCCCTTCAGATCAGTACTTCAGCTGATGGACTGGAGTTAAAATCCTGGTTAATGGACTCTCCATGTTCCGTTCACTGTGTACAAATGCCTTACGCTTTGTGCCTCCCTCTCTGCTCCAATGGCAGAAACATCCTACACGGCCTAAATTAAGGTCTGCTCTTTACCTCTGCTATGTCACAGGATGTCCTGGGCCACGTTGCAGAGGCAGCGCCTCACCGAGAGGCTCTCTGCCCCTCCGCAGCTTCCAATAGCTGCTGTAGTGGGTCGGACCACTGTTTAGGACCAAATGGCATATGCACTCACCTCTTCTCTGCCGCGGCCTCTCGTCGATCACTGCCAGACCAGATCTTATCACAGTGACTTCACCCGATCTAGGGGCAGCGCTACTTCATAACGTCGCTGTCACCCACAAGCTCAGCAGCAGGTTCGGCATCTCTTTTACCTCCTGAACCACGGGTCATTGGCTTCACCAGCCCACCTCGCTCTTGCTCGATATCGGGAGTGACACCGCGATTTCACTAGATGAGAGCAGCGTCCCTTGGTGTCTTAGCCGTTTCAGGCTGTTTCAGCAACACAATTCATCGCCGGGTCTTCAAACTCTTTCTAGATGATCTTGGCCTTATTGGGACCTCCCGACCATACTTTACACTGTGGTAAGCTGGTGATTGATACTGATATTTTAGGGTTTTCGAAAGGCGTTTCCCAGAGCCCACTTAGGGTGAGGCCATTTTGGATGGATGCTAGTCACGCCCCCTGAATTATGTTCACTTTTGCCTTAATATGGTAATTCTTTCAATAGTTGGGGACTCCATTTGATGAAGTTGGTCATTTTGGACAAATTTTCGGGTACCCATGCAACTCACATCTTTTGGGATGGTGAGTTCTGCATTGTGGTGATAAGTTAAGACATATTGTGGACAATGGGCATGCATGGAATCATGGTTTACAACCTTGCAAAACCCTAGCCCATGATTAATGATGCATATTTTGGGTTACTATGATATAATGCCAAAAAAGACGATTGCAAATAAGTTGAATACATTGAGGTTCAAGCAGGCTCAGAAGAAAGTGACCAGTGCAAGTGAACATATGTAATATACACACAATTGTATGTGCTAGCCCACCCTTACTCCGCAACATATGGCAAATGCGGTTTTTGCAATGCACTGTTCTTGATAGAGAATTGGGCAAGGTGCATCCTGTTGCTGCTTGCGCTACCTTTCTGAAATTTCTAATAAAGGAGGGCCATCTCACTGGCACCTAGATGAGCTACGATAATTTGCACTTCCTAAAATGGATTTCCATTTTTAAAAAAGCATATCCAACTGGCTGTTTGATCTCTGATAGTCAGCTATTGCAAGCCAGTGGAACACAATCTTCTAACTGTTCTATTCCTGTCAGTTTGCAGTGCTAGACAACAATTTCTAGGGAGAGAAGTGGTGTTTAAGAACGGACAGAGGTTTATAGGACTTGCCTGTGATAGCACATGCACTGTCACCTGCAAGACATTTGTTAGCTCAAAGGGGATTAGGGCCTGCTCATTGCTCTCATTGGTTAACTTCATCCTCACTCGTATTTGCTGGTTCCTCTTTGGTCAGTACGTGCTGGCTACACTTCCTCTTCACGTTTCTCCCTCACCTTGAGCATGTCCCGGGTGAATCACTGACCAATTATCGATTTCACTAAAATCAACCTACACAAATATCGAGTCTCAAACATCGATCACAATTACATCGACACCCTATACTTATTTAAAAAAATACTAAAACATCGATCACACAATATTGATATACAAAAAAATTGACTACACAAATTTCGAAAGCACATTTATCGAAATATAAAATATCAACATTTATAATTAAATATAGAACATAATATTATCTCGATTACTCTAATATTGACAGCATATATTTCGACTATCTCTAAATATCGACAGCACTAAATTAATAAATACATATTTTCTTAACACTACACATGAAACAATATTAAAAATACACCCATAGAAATATATTTTAACATACAAAAGACATTTATATGAATACATCTCTCTAAAACAATTATTAAAAATTACAACATCAATAAATTAAATGTATACACACACATTTAATATATAGACTTTCTTAAACAAAGATTAATCTTATTTTACAACCTATACAAATTCAATAAAGTATTAGTAAAATACTTACTAATACACTACTCCTCTGTATAAACTTTTAACAGACAACTAACTTAACTCATTAACTTAAAAAAATTCAAACTAACCAATACAAACACACCTCAAGGTATGTGACCAATCACAAACAAACAATAATTAAACATACCCTATATAAAGAAGTTAAAATAATACCCTAAAACCAGCAGAAAATATTCAGCTTCAAGACATACTGCCAAATTTTCGACGACCTTAAAGATTCTTCTGTGAAGGAAAATACTACAAACTACAAAAAGTAAGTAATCTTATACTTCAGAATGAAATGTTTTATCTAATGTAACCTACTACTCATACTCAAAGGTTTATAACTGATTATTTCTTTCTACCTCTACTTTTTTTCCACTACAGGTTCTACTATAAAAAACAGATGAACATTCTCAACAAAAGTACTACAACCTACTTATAACGTAAGTATATTAAACATAGTTTACTTACACTGAAAAAACCTAAATAAATAGGTAAAATGATAAAAACATATAATAAATCAGACTTCACTTTCTAACGTTTAAAAATTAGTAAACACAGGTTTAAAAGACAAAACAAGTGAAATTCTTTTTGTAAAAAATGAAACTTCTATTATAAATACTGAACTAATTATTACTCATACATTTTTATTTTACAACAGATAACTGAAAAACAAAAATCTGCAAGACATCATCAAGAAATCTACATTCAACAACTAAAAATTAACACTTGGTAAGTATATAATACAAACACATATACTAATATTTAGCTTTCAAAAATCGACAATGTTAGTACTTGACTTTATTAAAAGTTATAAATGTGTTTTCTGAAATGTTATCTATTTAAAAATAAATAAACTGAACTATTGCATTATAAAAGGTAACACCCTACCAAATGTGTAACCAAAATACACATATAAACATTGCCTAAAATATTGTTTACTTTCTTTCAACAGACCAGTAAAAACTATAAAAGCATCAAGCTAAAAAGACATCTACTTTCAAAATCTACAATTTAACTGTTGGTAAGTAAGTAGCTACAAATTGTACATAAATAATTAAATACTCTTTTAAAGTATAAACTTTTCCTAATATTATTTAATACACCCTTTCTAGATTTAAGAAAACAACAATGACAGAAGAAGCAAGATTTATAACATCTCAGAAAGGAAAAATTTTATTATGCTATATGGGGTATACTTATACTCAGGAAAAACAAAAAGACCTTAAAGTTAACTGGAAATGTACTAAGTATTACTCTAACAAATGCTATGAGCATGCAACAACCAGAGAAACAAGTGTCATTAATACTACTGAACATAACCATCCACCTAACATCTCAGAAATAGAGGTTAGATCTACTCTAGAAAATATTAAAGAATTAAGTAGCACATCTGACCTACCAACAAGTGTAATTCTTAAAGAATTACTTCCTAGAGTACCTAGAGAAGCAAGAGGTCAGTTACCATCAATAGCTTCTATAAAAAGAACCACAGCTAGGACCAAAAAATCCAGTAGACCAACAATACCAATACCTAAAACTTTTGAAGAGATCATAATTCCACCTGAGTTTACAATAACACATAATGATGAACCTTTTATCTTCTACGATAATAACAACAAAGATAAACAACCTTAAAAAATTTAAAGAAAGTCAAACATGGATGATGGATGGCAGTTTTACCATATGCCCTAAACCATTCTATCAATTATATACCATACATGGGCATTACCATAATACCTGTATCCCATTAATCTATTGTTTGTTACCAAACAAACAAACATCTACTTACAGAGAAATATTGAACAAAATAAAAGAAGAAACATAAGACTTCTTTCCACTAAAAATTATAATAGACTTCGAACAAGCAATGATCAATTCCATTCTTAAAACATATCCACACACATCCATACAAGGATGTTACTTCCATTTTAACCAATGTCTATGGAGACATTTGCAAAAATCAACACTTGGGGCTCCATTAGGATGTCGGGCAGATCGCCACCGCCCGACACCCTTTTCCCCCCGCCACATTACAATGGCCGGGGGGACCGCAACGGAGGGAAACACCGCCCGCCACTTTTCCGCCCTGGTCGCATTGCGGCCAGGGCGGAAAATGATTAATATGGTGGCGGTGTCCATGAGACACTGCCAGCCATATTACAATGGCAAGAGAGCAATACCTTTCCGCGGCGGCAATGCCGCCATGGAAAGGCAGGCGGTGTTCACTCTGGGGGCCCCCTGTGGGCCCCCGGAGTGAAGGCCAAAGGGGGGTGGCACACGGGGGGTACCTGTGGTACCCCCCTGCATTTGCATAATCAAAGTTGCAGGCACCTCGCGGTGCCTGCCGCTTTGATTACGTAAATGCTGCTAAGAGAGCCCCGCCCGCCACAATACTATAAATACAGGATGTGCCCGCCACTGTGGTGGGCACATCCTAATGGTGCGTGCGGGACCCCCGCCCTTAGGGCGGGCGGTTCCAATTTCCGATAGAATGGCGGGCGGGCAAAGCCCGCCCGCCATCCTAATGGGGCCCTTAGTGTTGAATATGCAACCAATATTACCTTTGCATACCAAATCAATCACCTAATAGCCCTAGCATACGTGCCAATAACCAATGTGGCTGAACACTATAACCTTTTAATAGAAAGTCCTTTCTACACACAAAACGAACAAAAACTAGCTCCACTTTTGGATTACTTTGAGGACACCTGGGTGGGGAGACCGCACAGGTCAGGCCACAGACGCCAACCTAAATTCCTAATACCTTGGTGGAATGTATATCTACCAACCCTAAACCAAGAAGCCAAGACAAACAACGCAGTTGAGGGTTGGCATAATGCCTTCCTATCTTGAACTGGACAAATAACTCCCACACTACACAAACTCCTAACAGCAATCCAAAAAGAGCAAAGTTTTCAAGAATTAAGAATGGAGCAATCTGTCTTACAACTAAAACCCAAACTATCAAGACAAACTGCCCAAATGTACCAATATTTACAACAACAGGTACAACTTTACCCTACAACAAGAGGACTCGAATACTTGAAAATGACAGCCAAAACACTAAACTAAAAGCACTAACCATATAAAAGGATCAAAATCCTAATAAAACCTGAAATATAACACCACACATCTCCATAAAAAATCATAACATATTTATTTTGTCAAATATATTTATTTAATTTTAAATATATATACAAAATAATTATCTAACTATAGCAATAACGCTGAATAATAGCACATTTCCCAACCCACATAAATATTAATATTAAATCACTTACCTTTCACAGGAACGTAATAGTCAAATCCAATAATCCATAACGATCCATGTAGTGATAAATCCACAAAATATAAAAAAGACCCCATAAAATGAAAAAATACAACTGTGCTAAATCCATGCAACTTCCAAATAAATCGATAGTTCCAAATCCATCAAAAACCCGAAAATAGTTAAAAAAAGTAATAAACACTCCAGGAAACCCGAAAAATAAAGGAAGTGTAAAATACATCTCAGTTAAAACTACTGAAACACACTTCCTTTAATAAAAAAAAACGTCACAGCTCGGAAACGGAAAAGGCTGTATCCAAACACCTCGAAGAAAAAAAAGAACATTCCCACCCACATAAAACTTAGAACGATACATTAATAATAAACATAACATACATATTTTTAACAAAATATAAATAAACTGCCACAAACACACTAACTCCAACTTCAGGAAACAACAAAACGCCTCGAAAACGGAAAAACGTACCTACTCAACTCCATAATATTTAAATCCTAATGTACTAATCCACAAACCCTAAATAACAAACTACTACCTTCAAAAGTTAGTGAAAATAGTTAAAATATAACGAAAAGCACTCTTACCTGCTCAGACGTGAAGTAGCTTCCAACCGCGAGCTTCAATCTTCTGAAATGACCCAAAAAGACTAAGAGCGGTTACAAAATAAAAGACCCAAATAATACCATTATCAAGGAAATAGTGAAAGAAATGTCAAATAAATTTATTTTACTGAGAAAAAAATTGTTACAATGTTACAAATTGTTTACCAACATGATACTAATTTATTTATATTTCTCCCATTACTATATTATTATAATCATATTTTTTATATTTATTATATTAAATATTATTACTGTTTAATATTTAATGAAATAATTATTAAAAAACTCTTCTGTTAAAATTGTGAAAATAAATGTATAATTTTTCTGTATTTATTTTTCCTATTTCACTAAGAATTTTAAATTATTATTATTAATATTATAAAATTAATAAATTTAAAATATATAAATGATATTATAATTTTGAAATGTTATTGAAATTATGTTTATTGTATTATATAAAATATTTCTAATATCAATTTTTCAATTTAAAAATATAAAAACATGTATAACATCATGTGTGCAGCACATTAATATGTTAAAAATGTAATAAATGTTCATTTAATATCAATGTATAAATATTTTATTTTGTATCAAAATGTATGTACTCTATGTATTGTATTTCTCAATCTATTTTCATTTACTACATTATTTGTATATACCTAAAATGTACTTTACTGAACAACTATCCAAAAATGTATAATTTCAAATTACATTATACTTATACTTATTTGTTGAAATATACATTGATTTATGTACTATATGAACAAATAAAAAAATTGAAAAACAACTGTGTTATTTTTGTCTACTACCTATTATGAAATCATGACTAAAAATATAATACATTTTTATTTAATAAACTTTATATAGGTATATATATAAATATTACAAATAAATAAATTACAATATTGTGACCCTTTTAATATTCACACATATGACTACATTTAATTTAGCTAGATACTAAACACTTAACCTATTTAATTTACTATTCCTACTCAAATTACATTTAATTAAGGTAGGTGCTGGACACTGAACCTAAATAATTTACTATTCCAACTCCAATCTACATTTAATTAGGGTAGGTGCTTGACACTGAACCTATATAATTTACTATTCCAACACCAATCTACATTTAATTAGGGTAGGTGCTGGACACTGAACCTAATTAATTTACTATTCCAACTCCAATCTACATTTAATTAGGGTAGGTGCTGGACACTGAACCTAATAAATTTACTATTCCAACTCCAATCTACATTTAATTAGGGTAGGTGCTGTACAATGAACCTATTTAAATTAGTATTTAACATCAAATTTAGATAAAATTAATACACTCCCCATACTTATACCGTATAAACCCTACATCCCACTTCTAAATATTATAATTATAAAAAATCACAAATATTTTATTTCACAAAATAATGTAAAATTTCGAATTTTTTAATTATTTTAAATTTCAAATTTGCATTTCACATTTCTAATTTTTTTTCAAACATATAATATACTCTATATATATTTTAAAAACACTCCCCACCCTTATCCCCTATAAACCCTACATCCCACTACTAACAATTAAAATAATTGATATTTTTTTCTAATTTCTAATTTCAAAATAAAATATAATTTCTAATTTTCAATTCAAATTTCTATTTAATATTTTTAAAATGTTTAAATAAACTCAGTATATATTTTTATAACACTCCCCACCCTTATCCCCTATAAACCCTACATCCCGCTACATAAAAATTAAATTAAAATTGTAATGTAATTTTCTAATCTAATTTTGATATTTGAAATAATTTCTAATTTCTAATTTTCTATTCAAATTTGTATGTAATTTTTTTTAAATTGAAAAAAAATCAGTATATATGTTTAAAACACTCCCCACCCTTATCCCCTATATACCCTACATCCCGCTACTAAAAATGATATTAAATTTGTAATTTAAATTTTAAATCTAATTTTGAATTTCGAAATAATTTCAAATTTCCAATTTTAAATTCAAATTTTAATTTAATTATTTTAAAATAATTTTAAAAACTCAGTATATATTTTTAAAACACTACCCACCCTTTTCCCTTATAAACCCTACATCCCGCTCCTAAAAATTTACATTTATTTTAAATTTCTAATTTCTAAATCTTATTTCTATTTCATTATTTAAAAATGTTTTATATTATAAATACAACATTTTAAAACACTCCCCACCCTTATCCCCTATAAACCCAACATCCCGCTCCTAAAAATATATAATAATTGATACAACTATTTATTACTAATATAAACTATTATAGCTAAAATTCTACACATTTAGTATTTTACAAATATTTAACAAACACTTTTTAACATGTCGATATTTTAACTTTTCGATATTTTAACATCGATATTTGTTATCTCAACATTACTTAACTCAATATTTTTTACTATACACAAAAAACGATATTTAGTACAACGATATTTCAAACATCGACATTTCTTACCTTCGATTTTTTAAACTCGATATTAGTGCAAGTTGACATAATAAACTCGATGTTTTGACTGTGTACCGTCCCAGGTACTGCTTCCTTTCTTTGCGAGTGTTCTTCCGCTGCTCGCACTTTCTGGTCCAGGCTACTTTTTCTTCTACGTGCAGCACTCATCCACTCCCTTCCCATGCTTGTTGATTTCTACTTCGCCATCCTCTCTCTTTTCGGTTTCTGTCCATGTTGTCAGCTCTTTGCTCTCTCCTAGAAGTTTTTTCAGCCAGTTCCCTTATGGCACCGCTCCATGCTGTTGCTTTCACCTGATCCCCTTCCGGGATGTTTGCTATCCAGGATTTAAAAAAAAGGTAATTTTTCTAGTAAGCTGCTTTTCTCAGGACGTCAATTTAAAAGCAGTGTAAAATATAAATTATAAACCGTATGCGTGCTTTGATCTATTGCTTATGTTACTCAATGGTTTATCAGTTCTTTGACGGTGTTCATTGTATAGCTATAGTTCATGGGCATCCATCACCAGATAAGAAATATGGAGATATAGCCACAATCCCGTTATATTTGAATTAATGTGATCTGCTTAACAAAGACATGAAAATGTGTACTGTGCAAATTCTCAGAGAACACTCTGGTGTAATAGTTGGTCCTAGAAAGTGGAACACATTTTGTCCTGTGTGTGCATATGAATCAAATCTTAGCTGACAGTGTGAAAGACAACAAGTGTTAACAAAGACAATAGGTCTTGCCTCTGCACGAGCTATTAGCTTGTCATTGGCTTTTAGCCATGTTCTACAGTACTGTGGCTGCTGTACAGCTTAACTGAAAGTACAATAAAAGCTCTCTGAGGCAGTCAACCCTGGCTGCATCATAGCACCTTTATTTTTTTACTTTCGGGCATGCTGCATAGCAGCCACCTGCTGCATAACACGGCAAAAACAATGACAAAGCCAATAGATATTGCATAGGCGAAATCTTTGGCTTTGCCAATGCTTGTTCTTCATGGGATTTCCAGTGGCAATATACAGTTTGCCAGCTGTTTGAGAGATGGAGATGCAGGTACATTATTACTAACAAAGGGACCACATCGTGATGGCAGTTTGATAGATTGCTATCATTGTTGAAAATGGAAAATAGCTCTGCTTGCTTCCCTTTGCGGAACAAAGGGGCAAAAGTCAGATCTATCAAGGTTGGAGGCGAATATGTTAGCGTGAAAGGTACCCTATGGACTGAACCACAAAATGAGCTTCAGTAGCCCATTATGTCACCAATATAGCTGTAGTACCACATATCAACTGGACTCCATCCATTAAATATCACCTAACTAACATTTCTCAGTATTACATCTGGTTGTATGACAGAGGCACGCATGGCTGAACCATGCATGTCTCTACCAAGCAGCGCCAAAAACAAAGGCATCTAAAAAACACATTTCTTTACCACACATGCCTTTGCCACGCAATTTCGTGGTAAAGTCTTGTTTTGTAAAGGGATGTGTGGTAGAGTTCACACCTCGGCCCTCTGCATGGATTTCTAATATTCTGGCCCCTGCCCTATAACCCGACCTCCCTCCAGCCCTAAAAACAATCCCCCCTAAAACCTTAAACTAAACCGACTCCTTCTGCCCTGAGCCCAAAAACCCTTCCCCACTGCTGTGAACACTGCCCCCTGCGCTGAGTCCTAAAACTCTTCTCCCTACCTTAAAACCTACCCCTGCCCTGAGCCCTAAAAACTTCCCCATCCTCCCTGCCCTGAGCCCTAAAACTCTGCCCCTACCTTAAACCCCACCCTGAACCTGCTCCCTGCCTTGCGCCATTAAACCAGCCTCCTCCCTTAAAACCTGTCCCCCTAAGCTCCCCCAACCCTAAACCCGTCCCCTTCCCTTAAACCCCCCCCCCCCCCTCCTTTTGACCTCAGCCCAACTTACCTCTCTGCGTCCCTGTCCTTCGTGCAGGCCCTCCCTTCCAGTTCCTCTCCCCGCCCGCTTAGTAAGCTAGAGAGTCGACTGCCTAAACCACGCGTATGCGTGGCTCAGGCATATGTGTGGGTAAGGCACGCATTGTTTAGCTTGCGGTGAAACAGAGCACGTGCTTGAAGCCGCGTTGCAGGGCCAGCTCTAGGGCAGTGCGACGGGTGCCACTGCACCAGAGGCTGACTTCACATGGGGGCGCCCGTTTGCTAGTTTATATTGTGCTTAAAAGCACCTGCTGCCTTGTTCCTGGCCTCCAGTAATTTTCAGTCAACAATTAAAATGTCAAGAAAAGTCCGGTGATTAATGTTCTTTCTGGTGAGTTTTGTTTCTTTGATTCGTGATAAGTTAGCACTGAGGTTTAAAGAACACCTACCATGCAGATCACAAAGTGAATATAATATAAAAAGGTCCATGGGTTACTGCTTTTGTCAGAGACTTCCTTTTGTTAGTTACAGTTTACAATGAGCTATTAACTGTCATCAAAGAACTGCGCGCAGACTTCAAGGAATAGATTAGAGTGTATGGAATTTTTCCCCAGACTTTCATTATTCTAATGTTGCAAAAAGGGTTCATTTGGGTACAAATCAGTTCTTGTTCTTAAAGAGAGCCCCAATCCACTGTGTTACATTTTAAATTCTGAGTTTATGCTTCTCCAGACAAAGTACACTTCAAATATACTGCCTACCTGAATGGATGACGTGAATCCACCCTTTTTTGTCTTCTGATGTATGTAACATTTACTATACACTGATGTACACACCTATGATTGATTGTCTCTGTGTAATGTGTGTGTATGTAAAGTGCTCTGACACCCTTCACTTTTATGAACGACTTTATAAAATGAATGAAATGCTTCTGAGAGAGTTATGGAGACTGTTAAAGGGTGGTAGGGAGGGAATCTGTGGCGAGGTGGTCATTGGGGGGTGACAAAGAAACATTGTCGCACAGGACGCCACCAGTGCTAAAACCGCCCATGCCACGTTGTAAAGGACACTTCCCATGTCATCTATACTTCTAAAGGGCAGGGTCAACACTTCTCATCAAGACAATGATTCAAGCAATAGCTAATATTAGCAGTTCTAAGCTAGGCTGTTAAACTGACAAGGAGCGGTGGTCTTACTTTTGGAGTGCCTCTCTACTCACATTGACATATATTTGCAGTGTGTGTGCATCCATCACATGTACTGCTCTTCTGTGGGGCGGGAATAAATCCTCAAGAAACACAAATACAAACGTGTTTTGTTAATAGGCAAGGGGGAAAATATTTTGTAACATTTTCAATATAAATAGATTTGCTCCCATCGAAGCTATTCGCTTGCTCAGTAAGGAGCAATCTTTTAGAGGCCCACTTTGCTTAGAATGGCTGGATCAAAGTAGAAGGGAATCCATTTTGCACAAGAATTTTAATCAAGCACTTTTTTACTTTATATTTGGTAGAGCTCATCTAATGGCAATGTCTTGCTATGCTCTTAAGAACTATCTGAAACATAGTATTAGTTTCAGTTCAAGAAATCATGATATGTTGCTGGGTAGAGGAAAGTGGAAGATGGAGATTATAGCTTTCACTTATTTGGAGGCATTGCCCCAACCCTAACTGAAGTGGAAATTGGAACTTGGTGTTCGACGATACTTTTTACTGTTCTGTATGAACGTTTTGCCATTAAAATCTGTTATAGGGGCTTAGGGAGGGATTGCATCAGAGAATAAACTATGTGATCCTTCTGGGGACCCTCGACAGACCCTAGAGCATGTTCCTCCTGCTTGCCCTGCACTGCATGCTAATAAATGTTGTTTTCTGAATTCGCTTATTTAAAGATGCATTGCAATTGTTATTTAATCCAGTGAATGAAAAAATGTGTTTAAAGCATGTTTACTTTTTTTTTTAATGTTTTTGAATTTATATATAGATTTTGCACTTGGCATTTAGTGGACCTCATTGTAGATCTGCATCTTAATAATAAACATTTAAAACATAAAAATTAATTAGCATTTCTTGAGCGCTCATACACCTATAGGATTTCCTGATCCTAGAGTGAGAAAAGATAACTGCAGGTAAGATTAAAAAGTTCCAGTAAATAAACAGAGTTTCAAGGAGGAAACTGAGCAGACTTTACAGCAGCTGCTTGAGATAATAGAAGCCTTTACTAAAAAAAAAACTCGTCCTGAGAGTTTCCATCTCCTGTGTGAAAGTCTACATGGACAGAGTCCAAAGTTTCAGAGGATTCAAGAATGGAATGAAGTTGTTTGACAATGGGGCCTTCATGTATCTTAGCTGTAGGGAGGCAAGAGATACATCTATAATTGTTCATGGCAGCAGGGTCGTTTGTGTGGTCTGGCTTGACAGCACAGCTGTTGCCAGACAGTTATGTGAGCCTTACTAGAGCGGGCCTTTGACTCAGCCCACTTGTTGGGAGTCAGGAGTACATGTTTTGATTGGGCAGATGTTGTGTGCTTCTACAAAAAAGTGCCTGCCCTTCGCACAGCTCTGATCATTTTGTTCACTTATTCGGCTGCCTGACCTTGAACATTCAGGGGCACACACATGACATTGTAATGCTATTAAAGTGTCTTAGATAACTAAATAATTTAAGGTGTTTTTCTCTGGCAGCAGAGCAGATCGGAGGAGAGCAATCCTTAACCTAGATGGATTTTTAGGTCTGGCTTGAAAGTGCAACTGTCACCTGACCTTTTAACCTTACCCAATATTATTTTACAATTCTTTGCTTCTATGCAATTACATATCTATTCCTATGCTATTTACTTACAAGGCTTCACATTAACATACAACATTCCTTTAAAAAATACCTTTTTGGCATAGCCAATGCTTGTTCAAGACTGGAGTGACCGAGGCAAACATAAATTGGCGAAGTACTAATTGTGATGCAAAGGAAGAGTTGATGATATGTTGTCTCAAGAGTAGATGGATGGATTTGCCTTAAGTTAGTGATCAGGTACTGGTCACAGGGTGAATCAGATTTGAGCTTTAATAAAGCTCAGGAGACAGAGGAGAGAAAGGAAGCAAACAGGCAGTGGGAGGGATGGGCATAGGGGCAAAAAAGGAAAACATTTAAAGCATCACAAAATTATGTTGTGGGTGGTATAGACAGCTAAAGAGCAGGTGGACCAGAAAGATATTTAATGGTTTTAAAAACATTATTGAGAGTGGTATGTGAAGGCAATCCTGGAGACATGTAACTCCTTCTGAGTCTCTTTTAGGAGTTGTAATGAAGATTTGCAAAGCTGTCTCGATAGAGCATCATAAGACCTCTGTCAAATGTGCTCGGCCGGATGCAAATTGATTTGTTGTTGGCCAGGACATATGAAACCAGGTATCTGGCTTGTGGCAAAAGCATAGTAATTTGGTTGACAATAGCAGGTTGGACATAGAAGTTGGCTGAAGGCAAGGGCATGAAGCCAACCACTACTGTGCACAGCGGATGGCCTGTTGTAGTAGAGATCGTCCAGCCATGTGAGTTGGCTCTTTTCCCATCCCGTGCTGCATTGGCAGGAAGCTGGGCACAAAGAATTTGGAGGCTCGTGGTGGGAGTGAATAGTCTTGCAATAGCCAGTCCTGTACTCAACCCCCATTTCACACATCCATTGGTCTTTTTTCATTTTTCAAGCACATGGCCAATTAAATAGGGCTTCCCGGTGCTGCAGAAAAGAACGAAACAACATGGGTCTTTAAAAAGCCTTGTCTTCGGCAGTCTCCAAAACCCAAAAAGTGAGGCGCATGTTCGCAATATCCAGAGGGAGGGAATTAGGTAGAGAGGGACCAGGAACAGAAAAAGATCTGCACCTTGTGGACCGGCGGATGGGAATAAGTGTAAGTAAAACTAAATCTAAAAAATTCAAAAGGATGTGCATGGCGCAGGACTTGGGAATGCAGAGCAACATTTTTTAAAATCTAGAAATTCAATGAAAAAAACTATAGTAAAAAACAGAGCAATGATCCTGGTTCAAACGTGCAAAACCACCCCAGTCATGGCATGTAATGCACATAATGAATGCCACATTTCATACCAACAAAAAGTAAGAACAGCGATGCCCATGGTGCAGTTTTTTGTATATATTAATTGTAGGACAGATACCATTAATTATCTTTCCCTAACACAATATGTTATCTCCTGGATTAAATCAATCTTATATTTTAAATAAACTTCATTCCTATACATGCATGTTCATTAATTTAATGACCGAATGTAAATTATTTATGTTATATTTATCTTTCTCTTTTTTCTCTTATTTTTGAAAACCCATATATATATATATACAAACATTTAACAAATATATATACACATATATACAATATTTATACAAATCCACAAATTACAAACACAGAAAAAATTCATACATAAAGTAAAGAACCTTACTTATGGTTCAAATGCCCACAATCAATTCAAGTAAGGGATGTTAACCTATCATTATGTCAATACATTTCCTGTACTTAGGTCACCAACACAAAGTATAATGGAGCTTAAGAAGGTCTAATCTTTTCTCCCTCTATTTGTATCCAGCTCCTTTCCTGTAATTTCATAGGGCCCGATTCACAGAATGAACTTACTACTTTTGGCATTCACAGAATGCACTTACTACTTTTGGTATTCACAGAATGAACTTACTCATTTCGGTATTCACAGAAGTTAGGACTACTAACTTTAGGACTCCTAAATGCCTTCTGTGAATACCGAAAGTCTTAAAATTAGGATTTTTCTCAATTTAGTAGTAGTAAAGTTAGGACTACTAACTTTAGGACGCCTAAATGCCTTCTGTGAATACCGAAAGTCTTAAAATTACGATTTTTCTCAATTTAGTAGTAGTAAAGTTAGGACTACTAACTTTAGGACGCCTAAATGCCTTCTGTGAATACCGAAAGTCTTAAAATTACGATTTTTCTCAATTTAGTAGTAGTAAAGTTAGGACTACTAACTTTAGGACGCCTAAATGCCTTCTGTGAATACCGAAAGTCTTAAAATTAGGAATTTTCTCAATTTAGTAGTAGTAAAGTTAGGACTCCTAACTTTACTACTACTAAATTGGGAAAAATCATAATTTTAAGACTTTCGGTATTCACAGAAGGCATTTAGGCGTCCTAAAGTTAGTAGTCCTAACTTTACTACTACTAAATTGAGAAAAATCCTAATTTTAAGACTTTCGGTATTCACAGAAGGCATTTAGGAGTCCTAAAGTTAGTAGTCCTAACTTCTGTGAATACCGAAATGAGTAAGTTCATTCTGTGAATACCAAAAGTAGTAAGTGCATTCTGTGAATGCCAAAAGTAGTAAGTTCATTCTGTGAATCGGGCCCATATACTTTATATTAATTATCTTATGCTGATGCCGTAAACAAGCAGTCAACGCGTTTCAGCCTCTCTTTTGTTTCAGGCCTCTTCAGGACTTTTTGGGCAGTTCAAACAAGTACTTCCTAAATGTCATACCTCCCTGCGTGTATTATTCCATCATATTCTTTTCTTTGCAGGTTAAATCACACCGCAATCCAATATCCATAAACCTCATTTTTGGTATCGGCAGCCGGGTTTCTCAAATCCACAGGCGATGTTTCTTGATTGCGCTATTCAAACGATGGGAGTCGCATTACACATCTTCCCGCTTTCACAGTTTCGAAAGTAATTTGGTTGACAATAGCAGGTTGGACATAGAAGATGGCTAAAGGCAAGGGCATGAAGCCAAACACTACTGTGCACAGTGGATGGCCTGTTGTAGTAGAGATCGTCCAGCCATGTGAGTTGGCTCTTTGCCCATCCCGTGCTGCATTGGCAGAAAGCTGGGCACAGAGAATTTGGAGGCTCGTGGTCGGAGTGAATAGTCTTGCAATAGCCAATCCTGTACTAAACCCCCATTTCACACATCCATTGGTCTTTTTTCATTTTTCAAGCACATGGCCAATTAAATAGGGATTCCAGGTGCTGCAGAAAAGAACGAAACAACATGGGTCTTTAAAAAGCCTTGTCTTCGGCAGTCTCCAAAACCCAAAAAGAGAGCCACATGTTCGCAATTTCCAGAGAGAGGGAATTAGATAGAGAGGGACCAAGAACAGAAAGAGATCTGCGCCTTGTGGACCGGCGGATGGGAATAAGTGTAAGTTAAACCAAATCTAAGAAATTCAAAAGGAAGTGCATGGCACAGGACTTGGGAATGCAGAGCAACATTTTTTAAAATCTAGAAATTCAATGAAAAAAGCTATAGTAAAAAAACATAGCAATGGTCCTGGTTCAAACGTGAAAAACCACCCCAGTCATGGCATGTAATGCACATAATGAATGCCACATTTCATACCACCTGCAATGCAAAAAACACTTATTTGCCCATGACACATGAAAACATCTAGCAATGGTAAACATGGCTGGCGATATGAGTTATGGCTGTGCACCATAACTGATGAATTTGTTTTGCGAATTTTCATTGACTGCACGCACACACAAATCAAATGCAATCTGTGCTCTTATAATGCTTAATAGTTTCTGAAAAAATGACAAACATACTTCTGTTTAAGTTTTTTCATGCAACATATAGGTGGCAAGCAAAACAAGGTGCAATGATGCAGTGATCTGTGTCCAGGCAGACAGAGTCTAGGAGATTACCTGCACCCAGATCAAAGAACTACATTCTCTATCCTGTGTAACCTAGGCCTCACCACCTCAAGGACAAACACAACATTGGCAAACCAGAGTGGTGGCACTCCTTGCCCCAGTCTGCCAGTGACTTGACGGGCCTGTGTACGGCTGCTGTGTGCTCCTTCAAGGGTATGCAATGCTCTTGATCTGCAGGCCCTGTGGTATCATGTCTGCTGCGCCGACATCTACTGGGCCCGCCCTGCTACTGATAGAGTGCTGCTGCGTTGAGTGAAGCGTTGGCCCACCCCGTGGCAGCACGGTGCATCCCACCTAGAGCCTACACATGAGCCCTGCCGGCTGCACATCGGCAGAGTAGGGGGCCAAACTAAGCTTGCTGGCCTTAATTAGCGTGCACCCTCTGTGTGCCACCGAACGAGGAGTGCTACTGATCTGCTGCCAATCGCCCCAGTGGTAGGCTGAGGCCTTTCAAGACCCGTTGTGCCACGCCCTGTGCATTGGTAGTAAGGAAATCTGGTATGGTCCAGAATCACACCAGCTGTAAGCAGTAGCCTCCCAAACATACTCATACCGGACAGTAAAAGAAGCCTTCCAAAACCCTACATAACCCACTCAGGCTTTGGAGCCATATAAGTAACAGCCACTGCCTGCTCAGTTGCGAGTGGCCCCTGAGAAAGGAGGGAAGTACAAGCCTGCCACACGGATGCCTACATACATCTCAGAGCAGCGTGCTACCTCGACCCACCATGGTGAACATTTCCCCCATTGAGCCATTCGTAGTCAAGAGAGACCCTTTTGCACAAGCACCCAGGTGGAGAGACTGGGTGTAGAGAGTGGAGCTATAATTCTAAGCCACTGAGGTAGAGGATGAAAGGAAAAGAGCCATGATACTGCATGTAGGAGGAAAATCTGTACATAGAATCTCTAAAACACTCACTAGTGACCCAAAAAATGCAAGCAACCCTCATAACGGCACTCAAAGCATACTTCAAACCAATGGCCAACAAGGACTATGAAAGGTGTATCTTTCGGCCAGGCTAGGCAGCATGCAGAGGAGTCCATTGACATGTTCTACATCAGGCTGAAGGGTTTAGCCAGCACCTGCGGGTTTGCTGATGAGAGGGAGAAAATCGGTGGTCAAGGCTGCACTTCAGCAAAACTCTGCTAATGCATCCTACAAGAGTCAGGTAAGTCATTAGTGGACATCGTAACCATGCACAAGACCAAGGAATTATCCAAAGCCAGCATGTCCCACATAGAAGTGGCCCTACAAAAGACAGTAAACATGAAACCTGTCAACACCATAACTCCGCAACAGACCTCGGGGAAAATCAAGAAAGAAGCCACAACAACACGACCCTTTGGATACTGTGGTGGTCCCATGCATTGCCCTGCTGACTGCCCTGCAAAACACAAGAAGTGGGCAGGATGCAGGAAATATAATAATTTCACAAAAATCTGCCGCTCATGCAAAGGGAAGGCGTTCCACGCCTCGATCCACAACATGCCCGAAATACAAGAATGGGACAGCGATATGGACAGCGATAGAGACGAGGAAACACACTTTGTCTTCATGATAGGCATGGCCTTTGCAATTGCAGCACCACCTGCCACAATGTCAGATTCAGGTAGAAGTGCACACTGTTAGACCTGGCACCATTGGCGTGGGTCTCCCTCCAATTTTTTGGTCTCGACCCCTTCCAATGCGCTTGCGCATTGCAGATGTCGAGACATATAGAGGTGCAACAGGAAAGCTTACCAAGAGGGCTTTGGCAGGCGGATTACGCACAGTGCATATGCCTGTGTACGCGCTTGCCATTTGCTCCCCGAGCTGCCTCGCATCATCGCATCAGATCCGCCACAGCAATGCCGAGAGCTTCACACTTCAAAGGAATGCTCTCCCCCCTCTGCGCAATGCCAGAGCTTGCACTTCGAGAGGCATGACAACACTAGCATTTCCTGTATGTTTCAGATATAGCGAAAAGTTCAGAATCAAACTGTTTACGTTTGAGATGCTGTCCGTTTCTGGCTCAACAAGAATTTAAGAATTTTCCATGTGTGAGAATTTGTAATAACTGCATCTGGCACAGGAGAAATATAGCATATTTTTAATACCCAAGCCAGGCATCTGAGGTTCCCCAGTTCCCTCCCACCCTTCCGACTTCAGGCATTCAAGCATGAAGCTTCCCCAGCGCGCGCTCGGCCAGCTTTAATTACCCCAACATTCCTCCCTCGTGTTTCTTGTCTTTCCTTGCCTCATTTCTCCTTCTTTTCTCCATTTGATCCAGCCTCTTCTCTTCCTTTCCCTCCCCTCACTATTAATCTTCATTTCTCATCCATATTTACGATTCCTCTTCCTTTTGCTCCTCCTTATGTCACTCTTATTTCCTGCCTATCCCTCTTTGTGCCTCAGTTCCACCTTCTTCTCTTTCATTTCCCTTTTGTCTTCTCTCTTTCCCATCTGTCTGTCAGATTCCCTTTCCTCTGTGGCCACGCCTCTCTTCCTCCTATACTTTTTTTCCTCTGACCCCCATTTATTTTACTCCTCTCCTTGTCGCCCTTGTCATGCTCTGATATCCCTCTTCACTTCTAAAAAATGTAATCTAATAATTTAAAGCGATCCAATGCCTTTGGATCAAATTCACGCGATATATTGCTGCAAAATAGAACCCTCCATTGGATGGCCAGTTCACATCCAACCCAGCGCCCTTTCCCTCTCGTGCTTTCTTCTATGCGCCCTAAAGCCCTTCCCCAAGCTCTATTATAAAGGCCTCCAGATCTGTAGAACTCTCCTCTGTTTGTCCCACCCACCGTTTCTCCCCCACCCCGGTCACCTACGGTGACCATTTGCTACAAGACACTTCGTGCGCGCCGCGCTCCGCCTCTGCTGCCACTTCAACTCACCAGGCTGCATACCCCCTCACCCCTCACTCGCCAATGTCCCTCCCACCCTTCCTTTGATGTCTGCCGCAAGTTCTTACAGGCTAATGGCCCTCCCCCAGCTCAGAGCACGCATCGCTTGTTTTCATCTACTCTCTCACTTTACTTTCCAACCCTTTTCGCTCTCGCCCATACATTTTCTTCCTCTCACACCTCCTCCTCCTGTTTGTTGTCTCATAGATTCCCTTCCCTTTCTCATTGTTTGCTCTTTTCCCCTCCTCGCTTTAGTGAGCTTTCACCTCATCATTCTGCATCTCCACGCCAACCCTCCTTTCACCCCTCTTCTCTCCTTTCTCTTTCCTTCCCTCTATCTATCCTCCTTATTAGCTTCCCACAGCATCACTTAATGCCACAGCATCACTCAGCACCACTCAACGCCACAGAACCACTCACCACCACAGCACCAATCAACACCACAGCACCACTCAACGCCACAGCACCCCTCAACGCCACAGCACCACTCAATGCCACAACACCACTCAATGCCACAGCACCACTCAGCGCACAGCATCCCTCAACACCCCAACATCACTCAACACCACAGCATTTCTCAATGCCACAGCATCACTCAATGCCACAGCATCACTCAGCACCACTCAACGCCACAGCACCACTCAACGCCACAGCACCACTCAATGCCACAGCACCACTCAACAACACAGCGCCACTCAACACCACAGCACCACTCAACGCCACAGCATCACTCAACGCCACAGCATCACTCAACGCCACAGCATCACTCAGCACAACAGAATCACTCGGCACCACTGAATGCCACAGCACCCCTCAATGCCACAGCACCACTTAACGCCACAGCACCAATCAGCGTACAGCATCCCTCAACACCACAGCATCACTCAACGCCACAGCATCACTCAACGCCACTGCATTACTCAATGCCACCATCACTCACTGCCACAGCATCACTCAGCACCACTCAATGCCACAGCACCACTCAACACTACAGAACCACTACACATCACAGCACCACTCAAGACCACAGCACCACTCAATGCCGCAACATCACTCAATGCCACAACATCACTCAGCCCCACAGAATCACTCAGCACCACTGGATGCCACAGCACTCCTCAACGCCGCAGCACCACTCAATGCCACAACACCACTCAACGCCACAGCACCACTCAGCGCACAGCATCCCTCAACGCCACAGCATCACTCAACGCCACAGCATTTCTCAATGCCACAGCATAACTCAATGCCACAGCATCACTCAACGCCACAGCATCGCTCAGCACCAACCAACGCCACAGCCCCACTCAATGCCACAACACTACTCAACGCCACAGCACCACTCAACACCACAACACCACTCACCACCACAGCACCACTCAACGCCACAGCATCACTCAGCGCCACAGAATCACTCAGTACCACAGAATGCAACAGCACCCCTCAATGCCACAGCCCCACTTAATGCCACAGCACCACTCAATGCCACAACACCACTCAACGCCGCTGCACCACTCAGCGCACAGCATCCCTCAACACCACAGCATCACTCAACACCACAGCATTACTCAATGCCACAGCATCACTCAACGCCACAGCATCACTCAGCACCACTCAACGCCACAGCACCACTCAACACCACAGCACCACTCAATGCCACAGCACCACTCAACACCACAGCACCACTCAACGCAACAGCATCACTCAACACCACAGCATCACTCAGCGCCACAGAATCACTCAGCCCCACTGAATTCCACAGCACCCCTCAATGCCACAGCACCACTCAATGCCGCACCACCACTCAACGCCACAGCACCACTCAGCGCACAGCATCCCTCAACGCCACAGCATCCCTCAACGTCACAGCATCACTCAACATCACCGCATTACTCAATGCCACAGCATCACTCAATGCTACAGCATCACTCAACGTCACAGCATCACTCAGCACCACTCAAAGCAACAGCACCACTGAATGCCACAGCATCACTCAGCACCACTGAATGCCACAGAATCACTCAGCACCACTGAATGCCACAGCATCACTCAGCACCACTGAATGCCACAGAATCACTCAGCACCACTGAACCCCACAGCATCACTCAGCACCACTGAAGGCCACAGCATCACTCAGCACCACTGAAGGCTACAGCATCTCGCAGCACCACTGAACGCCACAGCATCACTCTGTGCAACCATTCAACAACAACTGGTACTAATATGCTCTCAATGTTTCAAGCTTTATTACAAATGTCACAAAAAGATGTTAATATTTCACTGCTGTTCTTGTATTTCATCGCAATAAAGTAGACTGAACATAATCTTCCCAAAAATTATTTACAAAAGTTTAAGCCATTGCCATTATAAATTACAATAACTTTTATTGAAGTATTAATTATTAAAAGAAATAAAAGCCATTGTTATTTGTAATATTAATACATCTAAGTCATGTAAATACAACATATATTGCATTACAAATGCTATAGGTGTCACGTTTGCGAAAGTTAAAACTATTGGCATTGTAAATGACAAAGCTATTAATTTCGCAATTTTCAAAACCAACACATAAATAAAATATTTGTCATTTACAATACCAATAGCCCAAACGTTCCTAATGCGAGACCTATTGCATTGCTAATGCTTGTTGTTGCTGTTGCCTCATGTGTGTTGCTGGTGTTAGCACTGTGCCACTGCCAATCAGTGCCACAGTGCAAGTACTCCCTGTATAAAAATGTATACATTGATTGGATTCCATGGATACATGGGCGTGTCGGGCGCGGCCCTGGAATGGCTTACCTCCTTCCTGGACAATAGATTCTTCCAGGTGTTTGAGGGTGGGTCGGTCTCCCCTAAACATCCTCTCAGCTGTGGAGTACCCCAGGGCTCCTCCCTGAGCCCTACCATTTTTAACGCCTATATGGAGCCTCTACAGAGGATAGTCCTTCCCTTTGGTGTGCGTATTGTCACCTACGCAGACGACACCCAACTGGTGGTCTCTCTTGACCACTCCGCTGGATCATCTTCCGCCTTAGGTCCCTGTCTAGAGGCTGTTGCCAGATGGATGCAATCCTCATACCCCAAGCTTAATGGGGAGAAAACAGATATTATGCTGTTGGGCAATTCCCCTCCATCCGCCCTAGAATCCATCTGGCCTCCATCTCTCGGTCCGCCTCCTCCCCCAAACCCCAGATCAAGAGCCTGGGAGTCTGGCTGGACAAGGCGTTTGATTTTTCAGCCCAAGCTACAAAAACTGCCTCCACTTGCATTGGGATGATGAAAATGCTTCGTAAGGTGCTTCCCCTGCTCCCATTCCAGGCTAGGAGGATCATGGTCCAGGCCCTGATCCTCTCCCGCCTGGACTATGGGAATGCCCTTTACATGGGAGCCTCAGCAGCAGTGACCCAAAGGCTTCAGGTCACACAAAACTGTGCTACCCGCTTACTGTACAACATTCCCCGTTGGCAGTCAGCCAAGAAAGCTCTTAAAGAGCTTCATTGGCTCCCAGTAGCGGCAAGAGTGCAGTTCAAGGCCATGTCCATTGTGCACAAATCTTTTCACCGCACTGGCCCAGCAATCCTGCACCCTATAGCTACACCTTACGTACCGTCCAGAGCCTTACGCTCTAGTTCCTTGCAACTGGTAACCACCACCAAAACCAACAAAGCCCGCTGGGGTGGCCGATCCTTCTCTCATACCACGGCCAGGCTTTGGAACTCCCTCCCCCTTTCCCTTCGAGAAATCAACAACCTCCTGTCCTTCAGAAAGGCTTTAAAAACGTACCTGTTTGCAAAGATGCGCTGATCTCCCATGAGCTCGCCACCTGTTTTCATTCTAAAGCGCTGCGAGGCCTCCAGGTAGTTACGCGCTATATAAGTGCAATTTCCATTCCATTCCATTCCATGATTGGCGTATTTGGTTTACTGTCAGACCCCAGTAAAGTGCACCAGGAGTGCCCAGGGCTTGTAAATCCAAATGCTGCTAGTGGGCCTGCAGCACTGGTTGTGCCACCCACAGAAGCAGCCCTGTAAAATGTGTCTAAGGTCTGCCATTGCAGGACCTGCGTGCAGTCTGGTACTGTCATGCTGACTGGGCAAGGGTACCTACTTTGCAGTCCCTAAACCTTCCCTTAACTTCATATTAGTCACCCCTAAGGTAGGCCCAAGGGCAGGGTGCATTGTAAGCATAAGGTAGGACAAGCCCTGATGTGTGTGGCATGTCCCAATAGTGAATTACAGCCATTTTCGTTTTTCACTATTGTAAGGCTACTTGGTCTCATAGGCCAGAATGGGCTGTTAGAATTGTTACATCCTATGATCCTAACAGACTCAGGGAACATGGTAAAAATTGGAGTTTAGTATGCCTGAACTCACAATAATAAGATACTTCTTTTAGTAAAGTTTATTTTAATGTTCCATGTTTGCAAATACCACTTTTAGAAAGTGGTGTTTGTTTGCCTAACCATTTCAGCCCGCCTCTGTTCTGATGTGTATCTGCTGTCTGGTTTCTGTGAGTGACAGGGCTGGGGAATTCCAGGAGATGGGCTGGGAAGCCAGGTGGTGAATAGGAAGATTACATCCAAGATGGGTGGGAGGAGTGCCTCTTGACTCTGAATAGGGCTGTGCTCTGCCACCACAATGCTGGCTCCACCTCCTGTGGAGCGTCTGATGTCTCTGCCCTGCACCCTGAAAGAAGAAGGCAGCCTCATGTCAACAAAGTGCTCAAGAACTGGACTGAACTAGGCAAAGGCCCCCTGGCCTCAAAGAACAAAAGATGTGTAGTATAAATATAGGAGCCCTGCTCCTAAGAAATTAGATCCTGCTTGAACTAAGAAGAACCTCTGCCAGACGAGAAGGAACTGGGAAAGCTGCAAGGAGGAGTACTGTCCCTGACCTGGGGGATTGGCCTGCAGTGGTTGCCTTGCTGTGAAAGGAGAGGAAAAGACTAAAGAGACTTTTATCAACTTGTGCCTTCAACAATCTCCAAGGGCTTGTGGGTGAGCTTGCCCCCAGGACTATTGGAATCCTCCTGCCTTAAAGAGCTGCTGGAAAACTGCCCCCTCGCCGTGCCGCTGGAACTGCGAATTCAAAGTGCGCCTCGCAAAAACTCTAAACCCGCTGTGGCCGCCCCGCACCGTGCGCCTTCACTCTGTTACGAGCCGTAGCTCGCACCGTCCACAGAGGGGCTGCCCGCACACCACTCCACCTCCCCCCCTGCGAACCACATTCCGGGCTGTACTCCTGCCGCTGGCAGTTGAGTGATCGAGCGCCCAACAAAGGTGAGGACGACCCGTACGCTCGCCGCGTACCAGCCGCATCCTACAGCACGGCTCAACTTCGCAGGCAGACCCCTGGTCTACAAAGTACGGCTCGAACGCCGCTGCATCCGGTGAACGCCTAAACACCGGGACCGTCTGCCTCGATCCCGTGGCCCCAGCTCAACGCCTGGCGTAGCACGCCTACCCTGAGCCAGGCCCACTTCAAAGAGAGGCCAATCCGTTCCCGACCCACCTTCACCTCAGACACAACGCCGTTCCAGCCGGACTCCAAGCTAAGGTACGAGTCGCACCAGGACTGGGTGCGCACCGGACCGGCGAGTCCGCAACGTTTAGTGAACTCTTTATTTGTACAATCTTCCCTCAAAAGAGCCGCACTGTCAGCGCCAAGCGCCTGGAACATAAAGACACGCTTTTTAAACACGAATTGAATTGCAAATAAGTATTGTGGTCATTTTTACTGCCGTTATTGCATCTTGTGTTAACCCTTATATAAAATATACTATATTTTTGATAAACCTAGTGGGGTATCCCTTTTGTGGTGTTGTCCCTGAGTTACTGTATGTGTTCACAAATGCTTAACCTGTAAACCTTCTGAGATAAGCCTTGTCTGCTTGCGCCACACTACCTAGAGGGTGAGCAGGGGTTATTTTAGAGGGTGATCCCCTTATTCTGACTAGAGGAGAGGGTCCCTGTTTGTTACAAGTCCTTACCTGTGCCAACCACAGACCCCCAAATCTAACACACACCACAGAGGCATCAACCCACCGTGCCCTTCCAGAAAACTGTGATCAAGGTGTTCACATGTGGACAAAACAAGCCAATGCTCATCAGAGGAAAATTCCAAACACCCATCACCCATGGACCGCAGTCCATAGACTCACTGATTTATTTCACAGAGAAAGAACATAGCATGCTGCTTGGGTGCTGTACAGCGCTAGAGCTCAGAATAGTCACCTTTGCTTTTGGAGTTCACCAGGAGGGGGGTCTCCCACATTCTTCCCCTGAGGTGTTTTAAGGCATTGGGTGCCTAAAAACGAAGGAGATAAAATTGCACACTGGCCAAATCAGTACAACCACTGGCCTTGCGACATAGGAGAATTACATTCCACCTGAGGCGGAGAAGCTAGAAGCAGCAGGGATCATAAAGAGGGTATCCATGCCCACCCCGTGGGTAGACAAAACCAAAGCCAAAGCAGCCATGCGAGGTATGCACATACATAGATATGAGAATCACAAGCATGCCAATTAAAAGAGAACTTCACCTCGACCTTTACAATTGATGACCTCATAGGGGAGTTGAGTGGAGTGAGTTGGTTTTCAAAGGTAGACCTCAGATCTGGATACCACCAACTCACCTTGGCGGAGGAGTCAAGGTATATAACACCCTTCTCCACTCATGTGGGCCTGCAGCACTACTGAAGTCTGAATTTTTCTGATTCAAACTCAGCTGAGGTGTTTCAGAACACTATATGAGAGCTCCTGGTAGGTCTGTTAGGGGTGGTAAATTTCAGTGATGACATTTTGGTGTAGGCTAAGTCCATATCAGAACACATCACCAGGTTGTGGTGCATCCGCCAGTGGATACGAAATTCAGGACTTACCCTCCATAAAAGCAAATGTGAGTTCCTGAAACAACACTTAAACCTTTTCAGATACACACCTTCTCAGCTGAAGGCGAAGCGCATAACCTCAAAAAAGTACGAGATATAGAAGAAGCAGCCTCACCTTTCACCTTGTCGGAAGTTCGCAGGTTTTTGGGACTGGTCAATTATTGTGGCCATTTCATAAAGGATTTGACTACCCTGATGCGAGCTTACCAAATCAGCGACCTCCTGGAACTGGGGAGAGGAACAGCAACCGGCCATTCAGGCCAAAAAAGATTCCTGTCAATAGACACCACACTAATGTACTTTGATCCACAAAGAAAAAACAACTTTGCAGTAGATGCCAGTCCAAAGGGACTAGGAGCCATACTGATGCAACAGCTTGAGGGTAGGGAGTGAACCCCAGAAGTGTTTGCGAGCTGGTCCCTACCTGAAATCGAACAGTACTCACATATCGAAAAAGAAGCAATAGCCAAACAATGGGGATGCTGCCATTTCCATCTCTATGTCTATGGTCAACCACTTGTGGTCACCACCGATCACAAACTCCTCATTCCCTTATTCCGAGGGACAGAGTCGAAACCGCCACCTCAAACTGGAAAATGGATGTTTCAGCTACAAGACTACAATTGCCAGGTAGAATACGGCCCTGGCACGACCAATCCTGACTATTACCTGTGGAGACATCCTTGGGCTGCTACCACATGCGAGGAGGAAGGAGCGAATGAGGCTTAAGAATATGTAAGATACATTGCCGACTGTTCCTGCCTGCTACCGATCTTGGTAGAGAAGATCTGCCATTCCACTGCCCAAGACGAGTGTCTGCAGAGGGCACTAGAAGCTATTCAAAGTGGCCAGTGGCATCAGTTCAAAGCTAATTGGGCCCAGTGAAACCAAGAGGCTCAACACATCCTGGAAAGTCTATATCATTTCCTACATGAACTGGGTGCAGTCCTCAATGGCTGTATGTTGCGCGGACATCTTTTGATCATCCCCACCAGTCTCACCAATCAGGTGGTGCAACTTGCTCATGCCGGACACCAAGAAATAGTCAAAACCAAGAATCGGACCACTGTAAGATCCTGCTCATGGTGTCAGGCCACAGGAAGACCTGCTCCGCTTGTGATAACAGAGATAGAACCTCAACTGCCGTGGGTCTGCACCATCCTGGACTTCGGAATTCTTCTGGATAGGAGATATGCGATGGTAATCATTGATGATTATTCCAAGCTCCCCGGAGTAGAGATCATTGCCTCCCAAGGGGCCCACGAAGTACTATCTAAATTGGAAAAGACACTAGCCACTCATGGTTTGCTAAAAGAGCTGAAAACCAACAATGGTCTGCAGTTTCCTGGACAAGAAGAAACGGCATATCTCCAATTCTTGAACATCACCCACAAGAAGGTCAGTCCTTGTTGGCCACAAACCAGTGGGGAGATAGAACGCTTCATGAGGACCCTGAACAAAGTCATAGGGATTGCGCATGCCAATCAACATAGGAGTGGGACATCTAATTTTTCCTTCAGGAATACTGCCACTCCACCATGGGGCAGCTCCAGTGCACCTGCTGATGGCAAGACTTGATCCCTCACTACTCAGAGTGGGCTCCAAGTCCCTTTGATGGTCAGCGAGTCCTAAGCAAATGTCAGAGCTCCAATGCTCACGCCAGCCAGTCCTGCAAAGGGAAACCATCACTCCTTAGAGCAGGAGATCTGGTGTTAGTGAAAGATCAATTTCCTGGCAGCAAATTCAGGCTGCCCATTCAATGCCATCCATGGACCATCACTCACATTCATGGCACCAAAGTCACTGCCCACCGTGGACAGGAAAAAGTGTCCAGGAACATTTCTCAGTTTAAGCATTTTAATTCACAAACACAACCCATTCAAATGTTTGGAGAGACTGACGCAGACTTGGGAGATCTGGAGGAAGTCTCCTTATTTGAGGGCCCGTCCACGAACTATCACAAGCTTGCGAATGGAAGTGAAGCAGTAAGCAGCCGAGGTCCCACCTCAGAAGATGAAGATGGCTTGCTGTCCCCCGCCAGGCTGTTGAGTCGAGACACTCTCGCCAGGTATGGGTTGTGCAGTAATCCGGTGCCATCCTCCCATTTGCGAGATCATGTGGTGCAATGACATGGCCTAAAGATCAAGGGAATGTTACGCTTTCTGGAACTGTATGTCCCCAAGCTGTTGCCATGTTGGCTGCTGAATCCTGAGGGGTACCGTGCACAGAGACTGCCCTACTATTAGTATGTATAAGTTATGTTTGCATTTGTTTATAATGTAATGTAATGGTGCACTAGTGATGTAACTGGTGCACATTGTTGTTGACCTAATTGTAACAGCAGGGGAGTTTGTCTTATGTTAAACGCTCCACGGGTGTAAGTGGTGTAGTACCCAGGTCATGTGGGACCAGAATAATAAATATGTGGCTGGGCATGCACAGTCTAGGAGACCTCCTGCACCCAGACCCAAGAACCAAACATTCTGTCTTGGTGCCTTTATTTTAGTAGGCCTGACCATGTGGGCCGACAGTACACCTGGTGCCCCGTGTAACCTAGGCCCCCCCATCCCAGGGGGAAACACAAGAGACTTTGTCTAGGTGTTGCACATGGATTAGTGTCTGTGTGTGTGTTTACTTGTTTATATGAGCTTATTTGTGTGCGAGGGCGAGATTGTAGATCTCTATCTTATCACTCTAGATCTAAACCCCGTTCTGGTCAACTGAACCTTTATTGCCTGTCTTTGAGGAAAGAAAGTGCATCCAACACCAGGTTAACTTTGCTAATGATGGACTCAACTCAGAAAAACCACAAACTACTTCTAGCTTTTAAAGATTTATTACAAGGTTAAGGTTAACTGCAAGTACAGGCATCTCAGAATGAGATTCAAAAGATATACAGGCACCAGTACATACATGTGCTCTCGAAAGGCCCTTAAACGAGCAAAGAACACTACGAGTACCAGTTCTAAAATCAAAAGGGCTGCAAGCATAGACACGTATTGTGATCTCTCCGTCATTTACAGCAGGAGTGAAAGGTTCAGGTTAGGCTGTCCCTACCCTGCTCTGGATGGTATCCCTACTTAACAGAATCCCAACCTACCAAAGGTGTCAGCTGTGAATAACTCCCTAAGGAGATCACCCACACTTAGTCACTTGATGAAAACCTATGATCGCCAGTCATGACCCCTCTCTGCCTACCCATCCGCTCTCTAAAGGGTCCTCAGGCATCTGCTCTAACTCCACCCCGGGGTGCTGACCCTAATACAAAACACAACAACATTTGAGACGCCCCTTGTGAGACGCCCCTTCTGGCTTTTTCCATGATGTTCTTCTTTTGGGCCTCGTGCGTTAGCGTTGACCTTGCTTCTCAGACTCTTCTCCGGCCCGCCGATACCCCCTAAAACATTCCTGAACCCTCCTCCGTGTCTGCACCAATCTATGAACAAAACTCTATTCATCCAATTATTAATTGGATCTCCCTCACATTTGCAGACAGACATCCGTAGCTGAATCTTCATTCTCATAGACTTCTAACAGAAGCTTGCAACATTTTCCCCTGACACAGTTCGGCCTGTACCAGTACGTGCAAATCAAAAATCCTTTCATCTTCAGGCCTACAACCCTTTTGCAAGTTAACTAAAATAACATGTTAGCTTCTTTCTCTTAGCATAATAAGAAAACACATCTATGGAATATAAATTCAATGAATAAACAAATCAGTGTAACATTAGTGCAATCCATGTATATGAAAAGCAATCTTCGTTTCTGAACCCTTCTGGCCTAGCCATGAGGCCCATTCTCTTCTATGCCTCACAGCGTGATTTCTTCCATTAGCAGCTACATAATATGGATCCTGATTAATCACGTCTAATAAGGTTATACATTTTCACACATTCCTGCATTAGTTCCACTTCTATATGAAATCTCTAAATTAACTACACATTTCAAGGTATATATGAATATATTTTCAGCACTCATAGCATTTCTCTTTATGAATTGTGCATACTACTTGCAATTCGGGTGCACTCATACATTTTGTTCAGTTTGCGCTCTCTCAGTTCCCCCCTTTGATGACCTCTAGGGGTCATCACCAATATTTAAACTGAACTAATGGCTAATGCTCCTCGTTTCTGTGTTTCTAGAGCCCTCAGACTCCGATACTGATTATCTTGTATTGCAGCCAATCTCTGTAACTGCTCTCTCCTGGATCTCTCCAATCTCTTCGATCTATACCATTGGTATGACCTCACCAGTCCCCACAACAGGATCACACAGATCACTATTATGATGATAGGTTTCAGCACATACCATACAAAACTCTTCCCTAGGTTGGCGAACCAACCTCCAACTTCGCCCATTCCATGACCCACCTTTTCCCAAACATTTACTTTGGTTAGGTCTTCGATCTCCTTATGAATATTAGTTATATTCATAATGACCTTCTCAAGAGGTTTTGAATTGTCTGGAATGTAAGTGCAACATTCCTGGACCTTCAAAGCCCTACAGACTCCGCCCTCTTTTGCTAGCAGGACGTCTAATGCAAGACGGTTTTGAAGCACCATGGCCCTTATCGATTGCATCTCTCCTTCCACCAGCATTAAGGATCTAGCAGTGCAGGCGGACAACCTGTCTACAACTGTTGCCAGTCGCCTAATCTTGACATCATTGAGGATCAGTCCTAAGATAGGAAATGCAGCTCCAAATACATCTCCAACTAATTCTGCATCTCCCACGTCTCTTCTCCCTCTCTTCGAGGCCTTGCCCTCGATGATCTCTAAATCTTGAGCATGGTATATTTTGGGAAAGACAATTGCCAAGTAACATGATCCATACCAATTATCAGGTAGTCTCACGTAGGCATTTCTTCCACATACAAAATATACATTTGGAATCACTTGCATTCCTTTCAAGAAATCCTTTGTGTAATATTCTAAATTGAAAGCATGTTCACAACTGACTTCTCCTACGAATACATTTTCGTAATACCTTTTGCTTCTGTGAAGGCATAACTTCCCTCTCTGTGTCTTATCCAAAGCTATTGGACCACTACTACCCTTTCTCTTGTGTGCCTTCTCTTCCTCGGTCCAATCTGTTTTCCATTGTCCTGATTTCTTTAAAATCTTTTGCCTTCTGTACCGATCATCCACCTGCCCTATAAACTTCTTTTCGACTTCTGACACCTTGCATGTCAGATTATTTCTGCGGGCATGTGAAGTATCTAAGGTAACCCAAGGAATGAAGAACTTGGCCAATCTGTCTTCACTCTTCCAGTAGTCCCATTTATTCATTTGCTTGTAATTTGGGACTTCTGGTAACACTGAGTCATAATTAGAGAAATAGTATTCAAAACTATCTCTCCCATAAAATATGCTAAGCAATAAGCTACATGTAATGCCATATGTCAGCGGGAGGTGATGATATCTAATGCCTTCGTCTACAGATGCAGGCAGTTGCATGCAGACGTAGCAATCCTTGACCTCCATGGCATCCACGTATTCATACAAAAGTTTAGCATAAGCATTTGACCTAAAGTCGCCTTGGGACTCATCCATGTGTAATCTACGGGCTTCTGCTGCTAATAACGCTTTCTCATGTATGCTTTCTCCTGTCTTACCAGCAACAGTGGGTCTTGGTGTCACTACAGACTTCTCGTCTGATACCCTTGCCTCTCTCTCACGTCCCACTACATATGATACAGTAACTACCAAAGCTATTAGAAGTATCACTCCTACTATTAGTGTGCCTATTATACATTTGGCCCTACGGTTCGGACTACCGGCCTCCATTTCTTCAGACATCATGATTCTCTCCCTCTCTTTTCAACCCAAAAGTTCTTTTCTTCTTTATTCCTTTACAGTCTCTTTGGATCAACCAGTCTTTAGAATCACACAATTGGAAGCGGGTAGTCCCTTTTTGCAAAAGTCCTTTTGAAGCTTTAACACAGACAACCCTAGCCCTTCTCCGTCAACTAATAGGAAGTCCCTAGAATTCTCTGCTTCCTAGGCGCTAGGTAATCTTCTTTTTCTTGCTTATTTACAAAAGTCTTTAAGCATCTACAATGAGTTTCGAGCCTGCGGCTTGAATAGCATAGTTCAATATTTCCAGGCGAAGAGTGTGCTCTTCATGGCTTGTTATCTTGGTTCCAAAGTCAGGGAATTGCAATTCGGTGAAAAACATGTGCTTTAACTTGCTCAGGCGGGGAGGGTTGGGGAGTGTGAACGTTAGTGACCCTTCTGCTTCGACTCCGGGCACTAACAGCTGTACTTCCACCGTGATGATGGGCTCAGAGCTGGACACCACCACCGCTCGTATCCTCCCTGTCTCCCGCTTCAAAGACATTTGTCGCCAGATATGTCCACTCAGGAGTGGCGTATCTTCTACTGGGCACACGTACTCTTCTTGACCTTCTTAGATCTGGTGCTTCAGCGCCCTGCGCACCTTCCTCCGGGTCTGAATCCTCCGATATTGGAGCAAGGGTTCTATCTGGAGTTGACCTCAGGCTAGAACTCCTTCTTTGTGGCCAACTGGCTTCTCCACGTACCCTTCTGCTCCTTCTCCTTCTGGTCTGTTCACGCTCTCTTTCAGACTGGTCGGTGTCTGATTCGTACTCCCAGCTACTTCCTCCTTCTGTAGCGTTGTCCGTTTCGCTGTTGTACTGACCGTCCTCAGCTTGGTCAGACTCGTTCCCTGCTTCTTCTTGCACCTCTGCAGCTTGGCTAGCCCCCTCTATGGCTTCTCGGTCCCCAGCTGGACTTCCATCCGAGAGAGGAGCTGTTTCTTCCAGAGGTGCTGGAACCCTCCGCGTATGAGACGCGTGGATCCAATTGGGCAGGCCTCCCACCTTCACTGCGGTGTTCGTGATCAGGATGATCTGATAGGGTCCACGCCAGCGAACATCTAGGCAGCTTCTCCTTACGTGTTTCTTCACAAGCACCCAATCTCCAGGGTACAGGTCATGGCACAGGTCTTGGCACGATGGAACCTCGGCAGCCTGCACCTGAAGGGACACAGAATGAATGGCGTCAGACAGCCCCTTACAATAGTCCAGGATCATATCATCTGTAATGTTTAACAGTGCAGCAGTTGGTACTGATGGCAATCTCATTGCCCTCCCCATTAACACCTCGTGCGGTGACAGTCCCGTTCTTCTGTCTGGGGTACTACGGATACTCATAAGGACCAATGGCAGAGCATCAGGCCAACTCAGGGACGTTGATGAACACATTTTGGCAATTCGATTTTTGATGGTGCTGTTTATCTGCTCCACAATTCCTGAAGCTTCTGGTCGGTAACTGCAATGCAATTTCTGATCTATGTTCAGGGCCGCACAAATCATCTTCACAAGCTCACTGTTGAAATGAGTTCCCCTATCTGATTCCAAAGAGGCCGGTACCCCGAAGCGTGGAATGAGTTCCCTAAGCAATAACTTGGCTACTGTGAGGGTGTCACACCTGCGTGTAGGGTATGCCTCGACCCATCTGGAAAATATGCAAACAACCACCAGGACATAACGAAGGCGGTTGCACCTTGGCATTTCAATAAAATCTATCTGCATCCTATTGAAAGGACCTCCAGACCTCCCTATGTGACTCAATGTGACTGGTGTTCTTTTTCCTACATTCAACTGCTGACAGGTCACACAACGCTGGCACACGGCTTCTGCTGCTACTCTGAACTTAGGATTGTACCAGGTTTGTCTGAATACTCTCAACATAGCGTCTCTCCCTAAATGTACTGGACCATGTATCTGCCTGGCCATTGGGCTCACCATCTCATTGGGCAACACTGCTCTTCCATCTGCTGAAACCCAGAAATGGGCTTCACCTATCACACATCCTGCTGTCCTCCAGGTTTGTTTTTCAAAATCGGGTGCATTCTCTTGCATGCATTTCAACTCATCCCAAGTGTCTACAGTCTCCAATATCATAGCTAATTCAGTTCTTACATTTATTCCGCCCACTTCCACCTCTGTGAAAGAGTACCCTTGTTCTGCGCAATATCTCGCGACTTCGTCGGCATATCTATTGCCTTGTGACACGAAGTCCATATTTCTGGTGTGGGCGGTACATTTTACAACTGCAATACCTGCTGGACATTGCAAAGCTTCTAACAGTAAACGTACAAACTCTCCATTACGAATGGGAGAGCCTGAAGAAGTCATGTAACCTCTTTGAGACCACAATTGCCCGTAATCATGAACTACCCCGAAACCATATTGGCTGTCGGTGTATATGGTGACTCGAATTTGGTTGCTTGCCAAACAGGCACGCGCCAAGGCAATAATTTCAGCTACCTGAGCGGAGTGTACTCCTTCCAGGCCTCCGGCTTCCACCACTCCAGTAATTGTACAAACAGCATAAGCTGCTCTCAACTGCCCGACTTCGTCTCTTACACATGAGCCATCGACAAAGAATATTTCATCAGGGTCAGTCAGTGGCTCATCCACGATGTCGGGTCTCGGTTTGGTGCATAGTTCAGTCACATCAAGGCAATCATGGTCTGTACATACATCATCATCAATGTCACCTGGAAGTGGCATCAAGGTGGCAGGATTCAAAACAGAGCATCTCTTGAGGGTCACGTTCTCTGCAGCAAGAATGACTTGCTCATATCGCGTGAGCCTGCTATTGGTCAGATGCTGTGTTTTGGTCCTGGTCATTAACAATTCAACAGAATGCGGCACGTACACCTCTAACGGGTGTCCCATGACGATGTTCTCACAACGCTCGATACTGACACCTGTTGCAGCAACGGATTTGAGACATCCGGGCAACGCTGCGGCTACTGGGTCTAATGTAGCCGAAAAATAAGCAACTGGTCTACGGGCATTCCCATGGATTTGGACCAAGACAGACAAAGCACAACCCTCTCTTTCACAGCAGTAGAGCAAGAATATTTTATCGTAATCAGGCATTCCCAGAGCAGGAGCACGACACAGGTCCTCTCTCAGCTGCAGGAACGCCATCAAACAGTCTTTGTCCCATGGTACCGGATCACTCACCTCCTTGTGCGTCAGTTTTTGCAAGGGTTTTGCTTTCAGTGAAAAGTTCGCTATCCACTGTCGGCAATACCCCACCATCCCTAGGAACATCCTGACCTCTCTCTGGGTTTTGGGCGCATTCATCTTCATGATCGCCTCTATTCTGTCTGGGGAGACCTTCCGTTTCCCCTTCTCTATTCTGTGCCCCAAGTACTGCACCTCTGTCAGGCAGTACTGCAATTTTCCCGGGGACACCTTGTGCCCATTTGCCGCTAAGTGATTTAGCAAAGCAATGGAATCCTCCCTGCAAGCCTCTTCCGTTTCTGACGCCACAAGCAGGTCGTCTATGTACTGGACCAGAACTGACTTCTGGGGCAGCACTAGACTTTCAAGATTTTTCTTCAACAGCTGGTTAAAGATCGATGGGCTTTCTGTATACCCCTGAGGAATACGACACCATGTTAGGACGCGACCTTCCAGCTTAAATGCGAAAAGAAAATGTCTCTCCTCGTCCAGAGGGATCGAAAAGAAAGCCTGGCAAAGATCTATCACAGTGAACCATTCGGCTTGGAACGGTATCTGAAACAATATCACTGATGGATTCGGTACCACTGGACAACATGAGACAACTATGTTATTAATCTTTCGAAGATCCTGCACTATCCTAAATTTTCCGTTGGGTTTCTGCAAACCCATGATCGGGGAGTTACACGGACTACCCACGATCTCTTTCAGTATTCCCTGCTTAATCATGGACTCGATCACGGGTTTTATACCTGCAATCGTTTCTGGAGTCAATTTATATTGGGGTGTTCTTGGAAACTCAGCATGTGGTTTCACTATTATTTTCACTGGGTCTACTCCCTTGACTAGTCCAATCTCTTCCCCAGTGAAATCCCACACTTCTGGTGCCACTGTCTCCCTTAGATCCCAGGGGAGCTCATCCACTGTCAAAGTGGGATACAGCTCCACGCATATTCTTGAATTTGCGACTTTGAAGTCAGCGTCATCATCATTGGTTAATACCTCCACTCCCTGCGGGGTGCAATATATGGTGCAATTTAACTTACACAATAGGTCTCTTCCCAGTAAACATACAGGACTAGAATCGCAAACCACAAACTGATGCTCATCGCTGTACTTCCCTATTTTCACCTGTACCGGTTCCGTCAATGAGCTCGTTATTCTCCTGTTTGCGACCCCCACCACTTGAATAGTCTCTCCAGACATAGGCAAGCCTGGAACTGCAGCTGATCTTATCGTGGATCTGGTGGCTCCTGTGTCAACTAAGAATGTCGTGGGGCACCCTGCCACTTCTGCCTCAACATAGGGTCCCCTTTGATCGACATCTAAGGCTGCCCCGAGGGTACAGTCTTCTCTCTCTACTCTCTGTCCGGTTAAGGGATCAACGTAATAGCACTCCTCTCCTCCTACAAAAAGAGGCATCTGTCTATAGGTTTTTCCCGTTGTCCCTATTCTGGGTGGTTGAGGGAACTGAGCTCGCGGAGCTGGGGTCCCCCCTTTGACCATCTTCCCTTGGTACGGCGTTACCCCTTTTCCTGGAGTGCTTTGAATCTCTTCCTCCTCTACCTCTTGTTCTCCAATTTCAATGTTGTAGGGACACTCGCGTTTTCAATGCCCCACCTCGTTACACTGATGGCACCGGGTCGTCTTTTTCAATGCCGCAATGTCCACCCTAGGTCTGAAGGTGGAGTTCTCCTCATTGCCCTTGTTCTGACTATACTGTTTCTTACCCCCAGTCCCTGTCCCCTGCTGCTGTTGCTGTTGTCCACCCTTGCCAGCTGACTGCATCTGCACCACCATCAGTTTATCCTTTAGCTTCTTTGCCTTTGAGTCTATCTCATCACAACAGTACCTAGCATATCTCAGAATTTCATCCAAAGGTTTATTTTGCCAACAAATCAAGTGTTGCTGAATCATTAAACTAATATCCGGTCTCAACCCTAAGACAAACTTAGACACAAACTGCCCTATGTCTTTCGGGTCCATTACATCCAACCCGCTATATTGTTTAAACGCCTTCAGCAATCTCTCATAATATTCATGAACTGTCTCTTTGGGTTCTTGCCTAGTTCGATCTATTTTGACCCAATCTATGTCTTGCATGGGCACCTTGTCTTTCAGCCAAGTTATCACTCTCTCGTATTTTACCATTACTGTCCCGGACGGCCCATTGGTCCGTGCATCTCTCTCTGGCTCTGATGTGGGCCACTCAGCACTAACCTTACATGCTGTCCACAAGTCTCCTGGTACCACTATATCAAACAGTGTATTCAGATCTATCCACAGTACCTTGGAGATTTTCACGAACCTCTCCACCTGTTTATACCACTCGATGGGGTTCTCCCTCAATTTAGGGAAGGAGTTGGTAAAAGCTGCTAAGTCTCCTCTACTCCATGGCACATGCACATAATTCCCGTTTGCAACCTCACGCAAAGGGTATGCTTCTACTCTCTGTAGTCCTCCCTCCGGGGTCATCCCAAGCGTGCTTCTCCTGACGGTCCCTTTCTTGGACCACCTTTCTTCCCATTTATCAATCGCTCTCCATGTCCTTATTCCCGTGATCAGTTCCCTTATGTGTGTTTTTAATCCTATTGTTCTTCGCTCATCTAGGTCCTGATCGGAATAATGGAGCCTATGGTTATCCTGTAATGCTTTGGTCCTTGACAGGTCTACCATATATTTTCCCGCTAGTTCGACTAATTTCTCATGTGCCGCTCTCGCTTTCCGAGTGATGTCCTTTGCCATGAACAGTATCTCATCCTGTTCATACATCTCCATTCTCTCTAGAGGCAAGGTACCATCCACCATGTCATCCAGATCTGATTTTAGGCTGGCGACATCGAGTCTCTTAGCTTTTATCTCGGCTCGCAATATCTCTTTCTTAGGGGGTTCACTGGTCTCTCTACCATCCCAACTCCGAGTCCTACGCTTGGGCTCAGGGGAGTTAAGGAGTGTCCTCCCTTGTTCCCATCTCTCTAGGTCCCATGCTCGGCCATCCTGTCTTGGAAGATGGTGAAACACGGGCCTGTTTCCCCCAATCTCATTCTCTCTGCCTTCTCCTGTTCCCTGATAGGATTCCCTGCTGTTCTCCCTTCTGTCGCTATCTTCCCGTTGCCTAGTGTCACTCAAGATTCGGTAGGTTCCTTCTCGGCTCCCCATCTCCCCAGGACTGCGTTCCTGTCCGTAGTCGCAGGAGTTATGGCGAGGCCTCTCGCAACTCTCGTTCTGCCCACTATTGTCAGACTCATAGTGGGTGCACTTAAAACTGTTCCTGTATTCCTGCGTTCTCCTATCCCCTTCGCTGTGAATTGGGCGAGACACCCCCCCACACTCGGGGCTCCTGTTTTCCAGGTCTAGTCTCCCTCTTCTCCTGGTAGGGCAAGTGTCTCCTCTACTGTCCTGACCCTTCCCGTCCCACTCTGGACTGCTTTCGTCAGCCCCACAGTGAGTCCGGGTCCTGCTATCCTGGCTTTCCCTTCCAGCTTCCGCTGCTATGATGCTCTTGTGAGCCTCCACTGCCTCATCCCATTTCTTCATGTACTCACTTAGCTCCTGGAAGGATTTCCGTCCTGATCCCCTCAGATCCTCCGGCCATCTAGGGCCCCCCGGATCCCCTATTGGATCTACTGCTGTATGAACTGGGGTGCTCCAATCTCTCGGTCTTGTCAGCTGACTTGGGGAATAGATTACATCGTTCCTCCTTGCCATCTCTGCTCTCTCCCTGTCCAGTCGTACCTGTTCCTCCCCCTTTTCTCTCCCTGGGTCGTAGATCGATACTATAGGACCTATGGTAACAGGTACTTGCAGGGCATCTGGCAGTGCGTAGGAGGTGGCACACTCCGTTTCTGGCACCCTTTGTACCACAAACCTTCCGACTACCTTCTGCACCGGACTAGATTGAAGCAATTCTTTGCTTGCAGTGGGATCCCAATCTGTAGTGGGAAGCGGTCCATACTCCCCTTTTCCAGGCCCCCCTTCTTTGCATGCCTCGACATTTCCTGTCTCATTGTTATACGGGGGTGGCCTATCTGTCAATAACCTATTTATCAGGCTATCCTCTGTCTCGCTCTCTTCATCTTCCTCGAATGGGCTCTTGTTTCCTGCCACCTCTAATACTGGGTACAGTTTATTAACTTCAATGTTATGTACTCTCCATCTTTTTGCATCCGCATCCCATTTGGCATCCTGCACTGCTCTTACCGATCGTTTCACCCTTTCTTGTCGTCTATTCAGGTTCCTCTCGTGCGCTGCCCTAATCCATGCATTGAGAGCTTCAAACTGGGTCGGTCTAGGCATAGGTCTCATTGAGGTCATGACTGCTTTTAATGTGTGTAGCACCTCTAATCTGAACGTCCCGTACTTTGGGAACGTTAGTTCCTCATTTCCTTCCGTAATTTTACTCCACTCTGAAATCCACATTATCGTGTGTAGCCCAACATTTGTTGCCATATAATAAGCTGGTGTACCCTCCGGCGGGGCTTCTTCCCCATCATAAGATCTCCGTCTCTCTCTTTTAAATGCCGCTCTTAACCATTTAAAACATTTCATGATTAAACGTACAATTTCCGACCTCGCTATACTGTTTACTTCCTGATGACAATCCACCAATCCTAGCGCGGCTTTGCTAACTGGCCTATCACAGCGCGGTCTTGCTCTGGCCGGCCAATCCCAGCGCGGCACTTTCTGACGTCACTCGCCTCCGCTTCGCAGCAGCACCCCTCCTTTCTCAGCTAGTCTCCCGGTCATGCATGCGTCCCATTCATACACCGAAAAATGACTACTTCCGACCAAGCCGTCACTTCTCTTGACTGTACGTCCACAGTCTATCTGTAATTGTCACCACAACTGACGAAACGTCCTCCGTCTCTCTGATAGGTTGCTTACACACAGTAACTTCCGACCAGCGTCCGTTACTCACGCACTCACACTTACGTTCCCCCTATCACGGTCCTGCGGGCGATCAATGGTACCTCATGACCCCCTTCACACTGGTTGACAATTACTCTGGATGTCCGATACACCCGAACCACTTAAGCTCTCTTTGAACTTAAGATTTTCACCGGTTGCGCGCGCTCACAACCTGCTCCACATTCACTCTACAGGCATTCAACTCCGCCAGACATTACAACATAGATACAACACAAAAACACCGCAATCTAACACGCATGACCCTTTATACTCACTCTCGACCGATACTGCTGCTTTTCTGTCTCACGTCATCTGGACCTTCTTCGGCGGGCGGTTCTTCCGATCATCGATCTCTAGGGGCCTTGGGGTAATCTAACCTGGCCTAGATCACCTTCCTCAAGAAGGCAACCATCCTCTATAGCTACCAACTGCGAGGGCGAGATTGTAGATCTCTATCTTATCACTCTAGATCTAAACCCCGTTCTGGTCAACTGAACCTTTATTGCCTGTCTTTGAGGAAAGAAAGTGCATCCAACACCAGGTTAACTTTGCTAATGATGGACTCAACTCAGAAAAACCACAAACTACTTCTAGCTTTTAAAGATTTATTACAAGGTTAAGGTTAACTGCAAGTACAGGCATCTCAGAATGAGATTCAAAAGATATACAGGCACCACTACATACATGTGCTCTCGAAAGGCCCTTAAGCGAGCAAAGAACACTACGAGTACCAGTTCTAAAATCAAAAGGGCTGCAAGCATAGACACGTATTGTGATCTCTCCGTCATTTACAGCAGGAGTGAAAGGTTCAGGTTAGGCTGTCCCTACCCTGCTCTGGATGGTATCCCTACTTAACAGAATCCCAACCTACCAAAGGTGTCAGCTGTGAATAACTCCCTAAGGAGATCACCCACACTTAGTCTCTTGATGAAAACCTATGATCGCCAGTCATGACCCCTCTCTGCCTACCCATCCGCTCTCTAAAGGGTCCTCAGGCATCTGCTCTAACTCCACCCCGGGGTGCTGACCCTAATACAAAACACAACAACATTTGAGACGCCCCTTGTGAGACGCCCCTTCTGGCTTTTTCCATGATGTTCTTTTGGGCCTCGTGCGTTAGCGTTGACCTTGCTTCTCAGACTCTTCTCCGGCCCGCCGATACCCCCTAAAACATTCCTGAACCCTCCTCCATGTCTGCACCAATCTATGAACAAAACTCTATTCATCCAATTATTAATTGGATCTCCCTCACATTTGCAGACAGACATCCGTAGCTGAATCTTCATTCTCATAGACTTCTAACAGAAGCTTGCAACATTTTCCCCTGACACAGTTCGGCCTGTACCAGTACCTGCAAATCAAAAATCCTTTCATCTTCAGGCCTACAACCCTTTTGCAAGTTAACTAAAATAACATGTTAGCTTCTTTCTCTTAGCATAATAAGAAAACACATCTATGGAATATAAATTCAATGAATAAACAAATCAGTGTAACATTAGTGCAATCCATGTATATGAAAAGCAATCTTCGTTTCTGAACCCTTCTGGCCTAGCCATGAGGCCCATTCTCTTCTATGCCTCACAGCGTGATTTCTTCCATTAGCAGCTACATAACATGGATCCTGATTAATCACGTCTAATAAAGATATACATTTTCACACATTCCTGCATTAGTTCCACTTCTATATGAAATCTCTAAATTAACTACATATTTCAAGGTATATATGAATATATTTTCAGCACTCATAGCATTTCTCTTTATGAATTGTGCATACTACTTGCAATTCGGGTGCACTCATACATTTTGTTCAGTTTGCGCTCTCTCATGTGTGTCTTTCCAAGTCAAATGATATTGCCTTTCAACTTGCTTCTTGATGCACCTCTGAGTATATTGGTCCTCCATTTTACATTTGGAGGAGCTATCGCAGAGAGGTCCTCTGATGAATGCCGGTAACAGGCATTATGTGACAGCAAGCCATTGTTAGTTTTGCCTGTGATCCCTAACCCATTATTACTGTCAAGTTTGAGAAACTATGCTCTGAATTTGCTATTTGGGAATAGGTTTCCATTAACATACTTGGTGGGGGGCATTCCTGTACATCTCTATTTAAGATAAACCCTGTTTTACACATTGTTATGCTTTCTTCTAAATTTCATTGAAGGAGAAACAATCCCCACCCCAACAAACAGCACGCCTCTAACATTTGCTGGTACAGTGTGGTTGCAGATTGTCTACTCAAACAATACTTTCTAAAAATAAATCTTGGGCAATTGGTAAACTCCTTGCCAAAATACCGTCTTATCATTTACATGTTTTACCACTATTGCCTGGCACCTTTTTCTTCAATAGTCACTTGCCCCAATTTCCCACAAAAAATACTTCAAGGACAGTACACTGAGAGACACACAACCACTGCAAGTCCTGAGACCAAGAAACCAATTACACAGGGGAGGCTGATACATTGAGGGGGTCACCCCAACGGTGGAAGCATAGAGGACCTATTCCCTCATTTGCGTTAGGACCCTTGACAATCTTGCTATATACCTGTAAAGGAAGCAGCAAACCAGACCACAGTGTTTGACTTCCAGTGGAAGCTGATCTCATCAGCTTTTGCTGCTTGGATGGTGAGGGAGGAGCCAAAGTCCTCAGCATAACCAAGGGAAGCACCCTATACACTGCCGGCCAAGGTTGAAAACCTTCTCTGAGTCATACTTCCTTTTTGAAAAAAGGTGAGTAAATCTGTTGTCTGCCATTTAAGTCATTTTAGGGGCTTATTTACAAGAGGCCTGTGCTGCTGGAATGTCACTTTTTTTGACGCTCTGGTGGAGTGGGCCTCTCTGTCATATCTGTGAGGCAATGAAAAGCCATCCTGTGTGGGTTTTCATGACTTCATAGATTTGGAAGGCAAAGCGCAAAGTTCTGCGTTATCCTTACTCTGCATCAAGGATTCATTCCATGGGCATTGCAGTGGGCGTTTCAAGCAACACCTGTGGATTTTGACACTGCTCCAGATTTACAGAGTCACGAAAACCTGGGGCAGCGGCAAAATGTTACGCCTCTCCAGCGCAGGCGTAACAAGGAGAAATGTTTTAATTTCTCCTCGTTTTTTCCTCTTTCCATGTGTCTTGCATTCTGAAGCAAACATAGAACGAGAAAAACTCCTCTTAGGATTGTATTTGTGCAGGAAGCTGACCTTTCCTGCACAAAACAATCCTGCCAATAACGCAGACATCCTTGCACCATGGTGCAAGGGTACCTGCTTTGATGCTTGGCACCAAATAGTGCGCCAGTACTGGTTGAAAGGAATACACTGTATCTTGTAAATATGGTGCACTCATGCCCTTTCATTTTGGCATAGGGCAGCACAGCAAAAAGGCTTGTGCCGCTGCCCTACACCAGTTTCTTGTTAACGATGCCCTTAGTGTCTGTCACCTGTTGTACCAGACCACAGTTGTGTGAATATTTTGTCAATTGAATTACCTTACCATCCATAATATCTTGAACATAAAGATTGTTTGAAAAGAACAATAGCCGTACGTAGAACAATGGCTTAAGGTGGTTAAACCACTAACGTGATCAGCTTGTTGTGGATCAATTGTTCCACTTGTATAGATACCACTGGCAAAAAACAGACACATCTTTATCTAATAATGAACATACAGATGAAAAATATAGACATTTACAGTAGTGTAAGGCAGGCTAGACAGTAATCACGTGTTTATTTCTAGTTACATGTGATGACATTTTAACATATTTTTTAAGTCGTGGAGAGAAGAACTTACTCGAAGGTCTGCTGGTAGAGATTTCAGAGTGCAGGGGGGCCTATAAAGTATCTGGAAGTAGCACAGAATGATTCGGTGCGACTAGATTTTGGTTAGAATTTGGTTAGCAGGTCTTTGGTCCTGGGTTGAGGTGCAGAGAGAGAAGATGTTGGAGAGGTAGTGTGGGACAGTACTGGAGGCGTGCATACAACCAGGTTTTTTTTCAGAGAACCATCCAGCTTGCTGACAGTATAATGAGATGGAATTATACCTAAGGAACTATAAGATTCTATCGGTGATGTTTAGGGGCACGTTGGGTGATGTGAATAAATATTGTAGCAGACTCTCCAGATAGGCTATTGCAATTGTCAGGTCTCTGCGAACAAGTGAGTTCATGAGTATTTTAGCTTTATTGAATGAGATGCGTGGAAAGATCACCTCTATGCTCAGTATTTGATAATGTGCTACGGGAGCTGCAGTAGTTAAACGAAATTCAATTTTTCAAAGATGGGCTGAAATGAACCCCAATCTTTCCCTGGTCGAGTAAGACGGATGGGTGCTGATGAGAGGGAAAATACAGGCACTCAGAAGGCTTTAAAATGATGTCCCGTACTGCCTTCCAGTGATCGATGACCATGAAACTGTAATTTGTATGACTAAATGAAGAATGAAAAAGTAGATATTATTCGGGTGTTATCAGCACAGATGGGACCTTTTGAGCAGAGAAAGAATGGTAATATAGAATGATCATGTGTCAAAGGCAGTAGAGGGATTTAAAATGAAGAGGATGGAAGAAATGTGAACAATGTTTGAGTTCCCGTGAATCTTTAATCGAGAACATTTAGTTTTTTCCTTTATTTTCCATTTCAATACAACAATAGGACATCGACAATGTCAAAGACGCCTACTAAGGCAATTAGAATAAAGCAGGAGGGGCGTGGCTTGGCTCCCGATGGTGATGGCGGCGCCCGTGTGAAGCTCCGCTGAAGCTTCGGGAGGCGCTCCGTCTACGGCACGTCTTTTCATGTTGGACGGCTGTTTTCCAGTGGCGGAATACTCCTGGACGCCACCGCAACTCTTCATTCCCTGCTGACATGCCCTGAGGCAGAGAACTTTGTCACGGCCGCCAGCTCCGTTTCAGGCATCGGCGCGGCCGCCATTTTATGACGCCGCGCACTTTGGGCTTTCTGCTGCCGCATGGGGTTTCTTTCGTGACTGTTGCCGCCCACCTCCTGGAACCTCCATATTCTTTCTATTTCTTGGCGGTCTGCAAGCTTACTCCTGCCTCAGTTTTGATATGGGGGGTTTCCACATCCTTGCCTCCCTCAGTCCGCCATTTTGCGAGAGTTCTGGCGTTTTATCTCAATGTTCTGCTGGTGTGGCGTAGGATTGCCTGAGTTGCGCAACGACTGCCTTCTCCTCATAAGCTTCTGCTGAACACTGGCCACACATTATCTGCCAGTTAGGTATTTTTATTCTGTTCCACGGTGCGCAAACACGCTTTTGTCATGCCGCTTCACTTACCTCAGCCTCATTGATTACAATGGCAAGGGGAGCTACCAGGAACTACCATTTGATCCCATTCTGGCTCACCGCGTCAGGTTTACAGCAAATTTCTACCGCCTCATCGCTATATGTACACGCCAATTAATGCTTTCACCAATGTTCTCCTGCTCTACATGATGGTGGCGCACGAATTTATGTGCAAATAAATGCCTCTTCTTGTCTACTTGCTGTTATTCATCGCTGTTTCTAGCGTTGCAGATGTCATGTTAAGTGGCGAATGTGCCTTTCTACATGGTGGTCAGCTTTTACTTGGCGTCTTTATGGATTAAGACCTTGTTGTCCTCAAGAGTGCCTTTCTGGTCTACTTACTTCCTCTCAATTCCACAGTAAACTGCACATATTTTTGCCTTGGACCCGCTTCAACTTTCCTCACGGTGGTTTTCTGTGTTTCACTGTGCACGTTCTGTTCGAATTCACCTCGCTGTGGGGGCAGCACGTGTTGCGGGGGTTGTTCTCGCCTGTTTTTTCATGGGCCGACTTAAATCTATGTCACGTATACCCTCCAACACCACAACAAAGGTGGCCTTTGTGAAAAACTCCAAAGTATTTTCAGCTTTTTCTAAATTGGAGAACTCTTTCACCTCGTCTGGCTCTGATACTGCCATGGGACCTCTTCAGTTAACAATGGGGAAAGCTACCACCAAGAGACTGAAAAAAGATCCTCCTTCGCCTCTCAAGTCGTCTACACCTGTTTCCATGGAACTCTTGCTGGAAGAGATAAGATCTTTTCGTCCTTTCCTGGAGGAAATGGGCACCTTACGCCCCTTCATGGAGGAAACTAATATCAAGTTCCAAGCTCTCAAGGACAATTGATCCCAAATTGAAACAAGGGTTTCCTCGGTCGAACAGTCTGTTGCCTCATTTCAGGAAACCCGCACCACGGTTTCTCATCTAACCTCGCAGGTGGACGCTCTTCAAAAACAAGTGGAGGAATTGGAAAATAGAAATAGGCGGAACAACCTTCGCATTTACGGCTTGGTGGAAGGTCTTGAGGGTTCTGACTCAATCACTTTCTTTAAGTCCTTCCTCCCTAAACTACTCCATCTGCCAGAGGGTACGACTCTTAACATACAGCGTGCTCACCAATTGGGTCGCCTACCTACATCTGCTTCCATGTCCCAACGACCAAGAGGGGTCATTCTTTATTTTTGGAATACACTGACCTTTTGAAGGTTCTCGCGGCTGCCAAAGCTTCACCGAAACTATCATGGTCTGGTTCCCCTCTGTTCTTCGCTCAGGACTACGCTAAGGCGACTGCCAATCGTCGGAAGGCTTTCCTAGGCATGAGAGATGTCCTTCGCTCCATGGGTGCTAGATATGGCTTGTACCATCCCTGCCTGTTTAAAGTTACCTACAACAACAAGACGACTACCTATGAAGATCCAGTAGGCCTGCAAAGCTTCATTAATGCACACAAGACTACCGCAATGGACTCTTCTGGGCCTTCCTCGTCTCATCCTGGCTGAGTTGTTGTCCTGTTCGTTCTTGCCCTTGCGATGTCCACGTTTGGTCATGTTTTGCCTTTCTATTTGGTTTATGTTCTCTTGACTGTTACTTCCCTTCAGCTGCCTTATTGTTGGTTGTTCCCTGTTCTCGTTTGACTTATTTTATGTAATTTGTCCTCTTATTCCCCTCTTTGTTTCCACAGGAATTCTTTCCCGTTTGATGATGTCTCCCTAGCTTCCTGCCCAGCTAAACACGGATGTCTCACCTTGCCTATGTGGCTCCTTCCCCCCCCCCCCGACTCCTTCTCGTCTTCTTCTTTGTAGGTATGTTTTTCCCTTGTCTGTTTCTCCTATTCTGTTTCCTTTATTTTCTGCTCGTCCTCTCATGTCTTAACTTCCTTGTTTGTGCAGAAGTCATAACCTCTTTTTTTTCAGGATGTGGATCTCTTTGTTTTCTCTCACCTTTCCTCTAATCTACCTGAACTTCTCTCTCGTCTTTACTTTGCTCTCTCTTGTTGCACATTCTTTTGATCTCACCAATTTTCTCTCTCTCTTACCTTTCTTCATCTCTATTTCCTTTTTACTCTTCCTTCTTCATGGGTTTTTCTCTTACTTTTTTATACGTTGTACTTTATAGCTTATTTTTTATAACATATCTTTGCATTTGTTACGAACTCATTACATTAATGTACATCTTATGTCCTTGAATATAACTTCCTGGAATGTCAAGGGTATCAATTCCCCAATTAAGCGTCAACTCATTTTATCTCACCTAGCCAAATTGAATGTTGATATTGTGTTTCTTCAGGAAACTCACCTTTCTGACATAGAATCTGCTACGCTTAAAAGAGGTTGGGTGGGTGAAGTTTTTTATTTGCAAGGTGATGGTAAACGCAATGGTGTTGCAATTCTCTGTCGCAGGTCTCTTCCTTTCACAGTCATTTCCCAAGAATCTAATACTAATGGCAGATGGACACATGTGAGACTATCGCTTAGAGGTGTTCCAATCTCTCTCCTTAATGTTTATGGCCCCACCAATGGTGAACCCCTTTTTTAGGCTGAGTTTTCTCTGCGTATCACCCAATTCATGGATGACAATTTCATCCTTGCGGGGGATTGTAATCAATCTCTTGATCTGTTTATAGATAGGAAATCTGATGCCACCTATGTCCCTACTAAATCGCACAAACTTTTTACCCAAGCTATATCCCAAAATAAGCTTGTTGACTCTTGGCGACTCTGCAACCCGACTGTGCAGGAGTATACCTTTTACTCACCGTATCATCGTTCACAATCACGGATTGACTACATTTTTGTTTCCCATGATCTTGCTCAAACGCCTAATACAGCGGAAATTGGTCCGATTTTGCTCTCGGATCATGCCCCTGTTGTAGTCAGCCTTGATGTGCTCCCTAAAGTTGACGGGCCCAGGAGATGGCGTTTTAACAATACCCTTCTTTTGGATCCCAAATTTTCCGCTTCCTTCACTGCCTTTTTTGATGATTTTTTTCTGTTTAACGATGTTCCGCCCATTTCAAAACACACTGTTTAGGACGCTTTCAAGGCAGCTGCGCGCGACTTCATTTTTAATTACGTCGCAAAGAAACGCAGTACTGCTCGCCAATTCACTAAAACCCTCCTTCTTGACATTAAGCGATTGGAACACGCCTATTTCACCTCACATTCCAAAGATAGTCTGACAGCTCTGGTCACTGCTAAGCTTAAATTTAATGAAAATTCTACTGAAGATGACTCCTTATATTTACTTAAGTCAAGTGCTAAGTTCTATGGTGGTAGGAACAAAGCTGGGAAAATCCTTGCCAATTCCTTGAAGGTCAAGCACAACAAGATGACTATTGAATATGTTTATGACACCAATGCACACTTACAACACAAAGATGCCGACATTCTTGCTACATTCTCCCGCTTCTACGAGACCTTATACACCTCTGACACCCAACCCTCTCCTCATTCTCCTACACATTTCTTCTCAACTATTCAAACATCTGCACATTTCCCTCTTGATCTTTCCTCTTTGGAGACTGACATCTCACAGAAAGAGCTGCTCACTGCACTCCAGCGTCTTAAACTTAACAAAGCTCCTGGTCCAGACGGTTTTACCGTTGAATTTTACCTTCATTTCTCCAAATTATTGATTCCGAAGCTGCATTCCCTTCTCCATTCCTTTGCTGAAGTGGGTGCTTCCTCAGGGTCCTTTTCAGATGCACACATTTGTTTAATACCCAAACCCGGAAAAGATGTGCAATATTGCAAGAACTACAGACCCATCTCCCTTGTTAATATTGATTATAAAATCTTTGCCAAGTCATTGGCGATACGGTTGGATCATTTGCTTCCTGACCTCTTAGGAGAAAAACAATCCGGCTTTGTTAAAGGTCGTAGCATTACTGATAACACCAGGCTTTTATTTAACATATTGTCAAATCAGTCTGACCCTGTGCCTCATGGGAACAGTCCAGCCCGAATTGCCAAACCATGTCTTCCCTGGACCGGAAACAAGCATCCTGGGACCGGTTTCGGGTTCATAACCCTCATCAGCCAGGCTATCTTGAATCCAGTGGCAAAGTGAGCAAGGGACTCACGTCCGAGCATACCCTGCCACATTTAGGGCGAACAAAGCGATACAAAAGGGGATGATGGACGGAGCGTTTGAGCAAATCAAACACTCACCCCCAGTCAACTGATCTGGGTTTAATCCATCACCATTCTTTAGCTCACTCCGCCACCCCAGTTCAGACATGGCCATATGCAAATCAGTCTGACCCTGTGTCTCATGGGAACAGTCCAGCCCGAACTGCCAAGCCATGTCTTCCCTGGACCGGAAAAAAGCATCCTGGGACCGGTTTCGGGTTCATAACCCTCATCAGCCAGGCTGTCTTGAATCCAGTGGCAAAGTGAGCAAGGGACTCACGTCTGAGCATACCCTGCCACACTTAGGGCGAACAAAGCGATACAAAAGGGGATGATGGACGGAGCGTTTGAGCAAATCAAACACTCACCCCCAGTCAACTGATCTGGGTTTAATCCATCACCATTCTTTATCTCACTCCGCCACCCCAGTTCAGACATGGCCATATGCAAATCAGACTGACCCTGTGCCTCATGGGAACAGTCCAGCCCAAACTGCCAAGCCATGTGTTTGATTATCCAGAAACAAGCATCCTGGGACCGGTTTCGGGTACCGCTTTTGGCCGCCATAAGTGTGGCAGGGTATGCTCAGACGTGAGTCCCTTGCTCACTTTGCCACTAGATTCAAGCAACCTGGCCTGAAGACGGCTGGAATGCCAGAAACCGGTCCTCGGAAGCTTGTTTCCGGTCCAGGGAAGACATTGCTTGGCAGTTCGGGCTGGACTGTTCCCATGAGGCACAGGGTCAAACTGATTTGCATATAGCCATGTCTGAATTGGGGTGGCAGAGTGGGCTAAAGAACGGTGATGGATTAAACCCAGATCTTTTGACTGGGTGTGAGTGTTTGATTGATTCAGATGCTCCGTCCATCACCACCCTCTTTTGTACCGCTTTTGGCCGCCATAAGTGTGGCAGGGTATGCTCAGACGTGAGTCCCTTGCTCACTTTGCCACTGGATTCAAGCAAACCGGGCTGAAGACTGCTGGAATGCCAGAATCTGGTCCTCGGAAGCTTGTTTCCGGTCCAGGGAAAACATGGCTTGGCAGTTCGGGCTAGACTGTTCCCATGAGGCACAGGGTCAGATTGATTTGCATATAGCCATGTCTGAACTGGCGTGGCAGAGTGTGCTAAAGAACGGTGATGGATTAAACCCAGATCTTTTGACTGGGTGTGAGTGTTTGATTGATTCAGATGCTCCGTCCACCACCCTCTTTTGTACCGCTTTTGGCCTCCATAAGTGTGGCAGGGTATGCTCAGACGTGAGTCCCTTGCTCACTTTGCCACTGGATTCAAGCAAGCCGGGCTGAAGACGGCTGAAATGCCAGAAACCGGTCCTCGGAAGCATGTTTCCGGTCCAGGAGATACATGGCTTGGCAGTTCGGGCTGGACTGTTCCCATGAGGCACAGGGTCAGACTGATTTGCATATAGCCATGTCTGAACTGGGGTGGCAGAGTGGGCTAAAGAACGGTGATGGATTAAACCCAGATCTTTTGACTGGGTGTGAGTGTTTGATTGATTCAGATGCTCCGTCCATCACCAACCTCTTTTGTACCGAAAATCATCACATCTCCAGCATTCCCTCGCGGCGCTTGCCCTAGATGCTGAGAAGGCGTTCGACAGGGTTGAATAGCCCTACCTCTTCCATACTCTCGGATTGTTCGGGTTTGGCCCTAAATTTATTTCCCTAGTCTCATTGTTGTATTCTCACCCATGGGCTGCAGTTTATGCTAATGGTCAAATCTCCCCCTACTTTGACCTTGGCAGAGGAGTTCGCCAAGGGTGCCCCCACTCACCTTTTCTTTTCAATCTTGCTTTAGAACCTTTCTTGTCCAGACTGCGCCAGAACCCCGACATTCATGGCTTTCAGACCACGAAATCCTCCATTAAACTTGCTGCCTACGCAGATGATATTTTACTCTTCATCTCGAATCTCCACGGTCTCCATTCCTGCTTTCTTGGAGGAAGTACGGAATTATTCCTCAATCTCTGGTTATAGGCTCAATAATGATAAGTGTGAGATCCTTCCCCTGACAAAATTCACCTTTAAACCTGACTTTAGCGCCTCCAATTTTACCTGGAGCCCTTCCCACAGTAAGTATTTGGGATTGCACATCACCCCTTCCATCCCTGACACTGTTTCCCTCTGCCTTACTAAGTGCACTCAGAAAATATCCGACCTCACAGCCAGGTGGCATCCTCTTTACCTGTCTTGGTGGGGTCATTTGGGCACCATTAAGATGATGTTATCCCCCATTGTTCTGTACACACTCTCCAATATCCCCATCTCTATCCCAGCCACATTTTTAAAGAAAACGTATTCAGTCTTGTCCTCCTTTTTATGGCATAACAAAAAACCCAGAATGTTCCTTGCTAGGCTCATTTGCCCCGCTTCTGAAGGAGGAGTTAATTTTCCGGACTTCCCGGCTTACCATAAGGCTTTTATGTTGCGTCAAGCTTCCTTTTGGTTACAGAACCCTGATTCCCCCTGCCCACTGTGGACCAAGGTTGAACGCCTCTTCCTCTCCCCTTTCTCCTTTGCTGAATATATCTCTTTTTCACGCAACCCCTCCTCGATTCCTACTCTCATTCATAAATTCACTGTCAAACTCCTCTTATCCTCTTAACCCCCCCCCCCGCCCCCCCTACGAATATTGCCGATTTCCTCTCATCTACTATTTGGCATAATAAATACCTTTTAATCCGAGGTAAACCCTTTTACTGGAAATCTTGGAGATCCAAGGGATTACTCTGGATATCACAGCTCTTCTCGCAATCAACCTTTACGCCTTTCCATACCCTATGTTCCACCTTTGATTTGCCCTCCTCCTTTGCTCCCAAATATCTTCTCCTCAAAGCAGCAGTTATGGAGGTTTATGCGAGACTCTTGCAGGCGACCCCTTCTCCTGTTTCACCTGACCTTACTCTCCAACTTCATTCTACCCTACAAGCTCTTCCTAAACCTTCTGTTATTTACAAACATCTTCATGCACATACACTCCCCGGACCCAAGCCCAAGGTGGAGGAGCATTGGGAAAATGATCTTTCTACATCATGGCCAGTATCTCTGTGGGATAAGATTTGGACAAAAGTTCGTAAAACCTCTAGGGTGGCGTCCTTGACGCAATCTATATTTTTCATATAAAACCGATTGCTTCAGACTCCTTCTACCCTCCACAAGCGATTCCCTGTCACCCCAGATGTATGTTGGTCTTGCTCCTTACCCAACGCCACTCTGTTTTATATGTTGTTCCTTTGCAAGAATGTACATACCTTTTGGTTACAGTTCTGGGCACAAATTAATGTTATCTTTCACACTTGTATTCCCTTCTCTCCCACCCATATCTTTTTGGTAAGTCTTTCTCCTTGTTGGGACTAGACTGATCTCTATGTTCGTATTGTTGATTTACTACTGGCTGTTGCGTTTCAACAAATTACTATTAATTGGAAGTCTTCCTCCACCATTACTTTCAAAGCATGGTGGTATAATGTTTTTCACAATCATAGGCTTGATACTGCTTTTGTTTTTCCTGCCCAGATGGCAGCTAAACGTGCAGATTTATGGCTTCCTGTTACAATGTATTTGGATAATTGTACAACTCGTTCCTTCTGCCCGCGACCTGCTCAGCAGGAGGTTTCCAAACCCCCTTGATGCCCTTTTTCATTCCCCTTTCTTTGTTAACATAATTACCTGCATAACCTCATTTGCATTTACTTTTATTGTATAATTACTGTACCCCTTCTTTTTATTTTTTAATGCCCATGATAAGTTTATTGTCGTTCCTTCAACTCTATAATGTATACTGATTTTTCTCCTTATGCTTTCCCTTCCCTCCCTCCCCCCTCCCGTTTTTCCCCCATAATTCTTTTACTGTATTATATATTTATAGCTTATATTATGATTAATAAACTTTTATTGAACTTAAAAAAAAAGAATAAAGCAGGAATGTTAAACACAGACACTTTAAAATAATTTGTACAAAGAAGATAGGAACAAAGAAAAGAGGCAACTCATTTTCTATATGAAGGCAAAAACAACTGAAATAAGGACCAACTAGATTGTAGTGTTCCACTCTCTGCCATCCACCCCCAGATATTGGCATCAAAGGATCTCAGATACACGTGCATTTCATAATTGATATTTCCATCACCACACCTTCTTTCTCAACATAAAGGCAGTCAAATCAAGTGGCATGCGGCTACGAGAAGGTGTGTCGTACTTCACTGCCTAGAGATACAGTCACTCATGGACAGAGAGATGAAGAGAAAAACATTAAGAGATATATCCTGTGGAATAAAACAAGAACATTTCTAACAAACTATGTACCATAATTGATGCGTGATGCCCCCCTGTCTAATGACATGGTCTCGTCTCCACAAGGCCATCTGTAACCTATACACAGAATACATAGTTACATTAATCCAAATTATGAAACAAAAGCAGCATGCAAATTTCCCGCGAGTACCATGCCATTGGGCGTTATAATGTAGTAATATTTTGCATGCTGCTGCTATCTCTTAATGTTGTAACATCAATAGGCCTTTTCTGACATGTTAATTGCTCTCTTTTTCCTTTTTGTCCTTGCAGCTTGATGAATTCAGTGGATCAAAACCAGAGCCTCTGGAGAACAGAATCCGGGAGCTGATGTAACACCGACCGAACTTCTCGAAATACCAGAGGATAGTGAGGAAGCTCCTTGGATCCTACCATTAGGCAGCAGTGTAATGTCTGGCACCCCCCTCCCCCCAGTGTGAAGTAAAGCAAGTGACTCAATGACTATTTCTTGTCCTCCTTTACACAATCATTGTACACAAAAGAAGCGCGATGTTCTGGCAAGCAGAGGAAATGACGCACAATCACGTGGTTATGGCACTTCCTTGTGGATGTTTACTTCTGTTTTAAGATCTACTTCCTGTAAAGAATACTCTGATACAGTGAAATAGTTCCAGGTAAGGAAGCCTAAACTCAGGCACCTGGTCTTTCCATGGCTCTCTCCATTAATGTGCTTGAGACACCCCCCCCCCCCTGTTTCTAGGCAAGATAGTATTTAGGTCAGAGTCCCAGCTCAATGTGGTTAGTAGCTGGAATACCACAGAACTAAGTATTAAAAGAGAGGATGAGAGGTGGCTTAACACCTTACAAGAGCAGCATATATTGGACCTACAAGAAACCTGGGACACGGATGGTACATTTGTTGTGGATAGGTATACCTCTTATTTTGAACCCGCCCTCCCATCACAGTCGGTCGGGCAGGGCCAAGTGTGGTTTACTCACCTTAATCTCCCTTAAAATCCAGTGCACACCAGAAGAGCTCGACACAGGCTCCAGTAACATCCTGGTGGCCCAGCTAGTTTCTAAGAATTCGCCAAATGTACTTATTGTGAACTTTCATGTTTCCTTTGTCAGGGTTAATCCCTTGGATTCATTTCTATGTTCAAAATCCTTTTTAGGGTTGTTTGTTAAAAACAGAAAGCTCCTTATTCTGTGACTATTTTATGTGATTTTTTTAACTTGCATTTATGTCGAAGGGGGTGTCATGTTTCTGATGATCCTGGGTTAGGGAACCATTCAAGTGCCCACTTTGAGCACAGGCACCAAGGGAGGCCGCTCGAGAAAATGATTGCTGATGTTAATTGACATGGGGAGGGGGTGGAGGTTGAAGGTATTCTATCATTCACTTTGAGAGGCTCTAGCTCTACCACTGATTGCATTTTTATGTTCACCTTTCTGGCCCTGTATATCCTATGCTTTGTGGTCAAGTTGGACCAGTTTGGTGACCATTACCCTCTATTTTTGGCCCAGGAATGGGGTTGGTGTAATGTAGCTGGCCTCGTGGTGGGCCCCAAGAACAGTGATTTCAGGCTACGAGCCTGACCCAGGGGAATAAAATGGAACACGTTTGTTCCTGACCACTTTTTAAATGATCTGTTTAGCCTTTGTGGGGAAGATGTAAGCTTGTGTTTAGATGATGCCACTATTAGCGACACTTTACTAAGGGCCTTCCACAGGCTATGTTAACAGATAGCAAACGACCTTGTGAGGCTGCTAGGTAGATCTAAACCCCGTGGGTAAGGGTGCTGCCACTGGAGCACCGAGCCGGGTCCCTCTGCTGCCACGGGGAGGCCCGCGCTGCCCTCTTCTTTGGCACATGAAGGGGGCCCTTATGTGGGCATGACTCTTCGCCCTCATCTGTTCCCCAAGCAGCCCCGCAACACTGCTGCCCACCCCTGTGGCCCCCACAGAGGATGGGGAAGTGATCAACATCACAGGACTGTCCCCCTGAAACAGGACTTATTTGACCAAGGCCTCCCTCACCAAACCCACCCATGCGTAATCGTCCTGCCAAATCCAGGACGCCTGCTCACCCTACATCACTTTGAGAAGTATTGGTAAGGAAGCACTGACGGCAATCGCCTCACGGAGCAAGTTACAGGCCGACCCGGGTGCGCTAGCTGCAACGAAAGCACCCCCTGATAACGTCTGAGCGCTGCATTCCCCACCCCTGCCTGACCCTAAGATGGCAGCTGTTTATCACCGAACGGCGGCGAACTTTGTATTCCGCATCCGATGCTCCAATGCGGCAAGTGGTTTCCGCGTTGGGGGGCTAGTCTGAGGCAATCTGTGCCTCTCTAAATCATACACGACTCACACTTCAGGTACACCAGGGAGTGGAGTGTAGGCCGGGGGCTAAAATCCGAGCACGGACCATCCGGCCCGCCCTCCGCCCTGGACCAGCGAACACACACGGACACCGCACTGCAGACTGGACCTTGCTCAAGAGCCTCGAGGGGGAGGCACATAGGCACCCCTCATTATTACCACCATGGGGTCTACCCAAGGTACAGTCCCACGCCCGCCGCCTCTGAGGAAGCTTCCCGGAAGGGAAGTTAGCCCGGGTCAAGATTGGCCCGTGAAGGCGTGGGCTCTCGTGAGGAGAGAGAGCCCCGCAAGCGCCGCCGCAGGTGAAGAGACCGGGAAAGGAGAAACTGCCCCCAGAGCCGGTGAGTGAGGGCTCAAGGGGACGGGGTGGTTCCGGTCAAGGGACAGATTCCGAGCGGGCCCGCTACGAGAGCGGGCCGCTCCACCATTGGTTAGCCCCCGCTTACCCGGGCCTGAGGAGCCCATTCTTTCATTGTGCATGGGGGCGTAGTTGGTGACAGAGCCCCCGGAGGCTCCAATGTGGGGTACAACCGTTTTTCGAGCCCAAGTGGCTCCAAAGATGGCACTATTATCTTATGGCTGGCCCAGAGGGGCCCATGATATTCTCTCGCAATTGCCCCAGCCTCGGGCATACTTCATTTTAAAAAGCGCTAGTGCACTCCTTGTTCTTGGGAGCATAATTTGTTCTACAGAGCCCAGGTGGCTCCAACGTTTGGCAGCATTATTGTAGGAGCCAGACGGCTCCAGAGTTTTAATAATTATTTACTGAGCCCCGAGTGGCTCCACCAAAGGGGGACACATTTGTCCTGAGGGCCAGTGAGAGCCCATGCTGCATTTTCGCTTTCACAGCTGCCCAGCAAGTAATGGGCAGCTACACCATTTAGGTTCTTCTTTATTTCAGGGGACATGTCTTTTTACTCCATGAGTGGGACACACTCTTTTGCCCCATCCCTACCTTGGCCTGCACAGCTGTGCAGCACTTAGTGCCAGCTGCAACATTTAGGCCCTTCATTGCAGATTCCCAGCTACCCAGCAAATAGTGGGCAGCTGCCACGTTTAGGTTTGCGGCATGTGCTCCCCCCGTGACCGTCGCTGCATTGGCAGCACACCCTGACTTTTTGGACAGAGGGCATTTGAGATATATAGATGTCCAGTTGGCCCAGGGGACTATTAGGTTTGTAGGGTGCAAGGCCCTAGTGTACTTTTTATCGGTGCTAGGAAATGTAATGTTTGTAGTGTGATTTATGCACCTTGATTTACACTGATTGATGTGCTTTTATTCTTACTAGGTTTTACCTACTGTCTTATGTTTTCTACTCAGGTCTAGGTTTGATTTATTCCCTACTGCAAGTTATGTTACTAAGTTTAAGTTTATTTCCTATTGCAAGTAATGTTTAGGAGTTGTGGTCAGGGCCGGACTGAGAATGAAAACCGGCCCTGGCAAAGTGCTCGGCCGGCCCCCTGGGGGTGCGACTGAACTCTTTGCCGGGGCCGGTTTTCGGCCGTTTTTGTTACAGGGCCGATTTTGCAGCTATGCTGCAAAAACGTCCCTGTAACAAAAACGGCCCCCAGGGCCCAAAACCGGCCCCCACCCTTGCGGCCCACCGGGGGATTGCCCGGTGCCCGCAATGGCCAGTCCGGGCCTGGTTGTGGTCTACTAGATTTAGGCTTATGAGGTTGGTGCAGAATAGAGTTCTCGCCTTATGTGCTACTGTGCCTGTTCTTTGATGTAATTATGTACGTGAGGAGCTTGTATGCTCGATGGGGCTAAAGAACGGGAGGGCTCCCTGAATATTGCAGAATGACTATGGAGACGCCACGACAGACCTGCCGCTCACCCCCTCTGTAGACATGCGGACACTGGCCCTGTCCTCCTGCTGCTTCACGGCATAGATTACACCCCCTATACTTTGTGAATTTTGGGGACCGACTGAACTGAACACCAAGGTCTCAACCCCCCTGCATGAACTCAAGTTGACAGCCTCAGTTGGTCTCTCCACAATGCTCTAACGCTCCCGGACAATAGAACTGGTCAGCGTCATGAGCTTAACCACATCCCTCACCTGACCTTGATCCTGCTCTCCATCCTGGGCATGTACTCTGAACCTTCCCTCGATCCTTGATGCCCCAGCTATTTATCCGATGTCCGGTAGAGCAACCTGTTAGCTGAAGAGGAGATGGGTTGTGGATTCCCCCTCAGCCGTCACCTACCCAGGCGGATTTTGGGCAGACTTTCCTTTGTTTCTCTGTCGTTTCCCCCTCCTACCCTTTCAACCCTCCCACTTCCCCCTCTACGCTCCCTTCTTCAGCGCTTGGATGCCCTCGGGCAGCAGCCGCGCTTTACAAATCCCCTTTTCGTTTCATTTCATTTCATTTCATTTCATTTCATTTCTTCTCTCCCTCTTCCCCTTTAATGTTTTTCTGTTGAGACCTAGCCATTTGACCGATGCCTGGTAAACCTACCTGATAGCTGAGGAGGAGATGGGATGAGGATTCCCCCTCGGCCGTCACCTAGCCAACCGGACCTTGGACAAACGTTCCCTTCGTCTCTCCGCTGTATCCCCTTTTGCCCTAACCCCCTTTCCATTCCTCACCCCATTTTCCTTTTCTTCTATGCTCCTAAAAAGTTTTTTCTGGTATCTTTTGTAACTATTTTCCCCTCATCTCTACGTCCTGTCTTCCTCCTAACCCTTTACCCTATTCCCTTACCCTTCCTGCTCCATTCACCTTGTCCCCTATGTTTTTTTAATGCTTTTCTGGATACTTATGTAACTTTTAACTGTTGTAATTTGCAACATTATTGTCCCTCATGTAAAGCGCTCTGTTTCCATCGGGTCTAGCCATGCTATATAATAACTCATTAATTAAATTTGTTCCCATTTGGTACTCTTTCTCCCTTTGTCTACCTCCCTAAATCCTAGCTCCTATCCTCTCTCCCCTGACTCTCTCACCTTGCCTGCTAGTCTGCCTAGCCCCCTGTCCTTTGTGCCCTTTGACTAAGCACTCCTTCTCCCCCTTGTTGGGGAAAGATTCAATATTTATACTCTGGAGTCTCAGCGTACCTACTGAGAGAGTCCACTGCGCCAAGGGAGCCACTCACAGCTGAGGTATGGTATGGCACCCCTTGCCAAAGCGCTCCCTCTCCCATTTTTAGGGAAGGATCCAGTATGTAGGCCTTGGAGTCTCAGAGACCCCTCTGAGAGAGTCCACTGCATAAAGGGAGCCTCCCGCAACAGAGATAGGGAAGTGATACCACTTCCCCTGGGACCACAGCTTACTGGACTTTGGACGTTGCTTTGACTCCTCTACCGGTTTGAGTCCCCGTCGCCCTTTCCCTCCTCTTTCCATGCAATGTCCTTCACCCTCCCCTCCTCTGTCCCGCCTTCATTACCTGTCTTCTTCCCCAGCTCCTTACCCCCTCCCCTGATTCTTTCCCCTTGCTTGCTTTTCCCCTTTCAAATTTGTGCTTATTGTTTATCTTGACCTTACAAGTAACTATGTTGCCATGCTCTAATAACTGTGTAACCTTTGTAACAATGTAACCTGTAGCTATGATCTGATGCTCATGTAAAGCGCTCTGATACCTCCGGGTCTAGCCAGCGCTATATAAAACCTTTAAAATAAATAAAAAATTAAATTAAATAAATAAATAAACAAGTGCACGGAGGAGCACGAAAAGCTATTAAAGGCTTTAAAACAAATTCCCCAGGATAAGGACAAGATATGAAGGTGAAGGAAAACATACACGCAAACCCTGGCAGCCTGCAAAAAAACAAAATTAAAGCAAAAGCGTGGGATGACTTCAAGTAAATGTTTTAAAAAATAAGTGCCATGTTTCGAATATTGTTAAATTTCCTTTCTTTACAGGGGCCATCAATAGTTCAATTGATTGCACCATACCCTCGGACACATGGGTAATTCACTTTCAGGGTATATACAGAAACCTCTCAGAGGAACCAAGGACCCCTGTCCTGACACTTACCAGAGGGAATTATGTCTTGATTTTTACTGAGGAGGAGGTGACCAAGCCATTTCAACCATTTCAAAGACCAAAGCGCTTGGCTTGGATGATGTTGCCGCTGATTTATACAAGTCAAACCTCCCAACTTGGGCTAAAATTTTAACTTGTGTTTTTAATGTTTTAAAAACTTGTGCTTTTAATGCTGCTTGTAAGACAGGTTTACTGTCCTCCTGATTAAGGTCCATTATCAATGATAATTTATCACACCAGTATTTAAGAAAGGGGCAAGAGCAGATCCACGATGCTACAGAATTATTTCCTTATTGACTCGGTAGTCAAGGTTCTGGGGAGAGTGATCCTCTCTAGATTTTCCGACTGGCTAGAGCAACATAATATTATTCACAACTTGCAATATGGGTTCAGACCAGGGAAAATCACTATAGATCAGTACCTTAATTAACAGCTGATTATCAGGAAATACACTGTAGCCAAGAAAGGTAAACTTCACTTGGTCTTTATGGACTTAACATCCGCTTTTTCGAGTGAATGCATCCAAATTGTGGCTCTTGTTGATTAATTTGGGGGTGGATTACAACATCGTCAATTTCTTACATGAGCTCCATGTGGACCTTTCCGCCCAAGTGAGATATAATCAGACCGGGCGCCTCTCCTCACCCATAAATGTACACAGGGGAGTCAGACAGAGCTGTATATTAGCACCACTAATATTTACAGTAAATATAAACAACTTGGGGCCAACCCTATGTACAGCTTGTAGTGATATTCCGCAGCCGAGCACCCAGCTAATACCTGCTCTCCTCTATCCGAATGACGTATTGTTGTTAGCTAGGATGGCTGTGGGGCTCTAGCGTCTGCATAACTCCTTAGTAGAATTTATGAATTTGGTTGATTTGAGCACTAACTATACTAAACCTCACACAAAGTTTATGAGACCGTGAAATAGATACCAGAGAAGCCAGTTTGGGGATGGGGTTGAAATAACTAGGATATATTTCATATCTGGGAGTCCTAGGGGTTTGTGGGTCTCGCTAAGAAAGGTGAGAAGAAATTCTATGTCAAGAGCCACAGCTGCAGGTCTTGACTTTGCTAAAGAATTGGGACCCAAACCAGTGCAGGCTCTGTTGAAAGTGTACAAGGACAATTGTATCTCCATCACCTGCTATGGGAGTGACATCTGGGGATACAAGGATTCTGCAGACTTACAAATAGAGGAGAACACATTTTTGAGAAGTTGCTATCACTCATTCCATAGCCTCCTACATCAGACAATCAAGAGTTGGGAATGGGGTACATTTCTGACATAGCGGCACTCTCAGCATTGTTGTGATGGGCTAGGTTTTGGTTCCTGGTGACCTGGATCAGAACCAGATAAATATTGAAGGCTGTCTGTCCCCTGAGAGGGTGAGTAGCATCCCTTGGCTTTGCCACATTAAGGCCTTAGCAGAGAAACTGGGTTGCCCTGAACTGTTTGCATCTCCGAAGGGAATCACAAAAAGAGATTTGAGCTGGGTCAAGAGACATTTTTTATTTATCATGTGTGCGAAGAGAGAACCGAGGAAGCTCAGTCAATCGTATGTACGAGCCTACATCTTATTATAAACATGTCCCTCAGTAGAGCCCTACTTAGTATTGACCACAATAGCCTATCACCATTTCCTCTTAACAAGGTTCAGGTAAATCTCCTTCATTGTTTACTTACTGTACCTCAGGGGCAGCATAAAGTGAATACATTGGGTCCCTGTACTTGCAATAACTTTCCCCGCATGATACAATCCATTTCTTGATGTTTTGCAATGGTTGTTCTCTTTGCGACAGATGTTACCAAGTCCTCTAGAATGTTTGAATGTTGCAGGTTTTTAAGTAGCTGCATTTAGAAACAGGAAAAGACATGATGTGCAAGTTTTGTGATTATGGTTTTTATTCATGATCTGTTCATGTGCGAGGGTATTCATGACTTTAGATTTTTTTGGATTGTTTTTATATATATATATGTACTTGTATTACATTGTTTGTGCTTTTGTGGTTTTAATTAACCGAATAAAGTATATTGTGACTCTGTGTGTACATAAACTCCAGCATTCATAAATATTTTCTTTGTATGGTGTCTTGGCTAAATGCGCCCTTGGGAGCTCCCATGCCACCAGATATTAAATGTCTGCATGATCAACATTTGCATGACTGTGTAGATTTATGTTCTATAACTATTAAGGAAGTTGTATAAAAGTGGCCTAAATAAAGGATGATGGAAGAGTTGGGTAATTCACACAGCATACCCTGTAAATTAGTCAAGAAATAATAAGCCATAAATATTGCAAGTCTAACAATCAGCCTAGTAATTCTAGAGTGACAATTCCTCAACACAGAGGCAGCTTTATGTAGTGCGTTTACCTTTAATGAATTCCAAAGGAGGGCTAGGTAATGTGACAGAGGCATCATACTCTCCAAGGAGAATGTACACTATTTAAATTAAAGCCATTTGGAAGGGAGCAATAATTTTAGGACTAGAGGTCCCATTACAAGATCGCACATCGGAAGGATCAAGAAAAGCAGAAAGGTAACATGACTATACTGCGATGGGGGTTCTCCATCATAGCGTTGTCCTCTTAATTATAACCTCATTAATAATTCTGGTAGATTAAGAAGGCAACATTTGAAATATAAAAATACTTTTCTTGATCTTTTTTAAAACAATAAAAGAGAAAGTAAGTAAGGACCCCTTTAAAGTCAACACAGACATCTAGCAGAAAGCAGACAGGAGAGCCCCCCCCCCCAGAATTCATGGTTAATTGTCGGCCATTTTATTTAAATGTTTCTATTGACGAAGAAAGGACTGCACTCTCCTCTGCAAGGCAGATTGTTGGAAGAGGATATTGGTTGTGAACCCAATGGATAATGGGTGTGACTAGCAAAATTGTCAACCAGAGCTAAAATTCAGGAGCTTCAGTGTCCCTTCAGAAATCCTGCCATCATCCTGGAAAATTATAGACATCAGTTGGCTCTAACTGACAGGTGGGGACTGATATAGGTGCTATTGATGGAGTCCCCAGACCTAAAGTACAGGCCCCAGAAGTATTGCGCAGAGAGAGTGGATGGCCTGAGCAACTTACGGTGCTGACAGAAGACATCCTGCATGAGTGGGAGTGGCAGGTAAAACAAAAGTGAATGGAGAATCATGGTACAAAATGTAGCTTCCAAGGGAAGGCCATGCGACTGGCAATACATCGACTGAGGCCACAGCAGGTATAGTGGGCAACATCTGGTGATCTCACTTCTCTGGAAATGGCTTCTACTTACTCGCTGGAGGGCTGCTTTTGCCGCTTGCTGTCTACACCGGTCTGGGGCCCTGACGCTGTTGGTCTTCCCTGCCACCTCCGCAAGCACCATCGCGGGCCGCAGTGGGGGAAGACTACAGCTCCCAGACTCCTCGGCGGACACACCCACTTCCTGCAATTGACCGCGCACGGAGGCGCATAAAGTCGGGCAGCTCCCACTGAGGAGCGGGGGACAACGCTGCTTCTACTTACTCGCTGGAGGGTTGCTTTTGCCGCTTACTGTCTACATCGGTCTGGGGCCCTGACGCTGTTGGTCTTCCCTGCCGCCTCCGCAAGCACCATCGCGGGGCCACAGTGGGGGAAGACTACAGCTCCCAGACTCCTCGGCGGACACACCCACTTCCTGCAAATGACCGCGCACGGAGGCGCATAAAGACGGGCAGCTTCCTCCGCGTCGTTGACGCGCGCGGACGCCACCGGGCGAAGCCCGGGCAAAGGGCGGGCAGTCTAAGGCAGTCGTTGGCAGAAGGAGGCAGGACTGGGCTTGGTCCTTAACAACGCGATATGGGTACGCGAAAGAACACAAGCAATGGTGAGGAGAATAGCACGAAAGCCAAGGTGCCAAGACACTCACAGTCTATTTTAACATTTCTTTCTTCGGCAGTGGGGGCTATCAACAAAGAAATTGCTAATGCTGAACTTGAACTGGGCGTGGGACAAGCTGTCCCTCCACCCAATACACTTAGTTCTCCAACCCCAGTGGACCCTGCTGACCCAGTAGTCTGTGGCGATGTACTTACTACCCCCGTTATTCCGCTGGAACCTTTGGTAATCGTCACACAGCCAGCAGCCGCACTTACCACGAGAGCGGGTAATTCATCTGGCCCCCTGCAGTCACCACAACTTACCAACTGTCCACAGCCTGGTGACCCATCGATGAAGAAAAAAAGGGGGAAAGCTAAGCACTTGCCAGGGCCAACAAGTACGTCTACCAATATTCTAGGGGACCAGATGGAGGCGCTCTTTGTTTTCCGGATCGAACCGCTTCTTGTGGCCATTGCGAAGGACATTGTGGATACTCTAAATACTTGTTTGGAGGGACTTCTTAAGAAATGTGTTATCATTGATAAAATGGTTAATCATCACAATTTGCTTTTGGATAGACACAATGAGGGCCTTGTTGGGCCAGGGTCAGGAAGCTCAATAAGGGAGCCCAGGGTTAGCGTACCACCTGCTGATCCCATGGTAGCCACATTACCCCCATCCAACTGGAAAACCCTAGGGTGCCACAAAGGTTGCCCACAGAGATCAGTCCCATGGGCAGTAACATTCATTGTGATTTACCACCAGAAGCAGCCCCACTAGTGGCAATTTTTGTGGGTACTCCCCCATTGAAAATAGGAGAGCGTGAGTGTGCAAGAGACCTGGGCCCTTATTTATGAGGCCTTGCGTCAGTTTTGCGCCGCCGGTGCGTCACTTTTTGTGACGCACCAGCGGCGTACAAAATGCGCCTTGTTGCGCCATATTTAAAAAGTGACAAATCTAGGTAGATGCATCACTTTTTAAACCCCTGCGCCACATTATACCTGCGTCAGGTATAATGTATGCAGAGGGGGCGTTCCCCCGCAAAAAGCCTCGTAATAGTGACGCAGTGAAATCTATGAGATTTCACTGCGTCACTTTTAGGATGCTGTTGCGTCAAAATCTTGCGCCTGCCTCACAGCAGGCGTAAGACTGGCTCAAGCCCTTTCACATGGGGCTTTCCCCATGTGAAAGGACGCATTGCTGGAGTTGCGTCACTTTTGTGACTCACTCCAGCAATGCGTCACTTTTGCGCTTACAGATGCGTCAGAAATACTGACGTATCTGTAAGTCCTTGCGACATGATGCGTCATACATTAAATATGACGCATCATTGGTGTCGCAAGGAGTGCGCAGTGACAAGTGACGCATCGCTGTTTTCACTCAGCGATGCGTCACTTTTCATAAATGAGGCCCCTCATAGTTAAAGCACGAGCCTGGTGCACGGACTCATGTAGTGGGAGTAGTATCTCCAACAGGATTATTTCAGCCAATAGGGTGGGGTGGATTGGGAGGGTACCGAAAATGGTGCAGGGGGATTGCGTGATAGTCAATTTTGACAGGGCTGATGTGGCTGAAAGGTTATTCTGGGACGGATCTGGGGTCTTGAGCAACGATCATTTAAGACCGCTGCCTTTAGGCTTCTTTTACCCTCCCACAGTAACCCCATACGGCCCGCATTGTGCTCCCAGAGGGGGTAGGAGAGGGCCACATCCGGTAAGGGAGGTGAGGTCAGGATTGCAAAACCCCTGCCATCAAGCATCAGCAAGTGCGGGCCCACTGACCCACACTGGCTTTAATCCCCCTGAGTCACGGCAGCACGCACCCCCTGGTCAACATATACCTGGTACAACAGATGGGGGTGGGCTTGTTCTCAGCAACCATTTTTCCTCACTTTTGGGGCTAGAGGACACAGATTTATTACCTGCCCCACCATTAGCACATTCAGGAGAAGAACCTAGTCCCACTTCTGACTCAGTGGAAGCATGCAGGCTACTGAGTTGGAATGTGGCGGGTGTTAGAACAAAAAGGGTCGATGAGGCTTGGCTTGCTTTTATTTCTTTGCATGATATTGTAGCCCTTCAGGAATCCTGGGACATATCACCCAGTTTTTGTCTAGATGGGTTCTCGAGCTTTGTGGTGCCTGCTGCCCCCAGTGCTGCGGGCAGAGCCAAAGGTGGCCTCATTTTGCTTTTCTCACTTAAACTCAAGGGGGCTCTAAAAGTAATTAACCAACCTTCGCCACACCTTTTGTTAGTGGAAAGGGTGATCTCCCCAACCCAGAAAACTATTTTTATTAACTTTTACAATGCAGGAACCCAGGATAATAGTAACTATAACCTTGTTATCCTGGACCAATTTTTGTCAGAGGTAAGTCAAGATACACATATTAATATCGAATTTGTCCTCATGGGCGATTTTAATATTCATCCATGCACTTTGTTATGCGGTACAATTGATTATTTGGGACAGAGTGGCCCAGACATTATGCATTTTGAGCACTCTAAAGGGGGAGAGGAATTAGAGGAGTTATTGGCTAATTCCAATTTGTTGGAACCTGCCAGTGGCTCAGGCGGACCGAGGCTCAACACTTTTAAAGGGTCGGACCCAGGATCCATTATCGATTATATATTTGTGTCACCAGCAATTCTACACAGTGTTGCTTCATATAGAACCCTAATTTCCCCTTTCAGCGATCACAATCCCGTCCTATTGGAAGTTTACTGGGGTGACTTCATGGGCCCTATGCCGCCCTCTGTCAATCCTAGGGTGGGAACCCTAAAAGTGGTGGACCAGGGCAGACGGCTTAAGTGGGCCAACGTGGTGCCAGATGACTTCTATGAGGTATTGTTCCCCAAAATAGAAAGTGCTGTGGCAATTTGTCAAAATCTTAGTGCAGAAAAATGTGAAATCCTGGGGGCCTATGAGGAAATTTGCTCACAAATTTCAAACCAGCTGACAGTAAGATTGGGGAAGAGTGGCAACAAACAACACTGCTGGTTTGACTCCAAATGCTCCAAAACACATAGCGCCCTCTTAGCAGCCTTAAACCGGAATCCTAGAAATAGGGAGGCTGTAACTATCTACCCTAAGAAGGGAGTATAAGCAGGCCATCAGAGAGCGTAAGGAAGGTATAAAGCAAGACGCATGGGAGAAGCTACTCTCAGCCGATGTTATGCGGGATAGTAGCCAATTTTGGAGAGTGATAAACCAGCCCCTGTTTTCTGGCCAGGAAAACATGCCTATGGATTGTGTATTCCTGACGACAGGTGGCTTGCCCATTTTAAAACAGTGTACGGAGACTCATTTCCTGGGTCACAGGGCCCCCAAGCTACAACCTCAGAGTATGCCCCGCTAGTTTTCACTACCGACGAGGTCGAGACAGCTATTTTAGAAACCTCGAAAAACAAAGCACCAGGCCCAGATGGAGTCCCCACAGACTTTTATCGGCATTCTCCAAAGCTATGGGCAGGAGTGCTATCTAAAGTTTTCACAGCCGCCAATGATAATGTAATCCCTATTTCCTGGGCCACTTCAGTCATAGTACCAATTTTTTAAAAAGGCCAGAGGGAGGACCCAGGGTGTTACAGACCCATATCCCTTTTAGATTATGCCATTAAAATATTGGGTATAGTCCTTCTGAAGAAATTAAGGGATAGTGTGGAAAGTAGTGGGGGCATAGCTAATGCCCAATATGGGTTTAGGGAGAAGAGAGGTACGTTCGAGCAGTGTTCAAATTTACATCTTTTGCTTGCAAAATACACTGTTGCCAAGGAGGGGTCGTTATTTCTGGCCTTTATGGACCTCTCCTCGGCCTTCGACCTGGTAAATAGAACTAAAATGTGGGACATCCTCCTGAAGATGGGTATAGATGGGGCCTTGGTAAACTTTATGGCATCATTACATCAGGAATTGCCAAGGTCAGAGTCACCAAGGAGGATAGATGCACGACCTCCTTCAGGTCCATGCGTGGAGTGCGCCAGGGTTGTATCCTGGCTCCCCTCCTCTTCACAATGTACATTAATGGCCTAATTAGCCATCTCAAGGCAGTACAGGGTGATTTTCCGTGTATTGGGGAGGCTAAAATGCCTGCCCTCCTTTACGCGGAAGACGCAGTACTCATAGCCCGTACAGTTGTCGGACTGCAACGGTTGTTGGATGCTTTCGGGGTTTTCATGGACCAACTCGATTTAAAAATAAATGCCAACAAATCCCATACTATGGTAGTAGGCCTCCATTGCAGAAAGGTAAAAAAGATGATTTTCAAATGCAAGGAGGAGGTGGTTTCAAGAGTGGCTGTTTTTCCCTACTTAGGAGTACTCTTTGACGAGAGAGGCTCTTGGAGGCCACAGGTCAGAGCCAGAGGTCTAGCCGTGGCAAGGTCAACTGCCTCACTTATGGGGTTTTCTAAAAGGTTGGGGGCTAGGACGATGCAGGCAATGCTAAAGATCTATAACTCCAAATGTGTAGCAATTGCAGCATACGGCTCTCCGTTATGGAGTTACATAAAAGACGACACCATCCAGAAGGTGGAAAATAGATTTTTACGATCGCTGCTGTCGGTCCCTCAGTCTACCCCAACCTTTTCGACACATGTGGAGCTGGGTTTGGACTTTGTTTCCGATAGGTTGAGGCTGGCCCCAATAATTTTTTGGCTTAGGACTTCGCTGAACAGCGAATTATCTTTGAACCACTCTATTATGGCTGATGTCAAGTCCTTAGATCATTCCAATAGGGTGCCCTGGCTGGAATACATAAAAAGATCTTTAGTGGAGATGGGTCGCCGGAACTTTTTTATTCACCTTCTTGTATCAGGAGGGAGGACATTGGTATGATTAAAAAACAATACATGGAGGGGGCCAGACTGGCACGGGAGGAAAGGGAACTGAAGAAGCCAACTGTTAGATCGCATTACTTGCTTCTACATTCTCCCTCAATGGAACCATATCTTGCCATTGTCACCAAACCGTTCCATAGGTTCCTGTTGACCAACTTCCGTTTTAACCTAATCCACTACCAGTTGGGCAGTTACCCTAAATGGGCGAAACCGGAGGCAGCCCCATTTTGTAAATGTGATAATAGATCTGTACAAAACACAATGCACTTTACTATGTTTTGCAGGTTTTTCACTGTGGAAAGGGCTACATTTTTGTTACCTATTTTAAGAAAGGAAGGCTTTACCCAGGTAAGGCCTGCTGTAATTTATCTTCAGCTCCTAGGCAGCACTTATGTTATATTTAGCGTTGCTAATTTCTTGGTAGCCGCAACAAGATCGAAATCTCGCATAACAAGAACATGACTATATTAACATTGAGCTGGTCTGTTTTCACTCTTTGAAATGAAATTTTTATATTGAAATGTACCTAGCAATTTTTATAATCTTTGCTGCTAATCTGTTTTATTATGTGTCATCCTGTATTTGAAATGTATGTATATTTTAACTTTTATACCTTTTATGATTTTAACAATCGAATAAAATGTATTTGACTGACTGACTGGCTCATCTCGTTTATCTGTCCAGTAGGAACATCCTGTATTTTACCCAGTTAATACACAGTTCTCACAATTTGTCATATTCCTCGAGAATGTTAAAGAGGTTGAGTGTGGCCATTTCCAGAGCAGTGAGAAGCCCTTAGCTGGGGAATGTGAGAGTGTATTGGTGGTGCATCTCTGACTTGGAGATGTTATTGTGAGGATGCCACAGGACGAACTGAGGTAAAAGATACACTGGCAACCCTTGTGCTGAACATGGGAGAGAGAAGACATTGCCTATTAGGTGAGCAGTGTGTTTGATGGGGCAAAGTTGGTCCTAGGCTTCGAGGTGGGGCAAACTAGACACCACTACAAAGATTCACCACTGACCAGTTGGCCAGAAAGTTGAGACAGGGTAGTAGGCTCAAAAGAGACATCAGTAGTTGTCTCAGTGGTAGAGAGCACTGTGAGTGCAGAGTGGTTGAGGAGAGCTGGCACAGGACTGGATCATCCTGCAATGGCTAGGAGTAGGAGCAACAATGCTGGTGAGTTGGTGTGCGTGGCACAGGGGAGAGGCACAAAATGGCTGTCCACACCATGTGGAACAAGTTACTTTAGATTGGGGAACTCGAGACTGAAATGAACTTAGTGAGGCCGGGCAGCAGCATTAACAGGACCCAAAACAGTATCTTTCAGTGCCAATATCTGGGTATGGTGGGGTGTAGGAGAGTCCTTCCCGGACCAACTGTTGAAGGTAGGGTTGGATTGGGATTAAAAATCGGCCCGGGCACGCAAAACAAAAGTGACCCACATTTGCATTTTGCCTTTCCACAAAACACTGCTTCGATTACGTTTTATAAAAATAAGGGGGAGGCGGGGTTTGACTGACAGAGGCATGCTTTCTTAACTTCACTTAGATAAAAAAAATGCACTGATTTGTTCACACTGGTGAAACACACCTGAAAAAGGCGAGGCCACTTTTGCTCAGGCCCCCCGCTCAATATGCATATAATAATGGGCCGGCCCAGCCACGAAAAAGGGAGTGACACCGCTGCCTGTTGATAAAAGGCAGGTAATGGACGTCCATCCGTCTCCAGAAAGGCCACTCAGGCACCCACTGAGCCGCTGGCAGCATCCGAACAACACAGACACATAAATCGCTGCTGGCGCAGTCCTCTTGAGGAAAATCTTATTTGCTGTATGATGAGTGTATTTACGTGGGCTGTCCCACTGTTTTTTTATCTGTATTTTACTCATATTTTAACTGGTCCTTTTTAATTGTCTTTGTATTGTGATCTTTTGTGGTTTCATGTGATACCGAATATGAATACCATGAACAGGATAGTAATACTGGTGGTGAGTGGTATTGTAACAGACTCCATACATTGCAAGATGTTACAGACATTAATATATTTAGATCACTATTTTCCTGAGTTTGTGGTCAACTTAATAGGGCAAATTTATCATTAGACAGAAGACATCATAGTGGGTAGCGTCAACAGGGACATAAAAGAAGTTTTGTCCTCAGTTAATGTTTGAAAGCACCTGTCCTGTCTACAATAAGCAGAACAGCTTTGTCAAAGAAGGCATCCCTGCTTAGCAACTGTACCCTTTAGTTAATATCCCTGTTGTACTTGAGCAAGACATATTTGAACTCTGGTGGGGGCAGGTAAACCAGTTGCTCTTACTTACCTCTGAACGAGGATGGCCTAGGTGCACAGGATTTTGAATCCTATTAAATAAAGACACACATTGTATAGGCAATGGGCTGGTTGCGGCCTGCAGTAGTTCCTGTGCTTTGATATGTGAGTTGGGATTGAGAGGCAGTACTGTTACAGAAATCGTGTTTGGGGATGCCATCACTCTTCTTGCCCAGACTAACTATGGATTGCTGTATTTTGTTGGAACAAATATCTCCGTAAGGCAGTCCTCACAACAGGTTTTGCCTCTAACCTCCTATTGTGGTGCTTAGCTTGATTCTTAGTCAAGACCAGAGGCGAGGACTATGCAGCCGCGATCCGTTCAGGTAATAGAGGTGAGGCCACGTGGGTGGGAATTTCAAGGGATGATGCAGAGGGAAAATTAAGGATTTTTTAAAATTATCCATCAGCATCGTCCCTCGAAATGCCCCTCTATGCGCCCCCACCGCCCCACCGATGTTACCTGCATAGACTGTGGCTAGTAATGTGCTTTCTTTTCTTCACTTTAATTAGCAGCAGCCATGTAAAAAAAACATTTGAAAAAAACCACACGTCCAATGAACATTGGGGATCAAGTCCATTAGAGTTCAACAGAGGTCAACCAGTCAGGACATCACAAGGCCATTATAATCTCACAACAGTGTCCTTTTGTCCTCTTTCTTCGCTGCTTCTCGCAGCCAAAAGATAAGTGCAGGCACTGAGCCACTTTGTTATACATTAGTCGTTAGAATTATTGCAAGGTATTTGCACAGCTAACTCATTTCCTTCACAGGGTTCATTCACCCTTTTCTGCCCGTGAGAACGCGTTCGCTTCTTCGCGGTACTTTTAGCATTACAGACACGTCGGGGTTGTGCAGTGCGGTGCTCTGACAGCTGGGTGGTGCGCACACGTGCTGCGGGGATTCAGCACAGCCGCCAATCGGATCGCATTCCTCACGGGAGCGCGATCGGATCAGTCAAGCTCGTCACCTTCCCCGCGACCCCCTAGGCCTGGAGTGCTAATGCCGCCAAGGGATCTGTATACCCGCCGATGAGCAGCAGTGAGTATTTGCAAGTAGTTACAGCGCTTGTAGAGCCATATGCCCACGAGGTCGCTGACCTGTCTCCTGTACCAGGCATTGAGGCCCGTTGTGGGCCCTACTGAGGTCGCGTCTGCACTTCCTACACACGTGCAAAGTATCCAGGGATTGCAGCCCCTATTTGCTCGTTGATTGGGACATTCCAACCAGGCCTTATTAGGGTATATTGCGCACAGGGTTAAGGGCCAGCTGAAACTCCTCCTTGCATTACTTCGCCCTGAGAATATAAAGGGCTGCTAGTGTCCCTCAAAGCTATTGGTGCCTCAGGTCCCCCTTACCTCTGGTGTTAACCAAACCATACTATGCCCCTATAATGGAGGAGATCCATGACTCCTATACAGAGGAGGATGCAGTTACTTACTGTGAGAAGTTGGCCTGATGTATGATGTCCACAGTTCTGTGGGCACCCTGTATCAGTCCAAACAATCCCTTATGGTAGTGGTTGTAAAGTCAACCTTATAGACAAGCTATCCTAGGGGTAGCATGGACTAAGCAGTCTTAGGCTAAACTCAAGAGGGCATGTGAAGCCAGCTGTTTTACCATATGCAATCCTGTAATATCAAATGAAAGGACACCACACAAGTTATATATTATAAAAATATATGTATTTATTACTAGAATAATCCTCTGTACTCTTTATGAGTGCAGAGGCACAAGCGTTTAAACAAAAGCACAGTTAAACATTCAAAAGTTGCACAATTTTGGATAGGCTCGGTGGCCACTCAAACCATATACTAAAATAGTGGTATAAGAACCATCTCTCGAACAATGGTAAGGCCTAGGGCGTTGTGAATCGCTGGGACTACTCGAGACTAGCAGTGGTGAAGTCGGGAGAGGTCCGCGGGACACGGGTGCAGTGCCTAAAGCACACGCATGCACCAATGCAAAGTCAATGGTGCGTAAAAGTTAAAGAGTTACTGTTTTGGAAGTCTTCCGACTGGAATAGAATTACCCCACTTTAAACTAGGACACTAGAGGTGTAAACCACTAAGGGAGCACCGGTGTTAGTTTGTTACCTCACCCACAGGAAGCGGGTGCATAAGTGCCAAAGTGTGTCGGGTTTCGTCGTGGAGATCTATGGAGCCTGGAGATGAAGATGCTGCAGGCGGCCAGGAGAGTAGAGTTCGGTTGGATCCAAGGGTGGATCGAAGATGTAGAGTACCTGAAAGCAGAGGGGACAGAGTCTGGGTCACTAGCCAGTGACCAGGATGGAACCAGGCGATGTTGGGCGCAATCAGGTGGTTGCTGTGAAGCTTGTCTCCGCTGCCACGTGGACTCTGGGACATTGACAATGACCAGGAGTGGAGCACGAGTTGTCCCACAAAGCCTCTCGCTGTCGGCGGTGTCGGCTTCCGGATCGGAGTTAACAGGCCTTGGTAAATGCAACCCACGCAGGATTCAAAGATTGCTTCTTACTCGGACCAGCAAGTTCAGAGCTGTGGCTCCTTTTTAGGAGATTGAGGGCCAGTCTGGAGCAACCAGACTAGCAGTGTAAATTTCAAGGTTCGTTGGTTCTGGGGCCACTAGCCAACAGGCAAGCGACCGGACCAACGCGTCAAGCAGGAAAATGCAAAAGGGCCCCACGCAGCACTCGATGAGTGTGGAGGGGAGATCTTCAGTGCACGAGCTGCTCGGGGCTAGGGCTTCTCAAACCCCAATGCACAGCTTCGAGGGTGCCTCAGAAGCTGCACGGTCAGCACTTTGCAGTCTTTTCAAGATGGCCGGCTCCACGCGTCACGTCGCCTCCACGGGTCTCAGATTTGCTGGGACTGTGGATGGGGCTGTTTGAAGTCAGGGAAGCTGGGTCTTGTTGATCTCTGTTGCTCGAGTTCTGGCGGGAACTGCAACAAAGCAAACCGTTGGGCGCTGGATGGTGCCTGTTTGCACAGGGTGGTCACTCCTTGACCACAAGGGAGATTCTTCAGTCTTCCACATCAAGTGGGATGTCGAAGGGTCCACAGTTCTGTATCAAAGTTTGATTCAGGATAATCTAATGTTCCTGGGCACAGCTCCTACCTTTATTTCAAATCAAGGGGCTGGATTACCTGCTAGGCCCCTCCTATGGGTGGGACCCAGGAAGGGGGTGGTTACACCCCTTTCCCTTTGTCCAGTTTCGCGCCAGAGCTGGGACTGGAGTCTCCCAGCACTGGTTTGAACTGGACTATGCATGGGAAGCCTTGTGCTCCCCAGGCAGTGTCTAGTTTCATTCAACCCTCCCTGCTACAATCCACTATCTCCTGTCTGGGGTGTTGTAACACCTCCCTGTGACAGGATACAAATTGTTCAGGCCTCCCCTGCCGGAGTTTCGGTCAGCAGCAGGAGGCCAGACTTGTGTCTGTGGCAGCAGCATCCATTTTGTGATGCTGGGGCTTTGGTTAGGTTTAACCGCGTTTAAGCAAAGTAACATGTCTTCTCCTTCTAGAAGGGTGGAATGCTACCCCCGTCGCCAGGACTGGTGAGGGGGTAGTATTCTAAAGCGTATGACACCTTACACAACATGTTTTGATAAAGCCAAACCAAAGTTAGCAAGTAACCGCGAGGATTATAATGCACTTAAGAGTATATGGTATAGCAATATCCCGGAACAGCTAAGGGAGTTGGTCCCGACAGCTGCAGACAGGCTCAGCTCATGCTAGAGCACAATCTTACATAAAACCAAGCACAATCCAGGATTGTTAAGGCCTGCCATAGGAGTGACTTATAGGTATATATGTGTCCAGATACAGGTTTAGATATAGGTATACTATATCTAAGCAAGGGGTGATTACACGACCTTGCCCCAGCTGAGTGATCAGCCAGTTGTGTCAGTTTGGATAGCCAGCCAGGGGTGGCAAAAGATATGCTGCAGCCCCTGGTAGGCCTTGGATACACCTATGCCCTGGGTACCTATAGTACACTGTACAGGGGCTGATAAGGTGACCCAATGTCCAATTGGGTATGTACCTAAAGTACATGGATTCCATTTTACAGAGAGAGCAGATAGCCTGGGGCCCTGATTAGCAGAATCCCAGGCCAACTAAGTCGAAAACCAGCTAAACACTAGGCAAAAAATCTGGGGTAACCATAGTCAGGTATCCACCTTTCTACACTTACCTCCCTATAGATGACGATTTATGTGACATCATGGACACCTTGATCCACCGGGCTGTCTCGGAAGCCTTAGTTCCACTGTAGAACAAAGCTATGATGCTGGCAGTGCAGTGCCTTAGACCCCTCAACACGAGGGCAGAACTCAGGGGGCCCCCACCCCCAAAGCCTACTGTCAGACCGGAGACACCCCAAAATGCCAGCAAAAAGTGTGCTGGCATAGACTTGGACGTCTTTGCTTGTCTTAAGCTCACCTTCTTGGACCATAGCTCCTTGGAGCCTGCAGGCCCTTAAAACTCATCCCCGTTCCACGTCCCCGATCTAAACCCCCACCTGCCCTGTCTCGGATGCAGACATGGAGCCTGATAGGCCCTGGCATTCACAATCAACCACTTTGCCACTGGATTTCAAAGGACCCATTTCAACCCCCAATTCGGACCTACTCAACCTGGATGATCCTGTGCGTCCCAGATACTCAGATTGGGTACCGGCTGAGAAGGTAGACACCTACATGGCTGAGAGGTTGAGAAAGGCTATGGACAAAGAAGTCAGCAACAGCCTCTAGGCAGAGTGCCCTTGCCATTCCTTGGCAAACAAAGTTACCCTCATACCAGAAATGAATCCCGCCGTGGTGCTCTTCCTGGCCAGATACATGTGTGACCCCAAAAAGGTCAAGATCCACTCCTCCCAAAATAATCTTTTAGCCCCAAGTTTTAAACCGGACCTGGACGTGGAAGGAGGCGCTTGGCTGGCCTAGGACAGCAGGCCTCTTTCAGCCTCTAGAAGGGTACAGTATCTAGATTCGGAGGATTTTATCCCATCAGCGCATATCCCAAACACCGCAGATCTAGAAGTGGTCATCAGCAGAGCACTTCTCATGGTGAGCAACATCCTATTCTCTCAGGTACTATTGGAGGGCAGACTGGCACATTTTGTGCACAATTGAAAAATCCTGAAGTACAATGCGTGGGTCCTACAATCCATTCAAGGCTTTCAGGTTGAGCTTTTCAGCTCTCCAGTCCAATCCAAGCCTCCTCCCCTCTTCACTTTTCCGCAGAGCAATCATCCTTTGTAGAAGCAGAGATTCAGGACCTTTTATCCAAAGGAGCAACTGTCCAAATGATCTCTCATCCTTGCGGCTTCCCCAGCAACCTCTTCTTGGTGGACAAATGGTATGGGGGAAAACGCCCAGTCATTAATCTCAAGCAATTCAAGGAGCGGTAGGTTTACTGCCACTTCAAGATGAAGGGTATCCACCTCCTCAGAGACTTTCTGCTTCTCAACGACTTTCTAATCCCTTTAAATTTAAAGTATGCATACCTTATGGTACCCATATTCCCCCCTCACTGCCACTGGCATGACCCAGTTGTCCTGTGCCACAACTCGTTCCTGTCATTAACCCTAGTGTGACCCCCTTCTCTATTCAGTCATTACTTGGAGTAGGACTTCTCTAATAGCTATGGTAGTGTACAGACAAGTAGGTCTGTGTTTTTTTCACTAATGCTTTTGTTTCCCCTACAATGGCTCTTGACCTTTAAAAGAAGAACAAGTTCTTATGAGACATTCATGTATTTACACGTTATTGTGTGGGCCACTGATTCCCTACACTGGCAGTAATTGCTGATGACTCAATAATTATCTCCTGACAGTAATTGCTGATGGCTCACTGATTGTTTCCTGCCAGTAATAGTTGATAACTCATTGATTATTTTGCTCACAGATTGTTAACTACTGATGACTCACAGATTGGTTTCTACCAGCCTCAATATAATTTCTTATGACTCATCGGCACGTTGCACCTACTATCTATTTACACCACCCAGGCTCTGGAACAAGCACTTGACCTCGTCGCTCAAACCCACTCACCTGAGCTGGGTACTTCTCCTGCTTCAAATGCTGTTCACATTCTCGCAGAAGCTCCAGCTCCTCTCGTCACGGCAACTCTGGATGTCTTGCTTGTCACCTGGCTCAGGTAGGCATCTTCCAGGCCCCCAAGACAACCACTCAGATCTCGGATCTACAGTGGTCAGACCGCTTGTATGCTTGTCAGAGGTCTTCTGTTTGCCGCAATAGCGGCAGGCGCACTGACCACCCAATATCATAATAATGCCCATAGTGTCTAAAACCGTAAAGGATTCCAAATAAAAAAAATGGAGAACTCATGATTACTATAACTGAGACAAGATCGTATCTCTGAATACCAAAAAATCAATTGGGGAAGTGTAGAGGAGATGATAGAATCACCCTCCTGAACTAGACTTGTAAACAATGGGATTCTATCAATGTGAGTGGTGACTGATTTTATATGATTTTGTATATTCTCTAAACTCGTGGATACACTGCAATTTGAAAATCAGGCCTCTCTGCGAGTGGCAGAGTGAGGGCACTGTGTGTTTTTAAAATACCCCTCACACACTATGAATCCCATACTGTCATTCTCCCATCATTGGGGTCTTCCCGTCCCTCTACGGGGCGGGGCGTGCTTCGACCTACGAGTGACGCGGGAGCACTTATATTTTTGACAATAGGCTATGTGATGTGATGAGGATAGTGATATGTGTTAGGGAGTGTAGGGTCCTATTTACGTGAATGGTAGTGTAAAAAAGGGTAAAAATTCCCTGGCTAGTCGAAAAAATTAACTTTAATGGCTTCGCAAGCTGGGAACATTAAAAAGGGGGTTAGTAAGTAGAATTACAAGTGTGGTCTACTTTGTCGACATGACATGTTTCATAGGCAGACCCCTCCTGCCTACTCATCAGGACCTCTGTTGATCCCTACAAAAAAACTCAATTCTAAACTAAATGTTAAATGCCTATGGTCCTAAAACTTAACAGCAAAAATCGGCTGCTAGGTTTTGCCTCGGGGCTTGAGTTGGCCCTTAGTGAGGTATTATCATAAAAAATGACCTAATATGGTCTCTGTGGAAAGAAAAGGAGAAAAAGGGTACATGGTTGTAGAATTACAATATGTGAAGCACAATTCATACATGGCTCATTATTGCGTGAGTCACAATGTGGCTTAGTATCCCAAAGTATTCTCAACATTCATTATGTATATGACCCGATGAACTGCCATTCGTCATCGTGGCCAAAGGGTATGAACCCTTGGAAAACTTCAACAAAGCGTGATACACACTTCAAACACAAACACATATTCACAATCCAAAACAACCCATCTGGTGGTGGTTTTTTTTTTTAAGTAAGTAATAGCTTTATTTCGATATAGTTCATATCATAAAAAGCAATACATGTACATTAAAAAACAGTAAAAGCCAGTGCATGAGTAAAAACATACAATTCAGACAACAAATTACATGAGAAATTGCATAAAAACAATCTAAGATACATATCAAACAAGGTACGAAAGCCTGTTGGATCTAATACGCCATGCCCAGCCTAAAAATTTCGCCAGGCCACTTGCAAACAGGGGCCGAGGGTCAGTTTTTAAAATTCTTAAGGCTTCCTTATGGGATCTAGTCCCGAGTTCTCTGCAGAGTGGCGCCAGCCATCTGCGGCGAGGGACTACATAGGCCTGGCATTCAAACAATAAATGTGAAACTGACTCTATTCTATTCAAGCAACAGGGACAAAAAGGAGTTGTCTGCGCAGGGACCTTCCAACTGGCAGTGTGTGTGTTTTTAAACAAGCAAGGGTTTGGGCCTCCTTGCAGTTCCAGGACAAGTGTCTAGTCAAGAAAAAACGTCTCACTAGCTGCGTGACATCAAAAACATCCACTCATCATACTGATAAATGGGTCATTATCACACATGCCGGTTGATGTATTATTCGTGAATAAAATGGCAAATGATGGCTTAATGCCTCCCAGACATCAACCTATTAAGCTACCAAATGCGTCATAGTCAAACATGCTGGTTGAAATAATGATCGTAAAAACGAGCGACAGCAAATGATGGTAAATGCCTCCAAATGTGCAAGCATGCTACAATTGATACATACATTTGAAGCGTGGTGATAGGGCCTCTTGAGCCTGCGTCTTAGGGTGATTAGTTGACTGGTTAGTGACCGAAAGCCTAATCTGGCTTTATTCCATACCCTTCAGCAGCTCCGTGGATGTGACCGGAGTCCTGCTTCGGCTTGTGTTCTTATACCGGAAGAAAAGCCTAGTCATGATTGCCTCTGAAAAAAGACTAGAGAGCTGACCCAAAATGGCGGCGCCCATCGGGACACTGCTGGTCTATAGTCTGTCGTCTATCTTTTCTTCTCTTGATCATGTTTTTTGGAAAATTTGCGCAGTACTTTCTAAATAAATCTCATTCATGCCGCAACATATTAAATTAATTTGGAAGTGATTTTTATTTTATTTTTATTTTAATTAGCTTGCCAGGAGGCTCCCTGAATGTGATAGGCGGGCTCGAACTTTCTTAAAAGTGAAAGGTGTCATATTGAATGCATGATCCATATTCCCAGCGTGGTCAGAGTCTATGCACTGTCTTTATGAGAAATGGGGAGCTATTCGTGGGTCCTTCCACAAGACATGTTGCACTATGTTCGTCAATATTATGCTGAGTCTCACATTAGCCCATGTTCTTATTGTTTTATTCTGTCTGCTGAAACTATCATACGGATTGCCTAATAGTTTAAGATCTCAAGGTCTCATTGTTCTCGTGTCAACATGATTACTGTTGCTGTGGCATGCCGTGCGATGGGTGTATGGCGCAATCGTTAATGTGATGGATGGCCGTTCCAAACGTCAGAGTTGGCCCCATGGAATATCATCATTAAGGCTGTAGTTGTTAGTGTCCAAGCGGAACACCCACCTTTGATCTTTCTCCAAGAGCATATGTTCCCTGGATACCTGCTCTATCACTGTCCATGAGATATCATCAGGCTTGTGTCCTTTCTCCAAAAAGTGAGCGGTCAGCTTAGTACTAGCTCTTTGGCATCTGATTGTGCTCTTGTTTTCCCCTATCCTGGTCTTGATTGCCCTGCTCGTCATTCCCACATATTCGAGGCGGCAGGGGCATGTGATGAGGTACACTACGTTGCAACTGTTGCACGTAGTAAAGTTTAGCTGTTCCCAGGTTGATCCATTTCTAAAAACCAGGTTGTTGGTCTTCTTTGTCAGGCAACATACTTTACATTGACCACATGGATGGTGGCCTTTCACAAAGTTAGTGTCCCGTCCTTGGTTATTGTTGATGGTCTTTTGTCTAGTGTGTACAAGGATGTCCCGTATGCTCCTCCCCCTCCTGTGGGAGAACATAGGTTTAGGTAACTGGAGTCCCCCACTGTTTAGAATACTCCAATGTTTGTTGATGACTTTCGAAACCCTGTCTGAGCAGGTGTTGAATGTGGCAATGCATATGGGTCTCTGTTCCTCTTCTTTGGGTGTCTTTTCTTCCAGGAGGCTCTCCCTGCAATTGTTCTGTGCCCTCTTACATGCCTGATTTATTATCCTTTCTGGATATTGGCGGACTGCTAGTTTCTTCTTCAGATCCTTTGATTGGACCTTGAAACTCTCAATTTCCGTGCAATTCCGTCTTAGACGGAGTAATTGTCCGTAGGGCAGGTTATCTCGGAGATGTTTGGGGTGGAAACTCTGGTACAAGAGGAGGCAGTTCCTGGCTGTACTTTTGAAATGTGTTGTCGTCATTAGCCTTCCATCTCTTGGGAAGATGTTCAGGTCAAGGAACACCAGACTAGTTCTGGAGACCGTGCTGGTGAACTTGAGAAATTTGTCTTGAAAGTTCAGCCATGTCAGGAATTGTTGTGATGTATCCTCATCCCCATCCCTAATGATCAGATTATCGTCGATATATCTCTTCCAAACTTTTATCCTTTGTCTGAATGGGTTATTGGGGTGTAGGATCCTCCTGATTTCCAAATTGTGTACGTAAAGACCAGCTATGCTGGGAGCAAATGTGCTCCCCATGCTGGTCCCATGTTTTTGTAAGTACAGAGTCCAGTCATATTCGAAGAAATTCTCCTTTAAAGCGAGGGAGCAGCACTCCATCACGATGATCCTTGGTGTCTGGTATTCCCAGTCGTCATCAAATAGGACGTCTTCAATGATACTGAGCGTCTCATTGAGGGGGAGACTCGTATAGAGACTCTCTACATCACAACTGATCATTAGTTGGCAATTTGGATCAAAGGGGAGGTCTTCTAGCAAATTCAGTAATCCTTAGTATCCCTAAGGTATGTACTAGTGCGTTGCACCATCGGGCGTAAAAAAGCATCTGCAAATTTTGAGATCGGTTCCAACACTGAACCGATGCCAGACACAATCGGTCGTCCTGGAGGGTTATCCAATCGTTTGTGTATCTTGGGTAACGTATATAGGTATGGTGTCCTTGGGTTTATTTGACACAGAAAATCACCTTCCTTCTTTGTTATCCAGCTGTGGGCCAGTGCTTCTTCCACCATGGTGTTGATTTTTACTTGGATCCTCTCGGTTGGATCAGTCCTGAGTATTTCATAGTTTAGTTGGTCTTGAAGCAATCTCACACATTCATTATTGTATTGTAATTTGCTCTGTATGACCGTCGCTCCCCCTTTGTCCGCTGGTTTTACTATCAAATCGGGGTTGTTGCTCAGTTCATGTAAGGCTTCTCGTTCATCCTTGGTGATGTTTTGGAAAACCTTCTTTTCCTTTGGGTCCATATCCTTGATGTCTTTCATAACCGCCTTCTCAAAAGTAAGGAGTTCCACAGGTAGGGTACTGTCCAAAGGTGTGAAATTAGACTTGGGTCGAAGACCTGTGTCTCCCAAATCCGTTATTTTTTTTTTTTGTCCCTGAAGAAAACCTGTATCTTCAAATGTCGTATGAACTCTTGGATTTCCTTGCAGAGAAGGAATTTGTCCATGTTGGCTGTTGGGACATACCCCAGGCCTTTTTTCCAAAACGCTCATCTGAGCTTCTGTCAGGGTTGAATCGGTCAGGTTTACAACGAGGCTTACTTCCTGTTCTTGGATGCCCCTGTCATGCTCCTTGTTGCCACTCTCGGAGGATCTTCTTCAAACAAACATGTTCATGTTCCATGTTCATTTAAAAAGTCTGTGTTTATTTTATTTGTTTTAGGAGACAACATTTTAGAAACACTGTTGTATATGTTTTTTACACGTTTAAGGGTTTGTAATAATACCACTTCTGCTGACCGCCGAGACTGAGCATTATGTGAATTGTAGTGCGCTGACACTGTCGTAAAGCATTTGAAAGTTCACGTAAGGGTGGGCGAGGTTAATTAATGAAACAGCTGTGAAAGATTTAAGAGCTCGAACAAGAGTGCAACATACTTTGATTTCCTGTAACGTTGAGACGAAGGAGAGGTTGCTAAAGACTTGTGGCAGGTAGGAGCATTGGAATGAAAGATTGAACAGTTTAGAACGCTTCAGATAAAGCTTAATTTGACGAATTTGATGAAAGTGAGGAACGGAATACTACCTTAATATGAGTGATTACACAGTGGGTTATATTAGGACAACATAGGGGTTTTAACTGTTTGGTTAACTGGGCAATGCTTAGAGTAGTAATACGGAGGGTTAGTAAATGAAGGGTACGTCAGCATACTATCGATTATTGGATTATTATGAACTAAGGTTATATACAATGTATAATTTTAAAATTACTCTTGTTTGATTATTTGTAGTGACCCCTGACGAAGGGCACTGTGATGCCTGAAATGCATTGGGTTTTATTGGAATAAACACTGCCATTGATGAACTACGCTTTTGTCCTGTTCCTACAAGAGGCCATTGCGGCACAGTTTGAACAATAGAAGATTTTGAAAATTGGCGTTCACCTCCTGACGGGGACTTACACTTGAAAGAAAATGATTAAATTATGGATACTGCATGAAAATGAAAACAACTAAAATTGGATTAATTATACGACAATGATTGCCAACGCAGCAGATTTGGCAGTGCGTTTGGTTGAGGCGACATGCGCCTCATTCCCTTTACTTATGTTGACCAGGATGTTATTTGGGCAAGACACCCTCACCAAGCTGCACGCACTTAAAAGAAAAACGTTTGGTCTAAATATGTTGAAATGCGAGTGCATCCCATACGATTTCAAATAGTATCCCATGCTCATTATGCCACTGGATTCAAGCTAGCCTGGCTGACGTGGGGTGAAACCCCGAAACCGGTACCAGGATGCTTGTTTTACAGTCCAGGGAGGACCTGTCCTAGCAGTTTGGGGTGGACTGTACCCTTGAGGCGCAGGGTCTAGGCTAATTTGCATATGGCTAGGTCCAAATAGGGGTGGCATGGTGACCAAAAACAATGGCTTTAGCCCAGATCTTTGACTCGGGGTAAACATTTAACAATGTTCAGCATTCTGACCATCATCTTTCTATGATGTTACATTTCCTACAGGTACCTATGGGTGACAAGGTATGAATGGTGATATTAAGCATTGGGTGTACAATTGTTTGGAATTCTGATAAGTCACAATCTACATTTCTTTCAGTTGTGCTGCATGAGGTGTCCTATGATGCCCTGGAACACTGTAGGTGATAGACCTTATGAATCCTATCCAAAAGCAGAACAGGAAAAGCAGATGTGTTATTATATTAGTAGACATGTGTTCTAAGTGGGTAGAAGTTATATTTGTTAGGAAAGGAGATTTATTACCTGTTTTGAAATTTCTCAGTGAGGGGTTTATTAGAGAGGGGCTAACAAAAAAGGTTATTTCAGATAATGGAGTTCAATTCAAGTCTGAGTGGTTGCAGTATTTCTTTAGGAGGAATTTTGTGATTTTTCAAACTACCTCTGTGTATCATCTGCCAGTAACAGACGAGCATAAAGGTTACATTGTTTGCCAAAAGCAGAAGTTTAACTTGCTATGGCAAACTTAAACTACTGAGTCTAAGAGTTCAAGAAAATGGTTTGGAGCAATTGACTATTACCTCTTCTGTCGAGGTACTGCTCATTCATATTAATAAAGGGTAGAGAGTATTTTACTAAAGCCAATTTCAGTTGGAAAGCAGAAAGTAAGATTGTGGAATGGTTACCAGTGGTGGTGTGTGGAAACATTAGGAAGACTCACAGGATGCATAAGGATAATTATGATAAATATCCTAGTGTAAAGGAATCAGGGCAACTTGTGTGTCAACCTGTATGGATAAAAACAGGTAATAAACCTAAGTACAGAGTCACTAGGTGGCACACGAGCAAGATGGCCACACCGATGTGATGCTCCTGCAGCTCAGCGCATTGATCCGTTAATTAATCCTGCCAGATGTACATAAAAGCATGGAAACCATCGCAATAAGGTGACTGAAGTAATCAACATCTGCTCTGAGAAATTGGGGCGTGTGGAGTGTTCCATGCCGCCGCTGTGAACACATCCTGCTACCGCCGCCGCGTCTACTGAATTCGCCTGGAGCCACTGCTCCGCAGGAGTAAATACGCGAGGCCGCGGTGCCCACGTGGTGAATTGGCTTCTATGAGGACTGATACCAGAAGCGATACATAGATGCTAGAGGTGAGGCTGTGCTGTGTCACCCCCTGTGCTGTTGGTAGCCGTGCATTTTACAGCTTATTAGGGAACTGATTGCTACTGCTCCGTTACCTCGACGTACTGCCCCCGACGCCACCCTGCCCAGAAGAGCTAGCGGCACCCTGCTAGAGACCTGCACCCCGCGGCAGCGTGAGCCTCCTACCACACTCCCGCTATCAAGCCCGAAATGCAAGGGGACCCGCTGGGTGGACGATAGAAACTGCAATGCGTGAAAGTGCGAACGCAAGACGCAAACTCCTATTACCCACCACTTGTTGAGGAGAACCACATAAGGGGATAAGAATTGGCACCTGCTTCCCCTGTATAATTGCTAACACCGGCCTAGTGCCTTTCGCCACCAACTAGCAGCAGAACCAAGAGTTGTGCGTCCCAAGAAGCACAAGCTCCTGCAGCAGCGGACCTGACGGATTTCACCGCTCCACCGCGGTTGATCGAGAACGGCTGGGCCTGGGCTCTTGTAGATTATTACACATAACCGAGTTCCAGTGTTACTCGGACGAGGGGGGATGCCTGTTTGAGAGTGTGTGCAGAAGACGCACCTAGACTATTGCCCAGGCTACGGCAAACTACAGCACTGAAAGGTGTGACTTCCAAATCTACCACAAATGTTGAGGACCACAATACCGTCAATTGCTGAGAACGGCCAAGACTTCACACCTAGTAACACTCATGGGGAAGCCAGACCTGAGGCAGCCGGGGCTGACCTTCGACAATAAGAAAAGCACACGCCTGCACCAGGAGGAACAGAACACGGCAGGAAACAAGGCCGCACATGGCTCCATACAAGAATCCCCCAACATGTCGAGCGAGGATTTGAAAACCATCCTTCAAGAGGACAGGTACGGCCTTGCTGCAATAGCCGATAAAATGGATGCCATGACGACGCGGATGAATGCCAAAGTCAATAAGCTGGGTGGACATGAGGAGCGCATCAAAGACACCGAGCACCGCCTCTCCGACACAGAGGACGCAACCTCCCAGATCCAGACAAATGTGGCGCAAATGGACAAACTTTCAAAACTAATAGCAGCCAAGAACGAGGACCTCAAGGTGTGCAGTAGGCGCAATAATATACGCGTCCTCGGGGTTCCGTAAAGTACCAACACGGGAAAATGGAGGATTATATTGAGAAATTATTGCTGGCGACCATTGGCGCAGAATCGTTCTCATCACAATTCATAGTTGAACGCGCACACCGTTCACTGGGCCTTCGCCCGTCGCCAGGCAGCACACCATGACCCATCATCGCGCGCCATCTGAATTATACAGACCGGGATGTTGCACTTAAACTGGCCCAAGATAAATACCAACTGTGCTTCGAAGTTGTCGCAGTTTCCATATATCCCGACTTTACGGCGACAGTGCAAGAAGACGGAAGTTCATACCCGCCAAACAGAAACTGCGACAGGCTCAAATAGACTACGCGCTCCTGTACCCAGCACGCCTCAGAGTCACACACCAGGGGAAGCAGACATACTTCACCAAGCCGCAGCAAGTGGACGAATTCCTGAAGCGCCTCAAAAGCAACGGCACATCCAATGCCTCGCCAGGCACGTCCTCACGATCAACCTCTCCGACTGCAGAGACAAAACTACGCTGAACAAACAGCATCTACTCCGAACAAGACTGAGTGGTTGGCAGAGACACGAAGCCTAAATAAAATTGCCGAAAATGTCCCCTTCCGTCAGACAACAGCCACCACAGACCAGATTAGTGACATGCTGTTTTTTTTTCTTCTTTTTCCTTTTTTTCACAAAAGAGGAACACTTACGCCGAGCACCCTCTGCCGTCCCTGAGATCGATAGTACCACCGACTCGCATCTCTAAGGGCAAGGAACCACCGTTCATACTCCTAAGGGTTCCCCCTTACGGGCATTCCCCCGATTGAACTTCGCTGTGTAGCACAAGCAGCATGTTTTTACTGTTTTTGGGAAATTGTGTGGGTGAAGGGAAATGTGACTCCAGCATGATTGGGATACTTCAGTGGGTGAAGGGGATGGGGGGGTTTCCTTCAGGAACTTAACACAATCACGGCACAATATGTTGGACAGAAATGTTGTTGTACTCTCACCTTTGCAAATGTTCTATGGTCACGGGACCAATTACCACGTATCACATGGACCTATGACTAACTCAACCTAGCTTGAGAAATTACAGATCATTACATGGAATGTCAGAGGGTTGGGAGATCCACGAAAGCGCAGCCAGATACTGGCCTATTCAGACAGCCATCAGATCCACATAGCTATGCTTCCGGAAACACATATTAACCCCAAGCACAGCAATAATTTTGCGCACAGATGGGCCGAACACAGGATATTCTCTTCCTACTCCTCATATGCCAGAGGAATAGCCATACAAAAAACACACTCCTTTAGCCTTAGCGGGTGCCTTCTAGGATCCACACAGTTGATACTGTCTGGCTTGGGGTAGCCTGGGATCAGATTCGGTCACACTAGTGTGCTGCTATGGTCCCAATGTTGATACCCCTGAATTCTATGCTTCACTCTGGGGAAAGGTCATGGAAATAGGCTCTACTCATATAATCGGGGGGGGGGGGGTATTTTAACACAACATATAACCCTGCGGCTGACAGATCGCACCCAGCCCCTCAACATTACACTAACTCAAGCAAAGTCATACATGACATAATAGCAGCCAACTAACTAATTGACGCCTGGCGACATATGCACCATCACAAACAAGAAGGCACACACTTCACAGCGCAGGCCGTGTCATGGGCACATTTAGATCACTGGCTCTTATCGCGGGGACTGGGACCTGCCAAATCCAATGTTCCACACCTCGCAAGAACGTATTCTGATCACGCCCCAGACAGGCTCACACTAATTTCACCAGGATATGGTAGTTGGAAGTTGCAGCCCTCAGCTTTACTTGACCCAGTTTTTCAAACTGAATTGGGGACAAAATCCAAGATTTTTTCCAAAGAAACAAGGGCTCGATGGATGCGTAGAGATCATTTGGGAAGCTTTTAAAGTTACAATATGGGGTTTCTGCATATTGAAAAGCTCGGGAGTGCTCCGAGATATAACTAACACACTGTGAAACTTAGAATCTGAGCTTAAAACACTTGAGACACAGCTTTTATCGGGTCCTGATAATTGCTCCCAACAAAAATTCCGTGAGACACTCACAGACGACACGGACACTGCCAATCGCGAGGCACGATTCAGGGATAAATATTGGGTGGCTCGCCATTACAGGGACGGCAAACATCCGGGCAAAACACTGGCAGAAACCATCCAGAAGCCACGCTTCTCCAACTATATATTAGAATTTGCTGGACCGGGGGGAATACTCTATCGCGACACCACCAATATACTTAATGCATTCACGTACACTACTCTTCGCTATACACATCCAGTAGGAACGACTATTTAGATCTCGATGAATATCTGGGGGAAGTGGTACTGGGATGGTTGGGAGACACACACAGAGAATTCTTGTGCACTCCCTTTGAGCTGGATGAGGTGAGAGAGGCCATAATGCACATGCAATCTGGAAAAGCCACTGGGATGGACGGCATACCCATAGAATTCTACAAAATGTACATAGATCAAATGGCCCCCATCCTCCGGGCGGTGTATGAGGCTTCATTGGAGTTTGGCAAACTCCCAACATCCATTAGGGAGGCACTCATTACTTCCCTAATCAAGCCAGAGATGCCACCCATCCACTGCGACTCATACAGACCACTGTCCCTCTTCAACTGGAACACCAACATCCTAGCCAAGATCATAGCTCATCGTCTTAGTCTCCTAATGGAAAAGCTGGTTCTCCCCGATCAATCAGGATTCGTGCCTGGGAGGGCCACTTTACATAATCTACGAACCCTATTCACAATACTCAATAATGTCACGCCTGAGCTGGCCACTAGCGGCGGTCTTTCTGGATGCCACCAAGGCATTTGATTCAGTTGAATGGGATTACATTTTTGGGGTGATGCAACGCATGGGCTTCACTCCACTATTTCTTTCCTGGATCAAGCTCCTGTATCAACTACCACTTGCCAAAATCCTCATAAACGGTCACTTGTCCCATGCTTTTTCAATCACAAGAGGTACCAGACAAGGGTGTCCTTTGTCCCCACTTCTTTTTGCCCTGGCGGTCGAACAACTGGCGGGCAAGCTGAGACAACACTATCGTATCCCTCTACGCAGATTACATCACCTTATATATCAGAGACCCGCAACGAAACTTGAACCCAGATCTCATGGAGTTCATTGTCTTCGGGAAATTGTCTGGAGTCCATATTAACTGGGGTAAATCCCAGATCTTCCGCCTAACTACGGCGACGACTCGCTTTCGCACGGATTTTCGCTGGAATGGCGTGACTCCGATTTGCGTTATTTAGGTATTCGCATCTCTAGGGACATAGAGGTGATGATGCACCAAAACTATGACACCGCTCTAGATCCAATCCAATCCAATCCAAAATTTCTTTATTTCGGCCATTTGAGACCATAAAAGATACAATAAAAACATTTAAAACACATGCAAACATACAATATAAAAACAGTGCAAGGAAGCTGGGGACTAATTGATTCAGTTCATAAAAGACTCTGGAAAATTAAAAACCCAATTAGCTACAGTTCAGTGCAGTTCATTTCGCATTTAGGAGTTAGAAGTTACCCTTTCAATATTTTTCCCCTTATCTACCACATGGCATTAGATACTTGGCTACGGCAAAGACGATAAAGTGCAGGGTGCTTGTCTTCAGAATTCTGTACGATTGTAAATAGTTTCTGAAGCCCATATTCCTACATAGTGGCACTAACCAGTACTTTCTCGGTCTGCTGTAAGCAGGGCAAAAAAACAGCACGTGTAGTTCATCCTCCACCTTCATGCTACACCCAGGGCAGATTTTGTCGTCCAGCATTGTCCATTTGCTTGTAAGGCATTTAAGGGGCAATGTGCCAAACCTCCACTGGATAAAAAGTTTCCTTGCGGTGATAGAGAATATAATATCCATATATCCTTCAAAGCAAAAAGAACTTTTGATGTCCAGGAATTGATCGGTGAGGGAGCCAATTTTCAGGGCACACACGAGCGAAGTTAGGCTCTTGTCTTTAAAAGTCTTGGAGAGCCTTTTGCGGGACACCCCTAAACAGCCTCTTTCGGGATCATCCCACAGATCAGCCAGTCCCAGTCGATAGAATTCTCGTTTTACGTATGCCACCCATGGAATTCTGTCGCAGGTGTTAATACTCAGGACGTGCTTCAGATCTTGCCTATAGTGGGAGAGTTCACTAGTGGACCAGAGCCTGTGCCAAAACCTCAGTGGATTTAGAGCCAATTCATCTCCTATTAAAGGGAGCCCCAAATCTAGTCTCAGTGGTAACAGGGGTGTACCTTGTGGTAGAGCCAGCAAACGTCTAAGGAAGTTGTTTTCCACCTTGACAAGTTCTGTCCCAACATTGTGAACCCACAACTCACCACCATAGGATGAAGCTGCTCTGGCTTAGGTTTTGTACATCTTCAGGGCTGGACTAACTGGTTTGAAGGTTGATGAATTCGAAACCTTCAGAATTGCCCCCACCATTTGGGATAACTTTAGGCGGGATCTTGCTATCTGTGGACCCCAAGATAGATTTTCGTGTAAAGTTACCCCCAGATACTGAAAAGTTCTAACCCTTTCCAGCCTATCAGATCCCAAAGTTGGATTAAGGCTAGTGGTTGTCGAGGGATTGAATACCATGAATTTAGTTTTTTCTGCGTTGATTTCAAGGCCATGCGCCCTGCAGAAATCCCCAAATCCGTCTAGTATCCGTTGAATCCCCATCGGGGATTTGGAAAGCAGGAGCGTATCATCGGCAAACATAATTGCCGGAACCCTACTGCCTGCCAGCCTGAGGGCATTGTTATTCCTGACATTATCAAGGTAGGATATTACGTCATTAATAAAGAGGCAAAACAGGGTCGGTGTGAGGACACAACCCTGTCTTACCCCCCTGTGGACAGGAAATCTAGATGACAGCACCCCCTCCCTCCCACACCTGACCTGGGCAAAATTTCCATTGTGGAGCCTGATTATTGCCTGTAGTAGCTGTTGGGGAACACCTAGCTCCCTGAGGACCGCCCATAAGTTCCTGCATGGTACCAAGTCAAATGCAGACTTCATGTCCACGAACACCATGTACAGACTCCCCCCCCTCGATCTCCACCGTTTTCCAGTAGAGAAGAACGAGGCGAAAAATCTGGTCCATGGTGGACGTGTTTTTCCATAAGCCCGCCTGGAGCGGACTAAGGATCGCATTGTCCTCCATCCAGTCCAGGAGGTGGTCCAGCAGGAGACGAGTGAAGAGTTTTTGAGGTACGTCTATAAGGCTGATCGGCCTGTAGTTGACTGGGAGCAGAGGAGAGCCCTTTTTAAAAATCGGTACTATCTCTGCCCCCAGCCAAGTACAGGGGATTTCAATCCCACTTAGAATGGAGTTAAAATAATGTGCAGATAAGGACCCCAAATCTCTGGTTGGTGTCTAAACAAATCTCCAGGGAGTTTATCGAGGCCCGGAGCCTTATCCAACGCTAGTCTCCCTATAGCATTTAATACCTCACCCAGAGTCAGCTCTAATTTTTCATTGGGCTCAGAGGGGCTGTCAATAACTGGCTCTGTGGGAATTACAGAAGTGTCTTGATACAGTTTGCTGAAGTGGGATTCCCCCATTGAAGCAGCAATGTTTGGCTCCACAGCTGATTTAGGTTCCTCTGCACCTGTGTGGACTAGTGACCAGAATGTTCTTGAATCCTTGGTTTCCAGTGCCAGTGATAGGTCATGCCACCTATCCCAATCCCAGTTGAACTTCGCTTGGGCGATGGCTTCCCTGTATTTCCGTCTCATCTCTGATACTTTCTTTTTATTGATACCGGACTTGACCATAGGGATCAACTCTGTTTTTATCTTTTAGCACGTGGAATTGTACCAGGCTGAGGTGGGTGTCCTCCTCTTCCTACTCACAGTCTCAGGGTAAAAAACCTCTCCTAAACTTCCCACTAGGTCTGCATGAATTTGACCCAGTTTCTCGTTAAAATCAGTAGCTTTGGGTTTATTAATCAGTTGTTCCATTTCAACTAACTTGGGGAGCGCCAAATCATAGATTTTCATAATGCACTCTGTTGAACTGACTATTTTTCCCCATCTTACCCTGTGCCTGTTATTAGATAAAACTAAGGTCCCTATGTCCTACCTTGGGTCATTAAGTTCACAAAACAACACTACTGCCAGTACTGGATAAAGTTTTTTTGGGGGGATAACCTCATGGAAGCTGCTATGAATCAAACATGGCAGTCTCATATCACTTTTGTTACTGATTTATTATCACCATTTTTTTCAATCAGAAAGCTTTTTCATTTTTTCAAAGACATTTCTGTGCATGTGCAAATATAAATATACAAAATATGCAAATATATACAACAATTACAAAACACAAATGACGGACAACTCCTTATTACATTGACAACACACCCATACTAAACCTTTCTCACTACAGTCGCTCTATTCACATTCACACACTATCACACAAACAAGGTAATAAACTATACCTCTGAGGTATAGGTCAGTGTCAACACAAAATATTTGAAATACAAACTGTTAGCAAGATCAAATGAATCCCAAATTTACAAAGACTTCTATAACATTAGAAACATTATAATCAGTTTGAATCCAGTTTTTATAATACATTCATATTGTTGACAATTGACCCTATAAGATCGACACGTTTCGAACTCCCTGATTAGCGGGTTTCTCCTCAGGATCACTACAATTTCTTAACCTCCTAGATAGGATAACTTTCGTGGTAAGTGTAAGAAGGTAGATATGTGGACACTCACAAGCTCAGGAAAATGCTTGGAGTGTCCGGTGTGGAGTTTAGAACTGCTTCACCGGGAGGCACTTAGCAAGTGGAAGGACAGACCGGAGACATCGTGCTTTTGCGCGACAACAATCAGCCTGAGAAGGCATCCTGGATTTGCGGCAGCCCGAGTAACTCGAACACCTTTTTGAAACACGCCAATTGCTAAGTGCCTCCCGGTGAAGCAGTTCTAAACTCCACACCGGACACTCCAAGCATTTTCCTGAGCTTGTGAGTGTCCACATATCTACCTTCTTACACTTACCACGAAAGTTATCCTATCTAGGAGGTTAAGAAATTGTAGTGATCCTGAGGAGAACCCCGCTAATCAGGGAGTTCGAAATGCGTCGATCTTATAGGGTCAATTGTCAACAATATGAATGTATTATAAAAACTGGATTGAAACTGATTATAATGTTTCTAATGTTATAGAAGTCTTTGTAAATTTGGGATTCATTTGATCTTGCTAACAGTTTGTATTTCAAATATTTTGTGTTGACACTGACCTATACCTCAGAGGTATAGTTTATTACCTTGTTTGTGTGATAGTGTGTGAATGTGAATAGAGCGACTGTAGTGAGAAAGGTTTAGTATGGGTGTGTTGTCAATGTAATAAGGAGTTGTCCTTCATTTGTGTTTTGTAATTGTTGTATATATTTGCATATTTTGTATATTTATATTTACACATGCACAGAAATGTCTTTGAAAAAATGAAAAAGCTTTCTGATTGAAAAAAATGGTGATAATAAATCAGTAACAAAAGTGATATGAGACTGCCATGTTTGATTCATAGCAGCTTCCATGAGGTTATCCCCCCCAAAAAACTTTATCCAGTACTGGCAGTAGTGTTGTTTTGTGAGTTCAGTTAGGCTTAGCCTTACTGTTGAGGAGCCAAGACCCAGTTTTGTTCCCACGTCATTGAGTGGTGTGCCTTCTTGTGGCCCTGGGTGTACCATATCCAAGCAGCGAGCATTATGATCGCTATCTGCTCTTTCAATCACCCTGAAATCCAAAACCGTGAGCCACATGCTTGTGAGAACAACAATGTAGTCCAAACGAGATTCCTGGTCCTTTCCATTGAAGGTGCACACTGTAGGGGCATCAGATGGTGTGCGCCCATTACAGGCCCTCAAAGAGTGGTTCAGGGTAAGGGACGTGATCTGTTACGCTAAGGGGGACCATGATTTCGTGTTTGGAGATTGACAGGGGGGAATCCCCCAGTAATCATCCTCAGCTGTTAGGGCACCCGCTCTAGATCGCATCAATGGATGTGTCACCCATTGGATCTACTTGCCGCTCTCACTGAGGAAGGGCATCTCTAATCAAGATGGTAATACTTCCTCAACTGTTGTATCTCTTTCTGAATATCCAATATCACCCTGGAGGGTATTTTTTTTAAACGCTCCGGTACGTAATGATCTGATTGGTGGGGGGGGGGGGGGGAAACAGCCACGATTACAGTGGAGAACACTCACCCGGCCGCATTCTCAGGGAGGATTCGACATCCCTAATTTCGAGCTGTACTACATGAGTGAACTAGCACATTATGCCTACTACTGGGGACATCCCCCACGGTATATGCCGCAGGTAGCGGCAGGACACTGGCTAGCGATCCTATACCTATAGACGGCATGCTTTGCGCCACTCCCAGCCCAAGAGATAAAACTCCAACCACAATAACGTGTACAATAAATGCTTGAAATCTCATTTGCACCCTGCTACAAAGCCCCATTCTCTATTCACCGCTGTCCCCACTTACATACCATCTCAACATGCAACTCCTTCAGGAAACAGCGTACCACAAATTTAAGAAACGGACCAAAAATATATCATGGGGGAATCTCTACCACAATGGAATGCTTCGAATGTGCGAACAGATATTTCATGGACTCCAGCCATCTCCCTTAGATGTCTTTTTATATATACAATGTTGTCAGGGCATCTGTTCTGTCACCCCGGAGTTCCCCCAGGAGCTTCCCGCTCTTGCTCCCTTACAGCTGACGTTAAGCACCACTTCCCCAGGGCATCTATTCTCCACCATATACCATACAATACACACACAACGGGAGGAGCCTCCGAGCCCATCATGTGCACATTGGGACTTGGAACTAGGTTACGAATTGTCGGAAGACCATTGGAAATATTGCTGTTCGCAAACCGAGCAAATCTCTGCCAGCAGCATTCTATGCATTACACATTTTAAATTTCTCCACCGTATTTATTATACCCCAGTTAAAATGCACAAATACAAGCTAAAGGATTCAAATGGATGTGATAGGTGCGGAGCCCCGGGGGCTGACTTTCTCCTCTTGGCTTGGGACTGCCCAGAGGTGCATGAATATTGGAATCAATTCTTTGATGCCACAGCATTGATGACGACTCCCAATATTGAGCGCACTCCATTATTAGCTCTGTTAGGTTGAACCAAAGTAATTCCTAAATTATACTGCAGATATCTTGCTATGGCACTCCTGATGGGAAAGCGGCATGTTGCCTGCCGATGGGGCAGAGGAAGAGCACCCAAATTCAAGGATTGGCTTAGCGACCTAATTTACTGCCAAGAGCAAATATCCACTTATGCATAGTTACTCCCACGCACCTCGCAGCCTAGAGACATTTGGGGACCCCTCATGAGCTACCTCCTTGCACACCCATGAGATGTTATAGTCAACGACCCGGTAAAAAGCGCACCTTAAAGCTACTCCACCACAGCAACGTGGATGTGCTTAAGGGATGGGAGTCACACGCCCTCCAAGGCCTATTCCCCTTTGCATTACACCTCATACACGTCGATGCTTCATCCTAAACCCCCATCTCGAGTTATAACTGATGTGGAGCGACATACTGAATGTCTTGTTGGTAACATAGAAAGTGTGCCTAGTAATAAACCTATATTCTGATAGGAGATGGCATACTGTGATATTGGGGGTAAACAGCGCCACAAAAGTGAGATGAATTGAGTGGATAATTTTCCATATTGTGTTATGTTAACGGACAATAAGCAATATGTCTTCTTTGTATAGAATAGGCACAGTACGAATACAACTGTGCCTATTCTAACGTGCCTGTATTACTATTGTACTGTTACAATGAAAAATCAATAAAGAAAAAAAAAGTGTGAAAAAAGTTTTGGACCTTTTGAAGTTGTTGAAATGTTGAAAGTATTCTGTAAAATTGAATGAAGGAAGGGTTTGGAGTATGAGTAAATTCAGCCCGGTGAGAGGATGAGTGGATCGTAACATCTTGCCAGAAGTGAGGGATGGTGAAGAAGTTACAGGAAGTGATTACCACAGAAGTAATTTTAAGGATGATTCATCTCCACCTATGAGTGCCTGATTAAAATTCCCCACTGCTCCCAGCCAATTATCGTCCAATCAGTCTTATTGATATATCCCAAAAGCTTTTCGGAAGACTGATCCTGGACAGGCTACAGAACTGGATAGAGGAGATGAGTATCCTGACTCCCTATCAGGCGGGATTCAGACAGGGGGTCTCCACAATAGATCAAATCTTTAGGCTGAACCTTTTGTATTGGAGGACAGCACTAATTGAGGGCAGTACCTTGTATACTGTCTTTGTAGACCTGCATGCCGCCTTTGATTTGGTACCTAGACTAAAACTGTGGAAAGTCATGGAGGAGTTGAATGTCCCGGGATACATCTTGGCAATCCTGATGAGACTACATCATAACAACTATGCCCGCGTTAGGTGTGGCAGAGGTGGTAATCTAACCGAAAGGTTCCCCGTTCGCAGAGGGGTAAGACAGGGCTGCGTGCTCGCACCGACCCTGTTTTGCCTCTTTGTGAACGGGGTAATTGCCCACCTGACCAGGATTCCCAACACTGATGCCCCAAAACTGACTGACAGCAGGGTGCCCGCAATTATGTTTGCTGATGACACCCTGCTGCTGTCTAAATCCCCAATGGGCATACAACGTGTCTTGGACGGGTTTATGCAGTTCTGTTCAGAGCGGGGACTTGAAATTAACCCACAGAAAACTAAATATATGATTCTCAATCCCAAGCCCCACAACCGCCCACCGCCCAAGCTGGGAATAGTTCAACTGGAACGGGTGCACACAATTGAATATTTGGGGATTACTCTCAATGAAAACCTAACGTGGTCGGCCCACCAGTCAAAAGTAAACATCAAACTGGCACAGTTGGTGGGTGGCACCATGCGACTAGTGAATAAATCTCCCTACCGGCCACTTACCCCTATTATTCATATTTACAAAGCACAGGCCCGGGGGGGTGTTACATACGGGGGCGAGTTGTGGGGACATATTCTATCATCTAAATTACTAACTACTGAGAACAAATTCCTGAGACAGATTGTTGCTCTTCCACAGAGTACTCCACTACTCCCTCTCAGGCTGGATATGGGCCTTCGGCCCATAACGGAGGAGCTGGGGCTCAAACCTTTGGCATTTTGGCGGCGTCTATGGAGCAGTCCAGACCTTTCAAATTACAGAGCTGAGTTGCAGGAATTTTTACAGTTACCCAACGCCACAAGAACACCTTGGCTGATTTACATCAAGAGTACTTTTGAGGCAATTGGTCTCCCTGAACTATGGTTGGACCCAGTAAACACTAGTATCAAGATCCCTAAAAAGGTACTCGCGAGAGCTTATTACGAACACATGCTCTCCAGAGCTGCCAAAAGTACCAATGATGGATCACTATCCAACCAGTTCATAAAAATTAAAGACTCTTATCAACTAGAAAGTGTTCTAGATGCCATGACTCCGGCATTAACCAGAAAACTATTCCTTCAATGGAGATATGGAACACTTCCTCTGGCATCATTCACAGCATCATGGTCTTGTCGCTCCTCCTCAGAAACTTGCCCGGCATGTAATGTAAGTAGAAAGAAAGAACACCCTGCCTCGAGATATAAAGGCCCAAACTAGAGGGTCCAACAAGTATATATGGAGGGGTGATTAACCTAGGAGTTGACACTACACACAACAATAACAGGGTCAATCCAAATAGACTCTACAGATCATGTTAGAAATATATATATTTTTATTTCTTTTGGGATAACAAGGATATAAAAAAATAGATAGTACTTTCGTATCACAAATACATTTAGAGTATAAAAAAGACAAACATAGATACAGGGGCAACAATGAAAGGGGAAATAGGGCTATATTAAGGCCTACCCAGTACCAGCCACACTTCAACCACACTGTCTCACTTACTTCAGTCTCTTCTCACTCTCTCATCTTATACCATTCACCTTTCATTCTTCCATTCATTCTTCTAATCCTGGCGGTTACAACACATAGGTGGTTATTGTGTTGTATGGATCGGGGTGTTAGTCCAGGTAGATGATTTTTACTACGGGTCCTGCTGTAGTTAGGACAACGACCGTATTCCTGGTGACACAAGCCGACGCGCGAAAGGTGAATGTATTTGTGATACGAAAGTACTATCTATTTTTTTTTTATATCCTTGTTATCCCAAAAGAAATAAAAATATATATATTTCTAACATGATCTGTAGAGTCTATTTGGATTGACCCTGTTATTGTTGTGTGTAGTGTCAACTCCTAGGTTAATCACCCCTCCATATATACTTGTTGGACCCTCTAGTTAGGGCCTTTATATCTCGAGGCAGGGTGTTCTTTCTTTCTATTTACATTAGTTTCTTCCCCCTACGACCTGCCCTTATCTTAAAGTTACCCACGGGGAACCCCCTTCTTTTGTTTACTTGCCCGGCATGTGCCCATCCAAAGGAGAACGATGTCCACGTGGTCTTCTTTTGCCGGGCCTATGAGAGGAGCAGGAAATATTGGCTAGTCCCCCTGCTCAGGAATTTGGGGTTCAGAACTTTTTCACCTGCTTACAGAATTTTAAAGACAGATCTAGCTCCTACTACAGTTTTTGCAATATCCAAATTTTTAACAGCAATGTGGTACGCCCGAACCCGTTGTATAAAGAGACTTGGAGACTCGGGGCAGATTTGAACTATTGGCACATCTATTTTCCTTATTTCTTTTAACAAATCTTGATCACCATAGTTGTTTAATGCGTTTTTTGAATTTTTTTATATATGATGTAATGTATATCTTTTATGATCATGTAATCGAAATAAAGATTTTTTCGAATCGAATCGATTAATATTTTAGTCAGGTAAATGGGGAGGGGGTGGTGAAAAAAATGCTTCTGCTTCCAGAGGAATGTTTATTGGGAAAATGATGGAGGCTGGTGTCAATAAACTATATAGATATAGGCAGAGGTGCAAGGTGGCACCTCCTAGTTGATTTAAAGATTTTGTGACTGATTTTGCTTCAACAGTGTAGGGCAGGCTGTCCTTATGTACAGTAAGTTGAGCAGACATATCATTACCGTGTGGAGTAATACGATAATTAATTATTGTATTTATAATTTTTTAACATTGCTTTTACATGTAATATTTATATCCCTTATGTAGATTGTTTGATTATGTTTCATTTTATTTTGTTTTACATTGTAAGGGGAAAGATGGTATGGTGTCTCAATCAGCATTAGAACAAAGGGATTTGTGTTTAGACTGCATTCCATTGGTAACAAGGGCGAAACACTCTGGGCTCGATTCCGATCCGGTAAAAAGCGCTCCGAATTGCTGTACGGAGCGTTTTTCCCCGTACGAATCGAACCCGAAGGCGTCCCCGTACGAATGTGCAAGTACGATCACAACTTAATGCGTCACTCCGTACGTCTCGTACAAAACGCCGTACGAATCGAAAGTCCGTACAAATAGCAGTCGGCTGACGCTCGACGCTACGTCCGTACGTACATAAACCGCGTCTCCCGAACCACAAAGTACGATCCGTGTTCCACACACTCCGTACGGCTCTTTTTCTACGACAGCTCAAAACTACTGTAAAACCAGACTTCGGCACAACCCGCACCCCGGGACGCGACAAGCAGGACATGGACGCCATCGTCCGAGTAATCCCTATCCTGTACGCCCACCACCTCATACTGAGAAACCAACGACGGCGCAGAAGGTAAGTACAACGAGGTTCTACATACCTGTACGTCTTGCTACACGCACACATCTCCATTACACAATTGTAATGTCTGCCCATGTTGCGCCACACACTCCCGCACTACACCAGTGCAATACGGAGACCGGCCGTACCTACGTCATCGACCGGGGGGTACGGTACGTCACCGCACTACACCAGCGCAATACGCCGCACCTACGTCTTCGACCACGGGGTACGGCAGGTCACCGCACTACACCAGTGCAATACGGAGACCGGCCGTACCTACGTCATCGACCGGGGGGTACGGTACGTCACCGCACTACACCAGCGCAATACGCCGCACCTACGTCATCGACCACGGGGTACGGCAGGTCACCGCACTACACCAGTGCAATACGGAGACCGGCCGTACCTACGTCATCGACCAGGGGGTACGGTACGTCACCGCACTACACCAGCGCAATACGCCGCACCTACGTCATCGACCACGGGGTACGGCAGGTCGCCGCACTACACCAGTGCAATACGGAGACCGGCCGTACCTACCTCATCGACCAGGGGGTACGGTACGTCACCGCACTACACCAGCGCAATACGCCGCACCTACGTCATCGACCACGGGGTACGGCAGGTCGCCGCACTACACCAGTGCAATATGGAGACCGGCCGTACCTACGTCATCGACCAGGGGGTACGGCAGGTCACCGCACTACACCAGTGCAATACGGAGACTGGCCGTACCTACGTCATCGACCAGGGCGTACGGTACGTCACCGCACTACACCAGTGCAATTGACGTGTGGCACATACGCCTGCAATGTGATTGTAAGTGTAAGTGGTGAGCAGAACACCCCCCAGTGCCCAGCATCAGAGTGTGTGCCTAACACCCCCCCAGTTCCCCCCAGTGCCCAGCATCAGAGTGTGTGCCTAACACCCCCCACCAGTGCCCCCCAGTGCCCAGCATCAGAGTGTGTAGCTAACACCCCCCCAGTTCCCCCCAGTGCCCCCCAGTGCCCAGCATCAGAGTGTGTGCCTAACACCCCCCCCAGTTCCCCCCAGTGCTCCCCAGTGCCCAGCATCAGAGTGTGTGCCTAACACCCCCCCAGTTCCCCCCCAGTGCCCCCCAGTGCCCAGCATCAGAGTGTGTGCCTAACACCCCCCCCACCAGTGCCCCCCAGTGCCCAGCATCAGAGTGTGTGGCTAACACCCCCCCAGTTCCCCCCAGTGCCCCCCAGTGCCCAGCATCAGAGTGTGTGCCTAACACCCCCCCCCCCAGTTCCCCCCAGTGCCCCCCAGTGCCCCCCAGTGCCCAGCATCAGAGTGTGTGCCTAACACACCCCCACCAGTGCCCCCCAGTGCCCCCCAGTGCCCAGCATCAGAGTGTGTGCCTAACACCCCCCCACCAGTGCCCCCCAGTGCCCCCCAGTGCCCAGCATCAGAGTGTGTGCCTAACACCCCCCCACCAGTGCCCCCTAGTGCCCCCCAGTGCCCAGCATCAGAGTGTGTGGCTAACACCCCCACCAGTGCCCCCCAGTGCCCACCAGAGCCCAGCATCAAAGTGTGTGGCTAACACCCCCACCAGTGCCCCCAGTGCTCACCAGTGCCCAGCATCAGAGTGTGTGTGTGGCTAACACCCCCACCAGTGCCCACCAGTGCCCAGCATCAGAATGTGTGTGTGGCTAACACCCCCACCAGTGCCCACCAGTGCCCAGCATCAGAGTGTGTGTGTGGCTAACACCCCCACCAGTGCCCACCAGTGCCCAGCATCAGAGTGTGTGTGTGGCTAACACCCCCACCAGTGCCCACCAGTGCCCACCAGAGCCCAGCATCAGAGTGTGTGTGTGGCTAACACCCCCACCAGTGCCCACCAGTGCCCAGCATCAGAGTGTGTGTGTGGCTAACACCCCCACCAGTGCCCACCAGAGCCCAGCATCAGAGTGTGTGTGTGCCTAACACCCCCACCAGTGCCCACCAGAGCCCAGCATCAGAGTGTGTGTGTGGCTAACACCCCCACCAGTGCCCAACAGTGCCCAGCATCAGAGTGTGTGTGTGGCTAACACCCCCACCAGTGCCCCCCAGTGCCCACCAGAGCCCAGCATCAGAGTGTGTGTGTGGCTAACACCCCCACCAGTGCCCACCAGTGCCCAGCATCAGAGTGTGTGTGTGGCTAACACCCCCACCAGTGCCCACCAGTGCCCACCAGAGCCCAGCATCAGAGTGTGTGCCTAGCACCCCACCAGTGCCCACCAGTGCCCACCAGAGCCCAGCATCAGAGTGTGTGTGTGGCTAACACCCCCACCAGTGCCCACCAGAGCCCAGAATCAGAGTGTGTGTGTGGCTAACACCCCCACCAGTGCCCACCAGAGCCCAGCATCAGAGTGTGTGCCTAACACCCCCACCAGTGCCCCCCAGTGCCCAGCATCAGAGTGTGTGCCTAACACCCCCCAGTTCCCCCCAGTGCCCAGCATCAGAGTGTGTGCCTAACACCCCCCCAGTTCCCCCCAGTTCCCCCCAGTGCCCAGCATCAGAGTGTGTGCCTAACACCCCCCCCCCACCAGTGCCCCCCAGTGCCCAGCATCAGAGTGTGTGGCTAACACCCCCCCCCCCCAGTTCCCCCCAGTGCCCCCCAGTGCCCAGCATCAGAGTGTGTGCCTAACACCCCCCCACCAGTGCCCCCCAGTGCCCAGCATCAGAGTGTGTGCCTAACACACCCCCACCAGTGCCCCCCCAGTGCCCCCCAGTGCCCAGCATCAGAGTGTGTGCCTAACACCCCCCACCAGTGCCCCCTAGTGCCCCCCAGTGCCCAGCATCAGAGTGTGTGGCTAACACCCCCACCAGTGCCCCCCAGTGCCCACCAGAGCCCAGCATCAGAGTGTGTGGCTAACACCCCCACCAGTGCCCCCCAGTGTCCACCAGTGCCCAGCATCAGAGTGTGTGTGTGGCTAACACCCCCACCAGTGCCCACCAGTGCCCAGCATCAGAGTGTGTGTGTGGCTAACACCCCCACCAGTGCCCACCAGTGCCCACCAGAGCCCAGCATCAGAGTGTGTGTGTGGCTAACACCCCCACCAGTGCCCACCAGTGCCCAGCATCAGAGTGTGTGTGTGGCTAACACCCCCACCAGTGCCCACCAGTGCCCACAAGAGCCCAGCATCAGAGTGTGTGCCTAACACCCCCACCAGTGCCCACCAGAGCCCAGCATCAGAGTGTGTGTGTGGCTAACACCCCCACCAGTGCCCACCAGTGCCCAGCATCAGAGTGTGTGTGTGGCTATTACCCCCACCAGTGCCCCCCAGTGCCCACCAGAGCCCAGCATCAGAGTGTGTGTGTGGCTAACACCCCCACCAGTGCCCACCAGTGCCCAGCATCAGAGTGTGTGTGTGGCTAACACCCCCACCAGTGCCCACCAGTGCCCACCAGAGCCCAGCATCAGAGTGTGTGACCAACACCCCCACCAGTGCCCCCCAGTGCCCACCAGAGCCCAGCATCAGAGTGTGTGTGTGGCTAACACCCCCACCAGTGCCCACCAGAGCCCAGCATCAGAGTGTATGTGTGGCTAACACCCCCACCAGTGCCCACCAGTGCCCACCAGAGCCCAGCATCAGAGTGTGTGCCTAACACCCCCACCAGTGCCCCCCCAGTGCCCAGCATCAGAGTGTGTGTGTGGCTAACACCCCCACCAGTGCCCACCAGTGCCCAGCATCAGAGTGTGTGTGTGGCTAACACCCCCACCAGTGCCCCCCAGTGCCCACCAGAGCCCAGCATCAGAGTGTGTGCCTAACACCCCACCAGTGCCCACCAGTGCCCACCAGAGCCCAGCATCAGAGTGTGTGTGTGGCTAACACCCCCACCAGTGCCCACCAGAGCCCAGCATCAGAGTGTGTGGCTAACACCTCCACCAGTGCCCCCCAGTGCCCACCAGTGCCCAGCATCAGAGTGTGTGTGTGGCTAACACCCCCACCAGTGCCCACCAGTGCCCAGCTGTTACATAACAACATACCATTGTGAACATCATTACCATCAGGAGATTGACACATGTTAACATACCTACATTTGAACATCACATCAGCTCCTAGGCACATAGCAGTCACAGACATTATCACACAAACTCTACTTCAGAAAATTAACATAAATGCTTTATTCAGCTGCTCCAAAAAAGAAAAGCAAATAAGAGTCCTTGCTCATTAAAGGCCAATGGCCAGTCCAAAAAAGTCAGAGCAACAATATGTGCCTCCATGGGTGTGATCACACACTAACTTGCCTGCACATGGCGTTTAATCCGCAGTGCTAACTATGGGGGCACCATCTGTGGAATCCTCCGGCACCACATGGACAGGAGAGGGAAGGACAGGCGGAGTGGGTGCAGGTGTAGTGAATTCATCCACACTGGCTGGTGCAGCGACGAAAGTAGCTTCGTAAACCTGGCTGCACACCTCAGCCAGTGTGGAAAAACTACCACCTGAACACGGGGACACATTGGGGGTGGAGGTAGAGGGCTGTGAGTCTGTACTCCTGGGTGTGTGGATGCGTGTGTGCGTTGTGTCCCCTCTCCCTGTGGGTCTGCCTACATCCCCTTGAGATTGCGTGCGTGGAGCTTTGAGCTTTTTCTGACGTGTGGGTGTGCTGGGTGTGTGTGACCTGTGGCGTCTGCGTGTATGTTGTGTAGATATGGGAGAGGCAGAGGTGGATGGGTCTGAAGGATGGGGGGAGACAGAGGCTGCTGGGAGTACATTGCTGCCGTCAGTGTTGACTCTATGGCAGCCACACTCCGACGTAGATCAGACATGGCCGATGACATGCCCTCCATGAACGACACCAACTGTGTAATCAGTTGTGTATGTCCATGGAGGACAGTCAGTATGGATGTCTGACCTACTGCAATCTGTCGGAGTAGGTCCACAGTCTCACCACTGAGGGCAGCAGGGGACACAGGGGCAGGGGCTGCGGTGCCGGGAACAAAGGAGACACGTGTGCTAGCACGGACCCTAGGGACACTAATGACTGGGAGGGTGGAGATGGTACTGGAGGAGGGGACGCCAGCCAAAGATGATGGAGAGACCATTGCTGCATATTCCCCCTCCTCCTGAGAGTCTGACTCGGAGTTGTCGGCATGGTAAGATGTGTCAGTCACATGTCGTCCGGCCAGCAGACTCTCATCACCCTCCGTGCCACTGCCTCCCTCCGACTCCTCAAAGCAGGTGGCACTGTCGGTGTGTCCCTCTTCGTGGTCCGCGCCTGTGTCCCCTCCAGATTCAGATGATGATGCTGTGGCCAAGGAGAAGAATAATAACATATCAGTCACCTGTACACATCAGACATGTCAGCTACAATTCATTAGGCCTCATTTCTGAACATGACATGCATCATGAGTCACAGGAGACTGAACACTGCACAATGATAAGTCTAGTTGTGGCCAATTGCAAGAGACACTACGCATAATGTATAGTAGGATACAAGCAACAGTGAATGCAAAAATCTATCATGAGCGACACAATGATGACTGACTGCCTGACAACAGGATAGCTGATGAAGCATCACAGCTCATTTACACACCCTGCCACCCAAACACAGACCTGCACATGTTGAATTTCCTTACACCTTGTACCACATGGGAAAAGTCCTTCCTGAAGTGACATGTGATGCCATCCTGGGACCTGAACCAAGTGTAACATCACCTCACACTGGCAGCACAGCTGTTGACACCCCAAGGCTCATTGTGTGACTGACCATCAATAGTAATTACAAAGAACATTTGACTTATGTGGCAACTATGCACACACGCACTGCCCAGTGTGAGTATGCATAAGCCCAAAATATTGCACTTGTACATTGTGCACCTGTAGCCAACACATGACTATTTGAAAGAGTACCATGGACAAAGGCCACTGAGGCTGACTCGTGCAGAAGACACATGTTTAGACTCAAGATCAGTGCCTAAATATGTAGAACAGCAGACACAGTGCATATGTGGTGCCACATGTAAGGTTCCAACAGGTGTCACAGACCCCCCCTCCAACATGATGATGTGCAAAGGAAGATGCATACATAGACATTGCACCATAGGAGTACATGTCAAAAACAAACATCATCCAAAGCGCAGGTCAAAAGTGGATTAGGGCAAGGCATGTAAAGAAGCAGCTGCAGAAACGGGGACATTCTGAGGCCAATGCATGGAGTGCCTGTCTGACCACAACACTCAAACTATGGGAGTGTAACCATGCCATTGAGCACTGCAGGGAGCATGTGACACATATCACAACAAACAGACATAAACCTACCCACTACTTGCTGCTGTCCCTCCTGCAACTGCCTATGGAGGTCTGGGAACACCACTTCCAGGACCCGGAGCATGTTGGGGGTGAGGTGGCGGGTGCCGCCATGCCGGCGTGGAGCTTCCAGCTTTAGCTGTACTCTGGCGATGCGGCGGCTCCAGCACCGGATGTCCTGCCACCTCTTCTCGATGTTCCGGAGCCTCCTGCGAGGCCCCCCCTCGCTCCTGACAGCCCTGGCGATGTCCAGCCAGATTTCACCCTTCTCATAGGCAGATACCTGTCACAAATGTAAAGTAAAACAGCATCAGTACACCTGGTCCATGTTCCAAACACACACATATGTGCACAAAAAACTTGATGAAAACAGGGCATTGTAAGCTAAACACATTAGCATTTTTGGGCACGAGTATGTGGCGTGTGAGCTAACACCACTGCATGACATGCCATTGAAAGGCTACAGATTACATGATGGGTGCTAAACACTCTCCGAGCATGGCACTCACTGAGCAATGTATGCTACGTCTGGGTGCACTGCAGCTCGTGACACGCTGTCACACACCCCACTGCAACAAATAAGCCTCTAGTAACAACACTGTACACCCTGGCACTCACTCCCAACAACATTGCATCTAGACACTATACATACACAGTGGCTATAATGTCACACACAAAACAGCTGCACACTCCAAGGTATTGCACACATCACTCACCTGATCCTCTGGTCTCCCATACAGCTTGCTGTAGTTAGGCAGGAGGGCATCCAGCAGGGCCTTGTTCTCACCATCAGTGAATGCAGATGCCCTCTCCATGCTAAGCCAATCAGGGTCCAGAGGATTCAGAGACAGCAGCTGTGGTTACCACACCAATGTTGTGCAGGCAAGTGCCCTACCAGAGCCACATGCTGCCTTACATCTGTGCTGCAGAGGGGCTGTGAGTCCAAGGAGTAGTGTCTGATAGGCCACCTTAGTTAGCATTCTACGTTCCATCCAATCACTTCACACATAAGGACATGACACACATATGCATGGTTTGAAAACTGAGCCTGAGCTGAACAACAACTTTTGCAACATTGTATACTTTTGCCCAACTGAATTTTCTCTAACACCTGTAGGAGGCTCAAAAAATTCAGTATCCATGACAAGCTGGTTGCATTTTGATCTGTCCACTGTTCCCCTAGATGTCCCCTATGTAATTAATCAAATACCCACACAAGTAAGGTGACATTGCCGTTGCCAATGCAACCCATTCAATGGTGTAACAAGGAGTACACACGCACGTACCATTGGGGTACGCTTTGCTCGCGTAGGGCTGAAAAGCAATAGGGAAACGAGGCGTACACACGCACGGACCATTGGGGTACGCTTTGCTCGCGTAGGGCTGAAAAGCAATAGGGAAACGAGGCGTACACACGCACGTACCATTGGGGTACGCTTTGCTCGCGTAGGGATGAAATGCAATAGGGAAACGAGGCGTACACATGCACGTACCATTGGGGTACGCTTTGCTCGCGTAGGGCTGAAAAGCAATAGGGAAACGAGGCGTACACACGCACGTACCACTGGGGTACGCTTTGCTCGCGTAGGGCTGAAATGCAATAGGGAAACGAGGCGTACACACGCACGTACCATTGGGGTACGCTTTGCTCACGTAGGGCTGAAATGCAATAGGGAAACGAGGCGTACACACGCACGTACCATTGGGGTACGCTTTGCTCACGTAGGGCTGAAAAGCAATAGGGAAACGAGGCGTACACACGCACGTACCATTGGGGTACGCTTTGGTCGCGTAGGGCTGAAAAGCAATAGGGAAACGAGGCGTACACATGCACGTACCATTGGGGTACGCTTTGCTCGCGTAGGGCTGAAAAGCAATAGGGAAACGAGGCGTACACACGCACGTACCATTGGGGTACGATTTGCTCGCGTAGGGCTGAAATGCAATAGGGAAACGAGGCGTACACACGCACGTACCATTGGGGTACGCTTTGCTCGCCTAGGGCTGAAAAGCAATAGGGAAACGAGGCGTATGTACAGTGCGTCAGACATGCTCAAGTGAACGTTTGTGTAGGCTGCGTTCCTGACCTCCTTCATGTCACCATTGGGAGAGTGACTCCAGGAAATCACATAGCAGGGATGTACTCTACCCTCATGTTGACAATTTGGATGCATACATCAACATGGCATCCTCACATCAGCATGCCCCAAGTGTGGCAGACATTGAAGAAGCACAGGGACTGTGACCTAGTGCCTCAGTTGATGTGTGAAGAGCTGGCAAGACTTGTCATTACTCCTTCAGCACATGTGCATCACATGCATACAACACTTTGCACCGGCGTAACGTCTACAACATATTGCGATACACATCAACACTGGACTGCCACACCATTCAGTACAGGGAACTGGCACATGATGACAGCAACATGCCCACTGTGACAGAGGTGTAATAGACGCACAGCATGACCCTGAGTCATCACGTCATGTGTGTGCCATATGTGATATTGTGCCTGCTGTTTGCATATGAAATGTTCAGGACAGTATCATATTACTCACCTTACAATATCCCCACGTGTCATCCTGGACATGCCAATTTCCGCTCAGTAGTACACTTGTGTGTCGGTAGGCATGTCCTGCTGCCCACCGTGTGTTGTTGGCGTTGTGTGTACCGTGATGACGTTGTCTGAGTACTCATACGTGACCTCAGCGTGCTCACGTCAGGTCCTCTGTATTAACAACACCTGCGCTGGTCCCGTATAAGTGTAACCTAACTCATTTTGGAAACAAGATCATAGTACGATCACTTCTGACCATTTCACTTGGATTGTCTGACTCAGGACGGTGCCAATAGGGATGTCCATTTCAAAGCCTGTGAGGATTGCAACCCTCTCATGTTGGTGACTGACCCTCACCGTCGGTGTCTCCACAGTGTTCACGTCAAGCAAGACAAGTAGAGCTGCTCCGACTGCTGGGACCAGACATATGAATGCAGGTGTGATAGGTCACACATGCCGCTCAGATTCCAGCAGTTGTCCCTGCAGCACAATGGCTCATGGTCTGGACGTAGGAGGAGTGCCTGGGCGTGGGTGTTGAGACATCATTGCCCCTGGATTTGACATCAGTCCTCCAGGGCCAAGTCGTCAGGTAACACATATATGTGAAAGAGATGTCATCACACTTTCAAATCTACACAATGCACGTGCAATGCTGCATAGGTTGGGATTTGGGTGACACCGCCCACGCGGCTCTGTCAAATTTGCAGCCGTTGTAGCCTGCACCACAACCTGTGGTACTCATGTCCATGATGTCCCTCACACCACCAAAGGCCTATGCGGCGGATTCTGGCCCAGCGGACCCGTCTGGGGCACTTGCGCGTCTGGTGATTTGCCCGTGACGCCATCACTCACTTCGTCCCTGACGCAGGCGGCGCATTTGTGCCAGACCCGCTGTGACAGAAAGGATCTGAATGTTGATCCTGGTCCTCTCTGGTTCACCTCACAACCTCACTGGCAACTGTCCCCCAGGTGCCAGCCTTTGCGGCGTTCTCGGGTGGTGGTGTCCCCGATACCACACCCTGTACGGCACTGGCGTGGGAACTGTGCGGCAGCATACCGCTATTAATGCTGCAGGGGGCCGGCCACAGCTCATGACAGGCCTGATTATCATGAAATGGGTGTCAATGAGTATTGGGAGGGTCTTGAAGACCCACTGACACATGAGTGTCGGTCCCAAGGTGACAGGACAGGTGGACTGGGGCATGCAAGTGGTCTGGACACCTAGCCAGACACTGGTGATGTCTCTACTCCAAACGTGTTAATGGATGAGCGGACAACGTACAGTGTAATGTTTATGTGGGCGGCCATAGCCTTGCCCAATCATTTCCCCATTGCCGCGGTGAGGACCAACCTCCTCACTGAGGTCCATCAAGTGAAGTCACGCTCCACTGAGCGTCTGCAGGCCTATCCTGAGGAATGTACTGTATCTATATTGTTCTGCATGTACAGGCACGCTGCATGTTTTGCTGTAGATAGGCGCGTTGTCAACGACCACACCCCTCCCTGGACCGGCCATGTGCCCTGTCCTCCCACCCCACCCCAGAGAGCATGGGCATCCTGCACGCCAAATCACAGACCACATTCCCCGTAGCTCCGTTGTAGAGGGTATCCAAGAGGTTATGTTATGTTATGTTATTTGGGTTCTTCTATAGCGCAACGGCTACTCCAGTAGGAGTGTCCCGGCGCTTTAGCGAAGAGGTCCTTTAAGAAGAGGAAACATAACTGCAGAATAAAAGGAACAGCGAAGTTAACTGGTAAACAGCCAGGTTTTTAATGCCTTTCTGAACGACATTAGACTAGGGGCCTGTCTGAGAGAAATGGGAAGCTCATTCCAGGCGCGCGGGGCCAGGTAATGAAAAGAGCGCCCCCCTTGTCTGGTTCGCTTGATGGACGGAACAACCATTTTAGACAAGGAGGCAGATCGCAAAGTTCTGCTCGGCTTGTAAAGAGCAAGGCGCTTCCTAATGTACCTAGGGCCTGAGTCATGAAGGGCCTTGTAGGTCAGCGTCAGGCTTTTAAAGAGTGCCCTCTTGGCTATAGGAAGCCAGTGCAGTTCCTTCAACAAGTCAGACGCACTAGCTCGTCTAGGGAGTCCATAAATAGCCCTGGCAGCTGAATTTTGGACTACTTGAAGTCTCCTCACGAGATATTTAGGGAGTCCTGAGCAGTATGGACAGATGTCATCATCCTCCCTGACTCTGGGACTGAGGTCTTACAACATCACATGCCTCTTTGTCTGCTTCCCACACTGTCTGTGGGACATGGTTGTGTAACTGCTGGCAGAGTGTGCGTTGTAGGTACGGGCCATACTTGGCCAAGCACTTGTAGGATGCCAGTCAGCAACACCGTATTTCATCCAGTGATGGCTCAATATCCCCGACTCACATAGATGGCATCCAGGGAGGCAAATTTGTCTGAAGATTGGTATGTATTCAAAGTCAGGAACATGCTACTTACTATTGTTCCATTATGATATTTTGTTACGAAAGGTAAGTAACCAGTTCATAAATTTCAGTACATCTTCTGTAGGAGCATCCATATTGTGTCCTTGCCGTGATTACAGGGTTTCTAATGTACGCACACCATGCCACTTGTGTTAATGAAGCGCTCATATGTGTGATGGCATCACAGACCATTTGTGACTAATCAAACATTAATGCAGTATGATGATGTTCAGGTAGGTACACAGTCAAAATATCGAATCTTTAATTTCGACTTACACTTATATCGAGTTGCTAATATCGAAGGGACAGAATATCGATGTACAGAATATCGATGGCCAGAATATCGACCCTAAGGTAAGTAATATCGAAATTACTTATATCAATAGCATATATATCGATGTAAGTAATATCGACATTACTTATATCGATAGCATATATATCGATGTAAGTAATTTCGATTTACTAATATGTGTTAGAAATTTTAGTTAAGTATTTAAATTAATTGTTATAATATGTGTTTAATATTTTTTATAAATAAAAAATATATAAAAGTAAATTATATGTTTTACTACCAGAGCGGGTTGTGGGTTTTTAGGGGAATAGGGTGGGAAGTAATTTATTTGTAATTAATTAATTATTTTTTAATGATTAATTTATTTTGCAATTAAATATTAATTGGCAATGAATTATTTTAATTGATTAATTGATTAATTAAATGATAATTGATGTATATTTATAAGTAAATTATATTTTTAACTACTGGAGCGGGTTGTGGGTTTATAGGGGAATAGGGTGGGAAGTAATTTAATTGTAATTAATTAAACAATTATTAAGCATATTTTAATTAGTAATTAATTATTAATTGGTAATGAATTATATTAATTGATAAATTAATTATTTTATTGGTAATTAATTTTATTAATTGGTAAATTAATTATTTAATTGGTAATTAATATTTTTAATTGATTAAGTAATTATGTAATTGGTAATTAATGTAATTAATGTAATTTTAAATTAAATGTTAAGTGTTACTACTGGAGCGGGTTGTCGGTTTATAGGGGAATAGGGTGGGAACTGATTTAATTACAAATATTTAAAAAAAAATCTTATGTATAATTTATGTTTTTATAAAACAAATATTTGCAATTAATTAATTTAATTGATTAAGTAATTATTTAATTGATATTTAATTTTCAATTAAATGTTAGGTGATAGTACTGGAGTGTCTTGTGTGTTTATAGGGGAATAGGGTGGGGTGGGAATAGTAATTTTTACCCCTACGCTATCCAACACTTTCCCTACTGTTGCACCCTTTGGAGTGAGAATAGTAATTTTTACCCACCCGCTATCCAATGCTTTCCCTACTGTTGCACCCTCTGGAGTGGGAATAGTAATTATTGTTAAGTAAGTATATATTATATATGATTTGTAAATTTGTTTTTCTTTTTAATTAAATATGTATTATTAATTTTTTTACCATTATTAAATATATTTAAATATGTTTAAGTAATTTATAAGTATTATTTACAGTATTTTTCATGTTTTTTTAAACCCAAAAAAACCCGATATATTTAACAACGATATTTTTAACATCGATATTATTTTTTCGATATTTGGGTACTTACCATGTTGTACATAGGGCGTCGATATTCTTGCAATCGATATAATTACGCCGATATTTGTGTAAGTCGAAATTCTGTCTGTCGAAATTCTGTCATAGATCCGTTCAGGTAATAGTTAGGGAAATATCACACCGCAACATGACTATGTCAGAACTGTGCAAATGATGCCACATGTGGTGTGTGTATTGCTGTAAGCTGTCTGGATGTGCGGACAACCTCCTACTGACATTCACATGCCGTGTGTCACTGACATGATACATTGTCATGCTCAATAAGACCTTTCCATCAGATATTTTGTATGCATGTCATATCCATTCCACAGACCACAGGACTTGTACTGTTCACGGAGGAGTGGCTGGGAGTTTGAACATGTTACAACAGTGTGTCTCCCACGCCACACTCACACTTGTCTAGATTTGTTGAAGCAGTGTTGCTTGTGCCATGTACATTGTTATTGTCTTAGTCAGACAGTTGAACACATTTCCTAATATATGTGTTTTGCAGGGAACCCCTCTGGAACGGCCGTTACCTGACTTGGAAGCCATGAGGGAACGCAATTGCTTCCGTCGTTATCGCTTCACCAGACAGATGATCAAGGACCTGACGGACAGACTGGAGGCTCACCTGCAACCACGACACAGGTATCCAACAGCGCTGACACCCAAGGTAAAGGTGATGGCAGCCCTCCATTTCTTTGCCACAGGTACGTTCCAATTGACCATAGTTGATGTGGGAGGGATGTCTCAGACCATGTTCAGCCGTGTATTGACAGATGTTTTGGCTGCGATGTTGCTCCACCTCGATGAATTCATCACATTCCCTACTCCAGAACAGTTGACAGATGTCAAGGGGGAATTCTATGCCCTGGGACTTTTTGAGTACATGGATATCATTCGCAAGGCACAGATGCAGTTCGGATGTTTTGCTTGGTTAAGCTATGATGAGGAGTTTCGAGCAAGGGTTAGCGCGAATGCCGAGATGTGTTGGGGGGAGGTGGATCAGGAGCTTTGGATGCAGTGGATGGCGTTGTCGCACTCCACGGCGTCCACTCACACGGCCAGCGGCCTACCGGTGGTGTGTCGGTCTTTTCCGCCGCGTCCCGCCCAAGGCGGGGCGAGGGGTAGAACAGTGCCCAGCACCATTGCCTTGGGGCAGCAGTCCAAGCAGGGGGGTTATTCCACGGGGGCCTGTTGGAGTTACAATAGGGGGTATTGTTCCAGGTATCCCTGTAAATTCAAGCACGAGTGCTAAAATTGCGGTGGGAAGCATGCCCTTACGCAGTGCCTCACACTCGCCACCCCCTCGGAGCAATGGGGGAACTCCAGGGGGCGGGGCCAACCTGGACCGAAGGGCGCCTACACCGGTTAGGGTGGAGGCGATGGCCCCGTGGCTCTCGTGCTACCCGGATCAGGAGGCTGCGGTGCGGCTCTTCTGGGGTTTCACTGAGGGCTTTAGGGTGTCCTACCAGGGTCCCAGGGAGCGCCGTTGGGCCGAGAATTTGAGATCTGCCAATGAATTGCCGGGGGTAGTGTCTGCTAAGTTGAGGAAGGAGGTTGAGGAAGGAAGGGTGGCGGGGCCGTTTACTGACTGGCCGTTGCGGGACCTGATCATTTCCCCGTTGGGGGTGCTGCTGAAGAAGGAGGAAGGGGAGTTCAGGATGATTCACCATCTGTCATGGCCGGAGGGCCATTCGGTGAAGGACTTTATTGCAGTGGAAGATTCGAGATTGCTCTACGCGTCGGTGGACAATGCGATCCACCTGGTCAGGGTGTGTGGGATGGGAGCGGAATTGGCGAAGTGTGACATCAAGTCTGCTTTCCGTTTACTGCCTATTGACCCGGCAGTTTTTTTGCTCTTGGGCATGCAGTTTTGGGGGGCCATCTACGTGGACTAGGTTTGGCCCATGGGGTGCGCCAACTCTTGCGCTCTGTTTGAGCTCTTCAGCTATTTTCTGCAGTGGGTCTTGGTGCGGGTCAGTGGGTGTCATGAAGTCACTCACTACTTGGATGATTTCCTCTTCCTGGGACGGGCGGAGACCGGGGATTGCGGCAGGGCCCTGTCGTGGTTGCAGGAGATGTCCTCGCATTTTGGGGTGCCTCTGGCGCCCGAGAAGACGGCTGGTCCCAGCTGTTGCCTCACCTTCCTGGGTATAGAACTGGATTTGGTGCGTTGGTTGGCGCACCTTCCTGCGGCCAAAGTGAGGGAGATTCTGGCATGTTTGGAGTGGGCTGTGGGGGAACGGCGGATTCCTTTGAGGGCAGTGCAGAAGCTTCTGGGTTTCCTGAACTTTGCGTGTAGGGTGGTGCGGCAGGGCGGACGTTCTGCAGGCGGCTCAGCATGGCCATGTCGGGGGCGGTGCTTCCACATCACAGGGTCAGGATTTCCATGGGTGTGAGGACGGACTTGAGGACATGGGTTACCTTCTTGCAGGACTTCAACGGTGTGTCTTAGGACTTTGACGAGGAAAGGGCGGTCTGGCAATGCCAAATTTACTCAGATGCGGCTGGGTCAGCGGGGTTTGGTGTCTTGTGGGATGGCAGGTGGTGTGCGGAGAGCTGGCCGGCCTCCTGGATCAAACAGGGCAGGAGCATTGCCTTCTTGGAATTCTTCCCTTTGCTGGTGGCACTGGTGGTGTGGGGGGAGGAATTTCGAAATAGGTCAGCGCTCTTCCACGTCGACAATATGACGGTGGTGGGGCTGGTGAATCATCAGAGGGCAAGGGACCTGAGGGTGCTGCGACTGTTGTGGAGGTTCATGTTGGCGTGTCTGCAGTTGAATGTGGTGTTTCGGGCTAAGCATGTCCCTGGGGCGAATAATGACATTGCGGATGCTTTGTCTCGTTCGCAGTGGCAGCGTTTTCGACACCTGGCACCGGGAGCGGATACGTGCAAGACCGAGCTGCCGGCCGGCATCTGGGCCTTGGGAGAGTGAGGATGATTGGGCTGGTGGAAGGATCACTGGCTGCGACCACAAGGAGGACTTATCGTTTAGCATGGTCAGAATTTAGCACTTTCATGGGCTGGACGGTGGATGGGGTAGTGAGTGGGGTGTGGTACAGGGGCTGAGGAGTTACGTGTTGGCTTGCATGGATCGGGGTTTGACTGCGGCTACGATATCTGGAAAGTTGGCAGGGATATTGTTCTACTGTGTTTTGTTCCTGGGCTATGACCCAACTAAGGATGTGATTCTGGCCAGAATGTTGCGGGGTTGGGGCAGGGAAAGTGGGGTGGGTGGGGGTAGGCTGAGAGAGGCGGTGACGTTTGAGTTGTTGGTCAGGCTGGTGGGGGTGTTGCCGGAATGCAGTTATGACCTGGGTGAGGTGGGTCTTTTCCGCTTGTGCATGGTGTGGATGTTTTTCGGGACGTTCCGGGTGTCTGAGCTTTTGGGTACGAGAAGTGGGGCTGGGAGGTTGTTTGAGGAGGTTCGTGTGGATGAGGGGCGCATGGGTATTTGGCTGCGATGCTCCAAGACAGATCAATTGGGCAGAGGCAAGTGGGTGTGGTTGAAAGAGTCTGGCGTGGCGGTTTGCCCAGTGTTGGAATGGCGAACTTTCCAGGGGACAGGGGGGGTGCGTTGTGGGGAGAATTTTTGTCATGCATTTGGCGCGAGAGTGACGGCGGGCCAGTTGTTGGCCGTGTTGCGTAAGGCCTTGAGGCGTTTGGGCATGGATGAGGTTGGATTTGGGACCCACTCTTTCCGGATTGGGGCTGCAACTGCGGCGGCAAGGTTGGGTTGGTCCAGGGATAGGATTAGGAGGATTGGGCGATGGAAGTTGCGCTGTTGTGAGAGGTATGTGAGGAAGTAGGTTGGTCCCAGGCAGGATGTTGGTTGTTTTGGACTGTTTTTCTTGTTCTGACATCTTTTTCTTCGTAGGTTGCGTGGGTGGACCGGGCGGTAGGACAGTGACTTGGATTGTTGGCCACTCCTTCGTGCATTGGGCATCCAAATATGCGGAGCAGCAGGTTTACGGCCGTAACCTGGGACTGAAAGGACACTTGCACGAGGTACAATGGTGGGGCAGAAGTGGAATGCGATGGGTGGCACTACTGCCCTGGCTTGCAAAAAGTGGTCCCACAGAGGGGATGTCCGGATTTGTTGATCATTCATCTGGGGGAGAACGACCTGGGGCAACTGTCTGCATTGCCATTGTTACAACTCATGCAGCGGGACCAGGAGGTTTTGAAATAGAGGCTTGCGGGGACCTGCATTGCCTGGACGGAGTTGGTCCCCAGAAAAGTGTGGAGAGGGGCTGTGAAGCATGGAGCCATAGAGAAGGCTCGGAGGAAGCTCAATAGGGCTGTGGGACTCTACTGTGCGGACAAGGACATTAAGGTTATTGCACATGGCGGGATACGACTGGAGGAGCGGTTAGTTTTCAGGGATAACGGGGTGCACTTGCCCCAGCTGGGCAATGCGTACTACATGATGGAGATGAGAGATGTGTTGAGCAAGTTGTGGAATGAGGCTATCTGGTGTCGCAGGGAGTGAATGGTGTGTGTGGTGTGGATGGGCAGCCCTGAGGGGGGGGCAGTGAACCACCCTACAGGGGGATCACTGGTTGTCAGGATTTTAAGGGACAAGGGGGGCAAGAGCGGGCACACCCATCCCTTGGGGGGGGAGTTCGTAGGGCGGATAGAAGCGTGAATGGCACGACGCAAGGAGTGGGGCTGGATGACGAGTGATTGGGGGGCAAGAATAAAGCGTGGTTGGAGCCTCTAGGGCTTGGTGATGAAGCGGGACGAGTGAAACGAATGAGGGGGCAGTGTGAGTGGGGGTTTGTTGTTATTATTATGTTGCTGTTACTGTTATGTTCAGATTTGCAGTTCTGGTCTAATGAAATGGCCTTTTACGCTGACACTGCGTGGTCTGTTTATTGCGCGAGGTGTGTCCACCACATGAAATTGTTTGGCAACTGTAGTATACTATGTAGTGTGATATTTCCCTATCCCTGTGCATTGGGCATGGTGCCTGGGTGTGTCCCTGGGACATATGGGATGGGAGTAGCCTCCTACCCTCCACCTTCCACCCTTTGTGCCTCCCCCTTGCATCAATCCCCATGTTGTTTAGTCATGCTGGGACTCATGGCCACCCACCCCATGCTGCTGGGCACTGTTGTAAGTCCACCCCTGTCACATGTTTTTCTTGTACACTCACCAGGCTCAACGGCTCCTGCTATTCCGTGTACTCCCACCGGTGCCAGCAGCTCCATGACTTTTTGCTCCCAGGGATGGTATACAGGAGGTCTGCGGGGACCACCACCTCCAGTGAGGTTTGCAGCGGCGTACTCCTGGTCCATCTTCCTCCTGACCATCCTCCGCAGATCGTACCACCTGCTCTGGCAATCCGCCCTGGTGCGCCTGATGGGTGCAACAGCATTTACCCGGTCTATGATCCTCTCCCACAGGCGAGTTTTTTCTGCCATGCTGGTCTGTCTGACCAATGTGCCAAACAGCTGTGGCTCGACTCTGATGATTTCATCGGTAAGGATCTCCATCTCCGGGTTGGTGAACTTTGGATTCTTGGGTGTGCCCATGGTGTGGTGTGTATGTGATTGAGGTGGTGATGGTGTGTATGGATGAGGGTGTGTGGTTGTGATTGTGAAGGGGGTGGTGTGGGTGTAGATGTGATAGGGTGTATGTGTTAAGGTATGTGGCTGCAATTGTTGGTGTGCTCTCAGTTTCTTTGCTATAATGGGTATGTTGCAAAGGATGATGGGTTGTATGTGTGGAGCCTTTTATAGGTGAAGATGTGCGTGTGGCTTATTTTGAATTGGTTGGGTGTGTCATATATGGGGTGGGTGTCAGTGTTGACCTCTGTTTAGCTGTGACCAGTTCATTCTTACTCAATGGTGTGTACACAGGAGACATGTTTGGTGTTGTTGTGGTGTTTTGGGTTTTGGCGGTGTGTGCGTGCGGTACTTGGGCGTGCGATCGAATAGTACAGCCGTTGGCGGGTCGGGGGCTCGGGTACGCTTGTTGGGGGGGTGTGCGTGCGGTACTTGGCCGTGCGATCGAGTTGTACGGGCCGTTGGCGGGGGGGCTTGGGTACGCTTGTTGGGGGGGTGTGCGTGCAGTACTTGGGCGTGCAATCAAGTTGTACGGGCCGTTGGCGGGTCGGGGGGGGCTCGCGTACGCTTGTTGGGGGTTTGTGCGTGCGGTACTTGGGCGTGCGATCGAGTTGTACGGGCTGTTGACGGGTGGTGGGGGGCTCGCGTACGCTTGTTGTGGGTGTGTGCGTGCGGTACTTGGCCGTGCGATCGAGTTGTACGGGCCGTTGGCGGGTGGGGGGGGCCTCGGGTACGCTTGTTGGGGGGGTGTGCGTGCGGTACTTGGCCGTGCAATCGAGTTGTACGGGCCGTTGGCGGGTCGGGTGCTCGGGTACGCTTGTTGGGGGTGTGTGCGTGCGGTACTTGGGCGTGTGATAGAGTTGTACGGGCCGTTGGCGGGTCGGGTGCTCGGGTACGCTTGTTGGGGGGGTGTGCGTGCGGTACTTGGCCGTTCGATCGAGTTGTACGGGCCGTTGGCGGGGGGGGGGGCTCGGGTACGCTTGTTGGGGGGGTGTGCGTGCGGTACTTGGGCGTGCGAGTTGTATGGGCCATTGGCGGGTCGGGTGCTCGGGTACGCTTGTTGGGGGTGTGTGCGTGTGGTACTTGGGCGTGCGATCGAGTTGTACGGGCCGTTGGCGGGTCGGGTGCTCGGGTACGCTTGTTGGGGGGGTGTGCGTGCAGTACTTGGCCGTTCGATCGAGTTGTACGGGCCGTTGGCGGGTCGGGGGCTCGGGTACGCTTGTTGGGGGGGGTGCGTGCGGTACTTTTTGTGCGATCGAGTTGTACGGGCCGTTGGCGGGTCGGGTGCTCGGGTACGCTTGTTGGGGGTGTGTGCGTGCGGTACTTGGGCGTGCGATCGAGTTGTACGGGCCGTTGGCGGGTGGGGGGGGCTCGGGTACACTTGTTGGGGGGGTGTGCGTGCGGTACTTGGCCGTGCGATCGAGTTGTACGGGCCGTTGGCGGGTCGGGTGATCGGGTACGCTTGTTGGGGGGGTGTGCGTGCGGTACTTGGGCGTGCGATCGAGTTGTACGGGCCGTTGGCGGGTCGGGTGCTCAGGTACGCTTGTTGGGGGGGTGTGCGTGCAGTACTTGGCCGTTCGATCGAGTTGTACGGGCTGTTGGCGGGGGGGGGCTCAGGCACGCTTGTTGGGGGGGTGTGCATGCGGTACTTGGGCGTGCGAGTTGTACGGGCCGTTGGCGGGTCGGGGGGGGCTCGCGTACGCTTGTTGGGGGTGTGTGCGTGCGGTACTTGGGCGTGCGATCGAGTTGTCCGGGCCGTTGGCGGGTCGGGGGGCTGGGGTACGCTTGTTGGGGGGGTGTGCGTGCGGTACTTGTGCGTGCGTGCGAGTTGTACGGGCCGTTGGTGGGTGGGGGGCTTGCGTACGCTTGTTGGGGGGGTGTGCGTGCGGTACTTGGGCGTGCCAGCAAGTTGTACGGGCCGTTGGCGGGTGGGGGGCTCGGGTACGCTTGTTGGGGGGGTGTGCGTGCGGTACTTGTGCGTGCGAGTTGTACGGGCCGTTGGCGGGTGGGGGACTCGGGTACGCTTGTTGGGGGGGGGTGTGCGTGCGGTACTTGTGCGTGCGAGCAAGTTGTACGGGCCGTTGGCGGGTCGGGCGGGGGTTCGCGTATGCTTGTTGGGGGTGTGTGCGTGTGGTACTTGTGCGTGCGAGCGAGTTGTACGGGACGTTGGCGGGTCGGGGGGCTCGCGTACGCTTGTTGGGGTTGTGTGCGTGCGGTACTTGGCCGTGCGATCGAGTTGTAGGGGCCGTTGGCGGGTCGGGGGCTCGCGTACGCTTGTTGGGGGGTGTGCGTGGGGTACTTGGGCGTGCGATCCAGTACGGGCCGTTGGGGGGGGGTCGCGGTCGCGTAGGCTTGCGCGAGGGGTACACGTGTAGTATGTATTGATTGCGCTTGCTGTGAGGCATGGGATCCCGTACGAATCCATCTTCATGTGCGACTAATTTGGCCCGTACGAATCGCGTACAGGGTTCCCCAACTGGATCGTACTTGTGTGGTTGTACGGCAGGTTTACAAATCGTACGGTTACATTTCCGACGCAGAGTCGTACGGGGGCTTCGACTGTTGTTCGTACGGATGACTGATATTCGTACGGGAATATGCGCCAGAGGATCGTACTACGCAGGTCGGATGGTTTTTCACGAATCGTACGGATTCGGCTACGAATACGATGCGTACGGGGGATTTTTTTTTTACCGGATCGGAATTGACGCCTTTGTGTCTGAAGCAAAATCTCCAGCAATGCGGCCAGCTGCCTCTTTACCTATGCAGGACAGTACCCATTAAAATGCTGACACTCCATAAGATCTGTTAAGTTAAACAAAATTATCCATTTACCCTCGTGCTCTCGTTTTTCTCCTTCCTGTAGCACAATAAAAACCAAGGGGGTTTCCATGATTAACCCTTTCAATGCTCATGACGAGCTCAGCTCGTCATGAGGCACGGTTGAGCTGTGCTTATGACGAGCTGAGCTCGTCATGAAACTATAGTATTCAAACAAGTTCAGCACAGGAAGGGAAAAGTCACAGCAGCCAAGGTGTTAAGGACCTGATATAGAAGTGATACCCCTGAGGCCACTGGAAGTGGGAGAGGACCTATGGGGTGAGGTTGCAGTTTCTCAAAGGCCGGAGCAATCTGGTATGAGAGCCTCTCCTCTAATGTAGTAATGGCCTCTGCCACCGCTCAGTAAATGGAGGCGTCTACTGCTTCATAAAAATCATCATCCCAAGGGAGGTCGGCCAGAGGGTTTTCTATCCCTTGGGATTCGTCTTCAAAGTCCATTCAAGTGTTGGACTAGTCCAGCAGTCAGGGACCTATAAAGGCGGGCTGGGTGACAGACCACCAGGCCCTAATCAAGCTGACAGGCCTTAATTTTTTAAAGGGGCTGGGTGTCAGCCTAAATCTTAAGGAGAGAGTGAATCGCCAAATCAGGGGGTTCTCAGCCCAGGGACACAGTAACTGGTGCAAAGGGCAGAACCGGTCTGGGAAGTGTCCCCGCAGGCCTCTAGGGCCTGAATATACTGACCCAAAGGGCACCTTTCTTTCCACAATACTGACTCTACTGCCAACACTTGTGGTGCTTCAGGCAGCAGAGCGTCAATTTTCAGGTCCAATCGGCCTTGTACTTGAAAGCGGCACATACGGAGTACAGACTACAGCAGGGAGTCCACCTCAGACCAGGCTCGAGAAGCAATGCTCGCCGACAGAATTCCTCCGAGAGAGATTCAAATGTACGCACCAACTGCTTCGCGCCACCTCTTGCGCCCTCTAGTGGCAGGAGGTTGGCGCCGCGAGCCACACCAGGGAGACTGTGTAGGAGTGGAAAACGCTCCTGCAGTCGATCGCTGACAAAAGCAGCAAAATTAGCGTGGTAGCTCCGCGCCAACAAATTAAACAACAATTCAAAATATTAAGGCGATACACATTTCAAATATAAGAGGCAATACAATTAAAGCCTAGTAAGGTAAAAAACAGCGTAACGCTGAAGAAAGGGTACTTAGCTCGGCTGCGTAGGCAAGTAATATCGAAGTAAGTTATATCGATTTTTAAAGTAAAAGAAAAATATTGAATGTAGTTAATATCGAGTATGTAAAATATCGTTTTTGTTTGTTAGTAATTTATATCGAATGTAAAAATATAGAGTGTCAGAATATCGAATGTAAAAATATAGAATGTTAGAATATCGATAGACAAAATATAGATTGTAAGAATATCAATATTTGTATTTTAGAATATTAAATATTTTAGTTAAGTTATTAGAATGACTATATTTTTATATTTAATTTATAATAAATAATTTTTAAAAATTATTTATTAATAAATAAATTATATTGAAATTTAGGAGCGGGATGTGGGTTTTTAGGGGAATAGGGTGGGGAGTGTTTATAAAAAGTGCATTTGTAAAAAAAATTAAATATTTTATTTTTTTTAATGATATTTTTTTATATTTAAAAAATGTATAATAAAATTTAGGAGCGGGATGTGGGTTTGTAGGGGAATAGGGTGGGGAGTGTTTTAAAAATGTGATATTTTTTATTTATTTTTTAAATAAAATATATATATATATATTTAAAAAATGTATAATAAGATTTAGGAGCGGGATGTGGGTTTTTAGGGGAATAGGGTGGGGAGTGTTTTAAAAATGTTAATTTTGAAAACTAAAAATCTTTTTTGGGGGGAATTTTATTTTTAAAATTTAAATAATTTAGAATAAAATTTGCGAGTGGGATGTGGGTTTTTAGGGGAATAGGATGGGGAGTGTTTACAAAATGTTAATTTTGAAATTTCAAATTTATTTTATAATTTTTTTAATTGAAATTTATTTAAAAAAATGTAAAATAAAATTTAGGAACGGGATGTGGGTTTTTAGGGGAATAGGATGGGGAGTGTTTTAAGAATGTTAATTTTGAAAATTTTTATTTTTATTAAAAAAAATTACATTGAATATATTTTTTTAAATTGTAAAATTTTAATATAAAATTTAGGAGCGGGATGTGGATTTTAAGGGGAATAGGGTGGGTAGTGTTTTAAAAATGTAAATTTCAAAATATTTTTCAGTAATTCTTTTCAAAAAAATATTTAAAAAATATTAAAATAAAATTTCGGAGTGGGATGTGGGTTTTCAGGTGAATAGGGTGGGGAGTGTTTAAAGAAAGGAAATTTGAATTTAAAAAACAAAATGTAATACATTTTCAAAAAATTTAATATTTTAAACAAATTAGAATACAATTTAGGAGTGGGATGTGTGTTTTTAGGGGAATAGGGTGGGAAGTGTTTAAAAATAGTGATTTTGAAATACAAAATTAAAATTTATAAAAATATTTTACCAATATTATATATACAAAAATGTTTTATTGAATTTTGGAGTGGGATGTGTGTTTTTAGTGGAATAGGGTGGCGATTGTTTACAAAAAGTGAAATTGTAAATAAAATATTTTAAATATTTAAAAAATTGAAATTTCAACAAAAATTATAAATTTTATAATAAAATTTGGGAGTGTGATGTGTGTTTTTAGGGGAATAGTGTGGGCAGTGTTTTAAAAGTGTGAATTTGTAAATATGTTTATTTAAAATTTAAAAATATAATTTAAAAAAATGAAGTGGATTTGTTAAATATATTGGTTCTGTGTTAAGCACTTTCTCTGACTTTATACTTGGTGGAGTGGGAATAGTTAATTATTGGAGTTTTGTGTCCAGCACCTTCCCAGAGTTTTTACTTGGTGGAGTGGGAATAGTAAATTGTATGGTTTCAGTGTCCAGCACCTTCTTTGAGATTATACTTGGTGGAGTTGGAATAGTAAATTATATTGTTTGAGTGTCCAACACCTTCTTTGAGTTTATACTTGGTGGAGTGGGAATAGTAAATTATATAGGTTGATTGTCTACCAAAGTACTGAACACTCAACCCAAATAATTTATTATTCCCACTCCACCAAGTATAAACTCACAACTTTGTTGGTTGAGTGGAGAAGTGTGGCTCAGGGGTTAGAGGCGGCAGACCCAGAAGCTGAGATCGGCCCTGGACCAGGGTTCAATTCCCCGCCTCAGCGGGTCTTGGGCTCAAAAGTTCCACGGACTTGATAATTCTCGCTCCGGTGCCTTCTCGACTCACGGGTTCACACTCTGCGACTCTGGGCAATAGCTTGCTTAATCTCCACAACGGCCCCTCGTGGCGGGATGCCTGGCTTTCACCTTGTGGAAACCCTGCCGGGGTTATCTCACAGGGGAATACCAGGACGGGTTCCCTAAGCAAGCGCCGGGAAACCCATTGCGGGTAGCTGTGCGCTATATAAGCTCAAATACATTTACATTTACATTGTCCAGCACCTTCCTTGAGTTTGTACTTGGTGGAGTTGGAATAGTAAATTATATGGTTTGAGTGTCCAGCACCTTCCCTGACTTTGTATTGGGTGGAGTGGGAATAGTAAATTATATTGTTTGAGTGTCAAGCACCTTCCCTGAGTTTTTACTTGGAGGAGTGGGAATAGTGAGTTATTGGGGTTTTGTGTCCAGCACCTTCCCTGAGTTAGTATTTGGTTGTGTGGGAATAGTAATTTATTTGAGTTAAGGGTCCAGCACCTTCCCTGAGTTTATACTTGGTGGAGTGGGAATAATAAATTATTTGGGTTGAGTGTTCAGTACTTTGGTAGAATATATAGTTGATGGAGTGGGAATAGTAAATTATTATATTTGAATGTTTAGTATTTTGTGACAGTATCTATAATGATAATAACAATATTTAACTCATGTTGTATGGTAAATTTATTATAAAAATATTATTTAATTATTGTAATTGTTGGTAATTAAAAATAAATTAATCAGAGTCACAGCATGTTTTGAATATTTTATTATTTTCAAAAGGGGGTCATAAAGTAAGAAATAATAGAATAATTGTATTGACATTTTTGAATGTTATGTGTACATTTTTATTTTCATGAGATAAATGTAACATATTTACATTTTAATCACAGTTGTACATTTGTGTTATTTTTTTATTACAAACATTATTTATTACAAAAATATTTAGGTAAAGTAATATTTATTAAGTGTACATTTTTTTGTTTATTTCACAGTTTTTAATGTAAAAATAAAGATGTATTTTACTAGTAATATACAACAAATATTTTTATAATTTTTTCACACTGCGGTAGTATTTTTAAACATATTTTGTAGTACACATATTTATATACATTAACAAAAAAAGGTAGGTCTTGTTAACATTAATATACAATTTACATTTGTGTTTTTTTAAATAAATTATTATTATTAATATATAAAATATTAATAATAATAATTTTTACAGAGGTAAAGTATTTTTACATTGGTCATATTTTTATGTAAAATATTTGTTTATACAAACAGTAAATAATAGTCACTTTAATAACAGTATTGTATATTTATACAGTAATGTAAGTAATTTTTATTAAGATAAATGTTTGTTTATGTAGTATACAGGCATTGAAAATAACATAGAGTACATTGTAATAATTTTTATAACAATGTTACATTTTTGTTTAATTAAAAAAAAATATAATAGTTACATAATGTATATTGTAACATGTGTAAAATAATTTTAGAATGTTATTTAATATTAATAATAAAGGGACTATTTGTTTGTTTAGGTCCATTTTGTAACGGCGCTATGTTATTTTGGGTCATTTCGATGTGGAAGAGCTCGCGGTTGGAGGCTGCTTCGCGTCTGGAAGGGTAAGTTTAATTTTAAGTACTTTATGTAAGTTATATGTTTAGTTTGAGTGTTTGTTGAGTGTATGTAGGTTTTTTATTGTTTGGTAGTTGTAGGATGTATGTGTTTTAGGAGGTAGTTACGGGTTTGGTTTTGGTTCCGGTTTACTCGTTTTGGGTTAGTATATTGAGGAGGTAGGAATAGGGGTAGAAATGTGAATTAAATGTATTGTATTATGTTTAATAATGTTTTCAATTGTATGTTGGGGTGCATTGTGTCCGGGTGGGTATGTTTTTTTTCTATTTTACAGGTACTTTGTGTGGCTGTCCTTTTTGGGAGAAGATTGTATTTTTTTTCGGGAGAAGGGTGTCTATTATTTTTAATATATTATAGACACACTTTCTAACATTTTCGCGTTTTCCTAGAGCGTTTTTTATCTTTTTAACTATTTTCGGGTTTTTAATGGGTTATCGTTGGATCGATTATGGAGAAGAATCGTTATGGATGTTGTTTTCTAATTTTTCTTTTATATTACATTTCCATGAAGCGTTTTTTCTGTTTTTGGAACAATGTTCGGGTTTTTAATGGGTTTACAGTGGATTGTTTTTGAGGAGAACGTTTTTGGATTTTGTGTTATTTTTGGATGATCTCGTTTGGATTGTTTGGGTGGATTACTTCTAAAGAAGGATTTATTTCGTTACAAAGGTTTCTCTTCAGCAACAAAGTAAGTATTTTTCATTATTATTTTTCGATGGGATTGTTATGTTATTTTTTATATAATTTTACGGTTTATGTTAGAAATTGTAAGGAAATTATTTAGATATATTTAAATAAAAATATTAAATATATTTGAATAATTTTGTTACAGTTTGTAACATGTCTTTAATATGTATATTTTATGTTTCTTATGTGAATAGTGTAGGTATGTGAGTTATGTTTAAAGAATTGTTTTAGCTATGGTAGATAAGTATGGTAGGCCTCTGGTAGTTGGGTATAGGGTTACCTGTCTTTGTAAGGTGTTGTACATTTTTTTGGTTTCTTTAGTTAGTTTAGGGCCTATTTGGGTTATGGATTGCTCCATTCGGAGTTCTTGGTAGCTTTGCTCCTTTTGTATTGCTTGAAGGAGTTTATGTAGGGTTAGGGAACCTCTGCCTGTACCTGCTTGGAAAGCATTGTGCCATCCTTCGACAGCGTTGTTGCTTTTAGCTTGTTTATTTAGTGTACTTAGGTAGACGTTCCACCAGGGGATTTGGAATTTTGGTTGCCTTCTGTGTCTGGATCGGTGTAGTCTCCCTACCCATGTATCTTCGAAATAATCTAAGAGAGGGCTTAGTTTTATTTCATTTTTTTATAATAGGGGCTATTAATATGTTGTAATGTTCCGCTATGTCTGTAACCGGAACGTAGGCTAGTGCAATGATTTTTTAATCTGGTAGGCAAAAGTGCTGTCAGTGCAGTATTGGGTGCTTAGGGCAGATTTTTGTATATGTTTCAATATACAATGGTTAAAGTGATAATAGCAACCTTGGATTGCTGTGTGAGGGTAGGTCTTTAGAATTGTATTTATCATTGCTTTCTCAAAATCAATGATAATTTTTTGGGGGAAGTAATCATTTGTTAGGTCTTTTATTTTAGTTAGTACCTCGGTATAGGTTGTTTGCTGTTTGTTGGGTAGTAGGGCATATATGAAGGGGATATTGCAGTTTTGATAGTGTCCATGGATGGTGTATAATTTGTAGAATGGTTTTGGGCATACGGAGAATGTACCGTCCATCATCCATGTTTTGCATTGGTGTAATTTCACCATAGTGTCTGCTGTAGCAAACATTATAATTCTTTTTTTCTTCAGATGCATTGTCATATATGATGAAAGGTTCGTTATTATGACTTATTGTTAGTTCAGGGGGAATTTGGATTTGCTCAAAGGTTTTTGGGGCAGGTGGTGTAGCTGTAGTTGTTCTTTTGTGCCTAGCTATTGTCCTTTTTAGAGAATCTATAGAAGGGAGTTGGCTTGCTGCATGTTGGGGGAGAGTTCTTAGATGGTCTTTAAGAATAGTTGTAGATGGGGGGTCTGTGTTAGAACTTGCTTCTTTTAGTGAGTCAAGCATTTGTCTAATTTCTATTTCTGTCACGTTGGGAGGGTGGTTATGTTCTGTTGTGTTAGTTACATTTGTTTCCTGAGTTACAGCACGACCATAACATTTATTACTGTAATATTTGCTGCATTTCCAAAACACTTTCAATTGATGCTGTTTTTCTTGGGTATATGTATAGCCCATATAACAAAGAAGCATTTTGCCTTTCTGTGAAGTTATAAATTTAGGTTCTTCTGTCATTGTTCTGTTTTCTTTCTACGGTAAATAAATGTTATATAGAGAAATTTAGAATTGTTTTACGCTTATCATTACATTTATCACATTTTCACAGTATATTTACCTGTTTTTTAGTTGTTTGGAGGGCTGTGCTGTGTTTTTTTATGCTTTTCTTCTCTGTTTCTTTTGTTGATGGGTCTGTTGGTAAAAGTAAAATGATTTATTGTATATGTTTTGTTTAGCATTATTGGGTTCCTTTCCATTTGGACGTTTTCTTGCTAAGTTTTGTTATATAAATTGTTTCTGTTATTTTAGTTTCTATACTTACTTTGTTTTTAGAGTTAATAGGATTGTAAATGTTGGCCTTTTTTTCTTTAATTTTGGGATATCTGCAAAGCATGGTTAAAATGAAAGAACATAATTAGTTTATTGGTTAATTTATTATTTGCAGCTTTTAGTGGTAAGCCTAGTGGTTAATGTTAGGTATTGGTACTTACTTTTGTTTTGTTTATCCTTTGTTTGATGGTAGTAGCTTTCTGTTCTGGTGAAAATTTGGCAGAGTTTCCCCTTCTTCACGTTTTGTGGAACCAAGTGGTATCTCTTTGTGTGTTTTCATTCTTTATATAGTGTTTCAATTATGTGTTGGTTGCTTTGATTGGTCTATTTAATTGTTTGGTGCTTTTTATTGGTTGTTTGAGATATTTTGAATTGTTTTGGTAGCTATGTGGTTTGTTTTGCAGATGCCAGGTAATGCTTTTTTATTGTGGAGCTTTTATTTTTGTTTGTTTTTATTCAATATTGTTTTGTGGTGTGAGGTGTGTAATGTTTTATATGAATATATAATGTGAAGTTCTTGTATTATAAAAATGTTTTATATATTGTAAATGTTGCTGTTTATTTATATTTATTGTAGTATTTTTTATTTTAGATAATTATGCTGATTTATGTTACCATTTACTATGCTTTTTTCGTGATATATTCATATTATTATTATGGGTAGTGAAGTCGATAATTTATTTAACCACATCGCTGCTGTGGTTATTTTTCCCCTGTGCTGGAAATTGCCATTTTGCTGGTGTCATGACGAGCTCAGCTCGTCATCAGCACAGCTCAACTGTGCCTCATGACGAGCTGAGCTCGTCATGAGCATGGAAGGGGTTAACGATATTTTTGTGGTCTATATTTTTGATTTTTTCTGTATATGTGTTGGAAGTCGATATATTTTTTAGGGTCGATAATATTGTTTTCGATTTTTTTTGGGTGCGATATTTTGGACTCGATATTTGTGCAGTTTTTTGTTTACGTATTGGGAGTCGATATTTTTGTACTCGATATATTTACGGCGATATTTTTTGTACTCGATATTTGGTCCGTCGATATTGTTTCAGTGATCCAGAGCCCTTGCTGGGGCGGGAGTAGATATTCTACAGACGTACAAATGCGCATGTCAAAACGCTTTCATTCACTGCTTTTTTCTCTTCCTTCTTTCAAAATGTTGTTTCTTTTTCTGCATTGGGCTATACAGTCAGCTCTGAATGTGGTTCCTATTAACTGATGAACTCCCAGACTTGATTTAGTCATCTCCTAAGTAGGAAAGCACGGTTTTGTATTAATGTAATACAGTCCTATTGATTGTAAGCATTGCCTTATACAGATCATTTTCATTACATTTTCAGATACTGGGTGCTCAGCTCCCATCCTGATGATGACCTCATAGTCATTGAGTTCGAAACATAGTCGACACCAGACATCGATTCTTTTGACAGTGGAATAATTGTATATATAGGAGTCATATGTCTTTTTAATAGTGATGCACGTGGTTATGTTTTGCCTAGCTCTTTGCACTGCACCTCTTTTCTTTTTCACAGCATAGGCACCAGATCTCTTTTTCTGATATAAAAACAACGCTTTTATATGTTGCAAGAAATAAATGTCATTGCAAAAGATTATTTCGCTATTGTGCCCTGTGGCTTTCCCTGCGTTTGATAAAATGTTTTTTTATGTTGGCTGTCTTCACATGTTAGAAGACTGTGGTGAACAATTTATTTACCAGTAAACCATTGTTTCCTTTAACCCTTTAAATGCGGCCGAAATTTTCCCGCAGTGCGGCGCATCCAAGGGTTAAAGGTTTAAAGGATGTAATGACATACAATTCTGTTTTTTGTGTTGTTATTCCTTTACAAAACAATAAAAAGAACTTTATAGAAACAAATGTATAATTTTAGAAAAAACACTCTTTCTTATGTATGGCTGTCACTGAAAACCACAACCAGTGCATGAATACCAGATTCTATAGCTGGCTCTATACTGCTATGATCCAGCAACAGTGACAAACAAAAGTTGTTTTCTACTGTTGCCTCGTCATAAAGGAATTATAGGCCATGCTCACAGGACTTTTAGAGAGACTATAAGTTTGGCGTTTGCACTCTGCTTCGATGGGTAGCAGAGGACACATCTTCAGGTGTGAAGGGATACCAGCTGTTCATTTTAAACATATGGGTGGGTGGGGTGTGGGAAGGGGTGAATTGAAAAGGGAGTTTTGTGGTTATGTGTCAAGACACAAGTTTTTTTGTTTTAATTTATGTGAGGAGAGGATGGAAAATACCGATGGTTGTGAGGATTGATGGCAGTGCACCAGCTTAAAAAGAATCATATTTGAAAGTGGAAAGCAATGCTGAGTGGTGTGGTTGGGTGGTTGTATACTAGGTGTTCTTTGTTTTTTGGGGGGCCAAGGTGATGACCAAATGGCGGTGGGGATGGGTGTTTGTAGAACAGGATCAGGGATTGAGACAGGTGAGGACAAGTGGTGTATGGCTCCCCTATAACTTAGCTACCATTGCCTAGATGTTGAAAGAATGGGTAGATCATTTGAATGGGCCACACATAACATATAGTTATAAATGGGTAAATGTGAATGCCATTGATTCTAAGTGACATTACAGACAATTTGAGCTTTGTTAAAAAATACATTCCCGTTATGCACTCTCACAATCTATTTTTCTATATGTATTATTAAAAAAATATTCTGCCCACAGAATGGAGAAATTGTCGAAGCTGTCCTTTTCAAGATTCAGCTTGCAATGTGTGATATATTAGGGAATTCAAGGTGGATAGGTTCTCTTTAACTAACATAGTTGAAATTATATCCACGTTGGCAGGGGCAAAGTATTTTTCCACTATTAGCCTGACTGTGGCATACCATTAAGTGAAGTTGGACGCTAGCTCACACGAACTTCCAGCATTCATTACACATATGGGGGCTTATAAATTCAAGAGAATGTCTTTTGGGCTGGTATCTGCTGCTTCAGCATTCCACAACATGGTAAGGTGCTGGAAGGAGTTTGTGGGTGAGATGTTTATCAGGAAGATGGGTAGATTTATATAAGGTCCATGAAAGAATCTAATGTGCATTCAGTTTTGAGAATTCTCCTGAAAGCAGGGTTGACACTTAAAAAGGATAAGTGCAAGTTTGGGCTGTATGGGGTGAATTATATGGGGCAAAATATTTCAGGGAAGGGTGTTGTGCTGAAAAGAAAGTTGGTTGAAACAATTGATAAAGATTCCTGCACTAATGAGGAGGTGATCTCCTTTTTGGGCACAGTTGAGTATTATTGGAAGTATATTAAGAATTATGCTGACAAATCAGTACAGTTCAGGTCCCTTCTGGGAAACATTTAGAATTTAGGAGGAGTCAAGCATGCCAAGAGAAATTTGATGCTTTGAAGGTTAAGTTAAAGAATGTGTTCCGCTTACAGCATTCATTTCATGTGAGGAAACTGTAGAGTACTAACCCAGCCCGAGTCCATGCAAATGATCACAACACACACTGAGCGTGGTATTACACGTCTTCATTCATCAGCGTGTAACCGTTATTTGAACATTCTACTTTAAGAATTTGATCACCCAGGCACTTATGTCACTGTTCTATGGAGTCCGGCAGGAACCAAAAGGGTTCCGTCTTATCTAACTCACGACACACTACATTTCCCCCTTTGTTAAATAAAAAGTACTGTTAATACATGTGTGCATTACAACTTTACAATAAGTTGTTTTGGTGCTCGAATCAATCGCCCATATCTGGTCCTGTGAGGAGGCGGATTTATTGGAGAAGTGTCCATAACTGGCACTGGTGACAGAGGCACTGGTTCAGTCATTGGGCTCTCTGGATGTTCATGTGGACAAATCTTACTTATGACATTTGGAGCTGAAGAAGGTTGAGGCAAGTGCTTGAAACACAAAGAATCTTGTGTAATGAATGTTCCAGGACGCGAGCAGTCACCATGAGCCCATTACTAGTAACAACCCTCAGTTGGTCAGCATCAAAAGGAGCATCAGACTTGTGTTTCCGTTTCTGCCTGACAATACCTTAGTCCCCTCTGTTGCACACAGTGCTCCAAGCATTACAGATTCTATCAGCATAAGTCTTCATTTGGTGTTTTTGAGAAAATTTCGTAGTGCAAAGTCTATTAATGTCAATAGATCTCTCATTGGTCCATTGTGGCCGCTTGGTGTCCATGGCTCTCCCAAATATTAAGTTGACAGGGCTTTCACCTGTTGATGGTGCCTATAAATCTCTTGACTATACCATTTGCCTGTGGCCAGAGAGGAGTGTTTTCTGATGCTTGACATTAGACGAGTGAGAAAATCTTTAAATTCTCGACTATTGAAAGGTGGGCCATTGTCAGATTTCAAAATCAAAGAAACACCCCATGCTGCAAAGATACTTTTCAATCTCTCAATGACTCTATCTGAGTAGTCGATGACAGACCTTTCACAAGGGGAAAACAGACATATTCATCAACTATTACAAGTAGATGATGTCCATTGTCAAGTGGTACAAAGAAATCATTTGACATTTTCTCGCATGCATGCTTTGGAAGATCAGACATGTTTAACGGATGTGGGGATGTCTCAGATGACAAACAGCTGCACAAATAATATGCCTCTAACTCTTTTTCAACTCTTTCATCAAGATGAGGAACCACACTCAGTCCCGTAAGGCTTGTTTTGTAGCAACAACTCCACGGTGTCCCTCATGAGCCAATTCAATAACTTGTTGTCTTAGCCTCTTGGGTAAGACAATTCTCAACCTATGATGATGCCTTCTGGAGTAAATGAAAGCTCTTCCAGTACATTTTTGAATTTCTGGTATTCAAGGTGATAATGAAGAGGTTGATTATGTTTTCGCCACACGATTGGTGTAACAATGTCTTTGAGGATTCGCAAATTCCTGTCAGTACTCATGGCAGCAATGATTTGTTCTAGTAATATGGCAGCAGAGGTACTGGACTTCACAATGAAGTTAACATATGCATCAGCCGCTTCAGAAGTAGTGCCATGACACTGTATTGGCACACCTGAGAAGTAATCAGCAGGGTTTTGATCTTTTTCTGGACGATGCACAATCGTAAATTAATACTCCTGCAGTCACAACCCCCACCTCTCAATGCAAGGCTTTAGGATTGTCAAAAATGGTGAGCAATGCTTGGTGATTAGTGGCAACTGTGAAATGCTTTCCATGTAGGAACACATGAAAATGCTCACAAGCCCACACTACAACAAGACTTTCTTTTTCAGGTTGTGAATAGGAACATTCCGTCTCTGACAAACTTTGGCTAGCATAATCCACAATGTGCCTTTGGGCACTGGGACGTCCAGTGTGCTGGGCAAGGATGGCACCCGGCCCCACTGAGCTTGCCTCAAAACAACCTCCGTCTGAAATTTTGGACCAAAGTGTTCCATTTCAGGTGCATTCTCAATTGAATGCTTGATTTTCTTGAAGCTTTGTTCACATTCACTCACCATTGAAATGGGACGTTTCATTTTGTTAAGTCTCTCAATGGGGCACTTACACAGGCAAAGTCATGTATATACCTTGAACAGTAAGTGGCCATACTACGGAAGGAGTTCAGCATAGTTACATCTCATGGGGGGAGTGAATGACAAGGCCTGTACTTTATATGGATCTGGAGTCATTCCCCCAGAAAAAACATACGGCAAAAGAACTAGAGTTTTCTTTAATGAAACTCACACTTTGCCGCATTTAAAGTGAGACCTGCATCAGCAAGTTTACGACACACTTGTGCAAGAGCCTTATAATGTTCAGTTTGTGTCGCCCCAAAAACTAGTATATCATCACTGCAATGGAAACCATTTGTGACTGACTGTATTATTCGACGACTAACATCCTGAAAAAGTCCTGCAGCTGATGGCACTCCAAAACTTAGCCTTTTGTATGTAAATAAACCATCATGAGTAGAAAAGGTAGTAATGTACCTGCAAAATCTCTTCCAGTTTGAGTAGATGATATTCTTTGTTCAAATCAAGGCGAGAAAGTACTTTGGCTGCATTCGGCTGTGTAATCATGCCAACTATGTGTGGGCCTGAATGTCATTGTCTTTCAATCACCATGTTCGCTTGGCACATTTCATCGCAGATGCGCATGGCTTCTCCGCTATCCTTTTTCGGCACTACCAGAATGGGTGATATTCATGGCATCGAGCCAGTGGATTGCTTAATGATGTTGCGCTTTAATTGTACCTCAAGATCTTTCTCAACAGCCTCTTGTATATGAAATTCAATTTGACTATGACTTTGAGCAACAGGACGGATGTCCTCATTTATGTAAACTTGCACTTTTATGGTCTTACGTCTTCCTAGTCCATGAAACAAAGATAGAAACTGATTCACTATCTCATGACAGACATTGACATTGTAGTTCACAGAAATCATCTCCATGTCAGCAGCATTACAAAAACAGGGTAAACATTGAACTTTTGTTTTTTTATGCTTCATAGTTGCTATGAATGAACCTTGACTTTGCAGTGGCGTTGAAGCAACTCATCTATACACTGTAGTTTTGGACGGGGCATTGGAGAGAGTTTATTGTATTTTTCCACGGTCATAATGTTTATCGACACGCCACTCTCTATGATAAAAGATATGGAGCAGCCATTTGCATTCTGTGTGATGTTGGGGCAGTGTCCAAATGAATTTTGCATTTAGCTTCAACCAACATTTTTCATTGCACTAAGCTAATCCTACATGTGCATGCCAATCAGTAGTCAACATAGATATTGCACACCCATTTTCCTCACTGTTCCTCGAAAATGATGGTGACAAACTCTTAGATGAATAATTTGATGATTCAACGTCGTTCGTTTCTACTTGCCTCAACTGATGTTGCTGCTTGGTCTTGTTGAACTTTCTACCATCTATTTTGTTTTCTCGATGTGACGTACTTGCTCTTTCCCTCGCTTTGTAGACTGTTACAAACATGGTTCTCTTAGCTGCAGCCTTTGCATACCTGTCCAATGATGGGACATCTACCCTCATGTGGAAAAGAAAATCCATAACAAAAACATAAATTATTTTTCTTTGGAGACATGACTTTATGGCCTTCTGCCTTGTATTTCGACTTATCTTTCACACTCGGCGCAGATTCATTTTGAGCCATACTGGCCTCCACGCAAGCTGCTCGTCTGTCAGCTCTTTCTTCTGCTCTAGCACCCATGAGTACTCACTCCAATATGAGTGTCTAATCATTCGTCCTTTGAAGGAATCAGAGAAGCAACCATTTATTACCCTGAGACACATAGCCTCTTCATCGCTGAACTCATTGAACTTGCAATGCTTTATGAGTGAATTTAGACTTTTTACAAACTCGTCTGTCATTTCACCAGCTCTCTGCCTTTCCTGACTGAAAATGTACCTTTCATAGTCGGCATTCGGCATTGGACTGAGCTTGGTGTTTAGCGCCTCTTTGATTTACTCCATCACCTTGTGGTATTTTCTTTATCACTTATTTTACTTCTTCATCAGCAAAATTCTTTAGATATTTAACCCCTTCAGTGCTCATGACAAGGTCAACTCGTCATGGGTTTTACCTGCCCTGTGCTTATGACGAGTTGACCTTGTCATGAACAATGGGGATCATGTATGTTCAGCACAGAACGGGAAAACCCCCTAGCAGCCAAGGTGTTAATGATCTTTTGGTCTTTTGTTCTTCCAGTGCATCAATGAAATCATTGAAGGTTTAGATCCAGGCAGTCCACCTGCTACCAATATTTAGTTTTTTGGCGGTGTTGAAGGGAGGCAGTGGTTTTAGGAATGCCGCAGGATCATAACCTGGGGAACTTTCTGCCTCAGAAATGGAACTTGCTCTGGCAGCCCACTCGTACCGGCACCTTTGTTAATCACTAGCCATGTGCTGATGTTTGGGTCATCGCACTCGCTTTCCGGCCGTAAGGCGATGTCTTCTTCTTTTGTGGTGACTCGCTGCTTTGCCTCTTGCATGGGTTCTACACCCTTTCCACCGCTTTGCATGGTATCTGGTTTCTACTGCCTTGATGTTTCTTTACGTTAGCAATGTCTCTGCTTTTAGTGCTTTCTTGCAGTTAACTTTTACTGCTTTTAGCGCTTCTCTATAACTGGTTGTCACTACCCTTAGCGTTGTTGTTCTGTATGAATGACAACACTGTGTCACATTGTGATGCAATACCTCTTGTCTTGATTTTATCAGCAACCGTCTAACTTCTAGAAAGTCTGCACCATCTTCAAAGGCCCTACACTGGCTGGAGTGGCACTTTACCTCCACGTACTCCAACTATTGCAATTGTAATTGTAAGGGAATTTATAAAGTGCTGGAATCACTCCCGGAGGGGTATCTCTGCGCTGCAGAAAGGACAAAGTACAGGTCAGGCACAAATCAGTCCTGGAATAATTCAGTCTTCAGGAGTTTCCTAAATCGAAAAAGACTGGCATTTGCGCAGGTCCTCAGGCAGTGTTCCCATATTTAGGAGCAAGGTATGCGAAAGTCCTTCCTCCTGCTCATTGTTTCTTGTATCGGGAAACCACAAGCAGCCCTTTCCCTTCGGATCTGAGAAGCCTTCTCGGATGGTAAGATGTATTTTTGTCTACCAAATAGCAAGGACACCTACCATAGAGAGATTTATATGTGAGGCAGCAAAGTTTAAATTTAATTTGCTGTTGAATAGAAAGCCAGTGAAGCTTTCTCAGCAGAGGTCTAGAAGGGGTACGTGGGGGCATTTTAGGAACCAGACGTGCACCAACATTCAGAACTATCTGCAATCTACTCAGAAGAGATTCATTTGCAGATGCTAAAAGAGAATTGCATTAATCAAGTCGGCCTATAACCAGAGCTTGAATCACGGTACGCCGTACTGATAAGGGCAGCCACTGAGACACTGTGCAGGGGACTCAGAGTGTGGTAACAGGTCCCTGAAATGGACATGACTTGATCTTTCATAGTAAGAGAATTATCCAGACGGACCCCTACATTTTTAGCCACAAGAGAGGGAGTAGGAGCGGGGCCTAACACAGTGGGCCACCAGTTAGGGGACCAGATGGATTGAGCAGAGCCAAACAAAAGATCTCAGTCTTAGACGCATTAAGCTGAATAAACTTTTCCGACATCCATTCAGATATGGCCTGCATGCCCTCTGCAACACGATGGTCAACTAATTCTGTGTCCTTATCAAAGGACAAAAGTAGTTGAGTGTCATTAGTATATGAATAGGGAGTGAAACCATATTCCCTAATAGTCCTAGCAAGGGGGGCCACATCAACTTTAAACAATGTGGGGCTCAGACAAGAGCTCTGTGGCACCCCCTTAGTAAGCTTTAAAGTCTGGGAATGAAAAGGACCTAAATTAATCATCTCTGTACGCTGATCCAGAAAACTGGTAAGCCACTTGAGTGCTTGTCCCTGTAGGATATATTTTCGCAAATGATTAATCAGTTTCTGGTGCTAGACAGTATCAACGGCTGATGTCAGATCTGATAACACCAGCAGCACTGCCTTGTTGTTATCCACAGCCATTCTAATACAATCTGTGACACCAATGAGAGTGATTTATGTCGAGTGGTGGGGTCTGAATCCAGACTGGGAGGGGTTGAGGGTTTCTTTAGATTTGAGGTAACCCATCAGCTGGGTGTTGTCGTCCCCTTCCACTATTTTGCTCATAAGCGACAAGAGCGAGATAGGCGATAATTAGCAATCTCCTCAGCAGGTAACTGTGCTTTTTTTTAATAGGTAACACCTGAGCAGTCTTCCATTCAAGCTGGAATACCCCCTCACTCAGAGAAGTGTTAAGGATGTCACAGATAGCAGGTGCCAGGAGGGGGGCAAGTAAAGCAAACACATACGCTGGCATAATATCAAGGGGAGATCCGGATTTGGACGTTCTAAATATGGCTTCTACCTGAGATATCTGTATTGCATTAAAGTATTGAAGGCCCTTCACAGCCAATCGCAAAGTAGAACATAGCAGATTTGAAGAATACAGGGAATTAGAAACCTGAAGAAATTAATCATAGATTGAGTTTATTTTTGCATCCAATTAATTAGCTATGTTGTCACATAGTACTTGGGAAGGAGGAATTTGTAGATTACAAGCGGTAGGGTTGGAGAAAGTGTTAAGAATTTTGTAAAGTTCTTTGGTTGAGTTGCCTGCTTGATTGAGCTTTAGAAAAACATGGGCTTTTTGTGCCTTTCTTAGATTCTTATGATAAGAAGTAAGAGCTTCTTTAAAGTTAAATTCCTCCATTTCCAAATGGGTTCTGCGCCAAAGTTTTTCCCGGTTTTAACATTTTGATTTTTCATTACATAAATCCTGGGTGTACCAAGCTGTGCATTTTTTATGACTGTTGGTTTGTTGTAATTTCAGGGGGGGCAAAAGTATCTATCACCGTAATTACAGTCTCATTAAAGACCCTAAGCTTTTTGTCTATGTCCATATGCCCATCAAATGTTGGGGGACAAAGTTTTTGTTGAATGCATCATGAGTGACTTTGTGCCATTGCCTTTTATGGCTGTGCGGTTTGTACGCATGGGCTTGAGCTTTAAAGTAGCCCTTGATCTGAAATGGAATTAAAAAGTGGTCCGACCAAATCACAGGGTAAGGGGAATCAGCATATATACAGGGTGAATTAGTGAGTAGGATATCCAGCGTATGACCCGCCAAATGGGTGGGGCCCGTATTGATCTTTGCAAGGCCCAATGCCGCCATATCGGCGGAAAATTAGCTGTGTCTCTGTTCTCACTGTCTTAACATTAGATATTAAAATCCTCTAATAACAAGAAGTGTTGAGAAGTTATTGTATGAGGGGCTATCTTTTCCATCACTTTTAAATTAAAATCATTAGTCGGCCCAGGGGGGCAATATATAAGAGCACCCTTAAGGCTGTTTTGAGGAGTTAAGTCGATTTTAAAAATAATAATTTCCATTTCATAATCAGAGATGGAATAGATAACGGAGACTTTTAGCTCCTATTTATACACGATGGCAACACCTCCGCCTACTTTTCCGATCCTATACAGTCTATAGATCAGATATTTATCCGGAAGGGCAAGAGCAATATCAGGTGGTGAGTGAGGTTTAAACCATGTCTCCGTTAAGAGGCCTAAATCTTGGGAGTCGGAATTCAGCAAGCCCCACAATTCTGTGGCATGTTTAGGCAATGATCGAACATTCGCTAGGAAACCACTCCAGGCAGACTTCGTGTAAGTGCCATGGGGTTGTTTACACGAGGACAGAACAGCCCTTTTTCACCATTACCAGTTTAAATAACCCGGTGCAAGTGTCCTAAGAAGGAACACTAGAGCATCTCCTTACTAAGATGGCGGCCGGACAGTGGACGAAAGCAAAAGTAGAGTAAAAGTGAACCGGTTCACCCTCCACTCAAACAGCCAAGAATTGCTGCGGTGGACCGGGGAGAAGCGGGCAAAAGCACAAGTAAGAGGTGCAAAAAGGCAATGTTAAAATACACAAGTTAAAACAAAATACACAGGCACACAGTAATCATCAATATTAAAACAGCATTAGCTGGACGTTAAAGTGCACCAAAGCTAAAAGTTGCAGTTTGAACAAAATGAGGTCCCCATCGGCAAAGAAATCCTGCTTAAGACACCCATAGTGCCTTGTCAATTGATTTCCACTGTGACTGAGCCACACCTGGCATGCACAAGCAGTTCACTGGACCACAGCAAAATCTCTCGGAGAGTACTCTTTGTTCTTCAGGTCGTGGGGTTTATGTAATCCCCTATCTCATCACCAGTTGTAGATTTCTACGCCTGCACGTGCGAATGATAATGCCACATGGAGTTTGGCATTACATGTCTTCATTAATCAGCGTATAACCGTTAACTGAACATTCTCTCTTAAGAATCCTAACACCTACACCCACGCACTTACACCATTGTTCTATGGAGTCTGTCAGGAACCAAAACTGTCCGTTACTTCTAACATATTTGATAACATGTGCATCTGTTATCAAAAAGGAAGCCATAGAAGTTTTCTGGGCTTTGATGAAGGTAAAAAATTTGATTTGGGGGTACTACCTCTTCGGTCTGTTCAAATCACATGCCTTTGAACGAGGTTTTCATGAAGAAATGTCTAGGCTCCATTTCATTGTAAATGAGGAGATGACTCATTGCCCTACATGAATTCTGTTTTGAGTCAGGATTGTATCCACTGATTGTCTAGACAAGTCAAGAGTTAAGACACAGGGGAGTTTCAAGAGGAATTTTTTGAAGAGGAAATGAATGTGTGTCACTTTGGGGGTTGGTACTTAAGAGGTGTAGTAAGATGAGGTGGTGAATTATCTTGGTTTAAAGAAGGTTATAGAAGTTTGCAAGTGTGATATATTGGCTTGTTGAACAAACCGTGGGGCATGGTAATAGATGAGTTGTCTGCTGACAGAGAAATGTTGTTATTGGGTACTCATTTGTTTCCTCCTGAAGCTTTGAGAAGCAGATTGGTGGCATAGGCCCATCTTGGTAACTGGGAATCCTTAAAAACCAAAGGGTCATTGAAGGTGTTTAAAGAATACACATGTTTGGAGTTTGACTCTTAGGGTTGTGGAGATAATATAAGCTTATCAGGGTCCCCATCCCAGACTTTGTGTTCATACCAATATATCTTGACTTTCAGGTTCTGGTTTTACTTACTGTTGTATGTTGATTTAGATTCCGAATGAATTTCCCGATTCATGCCCTTATAAAGGTATAATTCACTTTGCCCTTATATAGACATAGATACCCAGTCCTTAATTTCGGCATAGCCCATGCTACACAAATACAGGCATGGCTACTTCCATCAGTTCATCTACATCAGAACGATTTCTTGGAAAACCAGACTCTTAAGCTGAAGGAATTTCCCCTAGCGTGGATATTGATTTCTCCAAGAAACTCATTATTATGCATGAACAATTATTCCTTAGGTGGTCATTCATGGCGTTCATATGCCCGACTTTTACATCAATACTGGCATTCCTAAACACCTTCAAGGTATAAATATACCTTCACTTGCTATAGCAAAGCACGGTGTGGTTCGGTGCAGTTCGACTACCTACTTGCACGACGCAGCTCGCTACAGCAAGTGCCGAAGGAAGCCAACTCTCCAGCTGACACACTGACCAGAAGCTGTCAGCCTCCTGCCGAGAATCCAGCTTCAGTGTTTCTGACTCCCCTTGCGGGGTGTTGGGAAATCGAGTCCCGTGAAAGAGATACCAACCTCTCTCATTCTAAAAGTATGGAGCTGATTAGGACCTAGAGAAACCTTTGGCAATTCTTGGCAAAACTAAACCTATGCTAAAGGTCAAACACCTACTTCTTCCCTTGTACTATACCTAGGTTAGGTACATTGGGGTAGGCGTATTTTAGAAGCCCCAAATGAGTATTTTAGCCTGTGTTATTTATGTATGTATTTCTACATGTCATAGCAACAGGCAATGCTATTATAGTATTATTTTATATTACTGTTCTTGCAGTACGCATTATACTTTGTATTCTGTCTAACCATTGTAGCAGTTCATATCTCTTGCATGAGAAAAAAGACTGTTCAATAAACCCCTTTTATTGAAACGCCTGTCTATTTCTATGCAACTCTGTAGAAACGAAGCATGCACGATTGGCTGAGTGAACTAGTTATCTATTGTTTCCACGACTCTGAAGACATGTTTCGGTTTTAGGGGAAACAAAGTTGTCACGTTTATGCGGTTGTCAGAGACTAATCCCTTCTTGTTTATTCGAGAAATTTCCTCTGAGTTAGCTGGCACACAGACAATTAAGTTTAGTATACTCAATAGAGACATACTGACCTCAGTGCTATGTCAAATCTATAGTGATTATTATTCCAATGCGCAGAGCCTATTGGGAATATAGGAACTACACTACATTACTGGACCCTTGTGCACCTGTTTATTTCAGTTACTCATGTGTTGTTCAGCCTTGAAAATGTTGTCTAGGACAAAGCACATGTCTGCTGTCTTTTAGTGTAGACATAAAGTTGGATAATTGAACTGTCAACAATAAACAGACCTGCTTCCATTTTCAGACCCTTTGAAAGACTTTGGAATGATCTGGGTTTTACTGTATATGTGTTTAAAAATCTAATTTAGTCGCTGAATGCAAAATCTGGAACTGTTATATTCCATATAGGTACCCTGATATAGGCCCAGGTAACTTTGTAAACCCTCCACCTATATTCTTCCCTACATTACACTTATAACAGTTTACTGGGACTGACCTTTTACCTAGATACGATACTGCATTCAGAACGCAGGTTTTCACTAGTTCAAAATCTCATACATTTTGCATGAGGATTCTTGGAAGCACAGCAGGACTGCCATCTCCTGTATATTATCTATGTATAAAGTTCATGCCCGACGCCATCCTTAGTCCGACACAGTAATACAGCGAGGTAGGACCCCTGGGGAGACCTATGGGTATATATACACCACACCTTGCTAAGAGAGGCAGAGGAGACCGGTACTTCCCGGCAGACACACTGGCCAGAGATGCTGAGGTTCCTGCGCACAGAAACTCCATCTCGCAGTGGTCTAAACACATCCCTTGCGGATTGTCCAACCCAGGACCAGGACAGGTTGGACACTTCAGGTAATGGGGTTGACTTTATCCTACAGGGATTCTTGGCTTAACACCTACATACTTGCTAGGCACACGTAGTTACTTCTAGTTAGGAAAGCATCGTAGGAGTATGCATCTTTTTATTATCATGTATTTTATTTACTTGTATGTATTCATGATTACTGCAAGATGGTAGAGTTATACCATCCGTTTACTTTCGTAATACTGCTAATCATTTATATCTTTTATTTTCTAATGATAGTTGCAGTTAATCTATTTAACACTAGAATAACAACTGCTCAAAAAATACTTATTGAAAACGCCCACCCGTTTATTCTGTGTATCCCTCTAGGACAGACTAAGGGGCTGATTAGGATAGCGTTTTTTCCGCATCCTCCGGGCCGGCAGAAGTGTCCGCCGGCCCGGAGGAGCCGGCGGACACTTCAAAGACCCCCCACCAGATTAGGATGGCTGGGGGTCAGGAAGACCGTCCGCAGCTTTTCCGCTGCGGTCGCCTTCCGACCGCGGCGGAAAAGCTCTAACATGGCTGGCGGAGTCTATCAGACACCTGCGGTACCATGCATTTCCACGGCAGCATTTCCGCCGTGGAAAGGCATATGGACTTTTGTTTGGGGGCCCGTTGCGGGCCCCCAGGGGTAAAGGGGGGGTGGGAGTTGCTCATGGGGGGTACCTATGGGACCCCCCTGCCTTTGCGTGCACGAAGCGGCAGGCACCATGCGGTCACATCCTAATTGCCATGGAGGGACCGTCGCTGCCCATGCGGACGGTCCCTCTTCCTCGTGGGTGGCGGACGGACGCAAGTCCGTCCGCCCTCATAATCGGCCCCTATGTAAGCACGAGTGACTGAGCGAAAAGAGAAGTGTGGCTCAATGGTTAGAACAGCAGACCCTGATGCAGAGGTCTGGCCCTGGACCAGAGTTCAATTCCCCGCCTCGGCGGGTCTTGGGCTCAAAATTCCACGGACCTGATAATTCTCGCCTCAGTGCCTATTCCAATCATGGAGTCCCATTCTGCAACTGTGGGCAATAGCTTGCTTAATCTCCACCACGGCCCCCACAACGCTAAGGATGCCTGGCCTCCACCTTGGGGGTGCCCAGGAGTGGACGCCTCACAGGGAAAGCCAGGATGGGTTCCACAGCGGTATTCGTACAAGCGCCTTGAGACCCTTGTGGATGAGTAGTGCGCTATACATGTATCAATTTACAATTTAAAGTAGTATATTGTTTCCACAGTTTTTAGGGATCAGGGTTGTCATGATTGATGGTTGGCAAGAACTATTTTCTACTTAGTAAGAGGAGATTATAGTGGCACTGTGAGCTAGCTGATAGAAGAGGCCAACATACTCGGTGGGGGTGTTTAGAATCAGTCTGACACAATCCCACAGCGTATGCTGTCCAAACGTGCAGATCCTGTATAGTTGTATAGGAACTACACGACAGAACAAGAATTGTGTAGTGGTTCTTGATTCTGATGTATCAGAAATGAGTTTAATTGATCATATAAAGGAGAATTTTAATATGGGTGGAAAAAATAAAAGGTCTCATAATCATGATACTGTGGCAGGTAGGAGAAGAATGAGAATATGTAAAAGACCTGCCTATCTGGATCAATATGTCAGTGGATAAAATTGTCCTAGTGTTTCCATTTCTTTTTGTCAATTTTTTGTCATGTTGTGCAGATTTGTAGAGCACACTATCACCAGGGAGTGTATCCTGGCGCTGAGCAGATGTAAGTCTAGCTATACCTATGGCCATGTCGGACTACTCGAAAAGTCAGGTCTTCAGATTCTTCTGTTCTTGAAGTTACCACACTTGCCAGATAATTTGTTTAAAATCAGGAGTCAACAAAAATGTTGTTTTTGGTTCAGTGGATAAACATAATAATGTTAGAGAATGTGCAGCATAATGTTGAAACAATTAATGCATTGTTCATGGCTTCACCCTTATGTGACAGGTGCAATTACAAATGTCGTAATCAATGAGATTAGACATCATATTTTCCTTAACCCTGCGAAAAGGGAGACTATGAATACAGTATTATTTTATGGTTTGAGTCCGTATGGTCAAATAATTATGCAACAGTGCCAGTGTAGTTCTGGTTACTGATTAGATCAGAGTTTCCATCAAAAAGGCATTTTTATTTCCTTAAGAACTTTGACCCTGCTCGATGAATCTGCATATAACTTTTTTTTTAAAGTACGTTCCACTTGGGTTCCTCACAGCACATTTCTTGCAAATTCCTCAAGCTGGGTCAAAACAAAATGGAGGGATCCCAAAAGTGAATTTCTTATTTATTTTACCTCCCATTGCATTCTTCACACCTAAATACAGAAAAAAACAGTAGAACGGAACTACACCAAACTTGTCCAGTAAATAGAACTTTTCTCAAAGTAGTCCCTTTGCATTTGGTGTAAACCTGTTCAGTAGTTTTTAGGAAATTAGCATTTAAAAAGGGTTCCAGCCAGGGAATGCAGAGGTTAACTTTTAGAGTTATCTTAACAGGTGGAAAGGTATATTTTTTAATTGCTTATACATTTAGTTCTGTTTGCTGAATTAGTATGAAACCTAAAGATGCTTAGCATGTTTATCTTACTCTTGTTTTTTTTTTAATTCATGCTGGTTCGTCAAAATGGGGAACTTGACATTTAAGGTTATTTGTCGTTACCACGAATTCTGTTGCAACGCATGCCTTTTCCACGCATGCGTTACCACGGAATTCGTTTTCCCCTCATCATCTTTACCACGTCGCTCTTACGTCGTAAAGAGGAAGCAGAAGTTTATTCCGCTTCCTCTCTTACGACGCTGATTTCTTCGGTACGGCGGGATCTTTTTTTATGGGGGGAGACCCCCCCAACCCCCCATTTTAATCCTAAGGGGGGGGGGGTTTCGTGGTAAAGACGATCGTTGTAGGCATACGCGTTGAAAAGACGTTTACGTGGTAAGTGCCTCGTTGTAAACATTACGCGTAGTAATGCCTTCGTTGTTAATGATGTTTCCCGACATTTAACAGACTTTAACTAAGCGTGTTTACTCTTGAGTAGGCATTGCAGGCTTTGTGCAGATTTATCAGTGGGGGCAAAATTAAAACGGGTGCAAAAACAATTTCACATGCCAATAGCTTTAATGAATTTTAATGACATTTGATAGGCTGTTGGCACATAAGACTCAGTGCAGGGATCAAAGGTTTCATGCAGCTCCGAGATGGGGTGCAAGGTTAAATGTGGGTGTCAGAAAATTATTTGTTAATACATTTTGTGCAGTTTTAAGGATATGCACAACACTTGGCAGATACTTGCCATAGTTAGCTTGATCATGATTTTTTGAGTTTCATAAAAATCCTTCAAAGAGGGGCACTTAATTACCTAATGGAGTAGCCAAGAAAACAGCATTTCCCACTTTAACTACGAAATAAATCTTTGCTCTCCACTACCTAAAGAAACCCTGAATGGCATTATAGCAAATCTGTCATGAGACCAAATCGTTACTTATATAAGTACTGTTGCTTGCTTAGTGTAAATCCCTTAAGTTGTTTTAAAAGAATTTCCCTTACAATAATGTGTCAGTGGGCTTGAAAGGGTTGAAAGTTAGAGAATTTTGGGCCATTAGTCTGCAGGCAGTCCTCCCACCCAAGTTTGCAGTATTTTTAGACCTGGATTTATAAATAAAAAGCCATCTCCCCTCCAATTGGACAGGGAAGCTTTAAGTTCCCATGGTCCATTTCAAGTATGCCATACCAATGTATGGTCTGTTAGCATGGCCCACAAATCCTCAAAACATATTTTGAGGAATACCCATCCAGGCTAAAGGCAGGCCGTATGTGTAACCTATGCTAAACATGTTTGAAAGCTATGCGCATTGGGGGTTGGGAGTCGGCAGAAGGTTAGCGAATTACTAGCAAATTAACACTTTTTGGTATCCCCCTCCCCAGAACTGTGCCCCCTGTTGACTGCTGACTGATTTGCATGAAACTCATTTTGTTAAGGATAAGTACAACATACTAGTCTATGTAATTTATTCCTGGTTTTGTGAGATGACAAACTGTTAGAAAAGGGGCTCTCTAGTTGGAAATGGTTTGCACCTTTGTCCATAGTATGGAACCTTCCTGCTAGTCAGGATAAGGGAGTTACACTCCTAAAATAACCATGTATAAAGTGCACATTCACCAGATGGTCTCTTGGCGCTAGGTAACTGATCGGACTTCATCCACACTTATTGGTAAGCCTGTCTAAAAAGCCATGTCTTCAAGAGCTTGAGGGGAGATAACGGGGAACCTACGCCCTCCAATCCTTTGCTTTTTCCAAGAGGGGATCACCTTCTCTGTGGCAACTGAAACATCGGTTCCAGAATCGGTACCCAGAGGTTGGTGAAGTCTTTGCAGTCCTTGAGACTTCAGAACAGGAGAGAAGCTCTACTTCAAGTACTTGGAGATACTCAGCACAAGTAAAGAAAGTTCAGTCCAATCCTTTCACTGCCCAAGTCAGATGCAGCAACTGCAGGCTAACCCAGCAAAGGGGCAGTACTCCTCTTAGCAGTTCTCTCTGCTATTCTTCTTGGCAGTTTCCTTGATTCCAAATATTTCTGAAGTTCAGGGGTATGAGCACCAATATTTATACTCAAAATGTCTTTGTTCTCTCAGGCAGTGAGTGTCTGTGCTCAGTCCAAACCAGTTTGCTCCTCTCTGGCCCAGCTTCCCAGCAGAAGGTGGCGAAAGCATTGTCCAAGGCAGACAGGGCCTATTCAGGTGCAAGTGAAATCTTCTCCCCCCACTCTAAATGCAGACCAGGCCTATTCAGCCCAGCCCTGACTCATTCAGGAAAGGCAGGACACACATCAACCCCCAGTGGCTGTCTGAGAGAATATCCATCCCCAACCCCTGTGACTCCAAAGCCAGACAGTCAATCCACAAACCCAGCAGAGGCACACCGGTTGGAAAGACGAGAAAATACCTACTTTCTAAAAGAGTTATTGTCAAAAACAGAACATAAAAATCATCTTTACTAAAAGATTATTTTTACATTCTGAGGCCAGGCATACTACACTCCATTTCCCTATCTTGTCCCAATAAATTATGCGTGTAAGTAAAACTCCCATTCTACCCTATGGGACAGATAGCCTTTCCGTAGTGCAAAACTAAATGAACTGTAATACACTACCAGGACATGCCACACAAATCAGTACATGTGCAACCTTCAACTTACACAGCACCCTACACACAGGGGTACCTTGAGACTACCTTAGGGGTGACTTACATGTAAGAAAAGGGAAGTTTAGGGCCTGGCAAGTGGGTGCACTTGTCTGGTCGACATGGCAGTAACAAACTGTGTGCAGATCCTGCAGTGGCAGGTCTGAGATACTTTTTCAGGGCTACTCATGTGGGTGGCACAATCAGGGCTGCAGGCCCACTAGTAGCATTTGATTTACCAGCCCTGGCACACTAAGTGCACTTTACTAGGGGCTCACCAGTAAATCAGATATGCCAATCATGGAAACGCCAATCCATAATAGCAATTTACAACAGAAGCACTTGCACTTTAACACTGAACAAGAGTAAGAAAGAGTGCAGAGATACTAAACCAGCAAAAACAGAGTCAGAACCGGGAGGTCAGAAAGCAAAAAGACAGGGGAAACACACCAAAAGATGCCAGGTCTAACACAACCAAAGATATTTGCAAATAAAAATACTTTTTGACCCACCCCTTCCCACCTTTTAACTTTGCCCCCTTTGACAGATCTGCCTAAAACCTAAGATTCTTGCACTGAGCTTAACTTGGTAACAGTATGTCATATATGATGAAGATTCATTAATCTGTGCATAAAACATATTATGAAGCTTTGTTGGATTCATGGTACCATGCACTGAAACCATGATTCCCGGGTGTGCAGCATCCATACAACCTTTTTTTGCGGGAACCATGGAGGAATCACAGATCTTTATAGACCACTGAACATTTTTGATTGGGTCTTGAGAATGAACCACTCCCACTCATTGCATTATTTGCAATAGGAGCTCTCTGAAGCAAAGGAGACTGTTTTTGCTTTTCTTTTTTGGTGATCCAAAACGTATTGCTCCTTTGCAATGGCTTCTGGACAGGAAGAACAAAATAGGGAATATTTCCATTGGCAAATCTTTTGTAAAAAGCTTTAGCTTTTCAAAGATTTCGAACTCCAGATTTATGTGTTCAATTAAAGGGATTCTAGTAAGGACTGTGCAAATGATACCTAAGCTACTGAAAAACTAGATGGCCATACAAGAGAACTGAACCCATAGGACAAAGGAAAGAAGAAACCAAAGGAGCTATGCAACAAGTGTTATATGAAAACTCTGCAATCTTCCTAAAGTTATGATATGAAGCATCTTATACATTGCTCTATGGTTTAATTGAGTTTCTCAGCGTCCCCGTCAGTTTGAGTGTGATAGCTAGAAGATGTAAAATGTACTGTCCATAGGTGTTGTAATGAGTTCCAAAAATTATGGACATATATTAAATTCCTCTATCTTTCAGGATGACCACAGGTAAGCCATGAAGCCTGACTATGTCTTGTAAAAATGCTTAGCCAATTGAATTGCTGTGGGGATTTTTGGTAATGGCACAAAATGGCAAGTTTGGTAAAGGAGTCCACTATAACCAATAACACAGTATTTCCCAGAGAGTAGGGTATTTCAACAATAAAGACCCTTGATATACAAGACCAAGGTGTCTGAGGTGTAGAACGTGGTTGGAACAGGCGTATAGGTTTTTGTGGACACCTTACTATGAGCATAGACAACACCACTTTTAATATATTCTGCTACAGTTTTTTACATGGGGCCACCAAAATATTCTCTGCAAACTTGCTTGAGATTTGTTTTATCTCCCCACAATGAAAATCATGACACAAACTTAAAATCTGGCAATACAATTTCTCGCCGAGAATCAAAAGTCAGTTTTTATAAAACAGTAATGTCATTAATCTTTTTTAGAAACATCTCATTTCCGTCACTGACAATGCCCAGAAACCAGGCAAGATGGCGACCGCTTAGGACGGCCGAGAAGCAGTACGACTGAGGAGATGCCATAGGAGCAGTATGACACTGTAGACCCACGCCACGCCACGGAGCCGCAGAGCTACAGAGACACGGAGCCACGGAATCACTGAGCCTTCAGAAAGGCAGGGAGACGAAAGGAGCGGAGAGAAAGCCCGAAGACGAAAGACCCGGCAGAAGAAACTGAAACTGACACTGCCGAATGATACTTTGTTGCCGTCGGCCGCTTAAGCGGCTGATTTTGGAGTTGCTGCAGACCGCGAGGAGGCTCTCGCTGAGAGGCGGGTCAGGTGTGGGACGGCTCACAGAGCTCACAGAGCTCGCGGAGGTAGCGGAATTCGAAAAAAAAACGGCGCGGAGCTCACGGAGTGGACGGAGCTTGCATCGGAGGAGACAGCCCTGGCCAGGAGAACCTCGGCATACTAATCTACACTCACGACAGCAAACGTGTTTACACCGAGGAACCGGGAGAAGACTACGGAGCGCCCTGGAAATCACTGCAGACTCAGAAGAGAGCAAGTGGGGCAGCACAATAGACGGTAAGGAGCAGTTTGGGCTCGAGGAAAGGAGGAGGGAAATCATGGCTCCCAAGACTAGTGCAAGCGCTAAAGCTGCCGCGAGAAGGAAGGATGCAGCTGAACAGGCGGAATTATTGGCAGATAGGGAGCTAGATAACAGCAAGAAAAAAAAACAAGTCTCCCCTGTTAAAAGAATGGCGCAACAACAAGGGGCTAGTAAGGGCATCCAAGGCAACCTGGGCACCACCCCGATATCAGACATTTTTAAAAAAATCATAAAAGAAAAGGATACTAATAATGAGACCACTGAAGGGCTGACAGTTGAGAGCCCCAAGGATACAGGGGGGGCACTCCAATGTATAACAGATTTATCTGCCCAGCCTGATATGTCCAGAATTACAGAGGACAGCAAAGGGGAAACTGATCTAGCAAGAGAAGCTGAGGATAATACCACAATGATACCCCTGGCGCTCAAAGCAGTATTAGAGGAAGAGGCTGGCGAAGACACAAGCGATAAAAAAGAAGCCCCAAGTGAAGCTTTCTTTTCAGTTTCAGAAGGAGGGGAATGGTCGGAGGAAGATGATGATAGCCTGGAACAAGAGGCCAGTGGGTCAGTTACGGACAGTGAATTGGAGCAGGACGATTTTAGTCCCCCGATAACTGCAGTGAAATCCATGGCAGGAGCAAAAATACATTGCCAAAAGGGGGACCACCCGACGACCAACCCTAGGCTGGAAAGCCCAGGTGGGGAATCAGCACAAATGTCTCTCCTGGAGGTGATACACCAGGAAATAATCGCACACAGGGAAGAAGCACGCCAGGAAAGCCGCAAATCACAGGCGGCAGTTAGAAAAATGCAAGGAGTGGTGAGGAAGCTGACTAAGGTGTGTGTTAATCTGGGAGAACGGGTTACTAATTTGGAAGAAAGAGTGGTGTCAACGGAAGCTGAGTCAGCTGCGGCCTCCAGTAAGGTAGATTCACAGGGAGAGCAACTAATAGATGTGCAATGGAAACTGGAGGCGCTTGAGAACAGATCTCGACAGAACAACCTGCGCATTTTGGGAATTCCCGAAGGATCAGAAGATACAGACATGAAAGCCTTTGTGGGTAAACTATTTGAACATGCCTTTACAGAACTGAAGGGATGGGATTGGACTAAGGAGATTCAGAGGGCACATCACATCCCCTTTAAAATCAACAAGAATGCCAAGGAGGGAGATAAGCCCAGAGCAATTTTAATTTTTTTGGGTAACTTTAACTTGAGGCAGGCAATATCAGAGAGGGCGAGACCGGACAAAAAAAAGAATATAGATGGCTACTCTTTCTTTGTTCGCCCTGACTTTTGTCATGTCACAGTGGAGAGACGCTGGAGACTTAGGCAGACGATAAAACCTTTCCAGGACAAGGGTATGCAGGCATACTTGATAAACCCAGCACAGCTGAAAATAATTAAAGATGGAAGAATATTATACTTTTCCTCCGAAGTGAAGGCTAAAGAATATCTGATCTCATAAGGGGTTTAGAAAATGTTTTGTATAAGTAGATGAGTTTAATCAATAGTCAAATGCGATATTTTGTCATACTCAGGTTTAAAAAAAAAAAAAAAAAAAAAGAAGGAAAAAAAATAATAATTAATTAGTAACACAGTGCGGGTTGGTGTTTATAGTGTAAGGTGGTGGGCACTACAGGGTCATAGGTAATAAAGATGGGTTAAATGTGAAATCTCCTCAATCAGTACCGTGAACCATCACGTGCACAGACCTTGGGTCTGAGCGCCTCTGAAAAAGGGGAGTGGGAGGGGGGGAGCCCGTCACCTGAATGGGGTGAGGGGAGGGAGAGTGGGCAGGAGCAGGGGGAGGGGGAGGGGGTGGAAGGGGGAAGGGGGGGAAACGCGTGGAAGAAAAAAGAGAAAAACCTCGAGATGGAAATGGGTGTGATTTTGGTTAGTAGTGGATTCATGGATAACAGACATTGTAGGAGAAGTAACTTTATCAATAATGTCAGACATTAAGATCTGTACAATCAATGTAGGGGGATTAAATGACTGGAAGAAACGACAGAGACTGAGTCACTTTTCTAAATGCAATAATATAGACATACTATGTATACAGGAAACCCATTTACCCTGGGCTAAAAGGAAGTTGTTGAATATGCATGGCTATACTATGCTAGGATGTTCATCGCAATCATCTATGATTAGAGGAGTGGCTATTTTAGCTAAATGTAATTTGGGGGGGGGTGAAGCGTACTAAAACCGATGGGTCCGGTAGATGGGTCCTGGTAGAACTAAATCTAGGGATTACACTTGGTGTGATCTATGGCCCAAATGAAGATGACCCTATGGTATATGATAAAATAGAAGAAGAGCTGGCTAATTGGGGTACCCCCATGATAGTATGTGGGGACATGAATATTTCGGCTGATTGGAGACAGGGAGGGAAATACACAGGACGCAAACACAAGATATATAGAGCTCTTGGTTCTTTAATACAGTCGCATGGTCTGGTAGATGTATGGGGGGAAAAAGTGCCTGGTGACCCAGGGTTTACATATTTCGCACATCCGGCGCGGAAATATTCTAAACTGGATTATTTTTTCGTGTCAATGGGGGAACTCAGTAAAGTCAGAATTACTAAACTTCCAAGAATAATCTCGGATCATAACCCTTTGATATTGACATATAAGGTCCCTAATACTCTGAGGAAAACAACAAGATGGACATTTGAAAGGAAACTCCTAAATGATGAAAGGTCTGTAAAACATATTAAACAGTGGGCGAAAGAATTTTTCGAGATGAATAGATATAGTACATCCAGGAATGGAGTATGGGAATCCTTTAAGGCATCATTAAGAGGGGAGACAATCAGCTGTGCCGCTAAGTTAAGGAAAGATGATAGAAGTAAAGTGGAAAAACTCACCTCAGAACTAGTAGAGTCAGAGAAACGACACATAGAGGAAATAGTCTCAGGCAAGGATGGCAGTGAAACTGCTAGAAGTATGGCTATGATTAAGGGGGATATCTTAAAAATGATCACGCAAAAGGAGATTGGAGAATATCAAGTATATCGAGCAAGGCGGTATGAGACAGGCGAACAAGCTGGAAGAGCATTAGCGCTACGCATTAGGCAAGAGGCTAACAAAAATAAAATATATAAGATTAAGTATAATGGGGTAGAACATACGGATCCGAAAATGATAATGGATGTGTTCCAGAAATTTTATCAGAAATTGTATGATCAGGAGTCAGGGGACTTACCAGCTAGTCAAGAGCACGGGCCACCATGCCCAATGTTAGAGGAGGAGGATAGGGAGCAGATAGACTTAGATATTACAGCAGAGGAGATAAAGACCGCATTACAAGAACTAGCTGCTGGTAAAGCTGCAGGCCCAGACGGCATACCTATAGAAGTCTACAGGGTTTTAGGGGAGGAAATTCTTCCCATGCTCGAAGACTTATTTAATGGTATAATCTGCTCTGGGAAGATCCCTGATACTTGGAAACAAACAAACATCGTAATATTTCATAAAAAGGGAAAACCAGAGGAGGACCCCGGTTCATATCGGCCAATCTCGCTGATAAATTCGGATGCCAAACTTTATTCTAAAGTATGGGCTAAGAGGTTAGGGAGAATTATTGACCAACTTGTCTCACCGTGGCAGCATGGGTTTGTCCCAGGAAGAGGCACCACGGAACACACGGCGCGGGCGATCTCGCTATTTGACGCAATGGCTGCCACGGGGGGAGATATGGCCATGATTCTCTTAGACGCCGAAAAAGCGTTCGACCGTGTGGTCTGGGATTTTATGTGGGATGTCTTGGCCAGAAGGGGCTTTGGAGAGAAATGCAGGAAAGCAATAAAGGTTATGTACATGGATCCTGTAGCCAGAATTACTACGATGGGTATGCAGTCGGAAGAGGTGGTTATCAGAAGAGGTACCCGTCAGGGCTGCCCCAGTTCCCCGATACTTTTCGCACTCTATATTGATCCCTTAATTAGGAGAATCCTTGCCTCTGATAAAATATCTCCTGTTATAACTAATGGGTATACCACCAAATTATTGGCGTATGCGGATGATTTGGCAATAGTCACTACTAATCCGCAAACGGCAATGCTGGAACTGAGCCAATTGGCACACGCGTTCGGATCATGCTCTGGGTATAAGCTCAATGAGGAAAAAACAATAATAAGTGGTACAAATAACATTCATAAAGCTGACCAAAGGTATGTGGATTCTGCGGTATATCTTGGGGTTAGAATTAACGCAAATGTGTGGAAAATCATACAGGAAAATTATCTACCCTTGATTACCTCGATAGATAAAGAATTGAGAAGAATAGATGTTTTACACCTATCCCTGATTGGTAGGGTGAATGTACTGAAAATGTCAATGTTTCCGAAAATATTGTATTTATTTCGTGCCATACCTTTACTAGTTGAAGAGGGTTTGTTGAAAAAAATGGAAGCTGTTTTTTCGCAATTTGTGTGGCAGTATGGTAAAATTCGGAGATCATTGACTCGACTCTCTGCACCATTGGAGGGAAGGGGTTTATCTGCACCAAATCTGAGGTTATATCACTGGGTTTGTCTAATGATGCAAATGAATCACCTTTTGAGATATGATGATATAGAGGTGCCGACTGGTTCATATAGAATCCCCACAATCTATGAATTAATAGTGGGAGAAAGGGCTCTGGGGCTTCTAACACGAGAAATAAATTCTAGATATTTCAAAAGGAGCAAAAGCAAAGTAATGTTAAGTGCGTGGGGAACATGGAAGGCTATATTGAAATTTCTGAAGGTCCCGAAGATTAATAGTACAGTAGATCTTTGGAGCTCAAACCCTTTTACACATCTCGGACAGAACAGAAACAGCAGGACATGGAAAGTGTCTGGTATTAGATGTCTGGGGAATGTCATGTGTGAGGATGAATTATTGGATTTTGGCTTACTTCAACAAAAGTTTGGTATACCTACTAACCAATGGTTCCTATATCGACAACTAGAGCAAACAGTGAAGTCATTTAGACCTAGGATTTCAATTCAGGAGCTAAACCCTATTGTGAATTACGTAAGGAATGGGGGCAAGAAGATTAAAATTGGGTATAGCTATCTCTTACAGGGTGTGGGAGACGATATAGGACAAACGGAATCTGCTTGGGCGCAAAGGATTGGGGATCCATATATATATATTGATTATGCTCTTGCACTGAACAAGAAAATACTAAGAGCAACAAACTTAAAAGCACAGCATTATAAGATGATGTTTAATTTGTACTATACCCCTGCCAAGCTGTTTAAATGGGGTAAAAGAGAAAATGATAGATGCCCTAGGTGCGACCAAGGCCCCGCAGATTTATCTCATATGTTTTGCACCTGTCAAAATCTTACGCCAGTTTTGATAGAAATTGAAAGGTTTTTAACGGGGCTGCTAGAGCATCAGATTTCTCTATCCCCTACTACTGTATTGATTGGCAGGGATGAAAATCTTAAACTTGAACAAGAGGCCGAAGCATTTATCTTCCTATCTATGGCTGTTTTTAGAATTCTAATTGCGGCGGCCTGGAAAGATTCTGCACCCCCCACCTTTCAGATGTGGTTAACTAGGCTGCTGGGAATTCATAATATAGAGGAATGCCTATACAGCTTTAAAGGAAAGAGGTCGAAAGACTTTGGTGAGAAGATTTGGGCTCCTCTTAGAAATTGGAGAGAAAGCAGATGAATAACAGTAAGCAGATCTAGAGCCATTGTTGATTGATTCTCCTACATAATACTGTGTGTAATGAAGTTGGTTTTATGCTATGTATTAATTAATTGTGAAGATTTATAAGATGTATATTGTTTATATAGTAATTCCAATGTCTGATTTTATCCTGTTGATCTATGTACTTTTTTTTTTTTTTGATACTCAGATCCATCTCAATAAAAAAAAAAAAAAAAAAAGACAATTCCCAGAAACCATAATTAATATAGACCAAATCTATAAATTATCCAACCCATAATAACTGAAGTGTATATTAGTAATACACAGCAGTCATAGAATCTTGATGAAAAATCCTTGATTTTTTTCTATTCTTTTTGTAGATGTATGACGAGATTATTAGGACATCTAGAATTCCACAAAACAGTGAGCAAGGTGCTGAGGTTTGTTCGGTAAACTATAGCAGCTCTGATTTATCATCCAATGATAAACCGGAACCTGGCAACACTATGGTCACTGGATTATCTCATTCATCCTCTTTTACCGAGAAAATCCAACGAATGAAACTAGGAAAGAGAAAAAATATATGAAGACAAGAAGGGGAAAGCGTAAGCGCCACAAATACAAGGATGGGCCCCCCCAGTCAAAACAAGAACCTGACCTAACTAGTGAAAGGGTTCCCCTAGAATCCTTAAAAAAAGATACTTTACAAATTGTGAATCTCTCTGACAGGGTACTGACTAACATTGAATCAGAAGTGTTATCACAGGGTCTTATTTGTTGTCCTTTGAAAAATTGTGATTTTGTTGAATTGCAAAAAGATCTGTATAAATTTGCAAGACGTTTGAAACTGAAAAGTTTTTTTGCAAACAATGAAACAATATATGTTCCTGTTAAAACCAAAATAAAAAGATCATCGGTGACTACAGCTGATGTACATGATGTCCACACTCTTGCGTCTCTTTCTGAGGGTGAGCATTTTGACGTAAATGATTTTTGTACAGACTTGAATATAGAGATGGTCTATAACTTTAACAGTGGTTTAAAACCTTCCACAAAGTTTACTCCACAGGGAAGTCAATACGCAGCTATTGATTTGTTTGTGAAGAGAACTACAGCTGAGTTGCACAAAATGGAAGACACACAAGAGTTACAAATTTCATAAGAGAAACAACAATCTCACCGTTGAAGAAAGAAAAGCATTGAAAATGTAGGCGCTAACACATCAATAGTTATCAGAGAGGTTGATCAGGGAGGAAATATTATAATTATGAAGAGATCTGAATATGATGGAGAAATTATGAGAAAATTGAATGACACGCTATGCTACAAGCATATTGTATACAACACATTGAGGAAGTTACCCACTTGATCTTCAGTAAATTACATTCTTGGAGTGAAATTCGCCTCTTGATTGATAGTGAATTCCGATATCTCAATATCACTAATCCAAGGGTTCCCTTTATATACATATTGCCAAAGATTCATAAGTCGAGGGAAAAACCCCGGGTAGATCCATCATATCTAGTTTAGGTGGTCCTACTGAACACCTTTCCGAATATGTGGACTCCCTTTTAAAACCTTTGGTTATGAATTTGCCTTTCTTTATTCGTGACACTACTGATATACTCAATAAATTACAGGGTGTGACATGGGATTCAAATATGAGTTTTGTAACTCTTAATGTAGTAGGTCTATACACTTGTATTCATAATAATTTGGGGCAACAAGCTTTGAAACACTTTCTGTTTGGCTGTAGTGCTAGTTTGATGGAACACTCTATGATACTCATTGAGATGAGCCATTTGATTCTTACCAACAACTACTTTTTGTTTGATGGACAGTGGTACCAGCGATGGGGTCCAGGTATGCTACCTTCTATTCCAAACTATTTATGGAATGGTTTGAGAAGGAGCATGCCTGGGCAACATAGGCAGGTATGAATGGACTGCACTTTTTTCTGTGGTTGTTTTATCGACGATATCTTGATTATTTGGACAGGTAGCAGAGGAGACCTGAAGGACTATGTTGAGTATCTCAACAACAATGGTCATAATGGTACGTTCACTATGTGCCATTATCCCAATAGAATAACTTTTTGGGATGTGGAGCTATATATTTCTGACAACAACATTCAAAATAGACTGTATCGAAAAGAAACGCCCAATAACAATTTTTTGAGAGCAGACAATGCACATCCTCATAATGTATGTCATTGGGTACCTTATAGTGAGATGATCAGGGCCAGAAGAAATTGCTGTGAAGAGAGAGATGTTAATACTTGTATGTATAGTTTGAAAAGTAAATTGAAAATGAGAGGTTATAGGGAACAGGTTCTAAATCAAGCAGAGAAAAGAGTTTGAAACAACGCTCTAAAACACTGATGAAGAAAGTAAGAAAAAGACAGTCCGACAGACTCAGCTTTGTTTCTACTTTTAGTGAAAATCATTTATTCATCTACAAACTTTTGTACAAGAACTCATCTCTATTAAGGGGTGTTCCAGGACTGATACACAGTATACATGAGAGACCAAACATCATATACAGAAAAGGACCAACCATTAGGGACAAAATCATGAGAAATTATTTGAGACCTGTAGATTCCCCCAATCAAAATTGGTCACAATCACGACTGATGGGATTTTTTACGTGCGGGAATCGCATAACTTGTAATTTTGGTTTGAACAAAATGAAAAAGTTTTCATATAATATGAGCAGCACTTACTACATTAAACAATTCATTAATTGTAACACAGTTGTTGTGGTTTATGTGATTGTGTATAACTGTTTGAAGATTTAAGTACAAAGAGACAGTTGAAACTGAGAATCCATAAACATCGCAGATCAGTTTGCAATGATGATGAACGATCACCTTTAGCCCAACATATAAAGGAGAGTCATCCAAATAGTCGCAGTATCTAATTCCATGGTATTCAAAGAATAGATAAGGATGAAAGAGGAGGAGACAGGATCTTGAAACTCCAACAAGAAGAGACCAAATGGACTAGTCGTTTGAGAACAGTGCAGTTAGAAATGAACATTGAAAATGAGTTTCACTACTTTCTTTGATCAGAGGTACAATGGAGTTTTTCTATGGTCAAAACAGGCTACAGGTACTTTGTGGGAACTGTATATGTACACAGACTATAGTTGATAACTGGATGGGATGTTCACTATTCATTTACAGTTATATGTAAGGTTGGATGAGGAGAAGGTGGCTTTTTGAAGCACTGTTTCATTATTTGATCAAATAGGTAAATATGATATTTGTTATTGGTTACTCAACAGGACAATGGGACAGCTTAGTGTTGTGTTATGGTTATGTTTAGAACATTTAAATATGTTATCATAATGGAACTGTTTCTTTACTGCAAGTTTCTCTGTTTTTTGTTGTCAATATATATATATTTTTTAATATTTTTATTAGATTTTACGATATATCAATCTCAACAATTACAAAGCCCCCCCTCCCCCCAAACAGCCATACCCAGTGCATTGCATCAACACTGTAGGAGTTATATCTACTTTTTGGTAAGTACACAGCCGTAATGCCAACAACCCCACTGGGTAGGGGAGGGGGGGGGGGCAGGCGGCGCTCATCACTTACTTTATGACAGTCACAGGATAGGGACACCATCTGTTGAATCAGCACGTTACGTAAGTCCCAGCAACATCATTGCAAGCCCCAACCATTTCAACATTAGCAGCCCACCTCCTAAATGTTCATTTGGCCTCATCAAGTTGCGTCCCCCCCTTGTCCCGACATTCCAGTCCCGCAGTCCCCTCATCATCACCACTGCGTGTATGTGCCCTGAACAATCCCCAAAAATGTTAGGGGGGCTCCGCGGAGGCAACAAGTCGTTATAGTTTTCTGACTGCGTACTGCAGTATAACATGTCATGCATCCAGCATTTAACCGTGGGCGAAGGACCCCGCATCCAGCACAGGGCCACCACCCACCGGGCCACCAGCATACCCATATCCACCAATCTACGCACAGCCCTGGGGAGTTTTTTAGAGTAACCCAAAAGCGCAAGCGCGGGGTCTTAATCTAATTTCACATCGACTATCCTGCTCAACTCCACAAAGATCTCCTTCCAGAAAGCATGTACCCTCGGGCACAACCATGCCAGGTGTAACAAGTCAGCCTCTCGTGCATGGCGCCTCTCGCACTCTGCCTTCTCACGGAGTCCGTACCTGCATAGGCGTTCTGGGGTATAATATACCCTGTTAATATATTTAAAGTGAATGAGTCTATGTCTACCATGCAGGGAAATCCGCCTAGTGCTCAGGCAGTAATAATGTCACATCTCATCGTCAATCCGAATTTGCAGATCTCTCTGCCATGCCAGCCGAGCAGTCGAGTAACGATTCTCCCTATGCGACATTGCTATTTTATACAGATTCGTCACCAACTTACGAGGGGTATCAGCCTTGAGCACGTATGTGAGTTCAGGGACTTCGGGCGGCTCATCAAGGTCGTCTCCCAACTGCATGAATATTCATTTTGTTCAGGGCACTTATCACACCCATGTCCCTACAGGGAGCCAGCCACTGAATCCAGTCTACCGGCATAAGCGGCGAGTACAGCAATGCGCCCCCCTGATGCTGCAGAAGGCTGTGCCATGCGTGGTTAGTGGCGGTTATCGAATCTATGATTCCTGTTCTGCGGTCGACTGCTTTGAATATTGTTGCAGTTATGGGGAGTTGATTGAGCTTTTCCATGCGTACATGAGGAATGTTGGGTGCCCCATGGATCTAGGTGTGCATATGTGCACCTTTTGCAACCCTGTAGTAAAGTTCGAAGTCCAGGGCACCCAGAACACCCATACTAAATGGCAACGTAAGAACATGCCACCGCACCCGCGCCTGCTTCCCCGCCAAGCCAATTTAATCATGATTTGCTTCTATCTTTTGAAGAAGACTTTAGGGAGGACCATTGGGAGATTAGTCAAAAGGAACAGCACCCGGGGTAGCACAACCATCTTCATGATCGCAACACGGCCAAGAAGTGAAAGTGGGAGCTTACACCATACTTCTACGTCGTCCTCCAATCTACTAATGGCCATACTCATTTTCTCTGAACATTAGCTCAGAGTCTGTGAGTAGACGAATCTCCAAGTATCTAATCGAGTCAGTGGACCATTGGAGCGGAAACTCCATGTCAAAAGCCTGCGTAGCAGGGGGGTGAGAGGAAGAGCCACAGACTTCGTCCAGTTCACTCGCAGGCCTGAAAGTGCACCGAAGTGCAATACCTCACGCAGTTCCGCAGACAGGTTGTTTTCGGGGTCACGGACGTACAACAATGTGTCATCAGCGTACATGGAGAACACTATTTTGTAGGTGGGGAAGCCAATGCCCTTGTGTCCATGATAATCGTGCAGCGCGCACGCCAACGGGTCCACCACCAAGGCATACAACAGGGGAGACAGAGGGCAACCCTGTCTGGTGCCCCTAGATATAGGGATGGGTTCTGTAACCAGGTCGCCCAGACGAATCCTCGCCGTGGGTCTATTATACTGAGTACCTATCATTTGTAAAAACAGCGACCCCAGCCCCATCCTTGTTAATACCTGCCGCATGAAGGGCCACTTAACAGAGTCAAAGGCCTTCTCCATGTCGTGGAAGACCGCGATTGCCTTAACATCCTGCCTCACGTGTTGCATGGTTCCCAGAACGGTGCGTATGTTATAATGTGAGGTTCCTGCTCGGGATAAAGCCAGCTTGTTCCGGCGCCACCAACTTCGGAGCAAGGAGTGCCAGGCTGTTAGCTAGGACCTTCACATATATCTTAGTGTCCACATTTATCAAAGAGAGAGGCCTGTACGAGCTACATTTGTTCAGTGGCTTGCCCGGTTTGGGGATATCCACCAAAAGAGCCTCCCTCATCGATTGGGGCATGCAACCTGCCTCACACATGTCATCAAACAGCGCCGCCAGATGTGGGAGCAATAGGTCCAAGAACGCCTTATAAAACCCCACTGTGAGGCCGTCTGCTCCCAGGGCACTCCCTGACCTCATACCCGCAAGAGCTTCCACTATGTCGTCCCTCTCAATAGGGAGCCTTAAGAATTCTCTGTGCGTGTTCGTGAAGGTGGGGAGTTCAATATGCTCCTGGTAGTCTGAAATTTCCGCCTCTAAGTCCTCGCTTTTAGACGAGTATAAGTCAGTATAGTACTGCTGAAATCTGCGCGCAATGTCGTCTGCATCTGTAAGGGTTTCCCCTACCGCCGATTTCACCTCTGAAATCTGTGATGTGCCCCGCCTCCCCTTCAATACCCTTCCCAGGACCGAGCTCAGCCTATCTCCCTCCCCGTACACGCGGGCTGTAGCATACTTTCCCTTATGCTGGATTTCCCGGTTCGCCTCCTCGTGATATTTCTGCAAGAGTGTCATAGGGCCAGATGTAGGAAGCCTATTACCGGTCGGTAACGGCCGAAATTATCAAATTTCGTTCGTTACTGACCGGTAATAGGCTTTTCTGATGTAGGTGCCTAAGTTAAGGATACAGTATTTTACCGAATCAGTAATTTAAGGAATCGGTAAATTACCGAATTCTTAAATACCGATTCGGTAAATTACCGAATTCCTAATGTAGGGAGCACTTAAATGAGTGCTTATCCCATGTTAGGATTCGTTATTTACCACCAACTACAAGTTGGTGGAAAATAACAAAAACCCTCAAAAAAGCATTTTCATGCAAATTACTTCAGTGCCATGTGCACCCATACACAAATGAGGGGTGCAACAGGGTGTCAAAGTGACACCCTGCCACCCTTCAATGTTTTCTCCCTTTTACCAAATCAGTATTTACCGAGTCGGTAATTGACATTCATTCCTATGGGCCTGCAGGCCCATAGGAATGAATGGCAATTACCGAATCGGTAAATACCGATTCGGTAAATATCGAATCTTAACAATTTGGTAATTTTTACCGAATAATTTGCTACATAGCATTTACTGATTCGAAAATACCAAATCAGTAAATGTCCCTCACCTACATCTGGCCTTTAATCTCTTCCTCCACTGCTGTATCAAAGTCAGTCTTCTGCCGTTCCTCTAGCCGCCCCAGCTGCCTCTCCAAGTCCGCCAACAGTTGTTGAATGGATCTGAGTACCCCTGAGTGCTTGGACATCGCTATGCCCCTAATATACGCCTTGATAGCCTCCCATACAGTTTGGAAACTGTCGACGGAGCCGATATTTGACTCAAAGTACACCTCAATAGCTTCCGCAAGCTCCCCCCTAAAAAGCGGATCTAATAGAGAATAGGGCGGGAAGCGCCGTGTAAATGGCTGGATAGGTTTCTTCTGAGTAGTCAAGAGTAGCAGCAAAGGAGAGTGCTCAGAGAGCGTGCGTGGCAGGACCCTACAATCTTGAAGTCTCCCTAGCAGGGAGGTGGATGCCAACCAGTAGTCTATGTGGGTGTGAATATTGTGATATGCTGAGTAATGCGTGTACCCTCCCTGCGCAAGATTGTGTGCTCACCAGACATCCACGAGATCCATACTGATCATCATACTGTCTAACATCCCGCCTGCAGCTGCAGATTTTCTTGTAGGGCCTGTAGATCTATCCAGAACCGGGTCGCGGACCAGGTTGAAATCTCCACCCCAAAGGAGCTGCGCCCCGTGTGAGTCATGGACCACCGCTGTCAGGGATGAATAGAATTCTGGGCAATCATAGTTGGGTCCATATACATTAACAATCACTATATCCAACCTTTAGCCTTTACATCTAGATATACCGTAGCGCCCTCCAGTGTCTGCCGCCAGTAATTCTAACGTGTACCGTGACTTAGGGTTAACCTATGTAGGCACTCCCGTGGTGTGTGTAATGAAACCTGCCGATGTGACATTTCCCGCTAGTCCCCTACTACGGAGCATAGGGCTCGCTTGCGGGAGGAGGGTCTCCTGAAGGTGGGCAACATCCACCTGGTGCCTATGCAAATAGCTCAGGACCTTCTGCAACTTACGGTAGTCATTAAGTCCCCTGACATTCCAAATGAGCGCTCTAAGAAAATCCCCCTTCCCGTGGGATCCTTCCTCAGCAGCTACCGCCATCTCTGTTGTCTCTGTGTGTACTTAACCTACCTTTAGAATGTGTACTTGCACAACACACTGCATACAACACCCCCCAAACCCCGCAGAACTTCCCCCACCTGTCCTCCAATGCTCAGATTCCCCCACCCCCTCCCACAGCTGACCTCCCCCAACCTGGTCATGCAGAATACCCTGGCCCCCCCACCCCTCCCACCAACCCCCCCCAATACATTTTCCCTTGTACACTGCTGTGGTGCATAGCACGCGTTGGCGGAGGTAGCTTTGAAACCGGGAAGAATAACTCTATAACAGTTGGCCAATTGCCCTTGCCCGCCCCACCATGCTACTAGGTCTGCACCTCTCAGCCCTTAGGTAACTTTAGCTGGCCCCTCCAACCTTGGACCATAAGTGAGTCTTGCACGTGCTTCACTCCCCATCACTGCCCAGACTATATCCGCGTTGGCCCTCCCAGCAGGCTGAAACAGCTGTGCACAGCACCAGACACTCTGTAATTCAACCAGGGATGCTACCAAATTAATTCTGCTGGTACAAAAAATTATGTCTCTCAGTCTTACTCACTCTCTCCCCCAAACAGGGAGGGAGGCAAGGCAAAGTGTCACTGGAGTGCAGCTCTCGGCCTCGCATCCCCTCCACCCCATCTTACCACCAAATAGAGCAGAGAGTAATATTCTCAGTCTTGTTCTTCCATCGGACTCCCAGCTGCTTCATCCTGCGACTGTCTTTTGGTAGCCCTGGGTCGTTCTTTCGTCCATCCCTTCAATGCCTGCTGCAGGGCCTTCGGGTCCATGAACAAGTGTGATTTGCCCTGTCGGTTCACTCGCAGCTTAGCCGGGTACAGCATCGTCTATGCCCAGTTCACGAAGCTCTCTCTTCAGCGGGGCGAAGCGTTTACGTGCTTCCTGCACCCTGGCAGTGAAATCCGGATAAATCGATATTTCCGAACCCTCATACTGTAGCGACCCCTTCTCTCTAGCCAGACGAAGCGCAGTATTTCTGTCTCTGTAATTGAGCAGCTTTGCAATAATAGGACGCGGTGAGGTGCCCGGCCGCGGGCGGGGCCCAACGAGCGGTGCGCCCACTCCACTACAAACATCGGCGAGAAGACACCCTCACCAAGCAGGACTACCAAAATTTTCTCTATAAACAGGTCCATGTTGCCTGTGTTGGTAGACTTTGGCAAGCCCGTAATTTGCAGGTTTTTTTTTTTTTTTTTTTTTTTTTGGTGTAAGAACTTTATTGCACTTTTTATCACACACAGGACAAATCGATAATCACCCATGTTGCGTTCGCCTACAACCACAACGGGCCGGCACCTTGCAACCATGGTTATGAGCAACTGTTCCAGAACTACACAGCACATCAGCCGACATCCAGCGGACCGGCGGCGCATTATTAGATAGAAATCCGTCGCGCGTCAGTGCTATGGTCGCTGCCTTATACATCAATAATCTTACGTTTTCTCATTTTTTTGTTCATTGAACTTAAACTTAACTTAACTTTACAGTCCCCAACTTGTAGTTCTACCTCTGCAACCCTCCCTCTGCATCACAGCATCCTCCCTCCTAAGAGCCCGCACAGTACAAATGTTTGTCCTATGTTGACATCATCATGCGTTCATTCATACAACTTCCGCTTCTGAATCTGCCGTGCCGTGCACAAGTAGGTAGTCACGCAAGTACCCCCAGTAATCTTTGGGCCTAGAGCCGATTGGCAGTTCCTCCTCATACGTATTGAGTGTGTCTCGGCAGTACACCATGTCTTCAATCCAGCGTTTCACCTCTGGTGTTCTTTTACTATTCCAGTGGATTGACACCCTTCTTTTAGCTAACAGGAGTGCGACCGCACAGAATTTACGCTTCAATGCTCTCAGGTGCGGAGTGATACCCAATAGGCAGATCTTTGCATCACAGGACATGTTAACCCCCAACATTTCGTTTAAAACCTGCACGACTTGTTCCCAATATCCCGCCACCTTTCTACAGTGCCACGCTAGGTGCATGAAGTCAGCCCCTGCCTGTTTACACCTGCAGCAGTTGGAGTCTTCCCGTAAGCCGTGTTTGTGTAGTCTTTGTGGGGTGTGGTAGACCTGATGCAAATACTTGTAATGTATTATTTTCAAGTTCCCGTTAGGGGTAAGCATACCCGTAAGCATGCATGCGGAGTCCCATTCTACCTCCGTCAGAGGCTCCGCCAGCCCAGCGCTCCACCTGTCCCTGGCCTTGAGTGTGGTGCTTCCCACCGCCCCTTGCGTACTTGCATAAAGTTTGGATACCATGTGAGACGCCTTGGGTGTGGTCAAGAGTAGTTGTAAGGGTGCAAGGGTAGGCGGCTCTTCTGGATATGACGGGTAGTGTTCACGTATTGCTCTATTTAGCCTGTAGAAGTTGAAAGTAAACAGTTGAGACGGGTTCGTGATGTAATGTAGTTTATCGAGTGTCTGAAATTCCCCATCCCTGTATAGGTCCCCCAATGTGTCTATTCCGGCCCGCCGGAACAGATCCATTCCCACCTTTTCCTGTGTCACCGAGAGGGCTGGGTGGTGCGCCAGTGGGAGAGTGGGTGCGTATAGCGGTAGACAGTTTGCCTCTTTGCCCATAAGTCTCCATGCCTCAATGGTCGCGTCGACTGTGTTAATGTCCCGTTCATGTAGTCTGGTGCGTTTGTGCGTGAGTATATTAGCCAGAGGGATTGGGTCAGTGTCACCCGCCTCTACCGCCACGTGTGTCAGAAAGGGCACTTCATGATACCAGAAGTGTGCGTATTGCGCCTGCGCGCATAAGTAATAGAGGTAGAAGTCTGGTACTTTGAACCCTCCCCTAGCGTAAGGCAATGTCATGGTGCGCAGGTCCATCCTCGCCTGCTTACCCGCCCATAGCAAATTGAGCACAAGTGTCCTGATATTTCGGAAGACAGCAGCGGGAGGTTTTATAGGGATGTTGTTGAATAGATAAAGAAATTTCGGTAAGAGCACCATTTTCACTATCGCCGCCCTGTCTGCCAAGGAGAGAGGTAGTCTGTTCCATTTTTTTATTTTATCCTCCAGGGTTGCAATCGTCCGCCCATAATTGGTCCTGACGACTACTTCAGGGTCTCTGTGAAACCATATACCCAGATATTTTGTGGGTTCCTCCTGCCATTCCAATGGATAGTCCAGGGGAGTTGGTTGCGTGCTGTCTGTTAGCGCAAGCACCAGGGATTTATCCCAGTTTATTTGTAAGCCGGCCTGGTGACCAAACTTGATATATTCCCTCAGGAGAGGATTTAGGTGTTGTTCCGGGTTTTTGACATACAGCACCATGTCGTCCGCGTACAGTGAGATGTGTATGGGACGGGAGGGCATTTGAATCGCTGAGTGATAATAGTGCTGTCGGATTTTGCAGGCCAGAGGTTCCAGCACCAGAGCAAAAAGCATTGGAGAAAGCGGGCATCCCTGTCTAGTGCCTCTGCGGATAGGTATGGGTTCCGATATGTATCTGTTTACTCTGATGCGTGCCGTCAAGTTTGTGTAGAGCATCGCTATCCATCCCTGAAATATCCATGGGAATCCCATGCGCACCAGCACCGCGCGGATAAATGGCCAGCCAATGGTGTCGAACGCTTTAGCAGCGTCTAACAGTACTGCCACTGCCTTTGTTTCCGGTGCCAGATAGTGTGCTAACGCGAACAGCGTGCGGGTGTTGTGTGTGGTGGCCCTGTCTGGGATGAATCCCGACTGATCCGGTCGGATTAACATTGGCATGAGAGGTTTTAACCTGTCTGCCAGCAGACTAGCTATGATTTTGGTGTCTACATTTAACAAGGATAGTGGACGGTAGGAGTCACATTTATCTGCGTCCTTGCCGGGCTTCAGCAATGTGACGAGCAGGGCCTCCCTTAGTGACGCCGGCAGAGTCTGGGCTTCATGCGCCGCCCCATACATCTGCACCAAGTGAGGTGCAAGTGTGTCAGCGTACGCCTTATAAAATTCCGCCACAAAGCCGTCTGGCCCAGGTGCTTTGTTGTTAGGTAGGCATCTAATAGTGTCGGTGACTTCCTCTACAGTGATGGGGCGCTCTAGGTACTTTCTGTGACCATCCGCTAACCATGCCATCTCGATGTCCTCCATATATTTCAGTAATTCCGCCTGCAACGGCGAGGGGTGTGCCTCATAGAGCGTGCCATATGTGTTCATAAATTCTCTCAGTATGCCTTTAGTGTCAGTGATCACCTCCCCGGTGCTGGTGGTTATGGTTGTGACATTTTGCGGTGTTCTGCCTGCGCATATCTTAGCGGCCAGCTCCCTGCCCGGTCTACCCCCTTCTCCATACCTCCTCGCAGTAGCTCGTTTAGTCACATATTTCAGTTCGTCTGTCGCAAAGTTAGCATGTTCCGTTAATAGCAATTGGATATCCCCCAAGAGTTTAGTGTCTCCCGTTTGTGTGTATGCCTGCTCTAGGGTTTGGATGGCTTGCTCACGCGTGTGTATTTGATGCCTGATATCTTTGAGGATGCCAGATGCTGTACTGAGGCAGACTCCCTGGATGGTAGCCTTGAAGGCTTCCCATAGCAAGCCTGGGTCATCTGTTGTTGGGCTGTTAAGATCGAAGTATTCCTTTATTGCCTTATGTATGGTGTCGACGTACACTGGGTCTCTCAATGCAGTCGCTTGAAAACGCCAGGTGAAGGAAGGTGGGTCGTAGTGAGGGATGTCGACTTCTAATAGTACCGGACTGTGGTCTGATAGTGTGCGTGGCAAGTGTGTAACATTCGACACCCATGAGAGTACATCTTGAGTGCCCAGCCAGTAATCGATCCTGGACCAACTATTGTTCGCCGCGTTTATGTGTGTCGCCGCTGTCGTCCCGGAGTTACGAACCCTCCAGAAGTCCACCAAATTTAGGTCCTCCATAGCGTCCCTCACCATTTTCCTAGCATTCCCATGCTGTTCTAATGTGTGTGCTGCTCTATCTAGTGAGTCCTGCATCGTGACATTGAAATCCCCTCCCCACAGTATATGGGGTGTTGTCATGTTTGCGACGTTGTGCCATACTTTGCTGAAAAACCCTGGGTCATTCACATTAGGGCCATAAGTGTTCACCAGTAGGATCTGTTGGCGCCTTAGTCTGCCAGCCAGCAGCACGCACCGCCCAGCAGTGTCTCTTTGTATGTCAGTAACTTCAAAGCCCGTACCCTTCCTGATTAATATGCTTACGCCTCTGGAATATGTTGAGTAGCTAGAGTGAACCACTGTTTCAGCCCAACGTGCCCCCAGTGTTGAGGTGCCATCTCGCTCTAAGTGCGTTTCCTGTAAAAAAACAATGTTAATGTGCAGTCTATCAAAATAGGCAAAAAGCCACCTGATCTTCTTTGGGTTGCCTAGACCCCTCACATTCCAAGTGACCAACTTTATCGTGTTCCTACGTGACATGGATACGTGTTAGGTGATAAATTAACCACAGCAGATACCCAGTCTGCTTGTTGTATCGCGTGCATGTGTTGCCGTACCTTATAGCATTTAGAATAGACAATATCATTCGCTTAAAATGAACAGTATTCACATGACTGTGTGTCCCCAAGGAGTTCGCCATGCTTCTCAGACACAGAGGTTTCAGTCGGTTAGGTTCTGGTTGTCTCATTCTCCCCCCACCCACTTTAGCGCCCAAACTTTGCCAAAGCCATCCCTGATTTAACTTCAACTTTAACAGTAACTTCTTCATCCAACATAGTTCGGGGTACACCCTCCTGGGGGTGTCACCAGGTTCACACATCTCCATCCACATAGTGGATGTGGACGGTCGCATACGCGCTTTACCAGTGAATAACTTGCGTGCGATTTCTTCCAACCCCGGTCCCCCATCTAGCACAGCTTGCATCTCTGAAATGTCAGTTCTCCATTACGCTGTCCTCCCCTTTGTCTCTAGTCCCAGCTCAAATTTGGGGTGATGCTAAGCAAAGCACGCAGTGTCTCTCGCTTAGCCAGTAGTCAATTAATAAGGCCGGTCAGGGTCACGGCCACCCATCCACTGCCACTCAGTCTAGTAGCCGCCCCACCCTGCCTGCAATCGCACTGCGTATACTCACGTCTGGATCAGCACCTCCGCGGCATCACATACTCGGAGACAGTACTCACAGCAAGTTTGTAAGTGCTTTTCCGGTCCAGTCGCTGCCACCCATGCTGCCATCATGGTCCACGTGATTGTCCGTAAGTAACAGCGCACAAAAAAAAAACCATGTTGTGTTTTCGTAGTACAAACATTTCGCCGGCTTGATATCGGTTCAATACATTCATTCCACATCACTTGTCGGTTCATTTCGGTCTTGCTGTTTTCTCCGCTTCCCTTGTTGCTTGATGAAGTCTTGTGCTGCCTGCACCGTTGGTAGTATGACAGGTTTCCCGCCAGTGAGGACTTTGAGCTTCGCCGGATACAGCATGGCGTACTCCATGCCCAGTTCTCTTAGCTTTTTTTTGACGGGAGCGAATTCTTTCCGAGCCTGTTGTACGGCCATGGTGTGGTCAGGGTAGAACTCTAGAGTGTTCCCCTGATGTGTAATTTTCCCCAGCTCTCTCGCTAGCCGCAGGACCGTGTCTCTGTCCCTGTAATTAAGCATACGCGCGATGATCATTCGCGGGGTGGCTCCGGGTTTTGGCACAGGGGCCAGTGACCGGTGTGCACGCTCCACCAGGAACACTGGAGATAGATTTTCAGCACCAAAAAGTTCTTTCAGTAGGGTTTCTATGTAGGTCTCCATTTTCCCTGTGTTCGTGGATTCCGGCAGGCCCGAAATCCGAACGTTGTTCCGCCTGGACCTAGCTTCCTGGTCCTCCACCCTGGCACGCAGGACTTCCACTGTTTTCTCCAGGGCTCCGCATGTCTTGACTGTGGTGGTCTGTTCATCCTCAAGCCTCGAAATTCGCTGTTCTGTTTCCGTGAGGCGCCCTTCGTGCTGTTCAATTTTCGCCGCCATGCTGTCGACCCTCTGCACCACGTTATCGAGCTTGCCGTTCATCTCTTGCAAACTCTGCTGTATCGCCCTCAGCACCAACTCCATGCCCGTGCCCTCTGGTGTTTCCCGGCCCCCTTCCATCTCCGTTTCTGCCGTATTATTTCTGCCTTGGTTCCGCTTCTCGAATTGGAGCTTGGTTTGGTTCCGGTCAGGCTTCCCCATTTCAAAGTGCCGTTTCGACTGGTGTTGTTCCGCTGTGTTAGGGCTGCCGCCCGATGGTGTGCTTGTTGTGGAACCGGCACGAGTCGCTGGTGCCGCAGCTCCCCCTCTCCCAGTGCGTGTGGTCATCAGCGGGCTCGCTCAATTGCAATCAGGCCCCGAGCGAGGTCCCAGTTGTTGGGTGCGGCAGGTGTCTTTGCGTTGGTCTTAGCTGGGGCACTGTGAGGGTAGGGATCCACACTCATGCTCCCCACTGCTTGGGGGGTCGCCCTCGCGCAGTCGTTGTGGTCGGCGCTATGGGAAAGATAGCGCACGTAAATGTTTGGTGCCTCCGTCCGTTGTGAATCCCGCCTGCATACCTGCTGCTGCGGTGCGCTCGTGTCTCACTCCGTTTCCTCGTGTGGGGGCCCCGCTGGTCAAGCGCCCCGTATGCGTCTATGGTAGTGACGAACAGACCGGGTCAGGCTCCACATGCCTCCGTCTCGCCCCATGCGCGAGTGTCACAGCCGGTCTATGAGGGGGTCCGACCGGCGGGAACGTCCGTTGCAGCCGCCAGAGTTGTGCGTTCCACGGGCGCCGCCATCTTGCCCTCAGTGGAACGCACGCCGATTTGAAGTGGCGCTGAGTTCTGGGGACCTGCGGGGGCCCCGCCGAGTCCTCGATAGTGGCAAACAGTCATTCACCGGGCCGCGCCGAGTGGCAACAGAAGTCCTGACGCGCTAGGCGCCGATGAAAGCTCCGGGTCTGCGAGCCTCCGGAGCGGCCATTTTGTGCGGCGTCCGCGAGGGCTCCGGTTTTGCGGCTGGATCTTCTGTTCCCCGCACAGCAGGTCGTGGCTTCTTGTCAGGAGAGGTCGGCCTTACATTCCGATGCTCATATTCGTGATCGGCGCTGATGTTGGTGGGGTTTTAAGGGGTCAAAAGTCGTTAGGTGCGCGACCGCCCGGCGGAGCTGACTCGCTAGCCAGCCATACCGCAGTGCGCCCTCTAGCGCCCCCGTAATTCGCAGGTTACAACGTCGTGAGCGGGCTTCCAAGTCCTCTGTCTTATCCTGCAAGGATTGCATGAGCTTCCCTAGCCGCTTGTGATCTGCATCCAGCTCAGTGTTCGCTTCCTACACTTCTGTAATCCGCCTTTCGGACATGTCTAATCTCTCTGCGTGCTTATCGAGTCTCTCCGCCATCCTGTCCATCCTATAGGTCAGTGCATTTATTTTGGTGCCCAGCGACGCTATGCTCTGCAAGCCTTTCTCCATAGCAAGGAGTAGGCTGCGCAAGTCTGTTCCAGCCGTGTCGCTCTCCGCCACTTGCATTCTCTCCTTCGCAGCTTCTGCTGTGTCCTGGGATTTCAATCGTTTTTGCTCGAAAGACAACTTGGGTTGCGTTTTATCTCCTCTACCCATAGCTTCGGGCAGTACAGGTCAGGTGCGAGCAAAGTTCTCATACACGTGTCTTCCAACGGCAGACCTCTTTTGCTCCAGGATCCGCAAGCTGGTGGGGGGCGGGGCTGTATCACTTTTGTTACTGCCGCTCACGTCAACCAGACCCAGGTAGGGTCAAGCCATGTCAGGGCAGCAGCTGCCTCCCTCCACCATGCTCCAGTGAAGATCTGTGCTGTCCAGTGTCCACAGACCGCAGCCTCCTGATGCCCGCTAGCTCCCATCTGGGCTCCATCAAGCCAGATCCACCGGACAGCCGCACCTTTGTGGCCTGCAACTCCCTGGCACTGCTCCACCAAAGCTCACTCTGTACTGTGCCCCAGCCTCAGGGACTACGTGTGATGTCCCAACGAGCGATCACCAGCAATCTTCCACACACCTCAGGCCAAACGATCTCCCCCGCGCAGTGAGGACTCTCCTTGGAGGCCAGGGGGGAGGCTAATGGCGGACCCCTCACACCAATCAGAGGGGTTGCCCAGACTCTCAGTGGAGGGCACGCTCACTCCTCGCGAGAACCACAGTGCTCTCCTTTACCCCACCTCAGCTCTGCTGACAAGAGGCAGCTGTCTGGCCGTGTGCAGCCCCCACCGAGCGCCCACCAGGCTTCAATATAGCACCCTGCAGGATATCTGCCCAGCCACCAGGGCCCAGAGGCGCCTCAGCACCGGGATTCATGCCTCCTCAAGGAGCCAGTCAAAGTCCCCCGCCACCACAGCTCTGCTCATACGCACCTCCGCTGACTCTACTCCACGTTACTCTGCTGCCGCGCCTCCCATGGGGATCTTCAGCGGCTCTGCCACCTGCACGCGTCTCCGAAGCGTAGATTGGGGGCATCTCCGTCACTAGAGTTCCAGCGCCTGGGGTGGGGGTCAGCAAGGCCAGGCTCACCTCTCCAGCAGCGGCCGCTCCTCAGGCGCCCTGGGTGGGGGGAGGCGGGAGGGGGGCCAACCTCTCACAAGTGCTCGGCCCGGGCCCCACTGGGTAGCGGGCGCCACGGCGCAGTCGAGCACCGGCCCAATGATGTTGGATGCGCTGCAGGCACTGCGATGCAGCACTGCCTCCTCCGTCACTGTGGGCCGCGGTCCCGGGGCCCACTCATCTGCGCCAGGTCCCAGGCTCTGGTACCGGGCTCACGACACCAACAGCAGCCAGCGCTTCAGGTTGTGGTAGCACCGCTCTTCCGCCGTCCGGGACTCTCTTCGTGATGGGTAGTTGGGCCAAGCATTGCAGGATAAATGGAGGATGTTAGGCACCGCAGGACGGAGCTCGGGGCTCAAGCATCCATCATGGTCGCAAGCAAGCTCCGCCCCCGTTGTCAATATATTTATGTGATTAAATTACAAGTTATAGGTGGATATTTAGATAGGTAAGAATGGGAGGTGACACTATTTTATAAATGTTTTGGATTAGACTCAGAACCTTCTTTTTAATAAAATAACTTTTCCTCTGGAATATAACTGAATGCAAAAATATTGAATAACAGAACATGAAAATGTTTATTTGATTTGTCACAATGTGTGATGAGGGAAAGGTGTTTCTTTGAAATATTGTTTCATCAATGGCTAAAAAGGCAAATATGACTTTGGAATTGGGTGTCTATCAATATGTGAGAAGAGAAAAGTGTTTCTTTGAAACATTGTTTCACCATTGGCTAAAAAGGCAAATACAACTTTCTGATAGGCTGTCTATCAATATGATGGGACCGTTCATTTTGGCTACACAGATATCTTGATATTATGATCAGTTCATTCACTGAAAAATTGGGTGTTCTCTTTTCACATCTTGTCAGGATGAATTTGGTTGACCTTAGTAGCAAGCATTTGAAAGGAGGATTGGTTCGGCGGATCAGAATGGAAACACCATACGTCATTATTTCGTTAGAAAAAAGCCTATTGATTATTTTCTATCCTTGAATGATATTGGCCACGTAACAGGCTTGTTTTATTACTATGCTAGAGATTAAGATTGGCCCATTTATTGACCAATTGGGTACGTTCACCTTACATTGTGTCAAGATAAACTCTATTGACATTAGTAGCAAGCATTTGATAGGGGGATTGTTTTGATGGACCAGAGTGGAAACATCATACGTTTTTTATTTTGTTACAAGGAAGCCTATTGGTTCTTCTCTACCAATAGACTTACTTGTAACAGGCTTAAAAGAACAATTGTACGTCTTGGGTCAGTTACACTTTGAACCTGGTAGATGGTAGCTGTCGCTTTGGATCCATGGAAGAGCATATAAGTAAGTGCTCAAGGCTTTTTTTGGGCAAATTATAAAATGGTGGTTGTGTTTTAGGCTTTGTTCTTAATATATTGAAAAAAATGAGGAATAATTGTTGGTAAGGTAATTAGAAACACTGAATATTGTTTATCAAAAAGCCAGTAGCAAAAGGTGTTTGTAAATAATAGATATATTCTTTATACTTTGTTGTGGAGTGATGACCATCTGTATCTGTTGTGGTTCTTTCCACAAGTGGGATGTAGATCACAGCTTATTAAAAATATCTTGCAGGTAGTGTGTGTTGTATAATAACTCATCACTGGGTGTTGTGGATACGTTATGTCTTATCTTGTACAAACCTTTTTTTTAGTTGATCATAAGGAATTGACTTCTCATGAGGAAGGGGGGGTTGGAATAGATAAATTGGAGTTGAACATAGAATATTTGATGATTCATCTTTTATGTAAGTATTTTATACACATTTGAACTATGTCTGATCATAATACGATTGAAATAATACTTTAGGGATCCTGAAACATTGTATTCTATATTTTATTCAGACTATCATTTGGGATCCACTCAATAACAACGCAAAGCCTAACTAGAGATGATACACCTGGTTTTGAGCATTTACTCACAAGTGAGTTTTATGGAATAGGATTATATTATTTGGGGTCATGAAAATTGATTTTCTACCAACAGTGAGAAATGTGGAACGTCTTCATCTATTATGGTAAACTGATCTGTATTTCAGTAATCTATTTAAAGTTACATTGTTTTGTTTCTGATCTAAATAGTGTCTTCAATATGTATCAGTACATTTTAGAAATATTTGTTATAGATATCTGATCCTGTATGAATGTACATATGAACCATTAGTGTAGGTGGAGACACAGTCTATTTGTATTGATTATTTGTTTAGTATTGTATGAAAATGATATAGGTGATTTAGATTGAAAATATGTATATTTTTAAAATAAATCTGATAAAAATATTTTTGTATGTGTTTTAATAGTTTCAGGCCTGATTAAGTCCATTTAGGAAGATTTTTTCATCAAGATTCCGTGACTCCTGTGTATTACTAATGTACACTCCAGTTATTACGGTTGGATAACTTTATATTTGGTCTATATTAATTATGATGTCTGGGCATCAACAATGATGGAAATGTGAAGTTTCTAAAAAAGAGTATTGATGTTATCAATGATAACACGTGTGTAGATAATAGACACTCCTGTCCTGTATGTGCTTAATAGTTTTAGGTAGTGGTTCGTTGGTGGTAGAATCGTAAACAGTTGAGTGTCTGGATATAACTAATGAACTACTATAATAAATACGAGTGCTACTGTCCACTTCCCTACTGCCTTTCTTTGACTTATAAAATTAAAACAGTAATGTGTGAACTTTTTTCTTAAAGTTTCTATTGTAATTAGTCCCCTTGTTCCCCTTCTTTCTGGTTCTGCCTTACTTGTTCTAGTAAATGGTTTTCTGCCAAACGTAACTGTTTCCAAAGCAAGAATCATAGGAGAATCTTCAATCTGAATGGTCTTCTTCTGTACCCTGTCTCAAGAGAGCATTGGTCTTAACTTGTCTCGATCCATGTATGTAATCGATATCATAACAGAAAGGTAAGAAGAAAAGAGGTCATCTGACATGTATGGCATTAGCATGTTTCATGTTTTTAGATAGATTTAGTTATTATGATCTGTCCAAACAGTGATTGTATGTTGTGAGGCCTCCTAATAGTGTCTCTAATATATAAATGCTTCCTTGAGTGCTAACAATTCACATTTCTAAAACGATTAAGTCCACACAGAACTATCTGTGTCACTTCAAATCTTTTCTTTAAATGAGTTCCATGTGAATTCTTGTTCCAAGGACACTTGATACCCATGTTCACATGGACCTTAGGGTACCCTTGTTTTCATTAAACTGATTATGATTAGTCATGTGTGCTCAAGAAAAACTGAATGCATTTACTCCATTTATTTTGTGATATATTAATGCCAGGTAGGTGTGATCATTATTGGGGGCTATATGGTTTCAGGTGAATGGTGAGATTGATAGGCTGACGAAGATTAGGTAATGTTAGATTGCATAGACAGGATTTTGAAAAGGAGAGGTAATGATCTATGAAATGAGGTATCAGCCAATTGCAGTTAGTTATAGTAATAAGGACTGTGGCAGGCAGGCATGAGACTGACAAGAGGCTAAAATCAGAAATAGAACATGTGCAGAAGTTGTGATGATGTTGTTTTCCCCCTTATTGGAAGTGTGACACAAGAGATACAGGAGGGAGAAGAGTGAGACAGTGAAGTGAGGACAAAGAAGAGAAGGATCCTATAGGAATTTAATTAAGTCCTTCCTGTAGCACGGCCACATGGTAGATGGTTGGGGTAAAGGGGACTACAGTCTCTTGTTCAGCGTGAGAAGGGTCTTTTAACTAAAGTCACGCTTTTCTCTTTTTCCTGATCACTGTCTTTTGTCTGTTCAAAGCCAGGTGCAGGTAGTTAAACACTTGTTGTGCGTCTGTTGTGGGTGCTCAAGGCTGGAGGCAACCCTGCTGGGAGGAGCATCACACTACTAAAAGGCTGTGAATACAGAACTGCATAGAAAGGTACTTGAAAAATGAAGCCACATAAAACCAGTTCTCCTGCCTGTAGATTTTTGGGTTTCATTTCACACCTTGCTATGTAAAAATATAGTACAAAAGCTGAATTGTGATCCTTGACCAGAATGTGTTCTACCAAGGTTTATTCCGTAACAAGTTCAGCTCATTTTACAGCCTCATCCTGTGAATTAGGCTCCTGTAATGTCAATTCATAAACATGACTAGTTAGGAGCTGGTCTTTGTAACCCATTCACACGCCAACACCAGATTAAAACAATGTTAATGAGAGAAATAACTGCCCGCCTTGTTGCTACTGCCTGCCGCCTGTTGTCACCAGAGGAGGAGAGGGGGACCAGGACCACCAGTCCCAGCCTCCCCCCATGGCCACTGCCGCTGACTTCAATATTTTGCGCCCGGAGGCCCTTTAAAATTCCTTGCGGGCTCCCGCAGCACGGGACACCCATCTTGTTGCTGCTGCCTGCCGCCAGTTGACACCAGAGGGGGAGAAGGGGACCAGGACCACCAGTCCCATCCTCCCAAGCGGCCGCCGACATCAATCTCTTGAGCCCAGAGGCGCTTTAAAATTCCTCAAGGGCTCCCTTTACACGAGACCCCCATTGTGTTGCTGCTGCCTGACGCCTGTTGTCACCCGAGGGGGAGAGGGGGACCAGGACCATCAGTCCCAACCTCCCATGCGGCAGCTGCCGCCAATGTCAATCTCTTGCACCCGGAAGCGCTTTAAAATTCCTTGCGGGCTCCCGCTGCCTGGGAGGGGCATGCCCGGGCCAAGGGTGCGCCCATCTGCACTCGTCAGAGCCCGGAGGAGGCTGGGCTGGGCCCTCCCTCTTGGTTCTCCAGCATTTTGCTCCGCATTTAGTCCTTGGAACTTTTTCCCGCATAGGATACAATTTGATGGAAGGTTGTATTAAGGTTAACTAGTTTACAATTTTATATTTATTTTTCATCGTTATTGCTTCTCAGTAATTTGCATAATGGGGAAACGTAAGCCTACCCTTACTTCAAAAACAATAGGCACAACACTGGATGGCTATTTACAAAAAAAGGTAGGGGTGATCTCGAAGGAGATTGAGATAGATGAACGCAGACTGTCCTTAGCATGAATGAATGAATGAAAGCATTTGTAAAGCGCAACTACTGCGGAGGCGTCTTGGCAATGGTATATGGTAGGCAGCGATTAGACAGAGGAAACAGCCAGGTTTTAATCATCTTCCTAAACAGAGCTCTGTTAGGTGGCAGCCTGATAGAGATCGGCATTGTGTTCCAGAGTTTGGCTGCCCCAGAGTTTGGCTGCCCGGTAGGAGAGGGTTCTTGCCCCTGATCTGGCTCTACGGATTTTAGGGACCTGGACTAGTTTTTATTGGCCAACCTAAGTTCAAGTGGCGGGATATGCCAGCGAAAAAGTTGTTGAGACCCTCCTTCATACAGTGCCTTGTGCACAAAGCAAGGAGCTTTGAATTCGATGCGCTTCTGGACCGGGAGCCAATGGAGCTCCCTAAGACTGTTGGAGATAAGGGGGTATTTAGGAATGTCCAGAAGCAGCCAATCCACAGCATTTTGCAAGGCTTGAAGTTTCAGTATTTGACCTTTGACAATGACAAGAAATAGCCCATTGCAATAATTGTTCAGTAAAGGATCAGTGCTACTACCACCGTTTTGTAAAGGCCTAGAGGAATAAAAGGTAAGCCCCTGCCCAACTCCATCTGCCCTAACTGACTGGCAAATCTCCACCTCAGATCCTGCTGTTGAGCAGAGACCGCAACCTCCTCTATCACCTACCGTAATTATTTCAAGTCAGTGTGTTATACATGCCCCCACTGAAGGAACTGACCCGTCCACCGGTCCTGTGGAGAAACCCTCTGTAACTCAAGCTGCAAAAGGAAGGAAAAGAAAACATACATATGCAGGAGATGACTGTAAACCAAGTGGCCATTCACCAAGGGGCAAAAGAACGTGGAAAACTCACTTAGAGGGCAATACCTCAAGGACCGGGTCGGGAGGAGGGACAGCTAACGTATTAAATGACTCGGATAATAATGTTGATAACAACATAGACATATTTGGTAGAATTGTACGAGAGGCTTTGACACCCATTCTTGCTAGACTCACTAGTATTGACCAACAGCTCGCCCAAGTCCTATTAGGCAATGTCCCGGAAACCATAAATAAGATTGGTAACATTGTTTGCCCTAGAAACGCTGATGTAATCACCATCTCCTCTGGTGCCCTGCCAAGTCAATTGGTTCCCACAAGTATAGCATCTTCTGCAATTGACCAGGTTCCTCCCATAGATCCATTGCCTAATAATGTTGGTACTAATACTGTGGTATCAGCAACCCAAGATTCCTCTTTGGCTAGGAACACTGCTAGGAACATTACGAGAGAGGGGACTCAAATGGAATGCAATAAACACCCTTGAGTTTGAAGCAAAAATTGTTAAAACTAATTTAGACACTATTGTGAAGTGTTTAGCCTTTGATCTGGCCAAAGCAGAGATCATTCAGGAATTTCAACTGATTTGTTCGGATGTAGCAAAAAATCTGACCAAATCAATTAAGGTGATGGACCCCCCCGGATATACGATGGTTCAATGAAGAATGTACAAAAGCGCATAAAACTTTACGCTGGCATTGCACTCATACCCTTGGGAATGGGCTCAAATTAAGCTTGCTCCGGAAAGCATAGAAAAGTATAATGAAGCAGAGGATAGAAGAATTGAGGCACTCAGCCTGGGATGATCTGGAAAGAGGTAGCTCCCTTAAGGATTCGAAAAGATTTTGGGAAGATATAAATCGCCCATTATTCAACAAGAAGATGAGTAGGATGGACACCCTGATCTTGGGGGAGGTCTGGTACGCCCACTACGCGGCCATATTTAATCACAAAGGCCGCTAATATGAGGCCCCAGGCGAGGATCTGCCCCAAGATCTAACCTCTGCGCTTCTCCTAAGATCGTCAATATCAATAGCTGAGGTTGAGGAAGCCCTAACCAAAGGACTCAGTATGAAAGCCCCTGGCCCGGACGGAGTGCCACTAGATAATTTTAAAACTAATTCTTAGCTGTGGGCCCAATTATTAACTAATGTGTTCAAAGCAGTGGTGACTGGCCCTATCCCGGCATTTGGAAGAAGGCTATAGTGGTCCCTGTTTTTAAAAAAGGTAACAGATGTGACCCTTCCTGTTACAGACCGATCTCCCTCATCGATGCCTCAGCGAAGATGTTGGGAAGGGTTTTCCTTGCTCGACTAGAATCTTGGACAACAGATACAGGGGTAATTGCAAGATCACAGTATGGGCTCAGGAGGGGAATGGGCACTATTAAACAGTGCCTCAACTTGTCCCTGATTATGGGCAAGTACATGAGGGCCAGGAAGGGTTCATTCATCTGGCCTTCACAGACTTGTCTAGTGCTTTTGATAATGTCGGGACAAGCTGAGGGCACTGATGGGAAAAATGGGAGTTGAGGCATCTATCATTTCTCTTCTCCGCAGGCTTCACGCCTCAGCATCCATAACCATCAGATATGGCGCTAATGGCGAAAAAACAAAGCCTATCGCATCGACAGAGGGCGTACGGCAGAGATGCATCTTAGCACCATTTCTTTTTGTAATATACACTAATGGACTTGATGCCTTCTTGTCACATAAAGATTTTGACTGTCCTCGAATTGGGGGTTCTTGGGTACCGCTTTTCTCATATGCGGATGGTACTGTTTTAAGGGCCCTAACAGCTAATGGCCTCTAATAATTACTTAATGCATTTTTTGATTTTATGTTGTCACTTTATCTAAAGGTTAATTTTACTACATCCTATGACTAAAACTAGAAACTTTGCTGTGGGTACAAAGAGGATTGATAAAATGAATAATTTTAATTATCTTGAAATATTTTTAATTACAAGTTGAATTGGGATCCGCTAGTTACTACAAGGAGACAAAATGTAGATAGGGTAGTTGAGGGTCTTTTTCATTTTGCCATCAGATTGGGACACAAACCAGTGACCGAGCTAGTACACTCTATAAAGCTAAATGCGTACCTGTGACAACATATGGAGCAGGCGTATGAGGGTATCACAATAGTCATTAGCTGCAAATTATGGAAAATAAATTTATGAAAAGGATACTGATGACTCCAATCAGTGCCCCAACTAGCTTTTGCAACTATGAGCTGGGGCTTGACTTTGTAGAAGATTATATAGATATTGCCCCTTTACTCCTATGGGCTAAAATCTGGCTATCGGATGAGCTGGTGTTTTCTAGAGAGATTATAAAAGATTGTCTTAACCTTGAGGATGCTCTTACTATCCCCTGGCTTCGCTTTGTCAGTTATCGCTTTTATAAGTTAGGCTTGGCACACTATTTTGCCACGGACATACAGAGAGACGTGGATATGGTTAATTCCTGGGCTTCTGGGTGTCTCGTGTGAGGAAGATGAATTATTAGAAAAGGAAAGGAACAAAACCGGCCACATAGGCATGGCTGAATGCATCCACAATATAAGAAATCAGTCGAAAAGAAAAGTTTGTTTATTGACCTTGTTTGGAGGTCGCTGATTACGAAGCAGTGATCTCATGAAAAAGTATCCATCTAGGAGCTATCCTGAGTGAAGCCCCTCAGAAGATTCTAGCCGGGAGATTTTTCCCCGTATCTACTCCATTCGCCCAGATCACGATTCAAAGTGCTGGGAGTTTTATATTGTCTGGGCAAAGCCTGAAGAAGGTGGTTGGACCTGTGGATACCACGGAAACGCGTAGCTTCATACAGCCTGATTCATCATTCTCCCGTTTTGCGAGCCCCTAATAGCGATTCATAGCGAATCGCTATTAAGGACTCGCAAAACGGGATTCATGTAGAAATTGCATAAAGAAATGCGATTCCTACATAATCCTTATTTGCGATTAGCAAATTGCTAATCGCAAATAAGGAATAACTCGCCATTCATTCCTATGGGCCAAAAGGCCCATAGGAATGAATGGGGAGTATTCCTTATTTGCGATTAGCAATTAGCTAATCGCAAATAAGATAGCGATTTGAAGGGTGCCAGGGGTGTCCAAAGGACACCCTGTAGCACCCCTCAAATGAAATTTTACACAGGTGTTGCACACACACATGTCCAAAGGACATGTGTGTGTGTAACATGCAACTCAAATAGAGATTCCTTAAATGTAATTCCTCGCAAAATTGCGAGATCACAATTAGCGATTTTTGCATTTGGGATGGTGAATCCCAAATACAAAAATCCCACTCGCAAAGGGCCAGATTCTCAGAATCTGGCCCTTTGCGAGCCGATTTCGGCTTCATGAATAAGGCTGTTAGTCATTTTTTATTAAAATATTTTTTATGTTTAATCATGGTATTAAATGTATTGCTCTATAGGATATTATCCTCAATCTTGATGGATTGCTGATTTTCATAACCAATGTGCACTTTGTTCTTAACTGTAATAGAAACCTTATTAGTGGGTTCATATTATCCTATGAGTATTTTGAATGTATTATGTTGACATTGTTTTTATATGTTAGAGCGGATTGCTCTATTTTATCCATTAATTAATTGTTTTTATGATGAATTTCTGATAAATTAATGAATAAACATTGAAATAGTTGATTGATTGGCTAGTGTGTAAGGCTACTGACGTTTGAGTAAGTTGTAAGAATTTGGTGTGCTATCATTGTTTCCCAAAGGGATCAATTTGTTTAGACACTATTTTGATTACCCAACCAGTATTAATGAGAATGCGAAAATGATCATCAAGGAGCTGCACTCCTCAGGGGTAAACACTCGCCGCTCTCAACCTAAGGTATCAGGCCCCCTTTGCTCATTCTCAGCTCAGGAGCAATTTTACTTAACGTTCTCCACAAATACCCAGACACCTAATTTCTATAAAACAGACAATAAGAATGCAGTTCAGGCTCAATCAGTGTTTGTATGGACTGGCAGCCAAGTGTGAGATGAGCCAGATGTGCAATTATTTCTTCTGGGTTTCATTTTAAATGCTGACTTTGATGCATTTTTCGACTACATGAACAAAGCAATCACACCAGAGAGTAAGACGGCCCTTCACACCACAGATCCCCATCGACACCACAGATGCAGAAATGAATTAGCTCAATATAACATTGGCAATCTGTTCACGTATATGTAGAAGCCAGCGAATGAGGAACAAATTAGGGTAATCCTTTTGAGGGCAAATTATCAACAAGGCATGTCATCTCATCAATGATGTATGTATACATTTCAATTCAATTCAAAATCTTTATTCGGATACAATAAATATCTATAAAAGCACAAGTCCAGAATCTCAAATATCACAATGTTTAATTCAGTTAAAAAAAAGGGAGGAGGACAGTTAAAAAACAAGGCGGGATTCATTAATCACCTTCATCAAATGCATACAACAATTCATCATATATATAAATACAGTAAAAAGAAACTCCATAGGATATATCTACAGTATATACAAGTGAATTTTGCAAAGAATATAAATCAGTAGGTACACATGGAATTGCAGGCACGTACTGCCACTTTCTGGAAAGATCCTACTCAGAAGGTTAGCTCCTCGTCTTCCAGAGTAGGAATGTGTCCATATGCGACCTTGTAATTGATCATCGGTATAGTCTTAAAAAATGGTATCAAAAACCGTTTAGTGTATTTTAAACAAAAACTGCAAAAGAATAAAAAGTGCATTGTTGATTATTTACGTTGGGCATTACAGGGGCAAGGGAGTTGGTCAAGATTGGAACTAAACCCCAATGAGAAATAGAGCAAGAATTTCACAGTATCAGCCCTTAGTCTGAAAAGCAGACCCCTCTCCCATCTGCCAATTAGTCTTAAAAGATAACTGCACGGTAGATGAGATGTTTTCTCAATCATCATATATCTAGCTACTAAGGGTTTTTGTACCTCTGCTTCATGCTAGTTTTGCTGTATACCGCATAAAGTGCCTTCTGTAGGCTTTTTTTACTTATGACATCTGAGTCGGTTGGGTTAAAGAAAATCCGCTCAAGGTTTACACTAATCAGACTCTTCCTAACAGCAGCATGCCAGTGCATATCCCTTCCTTCATCGCAGCTAAGACAATCTGTAAATATATTTCCCTTGCGAGCTGCGCCGCGGGGTTCTTCCAAACCGAGATACAAAATAAAGCAGGTCGAACTTTAATATAGTCTTCTATGTAAGGAAGTTTCAATTCACTATGGCAAGCATGCTGTGATGAAGAAATAAAGGCACCCAATAATTTAAGACAAATTCTGTTTTCTTCCCTCTGTATGCTATCACACTGCCTAAAACCCCAAACTTCTGCGCCATGGGTGGCAGTGGGGATACAATGTAGTTTAAAAATGTTGGTGATGGCAGAAATAACCTGTGTCTTTCCAGGCTGGGGCAAGCTGAGTATGTTGTTAATTGCTAAACAGAACTTTTTACCACATTGCGCTACGTGCTCCGTCCATAGACCGTTTCCTGCAAAAACCAGCCACAAATAGGGGATAGTGCAAGTGCTCTGTAAACAATCTGAATCCAAAACGATGGTGTTATTTAAATACTTTTTTGATCCACAAGCCATTAACAACGATTTCTTAAAATTAGTGAATAGGTCCAAGATTGCCATAAAATCTACAAAGCCCCGCACCAATATGCATAGGGCATTCGGGTTGCATGCCATTAAGACCGCATCATCAGCATAGAGAAGGGCCGGGAGCATGTTATCGTTAATAATAGGAAAAATAGTGACGGAGTGCACACCAATTCTTTTATGTTAAGTAAACGATCATTTTTTGTTGTTGTTTTTTTATTGTTTAGCGTGCTGGCCCGGAACCGTGGACTGCCCAACCACGTGAATTGAAGAATCACTGGAGGAAGTGGGGCGAGGATGCACCCCACACCGGACGCACAGCTTTAAGTGCAACATACTGATGCCAAAAGTAGTTCAAGTTCATCAATTTTTATTTTCGTTAAAGTTATTCCATCTCCTACGCTGTTCATGGTTTATCGGTCACATGTTGGACAAACTATGTTCACATTTAAACACCTTAATGCTGAAGACATGCCATAACGAGCCTTGTTCTGTAGCATGGAATGTTACATAGATATTCTTCGATTAGATCATTTCCGTCACCCAATGCATTTCGTGCCTTTCTTTGCACTACGTCAGGGGTTCACTACAATTATTAGAAAACATGACTGTTAAGTTATATCTCAAAATGACTATGATTTATCAAATTATACAACGAATGGACCTCGTGTCAGATGAACAGGTTTGTAACTTAAAGCTCATAATCAACGTTTTGCCCGCTGAAATTCATGTTATTAAATAACATTTGCTAAATGCCCCATCGTTCACTTTGCGCTCCTTTCCTTTTTTTTAAAATCTTTTTATTATCATTTTTTACATTTATTTTTTGCAAGCAATACAGGATTAATTCAGTAATATTAACCAATCAAATCAAAAATTTATAAAGCCAAAATAATGCCCAGACTACCATCGGTAAGCACAGAGTATATCACAGTCGAATTTATCAGGAACTAAATATAATAACAAATTATAATTATCAAATCAAATCAGCTCCCCCTGAATCCATTGACAAATTGGGTCCCAGATCTTCATTCCCAGCATTCTTTTCTTTTTACCTTTTGTGCTATATAAAGCTGTCTCTATATTATATGCCGCTAATAGACGAGCTCTCCATGCTTCGAATGGAGGGGGGGAGGAGCTAATCCATTCTTGAGTAATACATGCTCTCATTATAGCCATAGATATGAATATGAGCCCTTTGTGCCCCTCGAGTAGGACTTCAGAGGTTACTCCCATTAAGACATGTTCCCCCGTTAACCTAAGAGACTAGCCTAACACTTTAGTCAAAAAGGTCTGAATTGCCTCTATAAAGGGGACTAGCAGCGGACATACAAAAAACATATGCAGTGAATCAGCAGCATGTAACCCACACCTATTACATGTTGTACCCACCGTCGCACCCCATTTTGAAATTTTTAGCAGTGTATAATATAAGTCATAAAGAGCCATGTAGTGCTGTGTGCGGGCTCTGCCAGTGATCAACACAGTGTTAGCAAGTGCAATTGATTCTTCTAGACAAATGGTTGCTACCCCTAACTTCTCTGCCCACCCTGAGGCGTGGATTTCTAAATCATCAGGGCATAATGTCAGAAGAGCTCTATAATAATGTCCAATCCTTTTTTTGATAAACAGATCATCAAGCAATGACAATCTGGTAATACCTGATACTTCCACAAGTGACAGAGAGCTAAAAAAGCTATGTATTTGTAGATATTTAAAGTAGTCCTGATTTGAGAGGTTATATCTAGTTGTAAGCTCCAGGAAAGTAAAGAGCCGATTATTCTGCCATAGATCATTCATCCCGTGTATTCCTTTATTTCGCCATCGAACCATTGCCAGATCTTGAAACACAGATGGAAATATTTTACGAGCATTAAAGGGTGTATAAATCGAAAGTTTCCTAATTCCCAAAAGTTGCCTGACTATCTTCCGAACTCGGAAGGCTGCTTTCAGCGTCTTAAATTTAGTTTTTTTGTAGAAACTTGGCTCTATATTTTTTAGTAAACATCCATGACATTCTTCGCCCATTATAAGTTCATAGATGGAGGGAGATTGACTCTGTGGGATCCTTACTTTATCACCAATAATCAGAGGGGAAATAAACTGTAAAACCGACGCAACATAGTAGTACAGAAAGTACGGGATGCCCCCCCCCCCCCCCCTAGATTTGGGTAAAACCATCTTTTTATAGGATCTATGAGGTTTCTTATAGCTCCATAAAAACTTAGATGTCATCCTTTCCAATTGTTTAAAGAGCATCAGGGGGTTCAACAGGGATAGAACGAAACATGTAAAGAAACTTAGGAAGTATTGACATTTTCAATACATTTCGGCCAAATAAGGATAAATGAAAATGGTCAATCCGTTCAAGTGTAGCATTTGCTTTTTGAAAAATCGGGTTAAAATTCATAGCTGGGATATCTGAAATAGGAGAGGTAATTTTAATACCCAAATACGTTGCTACCGAAACCACTGGGATCGATGAAGGGGGTGTCTGGCCTACAAATAAGTTTTGAGTCTTAGCTATATTCAACTTGTAGCCAGAGAATACTCCAAAGCGAGTAGCAAGATCTTCTATAACTGGCAGGGCTTCCTGAAGATTGGTTGTGAGCACCACTATTTCGTCAGCGTATGCAAGCGCCCTATAATTTGTATTCGCTACTATGACAGGTGGGATCCCCGGTGCTGAGTTCAGTTTATTTAAAAATATGTCTAAGTACAATGCAAACAAAAGTGGAGAAGCAGGGCAACCCTGGCGGGTGCCTCTAGAAATGGAAAAAAAATCAGATTTTTTTTAACTCAGTTTTATGCAAGATGTAGGTGATACATTTAGCGCTTTTATGGCCGAGATGATCCGGGGACCAAAACCTTTAATTTCTAGCATCTCCCACAGATATGGCCAGGCTACCCTGTCGAATGCCTTCTCGGCATCCAACAGGGTAATACCAAGGTCACTGTTCGTTGCCTCAGCTCTGTCCATTAAAGTGATTACACGCCTAACGTGATCTGAGGTGTCCCGACCAGGAATAAAGCCATGTTGAACCGGCGAGACTATTGTAGAGATTACCCTTGATATACGAGAGGCTAAGATCTTCGAGAAGATCTTACTATCCGCATTTATAAGCGAAATCGGTCTAAACAACGAGGGAAGAAGAGGAGGTTTGTCTTTCTTTAAGAATGCCATTATTGTAGAATAACTCCATGATGGAGGTGCTACCGCATTTTGTGCTTCTATACATGTTTGCAATAAATCTTGTTTTAAAAGGGCTCTAAACACTCTATAAAATTCTAAGGGTATACCATCTGGCCCTGTAGCTTTCCCAGTAGCCAGAGAAAGAATAGCCATTTCTATTTCCTCCCATGAAATTTCGGCCTCTAAGGCTATAGCTTGAATATCAGTTCATTTTGAAATAGTATCCGACCCGCAGAAATCTAGCAATGTCTCTGAGGAGTATGAAGTATCTTCCTCCCTATATAGTTTGCTGTAAAATAAGCGAAAGATCTCCAAAATATCTTCAGGTTGAGTATAAATCTGACCCGAATCGTCTTGAATCTCCTTCACATTATTGAATGTTTCCTGCTGTCTGAGTCTCTTAGCCAATATCCTTCCTGTCATTTCCCCCATCTCATAAATTTGTGAGCGAGATACTGCAAACTGTTCAGCAAGTTTCCTTGCATAGATCTCATATAGCCTGGACTTATGAATAGCCAATCTAGCTTTAATATGCTCCGTATCCTGAGCTGTACTAATAGCGGATATCAATTTAGCTTCCCACTCTTGTACTGCCCTGTAATAGGTGGCAAGTTTAGCTCGGGAGGACTTTTGTTTATTAATAGAGTAGGACAAAGTTTCTCCCCAGACCGCAGCCTTAAAAGAGTCCCAGACCATTTGAGTGGTAGCTGTGCCACGGTTAACATCAAAGAATTCCTTAATCCATGTGGACATATGCTCAATATACACAGAGTCTGCCAAAAGTTTACGTTCGAATGTCCAGGAGTTTCTCTCACGGGGTAAGCCATGACCATATTTGATCTCTAATAATATAGGATTATGGTCCGAGATTATTCTCGGGAAAATCTCGAAAAGGATATTATTTAATAATGTCATGGAGCTGAAAAAATAGTCTAAGCGTACCAGCTTCTGGTGTGGGGCAGAGTAGTATGTATATCCAGGTGACCGATCTCTCGAAATAAAGCCTACATCCACCAACCCAAACTCTGTAACTAAGCCTCTTAGTGCCTTGTAGGTCTTACTCTTAAGACCAGTATAAGGATTTTCTGAGGTTAAATCAAAGTCCCTATCTATATGAATATTAAAATCCCCACACAATACTAAAGGAGTAGGCCACGCAGCGAGTTCTATACTTAAAAAGTTAAGGAGGTCGGAGTCGTCAACATTTGGGCCATAAATTGAGCAAATAGTTAAAGGTTTGCCGTCAATGTATAATTCTAATATGACCCATCTTCCATACTGATCAGTTTTGATTCGGTTGCAAGATCCTAACCCTTTTCTAATAAGTACTGCCACTCCCCTAGTAGTGGTTCCTTGGCTAGTACATCCCGCAAGGCACATACCCAGATCGTTAAACCATTTTCTATTATTCCAGCTCAAATGCGTTTCTTGTAGGCACAAGATATCAATTTTCATACTATGAATAATTTGGGCACATATACCCCTTTTTTGCTTGTTGTTCAGCCCACAGATATTCCAGGAACATATCCTTAATTTATCCATTTATTTTTTGTATTATTGTCTGTTTTTGTTCTCCCCTCATTATATATGTCACAATTTTGTTTAGCCACCCCTACTTTATCCAGAATTGAAACAAAAATCAAACCATCTTCATCTAGTTTACAATCGCTGTAACAGATTACATTAATCCTGTTCTTGCTTGCCCCTCCACCACACCCCACCCTCCCCCTGACCCCCCTCCCACCCCCACCACCAACACCAACCCCACCCCAAGAAAGCAAAGGGACTGATCAGTCCCTAAAAGTGATGGTCTGAGAAGCATATTGCGTCTCGCCGTGCGCTCTCATCTGCATAACCCCTGTCTGGTTGAAGGAAAAAAAAAAAAAGTGCGTTATAATCCCATTTTAGTCCATAAATGATCAGTTTTTTTCAGTCACTTAGAGAGATAAAGACAGATATCTATTATATCAATTCAACTCATTTTTTACATTGTAGATAATAAGTCTTTGCGCTCCTTTCCAGTCAGTCCCCAAACTACTTTCAAACTTTACCGATCCTAAAAACATTTTCAACCCGGTAACTTTAGTTTGGGGACTGACTGGAAAGGAGCGCAAAGTGAACGATGGGGCATTTAGCAAATGTTATTTAATAACATGAATTTCAGCGGGCAAAACGTTGATTATGAGCTTTAAGTTACAAACCTGTTCATCTGACACGAGGTCCATTTGTTGTATAATTTGATAAATCATAGTCATTTTGAGATATAACTTAACAGTCATGTTTTTTAATAATTGTAGTGAACCCCTGACGAAGTGCAAAGAAAGGCACGAAATGCATTGGGTGACCGAAATGATCTAATCAAAGAATATCTATGTAACATTCCATGCTACAGAACAAGGCTCGTTATGGCATGTCTTCAGCATTAAGGTGTTTAAATGTGAACATAGTTTGTCCAACATGTGACCGATAAACCATGAACAGCATAAGAGATGGAATAACTTTAACGAAAATAAAAATCGATGAACTTGAACTACTTTTGGCATCAGTATGTTGCACTTAAAGCTGTGCGTCCGGTGTGGGGTGCATCCTCGCCCCACTTCCTCCAGTGACTGTTAATAATAGGGGCATCAGGGGTAAGTGATACCAATGATTTGCTCTAATCATTGATAGAAAGAATTATAGTGTAGTTCCTATATTCCCAATAGGCTCTGCGCATTATAATAATATATCCCATAGATTTGACGTAGGACTTGTGTCAATAGGTCTCTATCGAATATACTAAACTTAATAGTGAGTGCCAGCTAGCTCAGAGGTCACTACAAACTTTCTCGAATACACAAGAAGGGATTCGTTTCTGACAACCGCATAAACATGACAACTTTGTTTCCCCAAGAATAAGAACATATCTCTCAGAGTCGTGGAAACAATAGATAACTAGTTCACTCAGTCAATCGTGCATGATTCGTTTCTACAGAGTTGCAGAGAAGTAAAGAGATGGGCGTTTTCAATAGAAGATTTATTGAACAGTCTTCTTTCTCATGTAAGAGAGGTGAACTGCTACAATCGTTAGGCAGAATGCAAAGTATAATGCATAGTATAATGCATACAGCGAGAATAGTATTATGAAATAATACTGTAAGAGCATTGTATGGTTTCTAAGCCATATAGAAATACATACATAAATAACATAGACTAAAATACTCAACTGGTGCTTCTAAAATACGCCTACCCCAATGTACCTAACCTAGGTCTAGTACCAGGGAAGAAGTAAGTATTGTTTAGCATAAGTTTTAGTTCTTGCCAAGAATCTACCAAAGGTTTCTCTAGGTTCTAATCAGCTCTATACCTTGTTAAAATGAAGGAGATCTGGTATCTCTGTCTCGGAACTCGATTTCCCCACACCCCACAAGGGGAGTCAGAAACACTGGAGCTGGATTCTCGGCAGAGGAGGGCGGCTTCCTGATCAGTGCGTCAACTGGAAATTCGGCTTCCTTCGACACTTGCTGTAGCGAGCTGAGCCGGGCAAGTAGGCCGTCAAACTGCTCCGACCACCTTGCTTGCCATAGCAAGTGAAGGTATATTTTTACCTCAAAGGTGTTTAGGAATGCCATGTTTGACGTAAAGTTGGGCATATGAACGTCATGAATGAACCCCTGAGGAATAGTTGTTCATATTAAAACTAACTGAGTTCTTGGAGAAATCAATATTCAAGCAAGGGGAGGTCCCTAACGGCTTAAGCTGGTTTTCCAAGAAATCATTGTGATGTTTGGTGATGTTTGGTGAACGGATGGAAGTAGCCATACCTGTATTTGGGTTGCATGGGCTATGCCTAAAAAAGGGCTGGATTTCTATGCCTATATAAGGGGAACGTGAATTGTACCTATATAAGGGCATGAATCGGGAAAATTCAATCGGAACCTAAAACGCCATATAACACCCACTCCACTTTCTTATGTACGACTTATCTAAACATATCTAAACATGATGCTTTAAACCCCACCCAAAACACATAAGAATGCATTGGTACTGGTTGTACATGAAAAAGCATTTGTGTTGTACGCATTAAAAGCAAAGTTTCATTCTAGGCATATAGTTGACACTTGTAAGGATGCTGTCTGAATGAATCATGAAAATACATTTATGAAATGGCTCGTAAATACAGAAGAAAAAGACTAAACCATTTCATGGCAGCTTACAAAAACGTTTGAATGTGGACAAGGTCAAATATTGTCTCTGGAAATTTTTCAAAGAATTCTAGTTCTGTATGAATAGTTCTACTTTAAGCAGATAACTTTGTGCCAAAAAAAAAAAAATACAAATTTGGAAAAAGAAAAAGTTAATCATAGAAAAAAGAGTTCCAAAGTAAGTAGCCACTGCTGGCCTGGCGGGTGTGATCCGCCCGCCATCCTTGCTGCAATGACCCCCGCCATATTAACATGGCTGGAGGGGTCCGTGGGGGATGGAAAGACCGTCCACCGCTATTCCGCCCCGGTCGCCTTGAGACCGGGGCGGAAAAAGGTTTATATGGTGGCGGTGTCTATCAGACACCGCCAGCCATATCAGGATGGGCTTCGTCATGTGGTCTTCACTTTGGGGGCCCATTGCAGACCCCCATGGTGAAGCCGAGGTGGGGGGTGCACATGGGGGTTACCTGTGGTACCTCCCTGTATTTGCATACACAATGCGGCAGGCACTGTGATTCCGCATTGTCCTGGAATGATTCGGATCACTAAGTTGCATACGTTTACGCGTGTTTGCAAATGCGTTGTTGCTAACATGTCTGTTTGTAATGAACGCAAAATTTCTGTGTGTTTTTGAGTCCAATTAACTGTTTTAAAATCAGGTTTGATTAATTCGTAGAGAGGTTTAAACCTCTCTGCGTAATTTAGAATGTAAGTTCTTCCGAAATATAGGAAACCTAGAATCGACTGTAAGTTTTTCCGCGTTTTTGGATTTTGGAGCAGCGCGCATTTCTCTAGAAAGTTTGCTGCCAGACTTTTGCCTTCACTTGAAAGTTGATATCCTAGAAAGAGGACATTTAAATGGGCAATTCTTGATTTCTTGAAATTGAATTTGTACCCTTCTGAGGCGAATCCAAGTATGATGGTGTTCACCCTGTTCAAGTGCCTGTCCAAGTCATCATCTGGTAGATAGATGTCATCTACATATGATAATGATTCATCATCATAAGTTTGTAGTAACTCTGTTACCCTTGCTAAAAATAACCCAGGACTGTTCTTGAATCCCTGTGGGAGATGACAGAAGTGTCGCTGTGACCCCATAATTGAGAAAGCGGTCAAATACCTACTTTCTGGTGCAATGTTTATATTTTTTACGCACAATGTTATTCATTAATGCTGCACTGTTTGCATTTTGTACTGCAAACGTTTTGCAACAAGAGTTTAGATGTCTGTAATTCAATACTAGACGATACATATTGTCTGGTTTGGAGACAGGAAACAAAGGATTGTTCATTGATGAGGTGCATGTTTCAATTACCTCCTGTTGATCTAAGGTCTCCCTGACCAGTTTTTTAGCTTCTTGCTTAACTGGGTACTGCCTTTGTGCAGTTGGTTGATTTTTCAACTGGAATTTATGGTGAGGAGAACCCTCATCCCATCCCACATGATTTTTGTATAATGCAGGAGCCTGGGCTACTTGCCATTTCCTGGCATAGGTATGTTTTAAATGAATTGGAATGTGGTTGGAGAAGGCTGGCACAATGCTGTCCTCGCCATGTGGGCACGCCCTGACAAATTATGGTGGCCAGTCTTGTTCAGCGAGAAGAATGTCATAACCCTTAGAGAGTCACTCCCAAAAGAGTGCTCTTATCTTTCTTGGTATGTCCCCCTCCATTCGGAGTGGTATTTCATATAACTTATGTGGACAATTAACCCTGGTATCTGCACTTTCAACTTGAATGAATTCATTCAAGTCCACTGTCTCCAGATGATCATTCAAGTTCTTGCAAGCTGTGGTGACTTCTGCTGCGCTGTCCAACATTGTCTGAGCCCATTCCCCGTTCTTGAGTTGTGTCCTCAAGATTCTCGGCATGTCCGATTTTTAGACCTGCTACCTTCCTTTTGGTGAATTGAGATTTCTTGTTTTTCTGAACGTGTTGATCGTCTTTTGACTTCATGCGATCTCCTTGTGTTCTGACCATCCTCTTCTTTCGGATTTCTGTGATGAAGTCTGAAAGGTACGAGAGGAACGTGTATCAGTATCATGATATCTATTAGGTTTTCTCAAATTATCCCTATTCCTGAGGTTATACCTCCTTTCTTTTGAGGAGACCTACCTTGGGATTGAGAACGCTTCTCTTTAGAAGTTTGTTTGGTGTTTTCCCACTTCTTTTAAGAAGTAGTAGAAGTATTTTTATTAAAGACCTTTACAGGACATTGGGAAAGTTGGGGTTTAACTGGTTACCCACCCAGACTGTCTCTGCCTAATTCTTCATAGGATTTTTCAATTATTCTGGCCAATTCTTGTGGTTGCTCACTTACATCAAATTCCCTTAACTTTTGGCGATCGCCACGGATGCTGCTTCACCTTTAATATTAGATAATATTATTGTTGAGACCTGTTTAAAATTTTTCAGTAATTTCATACCTAGATTTAAAGCAAGCTCTGCCCCGTATTCATTTTGAATCTGTTTCAGGACGTCTGGTATTACCGCCATAGACTGAACACCATGTGTTTTAGTGTATATTGCAGCAAAGACTGTACCCCAAGTGTCGCAGTCCTCCAGATGTGGTGCGATCCCCATTGGTAAACAGATTGTCAAAATTCTGTGTTTCTCATGAGGGGTAGTATTAGGAAATACTGCCTCGATTTGAGTGATTTTTTGAGCTATCCAGAATGGAATTTGTTCCCGTTTTGTGGATAATTTACCGACGACTGAGTGTAAAGACTGTGGTGTACTTCTATTTGTGTTCCCCTGGTGGGGGGGATGCGGTGGAATCATTATTGATGGTTGGACTGTAAGAGTCCGCATGACATATTGAACCAATTGTCTATAGATTTTGATTAGCTCTCTGAGTTGAGCTCGAAGTTCCACATCTGTCATTTCATTAATTTCAGGATGTGGAGTATAGCTGGCTAAAACCGGCCATGTTGCTCCTGGCCTACCTAGTGGACCGAGCCTGGTAATGTGATTTATATGTTTTAGGCCGCCTTTAAACCAATATCCTCGAAAGAAATGTATTCTGTTGGTGGTTCATCTTCTTTGTAGAAGTGAAACACATTTGTTACTGCATTTGCTTCAGGGAAGATTATCCATGAATAGAATAACTCTGTCTGGTGATATTCATGTGCCTCTATCACATAAACTACCCTACCACCTCTTGCTGATAGGCCATTTTTTATAAGTTTTTTTAGTGATGGCTCTCCTAAAATTTGTAGGAATGCTTATGGCATCTCGTCAGTTTCTTGGAAACATGAATAGTTAAGAGCTGCATCGGCTTGATCAGCAGCAGTTCTCCAGGCCCCAGGAAGTTCCTCTTCGGCCATTTTGTTGACTGAAAGCTTGCAAAGCAAGTTTCAAGGAAACAAAGATAAGGTGCACAATATTTTGAAACACTGTATCCTTCAACGTAGAACAAACCAAAAAGGTAATACATAAGATTTTCGTCCTACTCAGCTATGGCGGATATTATCCCTTTACCCACTCCAGACATCTATTGGAGTATTTTCAGAAAAGGGGTCTCTGAGAAAAGCACGACTGAGTTACTTTAGTCTCTAGCATTAAATTAGTGCCTTACCAAACATTGGGCGCCATGTAGTGTAGTTCCTATATTCCCAAAAGGCTCCGCGCATTGGAATAATATATCCTATAGATTTGACGTAGGACTTATGTCGATAGGTCTCTATTGAATATACCAAACTTATTTGTGAGTGCCAGCTAGCTCAGAGTTCACTAGAAACTTTCTCAAATACACAAGAAGGGATTTGTTTCTGACAACCGCATAAACATGACAACTTTGTTTCCCCAAGAATAAGAATATATCTCTCAGAGTTGTGGAAAAAATAGATAACTAGTTCACTAAGTCAATTGTGCATGCTTCGTTTCTACAGAGTTGCAGAGAAATAGAGTGACGGGCGTTTTCAATGAAAGGTTTAATGAACATTCTTCTTTCTCATGCATGCAAGAGAGGTGAACTGCTACAATCGTTAGGCAGGATGCAAAATATAATGCGTACAGCGAGAATAGTATTATGAAATAATACTGTAAGAGCATTGTATGTTTTCTAAGCCATATAAAAATACATACATAAATAACATAGACTAAAATATTCAACTGGTGCTTCTAAAATACGCCTACCCCAATGTACCTAACCTAGGTCTAGTACCAGGGAAGAAGTTAGTATTGTTTGGCATAAGTTTTAGTTCTTGCCAAGAATCTACCAAAGGCTCCTCTAGGTTTTAATCAGCTCCATACCTTGTTAGAATGAAGGAGGTCTGGTATCTCTGTCTCGGGACTCGATTTCCCAACACCCCGCAAGGGGAGTCAGAAACACTGGAGTTGGATTCTCGGCAGAGGAGGGCAGCTTCCTGATCAGTGTATCAGCTGGAGAGTCAGCTTCCTTCGGCACTTGCTGTAGTGAGCTCCGTCGGGCAAGTAGGTCGTCGAACTTCTCCGAACCACATGAACGTCATGAATGAACCCCTGGGGAATAGTTGTTCATTGTAAAACTAACTGAGTTCTTGGAGAAATCAATATTCAAGGAAGGGGAAGTCCCTAACGGCTTAAGCTGGTTTTTCAAGAAATCGTTGTGGCGTTTGGAGAACGGATAGAAATAGCCATGCCTGTATTTGCGTTGCATGGGCTGTGCCTAAATAAGGGCTGGATTTCTATGCCTATATAAGGTCAACGTGAATGGACCTATATAAGGGCATGAATTTGGAAAATTCAATCGGGACTTAAAATGCCATACAACAGGATAAAAAGCAGGGGGGGCAGGACACAGCCCTGCCTGACCCCTCTACCAACTCTGATGGCCTTCGATACCTCTCCGCCCTTCCCAATCCAAACCCTGGCGTGCAGGTCCTTATGTAAGTAGGCTAAAAAATGCACTAAAACCTCATCCAGGACATATTTTAAAAGGATAGACCAAAGCTGAGACCTATTAACAAAATCGAAGGCCGAGGTAAGATCCATAAATGCCAGGTAAATAGGAGATTTTTTAGCTATTGTATATTTACCTATAATCTGATTGAGTTTGAGGGAATGCTCAGCAGTGCCAACTTTGCTCCTAAATCCCTCCTGACAAGGACGAAGAATGTGACCCTCCTCGGCCCAAACCCTGATCTTGTTAAACAAGATTCTCCCTAAAATTTTCAATGTATTGTCGATCAGGGAGATCGGCCTATAACAACTTGGATTAGAACGGTTGCCCTTTTTAAAAATAGGCACAATTTTACTGGGATTGATGAAACCAATGAATTGTTAAAAACATTCAATAAAAGAGGCACCCAAAATTCAGGCTGGTGTTTAATAAGATCAATTGGCAAGCCATCTGGGCCTGGCGCTTTGTTGCCCAGACTCTGATGTATTGCTTCCTCTACTTCAGAAAGGGTTATCTGGGCCCGAATAGCTGCCAAACTCTTACATTTATTTGAAAGGGAACAAGTCAAAATTAAGAGTGGGACCACTCTGAACTTCCAAAAGCTTGAAAATAAAGAGCAAGAAAATGAATCCTATCAATTGCATCTGTCAACCCTAAGGAAATAACTTTATGCATTGTGGAGCTATTTCATGTATAACTTTTGCATGTGTAGCTTTCACAATATTCATTATATTTCCTCCCAAAAGCATCACAGTAAAAGCAAGAAATTTCTTCCCCAGGTGCAATATCTCGTAGAACCTTAACGCATGATGTATTGCGGCTAGTGGAAACAAGTTGCAGATTGGCTGGAAGTCTTGACTGACAAATGCTGCATGTTACACAAGAACGCTACGCTGAGCTGTACTGTGTTGTGTTCTTCTATTATGTTACATCTGTTGCAAAAAGTGATAAAGATTTTTTTTTAAATCTCTAATATAAGGTGTACAAGGCTGCAGAAGGTGCCCACCTAGGCACATCTAGTCCAACATGCTGAAGAGGTGCCATCTAAACCATCTGAGCAGGGTCATTACTACACACCTCTATAGTCCGGCATCACATCTGCATGCCTCTAGAAGGCAGCAGCCTCCCCTCTGCATTAGTACCTCTGAATAATTCAGATGCACTGCACTTCCTCTACTTACCTCAATACAGCATCTTTTGCACACAGCTCTGCAGAGCTATACTCACCTCTACATGCCTCTAGAGAGAAGCATTACCTACGGATATCTCCATGGTAAGGTACATATAGTGCAACATTCACCAAAGCTTCTTGATGCTTCAGCAAGCAGCAAAAACTACCTAAATGAAATATGTTTCAGGAGTTCCAGGAGATCACTGAAGTATGTGCCTAGAGATGGCTCATTTATGCCTGGCACATGCTAATGGGTGGACATTATTTACAGGATGCCCTAAGTGATTGGGTAAATATTCCTATTGCTAACCCTACCCACTTTGGGCATCCCCAAGATGTCCAAAGTCTTTGGCACGCTAAACCTTGTACCTGAAGGCTTGGGTCTGTGTGGGAGTGTAGTAGGTAATCCTAGTGCCCTCCTACATGTAACATCACAATCCAGTTCAAGGCAGGTCCTGTACCCATAACAACTTTAGAGACAGAAGTCTGGAAGAGCAAAAGCTTAGTTTTCCCCAGTCTGACAGTGGATATACACAAATTGGGTTGACATCTTTTTCCCTTCCTTTGAAGTGTACCCTAAGTGCTAAAACCAGAAGATCTGTCAAAGAGGCTTTCACACTGTAATGTAAATAAGAGGTACACTGTGACTGGGGCCTGTCTGACTGGGGAGACAAAAGAAGGGCTCTTTCCAAGTGTAAGCCAATATTGCCTGCAATAAGGGAAGGAGTGGCATTGAGTGGAGTAGAGTGCATTGTGTGGAGTAGAGTGGAATATAGCTCTTTACTAAGCGATGCATTACATTGCGTGCTATTACAACACGGTCCTTACAATGACCGCGTGGTTAGTACGCGATGCATTTACATCGCAAGTCTTTACAACGACTTCCACTAAGGGGCACGCTGGACTTAGGAATAGTATTATTTACTATTCCTACTCCAGTTTGTGCAACAGTAGGGAAGGTGGTGGAACGCATTTCCAATACCTCAGCTCTCCCTAGTGGAATACGTTGTAAAAACTTGCGATGTAAATGCATCGCGTACAAAAAACGCGGTCGCTGTAACAACAGCGTTGTAAAGGTATCGCTGTGTAATTACCACATTGTAAAGGTTGTTTCCCGTAGATTGGAGTGGTACTGTACGGAGTGGCATCGGGTGAAGTACAGTTGCATTGTATGGAGTGAAGTGACACTGTGTTAAAGGAAGTGAAGTGAAGTGTCACCGAGCGGGCTGTGTAATGAAGTTAGTTGGAGTGGTATGCTGTAAAACACTTTCACAACTTGTTAGAGGTAGTAAGTGCCATATAATACAATTCAATTTGCAAGGTGTGGCATTGAGTGGAGTGAAGTGGCAGTGAGTGAAGTGGCATAGCGTGTCAAGAAGCAGCATTGTGTGGAGTGGAATGGCATTGTGTGGCCAGGAGCTGAAAGGCATTGTGTGGTGAGGTATGAGATTATGTAGCATAGCGAGGAGTGGCATTATGTGGAATCTATTGCCTTGTGTGCAGTTGAGTGTTGCTTGAGGTGGAGTGGAGTGTCACACTGAGGTAGATTTAAGTGGCATGCTTTAAAGCATTTTGACGACTTGTCAGTGGTAGTAAGCGCCATATACTACAATTCAAATTGAGTGGAGTGACATTGAGTGGTATGGAGCAGCATTGTGTAGAGTGGAGTGGCATTGCATGGCCAGGAGCAGAACAGCATTGTGTGATAAGGCATGGTATTATGTAGCATAGTGTGGAGTGGTTTCGTTTGGAGTGACATTGAGTGGAATCTAGTGCCTTGTGTGCAGTTGAGTGGCACTGTGTGACGTGAAGAGGCAGTGTCAATCAATCAATCAATCAAGGCATTTGTATAGCGCGCTACTCACCCGGGAGGGTCTCAAGGCGCTGGGGGAGGGGTAGGTCACTGCTCGAACAGCCAGGTCTTGAGCTGCTTCCTGAAGGAGAGATGGTCTTGGGTTCGCCGAAGGTGGGTGGGGAGGGAGTTCCAAGTCTTGGCTGCCAGGTAGGAGAAGGATCTTCCTCCGGCGGTGGCTTTGCGGATGCGTGGTATGGTGGCGAGTGCGCGGCTGGTCGATCGTGGCTGGCGGGTGGGCGTGTAGAAGGTCATGCAGTCATTGAGGTACTTGGGGCCCAGGTTGTGGAGAGCCTTGTGTGCGTGGGTGAGGAGTCTGAACGTGATTCTCTTGCTGCCGGGGAGCCAGTGCAGGTCTCTCAGGTGTCCGGTGATGTGGCTGTGTCGGGGGATGTCGAGGATGAGTCGTGCGGAGGCGTTCTGGATGTGTTGGAGTCTTTTTTGGAGTTTGGCGGTGGTTCCGGTGTAGAGGGTGTTCCCGTAGTCTAGTCGGCTGGTGACGAGTGCCTGGGTGACGGTCTTCCTGGTTTCCGTGGGGATCCATCTGAAGATCTTGCGGAGCATGCGCAGGGTGTTGAAGCACGAGGATGAGACGGCGTTGACTTGTCTGGTCATTGACAGGGAGGAGTCCAGGATGAAGCTCAGGTTTCGTGCGTGGTCCGTTGGTTTGGGAGCGGTGCCCAGGGCCGGGGGCCACCAGGAGTCGTCCCAGGCGGAGGGTGATGATCCCAGGATGAGGACTTCCGTCTTGTCTGAGTTCAGTTTAAGGCGGCTGTTTCTCATCCAGTCGGCGACGTCTTTCATCCCTTCGTGTAGGTTGGCTCTGGCGGTGGTGGGGTCATTGGTGAGGGAGAGGATGAGCTGGGTGTCGTCAGCGTAGGAGATGATGTTGAGGTTGTGCTGGTGTGCGATGGCAGTGAGGGGGCTCATGTAGACGTTGAAGAGGGTTGGGCTGAATGAAGATCCTTGTGGTACGCCGCAGATGACTTTGGTGGCCTCGGATCTGAACGGAGGGAGGCGGACTCTCTGGGTTCTACCGGTGAGGAACGAGATGATCCACTCCAGCCCTTTCTCTCGGATTCCGACGTTGCTGAGGCGCTTCACTAGGGTGCGGTGGCAGACGGTGTCGAATGCTGCAGAGAGGTCCAGGAGGATGAGGGCTGCTGTTTCCCCGTTGTCGATCAGGGTTCTGATGTCGTCGGTGGCGGCGGTGAGGGCGGTCTCGGTGCTGTGGTTGGCCCGAAACCCAGACTGCGAGGGGTCGAGGGATCCGTTCGCCTCGAGGAAGGCGGCAAGCTGTTTGTTGACGGTCTTCTCGATGACTTTGGCCGGAAAAGGAAGGAGTGAGATGGGACGGTAGTTCTTGAGGTCGGTGGGGTCTGCTGTTGGTTTCTTCAGGAGGGCGGTCAGCTCGGCGTGCTTCCAGCTCTCTGGGAAGGTGGCGGTGTGGAAGGAGAAGTTGATGGTGTCTCTGAGATGGGGTGCAATGGTGGCGTTGGCTTTGTTGAAGACGTGGTGTGGGCACGGGTCGGTTGGTGATCCGGAGTGGATGGAGTTCATCGTGCGGGTGGTGTCTTCGGTGCTGATCGGGGTCCAGTTGCAGAGGGTGGTGGTGGCGGGCTCTCGTTCGGTGGTAGGGTGCGTGGTCTGTGCGTCGAAGCTGTTGTGTATGTCGGCTAACTTGCGGTGGAAGAACGAGGCGAGTGAGCTGCAGAGGTCTTGCGAGGGAGTGATGTCGTTGTTTCTGGCGCTGGGGTTGGAGAACTCTTTGACGATGCTGAAGAGTTCCTTGCTGTCGTGGGTGTTGTTGTCCAGTCGTTCTTTGAGTGCCGTCTTCTTGGTGGCGCGGATCAGCTGATGGTGTTTGCGGATGCCGTGCTTGAGGGCGGTCCTGTTGTCTGTGGTGTGGTCAAGCCGCCAGGCTTCCTCGAGGGTGCGGCAGTTCTTCTTGGATTCCTTGAGTTCGTCGGTGAACCAGGGGGTTTTCTTGCTGCCGGGTCTGCTGGGGGGGGTTCTTTAGTGGTGCAAGGTCATCGGCGCAGGCGGTCAGCCACTTGGTGAGGTTGCTGGCTGCTTCGTTGGGGTCCGTTGTGCTGGTCGGAGTGTTCTGGCTGAGGGAGGCGGTGAGCTGCTCGGAGGTGATCTTGCTCCAGCTTCGGCGGGGGACCTGTTGCGGGTGGTGGTGGGTCGTAGTTCTTCTGAAGCTGAAGTGGGCGCAGCTGTGGTCGGTCCAGTGGAGTCCGGTGGCGTGGCTGAAGGAGATATGCTTGCTGGATGAGAAGACGGGTCAAGCGTGTGGCCGGCGTAGTGGGTGGGGGTGTTCACCAGTTGCTTGAGTCCGAGGTTGGCGAGTTTGTCCAGCAGGGCGGTGGTGTTTCTGTCGTTGTTGTTCTCCAGGTGAAAGTTAAGGTCCCCTAGGAGGATGTAGTCGGCGGAGGGAAGGGTGTGTGGGCTGATGATGTCTGCGATGTCTTCGCTGAATTGTGTGCATGGTCCCGGTGGTCTGTAGATGAGGGTGCCTCTGAGGGTGGTCTTGGGGTCAGTGTGTATCTGGAAGTGCAGGTGTTCGGCGGCGGTGAAGGTTTCGTCGGAGTTAGTCGAGATGCGGATGGTGTTCTTGTGTACGATGGCGACGCCTCCTCCCGTCTGGTTGACGCGGTCCCTCCGGGTGATCTTGTAGCCGTCCGGGATGGCTATGGCGATGTCGGGTGCTGAGGAGGTGTTCATCCAGGTTTCGGTGAGGAAGGCGACGTCTGGTGCTGTCGCGTCGAGCAGGTCCCAGAGTTCCACGGCGTGCCTGTGGACAGAGCGGGTGTTGAGCAGGATGCATTTCAGGAGGTTGCTGTTGGTGTTGGACTCGTGGGGGTGGTACAGGCCCGGTAGCAGGTGAATCGGCAGGCTCTGCAGGCGAAGGGTCCGTGGGTGCGCCTCGGGGTGGCTCGGTAGCAGGCAGAGTGCATGGAGGGTTGCGGCGTCGTAGGTCTGTCGTGTAGTCTTGCCTCGGCGGTGGGGGCCAGGGGTCATGGCGCTGGGCGCGGTCCAGGCACGGACGGGCGCAGACGGGCTTGCCTTTGGTGCGCCTTCGGCGCACAATCAGCGCGCCCTCTGCGCGTGCGAGGAGGCATCATAAGAAGGGAGCCGGGAGGGAGGGTCCGCTGGGTGGCGGGAGCGGGGTGCCCAATCGGCTGGCGGGGGGCGGGGCCGCAGGGAGGCAGCAGCGGGAAAGGCGGGGACACGAGTGCTGGGTCACCTGCAGCGGTAGAAAATCGCAGGAGGCAGCGGCGTGGAATAGCATTGTCTGGAGTAAAGTGGCATTGTGTGGAATGGAATGGCGTTGTGTGCCATGGAGTGGGTCTGTGTGTTGTGGAGTGGAACTGAATGAAGTGGAGTTGTGTTGAGTGGCCTTGTATTACATGGAGTCACTGTGTTTCATAGAGTGGAGTGGCACTGTGTAGTTGTCAAAGACTAAAAGTGAACTCTTACCACATCTTGCACAGGAGCAGGTAGTGGCCTTTTTCCTGACTCCACCTAGAGGATACCCAGAGTCAGTTATTCAACTTGACCCTCAAGTACCCCCCAGGGGGAAGGGTGAATTGGATAAAATAACAAACAAGAAGAGACTGTTCTGGATCTATTCTTTCTGCTTCTCTTGTCTTTTCTGCCAAATGACTGAAGCCTCGAAAATCCTATTGCACCAAAGGGAAACAACTGGTTAAATCACTCTTGCTATACTTTCTCTAGTCTATTCTAAATGCATTACAACCTATTATTCCAGAGACTAGTGCTACTCTCCTTTTTCTTATCTGTATTTTCTTTTAGGAACCTTACTCCCAGAAGTTTCCTATCTGTAAATACATATATGTTAGACTCTAATCTTTTCTATAACCTTTTACTCTCTATCCTTCTATCTCTTCTTAATTCTTACCTTCTCTAGGAAAGTTTAGCTCTTAACTGTAGTCCTTGTAGTCAGATATTCTAATATTCCTTAGTGTATTACTTGTCACTACCTATTATTTATTCTAACTTCTTCTTCACTTCTTTTTTTTAGATTTTTCTCCTCTGAATTCTGGCACTCTAAAGAACTAGTTTTGGTAAGTATTAACCATGTATTTACACTCGTCTTTTCTCTGTCTTACTCCATAGTTACTTTGTTATATAGTCTCTCATAACTTCTCACAATTACGCATATTTGAAATTCTTGTGCAAGCGTTCACTTATCTGTTCTTTGTTTACTCTTCCTCAGGTTCTGTAGCTGTTTTCACGGGTGCTCCTCGTGACGATTCTCCAAAGCGTGAGGTAAGCCAGGACTCTAACAGCTCCTCCTTAGAACGTAAACTCTACTCAGGGTCAGGAAGTGGGCTAAGAGGGAACCAGCGGGAAAGAAGGGAAATTCGGAATAGTTTGGCTTTAAATACCAACAAGGAAATGCACGACGCAAGAGGGAATGAGAGGATAGGGGGGGGAACAAGATACAGCCCAAAAAATCAGGAGCTCAAATCCGACACGACTATCTCTTCTGTTGCTTCAGGTGAAGTGCGCATTAGATTTGCCGCGCGCGCTTCACCTAATCTCGGACACCTGTAGAAATGTCCGTCAACTAGACCGCTGACTCGCATGGTGAGTCGGGGGCCATCTTACAATTCCGCTCTTGAATCAAAGATGTCCAACAGCGGCCTAATATCGAATTTCTCCCCTTGGCCTGGCGGATTTTGGTTTTAATACCACACACAACATGAAATAGTCCAGTGGCAATTTTGGGAGGCCTGACAGTACCCCCAAACAAAGGAGGTTCTTTCTCTTTTGGCGTTGTTGGAAACCTTTTATGAAAAGACTTCACCAACCGGGGAGCATGAACATATGAAGCCACTTCCCATGATCGTTCTTCTGGACCATAGCCCTTCCAGTCCACCAAGTAATACAGTTTTCCCTTCATTATTTTAGAGTCCAAAATTTATTTTACTTCGAATTCTACTCCAGACTGGAATTGGATGGGTTTTGGTGGTGAGTGTTTTTGAAGCTCAGGTGATGTCTTTTTTAATAAGGACACATGTAAAACTGGATGGATTTTCAATTTAGCAGGCAAGGTCAAGCGATAGGTTACTGGATTTATCTGTATTTCAATTGGATAAGGACCTATGTATCTTGGTAGGAATTTCCTATTTCCTTTCAGTCTTACATTTTTTGTGCTTAACCATACTTCTTCTCCATCTTTTAAACTAGGACGTTCTCTTCTCTTTTTATCAGCATACATTTTATATTTCTTTTTTGCTAGTTCTAGATTCTGGGAGGCATCCTGCTGAACTTCTTTTAAATGAGTAACTAGCTCTTGAACTGCTGGGACAGAAATGTCTGTGTGTTTTACAGTAGAGTTTGGGTGTCTGCCATAATTCAGGTAAAACGGGGAGTATCCAGTAGAGGCATTCCTAGCATTATTGTGTGCGAACTCTGCAGCCCACAAATAATCTGACCAGTCTCCCCCCCTGTTTTAATAGAAACAATATCAAATACTGTTCTAATTCTTGATTAACTCTCTCGGTTTGCCCATCGGTTTCTGGATGATAGCTAGTGGAATATCTAGCCTCAATTCCCAAAACATTCAGAAAGGCCTTCCAGAAGTGGGACAGAAACTCAGAGCCCTGGTCTGAAATTACTACCTTGGGGATTCCATGTGCCTTGAATACATGAGTACTGAAATGGTTTGCTAACTGCTTGGAAGTTGGTACCCCTTTCAAAGCCAGAAAGTGTGCCATCTTTGTAAATGCATCTACCACCACCCATAGTGTATCAAAACCTCGACTAGAGGGTAGATCAACTATTAAGTCCATCGTGATTGTGTGCCACAGACCTGGAGGGGTGGGAAGGGGTTGCAACAGCCCTTTAGGAGCCTGCCGTTCTGATTGTCCCTGAGCGCATATCTCGCATGATTTTACATAATTGTCTATATCTGTGGTCATGTGCGGCCACCAGTAGTGTCTGTTTTCTAGTTCTTTGGTCTTAGCCTCTCTTTTATGACCAGTCAACAAGTTATCATGGCACTCATGTAGCATTTGATTTTGCAATTCCTTGGTTGGTATATTCAGTGCTCCTTTGTGGTAAGGTAATTGAAGTTTGATTTCCCGGCCTTCTTCTTCTTTCACCCATTCTTGCATGTCTTCTAGACTCATGACTTGAGCGATCTGTTCACTAAAAGTAACTGGGGTAGTGGCACAGACTATACTCGAATTGGGTATGATGTTCTGTTTTTCCTCCAAAAATGTTTGATCCTCAGTTCCAATTCTAGATAATGCCTCGGCTTTTCCATTTTGTGCTCCAGGTCTGTAAGTGAGCACAAAATCATAATCAGCAAAATATAAAGACCACCGGAGTTGTCTTGGCATTAGTGTTTCGCGGATTTCAAAAATTTTACATTTCGATGATCGGTAAAGACCGTCACTTGGAGTCTGGCTCCCATAAGATAATGGCGCCACTCCTTAAAGGCGTCCTTAATAGCCAACAATTCTTTTTCAGTAATCCTGTAGTTATGTTCCGCTGGCGATAATTTTCTCGACCTGTAGGCCACTGGGTGTAGTTGGCCAGTGTCCTTGTGCCTTTGAGATAGAACGCCACATATTGCCTGGTCGGAGGCATCCGTCTCCACATAGAATGGCACCGAAGGGTCGGCATGCAAAAGTACTGGAGCTGAGGTAAAATTTGCTTTCAACATGTTAAAGGCCTCTTCCGCTTCCTTCGTCCATTCAAAACGAACACCTTTTCTTAGCAACTTGGTGAGAGGTAGAATCTTTATGGAGAATTCCTCAATGAACCTCCTGTAAAAATTTGCAAAACCAATAAAACTTTGCCCCTCTTTTACACTGGTGGGGGATTTCCAATCTACCACTGCCTGGATTTTGCATTCGTCCATATTCACTACGGTCGGGGAAAGGATAAATCCCCAAAATTCCACCTTGGCGACATTAAAGGCACCTTTTTCCAGTTTGACAAATAGACAATTCTCTATAAGTCTTTGCAAGACTCCCCTCACTTGTTCTCGATGTTTGTTTGTATCATCAGAGTAAATCAGGATATCATCGATGTAGGCAATTGCGCACTGATCAATAAATTCTCTCAGAATGTCATTAATAAAGTGCTGAAAAGCCGCTGGGGCATTGCACAGACCATAGGGCATTACCTGGTATTCGAATAATCCAAATTTCGTCCGGAAAGCAGTTTTCCATTCGTTTCCCTCCTTCATCCTGATTAGGTGATAGGCTCCCCTCAAGTCTAACTTGGTGTATATCTGGGCGCTCTTGACCTGATCCAATAAAACAGAGATGAGAGGGAGTGGGTAACACATTTTTTTGTAATCTTGTTTATCACGCGATAATCTATGCAAGTTTGCAGATCTCCTTCCTTTTTTGGTATGAAAAACAGAGGCGAAGGCACCGGGGATTTGGACGGGTGGATGAAACCATTTGCTAAATACTTATCCAAGTATTCCTTCAGGTGCTGATGTTCCTTTTCCGTTAGCGCATAGACTCAACTGCAGGGTAGATTGGCACCCGGCTCCAGTTCAATCGTACATGTCATATTCACGATGAGGAGGTAGTTGTTCTGCCTCCTTTTCATTGAAAACATCTTCGAAGTCTTGATACTCCTGAGGAATTTCTTGTGAATTAATTACACACACCGACGCTTCCATCATACACAACGAGTGAGCCGAATTATTCTCATAATTCTTTTCTTTTCTCCCCAAACAATTTTCCTTGCAGTAATCCGAATTAATTGCAATTGTTATGGCGCTCCAATCAATTTTGGGGTTGTGTTCGGTCAACCATGGTAGTCCTAAAATGAGCTGGAATTGGGGTGCATCAATCAAATTGAACTGGAGGACTTCTTTGTGCCCGTCGTTAGATATCATCTGCAAAGGTTCGGTATGACTCACAATTGCTCCAGACGAAAGGTTTGTGCCACTCACTGCTCTCACTGGTTCACTTTTGAGTTTAGTGATGGCCTTTAATCCAACCTTGGCTGCAAACCTGAGATCACAAAAGTTCCCAGTGGCCCCAGAATCCACCACAACGGACACATCCGTAAGAATTACTTCTTGGAATTTTATCACCATAGACAGGACTAAATGAGGTGAGGATGACTGAACCGTATTTGCTAGTTGGTGTTCTTTTGGAGTTGATTCTTGATTAGCATACACCGGTCCAACTCCTCCTACTGGTGGTGCTGCGAGTTTTCCTTCGGCTTAAACAAAGTCTTTGGTTTCTTTTGACAACCTCTCACAAAGTGTCCATTCCAACCACAATACATGCTTAGTTTTACAGCCCTTCTCTTTTCCTTTTCTTCTTTTGTCAGTGGGCCCCTAATGGTTCGGATTTGCATCGGCTCGGAGTTAGCTTGTCCCTCCACTGTTCGATTATAGTCAGATCGGGCTCTGTCAAACCTAGGCACAGTGGGCTTAAAATCTCTTCTATTTTCTCCTTTCCTTTCTCCTTGACGGAAATCAATTTCTAATACTAAATCCCCTAATTCGGATATCTCTGTTGGTCGGTTAGGTATCTGTGCTAGTACATCCTTCAGTTCGTCTCGTAACCCACGATAGAAGACTGCGGCTCGTTTACTTTCCGGCCAATTGGTTTCTACAATCAACTTATTAAATTGAGCTTAATAAGCTACTAATTCCCGGTTGCCTTGTCGTAGTTCTAGTAATTCATTGTCCACTGCTTGCGATATTCTTCTCCGATCAAATATTCAAAGGAATTCTTTCTTAAACTCATCATAGTTCTGTAGAATTGGAACATCTCTGGAAACTAAGGGCATCGACCACGATGCTGCATCACCACTTAGATAAGACAGGGCAAATGCCACTCTTGACTGAGCATCTGGGAAAATAGAAGGGTGACACATAAAGTAAAGGGAACATTGTGTGAGAAATATTTGGGCCTTTTGGGGGTCCCCACTAAATCGTTCAGGAGGGGCCAAAGGAATAACCAGAGATAGAGAATGTATAACCTGTGTCGTTAGTCTATTTGAACCCTCCACTGTAGTTCCTAAATTTTCTCTCCCTACGTTAAATGGTTGTCCCACTCTTTGAGCCAACTCTGCAGTTTCATTTCTGGATTTAACCATCTCTTGTTTAAGATTCTGTTTTTCTTCTCTAACAGCCATCAGTTCCTTTTGTATGGCCTCTAAAACTGTTCCCTGGGTTTGTAGGTTTAAACCCTCTGCCATCCTGCTCGGGTGCAGTTAGAATACGTGGGCACTTCACTCTGTCAAAGACTAAAAGTGAACTCTTACAACGGCTTGCACAGAAGCAGGTAGTTGCCTTTTTCCAGACTTTACCTAGAGGATACCCAGAGTCAGTTATACAACTTGACCCTCAAGAACCCCCCAGGGGGAAGGGGGAATTGGATAAAATAACAAACAAGAAGACACTGCTCTGGATCTATTCTTTCTGCTTCTCTTGTCTTTTCTACCGTTTGACTGAAGCCTCGAAAATCCTAATGCACCAAAGGGAAACAACTGGTTAAATCACTCTTGCTATACTTTCTCTAGTCTATTCTAATTGCATTACAACCTATTCTTACCTAGTATTCCAGAGACTAGTGCTACTCTCCTTTTTCTTATTTGTATTTTCTTTTAGGAACCTTACTCCCAGAGGTTTCTTCTCTGTAAATACATATATGTTAGACTCTAATCTTTTCTATAACCTTTTACTCTCTATCCTTCTCTCTCTTCTTAATTCTTACCTTCTGTAGGAAGGTTTAGTTCCTTACTGTAGTCCTTGTAGTCAGATATTCTAATATTCCTTAGAGTATTTCTTGTCACTACTTATTATTTATTCTAACTTCTTCTTCACTTCTTTTTTTTTATTATTCTCCTCTGAATTCTGGCGCTCTAAAGAACTAGTTTGGTAAGTATTAACCATGTATTTACACTTGTCTTTTCTCTGTCTTACTCCATAGTCACTTTGTTATATAGTCTCTCATAACTTCTCACAATTACGCTTATTTGACATTCATGTGCAAGCGTTCACTTATCTGTTCTTTGTCTTCTCTTCCTCAGGTTCTGTAGCTGTTTTCACGGGTGCTCCTCACGACGTTTCTCCAAAGCGTGAGGTAAGCCAGGACTCTAACAGCTCCTCCTTAGAACGGAAACTCTACTCGGGGTCAGGAATTGGGCTAAGAGGGAACCAGCGGGAAAGAAGGGAAATTCGGAATAGTCCGGCTTTAAATACGGACAAGGAAATGTGCGACGCAAGAGGGAATGAGAGAAGATAGGGGGGGAACAAGATATAGTCAAAAAAATCAGGAGCTCAAATCCGAAACGACTATCTCTTCTGTTGCTTCAGGTGAAGTGCGCATTAGATTTGCTGCGCGCGCTTCACCTAAACTCGGAACCTGTAGAAACGCACGTTAGCTAGACCGCTTACTCGCATGGCGAGTCGGCGGCCATCTTACAAATCCGCTCTTGAATCAGAGATGTCCAACAGCGGCCTAATATTGAATTTCTCCCCTTGGCCTGGCGGATTTTGGTTTTAATACCACGCACAGCATGAGTAAGTACAGTGGCAATTTTGGGAGGCCTGACAGTAGTGCAGAATGAAGTAGCAGGAAGTGGCATTGTGTGGGGTGGAGTAGCACTGTGTGGCGTGATGTGGCATTGTGTGACATGAAGTAGAATTGTGTGGCCTGGAGTGGAATCATGACATTATGTGGAGTAGAATTGGGTGGAATTGAGTGGAGTGGAATTGTGTGGAGTTGAATTGTGTGGTATGGTGTGGGCTGAAGTGAAGTGGAGTTGAATTGTGGCACTGTGTGGAGTGGAATTGGGGCACTGTGTGGAGTGGAATTTTGTGTCATTGTATGGAGTGACATGGAACTGTGTGGCATGGAGTAGAGTGGAACTGTGTGGCATTGTGTGGTGTGGAGTGGAATTGTGTGAAGTGGAGTGAAAGTATGTAGCATTGTGTGTCATGGAATGGAATTGTGTGAAGTGGAGTGAAAGTATGTGGCATTGTGTGTCATGGAGTGAAATTGTGTAGCATTGCATTTAGTGGAATGGAATGTATGGCACAGTGTGGAGTGGAGACGAATTGTGCGGAATGGAGTGTATGGCATAGAGTGGAATTGTGTTGTATACAGTGGAATTGTGCGGTACTGTGTGGAGTGGATTTGTGTGGCGTGGAGTCAATTTGTGTGGCATTGTGTGGAGTGGAGTAGAATTGTGTGGATTAGAAGTGAAAAAGGCTTTATTTCGATACGTAAATATCTTAAAAGCAATACATTACAAACATGCAATTTCAAGCATTAAAAAAAAGGGGCTTACAGTTATAATTTCATAAACCATTCAGATAAAAAATGCAATAAATAGTTAAAAATAATATTAAATTGAAATGGAAAGCCTTTTTGTTCTAATTATCCAAGCCCATTTTAGAAATTTGGAGACAGCGCAAACTGTAGAAGGGGAAGTGTCAGTTAGTAAAATGCGGAGTGCCACCAAATGTTGTCTGGTGCCAAGGAGCCTGCACAGGGGTGCCAACCATCGCTTCCTTGGGGCACGGTACTCGGGGCATTCGAACAGAAAGTGTGCCACTGACTCGACCCTTGTAGGACACACCGCACAAAAAGCAGAGGGCTGAGCCGTTGTTGATCTCCACCTGGACACCAGGTCGGCCAGGGGTAAAGTGCCCACTCGAAATTTGAAATAGAGGGCCCTGTCCATGGAGATGGAGATTAAATCCAGGTAGGGCTCGAATGCTACAGCGTCTTTAATTTGTAAAAATGTAGTGGTTGAGTTGCAGTGACGGGGGTAGCAAATGAGTTTGTTGGTTACCCAGTCCCAATATATCTTCTTCAGGGTGACTTTTGGTGGGGCAGAACGGGTAACCCAACAATTTTCCAAATCCAACTCCACCAGGAGACTCTTGATGTCTCTTAACCATTTTATCCGATGCCATCCGTCCATTGCAAGTACTTCGGACAGACCAGCTGCATAGGAGGCTAGTTCCGGTACCCTCCATAAACGGCCCCAAAGGAGCAGTGGCCGCAATCGTGCCTGGTCCATGATTGAATTGCAGCCCGTGTCGAGGAGCACTGGGATAGTAGGTGTGCTGGTTGGGAGTAGCAAAAGGTCTTTCAAAAATTTGTTTTCTGCTTTCCCCAGTGCTTCTAAATTATTAGAGCCCCACAACTCCGCCCCATACAAAGCCGCTGGAACCCCTCTGGCTTTGTAAATGTCTATTGCTGGGGAGATGCAATGTTTGGGGGAAGAACGGTGTTCCCTGAGTATAGCACCCGCCACCCTTTTGTGATTAAGTAACATCTTATTGATGTGTGGGGTCCAGCTCATAGTGTTACTAAGGCGAATCCCCAAGTAATCAAACTCGAGGACCCTTTCGAGTGCAACTGAATTTAGGACCGGTGGAGGACCAGGGTTTTTTGGGGGATTCATAGATAGAAATTTGGTCTTATCCACATTAGTTATGAGGCCCCTGAGGGAGCAGAACTCCTGGAAACGAGTGAGGAGCTTTTGAAGACCCTGCGGTGTTTTGGCAATGAGCAAAGTGTCATCGGCAAAGAGCAAAGTTGGTATCCGGGTGCCCGCCAGGGACGGGGCGTCTGCTGGCTCCTTAAGCAGATGTTCAACCACACCATTGACATATAATGAGAATAGTGTGGGGGCCAGCACACAGCCCTAGCGGACACCCCTTTGCACTGGGATTCTGTTGGTTTTCTCTCCATCCTTACCCCACTGCACCTGTGCATAGTTATCTGAGTGGAGTTTGACAAGAAGCGACAGGATGTAGGCGGGTAATCCCAACCCCTGCAGGACCCTCCAAAGCTCCTCCCTTGGTACTAGGTCAAAGGCAGTCTTCAGGTCTATAAAGGCCAAGTAAAGACTGCCCTTGCCCAGCACCACCACATTCCAGTACAGGAGGGTCAGCCTAAAAGCTTGTTCTATCGTACCCGTGCCTGTACGAAAGCCCACCTGGAAGTCTGACAATATCTTGTGTTCCTCAGCCCATTGTAGGATCCTCCCCAGGATAGCCTTCCCTGCCACCTTTTGAGAAGAGTCAATCAGGCTGATTGGCCTGTAGTTTGCGGGGCTGTCCCGACATCCCTTCTTGTAAATCGGGACAACCTCCGCCCCCTTCCAGGAATCAGGTACTGATGCACCCCTCATAATTGCATTTAGTAAAGTGGCAACCAATTTGCCCCATACCTTGGGATTGGCACGGAGCAAATCACCGGGTAACCCATCAGGCCCGCAGCTTTTAGTGGGACTACGGACTTGATTACTGCTTCTACCTCGCTCTCAGTGAAGTCAACCGTATTACTAACCATTAGGTCATTCGCCTGGGAAAAGGAATCGCTAAGAGCCCCTAAAGGTTGAGAATAGAGAGCCTCAAAATGAGTATACCAGAGCTGGGCGGGGATGTTACAAGTTATAAGCAACCCATCTGGCCTATTCTTGTTCTTAATCATACTCCAGAAGCTCCTTGCGTCCTTACCCCTGCTTGCGATCAGAAGATCATCCCAAAACTTTTCCTCCCACTCGATTTTGGCCGCCTTTATGGTCAGGGAATATTCTTTCCTGGCTGATCTAACAGCAGTTGGGGACTTAGCTTTAACTGCCTGTATCAGGGCCCTTTTCTTGTGCCTGTATTTTGCTGTATACCAGCCCTGTTTGTTCCCGGAGTCTTTCCTGTTGGACGTGGTCCGGGCACCGCTGGGTAAAACAAAGAGTTTGCCCAGCGCGCCAGTTAGGGCACAAAAAACCTGCGTGGCCTCCTCCGGTGCACTACGCAATAGACTCAGCTTGCTCTGGGCCTCGACCAACAGGACCCCTATAGTGGAGAGTTTCTCGGTGGACAGGGCGATTTTGGACCATTTTAACCGTCTCTCACAGTTAGATACCGTGAATGTCTGGATATTTGGTGCCGGCAGTGAACGTTTGAGCCTGTCCTTGTCCCCCAGCCACCCTGCGGTTAGATCAAGTGACAGCAGGTTGTGATCGCTGTCAATACTTTCAATGATCCTCATGTCACGCAGGGTACTCCACAGGCATACATCGAGAAGAATATAATCAATTCTCGATGTATGATTGGGCCTATTGTATGTGTGTGCACCCTGCACATCCGATTTTGACCTCCCGTTTACCGCCCTTAGGTCAAATTCCAAATTAAGTGCATTGATCTGGAGTGCCACTTGGGTCCATTTCTTGATGGGGGGCAGGGCCAGGGCCGGGATCCCTCTTTTCGCATCCTCCTCCTCCACGCCCAGCACATCATCAAGACCAAGGGGCTTGAACGTGCAATTAAAGTCACCTGTCACCATGGTGTTCAAGTGCCTAGGCCGTTTTCTTAGAAGGTCCTCCAGAAGTGCTATGGTGGCCGATTGAACCCCCCCCCTGGTGCCTCTGGCATAGACGTTGTAAATGTCTAGCTGTATACGACCCCGGGAATCCTTAAGCATGATATTGAGTATATCAGGGGAGTTTGTAGAGTGCTCCTCCACCCTGCAGTCCAGGGAAACTGCAACCCAGATGAGGAGACCCCCTGAAGGGCGCCCCCTCCCTGTCAGGGGCATGACTGCAGGGATAAAATGTGATGAGTATCCCACCTTGTGACGGGCCTCCCTGGCCCATGTCTCTTGGAATATACAGATGGAGTAGCCCTCCACGAGGGCACTCCATTCTGGCAACTCCATCTTCCTATCGATTCCCGCGATGTTCCAGCTGAAAATCCTAAGAACTGGATCCGTCACAGCTGGAGCAGCGCCGGGAATAGGGTCATTCTCACCCACCACAGGTTCCTGTATCACTAGGGTACTAACCCCATCTTGCTCAGCTTGGCCCTGGCTTCTCTCATGCGTGGGGGTTGTACTGCACGTAAAGGGAGTATCAGAGACAGCCATCAGACTGCTCAGATCGGGGTCTCCCGCAGCAGTGTCATCTACCACCAACTTCTCAGAATTTGGTTCGGTTCAATATCCCAAAGGGTTCCGGCCGGTTGATTGCCAGGCTGGCTGAGGATAGGACAGAGGTTTGGTAGGGAAGTAAAAGTAGTTTATGTTGGTATTCCACCCAAAAGCAAAATCTCGACCATTCATAAGTGGGGTTGTTCTTGGGTAGAAGAATGTTAGATCCACTATTCTGATTCCCTGCCCATCAAGATTGGGATTGGAGTCGCAGATGGATTGTGCTACTCTACTGTCTCTAAAGTTTACCACCACACAATCACCTTCCACTTTCTTGTGCCCATAGCCCACCCAGTTCACCCTTCTTGCTCCTATGATGTGGCCATCTAGGCCCCTTGCTAAGGGTTTGTTGGAATTAAGCCAATACATAGTTTTATTAATCAGTGCCTGGGGGGTTTCGTTGGTTTCGGCCTTTAGTGTGGGTACGTTAATCAGGACGGCAACATAAGGGTGGCAACCTGGCGGCAAATTGACTGGGGGAGGTTTCGGCGCAGATTTGGACCGAGTGGCCTCATGATTAGCCTTAGGGGTTGGAATTTGCGGTCGCGTTGGGACATTGCTAGCATGTGAGGTAGTCACAGACTGGGCATTCGGGATGTTTTTGCTTGTTCCCTTAGTTGATGCTTGGTTTTTCCTCCCCGGGGGCTCTGCCCCATCCGCTGGTTTTGAATGCTTGGAAGTACTTGGAGCAGCTTTCGCTGCTTGACCAGTGCTACCCGCAGAGGAAGAGGTCCTCCCTTGCTCCACTAGTATAATATTAGGTGGGTCCGAAGATATTACGTTGGGCGTGGATGTCATGTCGAGAGGAGCATGCTGTGGTACCTGGGTGGAACCATTAGAGGGGGTCCCTCCCTTCACCTCCTCCCCTATCTTAAAGTGTAGTTTAATCAATGCTTTCAGTGAGAAAAAGCTGTCGAGGGTCGATTGTTCGAGCCTGTCAAGCCTTTCTCCCATCCCTGCCACTTTATCAACAATCGGGGCCAAAAGAGATTTCAGCAGCCCCTCCATCTGGACAAAAGTAACCGGGGCACAGGGAGGCACAGGCTGGGGGGCTATGAAGGGAATAGCACTAGCAGTATCAGCAATGGAGTCTGCTCCCTTAAAAACAAAAGGGGCATTGGATTGATGCTTGGAGGCTAAGCGCTTTGGACCCCTTTTTCGCAGAGTCCTGTAACGTTTCATGAAATTCGTTTTGGTCGTGCTGGCAGTCCTTTTCCTTTTTGTTTCCCCTGAGGTCAGAGTCTTAGGGTCCGGTATTGGGTTGTCTGGGGGCCCAAGGTCTGTTGCTGATGCTGAAAGAGCTACTGCATGTGTTTGTGTTGGAAGCATTACCTCGGAATCAGCAACCTCGGAGTGGGGAATAGATAGAGCAGCCAAGTTTTCCAGCCTGTCTATACTAGTCCTTAGTGAAACAAGTCGAGGTTCCTCGTGTGTGCAAGGTAGGGTTGACAATTGGGCCGAGGAGCTCATGGGGATTCGGCTCGAGCTATGGAGCCCAGGGATGATCTCTTTGATGGATTTAAGTCCATCGAAAGCCGCCGCTCCGTCATGACTATCTCCTTCTCAATGACAGCAGCAACCCGGGTTATGAATTTGTCCATAGTGCCTATTGCACCAATTGAGCACCCTCCACTTACTCCCCTTAAGTTCTTTCCTGAACTGGTTGTCATGGTCCAGGAGGCAGGGGTAGGGCGTATACTCACGCTACGGGTAGAGAAATCACAGGTCCAAAACCGGGTAGCAGATCACAGGGGGGTGGCCCAGCCCAGCCTTTGACAGCCCCTGACGGCCACAGACGGCCCGCCCTCTGCCCGGGCTCCGCCCGGCGCCTTCCGCGCGCGTCCGCGACGCGGAGGGAGCTCTCTCCTTTTCAGCGCCTCCGGTCGCGCTCCGCCGGAAGTGGGCGTGGTTCTGCCGCAGGGCAGGCTGGGAGCTGTAGTTCGCCCCTGTCCGCGGCCGAGTGATGGAACCTACTCGGCGGCGGGTGAACAGACAGCCTCAGGGACCCAGCGCTGTCAGGGAACACAGATGTGGCAAGCGATCCCCTCCGCAATCCTTCAGGTGTTGGAATGCCTCCCGCTCCTCTGTGGGAGCTCTCTCCTTTTCAGCGCCTCCGGTCGCGCTCCGCCGGAAGTGGGCGTGGTTCTGCCGCAGGGCAGGCTGGGAGCTGTAGTTCGCCCCTGTCCGCGGCCGAGTGATGGAACCTACTCGGCGGCGGGTGAACAGACAGCCTCAGGGACCCAGCGCTGTCAGGGAACACAGATGTGGGCGTGGTTCTGCCGCAGGGCAGGCTGGGAGCTGTAGTTCGCCCCTGTCCGCGGCCGAGTGATGGAACCTACTCGGCGGCGGGTGAACAGACAGCCTCAGGGACCCAGCGCTGTCAGGGAACACAGATGTGGCAAGCGATCCCCTCCGCAATCCTTCAGGTGTTGGAATGCCTCCCGCTCCTCAGTGGGAGCTCTCTCCTTTTCAGCGCCTCCGGTCGCGCTCCGCTGGAAGTGGGCGTGGTTCGGACCACTGCACTGTGACCAGTAATCACCGTCACGGCGCCTGCGGCCTGTCCGGCCCCTGCCAAGCCAGGCCAGGCCCTGCCCTGCTGTGGATTAGAATGACTCTCCATTGCATAGAAAGGCTCTGTGTGGTGTGGAGTGGAACTGAGTGGAGTGGAATTGAGTGGAGTGCAATTGTGTGGAGTGCAAGTGTGTGGAGTGGCAATGTATTGCATGGAGTTGAATTGTGTTGCATTGTGTGGTATGGTGGGGCACTGTGTGGCGTGGAGTGGCATTGTGTGGCGTAAAGTGGAGTGGCATGAAGTGAATCTGAATGGCATGAAGTGGCACTGTGTGGCGTGGAGTGGCGTGAAGTGGAATGGAGTGAAATAGTGTGGCGTGGAGTGGAACCGCATGACGTAGAGGAGAATTGTGTGACAATATGTGGATTGGAATGAAATGAAAATGAGTGGGTTGGAATTGAGGGGAATGGATCTGTGTGGCATGGAGCAAGCGGAATTGTGTGGTATTGAAAGAGAATTTGTAAAGCACGAACTAAGCCCAAGGGCATCAAGGCGTATTGTGTGGAGTAAAATTGTGTGCATAGAGTGGAACTTTGTAGCATGACATGAAGCAGAATTGTGTGTTGTGAAGTGGATTTATGTGGTATTGTGTGGAGTGGAATTGTGTGCCTTGTGTGGAGTGGGTTTGTGAATCATGGAGTGGAACTGTGTGGCATGGAATAGAATTGTGTGGAACTGTGTGCCATGCACCCAAATCTTTCTTGCCCTCTCTCTCCTGTATAAATTGTACTACCCTTGTCACCTTTCATCATAGCTGCTCAGATGAATGTCAGATCTTTTGAATTTCTTATGTGGCATAGTGGGAAGTGGAGTAGAATTGTGACGCATTGTGTGGAGTTGAATGTGCGTCACTGAGTGGAGTGGAATTGTGTGGAGTAGAGTGGAAACTGTGTGCCATTGTGTGACAGACTGGAATTTTGTGGCAGGGAGTGGAGTGGGAATATGTGAAGTGCAGTGTTATTGTGTGGTGTGGAATTCTGGGGTATGGAGTGGAGTAGAATTATGTTGCATGGGGTGGAGTGATATTGTATGGCATTGCATGGAGTGGAGTAAAATTGTGTGGCATACACTCTAATGTCTGATGCTCCAGGCAGGTAGATTGTTTAAGTTTTGCGATAAGACGTGCGGGTCTAATGAATAAAAGTTCAAAATAAGTGTGTAGTTAGAACTTAAAACACAAGGAGATTGTGTTTTTTATTGGTGTCAAACAGCGCACTTCATCAAAGTCGTAGGATGTTTGTACTCAGATTAAATGTGCCCAGCAGCTGAGTTGCAAAATGCAGATGATAAAGAAACAGCAGAGTCTGCTGATTAATGAGGCGCCATTCCTGTTTCAGGATAGGGCAAAGCATGAGCATAGCGGCAATATGTGAATAGACAAGGCGGCCGAGTTTACAAGGCCAATTTAAGAACAGTCGCTAAATTCTGTAAACTGAATGAGAAAACACAGAGAGGCATATGGTGTTATTTCTCTCTGGAGTTGACAAAGTGTGTCAACAACAAGCTGCTAGTGAATGCCTTGAGTGTCTGGATCTGTTGGTGACAAGATAGTTCTTATTGCAGAGGAAGATGCATCAGACTCTACATAAAAAGACTGAGTACAGTCGGGTTGCCTAAGAATTGGTGCCATAATAATGCAGTTTACAATATCTGAAATGCTTTCTCTTGCTTTTTTCCCCATATGAAGGTATGATTCTCCTTGGTAAGATCAGTGATGGGTTTTCCGATCAGAGAGGAATTTTCTATTAAATGTCTACAGAAGTTAGCAAAGCCTATGAACTTTTGTGTTTGTTTCATAGTTTTAATAGAGGCCACTTAACCACGATGTGAACTTTGTGCGGATCCATTTAGATTCCCTGGTCTGAAATTATGAACCCCAGAAAGGACAACTGATTTGTTTCAAAGATGTACAGAGAGTGTTTTCTCAGGTTTTGTAGGAATTACCATGGGTAATTGCAATGCACCTTAATATTTTTGGAAAATATTAATATGTTGTCAAGATATATAACTTCAAAAGTGTCTAGAATGTCATCGAATACACTGTTGACCAACTGTTGGAACACAGTGGGGAGTAGCAGAAACCCAGGGGCCATTACAAGTTACTTGTAGTGTAGTGGCCACACTTGGTATTAGGTATATCAAGTTGGGAGCTCATTTGCAGAGGCAAACAAATCACAGAAGAGGGAAACATGGGGGAGAAGAGGAACAAACAAAATGTGCAGGGAAATGCCTATTATGGTGGGCGAACTGAGTGAGAAGGAATCATACAATGAAGTAGTTGCGAGGCCACTTGTTCTTGCTACTTAGCTGCCTAAATTACCCGATTGGTTGTCCTTCTCTGTTTGATCTGGAAGACCAGATCCAGCATCTCAGCCCCAGCCGCCCATGAACTTCTCTTCACCTTCTTTATGACTTTGGCATTCCTTTTCTGTATAGATTTCACGTGATATTCTCTTGAGTCATAACAATTAATAAACGCACAATGTGGAGACAACCATTTAGGCACAATTACTCGAGTTGCAGTATCTACTGAAATGCGAGAAACCTTTGCAAAGTCAATGCATCTCTTTCCCCACGCAGCCTGTATAGTCAAATATTTATCAAAGACAAAATGGAAATGGTCTGACCAGTTTTGTCCACAAATGGAAAAGTCTATATACATGTTAACAATGTAATTGCTGTTTACCTTAGGGACCATGATATGGGATCTATCTACAACAATTATATTGGTATATTGGTTTCAACATACTTGGAAATTTCTGGAAAGATAGGCTCCATTTCACAGCAGAAAGCAATAGGCCCTACCTAAACAACCTCACGGTAAGTACCCTTTTAATCGTTAAGTCATCATAGAACAAACCATGAACACAAAGGCTCTTCTCAGAGCCAGCTCGTCTTTATAATTGCATTTGTTGGCAACAACTTGTTTGGAAGTATTTTGGATGTGTGAATCTTCAGCTAAATCAAGCTAAAACGCCCTGCACCATTTTAGTGTGCTTCTTGGACTTTTTAAAATTTTGCGAAACCACTTTAAGGTTTGCGAATTCTGCAAAGTTTCTCTGTGAGTGTATGCTTCGTTATATAGTTTATCCATGCATATTACAAGTCACTATGCACAACCAATATCAAGTGCTGTGCACAGTGAGGGTTGGTTGCTCTGGCTGGGTGCAGCAGGAGTGGGCCCCTGGGCAAGGCCTATGTTAAAGTCTTTACAGAACCCACAATGGGTGGTCAAACGCCATTGCAAATGACCTTTGACTGAGTGAAGAAGGGGTTGATTTGATTTTAATTTGATAGAGCGCGGCATATGCCCTTAGGCTTCTTGGCGCTGACCATTTTAGTGTGCTTCTTGGACTTTTTTAAATTATGCGAAACCACTTTAAGGTTTGTGAATTATGTAAAGTTTGTCAGTGAGTGTATATTTCGTTATATAGTTTATCCATGCATATTACAAGTCACTATGCACAACCAATATCAAGTGCTGTGCGCAGTGAGGGTTGGTTGCTCTGGCTGTGTGCAGCAGGAGTGGGCCCCTGGGCAAGGCCTCTGTTCATGTCTTTACAGGACCCACAATGGGTGGCCAAACGCCACTGCATATGACCTTTGACTGAGTGAAGCAGTGGTTGATCTGATTTTAATTTGATAGAGCGCAGCATATGCCCTTAAGCTTCTTGGCGCTGACTTTCTAAAGGAGGTAGTGGCAGAAAACTATGATGGGAGAGTGAAGAGCCAGGTCTTCAATAGTTTCCTAAACGAAGATGGTTGGCTTGTGTTCTCAGGTTCCAGGGAATTTCGTTCTATAACTTAGCTGCGTTGTGGACCAGACATCTACCTCCCCAGAACACTTTCCTGACGGGGATCGGTAATTTATTGGCTGTTGATGACCTCAGTGCTCTTGTGGAGATAAACCAATGGAGTTTCCTTCTAAATAACTCTGGGCCTTGCTGATGGAGTGCCCTGTGTGTTATGCAGAGTGCATAAAGGCGACTCTCTTTTTTACCGTGAGCCAGTGCAGGTTATGTCTATCTGTGTAAACATGATCACATTTTTTATACTTGGTGACAGCACATACTGCGCCATTCTGCAACCTCTGTAATCACGTTAGGATACCTTGCTGCACTCCCATGTACAGGGCGTTGCAGTAGTCCAGCCTTGATAGAACTAGTGCAACCACCACTGATTTTTGGAGCTCAGATGTTAGAAAGGGGAGGACTTACCTGAGAATTTTCAGGATCAGGAAGCATGATGACGTAAGATGGTTTGCCTGGCCCCTGCACGTGAGGTTGGTATCAAAGTAGACACCTAAGTTAGATCATGAAGCTTGCGCCCACCATGATGAGTTCCAAAAGGAGAGGTCCTTTCCAATTGTAAGGACCTCAGTTTAATCGGAATTCACTTTCAGGGCTTCTTCTGAAGCCGTAACCAGTGCTGTCTCTATGCTGTGTTCTTTCCTAGAATCAAATTGGTAAGAGTCAAGGATGTGATTCTGCTCCAGATAAATGGTAAGGGCCATGTTCATATGTCGTTCAAGTACTTTGGAGAGGAAAGGTAGTCTGGCAATGGGCCAATAATTATTTTTCTCCAAGGGATCAAGTGTGGACTTTTTCAAAACAGGCCGAATGGAAGCTTTCTTCCATTCAGTGGGAACCTAAAATCGTGGTAAATAGTGGTATAATATATTGTTTCTAATAGTCTCCTAAATCATGAGAGATATTAACTGGGCAGGGGTGAGAGGATTAGAAACAAGGGCTGGACTATGGCCATGCCCTGCACCCAACGAGCCGCAGCCAGCTAACCCCCTTGCAAGGCCTGGACTTGCATAGCGGGCATCAGGCGTTTCCCCGGAGGCTGGAAGGGTGGGGCCTTTTTTCTGTGGAAGGGACTGGTTTTGTTACTAGGGGTCAGTTTTGCAGTGGTGCTGCAATATCGACCCCCCAGTAACAAAAGCAGCAGTGCACACTTGCGCACCCCCTCACCCACCCAGGGGGGTGGATCTGACAAAATTGCCAGGACTGCATTGGGTTCCCAGTCAGCCTTGCCCACTGAACACAGCAACCAATGGTGGTTGGCTGCAGGGCCTGGTCTCTAACAAGCACCAAAGCCCAAGTTCCACTGTGTGCAGTCTTTTGTCTAAGGCAATGCGTAGCGGGGTCGACTAGAGGGCAGGACCTTTGGACAGTCCCTGAGCCCAACTCAGTCTGGGTGGCCAATCACTACCCACATCCATTGGTCATGCATAGCAGGGGTTAGCCGCAGGGTCTGGTCTCATTAGGTCAGGGAGAGAGAGGCATTGGTATTCTGTAAAGGTGCGCTAGCATTGAGACTGAGCCACGCCTTCATTGGACAAGTTATATTCAAAAGTCAAGCGCTCACAAAAGTGCATTTCTCAAACAGTTATACTAGCACAAGTGCACTTTATGCTACATAAGCACTTTACATTTATTTACTAAAATCCACTTCTCACTAGGCCAAGGAGACTGAGGCAGTGGGGTGTTGTGAAGGTGGGGTAACAGAGATACTGAGTCATGCTCTCATTGGACAAGCAATATACAAACATCAAATGTTTAAATGAGCGGTGTTAGACCACGCGGTTTTGGGCTGGGTAAGATGCATACAAGCCAGACAGAATCCACTGTTCCAAAAAGGATGAGTCCGATACACTTGTCCGATAACCTGTGCTCACCATCTGGTAGCTTGGCACCGAGCAGTCAGCCTTATCCTCAAGGCGCGAGTGTAAAGTATTGGCATAACACTCCCCCTTGCAACACACTGCGTTCGCCACAAAAAGACACCACACTGTATGTATAAAAAACCTTGTCTTTGTACTATACACACACACTGAAATCAAAATGAGATACACATTGTATATACACTCCAAAGTTATATGCAATTATCAAACTTATCTATTGAAATCAAAATGAAACACACACTGTATATACACTTTACAGTTTTATGCAATTGTCCAACTTTCCCATTGCAGAAAGGTCAAACAGTCAGCAATCTCAACTACGCTTCGTGACCCAGTCCTTCAACTCCACCAGCCAACGATACACGTTGCCCCTGCTGATGCCCTGTTGACTAGACAGTAGAAACCACCCAACATGTAAAGAAACAGTTACTTTGTTTTGTCCATCCAGATAGGTACAAGTGCGGGATCGCTATCCCCCAACCCATAGACAAAAGTTTGTGACCCAGGAAGCTGGCGTATTTCCCTGTCTCAACATTTTTTTCCCCTCAAGCGGAAATGTGGCCTGCCGTAGACCCCAACAGTCAGCTGAAGATGCCCACAAGGCACACAAACCTCTTAGGGTCTCGTCACTGTGTTTTCCACAACAAAGCAGCCTGTGTCATGGGTCCAGAGAGGGAAAGACAATAATATCAGAACGAGGCTGCAATATCAGGCATTCAGCTTCTGGCTCAGGTTCCACCAATGCCCCGTGGACACCACACGCTCTGGAGCGTAAGCGAGCATAGGTCACCTGGTTGCAAGCATGGGTCCCTCAGACTCTGCAAGCTTCTCCCCGCACTTCTCGAACTCCTCACGTCCCAGCACACCAGATGGCGGCTGATCTTTGCGCACACACTCCTCTTCCACAGCGAGATGATGCTTTATGTCAGGATGGTCCTTGTCCCAACCACGATCACTTCCACCTATCTCTGCCTTACCCTGTGCAATCCTTTAGATCTCGTGGAGACAGTGAGATCCTTTATGTCCCTGGGATCTTGTGGACAGGAGGCCAGCTCACTGGCCCTTGGAGAGTACTTCGAGACCCAGGCTACGACAGTTGGCACTAACAGCAGACCAGCAATGTCCAGGCAAAATCCACCAAGTGATAGTCCCCTTCCTGGAGCACTACAAGCTCCAAGCCACAAGTCTGTGGATAGTCCAGTGGAAGTCTGTTCTTCCCTAATGATTCCTCGTGTCAATGTTCAAGTATCAAACCACCGTAGTATGGTTATAAATCCAAATGTTTCTCTACTTTCAGAGACTGAAGCCCCAATAGTTATACCCACTATGGCCTTTGAAGATACTATCAGTTCAAAAGGCCACATTTGACATGCACAGCCCCTTTCTAAATTTTGGTCTGTGTGCCATCGACCCAGAAGGTTTGATCACAATCTTTAGTGGGGCCAAGACCCTGCCTCTTGGAATGCAGATGCCAATTCCACCCCCACGTAACCGTCCCTGAAAGGCCTCTCAGAGTCAGAGGTCAGCAGTTTTCCATGGACCCCTAGTTTATGGCCCCCCCTAGCACCCAGTTGTGAATTAGGAGACAGGCTGCCAGGCACACAGAGCCACGCACATAGAAATGCACACTTTCCCAAAGTGACATTTCCATCACCGCAATGTCAAAATCACTCCCAATACCGGAGAGGATTCGCCATTACGAACTCTTTGATACCAAAATCTATACTGTTACTATTTAGCCTGTAGGAAATAATGCTTGACAGCCTTTCCCTACACCTCCTCAAGCTAATCCAATGTGAAAAGCAAGCCCCATCATACCTAACATACCATCCGGTGTCATTCACGATTCTTGTAGTAACGCATACACACACCTGCCCAACCTCTTCCCAACACTGCACCCTGTCACCAGGGAGAACTCCTATATAGCAGGAGACATGCAGAACATTGGCATGTAGCTTTCTAAATGCTAAACTGAGTAACAGCAACCCGTGCAGACAGGCCCCACCAGGACAAACCTGTGGCACGATCGATGAGCTACCTCCATGGATGACAGAACCAGTGTGGCAGGCCAGCAGAGGCACAGTCGAGATGCATGCCCCTGGTATCGGTTTTACCCCAGGGCAAGAGACTTACAGATAACTCAAATCAGCTAATCATATATACATCGATCCACAGTATGTACACTGCACTTGACACTGCACTGCAGTGCCAAATGTGCTCAAATCTTAAGGCTTGTATTCAGAGCAGCGGAAAACTGGGAAGGAGAAAATCAAAAGGTTGAGGGAAAGCACAAAAGGCAGGGCCATTTCCAGCAAGCGGCATGATGGAGGTGGATGTGTAGTGTATGAAGAGCGCAAAGCATATCACTATTATGTCATCTGGCTGAAAGTCAGTGAGCAGTCCACACTGGAGTTGACATTTAAAAATACATATTCTATAAGCACTTTGCGCTTGTTTTTAGGAAGCACACAGTCAATTTAGAAGGAGCATCAAAGCATGCAAAAAATAAAGAGTTACTGTCCACACATGATAAGGAAAAAAACAAGGTACCCTTTGTAAGTCTGGCTAAGAGCAAGGATGCATTAATAAAAATTGTCTTTATAAAAAGCAACAAAGTTATGGAAGAATTCTGTTACCACTCTTTAACAAAATTGCAGGGGTAAATAGAGTTAGAACAAACATTACAAAATAGCACTTAAACACAGCCCAAACCTTCCAACTCCACAGTATGATATTCTAACTAGTAAGAGTGAAAATTCATGGTTATTGGATTCTTAAAATGTCATACACTTAATGTACTAAATTCAACATTAAAACATAGATGTGACTGTGGAGAAATTGACTAACCTCTGACAAGTTCTCAGAGCTAACATATACAGAAAATGCTATCAACTACCTTAGACCATCAAACAATTTTTCCTTAAGTAAACTGCAGAGAGAATAAGAGTGTGGTACTACAAACAGGTAATGAATGGATGATTAATTTTATATGTGACATGCCTAATGCAGCAGCAAACTCTCTACCATTTAAGACAAATAAGGGATTCCAATAGATCAATGCAGTCATTAGATCATGCATAGTATCTTTCTACAATAGGCTGTCAATTGACAACACTTTAACAAACTGGCCCAAGAGCAGGTTAAGAAAGAAGAGGCTGGTGTTGTTGCTACCCCATATTTGGAAAAGTATATCTTTTGACCCTTTTGATTAAGGCCTTGAGGATGGAACACAATGGGATGTATTCAACCTTATTTTCCTGTGCTCTTATACACAGTATAGATGATGCTAAAGATCTTGAAGCATCAGGTAAAATTATTAAACGCTCCTCTACAGCAGTTTCTAAAGGCAATACGATATTGTGTAGCAGATAAACACGTGGTGGTGGTCGTAAGTGTGAACATGCATACTGTTGCAAAGTCATTCTGTGCCCTGGGAACCCCCAACTAGTTGCTGACTGGTACTAGTGGTAACTGACTCTGACTGACCCTGGGCTCTGCCTAACCAGGCCCAGGGTCAGGGGTATGCTGAAAGAAACACTTAGAATACAGTGCAAACACCTACATACACTAGGGTACACTATAGGTTAGGGTACCCCTGTGCTTGGTGTGACCTACCATATAAGGCCCTAGTACATAATAGGGCAGGAGGATTGAAACTACCTCTAAGTCCCTCGTATATAATAGGGCATGGCAGTTTAGAGGCCAGCAGCCCTTTCTGCACTTGCACGTGTGCACTGCTGAAGCCTGAGGTCAGTTTAAAAGTAGCTCTGTTTTGCAGGATTGCTTTAAAAAGTCAATTGTACCCAAACTCGACTTTGGTGTTTGGGGCACGTAAAATGGATACCCTAAATTGATTGGGCATAATATGTACCCCCGGGGTCTACCCTAGGTATTTATAAGGAGGACCCTTATAAAAATGAGTTTTATATGCCCTGGGTTAAGTGAATTTGCACATTTTACTCCCCACATTGAGATAAAGTGCTGCACAAACTCGACTTTAGTGCTAGCAGCACTGTGGAGGGAGGATCTGCAATATGTTTACATATTCAGAACCCCTAAAGTCTCCCCTAGGAGCTCCAGTGGTGGGGGTCCTGTAGATATAGGCAGAGTACTTATAAAATAGGTTTTTATAAGCCATGGTGCTGGAAAAGTGGCCCAGGTCATTTTTCCTATTGCAAATCCCCTGCCACATAGGTTAACATGGCAAGACATTATTAACTAATAAATCATGATAGGAGAATGATAAAATAGTATTCAAAGACTCTCAAGAATGGTATTGATAAATCCAACTGTTGGACTTGGCCCTTTTTGTAGGGTCAGCCCTGAACTTTTTGCCTTCCTCCTATATTTTTTCTGACATGTTGATGGCTATTTTATGACTCTGGGCACTTTACCACAGCTGATCAGTGCTAAAGTGCATATGCTCTCCCTATTGTAAATTGATGTATTAATCAGTGGTTCCATGTTTGGCTATTTGGTTTACTTGTCAGACCCTGGTCTAGTGCACTGAGTGTGGCCAGGGCGTGTAAATCCAAATGCTGCTGGTGGGCTTGCAGCACTGGTTGTGTCACCCACAGAAGCAGCCTTGTAAAATGTGTCTAAGGTCTGCCATTGCAGAGCCTGCGTGCAGTCTGGTACTGTCATGCTGACTGGGCAAGTGCACCCACTTGCCAGTCCCGAAACCTTCCCTTTTCTTCATATCAGTCACCCCTATGGTAGGCCCAAGGGCAGGGTGCATTGTAAGTGTAAGGTAGGACAAGCCCTGATGTGTGTGGCATGTCCTAATAGTGAATTACAGCCATTTTCATTTTTCACTATTGCAAGGCTGTTCTCCATAGGCCAAAATGGGCTGTTAGATTATTACATTTTTATAATCCTAACTGTCTCACAGAACATGGTAGAAATTTGAGTTTAGTATGCCTGAACTCAGAATGATAAAATGCATCTTTTAGTGAAGTTGGTTTTAAGATTCTGTGTTTGCAAATACCACTTTTACAAAGTAGGTATTTGCTTGTCTAACCTTTCAAGCCTGCCTCTGCTAGGTTGTGTATTCCTTTGTCTGGTTTTGTGAGTGACAGGGCTGGGAGATTACAAAAGACAGGATGAGTCAGCCCAGTGGTGAATAGAGAGATCTGCATCTAGATGGGAGGGAGGAGTTGCACCTGAACCTTGAATAGGGCTGTGCCTGCCTTCCACAATGCTGGCTCCACCTCCTGAGGAGTGGCTGATGTCTCTGCCCTGTATACTGAAAGAAGAGTAGGAGTCCTGTTGACAACGTGCTCCAGGACTGTACTTGCCTTCCACAATGCTGACTCCACCTCCTGTGGGGCCTCTGATGTGCCTGCCCTGCACTGTGAAAGGAAAGGAGAAGTCTGGTAAACAGAGTGCTTCAGAACTCGTTTGGACTTGGCAAAGGCCCCTCTCCCCTCAGAGAACAAAGGATTTGGGGGTATAAATATTGGGACCCTAATCCCATGAAATTAGATCACTTTTGGACTACAAGAAGAAACCTTTACTGAGGTGAAGAACCTGAAGAAACTGACTGAGTAGAGACTATTCCCAAGCTGAAGTGCTGCTTGGGGGATTGGCCTGTCGTGGTTGCCTTACTGCCAAAGGAAGGAGAAAGGAACTTTTTGTACTTTGCTTTCAACTTGTGAAGGATCTCCAAGGGGTTGGAAAAGAGCTTGCCACCTGCTGAAGTATCAGGGACAACAGACTTCAACCCCCCAGCTCCCCAGAGTTCTTGGAAGTGCCTGCTGCTGTTTTGGGCCTTCTGAGGGACTGCGCGTCGCAAGGAGCTGGAAGCGCGACTCATCGAAGAAGAAGCGTCTTGCCGTCGCAGTGCCTGCCATCGCAACTCCAAAGGAGGGTGTCGCCGCTGGAACTGTCGCACTGCACCGCATCGAGAGAAGCGTGCCGCAACGAAAAGAAAGCGTGTCGCCGTTGCTGCTGCTGCCGTCGCAACTCTGAAGGAGAGTGTCGCTGCCTGAGCTGTCGTATTACATCGCTTTGAGAGAAGAGTCTTGCAACGAGGTCGGAGCGTGTCGCCGTCGCTGTGCCTGCCGTCGCAACTCCGAAGGAGGGTGTCGCCGCTGGAACTGTCGCACTGCACTACATCGAAGAAAAGCGCCTCGCATCCCCGAGAAGCGCAGCGCCGTCGGAGCTGCTGCTGTCGCATCGTGGATGTCGGCGCTGTAGTTGTCACATTGCGTGGAAGCTTCAAGCATCGTGGGAAAAGAGTGTCGCAGTTGGAGCTGTTGCCGTCACATCGCTGAATAAGGGTGTCGCCGCTGCAGTCCACGCATCAAACCGAGAACTCTTCGCATCCCCGGAGAAGCGTGCCATATCTGGAAGAGCTTCACGTCTTTATTTCTTTGCACCTGAGCTTTGCCGCATTTCCCTTGCTGCAACATTGCTTGTCGTGGAAGCGCAACGCAACCTAAGGTACATTGGCGCAAAGTGTTGCATCTTATAACTGAACTGAACTAAACTAAGCCAAATCGACCATCTTAAAGTAATAATATTGTGTATTTTTGTCGTTTATGGTCTTGTGGTAAATCTATATAAAGTATACCTATTTTTGATATAACACCTTGTGTGGTGTCCATCTGTAGTGTTGTCACTGGGTTACTGTATGTGGTTACAAATGCTTAACACACTGCCTCTGAGATAAGACTGTCTGCTCGTGCCAAGCTACCAAGGGGGTGAGCAGGGGTTATTTTAGGAGTGTAATCCCCTTATCCTGACTAGAGGCAAGGGCCTCTATTTGTCACAAGTACCTACCTGTGCCAACTAGAGACCCCCAAATCTAACACCAACAATATGATATTGTTGAATTTCTCCTAAAATGTACAGACAAGAAGTTATAAGACTTTCTTGTCTGTAAGTCCAGATTCCCCCTTACCCTTCCAGTTGTCTGTCCTGATTGATCAGAGTTAAGTGGATTAGCCAAGCTCCTTTGAAGAGGTGATAAAGAGCCCCTGGGGTTGACCTGCTCTACTGGTAGGGCAGAGTTCTGTTACACAGGAATGCTAGAGCAGGGGGAGGAGTCGTAAACAATGGACTTCAAGGGAAGGGGAAGACACCAGTGTCATTTACAACTCTACTCTTTTGAACCCAACCAGAAGCTAGGCTCAAGGAAGGAATGAGCAGATGCAAGGGGGAGAGACTATTGAGATTAGCCATCCAATGGGTATGTTTAGCCAGCTCTTCTCTCCCTGCTGGAAAATCAGCAATTATGAATTTGGAAGAATTGGTGCACTCTGGGACAAAATAGTGCCACACTCAGAAGGAAGTGGTCATACTCCCCATTGGACAGGAGTGACCTCCTGCTTGACCCAGAAAACTTGTAATAAGTATTTGAGAGGGGCAGAGCCTGTCAGATCTGCTGCTTGAAACCTAAGAGAGCAAGAAGGGCCGTGCCGAGAAGTTTGATGTACATTCCCCAAGGCCTGCAGTTTGAAGATTGCGCCTTCTGCACCATCTGGAACTACAGCCCTATGGACCACCATGCTGTAAAAGGACTAAAGAGATGACTCCCTGCAAGCTAATGGTTATCAGAGCTCACCTGGAACATCACCACCATGAATCCTCAACCTGGAGCATTACCAGTGGATTTGTAAGGGTTTTGGCCAAGTGGATTGTGGGGACTGAAGTCCACATTTTTCAAGGACCATCTTGGAGATTTCAGACCCTTCGAGTGAGTTTGAGACACATTGGGGAACGTAAGGAAGAAGTTCCAAAAGTTTGGAGAACTTTGGAGCAACTTTGAAAAAAAGCTTTATCAGTGGATTTACTCAACCTGGCCATCCAAGCCGCCTGCCTTCAACCGCGATTCAGCCTGCCGTCCAGGATTGTCCCGCTGAAAAGCTCAGTACGTCCTACTTCCCGGGTTTGACCAGGAGTGGGTGAAATCTGCGGCCAGAGAACCCTTACCGAATCCAGCCTGGTGAAGAGCATCGAGGAACCCCGCAAGAAAAAACTTTGCTAAAGTTTCTACGTCCGAACGAAGAAAAGGTGACCGGGAGCAACTGCAAAAGCCAAGCCGCCTGCCTTCAACCACGAGTCGGCCTGGATCCTTAATTCGTCCTGCTGGAACGCTCCGGAGGTTGGACTTCCATATGTTTGACTGGGAGCTCGTCGCAAGACAATCCGGTGAACCCTCACCGAATCCGGCCTGGCTGAGAGCTTCGAGTGACCCCTACAGCGTGGGGCAGCCGCACAAGGCTTCATTGCAGTGGGCCTGAAACTTTGAATTTGACCCGGTCTATCGCGACCAGATGTCCCAATAAGGCGCTATAGGATTCTATGTGCTATATAAAGCGAAATCTTTGAAAATGCGTATCTCCTGTTCCTTAAATTGGATGTTTGTTGTTTTTGTGTCATTTTAAAGATAAATATATTTCCTATTTTTATAAATTGGTGTTGGATTTTTATTGTGCATTGTGTCTTAATTATTTACTGAATTGGTGTTTTTAATTGCTTTACATACCTGTTTTTGAAGTTAAGCCTGCCTGCTCGCAGCCAAGCTACTAAGGGTTAAGCATGGGAATACCTTTCTAAGACCTATTCTGAGCCCTATACTGTGTCAGTGCCCTTATTGCCAGCGGCAGATATACATTTCGCCTACTAATAATCCACTTTCCAATATTTGGTGCTCAACTGTGTGGATGAGGACTTGAGTTTAAAAGGTATACCTTTCAGTAAAGTGAATTAAGATTGTAAAAATCCTCTAACTTGCCTTAGAACAAAACTTTTGAGTTTGATTTTTGGAATTTGGACTAAACTGTTTTTAATCCATTGTTTTGATTTTTCCAAATTATTCTCTAACAGCTAGATTCATCATAGTGCCGTTTTGCGAGTCCTTAATAGCAATTATTAAGGAATCGCTATTAATGACTCGCAAAACGGGATTAATGTAGAAATCGCAATATTATTTGCGATTTCTACAGCTTCCTTATTTGCGATTAGCAATGAGCTAATCGCAAATAAGGAATAATTCCCCATTCATTCCTATGGGCCTAAGTCCATAGGAATGAATGGGGAGTTATTCCTTATTTTCGCTATTTACCACGAGGTTTGACTTCGTGGTAAATAGCGCTCCTAAATTGTGAATTTGCAATTTTTAAATGTTTCATGAATAGCATTTAAGGAATCTCTAATAGAGATTCCCTAAATGCTAATCCTCGCAAATTTGCGAATTCTTTATTAGCGATTTTTGCATTTGGGATGATGAATCCCAAATGCAAAAATTGCACTCGCAAAGGGCCAGATTCTCAGAATCTGGCCCTTTTGCGAGCGCATTTCGATTGATGAATCTGGCTGTTAGTCTGTTGTGCCTAGTTGTTGTGACCTAAAACTAGGGAACCATGGAGCTTGACCTGGCTAAACTGCCCCAGTTCAGGAAGGCTAATCCTAGGTTACAGTGTAGGCTGAGGGGGCTGCCCGCTGCCCACAAGATTAGGAAGAAGCAGCGGTTCTGCCACGAAAAGGGTAACTACTTTCTGTGAGTAAAGCAGGTCTCCAATAATTTGTCCCTAAGGATTTTTGGGACTATCAATTAATGATACATAAAAACACACTACTGACAGACATTAGAAATGACAACAAAACTATTTGTCTGAAAGAATATATTTAAAAATCATATACTGTATGTGCTAATAAATAAAAAAATGATTAAAGAACCAGACAAAGTACAGACAGTGAACAATGTTTGGGACATATAAAAAATGTGCCTCATAAATAACACAGGTGCTAACACAATGGACAATCAAGGACATTCAACACAATTAACATATATGAACAGAAATTTGCTTTTGCGTCCAAATGTATTAAATATCCTTTAAAAAGAAATGTGGTTTTCATCCTGTCATGTACATGTCTATTTGGGTATGGTACGCTTTGTTCATATCACGTTGACGTTTCAACCCCCAGAAAATGAGTGCAGTTAAACAACATCACCATATGGTCTTTATCAGGACTAGAAACACAGTGGTGTACAGCCTCCATAGTAAAAAGAATGTAAACTAGATGTCAGTGTGTTTAGATAAGCTAAAGCCATTGTGTAAGGTGAGCATTGCAGAGTTATTCTCACCAGCTATGTCAATTTCTCATGAAAGAAAGAATGCGCATGTAACCCTTTCTTATTGGTAAAAATCTGCGATATGAGAAATAACAGGCGCTTACAAAGATGCGCAAAATATAGCCGAGGTAATGTGGCCCATATGGGAAGTATGATTGGTGAAAAGGTGGATTACTATGAAAACTGCATACCTTAATGAGAGGACGAAAATGTTAAATCTGTTTCCTCTGTATTGCTTAACTTTTGAATAGGCATACAAACTCTGGGAGCACAAAATGCTTCCTAGTTACCTTGTTTGAAAGCAAAGAAATGTTTTTATCAATGTCATGATTTTAAACATGTTAAAATACTCCCAGTGTAATCTGGGAGTATTCACTTGGCACTCGCAGGTTGAAAACAAGCTCAACATGCTGAAAAATCAGAAGTGCTCAGTGGTAATGTCCCCAGTCTCTGTGAAAGGGACGAGAGACGCGCTCTGAACTGAAGGTATTTGAGCACTGGGAGGCCACATCAACGTGCTCGCCCCTGAAGGAAGCTGTCAATTACCCACCGCATAATGTCAATTATGTTCCTCGAGGTTGCCGGAGCAACCAAAGACACATTCTACGATGACAGCCTGGTTAAGAGTATGTGATGCTTCGAAACTTACCCTGTAAAAATCATTAACAAAATCTAAATCCGATACGTAAGCGTTATTATTGGTAATATTCTATCGACAGGAGGAAAGCATTGTGTGCAAAACCTCGATGTTTCGGATACGTTAAGACTCTGAAGTATGTATCTAAATCGCACATGAATGCATGTGATACAACAATACATTAATATTGACTGCAAGAATTATGTTTTATGTGTGTCAATCAAGGGTTATTAAATGCAACCAAAATATTAAAGTAAGTTATTGCATTCAGAACTAACACAAGATATAACTTATATCTGTATCATTTAACTCTTTACTTCTTTGTTGAAAAAATGTAACACATAGTCGCTAGTATTCACAGTTAGGTTACAACACAGTCATTGAATGGTTTACACGTATTACATGATTAATGCAACATTGTACACCTTATGGCATGGCAAGTTTGTTAGATTAGAACACATGCACATTATATCATAGTTTATTGGTAAAAAACAGGAAATACCTTTATCATGCATTCAGTCCCGTACACAATAAGGAAACTTGTCTCTATATCTTTTCTTATTCATTTAACCATTTGTTAACCGAATCAAGTAGATGTATCCACTTGCACTCACAAAGGTTTAGAATGAATGTCATATCACCTCCTCTGGGATTCTTTCTAGTACCCACCATTTCAAGCTGTCTTTTGGGTGCTCTAGGCAGTTGTAATGTTCAACTAAAGGTGCGCCTTGTACTCTACAGCTTATTCGTGAGCAATGTTGCAGGATACAGGCTTTAACTTTATGCCTAGTTTGTCCTACATAAACCTGTTAGAAGGGCACTTCATAATGTAAATAACATCTATCGAATTGCAGTTAGTGTGATCTTTGAGTAAGAAATGTTTCCCTGAATGGCGAACGTCCTTCCACTCAACTGTCAGTTCTATACTATACCTTCCTCCTGTTGACAGAAAATTACCAATAAACAAAGCTTACGGATCACATTTAGATTTTGTTGATGATTTTACAAGGTACGTTTTGAACCATCACCTACTCCTAACCTAGCTGTCATCGAAGAATGTTTCTTTGGTTGCTCCAGCAACCTTGAGGAACGTAATTCACATCATACGGTGGGTAATTGACAGGTTGTTTCAGGGACTTGCAAGTTGAGGTGGCGTCCCAGTGCTCAAATACCTTCAGTTCAGAGCGCGTCTCTCGTCACTTTCAGAGAAAGGGAACATTATGACCGAGCACTTCTGGTTTTTCAGCATGCCACCGATAAACTTGTTTTCAACCTTCAAGTGACAGGTTAATGCTTCCAGATTACACTGGGAATATTTTAACATGTTTAAAATCAGTCTGGATTTGATATTAAAAATTCCTTGCTTTCACACAAGGTACCTGGGAAGCACTATGTGCTCCTAGAGTTTGTATGCCTATTCAAAAGTAACGCAATACAGAGGAAGCAGATTTATAGTTCTCATCCGTGCATTAAGGTTGGCATAGTAATCCACCTTTTCACCAATTATACTTCCCATATGGGTCACATTATCTTGGCTATATTTTGTGCAAATTTGTAAGCGCTTGTTATTTTTCATATCGCAGGTTTTTACCAATAATAAAGGATGACCCGCGCATTCCGTCTTTCATGAGAAATTGACATAACAGGTGAGAATAACTCTGCAATGCTCACCTTAAACAATGGCTTTAGCTTATCTAAACACACCGATGTCTAATATACATTTTTTTAAATATGGGGCTGTGCACCACTGTGTTTCTAGTCCTGATGAAGACCCTATGGTGATGTTGTTCAACCACACTTGTTTTCGGTGGGTTGAAATGTCGGCGTGATATCAACAAAGTGTACCATGCCCAAATAGACATGTACATGACAGGATGAAAACCACATGTCTTCTTAAAGGGCATTTACTACATGTGGGTACAAAAGCAAATTTCTGTACATGTATGTTAATTGTGTTGAATGTCCTTGATTGTCCATTGTGTTAGCACCTGTGTTATTTATGAGGCACATTTTTTATATGTCACAAACACTGTTCACAGTCTGTACTTTATCTGGTACTTTAATTATTTTTTTGATGTATTAGCACATATGGTATATGATTTTTAAATATATTGATTATCTTATTCTTTCAGACAAATAGTGTTGTTGTCATTTCTAATGTCTGTCAGTAGTGTGTTTTTATGTATATTTAATTAATAGTCCGAAAAATCTTTGGGGGCATACTTAACTCACAGAAAGTAGTTACCCTTTTTGTGGCAGAACAGCTGCTTTTATACTGCTGTAATTCCCCAGGTTCTGCATGTTACTGGGATATTAGTGTTAATGATCCAGAAGTTTAGGAAGGCAGGGTTGCCTAAGTCCTTAAAGGCCTGGACAGGGGTAGCTGCGGAGATTCAAGGGGGGGTGGAGGGTGCTCCCCCAACCTCACCCAAGAGGAGGGTGAGGACCATCTTCCATTTTCTCTAGTGTTAGTCATATGATTTCAGATGGTGGGAGGGGGAAGCTTCTGTTACTCCGAAACCACCACTGTCCCTTGCAGAGAGACAGCTTGAGGCTAATTAGGTTTGATAGCTTTGGAGCTGAGGAAACTGGAATTGGCTGAGAAGAAGTGGGAGAGCGAGGAGGCGTTCAAAAGAAATGGTGGCAGTGAAAATGATGAGGATTTTGAGATGTCAGGGGTGGTGGATTTGATCACAACCTTCCCAAGGGTATAGTGCCCAAGTACACCGCGGGGTGACATTGACAAGTGGCTAGCAGCCTTTAAGAGGGACCTTAGAATGAGTAGGGTCCACTCTAAGTATTGAGGTGCACTCCTGTGGGAGTCGATTCCAGTAGCCGGGAGTGATAGGCTCCTGAACCTGGGAGGGGGGGTATGCAGAATCATACCAGCAGATGAAGGCATGCTTAGTCAAGAGATTTGGTCTGACTCCAGAGCAGTACAGGGTGAAGTTTAGAGGCACCCAGAAAGTGAGTTCAAAGTCTTTGGCAAAATTTGTGGACGTTTCAGTGAAGGCACTGGAAGGCTGGATTGTTGGTAACAAAGTTGACACATATGAGGGATTGTATCATTTGTATTTGAAAGAACATATTTTGACTCATTGTGCAGAAGATGAGTTACGCCAGTTCTTAGTGAGAACCCGGGTTTCCATTCAGGACCAGGGGGTAACCAGAAAAAAGGAGGACAGGTCCCTCCCCAGGGGAAAACCCAAAGAAAAGAAAGCCAAAAACAGAAGGAGTCCTCCAAAGACCCACAAAAACCTGAACAATGAGGGGGGGCTGAGCCAACCCAAATTCAATGAGGGGAGTATCAGGGAAAGAATGGTAGGTTCTTTGACCCCTCAAAAGTGGGTAAGTGATTTGACTGTAACCAGCCAGGGCACAAACAGGGAGATGCTGTCTGCACCAAGAAGCCCCCCTCCCACCCCCCAAGGGGCCATCCACATGGATCGCCGGTGTAAGTGTAGGGGTGGAGAGTGGTTCTCCCCTAGAGGTGTAGTCAGGTGGTGGAAGCTGCCTTAGTGTCCCTGGGTGGGGTGAATATTGCAACCCTTGCTGCCTTACCTCCAAACATGGACAAGTACAGGCATCGGCCTAAAGTGAATAGGGCTGAGGTTGAGGCTATCACAGACACATGGGCTAGTGCAACTATGGTCCTGGATGAGCTGGTGCCTCCAGAGAGGTTGCTACCTGGTGAGTTTCACCAGATGACTTATGCAGACAGCACTACCAAACTCCATCCTATGGCTGTGGTGGAATTGGAATGGGGAGGTGTGATGCCCTATGAAGGTAGCTGTGTCTAAGGTGCTCCCAGTCCAGTGTTTACTGGACAATGGCCTTGAAAGCCTCTGAGTGGTCAGAGGTGGAGAGAGGACTCCATAGGAAAATATTGGAGCTCCCTGAGTGGGTATGTGCTGTGACTAGGTCACAGACTAGCCAGAAGGGAGGGGTAGGACACTTGGGCCCTGGAACAAAGGGCCAAGCATCCAAGGACAAGGGTACTGTAGTGACCTGGGTCAGGGGCACTAGGACCCTGCACTCATGCAATGGGAGGGGACAGAGACCAGACACCACTTACGGTCAGGGCGTGGGGCGGGACTACTGGGCACAAGGGCAAGGAGAACGGACGTGCATGCATGTATCAAGAGACACAAAGAATAAAGAAGAGTACAATCACTTACCGGTCTCGGTCATTTTGCTACAACACGACAACTGGCAATGAAGGTGGGATCAGGAGCCACCACCAGAAGCAACACAAAGCGCACCTCGCCCATGACGTCCACACGGAGCCAGGAGCCCACTCTGGTCCGCCGACTGACGAGACAACGTTGGGAGTACGGTTGACCACAGAAGACAATGAAACCAGGAGCCTACCCTGGTCCTCGGGCCCCACCAAAAGAAGACACGAAATTGGGAGCTGTTAGAAATGGGAATTTCTGGTTGGCTGAGGCTTGCGCCAAAGCCAGGTAGAAACCACCACTCTAGTCAGGGCAAGGAAGTTACCCGCCAAGATAACCCCTGCTCACCACCTTGGTAGCTTGGCACGAGCAGTCAGGTTTATCTCAGAGGCGATGTGTAAAGCGTTTATGTGTGCACCCAGCAACAACACCCAAGGCCCACCACAAAGGAAACTCCACACAAGGGTATATATAAAAAATAGTCTTTGTATTATACCACAAACATTAGATAATAAACATATACTTTACAAGGTGCCATGGGCACGGGCAGAATTTACAGGGGATATATGTACAGGACAGGGCCACATGGACCACTGTCATACTGTAGTACCAAAACAGCACATATAGCACACAACCAGTACTCACTGGTAACGGGTAAGTATCCCCTACGTAATCCTAATACATCTAGGCAAACATCACGCAGGGCACCATAACTTCTCTAACATCACTATACTAGGGAAAACCACCTCCTAGGCATAAAAACACACATTTAGAGGCATGGGCAAAGGCATTGCATCAATCACATTAGGCAGGAAATCACATCTGCGCAAAACACATAGGGCCAAACATATACCCCCGCAAGGGCACAACACAAGAACTGTCCCCAGGCCAACTGACCTCTCTGGGGCTGAAACGCCCTGTGTCCCAAATAACCAGGCGTCTGCGCAGGCAACCAAGGGAAGATTGCGCAGAACCTAAACGTGGCAGCTGCCCAATAAGTGCTGGGCAGCTGAATCCAATGGGAAAAACACACGTGGGAGCCTTGTGGGCTCGAACAACCAATGGGGCCTTAGGAGCTTCAGGGGCTCCGGAAAAAAAATGGCGCCTTTTGCTTTTGGGGAGTCCCTCCTCTGGGGACTCGAGACAAGCAACAGCTCAGGAGCCTCGTGGCCTTGAAGGAATGTGGCCTCCCAATGGTGGAGTCCCTTTCGGGGGACTCAAAATAAACAAATGTGGCACCCCAGAGCCTCTCAGGGCACGCCACACAAATAGGCCGCCTTGAGCCTCTCAGGCTCTTAAGAAATGCCTTAATGCCCCCTGAAGCCCTTGTGGGCTAAATCCAGAATGCCGGCTTCGTTGGAGTCCCGCTCCGGAGACTCGACAAATAAATGCCCCCTGAGCCTTGTGGTCTCTCAAGAAACAAAGGCTACACTTAGGAGCCTCGCAGGCTCGAAGTAATAATGCCCCCGTGGTTGGAGTCCCTCTCGGGGGACTCGAAATGCACCAATGCCCCCAAGCCAACGCGATCACCACTGAGGGGGGGGCGGGCACTGGCAATGTGCCCCGATGCCGCCCTCTCCTTAAAGCAGCACCGGGGCCTTTGAACAGCTAAGGGACTCACCGGGGCTCTGCAGGTCTCCGCTCGAATCCCGGTCTTTGGGGTGGACACAGCGCTCTCCTCCTGCTCCGGTCTCCCTCACAACTGCGGGTCGCTGTGTGGGAGCTCCCGCTCCTCGGGGCTCCTGCGGTGTCCTGGTGCTTGGGCTGCCTCTCGGTAGCTTCCAAAGGAGGTGGGGTGGCCTCCCGGCCTCTTTCTGTTGTCCTGCAGTCCCGCCCCCGGCCTGTCTGACTTCCGGTTTGTGCGCCGGGCGGCGGGGACAATCTTGTGCACTATACGGGGTAGGCTCCCGGGGATAGTGATAAAAAGGAATAAATAGCACGGCGTGGGCTCCCGTGCAGAGGCACCACACGCAGTGTAGGCACCTGCTCGTGATTCGGCAAAGGGGGGGGAATCCCACACGCTCGGGATTTCCTCGGCCGTCTCCTCTGCGGCGCGCTGCTCCCCCGCGGTAAAACAAAGTAGCCCCAAGCCCCAAATGACAGGAGGAAGGCAGGAGGCAAATCCAGCGCTCCCAGGCGCTGCAGGGAGAAATCAAGCGCTTCCAGGCGCTATAGGGCAAAGTTCAGGCCCCAAAGTCCCTAAGGAAAAGCAAACAGTCCTTCAGGAGGTGGGGGGGGGCAAGGCTGGGCCCAGGATCCAGCTCACAGGGTGCTCCTAGGCAGGGAGGCAATCCCTTGTGGCGGTCCTTCAGACGCCCAGCAGCAGTAGCCCCCCTCTGGGAAGGATTCAAGAAGAGAACATTTTGTAAGAGGTCACAGCCTCTTTTTTTACAGTAAATCCCTTTGTCTCAGGGTGCAGGGTGGGGGAAAAACTAGTCGCAGCTGGTTTTGGAGCACTTTGTTTTCCTGAGCCACCCTTTCCATTCACTAGGCAGGCTAGGGTCATTAGACGCACCACAGGGGGCGGAGCCAGCATTGTGTGGGGAAAGCCTAGCCCTATTCAGGTCCCAGGTGTACTCCTCCCTCACATCACTCAGGCTAATCTCTCCACTCACCACCGGGGCAGACCCATCCAGACTCCTGGAGCCAGGTTCACCAGCCATCTCCAGCCAATCACACGCCAGCACACTCACTGCACACGCACATCCATGTCTAGAAGTGGCACTTCCACACTAGACACATTCATGCCGCACACATCATTGCGCAGCATTCAATCTCACGAGTCTGCACATACGAAACTCGAGCCTGCACTCCCCACACATCAGGAACTAACATGGTCACATACATTCCCCATGCATTCCTATGGGAGGGCAGGCCAACCTCACAACATGCACGCACTTTACCCTGGGACACAGGGAAAAAGTGCGCGAAGCCAGAAATCACGAATGCCAGGTCACCATCAAAGCAAAAAGTTCAGGGGTGAACCAGCCAAAAAGGCCCGGGTCCAACAGAAGCCCACCCTGATTGTGAAATAAACGGAGCAAGGAGTCCACCCTGGTCCGTGTGTAGCATCTACAGGGACATTGGGAGCCCACCCTGGCCACATAAAGAAAGCGAGGTGAGGGAAACACAAATAAAGACACCCGATTGTGGAGAAAGTCGCCCGTTGACTAAAAGAGGGCCAGAGCCTCCGTGTTAAGATTTAACGTGAAATCTCACTAGACCAGGCAGCCATCTTAGTCAGGCGGGACAGACAATGAAGAGCTGAGGAAGGCCCGGCGGCCATCTTGGAGTCAGGCAATTCATAGGAGCAAGAGCCATATGTAGGTAATTTGAGTTTTGCGATTCTTAAATTGTGATTTTTAGGGAATCGCAATTAGAGAATCGCAAAACGCAATGTAGGTAGGATTAGCAAAATTTTTTGCGAATCCCACTTATTCCTTTTTTGCGAATCGCAAATTGAAATTTGCAAATAAGAATACCTTCTCATTCATTCCTATGGGTTAGAAGGACCATAGGAATGAATGGCAAGACATTCTCAATTTGCGATTCTCAATTAGAGAATCGCAAATTGAGAATGCAATTTCAGGGTTGCAAGGGTGTCAATGGGACATCATTTTGCACCCCTAAAATTAACATGTGTGCACATGTGGCCCACATGTGACCCGCGTGGCACTTTGAATAATGCCAAAAAGTGAATTTTTCAAAGAAATCGCAAATTACCACCAACCTGAAGTTGGTGGTATTTTGCGATTCCTTAAGGCAAAATTCACACAACTTGGGTGCTTCCTACATTGCATTTAAGGAATCGTAATTTGCGATTCCTTAAATGCAATTGCCAAATAAGGAATCGCAAATTTAGCGATTACTTATTTTGCATGTGGGTTTTGTGTGCTACATAGCACACTGCCCTAATTGCGATCTGCGAATTTCAGCATTTGCGAGCGCAATTAGGCTTCCTACATATGGCCCCAAATCTTGCCCACAGAAGTCCCCATCTTGGAGTCAGGCGGGACAGCCAATGAGAGGCTGGAGAGGGCCAGGAGGCCATTTTGAAGTCAGGCATTAGAAAAAAGCAATAGGAAAAGAAGAAAGAAAGAAAGGGACATTGCAACACATAAAAAGGAAATAAGGAACACAACAGAAAGATGACAGAAATGTAAAGGAAGTAAGGAAGATGGCCAACAAAAGTGACAAGACCTGCGCACAGCCAATATTTCGCAGGCCGCTACCATTCAGCCTATCAGAACCACAGACAGGCATCAGGTGGGCACATTGGATTCGGCAATTCGAAAGCTACATGCGCGCCACAGATATCGCAGAGGCCAAACACATTGACCTTTTTCTAAACTTTGTAGTGGAGGACCTGCTCACAACATTCCCCAGCAATCGAATAGCGAAGTACAAGGGACTGATACAGTGCCTCACAGAGAAGTTTGACCCGCAAAGAAACATCAACTTCGAGAGGTACACATTTAACACTGTGTGTCAATGAGCAGAGGAGTCCCTTGACTATTTCGCAACAAGACTGCGAAAACTAGTAACATATTGTGAGTTTGACAATGTCACGTTCCCAGCTAGGTAGGGGGGATGATTGTGGGATTGTAACTATGGGACTACGTTTCCCAGAATACCTGAATCCTGGTCTGTCTTCTCTTTCTCTCATCCCTCCTCAATCCTTCCTATTTAGGCTCCTCCTTGGCTTATGCTCGATGCTTGTCACCTAATCTTGATGGTGAATTCCGCTTTCAGCGGAGACGACAGAGGCTGGAGTCCGGATTCGGCCTACAAAGACCCCGTAGGCATTTCTGCACACCCGCCGGCAGTATTCTGGAGCCGCGGGTGTCGTTTTCATTGGATATTCCGTGGGGGTAATTGCTGTTCGCAAACGCGCTGGAGCGCATACGCGACCATTGACCCGCATTCTGCAGCCCCTGGCAACCGCGTCTTATCTATGGCAAGATTGTTAAGCTGAAACGAACCTGCTGAGGAACCCTGTACTTGGGCATAGATTCATTTCTTTTTTCCTTTTTACACAAAGCTGTTGAGAAGCTCAGATTCAATTTAATGTTCTGGATGTGGTGAATCACAGATCAACAGCATACCAGGTGATTCGTGAAGACATTGTCAGATAAGTAAAGGTCTCCCATGGCTTTAACCATTTCTGTGACATTTCCTGTTGAATCGCATTGCAGTTCAGAACTCTAGAAGCCCATGACTTATTTTCTTTTCTTTCATTTATTTTTTCCGTTTGTGCCTTTTTTCTTATGGATGCTTGTGGCAGTATATATTAGTGAGTTGTATCATATATATATATATATATATATATATATATATATATACATATTACCTCATCAGGGGGTAAGGGGGGAAGTCTCATGCTTGTTTATTGTGTCTCTTATTTAAGGAACAAGATACAGACAATAGTGAGGTCTACAACTCTTCAACCCATGCTGTAGATGGTTTTCGGCTGCCACAGTGTTTTGGTTTATTTATCCCTTTTTTCCCTTCCCCTGCTGGGGTCCTATCTGAGGAGTGTGTATTCACTAACTCGCAGGTGGTGCCGCAAAGGAGGAAGGGGGAAACTAGCTTCATCATCGCTTCTGCTGTACCCGGCTTTGTAAGGTTAGTCTAACCAGCCTCTATAGTGACAGACAACTTCGACAATCATCATTGAAGGGTGCCAGTCCGTGGAGTTCTGCGCACGTATCTTGAAGGAACCAATGATGCTGCAGAAAATACTGATATTGGCGCGAGCAGAAGCAAAAGCAACGATGCATGCCAAATTAATGGAGTTAGGTAAAGATAGCAGAGCGGAACAAGCGAACCACATAATGGGAAAGAGCAAGAAAAAAGACAGCACACCGCCACCGCAAATAAAAATGCAGGAAAGAACGTGCTACAAGTGCGGCCTTGAATTCCCACAAGTGGGTGCATGCCCGGCAATGGGCCAGAAATGCAGGAAGTGTAACAGAAACAATCACTTTGCGAATGCCTGCATGAGTAGAGAGTTCAAAAGTGAACGTGGAAGACCGGCAAGACCAGGAACAGTAACAAGCAGGCATGCCAGACACATAGAGACGGCAAATTGCAGCTCCTCAAATGAATCAGAGGGAAGAGTTGCGTCAGAAAGGGCAGAATGACTATATCTGATGTCAGATGCACCGACGGAAGAAAGAAGGCCAGAGCACATTAACACTGTGGAGAAGCATCAGATCAAGAAAACAGCAACAGTGGAGATTGAAGTAGGATATCACAGCACAGGGTTTGTGCTTGATAGTGGGGCCATGTGCAACTTAATGTGCATGTCGGAGTACGAGAAGATGAAGATAAGAACGCCACTATCACCATTGACATTTTCACCTGGGGCTCGAAGAAGCCGGTGGAAAACATGGGAAAGTTCACAGAGACACTGAAGTACAAGGACAGGTCATGCAGAAAAGAGATACATGTGCTAATGGGAGACATCCCAGCACTATGCCTGTTAAGCAATGTCACGGTGCAGGTAATGGGCCTCCTGGCAATGACATATCACATGTCAGAGAAGCGGAACATTCTTAACATTGCACATCAACGAGGCAATCAAACCTGTGGCTCAGCATCACCGGCGAGTGCCCATACATCTACAACCTCAAGTTGAAGAGGAAATACAAAGTCTACTGGCACAGGACATCATTGAGCATGCAGAAGGGCCGACTCCATGGGTGTCTCCAATAGTGGCGGTTCCGAAAAAGAACACCTCAAAGATTTGCATATGCGTGGACATGAGGATACAAAACACGGCCATTGAGAGAGAACGACACCCTGGGCCACACCTAAATTACATGATAAGCTGTCTCACTGGGGCATGCCGATTCTCAAAGCCGGACCTGTGCAAAGGGTACCATCAACTGGAGCTTGACGAGCAATCAAGGTACATTACCACATTCTCAACGCACATGGGCCTGTTCCGCTACAAGCGACTGAGTTTCTGCATATCATCCGCTGCGGAGATATTTCAGGAAACGATAAGGCAGGTAATAAGGCCAGTGAAGAACAGTTTAACCCCTTCCCTGTTTGTGACAGAACCATTCCGTTATGAGTCATGGTTGGGCTGTGCTGATGACGGAATGGTTCCATCACGACCACACCCGCGATCGGAATGTCCAGCACAGGGATGGAATTCTTGCCGCACGCAAGCGTTAAACTACAGCGATGACATCCTGGTGTTTGGTCGGTCCGATGAAGCACATGACAGTGCCCTACGTGAAGTATGCCTGCAGCTGGAACAAGCAGGACTAACACTGAATGCTGACAAATGTGAGGTGGAAAGAAGTGAACTGGTATTCTTTGGGCACACCTTCTCCAAGAAAGGAATGAGGCCGGACCCCAGCAAGGTAGAGACATTGAAAAAGGCGAGTCCTCCAATAGATGTTGCAGAAGTAAGGTCATTTCTTGGTCTTGCGAGCTACTGTGCCCGCTACATAAAGGATTTCGCCACGGTGAGCACACCACTGCGGGACCTCACCAAGCAGGGTCAGAAGTTTATCTGATCGCAAGAGTGCTGTTGAGCATTTGAACTGGGAAAAATATCAAGTACCAACTACACACTTTTTTAGATCCTCGCATTTGAGGAAAAACAAACCAGTATTACTCCTAGGTTTGTTGGGTATATCTTATTCGTACCCTTTTATTCTATTTTTTCATTATCTTCAAAATTTTCATGTATGAAAAAGAACACAACACATTTTTACCATTTGTAAATGAAGAACAAGAAGAGGGTTCACAGGAGGAAAAAGAAGGGACTTATCCAAAAAGAGTGAGCAAAAAGACAAAAAGACTGCTTGAAGAAATGTAGTGATGGGGACGACACATGTCTCTCCATTCTTCCCACTTTCTCTCTCTCTTTCTATCGCTCTCTCTCTTCCCTTTCTTCTAGACATTTAGATAGATCTATTTCTCTCTCTCTCGTCGCATTCTTTTTGTGACAAAGGGGGAGGTGTAGTAACCTGGGTCAGGGGCACTAGAACCCTGCACTCAAGCACCGGGAGGGGACAGAGACCGGACACCACTTTCGGTCAGGGAGTGGGGCGGGACTACTGGACAAGGAAAACGGACGTGCATGCATGTACCGAGAATGAACATATTTGGGGGTGTGGGATGCACTCCGAGTATTCCATTTATTCAACTTTATCCTTATTTTTTAGAAAGTGAGTGCAGATTGACGAGGTGTCCTGCCCACATGACACCTGAATAGTTAACAACTTCAAGAGAATGCAGTATTTACATTTGAAAATACTACTATAATTAGCATTGACTGCAGGAAAAGACGGTGAATCAGGAAGTAGGTGGGTGGTTTATGTTGGTTAAATACGGGAGGGACAGAGGTGGTGATAAATCACTTTTTGGAAAGAAGAAGAGGATTGGTGGCTTTTTAAACACTTATGGCAGGTACGGAAACAACAGTAATGAGCATTCAGGCAGGGTGGAGGTTAATGAAGTGATTGTTTCTTGCAACGGAAAGTGAATACATGCTAAAAGTAAAGATTTACCTAATCTGTAAGTTTATCAATTAAGTGAGAGGAAACAACGTGCATAACGGTTTCAGGATGGAATTGGGAGATTGAAGGGGTTGAGGGGAGGAGGTTAAGGGTTTAAGAGAGCTGTTAATATAACAGTTAGCACAAAGGTTGGGAGAAGGAAGGGAGTGTAGATTGGTTTGGAGTGATTAATGGCAAAAGAGTGTTGTTAAATGGGTTTATGTTAGGAACGGTATTTTCAGAGGACATATTGTGGGGGCATATGAGAGTTACATCGTTACATGTCATATAATAAACAAAAAACAAAAGGGGAATTGGCCTGCAGCAAACATATATTTCTGGTCATGAAAGTAATGGTCATTGTTTTTTATTGTTGTTTTCTATAGTGACCCCCGACGCAGGGCGCTTGTAGCCCGAATTGCATTGGGTAATTTTAATAAACACACTACCTTGGACGAATTCTGCACTAGTCTTGTTTTTGCTAGACGTCCTGATGGACACAGTGTGAATAATAGAAACTTGGAAAATGGCACACTATTCCGAGTGGAGATTTAAGAAGAAAGTTGAATCAAAAAAGAAGGTTTAAATATGATGGTTTAAATTGATAAACAAGGAAGAATACACGGTTTGAAATGAAGCAAAAATGTTTGCCATGTTGGCGCGATTAGTAGTGCAATTGATTGGGGCGAGAGGACACCCTTTCTCTTGAAGTTGCATGTACCGAGAGCCACAAAAAATAGAGAAGAGTACAATCACTTAACGGTCTCGGTGTGGGTCATTTTCCTACAACACTACAGGTACTAGGCCTGGTGACCCAGCCCTGGGAACTCCAGAGGTACAGGAAGAATGTAACCCTGATGGGGAGGATCTGGCCTCTGAGGAAGGGACTCCATCCCTGCCAGAGCTGTCGGATGGCAGAACTGACAGGAGCAGGCGTACTCTCCAGGGAGGAATTCAGTAAGGGACAGAGAGACTATCCCACCCTTGAGAGCTTGAGGTGGGTTGCCTCTAAGCAAGAGGAGGGGGGCGACAGTGTGTTTCACAAAATCTACTGGGAAGATGGACTGCTGTATACTGAGGCCAGAAACCTCAAGCAGGGGGCCACAAGGAGGTTGGTGGTGTCCCAGAAGTACAGAGATATCATCCTGACTTTGGGTCATGATATCCCCTTGGCAGAACATTTGGTACAGACAAAGACATGGAACCAATTGATGAACCATTTCTACGGGCCCCATATGTCTGAAAAGGTAAAGGAGTTGTGCAGCTCCTGTGTCATCTGTCAGGCCAGTGGCAGGACAGGGGACTAGGCAAAGGCTCCCCTAATACCACTGACAGTGGTTGGGGTTTCTTTTGAAAGGGTGGAGATGGACATTGTTGGTCCCCTGGACCCACCTACTGCATCTGGGAATAGGTATATCTTAGTGTTAGTAGACCATGCCACTAGGTATCATGAAGCAATCCCTCTTAGAACCATTGATGCTCCTGAGGTGGCTAGAGCACTGCTTGGTGTGTTTACCAGAGTGGGTTTTCCCAAAAGAGGTGGTATCAGATAGGGGCACAAACTTTCTGTCCAGCTATCTGACTGCTATGTGGGATGAGTGTGGTGTCAAGTACAAGTTCACCACTTCCCACAACCCACAAGCAAATTGTCTAGTTGATTCAACAAAACCTTGAAGGGCATAATAAATGGGGTGTCAGAGAAACTCCGGAGGAAATGGGATGTTCTCCTCCCATGCCTGCTGTTTGCCTACAGGGAGGTGCCACAGAAAGGGATTGGATTCGGTACCTTTGAGTTGCTGTTTGGACACACTGTGAAAGGGCCAGCAAGCCTGCTAAGTGTGTCTTCGGGGAATCCTCTTAAAGAAGCAAGGCGCAAAATGCTTGACTATTTGCTAGGCCTGAGATCTAGAATGGCAGAGTACATGTACAAGGCAAGCAGGAAACTGGAGGCCAGCCAGGAGCTCATGAAGCACTGGTATGATCAGAAGGTTACTATGCCTCAGTATACTCTATGACAATTGGTGTTGGAGCCTGTGGCTCCCAGGGCCCTCCATGACAAGTGGAGTGGGCCTTATCCAATGTTAGAAAAGAAGGGTGAGGTTGCCTATTTGGTTGACCTTGGCACCCCCCAGGAACCCTCCTAGGGTCCTGCATGTGAATAGATTGAAACCCTACCATGACAGGGCAGCTATGACCATGTTACTGGTCACTGATGAGGGGGTGGAGGAGGAAACTGAGCCAGTGCCCGACGTCCTCTCCACTAATGTGCAAGATGGGTCAGTGGAGGGGGTTGTACTCTCTCCCAAGTTGACAGACCAACAGCACAGAGACTGTAAGCAAGTGCTGGAGAAGTTTTCTGACCTGTTCTCTTTGATCCCAGGCATCACTGATTGGAGTGTGCAACACATTAACAATGGTGACAGCCTACCTGTCAAGAATAAACTGTACAGGTTGTCTGACCATGTCAGAACCAGCATTAAAGCTGAGGTTGCTAAGATGATGAATTAGGGGTAATTGAACCTTCTGAAAGTCCATGGGCCAGTCCAGTGGTGCTGGTGCCCAAACCTAATCCGCAGGGGGGGACCCAAGGAGTTAAAGTTCTGTGTGGACTACAGAGGATTGAAAGCAGTCACAAAGAATGACGCTCACCCTGATCTCATGGACAGGTTAGGGGCTGCTAAGTACCTGAGTACTTTTGAGTTGACTTCAGATTACTGGCAGATGGCCCTCACTGATGCAGCAGGTCAGCATTCTCCACACCATTGGGACATTTTTAGCTCAAGGTAATGCCCTTTGGTTTAAAGAATGCACCTGCCACCTTCCAAAGGTTGGTGAACAGGGTCTTGTCTAGGTTGAAACAGTTCACAGTTCTACCTGGGAGATCACTTAAGCCACCTAAGGGAAATGCTTCAGACCATGCAACAGGCAGGACTCACTATTAAGGCAAGTAAGTGGCAAATAGGGCAGAGTTCTGTGGTGTACCTGGGCCACCTGGTAGTTGGGGGGCAAACATCCTTTACAACGCAACTTTTACCACGCAGTGCTATTACAACGCGGGTTTTACAACGAAAACCATTAGAACGCATTGCCCTGGGGGGCGCTCTAGGATAGGCAATATATTTAATTTACTATCCAACACCTTCCCTAGTGTCCATGGGGACTGGAGTTGGAATAGTACATTAAACTATTCACTATCCAGCACCCCAAAGCGCTATGCGTTGTAATGGTATGCATAGTAAAACCTGTGTTGTAACAGCTTGCGTGGTAAAAGCATGCGTTGTAACATCATACATCCATAGGTGGGGGCCATTTACAGTCCCTCCAAGCTAAAATCCAATCTATTTTGGATTGGACAGCTCCTGTTGCCCAGACTTAGGTCAGGGCATTCCTTGGATTGACAGGGTATTATAGAATGTTTGTTCAAAATTATGGGACCATTATGGGGCCCCTAAGAGAACTCACTTCTAAGAAGAGGCCCAAAAAGGTGGGTTGTGCCCCAGAGTATCAGGAGGCTTTTGACACTCTGAAAGCTGCTATGTGTACAGCACCAGTGTTGCTGGCCCCTGACTACACAAAAGAAAGTGTGGTTCAGGCAGATGCTTCATAGCAAGGGATTGGAGCGGTGTTGCCACAGCTAAATGAAGAGGGCCTTGATCAGCCAGTTGCCTTTATTAGCAGGAGACTTCTTCCCAGAGAGCAGAGGTGGAGTGCCATAGAGAGAGACTTTTGCTGTTGTTTGGTCCCTGAAAAAGTTTAGACCATATTTGTTTGGGACTCACTTTTGTGTTCAGACTGAAGACAGGCCTCTCAGATGGCTCATGCGGATGAGAGGGGAGAATGCCATGCTGTTAAGGTGGTCCATTTCCTTACAGGAATGGACTTTACATTGGAAAACAGACCTGGGGTTGCCCATGCCAATGCGGATGGGCATTCCAGGTTTTTCCACTTAGCTGATGAGGACTACCAGGGTGTTGGTTAGTAACCCATCACCTTTTTTTAGGGGGGCTATGTTGCAAAGTCAACTTATGCCCTGGGCAACCCCCAACTTTTTGCTGACTTGTACTGGTGGTAATTGACTCTGACTGACCGTGGGCTCTCCCTATGTGCTATGTTGAAAGCGACACTTAGAATACAGTGAAAACACCTACATACACTAGGGTACACTATGTGTTGGGGTACCCCTGTGATTGGAATGACCTACCCTATAAGGCCCTAGTACATAATAGAGCAGGGGTATTGAAACTACCTCTAAGTCTCTAGTATATAATAGGGCATGGCAGTTTAGAGGCCAGCAGCCCTTTCTGCACTTGCATGTGTGCCAGGCTGAAGCCTGAGGTCAGTTTAAAAGCAGCTCTGTGTTGCAGGGCTGCTTTTTAAAAATGAAATTGTACCCAAACTCGACTTTAGTGTTTGGGGCACTTAAGATTGAATTACCAACAATGGGTGGGCATATTAGGTACCCCCAGGGACTCCCCTAGGTGTCCTAGGGGTGGGGGTCAGTTATTTATAAGTAGGACCCATATAAAAATGAGTTGTATATGCCCTGGGATAAGTGAAATTGCACATTTCACTCCCCACATTGTGATAAAGTGCTGCACAAACTCGACTTTGGTGCTAGGAGCACTGTGGAGGGAGGATCTGCAATATTTTTTACATATTCAGAACCCTTAAAGTCTCCCCTAGGTGTTCAATGGGTGGGAGCCCTGTAGATATAGACAGAGTACTTATAAAATAAGTTTTTATAACCCTGGTGCTGGAAAAATGGCCCGTCATTTTTCCCATTGCAAATCCCCTGCCACATAGGTTAACGTGGCAAGAAGTTATTAACTAATACATTCTGATAGGAAAATTTTAAAAATAGCATTCAAAGACTCTCCAGAATGGTATTGAAAAATCCAACAATATGATATTGTTGAATTTCTCCTAAAATGTACAGACAAGAAGTTATAAGACTTTCTTGTCTATAATCCCAGATTCAGCCTTCCAGTGGTCTGTCCTGATTGGTCAGAGTTAAGTGGATTAGCCAGTGTTGGACTTGGCCCTTAAGGCAGGTTCACCCCTAATCTTTTTGCTTCTAATCTGTGATCTGTATGGATGATTTTCTGGTCTGTGCGCACTTTTTCCCTGTGTCCCAGAGTAAAGTGCGTGCATGTAGTTAGGCTGGCCTGCTCTCCCATAGGGATGCATGGGGAATGTCTGTGTCCCTAGTAGTTCCTGATGCGTGGGGAGTGCATGCTCGAATTTGGTATGTGCGAGCTCGTGGGAATGAATGCTTCGCAATGGTGTATGTGGCATGTGTGTATCATGTGTAGAAATGCCACTTCTAGGACTTGGCATATTAATGTAAAATATGCCTGCCGTGTGATTGGCTGGAGCTGGCTGGTGAGCCTGGCTCCAGGTAGGCTGGATGGGTCTGCCCGGTTGTGCGTGTGAGATTAGCATGTTGATGGCTTGGGAGGAGTGCACCTGGTCCCTGATGGGCCTGGACTTTCCCCACACAATGCTGGCTTCACCCCCTGTAGTGCGACTGATGTCCCTAGCCCTGCCAGTGAATGAAATGGGTGGTTGAGGTAAACAGAGTACTTCAAAACCAGCTGCAACTGGTTTTCCCCCACCCGGCACCTACAGACAAAGGGATTTTACAGTATAAGAAGGGGCTGTGTCCCCATACAATTTGTCCTTGGTTCTGCTTGTGGATCCTTGCCAGAGGGGGCTGCTGCTGCTGGGGCCAAGAGGACCGCCACTTGGCTGTCTCCCTGCCTGGAGACCCAGTGTGCTGGCTCTGGCCCTACCTTGCCCCCCTGCCTGCCTCCAGACCTTGCTGGAGCTTTGCTGTGCCTGGAAGCGCTTTTATTTGACTTATAGTGCTAGGCGCGCTTTATTTTCCTTTTAGCGCTGAGCGCGCTTCTCTGGGCGCTTGAGAGCGCTGTGCTTTGTCCCTGAGCGCTGGGGAGCGCTCGTTGTGCAGCCGGTGCCCACCCGGCATCTGCCCGTTTGGATTTGCCGTTTTTTGACTTCCGAGTTCCCACCTCGGATTATTGTCATTTTGGAAGGCCGGTGCCTACCCGGCATTGCCCCGTGTTATTTTATTTATTTCGAACCCGGTGCCACCCGGCATTGCCCTGTGATCACCGCCGCAGCACCGGGCCGAGAGAAAGCAGCCTGCCGCGTCATAGCCCGGCCGCGCTGGGATTGGCCCAGGCGGTCGAGCCTCCCGCCGTGTCATCAGGGGAGGAGAGCGGAACCAGGAAGCAGCTTGCCGCGTCTCGCCGAGGCTCCCAGTGAGGAGAGAGGATCCCCCGCTGAAGAGACCCGGTAAGTGAGGCAGAAGGGAGGGGCGCCAGGACACATTGTCGGTGTCCGCCCCCACACCCCGGTAGCGCGATCTCGCGCCCATTGCTAGAGTGAAGCCACGAGGGCTTCAAGGCGGCATATCTCTGTGTTGAGCCCCCAAGCGGGGCTCCTACGTGGCTGGGGGCATTTATTCTTCGATCCCTGAAAGACTCTTGGGCCACAGCTGATTCAGAGCCCCGAGGCTCCCGCCCATATTTGTTTTGAGAGCATGCGAGGCTCAGACCCGGCCTCATTGTTCTTAGAGCCAAGAAGGCTCACGGCGCCATTTGTTCTAGAGCCCGGGAGGCTCAGGGGCAGTCCTGTTTACGAGCCCTCAGAGGCTTTTGCGCCCACAGTGTATTTACAAGCCCCGAGAATCGAGGGGGCATTCATTATTCTTTGAGCCCACGAGGCTCCTGCCCATACTGATTTAGAGCCCTGAGAGAGGCTCTGGGGGCATTCCATCGTTTAGAGCGCTGAAGCTCTTCGGTGCCAGTCACCTGTGTTCTTGAGCCCACGAGGCTCCAACGTTTGCCCAGCTGTGTTTCACAACTGTCCAGCACTTAGTGGACAGTTGCTACATTTAGGCTTGTGGTTTGTGCTGCCTGCGCAGACCCCCTGACATTGAGACTCAGGGCATTCAGCCCCTTGCGAGGCCAGTTGGCCTGAGGGACAATTTCTAGTGTTGTGCTACATGCACCCTGTGCATTGTAAGTTACTGATGTATGTGATTCTTGCGCAAAAGTTCTAGCCTGCACCTCTGAATGTGTTTTAATGCCTCATGTGCAATTGTTGATGTCCCATTTTATGTTTATCCCCTTTGCTAAGAGCGACCTGCTTAAAGGATTGTTGATGTCCCATTTTATGTTTAGGTTTCCTTCCCTTTGCTAAGAGTGACCTGCTTAGGTGATGGTATTCCTTCCTTAGGTCCTGATGATAAGGTCCTAGTTCCCTGCGTGATTTTCCTACAGTGTTTTAGGGTTGCGTAGGAGGTATTTACTCTTTACCAGTGATTACTGGTTGTGTGCTACATGTACTATTTTGGTGCTAGTCATTATATGTTTATGTGCTAAGTGTATACCTACAAGTATTATTTCTAACAAGTGCCTACCCCTGACAGTGGTCCATGTGGCCCTGTCCTGTACATAATCCCTTGTAAATTCTGCCCGTGCCTCTGGCACATTGTAAAGTTTGTGTGTTATCTAATGTGTTTTTACTATAATACAAAGGCTATTTTTTATATAACCTTGTGTGGAGTTTCCTTTGTGGTGGGCCTTGGGTGTTGTTGCTGGGGTGCGTGCGCAAATACTTAACTCATACCGCCTCCAAGTTTAGCCTTGCTGCTCGCGCTACGTCACCTAGAGGGTGAGCAGGGGTTATCTTGGCGTGTAACTCCCTTGCCCTGACTTAGGAGTGGTGGTCTCTGACTGACTTTGGCGTGAGCCCTGGCCAGCCAGGGACCCCGTTTCTAACATTGGCGGCAAGCGGTGAGGATAAGGATTTGTGTTTGCGCTGTACCACAGTGGCGACAGGCCACACTTCAAAACTCTACATTTTTAGATAACCACATTTTGGGGATTATTGTTTTTTAGGTGAAGATCAGTATTGCTTCTCCTGAAAGGTGTCATTTTGTATTTTGTCCAGTACCTTGTTCCCCGCCCTGCTCCCAGAGTTTGGTACCTGTGTCGCTTGTGGTCAGGTTGAGAAAATCAGGGGTGGTAGAAACTGCCTTACCAGTCCGAGGGGAGGGTTGTGTGTGAATGAGTGTGTGTTTACCTGGACAGTGGAGTGCAAGTTCTCTGAGATAGGAATCTTGCTGAATTTTGTTGATTGTATTCTCCTGTTTAGCTCAGACCCCAGGTTCCCTGTGTCAAACTTTTCTTGAGAACGTTCGCCAAAATGGAGCCAGTTTTTGATCTCTGTGGTCTTTTTCGGTACAGTAGATTAGAGCTGGTCAGATTCTGTGAAAAGGGAGGCATAGAGGTGAGTGAACTGGATACTCAGTCCCAGCTTAGGGACAGCCTGATCCTATGGCAAAAGGATCAGTGGGATCTTGAGCACAGTGAGAGAGATAGGGCCCGGGCCGCACGCCATGAGGGTGGTGAGTCTGTGGGATGCCCTGAAGATTCTGATGAAGAATGTGAGTTGAATGGTGATGACAGTGGATGGATGTCAGCAGATAGTGATGACCCCATAGATAGGGAGTCCCTTGCTGGGTCCAGTGTCAGGACCAGCGCCCCATCCCTTTCCCTGTCCCCAGAGGAGTGGTTGGATAGGAAGGAAGAGAGGGAGCATCAGCTAGCGATGGAACAGCTCAGGTTGGAGCTTGCCAAGCTAGAGGCTGAGAGGGCCTTGTTCAGGGAGAAGGTAGCCCAAGAGAGTAGGTTACCCCCTGAGTGCCGTTGTAATTGTCTGGATTCCCCAGGGAGGGTGGAGTCCAGTGGTGGCAGCTTTTTAAATTTAAATGTAGACAGTCCCACTCCCAGTTCCCCGAGTATGGTTCCTGTTTCCCCAGAGGAGGAGAATAGGTTGAGGTTTAGGAACCTTAAGAAACCGTCTCACCAGAAGTGGGGGTATTTTGTGGATGACTGTTCAGATGCAATGTGGGACTGGCTGAGGGCTAACTCGGACGATGAGGTGGACGGTGTGGTGAATATGTTCCTCAAAGAGCAGTTGCTCAGTGTTGTTTGTCCACAGTTGCGCCAGCACCTGCTGAAGTTGAAGTGTTTTTGTCCTTGGGACCTTGCAGAAGAAGCAGAGCGCTGGGAAGGTGCAAGAGGTTCCTTAGCATCGCTAGTGAGTGATTCCAACAATAGTGGGTCAGGTTTTCTCCAACCCAGCGTGGTGGAGGAGGGTGAGGGTAGCCCAGCTAGGTCTCAGTATAGTGAGGAGGGTGTAGGGGCTTACTGGCTGTCTCAGAGGAGCGGGAGTGAGTGTGAGACCGAGAGTCCCCAGACGCCCGAAGCCCTGCCTCAGAGCCTGGATGGTTTCTTTAGGGAACACCAGGGTGAGGACCTAAGCTTACCTGTTAGTCCACTTGAGGGAGATCTCCTAGTGTGTGAAGGACCTGGAGCATCTGTAAGCGGAGCTTCTATGGTTGTAGAGTCTGGCAGTACTGCTCCAGTAGGGAGAGTACAGAAGTCCAGTGAAAAGAGTGATTGGGGGATAGGATGTGAGTCCCCAGAGGTCCTGGAGTGCCAGGCAGTGATTCCACCAAAGGTCCTAGACCGGAGGTTGGAGGTCCAGGTTCAGGGTTTGCCTGACCTGAAGGGTGGGAATACTGTAATCAGTGTCCTGACCAGTTCTTTCTCCAGAGGTACCGCCCCGGTTGGGAGAGAGCAGGACTCTGGAAGAGGGTGCAGAGGGTGGGAGAGCCCACCTCTGACCCCGGTAACACCTGAGGGGTTAAACCCTAGGTTGGGAAAATGGTGTTTAGAGGGTACCCCTCGCAGGAGGAGGAACCCTAGGAGAAGAGGTAAGGGGAGGAGAGCCTTCCCTGAGACTCCTGGTTCACCTAAGGTTGTAGACCCTAGGCTGGAGAACCAGTGGCAGTCTAGCCCTGTCTTGCAGACAGGAAGAGTGGAGCATGGATATTATGTGGCAGGGGTTACCACCCCCCACTTTGTGAGTAGGCAGGATCCAGTGGCACCTGGGTGGCCTAGGGCCTGGTCCTGGCCGAGGGCAGCCTGAGAGTACCAGTGGGGTAGTCCAGTTAGTCCCTACCATAGTTTTAGAAAGAACCCCAGGGGTTCACTGTGGCGTAAAACAGGAGGGTGTCCCTGCAGTTCCGGGCCCGCGTCCGTGTTTTATCGCCCCAAGCAGGGAAGCCCATCACGGTGGTGATTGGTCTGCCCTGCGTTTTGGCTGGAAGGGGGTTGTGTTGGACTTGGCCCTTAAGGCAGGTTCACCCCTAATCTTTTTGCTTCTAATCTGTGATCTGTATGGATGATTTTCTGGTCTGTGCGCACTTTTTCCCTGTGTCCCAGAGTAAAGTGCATGCATGTAGTTAGGCTGGCCTGCTCTCCCATAGGGATGCATGGGGAATGTCTGTGTCCCTAGTAGTTCCTGATGCGTGGGGAGTGCATGCTCGAATTTGGTATGTGCGAGCTCGTGGGAATGAATGCTTCGCAATGGTGTATGTGGCATGTGTGTATCATGTGTAGAAATGCCACTTCTAGGACTTGGCATATTAATGTAAAATATGCCTGCCGTGTGATTGGCTGGAGCTGGCTGGTGAGCCTGGCTCCAGGAAGGCTGGATGGGTCTGCCCGGTGGTGAGTGTGAGATTAGCATGTTGATGGCTTGGGAGGAGTGCACCTGGTCCCTGATGGGCCTGGACTTTCCCCACACAATGCTGGCTCCACCCCCTGTAGTGCGACTGATGTCCCTAGCCCTGCCAGTGAAGGAAATGGGTGGTTGAGGTACACAGAGTACTTCAAAACCAGCTGCAACTGGTTTTCCCCCACCCTGCACCTACAGACAAAGGGATTTTACAGTATAAGAAGGGGCTGTGTCCCCATACAATTTGTCCTTGGTTCTGCTTGTGGATCCTTGCCAGAGGGGGCTGCTGCTGCTGCTGGGGCCAAGAGGACCGCCACTTGGCTGTCTCCCTGCCTGGAGACCCAGTGTGCTGGCTCTGGCCCTGCCTTGCCCCCCTGCCTGCCTCCAGACCTTGCTGGAGCTTTGCTGTGCCTGGAAGCGCTTTTATTTGACTTATAGCGCTAGGCGCGCTTTATTTTCCTTTTAGCGCTGAGCGCGCTTCTCTGGGCGCTTGAGAGCACTGTGCTTTGTCCCTGAGCGCTGGGGAGCGCTCGTTGTGCAGCCGGTGCCCACCCGACATCTGCCCGTTTGGATTTGCCGTTTTTTGACTTCCGAGTGCCCACCTCGGATTATTGTCATTTTGGAAGGCCGGTGCCTACCCGGCATTGCCCCGTGTTATTTTATTTATTTCGAAGCCGGTGCCACCCGGCATTGCCCTGTGATCACCCCCGCAGCACCGGGCCGAGAGAAAGCAGCCTGCCACGTCATAGCCCAGCCGCGCTGGGATTTGCCCAGGCGGTCGAGCCTCCCGCTGCGTCATCAGGGGAGGAGAGCAGAACCAGGAAGCAGCTTGCCGCGTCTCGCCGAGGCTTCCCGTGAGGAGAGAGGAGCCCCCGCTGAAGAGACCCGGTGAGTGAGGCAAAAGGGAGGGGTGCCGGGACACATTGTCGGATGTCCGCCCCCCCCCCCCCGTAGCGCGATCTCGCGCCCATTGCTAGAGTGAAGCCACGAGGGCTTCAAGGCGGCATATCTCTGTGTCGAGCCCCCAAGCGGGGCTCCTACGTGGCTGGGGGCATTTATTCTTCGAGCCCTGAAAGGCTCTTGGGCCACAGCTGATTCAGAGCCCCGAGGCTCCCGCCCATATTTGTTTTGAGAGCCTGCGAGGCTCAGACCCGGCCTCATTGTTCTTAGAGCCAAGAAGGGTCAAGGCGCCATTTGTTCTAGAGCCCGGGAGGCTCAGGGGCAGTCCTGTTTACGAGCCTGAGAGGCTCTTGCGCCCACAGTGTATTTACGAGCCCCGAGGCTCGAGGGGGCATTCATTATTCTTTGAGCCCACGAGGCTCCTGCCCATACTGATTTAGAGCCCTGAGAGAGGCTCTGGGGGCATTCCATTGTTTAGAGCGCTGAAGCTCTTCGGTGCCAGTCACCTGTGTTCTTGAGCCCACGAGGCTCCAACGTTTGCCCAGTTGTGTTTCACAACTGCCCAGCACTTAGTGCACAGTTGCTACATTTAGGCTTGTGGTTTGTGCTGCCTGCGCAGACCCCCTGACATTGAGACTCAGGGCATTCAGCCCCTTGCGAGGCCAGTTGGCCTGAGGGACAATTTCTAGTGTTGTGCTACATGCACCCTGTGCATTGTAAGTTACTGATGTATGTGATTCTTGCGCAAAAGTTCTAACCTGCACCTCTGAATGTGTTTTAATGCCTCATGTGTAATTGTTGATGTCCCATTTTATGTTTATCCCCTTTGCTAAGAGCCACCTGCTTAGAGGATTGTTGATGTCCCATTTTATGTTTAGGTTTCCTTCCCTTTGCTAAGAGTGACCTGCTTAGGTGATGGTATTCCTTCCTTAGGTCCTGATGATAAGGTCCTAGTTCCCTGCGTGATTTTCCTACAGTGTTTTAGGGTTGCGTAGGCGGTATTTACTCTTTACCAGTGATTACTGGTTGTGTGCTACATGTACTATTTTGGTGCTAGTCATTATATGTTTATGTGCTAAGTGTATACCTACAAGTATTATTTCTAACAAGTGCCTACCCCTGACAGTGGTCCATGTGGCCCTGTCCTGTACATAATCCCTTGTAAATTCTGACCGTGCCTCTGGCACATTGTAAAGTTTGTGTGTTATCTAATGTGTTTTTACTATAATACAAAGGCTATTTTTTATATAACCTTGTGTGGAGTTTCCTTTGTGGTGGGCCTTGGGTGTTGTTGCTGGGGTGCGTGTGCAAATACTTAACTCATACCGCCTCCAAGTTTAGCCTTGCTGCTCGCGCCACGTTGCCTAGAGGGTGAGCAGGGGTTATCTTGGCGTGTAACTCCCTTGCCCTGACTTAGGAGTGGTGGTCTCTGACTGACTTTGGCGTGAGCCCTGGCCAGCCAGGGACCCCGTTTCTAACAGCCAGGCTGCTTTGAAGAGGTGATAACGAGCCCCTGGGGTTGACCAGCGCTGCTGGGAGGGCAGTTTTCTGTTACACAGGAATGCCAGACCAGGGGGACAAATCATAAACAATGGACTTCAAGGGAAGGGGAACAACTCAACTCTTTTGAAGCCAGTCAGATGCTAGGCTTATGGAAAGAATGAGCAGATGCAATGGGGAGAGTCTTTGGAGATTAGCCATTCTAGGGGTGTGTTTAGCCAGCTCTTCTCTCCCTGCTGGAAAAGCAGCCATTATGAATTTGGAAGAATTGGTGCACTCTGGGACAAACTATTGCCCCATTATGAAGGAAGTGGTCATACCTTGGGGCGGTACGCTACTCCCCATTGGACAGGAGTGACCTCCTGCTTGACCCAGAGAACTTGGAATAAGTATCTGAGAGGGGCAGAGCCTCTCAGATCTTCTGCTTGAAACCTAAGAAAGCAAGAAGGGCCATGCTGAGAAGTTTGATGAACATTCCTCAAGGGCTGAAATCTGAAGATTGCACCTTCTGCACCATCTGGAACTACAGCCCTGTGGACTACCTTGCTGTAAAAGAACCAAAGAGTGGACTCCCTGCAAGCAACAGGTTAACAGAGCTCACCTGGACAATCACCACCAAGGATTCTCAACCTGGAGAATTACTAGTGGATTTGTAAGGGTTTTGTCCAAGTGGATTGTGGGAACTGAAGTCCTCAACTTTCAAGTACTATCTTGGAGATTCCAGACCTTTGGAGTGAGTTTGAGACACTTTGAGACCTTTTGGGGAACTTCAGGAAGACGTTCTAGAAGTTTGGAGAACTTTGGAAAAAACTCCATAAGTGGACCGACTCAACCTGGTCAGCCAAGCCGCCTGCCTTCAACCGCCAGTCAGCCTGCCGTCCAGATTCGTCCCATTGAAAAGCTCCGTAGGTCCTAATCCCAGAGTTTGACCAAGAGTAGGTGAAATCTGAGGCCGGTGAACCCTCACCAAATCCGACCTGGTGAAGAGCATCGAGGGACCCTGAGAGAAAAAGCTCTGTAAACGTTTCTCAGTCTGAACAAAAAAAAGGTGACTGGGAGCAACGCCGAAGGTCAAGCAACGATCCTTGGTTCGTCCCGCTGGAACGCTCAGGAGGTCAGACTTCCATAAGTTTTACCGGGAGCTTGTCACAAGGCAATCAGCAAACCAACACCGAATCTGAACTGGCTGAGAGTTTCGAGAGACCCCTGGAAGAAAAACTCCCCAAAAGTTTCTAAGTCAGAAGTAAAAACTTTGACCGTGAACTACCGTGAGGGGTAGTCGCGTAGGACTCCATTGCGGGCTGCCTGAAACTTTGACCCAGTCTATCGCCACTAGATGTCCCGATAAGGCGCTATAGGTTCCTATGTGCTATAAAAAGCTAAATCTTTGAAAATTCATATCTCCAGTTCCCTACATTGGATTTTTTCTGTTTTGGTGTCATTTTAAAGATACAAATATTTCCTATGTTAATAAATTGGTGTTGTATTTTTATTGCGCATTGTGTCTTAATTATTTACTGAATTTGTGTTTTTAAATGCTTTACATACCTGTCTTTGAATGTTAAGCCTGCCTTCGCAGCCAAGCTACCAAGGGTTGAGCATGGGAATCATTTTCTAAGACTTAATCTGAGCCCTATACTGTGTTAGTGGCCTTATTGCCAGCAGCAGATATACATTTCCCCCTACTAATAATCTACTTTCCAACACATACTGAACAATCAATCATCTAACACAACCACCTGTGAAGAAGTGCTTGTGTGAAAAGACAGAAACTGAGGGGCTAACTTACAGGCCCAGTAAGCCGCCAGAACATCACTTTTTTTACATTACTGTGGTGCACAGAACTTAGCCATATCTGTGAGGCCACGAAAAGCCACCCTGCATGGCTTTCCATGACCTCGTAGATATAGTGTAAGGCAACACAGCGCAAGTCGCTGCGTTTCCTCACACTGCCCCAGGGAGGCGTGTCATGGGTGTTACGGTCGGTGTTCCCATGTAACACCCATGGCATTTGACAGATTCCCAGATTTACAACATGATGTAAACCTGGGAATGCGCCAAAATCCTACGCCTCCCGCAACGTTTGGTAAATCCTACACCTCCCATAGCATTTTTTTTTGCGCAGGATGGTATTCCTTCCTGCACAAAAACAACCTGTTTTCAGCGCAGGCACCCTTACATTATAGTGCAAGGGTGCCTGCGTTGGCACTAGGCAGCAATTTGTGTGCCACAACCGTAAAGAGAACAGTAATGCGTTGTATCTTATAGATACTGTGAATTCCTGCCCTTTTCTTTTGACGTAGGGCAGTGCAATAGGAAGGCTTGCAGTACTGCCCCTCTCCAAAAATTAGTAAATGAGGCCCTGAGATCACAAAAGATAGACTTCTACCAAAATCTAAAGTAGAGATTGCAGGGAAAAAGAAAAATGGAGATTGGAGAAGGGCACCCTCTATCACTCTCACAGCCTCCTCACACCACGTTACCGTCCCTGTATCTACCTTGTGGGCTCTGTATAAAAAGTCTAATTGTAGTTGACCTCTGAAATCTACTTGTGTTTCAAAGACATGTAACTACATAGGATCTTTCACACCTCTTTGTTCTACTAACACATGTTGCTGCCTTTGCTGAGGTGTTAAGCCTCTTCTGAAACAGCCACATTTAGAGAAAGACTCTGTGTAAGCTTGATTTAGAACATAATACTAGTATTAATTCAACACAGTGCTATAGCTCCTTAAAAAATAAACATAATCCATTTCCCTTTTGAGTTAAACAGGAGAGAGAACATACATGCCCTGTGGCTGAACTGCAGTGTGTCAACAGGACACCTGGGTTCTATCCAATGCTTCCTGCTTGACCACGCTGTATGATCCTAGTGAATAACTTTACTTGACAGTGTCTCCTTTTCCTTGAAAAGCACGTCTAAGAGGAATGTGAAGTAATTCAGTTCAGGCTGTGTGCTATACAAAAACGACTCTTCCATATAGTTTAATAGATTATATTTTGCCATCTATAAAAACATACTGCCCATGTATAGGCGGCACATTACATCTGACTTGCTTCTCAGATCACTAATGACATCCTCATCGGGGAGGGGGGAATTGGGGGGGGTTCCAAGGTGCTTCAGTGCCTCAGCAGGGGCAGCAAGCACTATCTAAATGCTATGAAAATTACAATAGGTGCGTGTTTTTGAAGTATGACTTCTAATAAATTACACTCAAAATCTAGCATACTAAAGTGAAACACTTCCAAATGTTAAAGGAATGCCCCTTTTGAAAACGTTCTATCAGTTGCTATGCAAATAGTTGTAGAGTGCAGCTGCCCACCAAATAAAATCCATATCACACGTAGTAGTTGGGAAACCTAGGTAGGTTTACTATCAGGAAAACGACCCAAGACTGCTCTGTGAAATGCCTCAGCTGTGAAAGCCTGAAATTAGAAGCAAAACAAGCATTTGAAATGCAATAGGTCTCGCATTCCGAAAGTTTGAGCTATTGGTATTGTAAATGACAAATTTTTTATTGATGTGTTGGTTTTGAAAATAGCGAAATTAATAGCTCTGTCATTTACAATGCAAATAGATACAAAGATATGCTTTTCTCAGTTAACATAGCATATACAGACTGCAGTTTGGGGCCACGGGAGAGGTGCAAGCCTTGGGGTGATGTCCTGGGCTGTGGAATGACGAAATATGACCCAGAGATGGACTACAAACACAGGGCAATGTGTGAAAAGTATAGTATTTTATCCCACAGCGGAAGTAGTTGTACGTGTTTTCTGTAGAATTAAGATTAGTTAAATGTCCAACAATGGAGTAAGGCTTCCTTTAGACCATATGACTTAATTCAGGTTATGACTGAAAATAAAATGTCCAGTTTATGGGCTTCCAGTAATAATTACAAATATCAAAGTGCAGAGCATTATTAGGTGGCACGAGGCGATACAAGGGACCAATAAGAATGCGCCCTGGCACTTGTGGGTAAACACCTAGCATTCGCATCCCGAACTCGTGATTGGCGCTTCACAACAGTATTCAAAACCTAGGGTTAGACTGGCTCTGCCATGGATGCTCTTTTTTACATGTAATTGTAGGAGTCCATGTTCGCGCATTAGACCGCAAAGCAGTAATTTATGCAGTGATTAAGGCGCGAGGCTCACCTGCCCGTTCTTTGTCGGGAGAAGCGTGGGAAGCATCCTACGAGCTTGGGTGAGAAAAAGAAGATATTCACAGCTGCACCATTATAGGTATATGCTATTAGTGAATCAAAACAATGAAATGCCAGTTGTGTAATACTAAAGCATAAGTACGAGATGTAAACATTGTATAAGACCTCGTAATGAGCACTGGAGGCGTTAGAATGCCTGCATCTACAAGGGAAGAGCTGGGGATATCAGACAGGCCTCACTGAATGTCTATGTGCGCCGGAGAAAAGCAAGCGATACCAGATAGGCCCACGTATAATGTTATCACAGAGTGTGTAAATTAAAGAATGCCTACATGCACAAGAGAAGAGCCTATGATACCAGACATGCCAGAGGGTTCGCCGGGCTGAAAAGAAATTATAAAACAAGTAGTGCGTTCTACAAGTGCTAATAGTGTCACATAATGTGACATAAAATAATGTTACCTAACAGAACATGAACATATTGAACTACTCCGTCTACTTCAATTAGCTGGGGATAGCCTGAAGGGTGACTGACTCAGACTTTCATACTTCTGTGGTCGATGCATTGAAGACATTGAATTTGGTAATTATAGCAGCACAATAGTGACAGCAACACAATAAATATGGCTATATTGAAAGTCTGTGAATGCTATTATTCATTATAGGCCGGTCTACATTCTGTTGGAAACAAACACTGCACGTGTAAAGAAAAACTTCAGTTTTTGCTATGAGAGCAACAACACTTTTTTTTGTAATTGAGTCAGTTTTAACTCAATCATCACAAACAATGAAGGCCCGTTCAGAGAAACACCATCAGAGTTAACAAGCAACACTTAGAACAGCAGTAGGAGCCGTCGAGCTTGACTGCGCAGTGACCTCTACCTGGGGTGTTGCCCACGACGCTCTTGGTGGGGTCTCGGTGCCCGGAATCGCAACATGTTCTTGGTCTCCTGTCAGGGCGATATGGCCATGCTGTTGGAACTCTCGGCTGCAGTGCTGAAAACCGCTTCCTGAGCTCCGTTGTTTATTCTTTTAAAGCGGTATGCAGCCGAAGCCAGCCCACATGCAAGAATGTTTCTTACGCTGCAGGCAAAGTGATGTTCTCAGTAGTGTGCACAGGATGTTTCCGCGTAGCCAACGGCGAAAGGAAAAGTGAGGGAAAGTGGAAGAACGCGATGCGCGCGTTGTAAGCACGCCGTGAGTGTGCACACCGGCATGTCCTGCGGCTCGTGCCCAGTGGCGGCGCCTGCAGTCTTCGCCGCTGTGCTTGAGGAGTGCTGCGCGGCCCTGGGAGGGGGCCGCCAAAGCAACAAAAGCATTTGCAATGCAATAGGTCTCGCATTTAAGTGAGTTTAAGCTATTGGCATTGTAAATGACAATGCCTTTTATTTATGTTTTATAAAAACAAAAATAAAAGGCATTGTCATTTGCAATGTCAATAACTCAAACTCTGGTAAATGCGAGACCTATTGCATTGCAAATGCTTGTTTAACTTCCAGTGCCATCTATCTATTCAGCTGTTGTCCAGGAAATCACGAAAGACCGGACCTGATTAAGATATAGGTCCTAATCACTTAAGATTTTGTGCCCCGATATATATCCAATTCAAAATATAAACATTAAGCCATAAAATGAAAATATTTTTTTTAGTGAAACAAAACGTACAGTAATATGAAACAGTGTTTTTGCATACTTCTCCTTTAATTATATGTTCAGTTGCACCATTCGTAGTTTTGCACCATAAGGTCCATGGTAAATCTGACAATGGGAAATTTCTGTGGTGCCCCCCTTACCTCTATGCCCTAAGCACATGCTTATTTGCTTAATGATTAATCCAGTTTTGACAAAAGACAGGACCACAAGAAAGTCGCCCACAAGAAGCACAATTTTCCGCTTTTAAAAATAAATACAGACCGGACACATTGTTTTCTGTCTGCATTTAATTGTAAAAAAAAATCAGTAAAAAAGGAAAACAGAGCCTTAATTACAAATAACAGCCCTCCAGACAGGCCACGTGCTTACACATCAGCGCGCATGCATTTACCTCATGAACACCGACTCACAAACATGCAGTTAACCAGGCACAAAGAAACATTTACTAAAATGGTTGATTTAGTCACTGTGGAGGAAAACAAAAATCTAGATGTAGAAAACAGTTGTATTAATGCCCATTCCGTCCTTGGCCTCTTGGTTGCTGAAAGAATACTTCAACGTTTTGGCCCATCCAGTGTCTGACACGTGAATCGGTAGTGAGAACTGCAGTGTGACTGAGTACACATTCCTGCATGTGCTGATAATTATTATAGACGGATCAGAAGAGTGCTGCGGGTTAGGTTTTTAATAGAAAGTGAAATCTAGACGATCCTAGATTGAATAGAGGAGAGACTCAGTAACCGGTCTTCTCTGAAAGTTAGTCAAAGTATGTTCTAGCCTCTCAGAACAAGTTGAAGATAACACGACACTCCCAAATAAGCAGATGTTGGGGACAGTACATTGTCAAAGATGACTATTCTTACAGGGTCAGGACAGTACGAGAGACAGACAGTTCTCTCGGTCACCGAACAAAGTAGGTGTTCAAAGCCCAGCAACTGAGTCTGCGCTTGTCTAGATTTCCCTAAGTATTACTGACACATAGAACTCTGTAGCATTGTGGGACGCTACAATAAAAAAAAAAGAAACTCTTATTACCTTCTCTTTCCTCCTCTCATGTTATTTGCTCCCCTGTGAAATGGATCCAAAATAAAAGACAAGAATACAATGGGCAGCCTGCTGCTTGAATGGGGAGGGGTGGGAGTGCCGTGGATGCATTGTGGGCGTGCACCATTGCCGTGGTCTGCGACTCGTGCCCAGTGGCGGCGCCTGCAGGCTTCACCGTGCTGAGGTCGGTGTGTGCTGCGCAGCTCGTGCGGCCCAGGGAGGGGGCCGCCGGGACAGGGACACATGGCGTGCCGAGGTTTGCAGAGGACTCAGAGGTGGGAGCCGCAGAGGTACTGCTACTGTGCTCGGGGGTGTTGTTGGGAATGCCGGGGTGTACTGTAGTGGTAGGGGAGGGGAGGAGTGCTTTGCTGCCCGTTGATGGGCCGTCAACAGAGGCTGCCGTGCTCTCTTACATCAGTCCTGTTCCTTTTGTGAAGCGCTCCGACACCTTCAAAAAACGCATAAATGAAGTAATGAAGAAATTAAATTGGGCGTGCTGGTGTGGGACAGGACGGTGGTGGGTGCGGAGATGGTCAGTGGCGCTGTCGGGCACCGGAGGTAAATGTAGAGTGAAGCTTCTGCGCCGCCCGCGCACGCTTTGTGGCAGGCACGTCTCACGTGCGCGTCCACAAAGCAGAATCTGCAAAGAATCTGCGCGTGCCCCGGTCTGTCTCCCTTGAGAGGCATCTCGACAACAATAGGTCTCGAAAGCGAGATCTAAAAAACAATTGATGGACAGAATGTAGAGCAATGTCATACATTCACCCCAGTACAGAGATCTGGGCCTAAATATATTGTTTTTGTGTTCCCCATGCCATTCCAGTTAGCCATATGCGAATCAGTCATGACCCTGCACCAATGGGATCAGTCCAGCCTGAACTGCAAGGTCAGGTCCTCCCTGGACAGGAAACAAGCATCCTATGATCGGTTTCGTGGTTTCACCCACGTTTACAGCACTCCCACAACAGATGACATCCCAAGAACCTTTTAAAAACACAGTATCCAAATGAAAACAAGAAAGATAAACAACCTTCAATTCAGTATTACATGACACATAGCTATATTATATAGCACTATTGACGTGCCAACTATTTTATTAACACTAATCGTGCTCTGCCTCTTAGGGGCAAGCCAGCTCATTGGCTCTCTGCTTTTAATTTGCTAGCCCACCTCTCAGCTAATCCATAAAATTTTCAAAAAAATATCAGATTTACCTAAGAAAGATATCCAAGGTATATACGCTTTACAAACGCTTGTTTTTTGTTGATTTTTTCTAATGTTTTGCAAAACCAGACTACTTCAAAATCTGAAGGAAAACGGCTGTTGGCTAGTATCCTGAATTTGCCGCGCCAAAAGGCGCACATCTAAAATCAGTAATAATTCATATACCCAGGCTGTCCCGGGGTTTTCCGGAGAAGGGAGAGGCGGGGCCCCGGTGATTCAGCACTTAGTGCTCAGAGATCACGGTATTTCCCAGAAGAGCCACTGGACTGTACCCAAGAATTATTTGTGTGGACGACACGACAGCTGAAACGAAAGGCAGAACCACCACCTATCCCAGAATGCACTGAGTCAATCCCTCCCCGACCCCACTGCGCTCTCCCGCTCGCTGTTTGGAGGAGGCGGGAATCCCTCTCATACAACACTTCTGTCAGGCCGCGCCTGCAGCAACTTCCGCCCAGCAGGGACGCCGCGGGCAGGAAGAAGCCGCCCGAGCAGCCGCCCCACCCGCTCCAGTCCCCGTCCGCACCAACCACTGACCTTCCTCGTCTGAAGGATCCGCGCGCCCCGCCCCCGGGAGGGAGGGCGAGAGCGGGGGCGAGCAGAGACCTATAAACTACGGAGGACAGCGGGTGCGCGCACTGGGCTTGGACTTTGAGAGGCGATCACAGCTTGCTCCTATCCAACGTCAGCTAGCCAGCTTTCAAGATGGTGCACCACATCTGCAATCTGGTGAGTTCGGCGGGGCACGCCGCCGGAGAGTCCGGTAAAGGAGGTGTTTCGGGTGGAAGCAGGGTAATGGTGTGTGCATGGGATGTTTTTCGCCAGCCAGCACCTGCCGAGCCCCGTGGTTGCACGAGGCTCCATGGGGTTTGCTGATGGGCCCTTCAGCACCAGCCTTTGGAAGACCGGCCACAGAATAAAAGTCCATTTATCTGTGTTAGAGCGAGTTATTTAAGTGTGGGGTTGCAGGCTTCTCTCCTATAGGGGCATTCAGAAAGTGAAGTTGTGCTCAACACCTGTGTTTCTGTGTAAAAGTATCAGTCTTTCACTCTGTGGGCGGCCTCAGGCACGCTAGCACGAGCCTGTCCCCGGTGGTGCACCCGTCTCGTGATGTTTGCTAGCCCACTAACTTCGTATAACGGGATACAGTAGATTACATCATTACACTTTCTTTCAAGGATGTGCCACACCTCTGTGCCGTGGGCACGTCAGGCGGAGTTAGTGTTTCTTAAGGAAGAAGATCACGAGGCGGAAGTGCTTCGTTTAACCCAAAGTTGGAAACTGCCTCCTATTATTTTTTATATATATATAGTGCTCTTCTCACAGCAGGATTCTTGATGGCAAGGCAGAATCTTCTTCCATCTGTTACTGTACACTTCGTATATGCTAATAGTTGTCCCCTTGATAGGAATATTCAAATAGCAAGTTCGCTTTTGCGCGATACGGATACATCGGGGCAGCCAAGGTGAATGTGTGCTGTCGATCTTAAAAGTCGGGATGGGAGAGCCAACAGATTAACTGAGAGCCCTTTCAGCCCGTGCATGAGCCGTGCTTTGAAAATATGTGGCATGTAAATTCTACAACAAACCGCATGTTAGAATAGGATAAGGTGTCTCCAGCATTCATTGCAGTGTTTCAATTTATACGATGAACCAGTTCACCTTAGTGTATCAGATTACGTCACTCCATCACGAGGCATGCATTTTAAGTGCTAGTTTCCAAACGTGCGCGTAGAACATTTCTGCTGTCATTGCTATGAGTGAGGCAAATCAGTTGTATGTGACTTCGATTATTATGCATGGATCAGCAGTATCGGCTATTAAATCGAACTGGAGACATGTTTGTACAGCGCACATCAAGAATTTACGAATTTGAAGGTGCTCCCGTGATAGTAAACAGAGTATGCTTGCTCTGAGGCCTGCTACGTGAGATAAAGTATTTTCCCAGGATCACAATTTGATACGCTGGACTTGATTCCCGATTTTCTGACTTTACGCTAAAATTCAGTCACTAAATGGGCATCACTTTTCGACATCAATAGTTAATGCTTTGGCCTTCAATCTTGGAGGCTGAGTTAGAGTATGGGCGATTGCTTGAATTCACATTTTATCTTTAGCACTTTTACATTCGAACCTGGTTCAACATGTATGGGCGGCAGTTATAGCCACTAGAAAACACCCCTTCCTGGAAGATCGGCTCGTTTAAGCTCGAGGTTCCAAGAGGACCTCAAACAGAGCCAGGCTTAGAAGCTCGAGTTTACAGTGGCTCACCAGCCTTAACTCAAAAGTAAATATGGGCTTCTACATCGTTCCAAAGTGAATCGCGCCCCACCTAGTAATGAAGGTTTGCATTGAGGTAATTATTCCCTTTGAATGATCTGCTTTTTGACTCCAGCATTGTGACTCAGTATACTATGCACCCAAGTAAACAGATTACTGCCACATTGGCGCAAAGCCAGTTTGTGTTCATCTCAAAGCATAGCGGATTTTCATTTACAAAATAAAAATTCATGTCATCGTCCCAAAATCAACAATGTTGTACTTCTATGGATCGTAAAAGGGTAACCTACCACATATTTAAATATATTGAAATATATTGTATGGCGTAAATACAGGTCAAATTCAAGGTCTTTGTCGATCGTGCAGCCCTGGATTATAACGTATACATTCCCCTCTATATTTGCTGCAGATAGAATGTCAACAAAAGCATGCTCTCGTGGTCGATTTCTCGGCATGTTAGTATGGAGTTAACCATCTTTTGCCCCCTCACTTCTTTCAAGAAAAAACCGTTGCCTGTCCCTTTTTACAACGCGAACGTTAATCTCCGGGGTTTGTAATTTTGGAAACCTATCAAAGGTATTTATTTGTAAAGCCGATACAAGCACATGATGTAAAACAAAAGACCTACAGTGTTTGGTGTACGCGCTGGACATTTGCACGAGGGCTGCACCTACCCAGTGGCACTGTACCGGAAAGACGTGCAAGTCATCCTTTAACATTCCTGGCAGATTTCTTCGGAACAAGAACAGGACAGGCCTGTAATCCGCCCTTCCTCATTTCTGTCTAGTGAACTGGCAGCCTTTTGATTCCTTAGAAGAACAGGGCGTGGCAAGGCTTGGCTCGTGCTTCGAGGGTGTTCACAGAACAAGTCACTTATTAACACAAATATTATAATTGAATTATAATATTAGTGAAATTGCCAAAGCAGAACGAACGCGCAGAGCTTAAACTAAAGTCGTGTTCTTCTGCCGTTGGTGTTTTAAACCAGGCGTTGGTCCCAGTTGGGTACTCCTCAAGCCAGATCAACTCTGACTAAAAGGCATTAACCGTACTATCTTCCTTTACTTATCAACTAACTAGTGTTTATACATGAATTTTAAATCGCAAGTGTTTACGTGTTTTTAGCGGTTAATCCGCTCTTTGAATTGGTACTCTTACCAAAACTGTCCCTGTGCCCTGTGAAGGAGGGTTTCGAAACTGCCCCGAGGCGGGAGGGTTTAACTTTGACCAGCAGGGCGCGCCTAAAAAATACCAGCGTGTTTTGGGGACAATCCCTTAGCAACGTGCTGTCCCTGTGAAGGAGGGTTTCGAAACTGCCCCGAGGCGGGAGGGTTTAACTTTGACCAGCAGGGCGCGCCTAAAAAATACCAGCGTGTTTTGGGGACAATCCCTTAGCAACGTGCTGTCCCTGTGAAGGAGGGTTTCGAAACTGCCCCGAGGCGGGAGGGTTTAACTTTGACCCGCATGGCGCGCCTAAAAATACCAGCGTGTTTTGGGGACAATCTCTTAGCAACGTGTTTGTGGCTCTAACCTCGTTCATTCTCCTGGTGGTTATTATCGATAAAAATGAACATTGATTTAATACAAGATGTCGAATATTAATTTTTTAAAACCTATTTACTCAAGCTGGGTGATGCTGTAGTTGAGTGATGCAAGATCTGTGAACTTTGCATATGGGTTTTTATTAATCTCAGAATGCAGACCCTGCTGAGATTTGTAATAATTACCACTCGTCCATCAATTGGCAGTACAAATTACCTCTAATGGAACACTACTAACCTTCGGTAACCAAAAATACTTTATCGTCTGTCTTTGTGTTTCCTGATTCTACGAAATGCACAGAGCAAATTCTGGTCAGGACTGCAAAAACATCAGCCAGTTTGTCGCAGCCACCAGTGATGCTGTAGCATATAAATGCTGATTCATTGGGAAGTAAGCTGATAAACAGATGCGCTTCTTTTGGGCGTGGCCGCCTTATACTGCATGCAAGCCTCGAAGCTATTGATGTAGTGTTCAGCTTAATTATTACATATGCTTATGATGGTCTTTTTTTAAAGGTATTTTTCTTTTACTCTACTTTAGTTATACATACTCCTTATTTTGCTACTGCATATTTTGGTCTAGCTAGAGACCGCTTTAGTGGGCTTTGTGACAAACCGCTTTAGTGGGCTTTGTGACAGACCTTATCCAAGCACATTGGCTTTGGGTGATCCCTCATCACCCACTGTTTTGCTTGGTGGAGCCCCCTTGAGCTTTGGATTTCCGTGTAGTTTCACGTTTTGGTACTGCCCACAGCATTTCATGGATGTGTGCAACTCTATCTTAAATTGTGGCGGGGCGAAAAGTTTCTTGCTTGGCTTTTTTTTTGGGGGGTATGAGATTTTAACTTGTTATAAATGGTACGTACATTGGCATATGTATGTTGCTCTTTTTTAGTTTTAAAGATTGGCTCAGGGTACTGGCAGTGGCAGCCCCAGTGAAAACTTGTCATTCCATGAGTTCTGACTAAGGCTCAATCAATATGCGTTTTTATCGAGCAAGAAGTGTGCATTTCATGTCAGTATATGGCTTCACCCCAAGGCCCTAGAAGGCGAAATATTTTTTTTTCTGTGCCCCTCATCACATTTCAGGTCTCGTGTCAGCATGTCTGTTTTTTGTGGTCTTGGATCTGTCTCGCATGTGTTTAGGAGAAACATTGTTTAGAAGGTGGGTTGGGTATCTGCCGTTTCTTCTGTAGCTCTTTCTTCACTTTTACTACTCTCACCACAACTACTTAATCGGGTGGGGGTTCTCCCAGCTATGGGCTGGATGTCTAGGTTCCCAACTGGTTAGCACTCTAGTTTCTTGTGGGTGGACTTCCTGTATGCCATAATTTAGTTCAGTGGTCTCCAACCTTTTCTGTAGTGCGAGCTACTGAAGACCAAGCCACTCGTGCGATGCTACCAGACACCCCCACGCCCAGTTTCATTCATTAAACCTAATGTCCATAGAACCAAAGACTATGGTTTGAACAAAATACTTTGACTAAGGACACCGACGGGGCTGCCATGTGTCAGTGAAAGCGTTGTCTTTGGGGATTTATGAACATGTTTGCATTTGAATGGTAAATGTATATGGTAGGATGAGTCTGTCATATGTACTTGTAGCATAAGACATGCGTTCTGCCATATGTGGCCGTCACTTGTCTAATGCAAACATACAACCATTTTTTTATTGGAAAAAATTTAAAGGGCAAAAATGTTTTGCAAAAAACGTTGATATTATGGAACATTTTCTGCACTTTAAAATTCACCCACTTCAAAAAATGATTTTATTTTTCACTTATAAATATGGCACGGTCGGTCTACCAGCTATTGAGAGCAAGATGCCTGCTTAGTGTGAATCCCCTTTAGACTTGATCCCATGATTAAAATAGAAAAAACAGCATTTTGTTTAACCCTTCCATGCTGCCGACGGCAGCGCTACCTCGCTGGTGCTGCCAATGGCCAACGCAGCCCCGCCAGTTTTTTAAAACGGCCGCACTGCCGCAAAATCGCGGAAGCAGCCAATGGGCTAAATAGGAATTTAAATTGAAGAAACATGCTTTATAAAATATTAAGATATAATTAGCTTAATTAAAAGCAGAGAAAAAACATTGACTCTGTTACATAGAAATATTTTTACTCACTTTAAATGTCTCCCATTTAAAAACAAATGAATGACAGTAGTTTTCAGTTATAAATATGGGTTGTCTACTGGCCACTGGGAGCAGGACACCTGCTTTTTGTAATTCAACACTGAAATAGAGTAACATTAAAATGAAGAGTTTTTAATCATTCAGTTAACTCTTCATTTTAAATTTCTTCCTTTAAAAGCATTCAGAAACCATTTTGTTCTCCTGCTCCAATATTACGCTGACAAGGGCTTTTATTTAAGATCTATATACCTCCATGTCCTTCAGTTCTTCACCTCTACCCTGGGTCATAATAAATCTCACTCCAGCACTGCTCATTATCAGACTTTGCTATCTGTAGCCTGGATATGTTTATGCAAAATAAACAAGCTTCCCTTAACTTTAAAAGGACAATGTGAACCTGTGCTGATTATAAACTGAACTTAAGGCTGTGAGCTACTCGGGTGTCTGAGCTACTGGTAGCTCACAATCGACAGGTTGCAGAAACCTGATACCACTCCACCTTCCAAAGTAGTCTTTCTTCAGAATCGATCTGCACAACGTTATGAACTAAGTTGAGGGCACAAACCTGTTACAGCTCCAAAGCTCTTGATTGCCTGTACCATTACCTATATGCCTAGGCCTCTGTTTTTTCCTCTTCTTATTGCCACACTGCAATATTGTCCCCTCCTCCCCCTTTTTTATTTTTTAAACTAACTAGTCTCTTGGTAACTTCAATTTCCTGGCCCATCACTGGTTTTCCTCTTAAATGTTGTGCCTTCTCATCTGGCAAGTTGTCCTCTGTAATGGCCAGAGTCCCCCCCCCCCCCCCCCCCCTTCCCCTCCAGGGGCTTGGTGTTTAGGACCCAGGGACACCATGGCCCAGGCCCTACTCTGATCTGGCAATGTGTTGGCTGAGGACCTTTCCTGTCTTTTCCCCTCACGAGATGCAGCAGGAGACCAAGTGGTACAGTCTCAGTGGACTCTCTTCACTTCCACTGATGCAATGGCCTCTGCCTTTCTGTTGGACCTGTGCATCGCAGCAGCGATGGGCGGCCGGTGGCAATTTTCCCTCCTGCCTGACCCTGTTTATGCGTGGGATCTAGAATCCCCAACTCTCTCCTAGCTAGCAGAGGGGCCATCCAAAAGCAGACTTCCCAAGACTGCACTACAGGTAAGGTCCAGCAGTACTGAGACAACCAGAGGACGTACACACCAGCTTGGGGGCTATGGCGCACAGATCATAGGCTGGTGAGCACAGTGCTGCAGCTCGTGGCCACCTCAAAAAAACCCTCTCTGGCAGCTTGTTGTTTAATGGGTGGTGCCCAAAAATGAGGACAATGGCACTGTGAGGCAGGCCCACCCCTCACTAATTCAGTTCATTGCACCTGTGTAGTCTGATGGCTTTATGGATTGTGGAGTGGCCCTGATGTTGATAGTATTTCACATTATCCACTGCTTAATCGTGTGAGGTTTTATTTCTTGCACGTTCTTAATACTTTCTGATATATGAATGTTCTTACATAAGTGTATTTTGGCGTTTAAGCCAATTTTCTACCTGACATATAAAATTTGCTTCACCAATGCCACAATCCCTGTAACTTCTAATGGTGCCTCGTTTGGGTTGTGTGGGGGTGCAGGCTAGGCTGGGTGTATCCTAGTCTTATTTCCTGGTAGGAGTTTGGTCGCTATAACAGCAGTTTTGTTTTTCCTACTTGTGTACATTTCTACCTAATGTGTCTATTTGTACAATTTCTTGTATTTTAGGATCTGTAAGAATCTTGCCCCATTTAAAGTTAGGGATTTGTTACCAAGGTTAATTAACTATTTTTATTAATCACAAGATTTTCTTATTTTTGGCTTTGTCAGTTTGACCAACTTATACTTTTGAGTTTCTCAAGTCTAGTTTCTTCATGGTGCAGTATATATATATTTTTTAATTAGGAAACCTAAGTGTAGATGTTGAAATCAGGTGAGAATATTGAGCAGACGGTTTGTTGTATTGTTGTACCAGTGTCAGGCTTGTATCCAATTTCGGAAGTACTTTGTACCAGCTTCTGTTTTTACTCTATCTTCCCCCGAATGCGGCTCTTAAGACTAAGTAAGCTGTTGAAGGTAATCATTGAAGTGAATTTCAGAGTGACTAAAAGCTTCTCAGCTGTAGGAAAATTAAACCTCAGTTCAGTTCCGTCAGACTCCATTTAACATCTATTGCATCCAACTTTATTTTTGATAGGATCAATTCAACGAAGCCTTGAAGAATGCAGGTGGCAAACTGGTGGTGGTTGACTTTACAGCTACGTGGTGTGGACCATGCAAAATGATTGCACCCTTTTTTGAGGTAAGTAGATGTCTCAATAGATATACTGTACCTTTCCTTTTTCATGGAAACTGTGATCCAGCATGAATTGTTGGAAACTACGTGGTGCACCTTTGTAGGCAAAACACAAAATGTTGATTATCTAGTGCTGGACGGATGTCTTATAGCGGACACATGCGATTTATATGCATTTCAAAACCTCCTGGTAAGTCTAACTACGTTCATCCTTCCACAGTTGTTAGTTACACTGTGTACTATTTAAGTTGGTTAACAGTAGCAGAACATATTTGCAGCACTTGGCCATGGCAGGCATGTGTTATTAAACAATAAAAAAAAAATATTCAGTTACCTCGCAAAACCCATTTTGTAGACAGAATATTTATTTTCACTAGCAATGCGGGTTGTTTAAATTACTTTTAATCAAAACTGATTGCATTTGGTGTGCTTGCTTCTGCCACTTTGTAAGATTTTAAATGGGACGTCTGGAAGAAAGCAAGGTATCTTACGAACTACAGAGCTGAACCAGTCTCTTAAGAATTTTCTTGGCAGTATAAGTTGCTCTCTGATGTGGTGAGTCTGTCCTTGTATCAGTGTCTAGAGCGTTCTTAAGAGCTTCCTTTCACATACGCGTCATATTATCTGTTTTGAACAGCTTCATTTACTTAAGATATGCCCATTCCTCCTCTTTTCTGGGTCAGATGCCCTTGAGTGCTGGAGGTCCTTAAAGGACACTAGTTGCTTTTTGTTCATGGAGATTTTTCACTGCCCGAACTATCTTATTCCATGCTAGACTACTAAAATACACTTAATCCTGTGTGGACATGCAAGGGTCTTGGTGATGCTCATAGAAAGATTTTGCAGGGTTACCCCAAACGATTTGTCGTCCCTCCTCTGTTTTGGCTTTAGAATTCGGAGTACTTTACCACTGCTGACCAGTGTGTAATCAGGGAATTGTGAAACGCGCAACTCACCCGTGAGGTTCTAAAGGCGCGGGGGCAACTCTGTCAGTCGAAGTCGGGTCTTGAGGCTCTTCTTGAAGGTGTGCAGAGTGGGGGTGCGTCTGATTTTGATTGGGAGATCTTGCCAGGTCTTTGCCACGATGTTGGAGAAGGCGCTTTCACCCGTTCTGACAATGCGTATGCACGGGGTTTCGGTGCGGTCAGAGGATCGGAGGTTTCTCTTGGGTACGTTGAAGGAGATTTTTTGGGGGGATATTGGGGTCTGGTGTTGTGGAGGCATTTGTGGGCGTGGACGAGTATGTTGACGGTGATTCTCTTCTCGATGGGGAGCCAATAGAGGTGTTGGGTGATGTGTTCATGTCAAGGGATACAGAGGAACAGTCTGGCTGCGGTGTTCTGTATGGCCTGGAGCTTGCAGGGCAGGGATATGTTGATTTAGGCGTGGATGGCATTGCCATAGTCCAGTCTGCAGTTTGAGTGAGTGGCAAGCTTTCTGGAATCGGTGGTGGGAATCCATTTGAAGGTCTTACTAAGGATGCAAAGTGTTGAAGCAGGTGGAGGCAATGACATTTATCGGTTGGTTTATAGTGAGGGAGGAGTTGAGTATGATGCAGAGGCTCGGGGCATGGTCCGTGGGGGTGGGGTGCTGCAGAGAGCTGTGGGCCACCAGGTGTTGTCCCATGCAGTGTGGGAGGGTTCTGGGACTTGTCTTCTCAGAGTCGAGCTTCAGGCAGCTGCTGCTCATCCAGGATGCAATGTCCTTCATTCCATACTGGAAGCTGAGTCTGGTGGTGAGGGGCTCCTTGGTGAGGGAGAGGATGAGCTGGGTATCGTCTGCGTAGGATATTATGCCGAGACCGTGTTGTCTGACAATGGCGGCGAGAGGGGCAATGTAGATGTTGGAGAGCATGGGGCTAAGCGATGATCCCTGAGGCATTCTGCATGTGATTTATGTGGGTTCAGAGAGGAAGGACATGAGTGATTCTTTGGGTTTTGCCAGTGATGGAATAGAGCCAGTCTAGGGCGGTTCCTGTATAAGGCCGTCCTGGAGTCTGGCGGTGAGAGTGCAGTGGTAGACTGTGTAGAAGGCTGAAGAGAGGTCCAGCAGGATCCGGGCTGCAGTGTGGCCTTGGTCGAGGAGGGTGCGAATGTAGTCTGTGGCAGCGAGTAGGGCGGTCCCGGTGCTGTGATTGCTGCAGAATCTGGTCTTGGAGGAATAGAGGATGGAGTTCTCTTCCATGACGTTCGTTAGTTGGCGTTGACTATCTTCTCTGTGACTTTGGCCGTGAAAGGGAGGAGAGAGATGGGATGTTAGTTCTTCAGGTCCATCTGATCTGCTGAGGGCTTCTTGAGGGGCTTGACTTTAGCATGCTTCCTGTCGTCGAGGAATGTGCCTGCTTCGAAGGTGGCGTTGATGGTGCGTCGTAGCTCCGGTGCTATGGCGTCGGTGGCTCTGTGAAAGATGTGCGAAGAGCAGGGGTCCGTAAGGGCTCCTGTGTGAATGTTTTCCATGGTAGAAGCGGTGTCTTTTGTGGTGACTGGGGTCTGGGAGGATATAGTAGGCTAGCTGTCATTGCAGGGGGGAGGAAGGGGTTGGGTGTCCGGAGTCTGTTCGATGAATTTGTCAGAGGGAGCTTATCTTCAGGTGGAAGTAGGAGCAGAGGTCTTGGGAGGGCGCTACGTCTGTGGCTTCACTGGGGGCTTGATAAATTCCTGAATGATACCCAAGAGTTCCTTGGAGTTGCTGGCATTGGCGTGGATTCCGTTTAGGATGAAGGTCCTTTTGGTGGATCTGATGAGTTGGCTGGTATTCCGTTATGGCGTTCTAGTAGGTGGTCAGATCTTCTGGGGTTTTGCTGTTTCTCCATATCTTCTCAAGACGTCCGCTGGTACGTCTGGATTCTTGGAGGTAAGCGGTGAGCCAGGTGGCCTTCCTGGGGCACTGTCTGTCCGGTTGCGGAGGGGGGGCGAGCATAACTGCGCATTTGTTGATCGATTCGTGAAGTCCTAAAGTTCATGTGCTCTTATCTAGAATGAGATAATTGGTTTCTCCGTGATTGGTATATTTGGTTCACTGAAGTCCCAAGTAAAGGGGTGTACCATATACCCAGGGCCTGTAAAACAAATACTACTAGTGAGCCTGCAGCACTGATTGTACCACCCACAGACGTAGCCTTTCAAACCTAACTCAGGCCAACCACTGCAGGGCCTGTGGATGCTGTTTACTGCCACCTCGACTTGGCATCTCCAACTACTTGTCAATTAAACTCCCCTTTCATTTACATATCAGTCATCCCTAAGGTAGGCCACAGTTAGCCCAAAGGGCAGGGTGCTGTGGAAGTGAAAGGTAGGACATGTACCTTTTTTGTTTTACATGTCCTGGTAGTTACAGCCACCCAAGTTCGGGTTAACTACTGTGCTCCTTCCATAGGCTAACATTGAGAATTCCTTAATTACCCGTTGTAAGTGTAATTCCTTATTGCAAAGAAGTAGGTGTTTTGTTTTGTCATTGGATTGGTAATGACTAATCATCTAGTGATGACGTTTGATTTGGTATTATTAATCTAAAATCCCACTTTTAGAAAAGTGGACATTTCTCTGCTCTTAGCTCTTGTGTGCCTTACAGCCTGTCTCCAATACATGCCTGGGGTGGTGTGATAGCTACTCCTTGTGCATTCCCTCTAGACAGCCACAAGCACAGGACACTTGGCTGCATCCGCATACTGATGGGTCTTCCTGGGCAAAAGTAGGGGAAGTGGCTTAGATTATTACCTGAATAGATAGGCGCCTGTCCTCACACAAAGGACTGATTTCACCCCACACCCCTTGCAGATAACAACACTTGGGATGCTTTTATCAGATTCTTATAGTTTTGAACTTGTTTTGAAAAGTAAACTATTTTCAAACCTCATTGTGGAGTCTTTTTTGTGTGGTGTTTTCACTGTTACTGTATCCACGTATACACAACGGGTTTACACATTGCCTCTTGTGTTAAGCCTGACTCCTCTAGCCCAAGCTCCCAGAGGGTGAGCATGGGCTGATTTAAATGTGACTGACTTACCCTGACTAGAATTGTGGTCCCTACCTGGACAGGGTGCTTACCCTCTGCCAACTAGAGCCCAGATTTATAACACCTCGGTTTGAGTTGGCCTGCAAGTTCAGGGGTAAATTGCACTTCCTTGCAAGATAAATTGTTCTGTCTGTGCAACCAATTTACTTTACCTTTATGAGCTGGCATAGATACAACAGATTAGTCCTTAACTTTTGAAAACCCGTTTCAGTGCTCAGTTGTACACTTGGGAGTTTCGTTAATTTTACTATAAGCTCATATAACGTAAACACATTAATCAAAACACTGTTTGAGCTAGCCTTGGAAAAAAAACCACAACCTGTGTGAAACTTGTCTGCATATGTCATTACAAGGAAATGGGAATCGGGTGTAGAAGCAGATGTAAGTAAATCTTTAAAGGTTGTACCATTCACTGTGTTTACTAATAATATAAGTGCAAAAACATAGGAATTCTACTCAAAATGTACTTAACAAATTATGCTAGTGTGGAGAAACTACTCAGTTAAAACTAATGAAATGCATGAGAATAAAATTACATTTATCACGTGATTTATGTGGAGAGTGAGTTTTCACTTATTTGAGACTAAATGAAGATTACATTTTTGTAGGAGGCTAGACATCATGGGAAACTCTGGTTCGAAGACCAACATGAGCACTTAGGCACAGCAAGATGTGAGCTGTATCGTTTTAATGAATTTTTTGCATATTAAGATTCAAACTCTTCAGGCATTTTTCTCAATGTAAACCGAAGGGGAAACGTTCAATACGTGTAAACTCTCCAGGTTAAGATTCAAACTCTTCAGGCATTGTTAGGGCTCGCCTGCTGATGCGCTTGCGCATAGCTGGCGAGCTATATTGCAGCTTAAACAGAGTTTACCCAACTCGGCGATTTGTTGCAGTGCCCGAAGCGCGTGCACATCAAAGCCACCAGCCTCCTCGGGCATCTCAAGCTTCCCCCAGCCGGCATTTCTCCTCCCCTAATTATTCACTGCACGGCCGGCCGGCACATCAAAGGCTGCTGCTCCCGGCCCCTATTCTTCCCTTCTTGCCTCTCCCCGCCCCCCCATTCCCACCACAGCAATGCCGAGGGATTGTTTATATTGCAGCCTAACCATATCGCACGCTGCTTTTGAAACAATAACCGTTGTTAGTCATGATATAATTAAACACTCTAATTATTTTATCAGGGCCACACAGAATTTTATAAAGTCTTATGCTGGCATTTTCGTTTTATGCTGATTGCTATTTTACACCTTTCACATGCTGGCGATTTGCTTCAAAGGAATACATTCATCCTGCATCCCGTTACTAGAGCTTTCTCCTCTTCTGCTATATATGGGTTTTAGTTGAATTTCATTGATCTCTTTTACTAATGATTTATAAAAAGTGCCACTCACCACACAGCTCCACTGATGCACCCACCACACAGCTCCACTGATGCACCCACCACACAGCTCCACTGATGCACCCACCACACAGCTCCACTGATGCACCCACCACACAGCTCCACTGATGCACCCACCACACAGCTCCACTGATGCACCCACCACACAGCTCCACTGATGCACCCACCACACAGCTCCACCAATGCACCCACCACACAGCTCCACCGATGCACCCACCACACAGCTCCACCGGCACAGCTCCACCAAGGCACCCACCACACAGCTCCACCTACACAGCTCCTCCGAGGCACCCACCACACAGCTCCGCCGAGGCACCCACCACACAGCTCCGCCGAGGCACCCACCACACAGCTCCGCCGAGGCACCCACCACACAGCTCCGCCGAGGCACCCACCACACAGCTCCGCCGAGGCACCCACCACACACATATATATATAAAAGTGCAACACTGCTTACAACATATAGAACACACCTGCTAATGCAACAAGGAGGTACTAGTGACTGTTCCACCCATCTAGAGTGAAACTCATTACATCATCCAGTCACGTGCAAGCTGACCACATGAGAAATTAATTTGCATACCAAATAACATTTTTTGCCTTCATTGTGTTGGTGACTGTCTTTCTGGCTTTAACCTCAATTATTTGAGGGGATAGGGGGTTTACATAAAAAGGATCAACATCTTTGGCATGTTCAGATAAACTGTCCTTGCTAGATACCGATATGCTTTCAGACTGGTAGCAGGACCTTAATTCACTGATTTTCTGCTCCCTGGCTATACCAAATATTGGCTGCACTCCATTTCGTGGCCAATGGATCTTTCCTGAGGGTCACTTCTGATAACATAAACATCTCACTGGCAAGCCGCTCTCGATGCTTGCATCAGGTATTGACATGCAAGTAGAAAAGTGCACCAGTTTATTCCTTTGCCAAAGTGTCGGGCGGAAAGACTGGTAGTAAGGGAACTGTATGACTTTGCCCACTTCTCTCATTTGCTTGATGCCATTGATTCCTCCCATGTGACAAATGATGCGCAAAAATTACTTCGGTGAGGCGGAACAGACCCGCTGTACTTGGTCACCAGGCATACTGCCTGCAATGCTAGGGACTGTTTCACTGAGGTGTATGTGCCTTGCAGGTGTTGCTCCGTGTGAGCTTTCTCTCCCCATATCTTGACCATTTTGATGTCTAAACACACTACTTCAGCAGAGGTACAGTACTGCACGCATACTCAGTCAATCAAAAAATGCAATTTTGGTATCCTGAAGTTGTTTCATTAGTCTTGATGGTACGTGGGGTGCTGCTTTACTCCCCATAAGAATACAAGGTAATAGTAGTTTATAGAGTACTACACAACACTGACAGCGATCTGGCTTTCATATAGACTTTACCTCTTCATATAAGGGCACATCCAGGTCACAGAGTGGGTCCTAGAGCGGTCAGTTTATGCAGTTGTGTGATCCAGCTATTCAACTCTCTGAGAGATTTTAACTTCTTATTCAATGTAATCTCATCAATGCCTTGATTTGAGGACGTGTCATCTGCCTCCACAACAACCCACCCCCTGTAGTCAGGTCTCCCAGTTTATTACTTCTTTCCCCATGTGACCCTTCTATCTCTTCTTTCAGAAGGTGTCTGGTCCTGTCTCCGCCAGCCATAAAAGTTCACCCCATAGGCGGTTAGAAATGTTGTTGTGATTCAGAGCGAACCAAAGGATGGGCAGGACATTTTTGCCCTCTGCTACAAACCTGATTCTGATATGGCATGAAGCAATGATTATCACTTATGAACACTTAGGACTCTTTAAACATATTTGGCCTGCATTTTTTGCACAATGGTATGCCCCCCCCCCCATGCGTAGACTTAATCCCTGACATTTGCCAACACGTTTTTATAATTAGGCCACCCACTCTGATAAAATACACTACTTAGGTTAGTTTTGTTCAGTAGCGTAGATTTGTGAATTGGTACATCAAATGTTACTTTGTGTGGTTTTAACTGAGTTGTGAAAAAATAATATTGGGGGGGACAGGGTGTATGTTTGTGGGTGCTGCAAGAGAATCTACATTGAACTTTTTGACTGGTGTGGGCCTCATAGGTTCTTGTGCTTGCTTTGACCATGTTGATTGGCGCTGGCACATCTGAATTGTTGCCTCTGTCATTTTCGTAGTGCAAGCACGTTGCCTTGCAGACTTCTTCCCTCTAACAAATTAAATGTTCACTGTGCATCTTTGCCATGTCTTGGTAACATTTCACATTAAACAAGTCATGGATCTGCTTGTCAACTATCCGAGGCAGTCGTTATAGTATGGTCCGCAATCCTGGGAGAGTTGCCTCATGTCATGGCTATCCCCCACACAGTGCGCTAACATGATACTCCCAGTGCACAGTCATGCCCACGGGTTCCTAGAAATACGTTTTCTATCACTTACAAAGCTATGTTTTTAAAGCCAAATGGTCGACTTTTCCATATGTCTGTTCTGTATATTCGGTCCTGGATTTGGTGCAGCTCTAGTAGCGGATGTAGAGGTGGAGGATGGGGACAACACAGGCTTTAAAGTACTTTTCAATAAAGTGGATGTGTGTATTAATGGTAAAGATGACAATGTATGGTATGGTTTGAGTCCCTTTTCTCAACTAGAACACTAATAAGTGAAACTGTTAGGGTGCAACAAAGGTATAGAAAGTCCGTATAGCGCGTTAGCATCATTGATATTATGACATCCCCCTGTGTGTTAGGTTGCTTTGAAAGACGGCCCTGTGCATTGTTCAGCCGCAGGAGTAAGTACTCCTGCCTCAGTTAAAGCAACCAGTTTATTATAATGACGACTGAAAGGAAGAATAAAAGTAAATTAATTTAACGTCTTAATTAAAGGTGTGTTTCAGAAGGTGTTTGAGGTATATGTATTTGATCATTGCATAAAATGTTTGTTTGGAGGAAGGACAGAGTTGCAAAAATGTTGATAGTTTAACTTTCAGAGTTAGAAATGGGTTTATTTCTTGGGGTTATTCTGCAGTATGTGCGTTGTTTAGCGATCAGACGCTTCTAGATGGGTGAGTCAGACTTAATCATGGCGCACCACCAGAAAAAGCATTTAAGGAATCCCAGATACATTCTTTCTTCTGCTTCCACTCATCCTATCATTTCCCAATGTCCGCTGCAGTGCATATCTCCTCCCCCTAGTGCATTAAGAGTCTGTAATGGCCTCCTAAAGGGCTGCCTTCGGTGCTCCACCTAGGGTGGATGGAGGCAGACCAAGTAGTTTCTAGTTTGACCACAAATTTGACTACATGGTCTGCCTTGTACTCTGTGAAATTGCTGTCCTGTGTTGTCTGCATCATGGAGTCTGAATGTGGATCCTAGTGGTTACAGAATCACTTAGCACACAAGGAAAAAGGCAGGGCCTAGGGTGTGGGCACTACGTGTTTTGAAGCGAGCCAGTTGCTGGTCTTCTCCTTGACCATCTCTGCTCTTGCAATGCCAGGTGGACTACTTCCCTCTCTCAGAAGGCAGGCGAATATCTAAGCACTAAGCAGAACCGCTGCCTCTCCAGCAGAAAGTCCAGACGTCAAGTGATGCATTTTTCCTCTGGGAGAGTGGCTGTCAGGCAGACTCCAACCTGGATCACACAGCAGTCCTTAGAGGACTGTGGAGCCCTCCACTCCGTTCATTGGTCATGAAGAATTTTAAATTGAAAGTAACTGTTCTAGTTTGATCCAACATTCCTACTCCATCTCCGGTTGGGTATTGGTGGATCCACGGTCTTAAGCTTCAGAACTGGTCTGGGTTGGTTCCTTGCCGAATGTCATTTCCAGTCTGCTTTCCAGATGCCACCTTTGTGTAAAGTAATGCTTTTGGAGCAGGTAGCAATAAACCTGGCTGTCATCAGCCACCTGAAAGAATCTGGGACCGATTTGTGACAAGGATCACAATATGGGTAATCGCAAAATAAAAAAAGAAGAAATCTCAAGTTCTCAGAAAATTAACTTGAGATTTTAACAGAGCCATGACCCCTGTGTGGTAAATCATCCATGACTGTCCTGGAGGCTCGAAAAAAGATAATTTGGCTGGAGATGCAGCAGAACTTCAGTGCTGTAGTAACGCATAGCTCTCCATCGAAGTATTCAGGAAGAGGTGGTATGACCTTGGGTTGCGCACACAGGTGAAAGTTACAAAGCGGGTGAGTCAGTCCCAGGCAGCAGATGGGGCCTCTCTACTGGAGTTGATGGTAGAGACTACCTTGGAGCCAGAGACAGTTGTGGGTTTTGCAACTATTGATATGTCAGCACCTGCAACATATCGAAATAAGTTTTTCATTTTAACTTCTGTTACCCCAAGACGGTCTTCTACTTGCCTTTATCAGGTAACATAGTAGAGTTTTTTGTAAGAAGTTGTAAAATGCTCATAGTGCATTATGGGACATATCGTAAATTCACTCACTGTAGTCCGTGTTCAGTGTTAGAACTGGTATTAAACGAATGATAGCAAAATATAAGACGTTTCCCTCATATCAAATTTAATTGCAAGTCCATTGTTTAAACAGATCAACCCGAGTAAGACAATGATGGCACATATGTGGATGGAGAGGGTGACTCAAACATGATGGTGGAAGATCCTATTGAACTTGACAGTCTCACTTCACCCATGACGCTAGCAGTGCTTCATACTTCCCACAGCCACCATCATTGGACGGGGACCGTGTAAATCTGCCTCGTAGTCCAATCCTGCAGCCAGCTGTGAGGCCACAACAGCAGCGTGTCCAAATACATGCTACCACTCTATGCCATAGGTCTTCTCAGGGCAACCTAGCATCGTTGTCGGAAGGTACAGCTGCAAATACCCAGTTGTTTTGTGTCCTTGAGGGTTCCATGGTGTAAGTTCAGCTTCTTCAGCTTCAGCAGTTAAATAGTGAACAAAAGAAACTGGCCATATTATTGAAGGGAAATGAAATATCTTGCTGCACATACTGTAAACAATTAGCTGGAAACCAAGCAAAGATGGACACTAAAATAGACAGCCTCCCAATGCCCTTCAAAGACTATGCCTACAAATGGCAGAGGAGAACGCCAATAAAAGGCGTAGAGAGAATCGCTGCAGCCTGAATGGATTGGTTAACCCATTCAAGTGGTAGATTGGCACATGCTTCTCCAACCTTATTGAGACAGTAAATCTGCAACTGGAAATGGGACACTTCAGTGGGGACGTCTCAAGGGGCTTAGGGCAAGTTACCACTACAGACAGTGAGGACCTCTCCAGTGTCAGCAGCATCTCTGCAACAGATGCACGGCACGGTGATGCATCAGCTGTACTACTACTTCACAACATATGAGCACAACCCATTTGGGACTCCACCGCAAGAAGCAGTGAAGGGTACAGTACTGGAAGTAACAATAGTGCTCTGTATTCACTTTCGGTAATGTAACCAACATTGGATTTGGACCTTATGTACAATTTCAATGAAAGTTAACAATTTGTTTTTGAACAAATAAATGTGGTCCCATCTGTCACTCCAAAAGCCCCCCCCCCCACCCCCCTCGCACTACTGTCCTCTGTTGGCTGCTGAATAAGCGGCTCAGTATCTTGTCTAAGTCAGTCACAATGATATATAGGCCTCTCCTGATTGCCACAATGTTGCACACAGTGTCTCAAGCTATTCTGTAAGGCAAGACCACTTTTATGTAGGCACCGGAAACGAGGTTTCAGCAAGCCAAATGTCCTCTCAATTACACCCCTTGGGCGACCATGTGCTGTGGATCACTTTTAATTTTGGGTTGTGGGGGATAGATATGTCAAAATACATGGATGTAGGGCATACGCACTATTTTATAAAAACAAACAAATGACTGCTTTCTTTCATTTTGCATTTGATTAGCACAAACATTTCATTATATTTAATATCCTTACCTAACAAATGGCCATCCTCAAACTCTCCTCTTTCCAGCCATTTGTATGTTCCCCTGGTCCTAAACCTGAAGGAATACAACATTTTCCAGCTATCGGGACAATTTTAGAGTCTATTAAGGGCAAGGAGGTGAGAGTTATGCTTGCTCTATTTCTTTACTACTCCACAGCAGCCAATGAGAATAAAAAGTAAACATTACACAACTATATTTCCCTTGAGGCTTTGAACCACTCCTCCCTGATCAACCAATAACATGTGAGGTTAACATACAAAATAATGAGGTACATCTTGGCTTCCTCTTTCTTTGCAAAAACAGTCCTTAAAGTGTCTGAACAACCAACAACAGTCCTGATTCTCAACGGAGAGCAAAAAACTGCAGATCCAACTCTCAACGGAGAGTAAGTCACCAGCATCCTGAATAAGACAGCTATCCAACGATGAGGAAATCCATCCCAATAAGCATTGTAGATTTAAGTCGGTTTGGAAACCGTTCCTGAATCAGAAAAAAGTTTGAAAATAGGGAACCGCAAAGGTCTGATATCTTAGGGCAAATAACATTGCATAGTTGAATGTCTAGCAACAGGACAGTTGACAACTTACCTGGACGAATGGGTGAGATAATCCTCTCCTGTGTCCTTAACAGAATCGAAAATTCTTGTTGCGATAGCTGGAAAATGTTGTATTCTATGGCAGGACCGGAAGCTCAGTTTATGCTGGTTCAAAGCTGACCAACCACAGAAGAGACATGCGTGCTAGGTTTATAATAAAACACTTTTAAAAATTGGTCCTCTGGCTCAATCTGCAGCTTTCAGAATGTCCTCTAAACGCGACCCTAGAACATACGCTTTAGAAGCCATAGCTCCTCTGGTGGAGTGTGCACCATAAACAGAAATGTCAATACTTTCTTCAGACATAACCCACCTGACCCAACGCGGCATGGTGGCTGCTGAAACTGGATGGAAAGGCTTCTGTATTGCTAACAGTACTTGACCCAAGGGGTCCGATCTACGAGCTAATGTGCATTCCTCATATACCTTTAAACATTTCAAAACTCAACATGTAATTGTGAGGAAAGGCTGGATGCTCAACCGAACGTGACCTGGTCTTAGTCCTCCTAGAAATGACACACCCTGTAGAGAGCACATCCTCCCTGCTAAATCCAGCACAGGCACATCAGAAACTCACCTACAGGAGATTAAACATAGTAACAGTAAGTGTAGCAGACAATTGTTTTAACGATGAATCCTTATCTGGCCAAGAGTCTAATAAAGACAAAACTTTAGAAACATCCCATAAAGTAGTGTATCTGGGACGAGGTGACAAGCCACTCTGATGCCCTTTAGCAACTTACACACTAGGGGAAGCATCCCCACTGGCTTACCTTCGATGTGATTGTGTCCAGCCGAGAGAGTGAACCTGAAATTAATAACAGACTTGTATGCAAGACCTGATTCAGCACATTCAGATAGAAAATGTAATACTTTCTTTACGTCCGATCCCACAGGATCCATTACGTCCGATCCCACAGGATCCACCTATCGTTGAAGGCGCCAACCCACCCATCGCTTCCATGAAGCAGAATATCGCTTGCGGGTGGATGGAGCCCAAGCTTGATGTATAAACTCTGCAACCACCGATGAAAGTCCCTCAATTCGTTCATGCCTCCTGAGATCGTCCACGCCATGAGACCACTGCTTCTGCAGGACCAGAGGATGAGATCCCACTGGGTCCAGAGGATGAGATCCCACTGGGTCCTGGAGAAGCAACGGGAACACTGGGTAGCTGAAAAGGAAGATCCACTGATAACTCCCAACAGTGTCGGAAACCACAACTGAGTCTTCCACAAAGGTGTGCCCAAGACTACAGAAGTCTCCTGTCCACGGAACTGGGACGCCACTCTCTGAATCGGAGAGAGGGGGGGGGGCATAGTTCCTCTGTGCTCCCCAATGTTGAAGGAACGCATCCGTTTCCATCGCCATTGGGTCCGGCCTCCAGCTAAAGAACCATGGGAGGTGAGCATTGAGGCGTGAGGCAAAGAGGTCTATCCCCCATGGACCTCGCATATTCATGATCTCTACAAAAGCGAAGGATGGAGTCTTCAATCGCTGAAGTCCCGCAGGAACCTGGAATTCCAATCTGCTATTTGAGTGAGCTTGCCGGGCAGATATTCTACTACTACTACTACACTGATCTTGTGGTCCAGGCAAAAATGCCAAAAGTCCCTCACAATGTTAGCCAACAATCGGGATTTCTCCCTCCTAGGTGATTGATTATACCACTGAAAAATTGTCTATCCTGAGAAGGATGCAACAATTGTTGTTTACTGGGGAGATCTATTTTATGGCAAAGGAGCCCGCTAGCAGCTCCAGGCAGTTAATGTTAAACCTTACTCGTCTGTGGACTATGGTCGACCAGTGGTAAAGTCGCCACATCTTGCACCCCAGCCCCAACTGCTGGCGTCGGACTCTATAATGACATCCGGAGAGGTGCAGAAAATGGCTCTGCCATTCCATACTTCCATGTTTTCCAACCACCACAGAAGCTTGTCTTGAGCTATCCAGGGACAGGGGAATCAGGTGGTCGTACGAAAACCTCTTCTGAAGATAATAAATCTTGAGGCGCTTTAAAGTCCTTTAGTGAAGGGGACCTGGGAATTTATGGCTTGAATAGAAGAGGCAAGAAGCCCTACAGTCCTCACTAGGACCCTCAACGAGATCAACTGCTTCGACAGAGTGGATCGGATCTCTCTCTTTATCGATTTGATCTTGGTCATGGGCAGGAGTAACTGAGTGGTGGCTGCATTTATCTGAAACCCCAGAAAGTCCATCTGTTGACTTGGGGTGGTCACCGATTTTCTTGAGATTTATCACTAATCCTAACTCCTGGAGCAAGGAGGTAGTCTACCTTAGATGTGTGAGCAGAAGGTTCAGATCCTGAGCCCGAATTAGCATGTAGTCGAGGTAGACTATCATGCGAACCCCTATTTACCGCAAACTAGTGACCACAGGCTTTAGTAGCTTGGTAAAAAACCAAGGAGCTGATGACAGACCGAAAGCAAGGGAAAGATACCTGTACCCTTGCTCTTTCCAGTAGAATTGGACACATTTCTGCTGGGAGGGGCAAATGGGAACCGTGAGATGAGTCTTTCAGGTTCAGCCCGACCATCCAGTCTCCCTCCAAAAGATCTCTCAACCGATGGATGCCTTCCATCTTGAAGTGTCTGTATACCACAAAAGGGTTGAACTCCCTGACATGTAAAACTAATCTCTGACCTCCTCCTTTCTTTTGTACCAGGTAAACTTTGCTGCAAAACCTGCCGGGAATGAAGTATCCTACGGCAACATCTTGCTTTGCCAAAAGCTCCTGAAGCTTGGGAGTCGATAAAAGCTCGCTCTTGTAGAGAATGGAGGGGCCACCTGGCAAGGGGAGTCTATTAGCTCCATCTGATAACCCTGAACAGTGTGGATGACCCACGCATCTGTGGTTAGTCCAATTCATCACAAAATGTAACCATCTGCCCCTGAGGGGGAAGCAATGGAAAGACAGTCGGACATACCTTATGTTTGGGCATCGATGTTCTTATAACCCCTGTTGACGCCTCTGTTGAATCATCCACGGAAGCCTTGGGACATGGAGCGGTAGAAACCTGCCTGCTCCAGCTCCTGGGTATACCCTCTGCGCCATGGGGTGAATCCTCGCTGGGGACTTGGGTTGGTGTAGCGGACAGTCGAGCGTCCCCTGTCACGACCGGCCCTGCCAGAGACTGGGTGAAAAACCCTTTTGAGCGATGACTGTGACTTTTCCAAGGATGCAAAAGTGCTGACAAATTTCACTATATCCTTGACTAAACCCTCCCCAAAAAGCTGACCTTCGGCCAGAGGGCCTGGTTCGGCCGCAGCCAACTAAACTAGTTGCGGGTCGATGCGCAAATGAACAGACTTGCACCTTTCGGACGAGAGGGCGCAGTTGACTTTGCCCAGGAGACAATCGCCCTCAGAGTCCACCCCACCAGGACCTCTGGGTGAATAGCATCCCCAGTCTCTTGTGCCTGAAGGACCAATTCAAGGATTTTTGCCAGGGGACCTGCAACATCCAATAACTTATCCTGGCATGCCCTGAGGGCGCGATCTATGCCCTTCTTTGGATTCTTCTTCTTTTTTAAAAAAAGTGGTCATAGAAGTGTCAATATCGGAGTAATGGCCAACTTGTGAGCCAGTCAGGGCGAGGACATTTGGATTTAGCTCCTAACTTCTTTATCAACGCTCTTGCGCAAGTGTCTGCATATATTCAGCCACTTCTGGAGCGGGAGCCCAGTCTGAGCATCGGGGGATGGACAATGTCCGAATGGTCAAAAGAGAAGGGGGAAGGTTGGACTGGTGGGGAAGAGTGTTTGAGCTTCTTGGCGCGTCTGCGTGGTCGGGAGTCTTGACAGGAGTCCATGCCGTGTCAGTAGCAGTAGGTGGAGGGATTGAGAAGGTAGGAACGGGAGAAGGGTCAGGAAGATCCCCCTTGGCCTGTTGTTTGAAACTACGCAATTTGGAACAGACGTAAACATGAGGCCAGGTGGCTCTGGGTCGGGAAGCGGTGGGGGGGTGGTCTTATTATCAGAGGGAGCAGGGGTATTACTAACTAGTTGTTCCAGGCATTGTGAAATGAGCAGTACTTCGTCTTTTCCTGCATGAAGGAGCTGATGGTGGCGAATCCTGTTTATATCTCAAAGTTTCTCCAGAGAGAAGCCAAATTTTACAACCCATAACTCTCCATGCGAACACGTGTCGGTCGGGAGCAAAGCTAGGGCAGAGGGGGCCTCTCGGGTACCAAATATAACCCTTGCTGATAGGACTTATGGAGGGTGTAAAAACCCTGTATGCCTTTTCAGCACAGGGTCTCCAAAAATTAAAATTCTCAGCATCTGGGAACTCTGGAATATACGCAACCAGCGCTGAAGGAAAATAGGTTGCCTGAAGTAATGGGCCTGTACTGGCTCCGCCGACTGCCTGCGGAGTATTATCTCCAGAAGCCAGCCCGGGATATGCGTCTGTCCAGCTCTTGAGTGAGGGGCTGCACGCGTGCACACATATGCAGGCCCCTGAGACGCACGCAGGCTTCCTGATCGGGATTCCAGCGTGCACCTCACTCCCTGAAAAGGGTGGGGGGGGGGGGGGCGCAATCCACGTCAGCGTGTGAAGTGTTCCCAGGCAAAGCTTGCGCCTGGAGTACAAAAACATTAAAATTTAGCAATAACGAGACAAAATTAAACACAGAAAACCAATGCCTAAGTATAGTGCAACACACGCTGGGGGGAAAAGCATGATTGTGCATGCCGGTCGCGGCGCAAGAGCGCTACAGCACAATTAGGCACAGATTGTAATCCTACACAACATTAGATCAAATAAATCATAAATCATGAACTCTCAATACTAGAAACACAATTAAAACATGAGCAAAATAATAAGCCACTTATCTTGACTGCGGAGCTGCAAATAGAGGAAGCAAAGATGGTGCCTCATTATGTTTTATGTTAACCTCATGTTATTGGTTAATTAAGGAAGCATGGTTCAAAGCCTCATGGGAAATGTAGTTTTGTGTTTACTTTTTTTTTCTCATTGGCTGCTGTTGAGTAGTATAGAAATAGAGAAAGCATAATCTGAGCCTTCGGTCCTGCCATAGAATCATGGGTGCTTCCTGGGTATTATGTCCCTATTGGTCATTTATTAGTTTGCATCACACACCACTTGAATATTGAGGGAATTTGTGTTTCCCGTTTCTAAACAAATATTCTAGATTTGATGGAGGATTAATTGGAACATGGGTCTTATCTATACACGCTATGACTTGGAAATTTAGCAACCCTGTAAATTTCATTTTATTGCCTTGAATTTATTTTGCATTTCTGGTTAAGTATATGTAGCAGCTGATGTGAAGAAGCATAGCATGTAGAAATCTACGGAAAGCACACTTTCAGAAACCCCACCAGCAACTTCAATCGCACCCTGGTAACGCCAGAGACTAAAAGGTATAAGGAGCACAACATCTGGACATGGGTGGAGATAGAATTGCCTCAGATTACTGCTTTCTAGATGTGACTTTAAAGAGCAATGATCTTGAATATTACAGCACTGCTTAGCCTGGATTTATCAAAAACTTCCTCAGTTTGATTGAAAATGGTCAGCCTGACTCCAAAAATCCTCTCCTATCTCTGCCTCCTTTCAAACTCCAGTAATGGGATAATGGGAAAGTGGACCCTATATCTGCCAACAATTCTGATAGCAGAGGGATTACAACTACCATACAAATAAAGTTCTTGGGGGGGCAACGGAGACAGCAGTTTACCCCCAAAATTAGCTAGTTCTTTAGAAGCTATTAGCGAGCCTATTCCCTGTGCACAGGGTGGGAATAATGGGGATACCCCTGACCTGTCCGTCACAGGCCATAGGGTTATCCATTTGCTATCTTGGAATGTGGCTGGGTTGCAAAAAAAATGGTCCTACCGGAATGGAATGTGTTTATCGAGGTTCGATGTATGCATGTTCCAAGAAACCTGGAGCTTGCTCCCAGCGCACAAATCCGGTTATGCAACCTTTTTCCTTGCCTGCATTAAGCTGTGGGAAGGGCAGACCGGCGGGAGGCTTACATGTCTGGGTAAAAATTGGATTGAACTGGGATGTTACCACCCACGAATCAGCGAGTAGGGATATTTTACACCTTTCATTTGCAGGGCACAATAAGGGGAGTAGGATAGATCTATTTAATATCTACTCTAGAGGGACCCCGGGGGATCTAACCTCATTTACATTGTCGACCCTAGAACAGGTATTAGCCAAATACCCCCAACTTCTAAAATCATAGTGGGAGGGGATTTTAATTGTACATTCAAACCCCTAACTAGGGACGATCCCCTGGGCATAGAGGAGGAGGATTCTAGATGGTCTATTCCAGCCCTGTCATTAGCCCCAATCAGAAAATGGTCAGCAAGGGCAATTCAGATCAATGGCCTGACAATGGAATTCAACTTAAGAGCGCTAAATGGCAGGACAACCTCTGACCGCGCTGGAGCGATAACCATTACAGGCTTAATGGCCCGTATAGAATACCTACAACATATTGAATGTCACATTGTGGTGCGATCTAATAGACATGGAGGTAGTACCTTCGCAGGATAGCGACCACAACCCCTTATGTATGAAGCTACGGTGGGGTAAATCAAAGGGAAGTGGGAATAAAGTCTCCTTGAGGACAACCAATGAGGTCGCCCCCTATAACTGCAATCGCAGGCTGAAATGGGATAAGGTTCAATTCCAGGAAGGGAATCTTGAGAGGATTAGGGTGCACGTAGCAGATCTGACTGTAGAACTGGAGGATCTTTAACTGGAAAATGGTAGTGGCCAGGGGCCGTCCTTCTCCTTGGCTTATAAAAACGCAATAGAGAAAGTAGGACAATACTTTTTAATCCAGGGTGAAAGTGGTAGAGTGAATAATAAACTGGTCAAATCCAGTAACCTGTGGTACTCGGACCAGTGTAAGGTAAAAAGGAAGGAGTTAACAGTTGCCCTGCTTAAAAAGAATCCCTCACTAGTTAGAGTGGCTAGGAAGGATTATGGGAGGGAATAAGTGTTGGCCAAAGGAGAGTGGGAGGAACAAGATTGGCAGGATCTTAAATCCGCAGCCAATAAGAATGCCACGCTGTTCTGGGAACTGATTAACAAGGCTAGGCAGCAAAGCAGGCAACCTATCGTTAACCACATAATAGAACAACAATGGTATTCCCACTTCTCTGCACTGTATGGCGGGATAGAAGTGATATGTTCACCTCCCTTAGACCCGATATTAGGGCCCAATCCCCACTGTTGTTTGAGGAATCATTTCTGCCCCCTGAGGTATCATTGGCCATTAGACATCTGACCCCGAAGAAGGCAGCTGGCCCTGATGGGATACCAGAGGACCTCCTTTTGGACGAACCTGTAGCCTGGGCCAGACTCATTGCCTTAATAATGAATTTGATCTCCAAGGGCTACCCTGTGCCAGACTCGTGGAAGGGAGCAGAGGTGGTAACTGTATATAAAAAGGGCGCCAGAGATGACCCTGCCAATTAGACCGATCAGTCTGATGGACGTGATCCAGAAGGTGGTTGGCAGGGTAATCCTCTCCAGGGTGGGTGTCTGGATGGAAGAGGAGCATGTCCTTTCTCCTTTCCAAGCAGGGTTTCGACAAAAGGTGGGCAAAATGGACCAGGTCTTCAGTTTTTTTGCGATCTGTTGGAAGGCTGTGACCATCAACAAGGGCAGTCCAGTCCCTACCTGGCATCCATAGATCTCAAAACAGCGTTCGACCTGGTCCCTCGTGCAAGGCTGTGGGATATCCTGGAGAAGATGGGCTTTCCAGGGCTACTTTTGGGATTTATTGTGAAGCTCCACGAGGGGAATTATGTGAGGATTAGATGGGGCACCCAGGGACAACTGACAGAGGGTGCCCGTGAGGAGCTGAGTCCGTCAGGGATGTGTTATGGCGCCGACCCTGTTCTCCCTCTTTGTGAACGGAGTGGTGGACCACCTTAGGGGGAAGCGGCAGATGCGCCATCCCTGGCGGGGGGAAAAACACCTACCCTACTCTTCGCAGACGACACCATCTTGATCTCTAAATCCCCCACAGGCCTTCAAAAGCTCTTGGACCATTTTAGTGTGTTTTGTACTGACAGAGGCCTCACCATCAACACCTCTAAAACAAAGCTCATGGCCATCACACCCTCCAAGAGATTTAGGAACAATATTTCGCTTAATGGTGTCCCCTTGGAGTTGGTTGATTCCTTCGACTATTTGGGTGTTAAGGTAAATAGCCGGATGAATTGGAAAGATCACTTGGCCAAAATGCTATTAAACCATAAAAGAGTCTCAGGGGTGGTCTTGAGGGAACAGCGGGAGTCGACGAGTAAACCTGTGGCACCGACTATCGCAATCTATGAAGACCAAGTATTACCGGCTGCCCTATACGGTTCCGAGCTATGGGGGTTCGAGAACACAATGGAGTTAGTCGCATCTGAAAACAAGTTCATGAGATCTGGTGGCCCTCCCATTTTCCACCCCGCTAATCCCACTACAGCTAGATTTGGGTAGGCGCCCCCTTAAAGACATGGTGCGCTTGCACCCACTACTTTTTTGGGTGCGACTGAGAAGGACCCGGGCGCTCCACAACTATGCAGCAGCTCTAGATGAACTTATTCTGCTCAATACGGGTAATAAGATCAAGTGGCTGTGTAATCTGAGGCAGCTGGTTGTGCAACTGGGCTTGAGTAAATCATAGATGAGCCAAACACCGCCTCCCAAGTTAGTGATCAAGAAGCTCTATTGGGACTGGGTCCAGGAGATGGCCACATGCAGAGGTGCAGGGGGTCCTCTCTCTGAGCGGTTCCTCTTGATCAAATGGACAAGGAAACTTTAACTCTTCCTAGACTTCATAGGGAAACCTCTGGATAGATCACTTTATCTAAAACTTAGGCACGGGACCCTCCCGGTGAATGATTTCACCTCCGGGTGGAATAATCTAGGTGGTCTATCAAAAGCCTGCCCTGGTTGTGCAGCCCCCAACGAGTCTGTGGCGCATTTTCTCTTTGCCTGCCCGGCATATAGGGTTGCCATGAAGATATGGTTAAAACCATTATGCAAGGGGCTGGGCCTTAGGTGTCATAAAATGGCCCTACGGGTCCTCTGCACCGACACGTCCTCTACTGCTATGGTGTGTGGGGTAGCTAAATACTTGGGTAGTGCATGGCAGACACGTTTGAGGAGGGCCAAGCCCACCCCCCATTCAACCTAACTGCCATATGGCCCCCTGGTAAGATGTTTTCATGGTTCTCATGTATCTGTTTTTAGTGTATATTTTATTGATTTTAGAATTTGGTGGGTTCTTGTTTTTTTAATCATTTTAATTGTATTGTATGAATTGCATACTTTGTGATGGAATTTTTTTATCGAATAAAGTACATCTACGTATAATGTAGCCATTGTGTAAACCCCAATGCTTTCTGGGCCAGCTTTATAGTTTGCAGTTACAGCCTGAAAGGAATTGGTGGTGCATGATTGTGGGAACTGGCCTTTTTGCGACGAGTTGTGATTGTAACAACCTTGAACAGTCACAATTGTAGATTCTATAATTGTGTATCACAAATTTAGGTCGCAAAAACGAGCGATTTGTAGAAGGATCCCATTGCAAATGGCTTTCATACATCACAAATAGCCACTTTTTAAGTTGCAACACCATTTGTGACCAATTTGCGAATCGCAAAAGCTCCATACATCTAGCCCCTGGCTCTTTTTCTGAGTGTACCGTAGCTTTCTGCAGTAGGCCGACTGTTATTTCAACAAGAATTTTACCACATCCGTTATGGAAACTGATGTCCACACTTGTTAAGCTGAAGCTGGTCTCTTCAGGTATGGTTACAAATCTGCCAAATACCAAGCTTCCCTTTCAGTGTACAAAATTGTGACACCATGTCATTGAACCCTTGGTAATCTATTTAAGGTTCAAAGAGTGGTACATTTCCATGTTGTGCGATTGTGTTTGAATTCCAAAGGATGTTTGCTGGCTTTGAGTTACAACGTTAATATGTGACATTCACTTTTGCAGAAACTCAGCAACGATTATCCGGATGTAGTCTTCCTAAAAGTGGATGTGGATGATGCTCAGGTAAGGCACTCAATAGTTCTTCCTTTAATCTCGAGAGCCCCCGCCCAGTTTATAAATTGATGTTTTTGAGTGGTCTGCAGCAGGCCTAATTAGATAAAAGTGGTAATCCCTTTCCAAATAAGTATACTGGTACACTTCAAGAGGTTGTAGATCATAACAAACTATCACTTGCCTTTCACTTCAGTGTGGCCCAGACTGGTTTTGCATCATAACTCTATATTGATAGTATGTGTCTATGCTCTGAAACCATATATACATGCTATCAACTGTGCCCCAAAATAAGCTTTTGTACCCAGGAAGTGTGGGCCACCTCTATATGGGAAGTGTTTATTCTAAATTACAGTTGTGGGAGGTATGGGACCAGCAAATCTCAGAGAATTTTGAGGCACCAGTCTTGGTGCTTACTGGCCCTTTATAGGGACGAGTCCTCAATTGAGTGGAACAGCCTGAAATGGACCACATGAACATGTGCAAACGGTCCAGCATTATGATACACCTATTCTATTGAGCGGCACAGTCTTTAAACATATTTCAGTTAAGAGAAAAAAATATTTTGAATGGATTTGGAATATTTGGACCCTGTGATACAAATAGGCTTCAAACTGTTATTTTATGGGTAAGAGATTCTGCTCTTATTCCATCAGAATATCGTATAATGTTGGTGAAAGTATTAGCCACTATGTCTCCTAGTAATTCTTTCACGATCATGGTTTTATTTTTGGTCTATTCCTCTTGTTTACTTGACCTCAACGGAATTAAGGACACACTTGTGGATGAATCTTTGCTTTAAAATATTGCAACTCTTGTGCTAAATCAAGTAAAGTCATTGTTGCTAGAGTTCTAACTAAGGGTGTGCAAAATTCGTGCATATTTTGGTGGCCTTACTCCTAAAGTCAAAGCCATCACCCAGCCGTATATTTTAGCACTAATGCATCCTCGTGTCACTTTTTGAGACCAGGACGTGTTTCATGCTAAAGCATGGCAAATAACAAAAGCACCACGAACAGTAGCCACAACCTACCTGTGGTTCGCATCCATTCCAAGTAAACTATACATCGAATGAGCCATTCGCGGTTTAATTTTTACAAGAAATATCGTGTAAAAATGGCATAATAAGCGAGATTCCTAAAATTACACCAGCATAATTAAAATTTGGCCCAGGTCTCGTTCGAACTTGTCAGTTGCTTATTTCTTCATTTTCCTTGCAGGACGTTGCACAACACTGCGATATTAAGTGCATGCCGACATTTCATTTCTACAAGGACAGCCAGAAGGTATGCATGTCTGTAAATAATTGTGCTAACCATGTATTGATATGATATATCGGCTTTGTGACAAAATCAATTAAAGTGGAAGGAAAAACTCCAGCATTTGCTAAAAAAAAATATATATACATAGTAAATTTGCCTCAAATAACCATCTTACTGTCTGCCACAGATTTGTCCTATCAACTGGATTTTTGCTATTTACATTTTGAGTGGTTACTGATTTCTTTACCGTAGCACAGGTTTGGGAGGGGTAAAGGCTGCAGAGGGGAGCGTTACTGGTAAGATCTTACAAAGTAAAATCAACTGTTGCTAATGGGTAACAGGACTCAATTTTGCATTAGGTTGTAAGTATTGGCATTCAGACCCAAACCGCCTCTATTCGCACCTATTACTGCACCCGGAGAATCTACTTATTTCCATATCGATAATGGCTGTCCAAAATCTCATTGAAGTTTGTGACCTGTGTTAATTTAAAGACCTAGTCACCCTCGCCATTTAATTTCACATTCTTTCCTTGCAGTCAAGCGGTGTCGCCAACTGAAAGGTTTCACATACTGAACATTCCGCTGATCTTAACAGAATTCCTAAATGGATACCACCTCGTACCAGATACTGTTACACTGCCCAGTTTGATAGTTTTTGTTTGCTATTGCGAGGGTTGACCTACTGACTTTTTACAGCTTGGTGGGATTTTATTCTTGACCACAGCTGATTGGATTTTGGGCGAGGATTAACATGACAGAGCAACCCAAACATCCATACCCTTATTTATTGACACCAGAATTCTGTAAATGAGGTGAACTCATTGGCACTTAACCCTTGCCTGCTTCCGTGTTCCTCAGTTTTAGACCTGTATGACTTATAAAATTGGGCCATAAACTCTGGGAGTTAACACACAGGGAGTGGACTACAGGGTCGCTTGGGGCAGGGGAGAGGTTTGAAGATGGAAAGTATGTACATACTTACATTTTTTTTTTTTGTCTGAAGCTAAATCGTTTAACCTAATCAATATTGCGACTGGCTGGGTTTTATGGCCGTGTCTTTTGCCTGGAGTACACTTACCAAACTCTATTCAAGTTGATTATTTTGCATGTGACCCTGTAAGACCGCTTACGGCTCCTCGCCCCCACCTTCCCATAGAACACATCCATTTTCAGATCCAGCCCAACCCCAGAGCGACAGTGACCTGTGCAGGGCATACCCTGGACAGGTCACTGGGGTGGTAGACAGCTAAAGAATTATGATGGATTAAACCCAGATCAGTTGACTGGGGCTGAGTGTTTGATTTCCTCAAACTCTCCGTCCATCATCCCCGTTGGTATCGCTTTGTCGCCCTAAGTTGGCAGGGTATGCCCAGACGTGGGTCCCTTGCTCACTTTGCCACTGGATTCAAGATAGCCTGGCTGATGAGGGTTATGAACCTGAAACCGGTCCCAGGATGCTTGTTTCCGGTCCAGGGAAGACATGGCTTGGCAGTTCGGGCTGGACTGTTCACATGAGGCACAGGGTCAGACTGATTTGCATATGGCCATGTCTGAACTGGGGTGCTGGAGTGAGCTAAAGAATGATGATGGATTAAACCCAGATCAGTTGACTGGGGGTGAGTGTTTGATTTGCTCAAGCGCTCCGTCCATCATCCCCGTTGGTATCGCTAAATTGACTTGAAGGCTGTTCGTGCTTGGAAAGGTCTGGGAGGGCTGCTGCCCATAGTGACCTGTGCATTGCTTGTCAGATCACCTCTTTGCCCCAAAAGGACTAGGGTGGCCTCAGTAAGAACTGAGGAAACTGGTAGTGCCTGTACACCATTCCCCTAAGTAGACTCTGAAGTTAATAAACCAGTGAAAAAATGGTTTGCCAGTGGCTGAAGACCATGTACGCTAGCCATGGCCATATTCTTAAGTTTCTGCTCTCTTGCTGAATAGGTTTGAGCCTTCGAAAGGCACACCCCTAAGATATGCCTGTACATCTCCTGATAAATCTGATTTCATTCTTGCTTGCAGATGGTTGACCACACGGTGGAGAAGTGTGGCTCACTGGTTAGAGCAGGCAGACCCTGAAGCAGAGGTCAGACCCGGGACCAGGGTTCAATTCCCGACGCGGCAGGGTCTTGAGCTCAAATGTCCCTGGACTCGATAATTCTCGCTTCGGTGCCTGACCTAATCATGGGTTCACACTCTGCAACTCTGGGCATTAAGCTTGCTTAATCACCACAACGGCCCCCGCGGCGGGATGCCTGGCTTTCACCTTGGGGATGCCCTGTAGGGGCTATCTCACAGGGAAAAGCCAGGACGGGTTCCCAAGGCAAGCGCGGAGATACCCCTCCGGGGGTCGATTCAGGCGCTATATAAGAAACATAATAATAACTGCTCGCCCCAGATAATAGTAGGATGAAGCTCAGCACAAATCACATTTAGACACACCTTGACAATCTGGAATGACTTGAGCCACAGAGAATCGTTGTTCTTCCAGAACGGTCAGCAAAATCTTGTTGGCCATGTTGTAGAAGGCATATGTATACCTGCCCAGTAGACAAAATGCTTTGATGGACCACAGTGCTAGCTGGAGAAAATATCTGCTTTAGAATGCTCCAATCGTTCGGCTTCATATTCAGGTTGTTGAAGGAAATTAATTTGAGTTTACCTTGCTTGTAGAAACCACCAGAAACCCTAACAAGATGGTATATAGGGAAATCTGCATTGATTGGCACTGGTTTGTAGCGCCAAGCTACTTACCTAGTCCCTGGCGAGCAAGAACAAGAATTAGACCAAGTGCCCATTACATTTTGGGAAGGGTTCATTGAACAAAGTGCTCCAATAAGCCTGCCTGGGCTGCAAAACTACATTAACCAGTTGTCTGCTAGTGGTTTTCCCCTCCTGTGCTGGAAAGTAAGATTTATCATTGTTCATGACCAGGTCAGCTCATCATAAGCACAGCACCACTGTGCCTCGTGACGAGCTGAGCTGAACCCTGGGCTGCTGGTGCTGACCCAGGTGATCCTCATTCTGCTCCAGACACTCCACTCTATGAAAACGTCGCCTACAGAGGATTCAGCAGCGTTTAATGCCCTCATTGAACGGGCGGCTAAAAACCATGACGTCCAGCTCCATGCTGATCCCATTGACGTGGACTTTCTTTTTGATACCTTTTCAGTCTCAGAAAGAACTGTCAAAACTCTACCTATGTTAAAAGGTGTCTTAAAACATGCCGGGAGATCTTTAAGGAGCCTACCAGAGCTAGGGTGATAAACCCTAGGATTGAGAACAAGTATAAACCAGCGCCTACTGATCCTACTTAGACCAAGGACAGTTGCCTTTGGACTCTTGTTGTTTCAAATGCCCGGAAGAGGGCCAATTCTCAAACAACGGGTGATGCTCCTCCCCCTGACAAAGAATCTAAGGCTTTTGAGGCATCAGGGAAAAGGGTGGCAGCCGAAGCGGCCAATATCTGGTGCATTTCCAATACACAAGCGCTTCTAGCGGGGTATGACAGGGCACACTATGACACACTGGAGACCCTGTTGCAGCACTTGCCAGACGAATACAAGGAGGCAGCTGAGATGCTCATTCAAGAGGGGAAGCTGATATCCAATGCTTCAATTAAATGTGCACTGGACGCGGCTGACACCGCGGCCAGTGCTGTCAACACTAGTGTCATGTTGAGACGACATGCCTGGCTCAGAAGCCAGAGATACAGACCACCATTCTTAATCAGACAGTAAATCCAGATAATCTCTTTGGCCCAGAGGTGGACACCACCTTGGAAAAGATTAAGAAGGACACTGAAACTGCTAAGTCCATGGGGGCCTTGCAGTCCCAGCAATTCAGGGGTGGGTCTTTTCGTCGCTCAAGCACTAGAGGTGTTTCCAGAGGCCAGCTCTCCCAAACCACGCAACACTACAAAGGCAACATGCAATCCACATACACCAAACAAAGTCGAGGTGGATATCGTGGTAACAGCGCCAAAGGCAGGGGTCGTGGAATCAACAACTCCAGATCCTCTGCCACCAACAAACAGTGACGCCTTGTCACTTCCCCCCCGACCACGCAACACCGGTCTGGGGGGGACTTCAGCAGTTCCTGCCGGTCTGGAAATCCATCACCACAGACATGTGGGTCACACAGCTCATACAGTACGGTTATTGTCTGGAGTTAACATCCACTCCACCCAATTTGCCCCCAAGACACCGTCCTATGTCCGACGAGCACTTGCACTTATTGCAGCAGGAGGCCATCGTCATGCTGCAAAAAGGGGCAATCGAGCTTATGCCTGTAGAAGAGGCACAGGAGTTTACTCACTGTACTTCTTGATACCAAAGGAGGACGGGTCCCTCAGACCCATACTGGACCTCAGAACCCTCAATCAGTAGATTCTATCGGAGCACTTTCATATGCTGACCCTGCAGCAAGTACTCCCGTTGCTCAGTCAGGGGGATTTTCTCGCAACTTTAGACCTCAAAGACGCGTATTTTCACATTTCGCTGCACCCATCACACAGAACATACCTCCGGTTCACCATCCAAAACCAACATTACCAGTTCAAGGTTTTGCCTTTCGGGGTCACAACGGCACCCAGGGTGTTTACAAAGTGCCTGGCGACGGTGGCAGCGCACCTAAGGAGACAAAACATTCACGTCTACCCTTATCTGGATGACTGGCTCATCCAGGCAAAGTCAGCCCAGCAGTGTGCTGCCCACATGTCCTACACCATTCACCTTCTTCACGATCTGGGATTCTCACTGAATTACCCAAGTCCCACCTGCAGCCTGCCCACATACAGCAGTATCTGGGTGCGACGATAAACACTCTGGCAGCCACAGCACAGCCAAATTCAGTGAGGGTCAACAGCATTCAATCGCTGATACGATTCAGACCCCAACACTCGCTTCCAGCGCGAGTGTTCATGCAGTTGATAGGCATGATGGCCTCCTGAATCTCCATAGTCCTGCACGCAAGACTACATATGTGTCCGCTTCAGGAGTGCTTGGCACGTCAGTGGACTCAGGCTCACGGACAGTTGAAAGACCTAGTGTTGGTGAGTGGTCGGGCATACAACTCTCTGTATTGGTGGAATCCACAAACCTTTGCAAGGGACGACCGTTCCAAGAGCCTGTGCCACAGATCATCCTGACGACGGACGCTTCTCTCCAGGGATGGGGAGCTCATGTACTCCATTACACTGTGCAGGGACTATGGACACCACAGCAAAGGAAGATGCACATCAATGTTCTGGAACTGATGGCGATCTTCATGGCACTAAAATCCTTTAAAGTACATCTGTGCAACAAGGTAGTGTTGATCCGGACGGACAACATGACAGTCATGTACTACATGCAGAAGCAGGGGAACAGCTCAACCTGGCGATCTGGCTCCTGAGGTCTTAGAGTTTGGCTACCTCAACTTACCTCCTGACTGTATGGACATCATCCGGGGGAGCATGCTATGCTGCGAAGTGGAAGCGGTTTGTCATTTATTGTGCAGGCCACAACATTAACCCGCTGGATGCATCTATTCAAAACATCATTTGTTATCTTCTACATTTGTACAGATGTAATCTGGCCTATGCTTCCATTCGCATACATTTATCCGCAATGGCTGCTTATCTCCAAAACAGACAGCACCTTTCACTTTTCAGGGTGCCTGCCATTAAAGCCTTTCTGGAAGGACTCAAACGAGTCATTCCTCCACGGACGCCACCAGCTCCGTAGTGGAACCTCAATGTGGTCCTCACCAGGCTGATGGGTCCCCCTTTTGAACTACTGCATTCCTGCGAGATTCAATTCTTGACATGGAAAGTGGCTTTCCTTATAGCGATTACGTCGCTACGACGAGTTAGTGAACTCCAGGCACTAACTATCCAAGAGCCATTTATTCAAATTCATTCTAACAGGGTGGTGCTTCGCACTAACCCTAAATTCCTTCCTAAGGTAGTGTCTCAGTTCCATATCAAACAGACTATAGAACTACCTGTGTTCTTCCAAAATCCAGAGTCACTGGCGGAGAGAATGCTCCACACACTTGACGTCAAAAGGGCCCTAATGTATTACATCGATAGGACCAAGGATTTTAGGAAGACTAAACAACTTTGTTGCCTTTGCGCCACAACACAAAGGTAACCTCATTTCCAGGGCTGGCATAGCCAGGTGGATTGTTAAATGTATTCAGATCTGCTATCAGAAAGCCAAGCGTACTCTCACTATTCCACCACGGGCCCACTCCACCCGTAAGTTGAGGGCCTCCATGGCTTTCCTTGGAAATATTCCTTTGGAAGACATATGTAGAGCAGCCACATGGTCTACCACACACACATTTACAAAAGATTGCTGTGCTGATGTGCACTCCAAACAGCAGGTAGCTGTAGGGCAGGCTGTTCTAAAAACACATTTCCAAACTGCTGCAGCTGGCACGGGCGGCCGCCGTTAATGGAGGGACTACTATGTATTCTATGCACAGATATGAATTCAGCAGCCCACATGCCTCGAACCGAATATGCTACTTACCAGTATGCATCTGTTCTTGGCATGTAGGGCTGCTGACATTCATATTGCCCACCCTCCTCCCCGGCGCCTGTAGCGGCTGCAGCATTCACACATACTTTTAGGATGGTCATCATGCACTTAGTTTCACTCCATCTTGGCCACAATGGCTAAAAACAATCTGAGTCGATGCCCATGCGCACTGTAGTCCAGGGGAGGAGCCACCTATCTCGTGATACTTCGACTCTTCCAGGACAACAATGTGCGATCATCCGGACCCAACACTAGGCGGCGATCTATGCACAGATATGAATGTCAGCAGCCCTACATGCCAAGAACAGATGCATACTGGTAAGTAGCATATTCAATACTCCTCTGGAGATGGCACCTGTGGAGGTGGCTTGAACAACAGAACATCTTTCTTGTCGCCTGCTGCCTGACAGAATGCCTGAATGCCAGAACTGGTAAATTAATCCGATAACTTCTGGTAGATCACGGGGCATCTACATCCCAAGGTGGTACAGGACATATTCGATCAGTGGTAAAATCCCATGATGTATCTTTTTCCAATGGCAAGCGCACAGTATCCAGTTTACCACTTTGGAGTTTCTGCAAGCACACTCTAGGAGATTAATTCACACTGGAAGGCTTACATGGTTCCCATACCCCCTGCCAATCACTACCACCTCTGCCCAGAGTTCTGAAGACCAAGAACATTTGGGCCAAAGTCCTCCTTATTGGACATGGAGAGATCGATAACCAAAGCTTGTGACTTATCAGACAAACGTGAGCCCCTTCTCTCTGCAACAGGGAGGGGGTCTCACATCCAAAATGCTGCAATTTTCATCGCTATTCATATAGATTGAGCAATAGCAGTAAACAGCATTTTATTTGCCGTCGGAAGCGATAGATTCCATATTCCCCTTCCAGGAAATCAATCTATGCTGGAACAAAGTACTAACGTGGTGTGGTGTTTGAAACACAGACCCTTAGTCTTTATCCCAGCAAGGCCTTGCAGGGGATACAGTAAAAGGTTATTAGCCTTTTCGATCTTGATACATTTGCCAGACCAACTGTCATTGTTCAGATCACCAGAAGTATGTGAAAGATCTAAACATTTGTGTTGGAAAGTGGGTTATTGGTAGGGGCGAATGTAGGTCTGCCACTGGCAATAAGGCCACTAACACATGATAGGACTCCGCATAAGTCTTAGAAAAGTATTCCTTTGCTCAACCCTTGGTAACGTGGCTGCGAACAGACAGGCTTAACTTCAAAGACAGGTATGTAAAGCATTTAAAAACACCATTTCAGTAAATAATTAAAACGCCACACAAAATAAAAATCCAACACCAATTTATAAAAATAGGTAATATTTTTATCTTTTAAATGACACCAAAACGAAAATAATCCACTGTAGGGAACCAGAGATATGAATTTTTACAGATTAGTCACTTTCTAGTGCTTAGAAACCAACCGTGCCCCTTTAAGTCATTTCGTTTTCTCTGTCAGGGACACACCTCCGCAATCCAGTTGAACTAAACCCTTACAAATCCACTGGTACTCCAGGCTTTGAATTGTTTGTGGGGCTGTTCAGGTGAGCACTGTTAACCTGTAGCTTTCAGGGAGTTTCCACTCTTGAGTCTTTTGGCAGCAAGGTAATCCACAGGGCTGTAGTTTCAGAGGGTGCAGTCTTCATAGGTCATGCCTTAGAGTTCCTTGCACACAGCAAAATCGTCAGCAGGGCACTTCTTGCTTCATTCAGTTTCAAGCCGCAGATCTGGAGGGCTCTGCCCCTCTCAGATACTTATTCAAAATTCTCTAGGTCAAGCACCAGGTTACTGCTGACCAATGAGAGCAGGGCAACTCCTCCTAGTTATGACCACATCCGGTGGAGTGTGGCATTTAGTTTGTCCCAGAGTGCATCATCCTTCTAAATCCATAATGGCTGATTTTCCAGCAAGGAGGTAAGAGCTGGCTAAACACACCCCCTGGGATATCTCATTTCCATGGACCATCCCAGTAACATCTGCGAATTCCTTTCTTAAGCCTAGTCCTGACTCTGGGTCACTACAGTCAAAGTGGACTAAAACCCAGGCCTCCCCTCTTGCCTCTAAAGAGGTAGTTTACGACGCCACCTCCTGGCCTGGCATTCTTATAGAACAGATCACTGCACTCCCAGCAGCCTGGCTAATCCACTTCACTCTGACCAATCAGGGCAGACCACTGAAAGGCTGAATTTGGACTCACAAAGTCTCATAACTTATTGTATGTACACTTTAGGAGAAATTCAACAGTATATCGTTGGATTTAATACAACCATTCTGGGAAGTCTTTGAATGGTCCGGCTAGTCCTCTCCTATCAATATTTATTAATCAATCACTTACTACCATGTTCACCTATGGGCCATGGGGTTTGCAATGGGGAAAATGACTTGCCCAACTTTTGTAGCACCAGGGCTTATAAAACCATATTTTATAAGTATTTCCCTAATTTCTACCGGACCCCCACCCCCCTGTGCAACTAGGGGAGACTTCAGGGGTTCTGAATCTGCAGAAATATTGCAGATCACCCTTACCCAATTCTTCCAGCATCAAAGTCGAATTTGAGCACCTCTTTAAGACAATGTGGGGAGTGAAATGTAAAATTTCACTTTAACCAGGCTTCTAAACTCGTTTTAGAAGGGCGCTGCTTATAGATAACTGATTCCCCCCACCCCTGGAATACCTAGGGGTGACCCTGGGGATCCCTAATATGCAAAAACATGGTAGGTTTTTAATTTTTAAGGGCCCCTACCCCAAAGTAGAGTTTGGGCACAGTTTAAGGTTTAAAAACTGTCCTGGCCACCAGTGCAGCTTTTAAACTGACCTCGGGCTTCAGCACTGCACACATGCTGGTGCAGAGAATCTGCTGGCCTCTAAACTGCCATGCCCCAGGATACTGGAGACTTCTAGGTAGTTTCAATCCCCTGCCCTATTACATACTAGGGGCTTAGGTGGTAGGTCATGCCAACTACAGGGGTACCCCACCATACTAAAGTGTACCCTAGTGTAGGTTGGGTGTCTTAACTGTGTTCTAATGTGTTCCTTTTGGCTTGGCACTGGCCCTGGGCCGGGTTAAACAGAGCCCAGGGTCAGTCAGTTACCACCAGTTCCAGTCAGCAAAAAGTTGGGGGGTGCCCAGGGCACAGAATTACTTTGCAACAGTTTGAAACCCATCCCATCCCAAACTGTGATGACCCAGTGGGACCTTAACTTGTGCATGACATACCTCATTTGCCTAGCCGCTGGCAGCTAATCTAGTCTTGAAACATCAGCTCGTCTCATGAGTAAACTGCAGGGCCGGTCGATGCCACTGCTCTATACTAGGCACTACTTCCTATCCAACAATTTGGTGCTGAGAATTTGTGCAACTTTTTGACTCTGGCTGTGACTCCTTTCACTTCAGGAAGTCAATTACTCTTCTGGGGTTATTTTATGTCCATCGCCTCTGGAAAGAGGACAGACTCCTTTTGGTTGGAATGTGCTTTAGTGGGGCTTTCTGTAGCAAAGAAAGATTGTTGTGCACAAGAGGGCCCTGTTGTAGTGGATAGTCCTCTGCATCAAGATCTGCTACGTGCTGGTCAAGAAGCACCCAGAAAGTGAGAGCCCATTCCACCACAGCCAAGGATGCTGCAACTGGGTTGGCACAAGGGTGCTTTTCTTTGACATCTGCTATGCTGCAACTTGGCCAGCGGTGCATGTATACATTCATGAAGCAATAATGCCTTCTCAGCTAGTATCTGCAATATTTTTTGGTTCAAATCCTCTCCACAGTTCCTCGACTATTGGGACTTGCTACTTTATCTGTTCAAAGGTGAAGAATCTGCAAATAGACGTATCCCTCAGAAGAACCAGTTGGTTACCTTTGGTAATCCTTTCTGCTGAATACTCTGGTCTAACCCCAAATTCCTTAATGCTCTTCCAACTCTGTTCTATCGGGTGGCCTCTTTTTAGCATCTTAAAGGATCTCAAGTTAGTGATCTGCACACTGTTACCAACAGTTGTTTTGCGCTGCACGTCTGTCTAAGGATGTGGAAACGGAAAAGTTAAGTGGTGCTTACATGCAGCTCCACTCTTGTCACATCTGGGGTGGTATGGAGTCAGCACTGACTCGCACATTGGCAATTCTCTTAGGAAGCATTGCTGGGAAATCCTCTGGAACAAGTCCGGTACCTGGAGTACATTCTAAGCTGAGGAATCTCTGGTTATAGAGATTTCTGCAGTAAGAGCATTAGTGAAGGTCCATCGTAACGTTTTTCTTTTGACGTTTCCTTTCTTTTGACGTTTCCTTTCTTTTGACGTTTCCTTTCTTTTGACGTTTCCTTTTCTTTAACCTGTTCTTTTACCCAAGTTCGTATATTTTTATTTTGTTCCCTTGACCAAGCTTTCCTCCTTTTTTTTTTTTTTTTTTTTTTTGCTGTACAATCTGTCCTTTTTTACATTTCTGCTGTTAATGCTTATTTTACTTTTGTCGTCCATTGTTCACCACTATTTCTTGCATTCGCAGTAATGGTAATTGTATTATAAAGTCTAAATACTGCTTTTTCGTCATTCTGCTTTTCTATTTCTGAATTGACTGGGTGCAGGAGGACCGTTCATTTGAAGTTGTTGGTGGTCTTCTTTGTCCATAATATCGCTTCTTGTAGCACTCAGTCAGGTTACACCTCTTAGAAACAGAGTGTGGGTAGACCCGTGATACCTAGCGCGTTACTATAGAACTGATGCATTGAATTGCAACCCTTTATCAGGTGGATTACTACTAGATCAGAATGTAAGCTAAATAAGTTGGTACTGAAAGATGTTCTTTTTCTTGATAAGATGACTATAGCATCGTTCAGGCAGGTAAGTAGTCGCTTCTCTGAATTGGGTAGAAGAAAGCTTTTTGACAATCCGGATAAGATTGTGGAGGCAGATTTGTTGTGGGTTTGCACTAATGTCAGGTGGAGACAATACTAGGGAACAGACGGAGCTTAATAAACCCACAGTAGTGACAAATGTCCCATTACAAACTTCTTTGACACATCTCGGACTAGTTTTAATTCTTACCATCGTTTTCTATTGACACCTAGATTTCATATACTTCACTGCTTTTTTTAAGGATTGTCAATTTGACTCAGTCTAATAACTAACCCGGGTCATGTGGATGTGATGGTTACTCTCCCCAAGACACCTTGCATTTCATAGGTTCTGCAGTTATTAAAAAAAACGTTGACATTAATTTTTCGTGCCTCTTTAAAGAAGTTTGAATTTTGCGTAAGTGAGGCCAGCCCTGATGTATTTGCAATTATTGCCAGATCTGTTTTTTTCTGTTGCTAGTTTCATAGTAGTTGCTGTTAACCTAAGGCAGTTACTTAACTGATCACGTGTGAATGCACTTTTATAATATTTTAACTTTTTATACTGGACATGAATTTAAGCATTGAGTTGCAACTTAATATTGCTGTTGTAACATCTTATTTATGTACCTTTTTATGGTTGAATTAAAAAAAATGTATTACCAAATTAAGTAAATAAAAAAATGTATAAACTTGGTCATACTACACTTGGGCTTGCTTACTCTCCTTGAGGATGCTATACCCTCATCCGCTGGGTGATTAAACATGCCCCTTCGGTGGGCAAGGGTCCAGCATCCTTAAGTGGGGAAAACTGGTCTTAATTAACTCCTGGATTGTTCTCACTTTGTAATGGAGGGGAAGGATTTGAGAGACCATCAATTCTTATCTTCTCGCTCATCATTGGGTTCTTATTAAATTCTTTGAGAACTGGTGAGCAGGCATCTATCTGCACAAAAGTGATGGGATCGTATTTGAGTTTTTTGGGGGCTGACCACCAATGACCTGCGCAGTGCCTGCAGCACAAAGCTCTATTATGGTCTGCTGTAGTAAGTTTCGAATTTTGCATGCCACTGTTCACCTGGAGTAACAATAATTTTGTTTTATTCCTATAGGTTGACGACTTTTCAGGAGCAAATCAAGCAACTCTGGAAGAAAAAGTGAAAAATTTAAAGTGATTTGAGCTTTGTGTTTTTACATTATATCTTCGGGTTTTGATCAAAGACTTTGGAAGTGATGCGTGGAAATACAGGAGAGCATCAGGCGGAACTGCCCATGTAGGAAACTTATGTAGCTCTCAGGATGCATGTATTGGCCTGATCCCAGAATCTTACTGCATCATGTAAATTATAATTTTTTTTACAGTAGGAGCTAGCATCTGCCCAGTGTTGTCTTGTGTTCAGGGATCTTCCACTGTCTCCTCTGTACTGCCCCAGAATATGGTGCGTGCTTCGCTTTGTAATTTTCTTTGCTGGAGCTTTTTCATCATACCTTATCGGCACCGAGCATCAAAGTGCAACTTACTCTTTGATACCTGATATTCAGATAATAAAGGAAAATAAAATAAGTATGTACACTTTTATATGCTTTCTACGTCTATGCTGACTAGTTGAGGAGTGTGGGCTGCAAAAGTGAATGTCTATGTTGTGCTCTTTCTCTACAGTTTATAAAGGCTGATCTATTGGTTTCCCAACAGTGATATTTATAGTAAAAGTGATCAGATTAATTGGGGATTGGTAGTTCACATGAACTATAAAAGACCATATCCAGCAAAACCATTCTGTGTGTGACCAGCTTCCATACTATGTCACAAGATGCCACCCCACAACATACCTTAACTTCATCTTCCATTGTGTAGCCTGATGTACAATATCACAACATAGCTTTATATTTCACCCATATCCTTCAATACCATTACATTCCTTACTGCAAAGTATAGCATGAGATAGCATACCACAATGTGATAAAACGTGCAAGTACATACCTTCCACAGCCTGCCTCAGCTCTATATTCCATATCGTACTGCACCATTATAAAATGTACACCACCCATATCATGGCACATTAAATAAACTAACAAGACTCATTCAAACCTATCAATCTAGTATGTTGGGTCACAAACCCTAGGAGGTCTAGGCCTCTGCAGCCACCCTTGTGTTGTCGGTAAGGATAACTGAGCAAGGTGGGCTGCAGGTATGTTTTACTTGGTGAACATGGATCAGCAAGGTCTGCTTGTCCCTCCAGTCCACTAAGGAAGAAATCTGAGTATGCACCATCTTTTGGGCCGGGCGTAGACTTGCTCATAGGAAGAATGGTGAAATAAGTGTTTGTAACTTGTCCAATGGTTTCTCCCACCCCTCCATTCCCCCTCCTCTTCTCCTACCCTTGGTTCAGCCCGTGCTGTCACCTGAAGGCAGCGATAGAATGTTGTGTTGACAGAAAGCCGTCAAGCTGGGAGCACCTGTGTGTTTTGAACCTCAATAAACCAGTTGGAATTTACTTGTGTAGTGCGTCTTTACTACACTTTTTGGCGATGTTGGACAAGGAGCTGAGCCAGGGTCAGCGTGGTGCATCCCCCCTGGAGTTGTTGGTGCTTGGACGGAGGAAAAAGAAAATTGGTAATTGACTTACCCCTGCGGGCCAACTCTCTGCTGTACCTGTGGAAGTTTCCGCGTGGTGTGCCGATTGGTCGACGGTGAGCCGGTGCTGTGAGGGGGAGAAGACCCGAGGTGTCTGGCGACTTGTGGTGAGCTGTGCTGGAGTTTCTTCTTGACGGTACTCCTGAGGCGCACTCCGCTATTGAGTGTGCAGTGGGTTTCGAGAAGCAGGGGAGCTGGCGTGCTTGCTGACGAGGAGCGAAGGAGTGTTCGGGAGAAGTGCCTGGTGTTCGCGACGCTGCGTTTGATATCTGGAGACTCCGCTCCGCCCAGTTCGTCGAGCATTAACTGTGTGGAGAGACTGCCTTGTTCCTTTCTCCTTTTTGGCGGTTTGTGTGCACGGCGTATGAGGCATCGGACTGCAGTGAGGAAGTCAACGAGGTCAGAGTTTCTGACAAAGCGTCGATTCTCTCCACAGGAAGTTCCCGCCCAGAGCAATTGACTGAGGAAAAACCAAGGAAAAAGTAAGAACTCGTTTAGTCTCTTCAGTCTAAGTTCCTACTAATTTAATGTATATTGAAAAGTGATTGAAATAAGGTTTATTTCGTTTTACTGTGGGGAAAGCACAGGTACATTTGTGTCACATTTCTCAGGAAGGGAAAATTGGTTAAGGAGGGTTAAAATAGCATGTAACTCGTCCTGCCATTGGAGAAGCTTTTAGGGATACTCACCAGAGCAGTCTAGAGGGATTTCTAGTTTATGGCCATGGCAGGGGCAGGAATGAGCCAGCCTCCACCCTTTTTAAATGAACTTGATGAGCCGGACATTCCCTGGAAAAGATGGGAAGGTATATTCAAGTCCTACCTCATAGCAATTGGGGGGGTGGGGGGGGGGCAGGGCAATTACAACAACATGAGGAAGCAACACATTTTACTGCATAATTTTGGCATTCATGGAAGGAAAGTGTTTGAGGACATAACTGGCAGGCAGGTAGATGATGAACAAGAAGAGGTAGAGGGGATCAATGTTTAGGAGTATACTTTAATGAAATTGGAGGAACATTTTAAAATTAAACTGAATGTGGTACTTGAAAGGCACACATTTTACAAAAGGGCACAGAAGATGTAAAGGTCACTAATTACGTCGCTGTCCTGAGGGGCTAATCTGCCACTTGTGAATTTGGGGCTTTGACTGACTCAATGATAAGAGACCAGATTGTTAGGTGCGCTAATGACCCTAGGATACAGGAGGAACTCCTTACAAGGAATCCTGACCTGGAGGAGCCTCTGAGTATAGCTAAAGCGTTAGAGCACTCTGCGGTGTGCATGAAAGATGAAAATACATGAGGGGGCAACGAGAGAAAAATGAGAGCAAGGGGGCACATGAATGGGAGACTGTTTGTAAAGTGGGGGAGAAGACAAAGGTCAGTCAGTGCAGCAATCCCCAAGGGTTATGTTACAAATGTGGTAGTCCTAATCACCTGGCAAACAACTGAAAGTGTCCTGCAAGAGATGTATTATGTAGGCAATGAAACAAAAGGGGCATTTTTCAAAAGTATGTAAGAATTTCAATCCTAAAGTACACATGGTGGAAAATGTTGAAAGTGAGGATGGGGGAGAGAAAACCTTTATATGCCAGGTGGGAGATGGTGAAGGAAATGAATGTAATAAATATCCCAAATGTGAAATTAATTTGGATGGAGAGAATTGAAGTTTTTGCGGATTCTTGCTCCCCTTATACGCTAATATACAAAAGGGTGTTTGAAGAAAAGTTTGCCAAACATGGGGTGGAACTAGAGAAAGCTGACATAAATCCTGTAGGGTACTTCAAGGAACGAATACCATTAGAGGGTATGGCTAAAATGAGGATAACCTTTAAGGATAGGCACACAGTGGGAAAAGTGTATATCACCACAAGAGGTTCTAATCTCCTGGGGTGGAAGCATCAGAAGGAACTAGGGATTAAGCTATATCCCAACAGTGAGCAAGTGCTTTTAGTAGAACCACCCAGTATTGCTGAAAACCTGACCCAGGAATTTAAGGAGGTATTTAATGAAAAGCTGGGTGTGTTAAAGAACTATATGCACAAAATAACACTCAAGGAAGGAGCAGTACCGGTAGTACATAAAACGCGCTCCATTCCTCTGCGTATGAAGGAGCCTTTGAAAAACGAGTTGGACATATTGGTCAGCCAAGGAGTTATCAAGGAGATAGATATCAGCATGGTTGGCTCCGGTTATCACGACCAAGGATGGAAGAAAGAACATTAGGCTGTGTGTAGACCTGAGAGACCTGAACGCTAACATTCAGATAGACTGATACCCCCTCCCGAGAATCGAAGAGGTGTTGAGCACTATACAAGGGGCCAGATTCTTTAGCGTGTTGGATTTGTCCTCGGCCTACTATCAGAGCTGCATCCGGAGTCAGTCTCTGACGGCATTCACAACTCCTTTTGGAAACTTCAAATTTCTACGGATGCCTTTTGGGTTGGCGGCTGCGGCCTTCCAGCGTGTGATTCAGCACATTCTAAAAGAATGCAGAAAAACAATGTGCTTCCAGGATGACATCCTGATTTAAGGCTCAAATGAAGAGGAACACAGTGAGAACATAAAAGGAGTGCTAAGGAGGTTGAAGGAGGTAGGGTTCACCAGAGTGAGCAAGTGCAAATTGGGGGTGAGCTCAGTGGATTACTTGGGCCACACAATTTCAGAAGAAGGTATCAAACCTAAATGTGACCTGGTCACTGCCATTAGAGATGCTCCTACACCTACAAGCAGAGAGGAGGTGGAGTCATTTCTTGGTCTGGCGGAGTCTATGGCGAAATTCATTAAAGATTTTGCCACCAGATCTTATTCTTTGAGAGAATTGGTGTAGAAAGGCAGCATTTTCAACTGGGGAAAAAAACAAGAGACGGCGTTCAGAGATAAAAAAATGCAATCTTACAGGCACCCTTTATTGGAAAATTTGATCCTTAAAGAGACATAATAATTACCACAGATGCAAGTAACCGTGGAATAGGCGCAACCTTATCACAGAGTGGAGAAGCAAGTAAAGGTGGTGGCTTTCGCCTAAAGAACCCTCACCTCTCCGGAAGCTGACTATTCCACGGTGGAGAAGGAGGCTCTAGCTGTTTATTGGGCAATCAAACACTTAAAGTTCTACATTTGGGGAGTACAATTCGAGGTGCATACGGACCACAAGCCGCTGGTGCCTTTGTTCACCAAGAAGAACATGGAGGAAATTACCCCGCGCATAGCAAAGTGGGTGTTGGGCCTGCAAGGATATAATTTCAGAGCTGTATACATACCGGACCAACAAAACAGAGTGGCGTATTTTCTTTCAAGGTCTCCCATCCGCTGCGAGTCTGAAGAAAAGGTGGAGGACACCATTTTGGAAATAAGTTTAGCAGCAGTGGCAAAAGAAGAGTGGGAGAAGCAAATGGAAAAGGATGAGACATTGAGGAAGGTAAAGAAGTGCATTGTGACAGGGTGGCCCCAGAAGTGCAAGGAGCGGAGTAATGAAATTCAACCGTATTGGAATGTAAAAGATGACCTTTCGGTGGACGTGAATTTCGTCATGAAGTCGGGAAAACTTGTTCCACCAGAGGGAATGAGGCAGCAAGTGATCACCTTGGCCCATGAAGGTCATTTGGGCAGAAGCTTATGCAAATCAAGATTAAGAGCAGACTACTGGTTCCCGGAGATGGATCGAGAGATGGAGAAGGTACAAGATTGTTACGCATGTAGCATAAGCGACAAATCCAAAGTATCGAAGCATTCTCCTTTGATTCCAGTGGAAGTACCTATGGCACCTTGGAAAAAACTGGGCTTCGACATAACTGGACCCATTCACGGAAGGGGCTCACAGGATTGGTACCGATTGGTAATGATAGACTTTTACTCCAACTGGATAACTCACAAGGTTGTAGTTAATATCAACACAGTCATTGATAGGATTTCTCAGAGAAGTATTCTCTAAAGAGGGAATTCCCTCAACCATGATAACGGACAACGGGGTCCAACTGATCTCTGATGAAATGAAAGTTTCTAAAAGACTGCTCGATAACTCATATCTGCACTCCGTTGTATTGTCCCAAGGCGAACGGCAAAGTGGAAAGGACGAATCGCTTGTTGAAGGAATGTATCAATCTTGCCAGCAAGTCTGGGATAAACGTGGAGGACGCCATAATGGAAACTCTGTGGGCCTATCATACCACCCCTAACTCCACTACTGGACACACACCGTTCTAGCTGATGAGAGGAAGAAAGGCTGGATAAAAGCTGTCCCCGCAGTGGATGGGGAAAGGGGGTCATCTGGAGGTAGATCAGGAGGTCATGAGAAAGAGAATTGAAGACAAGCAAAGCAAATACAAAGATTGGTACGACAAAGTGGGGTGCAAAGGAGAAGAACCTCAAAGGACAGATGGTGTACATCAGAAAGCCGGACAGAATGGGGAAAAAAGAGGACAGATTCTACGCCCCTGGGAAAATAAAGGAAGTCGAGCAATGTGGTAGTCATGCAGGACGGAAAAATGTGGAGTCAAGACCAAGTTGTCCCTGTTACCATTTAGAGAGATCTGATGGGTGAGGGGATTTCAGAGTCAGGAGACAGATGGCACGAAAGGGGGCAGAGAAGGGAAAGTCACAGGAAAAGAACCACCCCATCCTGGCACAGGCAGTATAGCATGAGGTAAAGGCTACAGCTGTCACCCAGATAGGGGGGTGCATGAGAACTTTATATTGGTTAATCTAGGCTTAGACCTAGAATAGAGTCTTCTGGGCAGGACTCAAGGTTATGGTTTTGTACCTTTCACTTTGTTCTTACCACCCCTTGCTTCACCCACCTGCTTGCCCTTACATTCTCATTCTCTCGCTCTTTCTCTCTTGCTCTCTCTCTTGCTCTTGCTCTCTCTCGCTCTTTCTCTCTCTCTCGCTCTTTCTCTCGCTCTCTCTCGCTCTCTCTCTCTTCCGCTCTTCCTCTTGCCCACCCTATTCCTTCCGGTTATTTCCATGATCTCTCGCTCCTTTAAGTCTCCCTAGGGAGGATGATGTGTTGTAACTTGTCCAATGGTTTCTCCCACCCCTCCATTCCCCCCTCTTCTCCTACCCTTGGTTCAGCCCGTGCTGTCACCTGAAGGCAGCGATAGAATGTTGTATTGACAGAAAGCCGTCAAGCTGGGAGCACCTCTGTGTTTTGAACCCCAATAAACCAGTTGGAATTTACTTATGTGTAGTGCGTCTTCAGGGCCGTTTCTAGGTGTTTTGCCTCCCTAGGCGAGAATTGAAAAATGCCGCCCCCTTCCTTTTACTACCATCACACTCTCTCACCTTGTCATCCAGGGCAGAAGAATGAATGCATTAGATATAAAAGAACTTGTATTCAACATTAAACAATATAACACATCAAACATTAAATAAATAAGCACTGTTCATGATATTTTATTTAGTTTTTAAATTTCTCTCTTCTAACTTCAATGTTTTCTAAGGCCATTGCACTCTATGCCACAACACTGCAATCTACGTCAGTGCCACTCTAGTTTACCCTGAACCGTACTACACCGCCCTACTCTACGCCACTGTACTCTATAACACTCCACTATAATCTACGCCACTCCACTCAATATATTCTGCTCCACCCCACGCCACTCTAGTCTAATGCATTTCACTCATCTCTATACCACGTGACTTTACTCTATGCCAAGCCATTCTACATCACTCTACTCCATGTCATTCCAATCTACTCAACTCCACGCCACACCACTCTATGCCCCTCCTCTCCATTCCACGCTGCTGTACAACATGGCTAAAAGACACTGACATAGCCAATAGCTCTCGCGCAGGTGAAACCTAATGGCTTTGAAAATGCGTGTTTAGTTGAAAGGGCAAATATAAAGGATTCCCCGCCTCCCTTTTATTTATGCTAGAAGTCATTTACATCATGCATATTGTTCCATTAGTGCGGCCTCAAGTGCAAAGTAAAGCTTGCCAAAATACCAATCATTTGCTATGCGTAAAAAATGACAAATTAAGAGAACACTTGATAGTTCTAGCCTTCTACCAACCCACCAGCTAAGGATAGTCCAGTGGGTTCAACACCGGCTGCTGGATGCTTGCATAGCTTGAATGTACTAGCAATGGATCATTTAGGGCCTATTCAGACTAGAAGCCGTTCTGGGCAGCTAACTTATGTAACAGGTAGCTGTGGGAATCAAAATAAAAACCCATGAGCCAGTGCGCTTTTAACATGCAGGTCCTTGGCTGTAGGCGCTTTATAATTACATCATCATTGCTATGCTTCACTGCACATGATGCACGTGTGTGTGCACACATGTATTACTGATGGTGCAATTTTTGAAGTACTTCAAAGAGAGGCACTGATTTTCTTTGTGCGTAAAAGGAAACAAGCCTTTCACTGCACTTAAAGTTCTGTGCAGCGCAGTCCCTTCCCCCCACCCACTTCCCGCCACCAACACTGCAGGGTCGAGGTCACAGAAAGCAGAATTATCCATCGCTTTTATGAGAGCACTACATTTTTAATTACAATCTTTCTCCCGGGGATTGGCTTTTAATAATTTGTGCTTTACAGAAGTCTCCATTTTCGTGCGCGCACAAGGGCAGCTTCAGGGCAAAGAAAGTAAATACTTATTAAGTACATTTTCTCCCCCTTTTGCCGCCCTAGCCATTTTGCCGCCCTAGGCGGCTGCCTAGTGTTGCCTAATGGTAGAAACGGCCCTGTGCGTCTTTGTCGGTAAGGATAACTGAGCAAGGTGGGCTTTGTCTGCTTGTCCCTCCAGTCCACTAAGGAAGAAATCGGAGTATGCTCCATCTTTTGGGCCGGGCGTAGACTTGCTCATAGGAAGAATGGTGAAATAAGTGTTGTACATACTTGCCACAACAGGCTTATTCTTTGCTCCGTGCAGACACCAGAGCTTTCCACTCATATTGAACAGAACTATCACATGCTTGACAGTTATCACACCAACTTCTTAAATCAGATAGTAGACCGATCTGCCTGCTTCCCCTCTTATCCTTGGATGGGTGCAAACCTATATGTCTACCTTTCATTTGCATATGTTTATATCTATCTAATCTAGGAAGCCAGGCACATAGTACTTGTGGCTATCTTGAAGCGGGAGCATTGGTAAAAGAACTTCAGACTCTCAGACAGGAATTACTCGCTGACTCGCAACTGTGTGAAGCTAGGCTGGGGAATATGGTATGTAACATGGATGTTGTATCCATGAACAATAAACAGTGCAAGATGGGGATAAACCTGTTAACTACAAGTGTTCTAGTTAACGTTCACCAAGGACTGCAAGATCTATATACCCAGATGAGAAAATGAAGATCCAAAAAATTAACTGTTATAGACTGACTGAAAACAGCCATCTTGGCCGTTCAAAACGGTATAATATCCTTTTTGCGTTGTATTTCCTTTGTGTAGAGATTCCATTGTAAAACCATTCGTTCTAATGGCATTTGGAACTCTGTCATACATCCAGGTGAAACCTAATGCATTTACCAATGCTTGTCTACATTTAATAAAAGTGCTTGTGCCTGATGCGCAACCATTTCCTAGCAAACAGAACATCCAAGTACACATGCAGTATATGAAGTAGGTAAAACAACAGTATATTTGGTGTTTTTACACTTAAAATGTGCCAATATATTTGGAAGATACAGTATCAAGAGATGACCCACGCACACAAAGCCCTACACAACCAAGGACCAAGATACCTCAACAACTTCTACACTCCCACCCGCCAGCTTCGATCGACCAGCCACTCCCTCGCCGCCGTTACCCGCATCTGAAGAGCCACCACAGGAGGAAGGTCCTTCTCCTACCTGGCCGCCAAGACGTGGCACTCCCTCCCGACCCACCTCCGCCTGACCCAAGACCACCTTGCATTCTGGAAGCAGCTCAAGACCTGGCTGTTCGAGCAGTAGCGGACCCACCCTCCCCAAGCGCCTTGAGACCCTCTGGGTGAGTAGCGCGCTATATAAATTCCTTGATTGATCAAGCTAATTGTCAAAACATAATCTTGACACCCACTTTAAAAGATCAGGCAATGAGGTTATTCCATTTTCAAGCTACTTAATTTTAATGTTTTTAGGTCTGCAATTTAAAGGAAGAGTTTCCAGTTATTCATTGTAATCTCATGCTTAGATTGTGGCAGTGCACATCTAATGGGACTTCCTGGAAAGAGCACACAAGACTATATATTAGTCAACTGTTGTAAGCGCTGTGCAAAACTCTAACTTCTCAAAAGAACTGTCAATTCTCCAGCATCATACTCTTTCATTGTTGCATGAGATGATTTCCTGAAACTTGGACTGCAACCAGACCAGCTGTTCTTTAAGGGAGTTTCAGAGATGCTCAATGTAGAAAAATGCACGATCTAGTGCTGCCACTTGTAGAAGTGGTACACGGATGAACACTGAAAGATTATGTTGAACCTATGCTCAAAACCTCATTTTGTAAAGGACTACTTGTGTAAAGTGTTCCCTAAAGAAGTAAGAGTCTGAATATTTTGTGGGGGGCTCTTACCCCCTGTGTGGCATTGCTCATGCAATTATAATGTAATGACCTATATTTTACCCTATACCTTTCTCAATATATCACTACCTCCACTTTAATTCCCCCAAAACCTAATTCTACTACTGTGATCTCCAAAATAACCCTTTCTAGACTCTTCCTCCTCTATCCCACTCCAAACCTTATTTAAATAATTTGATCTCCCAAGCAACCTTTCTAAATTCTTCCCTCTGCTTCCCTGAAATTAAAAGACCAATTGCTAAGTGCGATAACTACCCTCAGGCATCCTAGCGCTGCAGAAAACACGTGCAGGGATAGTTAGAAACTATATAGGTTTGTTGAAGAGCAGAGTTTTTTAAAAGCCTACGGAATGGGAGCAGATTGGGCTCCCATTCCGTAGTCTTCGGAAAATTCCATTTCGATATCACTTATTTTTATATTTTCTCACTTCCCTCGAGTAATATCATCTCCTATATCCCTCTGAGTGTTTTATCTTTGAACTTTCGAATATTTGTCAGTCTTATCCTGACTTTGACCTCCTCTTATTCTTGTATGCGCTGCTAACGCTGGTTTGCCTGTGAGTGATCCTACCGTGTTTTTGGGGGTTGTAGTTATTTAAATGCCTTGATTTTCCGGAAGCGCCATGTTTCTCTTCACGTCTCGCTTCCGTCCATCAATGCTCCTTTTTCTCGTCCCCTGCTTCTGCCGGGTAAGATGTTCACCTCTCGCTAAAGGTACGGCGCGGACTCTCATATAGACTCCGATATGTATTCTATGATATCGAAATGGAATTTTCCGAAGACCAACTCCCCTCCTCCTCTAACCAGATTATCCATGACCCACTTGGCGGAGAAATGTTTTCACCAGATAACATTCAGCACCCTAGGAGTTCCCAGTGGCGGCCCCAAAATCATGTAGCCAGGTTAATTAAGAGATGGATCAAACATCCATTGGAAAGAGAAGCAAGGAACATCCTTAGGGCAGAATGCCCACGTCCCGTCATCCAAGACAAGTATTGCCTTACTCCTAACCTAGACCCCGAATTACAAAGTTCTTATTTAAATTGGGCAGAGACCCTAGGAAGGGTGTGGAACGCTCCCTCAGGAGTTGCCAAGACCACATGCTGGACATGCTCAGCCCCTTGTGCTGTATGATCGATCTAATTTCGAAAAGCTATATTAAGGGCACACATCCTAACATTGATCTCCTACGGGGGTTGGAGCCAAAGAACTCCTATCCTGTTGGGTAATGCTAACGCATCTCTCAATACTGAGAGGAGAAAAGTAGTCCTGTCAAAAAATGACCCCAAACTCTGCGACATAGCAGAGAAAGAATCCTCTTCTAATCTTAACGGCCTACTCTTTGAGGAAGATTCAATTAAAGGTTTGGGGAAATATGTAGCAAAGTTTACCGCTCTTGATAAGGTGCAAGCCAACATGCGCAGAGTCTTCAACCCTAATGTTTTTGCAAGGGCCAGCCGAAGGGGTCGTTTTGCCGGCCGCATTTTCCAGAGACCCTTTTCAAGATCAAGAGGCTTCGATCGAGCTTACCAACACAACTCCTCATTCTTCCCACAACGAGGACGTTCCTTCCGCTCCAGAGGCTTCAGGGCCAGAGGCATCAACAACTAACTCGACAAGTAAGTACCCTTCCTCTTCATTCTTCCTCCTTGACTCAAAGAGTGGGGGGTCGCCTAAAACATTTCCTACATGTTTGGGAGCAAATCACACACGATCCTTGGGTTTTAGAGACAGTTCAAGGCTTCAAAATAGACTTCACGGAAAGACCCTTCCAGGTGTAAGTCCCCCCCAGGTCTTAAACCTGACTGTAGAACAACACTCTATCATCGCGGAAGAGGTAAATTCAATGTTATCGAAAGGTGCCATTCTAGAAGTTCCTTGGGAATGCAAGAATTTCATAAGCAATATTTTCCTGGTCGAAAAAAAAAAAGGACAAAGGGTGGAGACCGGTTATAAATTTAAGAGTTAAACAAGTATCTCTCTTACAATCATTTCAAGATGGAAGGTATTCATCTCCTCAAGGTCATGCTCTTAGAGAAAGACTGGCTAGTGAAATTAGATCTAAAAGACGCCTATTTCACGATTCCTATGGCAGAGGAATCTCAATCCTTCCTTTAATTTGCATGGCACAACCGTCTTTACCAATTTCAAGCTCTTCCCTTTGGCCTATCTTCGGCCCCCTGGTGTTTCACCAAAGTTATGAAAGCCATTACCAGAGTCCTCCGGGAAAGAGGTGTCCGCCTGATAATCTACCTAGATGATATTCTAATCCTGTCTCAGGTCCACTCCTATTCTGAAATACCTATGCACCACTGTGGAATTGATCGAGAGTACAGGCTTGATTATAAACGGAAAAATCAATCATGACTCCCTCCAGGTCTTTAGAATTCCTAGGCTTCATGGTGGAGATGATGAAGTCTCTGCTTCTACTTCCCAACAAGAAGATATCCAAGATTCGCAAGGAGAAAATCAGATCTTCTAACCTTAAGCGAACTAGCCAGACTCCTGGGCCTCCTGTCATCATCTATCCAAGCGATCTTTCCGGGCCCTCTCCATTACCGAGCCCTCCAAAAACTCAAAGGCAGAGCCCTCTGCTACAGATTTTGGTACGGAGACAAGGTTCACCTAGATCTAGAAGCAAAAGAAGAACTGACTTGGTGGTTGGAGAATCTAGATGTTTGTAAAGGGAAAGCTATATTTGGTTCCTCCCCGGATTACATACTGGAATCTGATGCCAGCCTTCATGGCTAGGGTGCTTGTTTTAAGAATCAGAGCACCGGGGGTTTATGGTCCTATTTCGGAGAGCTTACACCATATAAACTTTCTGGAGTTGACCGCCGGACTTTATGCCCTAATGAGTTTCAGGCAATCCCTTCGAGGGAAATCAGTCCTCAAGATGGACAACATATCAGCTGTTGCCTACATAAATCGCCTAGGGGGCACGAGGCCACCAGACCTCTCAGAGTTGGCCAAAATGCTATGGATATTCTGCTTGGAACATCAAATTTCATTAAGTGCGGAATACCTTCCCGGTTTAAAAAATGTATGTGCGGATTGGAATTCAAGATTCCTCGTAGATTGCACCGATTGGAAATTAAACACAATCTTGTTCAGCAATCTAGACTATCTTTGGGGTCTCCTAGAGGTAGACCTCTTCGCAAGTAGACTCACGACCCAGCTTCAAGTTACTTCAGCTGGTTGCCAGACCCGGGTGCTCTAGCAGTGGACGCCTTTCTCCAGAACTGGAAAGACATTCGGGGATATGCCTTTCCCCCCTTTGCGATGATCCAACGCGTCCTTCAGAAATTGAGAATAGAACGAACTTTGATAGTCCTAGTGACCCCGTTTTGGCCGTCCCAAGCGTGGTTCCCAACAACCTTGGAATTGGCTTACGTAAAACCCTTTCTGCTTCCAGCTTCTCTAGGCCTCCTAAGAGTCATAGACTATTTGGATCACCCGCTCATTCTGAACGGGACTTTGATCCTTCTTGCCTGGAAAGTGTCAGGCGAGCAAATGACATCTCTGGACTTTTGGTTCAAGCTTCTTCTCTCCTCCAAGACTCTTGGGCACCTGGTACACACTGTAGATACGACATCTGGAAAAGATGGGTTTGTTGGTCCCTGGAAAGGAACCTGGATTCCCTGGAGGCCCGATCGTGCATGTAGCCAATTTTCTTGTCAAGCAGTTTGACAGAGGCCATTCCTATAGATCTATTAACTGTTATAGATCTGCCATTTCTGCTGGTCATTCCCTCCTTAATGGTAGAACTATTGGTAAGAACCCTATTTGCAGAATTATGAAGAGTATCCGACTTAAAAGACCTCCCAAGCCTAAATATGACACCCTTAGGGACGTTGGATTACTTCTTGACTTTTTTTTCTAACTGGCCGGATAATAATTTTTTAAGTAATGAGTCTCTCGCCATCAAACTAGCTACTCTCCTTTGTCTGATATCATGCCGTAGAGTTCCGGACGTTAAAGCTTTGGAAATATCCAACAGATCCTCTGACTCTTTCGGTGTCAGATTTGAAATTATCAAGAGAACTAAAACTACGTCCGATATGAATTTTTTTACCCTAGGTTTGACGCTTGTAAAAAATTGTGTGTGGTGGATTGTATGAGAGTATGATTTAAGGATGGACCCTTTTCGCACCACTGGTGTAACTCCTCTCCTTATATCCTATGTTAAGCCTTTCAATCCTGTCTACTTCTACCATAGCTAAATGGGTTAAATTAACTATGCAACTAGCAGGCATCGATCTCGGTAGATATCAAGCTCATTCCTTAAGAGGGCCTATGGCTAGCTAGTCCTTCTGGAAAGGAGGTAATTTGGATGACAACCTCAAAGCATCGGACTGGTCAAGCTCCTATTCCTTTGCTAAACATTACTGCAAACCTGTTTAACACATGTCAGATGTAGTTCTTCTTGACTACCAACATGCATAAGGGCAGCCTCCGGTCTTGTAATGAAATTGCGATTCTCCTATTAACGTGACCAGAGAATCTTGATTTCATTAAAGACACGGAGGCTGACATTATCCCAACCCTCCCTCCCCGGAGTGGAGTTTTGGCATACCTGCATTTGTCATGTTTTCGCTTTGTGTAATACTGAGTTTTTTTTACTGCATCTGTTTTTTATCAACTGTATTTTGCATATTAGATTCTATAATGTTTGGTATATTGTCATTTACCACCTTTTTTCCTTTCTCCTTTTCATGAGGTGATCTGTCCATTTGCTAATATTGTTTCCCTTTTCAGATAATCCTTCTTGATTGGCACTTCTGCACAGCCTTTGTAAGCAGCACACGACTTCACCTTCTTTTCCTTGGAATGACCTTACCTTGACGATAGGAGCTTCTAGATGACTTTCCTCTGGAAGATTTATTACCGCACTCATCATTTAAAAGATTAAATCCAGATCCTCTGATCATGTTAATAGGAGAATCGCAATTCTCATATTAACATGGCTGTCGAATCTGCATTTCATTAAAGACACGGAGGCTGACATTATGCATTATTTCTTTAATGCAGTCCAAGCAGCCACTTGCATCACAATATTAAAAGGTTCCAGAATAGGACAATAGTAACACATGAAAGGCATGAGCCATGAACAATCTGCCTCTTTTAACTGTCGAGGAAAATAAGTTCATGAAACATCAAAACGATCTTCTGATGAGCAGGATGAAGGAGAAGGAAGAACGAGGGTAAAACCGAAGGCCAGATGACGCAGTTAAGGAGAGTTACCTGAAAAGAGAAAGGTAAATATCTCTTGAATGTAAAAAATAGTGTCCAGCTTATCAAGCTAAAAGGAACAAGAGATGAAACAAGTACTGTTAATAAAAAGTACAGTAATAAACTGTAGCAAAAACTGCATTAAATCATTGTTAGACCACCAAGGGGTGGGATGGGAGGGATAATGTCAGCCTTCGTGTCTTTAATGAAATCCATATTCTCTAGTCATGTTAACATGAGAATTTCATTACAAGAACGGAGGCTACATTATGCATGTTGGTAGCTTTGTAAAACATCAGACATATGTTCAATAGGCTTGCAATAATGACGTGCAAAGGTGCTAACATTTGACCAGTCAGCAGTTTTGAGAATGTCGTCCAACTTACCTCCAGACCAGAGATTTACTGGCCAGAGCACCCCTCTAAGGCAGTGAGCTTTAAATTTCTCGAAGTCAATACCTGCTAAACTCCTAACAGTCTTAACCCATCTAGCAATAGAGGTTGAGGTTATGTTTTTGTGGTGTTTAACAATCTATATAAGTAATTGGTGAACATCCTGAGGGTAAAAATGGAATGGGGCAGTCTTTGTTCTTCTATAAATCTCAAATTTGACTACGAACATGTTAAAAGATCTATTCGTAATCTCCAGTTCTTTGACATCAGAGACCCTTCTGCAGGAGATTAGGCATAGTAGAGTAGCCAGCTTAATGGAAAAGTTATTTATTTATTTATTGAGGAGAGTATTAACAGGCCAGTTATTGAAAAGATCAAGGATTAGTTTGACATCCCAAAGACTTTCATATTTAGGTTTAGGAGGTCTCCTTAAACTAATGCTTTTCATCACTCTACAAACAATGACATTTTTACCTACCGTTTTACCATTGACAAGGACATGACCTGCAGAAATAGCCTATCCATAGCAATTGATAGTTCTATAGCTGAGGCCTTTATCAAATTGTTTAACAAGGAACGTAACTATGTCAACAATAGGTGCTTCCAAGGAATCCAGGTTCCTTTCCAGGCAGCAACATACCCAGATTCTCCCTATGTTATTATAGCTGTAGTGAGTGCCTGGGGCCCAAGACTCTGAGGAGAGTTGCAGCTGTTGCCGAAAGTCTTGAGATTTCATTGGATCTCCTGACAATCTCCAGGCAAGAAGGGTTAAATTCCTGTTCTGAATTAGGGGGTGAACTCCTCTGTCTACGTCTGCAAGAAGATTCTCTAGGCTACGAATTACGAAGGGCGGGTTGCAAGATAGTACTAGAGTGGTGGGGAACCATGCTTGAGATGGCCAAGAGGAAGTTATTAGGACAAGGAAGCACTGATCCTGTCTCACTATCCAAAGAACTCTCTGAATCGATTCGATTCAATAAACTTTATTTAGATTCAAAAAATAGAATCATAAAAGTATAAACAAAGAGTTGTGATTGTAACAACCTTGAACAGTCACAATTGTAGATTCTATAATTGTGTATCACAAATTTAGGTCGCAAAAACGAGCGATTTGTAGAAGGATCCCATTGCAAATGGCTTTCATACATCACAAATAGCCACTTTTTAAGTTGCAACACCATTTGTGACCAATTTGCGAATCGCAAAAGCTCCATACATCTAGCCCCTGGCTCTTTTTCTGAGTGTACCGTAGCTTTCTGCAGTAGGCCGACTGTTATTTCAACAAGAATTTTACCACATCCGTTATGGAAACTGATGTCCACACTTGTTAAGCTGAAGCTGGTCTCTTCAGGTATGGTTACAAATCTGCCAAATACCAAGCTTCCCTTTCAGTGTACAAAATTGTGACACCATGTCATTGAACCCTTGGTAATCTATTTAAGGTTCAAAGAGTGGTACATTTCCATGTTGTGCGATTGTGTTTGAATTCCAAAGGATGTTTGCTGGCTTTGAGTTACAACGTTAATATGTGACATTCACTTTTGCAGAAACTCAGCAACGATTATCCGGATGTAGTCTTCCTAAAAGTGGATGTGGATGATGCTCAGGTAAGGCACTCAATAGTTCTTCCTTTAATCTCGAGAGCCCCCGCCCAGTTTATAAATTGATGTTTTTGAGTGGTCTGCAGCAGGCCTAATTAGATAAAAGTGGTAATCCCTTTCCAAATAAGTATACTGGTACACTTCAAGAGGTTGTAGATCATAACAAACTATCACTTGCCTTTCACTTCAGTGTGGCCCAGACTGGTTTTGCATCATAACTCTATATTGATAGTATGTGTCTATGCTCTGAAACCATATATACATGCTATCAACTGTGCCCCAAAATAAGCTTTTGTACCCAGGAAGTGTGGGCCACCTCTATATGGGAAGTGTTTATTCTAAATTACAGTTGTGGGAGGTATGGGACCAGCAAATCTCAGAGAATTTTGAGGCACCAGTCTTGGTGCTTACTGGCCCTTTATAGGGACGAGTCCTCAATTGAGTGGAACAGCCTGAAATGGACCACATGAACATGTGCAAACGGTCCAGCATTATGATACACCTATTCTATTGAGCGGCACAGTCTTTAAACATATTTCAGTTAAGAGAAAAAAATATTTTGAATGGATTTGGAATATTTGGACCCTGTGATACAAATAGGCTTCAAACTGTTATTTTATGGGTAAGAGATTCTGCTCTTATTCCATCAGAATATCGTATAATGTTGGTGAAAGTATTAGCCACTATGTCTCCTAGTAATTCTTTCACGATCATGGTTTTATTTTTGGTCTATTCCTCTTGTTTACTTGACCTCAACGGAATTAAGGACACACTTGTGGATGAATCTTTGCTTTAAAATATTGCAACTCTTGTGCTAAATCAAGTAAAGTCATTGTTGCTAGAGTTCTAACTAAGGGTGTGCAAAATTCGTGCATATTTTGGTGGCCTTACTCCTAAAGTCAAAGCCATCACCCAGCCGTATATTTTAGCACTAATGCATCCTCGTGTCACTTTTTGAGACCAGGACGTGTTTCATGCTAAAGCATGGCAAATAACAAAAGCACCACGAACAGTAGCCACAACCTACCTGTGGTTCGCATCCATTCCAAGTAAACTATACATCGAATGAGCCATTCGCGGTTTAATTTTTACAAGAAATATCGTGTAAAAATGGCATAATAAGCGAGATTCCTAAAATTACACCAGCATAATTAAAATTTGGCCCAGGTCTCGTTCGAACTTGTCAGTTGCTTATTTCTTCATTTTCCTTGCAGGACGTTGCACAACACTGCGATATTAAGTGCATGCCGACATTTCATTTCTACAAGGACAGCCAGAAGGTATGCATGTCTGTAAATAATTGTGCTAACCATGTATTGATATGATATATCGGCTTTGTGACAAAATCAATTAAAGTGGAAGGAAAAACTCCAGCATTTGCTAAAAAAAAATATATATACATAGTAAATTTGCCTCAAATAACCATCTTACTGTCTGCCACAGATTTGTCCTATCAACTGGATTTTTGCTATTTACATTTTGAGTGGTTACTGATTTCTTTACCGTAGCACAGGTTTGGGAGGGGTAAAGGCTGCAGAGGGGAGCGTTACTGGTAAGATCTTACAAAGTAAAATCAACTGTTGCTAATGGGTAACAGGACTCAATTTTGCATTAGGTTGTAAGTATTGGCATTCAGACCCAAACCGCCTCTATTCGCACCTATTACTGCACCCGGAGAATCTACTTATTTCCATATCGATAATGGCTGTCCAAAATCTCATTGAAGTTTGTGACCTGTGTTAATTTAAAGACCTAGTCACCCTCGCCATTTAATTTCACATTCTTTCCTTGCAGTCAAGCGGTGTCGCCAACTGAAAGGTTTCACATACTGAACATTCCGCTGATCTTAACAGAATTCCTAAATGGATACCACCTCGTACCAGATACTGTTACACTGCCCAGTTTGATAGTTTTTGTTTGCTATTGCGAGGGTTGACCTACTGACTTTTTACAGCTTGGTGGGATTTTATTCTTGACCACAGCTGATTGGATTTTGGGCGAGGATTAACATGACAGAGCAACCCAAACATCCATACCCTTATTTATTGACACCAGAATTCTGTAAATGAGGTGAACTCATTGGCACTTAACCCTTGCCTGCTTCCGTGTTCCTCAGTTTTAGACCTGTATGACTTATAAAATTGGGCCATAAACTCTGGGAGTTAACACACAGGGAGTGGACTACAGGGTCGCTTGGGGCAGGGGAGAGGTTTGAAGATGGAAAGTATGTACATACTTACATTTTTTTTTTTTGTCTGAAGCTAAATCGTTTAACCTAATCAATATTGCGACTGGCTGGGTTTTATGGCCGTGTCTTTTGCCTGGAGTACACTTACCAAACTCTATTCAAGTTGATTATTTTGCATGTGACCCTGTAAGACCGCTTACGACTCCTCGCCCCCACCTTCCCATAGAACACATCCATTTTCAGATCCAGCCCAACCCCAGAGCGACAGTGACCTGTGCAGGGCATACCCTGGACAGGTCACTGGGGTGGTAGACAGCTAAAGAATTATGATGGATTAAACCCAGATCAGTTGACTGGGGCTGAGTGTTTGATTTCCTCAAACTCTCCGTCCATCATCCCCGTTGGTATCGCTTTGTCGCCCTAAGTTGGCAGGGTATGCCCAGACGTGGGTCCCTTGCTCACTTTGCCACTGGATTCAAGATAGCCTGGCTGATGAGGGTTATGAACCTGAAACCGGTCCCAGGATGCTTGTTTCCGGTCCAGGGAAGACATGGCTTGGCAGTTCGGGCTGGACTGTTCACATGAGGCACAGGGTCAGACTGATTTGCATATGGCCATGTCTGAACTGGGGTGCTGGAGTGAGCTAAAGAATGATGATGGATTAAACCCAGATCAGTTGACTGGGGGTGAGTGTTTGATTTGCTCAAGCGCTCCGTCCATCATCCCCGTTGGTATCGCTAAATTGACTTGAAGGCTGTTCGTGCTTGGAAAGGTCTGGGAGGGCTGCTGCCCATAGTGACCTGTGCATTGCTTGTCAGATCACCTCTTTGCCCCAAAAGGACTAGGGTGGCCTCAGTAAGAACTGAGGAAACTGGTAGTGCCTGTACACCATTCCCCTAAGTAGACTCTGAAGTTAATAAACCAGTGAAAAAATGGTTTGCCAGTGGCTGAAGACCATGTACGCTAGCCATGGCCATATTCTTAAGTTTCTGCTCTCTTGCTGAATAGGTTTGAGCCTTCGAAAGGCACACCCCTAAGATATGCCTGTACATCTCCTGATAAATCTGATTTCATTCTTGCTTGCAGATGGTTGACCACACGGTGGAGAAGTGTGGCTCACTGGTTAGAGCAGGCAGACCCTGAAGCAGAGGTCAGACCCGGGACCAGGGTTCAATTCCCGACGCGGCAGGGTCTTGAGCTCAAATGTCCCTGGACTCGATAATTCTCGCTTCGGTGCCTGACCTAATCATGGGTTCACACTCTGCAACTCTGGGCATTAAGCTTGCTTAATCACCACAACGGCCCCCGCGGCGGGATGCCTGGCTTTCACCTTGGGGATGCCCTGTAGGGGCTATCTCACAGGGAAAAGCCAGGACGGGTTCCCAAGGCAAGCGCGGAGATACCCCTCCGGGGGTCGATTCAGGCGCTATATAAGAAACATAATAATAACTGCTCGCCCCAGATAATAGTAGGATGAAGCTCAGCACAAATCACATTTAGACACACCTTGACAATCTGGAATGACTTGAGCCACAGAGAATCGTTGTTCTTCCAGAACGGTCAGCAAAATCTTGTTGGCCATGTTGTAGAAGGCATATGTATACCTGCCCAGTAGACAAAATGCTTTGATGGACCACAGTGCTAGCTGGAGAAAATATCTGCTTTAGAATGCTCCAATCGTTCGGCTTCATATTCAGGTTGTTGAAGGAAATTAATTTGAGTTTACCTTGCTTGTAGAAACCACCAGAAACCCTAACAAGATGGTATATAGGGAAATCTGCATTGATTGGCACTGGTTTGTAGCGCCAAGCTACTTACCTAGTCCCTGGCGAGCAAGAACAAGAATTAGACCAAGTGCCCATTACATTTTGGGAAGGGTTCATTGAACAAAGTGCTCCAATAAGCCTGCCTGGGCTGCAAAACTACATTAACCAGTTGGCTGCTAGTGGTTTTCCCCTCCTGTGCTGGAAAGTAAGATTTATCATTGTTCATGACCAGGTCAGCTCATCATAAGCACAGCACCACTGTGCCTCGTGACGAGCTGAGCTGAGCTGAACCCTGGGCTGCTGGTGCTGACCCAGGTGATCCTCATTCTGCCCCAGACACTCCACTCTATGAAAACGTCGCCTACAGAGGATTCAGCAGCGTTTAATGCCCTCATTGAACGGGCGGCTAAAAACCATGACGTCCAGCTCCATGCTGATCCCATTGACGTGGACTTTCTTTTTGATACCTTTTCAGTCTCAGAAAGAACTGTCAAAACTCTACCTATGTTAAAAGGTGTCTTAAAACATGCCGGGAGATCTTTAAGGAGCCTACCAGAGCTAGGGTGATAAACCCTAGGATTGAGAACAAGTATAAACCAGCGCCTACTGATCCTACTTAGACCAAGGACAGTTGCCTTTGGACTCTTGTTGTTTCAAATGCCCGGAAGAGGGCCAATTCTCAAACAACGGGTGATGCTCCTCCCCCTGACAAAGAATCTAAGGCTTTTGAGGCATCAGGGAAAAGGGTGGCAGCCGAAGCGGCCAATATCTGGTGCATTTCCAATACACAAGCGCTTCTAGCGGGGTATGACAGGGCACACTATGACACACTGGAGACCCTGTTGCAGCACTTGCCAGACGAATACAAGGAGGCAGCTGAGATGCTCATTCAAGAGGGGAAGCTGATATCCAATGCTTCAATTAAATGTGCACTGGACGCGGCTGACACCGCGGCCAGTGCTGTCAACACTAGTGTCATGTTGAGACGACATGCCTGGCTCAGAAGCCAGAGATACAGACCACCATTCTTAATCAGACAGTAAATCCAGATAATCTCTTTGGCCCAGAGGTGGACACCACCTTGGAAAAGATTAAGAAGGACACTGAAACTGCTAAGTCCATGGGGGCCTTGCAGTCCCAGCAATTCAGGGGTGGGTCTTTTCGTCGCTCAAGCACTAGAGGTGTTTCCAGAGGCCAGCTCTCCCAAACCACGCAACACTACAAAGGCAACATGCAATCCACATACACCAAACAAAGTCGAGGTGGATATCGTGGTAACAGCGCCAAAGGCAGGGGTCGTGGAATCAACAACTCCAGATCCTCTGCCACCAACAAACAGTGACGCCTTGTCACTTCCCCCCCGACCACGCAACACCGGTCTGGGGGGGACTTCAGCAGTTCCTGCCGGTCTGGAAATCCATCACCACAGACATGTGGGTCACACAGCTCATACAGTACGGTTATTGTCTGGAGTTAACATCCACTCCACCCAATTTGCCCCCAAGACACCGTCCTATGTCCGACGAGCACTTGCACTTATTGCAGCAGGAGGTCATCGTCATGCTGCAAAAAGGGGCAATCGAGCTTATGCCTGTAGAAGAGGCACAGGAGTTTACTCACTGTACTTCTTGATACCAAAGGAGGACGGGTCCCTCAGACCCATACTGGACCTCAGAACCCTCAATCAGTAGATTCTATCGGAGCACTTTCATATGCTGACCCTGCAGCAAGTACTCCCGTTGCTCAGTCAGGGGGATTTTCTCGCAACTTTAGACCTCAAAGACGCGTATTTTCACATTTCGCTGCACCCATCACACAGAACATACCTCCGGTTCACCATCCAAAACCAACATTACCAGTTCAAGGTTTTGCCTTTCGGGGTCACAACGGCACCCAGGGTGTTTACAAAGTGCCTGGCGACGGTGGCAGCGCACCTAAGGAGACAAAACATTCACGTCTACCCTTATCTGGATGACTGGCTCATCCAGGCAAAGTCAGCCCAGCAGTGTGCTGCCCACATGTCCTACACCATTCACCTTCTTCACGATCTGGGATTCTCACTGAATTACCCAAGTCCCACCTGCAGCCTGCCCACATACAGCAGTATCTGGGTGCGACGATAAACACTCTGGCAGCCACAGCACAGCCAAATTCAGTGAGGGTCAACAGCATTCAATCGCTGATACGATTCAGACCCCAACACTCGCTTCCAGCGCGAGTGTTCATGCAGTTGATAGGCATGATGGCCTCCTGAATCTCCATAGTCCTGCACGCAAGACTACATATGTGTCCGCTTCAGGAGTGCTTGGCACGTCAGTGGACTCAGGCTCACGGACAGTTGAAAGACCTAGTGTTGGTGAGTGGTCGGGCATACAACTCTCTGCATTGGTGGAATCCACAAACCTTTGCAAGGGACGACCGTTCCAAGAGCCTGTGCCACAGATCATCCTGACGACGGACGCTTCTCTCCAGGGATGGGGAGCTCATGTACTCCATTACACTGTGCAGGGACTATGGACACCACAGCAAAGGAAGATGCACATCAATGTTCTGGAACTGATGGCGATCTTCATGGCACTAAAATCCTTTAAAGTACATCTGTGCAACAAGGTAGTGTTGATCCGGACGGACAACATGACAGTCATGTACTACATGCAGAAGCAGGGGAACAGCTCAACCTGGCGATCTGGCTCCTGAGGTCTTATAGTTTGGCTACCTCAACTTACCTCCTGACTGTATGGACATCATCCGGGGGAGCATGCTATGCTGCGAAGTGGAAGCGGTTTGTCATTTATTGTGCAGGCCACAACATTAACCCGCTGGATGCATCTATTCAAAACATCATTTGTTATCTTCTACATTTGTACAGATGTAATCTGGCCTATGCTTCCATTCGCATACATTTATCCGCAATGGCTGCTTATCTCCAAAACAGACAGCACCTTTCACTTTTCAGGGTGCCTGCCATTAAAGCCTTTCTGGAAGGACTCAAACGAGTCATTCCTCCACGGACGCCACCAGCTCCGTAGTGGAACCTCAATGTGGTCCTCACCAGGCTGATGGGTCCCCCTTTTGAACTACTGCATTCCTGCGAGATTCAATTCTTGACATGGAAAGTGGCTTTCCTTATAGCGATTACGTCGCTACGACGAGTTAGTGAACTCCAGGCACTAACTATCCAAGAGCCATTTATTCAAATTCATTCTAACAGGGTGGTGCTTCGCACTAACCCTAAATTCCTTCCTAAGGTAGTGTCTCAGTTCCATATCAAACAGACTATAGAACTACCTGTGTTCTTCCAAAATCCAGAGTCACTGGCGGAGAGAATGCTCCACACACTTGACGTCAAAAGGGCCCTAATGTATTACATCGATAGGACCAAGGATTTTAGGAAGACTAAACAACTTTGTTGCCTTTGCGCCACAACACAAAGGTAACCTCATTTCCAGGGCTGGCATAGCCAGGTGGATTGTTAAATGTATTCAGATCTGCTATCAGAAAGCCAAGCGTACTCTCACTATTCCACCACGGGCCCACTCCACCCGTAAGTTGAGGGCCTCCATGGCTTTCCTTGGAAATATTCCTTTGGAAGACATATGTAGAGCAGCCACATGGTCTACCACACACACATTTACAAAAGATTGCTGTGCTGATGTGCACTCCAAACAGCAGGTAGCTGTAGGGCAGGCTGTTCTAAAAACACATTTCCAAACTGCTGCAGCTGGCACGGGTGGCCGCCGTTAATGGAGGGACTACTATGTATTCTATGCACAGATATGAATTCAGCAGCCCACATGCCTCGAACCGAATATGCTACTTACCAGTATGCATCTGTTCTTGGCATGTAGGGCTGCTGACATTCATATTGCCCACCCTCCTCCCCGGCGCCTGTAGCGGCTGCAGCATTCACACATACTTTTAGGATGGTCATCATGCACTTAGTTTCACTCCATCTTGGCCACAATGGCTAAAAACAATCTGAGTCGATGCCCATGCGCACTGTAGTCCAGGGGAGGAGCCACCTATCTCGTGATACTTCGACTCTTCCAGGACAACAATGTGCGATCATCCGGACCCAACACTAGGCGGCGATCTATGCACAGATATGAATGTCAGCAGCCCTACATGCCAAGAACAGATGCATACTGGTAAGTAGCATATTCAATACTCCTCTGGAGATGGCACCTGTGGAGGTGGCTTGAACAACAGAACATCTTTCTTGTCGCCTGCTGCCTGACAGAATGCCTGAATGCCAGAACTGGTAAATTAATCAGATAACTTCTGGTAGATCACGGGGCATCTACATCCCAAGGTGGTACAGGACATATTCGATCAGTGGTAAAATCCCATGATGTATCTTTTTCCAATGGCAAGCGCACAGTATCCAGTTTACCACTTTGGAGTTTCTGCAAGCACACTCTAGGAGATTAATTCACACTGGAAGGCTTACATGGTTCCCATACCCCCTGCCAATCACTACCACCTCTGCCCAGAGTTCTGAAGACCAAGAACATTTGGGCCAAAGTCCTCCTTATTGGACATGGAGAGATCGATAACCAAAGCTTGTGACTTATCAGACAAACGTGAGCCCCTTCTCTCTGCAACAGGGAGGGGGTCTCACATCCAAAATGCTGCAATTTTCATCGCTATTCATATAGATTGAGCAATAGCAGTAAACAGCATTTTATTTGCCGTCGGAAGCGATAGATTCCATATTCCCCTTCCAGGAAATCAATCTATGCTGGAACAAAGTACTAACGTGGTGTGGTGTTTGAAACACAGACCCTTAGTCTTTATCCCAGCAAGGCCTTGCAGGGGATACAGTAAAAGGTTATTAGCCTTTTCGATCTTGATACATTTGCCAGACCAACTGTCATTGTTCAGATCACCAGAAGTATGTGAAAGATCTAAACATTTGTGTTGGAAAGTGGGTTATTGGTAGGGGCGAATGTAGGTCTGCCACTGGCAATAAGGCCACTAACACATGATAGGACTCCGCATAAGTCTTAGAAAAGTATTCCTTTGCTCAACCCTTGGTAACGTGGCTGCGAACAGACAGGCTTAACTTCAAAGACAGGTATGTAAAGCATTTAAAAACACCATTTCAGTAAATAATTAAAACGCCACACAAAATAAAAATCCAACACCAATTTATAAAAATAGGTAATATTTTTATCTTTTAAATGACACCAAAACGAAAATAATCCACTGTAGGGAACCAGAGATATGAATTTTTACAGATTAGTCACTTTCTAGTGCTTAGAAACCAACCGTGCCCCTTTAAGTCATTTCGTTTTCTCTGTCAGGGACACACCTCCGCAATCCAGTTGAACTAAACCCTTACAAATCCACTGGTACTCCAGGCTTTGAATTGTTTGTGGGGCTGTTCAGGTGAGCACTGTTAACCTGTAGCTTTCAGGGAGTTTCCACTCTTGAGTCTTTTGGCAGCAAGGTAATCCACAGGGCTGTAGTTTCAGAGGGTGCAGTCTTCATAGGTCATGCCTTAGAGTTCCTTGCACACAGCAAAATCGTCAGCAGGGCACTTCTTGCTTCATTCAGTTTCAAGCCGCAGATCTGGAGGGCTCTGCCCCTCTCAGATACTTATTCAAAATTCTCTAGGTCAAGCACCAGGTTACTGCTGACCAATGAGAGCAGGGCAACTCCTCCTAGTTATGACCACATCCGGTGGAGTGTGGCATTTAGTTTGTCCCAGAGTGCATCATCCTTCTAAATCCATAATGGCTGATTTTCCAGCAAGGAGGTAAGAGCTGGCTAAACACACCCCCTGGGATATCTCATTTCCATGGACCATCCCAGTAACATCTGCGAATTCCTTTCTTAAGCCTAGTCCTGACTCTGGGTCACTACAGTCAAAGTGGACTAAAACCCAGGCCTCCCCTCTTGCCTCTAAAGAGGTAGTTTACGACGCCACCTCCTGGCCTGGCATTCTTATAGAACAGATCACTGCACTCCCAGCAGCCTGGCTAATCCACTTCACTCTGACCAATCAGGGCAGACCACTGAAAGGCTGAATTTGGACTCACAAAGTCTCATAACTTATTGTATGTACACTTTAGGAGAAATTCAACAGTATAATATCGTTGGATTTAATACAACCATTCTGGGAAGTCTTTGAATGGTCCGGCTAGTCCTCTCCTATCAATATTTATTAATCAATCACTTACTACCATGTTCACCTATGGGCCATGGGGTTTGCAATGGGGAAAATGACTTGCCCAACTTTTGTAGCACCAGGGCTTATAAAACCATATTTTATAAGTATTTCCCTAATTTCTACCGGACCCCCACCCCCCTGTGCAACTAGGGGAGACTTCAGGGGTTCTGAATCTGCAGAAATATTGCAGATCACCCTTACCCAATTCTTCCAGCATCAAAGTCGAATTTGAGCACCTCTTTAAGACAATGTGGGGAGTGAAATGTAAAATTTCACTTTAACCAGGCTTCTAAACTCGTTTTAGAAGGGCGCTGCTTATAGATAACTGATTCCCCCCACCCCTGGAATACCTAGGGGTGACCCTGGGGATCCCTAATATGCAAAAACATGGTAGGTTTTTAATTTTTAAGGGCCCCTACCCCAAAGTAGAGTTTGGGCACAGTTTAAGGTTTAAAAACTGTCCTGGCCACCAGTGCAGCTTTTAAACTGACCTCGGGCTTCAGCACTGCACACATGCTGGTGCAGAGAATCTGCTGGCCTCTAAACTGCCATGCCCCAGGATACTGGAGACTTCTAGGTAGTTTCAATCCCCTGCCCTATTACATACTAGGGGCTTAGGTGGTAGGTCATGCCAACTACAGGGGTACCCCACCATACTAAAGTGTACCCTAGTGTAGGTTGGGTGTCTTAACTGTGTTCTAATGTGTTCCTTTTGGCTTGGCACTGGCCCTGGGCCGGGTTAAACAGAGCCCAGGGTCAGTCAGTTACCACCAGTTCCAGTCAGCAAAAAGTTGGGGGGTGCCCAGGGCACAGGATTACTTTGCAACAGTTTGAAACCCATCCCATCCCAAACTGTGATGACCCAGTGGGACCTTAACTTGTGCATGACATACCTCATTTGCCTAGCCGCTGGCAGCTAATCTAGTCTTGAAACATCAGCTCGTCTCATGAGTAAACTGCAGGGCCGGTCGATGCCACTGCTCTATACTAGGCACTACTTCCTATCCAACAATTTGGTGCTGAGAATTTGTGCAACTTTTTGACTCTGGCTGTGACTCCTTTCACTTCAGGAAGTCAATTACTCTTCTGGGGTTATTTTATGTCCATCGCCTCTGGAAAGAGGACAGACTCCTTTTGGTTGGAATGTGCTTTAGTGGGGCTTTCTGTAGCAAAGAAAGATTGTTGTGCACAAGAGGGCCCTGTTGTAGTGGATAGTCCTCTGCATCAAGATCTGCTACGTGCTGGTCAAGAAGCACCCAGAAAGTGAGAGCCCATTCCACCACAGCCAAGGATGCTGCAACTGGGTTGGCACAAGGGTGCTTTTCTTTGACATCTGCTATGCTGCAACTTGGCCAGCGGTGCATGTATACATTCATGAAGCAATAATGCCTTCTCAGCTAGTATCTGCAATATTTTTTGGTTCAAATCCTCTCCACAGTTCCTCGACTATTGGGACTTGCTACTTTATCTGTTCAAAGGTGAAGAATCTGCAAATAGACGTATCCCTCAGAAGAACCAGTTGGTTACCTTTGGTAATCCTTTCTGCTGAATACTCTGGTCTAACCCCAAATTCCTTAATGCTCTTCCAACTCTGTTCTATCGGGTGGCCTCTTTTTAGCATCTTAAAGGATCTCAAGTTAGTGATCTGCACACTGTTACCAACAGTTGTTTTGCGCTGCACGTCTGTCTAAGGATGTGGAAACGGAAAAGTTAAGTGGTGCTTACATGCAGCTCCACTCTTGTCACATCTGGGGTGGTATGGAGTCAGCACTGACTCGCACATTGGCAATTCTCTTAGGAAGCATTGCTGGGAAATCCTCTGGAACAAGTCCGGTACCTGGAGTACATTCTAAGCTGAGGAATCTCTGGTTATAGAGATTTCTGCAGTAAGAGCATTAGTGAAGGTCCATCGTAACGTTTTTCTTTTGACGTTTCCTTTCTTTTGACGTTTCCTTTCTTTTGACGTTTCCTTTCTTTTGACGTTTCCTTTTCTTTAACCTGTTCTTTTACCCAAGTTCGTATATTTTTATTTTGTTCCCTTGACCAAGCTTTCCTCCTTTTTTTTTTTTTTTTTTTTTTTTTTTTTTTTTCTTTTTTTTGCTGTACAATCTGTCCTTTTTTACATTTCTGCTGTTAATGCTTATTTTACTTTTGTCGTCCATTTTTCACCACTATTTCTTGCATTCGCAGTAATGGTAATTGTATTATAAAGTCTAAATACTGCTTTTTCGTCATTCTGCTTTTCTATTTCTGAATTGACTGGGTGCAGGAGGACCGTTCATTTGAAGTTGTTGGTGGTCTTCTTTGTCCATAATATCGCTTCTTGTAGCACTCAGTCAGGTTACACCTCTTAGAAACAGAGTGTGGGTAGACCCGTGATACCTAGCGCGTTACTATAGAACTGATGCATTGAATTGCAACCCTTTATCAGGTGGATTACTACTAGATCAGAATGTAAGCTAAATAAGTTGGTACTGAAAGATGTTCTTTTTCTTGATAAGATGACTATAGCATCGTTCAGGCAGGTAAGTAGTCGCTTCTCTGAATTGGGTAGAAGAAAGCTTTTTGACAATCCGGATAAGATTGTGGAGGCAGATTTGTTGTGGGTTTGCACTAATGTCAGGTGGAGACAATACTAGGGAACAGACGGAGCTTAATAAACCCACAGTAGTGACAAATGTCCCATTACAAACTTCTTTGACACATCTCGGACTAGTTTTAATTCTTACCATCGTTTTCTATTGACACCTAGATTTCATATACTTCACTGCTTTTTTTAAGGATTGTCAATTTGACTCAGTCTAATAACTAACCCGGGTCATGTGGATGTGATGGTTACTCTCCCCAAGACACCTTGCATTTCATAGGTTCTGCAGTTATTAAAAAAAACGTTGACATTAATTTTTCGTGCCTCTTTAAAGAAGTTTGAATTTTGCGTAAGTGAGGCCAGCCCTGATGTATTTGCAATTATTGCCAGATCTGTTTTTTTCTGTTGCTAGTTTCATAGTAGTTGCTGTTAACCTAAGGCAGTTACTTAACTGATCACGTGTGAATGCACTTTTATAATATTTTAACTTTTTATACTGGACATGAATTTAAGCATTGAGTTGCAACTTAATATTGCTGTTGTAACATCTTATTTATGTACCTTTTTATGGTTGAATTAAAAAAAATGTATTACCAAATTAAGTAAATAAAAAAATGTATAAACTTGGTCATACTACACTTGGGCTTGCTTACTCTCCTTGAGGATGCTATACCCTCATCCGCTGGGTGATTAAACATGCCCCTTCGGTGGGCAAGGGTCCAGCATCCTTAAGTGGGGAAAACTGGTCTTAATTAACTCCTGGATTGTTCTCACTTTGTAATGGAGGGGAAGGATTTGAGAGACCATCAATTCTTATCTTCTCGCTCATCATTGGGTTCTTATTAAATTCTTTGAGAACTGGTGAGCAGGCATCTATCTGCACAAAAGTGATAGGATCGTATTTGAGTTTTTTGGGGGCTGACCACCAATGACCTGCGCAGTGCCTGCAGCACAAAGCTCTATTATGGTCTGCTGTAGTAAGTTTCGAATTTTGCATGCCACTGTTCACCTGGAGTAACAATAATTTTGTTTTATTCCTATAGGTTGACGACTTTTCAGGAGCAAATCAAGCAACTCTGGAAGAAAAAGTGAAAAATTTAAAGTGATTTGAGCTTTGTGTTTTTACATTATATCTTCGGGTTTTGATCAAAGACTTTGAAAGTGATGCGTGGAAATACAGGAGAGCATCAGGCGGAACTGCCCATGTAGGAAACTTATGTAGCTCTCAGGATGCATGTATTGGCCTGATCCCAGAATCTTACTGCATCATGTAAATTATAATTTTTTTTACAGTAGGAGCTAGCATCTGCCCAGTGTTGTCTTGTGTTCAGGGATCTTCCACTGTCTCCTCTGTACTGCCCCAGAATATGGTGCGTGCTTCGCTTTGTAATTTTCTTTGCTGGAGCTTTTTCATCATACCTTATCGGCACCGAGCATCAAAGTGCAACTTACTCTTTGATACCTGATATTCAGATAATAAAGGAAAATAAAATAAGTATGTACACTTTTATATGCTTTCTACGTCTATGCTGACTAGTTGAGGAGTGTGGGCTGCAAAAGTGAATGTCTATGTTGTGCTCTTTCTCTACAGTTTATAAAGGCTGATCTATTGGTTTCCCAACAGTGATATTTATAGTAAAAGTGATCAGATTAATTGGGGATTGGTAGTTCACATGAACTATAAAAGACCATATCCAGCAAAACCGTTCTGTGTGTGACCAGCTTCCATACTATGTCACAAGATGCCACCCCACAACATACCTTAACTTCATCTTCCATTGTGTAGCCTGATGTACAATATCACAACATAGCTTTATATTTCACCCATATCCTTCAATACCATTACATTCCTTACTGCAAAGTATAGCATGAGATAGCATACCACAATGTGATAAAACGTGCAAGTACATACCTTCCACAGCCTGCCTCAGCTCTATATTCCATATCGTACTGCACCATTATAAAATGTACACCACCCATATCATGGCACATTAAATAAACTAACAAGACTCATTCAAACCTATCAATCTAGTATGTTGGGTCACAAACCCTAGGAGGTCTAGGCCTCTGCAGCCACCCTTGTGTTGTCGGTAAGGATAACTGAGCAAGGTGGGCTGCAGGTATGTTTTACTTGGTGAACATGGATCAGCAAGGTCTGCTTGTCCCTCCAGTCCACTAAGGAAGAAATCTGAGTATGCACCATCTTTTGGGCCGGGCGTAGACTTGCTCATAGGAAGAATGGTGAAATAAGTGTTTGTAACTTGTCCAATGGTTTCTCCCACCCCTCCATTCCCCCTCCTCTTCTCCTACCCTTGGTTCAGCCCGTGCTGTCACCTGAAGGCAGCGATAGAATGTTGTGTTGACAGAAAGCCGTCAAGCTGGGAGCACCTGTGTGTTTTGAACCTCAATAAACCAGTTGGAATTTACTTGTGTAGTGCGTCTTTACTACACTTTTTGGCGATGTTGGACAAGGAGCTGAGCCAGGGTCAGCGTGGTGCATCCCCCCTGGAGTTGTTGGTGCTTGGACGGAGGAAAAAGAAAATTGGTAATTGACTTACCCCTGCGGGCCAACTCTCTGCTGTACCTGTGGAAGTTTCCGCGTGGTGTGCCGATTGGTCGACGGTGAGCCGGTGCTGTGAGGGGGAGAAGACCCGAGGTGTCTGGCGACTTGTGGTGAGCTGTGCTGGAGTTTCTTCTTGACGGTACTCCTGAGGCGCACTCCGCTATTGAGTGTGCAGTGGGTTTCGAGAAGCAGGGGAGCTGGCGTGGTTGCTGACGAGGAGCGAAGGAGTGTTCGGGAGAAGTGCCTGGTGTTCGCGACGCTGCGTTTGATATCTGGAGACTCCGCTCCGCCCAGTTCGTCGAGCATTAACTGTGTGGAGAGACTGCCTTGTTCCTTTCTCCTTTTTGGCGGTTTGTGTGCACGGCGTATGAGGCATCGGACTGCAGTGAGGAAGTCAACGAGGTCAGAGTTTCTGACAAAGCGTCGATTCTCTCCACAGGAAGTTCCCGCCCAGAGCAATTGACTGAGGAAAAACCAAGGAAAAAGTAAGAACTCGTTTAGTCTCTTCAGTCTAAGTTCCTACTAATTTAATGTATATTGAAAAGTGATTGAAATAAGGTTTATTTCGTTTTACTGTGGGGAAAGCACAGGTACATTTGTGTCACATTTCTCAGGAAGGGAAAATTAGTTAAGGAGGGTTAAAATAGCATGTAACTCGTCCTGCCATTGGAGAAGCTTTTAGGGATACTCACCAGAGCAGTCTAGAGGGATTTCTAGTTTATGGCCATGGCAGGGGCAGGAATGAGCCAGCCTCCACCCTTTTTAAATGAACTTGATGAGCCGGACATTCCCTGGAAAAGATGGGAAGGTATATTCAAGTCCTACCTCATAGCAATTGGGGGGGTGGGGGGGGGCAGGGCAATTACAACAACATGAGGAAGCAACACATTTTACTGCATAATTTTGGCATTCATGGAAGGAAAGTGTTTGAGGACATAACTGGCAGGCAGGTAGATGATGAACAAGAAGAGGTAGAGGGGATCAATGTTTAGGAGTATACTTTAATGAAATTGGAGGAACATTTTAAAATTAAACTGAATGTGGTACTTGAAAGGCACACATTTTACAAAAGGGCACAGAAGATGTAAAGGTCACTAATTACGTCGCTGTCCTGAGGGGCTAATCTGCCACTTGTGAATTTGGGGCTTTGACTGACTCAATGATAAGAGACCAGATTGTTAGGTGCGCTAATGACCCTAGGATACAGGAGGAACTCCTTACAAGGAATCCTGACCTGGAGGAGCCTCTGAGTATAGCTAAAGCGTTAGAGCACTCTGCGGTGTGCATGAAAGATGAAAATACATGAGGGGGCAACGAGAGAAAAATGAGAGCAAGGGGGCACATGAATGGGAGACTGTTTGTAAAGTGGGGGAGAAGACAAAGGTCAGTCAGTGCAGCAATCCCCAAGGGTTATGTTACAAATGTGGTAGTCCTAATCACCTGGCAAACAACTGAAAGTGTCCTGCAAGAGATGTATTATGTAGGCAATGAAACAAAAGGGGCATTTTTCAAAAGTATGTAAGAATTTCAATCCTAAAGTACACATGGTGGAAAATGTTGAAAGTGAGGATGGGGGAGAGAAAACCTTTATATGCCAGGTGGGAGATGGTGAAGGAAATGAATGTAATAAATATCCCAAATGTGAAATTAATTTGGATGGAGAGAATTGAAGTTTTTGCGGATTCTTGCTCCCCTTATACGCTAATATACAAAAGGGTGTTTGAAGAAAAGTTTGCCAAACATGGGGTGGAACTAGAGAAAGCTGACATAAATCCTGTAGGGTACTTCAAGGAACGAATACCATTAGAGGGTATGGCTAAAATGAGGATAACCTTTAAGGATAGGCACACAGTGGGAAAAGTGTATATCACCACAAGAGGTTCTAATCTCCTGGGGTGGAAGCATCAGAAGGAACTAGGGATTAAGCTATATCCCAACAGTGAGCAAGTGCTTTTAGTAGAACCACCCAGTATTGCTGAAAACCTGACCCAGGAATTTAAGGAGGTATTTAATGAAAAGCTGGGTGTGTTAAAGAACTATATGCACAAAATAACACTCAAGGAAGGAGCAGTACCGGTAGTACATAAAACGCGCTCCATTCCTCTGCGTATGAAGGAGCCTTTGAAAAACGAGTTGGACATATTGGTCAGCCAAGGAGTTATCAAGGAGATAGATATCAGCATGGTTGGCTCCGGTTATCACGACCAAGGATGGAAGAAAGAACATTAGGCTGTGTGTAGACCTGAGAGACCTGAACGCTAACATTCAGATAGACTGATACCCCCTCCCGAGAATCGAAGAGGTGTTGAGCACTATACAAGGGGCCAGATTCTTTAGCGTGTTGGATTTGTCCTCGGCCTACTATCAGAGCTGCATCCGGAGTCAGTCTCTGACGGCATTCACAACTCCTTTTGGAAACTTCAAATTTCTACGGATGCCTTTTGGGTTGGCGGCTGCGGCCTTCCAGCGTGTGATTCAGCACATTCTAAAAGAATGCAGAAAAACAATGTGCTTCCAGGATGACATCCTGATTTAAGGCTCAAATGAAGAGGAACACAGTGAGAACATAAAAGGAGTGCTAAGGAGGTTGAAGGAGGTAGGGTTCACCAGAGTGAGCAAGTGCAAATTGGGGGTGAGCTCAGTGGATTACTTGGGCCACACAATTTCAGAAGAAGGTATCAAACCTAAATGTGACCTGGTCACTGCCATTAGAGATGCTCCTACACCTACAAGCAGAGAGGAGGTGGAGTCATTTCTTGGTCTGGCGGAGTCTATGGCGAAATTCATTAAAGATTTTGCCACCAGATCTTATTCTTTGAGAGAATTGGTGTAGAAAGGCAGCATTTTCAACTGGGGAAAAAAACAAGAGACGGCGTTCAGAGATAAAAAAATGCAATCTTACAGGCACCCTTTATTGGAAAATTTGATCCTTAAAGAGACATAATAATTACCACAGATGCAAGTAACCGTGGAATAGGCGCAACCTTATCACAGAGTGGAGAAGCAAGTAAAGGTGGTGGCTTTCGCCTAAAGAACCCTCACCTCTCCGGAAGCTGACTATTCCACGGTGGAGAAGGAGGCTCTAGCTGTTTATTGGGCAATCAAACACTTAAAGTTCTACATTTGGGGAGTACAATTCGAGGTGCATACGGACCACAAGCCGCTGGTGCCTTTGTTCACCAAGAAGAACATGGAGGAAATTACCCCGCGCATAGCAAAGTGGGTGTTGGGCCTGCAAGGATATAATTTCAGAGCTGTATACATACCGGACCAACAAAACAGAGTGGCGTATTTTCTTTCAAGGTCTCCCATCCGCTGCGAGTCTGAAGAAAAGGTGGAGGACACCATTTTGGAAATAAGTTTAGCAGCAGTGGCAAAAGAAGAGTGGGAGAAGCAAATGGAAAAGGATGAGACATTGAGGAAGGTAAAGAAGTGCATTGTGACAGGGTGGCCCCAGAAGTGCAAGGAGCGGAGTAATGAAATTCAACCGTATTGGAATGTAAAAGATGACCTTTCGGTGGACGTGAATTTCGTCATGAAGTCGGGAAAACTTGTTCCACCAGAGGGAATGAGGCAGCAAGTGATCACCTTGGCCCATGAAGGTCATTTGGGCAGAAGCTTATGCAAATCAAGATTAAGAGCAGACTACTGGTTCCCGGAGATGGATCGAGAGATGGAGAAGGTACAAGATTGTTACGCATGTAGCATAAGCGACAAATCCAAAGTATCGAAGCATTCTCCTTTGATTCCAGTGGAAGTACCTATGGCACCTTGGAAAAAACTGGGCTTCGACATAACTGGACCCATTCACGGAAGGGGCTCACAGGATTGGTACCGATTGGTAATGATAGACTTTTACTCCAACTGGATAACTCACAAGGTTGTAGTTAATATCAACACAGTCATTGATAGGATTTCTCAGAGAAGTATTCTCTAAAGAGGGAATTCCCTCAACCATGATAACGGACAACGGGGTCCAACTGATCTCTGATGAAATGAAAGTTTCTAAAAGACTGCTCGATAACTCATATCTGCACTCCGTTGTATTGTCCCAAGGCGAACGGCAAAGTGGAAAGGACGAATCGCTTGTTGAAGGAATGTATCAATCTTGCCAGCAAGTCTGGGATAAACGTGGAGGACGCCATAATGGAAACTCTGTGGGCCTATCATACCACCCCTAACTCCACTACTGGACACACACCGTTCTAGCTGATGAGAGGAAGAAAGGCTGGATAAAAGCTGTCCCCGCAGTGGATGGGGAAAGGGGGTCATCTGGAGGTAGATCAGGAGGTCATGAGAAAGAGAATTGAAGACAAGCAAAGCAAATACAAAGATTGGTACGACAAAGTGGGGTGCAAAGGAGAAGAACCTCAAAGGACAGATGGTGTACATCAGAAAGCCGGACAGAATGGGGAAAAAAGAGGACAGATTCTACGCCCCTGGGAAAATAAAGGAAGTCGAGCAATGTGGTAGTCATGCAGGACGGAAAATTGTGGAGTCAAGACCAAGTTGTCCCTGTTACCATTTAGAGAGATCTGATGGGTGAGGGGATTTCAGAGTCAGGAGACAGATGGCAGGAAAGGGGGCAGAGAAGGGAAAGTCACAGGAAAAGAACCACCCCATCCTGGCACAGGCAGTATAGCATGAGGTAAAGGCTACAGCTGTCACCCAGATAGGGGGGTGCATGAGAACTTTATATTGGTTAATCTAGGCTTAGACCTAGAATAGAGTCTTCTGGGCAGGACTCAAGGTTATGGTTTTGTACCTTTCACTTTGTTCTTACCACCCCTTGCTTCACCCACCTGCTTGCCCTTACATTCTCATTCTCTCGCTCTTTCTCTCTTGCTCTCTCTCTTGCTCTTGCTCTCTCTCGCTCTTTCTCTCTCTCTCGCTCTTTCTCTCGCTCTCTCTCGCTCTCTCTCTCTTCCGCTCTTCCTCTTGCCCACCCTATTCCTTCCGGTTATTTCCATGATCTCTCGCTCCTTTAAGTCTCCCTAGGGAGGATGATGTGTTGTAACTTGTCCAATGGTTTCTCCCACCCCTCCATTCCCCCCTCTTCTCCTACCCTTGGTTCAGCCCGTGCTGTCACCTGAAGGCAGCGATAGAATGTTGTATTGACAGAAAGCCGTCAAGCTGGGAGCACCTCTGTGTTTTGAACCCCAATAAACCAGTTGGAATTTACTTATGTGTAGTGCGTCTTCAGGGCCGTTTCTAGGTGTTTTGCCTCCCTAGGCGAGAATTGAAAAATGCCGCCCCCTTCCTTTTACTACCATCACACTCTCTCACCTTGTCATCCAGGGCAGAAGAATGAATGCATTAGATATAAAAGAACTTGTATTCAACATTAAACAATATAACACATCAAACATTAAATAAATAAATAAGCACTGTTCATGATATTTTATTTAGTTTTTAAATTTCTCTCTTCTAACTTCAATGTTTTCTAAGGCCATTGCACTCTATGCCACAACACTGCAATCTGCGTCAGTGCCACTCTAGTTTACCCTGAACCGTACTACACCGCCCTACTCTACGCCACTGTACTCTATAACACTCCACTATAATCTACGCCACTCCACTCAATATATTCTGCTCCACCCCACGCCACTCTAGTCTAATGCATTTCACTCATCTCTATACCACGTGACTTTACTCTATGCCAAGCCATTCTACATCACTCTACTCCATGTCATTCCAATCTACTCAACTCCACGCCACACCACTCTATGCCCCTCCTCTCCATTCCACGCTGCTGTACAACATGGCTAAAAGACACTGACATAGCCAATAGCTCTCGCGCAGGTGAAACCTATTGGCTTTGAAAATGCGTGTTTAGTTGAAAGGGCAAATATAAAGGATTCCCCGCCTCCCTTTTATTTATGCTAGAAGTCATTTACATCATGCATATTGTTCCATTAGTGCGGCCTCAAGTGCAAAGTAAAGCTTGCCAAAATACAAATCATTTGCTATGCGTAAAAAATGACAAATTAAGAGAACACTTGATAGTTCTAGCCTTCTACCAACCCACCAGCTAAGGATAGTCCAGTGGGTTCAACACCGGCTGCTGGATGCTTGCATAGCTTGAATGTACTAGCAATGGATCATTTAGGGCCTATTCAGACTAGAAGCCGTTCTGGGCAGCTAACTTATGTAACAGGTAGCTGTGGGAATCAAAATAAAAACCCATGAGCCAGTGCGCTTTTAACATGCAGGTCCTTGGCTGTAGGCGCTTTATAATTACATCATCATTGCTATGCTTCACTGCACATGATGCACGTGTGTGTGCACACATGTATTACTGATGGTGCAATTTTTGAAGTACTTCAAAGAGAGGCACTGATTTTCTTTGTGCGTAAAAGGAAACAAGCCTTTCACTGCACTTAAAGTTCTGTGCAGCGCAGTCCCTTCCCCCCACCCACTTCCCGCCACCAACACTGCAGGGTCGAGGTCACAGAAAGCAGAATTATCCATCGCTTTTATGAGAGCACTACATTTTTAATTACAATCTTTCTCCCGGGGATTGGCTTTTAATAATTTGTGCTTTACAGAAGTCTCCATTTTCGTGCGCGCACAAGGGCAGCTTCAGGGCAAAGAAAGTAAATACTTATTAAGTACATTTTCTCCCCCTTTTGCCGCCCTAGCCATTTTGCCGCCCTAGGCGGCTGCCTAGTGTTGCCTAATGGTAGAAACGGCCCTGTGCGTCTTTGTCGGTAAGGATAACTGAGCAAGGTGGGCTTTGTCTGCTTGTCCCTCCAGTCCACTAAGGAAGAAATCGGAGTATGCTCCATCTTTTGGGCCGGGCGTAGACTTGCTCATAGGAAGAATGGTGAAATAAGTGTTGTACATACTTGCCACAACAGGCTTATTCTTTGCTCCGTGCAGACACCAGAGCTTTCCACTCATATTGAACAGAACTATCACATGCTTGACAGTTATCACACCAACTTCTTAAATCAGATAGTAGACCGATCTGCCTGCTTCCCCTCTTATCCTTGGATGGGTGCAAACCTATATGTCTACCTTTCATTTGCATATGTTTATATCTATCTAATCTAGGAAGCCAGGCACATAGTACTTGTGGCTATCTTGAAGCGGGAGCATTGGTAAAAGAACTTCAGACTCTCAGACAGGAATTACTCGCTGACTCGCAACTGTGTGAAGCTAGGCTGGGGAATATGGTATGTAACATGGATGTTGTATCCATGAACAATAAACAGTGCAAGATGGGGATAAACCTGTTAACTACAAGTGTTCTAGTTAACGTTCACCAAGGACTGCAAGATCTATATACCCAGATGAGAAAATGAAGATCCAAAAAATTAACTGTTATAGACTGACTGAAAACAGCCATCTTGGCCGTTCAAAACGGTATAATATCCTTTTTGCGTTGTATTTCCTTTGTGTAGAGATTCCATTGTAAAACCATTCGTTCTAATGGCATTTGGAACTCTGTCATACATCCAGGTGAAACCTAATGCATTTACCAATGCTTGTCTACATTTAATAAAAGTGCTTGTGCCTGATGCGCAACCATTTCCTAGCAAACAGAACATCCAAGCACACATGCCGTATATGAAGTAGGTAAAACAACAGTATATTTGGTGTTTTTACACTTAAAATGTGCCAATATATTTGGAAGATACAGTATCAAGAGATGACCCACGCACACAAAGCCCTACACAACCAAGGACCAAGATACCTCAACAACTTCTACACTCCCACCCGCCAGCTTCGATCGACCAGCCACTCCCTCGCCGCCGTTACCCGCATCTGAAGAGCCACCACAGGAGGAAGGTCCTTCTCCTACCTGGCCGCCAAGACGTGGCACTCCCTCCCGACCCACCTCCGCCTGACCCAAGACCACCTTGCATTCTGGAAGCAGCTCAAGACCTGGCTGTTCGAGCAGTAGCGGACCCACCCTCCCCAAGCGCCTTGAGACCCTCTGGGTGAGTAGCGCGCTATATAAATTCCTTGATTGATCAAGCTAATTGTCAAAACATAATCTTGACACCCACTTTAAAAGATCAGGCAATGAGGTTATTCCATTTTCAAGCTACTTAATTTTAATGTTTTTAGGTCTGCAATTTAAAGGAAGAGTTTCCAGTTATTCATTGTAATCTCATGCTTAGATTGTGGCAGTGCACATCTAATGGGACTTCCTGGAAAGAGCACACAAGACTATATATTTGTCAACTGTTGTAAGCGCTGTGCAAAACTCTAACTTCTCAAAAGAACTGTCAATTCTCCAGCATCATACTCTTTCATTGTTGCATGAGATGATTTCCTGAAACTTGGACTGCAACCAGACCAGCTGTTCTTTAAGGGAGTTTCAGAGATGCTCAATGTAGAAAAATGCACGATCTAGTGCTGCCACTTGTAGAAGTGGTACACGGATGAACACTGAAAGATTATGTTGAACCTATGCTCAAAACCTCATTTTGTAAAGGACTACTTGTGTAAAGTGTTCCCTAAAGAAGTAAGAGTCTGAATATTTTGTGGGGGGCTCTTACCCCCTGTGTGGCATTGCTCATGCAATTATAATGTAATGACCTATATTTTACCCTATACCTTTCTCAATATATCACTACCTCCACTTTAATTCCCCCAAAACCTAATTCTACTACTGTGATCTCCAAAATAACCCTTTCTAGACTCTTCCTCCTCTATCCCACTCCAAACCTTATTTAAATAATTTGATCTCCCAAGCAACCTTTCTAAATTCTTCCCTCTGCTTCCCTGAAATTAAAAGACCAATTGCTAAGTGCGATAACTACCCTCAGGCATCCTAGCGCTGCAGAAAACACGTGCAGGGATAGTTAGAAACTATATAGGTTTGTTGAAGAGCAGAGTTTTTTAAAAGCCTACGGAATGGGAGCAGATTGGGCTCCCATTCCGTAGTCTTCGGAAAATTCCATTTCGATATCACTTATTTTTATATTTTCTCACTTCCCTCGAGTAATATCATCTCCTATATCCCTCTGAGTGTTTTATCTTTGAACTTTCGAATATTTGTCAGTCTTATCCTGACTTTGACCTCCTCTTATTCTTGTATGCGCTGCTAACGCTGGTTTGCCTGTGAGTGATCCTACCGTGTTTTTGGGGGTTGTAGTTATTTAAATGCCTTGATTTTCCGGAAGCGCCATATTTCTCTTCACGTCTCGCTTCCGTCCATCAATGCTCCTTTTTCTCGTCCCCTGCTTCTGCCGGGTAAGATGTTCACCTCTCGCTAAAGGTACGGCGCGGACTCTCATATAGACTCCGATATGTATTCTATGATATCGAAATGGAATTTTCCGAAGACCAACTCCCCTCCTCCTCTAACCAGATTATCCATGACCCACTTGGCGGAGAAATGTTTTCACCAGATAACATTCAGCACCCTAGGAGTTCCCAGTGGCGGCCCCAAAATCATGTAGCCAGGTTAATTAAGAGATGGATCAAACATCCATTGGAAAGAGAAGCAAGGAACATCCTTAGGGCAGAATGCCCACGTCCCGTCATCCAAGACAAGTATTGCCTTACTCCTAACCTAGACCCCGAATTACAAAGTTCTTATTTAAATTGGGCAGAGACCCTAGGAAGGGTGTGGAACGCTCCCTCAGGAGTTGCCAAGACCACATGCTGGACATGCTCGGCCCCTTGTGCTGTATGATCGATCTAATTTCGAAAAGCTATATTAAGGGCACACATCCTAACATTGATCTCCTACGGGGGTTGGAGCCAAAGAACTCCTATCCTGTTGGGTAATGCTAACGCATCTCTCAATACTGAGAGGAGAAAAGTAGTCCTGTCAAAAAATGACCCCAAACTCTGCGACATAGCAGAGAAAGAATCCTCTTCTAATCTTAACGGCCTACTCTTTGAGGAAGATTCAATTAAAGGTTTGGGGAAATATGTAGCAAAGTTTACCGCTCTTGATAAGGTGCAAGCCAACATGCGCAGAGTCTTCAACCCTAATGTTTTTGCAAGGGCCAGCCGAAGGGGTCGTTTTGCCGGCCGCATTTTCCAGAGACCCTTTTCAAGATCAAGAGGCTTCGATCGAGCTTACCAACACAACTCCTCATTCTTCCCACAACGAGGACGTTCCTTCCGCTCCAGAGGCTTCAGGGCCAGAGGCATCAACAACTAACTCGACAAGTAAGTACCCTTCCTCTTCATTCTTCCTCCTTGACTCAAAGAGTGGGGGGTCGCCTAAAACATTTCCTACATGTTTGGGAGCAAATCACACACGATCCTTGGGTTTTAGAGACAGTTCAAGGCTTCAAAATAGACTTCACGGAAAGACCCTTCCAGGTGTAAGTCCCCCCCAGGTCTTAAACCTGACTGTAGAACAACACTCTATCATCGCGGAAGAGGTAAATTCAATGTTATCGAAAGGTGCCATTCTAGAAGTTCCTTGGGAATGCAAGAATTTCATAAGCAATATTTTCCTGGTCGAAAAAAAAAAAGGACAAAGGGTGGAGACCGGTTATAAATTTAAGAGTTAAACAAGTATCTCTCTTACAATCATTTCAAGATGGAAGGTATTCATCTCCTCAAGGTCATGCTCTTAGAGAAAGACTGGCTAGTGAAATTAGATCTAAAAGACGCCTATTTCACGATTCCTATGGCAGAGGAATCTCAATCCTTCCTTTAATTTGCATGGCACAACCGTCTTTACCAATTTCAAGCTCTTCCCTTTGGCCTATCTTCGGCCCCCTGGTGTTTCACCAAAGTTATGAAAGCCATTACCAGAGTCCTCCGGGAAAGAGGTGTCCGCCTGATAATCTACCTAGATGATATTCTAATCCTGTCTCAGGTCCACTCCTATTCTGAAATACCTATGCACCACTGTGGAATTGATCGAGAGTACAGGCTTGATTATAAACGGAAAAATCAATCATGACTCCCTCCAGGTCTTTAGAATTCCTAGGCTTCATGGTGGAGATGATGAAGTCTCTGCTTCTACTTCCCAACAAGAAGATATCCAAGATTCGCAAGGAGAAAATCAGATCTTCTAACCTTAAGCGAACTAGCCAGACTCCTGGGCCTCCTGTCATCATCTATCCAAGCGATCTTTCCGGGCCCTCTCCATTACCGAGCCCTCCAAAAACTCAAAGGCAGAGCCCTCTGCTACAGATTTTGGTACGGAGACAAGGTTCACCTAGATCTAGAAGCAAAAGAAGAACTGACTTGGTGGTTGGAGAATCTAGATGTTTGTAACGGGAAAGCTATATTTGGTTCCTCCCCGGATTACATACTGGAATCTGATGCCAGCCTTCATGGCTAGGGTGCTTGTTTTAAGAATCAGAGCACCGGGGGTTTATGGTCCTATTTCGGAGAGCTTACACCATATAAACTTTCTGGAGTTGACCGCCGGACTTTATGCCCTAATGAGTTTCAGGCAATCCCTTCGAGGGAAATCAGTCCTCAAGATGGACAACATATCAGCTGTTGCCTGCATAAATCGCCTAGGGGGCACGAGGCCACCAGACCTCTCAGAGTTGGCCAAAATGCTATGGATATTCTGCTTGGAACATCAAATTTCATTAAGTGCGGAATACCTTCCCGGTTTAAAAAATGTATGTGCGGATTGGAATTCAAGATTCCTCGTAGATTGCACCGATTGGAAATTAAACACAATCTTGTTCAGCAATCTAGACTATCTTTGGGGTCTCCTAGAGGTAGACCTCTTCGCAAGTAGACTCACGACCCAGCTTCAAGTTACTTCAGCTGGTTGCCAGACCCGGGTGCTCTAGCAGTGGACGCCTTTCTCCAGAACTGGAAAGACATTCGGGGATATGCCTTTCCCCCCTTTGCGATGATCCAACGCGTCCTTCAGAAATTGAGAATAGAACGAACTTTGATAGTCCTAGTGACCCCGTTTTGGCCGTCCCAAGCGTGGTTCCCAACAACCTTGGAATTGGCTTACGTAAAACCCTTTCTGCTTCCAGCTTCTCTAGGCCTCCTAAGAGTCATAGACTATTTGGATCACCCGCTCATTCTGAACGGGACTTTGATCCTTCTTGCCTGGAAAGTGTCAGGCGAGCAAATGACATCTCTGGACTTTTGGTTCAAGCTTCTTCTCTCCTCCAAGACTCTTGGGCACCTGGTACACACTGTAGATACGACATCTGGAAAAGATGGGTTTGTTGGTCCCTGGAAAGGAACCTGGATTCCCTGGAGGCCCGATCGTGCATGTAGCCAATTTTCTTGTCAAGCAGTTTGACAGAGGCCATTCCTATAGATCTATTAACTGTTATAGATCTGCCATTTCTGCTGGTCATTCCCTCCTTAATGGTAGAACTATTGGTAAGAACCCTATTTGCAGAATTATGAAGAGTATCCGACTTAAAAGACCTCCCAAGCCTAAATATGACACCCTTAGGGACGTTGGATTACTTCTTGACTTTTTTTTCTAACTGGCCGGATAATAATTTTTTAAGTAATGAGTCTCTCGCCATCAAACTAGCTACTCTCCTTTGTCTGATATCATGCCGTAGAGTTCCGGACGTTAAAGCTTTGGAAATATCCAACAGATCCTCTGACTCTTTCGGTGTCAGATTTGAAATTATCAAGAGAACTAAAACTACGTCCGATATGAATTTTTTTACCCTAGGTTTGACGCTTGTAAAAAATTGTGTGTGGTGGATTGTATGAGAGTATGATTTAAGGATGGACCCTTTTCGCACCACTGGTGTAACTCCTCTCCTTATATCCTATGTTAAGCCTTTCAATCCTGTCTACTTCTACCATAGCTAAATGGGTTAAATTAACTATGCAACTAGCAGGCATCGATCTCGGTAGATATCAAGCTCATTCCTTAAGAGGGCCTATGGCTAGCTAGTCCTTCTGGAAAGGAGGTAATTTGGATGACAACCTCAAAGCATCGGACTGGTCAAGCTCCTATTCCTTTGCTAAACATTACTGCAAACCTGTTTAACACATGTCAGATGTAGTTCTTCTTGACTACCAACATGCATAAGGGCAGCCTCCGGTCTTGTAATGAAATTGCGATTCTCCTATTAACGTGACCAGAGAATCTTGATTTCATTAAAGACACGGAGGCTGACATTATCCCAACCCTCCCTCCCCGGAGTGGAGTTTTGGCATACCTGCATTTGTCATGTTTTCGCTTTGTGTAATACTGAGTTTTTTTTACTGCATCTGTTTTTTATCAACTGTATTTTGCATATTAGATTCTATAATGTTTGGTATATTGTCATTTACCACCTTTTTTCCTTTCTCCTTTTCATGAGGTGATCTGTCCATTTGCTAATATTGTTTCCCTTTTCAGATAATCCTTCTTGATTGGCACTTCTGCACAGCCTTTGTAAGCAGCACACGACTTCACCTTCTTTTCCTTGGAATGACCTTACCTTGACGATAGGAGCTTCTAGATGACTTTCCTCTGGAAGATTTATTACCGCACTCATCATTTAAAAGATGAAATCCAGATCCTCTGATCATGTTAATAGGAGAATCGCAATTCTCATATTAACATGGCTGTCGAATCTGCATTTCATTAAAGACACGGAGGCTGACATTATGCATTATTTCTTTAATGCAGTCCAAGCAGCCACTTGCATCGCAATATTAAAAGGTTCCAGAATAGGACAATAGTAACACATGAAAGGCATGAGCCATGAACAATCTGCCTCTTTTAACTGTCGAGGAAAATAAGTTCATGAAACATCAAAACGATCTTCTGATGAGCAGGATGAAGGAGAAGGAAGAACGAGGGTAAAACCGAAGGCCAGATGACGCAGTTAAGGAGAGTTACCTGAAAAGAGAAAGGTAAATATCTCTTGAATGTAAAAAATAGTGTCCAGCTTATCAAGCTAAAAGGAACAAGAGATGAAACAAGTACTGTTAATAAAAAGTACAGTAATAAACTGTAGCAAAAACTGCATTAAATCATTGTTAGACCACCAAGGGGTGGGATGGGAGGGATAATGTCAGCCTTCGTGTCTTTAATGAAATCCATATTCTCTAGTCATGTTAACATGAGAATCTCAATTTCATTACAAGAACGGAGGCTACATTATGCATGTTGGTAGCTTTGTAAAACATCAGACATATGTTCAATAGGCTTGCAATAATGACGTGCAAAGGTGCTAACATTTGACCAGTCAGCAGTTTTGAGAATGTCGTCCAACTTACCTCCAGACCAGAGATTTACTGGCCAGAGCACCCCTCTAAGGCAGTGAGCTTTAAATTTCTCGAAGTCAATACCTGCTAAACTCCTAACAGTCTTAACCCATCTAGCAATAGAGGTTGAGGTTATGTTTTTGTGGTGTTTAACAATCTATATAAGTAATTGGTGAACATCCTGAGGGTAAAAATGGAATGGGGCAGTCTTTGTTCTTCTATAAATCTCAAATTTGACTACGAACATGTTAAAAGATCTATTCGTAATCTCCAGTTCTTTGACATCAGAGACCCTTCTGCAGGAGATTAGGCATAGTAGAGTAGCCAGCTTAATGGAAAAGTTATTTATTTATTTATTGAGGAGAGTATTAACAGGCCAGTTATTGAAAAGATCAAGGATTAGTTTGACATCCCAAAGACTTTCATATTTAGGTTTAGGAGGTCTTCTTAAACTAATGCTTTTCATCACTCTACAAACAATGACATTTTTACCTACCGTTTTACCATTGACAAGGACATGACCTGCAGAAATAGCCTATCCATAGCAATTGATAGTTCTATAGCTGAGGCCTTTATCAAATTGTTTAACAAGGAACGTAACTATGTCAACAATAGGTGCTTCCAAGGAATCCAGGTTCCTTTCCAGGCAGCAACATACCCAGATTCTCCCTATGTTATTATAGCTGTAGTGAGTGCCTGGGGCCCAAGACTCTGAGGAGAGTTGCAGCTGTTGCCGAAAGTCTTGAGATTTCATTGGATCTCCTGACAATCTCCAGGCAAGAAGGGTTAAATTCCTGTTCTGAATTAGGGGGTGAACTCCTCTGTCTACGTCTGCAAGAAGATTCTCTAGGCTACGAATTACGAAGGGCGGGTTGCAAGATAGTACTAGAGTGGTGGGGAACCATGCTTGAGATGGCCAAGAGGAAGTTATTAGGACAAGGAAGCACTGATCCTGTCTCACTATCCAAAGAACTCTCTGAATCGATTCGATTCAATAAACTTTATTTAGATTCAAAAATAGAATCATAAAAGTATAAACAAATTAAGAGGAACAGTACACAGATAATTTAAAAAGACCATACAGTTATATTGACATCCATAAAACATATTATATGTCCAGATAAAATTTTCAATACATTTAGGATAGAAAGGTCACGTATATAAACAAGGATTATTGTAAAGTGCATGTGCAATCCATAAGGATACTGATCTACTAGATGTAAATCAAAAGATAATCGATTTCCAGTAATAGTGATCAATATCGATTTCTGATAGTCTAATAAAGCGAAGCACAGCACTACATATAGCTGGAGTTGATAAGGACAATAAATATTCATATCCCTCTTTGTAGTAGCGAGATCCAAGAGTTAACAAGACAGGCTTAATAAATCCGTTTCTTGGATCTTTATACAGGGTACAAAAAAGAATGAGGCACAGTGTTTTGTGAAACTTTGTTATTACAGGGGCAAGGGGGTAGTCTCTCACCACCCCACTTGCTTTGGAAAAGCAAAAAGAAAATGCAGTGTGTTGGTAAAAGCGCTATTGGGTATGCATAATGTATGATAGGTAAGGCTGCTGCTGCAGCCTTCCCCTATCATATACCACACTCACTATTTCTCAACGTACCTAACCTGGTGCGATAGGCCTCTTTAATTGTTAGTTTGGTCTCCCTACCAACAGTTTCGGGGTTTAGATAAATATGTCCCAAACCTATCTTGTGAAAGGTTTCCCTGACATATAGTAACCATGGGATCTTCGCAGGATGATCAAGCTTAAGGCAATCTTGCAAAATTTCCTTTGTGAGTTTGTTCTTCAGAACTCCAAACCTTGCTCCATAGCAGCAAGGGGGAGACATGGATAGTGTCCCTCACAAATTCAAGACCCACCTCAGTGTGACAGAAGATATTTGAGGTACCGGATGGGACAGATAGGAGGCGCTTTATACATTTATTTTCCATAATTTGGATTTTATTTCAATTTTGTACCCCCCACACGCCCGCGCGTATGTTGCAACAGGGAGGCATTTTGCTTTATATAAAGTTTTTAGTTCTGCAACCGGCTTCTGCCCAATTTACTTGAAAAACAGAAAAGGGCCTCTATAGCTTGCGTAGCCTTTTGAACGCAAGCTGATATGAAAGGTTCCCAACTCAAGGTTTTATTGAATAGATTCCCCAGATAATTAAAACTATTGACTTTCACAATAGTTGAGTCCTTCACCATAAGCCTGTGAGAATTTACCCCTTTTGGGGCGCAGACCATGGCAAAAGACTTTGTGAAGTTGACCCTTAGATCTAATCCTTGCATAAAAGCATTCAAACAGGTTTGCATGCTATTAGCGGTTAGGGTCATTAACACCGTGTCATCTGCATAAGATAACATCGGTATCCGTTTACCGTTAACCTGGAGAAAGTCTACACAACTTTCCAACAAAAAACCTTCCAGACCATAGGTGTACACCAGAAACAGAAAAGGAGCCAAAATACACCCCAGGCGGACACCTTCAGTTGATGGAATGGACTTTGTCTTCTCCCCGCCTGGGCCAAATCAGATTCTCACTGTTGTGGTGGCATGCAGTCTACGGAGAAGGGTGACCAACGGTTCTTCAAACCCCATGGACTCCATCATCTGCCACAGTTTGTCTCTACATACAGTGTCAAAGGCACTGGATAAGTCCATGAAGGCCAAGTGGATACAACCACGCTTAGCCCTCATGTACTTACCCATGATTAAAGCCAAATTAAGGCACTGCTCAGTGGTTCCTTTTCCCCTCCTAAACCCGTACTGGGAATCCACGATAATACCTGTTGACTCAGCCCAGGTTTCCAGGCGTGCCAATATCACCCTTCCCATCAACTTACAAGACGCATCAATTAACAATATCGGTCTGTAACAACAGGGGTCACCTTTGTCCCCCTTTTTACATATCGGTACCACTACCGCCTCTTGCCAGGAAGTCGGAATACGCCCTACCACAACTGCTCTAAATAAATGTAATAGGAGTGGTGCCCACACCTCTATGTTGTGTTTAAAAAGATCCAAAGGAACTGAATCCGGCCTTGGGGCCTTTAATGGGGTTCCTTTCCTTAATGCGGCCTCTACCTCTGGGAGGGTCATTGAAAGGCTAAGCGTTAGAGCTGACTCCAAATTGAAATCACTAGCCCCCTCATTAGCAGTTGACAGGATCGCCCCTTTTGGGTTAAAAATTCCTCCATAGTGTACTTCCCAGGTGTCCCCTGGTATATGCACCAACTCTCTGAATCATGGCAAAGGAAGGGAATGCGTACACCTTGGCTCCTTTCCAAGATTGTAGTAAGGCGTTGACTGCTAGAGCACCCGGGTCTGGTATCCAGCGGAAGCTGTTCTCCAGTTGAAAGGTTAGTCTGCTCGCAAATAAGTCTATCTCTAGAGGGCCCCAGATCTTGTTTAGGGTAGTGAACACTGAAGCATTCAGATTCCAATTGCTGTGATCTAACAGGAATCTTGAGTTCCAGTCTGCAGAGTATTCTGCTTTGAGAGCGATCTCATGTTCCAGACAGAAGAGCGATCTTATGTTCCAGACAGAACATCCAAAGTTTCTTTGCTAGATTTGAGAGATCCACAGATTTGGTGCGTTCATGAGGGCGTAAAGCCCAGCTGTTAGCTCTAAATAATTTATGTGGTGAGAGGATTCCTCTTGTGACCAGATACCACCAGTGTTCTGATTAAGATGGCAAGCTCCCCAGCAATGAAGGCTCGCATCTGATTGTAAAACAAACTCTGGTTTTGAACCAAATATGGCTTTTCCATTCCAAGCGTCTAGGTTCTCGAGCCACCAGGCTAGTTCAGATTTGGCTTCTTGATCCATACAGATCTGATCTCTGTACCAGAGGCCAGTTCTTAGGGCTCTCGCCTTTACACTTTGAGGGCCTGATAGTTGAGGGGACCGGGAAAGATGGCTTGGATGGAGGAAGTGAGGATACCCAGAATCCTGGCTAGCTCTCTCAGAAGTCTTGCTGTTTCGGGACGTGTCTTATTTCCTTCCTGATTTTGGTAATCTTTTTTGAAGGTATTAAAAGGAGACATTTCAATGTGTCTGCTGTGAAACCTAGGAACTCCAGAGATCTGGAAGGGGACCGCATTGATTTATCTTTGTTTATGATGAATCCTAAACTTTCTAGGCGATCCATCAGTCTTCATGACTTTGGCTAGTTGTGAAGGCTCTTGAGACATTATAAGAATGTTGTCTAAGTGAATGATTAAACGAATGCCCCTAATTCTTAGAGATGAGGCAACAGCTCTCATGACCTTGGTGAAGCACCAAGGGGCAGTGGAGAGTCCGAAGGGGAGAGCCTGAAATTGGTAAAGGTGATTTTTCCTAGACAAATTGAAGAAAGGGTTGGTGGGATTCGGCCATAGGTATGGTGAAGTAAGCATCCTTTAGGTCTAGTTTGACTAGCCAGTCTCCCTCTAGAGGTAAATCCCTCAAGGGATGGATGCCCTCCATCTTGAAATGTCTGTAAACCAAATATTTGTTTAGTTCTATGACAGGTCTCCAACCTTTGTCTTTCTTTTTTACAAGAAAGAGTGTTCTTATAAATCTTATCGTTTCTAATGGGACCTCTATTATGTCTCCTTTCTGAAGCAAAGAGGAGATCTCTATTATTTTTTGTTGCTCTGGAGAGAGAGGCATGTCTCTTGGGAAAGAAGTTTGTAAAGGTATGCAAGTTACAATCTATCATAAATGATTTAAAGAGTAAACCTTTTGGGTTTTGCGAGGGTTCTTTATCCTGCATGTCAGTTAGTTTTGGATTTATTTTAGTCAAAACGACTGTCTTTCTGCATTAATGCCAGCTTTGTCATCACCCAGTAGAATTAATCCTATCTGGCTCCATCCCCTGATGAGATTGGTGTTGAGAGGGGTGCCATTGATGTGGCTGTCTTCTGTGGAATCTAGGATTCCGGCTAATGGTCCCAGTACGTCGAGAAGACCTCTTTAGATGAAGATGGCGAGTCATCAATAAGCTCTTCGATAAAATCAAGGTCCTCATCACTGTCCAAATCAAGAACCAATTCATCCGAAGGGTCAGGTAAGACATCCTCATTTTCTGAATCGAAGTCTGTAATATAATGAGCACACCGGTCTTTTGTGCCGCTAGGGACATCCATGTAAGATGTGCCGTGGGGGACACCATTGTAATTTGTGCCGCTTAGGACACCGGAGTAAATTGTGCCACTAGGGACACCTTTCAAATTTGAGGTGCGGGGACCTTCCTTCATGAATGAGGTGCTACGACCTCCCAACTAATTTGAGGTGCCAGGACCTCCCATGGTGCTCTTCGTATAAGACTCTGAATTACATTTTTTTGCTTTTTTACCCTGGTTAATAACTGGGGGGTTGAGACAAGTTGGCCCTTCAGGGAGCTTGTCTTGAAATGGGAGGGGTCTTTCAGAGGACATACCCTCCTTAAATGTATCTAAAATACAAGATCTCATTTCCTTTTGAATTTTGCGACGTCCTGAGGGAACCACTCAGAACTTCTTGGATTATTGGGGAAAACATTTCTTCCCCTAAGGGGTCAAGGATAATGTCCTTAGAGGATGATGGGAGTTCCTCTTATGGATTGTAAAATTCTTGATCATCTTCATCAAGGACATACTCATCAGGTGTGTGAGGATTCTATATCATTAGATTTGTTATCTCCCACCCAGATAAGGTGTGCCGCTAAGGACACCTTGGGAGTTTGAGGTGCGAGGACCTCCATTAGAACTTGGGGTGCTAAGACCTCCCTGAATTGATGAGGTGCATGGACCTCCTATATTGCTCTTATCAATGTTTTTACTTTTCTTAAATCTTTTACCCCTTAATTCAGTGATCTTGTCAGACTAGAGGTTTGGAATTTCTGAGATTTTGTCCTCATCGGGGAGTGACCTTTTAGAGTACATGATCTGACCTAAGGTCTCAAACATGCAGGACCTCAATTCGTTAGGAAGGATTTTTTGCAGGGCTTTGTTGTCTATTTTAGGAGTAGGGGCAGGAGCCTTGTCAGAGTCAGACATGGAATATAGGAAATGTTAACTTGTAAAAAGTGGTAAATCCCTTTAATGAAAGATAATTAGGGAGGATTTCCCTTAATAATAGTGAACAGGTTTATAGATGAAGGAATGTCAAGAGAATAATTCCTCATTATAATAAATATTGTTCTAGAATGTTGAAAAGGCCATTTATATGAGGATTTCCTACTAACCCCCCCCTTTTTTTATGAATAAGTTTGTAAAACAATAACAACTTTCAGATGAAATCCGAAAAAATAAAAGGTAGCGATGCAGAGCCGTGTTGGAGTGCGCAGCCTGCATCAGTAGAAAGAGGTGAAAAACAGGAGTTAAACGAAGACATTACGTAAACTCATTATGGCATGAGGAAGTTGAACAAGGATGAAATTGAAGAATAATTGTTGTATTCCTTCCTCCTGCACTTCTATGTACTTCTAGAATTGTTATGACGTTTATGGTTCCACATTCTATATGTGGGAGTTTGGCAGAGCTAGTCTGTCTCCTGTACTTTGTGGATGTATAAGCTGTTATCCTTGAATAAATCTCCTATCTCTTGTCATCTGTGTTTCCTGGATTACTTCATAATTTTGGCGACGATTTGGGATCTGAACACCTCACTTCCAAGATATTTTTTTTTTTCTCTTCATAACTTTAAAAACCGGTAACTTGGAGAAAGGATTGAACTTTAAGAAAACTGGAAACTTGGAGAAAGGATTGAAAGGATTCAAACCGCGTTCACGCATACCTAAAGGTATTTACTCTTCTATGTGTATTGATTGCACCTGCGCCTGATATTTTTGTTTATGTACATGGTCGTGCCCTTGATTGCACCAGCGGCTGAACTTTCCTGATTTCTTCTTCTTCATCTTTTTTTTTCTTTTCTCTTCAAAGACATGGAAAATTCCACATTTTTAACAAGACATGGAAAATTCTACATTTTCTACTAATTTCTTCTTTTAATTATTTCGTTATTGGTTTCATTTCATTTCCAGTACCTGTCTGGTTTACATTTGAAATTGCTTGCTTTGCGTGTGCATCCGAACCTTCAGCATTGCACGAGCATTCCTTTTTAGGATCGTCATGCTGTTCTCCGTCTTCATTCGGTGAGTCTGCCTTCGAACCTTGACCCTTCAACATGTATCACGCAGCACAGCACGCATCATGTAGCGTCTTGCAACATTGCGTGATCCGCCATTTTCTGTTACCTTGACTACGTTTATCAACGCTAATCTGCACTCACAGCACGCATTTCAACGCCGATCGGCACGGCTTTGCTGATTTTGTTATTTTCTTTTAATTTTACATAATTAGTTCTTTTTCCAGCGCGATTTCTACGCCAGCAAGTTCAAACAAAAAAAGAAATTTGTGACTTGGATTTTTCACGCTTTACAGTTTCTACACCAGCATTTTCAAGACAGACATCGGTGACTACCTCTTTTATTTTAGTTTATTTATTTTGTCTTTCTCATGTGTTCAAAGTATCTATTTTAAGTGTACAATACTCTAATAGACCAGACTATCTACCATGTCTAATAATATTTCTTCCCCTGCACATTTCCTACCTATAGCCGGTGATCCAAAAATGGAATGGGATCTTTGGTTTCCTACTTTTCTAGCCTATGTTGATGTTGTTGAAGAGGATGGTTGTTCTCCTAAAAGAAAATTGGCGCTACTTAAAAACTGCTTAGGTGGTGCTGGTCTTAAAGAATTAGAAAATGTACCTCCCATTGAAGGTGCTGGTGACATAAACGTATTTGATGTTGTTAAACAATTGTCCTCTAGATTTGGAAGGAAGATAAATACTGTCATGGAACGTTTTAAATTTTATTCTCGTGTACAAAAAGAGGATGAATCAATTGAACTATGTAGCTGCATTAAGAACTCTCGCTGGTTCCTGTGCTTTTGAAACAATTAATTTTGAACAGGTTATCAGAGATCAAATTATGATGAGAACTAAGAGTAAGAAAATACAGGAACGCTTATGGATGGGAACTGAAACTACTCTTAAGGCTGTGTTAAACATTGCTAAAGGGATTGAACAGTCCGAACTGTTTGTAAGTGAGATTAGAGGTCAGGAAAGCAAAACCAAAGTAGTTATTCCCGAAGTTTCAGTAGTAAAAGATTCTTATAATCAGAAAAAAACACAATTTGTTCTTAATAAGCCACACTTTATTCCGTTTAAACCTAAAGAGAATTTCAGAAGGGATATCAAACCCTTTGAAAGGAGAAATCAAATTGTTTGTTACAGGTGTGGTGGTGTCGACCACATAGGGAGTTACAGAGGTTGCCCTGCCTGGAACAAAATATGCGTTAAATGTAAACGTACTGGTCATTTTAGCACAATGTGTAGGTCTACCCAAAAAGTGAATCTATTGACTGATGATGAATTGGATTCCATTCCCACTGATGGCCTTGGAATCAATAGTTTGTGTGTCGGGGATATCAAATGTAAAGGTTTTCCTAAAGACATAATATTAATTGATGCAATGAAATTTCTATGCTTATTGATTTGTGTGCATGGTACAGTATTATAGGCATGGACATTTAAAAAAAAAAATTGGGGTTCTTTGAAGTTATCACCACCAGATGTACAGCCCGGTGGTTACACTGGTCATAAGATTGATTTGGTTGGTTTCATGTGGGCTAATATCACATTTAAAGGTAGGAGTATTAAAGGCAAAGTCTATGTCGCCTCTAATGGTGCTTCTATTCTCAGTTGGCCTCATCAGTATGAGTTAGGCATCAAACTTGATCCCAATGCATCACATCCTGTTTACATTATATCTCCAGAGGCTGATAAATTTACCAACTCCTTAAAAGAAAAGTTTCCTGCCATTTTTTCTGACAATTTAGGTAGATTCGAGAATTTCAAACATCGTATTATTCTCAAGGAAGGAGCTATTCCAGTGAGACACAGAGTTAGAAATGTGCCACTTGCGTATCGTGATAAATTAAGTGATTTTATCTGATCTTGTAGCTAGGGAAATAGTGGAACCTTTTGAATCTTCCCCGTGTGTTTCCCCTGTGGTTTTATCCATTAAAAGCAATGGCGAACTTCGTCTATGTGTTGACCTTCGGAGCTTAAACCAAGAGATATGGGTTGATAGGCATCCCTTACCCAATATACATGAGCTTATCTCTACTCTTTCAGGTGCATGTGTTTTCTCCACCGTAGATTTGGCAAGTGCTTACCATCAAGTTCTTTTGCATGACGAGTCCAAGTTTTTGACTACTTTCATAACACCAGAAAGTATGTTTCAATTTCGTCGCATGCCTTTTGGTCTAGCCAGCGCGGCTTCTGTCTTTCAAAGACTCATGAAAGAAGTTCTTGAGGGTTGCAATTGAGCTATAGCTTTTAAAGATATTTTAATTTTTGGGAGAAATTTTGAAGATCATGACAGGAATCTAGACTCTGTACTAAAACAAATTCAAAACAAAGGTCTAACTTTAAAATTCTCAAAGTGTAAGTTTAGACAGAGTAAGGTAGAATATCTTGGACACGAGATCTCTGGCCAAGGTACTAAGCCCAAGCTCAATCACATCCAGAGTATACTTAAAGCTCCGGCACCTTCTAGTAAGGATCAGCTCGTGTCTTTCTTAGGCCTTACCGAATTTTACAGTAAATTTGTTCAAGATTACACTTCTAAAGTACATTCTTTGAGACTACTGTTAAAAAAAGATGCAAAGTTTTTATGGACCAATGTACAACAGTTTGCTTTTGATCTTCTTAAAAAGGAAATTCTCAATGCTCCATTCCTAAGACCTTTTGAGTTGGGTAAAGAATGCATTGTATGTGTGGATGCAAGCAATGTTGGTTTAGGTTCTGTTCTAATGCAGAAGGATAGAGGTGAGGAGTACGTTGTTTCTTATGCCTCAAGAACTCTCCATGGTGCTGAGTACAATTACTCTACTATTGAGAAAGAATTGTTGGCTTGCACCTGGGCAGTCGAACATTTCAGACAGTTCCTTTGGGGAACTAAGTTTTGTTTACGCACCGACCATAAGCCCTTAATTAATATGCTAGCGGCCGGTGGTGGGAGAACTCATTCAGCCCGTCTTGCACGCTTGGCTGTGAAATTGCTGGAATTCCAGTGTGTTGTGGAATATGTTCCTGACCGTTTGAATGTACATGCCGATTGCATGTCTAGGTTGCCTTTTGATTCACAAATTTCCACTATTCACAGTGATGTGGATGTTGTATTTTCCATTGGGGATGTCAATGGTGAAGGCAATAACAAGTTGTCTAGCACTATTTCTGAAGTTGACTGGAGAAATACCATGTTTAAGGATTCGGCTTTATCAAATGTAGTGATGTATTTACAACATGGGTGGCCTGAGGAACGGAAATTATCAGGTGAGGTTCTGTCTTTTTACAAGATAAAGGATGAAATCCTGTTTGACCAAGGTTTTGTGACTAGAGGTGATAAAATAGTTCCTCCTTGTGATTTACGAAAGAAAATTATTTCAATGGCTCATGAAGGCCACATGGGTATGTCAGGTACTAAAAGGCGTATTCGTGAATTTTACTGGTGGCCAGGTATTGATATTATGATTGATAAATGGGTCAGTTCTTGTTTACCTTGTTCTTTGAGTGATAAGTCTGTGAAGTCTTTATCCGTTGGTGTCTCGCCCATCAAATTTGTTACATCTCCTTGGAAGAAATTGGGCATGGACATTGTAGGTCCTCTTGATTTGTCACCTAACAAAGATTTGTTTATTTTGGTCTTAATTGACTACTTTTCTAAGTGGCCAGAGTTAAAAATTGTGGATAAAATAGGTTCTACTCAAGTTGTGGAATTTTTGGATGAAGTGTTTTGTAGAGACTGCATTCCTGCTGAACTTGTTTCCGACAATGGCCCACAATTTACTAGCAAAGAATTTTCTTCTTTTCTTGAAAGATGTGGTATCGTGCACAAAAGAGTGTCGAATTACAACCCACAGACCAATGGTCAAACAGAACGTTTTAACAAAGTGATAAAGGAGTCTATCCAACTTGCTGTTAAGAGTAATTTAAATTGGAGAGAAGCACTGCTTGCCTCTTTATTGTCTTATCATGTTTCCCCCAATTCTGTCACGGGTTTGTCTCCTTTTGAAATATTAAGAGGCAGGAAGCCAGGTTCTAAACTTTTACCCTGGTGGTTGAAAAGATCGCTTGCGAGGGTTCCTTTGATCCTTCCAAGGTCAGAGACAGGGTGTTGGCTTATCAGGAGAGGATGAAAAGGAATTGTTCGAGTTCTGTTTCACATAATCCTAAAATCAAAGTGGGAGATTTTGTGAGAGCGAAATTTGGTAGATCTTTGGCAATAAATGGAATAAATGGTCCGACCCGTGTAAAGTTTCAGAGGTTTTCTCTAAGGCTGTAAGAGTGGAAGGTGGTAAAATCTGGAATTTCAGAAGGATTTCACTGTGTAAGGCCTTGGACTCTAAGTACATTTCGCAGCCAAGCTCAAAACCCAGTCCATCTTCGCAGCCTAATTTAAATGTTGAAAATGATGTAACTTTTTTTGCTTTATTGGCCACCTTTGGGTGTGAGCCACAGTCTGAGATCGTCATTCCACCACAGATTATCGATTCCCATCAAACTGAGAATGTGGATTCACAACTTAGTGAGGTTAGTTTACCTATCAATGATTGTGGTATTTTAAATGATCCTAATGTGAATGCTGATCATGAAGTCTCTGGACGTGTCATTGAACAACCTCACAATGTGGTTTTAAGAAGAAGTGTTCGTGTTAAACATTCTCCTATCAAATTGCGTGATTTTGTTCATTAATTTTTTTTTTTTTGTTTTGTTTTTTGTTTTTGTTTTCAAAAGGGGGAAGGTGTGTTGTATTCCTTCCTCCTGAACTTCTTGGTACTTCTAGAATTGTTATGACTCTTTTATGGTTCCACATTCTATATGTGGGAGTTTGGCAGAGCTAGTCTGTCTCCTGTACTTTGTGGATGTATAAGCTGTTATCCTTGAATAAATCTCCTATCTCTTGTCATCTGTGTTTCCTGGATTACTTCAATAATAGTTTACACAAAAGACAAAATATTAAGGTTCGATTAAACAGCTAAAAATCTTTAAATATATTCAAACATTAGAAATAGTACATAAGCTGAAAGAAAAGGAAGGTTAATCTGGTCAGTCACGCAAGGATGGGACTAGGGAAGGGGGTGTAGGGAGGTCTCTGTAACTTGGAGATCGGTATAGAGCAGAGGTCTTCAAACTTTTCCAGGTTGAGCCCCCCCAGCTGAATTCCCCCAGATGTTGGGCCCCCCCACCACCCGACAGAAACCTCGGGAATCCGGCACACCACATGATCGACTGCCACGCGCACACCACAGGCCATATCCGGCAAACAATGCTCAACACAACAAGAGTGCCTAGCAAACTGCAGGCCTGTGAGTGGGTGTGACGAAACGACAGAGGCGTACCAGACAGCTCATAACACAATCCTCCAAGACAAAATGTGCGCAAATTCTCCCCACTAGGATGCCCTGCCTTACACAGATCAACAACACCACCAACATGAATGTGACTGGTGTGCCGGTGCCCAGCCACACCTAGACTCTCAATCTGTGGGTGAATCCCTGCCACTGCCATCCTCAGGCTGTGCTCCACATCCAGTTCTAAACGGTACCTAGTCTTCAACACCGCAAGTGCTGGGAACCCAATCTCACAAACTCCCCAACAAATAAACAAATACATTGTAGGATGTAAAGCACCATGCACAAGTGAACCAAAGGGAGGACCGCCGTGATGAACCCACTATAAGGAACACACCATGGGTGCTTCACCAAGCGGAACCCAAAACATGGAACCCGACCTTGCCCATGGGGGCCCCGCATTCAAGTAGCAGCTGGACGTCACGCAAAATGTCACACGCATGATGCATAGATACCACACATGAGCACACATAGAATACAGAACAGTAACACATAGGCAAGGGAGCAGCCAAACAATTCAAATACCTTCCACTCTGAACCACAGCTCTCATGGCACCAAGAAAGCAAAGGAAGTCATCACAACCCTCCCCATCCATCATGTACACCTTGTCATCCACCAACTCCCCCACCATTCATTCCGTCCCTCCATCTGAGCCCCATCCACATCCAAACCCATTCAACCACTTGCAAACCCATCCACCTTCCATCCCTCCATCCATCATCTCACCTCTTCATCCCTCCATCCACCCCCTCACCCATCCATCCATCATCCATCCATCCCTTCACCCAATCTATCCCCTCACCAATCCATCCACTCTTCCACCCATCCATCCACCCACTCATCCATCCAACCATTCACCCAAGCTATCCTCCCACTCATCCATCCACTCCTCCACTCATCCATCCACTCCTCCACTCATCCATCCACTCCTCCGCTCATCCATCCACTCTTCCACCCATCCATCCACGCCTCCACCCATCCATCCATCCATCCACTCATCCATCCAACCACCCACCCTCTCACCCACTCATCCATCCATCCACCCAGTCACTCATCCGTCCACCCACTCAACCCCCCACTCATCCATCCACCCATCCATCCCGCTCTCCACCCTCCCCCCCCACTCATGCATGCACTCTCTGACCCATCCATCTCCATGCTCCTCTCCTCACCCATCCATGCACACACCTGCCCATCCACTCTGCCAATCATTCATCCATGTCATCACTCATCCATCCATCCATCCTCCCCCTCTCTCTCCATTCCCCCCTCACCCATCCCTCCATCCACCCTTCACCCATCCACCCACTCATCCATCCTCTCATCCACTCATGAATCCATCCATTGACCACTCATCCACCCCTTCACTCCTCCATCCATCCCCCTGTCCATCCACCCTCCTCAATCACACATCCATCCCCACATCCACCCCTTCACTCATCCATCCATTCATTCATCCCTTCACCCATCAATACATCAATCCATCCATCACCTCTCTCATCCATCCACCCACCGACTCGTCCACCATCCACTCCCCATCGATCCATCCACCATTTCACTGATCCATCCACCCCTCCACCCATCCATCCACCCTTCCAACCATACACACATCATCCGCTCCCATCCATCCCCTCACTCATCCATCCACCCCCCACCCATACATCCACCACTCCACCCTCACACCTTTTATGATTAAAATTCGAATCTGCAGACCAACATCCCTGAACACCGGGTGCCCACACAAAGATCCTCATGAGTTGAGGACCGCAGACAATGGCCCAAACCCGGATTGCAACCTCTCCCTCCCTTCCCAAAATAACTGAAGGACTCCCGCCCCCCCAACTCCCCCTCACTCCCACCCCCCTTGAAAGGCTGGGGCCCTGGACCAGAGCCCACCCTGCCCGTGCCTCAAAACCTCTGCGAAACCTTCTCTCCCTTCTGGGAAGAGCTAACTCTCCCAGGAGGGGGTTAATTCACAGAGCTGACAGCTTCAGCTGCAGTGGGAGGCAAGGGGTCTCCTCTGCTGAAACTGAAAGCGTGTCTGTGTGTTTGCTTTCGTTTTTAGCAGAGGAGACCCCTGCCTCGCACGCTGTCGACTCCGTGAATTGGCCCCCTCCTGGGAGAATCACCCAGACAAAGAAACGGGCACAAAGGGAAGATCGAAGTGGAGCCCGCGCCCCCCCCTGGGATGGCGCCACGCCCCCCCAGGGGGGCGCGCCCCACAGATTGAAGAACCCTGGTATAGAGGTAGTAGGAGGGGGGTGGGGTTAAGCCACACACTAGGGAACTTCAAAATAGAGATAAAAATTAATAATGGTAATGAAGGAAAGTGAACTCATCTGCTTGGAGCCGCATTTAAAAGAGGCAGATTGTTGATGGCTCATGCCTTTCATGTGTTGCTATTGTCCTATTCTGGAACCTTTTAATATTGTGATGTAAGCGGCTGCATGGACTGCATTAAAGGAATAATACATAATGTAGCCTCCGTTCTTGTAATAAGTGATCATTTTTATGCCAAAAGAGACGGACAATCTCAGCTAGGGGGCTCGTATATATGTTAAATAGCATGGGGCTCAGGGAGGAGCCCTGAGGCACACTGCAACTGAGTGGCTTGCTGGGGGAGGTGATTTTGCCCTCAAAAACCTGGAAAGAGCGGTCTGCCAGGAAGGATTTAAACCAGGTGATGGCATTTCCTGAAACTCTTTAGTTGGTAAGTCAGTGTATTAGTATGTCGTCATTTACAGTATCGAATGCAGCACTTAAGTCAAGGAGGATGATTGCTGCAGAGCCTCCTTGATAAAGGATCTTCCTGGCCTCTTCAGTTACTGCGAGAAGGGAGTTTTCGGTCCTATGCATGGGACGTAATCCTGTGTCGGAGAGATCCAGCAGATGATTGTTCTCTAGGAACTCTACCAGTACTGAGTAGACCTATTTCTCCAGGATCTTGCTCAACCATGGTAACAGGAAGATTGGCCTATAATTACTGGAGTTGTCTTGGTTAGTTTTTTTTAAGAGGGCCTTAACCATGGCGCGTTTCCAGGTGGCTGGGACGATGCCGGGGGAAATGGAGGCATTGAGCAGGTCAAGTGTGGTGGGAAGAATGCTGCCAGTGGCTGGCAGCAGGGCACGTGGGGGTGCCAGGTCTTGGGGGGAGCCAGGTTTCCCCTGGTGCATAATGGGTCCTAATGTGGAGGGATTGAGAGGGGGGAGGGTGTCCAGGGTGGCTGACGGTCTGGGTTCTGCATTTGAGAGATTGGCAGAGGTTATGTCAAGCTGGGTGGGTGAGAAGGAAGTGTAGATTGTTAGTATATTTTGAAAGAAGAACTCTGCAAGGTTGTTGCAGCGGGTTTGTGCGTCAGTAGTGTTTGGTGGCTTCTCAGGGAGTTTGAGGAGAGTTTTTGCGATTCTATAGATTTCTTTGGGCATGAAGGTCGCTGCTTTAATTTTTTCTTTGAAAAAGGTTGATTGTGAGGCTTTCCCTCCTTTAACTAATACCAAAACCTAATTTACAACTATGATCTCCCTAATCTATTTCTAGAGATTCTTCCCTCCTCCATCTCTCCTCCTACTCATCTGAAACCTAACCGTACTACTATAATCTAATAAACCCTTTCTGGAATCTTCCCTTCTCTATTCCCCTCCATTATCCTTTTCAATTCAACTAACACTCACATGTCCACCGCTCAAATTTCACTATACTAACACTGCGGCAAGGGTAGTAAGTGCTATATAAATACAATTACATTACATTCTCCTGTCCCGCCATAAACCTTTCCTTAAATTTCCCTAAACCTCTCAGAATTGATTAGTATTCCCAGTTTTCCATCTACTTCCGCTTGTCCCTCCCATGGTTACTGCTGAAATGTATACCTACATATGCAGAGACCTCTGCACAGAAAGGATAGTGGAGGCTGAGGTCTCTGCCGATAGGTTTGTGAATAGCATTTTGTAGTATTATGAATTGCACTTTGTGAATACGCCCGCATAGCTCATCATAATGGTTACTGGAGTAATGTGTTTGGAGTACAGCAGACATGCCAACATAATCATTTAGATACAAAGGTTCAAAGACCACTAATTGTTTTGTACTTGGGTCACTCTTGAAAGCAGTTTGTTTCAAGTCTAGAAATGGACATCACAGTGACAGTATGCTGTTGGATGTTCACAAAAGATCTCATGAGGAGGAGCTATAGCTCCTGAAGATTTAGTAAGGACAAGCTCTTGGGTGTGTAACCTTTTGACGAAAATCCTTGTATTGGCAGAAATTGCAAAGGAGAATTGAACTAAAGTGGAGTAAGGTTCTCCTGTTTTGGGCTCAAAGGTGCTGTCATGAGATCTTTCTTTAGAAAGCTGTAGGTATCGCTGACTGAGAGGGAATCTCAATGGAGGACCCTTACTGAACAGTACAACTGGGAGTTACACTGCTGAGGCTTCCCATCTCTCAAAACTAATTTGAGGAAGCAACAGTTGGCTTGTGCATTCTTGCTAAAGATTCCGGCCTCAGCCATAGCAATTCAGCAAAGGAACAGGGTTTCTGGTTTGGTATTTACAAGTTGAACTGAAACTCCTATTTTATTCCAGTGAAGAGCAAGTTCTTGTGTCGAAGGAGATTGTGCTGTGTTAGAAGAAAAGTGACACTATTTTCTTCACCTTGTGCGGTTCATCTGCAATTTCTTTTTGGTCCAAAAGGGCAAATTCATCAGGCTCATAACAATGTTGTATGATATCAATGTCTTGATGGTGTACTGGTATTTCAAGCTTGATTAAAACTGGGTGAAGGTTTCAAAAGGGGAACAGTGGAGTGTCTTTTCTAACTATTCTTGCAAGAAGTACTGGAAAGATGCTTGTCTGATTTCTTGTTTTATTTTGGAACTGAGAGAAGGTGCTTCCAGTTTGCTAGGCAAGAACACATTCTTTGGTTCATTACTCTTACATGAGGACTTGTCTGTTCCATGAGGCATCACAAGCGCCTCAAACCCGTAGTAGTGGTATGGCCAGTGCAGGGAATATGAATGAGGAGTTATCTGGGAGATTTGATTTTCATATCCAAGGAACATTGTATGCTTTGATTCATCATCCGTTATATCATTTGTCATCAAAGGGTTGAGAACAGGCACTTTTGCCAAGTAATGTCCAGTATTTCTGGTTTGTGACAAGATGTGGTGTCTATTACCCCACCCCTGCCAACTCCCAGAGCACAGGTGATCAAGATGAAATTAAAGTTGGAGTAGGCTTGCATTGTTTTTTGCTTTTGACATGGTAAGGTTGTGGGTCTGTTGGCTTACTCCAAAGTATCTTCTAATCATGTTGCATTTCAAGCTCTTCAGCATCTTAAGATTCAAAACCTTGTCTCCTCGAAAGTTGATTAGTTTGACTCCAGACTGGTGATGTCCACTTGTGGCTTAATCCCTGAAATGGGAGAGTCCTCTTTAGAATTGCCGTCTTGGTGGTATATGTTAGATACCAGCAGCTTTGGCCAGGGTGCCCGGTATCAACTCAGTATTTATCTGTTGGGCTTATTGGTTGGTCAGTATCCCACCCAATAGTGGGAAGAATAGACTCTGATCACATGTACCAGGAGGCATTGCAGAGGACTGGGACTGTTTTGGTAGGCAGTGTGCAACTCCATCACTTTGATTGCGGCAGGCGCCTGCTCACTATGGGGAAGCAGTTGATATGAATAAATAAATAGTACTTTATTGTTGGATTAATTAAATCATTATAATCTGTGTAGGAAATTTAAACATTGTTGGAACATTCTTCATCCCATCACAATCAATAAAAGTTAGATAATAAAATTATTAGGCGAGACGCTAGGGGGCGTGCAACAAGATGGCCGCACTGTAGTGGGGCTCTGTCAGCCGTGAACCTAACATCTGCCATCTATCCTGAATCTGACGGCGAGTCCTACCGCAACCGTACACACTGCAACGGAAAATACAGTGGCACCTGAACGAGCCATTTGTGGGGTAAAAAACGCTGCCAATATCGTGAAACGACCCGCCAGCGCTGCGGCACGTGAGGCCTACAAACATCGGCAAGGCTGCAATCTAGGTGGCGGACTAGCGGCGGCTGGCACCGGAAGATAAAAATATAGCAGCGACTCACTGGCAGGAGAAGTCTGGTGCCCGAAAGTGGGAGCCGCACACTAGGTACAAGCCTAAACGACAGCGCGGCGGTGGAGCATTCAGTAGGGGCAGACCTGAGCTGAGGCGCGCGGCCTCGGAAATCGAGCCCCGGCCTGAGAAGGAAGAGCCGGCTGTGCGCTGCGGATCTCCGGGGGTAGAGCAACCCCAAAAAACAAATCCCGTCAAAACTCGCAGAGCCTCTCTCCTGCACACCGCCTCAGGATCCCTGACAGTGCAACCCACAAGCACAAAACAACTCAAACGGCCTACGCTGCTGCCTCAAACGCCATAGAGATACAGCCAAGCGCTAAGCTCCAGAACCACAAGAGCGAATCTATGGCCCACAGATCCTTGTCTTGTTCCTGCGGCTCCTTCCCCGGGACCTGCCGGCTACGGGCCCTCTGTGGTCGCCTCGCTTCATCCTACGCCTGCTAGGTGTCGGCCATGCCACAAGGCTGTGGAGGACGGGGCTGTCCCGTGCAGCCGCTGGGTACCCTGAAAGCAAGAAGACTCCTGCTTGGAGCTGCGACGCCCCCTATCTATAACCGGCCCGGACATTAGCGTAGGAACTACATGTGCAGGAGGTGAGACCCGGAGCTCCATGGAGGTGGTCTGCCGAACTGCACCCTAAATCTGTTTCTGGAGCCAACTACCTGTGGCTGAAGCACCCGAGCCTTGCACTGGGCATGCCTGTCCGCTTCCTCTCTGCGCCACCTTTGCCAAGAGCCTAGCGGTGTACCGCCCTTAGGGAACCCTCCAGTGGTGGTAAAGACATCATGTTCAGATGCTGTGGTGCCCAGGCGGCCCACCAGGACCTCTACTTCACTCTCCCTTATCACCGTACATGGCCACTGCCAGAAACTGGTGTACCTGAACACCCACGCCCGAGGACCAAACCTTGATTAAACACGCTGGTCATCAGGATGGATAGCCGCACAAACCCATAAGAGGTGGAACCTGAGCTGCACCTAGAGGGCCTCCCCCCTGCTGCTGGCATTGATCACTGCTGAAGTGCACAGAAAGGCCGCTGCGTTCTGATGGCAAACCAAGTTACTCCTAAAAACTACGCAGGTCTGAAATGAGTGGAAGACACTTGACATAAAACCCCGACCTGGACGCTGAGATGAGGGTGAAGATCCAGGCCGCGACACCAAGGCGCACTGCAGTGCATGAATAGGAGCAGCCCCAAACCCTGAGCTAGGCCGCTCGACAGCACTCGTGACGCCATGCTGCAGAACTATCCATACTTCACCCATAATGTGGGAGGTGAACAGATGACCGGTCAAAGAAACAGCTACTGATACCTCCCTCCTACCGCACGGCACAAGAAAAATGGGTAAGCCAGATGGCAAGCAATCCAAGCTCAGCTTTTATACCCGCAAGACACCCAGAGAGCAACAGCCTGACCCGGAGCACGATAGTACTAGCGCTGATATGACTGGCTCAGAGGAGGTGAATAGGAAGACGATCCATCACAGAATGAAAACGACCTTCGCCTCAATCGAGGGCAAAATGGATTCTATGTGTGCCAGAATGGAACATATTACACACAAGTTAGAAAAACGACAGGAGGATCAAGGAAGCCGAAACTCGGTTGTCCACTCTAGCTGATGACCACGCACAGGCAGCGGGCCAGCTCACAGACATCGACAAGCTATTAAAAGTGATAGCAGCTAAAAACGAGGACCTCGAAGCCCGTTCAAGGAGAAACAACATACGTATAACAGGCGCCCCAGAATCCGCAAATACCGGAAAAACTTTAGGATTAGATAGAAAGGTTACGAACAATGTGCTTTGGTCAAGAAGCCTTCTCAAAGATGCTTATCGTGGAAAGAGCGCATCGCACGCTGGCAGCAACACCTCCTCCAGGTCCACCGCCTCGCCCGATAGTAGCAAGACTGCTCAACTATCGAAATCGCGACACTGCGCTCTGCAAGGGAATTGAAAGACGTAAGATTCGACAACAACTCCATCTGTCTGTACCCAGATTTTACTATGAATGTCCAAGAAGCGCATAGGAAATTCACACCCATCGAGAAGAAACTCCAGTAGGAGGGAGTGGAATATGCAATGCTTTATCCGGTGAGACTACGGATCCCCTCTGATGGCAAGCACCAGATCTGCAACACCCTATAACAAGCAACAGACTTCTTCAAAAAAGCAGTACTAGGCCCCAAGAGAGCGGAGCGCTCACCAACGACCGGAGAGGGCGCCGGGGCACTACAGGTGGATGAATGACAGTAAGGGCAGAAACCGAACATGCAGATACTGTTGAATCACCTAGTTAGACCTACGGCTCCAGACACTGCCCTCAGTATGAAGGTAAAGCACAGCACGATTCAAGTACTGAATTAACCCGTTCAGCGGAGCACAAATTCCTGCGCTGTGCTGAACGTTCCATTGGGGCTATGGAACCATGACGGAACGGTTCCGTCATGAGCACAGGCCAACCGACGCTCATGACGGAACCGTTCCGTCATGAGCATGGAAGGGGTTAAATCTCTACGGAGGACTCATGTTCTTATTATTATTTTGATGGTAAAGACGCTGCCAGATACAATAATGTAATGTCAAGGTACAGCCCATCATAGAGTTTGAGGAGACGTCCCACTACCTCGGACACCAGTCTCTAAGGGAGCACCCCTCCTTCCCGCTCGCTGGAACTGTATTGTTAGGCATTTGCCTGTTCTGTTTCATGGACATGGTCACCAAAGACTCTAAATGACCCATAGAACGTATTGATCTTGAGACTGCTATGGCATAATATTGTTATGTACCTATTTTGGGGGATACAACTGTCATGTATAACGCCTGGTTGACCAACCTCTGAAAAGTGGCAGGGGCATTCTTCATCCCAAAGGGCCTCACACGGAACTGGTAGTGCCCATCTGGGGTGGAGAATGCAGACCTCTCCTTGGCACCATCAGTTAAGGCGATCTGCCAGTACCCAGACGTTAGATCAAACTTGCTGAGGTACCGGGCAGCCTCCAACCGATCTATGAGCTCATCAGCTCTGGGGATGGGGTGCGCGTTGGTCTTCACGACCGAATTGAGACCTCTGTAGTCCAAACAGAATCTAAACTCAGGGGTGGCACTAGGCGCGCCAGCTTTTGGTACCAAGACCATGGGCTACTAGATGACTTAATCATCACTAGGGCAAACATTTTGGAGACCTCCTCCTTAATGTAGGACCTGACCCTGTCAGTCACTCAGTAAGCCTTGTGCTTGACAGGAGGAATGTCCCCGGTGTCCACGTCATGGACGGACCACTCAGTGACACCAGCTCAGGGGTCAGTGTGGTGGAGAGGACCGCACCCTCCACTGACCCATCCTTCTCTCCTGCACACAGGTGGTCAGGAAGAGGCTAACTCTCCTGCTCCATTTGAGCATCCGTGGCAAGAAGCATGCCCACGAAGTGGAACTTCAAGAGGTTCACATGCAGGACCAGCAAGGGTTCCTGGGAGACAAAGTCCACCAAGTCGGTAACTGGACTTTTGCGCTTCACCGTCTCAAATGGACCGGTCCACTAATCTTGGAGCGCACCAGGCTCCACTGGGGCCAGTACCCAAACCTTCTGACCAGGTGGAAACTCGACCAGAGTGGTGTTCTGGTCGTGCCAGCGTTACATTTCCTCCTGGCTGGTTCCAGATTTGCCTCCGCAATTTTTCTGAAACGCAGAGTCTGGTTCCTAAAGGCCAATATGTAGTTAAATACATCTTGGGGAGGTTTCCTGGAAGATTGCTCCCAGCCTTCCTTGACCAGACTCGGAGGCCCTCTTACCAGATGGCCATAGGGCATTTCAAAGGGACTGAACCCTAAGGACTTCTGTGGCACCTTGCGGTAGGCAAACAACAAGCATGGCAAGAGGACGTCCCACCTACGCCTCAGGGGCTCTTCTAGGCCCATAATCATGCCCTTCAAGGTCCGGTTGAACCTTTCAACCAGACCATTTCCTTGGGGGTGGCAGGGAGTGGGGAATGTATAAGTTACCCCACAATCCCTGCACAGAGACTTCATATACTGGGAGATAAAGTTAGTACCCCTGTCAGACACCACCTCGCTGGTGAACCCCACACGGGAGAAAATCCCCATCAGGGCACAGGCCACCACGGGGGCCGTCACCGTCCTGAGCGGGATGGCTTCAGGGTACCGGGTGGCATGGTCCACCAGGATAAACCTGTTGCCCATGGCTGTCCTGGGATCCAGAGGTCCCACAATGTCAATGCCCACCCTCTCCAATGGGGTACTAACACCTGGAAAGGACTGGAGTGGGGCCTTGATCTTCCCCCTTGCCTGGCAAGTCTCAAATGTCCTGCAATGAGCGTCTGAGCTCTTACGCATCTGGGGCCAATAAAAGTGGGCGGCCAGCCTTTCAAAAGTCTTGGCCTGCCCCAGATGTCCTGCCAATGGAATGTCATGAGCCAACCCCAGTAGGAAGGCTCTGAAGCATGCGGGCACCACTAGCACACGGGCTGACCCCAGCTCAGCAACCTTAGGCTCGTTATACAGGAGACCGTTCTCCCAATAAATCAGGTGGGAATCAGACTGGTCACCTGCTGTCTGGGCTGCAGCCTGTTGCTGCATACCTTCAAGAGAAGGGTAAACACTTTGCTGCTCACAAAACACCTCCCTGGTGGGCCCTCCTTCTTGCTGCCAACGGGTCAGCTCAGGCAGATCCCCCAAGTTGGCACTCTGCTCCCGGGTAGGCTCCAGGGCATCCCCCTGGGGGTCTTCTCCCTCCTGGGCTGTGGGAACCAAGGGGGCCGGCTTCCCATGCCCCTGCTCCTTCTCTCTAAGGCAGGGACCTGGGCCATACTCTCAGGCTCCAGATCCTTCTCAACACCCTCCTGATCTGCCATGGACCTAGTGGTAGCACACACCCACTCAGGCAGACTCAACATTTGTAAGTGAGCTCTCCTCTCTAGGTGTGAGCGGGAAATCTGTTACGCTCGCAGATTTTGCGAATTTTTGGGAAATCCGCAATCCGCGAATTTTGCGGATTTCCCGCAAAATCCGCAAAAAAAAATCCGCGAACGTAACGGGTTCAAAAGTTGAACCCCCACTCATGCAACTATTTTACAATGGCGCCAGCGCCGTTATAGAATAGTTACAAAGTTAGCTTGCACAGGAACCACTAGATAAAACGAAGCAGGTGCTGCTTTATTTTATCTAAGTGCTTCCTGTGCAAGCAAACTTTGTAACTATTTTACAACGGCGCTGGCAGCTTGCTGGCGCCATTGTAAAATAGTTGCATGGCTGGGCACAGGTCTGCAGCTCACTCAAGGGACCCCTGCGCCCTTCGGGGTGATTGCATAGTAACACACACATGGTCGCTCGAACTAGTTGATGCTCAAATTCAGTGACTCATTCATTAGCCCAAAAACAATCGTGAGCGTCGTCGAGGCTGGACAGGTGTGCCTTCTTCCCAAATCTACCGTGGAAAATCAGCTGTGATGCTGGATAGGCTTTGCATCCTTGACTTTCACGAGCGCAATACCCGTGCTGCTCCTGTGACCAGGAGCTTCTTTCTCTTCATCTGCTGAACTGATCTTTCTCTGACCTTTTATTCACACAAGAGGCACATTGTGTTCGCACGGGTTTCTGCAAGTTCGCACGCGTTTTGTACAATTTCGCAATTTGCGAAATTGTACAAAACCCTCGTGAACTTGCAGAAACCCGTGCGAACATAAAAAAAAATCTGCGCGGATTTTGCAGATTTTCGCAATCCGCAAATTCGCAAATTCGCGGATTGCCAATCCGCAAAATCCGCTCATGCCTACTCCTCTCCACCGTAGCCTACGGGGAGTTCTCTAAATCATTGCCCAACAGACAGTCTACAGGCATGGTGGGCCTCACAGCCACTTGAAGAGTTCCTGAGACCCCCCCCCCCCCCACTCAAAGGGAACCTGAGCCACCTCACACTGGCTCTCTGAGTTGTCTGCTCACACTACAGGGTAGAATGCATGAGGGACAACCTGTTCTTCGGACACCAACTGGGAGCTGACAGCAGTTACACTGGCTACTGTGTCTCTTAGAACCTCCACTCTATGGCCATTGATGGTCACCCACTGCCTGTACTTCTTAGTGTTTTCAGGCAGTGCAGGTTTAGGGATCATCTCAAAGTCTCCTAATGAAACAAGGGTCAATTCTACAGGATCCCACCCCTCTGGGGCGCCCATCTCTTCCTCTCCCAGTGCTACACTAGCAAGTTGGCGGGGTGGTGCAGAGTGGTCCCTCAGGGGACAATGGGAGTCAAAATACTGGTGGCCCACTTGACCACACTTAAAAAAAGTAAGGGGCCCCCTCTGAACAGGCCTCCCTGTCGGGGGCACTGACCTCTGCTCTTGGGTAGGCTGGGATAACACAGCTTGGTTCGTTTGGGAATTCCTTTGGGGTCCTCTTGGAAACTCCCTTGGTTTACCCCTGTCCCCCCACTTCTCTGCTGGGGACCCTGCCCACCTTTGGCGAAGTCTCCCATTGGACCCTTGCGAACCCGGGTGCTCATCCAGCGGTCTGCCTCCTCAGCAAGCTTCCTAGGGTTATTTAGCTTGTAATCATTCAGGTGCTGGAGTAGCTCAGGAAAACAATTACTAGATAAATGCTCCCATGCAATCAAATCATAAAGTTGCTCAAAAGTTTCTACTTTGCTACTTCTTACCCAGTGCTCCATTGCTCTGCAAAAAAAGATACAAATCCAACCCACTTGGTACCCTCTAACTTCTTGCAGGTTCTAAACCTCTGCCTATACATCTCAGGGGTCAAACCATAGCACATCATCAAAGCTTCCTTCATGTGGGCATAAACCATTCTACTCTCCTGGGGCAGGTCAAACAAGGTATCCCTCCCCTCACTAACAAAGGGGCCCCACAACCCCGCTCCCCAATCCTTCTCAGGGACCCAGTGTGACACCATGGCTAATTCGAAGTCTGCAAACCACTGCCCAATATCTTCACTTTTGTGGAAATCCTTAATAACCCCTTTGAGTATATATACTCTATTCTCAATATGCACCACAAGTATGCTGCCCCCAGAGGAGGAGATCTCTACATTCTTTGCCTTAATCTCCAACTCCCTCAATGCTCTCATGTTCAAATTTCATCTTCTTTATCTCAACCTCTAACTTCTTGTTCTCTAGATCCCTCTGACCCTCCATCTTGAGTTTAGCCATCTCCATATTATGCCGCCTCTCTCTCTCTCTCTCCCTGTCCTCCATCTCTTCTGGAGACAGGCCCCTTGAGGACACACTAGTGCACGGGCTGGAAAGCGCTTTACCACCTACCAAATCTACTACTTCCACCTGCCGCTCTCTTGCATCCTCGCCCTCCTCCACAGGCTCCCCCACCCCATCTTTAGGGGCATCTCTGGCTTCTAGCCAGCCCTTCAGGGCTTTGTAAAACTCTTCCCTTTTAGTGAGACCTGTGATAGGGACTGTGAATTGTTTGCAAAAATATTTGAGCTGCTTTTAATTGTAGGTATCTAATTTCTCTTCTTCCCAGGAGAGCTCCTCGGAGGCATTGGATCTGGGCTTGCCCATTGTAGGAACAACTAGCGATATCAATCAAAAATAGAATTAAAAACCTCAAAAATATATGTGGTTGTGGTATGGTCTGCACTCGCCAGTAGTGTACACTATAATTACTGTATGCGATCATAAATGCAAGTCCAGATCCTCTCCGCTGACCACTAATGTTAGAAATTGGGTCTCTAGTTGGCAATGGTTGGCCACTGTCCAAGTAGGGACCCTTTTTCCTAAGTCAGAGTAATGGGGCTACAGCCTTTGATAACCCCTGCTCAACCCTGTGGTAACATAGAACGAGCAGCTAGGCTTATCTCAGAGGCAGTGTTTGAAGCATTTATGATCATACACAGTAACACAGTGAGGAACACTGCAAAGGGACACCACACAAGTAGTTATACTAATTAAATATCTTTATATATAGACTCAACACAAGACCAATAACGTTAAAAAGCCACAATGCAATAGAATGGGGTTATTCTTGGAGTGCTGTAAAAATAGTTCAAAGTGTGCAAATAGAAGTTCAGTTCAAGGCAGTGGTCTCTGAGACCCTTTTACTTTCCAAGTACCTGGATTTCATAGCAAAACCAGCAAAATGTCACAAACTAGCTGTAGCGATGATTTTCCTCAGGCGAGGCCGGCAATGAATTGAATCCTTGCCGCAAGGGAGGATGATGCGACCTTCTGCAGATGCGTGCGTGACAAAGCGACAAACTTCTTCACCCTAGGCCAGCGATGCATGGAATCCTTGCTGCAAGGGGGATGATGCGCTGGACCTGTAGCGTGTGCGACCCTGTTGCGAGGTGAAGAAATGGTGCACGCGAGGGGGCGACGATCCGGGTGCGATGAAAATGGCATGGCGCCGGCACCGCGATGTCGTGATGCGACAATCTCGATGCGATGATCCGGGGTTAGCGAGCACTCGGCGGCCCGCAAACGTGCAATGCGATGACCTTTGGATGTAAGGGAGCACTTTGGGGCCCGCAAGCGTGCGATGATTTGTGGTTTGCGAGCACTCGGCGGCAGCAGCGCAGTAATTTTTCCTACGCTTTTCAGCTGCGACGGCTCACAAACAGGTGTTAGCGACGATTGCAGCACTCTCTTCTCTGAAGTAGAACTAGAAGGCCTGGAACTCACAGGGGCCTCACCTTCAGATAGAAATCCTCACTGGGAGGAATCAGGTGGATGGTGGGGGAGTCAGATGTGCTTGTGACTCCAGCAGGAGGCTAGCTCTCTTCTAGCCCTTGGGTGATTGCTTTAGCAATGTTGAATCAGTGCTGATTTTAACAAATTTTTGTAAAAATAGTGGAACTATCAATAGTATCATGACTGCAACCTCAAATAAAAAATCTATGCAGAGTAGAGGATGGTTCCACCATGCATGTACTCACTCTCTGAACCAGCTAAAACAAGCACTGTCTAGTAGATGTAGGGACATGGCGCTTGTTAAGAATTTAAGACTGGCTTACAAATTACAACTAAAACGGAGAAAGAGAGAGCTTCAAGAGGAGGCCTGGGACAAATTAACAATGTCTGTGGATACATCAAACAGCCAGCTGTTCTGGGAAATAGTTAATTCATCTTTTCTAAAAAATGAAGAGGCTCCCGAAATGACATCTTATGTCAGTAGTGAGGCATGGGTTGCACATTTTACTAGTATTTTTAACCCAGGAAATATAACTAGAACAGATTCCAGGGATCCAGGTATCTGGCTAATTCTACATCTAAATATCACACTAGCCGAGGTAGAGCAAGGAATTAACAGTAGCAAGAGAGGGAAAGCACCTGGCCCGGATGGTGTACCAGTAGATGTGTATAAAGCCACACCTGCTCTCTGGGGCACCATATTAAATAGAGTTTTTAATGCCGATGTAATGGAAGTAGCCCCCTCAACGTGGGCCAAATCTATAATAATTCCCATATTATGAAAGGGAATAGATCTGAAGCCAAAAGCTATCGGCCGATTTCTCTTTTAGATTTGTCAATTAAAATTATGTGTGGGGGGCGTGGCTAGCAGCCGAAAGCAATGGCTGCTGCTTAACCGAGCTCTCCTCGGCCCACGGCACAAAAGCCATGCCACAGCCTGCACGTCCTGCTTGAAAACGCGAACTAGCGAGAGGGAGGCTGCCCCGACACCCCCTACCCGGCCACGACCCAGCAGCTGAAGACTCTGCTCCCGGGGCGGCGGAGTTCCATGACGGCGGTGCCGGGGACGCGGTGTAAAGATGGCGCCATCGGCCTGAGGTGAAGGTCGAAGGAGAGAGCGGCCCGCTGTGGAGCTTTCGGCTCTGCGGCACCTGTGTGGTGGTGGGGCCGGTAAGGTGCGGCAGGGACGGGTGGAGTGCCGCGACCGGCGGGGGGGGCCCTCCCCTCTATCACCGTGCGGCCGAGCGGGCGAAGGCCCCGGTCCGGGAGCATCTAAAATCCAGGCCCCGGCTTCTGGGCCTATCGATTGAGTGCGGCAGCTGAAGGAGGAGAGAGCGCGGCAGGGGCGCGGTTGCCCGATCGTGACCCCCGCTGCCCAATCGTGACCCCCACTGGTGATAAGGACTGAGAGGAGGGGGCCTCACTTCACTACTGGGCACGCCGGCCTGATGAGCCTGCCGCCTGGGGACGCTAGGAGGCACCAGTGATAGGTGGCGCTGTGGCCCAGGCCCTTGAGCATGTCCCCAATCTTGCTGGAGTGTGCTCTGGAGCCAGGCATCCTTTGTGACTTTGGGCCTCTGAAGAGTGGCGCTGCACGGGCTAGGTTTGGCCAAATACCTTCTTCAACTTGGCTGGGGAGAGCCTGATTGAGCTAGCGCCTCTGAAGCTTTGGGGCCCTGTGAAGGGCTCCATGAGCCTATAGGGGGGCCTTCCTGATTGCTCCATTCCCCCCCTGCACCCTGCGCAGCAATCAGTTGCAGGGCGCGTTGCTTTGCCCCCCCCCCCTACTCCTGACCTAAACAGCCTTGCTCGGCTTGGTGGCACTTTCGGAGGGACCGGGCCCTGTGCAACAGACTGTGGACTGGCGCTTGGGCTGAATTACATGCGGAACCCGCTGGAGCGCCCTGCAATAATCTCTACAGACCCAGTGGTGCCTCCCCTAATGAAGATTTCTCGAGTTGCTGCAAAGTAGTGGAGAGCCGGGACTGTCAATTGCACTCATCCTTACAAGGAAGTGAATTGGCATCTAACGGCCCTGAAAATGGCGACGGGGGGCAGGGGCTCCAGAAAAAATACCCAGAGACTGCTGTCTAAATTTGCATGGTCCAAGGGAGGAGATAAAGGCGACTCACCGAGGTCAGACAAGGGTGCGTCGGAGGAGGCACAACCAGCTGATCAGGAGCCTATGCTTCGCGATGTTCTGGCGGCTATCGGTGGAATGCGTACTTCCATGGACTCAGTCACAGTGGAGGTTTCCCTGCTCAGAGCGGACTTCAAACAAATGAACGAGAAAGTACAAGAGCTTAAGATAGCGATGACAGCCCTGCAAGATGACACCTCGGAACTTCAACGTCAAATGGCGGAAATGGAGAAACGGCAGGTCAGAATGGCACAACAGCTGGACGAATATGAAGGGAGGGCCTGCCGAAACAACATCCGGATCCTGGGCGTTCCGGAAAAAATGGAGGAGCCCGCGGCTGATCTTTCTGTCGAGAACCTAATCACTAAACACCTAAAGCCCAAGGCGCTATCCAGTTACTTTTCCATAGAGCGGGCACACAGGGTGCCAGGCAGGCGACCCAAGCCTGGAGCCCTGCTGCGGCCGTTGATCGCCAGGGTTTTTAATTTTAGAGACAGGGACAGTGTTCTGCAATGCTCCAGATCCGGCCCCCGCTCAAAATTGATAACTATGAGGTGTCTTTCTTCCCCGACTTTACGGCCAGAGTCCAAGCACAGAGGAGGAGTTTCCAAGCAGTCAAGCGGGAGCTGCGTAGCAGAGACTTGAAGTATGCGATGCTCTTCCCGGCAAAGTTGAGCGTGAAATGGGATGGTAAGCCCTGGTTCTTCGATTCACCGGATGCGGCCTGGGAATGGCTGGAGGGCTGGACCACTGTTGAAGGCCGAAGGGGTAATCGGCGAGACAGAGCGGGACAACGGAACGGTGATGGTCCTGACATGGCGGCGGAGGGACCCGCAACGGAGCCGAGTGGTCTAGACGGAGAAGAGTGAAACAGCTTCCTGATTGACTGCAGGACATGCCAGCTTGGCCATACGCAAGTAGAGTGGGAGGGTGGAGAATTGGAAGAACTTGTCCGTACGTGATCCCTAGGCGGGGTTTAGCTTTGCAGTGTTAATGGCGTGTAATGTGTTTGATTTATTGACTGCTTAGACATGTTATGATTCTTATTAGGGGCGTCTCTCAGATTTTTTGGCTGTGATTTATTGTCGACAGTATAGGTTGCCAGTGGACGGGGGGGGGGGCTCGGTTACCCCTTTGTGTTTCAAGCACGTTTGGGAGGGGTAGAGGCACTCTGCCATGTTGGGGGGTGGGTTGTTTCACATCCACAGGCAGGGGAGCAGGAAGGGGGGTGAGCAGGAGAGGGGGGGGGGAATTCTTCGGGGTTTGCTGGAAGGGTATTCAGTATGTTTGAGTATTGCAGGATGGGAATGTGTGTTTTTTTTTGTTTTGTTCCAAGTTTCAGTTTTGGGCTGCGACCACTTGCTATGATTGGCGGGATGTGTGATGATAAGAATGGTTTGGAAGACTGCGGTAGTGATGATGGAGGACCCGGTATTGATGTGCACTGATGTTTCTGCCTGCGCCCCCTCCCTGACTCCTGTGTCCCCTATGAATTTTGTTACTTGGAATGTACACGGGCTGGGAGATAAGATTATACGGGGATTGGTACTGTAGTATATAAGGCACACAGCACCGGCTATAGCATTGCTTCAGGAAACGCACTTGGTGGGATCGACATGTAAGGCCCTGGATCGCTGGGGAATATAAAACGGTAGCGCATACAGAGTTCTCCACGGGCTCCAGAGGGGTTGGCATCCTAGTACGGAAAAGATTTCCCTTAATTGTGCAACAGGTATAGGAAGAGACCCTTAGAAGATTTGCTGCCATAACGTGTCAGTGGGAGGGAAAGCGATTCAATATTGTCTTGGTGTACATTCCCCCTGCCCTCCACTCAGTGACCTTTCCAGCTCTTAGCGCATTCTTATTGGATTTACCAGAGGGTGAACTTATTGTGGGGGGGTGGACTTCAATGCAGTAGTGAATGGAGAACTGGATCGCTACCCAAGCAGAATGGTAGGGGCGGGTAACTCACGTATTAATGGGTTTTTTGGACGCAATGGGCCTTATAGATGGATGGAGATACAAACACCCAGGGGAACGTGGATATACTTTTCAGTCGGGGGCACATAATAGTCTCTCATGTATTGACTATTTCTTTGTCTCCGCAGACAGTCTCCCTTATTTGACTGACACAGAGATACGGCCAAGGGGTATCTAAGATCACTCACCGGTCTGTTTAACCTATACCTCCCACATCAAAGTGCGCAAACACATTTTTCCCATTTCCCCTGGCTATTTACAGATCCCTAAAATTTGAAAGGATATTGTTAGTCACACAGCACTACTTTCAAGATAATTCAGACTCAGTACAGTCCCCTGGCGTTATGTGGGAGGCATACAAGACAGTGCTGCAGGGGCAGGCAATTTCTTCCATTACGGGGCACAGGCGGGCGATGAGGGGCGACCTAGAGGCAATTGAGGCTGAACTGATAGTGCTTCAGAAGATACATGAGGCCGATCCCACTGCAGAGGCAGCTCATAATCTACGCCTCAAGCAATGCGAGCTAACTGAACTCCAAAAGGCACAAGTCAAGCTGCGACTTCAAACCACTAGGCATACTATTTACGAACAGGGTGCTAAGACAGGCAGACTTCTAGCATGGCTAGATAAGAAGGAAAGGGCACAAAGGACAATTGCGCAACTCCGTACCCCGACAGACGTAATTGTCACGTCTCCGTCAGGCATCACAGACACTCTAGCTGACTATTATGAACAGGTCTATACATCTACCTCGCAAATGACAACGGAGGAGGCCCAGACCTACATTAAAGACATAAAAATGCCCTCTTTGTCGGGCGATGAAGCCCTGCTCTTAGAATCTGACTTTACGAAAGACGAGGTTCTGGCTGCAGTCCACTCACTGCAATCGGGTAAGGCTATGGGACCCAACGGGATCCCTATTGAACTCTATAAATGTGTCTCTGATCTAGCTGTTCCTTATCTTCAAGCAATGTTCCAGGACAGTCTGAGAAAGGGTGAGCTGCCACTAGCTCAAAGAATAGCTACTATAATTACAATACCTAAGCCGGGCAAACCCCTGGACAAATGTACGTCATATCGCCCGATATCCCTACTTAACGCGGAAGCCAAGATCCTGGCCAAAATGAACGCAAATCGACTAACTCCACATCTTGAGACACTGATCCACCCGGATCAATCTGGGTTGATGCCCAACAGAAGTACTGCTCTTAATTTGCGTCGGGTACACAAAGTGTTGGCGTAAATACTGAGTCTCCCAGAGCCTGCAGTTATCCTATCCTTGGATGCTCGGATGGCGTTTGATATGGTGGAATGGCCATATTGATTTGCGGTCCTCCGGCACCTCGGCTTTGGACCCAAGTTCTGTGTGTGGGTTGAGCTACTGTACACTAAGCCATTGGCGCATGTGGTGGCCAATGGCCATATTTCCAGGAATTTTCTGCTGAGCTGTGGCACTCGCCAGGGATGCCCATTGTCGCCCTTGCTCTTTGCGCTGGTTTTGGAGCCGTTAGCAGCTTGGATCCGATGGGACCCCATGGTTAGGGGCCTCAGCTGCACAGCAACGTGGGAAGACCGCATATTGTTGTATGCGGATGATATCCTTCTGTATTTGACCCTCCCCAGGCGCTCAATAATAGTGCTTCTTAACATTTTTGAAATTTTCGGGCGGGTTTCGGGATACAATATCAATTGGTCCAAGTCGGTCCTGTTTATCCTCAAGGGCCCTCCGCCTCAGCTTCCGACGGATTGCCCCTTGAAAATCACTGAAGAACCCCTTAAGTATTTAGGGATTTGGGTAACGCCTAATCAAAACGCCTTCCATCATAATCTGGAGCCCCCGCTTGATCGCTTTCGGGCAGATGTTAAACATTGGCATTCCCTGCCCCTGACCCTTCTGGGTAGAACAGCTTTGTACAAAATGATGACACTGCCCCGACTACTATATGTCCTCGAGAATACCCCTTATCTTGTCGCCCCGAAATACTTTAAGTCCATAGAGGCACTGATCTCGGGCCCCCTCTGGGGCAGTAAACCGGCACGTATATCTCGTCAAAAACTGGTCAAGAGCTGGTACGATGGCGGGATTGCCCTCCCAGATATCCAGTTATACTATTGGGCGGCCCAACTGAAGATTATAAATCATTGGCTGCATGCCTCTCAGGAAGAGCCGGCATTTAAGGTGGATAGATATGATCTCGGTGAGGCGGGTGTACTTGGCGCGCTCTATGATAAAAGAGGCGCCTCAGCCCTGATCGGCCCAACGGCACACACAGTTAAATTATGGTATGTGGCTCAGGCCCATCTTAAATGTACAGACATAATTACTCAAATGACGCCGCTTTGGTCGTCTTGTCGGCTGGGCGACCTGCGTAATAGTAAAGGCTTTGGAGCATGGGACCTGATTGGGATCTCAACGGTGGGGGATCTATGGAAACAGGGCAACATTGTGACATTTGAGCAACTTAAGACCCAGTATGACTTAGCTCCTACGGAGTAATTTCGGTACCTGCAAATACGCCACGCCCTGGGGTCACTTCTCCGGCCTGGTGATGTTGTGCCCGAATCCACTCCGCTTGAGGATGGGCTTCTCACAGAACATATGCCCAAAAAAGCGACCTCCTTTGTATATCGTAAGATAATTAATAATTTACCTGACCCCACCTTGAAACTAAAAGACTCATGGGCCAATGAGATAGGAGAGTTAGATGAGGCAGATTGGCAGACTGCGCTTTCCTCCCCCCGGGAAGTGGCTATACCCTCCAGACTTAGGCTTGTAGAATTGAAAATATTGCATCGTTTGTATTACAGTAGGATTACTTTACACCCGATTGGGAAAGCCTCACACAAATATTGTTTAAGGGGATGTGGGGAGGAGGGGTCGTTCTTTCACACCATCTGGGACTGCCCCCTAGTGGCCCCGTATTGGGCCAAGGTCATGAGGACTATGTCGCAGGTGGTAAAGGTATCGGTGACTCCGGATCCTAGGTGCTGTTTATTGAACATCTGGGAACCAAATGATTTAACGCATTCCACACAGGATTGGATGACACTAGGCATAAGGTATGCTAAAAGGAACCTAGCCAAATTTTGGGGAACCCCAGCGGTGCCTACGATCAAGGATTGGTGCAGCGATTTGGACTTTGCAATGATGGCAGAGAGGGCTGTGTACCTGAACCGGATATGTCCACGGAAGTGGGTTCGACTATGGGGTGCATGGAACGAATACAAAGGGTTTTTTGTGCAAACCGCCAGTGCTGGACAGTGAGGATGATTCAGAGTGAGGGTGGAGGGGAGATATGGATCCTTAATACTATGCTGGGTACTTTCATTATCATGATTGTTTGTATACTTACCAGCTGTACTCTCAATTTGCATGTTTCGAGTGCTGATCACTACACGCACACTGTAAGATCACTGTATGCCCTATGTTTTCTTTATAAAATAATAAAAATGGTTTAAAAAAAAAAATTATGAGTAGGGTTCTACTTGTTAGGTTAGAGGAGTGGGCTGAGGAAAATGGGATTTTAACGCAGTCCCAATATGGATTTAGGAAAGGGCGGGGAACCCGTGAACAGTGCATTAATTTGGATTTAATAATTGGTAAATATACACGTGCAATTCAAAGGTCCCTTTTCCAATGCTTCGCTGACCTTAGCAGCGCATTCGACTTAGTGGATCATGCCCCGTTATGGCCGATTTTACTAGGTCTTGGTGCCCCAGAGTCTATTGTTGTCATTTTGGCAAGGCTTTATGAAAAATTATTAACATCCGTGCGGTATGGCTAAAGGGGTGAGTGTACCCCCAAATTTGAGGTTAAATCAGACATCCGGCAAGGCTGCGTCCTTGCTCCACTCCACTTTACACTCTTTATAAATGAAGTAGATGCGGCACTTAAACTTGTAAAGTCGGATGTACCCAGGCGGAGGGCCAAGATGTGCCGATTCTGCTCTACGCAGATGATGCCGTACTTTTATCAAGAACACCTATAGGCCTACAGAGGTTAATAGATAACTATGTCGATTTTATCAAGGGCAGAAAGTTGCAGATTAAGAAAACTAAAATGTACACTATGATTTGTGGTTCGAGGCCTGGGAGAACAAAACCTTTTTTTGTAGAAGGACAGAAAATACTAACAGTAGATAAGTTCTGCTACCTAGGAATAACCTTTTCTGGTACTGGTAAATGGTCGCAGGAAACGATGAACGTTAGGTCCAAATTGGTAAAAAGTGTACACAGGTTTTTTAGGTTTGCTGCCAAACTAGGAGACCGCCAAATTCAAGATATGTTGCACATTTATCAATCAAGATGTACCTCAATAGCACTTTATGGTGCGGGGGTATGGGGCTATTATTACCATGGAGATTTGCTAACAGAGGAAAACAGGTTTCTTAAAAAGCTACTCTGCTTACCCACTTCTGGATCTTCCGATTTAGTACATAGCGAAGTGGGGATTAATTACCTGACAGACTTAATTGGGTTAAGACCTCTGTTGACATCGAGATCTATATGGATGAAAGAAGAAAGTGCATTCAATAGAAGCATTGTTAAAGATTGTCTTCAATTAGACAATTGTTCAAAGATCCCTTGGCTTAACTACATCACTAACATCCAAGAGGCAGTCACGGAGACCCCCTCTCCAATGGGATGGACGGACCACTACCTCGTTAAACTTATGGTTCCTGCACCACATCGGCAGTATAAAACTGAATCCAACCAACGCCTTAGAAGACCTTGGCACAAGCTCTCCACTCCAGCTCTACATAAAACCTTAGGTAACTTCCACTGCGATACTAATCAGGAGATAGAAGCGACCTATACCTCCTTCACTACCTGGATTACCAATGGCCTCGACACTCTCATCCCAGTTAAATTGACTAAAGGACGCAATACGCCCTCTAATCCATGGTATGATGATACCCTCAAAGCGCTTCGTAAGGATTGTAAAAAAGCCGAGCGCCAATGGAGAAAAAACTTTGACAACCAGGATAAAGCAAACTATCTATCCAAACTCAAATGCTACCATAAAGCCATCAGATCCTCCCGCGCTTCTTTTTATGCTAACAAAATTAGCTCCAACCCAAACCCATCTAAAGTAATTTTTAGGCTAGTCAAAGAACTTCAAAACCCTAGGGCGCCATCTCCAAAAATCTCATCCAACGAACAATGTGAGCAACTTGCCACATACTTCGTTGAAAAAGTTCAAAAAATATATGCAACCTTTCTGCAGAACCCTCTTCACCCCAGAGAGCCTACAACCACAGTCCCCACCCGTATCCCTCTCACCCAAATTCCTGCCATCACTGCCGCTGAACTGACCAAACTATGCAGGAAGGTGAAGTCTGGGTCCCCAGCTGATCCGATGAGCCCCTCTCACTTCCTGGACTCATTGGATCTTTTTCTACCTCCCATGATGGATATCCTTAATCTCTCCTTTACCTCTGGATCTGTACCTATCGCTTGGAAACAAGCGTGGGTATCACCAATAATTAAGAAACCCTCCCTCGACCCTTCCAAACCGGAAAACTACCGACCAATATCCCTTCTGCCCTGGATATCCAAGATAGCAGAGGCCCATGTCAACGGCATTCTCTCGAAACATGTGAACCGTCACGGAATTTTGGATCCATCCCAAAATGGCTTTCGAGTGGGCCACAGTACTGAGTCCGCCTTACTGGCCACCACCGAACATCTCCGGACGATCCTAGACTCCGGGCAAAGTGCTGCGCTGATTCTCTTAGATCTCAGCGCAGCCTTTGACACGGTATCCCATGACATCCTTCTGGAGCGTCTGGAGATGGCCGGTGTAACTGGCCTCGCTCTTTCATGGTTCCAATCCTTTCTTAAAGACAGATCTTTCAAAGTGTCAGCCCCCCCATTTCTTTCTAAATCTCACCCCATAGCCCAAGGAGTCCCCCAGGGTTCAGCGTTAAGTCCCTCCCTCTTTAACTTATATGTCCAGCCGCTTGCGGATGTGGCCAAGGAGTGGGGACTCACGCTGGTCTCATACGCCGACGACACCCAGTTGGTCGTCACCCTCTCGGAAAGCCCGTCCACCGCGGCATCCAAGTTTAGAGAGGGCATGGCATCAGTGGCACAATGGATGACGGACAACTACCTCCAACTTAATGCCGGGAAAACCGAGGTGCTCCTCCTTGGCCGTAACACCTGCCTATGGAACGAGCACTGGTGGCCGTCATCCCTTGGCACCACTCCATCCCCTAAAAACTGTGTAAAAAATCTGGGAGTCTGGATGGATGCCAATCTCAGCTTCCAGTCACATACTAAAAAGGTGGGAGCCACCTGCATAGGGCTCCTAAGGAACCTCCGGCCTATACTTGGACTCTTTGACTCTAAAGCTCGCCAGCTTATTATCCAGGCAACCATCTTGTCCCGCCTGGACTATGCCAACGTTCTTCTACTGGGAGCAAACAAAGCGGAAATAGCTAGGTTCCAGCGTATCCAGAATACGGCGGCCAGATCACTGGTCGGTCTCCCACGCAGATGCTCAGCCAGAGCTACCATCCGTAAAACTACACTGGCTGCCCGTGGAGCACAGAGTGAAATTCAAAGCTCTTATCACGATCTTTAAGATCGTCAAGCAGGGAAACCCCCCCCTGTTGCGAAATCTGGCCCGACCATACGTCCCCGGCCGCGACCTTCGCTCCTCTAACCAACTCCTCCTGACAGTCCCCAGAATCAGACTCAGCCGCACTGGTGGCCGCTCCTTTAGCGTCCTGGGGCCCAAGATATGGAACGCTCTCCCCCTAAGTATTCGCTCCATAGATTGTCTCCCGGCCTTTCGCAAAGCCATCAAGACCCACCTCTTCCCCGCTCTCTAGGGCCCTCATCCTCCCCTCCCCGTTCTGTAAGAGTTAGTTTGTCTCTTAGCGCCGGGACACCCCATTGCTGGGGTAGCTGATGCGCTCTACCAAACCTAGAAATTAGAAATTAGAAATTTTAACTTTTAAGGATCTATTTAATATAAATACCTCGGAAAATCCCAATGGAGTAATAGGAATTTCCGAACCTGAATTGAAAAATACGTTTTTGGGGAAGAAAAAACATGAACGCCAAAAAAGTAATGGAGATTTAACAACTTGCAAGTTCTGTTACTCAAATTTGGAAATTGAGGGATTCCAAGCATATTTACGCCAGGTAACTAGATCATCATATTGATTTGTTCTCACAAGAATGAGATTAGTCCTCGTCCATCACCTGGTAGCATTCCCCTGTGTAAAAAAGTATCCCGTTTCCCCTTGCCCATGTGATGGGCATACAAAATAGAGCACTTTACACTTTCTCCTTATATGTGACCTGTATTTGAACCTCCGTATTGCTTTCCTTAAACCCTTGTTTAAAAAATATTGCACTTTAACTACGAATGCTGCTATAAGTCTGCTGTTTACATTGCGAGAGCCAGATATCTGTTTTTATACTGCAACATATATTTTAAGATCAATTGATGTAAGGAAACGTATGTTGTTTTAAAGTGTTTCAATAGTCAAGATTGTACCCCATTAATGTAATGAATTGTATAGGCTTTTAATAATGTTTTACATGTGCTTTTATTGTTGTTTTATCTGAACCAAATAAAACTTATTGAATTGACTATAAGATGTAATAGTCAAACTGCCCATTCTAGCCTATGGAGAACAGGTAGCCTTGCAGCAGTGAAAAACAAAATGGGGTGTAATTTACTACCAGGACATGCTACACAAGCCATGTCCTACCTTACACATACAATGCACCCTTCAATAGGGGTGACTGATATGATGCCAAGGGAAGGTTCAGGGGTTGGGAAGTGTGGGCACTTCACAGCCAAGATGGCAGTTCTGGACTGCACACAGACACTGCAGAGGCAGGTCTGAGGTACACTTTACAAGCTGTTTCTGTGGGTGGAGCAAACCAGCGCTGCAGGCCCACCAGCAGCAGTTTGGTTACCAGCCCTGGGCACACAGGCCACACTACTAAGGACTAACAGGTAAACCAAATAAGCAAATGAGGGATATATCAATTCACAGTTACATTTACACCGGGAGCATTCGCGCTGTGGCACTGAATGGTAGTGGCACAGCGCCTAGAGCATTTAATACCAGCAAAAACAGAGGAGACAACAGTGAAACATGGAAGGGAGACTCACGCCAATGGTGCCAGGTTTAACAATATGGTTTAACAAATTATATCAAGATACATAATAGGACAATTTTTTAGAAATCCTGGCACATTCAAGGTTTGTTATGGGTACACCAACTTATCGATAATGATTCCGACCTTTCCTTCGCTGAAGATCAATTACGTTTCTCTTTCGCTTCCTCCTATTATGCTAAATATATTTCATTGATCTCTACAATCTTCACCTTCTGCCACCAATTTCAACCCATATACACAACTAATACCTATTCCTCTTGTATCAACATTGTTGTTATTTCATCCTTCAACCTCCTGTCCTAATCATACCATCACCACTCCCACTCTTAACCAAGATAAATCCAGTGTAGAATTACAATGGGAACAAGACTTACATACCAATTTCTCAATTACTTTATGGAACACAATTTGGCTTAAAATACAAAGGTCCTCAAGGGCAGCTAATACAACTCAAACACTATTTTTTTCTACAAAGGACTTCTGCTTACCCCCATACTCAACTTAAAATAAACCGTAGTATTCCTACCTCTTGTTGGTCATGTAATGTCACATTTTCTGACCTAAAACATATTTTGTTTGAATGTCCCTCTACTTATCAATTGTGGTTGCAGGTTTGGAGCAGATACATATTCTAATTCATTCTCAAGTACCTTTTAATTTTAAAAATATATTTCTAGGCAGTCTGAATGATGATTGGTCCTATTACACAGTAAGGTTTGACTTCCTAGATCTAGTACTAGCAGTAGCCTTCCAGCAAATATCCAAATCTTGGAGCACCTCCTCCAACATTTTTTTCCTATCCTGGTGGGATGGTGTCTATTATAATTACAGCATTGATATAGCATATGTTACTCCTCTCTCTCTCACATTCAAAAGAAACATTCTTTGGTCACTGGTGGTGATTTTTCTAAACTCGTTTGTCAAAGCATATAAGCCACAGACCGAAGAGGTTCCCAAGCTTTCTCAAATTTTATTATTGATGTTAATATTTTCTGTAGCATATTTATATTATTGTTCTTATTACGATGTACTTACATTTTATACTTTTTTTAACACTCTTTATTTACAGCTGTTCAGGACACAATAAATCAGTTACATTTCAGCATATGTCATCATCAGCCTCTTTTCCGTTTTCACCCCAACAAATTCTTCCCGTTATCGCAGGGTTATATATGAGTCCCGTACAGTGGAGCTAGAAATGTAATGTCCTAGAGCATCTTGACATAGTACTTATTTCCCACAGTATTGAGGAACAGCAGTACGCTCTCAGCAGTGCCCTGAATTACCATAGGTCGGAAACAAAATGAAAAACCCCCAACAACTCCCCCTCCCACCCCTGGTAGCCCTCCCACTCTCTAACCCTCCCTCCTCCTGGTGGTAACAAAATCCACCCTGAGCTAGCTCTAACCCTTGTATCTAGTATGTGCACTGTCGTGCAATGAGTCCAAGTAATCCGTGCGCTTCCTCGGGTACTAACAGACCTCGCCCAAGGAAACCCCTTGTTGTGTGTAGTCTCTACTCTCCATTCCCCTTGTGCCGGGACAAGGTCCATCTCCTCCAGCGCCAACAACATGAGCTCCCAGTCTTGTGATATAGGGTATTTCCTCTGACCTCGTTCCTCCTTTCTTCTAAGAGCTGTCCCTTCTGCCCGTCCCCACCTCACTACCTCCATCTGCCACAGGGATGCCCCCAGTGATCTGAGGGATTTCCACCTCATCGTCAATGCTCTGACTGTCAGTAGGAGTGCTAAGTCAAGGAATTTCAGCTGAGCCTTCAGTGTCTTGGACCGCCTACGGGACCCCACCAGGCAGGGCAGAGCCTCCTCAGGCACTGGCAGAGGAGTGACTATTCGTAGTGCTTGAGACACCTCGGTCCAAAACCCCCGTATGCGTGTGCAGGACCAGACCATGTGGAGGTACCCAGCCTCATCCTCCCCACATCGTGGGCAACAGTGGGGGGAGTTCGGAAACATTCTGTGTAGCCTCTTGGGGGTCAGATAAGCTCTGTGCAAGACCATCACCTGTATAAATCTAAATTTAACGTTCTGTGAAACCCGCCTAGGGTGCTCCAGGATAGTCTGCCAATCTTTGTCCGTTAGTATCGTGCCTGTGTCTTGAACCCATGAGTCCCTAAGTGTCATGAGTGGGATCGCTGCGTGTGTTCTGACCCCCGTGTACAGCCAGCGTACCAGATGTCCCCCTGCCCCCATATAGTATAATAAGTGAACCAGTTCATTCTGCGCAGGTTGGAGTCGTTGTGGTGCCCAATTGGTTCTTATGTAATACACCACTGTGGCATGTAGCATATAAAGCCTGGGGGGGAGGGGGCGCCTGTAGTCTAAGAAGGCATCATGATCCAATAGATTACCATCCCTGAAAAAGGTGCACACCTCTGCTATTCCGGCCGTCGATCAACAGCGCAGCACCCGTTCCGAGAGCCTACCCTGTGGTGTTGGGATACCCAGTAATGGAAGGTTCGCTGCATATGGTGCAGCCGGAGATGTATATGATAGGGCTCTCTTCCAGCACAACCGGGCCATGCGCAAAAGCAGATGGCAGTCTGGGGGAATTCGACTCCTCGGTAATATCAGGGCGTGTAACTCTCCCCGTCCGAGTCTTTCCGGCGTGTAGTCAATCTCGTAGAGATTCCTACCTGCCGTCCAGTAGGAGAGCCACTGGAGTTGACTTGCATAATATCCCCGGATATCTGGGGCACCCAGGCCCCCTGCTCTGGTCCCCAGCTGAAGCTTACGCAGGCTAACCCGTCTTCTGCCGACCCCCCAAATAAGGCTGATTAAGAGAGTGTTGAGTGTGTTAAACACCTGTTGAGGTAGAATTACAGGTACATTTACGAAAAATATAGCATGCGGGGAATCATGACCATCTTAGAGACTGCGATTCTGTCCATGACGAACAGGGGCAAGGAAGTCCAGAAGCCCACACTATTGCGGAGGCGTGTAATAGCTTGTTTAATATTACCGTCAATTTGATCGTCTGGAGACCTGTACACTTGTATCCCCAGGTACTTAAACGTGGTCTGGGCCACCGGGATCAGGTGCGTTCTGAAAGGACTAATACCAGGACGTGGTGTTTCCCTAAAATAGAATCTGTGCGATTTTCCTGGGTTAATAGCTAAACCTGAAATCTCCTCAAAGTGGTTAAAAATATCGTATAGGGCATTATGATCCGCCTCCAGGTCATTGAAGTACAACAAGATATCATCTGCGTAGATAGATATTAAGTTATGTGTTCCCCGAATCAGGATGCCCATCCGGTCTCCCTGGGCACACAGGGCTATAGCAAGGGGCTCGAGGGCAAGGACAAATAAAATCGGGAACAGGGGGCAGCCGTGCCGAGTGCCTCTGTGTACGGAGTAGCTGTCGGAGACCTGTCGACCTGTGCGCGCCCTAGCCGAAGGCTCTGTATAAAGCAATCTAATCCACGCCAAGAAGGAATCCGGAGACCCAAATCGCTTCAGGGCTGCGAACATAAACAACCAGGACAAAGAATCAAATGCCTGTCTAAGGTCCAGCGCTACGCAGCCAGCCCATGGATATTCCCGTGGCGTGGTCGTCATGAGTGCGTGCAACCTCCGTCTGTTCTGAGAGATACTCCGTCCAGGAAGAAACCCGCACTGGTCCCAGTGGACAAGTGTAGGAAGATAGGGTTGTATCCTTAAAGCTATGGCCTTACTAAGGATTTTATACTCCGTAGAGAGCATCGACAGGGGCCTATAATTGGTCATGTCCAAGATATCTCTGCCGGATTTAGGTATAGAAATAACCAAAGCCTGCATCATCGATTCAGGTAAGTGGCCCTCTTCAAACGCCGTCCAGTATATCTTTTCCAGAACAGGCACTAAGGTGACAGAATAGGTTCTGTAAAACTCCACGGGAGCCCATCTATGCCCGGTGTTTTATTGCGGTTAAGGGATTTAATGTCAGCCCGTATCTCCTGCTGTGTGATGGGCCATTCTAATTCCCGTCGGAAGTCATCCGTCACAACCGGAAAGGGGAGATCGCGTAGGAACTCGGACACTCGGTCCGGGTCCTCTCGGTCAAAGGGGGCGTACAACGCTTTCAGATGGTCATGAAACGCTTGGTTGATCCCTGATTGCGTGCAAACCAGGTTGCCCGATTGGTTGCGTTTTTGGGTTATCACCGGGGGGTCCGGTTGATCTCGTATGAGGCGAGCCAGTAAAGCACCAGATCTATCCGCCTCCGTAATGCTGTCGGCATAAGTATTCTTTGTGGTCTATGGTTCTCAACATTTCCAGTACGTCGGCATGATCTATATTCCTTTTTGCAACTCCCCTCTCTTCCCAGGATCCACACTCGCCTCTCTTTCAAGTATCTTGAACCAATTCTCCACCTCGCAGAGTTTTCGGTGGACTTCCTGCCTGGCTCCCACCAGCTGTCCTATTGCCGCTCCCCGCACTACAACCTACATGACGTCCCACACCACTAAATTAGAGGTTGCAGAGTCCCAATTTTCTGTAAAGTATTTAGTCAAAGTATCGGACAAGGTCTCCCGGAAGGGGCCGTCCTCTAGGAGGAGCGGGTTTAGCCGCCAGGTAGGCACCGGGTTCGGGACTCGGCCCCAGATGAGGCTGAACGACAGAGCTCTGCGATCTGAAAAGGTTTTGGCCAAATACTCCGGGGCACCTATCTTAGAAACCAATGACCCAGAGCGCATGAATCTATTAATCCTAGTGTGTAGAGAGTGTAAGTGGGAGTAGTAAGAATATTCGTTAAGCTCCGGATTCAGACATCTATCAGACCCCAACCCTCAGCCCATGTCAGGAACACCTCAGTCGGCGCGGGGGTGTCCCACTTGTGGGACACCCCCGCGCCGCACGGCCACCAGCTGCTGCGTGTGCCCCTCTGCCCTGCTGCCTCGCTGCCGCTGACCACGCCCCCTCCGGCGTGCTCCGTGATCGCCTGCCGGCTCTCCTGACACTGCTGCTAGGTGTTGTCTTTTTGCCCTGTTTTTGCCCCCATTTGTGCCTGTTTTTATTGATTTTGTGTGCCTGTGTTTACGTTTTCCTTCCTGATTGTCCGCCTACCTCGCCGCCCTCCGCTCTCCCTTCCCGCCAACGCCGCTTTCCCCCGCCCCTTTTTCTCTTCTGTACCCTCCCCGCTCCCGCCTCCCAGCTGCTCCGCCCACCCGCACACTTCGCCTTAAATGGCGACCGTGCGACGCAGGTGAGTGTGACCCACTTGTGGGACACCCCCGCGCCGCACGGCCACCAGCTGCTGCGTGTGCCCCTCTGCCCTGCTGCCTCGCTGCCGCTGACCACGCCCCCTCCGGCGTGCTCCGTGATCGCCTGCCGGCTCTCCTGACACTGCTGCTAGGTGTTGTCTTTTTGCCCTGTTTTTGCCCCCATTTGTGCCTGTTTTTATTGATTTTGTTGTGCCTGTGTTTACGTTTTCCTTCCTGATTGTCCGCCTACCTCGCCGCCCTCCGCTCTCCCTTCCCGCCAACGCCGCTTTCCCCCGCCCCTTTTTCTCTTCTGTACCCTCCCCGCTCCCGCCTCCCAGCTGCTCCGCCCACCCGCGCACTTCGCCTTAAATGGCGACCGTGCGAACGCGCAGCGGTCACGCGCAGCGGGCGCGCCGATTGTGCACCGAAGGCGCGCCAAAGGTAAGCCCGTCTGCGCCCGTCCGCGACCGGATCGCGACCAGCGCCAGGACCCCTGTCCCACGAAGACCCCGACCTACCCGCCTGTCGTACTCCGCCGCCACCCTCATCGCACTCAACACCGGCCGACTCCCAGAATGCCACCAAGCCACTCCACGACGCACCCACGGACCTTTCAGCTGCCACGCCTGCAAATTCACCTGCACCCGGACCTGCCTCGCACCAGCACCCGCCAAGTCAAACACCTGCAGCACCCACCTCAAGTGCATCCTGCTCAACACCCGCTCCGTCCACAGACACGCCATCGAACTCTGGAACCTTCTAGACGCCACAGCCCCTGACGTTGCCTTCCTCACGGAGACCTGGATGAACGCCTCTTCAGCTCCCGACATCGCCATCGCTATCCCAGAGGGCTACAAGATCGTCCGGAGGGACCGCAACGCCAACCAGATGGGAGGAGGCATCGCCATCATCCACAGGAACACCATCCGTCTCACGACCAGCACCGACAACACCCTGACCAGCGCCGAACACCTGCATTTCCAGATCCACACCAACCCGAACACCACCCTCAGAGGCACCCTGATCTACCGACCCCCTGGACCACGCACACAATTCAGCGAGGACATCGCCGACTTCGTCAGCCCGCATGCCCTTCCCTCCGCGGACTACATCCTCCTGGGGGACCTCAACTTCCATCTGGAGAACAACAACGACCGCAACACCAGCACCCTGCTCGACAACCTCGCCAATCTTGGACTCAAGCAACTGGTGTCCACCCCCACCCACCTCGCCGGACACACACTCGACGCAGTCTTCTCTTCCAGCACAGACATCGACTTCAGCCACGCCACAGAGCTTCAATGGACGGACCACAGCTGCGTCCACTTCACCTTCAAGAGAACGACGACCCACCACCACCAGCAACAGGCCGCCCGCAGAAGCTGGAACAAGATCACAGCAGACCAGCTCGCCACCTCCCTGAGCCAGCACCCTCCTGCCAGCTCAGCGAACCCCAGCCAGGCCGCCGACAACCTCACAAAGTGGATCAGCATCTGCGCAGACGAGCTCGCCCCGCTGAGGACCCCGCCCAGCAGACCCGGCAGCAAGAAAGCCCTGTGGTTCACCGACGAACTCAAGAGCTCCAAGAAGAACTCAAGAGCCCTCGAGAAAGTCTGGAGAAGGGAACCTACACCAGACAACAAGACCTCCTTCAAGCTTGCCACCCGGAAGCACCACCAGCTGATCCGCGCCGCCAAGAAAACAGCATTCAAGGACCGGTTGGACAACAACGCACACAACTGCAAGGAACTCTTCAACATCGTGAAAGAGCTTTCCAACCCCAGCGCAGGAAACAACGACATCACCCCATCGCAAGACCTCTGCAACTCCCTCGCTTCATACTTCCACAACAAGATCGCGGACATACACAACAGCTTCAACAACCAACCAACGCACACCATGACCGAACAACCACCCCCCACCACCACCCTCCACGCCTGGACCCCGATCAGCACCGAAGACACCATCCGCACGATGAACTCCATCCACTCCGGATCACCGACCGACCCCTGCCCTCACCACGTCTTCAACAAGGCCGATGCTGTCATCGCACCCCACCTGCGAGACATCATCAACACATCCTTCGACACCGCCACCTTCCCTGAGAGCTGGAAGCACGCCGAACTCAGCGCTCTACTCAAGAAACCATCAGCGGACCCCACCGAACTCAAGAACTACCGCCCCATCTCGCTCCTCCCGTTTCCAGCCAAAGTCATCGAGAAGACCGTCAACAAGCAGATGGCCGCCTTCCTCGAGACGAACGGATCCCTCGACCCCTCACAGTCCGGCTTCCGAGCCAATCACAGCACCGAGACCGCCCTCATCGCCGCCACCGATGACATCCGAGCCCTGATGGACAATGGAGAAACAGCGGCCCTCATCCTCCTAGACCTCTCCGCGGCATTCGACACGGTCTGCCACCGCACCCTAGTACAGCGCCTCAGCAACATCGGAATCCAGGACAAGGCGCTGGAATGGATCATCTCCTTCCTCGACGGAAGAACACAGAGAGTCCGCCTACCACCGTACAAGTCAGAGGCCTCCGAAGTCATCTGCGGCGTCCCTCAAGGATCATCTCTGGGCCCCACCCTCTTCAACGTCTACATGAGCCCCCTCGCGGCCATCGTACGCAAACACAACCTCAGCATAATCTCCTACGCCGACGACACCCAGCTGATCCTCTCCCTGACCAACGACCCCGCCTCCGCCAGAGCCAACCTGCACGAAGGGATGAAAGAGGTAGCCGTGTGGATGACGACCAGCCGCCTGAAACTGAACTCTGACAAGACGGAGGTCCTCATCCTGGGCTCTTCACCCTCCGCCTGGGACGACTCCTGGTGGCCTCCCGCCCTGGGCACCGCACCCAAACCGACAGACCATGCACGCAACCTGGGCTTCATCCTGGACTCCTCCCTCTCCATGACCAGGCAAGTCAACAACGTCTCCTCGGCGTGCTTCAACATCCTACGCATGCTACGGAAGATCTTCTGGTGGATCCCCACCGAGACCAGGAAGACCGTCACCCAGGCCCTCGTCACCAGCCGACTGGACTACAGCAACGCCCTCTACGCCGGTACCACCGCCAAGCTCCAGAAGAGACTCCAGCGGATCCAGAACGCCTCAGCCAGACGGATATATGATGTTACAACACGTACTGTTACAACGCATACCGTTACAACGCGGATTTTACAACGCGAATACTATTACAACGCATGTTTTTACAACGAGTACTATTACAACGCAAAATAGTACTTCAATAGGAAAAATACCATTACCACGCAACATATAACAACGTATACCATTACAACGCATATATATATTAAAAAAATTCTAAGTAAAATAAAACCAGGCACGGGATGCAGGGAAAATAGGGGTTTTGGGCGGGTAAGTGTATTAAAAAACGGCATGAAAAACTACCATATTATTACGAATAACAATTAATTATTTATTAAATAATTACTCGAGTATTAAAATTAATTATTTAATAAATTATTACTCGAGTATTTTTAAAAATAATATATAAATATATATTTATTATTCCCTTTGTAAAATAAAACCTGGCACGGGATGCAGGGAAAATAGGGGTTTTGGGTGGGTAAGTGTATTAAAAAACGGCATGAAAAACTACCATATTATTACGATTACCAATTAATTATTTATTAAATTATTACTCGAGTATTAAAATTAATACTCGAGTACTTACATTAATACTTCGATTAGTAAAAATGATAACATTTTACTTAATTCCTTTCTTATAAACTAAAATATACACTTTTTTATTAGTATACACGATATGTAACTTTTCGGATTAAACAAACAGATATATAGGATTCATGGACGCCATTTTGAAAAGGTATCACAATATTGAGTCCTACTATTATTTCAATGAATATTACCACAACACAATAGCCAAAATGGATGCCAAAACGGCAAACATAACGGTATATAAACTACTTATAATTGATTTTTAAATTATATGTTCTCAGAGAAATAAACGTAAAATTTAAAACGATTTCCAGCGCATATTTTTACAAATAATTTTGTGATACTACACCAAACTTATAAATAGTAGGGAGACACCATTTTGAAATTAGTTGATCCTCAACTACCCGAGAGAGCAGACGTGAAATCTCATTCTGTGACCTTTTCACCCTGTCATCCCAGTTAAAGTTACTGATCTACATAATAGAGCGATTACCAACGATTTACAAGTAAGTAACGTTTACTGAAAACGTTAACTGAATAAATATTAGTCATTTTATATAAATATATACTAAAATAATATGAACTATATTTCTTATTTCAAATGTAATTAAATATAGGGGAAATATTACTGTGAATAAATAAAGATAAACGAAAAATAATTACATGTTTTAAAAATACGTCCAATGTAAATTAACACATAAAATGAAAATAAATTATTTTCTGAGGAAAACGTCATTTTAATAGAATACAATAGCAATAATATATTCTTTATTTATTATATTTGTCTTAGAATTCACTTCAGAACGGTTAAAAACGAGAGACCTAAATATTTCATTTATTTTGGAAACCGACCCGTTTTTGAAAGTTAAAATAAGGTACATCATCATTATTCAATAAATACATTTATTATTTATTATATGTAAAAGGTCGCATTACGAATAAACTTTACATATTTTTTTCTGACAGAGATATTACTTCTAAATTATATCTCGATTCATAACTGGCCCCAAAAACATTTTCGACATCGTTTTAAAAGGTAATAAACATATTTTATTATCAAACTAAACACTGCAATTTAAATGCCAAAAATAAATCTGTTAACACGGAATAAAATAATAATTTTTTTTTAAATGTTTCAGATAAAAACACCAATCCAAGAAAAAAATAAAACCAAGTGCAAGAACCCATTTCTGCAAATCAAACATCCAAACCGAAAAGTAAGTGAAAAGGTTTTCGAAATACATGTATGATTACAGCATAAACACTAAAGAATGCTAGATAGTGTAAAAGTACAGATACATATACCAACTCTAGCTAAGTGCAGCGATGAAAAAAGTGTAGGATAGTGTACAAGTGTAAATTGCTATTCAAACTCCTGTTAAGTGCTGCACTAGAGAAACTGCAGCATACTCTAGAGGTGTAAATTACTATTCCAACTCCTGTTAAGTGCTGCAGTAAAGAAAGTGCAGGATAGTCTAGAGGTGTAAATTACTATTCCCACTCCAGGTAAGTACAACAGTAGGGAAAGAGCTGGATACTTATGAAACATATTAAATAATAATCTTACTCCTGGTAAGTGCTGCTGTAGGGAAAGTGCAGGATAGTCTTGAAGTATAATTTTCTATCCCAAATCCATATAAGTGCAGCAATAGTCATAATACTGTATAATCCACATGAGTAAATTGCAATACCGACTATGAGTAACTGCTGCAGTAGAGAAAGTGCAGAGAAAGTGCTAAAGTATGCCTTATTTCTCTATGACTCGAATGTAAAAAACAAATCAACTGTAACAAATTAAAAATTCACTCTCCTCATAAATTTTAACTAACACATTTTTTACCATACATTTCTTTTTAAAGGACTCTACCCCTCAAGAACTTGAAAAACACCAAAATAAACCAACTGCAAGTGCAAGAACACATTTCTGCAAATCAAACATCCAAAACGAAAAGTAAGTGAAAAACAGTTTTCATTATACATATAACAATGAAGCATAAACACTAAAGAATGCTAAATAGTGTAAAGGTACAGATACATATTTCAACTCCAGGTAAGTGCAGCAATGAAGAAAGTGTTTGATAGTGTACAAGTGTAAATAGCTATTCAAACTCCCGGTAAGTGCTGCACTAGAGAAAGTGCAGTATAATCTAGAGGTGTAAAATACAATTCCAACTCCTGTTAAGTTCTCTACTAGGGAAAGTGCTGGATAGTGTAGAGGTGTAAAATACTATTCCCACTCCAGGTAAGTGCAACAGTAGGGAAAGTGCTGGATAGTTAAGAAACATGTTAAATATTATTCCAACTCCTGTTAAGTGCTGCAGTAGGGAAAGTGCAGGATAGTCTAGAGGTGTAAATTACTATTCCAACTCCAGTTAAGTGCAACAGTAGAGAAAGTGCTGGATAGTTAAGAAACATGTTCAATACTATTCCAACTCCTGTTAAGTGCTGCAGTAGGTAAAGTGCAGTATAGTCTTGAGGTGTAAATTACTATTCCAACTCCAGCTAAGTGCAACAGTAGGGAAAGTGCTGGATAGGTAAGAAACATGTTAAATAGTATTCCAACTCCTGTTAAGTGCTGCAGTAGGGAAAGTGCAGGATAGTCTTGAGGTGTAAATTACTATTCCAACTCCAGCTAAGTGCAACAGTAGGGAAAGTGCTGGATAGTTAAGAAACATTTAAAATTCTATTCCAACTCCTGTTAAGTGGTGCAGTAGGGAAAGTGCAGGATAGTCTTGATGTGTAAATTACTATTCCAACTCCAGCTAAGTGCAACAGTAGGGAAAGTGCTGGATAGTTGAGAAACATTTAAAATACTATTCCAACTCCTGTTAAGTGCTGCAGTAGAGAAAGTGCAGGATAGTCTAGAGGTGTAAATTACTATTCCAACTCCAGGTAAGTGCAACAGTAGGGAAAGTGCTGGATAGTTAAGAAACATTTAAAATACTATTCCAACTCCTGTTAAGTGCTGCAGTAGAGAAAGTGCAGGATAGTCTAGAGGTGTAAATTACTATTCCCACTCCAGGTAACGGCAACAGTAGGGAAAGTGCTGGATACTTATGAAACATATTAAATAATAATCTTACTCCTGGTAAGTGCTGCTGTAGGGTAAGTGGAGGATAGTCTAGAGGTGTAATTTACTATCCCAAATCCATATAAGTGCAGCAGTAGACAAAATAGTGTATAATTCACAAGAGTAAATTGCCATTCCGACTCTGAGTAAGTGCTGCATTAGGGAAAGTGCAGAGAAAGTGCTAAAATATGCTTTATTTCTCTATGTCTCGAAAGTAAAAAACATTTAAACTGTAACGAATTAAAAATTCACTCTCCTCATAAATTCTAACTGACACATTTTTTACCATACATTTCTTTTTAAAGGACTCTACCCCTCAAGAACTTGAAAAACACCAAATTAAACCAACTGCAGGTGCAAGAACCCATTTCTACAAATCAAACATCCAAAACAAAAAGTAAGTGAAAAAACAGTTTTCATAATACATATAACAATAAAGCATAAACACTAAAGAATGCTAGAAAGTATAAAGAAACAGATACATATTTCAATCCCAGGTAAGTGCAACAATGAAGAAAGTGTAGGATAGTGTAGAAGTGTAAATTGCTATTCAAACTCCTGGTAAGTGCTGCAGTAATGAAAGTGCTGGATAGTGTAGAGGTGTAAAATACTATTCCCACTCCAGGTAAGTGCAACAGTAGGGAAAGTGCTGGATAGTTAAGAAACATGTTAAATATTATTCCAACTCCTGTTAAGTGCTGCAGTAGGGAAAGTGCAGGATAGTCTTGAGGTGTAAATTACTATTCCAACTCCTGGTAATTGCTGCAGTACAGAAAGTGCTCCAGGTAAGTGCAACAGTAGGGAAAGAGCTGGATACTTATGAAACATATTAAATAATAATCTTACTCCTGGTAAGTGCTGCTGTAGGGAAAGTGCAGGATAGTCTAGAGGTATAATTTACTATCCCAAATCCATATAAGTGCAGCAATAGTCAAAATACTGTATAATCCACAGGATTAAATTGCAATTCCGACTATAAGTAACTGCTGCAGTAGGGAAAGTGCAGAGAAAGTGCTAAAGTATGCCTTATTTCTGTATATCTTGAATGTAAAAAAACATTTAAACTGTAACGAATTAAAAACTCACTCTCCTCACAAATTATAACTGACACATTTTTTTCCATACATTTCTAAAGGACTGTACCCCACAAGACCCTGAAAAACATCAAATTAAACCAACTGCAAGTGCAAGAACCCATTTCAGCAAATCAAACATCCTAACCGAAAAGTAAGTAAAAAACAGTTTTCATTATACATATATCAATAAAGCATGAACACAAAAAAAAGCTAGATAGAGTAAAAGTACTGATACATATTCCAACTGAAAGTAAGTGCAGCAATGAAAGAAATGCAGGATAGTGTACAGATGTAAAATACTATTCCAATTCCTTGTAAGTGCAACAGTAAGGAAAGTGCTGGATAATCCACAGGTGTAAATTACTATTGCAAGTCCTATTAAGTGCTGTAGTAGAATAAGTGCAGAATAGTATAGAGGTTTAAATTCGTATCCCAACTGCACGTAAATGCTGCAGTAGCAAAAGTGCTGGAAAATCCACAGGTGTAAATTACTATTCCCATTCCAGGTAAGTGCAACAGTTGGGAAAGTGCTGGATAGACTTGAGGTGTAAATTACTATTCCAACTCCAGGTAAGTGCAACAGTTGGGAAAGTGCTGGATAGTAATGAAACATTTAAAATACCATTCCAACTCCTGTTAAGTGCTGCAGTAGGGAAAGTGCAGGATAGTCTTGAGGTATAAATTACTATTCCAACTCCAGGTAAGTGCAACAGTAGAGAAAGTGGTGGATAGTTAAGAAACATGTTAAATTCTATTCAAACTCCTGTTAAGTGGTGCAGTAGGGAAAGTGCAGGATAGTCTTGAGGTGTAAATTACTATTCCAACTCCAACTAAGTGCAACAGTTGGGAAAGTGCTGGATAGTTAAAAAACTTTTAAAATACTATTCCAACTCCTGTTAAGTGCTGCAGTAGGGAAAGTGCAGGATAGTCTTGAGGTGTAAATTACTATTCCAACTCCAGGTAAGTGCAACAGTAGGGAAAGTGCTAGATAGTTAAGAAACATGTTAAATACTATTCCAACTCCTGTTAAGTGCTGCAGTAGGGAAAGTGCTGGATAGTGTAGAGGTGTAAAATACAATTCCAACTCCAGCTAAGTGCAACAGTAGGGAAAGTGCTGGATAGTTAATAAACATGTTAAATACTATTCCAACTCCTGTTAAGTGGTGCAGTAGGGAAAGTGCAGGATAGTCTTGAGGTTTAAATTACAATTCCAACTCCAGCTAAGTGCAACAGTAGGGAAAGTGCTGGATAGTTAAGAAACATGTTAAATACTATTTCAACTCCTGTTAAGTGCTGCAGTAGGGAAAGTGCAGGATATTCTTGTGGTGTAAATTACTTTTCCAACTCCAGGTAAGTGCAACAGTAGGGAAAGTGCTGGCTAGTTAAGATACATTTGAAATACTATTCCAACTCCTGTTAAGTGGTGCAGTAGGGAAAGTGCAGGATAGTCTTGAGGTGTAAATTACTATTCCAACTCCAGAAAAGTGCTACAGTAGGGAAAGTGCAAGATAGACTAGAGGTGTAAATTAATAGTTTACAAGTCTGAATTACCACATGTAGAAAGTGCAGGATAATCTAGAACTTTATTTTACTATAGCAACTGAATATAAATGCAGCAGTAAGTACAGTACTGGATAATATAGAAATAAACAATTTTCTTACTAATGCAAAATGAAAACTGAATACAAATCTTAATTTTTAATTTTTATATTCAAAAAATTTAAAAAATGTTTCTTTCTTTTCAGAAAATGTCTACACAACCAACTGCTAAATATATTGCTTCCAGGAAAGGAAAACAATTACTGAATCATGCAGGTTACATTTATTGTAAGGATAGGTTAAGTAATCCACGGATTCATTGGAGATGCGTGCAATACCATACAACTCGTTGCAGCGGCAGAGCGGTTACGGTCAATGATATTATTGTAAGAACAACTGACCATAACCACTCTGCCTCTGCAATGGAAGTTGATGTTAGAGAAACTGTAAACGAAATGAAAGCTATTGCAAGCACCTCCAATGAATCCACAGGATCTATTTTGAGACAGGTTGCACAACATGTCCCTACTCATGTTGCTAGTAATATTCCAAACATTCATAATTTGCGTAGAATTATACAACGTCAAAAGCAGGCAAGTAATACTCAAGTAAACACACCACATACCTTTTCTGATATCAATATTCCTCCTGAACGTACTATTTCTTTTTCTAATGAACCTTTCCTCCTGCATGATAACGAAAACCCTCTTAAGCGCCTATTAATTTTTAGTACTCCACGCAACCTTGTTAAGCTTGAAACAAGTGAAATTTGGATGATGGATGGGACGTTTAAAAGCACGCCCCATCCATTCACCCAAATTTATACTATTCATGCTAAAATTAATAATAGTGTAATACCCCTAGTATATAGTTTGCTGCCTGATAAGACTTCAGCAACTTACACAGAATTTTTAACTGTGATTAAATCCAAAACAAACCAAAGTCCTAGGAAAATAATTATCGATTTTGAATTGAGCATGATCAATATGATCACCAAAATGTACACGGATACCCAAATTCAAGGGTGTTTTTTCCACTTTTCCCAGGCATTCTGGCGTAAATTACAGAAAACACCCTTAGTTACTGAATACTCAACGGACAGCAAACTACAAGTCGAATTAAAAAAATTAACAGCTCTTTGTTTTGTCCCTCCCGAAAGTGTAGACGAGTACTACACTGCAATTACAGAATCAGATTATTATTTAACAAACGAAGATAAATTGGCACCCATTTTAAATTATATGGAAGACACATGGATTGGACACCTAGGCAGATCGGGTCGCAGGAGGAAGCCACGTTTCCATGTGGAGTGGTGGAACTGTTATTCGAGTTGCCTACAGGGAGAGGCAAAAACAAATAATGCCATTGAGGGATGGCATAACTCCTTCAATCATGTAATTGGTAAACCCCACCCTAATTTCTATTCATTTCTTGAAACTTTGAAGAAGGAGCAAAGTTTTCAAGAAATGAGACTTTCACAAACTCTCACAGGTAGTCTAAACTCACGGATTACTCAAAGAACTAAGGAAATGTCTGAACGACTATTGGCACTATTACAACAATTTTCGTTGTGTGTGGCTCTAGATTACCTTGAGAATCTTGCTAACATCCTTTCTTTCTAAGCTATTATTGACATTACTTTCCTGCTTTTACCCAAATTAACTATTTTTCTAATTTAAATTGCCCATAAATATTTTTACTAAAACATTTTTTTAAATTTAATGTTGGGTCACCTTTTGTTCCATTTAATTAATTTTTCACCAAACTTTTTTGTATAAATCCCTTACATGAATTTTTTTATTATAATTTAAAAAAAAATAAACTTTTTGAAAATTAGCAGAAAAAATATTTCCAACATCCATTTTCGAACTGCATTATTAAATAATAGGAAATTACTTTGCAAATGAAATAAATGCATTTTCAATAATTTTCAAAACTCTTCTTTCAAAACCACACCATATAATTAATGATTAAAATATATATGTAATCAAAATATTGATATTTCCATGTTTCTAAAATAAGTGCAAATTCATAAAACAATTGACATAACAATAAATAATTCTTATATGAATTTACTTTGTTTTCTTCAAAAAGTGAAAAATAATCTGGCCTTGTCATTTTAAAAATTCAATGTAACCTCATTTTCTAAATTTTAATTTATCAACTCCTGCTACAACAAGAAATACAGACTTCACCTTATTTTCAGAAAAAGCATAAACATCAATTCTGCCTTTAAGTCTAATAAAGCAAAATAAACTAACTCTCCGAATCTTTTGCTTTAATAATTTCAAAAGAAAGACAAAGCAGAATTTTATACCAAATTTGTAACTTAAAACTAAAATGCAACCAATATAACCAATCATAACATCACTTAATCGCAAATAATCCCAACAATTGAATCTTCTACAAAGACATATATTTTTTTTTAAAGCACGAATAAAACATTGGAAATATCACTATTAATATTCGTATAATATTTTATCAACAATTCTTTGAAACTAACTTTCTCAAACTCCATATTTCCAAACTGCAATATCAGTCGAAAATGCATTTTAATACTTTGCATACATAAATATATTTTTTGTATATGAAATACAATTTAAAACACTTTTTCTTCATTTCATGAAACTAATTAATACTTTAATCTAATTACCGATCTTCCCCACGCCCTCCGACCCAACATCGGCATATTCTAATAATACGAGTAGCGACATGTTGTTTAAATAACATTTTTTTTATTTCGAGCAACCTCTACTTAACATATCCTTACAATAAATGTTAATCTTATTTTATTTTACATTATTATTTAATATGTAATTGTTTTCCTACCTGATCGTAGATCAGCGTCCTGCTGCTTCCTGCTGCGGAACTCCACAAAATGGCCGATGACGCTCGCGTATACGTAATGACATCAGGATATGCTGCAACAATAAACAAAGGACTACTGTACATTTATGTATAATACTATTTTTGCATTAAAAGTATTTTTTATTTATTATTAGATGTATATGAAAATAGTTCAAAAATATACATTGAATTTCTAAAAAATTGAAGTTTATTTTAATATATTTATTATTTAATAAAAAATTTATTTTACTTAATAAAAGACTGTCTCTTCGTTTTTTATTTATTTAATCCAATATATCTTATCTTTAACATTTACATATAAAAATTGTACTTTCTTATCTTAGCTGTTTTCTTCTTTCTTTTCCACTTTTTTCCAAATCTTTCCTTTCCTTTCCTTTGCTGTAATTCCGGACCGCTATACATATCTGGATGTATCATGAAAATAAATGAAGGACAAATGTATCCATAGAAAACAATGTTAAACCGTGGGAACGAAAACATTTCTATAAGTATTTCACAAACATAATCAATTAATTATCTCTTAATAAAAACTTAATTATTATTGTAGTCTAAATAAAAAAACCATTATATTTTAATTAAGTTAAAACTAAGACCTTTTAAAATAAATAATTTTATTAATATAATTGTCTATAATATCCAAAAAATATTTAATGTAAATTTTCTTAAATTATTTAAAAAATACATACCTAAATTTAATAAACATACATTAAATTTATTATGAATACATACTTTTTTCAAATACATTTTTGTATAATATTTTCTTTTTAATTATAAAATACACAAATTAATACTCAAATAAATTTTTATTTACTTAATTAAATACAACTCCACTAAATAAAATTAAATCATTTTTTCCAGTAATTCTTCTATTTTTAAAATAATACTGTAATACCCTAATTAAAACACAATATAATTATAAATACAATTAAATTATTAATTATTATATCTTGTAATAATTAATTTTTTAATACCCAAATTTTAACACACATAGATGAGTAAAGTAATATTTCATATTTATTTATATTCATAATTAACATACATACATAGTTATTTCACATTTCCTTAGTTTAATTCATTAATTAATTAATACTTTATTCCCCAAATTAATAATCATAATACTAAAATAAACAATAAAATGTAGAAATTATAATCCTTTGTATAATTCATTTATTAATTAATACTTTACTAATAACATTAAACTAACATTAAAACATTTCCTTTCTTTAATTCATTAATTGATTAATACTATAATCCCCAAATTAATACTCATAATACTAGAATTAACAATATAATGTAGAAATAATAATCCTTTATATAATTCATTAATTAATTAATACTGTACTAATAAAATTAAATTAACATTTACATTTTTAAATAATACATTACTATATTATACTCATTTAACCATATAAATGACCAAATAAATTAATAATACAAAAACAAATATACATTTTTAAAAATAAAAATAAATATTACTAAAATCAAAATTATTTTTAAATAATAAATTTAATTTAAATAGATATATATATATACATATATATGCGTTGTAAAAGTACCTGCGTTCTAACAGTACCTGCGTTGTAACAGTATAAGTTGTAAATGTATGCGTTGTAATAGTACCTGCGTTGTAAAAGATGCGTTGTAACAGTACTGCGTTGTAAAAAATGCGTTGTAACAGGTGTATACCCAGCCAGACTCATCCTCGACATCCCACGAACCAGCCACATCACCGGACATCTGAGAGACCTTCACTGGCTCCCCGTCAACAAAAGAATCACCTTCCGCCTCCTCACCCACGCACACAAAGCCCTACACGACCAAGGCCCGAGCTACCTCAACAGCCGGATCAATTTCTACGCTCCCAAACGCCACCTCCGATCAGCCAACCACGCCCTCGCCGCCGTCCCCCGCATCCGAAGAGCGACTACAGGAGGAAGGTCCTTCTCCTACCTGGCCGCCAAGACCTGGAACTCCCTCCCTCCCGACCTGCGCCTGACCCAAGACCACCTCTCCTTCAGGAAGAAGCTGAAGACCTGGCTGTTCGAGCAGTAGCGGCACCCCCCCCCCCCCCCCAGCGCCTTGAGACCCTACGGGTATGTAGCGCGCTCTATAAGTGTCACTGATTGATTGATTGATTTGGGAGACCCCGGCCATCTGTAGGGGAGGATGTGATCTGTCAAGGCCTAAGTCCAGAACCATGTTCTAGTCGCCACCTATGACCCAGGGGATTCCCACCGAATTTGCAAGCGCCAGGCTTATCGTAGTTAAGAACTTGTCCTGATCAAAGTTCGGGGCATATATACAGCCAATCACTATCAATGCACCATCTAGGGTGCCCTTCACCAATATGAATCCGCCCTGGTCATCTACCTTCCTCTCTAGCTCCTCAAATGGTGTCCCATGTCTAACCCAAATAGTTGCCCCCTAGAAAAGGCCCCTCCATTTTTTCCTCAATTTTTGAGCTTCCGATGCCGTGAGGTGGGACTCCTGGAGAAAAGCGACCTGCGTGTGAAGTCTAAGTAGAAATGAGTGGATCCGATGTCGCTTCTGTATCGCCGCAAGTCCACGCACATTCCAGGTAGCAAACCTATAAGATCCTAGAGTGTCGTCCATACTCATTCACTGTCAATCTCAGGAGTGGCCGGCGGCCCATGACATGATCCCTACAAACTAACCACCAGGAAACTACCCACCCTAACTCCCTTCCCAATAACTGAACAAATACAGCGCATCAGGACAACAATGCTGAGCCCAACATAAGAACAAGAAACAAAGAATACCAAACACCAGTGCATTTGCCTATGGGGGGGTGGTGTAGCACTAATCTAGTCATCTCATCAGTCCCATCGGGTACTGCTGGCTCGACGGTATACCGTCCTGGGGGCATAACTGCAATCGTATATTCACAATCACTGCCTGTAACACCCTTGCTGGATTCACCCGCCGTCCCACCAAGGTTATGCCCTCCCAAGGGGGGGGGTGGGGGTTAGACCGCCCATACAGGATGTTGTCCGGGCCAGGTGGGGAACCACGAGCTACACGGTACAAGACAGCAGGTAATACATTTCACAATTTTCGCGTACCCCCTTAATGTACTAAACATTGAACCTTAGGCAAATATCAGAATTTAAAGGATATGATACATTTGTAATAATAATAATACAGAAGCTTGTTGAGCGCGAACAGCTACCTCTGGGGAGGTGTCCCGGCGCTAGCGAGTCCTACAGCATGAGTGAGTAGTCAGGAGGAAGAACAGGATTAATGCATAAAAAGCCAAGTTTTTAGGAGTTTCCTAAAGCTGGCTTCTGTCGTGGCGGATTGGATGGCAGGGGGCAGGGTATTCCAAAGTTTCGCCGTGCCGGCCGAGAAGGACCTGCCTCCAAGTCTAGCTTTCCTCATGCGCGGTACAGTTAGCTTGAGCAGGGAGTTTGAGCGCAGCTCTCGTTTTTGGTGGTAGCGGGGGAGTCGGAGTTTTAAATAATTGGGACACGTGCCTTTTAGCGCTCTGAAAGCCAGGGTAAGCACTTTGAACTTAATTCTGCTTGCCACTGGCAGCCAATGCAGCTCGTGCAGATGCGGAGAGATGTGCTGCCTGAAAGGGACACGTTTTATCAATCTCGCAGCCGCATTCTGCACGATCTGTAAGCGTTGCACCGCATATTTGGGCAGACCAAGATAGAGGCCATTAGAATAATCGAGTCGAGATGTGATTGTTGCGTGAACAACCGTTTATCGACACTCGACTGGAAGCAGAGGCAGAAATTTCCGCAAATTTCTGAGTTTATGCAGGCAGCCAGCGGTGAGCTGTTGTATATGCGGCAAGAAAGACCGGTTCTCATCCCATCTTACTCCTAGATTTTTTGCATGGGTTCCGGGAGATGGGGCAGGGCCCATTTCCGTTGGCCACCACAGGGCTGGAGGGGGATGTTTGAGATTTCCGAAGAATAGCACCTCCGTTTTGCTCGCGTTCATTTTGAGCTTATTAGTGTTCATCCATTTGGCCACGTCTTGAAGACAGCCCCTGATTTTGCTGAAGGCTGCCTCAGACGTGTCTGTATATGGGAAGACTAATTGAGTGTCGTCCGCATAGGATATTGCCTTGACCCCCCATTTGGCAATCAAGGTGAAAAGCGGGGCCAAATAGACATTGAACAACAGGGGGCTGAGTGCCGACCCCTGTGGGACGCCACACCAAAGGTTTTTAGGTCCAGAAGAGAAGGGGCCCAGGGCCACTTTCTGGGAGCGATTAGTGAGGTAGGAGAGTATCCAGTCAAGTGCTTTGTCTCCAAGGCCAATGTCCTTAAGCCGGGTCAACAGTCTACTGTGATCTACAGTATCGAAAGCAGCTGATAGATCCAGGAGCACCAGCATAGCTGATGCCCCTGAATCTAAGGACCACCTGATAGACTCGGCGACCTCAATGAGGGCCGTCTCGGTGCTGAAGCCGGCCCTAAAGCCAGACTGAGTTTCATGTAGGGCACCACTTTCTTCAATAAAGTTGTTTAGCTGCCGTTGGATCAGTTTTGTAGTGCAAGTAGTCCGCTCCAGGTGGAGCCACCCGCTCTCTTAATTGTCCAGAAGGTCTTCTGCGGCCCGGGGCATAACAGTAGGGAATAGGATCACGCTGTGGTCCGAGTCCGAGTGGACTGTGCTGTCCTCTGAGTCCGTCGCAATCTTTCCTGAGTCTTCCCGAAAAGTGCCCACCATCGCCAAGGCTCCCATTTGGTCTTCCTTCTGTTGTTCCCGCGATGGGCCGTGTCGTCTCGCCTCCTGTCTCAACTCCGGGGACCCCACATCTTCACGTGTCGGGCTATCTCTCGATTCGCGGGTGACTAACTCCTGAGTGACTGCCTGACTCCTATCAATGCCCATCACCTCCAACCACTCTTCGACGTCCGACGGGCTCTCAAAGAAGTGTGTCTTTCTACCATGGATGATCTTCAAACGGGCAGGGAAGAGGAGCTCGTATTTTAGCTTAGCCTTTTGTAACTTCCTCTTCACCTCCATGTACGAGGAGCGTTGTTTCTGGACTATGTTGGTATAGTCCGGATAAAGGACTTTGGTTGTCGTACTGTATGAGGGATTTCTCTCACGCCTTCTGCAGCAGAACATCCCTGTCCCGGTAATTGAGTATCCGTACAATGAGAGGGCGTGGGGGCGGCCCGGTCGGGGCCGACCAGTCGGGATCCTATGTGCCCTCTCTACGCAGTAATGTGGCGAGAGGCCTTCCGTTGTGATATGATCCCGGAACCACTGTTCCATAAAGTCTGCAGCGTGGGCCCCCTCGCACCGTTCCGGAAGGCCTATGACGCGGATAATATTGCGGCGATTACGGCCTTCCGCGTCCTCCACCCGATCCATAAGGGAGGCGACCTGTTGTTGTAGTTGCTGAATAGAGGTAGAGTGGTCTGCTACCGTCGGCGCAAGGTCCGCTATAGCTAGGCCCTGATCCTTCACTTTATCCGTCAGTTTGTTGTGGTCCGCTTTTAACAAAGACAAGTTCGTGGCCAAGGTGCCCGTCTGCTGCTCCAACGCCACCCTAGAATCTTGTATTTCTTTAAGGATTATGTCCAACTTGTCCATTTGTTGCTCGCCCCAATTATGTTGCACAGAGGCCCCTGAGCAAACCCCTCCATCCCCAGTAGTCGGTACAGTGCGCGTGGGCTTGGGATCTCCCAAACTCTCTGCAGCTCTCGATCCCTTGCGGACCATGATGGCTTGTACTTGTGTCCCAAAGGTACTTAGCTACGCAGGGGCCCCTGGGGAAGGCCACCGTCTCAGAAACCGGTCCGGCGCAAGGAATCCGTCTCAGGGGCACCCCTCGGTGTTCCTCAGCATGACAGGGCCAGTAGGTCCGGGCAGGAGATGCAGCACCTCAACAATTCAAGGCAGTTGGGTGCCCGCCCCCGCAATCTCCGCCTCAATTGGGATGCGTCCCCCTCCGGGGTGTTAGCAGCCCTCCTCCGGTGTCCAATATTCCAATTCGGAAAGGGCCCCATCGAGGTCTCAGGCCCCTGTGTCCCGCAGCAGCAGCCATGTGCTGTATGCCCCAGACTTCCGCTCCAGTCCGGCGGCGCGCGCACCTAGACCACCTCCGTGGTTCACAAGGGTCTAGCGACTGCTCCCCACCTCACCAGGCCGGCCCCATCCGTGTCTGTAGTATAAGGGGGGGAGGGAAGGATCTCCCTTGTGTGCCCCCACACCTGGCCGGCAGCCCCCGCAGCTCCAGTCCAGAGTATAGTCCCACAAAGGGGCGGCCTAGTATCTCCGTGCCGCCCCTCTGTCTCAGTCTGCCAGCCTCCTACCTCCCGGCGGCGGGATGCGGCCCTCCGGTCCCGCGGCGGGGCTCCAACATTGCAATGTGCCCGGTGCGCTCCTCACTGTCTCCATTGCAAGTATGGGCTATGTCTCCGCCAGCCACCACTCACTGCCGCAGTGGACGCCTCCCAATCGGGCACCCGTTCCAGCACCGCGGTGTTGCTGTGGCGCAGGGGCTCCTGCCAGGGCACTTCCGGTGTCGCGCAGCTCTGGTGTTCCGGCCTCCCCGCTCACTGTGGCTCCCGGCTTCGGCCCATCCACCCCTCGGCAGGCCCACTCGATCAGCGCCAGGTTGCACGGGACCTCCACTGCCCGTCTGCGGGTCCCAAGGGCACAGCAGGGCTCCACTAGTGTTCCCTCCTCCGCCACGTCTCTGAGGGAACCCACAGGCACCGATATTTAGGATAATGCCCCCCAGGCGGCCCCGGAGCTCTAGCAGCGCCCGACCGCCATCATGGCCGGCTAGCCACGCCCCCCTACTTACATTTTATACTCAATATGCTATATTGAGTTTTTATATAGTTGTTTACTATGATACAATCATATGCTCCTTTTCTTTTTTTCTTTCTTTCTGCTCCCTCCATAACCAGTTTTATTATACTTTTATATTATATTTATAATGTTGTCTGAACTGTATGATACCTTTTTATAACCTTATGCTTATTGTTATTTCTATAATAAATAAACTATCTTTAAACTCAAAAAAATAAATCGAGTAGACATGAACCTTTGGCACAAAGGGAGAGGACAGCTTATTCTCAGAGCTAAAGATGTACTACAACAACAATATTGCGTAGTCTTCAGGTAACAAAATCCTAATTAAAAAGGTTTTAAAACATTAACAACAAAAAAATGCTATTTCAATGGGACACAATTATGCCCAGCTCTCAATAATAATTGTATAGGCAACTTGATAATTAATTAGGGTCGGAGTAAAAGTATAGTCGCTAGATGACAAATCACCTCAACAAATCAGCAGAAGAAAGACAAGCATTGGGAAAAGCATTAGGAAAAGCATTAGGTTTTGCCTATGGGAATAATAATACGTTAAGAGGTGTGAGAGCAGTATATGAGTTTGGGGAGACTGGTATGAGTGATTTCTTTGTGGGGTGAGTGGTGCACGAATGAAGGTTGATAAGTGTCTGAGTGCAGGGTGAAAGTGCCTCAATGCATGGCGATTGATGTGTGTCAGTGCAGAATGAGAATGTGTGAGTGTACAGGGTGAGGGATGTTACCCTGTACAAGGTAAGAGGTGTGCAAGTATATGGTGAGCAGTATGTCAATAGTATAAGTGCAGGATGAGCAGTTTGAGTTCAGGATGAGAGGTGTGTGAGAAGAACATGAGTTGTCCTGAATCCCAGGAAGCGTCTGGTCACTAGTGGAAGCAGGGACTAGATTGCCCGCCAGCGGGATGACAGAGCAGAATGAGACACCAAGTTGCCCTGTGCCACCTGGATGCAGTTCGCCAGTCCTGTTTTTCTTGTAAGTTTGTAAGCTTGCTCTTGCTGTCCAGTCCGCCAGTCGTGAAGCGTCACAATCTACAGGAAAAAAACAGTACTGTTGGAACCTCTCAAACCTGCTGAGATCTCTGATTGTGTCGCTCATGTGTGATGTTAACTTTCTGGGTTTAGTGCTCAAGGTAACTAACCAGTATGCTGAAATGTCGGGTGTTGCTTGGGCATGTATTGTCTGTCGGCATTTCCACTAATTATCTAACTGTTCAAGAAGCCAGTTAATGGTCGAGAACAACAGAGGTAATGTGAACCGTCACTCGAGTTAATGGGAGAGAGGTGATGTAATTTAGTCACTCAAGTTTAAGGGGGATAAGTGATGTGGGCGATGCTTTTATTGAGAACCATTTCACACTGCTACTGAGAGAAAAGGAACTTGATACATTTCCAGAGACTTGTCCTGACTTATATACCCTGCGTTCTCCTTCTCCATACTATCACCTCCCTCTAGAAGTTGAAAATTGTGGGTCATATTTACAAGGGGTTATCGCCACCAGAACATCACTTCTTTTGACGCTCTGGTGGCAATCACCCCTTCGCCTTATTTACAAGGCGGCGTCAAGCCACTTAACGTGGCTTAACTGCACCTTGTAAACAATGCTCCTATTCACACAGCACTTAACGTTAAAGGGGCGGGCAATGGGTGTTGCAGTGGTCATACCGCCGCAACACCCATAGCTTTTTGACGCGGCCCTTTATTTACAAAGCTGACGTAAATATGGGGCAGAGCCAAAATAAGACCTAGGAAAAACCTGGTCTGAAACTTGCTCAGCCTCGTTTCTGCTGTTTCTATGTGTGCTGCATTCCGCAGCACACAAAAAAATTTACAAATCACAATTAGTGATTGTTTATGTGCAGGAAGGGACACCTTCCTGCACATGAACAATCATTCCCTGCAACGCAGGCAACCTTGCATTGTGGTGCAAAGGTGTCTGCGTTGGTGCTAGGCAGTTACATTTAGCGCCACCACTAGGGGAAACACAGGTAAATACGGTGCATCCATGCGTTTTCAGAATGTCAGAGCGCTTCGTTACCAATTGTGGCGTAACACCATGCTCCGCCATTCTGTGTGCCTTAGACACTCTCCCTGTGGTAGGTACCTCCAGTTTAAAGATTCTAGCTGTGGTAGGCCTGGTTGACGTACTTACTGGAACGCATTCACTTTTAGAGTACCGCAGTACTCAGTGCAGAGGGCTGCATCGTGTTGCCTTCTTCTAATCTGCTTCTCTTGCATAATATATGAGGCACGAGATATCCGACGAGATCTATTGTCTCATAAACTATGCACAGAGTATCCTGTGTCAGCTTCAAGGTTGGAAGCTCCACATTTTTACCTAACACAGATTTTATATTATTAAACGCTACAGAATGCTTCTGAACTGCGTTATTAGGTATTTCAAATAACTTGGGTTGTGTTTTGTATTAAAAATGAATCATGCACACGAGGCCCTCGTTCAGGACATGTAAATAACAATTGAATAAGCAGGGCTTCCAGTCTCCTAGGTGCCTACTGCTGCCATCCAGTTGCTCCTATCTCTTTTCTTATCCTATGAAGTCAGTGTAAATTAGAAAACACCCTCTGTATTTTATAAACGTGCAAATGTAAACTCGATATGCACTTGGGCACTTTATAAACGTGCAACTGTAAACTTGATATGCATTTGAATACACCTGGTCTGTTTTCGTTGGCGGCCTTAAAGTCAACCTTCCTGATGCACGGGAGGTAACTAGTGACCCCACACCTCTGTATGTGTGGTAATGAGGTCCACGCAGGTAGGATGTAGTTCAAGACGATTTATTGAAGTCTGTTACATGTAGGTATGTTCCTGTGAAGCAACCCCACCAGGAGCAGCCTGCTTGCTGCTCAGCCCATTCTCAACTGTCATACTTCACCTCTCAGGCACACAACATTCCAATACACATCATCACTCCAACATTCCATGCAGCACTCAGCACATTCACACTGGTTGAGTAGGAGGTGAAAATGGCAGAACAATAACATGAGGAGGAGGCTACATATCCCCCTTTCTTATACAACAGAATCATAAGTCTTATACCATAAATAAGCTACAACAATAAGAACCCAAGAAAGGAAATATTGAGAGGAACGCGAATCCAGCAAAATAAATGTAATAGAAAAGAACAGAGAGGAACAAGCGAAGAGATAGGAGGAGGAACAAACTAAGAGGAAGCAATAGGTAAATAATACAAATAGAAATAACCCATCCTCTCTAACAATGAAATAAGAAAGAGGAGAAAACAGTAATAAGGCAAAAGAAACAAAAAGTTAGCAGAAAGAGATAGACGCACCAATGACTAACCCCATACACACCCACTGGCCAGGAAAGGAAGGACAAGGCATGACACAACCTAAACACCAGCCGTATACCCAGACAACAAGGAAGAAATAGAATGAAACTAGAAAGAAGGAAAAGCTAACGACAAAGGAAGAACAACATAAATGATAGTCCAGGTTCCGAGGAGAATTGAACAGGCTAGAAAAGGAGAGAATAAAATACAATGAGTATAATTCATCCTCACCCATTTTCAAATTGACAATGAAATAAGATATAAGCATAATCTTGCATTTTCAAATCGACAATGTGACATAAAATAAGCATAACATTGCGTGGAAATTACAGCAAAGTCCTAGGGTAGACTTAAAATAATCTGTACCCCAAACAGGGATAGATAATGTAAGGGTTAGTGACGTGAATACTGTGAATGGGAGAAAACCCCAATAAGACGCACCCAGTGAAAGGGTAATGATGAAACACTAGAGCGGTAAGATGAGATTGAAACCCATGACCTACCCCTGACATAAGGGTGGGTAACTTATGTAAATGGGACTAACACCCATATGCTACCCATGTAATGAGGGCGTGGGGGAAATGTACAAAAAGCCATAACACGAATGAATGTTGCGTAATCATAGCCAAGCATACAATAGACATAGAGGCTGAAACACTTTAACGTTTGTTGACTGTTGAAGTTTAGGGTGGTTGTGTCACCATAGGGAATTAAAAATAAGAAAAAAGAAAAGAAAACTTACCTGGAAGTCGCGGTCACCGTGTCTTCTCGCCAGGAAGCACCCAGCCTCCCAAAATCCCTTAACCAATCACAATGCTGCCTTAAGCAGCATTGTGATTGGTCTGAGCGCTTTGGTTCGGCGCTCAGACAGGGGCTTGGAGGCTGGGCATGTTCTCCACTAAGGCTGCATGACGGTTTGGCTGGCCGAGACAGCCGGACATACCTTCATGCGCACTTTAGGTGCAGCCACCATTCCTCTGGCCTTGATGTCAGGGGAGGCCGGCACCGCCCCACCCTATCAGCGGGGATGCACTTCAGTGTAACCTAAATAGTAAAAATAACATGATAATAATGGACGGCTGTCATTATCATTTTATTTGTACTGTTCACTGCTTTAAAGCAGTGGGGCGACGCTCCTCCGCCTTAGCGGAGGAGCCGCCCCTGACAGAGAAACACTCCCTAGCATGTTAGGGTGGCACAGTGCGTGGCCACTGACAATATACCCCCTACGTTGCAGAGTACTTTTGCAGAGATAGTCTTAAATGGCAAAAAAAATCCTGTCTTCCTGCAACACAGAATTTCTGCCAATTGCTTCGTTCCCTCATCTCGCCCCAAAGAGATTCCTCCATTGACAGGGCCCAACACATTGTTGAGGAGCACTTAATCGCAAAGTTGATGCATTTAAAATGTATGCAAAAAAAGTGGCAGAATTTCCATGGACTGTGTGATTGAGGACCAAACTGTTACATTGATATTTTAAGACGTGGGCAAAGACCACGTTGCAAAGATCTGACAGGCCAATGCTTTAGACAGAAAAGCTTTGCCTTTGTTTAGACATCATTAACCCCTTCGCTGCTGATGACGAGCTCAGCTCGTCATCAGCCACGGTGGTCGTGTGCGGATGACGAGCTCAGCTCGTCATGTAACGCGGTTTTTGGAAAAAAGCCGCACAGCGCGAAAATAACCCCCGCACGCATGTGGTTAAGTACTGGACATCGAAAATGCCCATCAGGCAACACAGATTTTACAGGCTCAAACTTCTGAGCTATCCCTGTGGGTGACACAAATATTACAGTCACCCAGGGGCGGCTCCTTCATTATGGCGTTGGAGCGTTGCCCTACTACTGCAAGGCAGCAGAGGCAAACGTGAAAAATGAAATGATAATACAACCATTTTATTATTGCTTTACTTTTCTTAGGGAGCCAGAATCAGCCAAATCTTAGGGTAATTTTTTATCAATCAATTGCAGAAAGGGTACAATAATAAAACATCTTTTGATGCATTGGATTTTAACAGTTCAAAATGTAAAGTGAGCTTTCTATCTTTAGCTGTTCAGGAAGGTAATATTGTAAACCAACTGATATGCACGTTCTCCTGCATTTTCAGTGTCCTTATTTTCCTTAAAATAAATTAGACTAGTTATCATGGGAGTTGATACCAATGAGTCTTGATAGCAATATAAATTGATTGCCAGAAAACAGGCTAAAGGCAATAAATATTTGTCACACTGCAGCTGATCTGAGCATTCCTAGGCTTTATTAGAAAAGAAAAAGCAATTATGGGCCCAAGCAGGTTTAAGTAACGTTTATGACAGGTACATTCATCTGCTATCGGGACCTTTCAGCATCACGTTATATAGTGCCTTTTTGTAACTGAGACGCACTAGGTGAAAGGCAGTCATTTTTTTACTAAATCACATAGGGGCATATTAGCAAGGGCGACATTGCCGCTTTAGCTGGACTTTTTCCCGCTAAAGCGGCGATAATTTTATAGCCCTATTAGCAAGCTGTCACTAACTACTCTTAGCGACAGTTTTCCGGCGATAGCAACCATTTCAACTATTGCCATGCATGGTAGCAATAAATATTGCTAATGATATGCGAAGTAGGCGAACCCTCGCTAAATCTCACAAAAAAAGTTGCTAACGCACCTTCGCACTATTAGCAATGATCGCCTGGACCTGCTTAGCGATAAAAAAGTCGCGATAAACTAAGTTAGCGATAAATATTGCTTCTTGTTGATAATATCCCCCAAAATGCCTTAAGATTGGGGCACATTACTGTAGATTTCAATAAAAAGCAGCAAAATATGGAGTGAAGATCATGAAGACAATATTTTCATATTTACAACACTCACTGCACTTAGGGACATATTTGCAATGCCCCTGCAGCACTTTTACGCCACCGGAGCAGCACTTTTGTGACGCTCCAGGCGCGCAATGTGCTAGCCCTTATTTACAAGGCCACGCAAAGCCCCCCCCCCACCTGGCTTTTCATGGCCTTGTATATATGGAGCATTGCAATGCCTTACTCTGCGCATGGAAGGGGCGTTCCATGAGTGTTTCTGTGTCTGTTCCCACGTGACACCCATGGTTTTTGACACTGCCCCAGATTCACAACACAGCATAAATCTGGGGTAGTGCCAAAACTAACGCCTTCCCAAAGCAGGCGTAACGAGGAGAAATGCTTCCATACAGTAGACACCCATCCACCACCTTTTGACAGATGCCCCACATCCTCCTAAATCTAACTAAAGCAATATATCTTGCTGCCACGTTTATGGTGAAATACACCACATAGGGACCCCAAACATGTGTCTAGCCAAACACACCAAAACATCTTATGATGGCCCTTATCTCTTTATACAAAGCCGATGTAGCTGCTTTTGCAAAACATGGTGTTGGGGATCGCTTTCTATGTCTCAGAAGACCAGTCTGAGGAGATCTGGCAGATGCTGTTCATCACAAAGCAGACTTGAATCCAGCCTCCCCTATTCTCCTAAAACACCTGCATACTCTCCCAGTGTTGTTCTAGGTATGCTCTGTACACTGTTGCAGGTCTTTGGTTCTATCCACTTTGCCATATTCAATTCAGAATAGGCTGAGATACCTTATCACCAGATCCCTATGGCACAGCATCCTAGTTGCCCATGAACGTAGTGAGTGTGTCCTGTACATGGGTTCCCCTTCTGGAAATCAGGCATTTTGTTAGGATTCTAACCAACAAGCAGCCAGACATATCAAGTACCCAGTCTATATATTTGACCGAAAATTGGTTGGCACACACTTTTGATCAAATCAGTAACTATCTTCCTGACCTTATGTCGTCCCCCTAATCATTGTAGGGTCTGTGGCCCTCACCTAGTTATATGCCTCTTCCTGTGTTTAGTTCATTCTCTCTCCCACTGTCACTCCAATCGCCTCTTTTCTCTCCCTTTTTACGTATGAGGGATGTCGCACCTCACTTCTGGAGCAAACACTCCTGGCTCATCCCTCTGGTCAGGGCACACTCCGATTCATGGTCATTGGCGTCCCAGATGTCAATCTCAATCTCTAATGGCCATCAAAACTGCATAACTCTCTGACCCTCCAGAACATTCACAGTCATAACAATGCCAGCGACCGGATACAAAGAGCAAGGTATATATATTTCAGTGATAACATAACATTTGAAACTAAAAACACACTGAAATTCATGAGTTATAGTTATCTACAGTAACTATAACTTGTGCCCTAATGTAACTATAATTCGGGCCCCTGCCAAGCACAGCCTCCTAATCAATATTGCAGTGATATTTTCAATGATGTTACAGCATGTCATGAGTGATATAATAGCTGAGCATGGCAAGGACATGAGTTATAGTTACCTTAGGGTACGAGTTATAGTTACTGGCGATCAATCAATCAATCAGGGGATTATAAAGTACGCTACTCACCCGTGAGGGTCTCAAGGCACTGAGGGAGTGGGGGGTGAGTGCAGCTCCTGTTTCAGTCGAAGAGCCAGGTCTTGAGGCTCTTCCTGAAGGTGTGCAGGTTCGGGGAGCATCTGGTGTTCGCTGAGAGCTCGTTCCGGGTGTTGGCTGCGATGAAGGAGAAGGCTCGTCCGTCAGTTCTGTTTCTGCTGATGTGGGGGGTCTGTGCCAGGGCGAGGTCGGCGGAGCGAAGGTTCCTTTTGGGTATGTGGAAGGAGACTCTCTCATTGAGGTATTTGGGCCTGGTGTTGTGGAGAGATTTGTAGGCGTGGGTGAGGAGTTTGAAGGTTACTCTCTTCTCGACGGGGAGCCAGTGGAGTCTCGTTGGTGCTGGGTCATGTGTTCGTGTCGTCGGGTCCCGAGGACGAGTTTGGCTGCGGCGTTCTGGATAGTTTTGAGCTTGTGTAGAAGAGTTCTGTTGATTCCGGCGTAGAGGGCGTTTCCGTAGTCCAGTCTGCTGGTTAGGAGTGCTTGGGTGACTGTCTTTCTGCATTCGGGGGGGTATCCATTTGGGGTTCTTTCGGAGGACGCGAAGGCAGTTGGAGCTGGTGGAGGCGATGGAGTTGATTTGGCGGGTCATGGTGAGGGAGAAGTCCAGGATGATGCCGAGGTTCCCTGCGTGGTCTTTAGGGGTGGGTGGGCTCCCGAGGGTAGAGGGCCACCAGGTGTTGTCCCAGGCAGAGTTGGAGGGTCCTAGGATGAGGACCTCAGTCTTCTCCGAGTTGAGCTTCAGACAGCTATCTTTCATCCAGGCCACAACGTCCTACATTCCTTCCTGAAAGCAGAGTCTGGTGTCTTCGGGGTTTTTCATGAGGGAGAGGATGAGTTGGGTGTCGTCGGTGTATGAGACTAACCTGTGCCCATGCTGTCTGACAATGGCAGTGAGGGGGGCCATGTAGATGTTGAAGAGCATGGGGCTGAGCAATGATCCTTGGGGTACTCGGCAATTGATCTCTGTGGGTTCGGAGAGGAAGGGGGGGTAGTCTGATCCTCTGGGTTCTGCCAGAGAGAAAAGATCGGATCCAGTTGAGGGCGGTTCCTCAAATCCCAGCGTCGTGAAGTCTGGCTGCGAGTGTGCAATGAGAGACGGTGTCGAAGGCTGCAGAGAGGTCTAATAGGATGAGGGCAGCGGTGTGTCCCTGGTCAAGTAGCATGCAGATGTCATCAGTGGCGGTGAGGAAGGCGGTCTGAGGCTGTGGTTGCTGCAGAATCTGGACTAGGAGGAGTCTAGGATGGGGTTCTCTTCGATGAAGGCAGTCAGCTGAGCATTTACGATTCTCTCAGTGACTTTGGCAGCGAAGGGAAGCAGGGAGATGGGTCAGTAGTTTTTCAGGTCTGTCGGGTCGGCCATGGGCTTCTTGAGGAGGGGCTTGACTTCTGCCCGCTTCCAGACATTTGGGAAGATGCCGGGTTTGAAAGAGGCGTCAATGGTACGTCCTATTTCGGCTGCGATGGCGGTGGCGGCGCTGTGGTTGATGTGTGGAGGGCAGGGGTCCGTGGGGGCCACTGAGTGGATGTTGTTCATGGTTGCTGTGATGTGTTCAACAGTGGTGGGATTCCAGGTAGTGACGGTCTGCTGGTTGTCGGCGGTGGGGAAGGGGGTAGTCCCCAGCGCCTGTTCGCTGACATTGTTGTAAAGGACCTTGATTTTCAAATGGAAGTAGGAGCTGAGCTTGTTTCAGAGTTCCTGGGATGGTGTGATGTCTGTGGCTTCACTGGGGAGTTTGGTTAATTGCTGTATGAGGTGGAAAAGTTCTTTGGTGTTGGTTGCACTGGTGTGGATCTTGTTCTTGATGAAAGTTCATTTGGTGTCCCTTATTTGCCGGTGGTATTCCTTCAGGGCGTTCTTGTGGTTGTTCCGGCCTTCTGTGGTTTTACATTTATGCCAGGTTTTCTCGATGCGTCTGCAGGAGCGTCTGGCTTCTTGGAGTTTGGTGGTGAACTAGGCGGTCTTCAGGGGGCGTTGCTTGGCGGGATGGCGGAGGGGTGCAAGCTTGTCGGTACATCTGGAGATCCAGCGTTGGAGTTCTTTGACTGCGGAGTTGGCGTCTGTCGTGGTGCTGTGGGGGTCTAGGAGGAGGGTGGTGTTGATGTGTTCCTCTGTGATCCTGTTTCAGTTCCTTCGTGGCGGGCGCGGACGGTTTGGGTTCGGCGGTGGTGTTAAAGGTGAAGTGTATGCAGTAGTGGTCCGTCCAGAAGGGTTGCGTGGTGTGGCTGAAGCGGATGTTTGTTCCTCCTGCGAAGATGTGGTCGAGGGTGTGTCCTGCTCTGTGAGTGGGGTTGGTGATGAGCTGCTTAAGTCCGAGGTTAGAGAGGATGTCAAGGAGGGTGGTGGAGTCGCGGTCGCTCCGGTTGTTGAGGTGGAAGTTCTGGTCTCTGATATGATAAAATTACTTATTGAGTGCACGCACACCAGCGGTTTCTTGGCGCTATGGTGGAGAGGCAGTGACACTAGCAACGGGGGGGGGACTAGTTGTATGCCTGGGAAAAAAGGCATTTTTTGAGCAATTTCCTAAACTGGGTATTGGAGGGGATATGGCGCAGTCCTATGGGGAGGGAGTCACTTGTGCGGTCTTAAAGGAGTTGGGAACGATGCCTGAGGTGAGGGAGTTGTTAAGGAGCATTAAGGGAGGGTCAAGAATGTGGGAAAATATCTCCCAGGCGATATGAGGAGGGCAACTGTCCCGCAGGGAACCGGAGCGGACCTTCTTAAGGAGGTAGAAGAAAGTCTCCTAGGAAATCGGAGGGAAAAGGTTGAGGAGTGAAGGTTTTTGAACGGTATGGTGGGAGTCGGGGGGTAAGGTGGCCTTGGGAACACTGGATTTGATCTTGGTGATTTTGTCGATGAAGTAGGAATTAAGGGAGTCACAGAGGGATTGTGATGGGGAAGGTTTTACCGTGACCCTATCGGGTTTCGCAAGTTCATCAACAATGGAGAAGATGTCTTTGGCTTTGTTGGTGGATACGAGGATTTTCGAGGAAAAATAGTCAGATTTAGCAGCAAGAATGGCAGCTTTATAATCTTTCAGGGCTAGTGTGAAAATTGATTATTTGATGGGACAGTAGCCTTGTCTCCACCTAGGCTCTGTTTGGCGCATAGCAAGTTTTTTTATCCTTAAGGACCTTGGTGAACCAGCATTGAACGTCAAGGGGCCTCTTGTTTGTGAGCTTTTTAAGAGGGGCGAATCTGTCTCTTGCCGAAGCTAACCAGGAATTAATGTTCTCCGCTTGAGTGTGCAGCGAGGCCGGAGGACCCATGGGCAGTAAGAACCTAGGCACAGAGGTAGATAGGAAGGAGCGGAGAGTTGGGATATCTACCCGGCTCCAATTCCTAACCAAAGGGGGATCTGATGAGGGCGCTTTTGTGACTGGGGTATAGGGAATGGAGAAAGAAATAAAATGGTGTGCAGGGAGTGATTTGTAGATTAGCGATGTCACGGTTGGAGGTTCAGACCTGATCTAAGGTGCGGCCTTTAATGTGGGTGGGTACTTTGATGTGCTGGGAAAAGTTCATTCCTTTCAGCAGCTCGGAGAATTGTATTGAGCACAGACTTTCACGCGGGTCAAGCGGCCAGTAGTTAAAATCAACAATAATCAAGATACTTGCATGGTTGATCACCAGTTCAGCTATCAGATTACCAAAGGATTGTGGAAAGTTAGGCATATGGGCCAGGGGCCTGTAGAATAAGGCACAGGTGAAGGAGGAGCCTTCAGATTCAAACTTGAAGAGAAGGCTGTCGACCGATGGAATAGTTGAAGTGGTGCTAGAGGAGATTTTATGTGACTGAGATATTATGGCCACGACCCCCCCCCTTTTTTTTTGCTCTCAGGCCTGTTGGCCTGAAGGACATAGTAATTGTCCGGGGTTGCAGCCAGAATGTCGGCGGTGGATTTGGTGGTTAGCCATGTCTCGGATAGGAGTAGTATATCAGGTTTGACGGAGTCTAGGAGGTAAAAGATCTCTAATTGGTGCTTCACGAAGGAGCGAGTGTTAGGATACCAAATGGACAGATTGTCCAGACTGGCTCTCGTGCAAGGGGGAGAGGTGCTAGGGAGGGTGTCCCTCGCGTTGATATGTGGCATATAGGTAGAGAGATTGGGAGTGGGACTGCAGGCAATAACTTTGTTAGATAGGATCCCAAGTGTGTCTAAAAGACTCCTGGTCTCTGGGTTGATGGCCCTATCCCCCTGAAGAAAGTGAAGCTCTGTAGAGGAGTAACCGAGGTGGAGATGGGCATGATGAGTGGCCCCTGGTCCCGGCCGGCAGCGGACTGGCGCAGACGATCTTGCCTTTGGAGCGCCTTCGGCAGCAAGCACGACACTAGTCGCGGTGCTCTGCCCCCAACTGCCAGCGATGAAAGACTGACTGCCTGAGTGAGCCTGCAGACAGAAGGCAGGTAAAAGATCGTTAAGATTTTTTGCAGAGCAATGTGCAGAGAACAATTTTAAAAACAAGCATTAAGCAGAGAAATTACTTCTGGGTGCAAGCGGCCACAAGGTTATTGCTGAGCGAAGTAGACACCGAGCCTTACATAACTGGTGAAGGGGTCCGCTGCAATGTATCAGCGTGCGTCTGCAACGCGGGATCAAAGCACTTGGCAGATATAGGTTGCAAACATGGCGCTAGTCGCGGTGCTCCGCACCCAACTGCCAGCGACAAAAGACTGACTGCCTGAGTGAGCCTGAGTAGGATGTAGTCAGTGGAGGTGATGGCGTGGGTTGCGATGAGGTCAGCGATGGTTGTGGCTGACTGGGTGCGAGGTACTGGGGGCATGGAGGCGAGGTTGCCGCACAGCGTGGTCCTGGGGCTGGTCTGGATCTGGAAGTGGAGGTGTTCTGTGTTGGGGTGGGGATCACTCGTGCAGGAGGTGAAGAGTCGGAGGGTGGTCTTCTGTGCGATGGCAAGTCCACCTCCTGGGCGGTGAGGGCAGTCCTTTCTCTGGATCTTGATTCTGTCGGGGAGGGCGGTGGCGATGTCGGGCCGGAGATGGCGGTGGTCCAGGTTTCCGTGAAGAAGGCGACATTGTGCGAGAGGGTGTCGATCAGATCCCAGATCTTTATGGCATGTCTGTGTAGGGAGCGCATGTTGAGGAGGATACAGGTCAGGGCTTTGGTGGTGCGGCCGTTCAGTGAGCCTTCGGCGGTCATATGGGCACTGTTGATGGTTAAGAATCGTTTGCAGTTTCTGCAGGAGAACTGTCCGTGAGTGGTGTCAGGTGCAGCTCTTTGGCAGTCAGTGTGTCTTCCAGGGTTGAGTGTGTTAAGGGCGGCGGAGTCGTATTGGCGGGGCCTCGGGATTTAGGGTTCCTGAAGCTGATTGCAGTCGGGTCACGGACGGGCGCAGACGGGTTTGCCTTAGACGTGCCTTTGGAGCGACCGTGCAGCGGTCACCATTAAGTAGGGGAGGGGGGAGGGGCGTGCAGCTGGCAGGCGGGGGAGGGTTATGCCAGAAAAAAATAACAAGCAGTGGAAATACAACAGCAGCAGAGGAAAAAAATAATACAGTAAAAGGGGGAAACAGTATTGAGAATGCTCGTTAAGGGCACAATCAGTATTGAAGATATCAAACAACAGAGGGCTGCGGGTCATCCCTTTTTTCCTTAGGGGTAGCCCCAGGGCCTTTGGGGCTCCATTGGCTCCCTGCTCCTGCAGGAGCGGGCATCTTATTATTTTTCAAGTAGGGTTCCCCATTTCCCACCAGATGCACCCCACAGCAGGGCCCAGCAGCCCTGCCAGTTGGTCTTGCTGTACCCATCACGGGGTGCAGTGGGAGTCGGCATTGCTCCCACCCTGAGGATCATTTTTCTTTTGTTCTCACCTGGCAGGGGCAATACACAATTTTCCCTGCCCAAGAGCAAGGGCATGGAAAAAGTTTTGTTCATCCACCCTTGGGAGCTGCTTTATGCTTCCACCAGATGGGAGCACATCACACTTCACTTTCCCTACCCATGGTCTCAGGCAAGGAAATAGAGGGTGTTCTGGGGGTTGGGGACACCCAGACACAATCCCTGAGTTGGCCCTGTAGGATTGGGTCTCTGGGACCATTCAGTGGCTCTGGGAGGGGATGCCACAAACTCCCTCCCCATTTGTATATTTGCACCTATAGTTGCACCCCCTGGGATGTGGTATCTTAGGCCTTTTCAGGCTCCAGGAAGGGGGGGGGGAACTGACCCCTTCCTCTTTTAGTAGGATGTCAACCCTGCAGGATGGGGTTCCAGTGGCCTCTAGGAGGCTCTGGGTGGTCCCAGGGGATGGGGACCCTGGGCCTTTTAGGCAAAGGGAGGGAACAGTGTTCCCCCTTCCACTTTATTAAAATATCGGCCTCAGCGGATGCAGTCCAAAGGCCTCTTAGAGGCACAGAGAGGGCGGGTCACATGCCTAACAAATACATTTGTGGTCCCCCTGGACCCTGGTGCACCTTGTGGGTTGCTTTGTTTTATAGCACGTGAGTCCACACATTTTAACAAATGTGTTTTACAGTGTATTTGTGGATCCTCCACAAATTTACAACAAACTTTTTAAAATGTTTTTGGCCCCAAGTGGGGTTCCAGAGGATCCCACCACTTGCCCTAAGCTGTCAGGGTATCCCTTCACTGCCCTTCTATGCCTTTTTCTTACATTTGTCCTAGGATTCGGCAGTGGGTGTTTAGTCCGAAGTTGGTTGCTGCCACATCTTGTTGATGAGGTGGCACCCAATCAGATCTCAGCATGGAATCTGTCATCTCCTCGGATTGTATGTGACATGATATATACAAAGTATTTGAGCATTAATTACTCAAAACTACTAAAATGATTTAAACCAAATCACAAAAATCACTTATTCTGGACCAAGATCTAGCTTTCTGGCAAATTTGGGGCAAATCCGTTCAGGCGTTTCGTCTGTAGCTATGTCTAAAGTTTCTATGGAAAAATGAATGAGTTAAATGTATTTATGGACCCCCCCCTTTTTCTCGGCCGCTGCTGAATGCATCACCCCCGAAATTTTCCTTGCACAAACTAGGAAAAAGAGAGCACTTTTTTAGAAAGTTTTGCGGACACCATTATGTAGTTATAGTTAGGTCAATGTTTCCATAGGAAAAGCCTTTTTTGACTTTCCTATAGCTTTGGCGTCGTTTGACCACTCTTCATGACATTTTCCCAAAAAAGTATCAAGGTAGGTTTTGGTTCTCATTGAAAGTTTAGGAGTGCAGTAGGGACCGAGAATTTAGGCGCGAAAAAAGGGTGTGTTGGTAATGTTAATTTCCATAGGAACATTTAGCCACACCTACAGCCTGAACCACTGAACAGACTTACACCATATTTGGCAGAGAGGTAGATGTTGGTTCAAAGAAGTGCCTTTTGGTGTAATCCTTTCAGTAGTTTTTGAGAAATTTAAGCCAAAAATTATAGTGATATATCTGACCGAGGATATTTTGTGACGGTTTTGCAATTAATCGTGAATGCATGTGCCAACAAGAATGCTCTGATTGCCTGGACGAAACCTGAACAGAAAGTTCCTGCTGTCATTCGATTGCTTGGGAACGGTTCCCGGTTCTGAAAAAGCTAACATAAGGGGTCAGAGTAGAGCAGTGTTCTTCAATCTGTGGGCCACCATCCCGAGGGGGGCACTTGCTTCAGCCGAAAAGCTTACCTTTGTTTTCTTGTTTTACTTGGCTTTCCTCTGTCTCACAAATGTTGTACTGGTGTTCGGCCGTATTTAAGTATTCATTTGTGTTTTGTGCGTTTTTATATAGCGCCGACTTCACCCGATGTCAGAGCGCTTCACAATAGGAACAGTAATGATGCATGAGTAAAAATTACAAGTGAACAAATTACAAAAGCAAACGCTACGTTACATGAGACAAGACTAACAATTGGATTTGAGTGCCGCTTTTGACACCGTCTCCCATAACATCCTTCTGTCTGCCTTGAAGTCTGTTGGTATCTGCGGCTCCGCTCTTGCTTGGATCTCTGATTTTCTTTCTAATCGCACTTTTCAGGTCTTTTCCCCTCTTCTGTGTCCACTGTTCACAGCTCTCCGTATGGTGTTCCCCAAGGTTCTATTCTCAGTCCATTATTTTTCAACCTTTATGTTAGACCGCTTGCTTTTCTTGCTGAACAGGCTGGACTTTCTATTTTTTCTTATGCTGATGACACTCAGATTATTTTCTCTCTTTCTTCCAATCAACACTCCCCTTCCTCTTCTCTTTGTTCTGGACTCACTGACATCGCCAACTGGATGCTGACGAACAAACTAAAGCTGAACGGCGATAAAACAGAGCTTCTTTTGTTTGGGCCGGATTCCGCTCTCTGGGGCCCGCAACACTGGCCTCAGCAAATGGGACCATTACCGGCCCCAGCAACTACAGCACGCAATCTCGGGGTCCTCTTTGATAATCAGCTATCCATGAAACAACATGTGGTCAAAGTCTCGGCCACCTGTACTACCATCATCAGGTGGCTGAGGAAGATCACATGGATGCTGCCTCCAGATACCCAGAAGTCAGTGGTCCAGGCCCTAGTGACATCGCGGCTGGACTACGGTAATGTACTTCTTCTGGGTGCCTGCAAGGAGGTCACCCGGAAGCTCCAAGTAGTTCAGAACATGGCTGCCCGTCTACTTTGCAATTTGCCTAGAACAACTTCTGTCTCGTCTTCCCTGCGTAGCCTACATTGGGTGCGCATAGAATCTAGGTCCAAATTTAAAGCACTATGCTTTATGCACTGTATCAAAGCTGGAAAATCCCCTCACTATTTATCCACCTTAGTCCAGCAATATTGTCCCTCCCGCAACCTTAGATCCTCCACTCATTGCAGATTCTCTGTCCCCCGTTTCAAGCGTGCCAGAGTCGGTGGGCGCTCGTTCTCCTACCTGGCACCCACACTCTGGAATTCGCTTCCCATCCCTTTGCGGTCTGAAACATCCTATCTTAAGTTCCGCAAAGGAGTGAAAACCTGGCTGTTCTCTCTGTAACCTGTTCCTTGCACTTCCGTTTGCCCTCTTTTACTTCTGTTCTTCTAGCGCCGGGAAACCCACGGGTAGCTGAGCGCTCTACAAAATCAGATATAATAATAATAATAATAATAATAATAATTGTGAGCAAACAAAATACTAGATGTAGCAAACAGTACAATACAGGAGGAAAAACACGTGTGCAAGTTACAAAAGCGTACAAAGTACAATATTATTGTATGTCTCAGATTTTCCTGCTTAGAATAATACCTGCTTTCTATCACACATAGCTTCGGAATAAATAATTTGTTTGTAGGGTTTTGAAATGGCACGGACAAGACGGTATTAGAAAGCTGCTCTCTTGGCCCTGCAGGCAGGGGAAGGCATGTTACAGCAGAAACTAGAGCCGGGGTTTTGAAATGGCACAGACAATATGGTATTAGAAAGCTGCTCTTTTGGCCCTGCAGGCAGGGGGAGGCATGTTACAGAAGAAACTAGAGCAGGGGTTTTGAAATGGCACAGACAAGATGATATTAGAAAGCTGCTCTCTTGGCCCTGCAGGCAGGGGGAGGCATGTTACAGAAGAAACTAGAGCAGGGGTTTTGAAATGGCACAGACAAGACAGTATTAGAAAGCTGCTCTCTTGGCCCTGTAGGCAGGGGGAGGCATGTTACAGAAGAAACTAGAGCAGAAGGACCATCGTCGTCGCGGGCCACACATCCTCCTGGGTGTTTGGGTCCTGGCCTTTCCTCTCAACATGTGTACATGGCACCTGGCCATTGCGTCACTGGGGGCCACTGGGCATGTCAGCCACTGGCGGGTTGCACCACTGCCAGACCAAGCAATGTGGCACTTGTGCAAGTATCAAAAGCAAACAAAATGCAAGAGGTAGCAAACAGTACATTACAGGAGGAAAAAGTGACATGTGTGGAAGTAACAAAAGCGTACAAAGTACAATATTATTGCATGTCTGAGATTTTTCTGCTTAGAAGAATACCTGCTTTCTATCACATATAAAACCATTGTTTCCCTCTCTTTTCTGTGAGGCCATTTGCATGATCTGCGGTTATACTGATCCCAACAGTGCCAGCACCACCCCTGCACTGAATGTTTTAGTTGAAAGTCTTGTCTGCTAGGTCCACTGGTATTCCATTGGTTATTTGTATGCACATAACATTCTACTTATGCATTTCCAGCATTTCTAGTGTGACAACAGCGCCAGCATGTTTTCGAGCACTTTTACCCGTGTATCTGTCGCAACATTGGAAGGTTTTGCACTTGTTTTTCTTTCTTCGAGCACTCTGTCCTAACATTGAGTTTGCACCTGTCTTTTCCCCACAAGCCAATCAGTATTCATGCAGCCGCACAGGGTCTTTGGGTTGACTCAATTAAAACTTTGGTTTATTCCTCTCTTTTTTTGCACAGCCTCACAGCCGGTTTAAACGCCTGTTACTCATGTTTCACTGCTCTTCACACTGGGTTTCAACCCTGATTGTTCAAGATTTGGGTTCTTCATTAAGCCAGGTACCCAAACAGGTCTATGGGAAAAAGAAAGTACTTTTTGCAGCATATGCTTCACAAACGGGCTTGTAAAAATATATGGTGGGAGAGCACACATATCCATGAAACTCATTAAGTGCAGGCTGTTCAAGAATAAAACAAACAAAAAAATTGAAGTGTTTTTTGTTTTTAGGACCACATCTAAGTCTCCATGAAATATGTAGCAAGTGCTTTATCTAGTCATGAAGTATTGAGTCCTGTCATACACTTTAGGTCAGTGACTTTTTAAGAGTTTCATGTTGCTCAACTGGATGTACGTCATTACCACGCACACTTTTACAACGCGTTCCATTACAACGCGGTTGTAACAACGCAAGTCGTTACAACGACTTGCGTTGGGAGAGGCGCAAATTTAAAAAATGTAATTTACTATTCCAACACCAGTCCCCGTGGATAGTAGGGAAGGTGTTGGGATAGTAAATTAAATGATTTACTATCCTTGAGCGCCACCCTGCGCAATTCGTTGTAACAAATTTCGTTGTTATGACCTCGTGGTAATGGTATGGAGTTGTAACGCTTGCGTTGTAAACGTCCCATACCTGCTCAACTGGATGTGATTTGTGATATTTATGTTTCCGTCACCTTCTTTTCTTGATTTGCTTGCGAGAAAGTGTCGCTCATGTAATCATTTAAATGTCACTCATAAGTCACTACAATTATGAAAATGTCACACATAGCAATCTGAAACCTTGGCAGCTCTCTACTTCTCTGGAGACCTGTTGACTTTAAGAATCCCACACATGGAAATCTCAAAAGATTTGGGGACAATTGACCTGGTCAGAACCGGCCGCTCCACCCGCTCCTCGCCCACCTGGTATTGTATCGACCTTGCTTTTTGCTCTCGATCTCGCCTGCATTCTGTGGCTTTACTCATAATCATTTCCTGTGCCAGATTGTACCCCCGACCTGCCTGCATTGTTTGCCATTGTATTTCTGCTGAAGATTGTGCTCCCGATATTGCCTGCATCCTGCGTCTTTGTTTACGGTCATCATCTGTGCCGGATTGCACCCCCGACCTGTCTGCATTGTTTGCCATTGTGTTTCTGCTGAAGATTGTGATCCTGATATTGCCTGCATTGTGTACCATTGTGTATTTGTACTTGTAGAACATCGTGCCCCCGATCTAGTCCTGCACTGTTTAGTTTTGCTTTTGGTGCCATTTTGTTGTGCCCCCTAGCCCGTCCCTCCACTCAGCTCCCCGCTCCCTGCCGCTGCTCCCCCGCGGCCCCACCCCTGTTCCCTACAGCATCCCAAGACCAATCCCCTCCCCACTCGCCACCCCGCTCCCACCTCCCAGCTGCTCCTCCCTCGCTCCGCCCCCCCCACTTTCCACTTATGACAGATGCACGTACGCGCAGCATTCACGCACAGCGAACGCGCCATATGCGCGCCGAAGGCGTGCCAAAGGTAAGCCCGTCTACGCCCGTCCTGCCTGGACCGCGCCCTGTGCCAGACCTCCTGGACCCCGCAAAGACCAACCCTCCCGCCGAACTTACGACGCCGCAACCCTCACTGCACTCAACACCGGCCGCCTCCAAGACTGCCACCGAGCCGCCCCAGGATGCACCCACGGACCCTTCACCTGCCAATCCTGCAAGTTCTGCAGCATTAAGACCCACACTGCATCCGCACACGCCACTCAGAGCTCCAACTTCAACCACCTGAAGTGCATCCTGGTCAACATCCGCTCCGTCCACAAAAACGCCATCGAACTATGGAACCTACTCGACACCACAACTCCGGACGTCGCCTTTCTCAGGGAAACCTGGATGAACGCCTCATCAGCGCCAGACATCGCCATTGCCATCCCGGACGGATACAAGATCATCCGAAGAGACCGCATCAACAAAACAGGAGGAGGCATCGCCATGGTTCACAAGAACACCATCCGCATCACGACCAGCTCCTACGACTCCTTCGTAGCCACTGAACACCTCCCCTTCCAGATACACACCGAGCCCAAGACCACACTCAGAGGCACCCTCATTTATTGACCCCCAGGTCCCCGCACACAATTCAGCGAAAACATCGCCGACTTCATCAGCCCGCACGCCCTCCACTCCGATAACTATATTCTCCTTGGGGACCTCAACTCCCACCTGGAGAATAACAACGACAACAACACCACCACCCTGCTGAACAACCTCGCCAATCCCGGACTCAAACAACTGGTGAACACCCCCACCCACTACGCCGGACACACACTCGACCCAATCTTCTCCTCCAGCAAGCACATCTCCTTCAACCACACCACGGGACTCCACTGGACAGACCACAGCTGCATCCACTTCAGCTTCAGAAAGACCACGACCCACCACCACCCACAACAAGTTCCCCGCAGAAGCTGGAACAAAATTACTACCGACCAGTTCACCACATCTCTGAACCAAAACCCTCCTGCCAGATCAACGGACCCTAATCAAGCAGCCATCAATCTCGCACAATGGATCACACACTGCGCTGATGAACTAGCACCCTTGAAAAACCCTCCCAACAAGCCAGGAAGCAAAAAAGCCTCTTGGTTCAACGATGACCTCAAGAACTCCAAAAAGGGATGCCGCACCCTCGAGAAAGCCTGGCGAAGGATCCCAACCACAGACAACATGACCGCCCTCAAGAACGCCACCCGCAAACACCACCAGCTGATCCGCACCACCAAAAAATCAGCATTCAAGGATCGACTAGACAACAACGCCCACAACAGCAAGGAACTCTTCAGCATTGTCAAAGAGTTCACCAATCCCAGCGCCGGCAACAACGACATCACTCCCTCTCAAGACCTCTGTGACTCTCTAGCCTCATTCTTCCACAGCAAGATGGCTGACATACATAACAGCTTCGGAGACTTGACCACTCCCCCGACCACAGAACCGAAGCCCCCCACCACCACCCTGCATGCCTGGACCCCGATCAGCACTGAAGACACCATCCGCACGATGAACTCCATCCACTCTGGATCGCCAGCCGACCCATGCCCCCATCACATCTTCAACAAAGCTGACTCCATCATCGCCCTCCAACTGCGGGACATCATGAACTGCTCCTTCAGCACCGCTACCTTCCCGGAAAGCTGGAAACATGCAGAACTCAGTGCCCTCCTGAAGAAACCCACAGCAGACCCCACCGAGCTTAAGAACTACCGCCCCATCTCGCTCCTCCCATTCCCCGCCAAAGTCATAGAGAAGACCGTCAACAATCAGCTCGCCACCTTCCTTGAGGCTAACAATTCCCTCGACCCCTCACAGTCCGGTTTCTGAGCCAACCGCAGCACCGAGACTGCCCTCATTGCAGCCACAGACGACATCCGGGCACTGCTCGACAACGGGGAAACAGTGGCCCTCATCCTCCTGGACCTCTCCGCAGCATTCGACACAGTCTGCCACCACACCCTTGTACAACGCCTCAGGTTCGTTGGGATACAAGATAAGGCCTTGGATTGGATCATCTTGTTCCTCGCCGGAAGAACCCAGAGAGTCCGCCTCCCCCCTTTCAGATCAGAGGCCACCGAGGTCATATGCGGCGTACCACAAGGATCATCGCTCAGCCCCACCCTCTTCAACGTCTACATGAGTCCCCTCGCATCCATCGCACGCCAACACAACCTCAACATCATCTCCTATGCAGACGACACCCAGCTGATCCTCTCCCTCACCAAAGACCCAACCACCGCTAAAACCAACCTACACGAAGGGATGAAAGACGTAGCCGAGTGGATGAAGAACAGCCGTCTAAAACGGAACTCAGACAAGACAGAAGTCCTCATCCTAGGATCATCCCCCTCTGCCTGGGACGACTCATGGTGGCCCCCGGCCCTAGGCAGCGCACCCAAACCAACGGACCATGCTCGCAACTTCGGCTTCATCCTAAACTCCTCCCTCTCGAACAAGTCAACGCCGTCTCATCATCATGTTTTAACAACCTACGCATGCTCCGAAAGATCTTCTGATGGATCCCCACCGAAACAAGGAAGAAGGTCACCCAAGCACTTGTCACCAGCCGACTGGACTACGGAAACACCCTCTACGCCGGAACCACAGCCAAATTACAGAAAAGACTTCAACACATTCAGAACGCCTCCGCTAGACTCATCCTAGACATACCTCGCCAAAATCACATATCCGGTCCCCTGAGAGACCTGCACTGGCTCCCCGTCAACAAGAGAATCACGTTCCGTCTCCTCACCCACGCACACAAGGCCCTCCACGGCCAAGGACCCAGATACCTCAACACACGCCTGACCTTTTACACCCCAACCGCCAACTACGATCGTCTAACCAAGCCCTCGCCGCGATTCCACGCATCCGAAGAAGAGCCACCATGGGAGGAAGATCCTTCTCCTACCTGGCGGCCAAGACCTGGAACTCCCTCCCCAACCACCTCTGTCTTAAACAGAACCACCTCTCCTTCAGAAAGCAACTCAAGACCAGGCTGTTCGATCAGTAGTGAACCCCTCTCCCTTAAGCGCCTTTAGACCCTCTGGGTGAGTAGCGCGCTATACAAATTGCTGACTTGACTTGACTTGACTTGTGACGTTTACAATGTGGAATGAGGTGTTAGGGTACACTTAAGTCAGAGTTTTACCATCAGGGGGGGCACCATCTCGGGGGCACCATCTCGGGGGGGGGGGGGGGTGGGATGCCTTCAGAGGTACCTTTAGGGCAGCAGCCCCTGGGTCTGCACAGAGAAGCTAAATTACACCATTTCAAACCTGTTTGTAACTATTTGGGGAATGTAAAACGAAGTATGTATTCATTTGTAATGTGACTATTCTGTCATTGTTTCCTTTCAGTCACGGATTTTTCAGACAGCCCTAGAACACAATGTAAAGTGCTTTCTATTTTTATTTGCTGTTCAAAGTATGCACAGATAAGTGCTGAAAATACAGCTTTAGGTGGCTGCTTTTTTTGAACCGCTTGGAATTTTTCCTAATATATCAAGGTGGTATCTTAACCAATGGAGTCATAGCTTTGGCATAGAAAAGATTTATATTTTGAATACAAATTTTAAAAATGTACAGAGTGGCGGTACGGAGTATCCCAGGAGCCCTCCTTGTTCTGTTCCAGATGCCTTTAAGCTGCACATGTTGTATGAACCCTTTTTGCTGCAGTAGATTAAGTGATTTTTCCCAGTGCTTTTTTGCCCTGGCCGTCCATCTGTAATATTGCGTCCATACTTAAACAGTCAAAAAACGACAATTAAGACCTCTGAAGTTGAGATTCAAAGGCAGTGCAAGTGTCTCACAGTGCCTGTCACTGGATCCTAAAGTTGTTCCAAAATGCATGCTCATCCAATCCTGCGCTTCTCAGCAGAGTGCACATTACATTAGTCACATGTGCCAGTTGTGATTCTGTGCAAAGAACCAAGGAGGAACTGCACAGCTGTTGAAATATTAACATGGCACGAATAAAATAAAAATGTGTGCTTACAGCAGAGTGGGTGTATTGTATATGGGGGATATTGAAGTGAAGGAGCCTCAAGGAAGTACATGCAATCAATTTAACAAATTAAAAGAATGGAAAGCTAATGTGGTCCTGCCAGAAATCTAATTTTTAACTTGCAGATCATGGCCATCTTACCAGCCATCAGGACTTCAACTTATAACTTGAGAACATGCAAGTAATATTTCATAAACATTTTCTCTTCATTGCAAGGGAAAAAGCTACTTGGTCGCTAGGCTGAGGACTCCAATTCAAGCAGAAGAAACATCTGAGGAAGTGAATAAGAAGGTACGCATTTGTGTTTGAGTGATGGGTGAAGGGGCAGTGCTGAAGTTTGCCCTCACTAACCTTTGAACAAGTAACTTGCAGAGCCTCATCGGTGGTATACAGCATATTCATACTGCAGCAATTTTGGAAGCACCTACTTAAAGCCTGGATGAGCTGGAATTACTTTTTAGCCACTTACCACATAATTATTCTTCTATCCAAATTTATTTTATTTAAAACATAAGACTTTTTTTAAAGATTTGTTTTTTGCAACTACATAGTTAAAAACCTCCTATACCTCATGCAGCTGTAAAATTGCAGCCATTTACTATTCATTAACATGCAGTTTCAAATTTTGTATCTTAGGTTAAGCAAGCATTTGATATGGATCGTTTTCTGCTCCCAAAAGATGGTAGAGTGCTCAAGCGAAAGGCTGAAACAGAAAGTGACGGAGAGAGAAAAGCTGCAAAAACAAGGAAATATGACTCCTCCTATTTGGATATTGGTTTCACCTGCATTGTTGTTAGTGGAGAAAGTAGACTGCAGTGTGTGATTTGTGGCGTGATCTTAGCTAATGACAGCTTGAAGCCAACCAAACTAAGGCATCACTTTGAAACAAAACATGTGTCTCTATCAGGAAAACCCAGCAGAAAGAAGCCTTGAAACATGTGGCAAATACTCCTGCAACTGCATTAAAAGCATCATACTAAGTAGCATACCACATTGCCAAAAACAAAAGGTCCTTTGTAGATGGAGAAAAGGTGATTCTCCCAGCATTGCTCAACGTACCTAGGACAATGCTTGGTGAAAAAGCAGCAGAGAAGTTCAAAAGTATACCCATCTCAGATACAACAGTTTGCCGCTGCATCGCTGACATGTCAGAAGATATCCAGGAACAGCTCATAGCCAAGTTAAAATCAAGTTTGTTTGCTTTACAGCTGGATGAAGCAACTGATGTGTCAAAGGATGCCCATTTAATTGCATATGTGTGTTACTGTTATGAAACACTAGTATTAGAAGATTTTTTATTTTGCAAGCTAATCAATGGGCGGGCAACAGGATCCGATTTGTTTGCCATGATCAATGACTTCCTGAATATCCATGGCTTAAAATGGGATAACTGTGTTGGAATCTGCACAGATGGTGCTCCTTCAATGTGTGTTACTAGGGCTGGCCTAAAAGGAAATGTATTGAAAGTGGCTCCACATATTCTTTGTACCCACTGTATGATACACCGTGAAGCCCTTGCTGTCCGAAACATGGACAGCGAACTAGAGGATGTGCTGAATTCTGCTGTAAAAATAGTACGTTTTATAAAGACCCATCCCACAAGAGCTAATCCATTTGCAATTTTGTGTGCAGAAATGGGAGCTGAGCATGATGGCTTGCTGTTTCATACAGAAGTGCGGTGGTTATCCCGGGGGAAAGTGCTGTCTCGCATCTTTGAATTAAGGAATGAAGTACACCAGTTTCTTCGGTGTTTAGACCCCTGCAAAGCAGAACAACTATGCAATCCCCGCTAGCTTGTACTTCTAGCATACCTTGCTGACATTTTTGAGAAATGAAATTCCCTGAATCTGTCTCTGCAAGGAGCTGACATGACTTCTTTTACCATGAATAAAAGAATAACTGCATTCAAGAAGAAGCTTGAATTATGGAGAAGACTAGTTGAAGATGGCCTGTTTGCGCAGTTTCCATGTTTAGTAGATGCTCTTGTGGAGACTGAATACGAACTTCCAAGTGTTGCTGAGATAATAAAAAATCATCTGACTTCTCTCAGGGAAAGTTTGCAAAAGTATTTTCCTGAGGACAACGATCACTAAAATCACTGGGTCTTTCAACCATTTCTGGCAGAGGTGGCAAGCCATCTCCCAATCCGTATGCAGAAAGATCTAATTGATCTCCAAAGTGACTGCACTCTGCAGATGCATTTCAGCAAAGTCTCACTCGGAGAGTTTTGGCTGAAAATGTCTGCAGAATATTCAGCTTTGCGAGAACCTGCCATCAAAACTCTCTTGCCTTTCAGCTCGTCCTATTTATGTGAGATTGGGTTCTCAGCACTTGCGGTACTAAAGACTAAGTACCGTTCAAGACTGGATGTGGAGCACAACCTGAGGATGGCAGTGGCAAAAACCCATCCACAGATTGACCGTCTCTGTGGCGAAAAACAGACACACCCGTCACATTAATGTTGGTGGTGTTATTATCAATCTGTCATGTGTAAAACAAAGCATCCTAGTAAAAACAATTTGCGCACATTTTATCTTGGGAAATTTTGTTTTGAGCTGTGTAATAAGCCTCTGTGATTTAACCACACCCACTCACAAACCTACAGTTAACTAAACTCCTATTGCGTTGAACATTATTTGCCGGATATGTCCCGGGATACGTGTGTGGCGGTCAATTATGTAGTGTACCAGATTCCAGAAATTTCTGGCAGGTGGTGGTGGGGGCCCGGCATTTCCAAAAATTCAGCAGGGGGGCTCAACCTACAAAAGTTTGAAGACCTCTGAATATTCTGATGTGAAGACAAGCTGATGCCAGAAGAGAACCCCTGTGTTACGAAAAGCCATATAAAAGTGAAGACAAACCGACTGACAAGATTGCAAATACAGACCATTCTATTATCAGATATATATCAGAGTGAGAAACAACTAGACGGGTGGTTTTGGCTTCAAACAAGAAATAAGAATGTTGCGATAAAAGAACGAGTCCCCTGCAACTAAATCAAGGCATTGTGAAAGTATAAATGAAACATTGTCATCAGAAACAATAGTTTTTGGGGAATACTTAAGTGAAGCACCACCAGATACCACAGATGTCTTTGTTGCACATTACCATGTTTGTAACTTGCGAATGACGGACACCTGACGAAGGCCACTGGCCGAAACATGCGTAGTTCCATTCCACCGCATTGCCTTCTTCTAACTCTCCACCGACCGAATATATCGTATAGCACTTTTCATTTTTCCTTTTTCTGTATTGTTATGTAAATATATGTAATGTATGTATTTGAATGTATTTTCTGTGAATAATATATAATTTTTATGAAAAATAGATAAAAATGATGAATAATATAAAAGAAGAGAAAAAATTATAAATAAAATGATTTCCAAATTTTGATATATAATTATGTCTCTGCTAATAATCATTTAAGGTCGCACAATACTATGAATATATGTGTTGTAAGAGCGGTACAGGTATAATTGGTTTGCTATACATTTCCTTCATCCAACCATGAGACCTTTCAGCGAGTGAGGCTTTGTCCTCCAGCCAAAATAGATATTTGACTAATTTCCACACTAGTTTCTTGAGTACACAGGAACTAGTGGGGGTTTCCCAAAGTTGGTTCAGTCCCAGTTTGTGTAATCCTTCTTTGAGGTATCTCGCTGCGGAAGAGGTAATGTGTCCGCTTATCTCTTTCCATAATTGGGCGTTTAGTGACCCTGAAGCGCCTTTTCGTATTTTATCCCACGTTATAATGTATGCCCCGTGTCTTGCAATCGGTTGCTTCTGAATGCCGAACTCAAGCCTTATTTGCGAGGGTGAGGTGTATTTGGGTAACCCGAATATAATCCTGTACTGCTTGTTACTGTAGAGTCCAGTAATTTGGCATCTCTTCCTTTCTGGGCTTCGCTTCCATAAGTTATTGTTGGCAGTAACTTTGCACGGATCACCTCCATTATGGGCAGAATCGATGGGCCAGTTAGTTTAGAATTCAAAGTTTCTTTGTGCCTGATGGTGTTTCTCTGTGCTAGGAATTGCCCTCCTTTGTCAATCTTTACGCCCAAATATTTATATTCTGTGGTGCTCTCTATTCGGGTGTTGCCCCAGAACCATACTGAGGGTGTTTCCCTTTTTTTGCTCACGGTGATGGTTTTAGTCTTGTCGAGGTTTATCATCAGACCATTTTCTTTTGAATAGTCCTGTGTGGCATTTATAAGATGTTGAAGGCCTACTTTCGTTGTGCTGATCAGGACTATGTCGTCTGCGTATAAGAGGCATGGCAATAAGATGTCTCCCAGTTTTGGAGCATGCGAATTACCGGCATTTAATACCGGTATGAGATCAGCTAGTGTGGGGGCCAGGACGAAGCCTTGTTTAAGACCTTTGTCCATTGGAATGCGTCTCGACAAGTGTGTTCCGTCGCCCAGCTTAATCTGGACCCAGGTGTTGGTATGCAAGTTTATCAGAAGATTTAGAAGGGATTGGGGGAGCCCCCAGCTCTGCAGTTTGGTCCACAATCTGTTTCGTGTTACGTGATCGAAGGCAGCTTTATAATCAATGAAGCACAAGTGTAAGGAGCTCCTAGTAGTTTCCACCTTGTCAAAAAGCATTGCCATCGTTATTATATTTGTGGTTGTGCCCAGGTTCTTTGCAAAACTGGTCTGGTTCAAAGGGATGATGGATTTTGCTTCTGCCCAGGCCAGGAGCTCTTCCAGGAGCATTCCCGCAAATAATTTTGCCTCATTATCCTGTAGTGCAACTAGCCGATAGTTCTGTGGCTCTGTCCTATCCCCTGACTTGTAAATTGGTGCAATGATGGATCCCCTCCATGACTCTGGCAGAATATTTGTCATCCTGATTTCCCAGAACAATGGTTCTAAAGCTTCAGCCCAGAATATTTACTCTTGTTTATGGAGCACAGGCGGTATGCAATTTGGACCGGGAGCCCCTTCCCTCCTTCCCTTGCCTATTTGCCTTTTTATGATCTTGACTCGATTAATTGGTGAGTCAACAATTAAGATGTCATTTTTGGCTTTATGTTGTGTGAACTGATTTATTCCTGCAGTTGCAGCGCGGATGTTAGGACCTTCCGAAGCACCCAAAAAGTTTTCCCCCTTTAATCTCAACTCCGTGGTTTCATAGAAGTGAGACCTAAGATATGTTGTCCAGACTGCCACCAAAATATTAGAGGTACTTCCTTTGTTGTTAGGGTGAACAAATTTATTTATGGTTCTCCAAAAACTTGCGCTGTTGTTATATTTAATGTCAGCGTGTAGTTTTGCCCACAAGGCATTCTCTTTGTCCCTTTTTGCATCCTTTTTTTGTTTTTTCAGCAGAGCCTTTTGCTTTCGCAATAGATTTAGTTGTATTATATCTTGAGGGGTTCGCCGTAGTTGTCTCAATTTGCGATAGATAACTCTCTTAGTGCACTTGATTTCTTTCAGTGCTAAGTGCGAGATTGAGTATTCACCGCCGAATCTTTGTTGGGTTTTTTGCTTAGCATTTGTTGTATAGGCTTCCATGGTGTCTGTGAAGCTTTCCCACTTTTTAACCTTGTCTGATCCAGTTCTCAATTCAAAGTGATCTTTAGCAATTCCGGCCATTTTACAGTGTGTGACAGGCCCAAATTTAATTCTCTTGAGATTGATAGTGTAATCTGCTCCATGAGTGGTCCGGCAGTGCTCAAACATGTTAATTGTTGTTCTAAGGTCGATTCCTTGTGGCCGGTGATCGCTCTCACCTTTGTCCCCTAAACGAAATAGGGTAATTTGATGGAACAACTCAAGGGAGACAAAAGTGTAGTCTAGTATAGTGTTTACTTTGGATGAACAATATGTTGCTACGGGGGGATTATTACCTCTTGATCTACCATTTAATGCTCTTTAGTTCAAGTGTTCCAATTCCTCCAAGGCCGACTGTCCCGCCTTTGTTTGCTTACTTAAGAGTAGCTCCTCTTGCATTGGAATGCTCCAAATTGTATTTTGTATTGACATTTCGGCATCCGCGGAGGACTCCATTAAGTTTAGGTTTAGGTCTCCTGTTAAAATGAGCTCCGTTGATGGTCCGTCAGTAATGTGTGTTTCTACCAACTTACACATTTCTTTTATTAATTTGCCTTTTCGCTTTGGTTGGATATAAACGTTAATTATTGTGATGTTGAGATCAGTTGCTCGCATTGAGCCTGCGAGTATAAGTTTACAGCAAGTGCTGCAGTTGAGGTAGAGCCTAGATCGCGGACAATAAGATTGAGTCTTCATGCGACATATATGGCCAAACCCCCCTGAAGATGGCCTTATTTTGCCTCAGCTAATGCACTTATATGGAAGCGTAGAAATCCTTGCAGATGTGGGGGTTCACTCATCCAGGTCTCTTGAAGAGCCACAATGCCAAAGGCCCTGATATAGTTGTTAAAGTCCGCTTCCGGCAATTTGCTTGCCAGGCCGTTCACGTTCCATGAACATATCTGTAGAGATCCCTTTGTGTCTGGTCTTTTTTTAGGTCTCGCCTGTCGATGCGCATGCGCATCGAGCTTGCGAGACTATGGGGGCTTAACCACTCTTTAACTGACTTGCAAGGAATCGTGGCGATTCCTTGCAGTGCCCGTGACTTTTAAGCTCAATGCGCATGCGCATTGAGCTTAAAAGCGCGTGCACATCAGTTCCCTCAGCCGCACTCCAGGCCCCCGCTCCGCCCCCACCCCTGCCCGCCGTGTCGCATTTCTCCTCCCCCCTTCCCTGCCTTCCCTCCGTCTTTTCCCTCTCCCCGCTTCGCCCCCTCCCCTGCCCGCCGTGTCGCATTTGTCCAGGGCTCCTTCGCTGAAACCACACAGAACATAAGATGCGTTCATTTTTCACATACAAAATGTTTCATCAGCATGCAAAACAATAAAGCAAAGCAACTACTTGGAGTTGTAGTTTTCAGGCTTAATAGAGGCTTACGTTTCAGGCTTATTGCTGTTCTGTGCACAATCCTCGATTTTGTTAACATGCGTCAAGGTTTGTAATGCATACCAATGTTGTCAAACGTTGAAGGGTTAGCAAAAGTCCCTCCCTCACATTCTGTTTTCTCAGTGTTTGATGTGAATTTTGTGCCGATTTTTAAATGGGCTGTGTTATTGGCTTCTCTTTCCTTTATCTTCATCAATTCCCAAATCGGGTTCGCCCAGCATGTGACTGATTCGGCCCCAGCCGTGTCAGTCACGCATGGAACTAAGCCGTCGAGAAGTCTCCCGCATTCTCTGCTAGTCTGCTCACTGCTCTCCGAAAATAATGCATTTTAATTGTTCAGTCTGAAACCTTCTCTCGCGGAATAAATTCTCCGCCTCTCGCGGCAGCCAGTGCTCCCGGGGATTCTGACTGGCGGCAGGGAAAATAAATGACGGTGCTATTTTTAAATCCCACAACGTGCGCACGTGCACTTAGCGCATCGGTAACTGGCTCATGCCAAGCCCTTGTCAGCTCGTTAGGGGCCGCGCGACAATGGAATCTATAGCAGCAGCCACGTGACACCGCATGGACCTGCAAGATTACCAGGCACACTCGACACCAAAATATACCTGGCAGCAAAGCCCAATACTCCTGTGTTGTTGGCTTAGAATGCCTAAACGTTTTATCATATTTTTTTGCAGCATTCACCCTTATATTTAGTTAACTTTGTGTGACTGTTTTTCCATATATATATTTCTAAATTATTTGCAATTCATAACGTTTCACTTATTCTGGGGACAGCAAGGCTGTTTTTCCATATATATATTTTTTAATTATTTGCAATTCATAAAGTTTCACTTATTCTGGGGACAGCAAGGTACTGTGCAGGCCTTGGCTGTGGGCACATCAGGACAGGTCTGTGAGGGGCGTGCACACTGCACTGGCTTAGTGCCCCGTCTTTGCATTTGATGCACGCTGGTTTTGTTTTGTATGGGCTGTGTGTTCTTTAGGTGCACACTGCTCTGGCTGTGTGCAGTATTTGCATTTGATGTACGCTGTATTGATTTTGTATGGGCTGTGTGTTCTTTAGGTGCACGCTGACCTGGCTCTGTCTTTACCGTCTTTGCATTTGATTTCCTCTAGGTTTGTATTGGCTGTGTGGTGTTTAGGTGTATGCTTATTTATCCATGTGTGCATTTGTGCATGCTGCTTTAGCGGTGTACTTGCTCTGAAACAGGGTGCAGCAAAAGCAGTTTTTCATAAGCTGTGTGTTCTTTAGGTTGGAGCGTCCTAAATTTTAGAATGACAACCATTGCAACTCACCTAGGTTTAATGGACATGTGGTGTGCCCCCCCCATGTCATTTTTTCTAATACTGCTACATTTATTATTAAATAGCAATATCGAAAAGCTAATTGCTTGCATATGCTGGGACTTTTTCAACGCGACTAAACTGGCGCACGATCCACCTGTGGGTCACACAACCCACTGTTTGGGAAATGCTGGTTTGGCTGCATGCTGCTTAATCCCTGTGTACTTTGATGCACACTGCTCGTGTTATGTGTACTGTCGGAACTATTAATGCATGCTGCTTCAGTTGTGCATAGGCTGTGTGTTCTTTAGGTGCACGGTGCTCATGTTCTGTGTGAACCGTCTCTGCATTTGATACATGCTGTTTCGGTTTTGTATGGGCTGTGTTTGTTTTTGGTGCACGCTGCTCTGACTGTGTGCACTGTCCACCACATCCACCATCATCTCCACCATCACCTCCACATCCACCACGACATCCACCTCCACATCCACCGTGACATCCACCGCCACATCCACCACCACCACATCCACCACATCCACCACCACCACATCCACCACCACCGCATCCACCACCACCGCATGCACCACCACCACCACACCCACCACCACTTCATCCACCACCACATCCACTACAACCACCACCCCATCCACCGCATCCACCACCGCATCCACCACCACATCCACCACCGCATCCACCACCACATCCACCACCACATCCACCATCACCACCACATCCACCATCACATCCACCATCACATCCACCATCACATCCACCACCACATCCACCACCACATCCACCACCACATCCACCATCACCTCCACATCCACCATGAAATCCACCGCCACATCCACCACCACCACATCCACCACCGCCACATCCACCACCACCACCACCACATCCACCACCACATCCACCACCACCACCACATCTACCACCACTTCCACCGCATCCACCACCACCACCACATCCACCACCACATCCACCAACAGGTGCAAATGCAATGTTATTGGATTTTCGTCACAATAAAATACACTGAACATAATCTTCACAAAATTAAATTACAAACGTTTAAGCTATTGCCATTTATAAATTACAATACATTTTATGTAAGTATTAATTATTTACAAAATTAAAAGCCATTGTTATTTGCAATATCAATACATCTAAGTCACGTAGAGACAACACACATTGCATTACAAATGCTATAGGTGTCACATTTGCGAAAGTTAAAACTATTGACATTGTAACTGACAAAGCTATTACTTTTGCTATTTTCAAAACCAACACATAAATAAAAAAAGTGTCATTTACAATACCAATTGCTCAAACTTTCCTAATGCGAGACCTATTGCATTTCCAATGCTTGTTTATCATGCTAATTCGTCAATCTTTTTTACTGTTGTTTATTGTTCTTGAGATCCATCTTATGTTGGTGTCCCATTTCGATGTTTTTATGGGGTCTCGATGCATTTCACTGTCTGCCAAGAAGTCTTCTCCCTCTGTTTTACTTTGCCCCCTGGCTCCTTTCAGTACCTCCTTTCAGGACCTACCATCAAATGACAAAATTTCCTCTGTGTATTTAGGCCTCAGCAGGTCAGGATATCCTTGCTTGATATATGGAGTGATGGCTTATCCCCCAGCTCATGAAAGTATCCCTTTCTTGGTATATTCTTTGTGCAATAATGGATGAACCCGACAAAGCACGTGTTTTTTCCCCAGACGCGGAGTCCTTGCATTTAATAAATTCGATAGACACTAAACCGGTTGTCGTGATTTCCATCAAGGATGGTATATGGGATAGGAAACGAAGAATGTTGCTGTGGTTCATGATGTCGAACCTGCCCTTGGAGATGTATTCTGGTATAAACAGCAGTGCTGTCGTTTCCTGCCAGCTTGTGCCGTTAATGTCTATTTCTTGCTTGTTTATTTGTGCGGCAACGTAAATCTGGCGGACACCTAGTATTCTCTGAGTCCCGACTGCTCCTGTCAATTGGTCATATTTCCCAGCTTCCATCGCTGGCTCTCTCTGCTGTTGGTCCATCTTGATGTAATTACGCTCTGAGAGTCCCTCGGGATGCTGTCCCCGACTGTACTCTGAGTTTGTAGAGATGGAAGTTGGTATGTCTGTCATCACCTTACTTTGAGGTTAGCGAGAGCTAATATTCTCTGTTTCCCTATGGCCCATAGCCTGGTTAAGATTGGGGTCTTTCGTTATGCTCGCTAAGTCTGTGCGTGTTATATCTTGATTGCCTTTGTTCGCTTTGCTTCCCGCAGAAACATAACCGTTAATATTAGTATTTTGCAAAATTCCCGCTGGCATGCCCTCCTGGTTATAACCTTGCATCCCGCTTATATTCACAGAGTCTGTGCGTATTGTGTCTTGTTAGCCTAAGTTCTCTTTACTTCCGGCAGAGGCCTGACCGTTAGTAATTGTATTTTTCAAGCTTCCTAATGGCATGCCCTCTTGGTTATGGCATTGCAACTGACTTATCCTGGCAGTTTCTATTTTAGTATTTTTACTGCCTTTTGTAAAGCTGTTCCTGTCCTGGAATGGCTGTGAGAGTTCGGTCTCCGTAGCCTCTCCTGTTTGCTCTATCACTCTGGCATCTGGGGTCCTGAATGTGAGGTTACAACTTAATGCCTCTCTCTTAATAGATCCTTTGCTTTTGGTTGTCTCTGATGTTGGCGAATTTTCTTGATCAATCTCGCTCTCGGTTGGTGTTTTCCCAAAGAGGCGCATGAATCCATTTTTTTCGCAAATTTGTTTTTGATTCCAGCCTTTGCGTTTTTTTGCTTGTCTTTGTTTTGCGTTCAGTGTGTTTTCCCCTTTCACCTTTTCCGGAGTCTCTGCGGCTTTATTTTCAATCTTTGTTTTCTGACCAGATATTTAGTTGACTTTAGATAATATTTGTTTGGTCATAATGGGATCAATCTCGCCGTTTGTAGATGCTAATTGGTTTAACATTGTTGGAAGAGTGGCTAGTTTATCTACGATTGGGCTACAACTGCAGTTTCGGTTGCTGGCTAAGACGTAATCCTGAATGTTCTGCAGAGAGGTATTCAGTGTTCCTAGTTTACTATCAATTGCAACCACGAACGCTGCCAGGGTGTACATTAGAGTCAATTGGGTGTCCATTTTATCGGACTGGTATTGCAGTGCTTCTACTAGGAGTTGCACTGTTTTTAATAAGCTTGGCCAAGCATTCCCTTTTTCCAATTGATGCCTATTTTCTAATTGATTCTCGGGTGTACTCTTTGGACAACCTGGTGCATTTGATTTTACTTGCAAGCCCTCTTCTCTTTTCTGGGACATGTGCCCCTCCTGCTCCTCCACCTTTGTACCTGCTATGGTGTCATTCCTACCGATGTCTTGAGAGGGAGTGCCTCCCATTCTTCCTTAGCAAGGTCTGAGAAATTATCCTGATTTTCACTCACGTCCAGGTTGCTCCGTTCACCATGATAGGCTGTCACGAGATTATGTTGGGGTAGTGGTATGTCAGACAGTTTTTTGTATTCAAAGCCCTGTTTTGCAGTAAAGATTTCGGAAGCGCCCTCTAGCTTTGTTATATTTCCCTTTGCCTTAGTGGGCGAGAAAGATCTTTCATTTACCTGTTGGTTTTCTTCTTGACTGTCTAACTCGTGGATACTTAGAGCTTCTAATGTGACAAAGTTACCCCTTTCTGTCTTATGTTGCATTTTGCTCTCAGGGAGATGAGTATTTAAAATGACATTTTCTTCGAGGCGCTGAGGCCCTTTCCTTTCACCAGTGGCTTCCCAGTCGTTTCTTCCATCAGTGAATTCCCGGTCGTCTTCCATCTTTGTCCTTATGTACGTCTCCCTTGTTGGATCCGTTGCTTCTTCCATACGTTTATTTTTTGCGGTCTCAGTCCTCCAAGTGGCTGAGCTAGCTAGAACTTGTGCGTTTGTTATTTCGTTTGTTCGTTCCGTTATTGGTAGAATGAGTGGGCTGTTTAAACCCATAGCCTCCACCCCACTGCTTTGAAGTGTAGCTCCGTCGACCTCTCTACATCCAAATTGATTTAGGGGCTGTAAGGGAGTCAAAAAGCCAATGGTAGGAGTGGGGCCCGAGAGAAGAGTGTCACCAGGGTTTTTTAAGAAATAGAATTTCGTATCTATTTTAGGCTGAAAAAAGTGATTCTTTGAACCTCGTTCCCCTAAATTTAATTTGTTTGTGTTACCTGATTTTTTAATATTTGGGGTTAGTTCAAGTATTGCATCAGATGTTTGAGTGGCTGGTCTGGTTTTGGCCTGTGGTACGCCAATAGAGCCGGCGGGCGCTTTCAGCTTCCTTTTCTGCTTACTGGAATTATTAGAAGATATAACTCCACTGCGCACAAGTCCTGATCTCATGCTTGGTGCTGGTTTGAAGATGGTTTGATAATTTAATAATATAATATAACTCCCAAAAGGAGAGACTATTGCGATGTTCCGATGACCCCGATGTTTGCGGGAGTCCTCCCACTGCTCCCCTCTCTTACCACTACTATCTATTCCAAGGGGAAAAGAGCTTGCACCCTCGTAGCCCTTGTGTTATCAATATATTTGCAGCGGATCCCACACGGCTCCTGCTCCTACTACAGTTGAAGGTGAGGTGATTGCGGTGCGTTGCGTTGTCAATGTATTGCAGAGCTGCCCCGCAACCCCACGACCTCCTGCTGCTTTTAAAGATCTGCACAACTCCAGCTTTATTAAGTGCTAGCAAGGGATGGCCTCCTACAAACAGGCGAGGAAATCAAACGCTGCGAGGGTTGTGAGTAGGCTATGAGTGAGTGAGTGAGTGAGTGAGCTGTGGGAGGTGGTGGCGGTGGTGGCGGTGGTGGCGCTTCCAATCTTGTCAACCCCTCCACACCACTGCGCCGTTCTCTGCTCACCTGCCTCGCCTTCACGCTTCACGCTTCACTCTTCCTTGCACTTTCTTGTTCCCGGTCGCCAGCAGCCTGGTCACCTATAGCCTGTATGAGCACCTTTCTCGCCACCTTATGGATTGAGAATTCAATTCAGGTACAGTCCATATAAACCAGGGTCTCAATACAGCTCAGCCCGGAGCTCAGACCAGGGGTCGCAGGGCGTTCATACAGCCTCCGGGGCCCCACTGCACCGCTTGCCTCCAATACGGCAAAACCAACGCGGCGCCAAAACTTCTCTCTGCTGTGGGGGCTCCACAGATGCCCCAGTGATCCAGTGCACGTCCGGTGCACGCCCGCAAGCCGCTACACCAACGCGGCTCGGCGCCGTAGCTTCACAGCGCTTCACTGCTCCAGATGCGCAGGATCCTTTCACGGCTTTTGCGGCTTCTCTCACCCCTCTCGGTCCTCGGGGTCTCCGCAACAACCGCCGTTTCCGCTGCTCTCCTGCCAGCCTGCCTCCTTGCTTCCTCCTCCTCGCTCCTCCCGTTTAGTGGTTGAATTGTACAAACTGAAACCAGACAACCTGCATTAATCGTGCATTAATGGTGGCTTTCCCTCTTAACACTCAGTAACAAAGCAATGTATGTTTCTGTAGGGCCATGTATGCAATAATATATGAAGTGTGATATCTAGACTTCACTCACACATAGCTCAGAAGAAAAGCATATATACAGTAAAACAGGTAGTTAGATACTAACAGAAGGAAATAACCAATAAGTCACATATATAATCACAACTGTTATGTATCTAACAGCAATGAAGGCACTTTCACAGTCAGTCAGGCAGTATTCAGGCACTCATGAAATCACCCAGTCACTAGTCAGGCAGTTATCGAATCAGTGATTTACTATCCATGTACTCTTGCAATCAGGCATGTACAAACTATGTAATCATTGAACTATGCAGGCACTATCCATACATTTATCTAATCACCTAGTTAATAACTAGTTACTTATGCAATTAACAAAGCTGTAACTATGCAATTATTATAACATTTGCGCAGGACCTATGCAGCCAACCACAAACCCATGTATTTACAAGTTTTACTGAGGAATATGTAGTCTTTTGAACCATATGGGGAATTATATATGCAACCTGTCACACCCTCTTTGCAAGTACTCAGAAGAATTATTCAGCTATATGGTTGTATTAATGTGCAGATGTTTATATGCACAGTTTCACAACATTTAAATCTGATAGACTTAAGTAGAAAAGTACTGAGATACTAAATACACCAGTGACACAATGGTAGAGAGGCATGCAAACAGTTCTTATGGTGTATTTTTAGATTTACAGTGTTGAGACACTGTATGTACTTCTACACTTGGGTAATGCGGCACAGAGCAACAAGCCATTCGGCTGCGTCGTGCTACATTACTTTCAAAGCACAGGGATGCTTCATATTTACAACAATATGATGGATCCCTGTGCTTTCCCCTGCAGTGGCGCACAATTGGTTGTCATGCTCCAATGGAGGCATCATTTGCAACATGGTGCAATGGTGCCTGTGTTGAGGGGATGAGTGTTTTTGTGCAGGAAGGCACACCTTCCTGCACAAAAACATACACAAGAGGTGTTTTCCTCTTTTTATGTGTGCTGCACAATGCAGCACGAATAGAAAGAGGAAAAAACGAGGAGAAATGTATTTCTCCTTGTTGTGCCTCCCTACACCTCCCATCGGGTGACGCATTCAAAGGTGTATGAATTGTTGTGGCATCAGTATATAAATGGAAAGGAAAGAAAAGGATTTAATGGAGTATCTGTATACTCTTATTTATTCATAAGTAATTTTAAAAAGTTAAATGTATTTTAATTCACTTTTAAATTAGAGTATTACAATTACCCGCATGTTTATACTGGATTACGTACTGCATCTGAATTACTGCCATATATACATGTTCAAAGATGGTGCAGAATGGAAACAGCTATACTCTGTCACTTTGTAGTATCCCTTCTTCTATGTCGTTGAATGTGCAATGTATATATTGAAACAGGTACATGGTGCTTATCATCGTGAACAAAGCTACCAGCGCTTGTAGAAACGCGTGGATGAAGTTAACATTTCCAAAATAAAAAGTAAAAAGTTGAATTCCTTCCGGAGTGCTGATTACGTCCTTATTGGGGATAGTGTTTTTTTTTTAAAACCTTTATTTTGTAAAAGAGAATTACAGTTACAGACCGACAACCACAGAGGCTGGTCAGTAAAACGCATTACCAGTAGCACAATAATACACAGCTAATCAGCCGACAACCCGAGGGCCCGGCAGCGAGAAGGCACGATATTATAGAGAACTTGTGGCGATAAGAGGATAAATGAAAGGTTTCACATTTTATATTTTATAAATAACACAAAAGAAACACAAAAAGAGTCGAGGCGGGTACCATGCAATGCAATGACTGTCTCATACGGCAGGGGGAGACAAATGATTAATGAGCAATGCTATGAAGGAGGAGAGATCTTGAAGAGGGTGGGGGCCGAGAGCGAAACAATATATCACATACAGCAGGAAGCTAAGAACCCGAAACGCACAGTCAAAGGAATTGAGGAATGTCGGGAGCTTCAATAAAGGGGGGAGCACAGATCTCTCCTCTGTATGAATTCCATTGACCCCATATCCTTCCCCATTTCTTGGGCCTACCAAGGGAAACATATACGATTTTTTCTCTAAACATGCACCAGTCCATGTTTTCTTTCCAAGTTGAGACTAATGGTGCCCTCTGAGATCCCCACAATTGAACAATGTCTCTTTTCGCGATCATGTTGCCAAGAGTGACCCATTGAGTCTGAGCAATACTGCAATCATTCGGCTCCCAGATGTTCAACAAACAGTGTCTGGCCTCAGGCAATAACTCAACACCCGTCACCTCACCCATCACCGCATGCACTCGATTCCAGAAAAGCACTACCTCCGGACATTCCCATATAATGTGAAGGAAGGTAGCAAGCATACCACAGCCACGCCTACACTGCCCATCAGCAGAATAACCCATACACATCAAACATGGACCCGTGAAATAGACACGGTGCAGAATCTTCAATTGCACCAGCCGGAGACGCGCCGGAATAGAGACCTCTTTAGGGGAGGACTTCGCAGCCTGCCAGTCTTCATCGTCCAATTCCAGTCCATCGCCAGTCCAAGCCCCCCCAAGCTGTACAAGGAGGTCCGAACAGTCATTAATGAGTTTTTTGTAGATGAGAGATATAGTGCTATCAGGGACGTACCCGTCAAGCACTCTATCTTCCAGGGGAGAGGACTCCGGGATAGTAGTCCCAGCTGGGAAAACCGACTCAAGTGCATGGCGGACCTGGAGATATCGAAAATATTCCCTATCACTCAATTTGTATTCCTGTTTTAGTTCGTCGAAAGTCTTAACTCTGTTCTTGGCCCAGAGATCGCCCACTTTACTGATGCCAATAAGGTCCCTTCTATCGAATCCCTTCGTCGTCCAGAGTCCGCCCAGTCTCTCCGCAGCATACAGGGGGGTCGCTCTAGTCAGCTTGTCAGTCCACCCCGTAGCCGTAGTTGCACTACCCCATACTCGTACCGCCACCCCGGTGGGGCCCGTCAGGTTCTTCCTGGCAGCTCTAGAATAGAGCGCTCTATTATAGTCGCCCCCGGGCAGCTGCCACCTATCCATCTCGAATGCGGGATTCGGAGCAGGTCCGTACATGGCATGGTTACCCGCGCTCAGTTGGGATGCCAAATAGTAGCATTTAATATCAGGCAATGCTATACCACCATCGTACCAGGGCAAAGTCAATTTTGCCAATGGTATGCGAGGTCGCCCGCCCCACACCAGCTTCCTCTGGAGGCCCTCAATTTCACGGAAATAGCTAGCTGGCACCAGATCAAGTGTATTTTGGATGGCATACAAGAATCGGGGGAGAGACATCATCTTGAACAGGGCCGCTCTTCCCAAGGGGGACAACGGCAAGCCACACCATGCTGCGACATCCGACCTAAGCCGGGCAAGCGGAGGTAACAAATTTCGCTCGTAGCGTACTGTGGGGTGCAATGAAATGTAGATCCCCAAGTACTTAAAGCCGCCTCTCGAAATGGGTATTCGGCAAATGCGGGGCACAGAAGGCAATTCTCCTGTGAGGGGGTAGATACAGGACTTGGCCCAATTGATAACTAAGCCGGAATTTTTCCCAAAGGAACTCAAAACGTCAAATAGGACTCCCAGTGACTTACGGGGAGAGGTAAGGTACAACAATATGTTAGTCCGCGTATAGCGATATACGATCCTCGAAGTCAGAGAACCAGCGAATGCTCTTGAGCGAAGGTTCCCAGCGGAGCCACGCGGCAAGGGGTTCAAGGGCAAGCGCAAAGAGAAGTGACGACAAAGGGCACCCCTGCCGCGTGCCGCGTGCCGCGTCCGAGAACAAAGGGTTCCGAGGCCCTGCCGTTGACCACCACCTGAGCCAGCGGTTGCTCATACAGAAGCCTGACCCACCCGATGAACTTAGGGCCAAAGCCAAATTTAACAAGGGCTGCCCACAGATACGGCCATTCCACCGTGTCGAAGGCCATCGAGGCATCAAGTGAAACCAAGATGGCCGGCTCATCAAGAGACCCCGCCCTTGCTAAGACGCCATGAAGACGGCGAAGATTAAGCGCGGTGTTGCGATGGGGGATGAATCCAGATTGGTCCGGGTGTATCAAGTCACTGATCACCGTAATCAGCCGGTTCGCCAAAAGCTTCGCCAAGATCTTGGGTTCCACATTCAAAAGCGAGATCGGCTGGTACGATGAACAGTGTTCGCGGGGCTTGCTATCTTTATGGATGACTACAATGGACGCCAGTCTCTGATCCCGGGGAAGGGATCCGAGATCTCGCGATGCCGAAAACATCTGACGAAGATGCGGCGCCATTTTGTCAGGGCACAGCTTGTACAGCTCGACTGGAATGCCATTCGGGCCTGAGGCCTTCCTCGAGCGAAGTGAGCGGATAGCGAGCGCTACTTCATCGGTGGAAAATTCCGCCTCCATAAGCTCCTTGTCCGATTCCGACAGGCTAGGCAACGCGATGTCCTGAAGCAACAAGTGCGAGTCTTCCTCCGGCCTATCTGAGACCGGTGCATAAACCTTCTGAAAATGCTGGGCAAAGACCTCAACTATCTCAACCGGGTCCACTACTTGTGTACCATCCACTTTTTCAGCAACAGGCACCACCCTATTCAATCTATCTCTTTTGTACAGCCAAGCAATCAACTTTCCCGCTTTGTCACCAACATCATACAAATGTCCCTGTTGCTCACGATTCATTGCCTTGGCCGCATCAGTCACCAGAGCTCTATATTCAGACTGTTTAAGGGCCAAAGAATGTACTCCCTCAGGTGTAGCCCGAGACTCCATCTTTTCCTCCAACCCAGTGATTTCATTTTCCAAACCCACCACTTCCGCATTCTTGCGCTTCCTCTCGCTAGCAATCAAGGATAGGGTCTGACCACGGATCACAGTTTTATTAGCCTCCCACAAGGAGACGGGGGAGGACACCGATCTCTCATTCTCGGCAAAGTAGTAATCCATACACTTAACCACCTCTGTTCTAATTTTGGGGTTACGAAGGTGCCAGGGGTTGATCGGGGCAATCCGACCCCCGGCCCCCAGCTGTACGTCAATAGTGAGCCAGAGTGGGGAGTGGTCTGAGATCCCCCTAGCTAAATGCCTGATTTCCCTTACAGAGACCATTTGCACCGCTGGTATGAGGATATAGTCGAGTCTCGAGAGACTCCCATGAGCTCCCGAGTAGAAGGTATACTGGAGCTGTCCAGGGTGCAGTTGCCTCCAACAACCCGCTAGACCCAACATGTCCAAAAAATTGCCCAGCCATAGTTGCAATGTGGGGAGGAGTCTGGGGGGGCTACGATCTTCATCCCCACTGACAACCGAATTAAAATCACCACCCACAACCAACATGACTTCAGGGAGCCCCAGGACCACTCTACCCAAATCAGAAAATGTAGTGGACTGTAGACCAGGCGGAACATACACAGACAAAATGGAGATCGTCTTCCCCTCCCACCGACCCGTAATAGCCGCAGATCGGCCTCTATCATCCAGCACCGTGTCATCTATCTCCAGGGGGAGGGAGTACCTGACTAGGACGCCCGCCCCCCCTTGACCCACTTGTGAATCCAGAATGGGCCGCTAGGCGGTAGCCCCGTCTATTCAGTGCATGGCACGTGTTTCCTACTAAATGTGTCTCCTGGAGTAAAACTATATCTGGGGAGTAGCGCTTCAAGTATTGCAAAACTATCCCCCGTTTTATCCTATCACCCAGACCATTGACGTTCCAGCTCAGCACCCTCAGCCCCCTACCCCCATCCCAAAAATGAGCACATTGCCCCCGCCACGAAACAGGCACATAGGATAAAATATGCAACAAAGCGCAGCCTTGATACAAACAAGAAAGAAAAGACCCCCCACCACCCCCAAAAGAACCTTCAAAACACCCCCCCCCACCCTGCACCCCTGAGGTAGACCAAAAAGCCACCCCAACTTGCAGTGTACCTGTCGCCCCATTAAACTAACCTACAAAAAGAGAGAAAAAAGTCCCAAGAGGAGGAAGAGTCCCGATTCCCCCCACCCCCGGGTATCCACAGCATATAGACATAACAGTCATAGAGCCACTGCCATAAGTCCATAAAGTTGGCTCGCCGGCGCAGACTCACTACTCCTGCTCTTCCAGGCCGCCTTCAGTGCCCCTCGAACTTTCTGGGCTGGTACGATGTGTCGGCAGAGTGTCTAGCCAGTCACTGGCCACCTCGGGCGGTCATAAAAGAGCATACGTTCTTCATATTCAATCCTCAGGCGGGCCGGAAAAAGCATGGCATACTTCAGTCCCATGTCCCTGAGTCGCCTCTTCACCCCCGTAAAGCCCATGCGTTGTTTCTGCACCGCCTGTGTAAAGTCTGGATAAAAACTGATCGACGCATTTTCAAATTTAGTGGGACCATTGGTGCATGATGCTTGAAGGATAGCGTCTCTGTCCCGGAAATTAAAAATCCTGGCTATTATAGGCCTCGGAGCGGCCCCCAGTTTGGGCTTCCCACCGGGGACTCTATGAGCATGCTCCACCGTGAAAAAGTTACTGAGGCCCTTTGGTGCCAAGTGGTTTAGAACAAGGTCCTCCATCAGAAGGTCTGTAGATAAGTCTGTGGAGTTCTCCGGAACACCTACAATGCGGACGTTGTTACGTCTGGCCCGGCTCTCGAAATCATCCAGCCGACGGGCAAACAAGTCATTGGACGTTCGGAGATTGCGGACTTCGGTCTGGAGATCCGAGACATCCGTGGTCAGGCTCGCGGTCTTGATGTCCAGGGACTTGATCCGCTCATTAGTTTTCCCCAAGTCCGTTCTGATAAGATTGACTTTGATCGCCACCGTGTCTATCTTAGCTGCCAGGGTTTCATACTGCTGCCCATAGTTGTCCGAACACTTACAATGGCGCCCATAACGTCCTTTAAAGTCGGCTCCTCAGTTGCAGGAGGACCATCACCAGTCTCCTCAAACATCTTACTCACTCCGCCAGGGGATCCTTTCGGGCGGGTAAAGCGATCTATGGTCTGGGATTTGGCAACCCCTCCTCGGTATGAGCCTCTGGTAGCTCGCTTCTCGGTATCCGCCTTGCCCGCCATGATGGGCGAAGAGCTCTGACAGAACCTTTGGGATCTGGTCAGAATGGTTCCCTCGCGGCAAACCTGCAGAGGCGAGAGGGCGAGGACAGAAAGCAAGCGCAGGACTGGCAGCAGGAATCAGGTCAGCCGTGTCGATCGGCAGCAAGTCGCCGTCAACAATGACCAAGAGCGAAACCGAAAGTACCACAGGGGCAGTGGACGTGTCACACCAGCCGTTGTTGTTCAATGGCCACCTGGGTACCTCGGGGACTCAAGCCCGTGGATAGTCTTCGGTGGAGGCCGCGAGTTTCAAAGTTCAGTAAGTCCGGTTCCCGGTGGCCAAATCGATTTTTGAAAAAAAGTTTTTGTATCAGCAGGGCATCAGCCAAAAGTACCCGTCGTCCAAATCAGGATACTTTGCAGGATAGATGCGGGAGGCGGAAAGGGTCTCGGGAGCCCTGTGCTCACGCGTCCATCTTGGATACGCGCGAAGCTCCTCCTCATTGGGGATAGTGTTGTTGTGGAATATATATATGTGTATATATAGATCTGTTGTCTGTTGACTTGCAAATATGCTTCACTCATTCAAAATGGTTAACGTCCAGTGACTCCACGTCCAGTGACTCCTGGGGGTTCGCCTTCGCGTGAAACGCGCTACCTCACAAAATAGTTCCATGTCATTGATTTACATGGACTAGCCCAACACCCTCTACCAACCTGCCAAACCCCTAAAAAGGGAATGCTTCGACTCTATTCAAACAACACTATATAATTGTGAGAAGGATGGCGTAGCGCTCACCTTAGTACCATCCTGGAAGGAATACTCCGTCGATGTCCTGGGTCGTCAGAGTGCACCCTGGGACTTGAAGGAACAATTGAAACCACAGTCGCCAACATTCGCGTAGGCTGTGTCTTCACAGAGGGAGTAAGAGAAGAAACCGGAAGTGGATGAGACGAACCCGGAAGGGATTCTCCTACCCCAATGAAAGGACAGCGAGACAGGAAGGAGTCATCTTGGACCAATGGCGGTGAAGGAAGGAGGAGGAGACGACAGGCGACTCGGCGAGGGCGACGCAGAGACCCAGGGAAACGCGGAGACCGAAGACAACAGAGAAGGAGTAGAAGATTCTGATGAACGGTGGACAGAGGAGTGGTGGTGCCCACCGGAGGGGGCTGGAGAGTGGCCGCAACTCAGGAGAGTTGTGGGGGGCCGGAGAGTCAGAGCGTCTCAGGGGAACCGGAAGAGGGTGAGCAGGAGGCGGGAGGGGTGTACCGGGAAGAGCACAGGTAGCATTTTTAGAACCGCTGTAGTTCTAGAATTGTGGTTATCTTTATTTTTTGAGTATAACGAGCACTTTTGGATTTAAAAATTACCATCTGTGAACAATTGATTCCCCATTCTCTCCTTGTTGCTTTCTGGCATTACAATAATCTCGGACACGTTTTCCCCTCATCTTTCCTTTTCCCATCCTTACGTCCTGGCACTATTCTGTTAAACTGACCCTGAGCACCCCCTTAATTGACTCTTAATCACTCCCCGGTGTGGTGACTAGTAGAGAGTGAATACACTCAATAAACAGAGTACCTGACGTCTCCCTTTTTATTTCCTCTTCTATGAGCCTCCGGGGTGACTTTGAACACTAGAGATCTTTGAGTAGAAATAGTCTTAGGAGTGCAATGCACTTGAAATATATGTAATCAGATATTTGTTTTCATATTTGTTGTGTGTCCTGGCCAAAATGGATTTTGAAGTACATGTGATATCCTGTTATATAGGACTGCGTAGAACATATGTGGAGTATTTATTTAAGGGAATAAAATGTTTCTGAAGAAAATGTATTTGAGGCTCAGAATGGATATTGTAATTAGCACACAGCACATTATTATATAGGCACTGGCTATATGATAGCGAATTCCACCTTATTTTGAGCACTTTGAAATTTCTAAAGTCGCATCAGTATATAAATGGAAAGGAAAGAAAATGATTTAATGGAGTATCTGTATACTCTTATTTATTCATAAGTAATTTTAAAAAGTTAAATGTATTTTAATTCACTTTTAAATTAGAGTATTACAATTACCCCCATGTTTAAACTGGATTACGCACTGCATCTGAATTACTGCCATATATACATGTTCAAAGATGGTGCAGACTGGAAACAGCTATGCTCTGTCACTTTGTAGTATCCCTTCTTCTATGTCGTTGAATGTGCAATGTATATATTGAAACAGGTACATGGTGCTTATCATCGTGAACAAAGCTACGAGAGATAGTAGAAACGCGTGGATGAAGTTAACATTTCCAAAATAAAAAGTAAACAGTTGAATTCCTTCCGGAGTGCCGATTACGTCCTTATTGGGGATAGTGTTGTTGTGGAATATATATATGTGTATATATAGATCTGTTGTCTGTTGACTTGCAAATATGCTTCACTCATTCAAAATGGTTAACGTCCAGTGACTCCACGTCCAGTGACTCCAGGGGGTTCCCCTTCGCATGAAACGCGCTACCTCACAAAATAGTTCCATGTCATTGATTTACATGGACTAGCCCAACACCCCGTACCAACCTGCCAAACCCCTAAAAAGGGAATGCTTCGACTCTATTCAAACAACACTATATAATTGTGAGAAGGACGGCGTAGCGCTCACCTTAGTACCATCCTGGAAGGAATACTCTGTCGATGTCCTGGGTCGTCAGAGTGCACCCTCGGACTTGAAGGAACAATTGAAACCACAGTCGCCAACATTCTCATAGGCTGTGTCTTCACAGAGGGACTACTAGAAGAAACCGGAAGTGGGCGAGACGAACCCGGAAGGGATTCTCCTACCCCAATGAAAGGACAGCGAGAAAGGAAGGAGTCGTCTTGGACCAATAGCTGTGAAGGAAGGAGGAGGAGACGACAGGCGACTCGGCGAGGGTGACGCAGAGACCCAGGGAAACGCGGAGACCGAAGACAACCGAGAAGGAGAAGATTCTGATGAACGGTGGACAGAGGAGTGGTGGTGCCCACCGGAGGAGGCTGGAGAGTGGCCGCAACTCAGGAGAGTTGTGGCCGGCCGGAGAGTCACAGCGTCTCAGGGGAATCGGGAGAGGGTGAGCAGGAGGCGGGAGGGGTGTACCGGGAAGAGCAGGGTAGCATTTTTAGAACCGCTGTAGTTCTGGAATTGTGGTAATCTTTATTTTTTGAGTATAACAAGCACTTTTGGATTTAAAAATTACCATCTGTGAACAATTGATTCCCCATTCTCTACTTGTTGCTTTCTGCCATTACAATAATCTCGGAAACGTTTTCCCCCCATCTTTCCTTTTCCCATTCTTACGTCCTAGCACTATTCTGTTAAACTGACCCTGAGCACCCCCTTAATTGACTCTTAATCACTCCCCGGTGTGGTGACTAGTAGAGAGTGTATATACTCAATAAACAGAGTACCTGATGGCTCCCTTTTCATTTCCTCTTCTATGAGCCTCCGGGGTGACACCATCAAAACGGAGAAGGAGCCTAAAACATCTGACCCGGAGACCACGACAAGCTCATCCCAGAGTGAAACTGGGGAAGACCAAGAAGAAATTTCCCCTACGTCAACTGCTAAAACTCTGTTAGACAATAAACAACATACTTTTGGAAAATATATACAGCCTCCGCGCCTGTTTATCAAACCCCCACTCCCACAATAATCTAATAATCCAGTACATGTTTTTTATAGCGCCTAACGTTAAACAGCTATTTTGACGCTTCACCCACAATAACCTGCAGGTCAGAATGCAAGGAATGTGAGGTATGCAGCTAGCACCCGGCCGCGCTGCTGCTCGCTCCCAAGCTCCCTAGGCCAGGGGAGAGAGAAGGCAGGACATTCCTCCGCCGTTGGCCAATTGCGTGCAGTCTTTCTTAGAAAGACGTACGCAAAGTCCAATAGCGTGTGAGCAAATGTCCTTGCAGAGCACTGTGCACTGGCTCAGGCGAGACCTAAAAATGCTCACCAACATCTCTGAAGCTGCCAAACGGTTGCCAGACACATCACAGATGTCCTCCGTGATCCCATATGGCCAGAATACAAGCGCGATCACTAAACCAGCCACATAGCGCTCAAAGCAGGTCTGAAGAAAAAAACGAAAGAAAAATGCTCACACCTGAAGCGAAGATGGCAATTGGCTGCCGAATAACGAAATAGAGAGACCTTCCCAGGAAGTGAAGTACTTGTACTCAGGGTTATGGGGGCCATCTTGGAGTGGGAAGGAAATGTTAAGTTTGGTGGTTAGGTTCTGCAAGAATGGAGATATCTCATATGTGAGGACTGTGAGTGGAAGGCGGACGAGGAGGTAATGGTCTGGTGACTCCTCCAGGTAGATCAGAGGAAGTACCACTGGCATTTTCCTTGGAAATCCCAGATTTTGGCCCACACCATAGAGAACTTGGTCTATGCTCGTTGTGAGACTCCGCTGATTTCTATTCAGCTGTTAAGCCTTGGATATAATAACTGTGGCTGGGACAAAGGTTAAAGGCAATAGAGGTTTATTCTTTAAGTCTTTATCTACTTCACAACAGAAACAGAGTGGAAAATAGCAGGAAGAAGAGGATTGATATTGAGAGGGGTTGATTACATCAGCTAAGACGACTCTCTTGGAAACTATAACTGCCCTTCAGAATGCCCTTTAATCAAAAACTGGTGAAAGCTGTTAAATCTAAAATGGAGGTCTTTAATAAGAAAGTCAAGAGCGAATAATAAACTTTGGCAGGAGTGAAAGCCCAATCGGGGAAAGTTTGACCCAATACCAGGAAATGATAGGAAAAGGTATGGAAAATGTATTCCAAAAAGTGTTTTTCTAGTAGTATCTTTAAAGGTATTTTACTAGTAGTATCATTATGACTGCAGAGTCTCCACTCATAAAAAAACAGGACAGTCCTATATTTTTATGTGCAGAGTCTCCGCAGTCGTAAAGCTACTACTAGTAAAATACCTTTGGGAATAGTAAGCAATCGTAAACTTACACAAAAGTGTAAGTTTACCATTGTAAATCAGGGTCCATGACCTTTTGGCCATGGAAAAATCCTCTTGGATATAAAAAAAAAACAGAGCCGGACGGCATACACATACATAAAAGCTTCTATAGATCACCCCGTGAAATTCAGGGTGAAACGCGGATAAAATACATTTTCTTTTCCAAGTTTAAGGTAGTCAAGGTTTTCTTATGTGACTTTTGAAATGACGTACAACGTGATGGTACTCCAATAGAGAGGTCAACATGAAGGCAACTGGTGACAGCCTGTCTGTTATCAACTTAAGACTGCTGACTTTGGGGACATTGGGGCATATTACCAACAAGTAGCGATATTTATCGCTAAATAGGCTTAGTGCTGATTTTTTTATCGCTGCCTATCGCTGAATATGTTATCGGAGAAAACATGCTATTAGCAATGTTTTTCTCCATTGTGCTAAAATATCCATCGATAGCGGCGAAATGCGTGAATATCGCTGAAAATACAGCGATATTCACGCATTAGCGATTAAATGCTCTTAGCCATGTTATCCACCTCCCATTGGATAACATGGCTAAGAACTGGTCTGGGCAGGTGCTAGTATTTGGAGATATTTGCGCTTAGCACGAATATTTCCAACGCTACGCCTGCCTTGCTAATAGGCGATAGCACCGTTAGCGACTGCTTTCAGTAGCTAACTGGTTGGGTACGCCCACTTTGCATGTCATTTGCGCTAAACATCGCTGACATGCAAAGCGGGCCCCAAACCTCTCGCTATCGCCTAAAAGCTGTCGCTAACATCAGTTAGCGACAGCTTGCTAATAGGGCAATAGACTTATCGCTGTGTAGCGGCCGAAAACGGCCGCCAAATCGGGGATAATTGCCTATCGCCCCCCTTGGTAATATGCCCCTTGTCTCCTGGGAAGGGACGTGATGATGTTGTAAAAGCAGTCCCCTCTGGAGATATGAGTTTGTTAGATGCTTTGCCACTTCTCATATCTCTTTTCCTCCATTATGGATCTGTTTGTGACATACCAAGCTTGTCCTTTCTGTTCTATTTTTTCTCTTCAAAAGTACAAAATATTCAATTTGTATTCGCTGCTATCTGTTCGAGGGGGTAGCTAGGGCAAGGTGGTTTGTCAATGTTTGGTTTATATACTGTGTAATGACTCAAACATGTTTATATTCTTCTCTAAGACGAGCATTGGCAAAGCCAATAGGTCTCACCTGTGGGACTCATTGGTTTGTCAATACTTTTTAGCCATGGTCTAGTAGCTGAGACCTTAAAACACCTTACAGTGTGTCCCAGGGCTACACCTGTGAAGACCGACTAACAAATTAAATAGGAGTTAAATATAGACTGTTCCCCGTTAAATTGGATTGTGGTGTATTTGGGTGTTAATCTAGTGCTAAGAGAAACCTTGGCCCAGACAGTATTACGGTGTGAAAAAAGGAGAAGACATTGAAATGATTCGATCACAATTATGTTGCATAATGTACATTTTATTGCTGCATAATTTAGTAAACAGCACTGCATAATAGGGTCCACTCCTGCTGTATAATTGAGTGGCCCTGCCTATAAGCTACACTTTAATGCTGACAGACTGTCTCAGCGAGTTAACATTCACCACTAAAATATGCAGTGATCTGCAGGTCCCGAGTTCAAACTGCGGGTTTAATACCGCCTTCCATGCTTTTGGTAGGCAGATAAAGTGTGTTTTATCAATATGGGCAACATTAACACCTGTTATTTACAGTGCTTAGAAGCAGCAGAAGTTAGGTATGAAGCACTGGGGGCAAGGATGCAAGCTAACTACATTTGTGAAGCTGAGAGAGGGCAGTATCATCACCAAGTGTGTACACTGCAGTATTACAACGTACATCAACATTTATGTGTAAAGTATCAGATAAAGAAACACTTTACTTTGCACCTCAGACATGTGCACCCCATTTTTTTCTGAGTAGTTTAAATGTAGATTTAAAGCCGCAGTGGAGCATGGTTTGCATCCAGCCTCTGACAAGGAAATAAAAGGACACCTGTGCATAAGTGCCAGGTAGCTGACTGATAATTATGTGATACCTTATTAAAAATTGAACCCACGCTACAATAACCTAAGTGATATCTGAACACTGACTCCACAGTGCAGAGTGCATACCACATTTCTCGAATAACGCCATATGATTTCATACAGCTTCTGAATTTGTCCCATGTTGTATGTCGAGGAATGGGTTTTTCTTTGCATGCCTGTACTTGTATTCTTCAAATATGCATTTAAATACGAAAACAGCGTTAGATGAGCTTCTTGCACCTAGAGCGCTTATTGGGTCTACGTTAGTATGAAGCACTATGCAATGGGGACAAATGTGAAGCCCCTGATGCGGGGAAGCTGGTCAGCCACTTTAGGTTGTGCATGATTTACTCGAATGCAAAACTGCATTTGTTTCTCCTTCTAAAGCTGGCTAGTCTGGATTAAGGAAAAGGGTTCATTATGCCTCGCACACTCAGAGGCCTATTTACAAGCCCCTTGTGTTACTTTTTATGGCGCCTCGGCGGTGCACAGTGCAGACCCATATCGACGAGGCCACGCAAAGCCACTTGGCATAGCTTTTCATGGCCTCGTAGATACAGTGTAAGGCAACCCAGCACAAGTTGCGATGGGGGGCGTTCAATGAGAGTTGCCGTGGATTTTACCACACAACACCCATGTTTTTGTCACATCCCTAGATTTACAAGGGTCTGTAAATCTGGGAATGCGTCAAAACTGTATGCCTCCCAGGGGAGGCGTAACAAGGAGAAATATATTTATTTCTCCCGCTTTATCCCTCTTTCCAAGTGTGATGCCTTCTGCAGCACACATAGAAAGAGGGAAAAGCCTCCATGGATTGTTTGTGTGCACAAAATCAATCCTGCCAACAATGCAGACATCCTTGCACTAGCAGAAAGGACAGGAATGTACTGTAGCTTGTAAATATGGTGCATTCCCGCCCCTCCGAATTGACACAGGGAAGTGCAGCAAAAAGGCTCGCGGGACTGTCTTACGCCAATTCATTGTACATGAGGCCCTCAGATTTCAGGATATGGCGGCAGTCCCTAGAGGTTGTCTGCGTGCCAGACCTACTCTATATCACACACTTGTGTGACCGTGTTGTAAACAAAGACCTGCTCCCATGCCGTGGATTGCTTGTGCCCATCCAAGGAGCTGACACGTTTCAACAACAAAATGTAAACATGCTACGCTGTGCAATCCGCAATGAGTGCTTGTGAGGCATATTTTGTTAATGACTAAAACGTGTCGTCCGGTTGACTGTGAGAAGCGAACAGTGGGCAATGACAGAGACTCCTTCAAGTGAGAGAAGAACTGGGCTGTGCGACTGGCTGCATTAAAACATGGTTTATGAATTCCTGAAGGAGACATGAGGAGTAATTATAATATAGGATCAGACAGGGCCGGCTCTAGGCATGTGCAAGCTGTGCACCTGCACAGGGCCACCAAACCCCAGGGGCCACCACGTCAATTTATATCGTTAATATATTAATCCTCTGAGGATGGATACATATTTGCGTGGTGGCCCCTGGCAGGGATTTGGCGGCCTCCGGCTCTGTTCCACTTCTAAACTCCCTGACACCCTCCCCTCTTTACTGGCCTGCGCGCTCCGCCTCGCCCGGACCCCCTCTTCCGGGCCCCCTACCTACGCTCCCAGCCCAGGGCCACCATGAGCCTAGAGCCGGCCCTGTATCAGAAACAGAGCAGAGGAGTAAGAAGCCTACAGCAGGCCTACCAGGAGCCGTGGATGTTATTCGGAGCTGGCAGGTGTTAGCGGGGACAGGCCCCCGTAACAGCATTTTTTTGCTGTTTTGTTTAGCGTAAATTTTATCCAAAAATATTGTAGCGCTTTATACGAGCACCAGTTACATTACAAATTCATGTTTTTTTAATGCATGGGGAGATTAAGTGATTTGCCCCATATCACATGCTGCTTAGCCGATGCCGAGGCTTGAACCCAGTTCCAGTTGCAAAGTCGGCAGCTCTGGCCATGTATGAATCAGTCAACTGACCTATTACGGATACGCCACACCTCCCTCCTCAAAGCATAAAGGCTGTGCTTTCAGAACAATCTCTGTGATGCCACGGGTTGCTAAATATTTTCTTTCCAGGATGCATTTGTCTATTGCAGTACTGTTGATCATTTCACGGGCATTTAGTGTCATGTTAAAAGTTTTGGTTGCTATGTGGGCGTTGTTATGGAGATTGTAAGCAAAACAGAGGAAAAACCCCCAGACTGGAACCTGCACTGTCCCAAGAGTATGTATGGTACTTCCCTCGAGCATAACGGAGTTTTTTAAAAATAATAAAGATGTGACACTGTTGGCAGCACTTCCTGAGGCATTCGGTTTCCATGGGTTAAAAATACGACTATCATGTAAACAGTGTACTCACAAGTCAATTTATGCACATGTGCTGTACTAAAATTCCCTTACAGATTGTGCACCTGTAAATAGGGAGACAAGCAATAATAGGCACATACAGCAGGTCCTTGCACACTTTATCGAAACAATAGTAAATATTACCTCTTTGTTAGGCGAATATCCTTGCACCTACGATATGGCACATTAGTAAATGGGTTAACGTGCTGTTTCGGAATGCAGTCCCACTTTCTATTTACATACATGCACATATATGTACATGCTACTCATAATTAATCTTTACAGTCTTTGCAAACATGTGCATTGCAGAAACTGCCCTTGCAGTTTTCAGCATAAAAGTTAAGAGAGGCGCATAAAAATGCCAGTACACACTGTGTACTCATTTTTATCCCAAAGCCTTTGCATATACTACTCATAAACATGCAGATAAATAGAAATGCTGTGTCAGAATGCCCTTGCACATTGCAAGCACATAAACATGTAAATAGGTAAACATCCTGTAAAACCCGAGGGGCCCTTACCTGGAACAGGAAAGCTGTCCAATTGGCTTCCCTGGCATGTGGCTATAGTAATAAAAAAAATATTTCCCAGTCAGAGTGTACCAGAGCCTACAACAAAGCACCCAGCATGGAAGTGCCACAACTTCCGGTAACCTCAATGGGCCGTGCCACTGTGGCAATAGGGATGCGCGGCCTACGAGGGCAAAAGGGTTTCTCCGTTAAGAACCAAGAAAAACATAGTTGCGAATCAGGATTACATAATGGCTGCGTGATCAACTGAAGCAAATGCTTCTTTGCAGCGAAACAAAAATCACAACTGGTAATTTCGGAGCTGCAAATGTAAGGAGACACCCAGTGGTAGCGATGGTCAGGCCACAAAGGAGGAGTAGATTAAGAGAAAATGGCCACTGTTTGGCCAGTTATAATGAGCAGAATTACCTCACGAGCCAAATTAATCTCACAACCGTTGAGACAAAGGCAACTGCTTATTTTTTATTAGTACAAATTTACCCCATTGCTTTTAATAGGAGGTTGGGGGTATATCAGAGTGACAAACAGAATCGATGCAGTACGATGTTTAATCATGGTGCACAAAGCCCATAGGGGAAGGGCTCCCAATAATAACAGAGGCGTGAGTTTATATTTGCTCTGTACAGAGTCAAAAATAACTCTTCCAAGCTCTATCCTGCCCTTCGGCTGCAAAGGATTAACAAACACAAACAAGGACTGACGAGTGGTGAGGCGGAGATGAGTGTAGACACAGCAACCACGATCAGGAAACAAAGAGAAAAATAGTCCCCCAAAAAGAACACAAACACAGAAGCGTAAACATATCAGTAATTGGGCGTTGCTACATTGAAGGAAAAAACAAATAAGGAGGGACATGGTGGAATAAGTAACCAATAGCAAGCAAGCATTGTTGAAGGACAATCAAGGGGATGGAGTAAAAGGCAATGGGTAGGCTGTAAGCCCACAGAGTGAATACAGCAGGTCTCGAAGAGACAGCACATGCTCTGGCTAGGCTCGACCAAGAAAAGTATTAACATTATTTTTAAATTACTTAATGTCCAGATCCTCTCTCAGTCATCAGAGCATGTACTTAGTGATTCTGCCCATGTGTTGTTATGTAGTTTTTCCGCATTGATTATGCTAGACATCTGCATGTCTTGTAAATGTAATTAGACATAGTTTGTTCTGTGATGCATCAATACAGAACCTAATTCAAATACAAAATATAACTTAAAGATGTTGATATGTCACTCCACTGAGTCAGTTATAAATTGCAAAATAGTTGGAAGTACTATAAATGATAATATAGATTCCCTACACCAAACTCTGCCTACACCACAATAATACACCATGGACAACAGTTGTCCACCTGTGATCTTTGCACATTGACAATGTCACAGAGTTAAATCCACTCTGTTGAACTGTATTGAGTTTTAAAATCAATAAAACTGAACCTATTGCAGCAGCCTATTTAGATACACATTGCAAGATTAGTGCAGGCATCAGCATTGTGAGCTTCTATCATGAACAGAACAGAAGGGTGATTCTTTATTGCATGCATGTGTTCTGTAACACCAAATGCAGAAGGGAGATATTAGAGTATACATCATTCAATTATAGGGGAATTGTATTAAGCGTTATTCTTTAGCCCTGAATAGTTATATTGCTGAACATAGTGAATTATTGTGAATTACCTTGCATATTCTTTCCCAATCCAAGATGGCCGGACCACGTCCTTATTGTGTCTTATACTGTTTTGTCCTATCAAAGGTGAGTCCATTTAGAGTCCAGTTGCTTCACAATTGTTGCTCATTCACTGGACTTCGTGAACTCGCCGCCTTCTCCAGCTCTAGTTGTTATTCCCCTGCTCTTCGTCTTGTTGCTTGGCTTTGTTGACTGAAAGGGTTTTTCTGGACTGCAGTTTTTCCCCTTCCTACTGGAATTATTTTGTTTTTGCATTACTATTTTTTAATATCTTCTTCATACTATTGCTATATATTGGCGTGTTGTGAGGATTTGGATCGTGCGCAAAAGAGCTAGTTTTTTACTAGTCTTCTGAAGCTGAGATAGTTCTCAGTAGACATCATTTTTGGCTATATCATATTCTATAGTTTTGCTTTTTGCGCAGACAAAGATGTGCTGCCCATGTTTTTTCTTGTATACTGGGACATTGAGACTTGACCTTCTGACCCATGCCATCAGTTTCCATTTCTCCATTCCATTGGCACCCTCAGCTTCCTACCATCCCACCCTTGCTTTATTTAAATTGTTTCCCCCACTTCCTGTACTGGTTATACACACATCACTAGAGGCAAAGAGCATAGCAGACACTGAACCTTTCCATGTTTATGGTTTCTTTGATATGCCTTTGTAGGAAGCCAAAGTGAAATCAACAGCCGTCTTACATGTGGGCATGCCTTGGAACTTAATAAAACTACAGAAACACAATACTTAGTGACAACAGTTTTAATTATTTGGTCTATTGCACAAGCCATCACCTTTGTTAAATGAAACTTACTTAAAACAAAGCACCTCACCTGCTAAGACACAGAATCTGCCTACCAAAAGCATGTGTAAACAAGTTGAGATTACAGAGGAAGGAGCCAATGGTAACAAAGAGCGACAGTATGCATCTCTGGATACACCAAGTCTGATAATTACTAAGTTATTGCGCTGCCATTGCATCACGTTAGCCAACACAAGGCAATTCAAAGAATTAAGGGAAATTTACTAAGCCACGTAAATTGTTGCTCTTCATCACTTAGTAAATCCAGAGTAGCACAAGACAGTGCAAATTGCTGCCTTGTGTGCTCTGCATTATGAAGGCATTCCATAGGTGGAGTGTAGGCGTTCCCACGCATCTACCCATAAATGTTGGCGCATTCCGACATTTACTAAGGGTACTGAACCTGACAATGTGTAAAAATGCTTCACCATCCCAACAGAGAAGTAGCAATGAGAAATATGTTTATTTCTGCTAGTTTCTTACACTTTCTAGGTGTGCTGCATCCGGCAGCACACCTAGAAGAAAGAAAATTGCCCTCCCAAGGCACCCACCCTGACCAGCTTCAATCATCCAAAACACCCTTCTGGGCCCTTAGTGACCCCCGTGACTCGATCACAGAGACCCTCTAGAAAGGACATTGAGCTCCCGTCACAGAATAATATAGGAACCAAAGCCCCCACGCCCAGGTTACAGAGACTCTTAAATACCAACACCAAGATCCCGACACTAAGATGCACAAGATACAAAGCTGCAATGTCCCCCAATGAAGTGACCAATCTAGCCTCAACATACGACTCCCCCTACAGACTCCCCTAAATCCAAGATCCAAGTGATCACATGTTTCAGTAGAGACTACCCCCTCCCAAAACCCCCTAGACTCCCTCCCTTCCTCACCACCGTACCTAGGCCCCCCCTGGAAAGAACCACAGCGAAAAAGAGCTTTACACTAACTGCATGCTCATTAACTGCAGATCAGCCTCTATGCATGCAACTGAGCTAGCAGAAGCCATCCTCTCGCAAGACATAGATATTGCGTTCCTCACGGAGACATGGCTCAATGACCTCTCCGCACCATGCTTAGACATGCTTGTGCCCCCAGGTTTTACCACTATCAACAAAGACAGAAAAGACCAACAAGGGGGAGGTGTACTATCATACACAAGAACAACATCGCCATCATGGAAATGTACTCTTGCAAATACAACACCTTTGAATCTCTTACCGCCAATATCAAGACTAAGGACAATCCTCTGCTACCTTCTATATCAACCTCCAGGCAACAACCCCGCATTCGGGGAGCACTTGTCCGACCTAAGTGCTCACTATGCACTCGGGGACGCTAGCAACCTAATTCTTGGTGCCCTAAACCTTTGCTTGAATGAAGCGAATAATCCGTTAATTCAAACGTTATCCAACCTTCTCCGTGACAACAACTTATCTCAGCACTGCTCGGAGCAACCTTGGATTCCATTATTGCTCAACATGACGCAATTACCATCGACCACATACACCCCGTTGACTGGTCGAACCATCACATAATTCTATTCCATATTAACCAAAAAATGCTCTCTCATCCGCCCGCACAAGAAAAAAAACCCCAAATGGGTCAGAAACTTCACCCAGATCCCCCTTGTCGCCCTTGAAGAAAGGATAAACTCGCTCCTCCCCTGCACCAACGACCACCTCACCACAACCGAACACACCTCGCTCTACAATTCAAATACGATGACCATGTTTGACCAGCTAGCCCCCTTGAAACTAAAAAAAGCTGAGCCATTCCATCCAGATCATGGTTCAACACTCCGAAAGCAGACTACTAAGAGCCATAGAAAGACGCTGGAGGAATAATCCTTCTACTACCCTCCGCGAACAACTCAGAATAGCCCGCAGGAAGTACAACAATCATATCAAGATTAAAAAATACACGTTTTTTCACTCCGCGCTGGACAGTGCAAAAAATAGACCCAAGGAGCTCTAAGACATCATCAGGCAACAAACCTCCAAGCCTGCTGCATCATCAATACCGGAGTCCAAAGAACTTTGCGACAACTTTGCCAACTTCCTTAATGACAAGATCACCAAGACCGAGCTCTCACTGGACACCAACAGCACCCCCCCACAAAGAGCAGCTTGGTGCGGACATTTGATAATGCTCCCATACCCCCTAACAAATCCTGGCTAATCTTCCACCCCATTCAAGTTGCTGAGACAGTCAAACTTATCTCCACCTCCAAACCCTCTTCTCACGCCCTCGACACTATACCCCCCCAACTGACCAAAAAACTGAAATTCTCCATAGCATTGCATTGGTGCATGATCATAAACAGCTCCTTCAAACACGAAGTGGTTCCAGATTGCAAAAAGAGTTTTTATTTGTTTTGGTACTCGATTGAGGACCACAAATTTTATAAAAATACACACAATTTATTTTACAATTCAATACATTTTCAATGAAACTTTTAAAAATTTATATATTTTATAGCAAACAAATTCGTTCGGTGGCCGTTTGCATACTAGTAGCAGATCTTTTGCAGTAACAATCCTACATGTCCGATAGATAGGGTCAAGGCATGTTAACCGTGCATTTACAACTTTGGCATTAGAAGTGGTTCCAGATTGCCTTAAAGTGGGGCAAGTCACGCCACTGCTGAAAAAACCCAGCCTTGACATAAAGGATTTGAACAACTTTAGACCTGTCTCCAACCTTCCTCTTTATCAAAATGCTAAAAAGATGCATACTCCAACAACTAACCCAGCACCTGGACAACATCGAGCTCCTTGACTCCCATCAGTCGGGCTTTAGAAAAGGATGCAGCACTAAAACCTCGATCCTCAACATTATCGACAATATCCACAAATCACTTAACTCGATCATTGCTGCATCCTCTTTCTCTTAGACCTATCGGCAGCTTTCGACACGGTAGACCACAAACTTCTCATTAAGGCTTCCCAAGAAAGATCCGGACTTGGCGAGGTGGTCCTCGAATGGTTCTCATCCTTCCTACACAACTGCACCCAAAGAATCAAAATCAAAAACTTTTCGTCCGACCTGCATCCCGTCAACAAGGGAGTCCCGCAAGGTTCAGCGCTCTCTCCGCAACTTTTCAACATTTACATGGAACCCCTCACCAAACTACTCAAAAAAGCCAACATCTTCTTCCATCTTTATGCAAACAATATGTAGATCTACCTGGAAACCTCCTCCATCAAGGACATCCAAAGACTCAATGACATACTGAGAGACGTCCAACACTGGCTGTCTAGCAACCACCTTAAACTAAATCCTGATAAAACCGAAATTCTCTTCATCTCGAACAAAGAGGAGAACCCCCAAATTGCCTAATGGTATCGATGTGCTCAATCGGAATCTCACCCTGGCCGACTCTGTCAAATAACTAGGTATCACGCTAGATCCGAAGCTGGACATGACCTCACACATCAAGAACTCAGCTAAGAGCGCCTTCCTTAACCTAAAACTACTGAACAAAATAAAACCCTTTCATCCCACCCAATCATCTCAAACAGGCCACCCAAGCATTGGTGTTATCAAGACTAGAATATGGGAATGCAGTCCTCTCAAAACAACGCTCAACGCAGCAGCCAGAATGGTCACCGGAGTTAAGAAATTAGATTACATTTCGCCGGCACTAAGAGAACTGAAGTGGCTTCCATTGGAAATGCGGGCTAGCTTCAGAACAGCCTGCCTCACTCATAAAGCTTTGCAGACCGGCAAACCTTAATATTTGCCGGCCAAACTCAAAAAAGCCGGTCCGACCTGGAACCTTAGTAGCTCGAACTCTCTTCTACTCATTCCGCTGAAAACTCAAAAACAAAAACTGCGGCTCGGTCCTTCGCCGGGAGCGCGCCCAAAATCTGGAACTGTATTCCACCCCCCCGCATCAGACCTACTCCCTCTTTTGCCAAATTCAAAAGCCAGTTCAAATTCCTGTTCCTCGACTGCTCTCTAGGGAACCGATAGAAGCAGCCGGAGCGTGGAAGCAGACACCTCTCACAGCTTCGACTCTATGTCCGCAAGCCTCATACCTGAACTCGCCGCCAATCAACCTACTCTATTACTGTATTTTTTGATTCTCTGCATTGTACCTGTTGTAAAGCGCTCCAATACTCTCAGGCAGGGCCGGACTGGCTGTAGCAGGCACCGGGCATTTTCCCAGGTGGGCCGCTAGGGTGGGGACCGTTTTCGGGCATAGCTGCAATCGGAACCTGTAACAAAATAGGCCAAAACCAGCCCTGGCAAACAGCTCTGCTGTCCCCCTCAAACCCCAGGGGGTATTGGAGGGTGACCGAGCACTTTGCCAGGGCCGGTGTTGGTTCCTAGTCTGTCCCTGCCCTTTGGTCAGTTCAGCGCTATATAAAACTTCTTAAATAAAATAAAAATGCCTCTGAGGATTGTTTTTGTGCAAGAGGGTGTCCCTTCCTGAAATGAAATGAAAAGTGATATTTATAAAGGGCGCGGCTACTCCAACAGAGTGTCCCGGCACTACAGGACTAATTAAAGACAAAGGAAATCAGAGTTCGCACCAATCACACTACAGCAGACATGGGCGTTATGTCTGGAAAAGCCAAATTTTTAACTGTCTCCTGAACGTAAGTAGGTCTTGAACTAACCTAAGATGAAGGGGTAACCTATTTCATAGGCAGGCGGCCAGCACTTGAAAAGAGCGTACACCTGCCCGTCAGTGGGAACATTTAGGGGTAAGTATCAAGGCTTGTCCAGAGGACCTCAGGGTACGATGTGGCACATAATGTTGTACCCGTCTCCTAAGGTAAGCAGCACCCGTGCCATGAAAGGCCCAAACGCCAAGACCAATGCCTTAAACTGGATCCTTCTGGTTTTTTTGGGAGCCAATGCAGAGTTTTCAAATGAGTGAACATGTGTGGTCTGGGTCCCACCATAAGAATAGCTCTGGCTCTGCATTGTGAGCTACCTGCAAGTGGTTCAGTAAGTATTCTGGAAGACCCAAATACAGTACATTGACATAGTCAAGTCTGGGGGTCACCAAGGCTTGCACTACTGTCTTCCGGTGTTCAACAGGCAGCAAAGGGAGGACGTTTTTTAGCATTTTCAATATGCCGAAGCACGTACCAACAACAGTCTGAATTTGGGCATTCATGAGGAGGAGCTTAGCGCGCATCCAAGATGGTCGCGTGAGCTGTGAGCTCCCGAAACCCTCGCCGCCTCCACCGTCTATCCTGGCACGAATCCTGTTTCTGACGACGGGCTCTTGTAGCTGAGACTCTCCTGATATGAATATACTCTTTCAAAATTTGAATCGGATGCCGGACACCTGAAGTACTCCTACCTGAAGCCCGAAGGCCTACATCGTGAGTCATCCCAGGACTTGGGCATCCGGAGCACCCCGAAAGTAGTTGAACAACAACGGCGTATGGAAAGGGACGACTACCCGGGGTCTACTTTCGGTTTCGCTTTTCCTGTCTGAGAAAGTTGGGAGATGGCTGCCTATTGATCAAGCTGGCTTGTATGCGCACTCGTTTGACTCCTCTCCACCGGCGCCCTGCACTTTGATTTCTCGTTGTTTTTCCTGTGGGAAGCCATTTTCACCAGGTCCCAAAAGCCCCCAAGGGGCGAGCAGCCCACCATGGCGGGCAAGTCCGACAGCGACAAGCGGTCACTCAAGAACACGACTCGTGGTGGCATTATTCAGACCACCATTATGGACAGATTTGCTCGCAACAAGGGCTCGCCTAGCGGGACTGGAAAAACCCCTGAGGACCTTGGTGGTGGCCCCCCTGAGCCGGAGGAACCAACTCTTCGAGACGTGATGGGCGCTATTGCGAGTATAAAGTCATCGATGGGCCAACAATATGAAACTTTAGCGGCCAAGATCGACACTGTGGCTGTGGATGTAGGCTTGATTAGGGCGGACTTGGCTAAGACTAACGAGAGAGTCAAGTCGCTGGATATCAAAACTGCCAGTCTAACCACCGATGTCTCCGATCTCCAGACCGAGGTCCGGACCCTTCGGGCCTCGAGTGACCAATTTGCCCGCCGGCTTGAGGATTTCGAAAGTCATGCTAGGCGCAATAATGTCCGCATAGTCAAAGTTCCGGAGTCCTCAGCAGATCAATCTACGGCCCTGCTCGTTGAAGACCTGATCCTCAACCACCTCGCCCCCAAGGGCCTAAGTAACGTTTTCACGGTGGAGCGTGCCCATAGAGTTCCGGGCGGAAGACGCAAGCAGGGGGCTACGTCGCGACCCATCATTGCGAGGATCTTCAACTACAAGGACAGAGACGCCATTTTACAGGCCTCGAGGACTAGCGGCCCCACCAAATTTGAGAATGCGTCAATAAGCTTCTACCCCGACTTTACTCCATCGGTGCAGAAACAAAGACTTGGATTTACTGGGGTGAAGCGTAGGCTGAGAGACTTGGGCATGAAGTATGCTATGTTCTTCCCCGCCCGATTGTGCATCGAACATAATGAGCGGGTGTTGTTTTTTGATATGCCAGAGGTGGTCAGTGACTGGTTGGACACACTATCGACGCAACGGGACAATGCGGACCACTCCAGAGGCGCAGGAGGAGTAGGGACACCGGTGTGTGTCACCACCGTACCGTGTTGCGGTGGATTGTTATCCTTTTTTGGGTCAATGACTCTCTTATAGACAAACCCTGGGGCGGCGGGGAGTTCGGGCCTTTTCCTCCTCCTGGGGTGTTTCCTTTTCTACTTGTAGTTTAGTTTTCTTGGGTAGGGCGACAGGCACACTGCAACTTGGGGTGGTTTTTTGTTGTATCGCAGGGGTGCAGGGTGGGGGGTTGTTTGTTCCGGGCATTTTGGGGAGGGGGGGTTCATTTTTTCTGTTTGAATTGTTTTCGAGGCTACGTATTGCTGCATGGTTTGATCTGTGTTTCCTTCATGGGGTTTGGGGGACCCTGCCACTTTTTCCGGGATGGGGGGTATGGGGTTGAGAGTCTTGAGCTGGAATGTCAACGGTTTGGGGGACATAATAAAACGGGGATTGTACTCCAATATTTAAACCGCCATTCCCCTGATATTGTATTGCTACAAGAAACACACTTGGTGGGGAACACATTCCATGCTATGAACTGGAGGGGCTACCAGTTGGTTGCACACTCGGGATTCACTTCGGGCTCCAGAGGGGCCGGTGTTATGATCCGTAGTTCACTTCCCTTGGAGATTGATGATACGATATTGGATGATAGAGGAAGGTATGCGGCCATTGTTGGTAGGTGGGAGGGGAAAGCGGTCGCCATCCTCTCGGTATATGTCCCCCCGGGTTTGCAGGCCACTACGTTTGTCGACCTGGGGAAACTGGTATTGAGGCTTCCTGAGGGGATTCTGGTGGTTGGAGGAGACTTCAACTCGGTTGTGAGCGGCCTGGAGGAACGCCATCCTCCCAGGGCTCTCACACCGTCGCAATCCTGCCTGGGTGGTTTCTTGGCAACGTTTGGTATGATTGATTGTTGGCGGATGCTTCACCCCGGGCAGGCTCAATACACTTTCCATTCCGGGGCCCATGGGAGCTTGGCTAGACTTGTTTATATCCTTGTACCCGCAGCCCAGGCAACAATGGTAAGAGAGATCCGACATTTGCCCAGAGGCATCTCGGATCACTCCCCGCTATGGATCCATATAGATCTCTAATTGGATGCAGGGGGCCGGGTCGCCCCAATCAATCCCTGGCATCTCTGTGTTCCGGAGACCAGGGCGGGGGTGGTTAAAGCCATTGATCACTACTTTGTCGAAAATGTGGGATCGGTGTCTTCATCTGTGTCCCTCTGGGAGGCCTTTAAAACTGTTATACGGGGTCAGACACTATCGCTGATCGCCAGTTCTAAGAAGCGCCACAATGAAGAGGTTGAGCAGCTGGAGTCTGATATTGTAGCTTTGGAGGCAGATCTTGAGTCGGGGTCACGCGTGATAAGGTACATGTTTTGCAACTGAAGCAGTTGGACTATAAAGCCTTGGTTACGAATGCCGTGAAAGCCATGAGTCGTGAGCAGCAGGGCCGTTTGTATGATATGGGTGACAAGGCGGGGAAGTTGATAGCTTGGCTGGACAAGAAGGAGAGACTGAATCGAGTGGTGCCGGTGGTTGAGTGAGTGGATGGTGTACGTGTGACGGATCAGTTGGAGATTGTGGAAGAGTTTGCTTGCCACTTCCAAGCAGTGTATGCGCCGGTCTCGGACCGGCCGGAGGAGGACTTGCATTTTTTGCTTAGGGATATCGCTTTGCCTTGCTTGTCCGAATCTGACAGAGAGCTAATGGAGGCAGACTTCTCCACCGATTAAGTAGCGCTCGCTATTCGCTCCATCCGCTCTGGGAAAGCCACAGGCCCGAACGGCATGCCCATCGAGCTGTACAAGTTGTGTCCAGACAAAATGGCGTTGTATCTTTGCTCGATGTTCTTGGAGTCCAGGGAGAGGGGATTGCTTCCTCGTGATCAGCGATTAGCGTCTATTGTGGTGATACATAAAGAAGGAAAACCCCGTGAGTTGTGTACCTCCTATAGACCTATTTCACTGCTTAATGTGGAGCCTAAGATTCTGGCAAAAATGTTAGCTAATCGTTTAATTAAAGTGATTGGAGACTTGGTGCACCCAGATCAGTCTGGCTTTATTCCGACACACAATACTGCGTTGAATTTACGCCGTCTTCACGGCGTGCTGGCAAGGGCGGAGACGCTACGTGAGCCGGCCATTTTTGTCTCTCTGGATGCCACTATGGCATTTGATAGAGTGGAATGGCCGTACCTATGGGCAGCTTTGGCGAAGTTCGGCTTCGGACCGGTATTCATTGGATGGATCCGACTGCTCTATAAAGAGCCCCGTTAATGGTCGAGTGTCGGCTCCCTTTGTCCTAGGGAGGGGTACGCGACAGGGGTGCCCTCTGTCTCCACTGCTTTTTGCCTTAGCTTTGGAGCCCCTGGCCGCTTGGTTGCGGTGGGGGCCGTCACTCAAGGGTATTAGGTGGACTCCCGGTTTTGAAGACCGCATCTCTCTTTATGAGGACGACATTCTCCTTTACCTCACCTCCCCTCGGAAGTCTCTGGGGGTGTTGTTCGACGTCCTTAGCTCCTTTGGGAGGAACTCTGGACTAGTCATCAACTGGGGTAAGTCCTGACGACACACCACTCGTACCACGCAACTGCCCAATACAAATTTCGCCTTCCAGGTTCAAGTATTTAGGTATATATGTCTCGCGTGATCCTGCAGTCAGGTATCAGCACAACTTACTCCACCCGCTTCTTCGCTTAAAAGCGGATGTGAAAGCCTGGAGCAGACTGCCGCCTTCCCTGGTGGGCAGAGCAGCTCTATTTAAAATGATGTCCCTTCCTAGATTTTTATATGCGCTTCAAAACACCCTGGATCTGGTGCCTTCCAGCTACTTCCATGAGATTGAGTGCCTCCAAAGAAAATTGCTGTGGACTGGACGTCCCCGGATTGCCTTGGCTAAGCTCACGCTGCCTTGGTACGATGGCGGTATAGCGTTACCTGATATCAGACGCTATTATTGGGCCCCACAATTAAGCTCAGTCAATCATGCGATGTATGGCCCAGCCTCTAACCCGGCTTTTGCTATGGACAAATGGTTGCTGCCGGGCGGGGACTACAACAGGGCACTTTACTCTAAACGGTCGGATGCAGCGTTGACGGGGCCCACCAGGGTCGAGGTGCGGGTCTGGTACAACGCTAATGCTGCTATGGGCTGGTCGGACACTCTCACTCGAGCGACTCCACTCTACGCTGCCGAGAGGCTAGGCAATTTGTGGACTACCAAGGGTTTTGAAAAATGGGACCTCATTGGTATTAGTAGGGTGGGGGACCTTTGGCGGAAGGACAGGGTAAAGACTTTTGATGAGCTGCAACTTGAATATAAACTTAGCAGTCGAGAGTACTTTCGCTACCTGTAGGTCCGACACGCCATCTCCTCGGTCTTTCCGACCGGCACTCTTGTTCCAGAGTCCTCACCCCTGGAGGACAGAGTGCTCGACGGCCATGTCCCGGACAGTACGATCTCCCTTATATATAAAAAACTGATAAATGACCGAGCAGACCTTCTTTTGCAGCTCCGTTCGGCTTGGACCAGCGATGGACTGGAACTTGACGATGAGGACTGGCAGGCGGCGATATCCTCCCCGAAGGAGGTGGCAATCCCGGCCCGTCTGCGATTGGTGCAATTGAAAATCCTACACCGAGTGTATGTGACGGGTCCTCGATTGTTACGTATGGGGTATGCTTCGGACGGCCTGTGTAAGCGCGGATGTGGAATGGTGGGTACTTTCCTTCATGTTTTGTGGGAATGTCCGGCGGTGGTGTCTTTTTGGAATCGTGTGCATGGTGTTATGGAAGAAGTGACGGGTGTTTCGATTTTACCTGAGGCCCGAAGGTGTCTACTGAATGTGTGGGAGCCCAATGACTACAACATGGCTCAGACGCCGTGGGACACCTTGGGTAATATGGTCGCCAAGCATGACATTGCGCAACTGTGGGGATCGTCAAGGGCACCCAGTCTGTCAGCCTGGTCCAGGAACATGGACTGGTGCATGTTTTGTGAAAAAACAGACTACATTGCTCGGGGCAGGCCCAAGAAGTGGGGGAGGGTGTGGAGTCAGTGGAACCAGTATCGAGGTGAGATTTGTACTCCCCCTTTTGTGCCTCCTCCGGTAATGTTGAACTCCCCTTAGCGTGATGTTCCTTCTTGTTTGGATTTTTGTTCATATAGTGCTTGCTTGCTCTCTTTCCGCTTCCCCCCTCCCTCCTGTTCTTCCTATAGCTTTTCATCTTCACTTGTTACTAAGTAACAGCTTTGGATGCGGTACTCCCTCCCCAGAAGGATCACTTGCGTATAAGCTCTGTGTTTAGCCTCCACAGTTATTTCTCTTTTTCGTTTCTTGGTTTGTTGGTTTTTAAAAAACATAAAAGTAAAAGACCTTATTTCTCCTGTGATTCAATGTATGGCTATGACATGCTTGTTTAATTGCCGCCGGGCCCTCGGGTTGTCGGCTAAAGTACTGTGTAACTCACTCATCTATTATGATCCTTGAAACTGTTGACAGCCAACCCTGAGTGGCTGCATGCTTGCTATTGTATATCCATGTCTGTCAATAAAGGTTTAAAAAAAAAAAAGAATTTGGGCATTCATGGTTAAGGTGACATCTAACTTTACCCCTATGTTTTTCACAACACTAACTGGGGCCGCAGGAGGAGACATGTCACCAGGCCACCAATTGAGCCGTGATTCACAAGGAAGACAAACAAAAAAGATGATCTCTGATTTTTCAGGGTTGCATTTCAGTTGATTGAGCTGCAAGCAAGAGAAAACCTTCGGCAGACAGACATTAATCTCCTCACTATTAAAATCACAACCTTTATCACGCATGAATAGCAGTTGAGTATCATCGGCGTAAGATACTGTCTTAGCGCCGTGTGACTCTGCTAAAAGAGCAAGAGGAGTCATCTACATATTAAAAAGTGATGGACTCAAAATGGACCCCTGCGGGACCCCCACCTTCATAGGAGGGATGGAGGCAAAAAAGGGGGGGGCAGATTTCTTGATGGCGGTCGGTAAGGAAGGAGGCAAACCACTTAAGTACTGTGCCCCTGATGCCACAATCTGATAGATTTTGGAAAAGCCGGTCATGGGGCACGGTATCAAAAGCTGGGGAAAGATCTAAAAGTATCAACACAGCGCTTCCTCCACCATCCAGTTGCTCTTTTATGGTTTCAGAGACTTCCAGTAAAGCTGTTTCAGTACTGAGATTAGTCCTAAAAACAGACTGACTATCATGGAGTATATGGTTAGCCTCTACATACTCAGTCAGTTATGACTTGACACATTTCTCCAAGATTTTTGAGAGAAATGGCAGCAGTGAGATGGGCCTGTAGTTTGTAGCCACTTTGGGGTCGGCAGAAGGCGTCTTCAGCAAGGGAATGATTTTGGCCCTTTTCCAGCGGCCAGGAACCAACCCCTGTTGCAATGAGGAGTTCAGAACCAAATTGATCGCAGGATTTAAAATCTCTGCAATGTCCAAGAACGTTTTTGCAGGGCACGGATCTGAAGGAGATCCAGACTTCAAAGAGTGTGTAATCTTCAGGGATTTTTCAAGGGAAATAGGCAAGAGCTCAGTGAAAGAGTAGCTAATGCAAGGGCTGACCGACCCCACCAGACTTGCCCCATCTTGCATACCAGACGGGGGGGTGGCAAAAGACTGTTGAATGAAACAGATTTTATTATAAAAATGGCCTGCACTGAATATTGAGGATAGGAATATCATGGAACATGAAAATAGTGGACAAAATATCGAAGACCTAAATATCAAAAGGTAAGTGCATATAAAGGAAGTATTGATTTACTATTTCTAACTCAACTTCTGTGTACATTGAAGATATACATCATCAAGGTACATATATGTGGAGCTGAGTATAGAAAATCTATAGTAATTTCTCTTTCAATATTTTTCAGTTTTGATATTTTGTCCTCATATTTCTATATCACAGTAGTCTATCTTTGATATTCAGGGGACACAACTCTATGTGCTGGAAGAGAGACTATGCAGTGAGTGCCCCAGATGCCTCATTATACAGTACCTCTGTGTAGTGGGAAAGAGTCTTTGTGTGAATGTCTTGTAACCAGGGGAGTAGCTTCAGGGAGAGTTAGGGGTGTTACACACCCCTAATAAATCTATTTTCTGGTAAATAGTTGGGTACAAGTGCTTTCTGTCAGGTTCGGATTTCACCAGGAATTTTGACATACACACAGACAAAAATGCAAACATACTCTCTCCCTCTCTCTGTTTTAAAAGTCTTAACAAATGTTGGTTAGTTTACAAAATATTGAGTTTTACCTCACTTAGGGACATATTACCAACAACTAGCGATAATTATCGCTATGTTGGTTTAGCGGCGATATTTTTATCGCCGAGCTGCGGCGATTTTTATCGCTGAGGAACCTTGCTATTAGCAAGGTTATCTCCTAAGCGATAAAAATCGGCCGAAATGCATGAATATCGCTGAAAAGTCAGCGATATTCATGCCTTACCGAGCTAATGCTCTTAGCCATGTTATCCACCTACCATTGGATAACATGGCTAAGCACTGCTCAGGGGCAGGTGTTAGCTTTTGGAGATATTCGCGCTTAGCGCGAATATCTCCAAAAGTTGGTAATAGGAGATAGCAATCTTGGCACGCCCACTTTGCATGTCATTAGTGATAAATATCACTGACATGCAAAGCGGGGCCCAAGATGGTCGCTATCTCCTACTACAGCTAGGTAATAGGGAGAAAATGGTATCTCCGCTTTCTTGGCTTTTAAAGCCAAAAAAGCGGAGATAACCCCCTTGATAATATGCCCCTTAGTACCTTCACCAATCTGCATTCCTCTCCCTTTCCACTGCCCCTTAAGCCCCTCTCATGCACCCTGCTTGTCGTTTAATGTATTTTAGCATCATATGTCTGTGCGATTGTCGGAAAATCTGAAGGTCGTCCCAACCCACAATGTTACTGACCAAGCTACACCCCTGCTTGTAACCAGGGGCGTCATGAATCCCTGGCTCTACGAGCTACAGCACTAGGGTTATTTATGTGCCTCTATTATCTGCAACTTGGCAAATAAAAGTGTATCATTATTGCTAAAAGAAAGAAAGGGAGGCTGATGGAAAAGGGAAAGGAGGATGAATGAGTGGATGGATGCATGAGAAAGTGAAAGGATGGATGACTGGGTGAAAAGGTGGACGGATGTGAGGATGGATGGATGGTTGGGTGAAAGGAAAGGTGGATGAAAGTATGGATAGATGAATGGGTAGATGAGTGGGTGAAAGGATGGGTAGATGATTGTGTGAAAGGATGGATGGATGAGAGGGAGAAAGTTAGGTAGATTGGTGGATAAAAAATAGCGTAGTAAATGGCAATCAGAGAGGATGGATGGGTGGATAAAAAGGTGGTTGAGTAAAAAGAAAGCTGAGGAGATGGGTGGGGGGATGAAAATGTGTCAGAGTAAATGGAAGCCTGACATGAATGGATGGATGGATCAATGAAATGATGGCAGAGTAAGTTGAAATCTGAGTGGATGGATGGGTGGATTGGTGAAAGGATGACAGAGTAAATGAGAACCTGATGGTGGATGAATGGGTGGGTGGATTGAGCTAGCAGATGAAATCTGAGTGGATGGATGGATGGGTGGATTGGTGAAAGGATAACAGAGTAAATGGGAACCTGATGGTGGATGAATGGGGGGGTAGATTGAAAGAAATGCAGGTTAATGGGGAGCTGAGAGGATGGATGGAAGGATGGATGGATTGATGGATGGATTGATGGGTAGCAGGGTAATGGAAATCTGAGAGGATGGATGGATGGGTGGGTGAAAGAATGGCAGAGAAAATGGAAATCTGAAAGGATGGATGGATGGCATAGTAAATGGAGATCTGAGAGGACAGACAGCAAAGTAAATGGAAATTGAAGAGGATGGATGATGGATGGATGAATGAATGAATGGCCCTTTCAATTAAATTGATGTACGAAAGGCTTTATTGATAGATGCATAAGCCAAATGATAAATGTGTGGGTGGATAGATATATAGATGGATACAAGCATAGCGGATCGATGTCTGTACAGAAAGATGGATGGAATGGCCAAAGGATGGATGGAATGGTGAAAGAATAAATGATCGATGAAAGAATGAATGGATGAGAAAATGTAAAGGTGAAATGGTGGATATCAGCGGGTGGATAAAATGGGGAAAGGATGACTAGATCAATTCTTGGATGCAAGAGACAAGGGTGCTCTTCTACAGAGGTTCAAGCTCGCATGCCATGCTTGCTTGGTGCCATCAGAGCTTGGGTTCAAAGTAGGGGGAATTTTTATTTTCTGGCTACTCTCCTTCTTGTAACCCTGCTTATGCAGTGCTTTCCTGTCAACTCAGCGCTTCTTAGTCCTATTCTTCAAACTGATAAACATAATGCCTCCATAGACTTTAATGTAGTCACCCACTTTTCAAACCTATATCACTCTGTTAAACACCTGACTTTATCTGCCTGTTTGAGGCAAGAAGTTGACAGGAATGGAGGTGAGTGGTCTCCCAGCAGAAGCGGTCGCTCCTCACGCTGCTCCCCGCCCTGCCTGCAGCCTGGTACCGTAGCGCTTTACCGCCAGACTGCTCTCTGCCACCTCGCCTCGCTCCCACATCTGCTATTGGCTGATTGATTTGCAGTATTAAATCGTAGCGCTAGATTGCTTGTTTATTCATTAATTTGCAGTATTAGTTCGTAGGGCTAGATTGCTTGTTTAATCATTAATTTGCAGTATTAGATCAAAAGCGCTAGATTGCCTGTTTAATCATTTATTTGCAGTATTAGATCGTAGCGCTAGATTGCCTGTTTAATCATTAATTTGCAGTATTAGATAGTAGCGCTAGATTGCCAAAGTGCGCTTTTACTATCTTTTCAATTGTGCTGCGCTGCCTGTAGATTTGTTCTGTGCCTGATTGTGCCGGTGCCACTGCCGTTTGCATCGCGTTCACGCAGATTGTTCCCCAATCGTGTTTCGCTTTTGGCTCGTTGCCATTTTGTTGTTGTTGTTGTTGTGTCTCCCTGCCCGGATCTCCACCCCGCTCCCGCCTCCCAGCTGCTCCTCCCTCACCCCTCCCTCGCCCCTCCCCTTCCACTATCCACATATGACAGATGTCTCCGCGCGCAGCGGATGCGAGCAGAAGGTGCGCCAAAGGTAAGCCCGTCTACGCCCGTCCGCGCCTGGACTGCTCCCAGCTCCAGACCCCCTGCTCCCCGCAAATCCCACTCCACCCGCATTACCTACGACGCCGCAACCCTCTTAGTCCTTAACCCCGGCCGCCTACCAAACTGCTTCCAAGCCGCCCCAAAACACACCCATGGACCCTTCACATGCCACTCCTGCAAATTCGACTGCATCAGGACCCACACCAAACCCACAATCTCCAAACAGAGCTCCGACACAAACCACCTTAAATGCTTCCTGCTCAATACCCGCTCAGTCCACAGACACTCCATCGAACTCTGGAACTTACTCGACACTACATCACCGGACGTCGCCTTCCTTACAGAAACCTGGATGAACGCCTCATCAGCCCCCGACATCGCCATAGCCATCCCGGACACGGAGTCATCGCCATTGTACATAAGAACACCATCTGCATCACGACCAGTTCCGATGATAACCTCGCTACCGCCGAACACCTTCACTTCCAAATCCACACCGACCCCAAAACCACACTCAGAGGCACCCTCATCTACAGACCCCCAGGACCCCGCACACAATTCAGCGAAGACATTGCCGACTTCATCAGCCCACATGCCCTCCCATCCGAGAACTACATTCTACTGGGGGACCTCAACTTTCACCTGGAAAAGAAAAACGACAACAACACCACCACCCTCCTGGACAACCTGGCCAATCTCCGACTCAAACAACTCGTTGACACCCCCACCCACTTTGCCGGACACACGCTTGACCCTATCTTCACCTCCAGCAAGCACATCTCCTTCGATCACACCACAGCTCTCCACTGGACGGACCACAGCTGCGTTCACTTCAATTACAAAAAGTCCACGACCCACAACCCACCACAGCCTATCCCCCGAAGAAACTGGAACAAAATTACCACCGACCAGCTCCTCACATCGCTTCACCAAAACCCCCCTGCCAATTCATCGGACTCTAACCAAGCAGCCACCAACCTCACACAATGGATCACCCACAGCTCCGACGAACTAGCACCCTTGAAAAACCATCTAATCAAGCAAGCTAGCAAAAAAGCCCCCTGGTTCAACGAGGACCTTAAAAAATCCAAGAAGTTCTGTCGTACTCTCGAGAAAACCTGGAGAAAAAACCCAACCACTGACAACCTTGCCACCTTCAAGAACGCCACCCGCAAACACCACCAACTGATCCGATCCACCAAGAAATCAGCATTCAAGGATCGACTTGACAACAATGCCCAAAACAGCAAGGAACTATTCAACATCGTCAAAGAATTCACCAACCCCTCCGCCGGCACTAACGACATCACTCCCTCCCAAGTTCATTCTTCCACAACAAAATCGCAGAAATACATAACAGCTTTGAAAACCAGTCCGAAGACCAGTCCACTCCACCCACCTCCGAACCAAAACCGAACTCTAACAACCTTTGCGCTTGGAACACAATTACCATCGAAGACACCATCCGCTTGATGAACTCCATCCACTCAGGATCACCAACCGACCCATGTCCCCATCACATTTTCAACAAAGCAGACTCCATCATCGCACCCCATCTCCGCGACGTCATTAACTGTTCCCTCAACTCCGCTACCTTCCCGGAAAGCTGGAAACATGCCGAACTCAGCGCCCTTCTGAAGAAACCCACGGCAGACCCAACCGAACTTAAGAACTACCGCCCCATCTCGCTCCTCCCATTCCCTGCCAAAGTCATCGAAAAAGCCGTCAACAGTCAGCTCGCCGCTTTCCTCGAATCCAACAAATCCCTCGACCCTTCACAGTCCGGATTCCGAGCCAAACACAGCACCGAAACCGCCCTCATTGCTGCAACAGACGACATCCGAACACTACTGGACAACGGAGAAACAGCCGCTCTCATCTTACTCGACCTCTCCGCAGCCTTTGACACAGTCTGTCAAAGCACCCTCATACAACGCCTCAGCAACGTCAGAATACA